>NC_067244.2:35536217-38036217 GCF_019359855.2 Lolium perenne | reverse complement strand
TCTACCTTCGGGATTAGTTTTAAACCTCAATAATTGTTATTTAGTGCCTGCGTTGAGCATGAACATTATATCTGGATCTTGTTTAATGCAAGACGGTTATTCATTCAAGTCTGAGAATAATGGTTGTTCTATTTTTATGAATAATTTCTTTTATGGTCATGCGCCTGAGAAGAATGGTTTATTTTTGTTAAGTCTCGATAGTAGTGATACACATGTTCATAACATTGATGCTAAATGAATTAAATTGAATGATAATTCTTATATGTGGCACTGTTGTCTTGGTCATATTGGAGTGAAACGCATGAAGAAACTCCATTCCGATGGACTACTTGAGTCACTTGACTTTGAGTCACTTGATAGATGCAAAGCATGTCTAATGGGAAAAATGACTAAAACTCCATTCTCTGGTATTATGGAGCGAGCTACAGACTTATTGGAAATCATACATACCGATGTGTGCGGACCAATGAGTGTAGCCTCGCGCGGTGGTTATCGTTATGTTCTAACCTTCACATATGATCTGAGTAGATATGGGTATATCTATTTCATGAAAAAAAAATCCGAAACTTTCCAGAAGTTTAAGGAATTCCAAAGTGAAGTAGAAAATCAATGTAACAAGAAGACCAAGTTTCCGCGTTCTGATCGCGGAGGCGAATATCTGAGTTATGAGTTTGGCATGCATTTAAAGAAATGCGGAATACTTTCACAGTTGACACCGCCGGGAACACCACAGCGAAATGGTGTGTCCGAACGTCGTAATTGAACTCTCTTAGATATGGTTCGTTCTATGATGTCTCTTACTGATTTGCCGTTATCATTTTGGGGTTATGCATTAGAGACAGCTGCACTCACTTTAAATAGGGCACCATCTAAATCCGTTGCAACGACACCGTATGTATTATGGTTTAATAAGAAACCTAAACTGTCGTTCCTTAAAGTTTGGGGTTGCGAAGCCTATGTAAAAAAGTTACAACTGGACAAGCTAGAACCCAAAGCGGAGAAATGCGTCTTCATAGGATACCCTAAGGAAACTATTGGGTATACTTTCTATCACAGATCCGAAGGCAAAATCTTTGTTGCTAAGAACGGAACCTTTCTTGAGAAAGAGTTTCTCACTAAAGAAGTGACTGGAAGAAAAGTAGAACTTGACGAGGTTAATGAACCTTCTCTCGTTGATCAGAGTAGCGCAGTACCGGAAGATGTTCCTGTGCAGCCTGCACCGGTGACAGAGGAAGCTAATGATAATGATCATGAAACTTCGAGCGAGGTAGCTACTGAACCTCGCAGATCGACAAGGGAACGTACCACTCCTGATTGGTATGATCCTTGTCTAAATGTCATGATTATGGACAACAATGATGAGGACCCTGCGACGTATGAAGAAGCGATGATGAGCCCAGATTCCAACAAATGCCAAGAAGCCATGAAATCCGAAATGGGATCCATGTATGATAACAAAGTGTGGACTTTGGTAGACTTACCTGATAGCCGAAAGGCTGTCGAGAATAAATGGATCTTCAAAAGAAAAACAGATGCTGATGGTAATATTACTGTCTATAAAGTTCGACTTTCTGCAAAGGGTTTCCGACAAATTCAAGGTGTTGACTATGATGAGACTTTCTCACCTGTAGCGAAGCTAAAGTCTGTGAGGATTTTGTTAGCAATAGCTGCATTTTTCGATTATGAGATTTGGCAGATGGATGTCAAAACGGCGTTCCTTAATGGAGACATTGAGGAAGAGTTGTATATGGTACAACCCAAAGGTTTTGTCGATCCTAAAAATGCTGACAAGGTGTGCAAACTTCAGCGTTCAATTTATGGACTGAAGCAAGCATCCAGGAGTTGGAACCGACGCTTTGATAAGGTGATCACAAACTTCGAGTTTATACAGTGCCATGGAGAGGCCTATATTTACAAGAAAGTGAGTGGGAGCTCTGTAGCATTCCTGATATTATATGTAGATGACATATTATTGATTGGGAATTATATAGAACTACTCCCTCCGTTCCTATATATAAGCCATATAGTTTTTTGAGAAAAATTTCAGAATATAAGGTTTATTGTGTTGCCCTACTTGTATAGACAATATTTTTGGAGATTTGATTAGGTTTACTTATCTTATGCAAAGTCCTCTATTAGCTCACGGCAATTACTTACGGTTAACCCTAGCCAAACATGGTGTAATTTTTCCTAAATATATGTTTCTTAATTTCCGTGCCAGAAATTATATGGCTTATATTTAGGACCGGAGGGAGTATTAAGCAGTGTAAAAGGTTATTTGAATAAGTGTTTTTCAATGAAGGACCTTGGTGAAGCAGCGTACATTTTAGGCATCAAGATTTATAGAGATAGATCAAGACGCTTAATAGGGCTTTTACAGAGTACATACCTAGACAAGATTCTAAAGAAGTTTAGAATGGATGAAAGTAAGAAAGGATTCTTACCAATGTTGCCAGGTAAGGTCTTGAGTAAGACTAAAGGTCCGGCTACGGTAGAAGAAAGAGAGAGGATGAATCAGATCCCCTATGCCTCGGCAGTAGGCTCTATCATGTATGCCATGCTATGTACTAGACCGGATATAGCACATGCTGTTAGTTTGACTAGCAGATATCAAAGTGATCCAGGAATGGAACACTGGACAGCGGTCAAGAATATCCTGAAGTACTTGAAAGAACTAAGGATATGTTTCTTTGTTATGGAGGTGACCAAGAGCTCGTTGTAACCAGTTACACCGATGCAAGTTGGAACACTGATCCTGATGACTCTAAGTCTCAGTCTGGGTACGTGTTTTTATTGAATGGTGCTGCAGTTAGCTGGTGCAGCTCGAAGCAGTGCACGGTGGCGAAGTCTTCTACAGAATCGGAATACATAGCGGCTTCAGAGGCTTCATCAGAAGCGGTATGGATGAAGAGGTTCATTGTTGAGCTTGGTGTGGTTCCTAGTGCATTGGACCCACTAGTCATCTATTGTGACAACATGGGTGCCATCGCCAATGCACAAGAACTAAGGTCACAAAAGAAGCTGAAGCATATCAAGCTGTGTTTTCATTCGATTCGCGAGTACATCGAAGATGGAGAAGTAAAGATTTGCAAAGTACACACTGATCTGAATGTGGCAGATCCGTTAACTAAAGCTCTCCCTAGGGCAAAGCATGTCCAACACCAGAATGCCATGGGTGTTAGGTACCTTACAATGTAATCTAGATTATTGACTCTAGTGCAAGTGGGAGACTGTTGGAGATATGCCCAAGAGGCAATAATAAAATGGTTATTATATATCTTTGTGTTTATGATAAATGTTTATATACCATGCTATAATTGTATTAACCGAAACATTGATACATGTGTGTTATGTAAACAACAAGGAGTCCCTAGTAAGCCTCTTGTATAACTAGCTTGTTGATTAATAGATGATAATTGTTTCATGATCATGAACATTGGATGGTATTAATAACAAGGTTATGTCATTGATGAATGATGTAATGGACACACCCAATTAAGCGTAGCATAAGATCACATCATTAAGTTCATTTGTTATAAGCTTTCGATACATAGTTACCTAGTCCTTTCGACCATGAGATCATGTAAATCACTTATACCGGAAGGGTACTTTGATTACATCAAACGCGACTGCGTAAATGGGTGGTTATAAAGGTGGGATTAGGTATTCGGAAAGTATGAGTTGAGGCATATGGATCAACAGTGGGATTTGTCCATCCCGATAACGGATAGATATACTCTGGGCCCTCTCGGTGAAATGTCGTCTAATTAGCTTGCAAGCATATGAATGGTTCATAAGAGACCACATACCACGGTACGAGTAAAGAGTACTTGTCAGGAGACGAGGTTGAACGAGGTATAGAGATATCGATGATCAAACCTCGGACAAGTAAAATATCGCCTGACAAAGGGAATCGGTATCGTATGTAAATGGTTCATTCGATCACTAAGTCATCGTAAAATATGTGGGAGCCATTATGGATCTCCAGATCCCGCTATTGGTTATTGGTCGGAGAGAAGTCTCAACCATGTCTGCATTGTTCGCGAACCGTAGGGTGACACACTTAAGGTTTGACACTACTAGGGAAAGGCTTATAGCCGCACTCGTTACCGCCGGCAAATACGAGCTGAAGATGCCGGCGGTAATACCTTCCAGGGGGGGCTAACACTACCGCCGGCGAATAGGAAGGACGGCGCCGGGGGTAGCTCGATTACCGCCGGCGAAACAGAAACGGAGGCGCCGGGGGTACAATGGGCCGCGGGGTCCCAAGTGGGCCTGGCGTTACCGCCGGCGAGTTGGGCCTAAAGCGCCGGGGATACTGGGCCATTACCGCCGGCGAAACAGGGACGTAGACGCCGGGGGTGTCGCCGAGCCAGGGTGGACCACCAGCCTTCACTTACCGCCGGCGTTTGCGTGCCGTAGATGCCGGCGGTAACTGGCCCTACCGCTGGCATTCTTCATTGTAGGTGCCGGCGGTAACCTGGGCATGTCCATTTAGGACGACCAGCCACCTACCACCACCCACACACACTCATATGTGATGGCAAATCAACCCAAGCACTAGTTAGCTCATTCCCCCACCCATTTTAGCTATTTCAACCAATAAAATATGATGTATTTGAGCAAATCATGCACTACCTAGCCCCTCTAGCATGATTTGCATAATATAGATCTAGATCTATCTCCTCCCACCACCTTTTCCACTAGATCTAGCTAGATCTCTCCATTTCTTAGATCTCTAGATCTCTCAAGCATTAAAGTCGACGTGTGGCGTCTCTCGGGTGCTTTTGGACATCGCGTCAACTAGTAGGTACATAAACTAAATGAGTGGAATGTTCATGTGTTGGCGAAAATTCGCGGTTATATCACTAGTACTAGTGGTGGCAAAAGGCGTGGTTCCATATATGTAAATGCATTGTTTTGCATTTGTTTACACGTGCAGGAACATTGAGTTGCCAATGTTTTGCCGGAATGTTGATTAACTTCCGTTCCGGCGAATTTTGGAACTCCAGCATGACAATATTTAGCAAAGGTCATGCCGAATTTTTTCCGTGAAAACCGAGACGGCGGTGTAATCAATTATCTTGTCTTGTAGGCGGCGATGGTCATCGCGATGAGGGAAAGCGTCGTGGATAGATACGTGGAACGCGCGATGGCAGACATGTATCGAAAAAAGCGAAAGGATATAATGTGTCCTTGTCGAAGATGCAAGCTAGGATCGTTGTTTGACCCCTTCTCAGGCATAGTGAATCAACACCTGCTCAGGTATAGTTTCATGGAGGGGCATACTCAGTGGATGAGTGATGATGGAGATGATGATATCGATGGTGATGAAGATGGAGGTGATGATGGTGGAGATGATGATAACGAAGGTGATGGAGAGGATGCCCCACACGACAATGGAGAGGAGGTTGAAGAGGATGGCGCACACGTTGATAGTGATCAAGAAGGCCGGGAAGAACATGCGGCCGACGAGGACATGAGTAGAAATACCCCGCTAACCGCGGCCGTGCAGGACCGTCATGTTCAAGAACTTCTTCTCAGCAACACATCGACCGACCCCAAAATCGCTGGTAGACGGAAGGCTAAGCTGGATCAACTCGAGGTAGACTCGAGAACTCCGTTGTACGATGCAGCTCGTGGGACGGAGGAGAGCCGTCTGAGATACGCTCTCGATATTATGGAGATGAAGGCAAAGCACAAATGGACGGACACAAGCGTGGACGAACTCTTCGGATACTTGAAGATCCACTTTCCTAAAGATAACACGTGTGCCGGTAGCCTACAGGAGGCCAAGAAAATCGTGTGCCCTCTCGATTTACCGCACCAGAAATACCACGCATGCATCAGTGACTGCGTAATATATCGGAACGAGCATGCCAATCTCGATACATGCCCACAGTGTGGCGAATCTCGATACAAGAGAGGGACAAGAAAATCTCCTCGAAAAGTTGTGTGGTACTTCCCGCTCACGCCCCGTCTGCAGCGGTACTTCGTGGACCCCAAGGAAGCAAAGCTCATGCGCTGGCACGCGGAAAGAAAGGAGGCGGTGATGCGTGATGTGGAACGGGTTGAAAACCCAGTGCTAACACACCCTTCGGATGCAAGCCAGTGGAAAACATTAGACGATGAGTATTACGAAGAATTCGGGAAAGAACCAAGGAACATCAGGTTGGGTGCGAGCACCGACGGACTCAATCCGTTTGGGAACCAAAGCAGCAAGCACAGCACCTGGCCCGTGTTTGTATGGATGTACAACCTCCCTCCATGGCTATGCCTGAAGAAGAAGTACATACACATGAGTATGCTAATCCAAGGGCCGACGCAGCCAGGGAGCGATATCAACCTGTATCTGGAGCTATTGAAGGAGGAGCTAGTCACTCTGTGGGAGGAAGGGACAGAAACTTGGGACGCCTACGGACAAGAAACTTTCCGTATGAAAGCCGCACTGTTGACGACAGTGCAGGACTATCTTGGATACGGATATATCGTGTGCCAGGTGTGCCACGGACACAAGGCATGTGTGCGGTGCATGGAAAATACGCCATTTTTACAGCTGGGTAAGGATCCCGGGTCTTCAAAAACCGTGTACATGAGGCATCGAATGTGGCTTCCCAAGAATGACCCGTGGAGGAAGCGTGGAGACCTGTTCAATGGGAAGGATGAGGTCGAGGGACCTCCACCTAGGAGAAGCGGCGAAGAGATAGATACTCTGTTGAAAAACTGAAAGATCAAGCCCTCCGGCGGGTAAGATAAAGATCCAGAAGCGGAAGAAAGGAGACAAGAGAAAGAAAAAGGAACCCGGGCCGCTCTTGGGGGTATGGAAAAGGAGGTCCATGTTTTGGGACTTGCCGTACTGGAAGATCCTCGGTACGCCTCATAGCCTTGATGTCATGCATATCACGAAGAACGTGTGCGAGAGCTTGCTTGGCACTGTGCTCAACATGCCGGAGAGGACCAAAGACGGGTCGAAAGCAAGACACGACCTGATGGCCCTTGATATCAGAAAAGAGCTTCATTTCGCCCAGGTTGACCAGGAAACCGAGGAGGAGGAGACGGATGGTCGCAAATGCAAAAGGGTGGCCAAGCAGCGCGAAACTCCTCACCCCTCCTGCTTCACTCTAAATCCCGATGAGCTCGAACAATTCTTCAAGTGCCTACTAGAAGTCAAATTTCCCCTAGGCTACGCGGGGCTGATACGCAGATGGCTGGACCCGACGAAAAAAATCTTCAGCGGGATGAAGTCTCATGACTGTCATGTCATGATGACGCAGATACTTCCGGTTGCTATCCGAGGGATAATGGAACCGCACGTTCGTGCGACGCTGACTGACCTGTGTAACGTCTTCGACGTCATCACTCGAAAGTCGATAACCGTCAAGAAACTCGGGAGGCTGCAGGAAGAGATCGTCACCATCCTATGCGAGATGGAGATGTACTTCCCGCCCGCATTCTTTGACATCATGGTCCATCTGCTGGTGCATATAGTGGACGATATCGAGGATCTCGGGCCCGCGTTCCTTCACAACATGATGGCGTTAGAAAGAATGAACGGCTTCATCAAAGGATACGTTCGTAACAGGGCACATCCGGATGGAAGCATCGTCCAGGGCTTTCTCACCGAGGAGTGCATCTCTTTCTTCAAGAATTATTTAAACGAGGACGACCCACGTCCGGTTGGATTGCCCGCCAACAAGCACCTCGGCAGATTCGAGGGAGTAGGCCACAACGCTGGCAGGAGGGAACTCGACGCCGATGAAGATGATAGGAGAACAGACTTTAACAGGGCCCACTTAGTAGCACTACAGCACATGAACGCGGTAGAGCCTTGGGTGGATCAGCACATAAACATGATCAAGAGCAGGGCTGACAAGCCGATGACGGAACAAGAGGTATTTAGAGCGCACAACTCCTCTTTCGCGAGCTGGTTCAAAGACCAGATTGATGCCAATCCCCCACCAATGGCAAGCGACGTAGACAAAATGATATTGGCCTTGTCTTATGGGCCCGCCCCCAACCTCATGACTTATCAGAAATATGACATCAACGGTTACACATTCTCCACAGAGGAGAGAGACAAAAAAAGCGACTATCAGAACTCGGGCGTGACGATGGAATCGTACACGGGTGAAGAGAAGAAAAGGTACTACGGAAGGATCGAGGAAATCTGGGAGCTCGACTACGTCGGGGAGAAGCTACCGATGTTTCGTGTCAGATGGGCTACGGACGTCACAAAAGAAGATGCGTATGTCACCACCATGCGACTGCCCCCCAAATCCAAGACCAAGAACCCCACCGCGCAAAATGAGCCTTGGGTATTGGCTAAGCACGTCGAGCAATGCTTCTTCATAACTGACCCGTCAAGGCCCAGCCGTGTTGTCGTAAGGAGAGGAAAAAGGGCCCTCGTTGGAATGGATGGAGTTGCCGACGAGCAAGACTTCGACGGCCTCGTCGGAGACCCAATGATGGAAGAACCCGATGAAGATGATAGAACCTACACATTAAGAAGAAGAAGGACGACGCTACCTAGGTCAAGTGTTCCTCCGTACACAAGGAGTCGCGACGATACCGATGGGGTCACAAGGACCAAGCGGAAGGGACTTCGAAGTCATTTGTGTATTTATAATAATTATCTCTCGAACAACCATTTGTCCTTCTCAAGTGTAACCTAAATTTATGTCTTGGTTTTTTATCGGATATCCTCGAAAGTACTTTGAAGTCATTCAAGAATTAAAATCATCAATTTATGTCTCGGAATTTATCCTTCATTGCTTTATTTTATCTGATGTTGCCAAAGGACTTTACAATTTATCTAAATAACTAGAAACAATAAAAAAAGGTCTTAAGAAAAGAAAAAAAAGTTGTCAAAGGACTTTACAATTTATCTAAATAACTAGAAACAATAAAAAAAGGTCTTAAGAAAAGAAAAAAAGGGTGCCTTTTTTGCACCCACAGGGATTCGAACCCTGGGTGCTTCGGCGCGGCTGTGCAGAAGCGAGGAACCACTGCGCTAGCGAATCGGTTTTGTATAACTAACAGGGTTTACGGAATTAATATGGTGTCACCTGTTATCCCCGGCGAATTGGTCGATTTCGCCGGTGGTAAATGCACTTGGGCCCACCTGTTAGTGGCTCAAACTTTACCGCCGGCGGTTTCACAAAACGCCGGGGGTACGCGTTCCAGGACTTAGGCGTGTGGCCGTCGTTCCCCACGGCCAAATCAACCACGCGCGCAGTCGATCCGCCGCCGTCGTTGCCCCTGCCGCAGTCGATCCGCCGCCGTCGTTGCCCCTGCCGCCGTCGCTGCCCCCTGCCGCCGTCGATCCCTCCACCGCAGGTGCGCCCCTCTCCCCTGCCTCCCTCTCTCCCTTACCGTCGTTCCCCTCTCCTCCTTCCTCACCGTCGCCGCCTCCCCCAGACCTCCGCCGCCGTGCCACCAGTTCGTCGGCCACCAGCAGGAGGAAGGAGGCCGCCATCGTCGGCCACTAGCAGCTCGCCTACGCGACGCCCAGCCACTCGCTGACGCGGCGCGGACAGCGCTCCGCCTCCGCATCCACCGCTCCTCGGATCGTCTTCCTCACCTAGGAGCTCGGCTGCCTCGCCTGCTCACAATCGAGCTCGTCCGCGTCGTGCAGGAGGTCGCTCGACCGTCACCTCCGTGCTAGGTTCGTCTCCGCTCCCTCCCCCTCCCCCTAACCCCCCTTCTCCCCGACTTCTCCCCGAGCGCGACAAAGAAGCTCGATGAGGAGGTCCTCATCCTCCTCCGTTCCGTTCTCGAGCTCCAGGGAGACGCCAACCACGATGGCAAAAATTTCTGTTTTCCCCTGTTCTGTTGTGCTCCAGTTCACATTGTACTAATTTCATGGCTCTGGACATGTGTAATTGATCATGAACTTGATTTATAATTACTACCTGGGATGCTTGAACACTCTTGAATCTTCCTTGAAACTTTACCTGTATGTTGCTGCAACTCTGTTGGTTCTAGCTGATGAAATCATTGTCTCTAGTGTTTCAGACTTAATCAAGTTAGTTGTAATAATCTACTCCTATTGTAGAAGAATTGGAACCTAGTAGTCCAGGGGCTTCCATTTTCACTCACGTTTTTGTCTCGTTTGTGAAAAAAGAAAGGTTTTGACATGCCAGAGTAGTTGTGCTTACTACCTTCTCTGCATGTGCCTGTGTGATAGCTCTGATTCCAAATGGTAGTTGCTCTGGACTTGGACATCATTTCGGTCGTGCTGCATCTGTTGCCAGAAAATTTATTTGCTGTTAGGGTGTTTTGTGCATGTGCAGAATTCTAGACGAAGTTTAATCCAATGATGCTGCACAATCTTGTCTCGTGATTATTTTTTCAGTGCTGTTCTTGAAAGCCAGTACTACTATTAGATGCTTGCACTAAAGAGAAAAGTTTTGTTGTGTTAGAACAACAATATATGCTCCTTATATATTGACTCTTGCTTATATATAAATGAAAAATGACACAGTAGGGAGTTTTTTTCCCTACTGTTTAATGTCAAAAAAAAAACAATATATGCTCCTGCTTTGTATGTGATTTGGCCATCACACTGAACTAGTAGGGAGTTTTTTTCCCTACTGTTTAAGGTTGGCCAATGTTGTCAAAGAAAATGAACTAGGCTAGGTAGCACAGGCATATGCCAGAATTTGGTAACCATCCAATCCAAACAATAAAAATAAGCTAGGCAACAATGATCAGTTTGTTATCAAACATACCATATGTTCTCCTGTGTAGCTTGTGCTGACCAATGGAGTCCAGCAGTCAGTTTGTTATGCTATCCAATTTTAAGCCGTTTTAATTGTGTATTACTATCATAATCAATTAAACATGACCAGTGACTCTGCAACTAGCTAGGCATGTGTTCAGTTCATTTATTCTGTTTCAGTTTATTGCTAATGGTACCCCTGTTTCAGTTTATTGCTAATGGTACCCCTGTTTCAGTATCTTAAAGTGGTTGTGCAAGAATGAACATCATCCTGTGGATCTTATGAGAGCTAAGTTGTGATGGTTGATTTCCTGAGAAGCTGGGTGTTCAGTTCATTTATTCTGGAGTGTAGAAATGTGATCTGCAGGTACATTGAGTGCCAATGTTTCGCCAGAATGTCGATTAACTTCCTTTCCGTCGAATTTCTGGCACTCCGGCATGACCATTTTAGCAAAGGTCATGCCGAATTTTCGCCGTGGATTTCCACCTAGTAGTGTTTTAGAACAAGTGCCATGTAACTACCTTCATAAGATCCTAGGCCGTTATAATTATGTTTAATTACTGCCTGTTTAATTGAGTACTTTTGATGCTACTGGTTGTTTTAGCTAGTTTAATTACTGGCTATTTTAGCTACTGGCTGGCTATTTAATTGATTACTTTTGATGCTACTGTATGCTAGTTTGTGCAGTGCTAGGTACATATAGCTAGCGATGTCGTCTTCTGCAGACCCCAACGAAGACGTTGACGGGTCTTCTCAGCGGAAGTTGGATGAGCACTACAGGCTCATGGTCTCGGATCAGCTGGAGGACCTTCCAGGCAGCGATGACGAGTCCTCAGAGGAGGGGGATGATGAGATGGACAACGATGGTGAGGATGAGAGGGGGGCTGCCGACGAGACCACCGACAGTGGCGTTGCCGGGGGTAGCTCGGATACTACTACCGAGGCCAAGAGGAAACGGAAGCAGCGGCGCCCAAACAGGGTCGGCACCACTCGTGACATAATCACCGCGGTGGACGCCAAGACCGGGATTCCTACTGAGCCCAAGCACGTGGCGAAGGGGTACGGCCTCCAACTGGGAGCAATCCTTCGGGACGTCGTCGACGTCAACGAGACGAAACTCCGAACCAAGAAGAAGCAGCATCTGCAGGCCCAACTCCTTGCGCGGCTGCACGCACGGTATGAGTTCCCTGTGGAATACAGGAACGAGGATACCAAGGATAACATCGTGAACAGACGAGCCCTCTCTAAGTTCTCCAAGAACCTCAGCGGTTATAAAACCATGCTGAGGGGGATGCTTGGTGACAATGAGACTTGGGAAGAGATCCAGCGCCACTTCCCGCGGATGACGCTGGAGCAGTATAATAAATTCTTGGAAAACGAGGAGCTCGAGTACACCAAAAGACAATCGACCTGGGGGAAGGAGCTGGCGGATAAGAACATCGGTCACATCAATCTCGGTTGTAGTGGCTTCGAAGGCAAGCAGCCGGTATGGGACAAGGAGGACCAGGCCTACATAAATGCTGGCCTCAAGCCCCCTTTTGCCAAGTACAAAGACCCACTCTTCAGGGCATATCTCAGGTCCCGATACCATCGAGAATTGGCTGGGAAACGTGTCATGAAACCTGATGTAGTGGTGGGAGTTGAGTTGGTCGCCGACGCGAAGGTGATGGCACTAGAGAAAGCAGTGGTAAGCAATTTACCAGCTTATTAATTTGATACTGCTCACCAAGTCCATTACATTCTAAAATTGTTCATGTTACTTCTGGCAGTTGACGGAACAAGCAGCCGCCGAATCAGCTGGCTCCTCGTCCCAGACGTCGACGGGCAAAGTCCCGTGGGACACGCCTTTTATCAGGGGTCTGAACACCGTGAAGGCGCGGCCGCTTTTGGAGAAGCCCCACCGTGTCCCCGGCGCCGGAGGAGGTCGCAAGCTTGCCGACTATGGCTTGGACGTGCCCGCAAGCACTAAGGAGTCGCGGCAGGCGCAGAAGGACCGGGAGCACGAGGCTCTACTGAAAAAGGTGGCCGACTTGGAAACAACCATGGAGCAACGCGTCAGTGCCGAGGTTCAGCAACGAGTCAGTGCCGAGGTTCAGCAACGCGTCAGTGCCGAGGTTGCTAGCAAGGTCGATGACGCGGTGGCCACCAGGGTCAATGAAATCATCCCTGATCTTGTGTTGTCGATGAAGAATTACTTCGCCGGCGGCCAAAAGGGACCGATGCCAGTTATCAGCCTAGGCGCCAGCAACTCGGACAACCGGCCTCCAACTAGACACGCTCAATGCACACCCAACTTGGTGACTCCACCCGCCGGCAATGTGGGCGCTAGAGAGCATTCGTCGGACCTGGGGGGCCACAGTACTAGCCCCTCAGTCACCTGCACGCCTGGCCTCGGTCCTTCAACGCGAGCCGAGCTCGACGCCCTCACGGTAATTAATTTAGTCTCTCAAGCTCTACAAATTAGTTACTTTGTCGTCGCCCCTCTCTGACCTACACATGTTTTCACAGGAGAACGCGACTCCTTGCACCTTGCTACTGAATGTGGACAACAAGTTGAAGGCTGTAGCGAGCGGCAGTGTCATCCTGCCAATACAGCGGATTTTCCACTGCATCAGGATGGATGATAGCGTGAGCCGGGTTCGCGTGAACCGGTCGTTACCGGGATGCCAAGACCTCCATCCTCCTTATCAACCCCCGGAAACGGAAACCCCGCTCACTCTTGGGGACCTCAAGAATCACATCCTTCTATGGCCGAAAGCCCTAATTCGGCTGAACACCGCTGCCTCAGGTTCGGAGGCAAGCTATGGCATGGTCACTCCTCAGGATGCGACGGCTGCCCCGAGTCCTCCACCGGCTGGTGGTCCTTTTGGGCTCGATAGCCAGCCCGACAGTCAGCCCGAGAGTCAGCCCGAGAGTCAGCACGGCAACGCGTTGGACATCGATCAAGCTCCAATCGATACGTTCATCGCTGAGATGGAGGGCGACGGGGTTTCTCCTTACAAGCCACCCGCCGATCGTACGCTAAAGAAGAAGTTGTTCCTTTCACAAGAAACTCCCGAGCAGGAAGACCCTACCACCTTCACCGCTCCACCCCGAGTTGGGCTTACCCCGAGGACACTCCTTGGTGCGACCACGGAGGGTATGAAACAAAACGCCACTCCCAGTTGCAGTAAGAAGAAGGCCAGGAAGCGGAAGAAGTCCGGAGATGTTGCCGCAAGCAAGAAAGTGGTTAATGACAAGTTGCCGACCCCGTGGAGGAAGATGCATCACCTAGGCCAGCCTATGCTGCCGGCACACATTGTCCAGCAGGTGACGCCCGATATGAGGAGCTTGCATGATGCTGTTCTAATGAAGGAGGAACTACTTCTTCGAGATAGAAATCCCTCGTACCCGGTTTTGACGGCCAAGGTGCCCAGTGGCTTTGGCTTTCTCACCACATACCCTGCGGACTTGATGTTCATTTGATATGAAGACATCTTCAGGCTATTGAACATGCAACAGCTCGACCGAAACTTGGTCCGCCTCCTATCGCTCAGCATGGCGCACGATATCGCCATGGAGAACACAGCGGACATCGCTATCATGGACCCCTTCTACATGACTCCAACTGTCGTCCAGAACGAACAAGCGTTTCTGGCGAAGTACATCAAGGATTTCTTGGTGTTAAACAAGGATAAGAAATGCTTTGCCATACCATATTTCCGCGAGTAAGTATTTGGTTACTAGAGTACCCTCTATTACATTCTTTCATGAATTTCCTTCATAGTCGATCGAGTATGATGGTTTATTTCCATTTTGCGCAGATTCAAGTACTGCACCCTCCTCCTCTTTCACCCGTATCATTCACATGTCAGTTACCTCGACTCCGGGCTTGATCCGGACAAGGACTTCACCGACCTTAAGTCTACACTTGATAAAGCCCTCAGCGGCTTCATAGCCGAGGTTGGCATCGACAAAATCAGGCATGAGAAGAAAGTGAAAGGTTGCTATGTGTGCAACCACATAACCAAGTTCCCCTGCGTCAAGCAATCGGTGCATGACAATGGGATGGAGGCCTGGTTTTCCATCCAACAGATGAGGTCGATTGTAAGGTCTCAGAACGATCTCTTGTTGCCATCCAGTCTTCAGCGGATGTTCGTGAACATGGCGGACACCACCGATGAAAACGTGAGAGCCGAGTTCCGTGCCATCCAGCGGACCATTTGCACAATACTCTGGAGGGATGTCTGCGGTAATGGTGGCTTGTTCCACTATGGTCCCGCACTTTCTAAGGCCGAGATAGAAGGCCGATTAGAAGATGGATATGACGACAGAACATTCAACACGCTTGAGGGCATCCGTCCCTTCCCGCCGAAGCCGACTTGACTCAAACACTTTTGTCCTTTGCAAATGTTAGTCATAAAATTACTTAAGTAATTTTCATGCTTTTTCTTTGCACTACTCTATTTTATATCTCTCTCTACTAATGTACTAACAACTTTCATTTCTTTTTTATGTGTTTGCATAGATGACGTACTATGTCGTCTACCACGGCAGGGTTCCTGGAGTCTACGAGGACTGGGAAGACTGTAGGAGGCAGGTCCACCGTTTCAGCGGCAACAGCTACAAGGGGTACACCACTTTGGAGGAGGCGGAAACTCGATACGCCAACTTTCGAGCGGGACAGAGGAGGGAGATGTGGAGGACCCCTTTCATCGTGATGATGCTTGTCGCCACCGTCTCTCTAGTTTATTATGTCATTGTTGTTTAGCTAGGCCATCGACACTGGACTTATATGTATTTGTGTAACATGTGCTACTTCGAGTCGTGATGTTTGAACTATGGTCGACACTTGTGTTATTGATGCATATGCATGCATGTTATGGACATTTCGGGACTTTCTAATGATGTGTATCATTGCCAATGATGTGTATCTTGCTAATGATGTCTATTTTGCTGTCATTCTGGTAATTGCCTGTATATTCTGTGTATATGCTGAATTCTGGTGTATAAACTGTGAAATTCGAATTTTATTTTTTTACTCCTGCAAATGTTAGCGCTGGCGAAATGCACATGTATCCCTGGTGTTTTGCAATCGCCAGCACTACGGCCTGATTCCCCTGGCGAAATGGCAAGACGCCGGCGGTAATACTAACCCCGGCGAATTGACAACACTTACCCCCGGCGGATTGGTGAAACACCGGCGGTAATGGCACTTACCCCCGGCGAATTGGGAGGCGCCGGCGATGAGGCGTTACCACCAGCGAGGCGATCGCCGGCGAATGCAGAAACGCCGGCGGTAGGCCATTTCAGGACGCCGGCGGTAGGCCATTTCCTAGTAGTGTGATGTCGTTTAAGTAGATATGGAATATGGAATGGAGTTCGAAGTTTTGTTCAGAGTCTCGGATGGGATCCAGGACATCACGAGGAGTTCCGGAATGGTCCGGAGAATAAGATTCATATATAGGAAGTCATTTTATAAGTTTTAAAATAATCTGGTGCATTTATGGAAGGTTCTAGAAGGTTCTAGAAAAGTCTGGAAGAAATCACTATGGAAGGTGGAGTCCCGGAGGAACTCCACTAGCATGGTCGGCCAACCCTAAGGGGGAGGAGTCCCAGGTGGACTCCACCTAAGGTGGCCGGCCACCCCACCTCAAGGAAAGGTGGGATTCCCACCTTGAGTAGGACTCCCCCCTTGAGTAGGTTTCCCACCTATGGCAAGTTTTGTTGTTGGGGTCTTATTCGAAGACTTGGACTACAACTCTTGGGGGTTTCTGTCGTGGTATCGTCATGGCATATGCCATAGGATGGCTAAAGGTGGTTCCTAGATGATCTCACGGCGGTATCCGGATGCGGGTATGGGGACGAATGACACGGTCGACGTACCCAGGTTCGAGGCCCTCCCGTGGAGGTAACACCTCTATTCCTGCTATGAGTGTATATGGTGATCACACAGTACAATGGTGCTCCTTGAGCTGTATTCGGCTTGCCCTGGGAGGCTAAGGAAGACGGTGGTCTCTCTCACAGGGCAGCGCTAAGGCTAGAATGAAGTGAGAATGATCGATCCCCTGCACGAGAGGGGGTAGTGCAGCTTATATAGGCGCTGGCACTTTACATAGAGGTCCCTATGGTCTACTGGCCGGCTTGGCCGGCTTCGGCTTCCGCTCCTTCCCGAGGCGTTGACGTCAGGAGCCGTTGAGGCCTCATGGCCCGTCCCATCCGACTGCCAGAGTCAGCGGTATGGAGAGGAAGTGTCTCTGTCGCCATCATGCCCTGTAGCCGGTACGAACTGACGTAGGCCAGGATGGCCTGTCCGGCGCGTGGCACTATTGCTCCACAGTGCCCCGCGCTTTACGGGAGATGAGGTCAGCGTGGACCTGCGAACCCGGACCACCTGCCCAGTTCCTTCTCATGCAAGACTCGCCAGCCTCGAGTCGGTCTGGAGTACAAACCCCAGTCGGATATGGCTTGTAGAAGCCGGCCCAGCCACAGCGCAGACGGACGTAGCCAGGCCGACTAGGACTTAGAGCCAGCCGGCTTCCGGACCAGCCGGCCACGGCTCCAGCCGGCTGCTCCTCAGCCGGCCTTTGCCGCGAGCCGGCCAGCCTCAAGCCGGCCGCTCCGCGTCCATTGACCTACCCGGGGTCTTCCCCCCGACAGTTTCCACCTATATAATGAGGAGCCAAGGGGAGGGGCCGGCCACTCCAAAGCCTCCTAGGCCGCAGCCCCCAAGTGGCCGGCGCCCTAGACCCCCTCTCTCCCCAAACCCTAGCGCCCCTCCTCCACATATCTCTCCCGCAGCGCATAGGCGAAGCCCTGCCGGAGATCTCCACCACCACCTCCACCACGCCGTCGTGCTGCCGAGATTCCGAGGAGGATCTACTACTTCCGCTGCCCGCTGGAACGGGGAAGAGGACGTCGTCTTCATCAACATCGTACGTGTGACCGAGTACGGAGGTGTTGCCCGTTTGTGGCACCGTCAAGATCTTCTACGCGCTTTTGAAAGCGGCAAGTGATCATCTTCTGCAACAACGAGATCTAATCTCGTAGGCTTTGGAAATCTTCAAGGGTTAGTCTCGTGATCCCCTCGTTGCTACCATCTTCTAGATTGAATCTTGGCTTGGTTTTCGTTCTTGCGGTAGGAAATTTTTTGTTTTCTATGCTACGAATCCCATCAACAAATCCCAGAGTGGCGATGTAGGAGGCGAACCGGTGGTACCAGGTGCGAGGGGCCTGCTTCAGGCCATACAGGGACTTGTGGAGGTGACAGATGTGGTCAGGGCGAGAGGCATCAACAAAACCAGGGGGCTGCTGACAGTAGACCACCTCTTCCAGGGAGCCATGCAGGAATGCATTCTTCACATCAAGCTGTCGTATGGGCCAGGAGCTGGAGACAACAATGTGCAGAACCAGACGGATCGTAGCAGGCTTGACAACAGGGCTGAAAGTCTCCTCGTAGTCGATGCCGGGGCGCTGGGAGTACCCACGAACAACCCATCGGGCCTTGTTGCGCGCGAGGGTGCCATCCGAGTGGAACTTCTGACGAAAGATCCACTTGCCGGTGACGACGATGGCACGCGGAGGGAGAGGAATGAGTGACCAAGTGTTGTTGTCGACGAGAGCCTTGTACTTATCGGACATGGCAGCACGCCACTGAGGATCCTGCATCGCCTGGCGGAAGATAGTGGGGACAATGTCGGCGAGTGAGTCCACATCGGAGAGGTTGAGCCTATCCATGGGACGCACTTCGCATCCAGAGCATGTGCGCCGAGGGTCGGAGGCCCCACTGGAGGAGGCCGCCGGGGTGGCGGCGGCAGCAGCAACCGTGGCAGGGGCACGGCGTGCGGCGGCAGGCCGAGTGGGAGGTGTGGCAGGGGTTTCTATCGTGGCCGCCTGCCGCAGCAGAGAAACTGCCGGAACTCCTGCCGTGACAGCCGGTCACGGCAGAGAAAACGCCGGATTCTCTATTGCGGCAGAGGACCCGGCTGGGCGAGGCGGCGTCGAGGCAGGGGCGCTCGGGGCCGGGGCAGGCGCACTCGGGGCCGGCGCTGGGGTGCACGGGGCCGGTGCAGGAGCTCGCGGTGGGGGCACGGACGGTGTGCCGAAGAGGTCGTCGAGTCCGTGCGGCGCAGGAGGCGCATGCGCGGATGACGAAGTTGCATGCTGAAAAGGAAAAACCGTCACATCGAAGACAACATGTCGCGAGACGAGAACTCTCCCAGTACTTAAGTTTAGGGTCTGGTCTTAGGGTTTTCTAAAGATGCACAATTGAGGGTTTAGACCTAGGCTCAATGTGGCATGATCTAGGGTTTGGGTTTATGTTTCATTAATTGAAACATAAATGGAAATGAGGTGTGGTAGGGTTCTACTTATTATCCAAAGTGATACTTGTATTGGTATTCAGATATGGTCTAGGGTTTTAGTTGTGATCACCCAAGTTATACAAAAACTAGGATTTGGTTATGGGCATAAGCTATGGTTATGTTTTATTGGCTAGGGTTACTATTCCTCATCTTGATAGGATTCTTGTATTAAGACAATACTAGGGTTGTCTCAAGTGTTTGGATAAGCAAGGTTTAAGTGTAATGCCATTACTCATCCACTCAGGATATGAGGAATAATCTAGGGTTAATTACTAATGGTATACCTATTATTTCATGTGATGGATGATATCTACTTATCACATAAGTTAAACTTATCTTATATATCTACAAAGCATGGTCATGCATTAGAGATGATCAACTTATTCCTCACTAATCTCTCTTTATTTTTGCTCTCATCACACTCATCCTAGATTCTTAGAGTTTATGATTAATACCAAGTTGCGATGATTATGGAATTGGTTTCCTAAGGTATTGCTATTGGAATAGGGTTCTCACCTCCAAGATCAAATATTGACTTGAACAACTCGGATTAGTACTTCTCTAGTATTCTTGTATGCACATGCTATGATTAGTATTATCACTTCTCTCACTTCTCAATACTTTGACACATCCTAGGGCCCTAGTGAGAATATGATGATATGATCTTGTAAATATATGGTTTGCCTAGGAATTCTACTTTTGTATCTTATGTAGCTTGTTCTTCTGGAAATCTGATAAACCTGCATCTTGTGGTATGACTCCACCTCCTAGCTTCTTCATCATGATCCTAGATAATTTATGGATGGTCTCAAGGTTTTGGTTTCCTTGTAGCATGGTACTAGATGGATGATCAAATGGATGAAGGGTGTGGGTCCTTTTATAGGCTTGGGCAAGCTCTAGTATCATGACATATAGATGGGTGACTCTTGTTTTGGTGTGATGAGTAAGGTGCTTGGTTGTCATGCCCTCATGCATAGCAATCCTTTGAGCATGAGGTGGCATATCTTGGAATGCAAGTCATGTAGATATTTTTTATCCTATGTGGCATGATCATTATCCTCTCATATGATTTATATTTGGATAGCCAAGTGTCATTTGTTACTAAATATCTTGTGGATGAGTCACTATATCATATTTGATTGGATTTATATTATAATATTGGTCAAAAGGTCAAGGTTGAAGGTTGTCGTTACCTAATCGACGGTACCCCGGAGGAGGGATCCTCACGAGGGGGAGAAGAAGTAGGGGCCATAGGGCGGAGTGCACACGGGACGGTGGTACGCGATTTACCCAGCTTCGGAACACCTGCACAATGACAGGGCCTACTGCTGCTTGTCTGGAATTATCTGGGCGCTTTCGCGTTGTTACAATGAGTTGTTGTTCTCAACGTGCCTCTAGGGCTCCCAGGATCCGACTTATAAAGGCGCACGGATCTAGGGTTTACAAGGAGAGTCCTAGCCGGATTACAGGTCGCCTAACTACGGTACAATGTCTTGCCGTGTACGTCAAGGATCTGCCTTCCTCCCTACGTCGTACTGGATCCGGGTTCCACATGGGCCTCCATGGATCCGGGTTACTCCTGGGCCTCCATGGATCCGGGTTCCACATGGGCCTCCATGGATCCGGGTTACTCCTGGGCCTCCATGGATCCGAGTTGCACATGGACCTTCACGGATCCGACTTCCTCCGATGGTCGGTTGGGATCCGGCTTCCCTATCCTGGGCTGGACTTCATCCTTTAGGATCAACAGCAACTGGGCTGCCCGGTGGGCCATAAGCCATCACCACCATCTGTGGGCCACCCGGGCTTGCCGGAATTGGACCATGTCGATGGTATACCTATGAAGTATATCCACAACAGTAGCCCCCGGAGTTCTCCAAGATTCACCGTTCTTCCATCCAGCTCAGCTTGCGCATGTATCTTCATCCTTTGGCTGGAACGAATAATAGAGAATCTTGAAGGACTCCAAACTTCATATCTCCAACCAAGTATTGGTCGGAAACTTCATGATCCAATGGTCAGATTCTTCGAAGACACCATCCAACATAATCTTCGGTATGGATCCGACTAGCCAAATGTAGGTTCGGATCTGACTAGCCAAAATATAGGTGTGGATCCGACTACCCAAAAATATAGGTGCGGATCCGACTAACAAAAAATTAGGTGCGGATCCGGCTACCGAAAATTGAGGTGCGGATCCGACTACCAAAATTAAGGTGCGGATCCGGCTACCAAAAAATTAGGTGCGGATCCGGCTACCAAAAAATTAGGTGCGGATCCGGCTACCAAAAAATTAGGTGCGGATCCGACTAATTAGCCAGATTTTCGCCATCTTTGAAATTTTTCTTGACATAACCATAGTATGTAGCCCCCGAGCATTGAGTCAGCTTGCTCCAAGGTGACTCGATGCTCAGAAACTTAGCCCCCAAGCGTCAAGGTGGAAATTTTTCGGTTAGTTGCTCCAAAGAGAACTTCATCGATGTAGCCCCCGAGCGCCAAGGTGAATTTACTTGAAAATCCGGCTTGGAGCTCTTAGAGTAGCTTTATCTTTATATGTGACCAAGGAATAGTGTAAATCCCAAGCATCTAGGCGGAAATTTCCAGCACTGATACCCGAAAGGAAACACACTTTTCACCTAAGATCAAACCGCAGCCCCCGAGGGTTGGTTCCGGCTAAGCATAGCGGAATCAAGACTCAAGTTGCTTTTCCAGTTGTGCACGCCATGGATCCGCCTAACCTCTGGGGACTGTTGAAGGTCCAAGCATCATGTACTTGATATATAAACACAAAAACACATTTGTATTAAATTGTTTCTTTGACCATGTTCAACGAACAAATGTAAGGCAGAACAAAAACGGCCTTTGAACAAATGTTTTAAAGCTGAAACTATGCAGCAGTTGAACAACATAAAACTGTGAAGGCGGAAACAACTCGACTATCTTGAACAGTTAATGTAATTTATATTTTTTAAGCAAGTGCTGGTTTATCCGTTCTTCTGGTTTATATGCTTGACTTTTCGTGAGACGGCAAACTTTGAACACAGAACATCTGCTGAGGCGATAGCGCTTAATAGCGAAACAATCAAGAACCTCAGAAACAGAGGCTGGCTTTAAGTACCGAGATGTCACTACTAAGGAATCCACACATAAACAACAGAAAACGTGTAGGCCAGAAAACTTAAGCTAACGCCCGAAAGCGGAATTTTTGCAGGGTACTGGAGCCTTAAGCGGCAAAAACAGTACAAAGTTTTTCACGAGCGCGAGGCAAATCATGGGAAAGATATGACCAACAGTGAAAGCGGTAAAAGACTCAGGATATGAGTGAACCAATCTTAATCTCATGATCATAAAATTTTAAATATAAATAGGGACTTAGCTGTTTGGAGCGGAGTCAACGTCGGTCATGGCGGTTTTTCTTCGGCGTTCCGTCGAGCCGGTGCGTGATTGATTGTCGCAGTGGTCCTGTAGGTGCGGATCCACCAACCTAAATTTTGGTATGGATCCGGCTACAAAAATATAGGTGCGGATCCGACTACCAAAAAATAGGTATGGATCCGGCTACCAAAATATAGGTGCGAATCCGACTACCAAAAACGTAGGCGCAGATCCGGCAACCAAAAATATAGGTGCGGATCCGACTACCAAAAACGTAGGCGCGGATCCGGCAACCAAAAATATAGGTGCGGATCCGACTACCAAAAACGTAGGCGCGGATCCGGCAACCAAAAATAGGTATGGATCCGGCTACCAAAAAATAGGTGCGGATCCGACTACCAAAACCAGATTTTGAAATTTCCAGGTCTAAGGCGGATTCTTCCGTGGAAAGCTCCAGCGACTCGGATCGGATCTTTGCAGCTGCGTCCTGCTCGGCGGCGGTCGTAGCTACATTACTTACCAGTGCGTTTCCGTCGAAATCAACGGTCTCGCAGATGAAGATGTGGAACCCGCCCGGTTCTGGCCTCCAGACGCCGCAGGCCCCACGGTGGGCGCCAACTGTCGTTGCCTAATCGACGGTACCCCGGAGGAGGGATCCTCACGAGGGGGAGAAGAAGTAGGGGCCTGATACGTCCAAAACGTATCTACTTTCCCGAACACTTTTGCTATTGTTTTGCCTCTAATTTGTGTATTTTGGATACAACTAACACGGACTAACGCTGTTTTCAGCAGAACTGCTCTGGTGTCTCGTTTTTGTGCAGAAATCCAACTTTCGGGAAAATCCTCGGAATTTATGCAGAAGGCCCTATTTTCTTAGGAAACTAACGGAGCCAGAAGGAGAAGTCAGGTGGAGGCCCGAGGGCCCCACACCATAGGGCGGTGCGGCCCAGGGGGGCCCGCGCGGCCCTGTGGTGTGGCCCCCTCGGCCGGCCTCCGACGCCCTCCTTCGGACTATTTATCGGCCTCGACCTAAAAACGCACGGAGAGAAGTCGAAGTCGCCGAAACCCTCCGTAACGCCGCCACATCGCGAAACTCCGTCGCGGGAGCCAGAAGTCTCCGTTCTGGCACTCCGCCGGGACGGGGAATTGGAGGAGATCATCGCCGCCATCACCGCCAACGCCTCTACATCAACCAGCCATGTTTCCCCCATCCATGTGTGAGTAATTCCCCCGCTGTAGGCCAAAGGGGATGGTAGGGATTGGATGAGATTGGTCATGTAATAGCATAAGATTGTTAGGGCATAGTGCCTAGTGTCCGTAATTGGTACTTTGATGATATTGTTGCAACTTGTTATGCTTAATGCTTGTCACTAGGGCCCGAGTGCCATGATCTCAGATCTGAACATGTTATTGTTTCATCATGATATTCATTGTTTATGGTCTTACCTATAAGTTGTATACACATGTCGCTGTCCGGAACCGATGGCCCCGAAGTGACAGAAATCGGGACAACCGGAGGAAATGGTAGCGATGTGAGGATCACATGTGTTCACGGAGTGTTAATGCTTTGCTCCGGTACTTTATTAAAAGGAGTACCTTAATATCCAGTAGTTTCCCTTGAGGCCCGGCTGCCACCGGCTGGTAGGACAAAAGATGTTGTGCAAGTTTCTCATTGCGAGCACGCACGACTATATATGGAACACATGCCTATTGATTGCTTTGTACTTGGACACCGTTTTATTATTATCTGCAAATGCCCTGCTATGATTGTTACATGAGTTTCTCTCATCCATGCAACGCCCGTCATCCGTCCCCGTGCCTACAGTATTTTAATCCTGCTGTTTACTAAAATCACTACTGCTGTCTTTGTTACTCTGCTGCTGTTATTTCACTACTGCTACTGCTATAAACCTGTTACTACTGATAAACCCTTGCGAGCAAGTCTGTTTCCAGGTGCAGCTGAATTGGCAACTCCGCTATTAAGGCTTCCAAGTGTTCTTTGTCTCCCCTTGTGTCGAATCAATAAATTGGGTTTTACTTCCCTCGAAGACTGTTGCGATCCCCTATACTTGTGGGTCATCAAGACTATTTTCTGGCGCCGTTGCCGGGGAACATAGCTTTATTTGGAAGTTCACTTGGATTAATATTGTTCGCTGCAAATTCTCCATCATGGGTAAACCTCGCGATACTAAGATCGCCATATTACCATCCACTACAAGAAAAGGTACAATTCTGAATACCTCTGCTGCTCTTGATTCACCATCTGTGATTGATAAACTTGTTTCACCGCCACATGCTTCGCATGCGGGTACTTCTGCTGAATCTGAAAACTCTCATAATCTCTACTATATTAAATGGCTAGAGGTGGTGTCCCATGGTACGTCGCAGCCTCCCACCTCAAATCGTAAGTCGTTTGCTCCGTTCTTTCCTTCCGAGCGAATACCCGAATGGGCCAGGCCCATCGAATTGCTCATCCGCCCGTGCACAGGAATGCAGATGAACCCCGCCCACAACTCCCACACACGATCTCTGGTTGTTCGCCACCCCAACTGCTCGCCGATCCTCCTCCTAGCTTCCCGTCCATCTCGCCTCCCCATACATCGACACACTACCTCCCCCATGATCTCCCGATCCCAGGTCACGCCATAGTTAGCCCTCTACCACTACAGGGGCATGGCATCTGGATCCGACAGAGATCCGGCATCCTGACCCGGCGGCGATACGCCATCTTGACCCAGCGGCGAGGGATTCTGAGGACAAACGACATAAGGAGTGAGGACGCACGGGCCTGAACACGCGGTGTCACTGTTGTCCGATGCTGCCGGCCGGCCGTGGCCTATGCGCTCCACCTTTTCTTACATCTGTTTTGTTCCCTCATATCATTCTCTCTGATTATTTGGATAAACAAGATGCAGGGTGCAGGAGAAACGTCCATCAAAGGAGCGCTTTATAGAGAAACCTAGGCGGTCCGCGGACCTGCTTGCATTTGGTGATCTCCAATTTATTATTTGTGGGCAGTTCATGAGACCGCCAATTCATCTAATTCTTTTCTTTTAACTGATTGTATAAGGGCATATAGGTTCTGGTTATTTTGTTTTGAATTGCCAGGATGGCAAGATAGCAGGCAGTACTTACTGATATGCATAGGGGTTTCGGATCCATGATAGTTTGTATTACCTTCTTGCAGCAACATTAGTTCTCTGAATTAGCTTGAGCAGTTGCAGTTTGCTTTGCAGGAGTTGTGGTATCCCTGTGATTTAATCATTTCTGGTGCATTTGTTGTAGAGAAAGCAGTGGGCTGGTGAAGAAAAGAAAACTAAACCATCAAATTGATCAAATAATCTGAAGCATAGGTAAAGTTTTATTTCTTCTGAATTTTTAATTGTCTTCCAATTTAGATAATGTGCAGGTGCTGAAACATGGCCGGCTCACAATGTATGTGGCTTTTATACTTAATTGGGTTGGAATGATGGCTGCATGAGTTATTAGTAGATCAAGTGTGGTCGGGTTGATCCCATCTTGCAGTAATTGAAATAGTAATTACATGATGCTGGTCGAGTATGTGTCTCTAGCCTTCGGTGTATTATAATCGCAGTTTCTAATCTTGCCTTTCTTTCAAATATCATTATGTAATTTCTATATTGGGCCATGCCATACACAGCTTGATCTATAACATTTTCTCCACTATATTAAATGTCTAGAGGTGATGGGATGGTTGGTACATCCGTCCTATCGTATGACATCCCGCGCTTGAAGCCATCTCTCACGAAACAAAACCGGAGCAAGACAAAAAAGTCTCACAGAAAACCGAGAGGAGAAAAACCATGATCCGCGCTGGAGAGAACCAGCATCGCCGCCTTGTCCTCCCTCCGCGTGCTGCACACTCCCGTCCCTCTGTAGACCAACGATGATGAGACAGGGATTGGCAGATATGAGCCGAACGGATCGATCGGAAAAAATCTATTATGAGCACCTCGATGTTTGTGGAATGTTGATATTCGACCTGGTATGTGTGGTCTCTGTGCTTAGATTCTCAATCATGCACTCTTGTAGAACTTATTTTTTCAGTTAGCAATACTTATGTCATGTGTGCTCCTCTAATATGCAGAGACTCAGTTCTGGTGTAATTTTATGATTGCTGCATATTTCTGAAAGTACTGGGCGAAGTAAACTAGCTCTATAATCTTGCAGAGATTCGTGTTTGGGGTAATTTCACGATTGCTGCATATTTCTGAAACTAATTGGAGAAGTGTTTGGCTCCATTTTGTTTAGTGGCAGATCTGAACCATATGTTATTTCCTCTATTGATGGACCTAAAATAAACTTAAAAGAAAGATGATGCTGAAAAAGGAAATGGAAAAAATCCCTAGCATAATACTTAGCTTCATTGAGAAAAGATCTGATTCAATGTTTTAACATCGATGCTTATTAATGATTTTCTCATTCCAGCAGACATTCAACAAGTGCAAGCCGGGTTATCCCTTTCAAATTATAGCGCAAGCTTAATGTTGTCGAGTTCCTTTCTCTCTACAATCAGCCTAATTTGTTGAGTTCATTTCTCTATGCAATCAGTTACACAAATGAATATCAGATGGTAATGCTTCGATGCACCTACTTGTTTTCCTTTGGAGTGTTCAAACACCAATTCTATTTTATGATCTGTATTTGGCTATGAGACAGCTTCTCCGTTATCTGATTTTGTTTCTGCAATAGTTTTTTCTATTGCATACTGTTTTCACGTTACTTGGTAAATACCAAAGTACCAAGCCTATCTATTCTAGCTCAACCAAAGTACAGAATACTTAAGGGCTGAAATGCCTTCTATTTTGTAGCTCCTATTTAAGGGCTGAAATGCCTTTTACGAATTCCATCGGTTCATCAAGTATAATTAGAGACTATGGCTTAAACAAGGACACAGATTCATTTTGGAGCTCTAGGCATTTCATTTCAAAATCATGAAATCTCTTGTAGCCAAGTACTAAATTTTCTTTTGGTCGGGCGTTTCACTCGGTTGTGTAGATTTTTCGTCATGTACTTGTTATTAGTATATCCTCTCATTCGTTTTTCAGTTAGTTTTCCACTTTTAAGTGTCGTTGTGAAGTTATTTTCTGCCTTTCAACTTTACTCTCACCCAATCAGATACATCCGCAATTACTTTTTTTTGTAGGCATTGGCAGTTTGCAGAAATGGGGGGAGGAGGAGGGTCTTAAGTGTTACAAGAAAGAGCACTCTTTCACAGGTTCTTGATACACCTCATCGTACAACCCTCCCAGTAACCTATATTGTTCTTTGTACTGCAGTGAAAACCTTTCCAGTATGAAGTTTGCATGATCATAATTACTACTGGCTAACATTAGTCACATGTTTTACATCATTGTTAAGTCTCATGCGCTTTCTTATTTTGCAATGCCACAACTTTGCATTGATGTTGTATGTGGTCAAAGTATGTATGTCGCATTCACTATCTGTTATGTATATTTACTCTGCTCCATAATTCTTGTTGTGGTTTTATTTCAAATTTAATCTAAAACCACGACAAGAATTATGAATGGAGGAAGTACTATATTGCGAAGTCCTCCTAATGAACCCCTGAAATTTTATGCCGAACGAGGAGGCCACCGCGGAGCCGGACTAGGTCATCTTTTAAGCCATCGCTTCCTCAGACCCTCCCGCGTGCGGGCAATCATGAAACCTCCAGACCAGGTCCAAGCAACCCCTGTCCTGCAACCCGCCATGGCAGCGCAAGACGAAGGCGGCACACATGCGTTTGATAATGCCGAGGTTGTTTGCTCTATACAGGTTTCTTACTGGCACCATTTAAATTCGTTCTTTCTTTTTTGCATCTATGGTTCCAGCTCGATGTGTATGTGCCACTGAATATCTTCGGTTAGATTAATTTTTTTTTTGAGGATACACCATGGAAAGGTGTATCAATCGCATAGAAGGAAGCCAAAGAAGGCAAAGTCGATGCTGCCCACAAGGGGGAGCAGCTCCCCACGCACGCCTACTCTCCTAGCTGCCACGGGAGAAGACTAGGATCAAGAAAAACGAAAAGAGTGCCACGGAAGAGTTTGGCAAGCCGCCATCTATCAAACTCCGTACTAATCCTGTCTCTAATGGTGAGGTGCGCCGCCGGCACGCCGTTGAAGACCACATCGTTCCGGTGTCTCCAAATACACCAGAACACTAGGATGATCACGGTCCACATGTCCCGCCTATGGGCCGCCGGGCAGGTACGTGAGGACCAACTTCGGTTAGATTAAGAGTCCTGTATGGCAGCTGTAACCAGCTAAGCCTGGCTGAATGGGGTAGCAGTGGAGTTGAACCAACCTATATTCTTCCCTAATTTCTACTCTATCTGTTATGTCACTTGTTGGATCTTAACACATGATACAGAAATGAGCTTGAGGTCTCTTGCAAAGAATTCAATAAGCATCATATATATCTACTTAAAATAGTTTTTACAGTGTATGTGCTCTGGACAGAATATATCAGTTACTCAGATGATCATAAGGAGATGGAAGCGCTTGCTTGGCTTGTGACTGCTCCTCGAAGATCATAGCAATGAGTTACTCAGATGTCTCACCACAATGAGAGGATGTAGTCTCCATGGTAAGAACTAAAAACTCTGTTCCTTTCAGATTATAAAGGAAGTGCAATTGGTGTTTGCACTTCCATCCATAAAATAGACAGTGCAATTGGCATCATATCATACATATTCTGAAAGATCACGTCTTTGGTGCCATGGTTACTTTGCTAAGAACATTTGTCTATGGTTGTAAATTAATTTGATCTGTGAGGGAGCCAAAGGATATTGAATTTTGTGATTAACAGTTTGATTTAAGCAAGGCCTATACAATTGAAATAGCATTTGTAGTAGGGGTAACCAGATAAGTAAATGTTCCCGTATGGTAAGATGTCTGCAAATTACGTTATGCAAATTATGGCATGCTTGTAAGCTTTCATGTGATATTTGCCATGTCCAATGTTGGTACAGATATAGCAAAGATGACAACAAAGAGCTTGGAATTTTTATTTTTGGTTTATGTTATAAAGGCCATATTAGATTACCGCCGTTTCTCAAGTCTAATTAATGCTGCCCGTGCTACTGATTTTTTTTTTGCCATGCCAAAGTACAATTGGTTTTGTAGATTAATTAAGATTGTAAACGTATACTCATGGACAGCTTATATTGCACTACAGACCATATGAAAACTGTCTACAATGTTGACCCTTTCTTTGGCAGAACAAGTGATTACATAGTTTACGGTAGTGAGAAGGCATGGTCTGTTCTACTAACTTTATTACCACAGAATCATCACATATAACGTACTTTCATGCTTATACCTCAACCTGGATTATATTAATAAGATGTATCTTCACATTAACTATTATAATCGATGAATAATTCTATTATCTTTGAATCTACTAAATGTTCCCTGTTTTAAAATTTTATTTGTATATAATTTGTTTTGAAGAAACTCGGTATTATTGTATTAGGCTTAACCTTGTTGCTGAAATTTTGTAGCAAGAAGGGGCTCGACGAATCAAACAGAACATGAAGAGAGGAGCTAGAAAGGAGAATCTATCCTGATAGGCTGCGAGCTTCAGTCAACTCATAATTCCTAACCACTACGATTGATAATCTCGATCAAGAAAATCACTTAGTTTGCTTTTCATTAAGAGTTCACATATTGCACCTAGCTGCACATGCCTGTCAGCAATGAATTGTGGATATCGTTGCACCAGACACATAAAAAATATATCGTGTTGTAAGTTTTCTCACTATTTTCCTTCTTTGTATACGAATAGCTAGCCGAAGAGGATCTCCTGAAGTTGCTAAGAAGCATGTTCAACGTGATTTATACTGTTATACCGCTGCCACTTCAAGAGCTTAATCATTGTTAGATGTTATCCTTTTTTTCAGCCAAGTGTGGCAACGTTAAGTGTTGGCCGTTGGCCTAGTTTGTAATCGTAAGATGGCCTCCTGGCCATATCTGTAATTAGGGGTGTAAACGGATAGGATAATTTCCGCGTCGAAACCGGCCATGAGTAGGAACCACAAGCTTACCATATAAAAAATCATTTAGATTTTGTTTAAATCTATTTTCATTCATTTCTGTTGATTTTTTTGCGAGCTCAGATGATTTCTTTTGGTTAGACTATCTTGCAAGGGTTTATCCTAAAAATGACATATATTTATAATTTGTTCAAAAATGATTTATAGTTTTCTAATGGGAGCCAACTTTGGTAGGTCGTATCAGTGCAACACCAACACAGAATGTGTCTAATTGATGTATCTTCCTATGTGAGTGAAGCTCCATAGCAACAAACATACACCTTAATTTCCAGTTTGTTGCTTTTATGCATATGGTGTAGAGTTTTAGCACTTTTTAATCTAATTATAGTTTATGAATAGTAGAATCTTACTTTTTTGGAATATTATGTAGCTATTTTATGCACCTATAATTATATATATTATCTTTACATATAAGCAACATGAAAAAATTGAGGAGACCGTGACAACGCACGGGCATTCAACTAGTATTGATAATATTTCTGCTGTGCTTGATGATAGTGGTTCATTGGGATCTTTTCTAGATGCTACAATTGCTAGGTCTAGACAAATTGAAAACACTGAAACTCCTAATGCTACTACACCTGTTAGTTCACCTGAACTTGATTATTTTAGTGATGATCCTGATGAAGATTATGTGGAGCTTAATGATGATTTTATTGAAAAATGCAATGCTACTACTGATGCAAGAAAAATTAAAAAGTTGCTTGCAGAACATGCTGTTAGATATAAACTGTCTCCTGATCCTAAATTTGCCACATCTCCTATAAACATTAGGGATAAAGATTATGATTTTTCTCTTGATCTATCTCATATAGCTATTGTTGAGAAAACACCCTTTTGTGGTACTGAAAAAGAAAGTGCTGTTGAACACATGACTGAGTTATCTACTCTAAGTAGCTTGTTTTCTGATGATGTCAAGATGCGTACTTACTTTGTTGCTAAAATTTTTCCATTCTCATTAAAGGATGACGCTAAAACTTGGTATAATAATTTGCCACCTAATTCTATTAAAAGTCCAAAAGAATTGCTTGATGTTTTCTTCCGCAAATACTTTCCTGCTAGTGCTCAACATATTGCTTTGCAGAGAATTTATAATTTTGACCAGGGAGATGAAGAGAAATTGCCTGAGGCTTGGGCGAGATTTTGCTCTCTTATTAGAGCTCGGCCTGAGCATGATCTGGAAAAGCATGATTTACTTGATATATTTTATAGTGGACTAACCATTGAGTCTAGGGCATACCTGGATAGTTGTGCTGGTTGTGTTTTCAGGAAAAGAACTCCAGACGACGCTGAAGAATTATTGGCTAAAATAAGCCGGAATCATGATGATTGGACTACGCCTGAACCAACTCCAACGCCAATATTGAAGAAGAGGGGTTTAATTAAATTGAATGATGAAGATATGAGGGAAGCCAAGAAGTCTCTCAAGGAGAAAGGTATTAAATCTGAAGATGTGAAGAATCTACCTCCTATAGAAGATATATGTGAGATAATTCCCCCTTCATCCATGATTGAGGTAAACTCCCTTCAACGCTTTACTAGGGAAGATATTCCGTATTCGAAACCTCCTGCACAATGCTTAGATGAGTTTGATAATTATATTGTTAAGCAAGAAAATTTTAATATGAGAGTAGAGAATCATTTAATGGAAAATTCTCGAGCTATTAGTGAATTGCATGATATTGTGGAGAGAACCTCCAATGATGTTAAGATGCTTGTTAAACATTTTCATATGATTCAAACTCAAATTGATCAACTCACTAAAGTGCAAAATGACTTGTTAGGAAATAATTCTAAAGAGAAACATGCTTATGAAGTAACAACTAGAGGTGGTGTCTCTACCCAGGATCCTCTATATCCTGAAGGGCATCCCAAAAGAACTGAACAAGATTCTCAACGCATTGAACCTAGTGCTCATTCTAGGAAGAAAAAGAAGAAGAAACATAAAAATGTTGTAGAATCCTCTGAACCTGTTAATGATCCTAATAGTATTTCTATTTCTGATGCTGAAACTGAAAGTGGTAATGAACATGATAATGATAAGAATGATACTCCTGATAAAGAAGATGTTGAAGAAGAACCTGAAAAGCATGCTAAAAATAAAAAGTACACTAAAGAAGACTTTATTGCTGAGAAACATGGTAATGAAAGAGAACCTTGGGCGCAAAAGCAAATGCCTTTTCCTGCTAAGAAACTAAAATCAAAAGAAGAAGAACACTATAATAAATTTTTTGATTGGATGAAACCTTTATTCTTGCAAATCCCTTTGACTGATGCCATTAAATTGCCTCCTTATTCAAAGTATATGAAAGATATTGTTACTAACAAAAGGAAAATCCCCAATGAGGAAATTTCCACTATGCTTGCTAATTACTCTTTCAATGGCAAAGTTCCAAAGAAGTTGGGCGACCCAGGTATACCTACTATTCCTTGTTCTATTAAGAATAATTATGTTAAAACTGCTCTATGTGACTTGGGAGCCGGTGTTAGTGTTATGCCTTTTTCTCTTTATAAGAGACTTTACTTAGATAAGTTGATACCTACTGATATATCTTTGCAAATGGCTGATAAATCTACTGCTATTCCTGTTGGTATATGTGAGAATGTTCCTGTTCAAGTTACTACTAACTGCTTGATATTAACTGATTTTGTTGTGTTAGAAATGTCTGAAGATGATAATATGTCTATTATTCTTGGGAGACCTTTTCTTAACACCGCAGGGGCTGTTATTGATTGCAATAAAGGGAAGGTTACTTTCAATGTTGATGATAGGGAACATACCGTTTATTTTCCCAAGAAGATTGAGAAAGCGTGTGGAGTTAATACTATTTCTAATGTGAGAACTATCAAAGTGGGAACTATTGATTGTCCTATATATGAGCCTAAGGAAGAATATCAAACTCTCGTGATTGGATCCATATCAATACAATTCAAGGTAACATGATTGATTTGAGGTTTATTTCTTCTTATGCTATGTAAAATTTATTTGGTGGCAAGACTTGATCAACCTTGTTAACAAATACCTTTTATATGCATAGAGGAGGTAAACAACATCTCTTTCTTCCTCCACTTGCTCTAGTTGCTGTAGCACTTTTAATTTGCAAGGTTCCTTAGTTATTTGGAGATTTCAAAATTTTTCCTGGCCAGTAATAATAAATTAAATAACCAGAAATGTGCATTTTTCAAAGTTTTCAAAAATTCACAAAAATTATACCGTTGGTCCTATTTTTCGACGAGGCACCTGGGAGCACCAGAGGATGAACTGTGGGGCACCAGAGGGCGCCAAACCACAGGCTGGCGCGGCCAAGGAGGTGGCCGCGCCACCCTGTGGTGTGGGCCCCCCTTTGCCCCACTTTGTCATCTCTTTCTCCCAGCACCTTCTCTCTCCCGAAAAAACTCGTACCAAGTTCCCCTCTCTCGCGTTTTTGCTCCAGAGCTCCAGATTTCTCGATCTCTTTGCTCAGCCCAGATTTCCTGCTGAAATTTGGCACATTTGCTCCTTGGTATGTGACTCCTCCACCCATCCAAGTAGAATTTTGTTTGGTTGAGTATATCTTGAATATTTTGTTGCTGTAGGTAACATGTTTAGTGAGCTTGCATGCTTGTTCTAAGTGGTAGAAACTAGCTTTGATGCATGATTAGTACTCTAGCAAGTTCCTATGGTAGTTTCCCTCAATTATATGTCACCAAATCAAATTTTTATATCATTTGTTGAAAATTTCAGAGAAGCTATGAAGAAGTTCAACTTTGGAGAGTTGTTCAAGGAAGGGACTGTTGTCGTCAGAAACCCACCGGCGGGCAGCGACGGGCAACACCGTAGAGCCGGGAACAACCTAGAGCTGCGGCTGGCTGAGGTCCCTCCGAGCGACGGCCCGCAAAGCCTTCTGGTCACACGTCCGATGCTGATTGCAAGGGCGTGCCACCTGACCTATACCGGGTCAGGAAGGTGATGGAGATGCCTCGCTTAGTTTCCTGCATGGCATACACGTAAACATTAAATACGAGCCTCGATCGGCTCTCAGGTTATCCTGTGAATCGGCTCAAGGAGCCGATCCACCCATGATTCGTACGGGGTGCACGAATATATGGTGGTCCTGCTTGATCAAGATAAAGCTAATTAGATCTACGATGATTTAGGGTTTTCACCGCATAATCGGATCATCCTACTCCAGGTTGGGCCTCGCGGCCACGCACGGTGATCGTAAGCCGATCCTAAACAAGGCCTAAAAACCAACACGAAGTTGATCCCCGGAACATCCTGTTTAGGACTAGCGAACGACACCCTACGTGCCGCTGGATCCTCCCCCCCTTTGTAAGGCCTAACTATTGCAGATATTAAACTAATCCTTGTAGAACAAGGAGCAATCGTAACGGATCAGATCTACTAAATAATGATCAAGCGGGGTGCCGCCCCCACACCTAAGATAGGTGTGAGGGCGGCTAGACATGCAAGGGTTGCACTACGATAGCATGTTACGCGAAGAACTATGCTAACCCTAACACATCTATGATAACTACGTTGCTCGCCATCAACAAGGCTTCAGTACGAGCAACGCATGAACAACGTGGAGCTTGTGCTGCCTAGATCGCAAGATGCGATCTAGGCAGCATGTCGCTTACCGGTAGAAACCCTCGAGAAGAAGGAGTTGGCGATGCGCCGAGATTGATTTGTTTGGTTGAACGTTGGTTGTTGTTTATTCCATAAACCCTAGATACATATTTATAGTCCAGGGGACTTTCTAACTTAGACGTGCACCTAACCGTGCACGGGTAAAATCCTAACTAACCGTCACGTATCCTAATATGTTACAGATACAAAGGCAAACTAGCCCAAACTCAGCATAACAGGCCGATTCACGTAATTCTTCCATGTATATTCCTCAATTTTATCTTGATCGTGGCCCACCTCTGACTCGGTCAAATTCTGGTGATAACACATGCCCCCCTGGTTTTGGAATTGGTAATTCCAAAATCACTCTGCTTTTCCTTCGTCGGGTCATGTCGTGGCAGAACCGTTGCAGTATCCGTCATCATGATGCCTTGCCTTCTCAACTTCTCCGCGTGACCTGGCAGTTTTTTTTTTCTTTTTAGGCACCACTTCCTCGGAAACTGCGGTGGCATTGAATTTCCACTATATCCCCTTTTATTTAACCGCTCCGCACAGTTTATTTCCGCATCTTCTTCGCATTAGCACTCCAAAAGCCCTCCTGTGTCACCATGTCTTCTTCCTCCTCTGCCTCATCGGATCTTTCCACCCAGTCCTCTTCCTCCCGCGAGCCGACGCCGGAACCGAATCCGGCGGAGGTCCACGCAGCCAACATCCGCCGCGCCATTGAGGCCAGGGAGGAGTCTAGCCATGACTTCTCCATCTGGTCAGAGGACGACAAGCCCCTGACCGACGGGGAGAGCGACCTCCGCTTCCTCGCCAGCGGGGAAACGGAGGAGGAGAGCGACGACGACCGCTTCTCCTGCGACTTCACCTCTCCCGAGGAGGTGGAGGAGGAAGAAGAGGATGAGGAGGAGGACGACACCTCCTCCGACGAGCCGCCGGCCAAGCGGTTCTGCCCCTGGCCGGGGAACCTCAGCGACTTCGACATCGACGACGATGACGCTGACGAAGAGGACGAGGACAATGAGGGCCCGGTCGGCGGCCATTGGAGCGACGACGAGCCCGCCGGGAGCAGTGCCGACAGCGGCGACGACGGCGACGACGAGGGCAGCGACGGCCCATAGATAGGACCTCTAGTATAGGACCAGTAGTAGTAGATGGGGCAATGTATCCCCTAGTACTTCCTTTTGAGAGCAATCAGCTCTTTATGTAAGAAATCTATCAATGAAGAACTTTCCCCAATTTGATCTTGCCGATTTCCTTTGAGTTTAATTTAGCCGACTTCTTCTTATACTGATCTTGCCGATTTGTCCCCTTTGCCAATGCGTAATGAGCCGATAGCAACGCATCGGTCCTTTTAAAAATCACCCTTCCATCCTTCAACTGATGATTTTGAAATCTGGTGGATAATGTAGAATCTTCAGGGAAGCCTTTGAATTCTTCCAACCAAACCTAATGGTCTTCTGTAATACTCATCATTTGTGAAGAAGGTGGCGACGAAAGACCAGCCGATGGTACCCCAATCGGCTCTTAAACAGAGTATCCACCAGGCCTGCTGCCCCCGAGCCTTACTCGAGGCGAGAATGTCAGAGAGGACGTACCAAAACCGATCACCTTTCCTCCTTAGAAAGCCGACAACCCCTTCTGTCAACACGGCTGAACTAGCCCCAAAGATTGGAAATCCTTGACAAAAAGGTTCAGGAACCCGGATCGGCTCGAAGCAGCTGGAGAAATTTCCATTGTTTTACTCCTGCGAAGAAGCAGAAGGCACCACAGTTGGCCTGGATTTGGTGGAGATTCGGTAAACCTCGCATAATTCCACTAGAGTTGATGGCTGCGCATCGGCTGCTTCTCAATTCTAAAGTCGATGCCCTTGCATCGGCTGTCCAAAAAATTTTTTTTACTGGCCGATTTTCTCCTATCGGCCCCAATATTTCGCTGCACACATGTCCTCCTGCACCTGTTCCTATGTTCATCGTGTTTAGGTGCCCCCCGAGCCGAATCTGTCAGGGAATGGCAGATATCGGCTCTGTAATTCGCACGTCGGCTCCTGATAGGATCAAGGACGAACACAAGCAGAACACGTGGTGAGGATAATTTTGGCCGATCGCTGGAATCGGCCTCCCTATCTATTGAAGTGTTGACTGAAGGTTCTGTAATGCTCCTTCATAATTTTTTGGGGCCGATCACAAGGATCAGCCTCGCCCCGTTTGCTCATTGCTTTGCCTCAGCTACATGGTCAGGCCAGTGACTAAAACCAGCTTAACCCTTCCCTTCGTCACGTCGATGCGCTCGCAATCGTCCAAATTGATACCTGAGAGAGGTTCTTGGCCTGCTGCTTCCCATGCGTTCATGCCAGCCGTTGAAATTTCGGCTGAATCATCGGCCTGGACGACTTCTACCTCATCTCCATCCCACTGTATTATGCATTGGTGCATCGTGGAGGGAATGCAGCAGTTGGCGTGGATCCAATCTCTTCCTAGCAGAACAGCATAAGTGCTCGTGCTATCGACGATGAAGAACGTTGTAGGGATAGTTTTCCTTCCTACGGTCAGATCCACGTTCAGAACACCTTGTGCGTCAGACGCTTGGCCGTTGAAATCGCTCAATGTCACGTTGGTCTTGATTAGATCTGAGCTAGAGCGTCCCAGCCGACGTAGCGTAGAGTACGGCATGATGTTGACTGCCGCTCCGGTGTCCACCAGCATCTTATTTACAGGCCTCCCATCGATATAACCTCGCAAATACAAGGCCTTCAGATGTCTGTAGCTTCTTTCTCGTGGCTTCTCAAAGATAACCGGCCTCGGGCCGCAGTCAAGTTGTGCAACAGGTACCTCGTCTAATCCTGGAGCACTGAACTCCGAAGGGAGGATGAACACCATGTTTGTGCCAGCCGATGTTTCATCATCGGCCTTCCTTTGCTTGGGGCGCCACTCCATTTTCCGTGGACGACCCTCTTCATCCAGGGTCCGCTGAACTTTCGCAGCCAGATCAGGTCGTGCCTTCCTTAAAGTATGCAGGTATAACCTTTCAGCTTCCTCCAGGCCGCGCAATCGCTGAACCCTGCGCTTTTGTGAACGGCTGAGTCCATCAGGGAACCACCTTGGCCGGTGGTACCTGTCTTCTTCCTCTTCTTGTCCCTCGTCTTCTGAATCCTCGAGATCTACCCAGCGAGGGGACTCAGCGCGTTTGCTTTGTGGCGGGAGAGGCCCTAAGCGCTTGAACACAGACACGTTGGCTGCCTCCTTCTTCTTCTAGTTGCATTCTGGGCAATTGCCGATTGTGGGCAATCGGCTCATTCCTGAATCCCAGCAGTGTCTGAAGAAGGGGCAGTCCCAGTGCCTGGCATTGTCATCTTGCTCCCTTGATTTTTCCGTGGCACGGCACTTGTGCTCCTCCTCATCGCGATCGTGCCGACGATGTCTTCTGGCTTCTCTAGCCAGACGATCTCCTTCATCATCATAGCTGGATCGTCGGTGTTGGTCATACTGACTCACATACTTGTTGAGGAGGTGATCAGAGAGGGGTTGCTGATATCTCATGTTCTTCACTTCTCCCTCTGTGACGTAGCGCTTGCCATCATGACGAAGCCGATCGCGTGGAGCGGCCTCTTCTGTGTCCTTGCTACGAGAGCAGCTGCCCTCGTCTCCATCTTTGCCAGAGTGGTTCCCAGGTCCTACCATATTGATGCTGAACGAGGATCCTGGCTGGCAACCTTCGGGGTAAGTGCACTCTACCATGTTAACGGCGGGGAAGGGCTGGGTGTCGACCTTCATGGCGTATTGGTTGAAAATTAGACACCCTTTTTCTATCGCCGCTTGGATGTTCTGACGCCATACCCTGTAGTCGTTGGTGGCATGGGAGAGCGAGTTGTGCCATTTGCAGTATGGCTTTCCGTTCAGCTCTTGCACCGTGGGGAATTTGAGACCTTCAGGAATCGTCAACTGTTTCTCCTTGAGCAGGAGGTCGAAGATTTGCTCAGTCTTGGTCACGTCAAAATCAAATCCCCTGGGTGGGCCTGGTGGCTTTACCCATTTGCAGGACACGGGGGTTCCTCCCCGAGTCCATTCAGCCACTGCTACCTCTTGGTCTCCCACAGGAACTTCGTCTTCCTCTGCATCGACCAGGACTACTGCACGCTTGAACTTGTCTTGGTACAGGTCCGGGTGGCGCTGTTCATATGCCGATAGTTTCTGAACCATGTGCGCCAGTGAGGGATAATCTGCTTGGGAGGCCATGTCCTTGAGCTGTGTTGCAAGGCCTGCTACTGCCAACTCGACTGCTTCTTTTTCAGTTATACGAACCGAATAACATCGGTTCCTAAGATTCCTGAAGCGCTGGATGTATTCTGTCACAGTTTCTCCGCGCTTCTGACGTAGTTGTGCTAGATCGGCAATGCCAGACTCGGAAGCCTCTGAATGGTACTGCATATGGAACTGCTCTTCCAACTGCTTCCAAGTCCGGATGGAGTCTGGTGGCAAAGAGGTGTACCATCCGAAAGCCGATCCCATGAGGGACTGTGAGAAGAGCCTCACGCGTAGTTGATCCGACACTGAAGCCGGTCCTAGTTGCGCCAAATATCGGCCCACGTGCTCGATGGAGCTGGAACCATCCGATCCACTGAATTTGGAGAAATCAGGGAGCCGATATTTAGGTGGCAGCGGGATCATCTCGTAGTCGTCGGGGTACGGCTTGGAATAGCCGATTGCCCTCCTTTTCGGCACCATGCCGAACTGGTCTCTCAGTATGGTACTGATCTGATCCGCTGTGCTGGCTGCAGGAGTTGAACTCTGAAGATTCGCCGGGGTGGCGTACTTAGCCAGCCATGTTTGCTTTTCCAGCTCTGAGCCAACTGCAGGAGCTGAGCTCTAGAGGTTCGTCGGGGTGGCGTACTTAGTTAGCCACGTCTGCTTCTCAAGCTCTGTCGCTGACGTCCCTCCTGTTTTCCCAGAAGTCCCTGATGTTGTGGCCTGGTTTGTGAGTGCCCAGTTACCACAATCTGGCACATACGTGCACGTGTACCCGTGAGGGATCTCCTTAGGCGCCTCAGGCAAGAACTGGTAGTCACTAGGGTCACCACCGATCTTGTAGACGACGAATGCCGGTGTAGCCAGCACTTCTGGTGCTGCCAATGCATATGGCAGCGGTGGACGGGACTGGAGTGGCAACTCTCCTTGATGCGTCCCGAGAGCTGGTCCTGACGGCGAGTACTGGTGCCTCATGATCTCCTGGATCACGCGAAGAGCGACACGCTCCAACGTGTTGACCAGGTTCTCAGAGTGACGGTGTAGCGAGTGAGCCACCAAGTAGTTGATCTCCTGCCGCAGGGACCTGGTGCGTTCCTCCGACGGGGCAGAGAGGTCTATCCCATCAAGTGCACCTTGCGGTGAGAACCCCTTCCATCTGATGCCATATGAACGGGTTCTCTGAAAAGAGCCGATGAGGTCGGCTTCGAGGGTGACTTTGATCTCGTCATACCTCTTCTTGAGCTCGTCGGGCAGCTCCTCGTAGGTGACTGGCGTGCCGTCTGCCATCTCAGATGTAGATGGCGATGTGGTTGATGTAGAAGCTTGTCCCACCGGGCGTGCCAGAATGTGTTGTCGTCAGAAACCCACCGGCGGGCAGCGACGGGCAACACCGTAGAGCCGGGAACAACCTAGAGCTGCGGCTGGCTGAGGTCCCTCCGAGCGACGGCCCGCAAAGCCTTCTGGTCACACGTCCGATGCTGATTGCAAGGGCGTGCCACCTGACCTATACCTGGTCAGGAAGGTGATGGAGATGCCTCGCTTAGTTTCCTGCATGGCATACACGTAAACATTAAATACGAGCCTCGATCGGCTCTCAGGTTATCCTGTGAATCGGCTCAAGGAGCCGATCCACCCATGATTCGTACGGGGTGCACGAATATATGGTGGTCCTGCTTGATCAAGATAAAGCTAATTAGATCTACGACGATTTAGGGTTTTCACCGCATAATCGGATCATCCTACTCCAGGTTGGGCCTCGCGGCCACGCACGGTGATCGTAAGCCGATCCTAAACAAGGCCTAAAAACCAACACGAAGTTGATCCCCGGAACATCCTGTTTAGGACTAGCGAACGACACCCTACGTGCCGCTGGATCCTCCCCCCCTTTGTAAGGCCTAACTATTGCAGATATTAAACTAATCCTTGTAGAACAAGGAGCAATCGTAACGGATCAGATCTACTAAATAATGATCAAGCGGGGTGCCGCCCCCACACCTAAGATAGGTGTGAGGGCGGCTAGACATGCAAGGGTTGCACTACGATAGCATGTTACGCGAAGAACTATGCTAACCCTAACACATCTATGATAACTACGTTGCTCGCCATCAACAAGGCTTCAGTACGAGCAACGCATGAACAACGTGGAGCTTGTGCTGCCTAGATCGCAAGATGCGATCTAGGCAGCATGTCGCTTACCGGTAGAAACCCTCGAGACGAAGGAGTTGGCGATGCGCCGAGATTGATTTGTTTGGTTGAACGTTGGTTGTTGTTTATTCCATAAACCCTAGATACATATTTATAGTCCAGGGGACTTTCTAACTTAGACGTGCACCTAACCGTGCACGGGTAAAATCCTAACTAACCGTCACGTATCCTAATATGTTACAGATACAAAGGCAAACTAGCCCAAACTCAGCATAACAGGCCGATTCACGTAATTCTTCCATGTATATTCCTCAATTTTATCTTGATCGCGGCCCACCTCTGACTCGGTCAAATTCTGGTGATAACAGGGACAACCAGCACCGGGAGGCCTTCTAGGGCCGCCACCCGGATTAGGCGATCATACAATGAAGACATCATCGCGCCTAGCTTCGCGCCCGAAGAGGACAACGGGCCTCCTAATGCTTCTACTTTTCCATGCTATGATTTTCTAAGGAATGCAGGGATATTGGAGGATTTCTTAACCCTTGTCAACAGGGCAGGGTTAACCACCTATATGGGAGATGAAAGGGAGCAATACTATATGCTCACCAAAATCTTCGTCGAGAGTTTCCAGTTCAACAACAAACAATATGAGCCGACGGTTGCATTCAGGATCTATGGTAATCCTGTTACTATGCAATTGAAGGATTTTTGTCGTGCATTGGATATTGCCCCTGTAGGTACAGCAAGTAGGATTGATGACAACCCCCGGGACTTGTTGGAGCTCTATCGAGGGATTACCGATGATGATTGTCGCACCATTCAGCGTGGCAAGATAAGGAACATTCAACTCCCTGCCATTAAGTATTTTGCATACTACATTGCTACTAGCATTCTTGGTAGGGAGAACACTAGCAACATTTCTAGTTACCATCTTGCTTTCTTGAATATTGCACTTACTGGTCAGACATCTTATCACCTTGGTGCTCTTATTGCTCGCCGCCTGACTACCAGGGGGCCTATTTTTGGAGGAACTATCGCACTGCGTGTTTTAACATATCTTAATCTTCCTATTGATCCTAATGATGTGCCATTGGCCCCTAGGAAACTTGATATTGTTGCTATGAAGAGTCATCATTTTGTTACCACTGAATCTACTTTAGATAATATGGTGTATAGAATGTTGTTTTCTGACGGGGAGGAGAAGGAAATCCCTCTTCCCCAACTAGGTTTGTTAAGTATTGACAGGCAATCATGGTCATGCACTAAGGAGGAGGTGGATGAACATATGAAGATACAAGATTTCCACCAGCAGCATGACTCCGAGGACGTCGAGCCCTCCTATGATTACACCGTCACATATCCCGGTGCTTCTTCTAGCACATACCCGGAATACGATCCATCTTCGTCATACTACGGAGACACTACCTCATGGGATCGATGGGATTGAACTCCACTTAGGCCAAAAGCCTAAGCTTGGGGGGAGGTATACCGGCATCACTCATTCTTTGCATATTATGGTTGCTGGATGCTTGTGCATACTTGTTTTGTTCGTTTGAGTGGTTTTCTAATGAGAAGAAGATAATATTTGGGGAAGTGCTGCCTGAAAACAGATTCTGGAACGTTACCGTAAAAATTCTCAAAAATAGCCAGAGCGTCATTTTGAGCTGACAATTTTTGTGCAGGTTCCCCAGGTTGCTATCTAACTTTCATTAGTTGAACACTTTTCGATCTGAGCAACTTAAGATTTTTGTAAAAATCGATTTCTGCACTGCTGTCAGGTTTTGGCAGATTTCTGCCATCTCGCTTTTCTGTGTTTCTTTTTAATTTGCTATTTCTTGTTCTTGCTTTGTTTCCTTACCAAAACACAAAAAGACCAAAAATATTTCTGTTGTTTCTCTTCACCATTTGTTTGCTTTGGTCTCTTGCATTTGTTTCGCTTTATTTGCTATTACTAGTTTGCTATAAGAAAACCCAAAAAGATTTTGCTTTGTTTGTTTGTTTCCTCTTGTTCTTATTTGCAATTTGAAAACACCAAAAATATTTGCTGTTCTTCTTTGGTTTGTAAAGTTCTTTATGAGTTCAATGGTCTTCGGTGGCTGGAGCGTGGTTTTCATTTCATATTATCCAAGCTACACAAGTGAAAAGGCAATAATGACGATCTACGACAATCTGATTGTGGTGAGAGGCTGGTATGAACTCTATTTGTTTTCATTTTTGTACATATACTCATCCATATGAGCATGCTTAGTTGGTTCATGTGAAGTATATGTTATTTGAGAAAGTCTAGTAGTTTATGATCTCTCATGTTTAGCTCCAATTTATTAATATGAGTAGCATGTCATGGATGTTTGCTTGCATTGTTTTTATTCATAAGTAAGTATGGCATTGTGGTATCCTCCTCTGAATAATTCATTTATATCGACTTGGCACATGCTCACGCATGCATATGACTGAACAAAAGTCAATTAAGCCTCGATGATCTATATTGCTTCAGAGTTCTTGTATCACTTTTATGCCTCCGTTAATTTATTTTGCCGCAAGCATGATTATGACAGTTACTGCTCTCTTGATTTGTCGCTCCCTAGTCTATTGCTAGCCTTCACTTGTACTGAGCGGGAACGCTGCTCGTGCTTCCAAACACCTGAAAACCAAGTTGTTCCAAAAGTGTCCACCATAAATACCTATGCATGGCATTTCAAACCATTCCAAGTAAATTCTCGTGCGCTACCTTTAAAACCTTCAAAATGCTTCTCAATTTGTGTTTATGTTTCATAGCTCATGAGGAAGTATGTGGTGTTTAGCTTTCAACCTTGTCATTTACTTTTGACGGACTCTCATATGGACTAGTGGCACATCCGCTTATCCAATAATTTTGCAAAAAGAGCTGGCAATGGGATTCCCAGTCCCAAATTAATTAACTTAAATAGACACTCCTCCATGGTTTGTGATTGTTGGACGGCACCCGAAGGATTCGGTTAGCCATGGCTTGTGTAAGCAAAGGTTGGGGGGAGTGTCATCATCATAATAAAACTAAAATAAAAAGGCACTCCTTCATGGTATGAGATTGTTGGCAGGCACCCGAGGATTCGGTTAGCCATGGTTTGTGTAAGAAAGGTTGGAAGGAGTGCCAAATAAATATGCAATAATTCATGGGAGCCGCTCTTGAAAGTCCGGTTGGCGAGGTAGTTAGTGTACCCATTGCCATTCGTTGACAACAACAAACACCTCTCAAAATAATTTTGCTCCTGTCTTTATAAAAATGAAAAGCTCTAGCGCATGTTAATCCCTGCTTCCCTCTGCGAAGGGTCAATCTTTTACTTTTATGTTGTGTCTCCATTATTTATTTGAGCACTATCTTGAGAGCACAACTGTCATTCTTAGTATAATATGCTTGTCTCAAAATATGATTGATTGTGGTATAACTTTGATGCATTTATCTTTTGACAATCACTACTTCTAGTCTTTCTATGAACTCCAGAGATGCCTGGGCATTTATGTTTTGCCAATCAAATACAGGCAAGCGAGATACCACTTTATCATACTCTCTTATGAACATTGCAATCCTGCTTATATACATGATTCATGATGCTTATTATTAATTGTTGGTACCTCTCCATGATTGACATAGCTGTTAGATGATCTTATTTGCATGTATCTCATTATGAACTGCTTAAGTATTAGCCATAGCATGAGAATATATACATCATATGAGCAAATGTGTTCATGAAAGTTCTTTTATCGCTCAGTTGTTAACTGAATTGCTTGAGGACAAGCAATAAGCTAAGCTTGGGGGAGTTGATACGTCCAAAACGTATCTACTTTCCCGAACACTTTTGCTATTGTTTTGCCTCTAATTTGTGTATTTTGGATACAACTAACACGGACTAACGCTGTTTTCAGCAGAACTGCTCTGGTGTCTCGTTTTTGTGCAGAAATCCAACTTTCGGGAAAATCCTCGGAATTTATGCAGAAGGCCCTATTTTCTCAGGAAACTAACGGAGCCAGAAGGAGAAGTCAGGTGGAGGCCCGAGGGCCCCACACCATAGGGCGGCGCGGCCCAGGGGGGGCCCGCGCGGCCCTGTGGTGTGGCCCCCTCGGCCGGCCTCCGACGCCCTCCTTCGGACTATTTACCGGCCTCGACCTAAAAACGCACGGAGAGAAGTCGAAGTCGCCAGAAACCCTCCAGAACGCCGCCACATCGCGAAACTCCGTCGCGGGAGCCAGAAGTCTCCGTTTTGGCACTCCGCCGGGACGGGGAATTCGAGGAGATCATCGCCGCCATCACCGCCAACGCCTCTACATCAACCAGCCATGTTTCCCCCATCCATGTGTGAGTAATTCCCCCGCTATAGGCCAAAGGGGATGGTAGGGATTGGATGAGATTGGTCATGTAATAGCATAAGATTGTTAGGGCATAGTGCCTAGTGTCCGTAATTGGTACTTTGATGATATTGTTGCAACTTGTTATGCTTAATGCTTGTCACTAGGGCCCGAGTGCCATGATCTCAGATCTGAACATGTTATTGTTTCATCATGATATTCATTGTTTATGGTCTTACCTATAAGTTGTATACACATGTCGCTGTCCGGAACCGATGGCCCCGAAGTGACAGAAATCGGGACAACCGGAGGGAATGGTAGCGATGTGAGGATCACATGTGTTCACGGAGTGTTAATGCTTTGCTCCGGTACTTTATTAAAAGGAGTACCTTAATATCCAGTAGTTTCTGTTATCACCAGATTTTGGTCAAATCAGGAGGTGGGCCGTTAGAGAGATGGGCTTGGAAGATTACACGTGGAAGATCTCTGAAGCGGCCTTGCACGGAGAATTTGGGCTAGTTTGCCCGTGTATCTTTAATTATAGTAGATTGTATCGTAGATTAAAAGTTAGAGTTTGTCTCGTACACGGTGGGGATATTCCCACGTTAGAAAGTCCCCTGGACTATAAATATGTATCTAGGGTTTATGGAATAAACAACAACTCACGTTCAACCCAAACAAACCAATCTCGGCGCATCGCCAACTCCTTCGTCTCGAGGGTTTCTATCAGGTAAGCGACATGCTGCCTAGATCGCATCTTGCGATCTAGGCAGCACAAGCTCCACGTTGTTCATGCGTTGCTCGTACTGAAGCGTCTTTGATGGCGAGCAACGTAGTTATCATAGATGTGTTAGGGTTAGCATAGTTCTTCGTATAACATGCTTACGTAGTGCAACCCTTGCATATCTAGCCGCCCTCACACCTATCTTAGGTGTGGGGGCGGCACCCCGCTTGATCATTATTTGGTAGATCTGATCCGTTACGATTGCTCCTTGTTCTACAAGGATTAGTTTAATATCTGCAATAGTTAGGCCTTACAAAGGGGGGGAGGATCCAGCGGCGCGTAGGGTGTCGTTCGCAAGTCCTAAACAGGATGTTCCGAGGATCAACTTCATGTTGGTTTTTAGGCCTTGTTTAGGATCGGCTTACGATCACCGTGCGTGGCCGCGAGGCCCAACCTGGAGTAGGATGATCCGATTATGCGGTGAAAACCCTAAATCGTCGTAGATCTCATTAGCTTTATCTTGATCAAGCAGGATCACCATATATTCGTGCACCCCGTACGAATCATGGGTGGATCGGCTCTTTGAGCCGATTCACAGGATAACCTGAGAGCCGATCGAGGCTCGTATTTAATGTTTACGTGTATGCCATGCAGGAAATTAAGCGAGGCATCCCCATCACCTTCCTGACCAGGTATAGGTCAGGTGGCACGCCCTTGCACTTCGCATCGGACGTGTGACCAGAAGAGCATTGCGGGCCGTCGCTCGGAGGGGTCTCAGCCAGCCGCAGCTCTAGGCTCTTCCCGGCTCTACCTGTGTTGACCGTCGCTGCCCGCCGGTGGGTTTTGGCAGTCAACACATTCTGGCACGCCCGGTGGGACAATCGTCTACATCAACCACATCGCCATCTACATCTGAGATGGCGGACGGCACGCCAGTCACCTACGAGGAGCTGCCTGACGAGCTCAAGAAGAGATATGACGAGATCAAGGTCACCCTCGAAGCCGACCTCATCGGCTCTTTTCAGAGAACCCGTTCCCATGGCATCAGATGGAAGGGATTCTCACCGCAAGGTGCACTCGATGGGATAGACCTCTCTGCCCCGTCGGAGGAACGCACCAGGGGTCTGCGGCAGGAGATCAACTACTTGGTGGCTCACTCGCTACACCGCCACTCTGAAAACCTGGTCAACGTGTTGGAGCGTGTCGCTCTGCGCGTGATCCAGGAGATCATGAGCCACCAGTACTCGCCGTCAGACCAGCTCTCGGACGCATCAAGGGGAGTTGCCACTCCAGTCCCGTCCACCGCTGCCATATGCGTTGGCAGCACCAGCTGAAGTGCCGGCTACACCGGCATTCGTCGTCTACAAGATCGGTGGTGACCCTAGTGACTACCAGTTCTTGGCTGAGGCGCCTAAGGAGATCCCTCAAGGATACGCGTGCACGTATGTGCCGGATTGTGGCAACTGGTCACTCTCAAACCAGGCCACAACATCAGGGACTCCGGCGAAAACAGGAGGAACGTCAGCGACAGAGCTTGAGAAGCAGACGTGGCTAACTAAGTACGCCACCCCGACGAAACTCCAGAGCCCAGCTCCTGCAGTTGGCTCAGAGCTGGAAAAGCAAACATGGCTGGCTAAGTACGCCACCCGGCGAATCTTCAGAGTGCAACTCCTACAGCCAGCACAGCGGATCAGATCAGTACCATCGAGAGACCAGTTCGGCATGGTGTCGAAAAGAAGGGCAATCGGCTATTCCAAGCCGTACCCCAACGAGTACGAGATGATCCCGCTGCCACCTAAATATCGGCTCCCTGACTTCTCCAAATTCAGTGGATCAGATGGCTCCAGCTCCATCGAGCACGTCGGCCGATATTTGGCGCAACTAGGACCGGCTTCAGTGTCGGATCAGCTACGCGTGAGGCTCTTTTCACAGTCCCTCACGGGATCGGCTTTCGGATGGTACACCTCTTTGCCAGCAAACTCCATCCGGTCTTGGAAGCAATTGGAAGAACAGTTCCATATGCAATACCATTCAGAAGCTTCCGAGTCTAGCATTGCCGATCTAGCACAACTACGTCAGAAGCGCGGAGAAACGGTGACAGAGTATATCCAGCGCTTCAGGAATCTTAGGAACCGATGTTATTCGGTTCGTATAACTGAAAAGGAAGCAGTCGAGTTGGCAGTAGCTGGCCTTGCAACACAGCTCAAGGACATGGCCTCCCAAGCAGATTATCCCTCGCTGGCGCACATGGTTCAGAAACTATCAGCATATGAACAGCGCCACCCGGACCTGTACCAAGACAAGTTCAAGCGTGCAGTAGTCCTGGTCGATGCAGAGGAAGACGAAGTTCCTGCGGGAGACCAAGAAGTGGCAGTGGCTGAGTGGACTCGGGGAGGAACCCCCGTGTCCTGCAAATGGGTAAAGCCACCAGGGCCGCCCAGGGGATTTGATTTTGACGTGACCAAGACTGAACAAATCTTCGACCTCCTGCTCAAGGAGAAACAGTTGACGATTCCTGAAGGTCTCAAGTTCCCCACGGCGCAAGAGCTGAACGGAAAGCCGTACTGCAAATGGCACAACTCGCTCTCCCATGCCACCAACGACTGCAGGGTGTGGCGTCAGCACATCCAAGCGGCGATAGAGAAGGGGCGTCTAATTTTCAACCAGTACGCCATGAAGGTCGACACCCAGCCCTTCCCCGCCGTTAACATGGTAGAAGTCACCTACCCTGAGGGTTGCCAGCCAGGTCCCACGTTCAGCATCAACATGGTAGGACCTGGGAACCACTCTGGCAAACATGGAGACGAGGGCAGCTGCTCTCATAGCAAGGACACAGAGGAGGCCGCTCCACGCGATCGGCTCCATCATGATGGCAAGCGCTACGTCACAGAGGGAGAAGTGAAGAACATAAGATATCAACGACCTCTCTCTGATCACCTCCTCAACAAATATGTGAGTCAGTATGACCAACGCCGACGGTCCAGCTATGATGATGAAGGAGATCGTCTGGCTAGAGAAGCCAGAAGACATCGTCGGCATGATCGCGATGAGGAGGAGCACGAGCGCCGTGCCACGGACAGGTCAAGGGAGCAAGATGACAACGCCAAACACTGGGACTGCCCTTTCTTCAGACACTGCTAGGATTCAGGAATGAGCCGATTGCCCACAATCGGCAACTGCCCAGAATGCAACCAGAAGAAGAAAGAGGCAGCCAACGTGTCTGTGTTCAAGCGCTTAGGGCCTCTCCCGTCACAGAGCAAACGTGCTGAGTCCCCTCGGTGGGCAGATCTTGAGGATTCCGAAGACGAGGGACCAGAAGAAGAAGACAGGTACCACCGTCCAAGGTGGTGCCCTGACGGATTCAGCCGTTCATAAAAACGCAGGGTTCAGCGGTTGCGCGGCCTGGAGGAAGCCGAAAGGTTAGACCTGCATACGCTAAGGAAGGCACGGCCTGATCTGGCTGCAAAGGTTCAGCGAACCCTGGATGAAGAGGGTCGTCCACGGAGAATGGAGTGGCGTCCCAAGCAAAAGAAAGCCGATGATGAAACATCGGCTGGTACAAACATGGTGCTCGTCCTTCCGACGGAGCTTAGTGCTCCACGATTCTACGATGCACTCAAGGTGGACGACAGCAGGCGCATCAAGTCAGAGGTTGGGCTGGTTTTATCCACCAGCCTTGCCGAGTAGCAAGAACAAACCGATGAGCAAACGGGGCGAGGCTGGTCCTTGTGATCGGCCCCAAAAATTATGAAGGAGCATTACAGAACCTTCAGTCAGCGCTCCAATGGATATGGAGGCCGATTCCAGCAATCGGCCAAAATTATCTTCACCACATGTTCTGCTTGTGTTCAGCATCGATCTACTGGGCAACGGCCACGTCGGCGAATGAAAGTCAGCACGAATCCTTGCGGAGCCGACGTGCAAGTACAGTGCCCTGGCTAACCATAAAAGCCGATATCTGCAGTCATCTGGCAGATTCGGCTCGGGGGGCATATAGTCAGATAAACATGTGCAGATAAACACGTGCAGACATGCGTGCAGTGGAACATTGGGGGCCGATTAAGAAAAATCGGCCAAATAAAAAAAAAAATTTAGCCGATGCTCAGCCATCGACTCTAGTACAGTCACACAAGACCAAGACCGGCTGGTTATATGCTCAAAGTTCACATCGGCATCGACGGTCAGTGCAGGAAAGGAGCCGATCTGACCTGCAAGGCGCGAAAAGTAGACTGAAGAAGCTCGGGGGGCAGCTCACCCTGAAGGTTCTCTGCTTTGGGGAGCCGATTTTGTTGAAATCGGCTAACTCTGCATAGGCGGCACATTCGGCTGATCCATTACCGATTCTCGCCTCGACTGAGACTCGGGGGGCAGCTGGCCTGGTGGCTGCTCTGTTTTGGAAAGCCGAGTGGAGTCGCATCGACTGGCCCTGCATTGTGACCTCCTCTGAATCGGGATAGGAGGCCGTCGGTTTTTTTTTGTTTTTTACAAGTTTGGACCGTCCTGTCGCTGCAAGAGGAGGAAAGGGACTAGATTCTCAAAATAGCCGATGAGTAGTCATCGGCTAAGGGATTGCGAAAAATTGTGGTCAGATACCAAATCGCAGCCTGAAATTGAGAAGTTCTTGGCCTACGAGCTGATCGACATGAGAATCCGGCTTCATGGGCGTCCAAAAGAAAAGAAATCCGATGCGTTGCTATCGGTCTTGGCATGACAGGCGGAAGGAATGAAATTGGAGTAATTGAAGGATGAATCAAAAGAACAATTTCATTAATTCAGAGGAGCGGCTTTACAAGAAAGAGCCGATGGCTCTCAAAAGAGGGATCTAGTGCCTAGTGCACTGCTACTACTAGTCTTATTCTACTAGTCGTCGCTGTCCTCGTCGTCACCGCCGTCGATGTCGTCGGCGCTGCTCCCAGGGAGCTCCTCGTCGCTGCTACCCCAGCCCGTGGCCGGAGCCTCTTCCTCCTCGTCATCATCATCATCCTCGCTGTCCGCCCAGGAGCGGAAGCGCTTGGTTGGCGGGTACCCGGCGGAAGAGGAAGATTCATCTTCCTCCTCCTCTTCTCCTTCTTCATCGTCGTCTTCATCCTTGCTATCCGCCCACATGCGGGAGCGCTTCTTCGGCGGGAGCTTGGCGGAGGGGAAGGCCTTGGCCTTTGCTACTTCTCCTTCTTTCTTCTCATTGTCGGGGGAGAGGGGGTTCACCTTGGAGTGAAGGTTGTCCTCGTTCTTCTTCTTCGGCGAGGATTGGGGGAAGAGGTTTGAGAAGGAGGAGGAAGAGGAAGACATGGCTGAAGGAGAAGGGGGTTTTTTGGGTGCCGATGGCTGGAACAGAGGAAGGGGATGAAGAAAGCTAATCGATCGGCACAGTTAAATAATGAGGAGCCTGGTGGAAATTTAATGTCATTATAGTTTCCAAGGAGATGACGCCAGAGCTATCGAATTTTGCAGAGAAGCTGAGAAGACGGGGCATAATGATAACGGATACTGCAACAGCTCTGCTCTGCCACGACATGACCCGACGAAGGAAAGCATAATGATTTTGGAAAAGTTATTTCCAAAACCAGGGGGGCATGTGTTATCACCAGATTTTGGTCAAATCAGGAGGTGGGCCGTTAGAGAGATGGGCTTGGAAGATTACACGTGGAAGATCTCTGAAGCGGCCTTGCACGGAGAATTTGGGCTAGTTTGCCCGTGTATCTTTAATTATAGTAGATTGTATCGTAGATTAAAAGTTAGAGTTTGTCTCGTACACGGTGGGGATATTCCCACGTTAGAAAGTCCCCTGGACTATAAATATGTATCTAGGGTTTATGGAATAAACAACAACTCACGTTCAACCCAAACAAACCAATCTCGGCGCATCGCCAACTCCTTCGTCTCGAGGGTTTCTATCAGGTAAGCGACATGCTGCCTAGATCGCATCTTGCGATCTAGGCAGCACAAGCTCCACGTTGTTCATGCGTTGCTCGTACTGAAGCGTCTTTGATGGCGAGCAACGTAGTTATCATAGATGTGTTAGGGTTAGCATAGTTCTTCGTATAACATGCTTACGTAGTGCAACCCTTGCATATCTAGCCGCCCTCACACCTATCTTAGGTGTGGGGGCGGCACCCCGCTTGATCATTATTTGGTAGATCTGATCCGTTACGATTGCTCCTTGTTCTACAAGGATTAGTTTAATATCTGCAATAGTTAGGCCTTACAAAGGGGGGGAGGATCCAGCGGCGCGTAGGGTGTCGTTCGCAAGTCCTAAACAGGATGTTCCGAGGATCAACTTCATGTTGGTTTTTAGGCCTTGTTTAGGATCGGCTTACGATCACCGTGCGTGGCCGCGAGGCCCAACCTGGAGTAGGATGATCCGATTATGCGGTGAAAACCCTAAATCGTCGTAGATCTCATTAGCTTTATCTTGATCAAGCAGGATCACCATATATTCGTGCACCCCGTACGAATCATGGGTGGATCGGCTCTTTAAGCCGATTCACAGGATAACCTGAGAGCCGATCGAGGCTCGTATTTAATGTTTACGTGTATGCCATGCAGGAAATTAAGCGAGGCATCCCCATCACCTTCCTGACCAGGTATAGGTCAGGTGGCACGCCCTTGCACTTCGCATCGGACGTGTGACCAGAAGAGCATTGCGGGCCGTCGCTCGGAGGGGTCTCAGCCAGCCGCAGCTCTAGGCTCTTCCCGGCTCTACCTGTGTTGACCGTCGCTGCCCGCTGGTGGGTTTTGGCAGTCAACACATTCCCTTGAGGCCCGGCTGCCACCGGCTGGTAGGACAAAAGATGTTGTGCAAGTTTCTCATTGCGAGCACGCACGACTATATATGGAACACATGCCTATTGATTGCTTTGTACTTGGACACCATTTTATTATTATCTGCAAATGCCCTGCTATGATTGTTACATGAGTTTCTCTCATCCATGCAACACCCGTCATCCGTCCCCGTGCCTACAGTATTTTAATCCTGCTGTTTACTAAAATCACTACTGCTGTCTTTGTTACTCTGCTGCTGTTATTTCACTACTGCTACTGCTATAAACCTGTTACTACGGATAAACCCTTGCGAGCAAGTCTGTTTCCAGGTGCAGCTGAATTGACAACTCCGCTGTTAAGGCTTCCAAGTGTTCTTTGTCTCCCCTTGTGTCGAATCAATAAATTGGGTTTTACTTCCCTCGAAGACTGTTGCGATCCCCTATACTTGTGGGTCATCAGGGCCATAGGGCGGAGTGCACACGGGACGGTGGTACGCGATTTACCCAGCTTCAGAACACCTGCACGATGACAGGGCCTACTGCTGCTTGTCTGGAATTATCTGGGCGCTTTCGCGTTGTTACAATGAGTTGTTGTTCTCAACGTGCCTCTAGGGCTCCCAGGATCCGGCTTATAAAGGCGCACGGATCTAGGGTTTACATGGAGAGTCCTAGCCGGATTACAGGTCGCCTAACTACGGTACAATGTCTTGCCGTGTACGTCAAGGATCTGCCTTCCTCCCTACGTCGTACTGGATCCAAATTCCACATGGGCCTCCATGGATCCGGGTTACTCCTGGGCCTCCATGGATCCGGGTTCCACATGGGCCTCCATGGATCCGGGTTACTCCTGGGCCTCCATGGATCCGAGTTGCACATGGACCTTCACGGATCCGAATTCCTCCGATGGTCGGTTGGGATCCGGCTTCCCTATCCTGGGCTGGACTTCATCCTTTAGGATCAACAGCAACTGGGCTGCCCGGTGGGCCATAAGCCATCACCACCATCTGTGGGCCACCCGGGCTTGCCGGAATCGGACCATGTCGATGGTATACCTATGAAGTATATCCACAACAAAGGTTATTCCTCAATTTTGGATAGTTGGTGTTTGATTTCACCAAGGCATGATCATATGCGTTTAAAAATACTCATAGTTAGTTTTATTCAAATAGTTTGAACTATAATTCGTAATGTAAATGGATTTAGTTTTATGATATTTGTAAGAGCAATATCCATATCCCGTGTTTTGTGTGTTTGATAACAACACTCGAACAATTCTAACCGTGCACAAAGTTTGTCATTGATAGGTTTGCAAGATGCACGGTACCCTCGCTGAGCACATTATGATCAGAAGACCGAAGCGTAGTTCTTAGGGTTTCTGGTTTTGTGTTTGTGTCGCGAGGTTACATGGTAGGAGAGGGAAAGAGGAAAAGCTGTTTCAGCCATAGCGGTACTACCGGTACCAGGAGCGGTAGTACCGCTACCCCTACTGGTACCGCCCGAGATACCGCTCTGAGGCTTGCACATGGAAATGTCCCACAGAACCCGTTACGGTACCTTTACGGTACCATGAGCGGTAGTACCACTTGAGAGCGGTAGTACCGCTTGAGAGCGGTAGTACCGCCCACGGTACCGCTCAAGTACCGTAACGCGTTACGGTAGTGCCGCTTTGGTACCGCTCGGGTACCGCTTGGGATCCTGTAAGGTCTGGACCCTATTGCGGTACCTCAAGTGGTACCGCGAGCGGTAGTACCGCAATGTGTCCACGTGGGCAAGTTCAGTGGGGATTCGAACTCAGAGCGGCAGTACCGCTTCCAGAAGCGGTAGTACCGCTTAGGCAAAAATAGTAGGTAACGGTTGGATTTGGAGGGACCTATATAAATGCCCCTTCTTCTCCAGCCATCCTCAGCTCTTCTCTCTTTCTCCTCCATTGTTGCTGAGCTCAAAATTGAGGGGATCTCCTCATCCACCCAACCAATCTTGCTCATACTTTGAGAGGTGGTGGAGGAGACCCCGATCTATCATTCTACCGAGAGAAAGTTCACCAATTCGTGGTAGTCCTTAGTGGATCTTGGTGTTAGGGTTCCTTGGTGGAAGAGCTTCTTGGTGGAGCACTGGAAGAGCTTCTTGGTGGAGCACTGGAAGAGCTTCTTGGTGGAGTATTGGAAGGGTTCCTTTGGTGGAGCATTGGAGATGGGTTCCTATGGTGGAGCATTGGAGATGTGCAGCTATGGAGCCTAGCTTGGTGATGTACTAGCTCCATAGGGTGTTGGGAGCATCCTTGTGTGTGGAGCTCGCCCCAACCTTGTGAAGGAATCACCGCCTCGACCGGTGCCTTAGTGGAAGAGGGAGAGCACCTCCGTGGAGTTCTCTCGAGGAAGAAGGTGAGGCCTTCCTTCGTGGTGTGGCCGTCTAGTCTCTTGTGTGAGACTAGCACCTCCTCAACGCAGACGTACTTCCTGTTGTGGAAGGAACTGCGGTAAACAAACCTCGCCTCGCCTCCACGCCCTCCGGTTGTCTCGCTCCTTACTCTTCCTATCTTGTTGATTCCTTTACTTGTTGCACATGTTCTAGCATCATTGTAGGAACATCGCTATTGCTAAAGTTGTCACCTTTACCTTCCGTTGCGCTAAAATTGAAAAAGGTTAAAACTTGCCGTAGCACCATTCACCCCCCCTCTTGTTCGCTACGATCCATTCAAGTGGTATCAGAGCGGGGTTTTCTTGCTCGGGCTTTACCGCCTAAGAAATGGCCAAACAAGAGGTGGTTGTGAATGGAGTCCTTCCCCGTGAGAAATCATCTCCATCATCAAGTGCCGATAATACTCCGGCTACTTTGGATGATCTCAAGAAATTGGAGTCATCCATTGTGTCTCAATTGAAGGCTATGATCATGGAGTTGATTACTCCAAAAACAAACCCCATGATAGATTCTAAGAGTGGTGTCAACGTTTCCCCACCACAAGTTAACTCTTTTCCTTGTGTTGAGGTTGTTGAGCAATCAACAAATTCACATCGGGAAAAGGATCTTGAGAATGTTGACACCTCATCAAAAGGGAAGGATGAATCTCCGGTTGCGGGAAAATTAATAGATATTCATGCGATGTTCTTACCAAGTGATTCTGCCTTAAAATTCCCAATACCCATGCCATGCATTTTGCCTCATGGTTCTCCACCTCTACTACTTGATTATAATCGGTTTGGTGCTTGGAAATTCTTAATGCGTTCCCATATGCGCAGTGCTTCCACCGAGTTGTGGCGTATCACTGAGGAAGGCTATTCACCACGAGACCGTATAAACTTGAAAAGAAGAGAAGTGGTGGACAACCAACTCAACTCCATCGCCATCAACATGATCCACTTGGCCATTACTCCCGAGGATCGCGCTCATATCCGCTCGCTCAAGACCGCCAAGGAAGCTTGGGACAAACTTGACATGCTCTTCCTCGAACATGTGAACATCCAAAGCTCTTGCTTAAATGAAGTGAACAACATGGCCATGACGAAGTCAATGGCCATATCTAAGAAGAATGTGGAAGACCATGTTGCTCACCCACACTCTACCCGCAAGCTTGAGTTTGCATTGTATCGTGAACACATGGCCCCTATCACCAACAGTTTTTGGGAGGGAATCAAGAGACGAAGCTCAAGATCATCTTGCTACAATTGTGGTGACAAAAGGCATCTTGTTGCGGAATGTATCTATGAGAGAAGAGATGAACATGATGGAAAGCTCGTTCGCAAGAGCGGGTGTAGACCTCTTCCCAAAGGGCTCCCCAAGCTATTCCCCAACAACGAGGTCTCCAAGATCTCCTCCACCGAGAAGCCTAGAAATAATATGCTTGAAGATGAAGATCATATGGTAGAAAATGAAGGGCTTGAAAAGAAGAAGGAATTGGAGCTTATCTCTCTCACCCAAGCTTATGAGGAAGAAGTGTGCATGCGTATGACTCTTGAAACTAGTGCTGTTATTCTTGAAGACTACAACAACTCTCTCATCTCCCAACTCAAGGATCGAGATTATGCTCTTGGTTGGTTGGACAAGCTCAAGACAAAGAAGGATTATCTTGAAGAAGATCATGAATGGTCTATTGAGGATGTTGCAACCTTTGCCAAGAAGAAAGAAGATGAAGGTCCTAATTTATGTTGTGACAAGCTCCTTGACGAAGTATGCTTCTTGAGAAAACACAATGCAAAGTTCTTGGATGTCATCTCAACTCAAGAGGAGGCTCTAGATGAATACTATCGCTTGAGTAAAGAGAAGGTTCAATGTTGTGATCATGAAGAAGAGATTGCCACCCTAAAGAAACACAAGGCCAAGTTAGTCGAAGTGAATGAGAGGCAAAATGAGTCCTTGTTGGAGTGTATCCGTTTGAGCAAAGAAAAGGTCACTTGTTGTAACCATGAGGATGAAATTGCTTATCTTAAGAGGAGCAAGGACAAACTTATGGTGATCAAGCTTATGCAAGATGAAGCCATAGAAGAATACAAACGCTCAAGCAAAGATTACATTTGTCGCAATCATGAGGACGACATTGCCACCTTGGAGAGACACAAGCATTCACTCTTGAGAAGGAATTCTCTTCTTGAGGAAGCTCTAGTGGACCGAGAAGATGAAGCTAATGACTTGAGGTCTGAGATTGAGAGTCTCCAAATTCAAGTCCAATTCTTGGAAGGAGTCATTGAAGCCCACGAGGACTTATGCAATGAAGGAGAAGTGGCAATTATGCCAAAGAAGATTGAGAGAGAAGGAAGGATCAATGAAGCTAAGAATATGAAGGTAGGGCCCATTGAAAAGTGGGCTCCTATTTCCAACTCTTGATCCATGAAGGGCCTTGCTTTCAGAGGTGCTTATTGGGTTGTTATCTTGAAGCCACAAGTCTTATGTCCGGAAGCAAGGAATTTGTTGTCGTCATCAAGTCCGTATATCTATCTTTCTCATGACGATGACACAAGCAAGCTTAAAGGTATTGGAGCCTTGACAAGGTGGTGATCAAGTCCTACCTTGTCAAGACTCTTACATATCTACTCTTTGTTCATTGCTCTACACTCTTGGGTCTTTGTACCTACTATTATGAACATGTAGTGGTCCTCTTGTGGAGCTAGTCTCTTCAAGAGGCCACGGTCTAGGACTAATGGAATTTGCTTCTTTGTGTAGAGATTGTGTTTTGTAGGATTTGTGTTGAAAGGAATTGAATCATGATGAAGCTTCTCAAACAATTTCGATACAAGTTCTATGACATAATCCGTGCAAGAAGAAGCAACAATGGAACGGAGTTTGTTCTCAAGATCTTGGATATCTTCATTGGCAAAGAAGGAATCCATCTTTTGCTCCTAGCCATACTCTTACCCTAACCTCATAGGGTTGCCGGAAGTGAGAGACAAACCTAAGAAGACTCTCAAGCATGATGATAGAGTATGAGTCTATTGTGAAGTTTGTGGTATTGAGTGATGAGAGATTTCGATGGAGATAATAGTTCTTTGGAGAAGGTGAAGTGCTTCTTGTGAGAAAGGAGATGCAATTCCCCCGATTACCATAGGAAGGATGAGTGTTGGCACATGCCGATCTCAAAAGCTACCTTCTATGAGTACCGGGGAAGGACGAAGTTCCACCTATGTGGAGCCATCTACACCACAAGGCCAAGTCTTTTTCATTGGACAACCAAGTGCTAGGTCACTGATACGTCTCAAACGTATCTATAATTTCTTATGTTCCATGCTACTTTTATGATGATACTCACATGTTTTATACACATTATATGTCATTATTATGCATTTTACGGCACTAACCTATTAATGAGATGCCGAAGAGCCAGTTGCTATTTTCTGCAGTTTTTGGTTTCAGAAATCCTAGTAAGGAAATATTCTCGGAATTGGACGAAATCAACGCCCAGGGTCCTATTTTTCCACGAAGCTTCCAGAAGACCGAGGGAGAAACAAAGTGGGGCCACGGGGCGCCGCCACACTAGGGCGACGCGGCCTACAGGGGGCCCGCGCGGCCCTACCGTGTGGGGCCCCCGTGACGCCCCCTGACCTACCCTTCCGCCTACTTAAGCCTTCGTCGAAGATAGTCCCAGTAGTTCACCCCTGGATTGATGTGTGAGTAGTTCACCCCTGGACTATGGGTCCATGGCAGTAGCTAGATGGTCGTCTTCTCCTCATTGTGCTATCATTGTTGGATCTTGTGAGCTGCCTAACATGATCAAGATCATCTATCTGTAATGCTACATGTTGCGTTTGTTGGGATCTGATGAATATGGAATACTATGCTATGTTGATTATCAATCTATTATCTATGTGTTGTTTATGATCTTGCATGCTCTCTGTTGCTAGTAGAGGCTCTGGCCAAGTCATTGCTTGTAACTCCAAGAGGGAGTAATTATGCTCGATAGTGGGTTCATGCCTCCATTAAATCTGGGGGAGTGACAGCAACCTCTAAGGTTGTGGATGTGCTGTTGCCACTAGGGATAAAACATCAATGCTATATCTAAGGATGTATTTATTGATTACATTACGCACCATAATTAATGCAATCGTCTGTTGTTTGCAACTTAATACTGGAGGGGGTTCGGATGATAACCTGAAGGTGGACTTTTTAGGCATAGATGCATGCTGGATAGCGGTCTATGTACTTTGTCGTAATGCCCAATTAAATCTCACACTACTCATCATAACATGTATGTGCATTGTTATGCTCTCTTTATTTGTCAATTGCCCAACTGTAATTTGTTCACCCAACATGCTATTTATCTTATGGGAGAGACACCACTAGTGAACTGTGGACCCCGGTCCATTCTTTTACATCGAATACAATCTAATGCAATACTCGTTCTACTGTTTTCTGCAAACATCATCTTCCACAGTATACATCTAATCCTTTGTTACAGCAAGCCGGTGAGATTGACAACCTCACTGTCACGTTGGGGCAAAGTAATTTGGTTGTGTTGTGCAGGTTCCACGTTGGCCTCGGAATCCCTGGTGTTGCGCCGCACTACACTCCGTCACCAACAACCTTCAACGTGCTTCTTGACTCCTACTGGTTCGATAAACCTTGGTTTCTTACTGAGGGAAAACTTGCTGCTGTACTCATCATACCTTCCTCTTGGGGTTCCCAACGGACGAGTGCTTTACCGTTACAAGGAAACTACTTTCTGGCACCGTTGTAATCCAACTCCCACGTCAACTGTACGCCAGCAGCATATTTTCTGGCGCCGTTGCCGGGGAGATCAAGACACGCTGCAAGGGTAGTCTCCACCTCCAATCTCTTTACTTTGTTTTTGTCTTGCTTTACTTTTATTTACTACTTTGTTTGCTGCACTAAAACAAAACACAAAAAATTAGTTGCTAGTTTTACTTTATTTACTATCTTGTTTGCCATATTAAAAACACAAAAAAATTAGTTACTTGCATTTACTTTATCTAGTTTACTTTATTTACTATTGCTAAAATGAATACTCCTGAAAATACTAAGTTGTGTGACTTCACAAACACAAATAATAATGATTTATTATGCACACCTATTGCTCCACCTGCTACTACAGCAGAATTCTTCGAAATTAAACCTGCTTTACTAAATCTTGTTATGAGAGAGCAATTTTCTGGTGTTAGTTCTGATGATGCTGCTGCCCATCTAAATAATTTTGTTGAACTATGTGAAATGCAAAAGTATAAGGATGTGTATGGTGACATTATAAAGTTAAAATTGTTTCCTTTCTCATTAAGAGGAAGAGCTAAAGATTGGTTGCTATCTCTGCCTAAGAATAGTATTGATTCATGGACTAAATGTAAAGATGCTTTCATTGGTAGATATTATCCTCCTGCTAAAATTATATCTTTGAGAAGTAGCATAATGAATTTTAAGCAATTAGATACTGAGCATGTTGCACAAGCATGGGAAAGAATGAAGTCTTTGGTTAAAAATTGCCCAACCCATGGACTGACTACTTGGATGATCATCCAAATATTTTATGCAGGGTTGAATTTTTCTTCACGGAACCTATTGGATTCAGCTGCTGGAGGTACCTTTATGTCCATCACTTTGGGGGTAGCAACAAAGCTTCTTGATGATATGATGATTAATTACTCTGAATGGCACACGGAAAGAGCTCCACAAGGTAAGAAGGTAAATTCTATCGAAGAAACCTCCTCCTTGAGTGATAAGATTGATGCTATTATGTCTATGCTTGTGAGTGGTAGGACTAATGTTGATCCTAATAATGTTCCGTTAGCTTCCTTTGTTGCTCAAGAAGAACATGTTGATGTGAACTTCATTAAAAATAATAATTTCAACAACAATGCTTATCGGAACAATTCTAGTAACAACTATAGGCCATATCCTTATAATAATGGTAACGGTTATGGTAATTCTTATGGGAATTCTTACAACAATAATAGGAATACACCCCCTGGACTTGAAGCCATGCTTAAAAAATTTATTAGTACACAAACTGCTTTTAACAAATCTGTTGAAGAAAAGCTTGGGAAAATTGATATACTTGCTTCTAAAGTTGATAGTCTTGCTGCTGATGTTGATCTTTTGAAATTGAAAGTTATGCCTAATAAGGATAATGAAAATAAAATTGTTACTACAGAAAATTCCATCCAAGTTAGAATTAATGAGAATATAAGATTAATGGCTGAATTGCATGCTAGGTGGGAAAGAGAAGAAAATGAAAAACTAGCTAAAGAGAATAATATAGCTAAAGTTTGGACTATTACCACCACTAGTAATGCTAATGCTCCACATGTTGCTGCACCTCCTACTATCAATGGTAAAATAATTGGTGTTAGCAATGTTTCTACTCCTAATGCAAAGCGGGCAAAACTGCCGAAAACTGCTAAAACTGCTGAAACTGCCTGTGATAAAACTGCTGAAATTTTTTCCAACATTGGGAACAATGATCCCATTGCTTTAGATCATAATGGTTTAGATTTTGATGATTGCCACATCTCTGAAGTTATAAAGTTCTTACAAAAACTTGCTAAGAGTCCTAATGCTAGTGCTATAAATTTGGCCTTTACAAAACATATTACGAATGCTCTCATAAAAGCTAGAGAAGAGAAACTAAAACTTGAAACTTCTATTCCTAGGAAGTTAGAAGATGGTTGGGAGCCCATCATTAAGATGAGGGTCAATGATTTTAATTGTAATGCTTTATGTGATCTTGGTGCAAGTATTTCTGTTATGCCTAAGAAAATTTATGATATGCTTGACTTGCCACCATTGAAAAATTGTTATTTGGATGTTAATCTTGCTGATAATGCTATAAAGAAACCTTTGGGGAGGATTGATAATGTTCGTATTATGGTTAAAAATAACCTTTTCCCCGTTGATTTTGTTGTCTTGGATATTGAATGCAATGCATCTTGTCCCATCATATTGGGAAGACCTTTTCTTCGAACTGTTGGTGCTACCATTGATATGAAGAAAGGTAATATTAAATATCAATTTCCTCTCAAGAAAGGTATGGAACACTTCCCTAGAAAGAGAATGAAGTTTCCTTTTGATTCTATCATTAGAACAAATTATGATGTTGATGCTTCGTCTCTTGATAATACTTGATATACACTTTCTGCGCCTAGCTGAAAGGCGTTAAAGAAAAGCGCTTATGGGAGACAACCCATTATTTTACTACAGTACTTTTTTTATATTTGAGTCTTGGAAGTTGTTACTACTGTAGCAACCTCTCCTTATCTTAGTTTTATTGCATTGTTGTGCCAAGTAAAGTCTTTGATAGTAGAGTTGATACTAGATTTGGATTGCTGCGCAGTAACAGATTTCTTACTGTCACGAATTTGAGTCGGCCCGTCTGTAGGTAACTCAGAAAATTATGCCAATTTACGTGCGTGATCCTCAGATATGTACTCAGTTTTCATTCAATTTGAGAAATTTCATCTGAGCAAGTTTAGTGCCCCAGAAAAATACGTCTTTACGGACTGTTCTGTTTTGACAGATTCTGCCTTTTATTTCGCATTGCCTGTTTTGCTATGTTTGATGGATTTCTTTGTTCCATTAACTTTCAGTAGCTTTGTGCAATGTCCATAAGTGTTAAGAATAATTATGTAACCTCTGAACATGTGAATTTTTGGTTATGCACTAACCCTCTAATGAGTTTGTTTCGAGTTTGGTGTGGAGGAAGTTTTCAAGGATCAAGAGAGGAGGATGATACAATATGATCAAGGAGAGTGAAAGCTCTAAGCTTGGGGATGCCCCCGGTGGTTCATCCCTGCATATTTCAAGAAGACTCAAGCGTCTAAGCTTGGGGATGCCCAAGGCATCCCCTTCTTCATCGACAACATTATCAGGTTCCTTTAGTGAAACTATATTTTTATTCCATCACATCTTATGTGCTTTACTTGGAGCATCTGTATGTTTTTGTTTTTGTTTTGTTTGAATAAAGTTGGATCCTAGCATTCATTGTGTGGGAGAGTGACACGCTCCGCTGTTGCATATGGACACATATGTCCTTAGGCTTTACTCATAATATTCATGGCGAAGGTTGAACTGCTTCGTTAGATTGTTATATGGTTGGAAACGGGAAATGCTACATGTGGTAATTGGTATAATATCTTGAATAATGTGATACTTGGAAATTGTTGTGCTCATGTTTAAGCTCTTCCATCATATACTTTGCACCTATTAATGAAGAAATACATAGAGCATGCTAAAATTTGGTTTGCATAATTGGTCTCTCTAAGGTCTAGATATTTTCTAGTAAATGTCGAACAACAAGGAAGACGGTATAGAGTCTTATAATGCTTACAATATGTATTTTATGTGAGTTTTGATGTACCAGTTCATACTTGTGTTTGCTTTAAACAACCTTGCTAGCCTAAACCTTGTATCGAGAGGGAATACTTCTCATGCATCCAAAATCCTTGAGCCAAACACTATGCCACTTGTGTCCACCATACCTACCTACTACATGGTATTTCTCCGCCATTCCAAAGTAAATTGCTTGAGTGCTACCTTTAAAATTTCCATTCTTTATCTTTGCAATATATAGCTCATGGGACAAATAGCCTAAAAACTATTGTGGTATTGAATATGTACTTATGCATCTTATCTCTTATAAGTTGCTTGTTGAGCGATAACCATGTTCCCGGGGACGCCATCAACTACACTTTGTTGAATATCATGTGAGTTGCTATGCATGTTCGTCTTGTCTGAAGTAAAGGCGATTTACCATGAGTTCAATGGTTTGAGTATGCATATTGTTAGAGAAGAACATTGGGCCGCTAACTAAAGCCATGATTCATGGTGGAAGTTTCAGTTTTGGACAAATATCCTCAACCTCATATGAGAATTTTATTTGTTGCTAAATGCTTATGCATTAAAGAGGAGTCCATTATCTGTTGTCTATGTTGTCCCGGTATGGATGTCTAAGTTGAGAATAATCAAAAGCGATAAATCCAATGCGAGCTTTCTCCTTAGACTTTTGTACAGGCGGCATAGAGGTACCCCTTTGTGACACTTGGTTAAAACATATGTATTGCAATGATAATCCAGGTAATCCGAGCTAATTAGGACAAGGTGCGGGCACTATTGGTATACTATGCATGAGGCTTGCAACTTGTAGGATATAATTTACATAACACATATGCTTTATTACTACCGTTGACAAAATTGTTTCTTGTTTTCAAAATAAAAGCTCTAGCACAAATATAGCAATCAATGCTTCCCTCTGCGAAGGGCCTTTCTTCTACTTTTATGTTGAGTCAGTTCACCCATTTCCTTCTATCTCAAGAAGCAAACACTTGTGTTAACTGTGCATTGATTCCTACATACTTGCATATTGCACTTGTTATATTACTTTATGTTGACAATATCCATGAGATATACATGTTACAAGTTGAAAGCAACCGCTGAAACTTAATCTTCCTTTGTGTTGCTTCATTGCCTTTACTATGAATCTATTGCTTTATGAGTTAACTCTTATGCAAGACTTATTGATGCTTGTCTTGAAAGTACTATTCATGAAAAGTCTTTGCTATATGATTCAATTGTTTACTCATTGTATTTGCCATTGCTTCGAATCGCTGCATTCATTACATGTGCTTACAATAGTATTGATCAAGATTATGATAGCATGTCACTTAAGAAATTATCGTTGTTATCGTTTACCTACTCGAGACGAGTAGGAACTAAGCTTGGGGATGCTTGATACGTCTCAAACGTATCTATAATTTCTTATGTTCCATGCTACTTTTATGATGATACTCACATGTTTTATACACATTATATGTCATTATTATGCATTTTCCGGCACTAACCTATTAACGAGATGCCGAAGAGCCAGTTGTAGTTTTCTGCTGTTTTTGGTTTCAGAAATCCTATTAAGGAAATATTCTCGGAATTGGACAAAATCAACGCCCAGGGTCCTATTTTTCCACGAAGCTTCCAGAAGACCGAGGGAGAAACGAAGAGGGGCCACGGGGCGCCGTCACACTAGGGCGGCGCGGCCTACAGGGGGGTCGCGCGGCACTAGCGTGTGGGGCCCCCGTGACGCCCCCTGACCTACCCTTCCGCCTACTTAAGCCTTCATCGAAGATAGTCCCAGTACCGAGAGCCACGATACGGAAAACCTTCCAGAGACGCCGCCTCCGCCAATCCCATCTCGGGGGATTCAGGAGATCGCCTCCGGAACCCTGCCGGAGAGGGGAATCATCTCCCGGAGGACTCTACACCGCCATGGTCGCCTCCGGATTGATGTGTGAGTAGTTCACCCCTGGACTATGGGTCCATAGCAGTAGCTAGATGGTCGTCTTCTCCTCATTGTGCTATCATTGTTGGATCTTGTGAGCTGCCTAACATGATCAAGATCATCTATCTGTAATGCTACATATTGCGTTTGTTGGGATCTGATGAATATGGAATACTATGCTATGTTGATTATCAATCTATTATCTATGTGTTGTTTATGATCTTGCATGCTCTCCGTTGCTAGTAGAGGCTCTGGCCAAGTCATTGCTTGTAACTCCAAGAAGGAGTAATTATGCTCGATAGTGGGTTCATGCCTCCATTAAATCTGGGGGAGTGACAGCAACCTCTAAGGTTGTGGATGTGCTGTTTCCACTAGGGATAAAGCATCATTGCTATATCTAAGGATGTATTTATTGATTACATTACGCACCATACTTAATGCAATCGTCTGTTGTTTGCAACTTAATACTGGAGGGGGTTCGGATGATAACCTGAAGGTGGACTTTTTAGGCATAGATGCATGCTGGATAGCGGTCTATGTACTTTGTCATAATGCCCAATTAAATCTCACACTACTCATCATAACATGTATGTGCATTGTTATGCTCTCTTTATTTGTCAATTGCGCAACTATAATTTGTTCACCCAACATGCTATTTATCTTATGGGAGAGACACCACTAGTGAACTGTGGACCCCGGTCCATTCTTTTACATCGAATACAATCTACTGCAATACTCGTTCTACTGTTTTCTGCAAACATCATCTTCCACACTATACATCTAATCCTTTGTTACAGCAAGTGATACGTCCAATTTGCATCACTATTTTATATCATAATTTGCTGTTATTCATTGATATATTTCATATTGGGACACAATACTTATGTTATTTCATCTATTTTGCATGTTTCATCATTATTGGAGGATCAAGCACCGGAGCCAGGATTCTGCTGGAAAAAGCACCGTCAGAATGCAATATTTCGGAAGATCAACTATGGGAGGAAATTATACCAAAAATCATATTTTTCAAGATGACGAAGGAAGCCAAAAGGAGGGGCCAGAAGGACCCAGGGTGGGCCCACACCCTAGGGCGGCGCGACCCATGCCCTGGCCGCGCCGCCATGTGGTTTGGGGGGCCCACGACCCCTTTCGCCTCCTTTTCTTCGCGAAATCCTTCGTCCCGAAAACCTAAGCCACAGAGGGTACCTCGCGAAGAGTTACAGCCGCCTCTGCGGGGCGGAGAACACCAGAGAGAAAAGAGCTCTCCGGCGGGCAGGAATCCGCCGGGGAAATTCCCTCCGGGAGGGGGAAATCGACGCCATCGTCACCGTCATCGAGCTGGACATCATCGCCATCACCATCATCATCATCTCCACCATCATCACCGCCGTCATCACCGCTGGACACCGTCACCGCCGTAGCAATTTGGGTTTGATCTTGATTGTTTGATAGGGGAAACTTTCCCGGTATCGATCTCTACTTGTTGTTGATGCTATTGAGTGAAACCATTGAACCAAGTTTATGTTCAGATTGTTATTCATCATCATATCACCTCTGATCATGTTCCATATGATGTCCTGTGAGTAGTTCGTTTAGTTCTTGAGGACATGGGTGAAGTCTAAATGTTAGTAGTGAACTATGGTTGAGTAATATTCAATGGTATGATATTTAAGTTGTGGTGTTATTCTTCTAGTGGTGTCATGTGAACGTCGACTACATGACACTTCACCATTTATGGGCCTAGGGGAATGCATCTTGTATTCGTTTGCTAATTGCGGGGTTGACGGAGTGACAGAAACCTAAACCCCCGTTGGTATATCGATGCAGGAGGGATCGCAGGATCTCAGAGTTTAAGGCTATGGTTAGATTTATTCTTAATTACTTTCTTGTAGTTGCGGATGCTTGCAAGGGGTATAATCACAAGTATGTATTAGTTCTAGGAAGGGCTGTACATTAGCATAGGTTCACCCACACAACACTTATCATAACAATGAAGATTATTTAGCCGTATGTAGCGAAAGCACTAGACTAAAATCCCGTGTGTCCTCGAGAACGTTTGGTCATTATAAGTAAACAAACCGGCTTGTCCTTTGTGCTAAAAAGGATTGGGCCACTCGCTGCAATTGTTACTCTCGCACTTTACATACTCGTACTTTATTCAACTGTTACATCAAAACCCCCTGAATACTTGTCTGTGAGCATTTACAGTGAATCCTTCATCGAAACTGCTTGTCAACACCTTCTGCTCCTCGTTGGGATCGACATTCTTACTTATCGAAAATACTACGATACACCCCCTATACTTGTGGGTCATCAAGACTATTTTCTGGCGCCGTTGCCGGGGAGTGAAGCGCTATTGGTAAGTGGAATTGGTAAGGAAAACCTTTACTGTTGTGCTGATTTTATTTCTGCCTGCTGCTATAAGTCATTATGGAGAGATCTTCTTTTCAATTTTTATTTGGGAAATCTACTACTACTGCAACAGTAGTGGATGAGGCGCCAGGTGAGGAAGTAATACCATATAAAATACCTATGAAAATTATTGAACGTGTTATGGATAACCGCTATGAAGGGGATGGAACTGTCCACCCCGGTGATCATTTACTGTTTTTGCATGAATTATGCGGGTTATTCAAATGTGCAGGTATTGCTATGGATGAAGTGAGGAAGAAACTATTCTCTTTATCGCTGTCCGGTAAGGCCGCGCATTGGTATAAATTACTGGATAATGGGGATTCTCTTGAATGGAATGATATTGTGCCCCGGTTTTATTCTAAGTTCTATCCTCCAAGTGAAATTCACAAGGATCGGAATCGCATATATAATTTTTGGCCTCATGATGGAGAGAGAATTGCCCAAGCTTGGGGGAGATTGAAGTCTTTAATGCTCAAATGCCCCATTCATGAGCTTCCTGGTAATGTTATTATTGATAATTTCTATGCAAGACTTTCTTTTCAAGACAAGACCTTGCTGGATACTTCTTGTTCTGGATCATTTACACGCAACAAAGAAGAGTTTAAAAGGGACCTTCTTGATTGAATCCAAGAAAATACTGAAGGTTGGGAGAACGACAAGGATAGAGAATCAGGTATAATTTATGATTATAAATGCATTGAAGCTTTTATGGATACTGATAAATTTTGTAATATGAGTGCTACATATGGTCTTGATTCTCAAGTTGCTGTAAATCTTTATAAAGCTTTTGCCTCTCATTATGAATTGCCAAAGAAGAATTTTGATAAGTATCATGAACCGTATAAAGATAAAATTGATTCATCTATTAATAAATGCGTTGTAGTTGAAACTGCTGATCATATTATTCCTGAAGCTTATATTGAAAAAACTCCTTTCCCTGCTAAAATGAAGGAGTACTCTGTTATAAATAGTGCGGTTCATAAAAGTGAAAAGAAACCTGTAGAACACGAAGAACAAATAAAAGTTGAACCTGTTTGTTGCAATAGTTAAAGATCTTGTGACTGAAAATGTGGAGGATGGTCATATTATTTTCTGTGAAGATGCTTCTAATATTGTTTCACATCCTAATAAACCCAAACAAGCTAGTGTTCCTATGCTATCTGTTAGAATTGGTGATCATTGCTATTATGGATTATGTGATATTGGTGCAAGTGTTAGTGCTATTCCGTATGAGCTTTACACGGAGATTATGCACGAAATTGATTCTTGTGAACTTGAAGATATTGATGTGGTTATTCAGCTGGCTAATAGAGAAACTATTTCTCCAATTGGTATTGTTCGAGATGTGGAAGTATTATGCGGTAAGATTAAATATCCTGCTGACTTTTTGGTACTTGGATTACTGCTTTGCTAGTGATTATTGTCCTATTATTTTTGGTAGACCTTTTCTAAATACTTGTGGAGCTATTATAGATTGCAAGAAAGAGAAAATTTTGACTAAATTTGCTGGTGAATCTTATGAGTTTAACTTCTCTAAATTTACCAAAACTCCTTATAAAGCTGATTTGCCTAGTAATGATTTTAAAATGGAGCAATGTGCATCTATTGTTCTTGTTCCTAATAATCCTTTGCAGCAACATTTGGAGGATAGCGAGAGTGAAATTTTTAGGAAAGAAAGAGATGAGCTTGAGGAAATTTTTCTTCGCCAACCTATTCTCAAGCATGATTTACCGGTGGAAGATTTGGGTACAACACCTCCACCAAAGGAAGATCCTGTTTTTGATTTAAAGCCTTTGCCTGATAATCTTAAATATGCTCATATAGATGATAAGAAAATATATCCTGTTATTATTAGTTCTAAGCTTTCAGAGATTGAAGAAGAAAGGTTATTGGAAATATTGAAGAAGCACCGAGGTGCTATTGGCTACACTCTTGATGATTTGAAAGGGATTTCTCCTTCTATTTGCCAACATGCTATTAATATGGAAGATGATGCAAAGCCTGTTGTTGAACATCAGCGTCGTCTAATTCCAAAGATGAAGGAAGTGGTAAGGAATGAGGTATTACGACTTCTTGAAGCTGGTATTATATATCCTATTGCTGATAGTAGATGGGTTAGTCCTGTGCACTGCGTTCCCAAGAAAGGAGGTATGACTGTTGTGCCTAATGATAATGATGAGCTCATTCCTCAAAGAGTAGTTGTAGGGTATAGAATGTGCATTGATTTTCGAAAAGTTAATAAAGTTACTAAGAAAGATCATTACCCTTTACCATTTATTGATCAAATGCTGGAAAGATTGTCTAAAAATACTCATTTTTGTTTTCTTGATGGTTATTCTGGGTTTTCACAAATTGCGGTTAAAGCTAAAGATCAAGAGAAAACCACTTTTACTTGTCCCTATGGAACTTATGCTTATAGACGCATGCCTTTTGGTTTATGTAATGCTCCTGCTACTTTTCAAAGATGCATGTCTGCTATTTTTCATGGTTTTTGTGAAAGTATTGTAGAGGTATTCATGGATGATTTTTCCGTCTATGGGAATTCTTTTGATAGTTGCTTGCGAAACCTTGATAAAGTTTTGTAGAGATGTGAAGAAACTAACCTTGTTCTTAATTGGGAGAAATGCCACTTTATGGTTAATGAAGGAATTGTATTGGGACATAAAATTTCTGAGAGAGGTATTGAAGTTGATAGAGCTAAAGTTGAAGCAATTGAGAAGATGCCCTATCCGAGGGACGTTAAAGGTATTCGTAATGTTCTTGGTCATGCTGGGTTTTATAGGAGATTTATTAAAGATTTCTCCAAGATTTCAAAGCCTCTTACTAATCTTCTTCAAAAAGATGTACCATTTGTTTTTGATGATGATTGTAAGGAAGCTTTTGAAACTCTTAAGAAAGCCTTAACAACTGCTCCTATAGTTGAACCTCCTGATTGGAACTTACCATTTGAAATTATGTGTGATGCTAGTGATTTTCTTGTAGGCGCTGTTCTTAGACAAATGAGTAGATAAAAAACTGAATGTTATTCATTATGCTAGTAAAACTCTTGATGCTGCTCAAAGAAATTATGCTACAACTGAAAAAGAATTATTAGCTGTAGTCTTTGCTTGTGATAAATTTAGATCTTATATTGTTGATTCAAAAGTTACTATTCATACTGATCATGCTGCAATTAGATACCTAATGACAAAGAAAGATGCTAAGCCGAGGCTTATTAGATGGGTACTTCTTTTGCAAGAATTTGATTTACATATTGTAGATAGGAAAGGTGCTGATAATCCTGTTGCTGATAATTTGTCTAGATTGGAAAATATTGCTTATGATCCTGTTCCTGTTAATGATAGTTTTCCAAATGAACAATTGGCTGTAATAAAGGTGAGCTCGCGAGACAGTCCTTGGTATGCTGATTATGCTAACTTTATTGTTTCCAAGTACTTGCCTCCAACCTTTTCAGCTCAGCAAAGGAGGAAATTCTTTTATGATTTGAGGCATTATTTCTGGGATGACCCACACTTATATAAAGAAGGAGTGGATGGTATTATGCGAAGATGTGTCCCCGAATATGAACAACAGGAGATATTGAGTAAATGTCATGGTAGTGCTTATGGAGGACATCACGCCGGAGAAAGAACCGCGCAAAAGGTTCTACAATCAGGTTTTTATTGGCCAACTCTCTTCAAGGATGCGAGAAAGTTTATTTTATCTTGTGATGAATGCCAAAGGGTTGGTAATATCTCCAGACGCAATGAAATGCCCATGAATTATACTCTTGTTATTGAACCGTTTGATTGTTGGGTATTTGACTTCATGGGACCTTTTCCGTCTTCGGAAGGTAACACTCATATACTTGTTGCTGTTGATTATGTTACTAAATGGGTGGAAGCTATACCTACAAAAAGTGATGATGGTGAGACCTCTTTAAGAATGCTTTTAGATATTATTTTTCCTAGATTTGGAGTACCTAGATATATTATGACTGATGGAGGTTCTCATTTTATTCATGGAGGTTTTAGAAAAACTCTTGCTAAGTATGGTATTAATCATAGGATTGCTTCCGCTTATCATCCTCAAACTAGTGGTCAAGTAGAATTATCAAATAGAGAGATTAAATCTATTTTGGGAAAGACTGTTAATAAAACTAGAAAGAATTGGGCTAGTAAATTGAAGGATGCACTTTGGGCTTATAGAACTGCTTATAAAAATCCCATGGGAATGTCACCTTATAAAATGGTTTATGGGAAAGCTTGTCATTTACCTTTAGAACTAGAGCACAAAGCTTATTGGGCTGTTAGAGAATTAAATAAAGATCCTAAACTTGCCGGTGATAAGAGGTTGTTGCAATTGAGTTCTCTAGATGAATGGAGAAGTGAAGCTTATGAAAATGCTAAACTCTTTAAAGAGAAAGTTAAAAAATGGCATGATAGAAGGATTATCAAAAGAGAATTTAATATTGGGGATAAAGTCCTATTGTATCGGTCTCGTCTCAGATTATTTGCAGGGAAATTACTCTCGAAATGGGAAGGACCATATGTTGTCGAGGAGGTGTATCGTTCAGGAGCAATCAAAATTAGCTCTCTCCAAGGCAATGCTACGCAAGTGGTGAATGGACAAAGACTCAAGCATTATATCTCAGGTGATTCCTATAATGTTGATGTTGATATTATTCAAGTGGAAACACCGGAAGCTTTCATCAAAGGGCAAATTGACAGTCCGCCAGAACTCGACTTTGAATAGGTAACAGTACTGGTAATGAAAAGTACACAATTTACTTTCCGAACAATATTTTTTGCTGTTTTTGGAAAATATGAAAAATTACGAGTTCGAAACGGAGTGGAAAGGACGCACGAGGGGGCGCCACCATAGGCCGGCGCGGCCTGACCTGGGCCCGCGCCGACCTATGGTCTGGCCGCCTCATCGCCCCTTTCCGACTCTGGTTCGATCTGGTGCTTTCCTTTTGTCGAGAAAATTTTTGGTATATAATCCTCCAGACCCCTGGAGGTCCGTATATCGTGTTCTCGACGTGTTTTGTTTCGAGCTGTTTCTGCCAGGATCTGTTTTCGGTCTAGAAGCACCATGGCCTCCAACAACAAGGGCAAGGGGCTTTCGGAGGAAGAAGTGAAGGAGGTGCCATCAAGACAAGAGCAGCAAGCCGGAGGGAGCAAGCAAATCTTGGTGGGATCTGTTGACACTCGACGTTCTTTTTCTCATAACCTGCAGGGACCTTTACCACCCGCTCTTAGCCTCGACTCCTTCCCCATGATGGAAGAAGTTCTACGGATTACCGATGAGTTTTGTGATCAATATCGGGCTCTAAGAAGAGAAGTGGAGATACTCCAGGAGGAGAATTGCCGTCTCCGAAGAATGATTGAATACCACTCGATTCGCATCACAAGGTCGTCATCGCCAACTTCAGATAACAATGAATCTCTTCGAATCTTAGTGCAGAATTGTCAAGCTGAGAAACTGAAGACGAAGGAGCTTATTAAGAAGCTCGGGAGGAGTTCATCACCACCATCGCCGCAGGAGTAATTCATCATCAGTATTGGCATCCCCTTGGTTTGTTCCAAGCTTGGGGGAGTGCCGCGGTATCACATTATCACTACCTTTTACTTTTATTGTCGAGTAGTGTCATATCATGAGTAGGGAAGTTATCATATAAGATGGGTTGCAGTTTGGAAGTATCTCCCCTTTAGTTGGTTATCTATGTATCCCTTGGTGTGAGTTATCATTATGGAATATTAATGAGAAGTCTTATCATTTACATATTGCACATCTTATTCTAGTTTGCAATCTCTATTATATGATTCACCTTGTTGTTAGTATTGGTATCACTTTGGGAGCATTGAATAAATCTATTTGGTTTTGGCAAACTTAGCATTGGTCAATAGCAACAACACTTTGAGGTTTAAATAGAAAAGAGAAATACATGTATTTGTTTCATTGTCTTTCTTGTTAGCTCATAGCTTATTATTCTGAAGTTAAAATTGTTTGTGCTTACAAGGAAGATGCATGATTGTTTCTATCATATGTATATTTGTTTGTTTCCCTCGACTCTTATGCTTGCTAATTAACCTTGCTAGCCAAAGACACATGCTTGAGAGGGAATACTTCTCGTGCATCCAAACCTTAACTCAAACCTATGCCATTTGTGTCCACCATACCTACCTACTACATGGTATTTTCTGCCATTCCAAGTAAATACTTCATGTGCTACCTTTAAACAATTCAAAACTTAGTATCTCTTATTTGTGTTAATGTTTCATAGCTCATGAGGAAGAAGGTGGTGTTTTATCTTTCAATCTTGTTGGGCAACTTCCACCAATGGACTAGTGGCTTCATCCGCTTATCCAATAATTTTGCAAAAAGAGCTGGCAATGGGATTCCCAGTCCCAAATTAATTAAACTAAATAGACACTCCTCCATGGTATGTGATTGATGGACGGCACCCGAAGGATTCGGTTAGCCATGGCTTGTGTAAGCAAAGGTTGGGGGAGTGTCATCATCATAATAAAACTAAAATAAAAAGGCACTCCTTCATGGTATGAGATTGTTGGCAGGCACCCGAGGATTCGGTTAGCCATGGTTTGTGAAAGAAAGGTTGGAAGGAGTGCCACACAAAATGAAAATAATATGGGAGCCGCTCTTAGGAGGTTGTCTGGCAAGAGGGTTAGAGTACCCGCTACCAGTCGTTGACAACAACAAACACCTCTCAAAATGTTACTTTTATTCTCTTTATATGATTGCAAAACTGAAAAAGCTCTAGCACATGATTTAATCCCTGCTTCCCTCTGCGAAGGGCCTGTCTTTTACTTTATGCTGAGTCAGTAAACCTATTTCCCTCCATCTCAAGCAAGCATTTGAGTAGTTGTGATCAAACCATTATATTGTGATTTGCTACATCATGTCTTTTATTCTTCCTTGTTTAGTACAAGTTTTATCTGAATGAATATAGCTTTGCAAGTTATCAATGATCATGAGAAGACCATTATGATTGAGTATGCAAGTTGTGCCTTATAAACTTTAACATAAGAGCGCTGCTCAATGAGATAAATATAATCTGTTAATTGTTCTCTGACCAAGAACGAAGTTTGCCATCACCAATTATGATTCCTTATGCACCTTTACTTGTGATTACCTTATACTTGTTTCAAGATGAGTTATAAGAGGTTGTTTACTATAATGTCCTGTGTGAATGAATATGATGCTTCTTGTCCGTATTTTATTTATCGACTCTTCACTCCATAAACATGTGGTCCTGTCTATCGAGTTCAGTTTCGCTTGGGGACAAGCGAAGTCTAAGCAGGGGAGTTGATACGTCCAATTTGCATCACTATTTTATATCATAATTTGCTGTTATTCATTGATATATTTCATATTGGGACACAATACTTATGTTATTTCATCTATTTTGCATGTTTCATCATTATTGGAGGATCAAGCACCGGAGCCAGGATTCTGCTGGAAAAAGCACCGTCAGAATGCAATATTTCGGAAGATCAACTATGCGAGGAAATTATACCAAAAATCCTATTTTTCAAGATGACGAAGGAAGCCAAAAGGAGGGGCCAGGAGGACCCAGGGTGGGCCCACACCCTAGGGCGGCGCGGCCCATGCCCTGGCCGCGCCGCCATGTGGTTTGGGGGGCCCACGACCCCTTTCGCCTCCTTTTCTTCGCAAAATCCTTCGTCCCGAAAACCTAAGCCACAGAGGGTACCTCGCGAAGAGTTACAGCCGCCTCTGCGGGGCGGAGAACACCAGAGAGAAAAGAGCTCTCCGGCGGGCAGGAATCCGCCGGGGAAATTCCCTCCGGGAGGGGGAAATCGACGCCATCGTCACCGTCATCGAGCTGGACATCATCGCCATCACCATCATCATCATCTCCACCATCATCACTGCCGTCATCACCGCTGGACACCGTCACCGCCGTAGCAATTTGGGTTTGATCTTGATTGTTTGATAGGGGAAACTTTCCCGGTATCGATCTCTACTTGTTGTTGATGCTATTGAGTGAAACCATTGAACCAAGTTTATGTTTAGATTGTTATTCATCATCATATCACCTCTGATCATGTTCCATATGATGTCCTGTGAGTAGTTCGTTTAGTTCTTGAGGACATGGGTGAAGTCTAAATGTTAGTAGTGAACTATGGTTGAGTAATATTCAATGGTATGATATTTAAGTTGTGGTGTTATTCTTCTAGTGGTGTCATGTGAACGTCGACTACATGACACTTCACCATTTATGGGCCTAGGGGAATGCATCTTGTATTCGTTTGCTAATTGCGGGGTTGCCGGAGTGACAGAAACCTAAACCCCCGTTGGTATATCGATGCGGGGAGGGATCGCGAGGATCTCGAGTTTAAGGCTGTGGTTAGATTTATTCTTAATTACTTTCTTGTAGTTGCGGATGCTTGCAAGGGGTATAATCACAAGTATGTATTAGTTCTAGGAAGGGCTGTACATTAGCATAGGTTCACCCACACAACACTTATCATAACAATGAAGATTATTTAGCCGTATGTAGCGAAAGCACTAGACTAAAATCCCGTGTGTCCTCGAGAACGTTTGGTCATTATAAGTAAACAAACCGGCTTGTCCTTTGTGCTAAAAAGGATTGGGCCACTCGCTGCAATTGTTACTCTCGCACTTTACATACTCGTACTTTATTCAACTGTTACATCAAAACCCCCTGAATACTTGTCTGTGAGCATTTACAGTGAATCCTTCATCGAAACTTCTTGTCAACACCTTCTGCTCCTCGTTGGGATCGACATTCTTACTTATCGAAAATACTACGATACACCCCCTATACTTGTGGGTCATCAGCAAGCCGGTGAGATTGACAACCTCACTGTAACGTTGGGGCAAAGTAATTTGGTTGTGTTGTGCAGGTTCCACGTTGGCGCCGGAATCCCTGGTGTTGCACCGCACTACACTCCGTCACCAACAAAATTCAACGTGCTTCTTGACTCCTACTGGTTCGATAAACCTTGGTTTCTTACTGAGGGAAAACTTGCTGCTGTACTCATCATACCTTTCTCTTGGGGTTCCCAACGGACGAGTGCTTTACCGTTACAAAGAAGCTACTTTCTGGCACCGTTGTAATCCAACTCCCACGTCAACTGTGCACCAGCAGTCACCTATTCCACAACCTAAAGTTCAGCATCAACAATAATGAGGTCAAGGCGAGGACCCAAATCATGATGAAGATCAAGGAACTTCACAAGAACCTATCCTCTTGATCGATTCTCGCCGGGGTGCTAACGCGTCAAGACTCTCTCATAATTCAAGCAAAGAACAAGACATACTCAAGAGCAAGATATGATGGGATTCAACGGTATAACAATCCCAAGTATCAATTCTTCCCGAATGTGCCCAACAAGACAATGGACTCACTCCCTATCAATTATCGTCAAGGTTTGCCTCTCTACCTTTGTGCTTCTCATCCGGACATTGTGTCATAAGTGGATACCTATACCACTCTTGCGCCATATGTCTAGATGCAAAGCACGCATGAACATAGGGGGAGTGCGGTTTAAATTATTGAGCTATCCCTCCCCCCATGATGCACAAAGAAACCCAAACGCATATACCATTCGTCAATCAAGTGACTATGAGCTTCATGTTGAGTTGTAGTCGTGAGTCCTAGGTCTCTACACGACGTCACACTACCGAACTCGTACACGGTGGCTTCAGCCACCAAACCTCCTCCTCGAGAAGTTTTTGTTCTTTTTGTTGTCTTTTTCTTTTCTCTTCTTGTTTTTGTTTGTCGTTTCTTCTTTTCTCTTTGTTTCTTCACGGGAGATTCACCCAAGCTTGGTTTTTCTTGCTTTGATTCTTGCAAGCTTGGTTGGGTAGTACCTTAACAGTTCCGTAATCTAATCCCAAGCCATCATCTACCTCTTGAGCCAACTCCGTATAAAAGCACAAGTCTACACCAAAATCTGAGGTTTTTTTTTGAATTTGGAGGACGGTACTACCGCTTCTTGGGCCGGTACTACCGCTCTGGGACAGTTCTCTGACGAAACTGAACAATTATCCCCAGAACGGTACTACCGCTCCAAGTACTGAGGCGATGCCGGTGGCGGTACTACCGCTCGTAAGAGCGGTACTACCGCTTGCAGCTTTTGACAAGAGGTACCGGTTGGGGTCGGGTCTTCCCCAAATCCCCACATCTCCTCTTCCACCTCAAGTCAAAAGGCTCCTCCAAGCTCAAGACCTCTAGGAGATCGGCCCCGATCTCCTTTTCCAGCCGCCACCGGCCAAATCTCCTTCGTGGAGAAGCTTCCCCAACCTCTTCTCCGCCATGTCCTCCGGTATGAACCCTAAATTCTCTCTCTAGGGTGTGTTGAACTCCCTAGATGCATATGCTAGGGTTTGTTGGAGTTTTGTGGTGGAGAAGCACTCTTGGAAGCTATTCATGTGCAGGGATACTAGCTAGCAACAATGTGTGACTCTAGGGTCGATTTTGCCATGGCCTCATTTTCGATCTGGATGTGCAGAGCTTAAGCGGTAGTACCGCTCATTCTCGAGCGGTACTACCGGTCAAAGCGGCACTACCGGACAGAATTTGCGGTACTACCGCTCTGTCTAGAGTCACCAATGTTGCTTGTTAGTGTCCAATTTGATCTTTAATTTCTCGGCTTGTGCACTTATCCCCTATTCCCTCCCAAACCTTTGCTATTCACAGGAGCTCCTAAGACCCGTGGTGGCAAGGTCAAGCCATGCTCTCGTCGTCATAGAGAGGAAGAGCAAGAGGAGATTATGCCAACAAGGACCACTAAACGACAGAGAGAAGCAGCAGCAGGGGCAAGGGGACCTCAAAAATCAATGCTTGATGTAAAGAAATGCCAGTTCTTGGAGGTGCGGGGGGGGGGGGCAATCCTTATTTGCTCCCAAGAAATGCTCGCCAATGCCCCAATGCTTATTTTCATCATATTAATCAAGAGAGGATCTACACTGAGGTCTATGGGGCCAAAGATTTCAAGTGTTGCCCCCAATACTCAATAAGCATGGACAAGCTCAACTCCGACCTCGACTACTTTGGAGAAGCACTTGAGATATGTGATGAACAAGGTCTTATTCCTATAATGACCTTTTCTCATGATTTCTCCCGGGAGGTGATTCGCCAATTCTATGCCACCGTGGTCTTTCTTGAGGATGAAGGAGGCTATCGCTACTTGAAGTGGATGACAAAGGAGCATGTGATGGAGGCCTCATGGAAAGACTTTGCTAGAGGCATTGGTTATGAGCTCCCCGAAAATGACTCCAACACCTTCCGCATTCATCTCCAAGCCAAGCCCATGGCCAAGGAGAAAATGGCCGATCTCTACATTCGAGGGAGAATGTTGTGTGGAAGCACCAAGGGCCTTCTACCCGTCTATGACATCATGAACCGCATCTACCGCAGCACCATCAACCCCAAGCATACCAACCACGATGAGGTGCATGGATTCCTTGTGAATCTCCTTGTGCGCACACATGAGATGAGGGGCCGCGGCAAGCAACTGGATGTCATGGATTACATTTGGCATGAGATGCGTGATTGTGCTTTCCTTCGCAAGCTCCCTCAGTACGCTCGTTACCTCATGAGGCTCATTTGTATCAAGTGGGATCAAGAAGGCCGCGGAGATCTTCTGGAACAATGCCGCCCCAACGTCACCATTCACAAGGAGAAGAGTCCTCTTGTCAAGGACCATGACCTTCCAAGGTTTGGCAAAGGAGCTCCCAAGGACAAGGATGAAGATGAAGCCGATAGCGATGACTCCGACTATGTGCCCAACTCCATCAAGCAAAAGGGCCTCTTCGCCAAGCTCACCGCTCGCCTCAAGAAGTCCTTTTGCTTCAAGAGCGATCTCGAAGATAGGATGTATCAAGCTCATCACGACAACAAGAAGATCCACCAACGCCAAAAGGCGATGATGAGGCACATGCAACTCCCGGTCTCCGAGGGCTCCGAGGACAACATCACTCCTCCCGGTGAGTGGAAGTCAAAGCTCGTTTGGTCTAGCTCCGAGGAATCCATCCCCGAGCCACCTCATGGCAAGGGCCTTGCCCAAGATGAAGAGGACGATGATGAAGAGGAGGAGGATGTCGAGGATGAAGGTGATGACAACGAGGATGATGATGACGAGGAGGATGACGACGACGAGTGATTCCTGATGTCTACGCACGCTTCTTTTCCTGTAGACAGTGTTGGGCCTCCAAGAGCAGAGGTTTGTAGAACAGCAGCAAGTTTTCCCTTAAGTGGATCACCCAAGGTTTATCGAACTCAGGGAGGAAGAGGTCAAAGATATCCCTCTCAAGCAACCCTGCGATCACAATGCAAGAAGTCTCGTGTGTCCCCAACACACCCAATACACTTGTCAGGTGTATAGGTGCACTAGTTCGGCGAAGAGATAGTGAAATACAAGTAGTATGGATGTATATGAGTGGTAATAGCAATCTGAATAAAATATGGTAGCAAGTAAACATGCAACAGAACAGTAAATAAACGGAGATTCGATGTTTGGAAACAAGGCCTAGGGATCCTACTTTCACTAGTGGACACTCTCAATATTGATCACATAATAAAACCACTCTACACTCTCTTGTTGGATGATGAACACCGCTATTTGTGTAGGGCTACAAGAGCACCTCAATGCCAGAGTTAACAAGCTCCACAACATTCGATATTCATGTTTAAATAACCTTAGAGTGCATGATAGATCAACACAACTATACCAAGTACTAACATAGCATGCACACTGTCACCTTCATACTATGAGAGGAGGAATAGATCACATTAATACCATCATAGTAATAGTTAACTTCATAATCTACAAGAGATCATAATCATAGCATATACCAAGTACTTCATGATGCACACACTATCACAATTACATCATGGAGGAGGAATAGACTACTTTAATAACATCACTAGAGTAGCACATAGATGATATTCAACTAGATCACAAAGAGAGAGAGATGAACCACATAGCTACAGCGGAGCCCTCAGCCCCGGGGGTGAATTACTCCCTCCTCATCATGGAGACAGCGATGGCGGTGAAGATGGCGGTGGAGACGGCGGTGGAGATGACTCCGGGGGCAATTCCCCGTCCCGGCAGGGTGCCGGAACAGAGACTTCTGTCCCCCGAATTGGAGTTTCGCGATGGCGGCGGCTCTGGATGGTTTTCTCTGGTTTCGTCGAACGGGGTCGAGGTTTTAGGTCAGGGACGACTAAATAGGCGAAGAGTCGGAGTCGGAGGGGCCACAGGGGGCCCACACACTAGGGGGGCGCGGCCCCCCTTGGCAGCGCCGCCCTGTGGGGTGGGGCCCTCCTGGCTCCCCTCTCGCCTTTCTCCGGTGCTCTGGAAGCTTCCGGGAATTATAAGATCTTCGGTGTTGATTTCGTCCGATTCCGAAAATATTTCTTTACTAGGATTTCTGAAACCAAAAACAGCAGAAAACAGCAACTGTCCTTTCGGCATCTCGTCAATAGGTTAGTTCCAGAAAACGCATAAAAACGGTATAAAGTGTGAACAAAACATGTAGGTATTGTCATAAAGCAAGCATGGAACATCAGAAATTATAGATACGTTGGAGACGTATCAGCATCCCCAAGCTTAGTTCCTACTCGTCCTCGAGTAGGTAAATGATAAAAGATAATTTCTGAAGTGACATGCTACCAACATAATCTTGATCATACTATTGTAAAGCATATGAGATGAATGCAGCGATTCAAAGCAATGGTAAAGACAATGAGTAAACAACTGAATCATATAGCAAAGACTTTTCATGAATAATACTTTCAAGACAAGCATCAATAGGACTTGCATAAGAGTTACTCATAAAGCAATAAATTCAAAGTAAAAGCATTGAAGCAACATAAAGGAAGATAAAGTTTTAGCGGTTGCTTTCAACTTCAACATGTATATCTCATGGATAATTGTCAACACAAAGTAATATAACAAGTGCAATAGGTGAACATGTAAGAATCAATGCACACAGTTGATACAAGTGTTTGCTTCTAAGATAGAAAGAATGGGTAAACTGACTCAACAATAAAGTAAAAGATAGGCCCTTTGCAGAGGGAAGCATGGATTACTGTTTTTGTGCTAGAGCTTTTCATTTTGAAAACAAGAAACAATTTTGTCAATGGTAGTAGTAAAGCATATGAGTTATGTATAAGACATCTTATAAGTTGCAAGCCTCATGCATAGTATACTAATAGTGCTCGCACCTTGTCCTAATTAGCTTGGGTTAACACTGATTATCATTGCATAGCATATGTTTCAACCAAGTGTCACAAAGGGGTACCTCTATGCCGCCTGTACAAAGGTCTAAGGAGAAAGCTCGCATTGGATTTCTCGCTTTTGATTATTCTCAACTTAGACATCCATACCGGGACAACATAGACAACATATAATGGACTCCTCTTTTAATGCATAAGCATTCAACAACAGTTAATATTCTCATAAGAGATTGAGGATTAGCTGTCCACACTGAAACTTCCACCATGAATCATGGCTTTAGTTAGCGGCCCAATGTTCTTCTCTAACAATATGCATACTCAAACCATTTGATTGTGAAAACCGCCCTTACTTCAGACAAGACGAACATGCATAGCAACTCACATGATATTCAACAAAGGTAAAAGAGTTGATGGCGTCCCCAGAAAACATGGTTACCGCTCAACAAGCAACTTACTAAGAAATAAGACACATAAGTACATATTCTTCACCACAATAGTTTTTAAGCTATTTGTCCCATGAGCTATATGTTGCAAAGACAAAGAATAGAATTTTAAAGGTAGCACTCAAGTAATGTACTTTGGAATGGCGGAGAAATACCATGTGGTAGGTAGGTATGGTGGACACAAATGGCATGGTTATTGGCTCAAGGATTTGGATGCACGAGAAGAATTCCTCTCAATACAAGGCTAGGCTAGCAAGGTTGTTTGAAGCAAACTCAAGTATAAAAGGTGCAGGAAAGCTCACATATGAACATATTGTAACTATTATAAGACTTTACATTGTCTCCTTGTTGTTCAAACACCTCAACCAGAAAATATCTAGACTCTAGAGATCAATCATGCAAACCAAATTTTAACAAGCTCTATGTAGTTATTCATTAATGAGTACAATGTACATGATGCAAGAGCTTAAACAAGATCTATATGAGCACAACAATTGCCAAGTATCACATTATTCAAGACATTAAACCATTTACCACATGCGGCATTTTCCGTTTCCAACCATATAACAATTAACGAAGCAGTTTCAACCTTTGCCATGAACATTAAAGATAAAGTGAAGAACACATGTGTTCATATGCAACAGCGGAGCGTGTCTCTCTCCCACACAAGCATGAATTTATTCAGAGAACTAAGATAACAAGCGAAAATAAAAGCACACAGACGCTCCAAGTAAAGTGCATAAGATGTGACCGAATAAAAATATAGTTTCAAGAGAAGGAACCTGATAATTTGTCGATAAAGAAGGGGATGCCTTGGGCATCCCCAAGCTTAGATGCTTGAGTCTTCTTGAAATATGCAGGGATGAACCACCGGGGCGTCCCCAAGCTTAGACTTTTCACTCTTCTTGATCGTAGTATATCATCCTCCTCCCTTGACCCTTGAAAACTTCCTTCACACCAAACTCGAAACAAACTCATTAGAGGGTTAGTGCATAATCAAAAACTCACATGTTCAGAGGTGACACAATCATTCTTAACACTTCTGGACATTGCTCAAAGCTACTGGAAGTCAATGGAACAAAGAAATCCATCCCACATAGCAAAAGAGGCAATGCGAAATAAAAGGCAGAATCTGTCAAAACTGAACAGTCCGTAAAGACGAATTTTATTGGGGCACCAGACTTGCTCAAATGAAAATGCTCAAATTTAATGAAAGTTGCATACATATCTGAAGATCACTCACGTAAATTGGCATAATTTTCTGAGTTACCTACAGAGAATTTTGCCCAGATTCGTTACAGCAAAGAAATCTGTTTCTGCGCAGTAATCCAAATCTAGTATGAACCTTACTATCAACGACTTTCCTTGGCACAACAAAACACAAAACTAAGATAAGGAGAGGTTGCTACAGTAGTAAACAACTTCCAAGACACACATATAAAACAAAGTACTGTAGCAAAATAACACATGGGTTATCTCCCAAGGAGTTCTTTCTTTATAGCCATTAAGATGGGCTCAGCAGTTTCAATGATGCACTCGCAGGAAATAGTATTTGAAGCAAAAAGAGAGCATTAAGAGGCAAATTCAAAACACATTTAAGTTTAACCCATTTCCTATGCAAAGGAATCTTGTACACAAATGAATTCATGAAGAACAAAGTGACAAGCATAAGAGGATAAAACACGAGTAGCTTCAAGATTCTCAACATAAAGAGGGGAAACTTAATATTATTAAGATGCCTATAACCATGTTTCCCTCTCTCATAATAACTTTCAGTAGCATCATTGATGAAATCCACAATATACCCATCACTTAAAACATTCTTATCATGGTTCATATGCATAAAAGTATCATTAATTTTGGCATAAGAAGAATTCTTCTCATTAATAGTAATTGGAGCGAGATTATTATCAAGAATTTGAACATGGTAAACAAGTTGCATATTAAGGGAATTGTTTTTTGGTAATCCAATCATGACTATGACAAGTTTCATAAGGATAGTTATAACCTATATCATAGCATTCTTTATAATAATCATCAAAGGTCGGGGGCACATTGTCATCATAAGAAATAGAATAGTTATCTTTCACAGTCGGTTTATCTGTGACCATACCATCATTGTTATTAGAAGGAGATGTATCAAACACATAATGATCAGTAGCAAAAGGATTTTCAAACACCTCTTCCCCAAGCTTAGAGCTTTCTATATCATTATGGGAGGAAGCATAGATAGCACTGATACTATGGTAATTATTATCATCCTTATTTTCAGAATTAGTTTCCCAGAGATTTGCAATATCAAAAGTAGTGTGCTCATTCAAATCATGATCACTAATGTATGTAAAGAGCATAGGAAGATCATCGTATTCAGATTCATTATCATAATAATCATTAGGAGCAACATACTTACGGTTACCTAGCGTTATCTCATTCACGCGGGGATATGCCGTTACCTCTTTCTTTTTATTCTCCTTCTTCTTCTTCTTCTTCTTCTTCTTCTTCTTCTTCTTCTTCTTCTTCTTCTTCTTCTCTCCCTTCTCCTCGTTCCCTTCTTTAGGAGGAAGAGGCTTGAAGGATGGCTTGTCCGCATAACCTGATTTACTTTCAGAAACAATAGAAGAAACTTGGGAGGATCCCTCCTTTTTATTAATTAGTTGAAAACACACAGCGGTCCTATCATATTTTGGCAAGATGTCATCTTCTAAAATATTTTGTATGTAAGTATTTGTATGGCTATTATCAATGCAATAAGAAAAACACCCATGCAGGACATCATCAATATCAAGATCACTCATATGTAACAAAGAGATTTTTCTCGACAGTTCTTCACACCCCAAAAATAAAGTAAGTTCATCATGCTGATTAGGAGTAATTTCATCATCACAATACAAATTTGCAGCACTCATTGGGTTCAAATTATCATTGGAGGAGCATTGAAAATTAAAATGACCCACTTCATGGCAAACTTCACAAATAAAAGGATAGAGGGCATAATTTTTTTTACCAAGATCATCTAGAGCCCTAAACCACTTTCTAGTTTTTTCATTAATATGATGGATACAATATTCATCTTTGATTTGATTAATTCCACAAGGTCTATGCATTCCACAAAAATTAACATGCTTATAGGAAATAACATTCTTAGGAGTTTGAGCATGCTTATTGCAATCATTAACAACAATTTCATTCTTCATGCAAGCCTCTTTAAAAGGTTCATGATACTTATCAAAATTCTTTTTAGGCAATTCGAAATGAGAAGCAAAGGCTTTATAAAGATTTGCAGCAACTTGAGAGTCAAGACCATAAGTAGCACTCATATCTCGAAATTTATCAGTATCCATAAAAGCTTCAATGCATTCATAATCATAATCTATACCTGACTCTTCACCTTTATTGTTCTCCCATCCTTCAACGTTCTCCTCAATCCGATCAAGAAGATCCTACTTAGCTTCAACCTCCTTGCTTGTGAAAGATCCCTCCGAACAGGCATCCAGATAGTCCTTGTGTTGTCCTGAAAGCCTCGCATAAAAATTGTTAACAATAACATTACAGGGGAGCTCATGAATGGGACATTTGAGCATTAGTGACTTCAATCTCCCCCACGCTTGACAAATACTCTCTCCATCACGAGGATAAAAGTTATAAATATAATTCCTATCGATATGCACTTCATGAGGAGGATAAAATTTAGAATAAAAGAGAGGTACAATTTCCTCCCAACCAAGAGAATGACTATTCTTCAACAATTTATACAAATGCGCCGCTTTACCAGACATCGAAAAAGAGAATAGCTTCTTCCTTACTTCATCCATAGAGATACCTGCACACTTGAATAACCCGCATAATTCATGCAAAAACAGTAAATGATCTCCAGGATGGACAGTTCCATCCCCTTTATAGCGGTTATCAATAACACGTTCAATAATTTTCATGGGTATCTTGAAAGCAGTACTTGCAGTTGGTGGATTTAAAATATCACAAGCATCATTAGAGTTATCGCATATGGGAGATAAAGCATTATCAGAACAAATTTTCTCCCCTAAAGATGGGAAGCTAAAAAGATCACAGAAACTAGCTTCCCCAAGCTTAGACTTATCCATAGCATTAGCAGTGATTGCGTTCATACCAATAACATTGCTACTAGCATGCAAATGAGGTTCCATAGGTTCTTTAATTTTCGCATCACACAATTCATGTCTTAACTTAGGAAATAAAATAAGAAGCTCATTGTTGTCCATTATGCCTAACTAGTGTAAAACAAGAAACAAAAAGATGCAATTGCAGGATCTAAAGGAAATAGCTTCGAGCACGCACACAATGGCGCCAGAAAAGTATTGTTACCTGGAACCGGAGTATGAGTGCCTTTTACCTTTCCTCCCCGGCAACGGCGCCAGAAAATAGCTTGATGTCTACGCACGCTTCTTTTCCTGTAGACAGTGTTGGGCCTCCAAGAGCAGAGGTTTGTAGAACAGCAGCAAGTTTTCCCTTAAGTGGATCACCCAAGGTTTATCGAACTCAGGGAGGAAGAGGTCAAAGATATCCCTCTCAAGCAACCCTGCGATCACAATGCAAGAAGTCTCTTGTGTCCCCAACACACCCAATACACTTGTCAGGTGTATAGGTGCACTAGTTCGGTGAAGAGATAGTGAAATACAAGTAGTATGGATGTATATGAGTGGTAATAGCAATCTGAATAAAATATGGCAGCAAGTAAACATGCAACAGAACAGTAAATAAATGGAGATTCGATGTTTGGAAACAAGGCCTAGGGATCCTACTTTCACTAGTGGACACTCTCAATATTGATCACATAATAAAACCACTCTACACTCTCTTGTTGGATGATGAACACCGCTATTTGTGTAGGGCTACAAGAGCACCTCAATGCCGGAGTTAACAAGCTCCACAACATTCGATATTCATGTTTAAATAACCTTAGAGTGCATGATAGATCAACACAACTATACCAAGTACTAACAAAGCATGCACACTGTCACCTTCATACTATGAGAGGAGGAATAGATCACATTAATACCATCATAGTAATAGTTAACTTCATAATCTACAAGAGATCATAATCATAGCATATACCAAGTACTTCATGATACACACACTGTCACAATTACATCATGGAGGAGGAATAGACTACTTTAATAACATCACTAGAGTAGCACATAGATGATATTCAACTAGATCACAAAGAGAGAGAGATGAACCACATAGCTACAGCGGAGCCCTCAGCCCCGGGGGTGAATTACTCCCTCCTCATCATGGAGACAGCGATGGCGGTGAAGATGGCGGTGGAGACGGCGGTGGAGATGACTCCGGGGGCAATTCCCCGTCCCGGCAGGGTGCCGGAACAGAGACTTCTGTCCCCCGAATTGGAGTTTCGCGATGGCGGCGGCTCTGGATGGTTTTCTCTGGTTTCGTCGAACGGGGTCGAGGTTTTAGGTCAGGGACGACTAAATAGGCGAAGATTCGGAGTCGGAGGGGCCACAGGGGGCCCACACACTAGGGGGTGCGGCCCCCCCTTGGCCGCGCCGCCCTGTGGGGTGGGGCCCTCCTGGCTCCCCTCTCGCCTTTCTCCGGTGCTCTGGAAGCTTCCGGGAATTATAAGATCTTCGGTGTTGATTTCGTCCGATTCCGAAAATATTTCTTTACTAGGATTTCTGAAACCAAAAACTGCAGAAAACAACAACTGGCCTTTCGGCATCTCATCAATAGGTTAGTTCCAGAAAACACATAAAAACGGTATAAAGTGTGAACAAAACATGTAGGTATTGTCATAAAGCAAGCATGGAACATCAGAAATTATAGATACGTTGGAGACGTATCAATTCCCTTGGGACGCTAGTATGCTTCTTCTCCCTTTTTGGTGTCTCGATGCCAAAGGAGGAGAAGTTGATCTATTAGGACGGGAATTTGCAAGGGATGCCAAGGGCTTGGTGGCTTCGTTTTGGTTCTTTCGGCCTTGGCATCAAATCTTTCCCCTAGTTATTCGAAACTTTATTCGTATGTGTGTTTGCTACTCTATTCGTGGATCTCCCGATCCACCCGTTTGTATTAAGACTTAATCGTGCGTAGCTTAATGGTCAATGGTCTCCATTATTTATTCTTTGTTTGGCCACATCATTCCTATGGAGGCACTTATTATTATGATGAGTTTGGGTTTTCTCAAGGCAAAGGTATGAAAAGGTTCACCCAAACTCCCCTATATACAAATATTCTTGCCTCTATAGTGTACTTGTGCTACATAATCTTGTCATATGTTCCTCTTAGCACTTGTGCTTGGTTTGTAAAATTTCGGGGGAGTTCTCTCTAGGATGTGTGCATTTGTATACAAATGCATATTTTAAATATGCACACATCTAGGGGGAGCTTCGCCTATACTTGCAAACCAAATACCTTATCATAATATCCTATGAATTATTGCAAATTCATGTGTTGTCATCAAACACCAAAAAGGGGGGATTGTAAGAGCAAGATCCATATCCCGTGTTTTGTGTGTTTGATAACAACACTCGAACAATTCTAACCGTGCACAAAGTTTGTCATTGATAGGTTTGCAAGATGCACGGTACCCTCGCTGAGCACATTATGATCAGAAGACCGAAGCGTAGTTCTTAGGGTTTCTGGTTTTGTGTGTGTGTCGCGAGGTTACATGGTAGGAGAGGGAAAGAGGAAAAGTTGTTTTAGCCATAGCGGTACTACCGGTACCAGGAGCGGTAGTACCGCTACCCCTACTGGTACCGCCCGAGATACCGCTCTGAGGCTTGCACATGGAAATGTCCCACAGAACCCGTTACGGTACCTTTACGGTACCATGAGCGGTAGTACCGCTTGAGAGCGGTAGTACCGCCCACGGTACCGCTCAAGTACCGTAACGCGTTACGGTAGTGCCGCTTTGGTACCGCTCGGGTACCGCTTGGGATCCTGTAAGGTCTGGACCCTATTGCGGTACCTCAAGCGGTACCGCGAGCGGTAGTACCGCAATGTGTCCACGTGGGCAAGTTCAGTGGGGATTCGAACTCAGAGCGGTAGTAACGCTTCCAGAAGCGGTAGTACCGCTTAGGCAAAAACAGTAGGTAACGGTTGGATTTGGAGGGACCTATATAAAGGCCCCTTCTTCTCCAGCCATCCTCAGCTCTTCTCTCTCTCTCTCCTCCATTGTTGCTGAGCTCAAAATTGAGGGGATCTCCTCATCCACCGAACCAATCTTGCTCATACTTTGAGAGGTGGTGGAGGAGACCCCGATCTATCATTCTACCGAGAGAAAGTTCACCAATTCGTGGTAGTCCTTAGTGGATCTTGGTGTTAGGGTTCCTTGGTGGAAGAGCTTCTTGGTGGAGCACTGGAAGAGCTTCTTGGTGGAGCACTGGAAGAGCTTCTTGGTGGAGTATTGGAAGGGTTCCTTTGGTGGAGCATTGGAGATGGGTTCCTATGGTGGAGCATTGGAGATGTGCAGCTATGGAGCCTAGCTTGGTGATGTACTAGCTCCATAGGGTGTTGGGAGCATCCTTGTGTGTGGAGCTCGCCCCAACCTTGTGAAGGAATCACCGCCTCGACCGGTGCCTTAGTGGAAGAGGGAGAGTACCTCCGTGGAGCTCTCTCGAGGAAGAAGGTGAGGCCTTCCTTCGTGGTGTGGCCGTCTAGTCTCTTGTATGAGACTAGCACCTCCTCAACGCAGACGTACTTCCTGTTGTGGAAGGAACTGCGGTAAACAAACCTCGCCTCGCCTCCGCGCCCTCCGGTTGTCTCGCTCCTTACTCTTCCTATCTTGTTGATTCCTTTACTTGTTGCACATGTTCTAGCATCATTGTAGGAACATCGCTATTGCTAAAGTTGTCACCTTTACCTTCCGTTGCGCTAAAATTGAAAAAGGCTAAAACTTTCCGTAGCGCCATTCACCCCCCCCCCCCTCTTGTTCGCTACGATCCATTCAAGATATTACATATACTTAATAAGTTATGATTTAAATAATAATGTGTGGCCTTTATTCCCTTTAGACCCTGTGGTTTACCTTATTTGGTAATAAGTATAGAGGTGAATTAAATTACACACAAAGGTAGTTGCTAACTTTTAAGTGTTAATAAGTTAGGGTTTGATTCTTAAAGAATGTGTTGTTGTAAGGAATACCATATTGAGATCTTTTATAAGATCTGGTATTTAATCCTCACTTAAGGTACTTAAGGTGTTGTTATAGCAAAGCTAATCCCATTTGATCTAGCTCATAGATCAAATCATCTCTACCCAAAGCAAAGGTTTTAGCAAAGATCACAGTGAAGTTTATAGCGCTTGACTTGATGATCTACTTCAATTCCAGCAAGTCAAGTGAAACTTCACTTACTGTAGTAAGTTTTATTTGAAAGCGCGAAAATTCCCCGGATTTTCTATGCATGAATGCAATGCACACTTTGGTGTTCTCTCATTTTGTACCCTCTAAACCTAGGATATTACACCCCCGATTGCCGCCCTGCTGTCGCCAAGCCGCGTTGCCCCTGACGTCCCCTACGGTTGCTCGTGTGCTGGAGACGAGGCAGAGGAACTCCTCCAGTGGGCTCACCCCCTCGCCGGCAGGTCTTGTACGCCGCCGCACATCACGTCGACCACCGCACCCATTGCCCGACCCGCGCGTCCCGCACAACCGCGGTAGGAGGAGCTTCCTGCACAACCCCAGTAGGTGGCGCCGCCGTCGCCGTTCATGCTTGCCTCGCCATTCCTATTTTGTATGGGAGGAATTGATGAGGACATGTGTGTGACACAAAAATAAGAAATCTAGGGTTTTTGTAAAATGAAACTGGTGATTTGCTTTTCACTTGCCACGTGGACCTGACAGGTGGGGCCGAACAGTCAGAAAACGACTTAACAAGGCTAATTGGCAGAATCAGTGCCCCGCGTCTCGGCCAAGCCTCAAGAGTGGTAGTTATGTGTCGCCTTGCCCAATGTTGATAGTTTTCAGACATGACCGCCTGTAATGTGGTAGTTCCTCGTCATTTACTCAGCGTCACCCATCCGGCAGGTCACGTCGTTCCAGCCGTCGCACGATTGTCGGTTGTTCTAGAGCAGTTGGGCGACGGTGACAAAGAGGGGAACCATGATCTGAGGTTTCTCCTCCTTCTTCGCTCTCAATAAAGACGTCTTGTGGTTGTTTCTCTTCTTTCCCATAGCAGGACAGTGACACGATCTAATTGTCGGTGTGGTGGATACAACCGTACAAGCGTGGTTGAAAATGGGGCAATGGGGCCAAGGAGATATGGGCCATGATAGGATATTGCCGGTGCCCTTTTAAGAACAAGACGCGGTACTCGAAGCTGCTCGCCATTGATCGCGGCGCGGAAGACCAACAGTTGGCGTGGCCTGAAGACAATGCGCGCCATTGATGGCTGCGACGCAGTGCGGATGCGATGCGGCCTCGCACCCGCTGCCAACGGGCCCATGCATGGCGACAAGGCGCGGACATGTGCACGACGTGGATGCATTTGTGACGTAAAATTGGGCCGCGTTTGTGTCTCCACATACAGGCCGATCAATTTACATCGGATTCGCTTGGGTGTCCAACCCATTTTTCGATCGCGTGGATGCAAAGCGTTGGGCGCTCGAGATACCCTTGCGAGTGCAGCAATCTGTGCAAATAAAACTGCCACATCGAGGTTCTGTGCTTTATTAAGGCAGCCATGTTGTTCATCAAGTTTTTAGTTCCCGTAGCAGCTGATGAAGCCTACGTACAGAACGAGACTCAGCAAATTTTCAATCAGGATAACACATGGCGCTCGTGGATTGCGGCTAGCGCACTGTGGCCGTAAATTTGCTAACGCGTACTGATGGGGAAGTGAGTTGCAGCGCTAGCTGGGTCAGATCATTTTAGAACTTCCATTGAGCGGACATGAAAGACTGGTTTAACAATGCCGTTCGCTAATAAAAGCAATCGCAAGACTCACGATCCGTCTCAATTTCGTTTCTTTACAACAGCCTGACGTAGACAAAACATGTAGCAGCATGCAAACAGCATTGCCACCCCCAAGGTGAACTGCTCCTTGGTTTCGACAAGAACAGTAAATAACCATCAAGCAGTAAAAGGTTCAGTAAATAAACCAGTCTATGAGTCTAGTACACCCTGCAAATATAAATAAGGCTGTCGCAAAGAGTGCATCGGATACAGCCTGATCTATCAGACTCTGATTTACACACAGTTTGCAATTGATACTGAGATGAGATACGCCAACTACAGAACGATCACAGCATAAGCGACAAGCTGGTATTTTAGTCTTCTGGAACATGCTAAGTGTTCTTAGAGAAGCAGCGGTAGGAGTTAAGTTTCCGGAACGATTGGTTCTTAGCTAACGTTGCTGAGGCTACATTAGGCAAAGCAGGGCCCCTTCATACATATTTCTGGCCTAGAAAAGCTTTGAAGCATCTGGAAGAACTGCTTGGCCTCGCTTTCATTGACTGAGCGGTGAAAAGTTACTGTCATCTTTTTTAGCACTGTTGCCCAATCGAATAACCGTTTGATAAGAGCAGCTTCATGTTCAGTTCCTCTAATATCATGGATTTCTACTTCTTCGAGGAGATTCAGCGCAAGTTCCTCAGTTTTCCAATTTGATGGATGATCACAACTACAACCTGATGGGCACACAGGTTGTACCTGAAACAAGGTGCATATATATTAGATTAATACTCCAACAGACGCTGTAAGATCAGCCGATGGGATTTAATGACATGAAATAAAAATGATGGAAATAGAAATTCTAAGGCTGGCAGGATATATAACATGCTCTTAACAAATTCACAAAATAATAACACATGTAAAACAGCAATTGCAGAGAATAAGATTGTTCTATGCAAACAACAAACATTTTAATACTTATGCAGACATTATTTGTGCATCAATAAGATCTTAATTAGCCTTATGCCATTGTTATTGTCTTGTTGATGCAATCTTTAAAAACAAATTCCTAAAGAATCTTATCTTATCTTATGTTTACTAATTGAAGGCACCATTTGAGTCCCCATTAATCCTACTAGAAAACTAAGCTAATTGTCCGTCCAATCTGCAGTTAGTTAATGGCAGCCATTAGCTGAAGTGCCTCACGGAGTCCTTGCCAGATGTCCCGCGAGCAACCCTCTTAACAAAAAAAAGACGCTTCGGGATGCCAAATAATCATCTCCCTCGCAGCATCATAACCTTTCTGCCTCAATGGCGTTTAGCATTCTAAAAGAAACAAAAAAAGGTGTTTAGCCGAACGAGCCGTAGCGTCACTCTTCATCTTCCTTCGCCTTTGCAAGTGCCCTGTTCTTGCCATCCTCGACTTCAAAGATTCAGCTGCGCTGCAACCAATATAAAAGAAAACGACCCAAATCCACAATCCAGTCCCCCTTTAATTTCCTTCCATGCGATGCCCCTCTCATGCATCTCTGTCTATAGGCGGAGAATCACAGATCCATCCGCAGACGATAAATACGAACTTGGGTTGGCAGCATAGGATTTAGATTTCATAGCTGCCACTTATAGAAAATATGACAAAGCATTAATTTGCACCTAGGATGCCAGAGTATCCTTTTAGTGGTTCCAGAATTTATAGCGCTGAGTAGTTTTCATTGATAATGGTTCAAATACTGTCGCCGGCTCAATCTACTTTCACCAGATTTATGCTTACATTGTATGAGGCAGGAATAGAATATATGCATGGCACTGAATGTATTTCTTCAAACTATACTCTGCAAAAGCTCCCAAAATAAATTCTCCAAGAAACTTACACGATGAACTAATATTTCTATGTAGATCACAAATAGGATTTATAATCTTATATTGACCCGAAATATGGTTACATTAATTGCTTCCGTTATTGAAGGTTCAACTAATCTTGACTTCTCAAGGTAACGAACAGATTCACCATTTCATACGTTTCTAGCCTCTGAATTTATATTCCGTTTCCACAATTTAGATCAATCCATAGAGTAAATAAATGAAAATCCATGGTTTATCTGACAAATGAATAACGCTCTTATCTATGTTTCTGAACTGATTTTCCATTAATTTCTTACTATGCTTGCATATCTAGAATACTTTAACTGAAATTCGCTGACTTTGGTATGTGGTTCACTTCACTTGCACAGGTTTGTAGTAACTTTTAGCATTATATTACCATTTCATTGTTTTCTCTCTATATGAGCCTCATTTTAAATCTATGTTAGGACAGTCGGATAGAAAAAAAAGAGTATGCTGATGTCTATCTCTTCCATGATGAAAAATAGAAAATTATTTATCTCTTTTTGAGGGTGATGTGATGAATTTTTCTTACATTGAGTGTGCTCTTGCTACGTTCCAAAAGTTGCATTATTTTGTATAAGCAACATCCAAAATGCAGCGTTGAACACTATTACATCGAAGATACAAAATACAAGAAAAAAACTCTGGAGGCTCAGAATCAATAAAGATTAAGAACTTCTTTTGTTTTTTCATAATAACTTCATTTGGTTCTTTGGAGATCGAGATCCCATCTAATAACATATTGAGTTCTGTAATGAAGAAAAAAGGTGCAACCTAGTTGCAACTCAACTCAGTAAACGGCGGCTAATATGATGGATATGTTTTGAGAAAGAGGTTTGATTTGATGTTTTCATGTAACTAAAACTGTACGGAAAGTGAGAATAATTGTATTGGATATCTTACTATCTATATCTCTTATAAAGCAGAGCCCCACTAGGAGGCCATTTAAGTTGTGTATCTTAACATGCAACCTAGCCACATCATCAGTTAATCACAACCGTACAAATATCATCTCTATCCCTCCATTGTGTTGTATTGTTGTCCTTATCCGGTGCCCAGTCTATCAATACAAAGTTGTCTCGGCACAAGCTCTAGGCGACAATTCCTTTCATCTTCATCTCCTATAGTTTATTCCGTCCGGTTCGACTAGCCCAAGAGATGAATTGATGCCATTAATGTTTTTTATTCACCACTTTCATATTCTCCATTAAGAGTAAGCAATGAAGTTGCAAGATCATATTTCCTTTAAGCAGTCGAGTTGCTTCATTCCTATCGTTGCGTCCACACCCTTGCTTGAAGCCTCTGATCGGGTTTTCTTCTGCCGTGGCCATCATCATTTCCTTCTCATGCTTGATCTGGTCCAATTCACCACGATCTCTGATGGCCAGTAATCGTTGGCCCTGCTACACCCTAATTATCAGCGGCAAGAGCACCTTGCAAAGATCCAAAAAAACTTAGGAGTATGCTCTTCCCCTACACTGTCCATGTTCAAGCACTCCAGTTTCATTGCCACACTAGAGCAGTGCCTTCAAATACGTATTTCTCCTCTCTTGCTCTTTCTTCTTTGCGTGTGCAATCAAGTAATCAGTTTTTCTATCTTTCTATCATGCAAATCATCCATGTTAATACATAATGATTCACTTTGATGCCCAACATTTTGTTGATTAGTGATGCTTCTTCTTCTGCCCTTTAGGTATTTAACTAAGCCCCGCCAATTTTCCTTGAACATAATATTAATCGTATTTTACTGACAATAGCTTATTTGCTCCCTTATCGCAACAATTCTGATTTTATCATATATAAGTTGACTGCAACTCTTCACACCAATTATATAAATGAGCAGCTTACTGCTCACATGCAACAATTTCAATGTTGGTAAACTTTGTTTTCTCATACTGCCTGTAATAATGTCAATGTAGGTAAACGTTGTTTTCTCATACTGCCTTGCATGTCTGCTAGATCTCCCAACAGTAATTTATCAAGACATGATAAACAAGCTGCCAACCGATATTTTCGATCGAGATATGCTTTTTTAGAAAAGGTGGTTGAAAAAAGTAAAAAATTACTATATATGATTTTGATATACTCAACACACTTTTTCCAATCCACATAGCAATCTGCTATAGGTATAATTATACCTGACATAGACTGCATTTTCATTGACTAACAATTTTCAACTAAGTAGTTTCTTCAAAGTGTTTTATGTAATGCCGCATCAAATTACCGCACCAACTCACATGGTATCATCTAGTTTTTTCAAGAATGGGATATCATACTATTTTGTTAAGTAAGGATGCTTAGGTGGTGATCGTTTGTGGATGTAAGTTGACAAATGATATGTCAAAGCTTTTGTAGTTTCACTGCCTTGATAACTTCAATTAGCTCAACCTACAAATGGACACAGGTCTTTAGCCATTCAGTTACATTTTATTTCCTGATAACAATTCTCCAGTTTGAATTAAGTATGTTGTGTTCGTGACATTTCCTCAGAGGCCATGCCATTTACTAAGGTGTCTATTTCAGTCTGAAAACATCATAAAAAATCACATCGTTAAAAAAATAAATATGTTGTGTCGTGACATTTCTTCAGAGGCCATGCCATTTCCTAAGATGTCTATTTTCAGTGTCAAAACTCCAATTTTGTACATATTGTTAACTAGGTCCTCACTTGATGTTCAAGAAATTTACACCATTGTTTTTCTACGTTGATGGATTCTTTTGTAAAGGTGAATCACAATTGTTTATAATTTCTTTATAGTGTGTAGACTATTGTTCAATGACTTCTTTTGATAGAGTTGCATCACTATTTTAAAAACTCTATATTGTTAATACTACTGTGTAACTACAATGTGCGATGCACAGGTTAGCGACTAGTAATAGTATATTAATAATACTATTATCTCCTAAATCCTGTTTTATCAAGATTGAGCCAGCCATGCAATGACTCAGTCAAATTCACATAAATGACATATGTTTCTAATGGGAGCTGCCAATGCAGCAGATCCTGTGGGAATGATTTCTCATCTCCTCTAGCTCAAACACTTCTGCAGCTCCGCTCTGGCAGCCATTTTTTCTTCACCAATCTTTCACCGCCACCCCCACCTCCCTCCGTGATGGCTGCTGGTGCAACACCACCATATCCTTCCCTGCCTCCCCACTACAACCAACCTGACAACCAGAGCAAAGTGCCACCCTCTAGAGAGAGATGGGTCGCCTGAGACCGATCTTTAAGAGAGAAGACAAAACGAAGGAGTTATTCCGTTTCATTGTTGGAAACAAAATCATGAATCATGCATTGCCCGATAATTTTGCTCATTCCTAACAGACTAACCAAAATTGAAACATGTTACCAAGTTACCAACACCTAGAGTAACATGCATTGTCATTGCTAGATACATAAGACATTAATTAGTTGCCAGAACAAAGCATCCAGTATCAAGCCAACACCTAGAATAGGGCTACTAGCGGCTCAAACCTCGGTATGCATGAAATATGAATGCATACAAGGTATGAGATAGACAAACAGAGTAAGGGTAGTATTACCTCTGGGTGGCTAGTTGAACCGACAAGTGCAAGCCACAGTGTTTTCAAACCAGTAGACATCCTGAGAAGATGAAACACACTCGCTCCAAAGGAATGTCCTTGGGGACATATACCCAGGGACATGCGTGCAATATTCGGGAGCCTTGCCATGTCTTCCATCAAGAACTGCTGGTCGGTAATGTCCTGGTGTAGATTCGTGTGAAGACACAAAAGTGAATCATTCTGATGGTTAGTGATGCCTTGGTGTAGATACGTGGGAAGTCGCCGAAAAGGATACTTAATAACAAATAGAAAGAACAGGAGAATCTCGTTTACAAAGTCAATAACAGTATAACACACAATAAAAGGTTCTTTTATCCTGGTAAGTCTGAGCTCATGTGCTCCTTTGAATAACAATTATACCCCCGCAGTGTAGTGGTTTGCAACATCAATGTTAACTACTGAAAGGTAGAAAAATGTAACGCCATCTCATAAGATAAAAAGCTACTATAAAGGACAAATGACTGGGTGTGCTAAGGCATGTTTCACATGCTTAAGCAAGTGAGAATTTTGGTGTATGCATATGGCTAATTAATTCCTTAATTTGGACTCCAAGTTTACAATGATGGCATAACTGACATAAAAAATGAACTCACCGGTTGATAGAGAAGCAAGAATCTGAGACTGAGGATGAGCTGAAAGCGCCTTAGAAGCCTCAGAACGTAGTTATTTGGAGCATAGTTATCTCTTCCATATACATGAAAAAGGTATGCACACCCAGCGTCTCGAGATTTTCTATGTTGCCAAACTGCGTGGAGCTTGGGTCATAGGCATCATGCCAATAGAGAGACTTGAGCCGAGGAGCGTAGATGTTTGCAACCGGTTGATTATGCCTCGAAGCTCTAGCACGGTAGTTTGCGAAGCAAGAGTCCACATAAATACGTTCTAGTGCTGGAGCCGTAACAGTGAGCTGCTGCAAGGAATGCACACTCGTTAGCTCTATTTGCAAGAGAGACTTGGACTCAATGGTGACGTGGCCCAGACCAAGGGCATCGGCTGGATGCAGATGCACATCCTTTAGGCTGATTGCTATGAGAGAATCAGAGTGGATTGCAAGGTTGCCTAGACCCGAGGCCTCTTTGACGACGAGTTTCCGTAAGACCGGGCAGCGTGGCGAGGAGACAAGGTCACCGAGCATGCACGGACCATGTAGCTGAACACAAACCAGGGAGAGGTCGTTGAGCCTTGTGAATACGCCCAATGGTGGCATGGAGATCCCAAGAGGCCCTAGTTCGAGGCGGATCGAGGCGGCGTTCTGGAAGCAGGGAAGCTCAAAGGCTCCTCTCTCGTCGGCCATGTCCTCCTCCGATCCGTCCTGTGCCGCCCTGCTGGTGAGGGATAGACGGCCGAAGAGGCGGGGCGCGACGTTGAGGAGCCAGGGCGCCACCGAATCGGGGGTGCCGTCCAGGACGCCGGCTTCGAGGAGGCGGAGGGCCGGAGCTTCATGGGATTGGAGGGCAAGGCGTATGTGATGTGGGTCACTGGGGAAGGGGAAGTTTAGCGCCGGGAGCTGCCTCCAGAGGCGGCGCCAGCGGCTGGAGAGGACGCTGGTCCGCGCGGCGACGGCGACGTCGCGGATGTTGGCAAGGATGCGGAGAAGAAGGTCTTCAGGAAGGTCGCTGAGGCGGTCCTCGCTACCTCTGTCGCCGCCATCTGAGAGCTTGGGCCGCTGGGCAGGGATCTCCATGGTGGAAGAGGGAGTTGGCGCATGTCAGATCGGTGGCTAGCTAGAGATCGGGGGCTCGGGGTGGTGGAGTCGCCGGCGCCATCGCCGTTGCTGCAGATGGGGAATTGGAGTGTTCGAGCGGCCAATGGGTATGCGTAATCTTGATTTTGTTGCCGCTGTGGGCCTTAGCCGGCCCGTTTACTAGTACTAATCGACCGAACCAGAAGGTTCAACAATGGCGCTCGATCGACAGCCTCATCGCATTGTTTTTTCTACAACAGCTTTACGCCTTTATGCAGAAATGCAAATGCCGGCGCGCCAAATGATCGCTCGCTTTTCCAACGGGCCCGCCTGGTAGCGAGCCATAGGTTGTATCGATCACATCGCTTCCGCGCCCGTCGCTTTCACGTCTGCACCGCAGCCTTCGCCATTAATGTCGTCGCTTCCTCTTCCGTACTAGGACTGGCGGGCGGCAACTGGACTTCTGCGCCGCCATCAATGACATCGTATCTCGTGCGCACCCGACCTTTAAAAATAGATCATATCGTCCACACCACCGACACCTCCGCTCCCGCCAGCACCACCGCGCGCCGCCGCATCACCATGGGGAAGAACAAGAACGACTTTGAGGCGTCCGTCAGCGGCGTTAAGAAGGAGGCGCAGGGTGCTGCTTCCCGTTGACGTGGAGCAGCTCATGGACGCCAACTGGACGCCGTGCCACCACTAGCGGGACGTGCACCTGCCTGGCAGCGGCTGGTCGGCGGTACCTGCCGCTGAGCCTCCGCGCCGATCCCGCCTTTGTCGTCGACTCCAATACCTTGCACAACCGGATTCCTTTGCCGTCGTTCGTGTGTACAACTGGATTCATTTTATATCTTAATAAAGCGGTCGTATGCATCATTTTGATGCAGAGGCTGGGGAAACCTATTTCGGAAAAAAAAAACTCTCCTGCTTGCTCCGGCTAATGGTGCGGGAGAGGATGCAGCAAGGCGTTGGGCAAGAACAATAACGAGGTGAGCTGGAAGGTGGCGACGCAACTGGGATCCTTGGAGGTGGGAGAGAAGGTGTGTCGGCTGCAGCACTTCAAGAGGCCGGCAGTGGGCTGCAGGATGAGGCGACGACAGCGACTACGCAAGGAGGAAAATTGAAGAGAGGCTGGAGGGGAGTTGATCGCTGCTTTTAGGTTTTTACTCCTTCGCGTATGACCAACTAAAGAAAACTCATATAATGTCCTATCCCTCACATAACGAGGTCCACCGGTTGTGCACCTTCCAAGACCAAGCAACGGTGGAACGAGGAAAGGCCCAGGGCCCACAACCTGCCATACAGTAAAAAGTCACGCTCGTAGCTGAATCGAACGAACGAGTGGGGACGTCATGAAAAATTCCGGGTAGGCTAGCGCCCTTTATAGGTAGATTTTCCAAATAATAATAGCATATTAATATTATCTCCTAAATCCATATGTTCCTAATGGGAGCTGCCAATGCAGTAGGATCCTGTTGGAATGGTTCCTCGTCCTGCAGCTCCGCTCTGGTAGTCTCTTTTTATTCACCACTCCTTCACCGTCACCCCCACCCATAGTTGCCAGCGAACCAGATTGCCCAGATAGAGGAACAGGATCGGGGAACAAGGTTCGACATGCCAGTGAACAAGGATCAGTCAGGGGTACACATCTCTGGTATGCCAAGTTGGATCGTGGATCACGATCCAATTTGCTTTGGGTCGATGACCCCAGATCGATAGAGTGGGTCATGATACGCGGGTTCAAATATGACGCTTGAATTACCAAGTTTATGCAGAATCAAGGGTATTAATAAGCCCAAATATCAAGAGACAATGGAAAAGAGGCGCAGAATCAAGGGTATTAATAAGTCCAAATATGACGCTTGGAATTGCCATTTTTACGCTTTATTTTAATGGTCTTACCATATTTCAGGGGCGCTAATATGGGAACATGAAGCGCATGAAAGGGAACGCGACCCAACGATGAACCGCGTCGATCCACTCGCGTTCCCGCCCCTCGATCCGGGCCGATCGACCCAGGGTCACGGAACGCGCCACCGATCCCGAACCCTACAACTATGCCCCCACCTCCTCCTCCATGATGGCTGCCTGTGTGTCGGCGACCTAACTAATTAACTTGCAATGCCACCATCTCCTTCTCTGCCTCCCCACTACACCCCTAACCTAACAACCAAAGCAAAATGCCACCCTATAGACATAAAGAGAGATTGGCCGCCTGATAACAATCTTGAAAAGAGAGGACAACACGAAGGAGTTATTGCGTTTCTTAATTTCTTTAATGTAAACAAAATCATGCATTGCCCGATAATTTTGGTCATTCCCAACAGACTAACCAAAAAGGAAACATATTACTAGATACATAAGACATCATTTGCCACAACAGAACATCCAGTATCAAGCCAACACCTAGAGTAGGGCTACAAGCAGCTCAAACCTCAGTATGCAAAGAAATATGTGTAGAAAAATGCATGCACACGTATTCCAACAATCGCCATGAATGCATACAAGTATCAGACAAACAGAGCAAGGATAGTATTACCTCGGGACAGCTAGTTGCACCAACAAGTGTAAGCCACAGAGTTCTTACACCAATAGACATCCTCAGAACATGAAACACACTCGCTCCAAAGGAATGTCCTTGGGGAGTTATAGCCAGGGACATGCCTGTCATATGATGGATCCTTGTAATGTCTTCCATCAAGTACCGCCGGTTAGTAATGTCCCGGTGTAGATTCGTGTAAAGACACAAAAGTGGATCATTGTGATGGTTAGTGATGCCTTGATGTACCGTGGGAAGTCACAGAAAAGGATACTAAATAACAAATAGAAAAGACACGAGAATCTCGTTTACAAAGCCAATAACACAATAAATGGTTCTTTATCCTAGTATAAGCCTAAGTTCATGTGCTCACTTGAATAACAGAAATACAAGAGCAGCCTAGTGGTTTGTAACATCAATATTAACTAGTACACAAATGCATATACAAGAGCAACTTAGTGGTTTGAACGTTAACTACTCAAAGGCGTAACGCCACCTCATAGGATAAAAAGCTACTATGAATGAATGGGTGTGCTAAGCCATGTTTTAGGAATTTAAGCAAAGAAACGTGAGTGGGAATTTCGTTGTATGCATATGGCTAATTCTTTAATTTAGACTACATAATAATGACATAAATCACATAAATATGAACTCACCGGCAGATAAATAAGCCTGAATTTGAGATTAGGGATGACCTCAAAACACTACAGAAGCCTCAGAAAGTAGCTATTGGGGGCATAGTCATGTTTTCCGTATGGAAAATGGTACTATTCCCCCCCGGACTACGCTCGCTTGCAACCTCCGGGTGCATGGCCCTTCGATGCCCAGGATGACGTGGCTCTCCTTCTCCCTGGCCCCACCAACCACCGGCCAAAAAGATCAGCCCAACCTTATGTCTAGCTAGGATTCCCCTCACTCGTCTCCATTAAGCTCCACGTCGGAGTCCACCTGATGCCTGGAGCCCGCCCGCAGCCCGCCTCGATGCCAGGAGCTCGAACGCCTCGACGCCGCGAGGTCTCACGCCTCGCCGACGAGAGCTCGCTCACCTCGCCGCCGAGAGCTCGCCGTGCTTCTCCGCTTCAATGCCATCAAGGAAGGGACGAGCTCATCATGGAGTTTCGGCCGGCCCTGACTACCTCCGACGCTGGCGACCACCGCTGCATCCTATGTGCCCTCGTCCGCCCCCACGCCGAGCTCCGCTGCAGCCGCTGCTGCGTGAAGCTGTTCCTCCTCCTACTGGCGTCGCATGCCCCGGATCCCGCCGCCCTGACCCCACAGGCTACTGTCGCCGCGCGTGACGCCTGTCTCCAGATGCGACCTCTCCTCCATGATCCGGCCCCGCGCCGTCGACTTCCAAGCGGGCGGCGCCTCTTGCTCCGCTGCCGGTGCGATGTCCTGGACCTCCCATGGCCCCGCTCGTGGCCTCCTCCTCCCCAGGCCGAGGTAGTCAGGGGCACGCCGCCTTCCCCCTCATTGGCCATATGGATGCAACCCCAAGCGGCTGTCGATGCAAAAGGGTGGCGATTTTGCTATCGTTCGCATCTGAAGATGATACTGACGTTGGTCGTTGATGCTACCATATCAAGGGGATCGGTTATGCTAACATCAAGGGGGTCGGCGATGATGCAACTGTTAGGCGGCGCGTTACCAACAGTCAGCCTATGATGCTACCAGCCCAATTTTATCCAAGTTGCTGTTGGATTGTAAGACTAATTTTCACGAACTTTTTTATGTTGTTTTGATTATTATATGCTACGACTATTTTGTAATTTTGCTATAATGGTACAAAATTTTGCTACAATATCTCCGGTGAGGTCTCCATCAATGCCTCCGTTATGTGAATTTTGCAACGTAAGAATACCTTTTTTGCTACAACTTTCCTGTGATTTTGCTACAATTGCGCAATATATTTGCTTAGGATCTCCAATGAGATCTCCGGTGAGATTTTAACGATGTTGGTTTTTGCTGCAGTAGCATCTTTTTTTGCTACGAGGTCTCCGGCGAGATTCCGGTGGACCTCCGGCGAGCTCACCCTCTTTCTTTTATTTCGTGGGTAAACCGCTTTTTGCTACATTGAAGCAAAACGGAAAAAAAATTGCTTCCCGGCAGCAAAAAGAACACGTGTCAGCACGGGGATCAGGGGGCTGGGAAAACAAATCCCCCGGGGATTCCTAGCACTGTCCTTTCCATATACACGAAAAGGGTACGTGCCACCGCAGATTTTCTATGTTACCAAACTGTGTGGAGCTTGGATCATAAGCATCATTCAGCCGAGGGGTGCAGATGTTTGCAACCGGTTGATTATGAGTCGAAGCTTTACCATAGCAGCTTTTAGCAAAGCAAGAGTCCACAAGGAGAAGTTCGAGTGCTGGAGCCACAATAGTGAGCTGTTGCAAGGAAAGCAGACACTCGCCAGCTTCATTCGCAGCAGAACTGAATGCTGACATGGCCCAGACCAAGGCCGTCAGCTGGGCAGATGTTTTACTGTGATCACTAGTATGAGAGAATCGGACTGGATTGCAAGGTTGGCTAAACCCCATGCATTATTGACGCAGAGATACCGTAAGACCAGGCAGCGTGGCGAGGAGACAACATCACCTAGCGTGCACGGGCCATGTAGCTGAAGGCGAGCAAGGAAGATATCAGTGAGCCCTGCGAATACGCCCAGTGGTGTCATGGAGACCCCGAGAAACCCTAGTTCGAGGCGGATCGAGGTGGCTCTCTCGAAGCACGGCAGCTCAAATGCGCCTCTCTCATCGGCCATGCCCTCCTCCGACTCGTTCTGTGCTACCCTGTTGACGATGGATAAACGGCCGGAGAGGCGGCGCGCGGCGATGGGAAGCCAGGGCGCCACGGAATCGGGGGTGCCATCCAGCACGCTGACTTTGAGGTAGCGGAGGGCCGGGGCATCATGGGATTCGAGGACGAGGCGTATGCGCTGGGGGTCAATGGGAGAGGGGAAGCTGAGCCTCGGGAGCAGCCTCCAGAGGCGGCGCCGGCGACTAGAGAGGACGCTGGTCCACGCGGCGACGGCGACGTCACGGAGCTTGAGAAGGATCTGGATCAATAGGTCTTCGGGAAGTGCGTTGAGGCAGTCCTCGCTACCGCATTCGCCCCCATCGGAGAGCTTGGGTCACTGATACGTCTCCGACGTATCGATAATTTCTTATGTTCCATGCCACATTATTGATGATATCTACATGTTTTATGCATACTTTATGTCATATTTATGCATTTTCCGGCACTAACCTATTAACGAGATGCCGAAGAGCCAGTTGCTATTTTCTGCTGTTTTTGGTTTCAGAAATCCTAGTAAGGAAATATTCTCGGAATTGGACGAAATCAACGCCCAGGGGCCTATTTTTCCACGAAGCTTCCAGAAGAACGGAGGAATTATGAAGTGGGGCCACGAGGCGCCGCCACAACAGGGCGGCGTGGCCCAGGTGCTGGCCGCGCGGCCCTAGCGTGTGGGGCCCTCGTGTGGCCCCCTGACCTGCCCTTCCGCCTACTTAAAGCCTTCATCGCGAAACCCCCAGTACCGAGAGCCACGATACGGAAAACCTTACTGAGACGCCGCCGCCGCCAATCCCATCTCAGGGGATTCAGGAGATCGCCTCCGGCACCCTGCCGGAGAGGGGAATCATCTCCCGGAGGACTCTTCACCGCCATGATCGCCTCCGGAGTGATGAGTGAGTAGTTCACCCCTGGACTATGGGTCCATAGCAGTAGTGTCGGGGGGAAGACCCCGGGTAGTGCAATGGACGCGGAGCAGCCGGCTGGCCACTGGCCGGCTCGCGGCAAAGGCCGACTGAGGAGCAGCCGGCTGGCGCCGTGGCCGGCTGGTCCGGAAGCCGGCTGGCTCTAGGTCCTAGTCGGCCTGGCTACGGCCACCAATGTTGTAGCTGGGCCGGCTTCTACAAGCCATATCCGACTGGGGGTTTGTACCTCAGACCGACTCGAGGCTGGCGAGTCTTGCACTAGAAGGAACCGGGTTGGTGATCCGGGTTCCCCAAGTCCACGCTGACTTCACCTTCCGTAAAGCGCGGGGCACTGTGGAGCAATAGTGCCACGCGCCGGACAGGCCATCATGGTCTACGACGATCCGTACTGGCTACAGTGGCTGACAGCGACAGGGACACCTCCTCTCCATACCGCTGACCTTGGCATCCGGATGGGACAGGCCACGATGCCTCAACGGCTCCTGACGTCACTGCCTCGGGAAGGAGCGGAAGCCGGAGCCGGCCAAGCCGGCCAGTAGACTATAGGGTCTTATATGTAAAGTGCCGGCGCCTATATAAGCCGCACTACCCCCTCTCGTGCAGGGGATCGATCATTCTCACTTCATTCCACCCTTAGCGCTGCCCTGTGAGAGAGACCATCGTCTCCCTTAGCCTCCCAGGAGCAGCCGGACACAGCTCTAGGAGCACCATTGTATTGTGTGATCATCATATACACTCTAGCAGGAGTAGAGGTTTTACCTCCATCGGAGGGCCTCGAACCTGGGTACGTCGCCGTGTCGCTCGTCCCCATACCCGCATCCGGATACCGCCGTGAGATCTCTCAGGAACCACTTCGATTAGCCACCCTATGGCATATGCCGTGACCATACCACGACATTTGGCGCCCACCGTGGGGCCTTCAGCATCCTCGGCCGGTGTCTTCATCCGGACGGGCCTCACCATCACCACCGGCGAGTGAGTCGCTTCAGGCTTGACCTGGAGATTCGGCTCCCTCGACTGCGTCAGCGACAACGCTGGCTGCTTCGCTGACCGGCCCTTCCCAGCCGGCGGCAGCGTCATCTCCTTCGGCGGCCACGACGTCTACGTCGCCACCGTCGCACCGCCGCGCTACCCGCGGCAGGTGCTGCGCTGCGCAAGCCCTCCTCCGCGAGCCGGCAGCAGCACTCCCGCCAGCCCCGCCGTCGTGCAAGTCATGATGGCTGGCGAGGAGCTCCCCACCAAGAACCCGCGCACCCGCGGCCCCAACCTGGAGCGCAACATCGACCCCAACGCCTCCGGCTCGGGCGCGAAGGCGCCACCGCCACCGTCCCGGCTGGACGAAGTCCGGGCGAAACTGAGCACCCCGCTCACGCCTGGTGCCGACCCCACCACCATCGAGGCAGATTTGGAGGCGCACCGCCAGCTCCTCCTCAAGCAAACCGAAGAACTGGCTGCTACTAAGCGCCAGATGGAGATCACCCAGCGCGAGTACAACCGCGCCCACGGCCTCACTCCAGGCGGCGACGATCCCAGCCGAGCCGGCCAGATCCGCCGCAGGGGCCACGACCTTGGCGCCGAGATTGCCCGCGACGGCGCTCCTTCGCCGGCTCCGTCCGCGGAGCAACCCGTCTACAACACCCCCGACAAGAACATGCGCGCGGCACAAGCCGCCGCAGAAGAGCTGAACCGCCTCGAAGGCGAAGAGTTACGCCGCCAGACCAAGCGGGTGACTGAGCTGCTCAACGCAGCCACCAGGCAGGCGGCCGACCCCAGGTATGTCAATGCCCCCAGAGCTTCTCACGCTCGTGGAGCTGCAGGCAACGACAGGGAAGGCGCCAGGGACACGGCCGAGTCCGCCTCCCCAGCACCAAGCCGGCACCATGACTCCCGGGCCACGCACGCAAGCTCGAGCCGGCCGAGCCACCAGCCGGGCGGCAGCAGCCGCAGCCGGCCTCCTCCAAGCCGGAACCAGGAGCAAGACTCCGAGCCCCGCCGCCAGCACCGGCCGGCTCCAGAAGCAAGCGGCGCACGCCAGCCGGCACGCTCCCGGCTGGGCCCGCGCATCGAGCCCGCCGACGCCCGAGAACGCCTCGACCTGCTGGTCGAATCCCGCATTGCGGAAGAAGAAGCCCCAGCCGGCCCATAGTGCTTCGGGCCCCGCATCGCCAACGAGCCCATGCTCGACGGCTTCGTGCTCCCCCGCGACACCCCCAAGTACGACGGCACTGCCAAGCCGGAGGACTGGCTGCAGGACTACTCCACCGCAGTCGGCATCGCCAAAGGCAACAAGCGCTGGGCTGTGCGCTACTCCCCCCTCATGCTGGTCGGCTCCGCCCGCACATGGCTCAACAACCTGCCAGCCAGCAGCATAAACGGCTGGCTGGACTTTGAAGCGGCCTTCATCAGCAACTTCACCAGCACTTACCGCCGGCCGGGTCGGCCCCAACAGCTGGAGATGTGTAAGCAGGGCCCCGACGAGACGGATCGCGCGTACCTTACGCGCTGGTGCGAGATGCGCAACTCCTGCGAGGGCGTGCACGAGATCCAAGCCATCAGCTTCTTCATGGGAGGCTGTCGGCCCAACACCATGCTGTGGCACAAGTTGCGCCCACCGCTGGCTGAGGAAGCCGGCAATGCGCCGGCTGACATTTCACCGGCCCCCGCAAGACGGGACAACAGCAAGCCGGCCGAGGGCGCCTCTCATGGCAGCCGGCGAGATAACTACCGCGGCAAGCGTCACAGCGACCAGCCGGACCGCCGGTACGGCTCCGCCCACGTAGCCGCCGTGGCAGACAACGCGGCAGGCGGCAGCCGCCGCCAGAAGCAAGACCGGCAGTGGAAGCCGAAGTACACCTTCGAGCAGATGCTCGACTCGCCGTGCAAGTACCACAGCGGCAAGAACCCCTCCAACCACACCACCCGCGACTGCCACTTCATGAAGCGGCTGATGAGCGGTGAACCTCTCCCGCCTCCACCCCCGACTCCACCAGCCGGCGGGCCGGGTGGCCAAGCCGGCGCAGAGAATGCCAACCTCGAGCACCACGAGGCTAACCAAGTGCACCATGGCGGCCGATATCTGGCCGAAGATGCTACCTACATCATCTTCACCTCCGAGCCCGAGGACAAGACGAGCCAGCAGAGCCGTTCCCTCGAGGTCAACGCGGTCATACCGCCGGTCCCCCAGTACCTAAACTGGTCAGAGCAGGCCATCACTTTTGATCGCCGCGACACACCGGCTGTCCTGCCGAAGCCGGGCAGCTACGCCATGGTCCTCGACCCCATCATCGGCACAACCCGGCGCAGCGTGCGTTTCTCGCGCGTCCTCATCGATGGCGGCAGCAGCATCAACATCCTCTACCGCGACACCGCCCGCAAGCTGGGCATCCAGGAGGCCGAGTTGCGCCCCACCCCCACCGTCTTCCATGGCATCGTGCCAGGCCACTGCTGCCAGCCGATCGGCCGGATCACGCTGGAGGTGATGTTCGGGAAGCCGGACCACTTCCGCACCGAGAGAATCGAGTTCGAGGTGGTGGACCTCGTGAGTCCCTACCACGCGCTCCTGGGCAGGCCGGCCCTGACCAAGTTCATGGCGGTTCCCCACTACGGGTACCTGAAGATGAAGCTGCCTGGCCCCAAGGGGGTCATCACCATAGCCGGCGACTATCGCCGCTCCATGGACTGCGCCACGCAGAGCTCCAAGATGGCCTAGACGCTGGTCATCGCCACCGAGAAGCAGCTCATCCACGATGCCGTCTCCCTCGCCAAGGCCGCGCAGACAGACATGCCGGCTGCAGGCAACCCGGCTGGGACAACTCATTTCCAGCCGGCCGACAACACCAAGAAGATCCTGATGGACCCGGCGCAGCCGGACAAGTACGTCACCATCGGTGCCGGCTTGAGCAAGAAATAGGAAAGCGAGCTCACCAGCTTCCTCCGTGAGAATCGGGACATCTTCGCATGGACTCCAAGAGACATGCCGGGTGTGCCGAGGGAGTTGGCTGAGCACCACCTCCACGTCCGGCCTGAAGCCAAGCCGGTGAAGCAGCTTCTCAGGCGCTTCGCCGAAGAAAGAAGGAAGGCCATCAGTGAAGAAATCGCCCGGCTGCTGGCAGCCGGCTTCATCATGGAAGTGCTGCACCCGGACTGGTTGGCGAACCCGGTCCTGGTTTTGAAGAAGAACGGCTCCTGGCGCATGTGTATCGACTACACCAGCCTCAACAAGGCGTGCCCGAAGGACCCCTTCCCCCTGCCGCGCATAGATCAAGTTATAGACTCGACTGCCGGCTGTGAACTGTTGTCTTTCCTAGATGCCTATTCAGGCTACCACCAGATTCCTTTGAATCCGGCTGATCAAATAAAGACTTCGTTCATTACCCCGTATGGGGCTTATTGCTACACGACTATGCCGTTCGGCTTGAAAAATGCAGGCGCCACCTACCAAAGGTGCATGCAAAAATGCTTGCAGGATCAAATCGGCAGAAACGTTCACGCATACGTGGATGATGTCGTTGTAAAGACCAAGGAGACGACTACCCTCCTTGATGACCTGAGAGAAACCTTCACCAATCTGAGAAGATTTCGGATGAAGCTCAACCCGGCCAAGTGCACATTCGGCGTGCCGTCTGGCCAGCTCCTTGGCTACCTCGTCTCTCAGCGAGGGATCGAAGCCAACCCGGAGAAGATCAGTGCCCTGGAGAAGATGGAAGTGCCGCAGTGCCTCAAGGACGTCCAGAAGTTCGCTGGCTGCCTGGCTTCCTTGAGCCGCTTCGTCAGCCGGCTGGGGGAGAAGGCACTGCCCCTGTATCAATTGATGAAGAAGGCGGACAAATTCGTCTGGTCACCGCAGGCGGATGAAGCCTTCCGTGACTTGAAGCGCGTGCTCTCAACCGCGCCAATCCTTGCAACGCCGGCTTCAATGGAGCCGATGCTGTTGTACATCGCAGCCACCAATCGAGTGGTTAGCGTTGTCCTGGTGGTGGAGCGCAAAGAAGATGGCAGGGAGCAGCTGGTCCATCGCCCAGTCTATTACCTTAGCGAAGTGCTCTCCCAGTCGAAGCAAAAGTACCCCCACTACCAGAAGGTCACCTACGGCGTCTACATGGCGGCCAAGAAGCTCAAGCATTACTTCCAAGAGCACCCCATCAAGGTGGTTGCCACAGCGCCCTTGGCGGAAATCATCGGCAGCAAGGATGCCAACGGCCGGGTTGCCAAGTGGGCCCTGGAGCTAGCCGCCCACACCATCCTCTACGAGCCACGCACAGCCATCAAGTCGCAGATCCTCGCGGACTTCTTCGTCGACTGGGCTGAGATGCAATATCTGCCGCCTGTGCCGGATTCCACACATTGGAAGATGCACTTTGACGGCTCGAAGATGCGCAACGGCTTGGGAGCCGGCATCGTCATCACCTCTCCCAAGGGAGACCGGCTGGACTACGTCCTGCAGATCCACTTCGCCGCATCCAACAATGTGGCGGAGTATGAAGCGCTCATTCATGGGCTGAAGCTGGCCAAGGAGATTGGCGTGCGTCGCATACTCTGCTTCGGCGACTCCGACTTGGTCATACAACAAGCATCTGGCGACTGGGACGCGAAGGACGCCAACATGGCCTCATACCGCTTCCATGTCCAGCAGCTATCCGGCTTCTTCGACGGCTGCGAATTCCACCACGTGCCACGAGCAAACAACGAGGCGGCTGACACCTTGTCCAAGATTGGCTCAACCCGGCAAGCCATTCCGCCGGGCATCGCCTTGGCGGTTCTCAAGAAGCCGTCCATCATACCATCCCCGGACTCGGATTCAATATTCGTGCCGGCTGACCCGGGGGCTGCTCAGTCGAACCCGGGGGCTTCATCGCCCAAGTCGGGGGCTTCAAAGCCAAACCCGCCGGCTACCATGCCGAACCCGGGGACTTCTCAGTCCAACCCGGGGGCTTCATCGCCAAACTCGGGGGCTAGCAAGCCGAACCCGCCGGCTAGCAAGCCGAACCCGGCGACCATGCAGTCGAATCCGGAAGCTCCCATGCAGGAGGCCCTGTTGGTCAGCGTATTCGAGATAAGATGCGTACCTTCATGGGCACAAGAATTCCTCTCCTACCTCACCGACGGTGTGCTGCCTGATGATAGAGTCCAGGCCAGGCAGATTGAGAGAAGGGCCAAGGCCTATACAATCATCAACCACCAGCTGTACAAACGCAGCGTAAGTGGGGTGTTCCAGCGGTGCGTCGAGCCGGCTGAAGGGATTGAACTCCTACGGGAAATCCACCAAGGAGAGTGCGGACATCACGCCTCATCCAGAGCCATAGTGGCCAAAGCCTTCCGGCACGGTTTTTACTGGCCGACTGCGCTCAGAGACGCAGAAGAGTTGGTGAAGAAGTGCAACGGCTGTCAGCGCTTCGCAAAGAAGAGACACCAGCCGGCTTCCGCCTTGAAGACCATCCCCATCACATGGCCATTTGCCGTATGGGGCTTGGATATGGTGGGTCCGTTCAAAACAGCGCGAGGCAGCATGAAACATCTCTTGGTGATGATTGCCAAATTCACCAAGTGGATCGAAGCCAAGCCAATCAAGAAGCTGGACGGCTCCACAGCCGTCACATTCCTCAAGGAAATCATTGTGAGATTCGGCTACCCCCACAGCATCATCACCGACAACGGCAGCAACTTCTCCCAAGGCATCTTCTCTCGCTATTGCGGGGAAATGGGGATCCGGATGGCCCTATCTTCTGTGGCGCACCCAGAGTCCAACGGACAAGTGGAAAAGGCTAACGGCTTAGTCCTAGCCGGCATCCGGCCCCGGCTGGTGGAGCCGCTTGAGCGAGCAGCCGGCTGCTGGATTGAAGAACTGCCCAATGTGCTGTGGAGCCTGCGCACAACGACAAACCGCTCAGTCAGCTTCACACCATTTTTCCTCGTATACGGGGCCGAAGCTGTCTTGCCGACTGATATCGAGCACGACGCGCCAAGGATCAAGCTCTACACAGAAGCCGAAGCCAAAGAAGCTCGCGAAGATGGAGTTGACCTGGTCGAAGAGGCCCGGCTGCTGGCTGCGTCCAGATCTACTATCTACCAGCAGAGCCTCCGACGCTATCACAGCCGGAAGGTCCAGCCCTTAGCATTCCGAGAAGGAGACCTAGTGCTCCGGCTGATCCAGCGGACAGCCGGACAGCATAAACTGTCATCCCCATGGGAGGGTCCCTTCATCGTGAGCAAGTCAGTAGGCAACGATTCCTACTATCTCATAGATGCCCAAGAGGCTAAGAAAAACAAGCCGGACAAGGCTGACGAGGAGACTAAACGTCCCTGGAATGTCAACTTACTCCGCCCATTTTACACATGAGAGCAGGAATGTATGTATCCCTTGTATCCCTTTTGTAAGCTATGAAAAAGCACGCGCCAAGAGCGCCGTTTCCGACAAGTTTTTCGTGTACTCTACCTTGTTTCGCCAATTGGCTTGAACCCTCTCACGCGGTTGGCTCAGTAACGTGATCCGGTTTCCGACAGCCGGCTTCCGATCCAGCTACAGACCGCAACCCGGCTGTCCGGCTGGCGGGAGTAAGGCCTAGGGAGCCGGCACGCGAAAAACGACTAAGGGAAAGAGTAAAAGCGAGTTGACTTGCAACTTTTCATAAAAGTGTCGGATTGCCGAATTCAGCTCGTTCGACCGAAATACTGTCGGCCTCACCCAGCGGCCCGCTCTTGATCCGGCGACGGATCGCAAGTCGGACGTACGACCGGCAAGAGCACAGCCAAAGAGTGGGGCGGATGGGAAAAAGCGAACGAGCCGAAAGAAAGCAACTCGGCACACAAATGATTAACAAACACATTAAATGTGACATAACGAAAGGACGATAATATTCATACATATGCACCCGGCATCCCGGGGATTTAATAAATTATCTTGCAAAAGCAGCAAAAGAGACAGGTAAACTAAGCAGCGGCTGGAGAAGGACCAGCCGGAGGAGCGTCAGCGGAGCCGGCTGCCGGGTCGTCTTCGGGTGCGTCTTCCGCCTCCTCATCTTCCATATAGTCCTCATCAGATGGAGGGTTCGGGTCCGCGACGAAGACGCCCTTGTCGACGAAGTCGGCGATGGCGCTGGCTCGGGCAAGCCGGGCGGTCTTGTGTTCGGCTGGGAGCTTGTCCTCCACGCCGGCTCGCCGGAACTCGAGCTGCCCCAGGTCCACCTCGTTGTACCAGGAGAGGACAAAGGATAGCGCCATGTCAGCACCAGCGCGCGTGGCCGACTCCTTCCAGTCGAGGAAGCGATCCGGCGCCCGTTCCATCAAGGAGGTGAGGCTGGAGATATCTTGCGGCACCGCCTCTGCGGGCCACAGCATCGGCACCAGCTCCTCAGCCGCCTTCCGGAGCTCCCAGCCAAGCTTGGTGATGGGCTCGACGCGGGCAGCCATGGACGCCATATAGTCCTCCATGGTGAAGTACTCAGAGCTGCCCTCGCCAGTCGTCCGCCTCCTGGCATCGCGTGCAACGCCAACGGCTGCTAGCGCCGCATCCTGCGTTTCCGGGAAGGCCGCTGCAAGAAGAAGCAAGTCAGAAATCATCGAAGCCGAAATAAGCTGAAAAATGCAAATTTTCGAAGTCCTAAGACAAAAGGAAAAGCCTGGCGGCAGCCGGCAAGAACCGACTGCCCCCAGCCCAAAGATAGAGATAGCGAAGATATCAGAAGTTTCTGCCGCCGGCTGCCAACGAAAGCCGGCAGCCGACAGCCGAAAGCCGGCAAAGGGAAGGGAACATAGAGATGCACTCACCCGACAAGCCACGATCAAGCGCGCCAATCTTGTCCGTCCAGCGCTTGGCGGTGGCCGACAGCTCTGTGGACTTGGTGGTGACCTCCTCCTGAAGCGCAAGCCGCTGCTTCTCCACCTCAGTCAGCCGCCGGCTCAGATCCTCCACCTTCTCCTTCTCCGCCGTCCTAAGGGAGGCGAGCTCAGTAAGATGGTTCTGCTCCAGTAGGCGCAGCCGCACCAGCTCCCCCTCAGCCACCTTGAGCTTGGCGGCTGCAGATCGGCCCGCCTCCTCGCTCTCGGCGCACTGGGCGCGAGCAGCCCAGAGATCCGCCTCCAGCCGTGGGACCTTGGCGGCTTCAACTGCAAGACAGCCGGAAAGAAATGTCAGCCAACCAAGACTAAAAAGAAAGAAGACATCGAGTCGGAAGAAGCAAGATCTTACCCTTGACGGCCTCCAGCTCGCGAGCCAAGTCGGCCCGGTCCAGCTTGGCCTTGTGGTAATGGGTCACGGCGCGGTTGTACAGATTGGTGCGCCGATCCATCACAGCCTAAGGAAAAAAGAAAATCAGTCAGCTAGGCGAAACCCGGGCCGGCTCCAAGCAGCCGGCCCATGCCTCGGAGGGCTACCAGGATGATAACCAAATCAAAAAACAGATGAAGCTTACCTTGCCGGCTTCCTCCACCTTGGCGACGTTGGCCGCGGCCTCAGCAGCCCTGGCCTTGAGGTTGGCCTGCAGGCTGGAGAAGAACATCTCCACCGATGCTTGGCCGGGGTTCCCCTCCCGGCTGGTCACCTCATAGGAGTCGGCGCGGAGCCACGCCTGCTCCATAGTGCCAGCCGAGCCAAGGCTGGAGTCGGAGGCGGACGACACGTGCAGCAGCAGAGCGCCCTTGGCCACGTGCAGGCCCTGCTGCGGCGCCGATGGGGCTCCCGTCCTCACCAGCGCGCATGAGTCGGCGCCCTCCGTGCGCGCCGGCTCATCCCTTGCCGGCTCCTGCCTGGCCGGCTCCTCTGTCGTTGGCTCCGGCGGTGGCGACGCTCCGGGCGCAGCAGATGGCCCAGCCGGCGCAGCCGTCTCCGGCGCCTGAGGTGCCCCCTCCGGGCTCTCATCCAGCACCACCACGCTGGGCCTGGCTCCGGCTCCGGTCGTGGGCGGTGCAGTCCTGCCGGCTCCGGCTCCGGTCGAAGGCGGCATGCCTCGGCCGGCCCCAGCGGCTGGGTCCGAGAAGACGAGTCCGGCGCGGGAACATGTCATCCAGCGTCGGCTGCCGCGTCGGCTCGGCCCGCGTGCCGCTATCAGGCGCTGAGGCCAGCGGCACGGCGAAGGAAGGCGCCCCTGCGGGAGGCGGAGTACCCGCAGGCAGCGGCGGCGTAGGTGCGCGCGATGGAGGCTGCGGCGTCGGCTCCCTCCTTTGGCGCGGAGGCGGCGACACGACGCGCGGAGTCTGCCGGGAGCCGCCGCCCTGGGCAAACTTGATGGGGGCCCTAGCCGGACAAACAAGGAGAAGATAAGCATATAGAGTAAGGAAAGAAAAGGAATCAAACAAGAAAGAGAAAGAGAGCTCACCCGGTCTGCTCCGGAACCTTCTTCGGCTGCTGCCGGCGGAGCTTCTTCGCCTTCGCCTCCAAGGCGGCAGTAGAGCGGGGCTCGCTGGCCCGCTTCTTCCCCTTGGGCGCCGAAGTCGCCGTGGTGCTTGGCGGCCTCGCGCGCAGAGGCACGGCGGGGATTGGCCCCGTGGCGGACGTCGCCGGCTCCTCGTCCTCCAGCTGCTCCGGTGAAGGGGGCGGATTGTGCTCTCCCTGGCCGTCTAGATCAGGCGCCTGCAGCAGGTCGTCGTCGCCGGCCTGGTCGCCGGCTTGGTCAGCCGGATCGACGTGGTCCGGCGTCCACCTCCTCGTCGCCGGGTCGCCGTCCTCGACGTTCTGGCGCTCAAAGAGCTAGAAAAACAGAAAACATGAGCAAACAACAAGCCGGAAGTCGGCAGAAGCAAAAGGAAGTCGGCCTCGCAGCCGCAAGCCGGAAGCCGGCGAAAACACAAAGCTTACCCGCTCGGGTTGGTGGTCCCTGTCGTGGGGCGCCAGCCCGTAGTTCCATTCGTCCGGCATGTTCGCCTTGGTGATGTTATTCACCCGGCTGGCCACCTGGGCCTTGGAGAGCAGCGCCTTGGACGTCCGGTTCGGGTCGAACCGGCCGGACATATGCCCTATTTTGTGGGTGCGCATTTGGAGCGGCAGCACCCGGCGCTCGGCGATGGTGCAGAGGAGGTCCTCGGCGGTCAGCCCGTTCGCGACGGCCGCCCCCAGGAAGTCCCAGAGCTGATTCACTTCAGCGTCCGAGTCCGCCGTGCGGGCGTTGTAGCTCCAGTTGATCCGGCCAACTGGAGGAGCCGGGTTGAACTCCGGCAAGTTGATCCGGTCGACGAGCTAGCCCTCGTTGTGCACGTAGAAGAACGACATCTGCCAATTCTTCACCGAGTCAACGGTGGGGATTTTGGGGAAGGGCGTACCCGGCCGGGTGTAGATCGAGGCGGCGCCGCAGGCCCGCAGGCGGCCCTCAGTGGTTTGGGTCTTGAGGTAGAACAGCCGGCTCCAGAAGTCGATATCCGGCCACAAGCCGGCGTAGGCCTCCATGAAGGCCACGTAGCAGCTGAGGAGGATGCAGGCGTTGGCCGGCAGGTGGTGCGGCTGTAGGCCAAAGTTGTCGAGGAACTGCCGGAAGAAGGTGGAGGCCGGCAGGCCCAGCCCGCGATCGAGATGCGCGCCGAAGACGACGCGCTCGCCGGGCTCCGGCTCGGGCTCCGTCTCCTCGCCGGGCACCCGCGTGACCACCGACCGCGGGATCCGGCGGAGGCGCACCAGCCGCTCGATGTCGTCCTCCCGCATGTACGAGCCCCTCCATGATCCGCTGGCGGAGGCCATTGTCGAGGAAGGAGAAGAAGATGACCACGAAAGGCGGAAAGGCGAGGAAGAACCTTGCGACGGCGGCGGCGACGACGGCGGTGGAGGACGCTCCGTTGAAACGCGGGGCCCCGTGGCGCCGGCTCGACGGAGTAGCGGCGGCGGATCGGCGGAGATTCGCTCGCCGGAGTTCGCCAGCGGGAGGTGTTCGCCGGAGCGGCAGCGGGCTCGAGCGCGAAGAAGAGAGCGAGGGGAGCGGGAGCGTGAGGAAGACGAAGTGAGGCAAGTGGCCGCCTCGATGCCCTCCCCCGCGGCATTTATAGCCGACCGCGGCGGACGGTTAGCCTCCAAGTGGCGATCGTGGCCACGTCGCCCGGATCTTCTGCGCATTAACTCCCCCCACGACCGCTGCCGTTACTGGAAACCGCCACACCACGTCGCCCACGACCGCATCGAATCCGGAGGGGACATTGATGTGACCAGACGAACCGGCGGCAGAGCCCAGGCGTCAGACCGGTCAAGTCGGGTGCAGAACCCGAGGCGGCGGAGACGCCGGCGCGCCGCAAGCCGGAGCCGGACAATAAGTTCAACTCGGACCAAAAGTCGTCCAGCAAGGCAGAGACACCACCAAAACTTGCGAGAAAGCAAAAGCTGCATAAGTGTAAAAAGTGGCCGGCTAGAAGCAGCCGGCAGGAACGAGCCGGATGAGGGCGCAGCCGGTTGAATGGAAATTCTCAGTCGGCCCCTCCAAGTGCCGTCAAGTATATTCAAGAAGCCAGGAAAACCTGCCTAGGTCCTTCTAAACGCAGGACCTTGCCAGCTTCGGGGGCTAATGTCGGGGGGAAGACCCCGGGTCGGGCAATGGACGCGGAGCAGCCGGCTGGCCACTGGCCGGCTCGCGGCAAAGGCCGGCTGAGGAGCAGCCGGCTGGCGCCGTGGCCGGCTGGTCCGGAAGCCGGCTGGCTCTAGGTCCTAGTCGGCCTGGCTACGGCCACCAATGCTGTAGCTGGGCCGGCTTCTACAAGCCATATCCGATTGGGGGTTTGTACCTCAGACCGAATCGAGGCTGGCGAGTCTTGCACTAGAAGGAACCGGGTTGGTGATCCGGGTTCCCCAAGTCCACGCTGACTTCACCTTCCGTAAAGCGCGGGGCACTGTGGAGCAATAGTGCCACGCGCCGGACAGGCCATCATGGTCTACGACGATCCGTACTGGCTACAGTGGCTGACGGCGACAGGGACACCTCCTCTCCATACCGCTGACCTTGGCAGCCGGATGGGACAGGCCACGATGCCTCAACGGCTCCTGACGTCACTGCCTCGGGAAGGAGCGGAAGCCAGAGCCGGCCAAGCCGGCCAGTAGACTATAGGGTCTTATATGTAAAGTGCCGGCGCCTATATAAGCCGCACTACCCCCTCTCGTGCAGGGGATCGATCATTCTCACTTCATTCCACCCTTAGCGCTGCCCTGTGAGAGAGACCATCGTCTCCCTTAGCCTCCCAGGAGCAGCCGGACACAGCTCTAGGAGCACCATTGTATTGTGTGATCATCATATACACTCTAGCCGGAGTAGAGGTTTTACCTCCATCGGAGGGCCTCGAACCTGGGTACGTCGCCGTGTCGCTCGTCCCCATACCCGCATCCGGATACCGCCGTGAGATCTCTCAGGAACCACTTCGATTAGCCACCCTATGGCATATGCCGTGACCATACCACGACAAGTAGCTAGATGGTCGTCTTCTCCTTATGTGCTTCATTGTCGGATCTTGTGAGCTGCCTAACATGATCAAGATCATCTATCTGTAATGCTATATGTTGTGTTTGTCGGGATCCGATGGATAGAGAATACTATGTTATGTTGATTATCAATCTATTACCTATGTGTTGTTTATGATCTTGCATGCTCTCCGTTATTAGTAGAGGCTCTGTCCAAGTTTTTACTCTTAACTCCAAGAGGGAGTATTTATGCTCGATAGTGGGTTCATGCCTCCATTAAATGCGGGACGATGTGAGAAAGTTCTAAGGTTGTGGATGTGATGTTGCCACTAGGGATAAAACATTGATGCTATGTCCGAGGATGTAGTTATTGATTACATTACGCACCATACTTAATGCAATTGTCTGTTGTTTGCAACTTAATACTGGAAGGGGTTCGGATGATAACCTGAAGGTGGACTTTTTAGGCATAGATGCATGCTGGATAGCGGTCTATGTACTTTGTCGTAATGCCCAATTAAATCTCACTATACTCATCATATCATGTATGTGCATGGTCATGCCCTCTCTATTTGTCAATTGCCCGACTGTAATTTGTTCACCCAACATGCTATTTATCTTATGGGAGAGACACCTCTAGTGAACTGTGGATCCCGGTCCTATTCTTTTACATTGAATACAATCTGCTGCAATACTTGTTTTACTGTTCTTCGCAAACAATCATCATCCACACTATACATCTAATCCTTTGTTTACAGCAAGCCGGTGAGATTGACAACCTCGCTGTTACATTGGGGCAAAGTTCTGTGATTGTGTTGTGCAGGTTCCACGTTGGCGCCGGAATCCCTAGTGTTGCGCCGCACTACACTCCTCCGCCATCAACCTTCAACGTGCTTCTTGACTCCTACTGGTTCGATTAAACCTTGGTTTCTTACTGAGGGAAACTTGCTACTGTGCGCATCACACCTTCCTCTTGGGGTTCCCAACGGACGTGTCAACTACACGCATCAAGCAAATTTCTAGCGCCGTTGCCGGGGAGATCAAGACACGCTGCAAGGGGAGTCTCCACAATCCAATCTCTTTACTTTGTTTTTGTCTTGCTTTACTTTATTTACTACTTTGTTTGCTGCACTTATATCAAAACACAAAAAAAAATAGTTGCTAGGGAGTGGTGTTTTGGAACATGGGAGCATATGCTCCCTATATTTTGAAATGCACCTTATATATATTTTAAATTTCAAAAAAATTGAAACAAAAAATCCGCACGTATGATGCGTGTGGTTGACACGTCCGTTGGGAACCCCAAGAGGAAGGTGTGATGCGCACAGTGGCAAGTTTCCCTCAGTAAGAAACCAAGATTTAACCGAACCAGTAGGAGTCAAGAAGCACGTTGAAGGTTGATGGCGGCGGGATGTAGTGCGGCACAACACCTGAGATTCCGGCGCCAACGTGGAACCTGCACAACACAACCAAAGTACTTTGCCCCAACGAAACAGTGAGGTTGTCAATCTTACCGGCTTGCTGTAACAAAGGATTAACCGTATTGTGTGGAAGATGATTGTTTGCAGAAAACAGTAGAACAAGTATTGCAGTAGATTGTATTTCAGTATAGAGAATTGGACCGGGGTCCACAGTTCACTAGAGGTGTCTCTCCCATAAGATAAACAGCATGTTGGGTGAACAAATTACAGTTGGGCAATTGACAAATAAAGAGGGCATGACCATGCACATACATATCATGATGAGTATAGTGAGATTTAATTGGGCATTACGACAAAGTACATAGACCGCCATCCAACTGCATCTATGCCTAAAAAGTCCACCTTCAGGTTATCATCCGAACCCCCTCCAGTATTAAGTTGCTAACAACAGGCAATTGCATTAAGTATTGCGCGTAATGTAACTAGTAACTACATCCTTGAACATAGCACTAATGTTTTATCCCTAGTGGCAACAGCACATCCACAACCTTAGAACTTTCTCACACGTCCCGGCATATCAATGGAGGCATGAACCCACTATCGAGCATAAATACTCCCTCTTGGAGTTACAAGCATCTACTTGGCCAGAGCATCTACTAGTAACGGAGAGCATGCAAGATCATAAACAACACATAGACATAACTTTGATAATCAACATAACAAGTATTCTCTATTCATCGGATCCCAACAAACGCAACATATAGAATTACAGATAGATGATCTTGATCATGTTAGGCAGCTCACAAGATCCGACAATGATAGCACAATGGGGAGAAGACAACCATCTAGCTACTGCTATGGACCCATAGTCCAGGGGTAGACTACTCACTCATCACTCCCGAGGCGACCATGGCGGTGAAGAGTCCTCCGGGAGATGAATCCCCTCTCCGACAGGGTGCCGGAGGAGATCTCCAGAATCCCCCGAGATGGGATTGGCGGCGGCGGCGTCTCAGTAAGGTTTTCCGTATCGTGGCTCTCGGTACTGGGGGTTTCGCGACGGAGGCTTTAAGTAGGCGGAAGGGCAGGTCAGGGGGCCACACGAGGGCCCCACACCACAGGTCGGCGCGGCCAAGGGCCAGGCCTCACCGCCCTAGGGTTTGGCCGCCTCGTGGCCCCACTTCGTCTCCTCTTCGGTCTTCTGGAAGCTTCGTGGCAAAATAGGACCCTGGGCGTTGATTTCGTCCAATTCCGAGAATATTTCGTTACTAGGATTTCTGAAACCAAAAACAGCAGAAAACAGCAACTGGCACTTCGGCATCTTGTTAATAGGTTAGTTCCAGAAAATGCACGAATATGACATAAAGTGTGCATAAAACATGTAGATAACATCAGTAATGTGGCATGGAACATAAGAAATTATCGATACGTCGGAGACGTATCAGCATCCCCAAGCTTAGTTCTGCTCGTCCCGAGCAGGTAAAACGATAACACAGATAATTTCTGGAGTGACATGCCATCATAACCTTGATCATACTATTTGTAAAGCATATGTAGTGAATGCAGCGATCAAAACAATGTATATGACATGAGTAAACAAGTGAATCATATAGCAAAGACTTTTCATGAATAGCACTTCAAGACAAGCATCAATAAGTCTTGCATAAGAGTTAACTCATAAAGCAATAATTCAAAGTAAAGGCATTGAAGCAACACAAAGGAAGATTAAGTTTCAGCGGTTGCTTTCAACTTATAACATGTATATCTCATGGATAATTGTCAACATAGAGTAATATAATAAGTGCAATATGCAAGTATGTAGGAATCAATGCACAGTTCACACAAGTGTTTGCTTCTTGAGGTGGAGAGAGATAGGTGAACTGACTCAACATAAAAGTAAAGAGAATGGTCCTCCATAGAGGAAAAGCATCGATTGCTATATTTGTGCTAGAGCTTTGATTTTGAAAACATGAAACAATTTTGTCAACGGTAGTAATAAAGCATATGTATCATGTAAATTATATCTTACAAGTTGCAAGCCTCATGCATAGTGTACTAATAGTGCCCGCACCTTGTCCTAATTAGCTTGGACTACCGGATCATCGCAATGCACATGTTTTAACCAAGTGTCACAAAGGGGTACCTCTATGCCGCCTGTACAAAGGTCTAAGGAGAAAGCTCGCATTGGATTTCTCGCTATTGATTATTCTCAACTTAGACATCCATACCGAGATAACATAGACAATAGATAATGGACTCCTCTTTTATGCATAAGCATGTAACAACAATTAATAATTTTCTCATATGAGATTGAGGATATATGTCCAAAACTGAAACTTCCACCATGGATCATGGCTTTAGTTAGCGGCCCAATGTTCTTCTCTAACAATATGCATGCTTAACCATAAGGTGGTAGATCGATCTTACTTCAGACAAGACGAACATGCATAGCAACTCACATGAAATTCAACAAAGAGTAGTTGATGGCGTCCCCAGTGAACATGGTTATCGCACAACAAGCAAATTAATAAGAGATAAAGTGCATAAGTACATATTCAATACCACAATAGTTTTTAAGCTATTTGTCCCATGAGCTATATATTGTAAAGGTGAATGATGGAATTTTAAAGGTAGCACTCAAGCAATTTACTTTGGAATGGCGGAAAATACCATGTAGTAGGTAGGTATGGTGGACACAAATGGCATAGTGGTTGGCTCAAGTATTTTGGATGCATGAGAAGTATTCCCTCTCGATACAAGGTTTAGGCTAGCAAGGCTTATTTGAAACAAACACAAGGATGAACCGGTGCAGCAAAACTCACATAAAAGACATATTGAAAACATTATAAGACTCTACACCGTCTTCCTTGTTGTTCAAACTCAATACTAGAAATTATCTAGACCTTAGAGAAACCAAATATGCAAACCAAATTTTAGCATGCTCTATGTATTTCTTCATTAATGGGTGCAAAGCATATGATGCAAGAGCTTAAACATGAGCACAACAATTGCCAAGTATCACATTACCCAAGACATTAATAGCAATTACTACATGTATCATTTTCCAATTCCAACCATATAACAATTTAACGAAGAAGAAACTTCGCCATGAATACTATGAGTAGAAACTAAGGACATACTTGTCCATATGCAACAGCGGAGCGTGTCTCTCTCCCATACAGTGAATGCTAGGATCCATTTTATTCAAACAAAACAAAAACAAAAACAAAAACAAACCGACGCTCCAAGCAAAGCACATAAGATGTGACGGAATAAAAATATAGTTTCAGGGGAGGAACCTGATAATGTTGTCGATGAAGAAGGGGATGCCTTGGGCATCCCCAAGCTTAGACGCTTGAGTCTTCTTGATATATGCAGGGGTGAACCACTGGGGCATCCCCAAGCTTAGAGCTTTCACTCTCCTTGATCATGTTGCATCATACTCCTCTCTTGATCCTTGAAAACTTCCTCCACACCAAACTTAGAACAACTCATTAGAGGGTTAGCGACAATAAAAATTAACATGTTCAGAGGTGACACAATCATTCTTAACACTTCTGGATATTGCATAAAGCTACTGGACATTAGTGAATCAAAGAAATTCATCCAACATAGCAAAAGAGGCAATGCGAAATAAAAGGCAGAATCTGTCAAAACAGAACAGTTCGTATTGACGAATTTTATCGAGGCACCAGACTTGCTCAAATGAAAATGCTCAAATTGAATGAAAGTTGCGTACATATCTGAGGATCACTCACGTAAATTGGCATAATTTTCTGAGTTACCTACAGGGAAAACAGCCCAGATTCGTTACAGCAAAGAAATCTGTTTCTGCGCAGTAATCCAAATCTAGTATGAACTTTTCTATCAACGACTTTACTTGGCACAACAAAACACTAAACTAAGATAAGGAGAGGTTGCAACAGTAGTAAACAACTTCCAAGACACAAAATAAAAACAAAGTACTGTAGGTAAAAACATGGGTTGTCTTCCATAAGCGCTTTTCTTTAACGCCTTTCAGCTAGGCGCAGAAAGTGTGTCTCAAGTATTATCAAAGGGTGGTGCATTCTCAGCGGGGTGTGGAGTTTTCTCAACCAGGCATAGTATATTAGATACATAAGTTTTAGCATCTCCCTTTTCATTAGTCTTAGGCGTGCTACTCTCATCAAACAAATTTTCAGGAACAAGCCAAGCATAGTTATTTTCTAGTGCATCATTCATAGCTAAGAGTTTACATGGTATTGGTGCTTTGATCTCCCCTCCATCATTAATATTATTAGTGTACTTTATTCTATCCATATCAATCTTTTCAAGGATACTAACAAAATTGGTGTAAGAACCAAGCATATTAAATTTAGCAAAGACCTTTCTAGCCTCTCTCGCTATACCACCAAATTCTCTAAGAAGGGTTTCTAAAACAAAATCTTTCTTTTCCCCTTCTTCCATATCACCAAGTGTGAGAAACATGTGTTGGATTATAGGATTGAGATTAACAAATTTAGTTTCCAACATGCGAACTAAAGCAGCAGCAGCAATTTCATAGGTAGGGGCAAGGTCTACCAAGTGTCTATCCTCAAAATCGTCAACGGTACTAACATGGTTGAAGAATTCTTCTATATTATTTCTCCCAATTATAGACCCACGTCCTACCGGTATGTCTTTCGTGGTAAAATTAAAAGGAAACATGATGAATCAAGTAAGGTAAATGCAAGTAACTAATTTTTTTGTGTTTTTGATATAGCAAACAAGATAGTAAATAAAGTAAAACTAGCAACTAATTTTTTGTATTTTGATTTAGTGCAGCAAACAAAGTAGTAAATAAAACTAAGCAAGACAAAAACAAAGTAAAGAGATTGAGAAGTGGAGACTCCCCTTGCAGCGTGTCTTGATCTCCCCGGCAACGGCGCCAGAAATTTGCTTGATGCGTGTGGTTGACACGTCCGTTGGGAACCCCAAGAGGAAGGTGTGATGCGCACAGCGGCAAGTTTCCCTCAGTAAGAAACCAATGTTTAATCGAACCAGTAGGAGTCAAGAAGCACGTTGAAGGTTGATGGCGGCGGGATGTAGTGCGGCGCAACACCAGAGATTCCGGCGCCAACGTGGAACCTGCACAACACAACCAAAGTACTTTGCCCCAACGAAACAGTGAGGTTGTCAATCTCACCGGCTTGCTGTAACAAAGGATTAACCGTATTGTGTGGAAGATGATTGTTTGCAGAAAACAGTAGAACAAGTATTGCAGTAGATTGTATTTCAGTATAGAGAATTGGACCGGGGTCCACAGTTCACTAGAGGTGTCTCTCCCATAAGATAAACAGCATGTTGGGTGAACAAATTACAGTTGGGCAATTGACAAATAAAGAGGGCATGACCATGCACATACATATCATGATGATTATAGTGAGATTTAATTGGGCATTACGACAAAGTACATAGACCGCCATCCAACTGCATCTATGCCTAAAAGTCCACCTTCAGGTTATCATCCGAACCCCCTCCAGTATTAAGTTGCTAACAACAGACAATTGCATTAAGTATTGCGCGTAATGTAACTAGTAACTACATCCTTGAACATAGCACTAATGTTTTATCCCTAGTGGCAACAGCACATCCACAACCTTAGAACTTTCTGTCACTGTCCCAGATATAAATGGAGGCATGAACCCACTATCGAGCATAAATACTCCCTCTTGGAGTTACAAGCATCTACTTGGCCAGAGCATCTACTAGTAACGGAGAGCATGCAAGATCATAAACAACACATAGACATAACTTTGATAATCAACATAACAAGTATTCTCTATTCATCGGATCCCAACAAACGCAACATATAGAATTACAGATAGATGATCTTGATCATGTTAGGCAGCTCACAAGATCCGACAATGATAGCACAATGGGGAGAAGACAACCATCTAGCTACTGCTATGGACCCATAGTCCAGGGGTAGACTACTCACTCATCACTCCGGAGGAGACCATGGCAGTGAAGAGTCCTCCGGGAGATGAATCCCCTCTCCAGCAGGGTGCCGGAGGAGATCTCCAGAATCCCCCGAGATGGGATTGGCGGCGGCGGTGTCTCAGTAAGGTTTTTCGTATCGTGGCTCTCGGTACTGGGGGTTTCGCGACGGAAGCTTTAAGTAGGCGAAAGGGCAGGTCAGGGGGCCACACGAGGGCCCCACACCACAGGTCGGCGCGGCCAAGGGCCAGGCCGCGCCGCCCTAGGGTTTGGCCGTCTCGTGGCCCCACTTCGTCTCCTCTTCGGTCTTCTGGAAGCTTCGTGGCAAAATAGGACCCTGGGCGTTGATTTCGTCCAATTCCGAGAATATTTCGTTACTAGGATTTCTGAAACCAAAAACAGCAGAAAACAGCAACTGGCACTTCGGCATCTTGTTAATAGGTTAGTTCCAGAAAATGCACGAATATGACATAAAGTGTGCATAAAACATGTAGATAACATCAATAATGTGGCATGAAACATAAGAAATTATCGATACGTCGGAGACGTATCAACGTACATCTTCACGTGCTACGCGCTCACAAAGTCGTTTCATAAAAAATGAACTTATCATGTGACGTGTGTAAAAAAGACAAAATCCAGTGCTGAAAAGAATGCTTTTCACAGGATAAGTTTTCTCTTTTTTACATAGGCCACACAAAATATTATTTTTTCGTGAAACTTGACGCATACACATATAGTATGGAGATGTACATGTAAAATTTTTTGTCAAAATTTTACCACACTTCGAAATATGTTTTGTTGGTAGAGGGAGCATACGCACCCGGGAGCCGAATTGAATTTCCGATAGTTGCTAGTTTTACTTTATTTACTGTCTTGTTCTCCATATCAAAAACACAAAAAATTAGTTACTTGCATTTACTTTATTTAACTTTTGTTTATTTCATCATGTTTCCTCCTAAGTACACTCTAAAAGACATACCGGTAGGCCGAGGGTCTATAATTGGAAGAGATAATATAGAAGATTTTTTCACTCATGTTAGTAAAGTTGAAGATTTTGAAGATAGACACTTGGTAGAACTTGCTCCTACTTATGAAATTGCCGCTGCTTCTTTAGTACACATGTTGGAAACTAAACTTGTTAATCTCAACCCCATAATACAACATATGTTTCTTACACTCTCTGATATGGAGGAAGGAGAAAAGAAAGATTTTGTCTTAGAAACCCTTCTTAAAGAATTTGGTGGTGTAGCAAGAGAGGCTAGAAAAGTCTTTATTAAATATAAGATGCTTGGTTCATGCACCAACTTTGCTAGTACCCTTGAAAAGATGGACATTGATAGAATAAATTACACTAATAATATTAATGATGTAGGGGATATTAAGACATCAATACCTTGCAAGCTCGCAGGAATGTTCGAGGCACTAGAAAAAAATTATGATTGGATTGTTCCTGAAAATTTGTTTAATGAGAATAGAAAGCCTAAGAGTAATGAAAAGGGAACCTCTGAAACTTACATAGATAAGATAACATGCATTGTTGAGGCAACTCCCAACACCCGAGGTAATAATGTTGATGTTTCATCTCTTGATGTTACTTGATACACACTTTCTGCGCCTAGCTGAAAGGCGTTAAAGAAAAGCGCTTATGGGAGACAATCCATGTTTTTACTACAGTACTTTATTTTATATTTGAGTCTTGGAAGTTGTTTACTACTGTAGCAACCTCTCCTTATCTTAGTTTTGTGCATTGTTGTGCCAAGTAAAGTCGTTGATAGTAAGGTTCATACTAGATTTGGATTACTGCGCAGAAACAGATTTCTTTGCTGTCACGAATCTGGCCTAATTCTCTGTAGGTAACTCATAAAATTATGCCAATTTACGTGAGTGATCCTCAGATATGTACGCAACTTTCATTCAATTTGGGCATTTTCATCTGAGCAAGTCTGGTGCCACTTTAAAATTCATCTTTACGAACTGTTCTGTTTTGACAGATTCTGCCTTTTATTTCGCATTGCCTCTTTTGCTATGTTGGATGAATTTCTTTGTTCCATTAATGTCCAGTAGCTTTGTGCAATGTCCAGAAGTGTTAAGAATGATTATGTCACCTCTGAACATGTAAATTTTTATTGTGCACTAACCCTCTAATGAGTTGTTTCGAGTTTGGTGTGGAGGAAGTTTTCAAGGATCAAGAGAGGGAGATGATACAATATGATCAAGGAGAGTGAAAGCTCTAAGCTTGGGGATGCCCCGGTGGTTCACCCCTGCATATTTTAAGAAGACTCAAGCGTCTAAGCTTGGGGATGCCCAAGGCATCCCCTTCTTCATCGACAACATTATCAGGTTCCTCCCCTGAAACCATATTTTTATTCCATCACATCTTATGTGCTTTGCTTGGAGCGTCGGTTTGTTTTTATTTTTGTTTGAATAAAATGGATCCTAGCATTCATTGTGTGGGAGAGAGACACGTTCCGCTGTTGCATATGGACAATATGTCCTTAGGCTTTACTCATAGTATTCATGGCGAAGGTTGAATCTTTTTCGTTAAATTGATATATGGTTGGAATCGGGAAATGCTACATGTAGTAATTCTAAAATTTCTTGAATAATTTCATACTTGGCAATTGTTGTGCTCATGTTTAAGCTCTTGCATCATATACTTTGCACCCATTAATGAAGAAATACATAGAGCTTGCTAAAATTTGGTTTGCATAATTGGTCTCTCTAAAGTCTAGATAATTTCTTGTATTGAGTTTTGAACAACAAGGAAGACGGTGTAGAGTCTTATAATATTTACAATATGTCTTTTATGTAAGTTTTGCTGCACCGGTTCATCCTTGTGTTTGTTTCAAATAACTTTGCTAGCCTAAACCTTGTATCGAGAGGGAATACTTCTCATGCATCCAAAATCCTTGAGCCAACCACTATGCCATTTGTGTCCACCATACCTACCTACTACATGGTATTTCTCCGCCATTCCAAAGTAAATTTCTTGAGTGCTACCTTTAAAATTTCCATTCTTTACCTTTGCAATATATAGCTCATGGGACAAATAGCTTAAAAACTATTGTGGTATTGAATATGTACTTATGCACTTTATCTCTTATTAAGTTGTTTGTTGTGCGATAACCATGTTCCTAGGGACGCCATCAACTACTCTTTGTTGAATATCATGTGAGTTGCTATGCATGTTCGTCTTGTCTGAAGTAAGGGCGGTTTTCACAATCAAATGGTTTGAGTATGCATAGTGTTAGAGAAGAACATTGGGCCGCTAACTAAAGCCATGAATCATGGTGGAAGTTTCAGTTTGGACATAAAACCTCAATCTCTTATGAGAATATTAACTGTTGAATGCTTAAGCATTAAAAGAGGAGTCCATTATCTGTTGTCTATGTTGTCCCGCTATGGGTGTCTAAGTTGAAGAATGATCAAAAGCGAGAAATCCAATGCGAACTTTCTCCTTAGACCCTTGTACAGGCGGCATAGAGGTACCCCTTTGTGACACTTGGTTGAAACATATGTCATGCAATGATAATCCGTGTTAATCCAAGCTAATTAGGACAAGGTGCGGGCACTATTAGTACACTATGCATGAGGCTTGCAACTTGTAAGATATAATTTACATAACACATATGCTTTATTACTACCGTTGACAAAATTGTTTCTTGTTTTCAAAACCAAAGCTCTAGCACAAATATAGCAATCAATGCTTCCCTCTGCGAAGGGCCCTTCTTTTACTTTTATGTTGAGTCAGTTCACCTATCTCTTTCCACCTCAAGAAGCAAACACTTGTGTGAACTGTGCATTGATTCCTACATACTTGCATATTGCACTTGTTATATTACTTTACATTGACAATATCCATGAGATATACATGTTATAAGTCGAAAGCAACCGCTGAAACTCAATCTTCCTTTGTGTTGCTTCAATACCTTTACTTTGATTTATTGCTTTATGAGTTAACTCTTATGCAAGACTTGTTGATGCTTGTCTTGAAAGTACTATTCATGAAAAGTCGTTGCTTTGTGATTCATTTGTTTACTCATGTCATTACCATTGTTTTGATCGCTGCATTCATTACATATGCTTACAATAGTATGATCAAGGTTATGATGACATGTCACTCCAGAAATTATCTTTGTTATCGTTTACCTGCTCGGGACGAGCAGGAACTAAGCTTGGGGATGCTGATACGTCTCCGACGTATCGATAATTTCTTATGTTCCATGCCACATTATTGATGATATCTACATGTTTTATGCATACTTTATGTCATATTTATGCATTTTCCGGCACTAACCTATTAACGAGATGCCGAAGAGCCAGTTGTTGTTTTCTGCTGTTTTTGGTTTCAGAAATCCTAGTAAGGAAATATTCTCGGAATTGGACGAAATCAACGCCCAGGGGCCTATTTTTCCACGAAGCTTCCAGAAGACCGGAGGAATTACGAAGTGGGGCCACGAGGCGCCGCCACAACAGGGCGGCGCGGCCCAGCTGCTGGCCGCGCGGCCCTAGCGTGTGGGGCCCTCGTGTGGCCCCCTGACCTGCCCTTCCGCCTACTTAAAGCCTTCTTCACGAAACCCCCAGTACCGAGAGCCACGATACGGAAAACCTTACTGAGACGCCGCCGCCGCCAATCCCATCTCGGGGGATTCAGGAGATCACCTCTGGCACCCTGCCGGAGAGGGGAATCATCTCCCGGAGGACTCTTCACCGCCATGATCGCCTCCGGAGTGATGAGTGAGTAGTTCACCCCTGGACTATGGGTCCATAGCAGTAGCTAGATGGTCGTCTTCTCCTTATGTGCTTCATTGTCGGATCTTGTGAGCTGCCTAACATGATCAAGATCATCTATCTGTAATGCTATATGTTGTGTTTGTCGGGATCCGATGGATAGAGAATACTATGTTATGTTGATTATCAATCTATTACCTATGTGTTGTTTATGATCTTGCATGCTCTCCGTTATTAGTAGAGGCTCTGGCCAAGTTTTTACTCTTAACTCCAAGAGGGAGTATTTATGCTCGATAGTGGGTTCATGCCTCCATTAAATCTGGGACAAGGATGAAAGTTCTAAGGTTGTGGATGTGATGTTGCCACTAGGGATAAAACATTGATGCTATGTCCGAGGATGTAGTTATTGATTACATTACGCACCATACTTAATGCAATTGTCTGTTGTTTGCAACTTAATACTGGAAGGGGTTCGGATGATAACCTGAAGGTGGACGTTTTAGGCATAGATGCATGCTAGATAGCGGTCTATGTACTTTGTCGTAATGCCCAATTAAATCTCACTATACTCATCATATCATGTATGTGCATGGTCATGCCCTCTCTATTTGTCAATTGCCCGACTGTAATTTGTTCACCCAACATGCTATTTATCTTATGGGAGAGACACCTCTAGTGAACTGTGGACCCCGGTCCTATTCTTTTACATTGAATACAATCTGCTGCAATACTTGTTTTACTGTTCTTCGCAAACAATCATCATCCACACTATACATCTAATCCTTTGTTTACAGCAAGCCGGTGAGATTGACAACCTCGCTGTTACGTTGGGGCAAAGTTCTGTGATTGTGTTGTGCAGGTTCCACGTTGGCGCCGGAATCCCTAGTGTTGCGCCGCACTACACTCCTCCGCCATCAACCTTCAACGTGCTTCTTGACTCCTACTGGTTCGATTAAACCTTGGTTTCTTACTGAGGGAAACTTGCTACTGTGCGCATCACACCTTCCTCTTGGGGTTCCCAACGGACGTGTCAACTACACACATCAGTCGCTTGGCTGGGATCTCCCCGTCGCAGTGCTCCATGGAGGAAGAGGGAGTTGGTGCTTCTCAGCCCGAGCTCACACTTGCCCGCTAGCTGGGGATCGGGGAAGGGGTGGTGGAGTGGCATCCGTCATCGCCGTTGCAGTGGATGGGGAATGGGAATGGTTCGAGCCGCCGCCGAGTCACTGTGAACGTGAACAGGATTTTTTTTGGACAGAAAATGCTGGAGTTTTTAGAGGGGAAACCACACGTTTTTTACTTTTTAGGGAAACCACATGTTTGTTAGAGCATCACTAGTAGAGCCCTCAAACCCTCAAACCCTCAAACCAGTTTAAGGGTTGAGAATGGGTATTTTTTAGCACTTATAAGGGTTGAAAAACAGGGGCAAATACTAGAACCCTCAAACCCTTAAAAGTGAGGATTGTGGGCAAAGACTAGAACCCTCAAACCCTTAAAAACATTCATGATATATCACAATTGTTCATATGTAGACATCGACATTGACACTAGGTAGACACTGACATCGACATTGACACTAGGTAGACACTGACATCGACACTAGGTAGATAGTTACTAGGTAGACACTGACACCATCTAGGGTTTATCCCAGAAGTCCTCATCGAAATCGGAGCTGTCGCCATCCTCCGCGGCCTTCTTGGCGGCTTCCTCCGCGGCATCCTCGGCCTCCATCTCCGCGACCATCTTGTCGTACCAATCGGGATCCTCCGCGGCCTTCTTGGCGGCTTCCTCCGCGGCATCCTCCGCCTCCATCTCCGCGATCAGCTTATCGATCATATCGGGATCATCGTCGTCGGAGCTATCGTCAACTACGATAGTGGGAGGCGGCACCGAGGATGAACACGGTTGACGTCTGACAAGGTATCAACTTGTCAATGCCTATGGATTGTAGGCTAGGGTTTAGTTGGAAGTAGAGGGCAAGTAGATCTCGAAGGTTTCAGCCGAAAAGTACTCGATGATTATGAAAACTAGGGTTTGTAAATAATGATTCGATGATCTCTGTGTCCCTCGACTCCCCCTTATATAGGAGGCGGAGCCGAGGGATTCGTGTAGTACAAGTTACATAGTCCGGGAAGGTTTCTAACTCATCCCGCAAGATTACAAATAACACTTCCTATTACAACTCTATCTTTCCTTAAATACATCTTGGGCTCCCGAATCTTCTTATTCTTCGGGTAGTGGGCCTTCAGTAAACCCCGGGTACTATCTTCGGCAGGCCCATTTGGGATGCCTATGTCAACGTGGGCATTACCCTTCGGGTAACCAGTATTGCCCTATCTGATATTGACAAATTGGAGGCCCATGAAGATACCTGAAGGCGAGATGGGCCACTAGGTCGGCGCATCAGAAGATTCCTTGACGGGCAAGACAAGGAAGCGAGCAAACAAGGAAAGATTGGATCTAAACTACTGTAAACCTAGTCGTCCTCGGTTAGGACCCTTGAGACCTGGCCTCCTATATAAAGGCCAGGAGAGGGGCTGTCGAAGGACACGAACAATCTCAGCAACCTTAGCCAGGAAAAGCTTAGAGCTAGGTAACCCTAGCAACACCAATCTCGACTAGATCTCAGCCGAAGTATTCGGCACCCCATTGTAACCTGTTTTCATCATAATCAAAGAACAGATAGGCAGGACGTAAGGGTTTTACCTCATCGAGGGCCCCGAACCTGGGTAAATCGCTCTCCCCGCTTGTCTGTGTACCGATGTCTCGTGTCAGCTTGCAGGATTCCATCAACCCTAAGCCCCTATCGGAGGGCATTGCCGAGGAGCACCCTCGACAATTGGCGCCGTCTGTGGGAACCCTGTCGGCACAAGGCAAGACATCGGCAGATCCGATCATGACATCGGCAGTTTCGCCGGCAAATTCGCCGGCAACTCCATCGGTGACTTCGTCGACTCCATCGTCGCCAATCCTGGGAAGCCCGATTTGATTCGGCTCCTACGAGTTTACTCCACACAGCGATTCCTCCCGCTTGAACTTTTCAGATCTACAAGGGAACATGGAGATGACCTTCGGCAGCGTCCACTACAACATCAACGCAGAAGGAATCCTTCGATTGCTGGAATCTCCTACCTCCGGATCGACCAGTTCAAGCACACCGTCATCACCCGATCTGTCGGCTGGTCTGACAGAATCGACGTGCTCACCAGCGCCCTCGACTCCCCGCTCGGTATCCTCCATGTCTGTAGGGTCTGACGATCTCACGTCTTCGGGATTAACCTCGTACTACTGCCTGAACTGCGACACCAGGCACGGGCTGGGATCGAGTGACATGCCGTTCATCTGCAACGCCCATTATTCGTCGGGAGAGGACAATATCGACAACACCGTGATGGCGTGTAACTCACACGTTCGTTGGGAACCCCAAGAGGAAGGTATGATGCGCACAGCAGCAAGTTTTCCCTCAGAAAGAAACCAAGGTTTAATCGAACCAGTAGGAGTCAAGAAGCACGTTGAAGGTTGATGGCGGCGGGATGTAGTGCGGTGCAACACCAGAGATTCCGGCGCCAACGTGGAACCTGCACAACACAACCAAAGTACTTTGCCCCAACGAAACAGTGAGGTTGTCAATCTCACCGGCTTGCTGTAACAAAGGATTAGATGTATAGTGTGGATGATGATTGTTTGCAGAAAACAGTAGAACAGTATTGCAGTAGATTGTATTTCAGTAAAGAGAATTGGACCGGGGTCCACAGTTCACTAGAGGTGTCTCTCCCATAAGATAAACAACATGTTGGGTGAACAAATTACAGTTGGGCAATTGACAAATAGAGAGGGCATGACCATGCACATACATATTATGATGAGTACTGTGAGATTTAATTGGGCATTACGACAAAGTACATAGACCGCTATCCAGCATGCATCTATGCCTAAAAAGTCCACCTTCAGGTTATCATCCGAACCCCCTCCAGTATTAAGTTGCTAACAATAGACAATTGCATTAAGTATTGCGCGTAATGTAATCAGTGACTACATCCTTGAACATAGCACCAATGTTTTATCCCTAGTGGCAACAGCACATCCTTAACCTTAGTGGTTCTTGTCACTCCTCCAGATTCACGGAGACATGAACCCACTATCGAGCATAAATACTCCCTCTTGGAGTTACTAGCATCAACTTGGCCAGAGCATCTACTAATAACGGAGAGCATGCAAGATCATAAACAACACATAGACATAACTTTGATAATCAACATAACAAGTATTCTCTATTCATCGGATCCCAACAAACGCAACATATAGAATTACAGATAGATGATCTTGATCATGTTAGGCAGCTCACAAGATCCGACAATGAAGCACAATGGGGAGAAGACAACCATCTAGCTACTGCTATGGACCCATAGTCCAGGGGTAGACTACTCACACATCACTCCGGAGGCGACCATGGCGGCGTAGAGTCCTCTGGGAGATGAATCCCCTCTCCGGCAGGGTGCCGGAGGCGATCTCCTGAATCCCCCAAGATGGGATTGGCGGCGGCGGCGTCTCAGTAAGGTTTTCCGTATCGTGGCTCTCGGTACTGGGGGTTTCGCGACGGAGGCTTTAAGTAGGCGGAAGGGCAGGTCAGGAAGGGGCACGAGGGGCCCACACCACAGGGCCGCGCGGCCAAGGGGGGGGCTGCGCCGCCCTAGGGTGTGGCCACCTCGTGGCCCCACTTCGTCTCCTCTTCGGTCTTCTGGAAGCTTCATGGCGAAATAGGACCCTGGGCGTTGATTTCGTCCAATTCCGAGAATATTTCGTTACTAGGATTTCTGAAACCAAAAACAGCAGAAATCCGCAACTGGCACTTCGGCATCCTGTTAATAGGTTAGTTCCAGAAAATGCACGAATATGACATAAAGTGTGCATAAAACATGTAGATAACATCAATAATGTGGCATGGAACATAAGAAATTATCGATACGTTGGAGACGTATCAGCATCCCCAAGCTTAGTTCTGCTCGTCCCGAGCAGGTAAAACGATAACAAAGATAATTTCTGGAGTGACATGCCATCATAACCTTGATCATACTATTTGTAAAGCATATGTAGCGAATGCAGCGATCAAAACAATGTATATGACATGAGTAAACAAGTAAATCATATAGCAAAGACTTTTCATAAATAGTACTTCAAGACAAGCATCAATAAGTCTTGCATAAGAGTTAACTCATAAAGCAATAATTCAAAGTAAAGGCATTGAAGCAACACAAAAGAAGATTAAGTTTCAGCGGTTGCTTTCAACTTGTAACATGTATATCTCATGGATATTGTCAACATAGAGTAATATAATAAGTGCAATATGCAAATATGTAGGAATCAATGCACAGTTCACACAAGTGTTTGCTTCTTGAGGTGGAGAGAAATAGGTGAACTGACTCAACAATGAAAGTAAAAGAATGGTCCTCCATAGAGGAAAAGCATCGATTGATATATTTGTGCTAGAGCTTTGATTTTTAAAACATGAAACAATTTTGTCAACGGTAGTAATAAAGCATATGTATCATGTAAATTATATCTTACAAATTGCAAGCCTCATGCATAGTATACTAATAGTGCTCGCACCTTGTCCTAATTAGCTTGGACTACCGGATCATCGCAATGCACATGTTTTAACCAAGTGTCACAAAGGGGTACCTCTATGCCGCCTGTACAAAGGTCTAAGGAGAAAGCTCGCATTGGATTTCTCGCTATTGATTATTCTCAACTTAGACATCCATACCGGGACAACATAGACAACAGATAATGGACTCCTCTTTTATGCATAAGCATGTAACAACAATTAGTAATTTTCTCATATGAGATTGAGGATATATGTCCAAAACTGAAACTTCCACCATGAATCATGGCTTTAGTTAGCGGCCCAATGTTCTTCTCTAACAATATGCATGCTTAACCATAAGGTGGTAGATCTCTCTTACTTCAGACAAGACGAACATGCATAGCAACTCACATGATATTCAACAAAGAATAGTTGATGGCGTCCCCAGGAACATGGTTATCACTCAACAAGCAACTTAATAAGAGATAAAGTGCATAAGTACATATTCAATACCACAATAGTTTTTAAGCTATTTGTCCCATGAGCTATATATTGCAAAGGTGAATGATGGAATTTTAAAGGTAGCACTCAAGCAATTTACTGTGGAATGGCAGAAAATACCATGTAGTAGGTAGGTATGGTGGACACAAATGGCATAGTGGTTGGCTCAAGTATTTTGGATGCATGAGAAGTATTCCCTCTCGATACAAGGTTTAGGCTAGCAAGGTTTATTTGAAACAAACACAAGGATGAACGGCGCAGCAAAACTTCACATAAAAGACATATTGTAAACATTATAAGAATCTACATCGTCTTCCTTGTTGTTCAAAACTCAATACTAGAAATTATCTAGACCTTAGAGAGACCAAATATGCAAACCAAATTTTAGCATGCTCTATGTATTTCTTCATTAATGGGCGCAAAGTATATGATGCAAGAGCTTAAACATGAGCACAACAATTGCCAAGTATCACATTACCCAAGACATTTATAGCAATTACAACATGTATCATTTTCCAATTCCAACCATATAACAATTTAACGAAGAAGAAACTTCGCCATGAATACTATGAGTAGAGCCTAAGGACATACTTGTCCATATGCTACAGCGGAGCGTGTCTCTCTCCCACAAAGTGAATGCTAGGATCCATTTTATTCAAACAAAACAAAAACAAAAACAAACCGACGCTCCAAGCAAAGCACATAAGATGTGACGGAATAAAAATATAGTTTCAGGGGAGGAACCTGATAATGTTGTCGATGAAGAAGGGGATGCCTTGGGCATCCCCAAGCTTAGACGCTTGAGTCTTCTTAGAATATGCAGGGGTGAACCACCGGGGCATCCCCAAGCTTAGAGCTTTCACTCTCCTTGATCATGTTGCATCATACTCCTCTCTTGATCCTTGAAAACTTCCTCTACACCAAACTCGAAACAACTCATTAGAGGGTTAGTGCACAACAAAAATTAACATGTTCAGAGATGACACAATCATTCTTAACACTTCTGGACATTGCATAAAGCTACTGGACATTAATGGATCAAAGAAATTCATCCAACATAGCAAAAGAGGCAATGCGAAATAAAAAGCAGAATCTGTCAAAACAGAACAGTTCGTATTGATGAATTTTAAAATGGCACCAGACTTGCTCAAATGAAAATGCCCAAATTGAATGAAAGTTGTGTACATATCTGAGGATCACTCACGTAAATTGGCATAATTTTCTGAGTTACCTACAGAGAATTTAGCCCAGATTCGTGACAGCAAATAAATCTGAAACTGCGCAGTAATCCAAATCTAGTATGAACTTTTCTATCAACGACTTTACTTGGCACAACAAAACACTAAACTAAGATAAGGAGAGGTTGCAACAGTAGTAAACAACTTCCAAGACACAAAATAAAAACAAAGTACTGTAGGTAAAAACATGGGTTGTCTCCCATAAGCGCTTTTCTTTAACGCCTTTCAGCTAGGCGCAGAAAGTGTGTATCAAGTATTATCGGAGGGTGGTGCATTGATATCATAAGCTCCCCCATCTGTAGTGGTACTAAGGGCTTTGTCAATTTTAGGCCTATAGTAATATTTCTTTGGTTTGGGCACTTTAGAGACATACATAAACTTTTGCTCCTTACCCACATAAGCTTTTTCTCTAAACTTTATAGATGAAAAGGTTGAACCCAAGGTTCCCATAGCTTTTTCAAGCTCACCAATCCTATTGATTTGATCATCATAGACAACACAAGTTCCTAGGACACTAATTCTTTCATCAATTCCTCCTAAGGATTTATCAAGTTCATCAGTTTTATCTAGTAACATCTCCAATTTAGTTTCTACACTCGGAAAAAATTTCTCTATGGTTTCCAATTTTTTCATAACATCCTCAAGAGAGATTTCAATTTTAGTTTCATTAACAGGTGGTGTTCCAAATAAACTCTCAATAATGCAACTAGCTTCTAAAGCGGGAGCGCCTAGGAAGTTACCTCCCGCGAGACAATCAAGAACATATCTATTCCAGCTAGAGATACCAACATAAAAATTCCTGAGTAAGATAGTGATGGCGTGTAACTCACACGTTCGTTGGGAACCCCAAGAGGAAGGTATGATGCGCACAGCAGCAAGTTTTCCCTCAGAAAGAAACCAAGGTTTATCGAACCAGGAGGAGCCAAGAAGCACGTTGAAGGTTGATGGCGGCGGGATGTAGTGCGGCGCAACGCCAGGGATTCCGGCGCCAACGTGGAACCTGCACAACACAACCAAAGTACTTTGCCCCAACGAAACAGTGGGGTTGTCAATCTCACCGGCTTGCTGTAACAAAGGATTAACCGTATTGTGTGGAAGATGATTGTTTGCAGAAAACAGTAGAACAAGTATTGCAGTAGATTGTATTTCAGTAAAGAGAATTGGACCGGGGTCCACAGTTCACTAGAGGTGTCTCTCCCATAAGACAAACAGCATGTTGGGTGAACAAATTACAGTTGGGCAATTGACAAATAAAGAGAGCATGACAATGCACATACATATCATGATGAGTATAGTGAGATTTAATTGGGCATTACGACAAAGTACATAGACCGCCATCCAACTGCATCTATGCCTAAAAAGTCCACCTTCAGGTTATCATCCGAACCCCCTCCAGTATTAAGTTGCTAACAACAGACAATTGCATTAAGTATTGCGCGTAATGTAACTAGTGACTACATCCTTGAACATAGCACTAATGTTTTATCCCTAGTGGCAACAGCACATCCATAACCTTAGAGGTTCTTGTCACCCCTCCAGATTCACGGAGACATGAACCCACTATCGAGCATAAATACTCCCTCTTGGAGTTACTAGCATCAACTTGGCCAGAGCATCTACTAATAACGGAGAGCATGCAAGATCATAAACAACACATAGATATAACTTTGATAATCAACATAACAAGTATTCTCTATTCATCGGATCCCAACAAACGCAACATATAGAATTACAGATAGATGATCTTGATCATGTTAGGCAGCTCACAAGATCCGATAATGATAGCACAATGGGGAGAAGACAACCATCTAGCTACTGCTATGGACCCATAGTCCAGGGGTAGACTACTCACACATCACACCGGAGGCGACCATGGCGGCGTAGAGTCCTCCGGGAGATGATTCCCCTCTCCGGCTGGGTGCCGGAGGTGATCTCCTGGATCCCCCGAGATGGGATCGGCGTTGGCGGCGTCTCTGGAAGGTTTTCCGTATCGTGGTTCTCGGTACTAGGGGTTTCGTCATGGAGGCTATTTGTAGGCGGAAGGGCAGGTCAAGAGGCGGCACGGGGGCCCCACACCACAGGGCCGCGCGGCCAAGGGGGGGGGCTGCGCCGCCCTAGGGTGTGGCCCCCTCGTGGCCCCTCTTCGTCTCTCCTTCGGACTTCTGGAAGCTTCGTGGAAAAATAGGCCCCTGGGCTTTGATTTCGTCCAATTCCGAGAATATTTCCCTACTAGGATTTCTGAAACCAAAAACAGCAGAAAACAGCAACTGGCACTTCGGCATCTTGTTAATAGGTTAGTTCCAGAAAATGCACGAATATGACATAAAGTGTGCATAAAACATGTAGATAACATCAATAATGTGGCATGGAACATAAGAAATTATCGATACGTCGGAGACGTATCAGATAGTGGTGGAGTGTTTCTTAGTGCACCTATTATGGGCATCACTGATTCTATACCAAGCATCTTTTAAACATTCTCCCCCTTGTTGCTTAAATGAACGAACTTCAACTTCAGGATTACTCATTTCAGCAGTAGTAACTAAAGCAAACTAGATAAAGTAAATGCAAGTAACTAATTTTTTTGTGTTTTTGATATAGAGTGCAAGACAGTAAATAAAGTAAAACTAGCAACTAATTTTTTTGTGTTTTGATTTAGTGCAGCAAACAAAGTAGTAAATAAAATAAAGCAAGACAAAAACAAAGTAAAGAGATTGGGAAGTGGAGACTCCCCTTGCAGCGTGTCTTGATCTCCCCGGCAACAGCGCCAGAAAAAGAGCTTGATGGCGTGTAACTCACACGTTCGTTGGGAACCCCAAGAGGAAGGTATGATGCGCACAGCAGCAAGTTTTCCCTCAGAAAGAAACCAAGGTTTAATCAAACCAGTAGGAGTCAAGAAGCACGTTGAAGGTTGATGGCGGCGGGATGTAGTGCGGCGCAACACCAGAGATTCCGGCGCCAACGTGGAACCTGCACAACACAACCAAAGTACTTTGCCCCAACGAAACAGTGAGGTTGTCAATCTCACCGGCTTGCTGTAACAAAGGATTAGATGTATAGTGTGGATGATGATTGTTTGCAGAAAACAGTAGAACAGTATTGCAGTAGATTGTATTTCAGTAAAGAGAATTGGACCGGGGTCCACAGTTCACTAGAGGTGTCTCTCCCATAAGATAAACAGCATGTTGGGTGAACAAATTACAGTTGGGCAATTGACAAATAGAGAGGGCATGACCATGCACATACATATTATGATGAGTACTGTGAGATTTAATTGGGAATTACGACAAAGTACATAGACCGCTATCCAGCATGCATCTATGCCTAAAAAGTCCACCTTCAGGTTATCATCCGAACCCCCTCCAGTATTAAGTTGCTAACAACAGACAATTGCATTAAGTATTGCGCGTAATGTAATCAGTGACTACATCCTTGAACATAGCACCAATTTTTTATCCCTAGTGGCAACAGCACATCCGTAACCTTAGTGGTTCTTGTCACTCCTCCAGATTCACGGAGACATGAACCCACTATCGAGCATAAATACTCCCTCTTGGAGTTACTAGCATCAACTTGGCCAGAGCATCTACTAATAACGGAGAGCATGCAAGATCATAAACAACACATAGACATAACTTTGATAATCAACATAACAAGTATTCTCTATTCATCGGATCCCAACAAACGCAGCATATAGAATTACAGATAGATGATCTTGATCATGTTAGGCAGCTCACAAGATCCGACAATGAAGCACAATGGGGAGAAGACAACCATCTAGCTACTGCTATGGACCCATAGTCCAGGGGTAGACTACTCACACATCACTCCGGAGGCGACCATGGCGGCGTAGAGTCCTCCGGGAGATGAATCCCCTCTCCGGCAGGGTGCCGGAGGCGATCTCCTGAATCCCCCGAGATGGGATTGGCGGCGGCGGCGTCTCAGTAAGGTTTTCCGTATCGTGGCTCTCGGTACTGGGGGTTTCGCGACGGAGGCTTTAAGTAGGCGGAAGGGCAGGTCAGGAAGGGGCACGAGGGGCCCACACCACAGGGCCGCGCGGCCAAGGGGGGGGCCGCGCCGCCCTAGGGTGTGGCCACCTCGTGGCCCCACTTCGTCTCCTCTTCGGTCTTCTGGAAGCTTCGTGGCGAAATAGGACCCTGGGCGTTGATTTCGTCCAATTCTGAGAATATTTCGTTACTAGGATTTCTGAAACCAAAAACAGCAAAACAAAGCAATCGGCACTTCGGCATCTTGTTAATAGGTTAGTTCCAGAAAATGCACGAATATGACATAAAGTGTGCATAAAACATGTAGATAACATCAATAATGTGGCATGGAACATAAGAAATTATCGATACGTTGGAGACGTATCACACCGCTCAGGGAATCACCCGAAGATCGGCACACCATCAGGTTTATGTCGCCAATAACGCGGGGAACACAAGGCGTAGAGGTGACGAGGATCATACCCCTCGTTCCAGTAGAAGGGCGAGTTTTGAGAACAGCGCCAGCAACCGCGACAGCGATTACACCATCGCGGATGAGGAGTGGGCAGCAGCAAGGGCAGCAGTACTCAACAATACGCCGCTCCCCGCGGGGACTTCGGTTGGAACCCTCAATGCTTATCGCTCCATACTAGAGAAGAACCGGGAGCACCTGTCGAAAGAGCAAGCCTCCCTCGAGAGACGCTTATCTGCAGCGGATCAATCTAGCGAACGACGAAGGGGCTCACAAGGGAGTGCCTCCCGAAACACCCAGGGAGCAGGAAAGCACCGGTCAAGGATATCAAGGCTTTCGGAAGATGACGCCAGAGAGATAACATCGAATCTGACTAAATCCTTTATGACTACGGATACCGCGGGCATGCCACAGCCAAAAACCGTTGCAGGTGCAACGGCCAACCTCGCCGCTTACCTCATCAACCAGCGCCCCGAAGGATCCATGGCTCAAGCTCATCGAGGCGCCCTGGAAAGCCTCGCAATATTGGGGAACAACCTAGTCCCGTCAAAGGAAAAGACCACCTACCAAGGCAGTGGGTCGAAACATCATACGAGGGACGCTCGGGACGAAATCACTCAGAACAAGATCGACAAAGCAAGGCGGCGACGCGCCGCAAAGGACGACGACAGTGATTCTTCGGATGAAGACCAGGAGTACGACGGCGAACTCAGGGGAGCCGATTGTCTAAGTTACAAGATCCGCGAAGCAATGCCGCCCAAAAAGTTTAAGCCTACTCCTACCGACGCCGCCAAATACGATGGGCAGCAAGAACCAAGATCCTGGATAGACGACTACTTGCAGACTGTGATCCTGCACAAAGGAAACCAGATAGCGGCAATGCAGTGTTTACAGCTCTACTTGAAAGATTCAGCACGGGCCTGGCTAAGGGGGCTGCCGAAAGGTTCTGTCAAATCATGGGACGACCTAGTAGACGCCTTCGTTGCCAATTTCCAAGCAACATACAAGAGGCCCGTCGGGATCGAAGAGCTACGGAACTGTCGGCAGAAGCTGAAGGAGTCAATGCGTTCATACATCGGGAGATTCACAAAGCTCCTCAACGCCGCCGAAGACGTATCTGTCGACAGAGCAATCGACGCTTTCAGCGACGGCGTTCAGCGGGAAAGTTACATAGAAGAACTCGGGCGCAAAAAGCCAAAAACCATAACCAAGCTAATGGAAATCGCCAACAGCTGGGCTGATGGTGAGGATAACGTACGAAGGCCACGGCAGCGTAGTGATGACGAAGACGATGACCAGACGAAGCACGACTCGGGTAGCCGAAGGGATCGTCACAAGAGAAGGAAAAACCGCAACTACGATGACAACAATCTGGTAGCCGCAGGGTATTCCGATCGGCAGGACGATCGAGACGACAGGCACGATGGTAACCGGAACAACTCTGGGAACCGTGGTAACTATAAACCACGACAGCAGAGAACTCCCGAACTACCTTACGCCGAACAGGTCAACGCCCCCTGTTACCTACATTCGTATGTCGATTCCAAAGACGGCAAAACGAAGTCAAGTCACCTGCTCAGGGACTGTCGGCAGTTCCTTGACATGCACAAACTCATCCAGCAGTCAGGTCAGCAACAGCTACCACCACCACCCCCACCTCCACCGCAACATCAGGTCCAGCAGGCTCAACCCCATCAACCCAACGAGGCGTTTCCACCACCACGTGGGCAGATGAGCATGATCCACAGGACAGGTGTTTCGAAAAGGGAGATGAAGAAGCTCACCCGAGAGATCAACTTGGCAGAAAGCATCATGGCAAATATCCCTGAATACGTCGATTGGTCTACTCAGAACATTACATTTAGTCGAGTAGATCACCCGATGACCATACCAAAACCCGGACACGCCGCATTGGTAGTCGAAGCACAAATTGGGGGGTTCAAGATGAGCAAAGTCTTCATGGATGGCGGAAGTGGACTAAACCTGATATTCGTCGACACAATCAGAAGCATGGGGATCACCATGAGCATGCTGGAAGAAACAGACACCTGCTTCCACGGAATCCTTCCAACCGCACCGGGCTACTCTCTTGGCAAAGTTTACCTGAATGTAATCTTCGGTAGAGCCGATAATTTCAGGAAGGAAAAAATCGAGTTTGAAGTGGTGAACTGGGAGTCACAGTATCACGCTATACTCGGGAGACCAGCGTATGCCAAGTTCATGGCTGTACCACATTATGCATACCTCAAGCTGAAAATGCCTGGGAACAATGGGACAAACATCACAGTTCATGGAAGTTTTTCACGCTCGGACAATTGTGATCGCGACTTTCAGAGGATTGCTGCGAAGTTCGGGAAACAACAAGAAATCATCGACCTTCCGCCCAAGCTGTCTTTACGAGAGATCAAGGAAGAAAAAGATGGCCGGGAAATAAAGAAGAAGCCAGCCGCTCTCGCCCTTAAAGCTTCGGCAGCAGAAGCTTCGGTAGCAGAAGCTTCGGCAGCAAAGGGTTCGGCAGTTGATGGCACAGAAGATTTAGGAGAAAGCAAGACGCTTCGAACCCCTGATGAAACCAGCAACGCTGCAGCAATCACTAACGCGGAGAAGAAGCCAGAAGAAGAGAAGAACCCCTTCCTTGACTAAGCAGTTTACCAGCCTTTATTTTCTTTATTTTCCCTTCATTATAAACAGGGCCTTCCTCTTTTCGCCCTCTAGCATCGTGCTTACCTTATTAATAAGAACTTAAAGCTTCGATTATTGTTAAGCATTGCAGTAACTACAAGCTTCTAAACCCCATCACTATTCAAACATAGTACAGGGCGAAAGATCGTGCTCCAAAAAGCCTCTACGAGTGCTAAAATGACGTCACCTTTCCCTCTGCTTCAGATGCCTCTACGAGTGTCGTACAAAGCAAGAGTTTGGAAAAACTTACATACAACCCACGCTCGATATTTCACTTATGGAAATATCAAAGAGCAACGGGCTCATCGGCAGAATCATTACACCCGAAAAATTCGGGAATGACTATCGAAATTTACAAACGGTTGAAAGCAAAGTTGCGCATACAACAGGTTTAGCAAAACCTGCAACACGAGCTGATCACTCATAATGATTTGCTAACCAACTAGTATTCATACATCCAACGGGCAATTAAGCTTCGCCCCTTTAAATATTTGCCAACGGCATGGTAAAAGTACACATTCATGTACCAACCAGATAAGAAGTTTTGGCCCAAAAAACCCGAACACTCGGATGAATTAGCCAATACAACTTACAAAAGTAACTTTACACCTTTATATCACCCTTGCGGAGTTTCCTTTTCTTCAGGTATCTTTGACATCTCCTCAAGCCTGTCGACAATTACATGAGCAGGAGCTAAAACCTTCGGGTACAACTCCTCGAAATCACCAGTCGCGTTGGCAATAGACAGCAAGCAAGCTGAAGGATAACAAGCAAGCACAAGGGCAAGCGTACATTTGGCCCCTGCAAAGACTTGAGATCTTACTAGCTCCCGAACCTTCTTGGCACTTCCAAATTCAGACATCAAAGTCAAAAGGGTAGGAGGAACTGCATTCAGAGGAAACATTGTTTTCCAAACTACCCTCATGGCCTTGTAGCACTTATCGAAGAACTGGTGGACCTGTTGCACTCGATCCTGAAATTTGACAACGGCCGAAGCCTTCGAGTGTTCCCGCCAGAAAATCTCTTCGGATGAGGAAAGCTCAGTCAAAGCATGCACCCGCTCGTGTATCCGCTTGTTCTCTTCTGCAGGGTTCAATGCTATGACTGCCGAAAGAATTAGTAAAAGACTCAGACAAGAAGTTGCTAGCAAGCAGGCAAAGGGATCAAGAAACTTACAGTTTAAACTTTCGGTAGCCTTATGCAGCTCGCCAAGAATGTACCGCTCCACGTCGGCTGCAATCTCGCTCCTTTTATTGATGATGGCAGCTAAGGCATAAGTGCTGCGTAAATCCTTCTCCATCTGTGTCATTCGGTCCTTTATGCGCTGGATCCGATCGCTTTCAGGAAGCGCACCCGACGAGTTGTCTGCAAACGAGGGTACTGGGAAGACCTGCAAGAAGTACTGGTTATAAAAAAGTGATGGATATGGTACAGCCCAACGTCCAAAATAACTCCCATCGGGAGAAGTGCAAGAAAGTGATATCATAGCAAAAGAGTGCCTACAACAAATGCTAGCACAAAGTTTATTACAAAACATGAGTTTGGCGGCAGAGCAATGTTTTGCATCAACTCAAGGCACAAGTTTGTTACAAGAATCAAGGAAGCTGAGTTTGAGTCGACGAACTAGGGCCAGTCGACGATTTCCTTGACGAAACCAGTTCAAGAAGCTGACGGGCACAAGTAAGAGCAGATGCCTTAAAGGTGCTCAAATCAACAGGCTGCCCGTCTTGCCCTTTTGGAAGCCCCTTAGTCATTTCCTCGATGTCACCCTTAAAGCCGTAACCCATCATAAGCTGGAAGGCTAGGACAGCACCAAAAGTGCGCGATGTGCGCTTGAATACCTCGATGACCTCCTTGGTGTCAACCGCGAAGGTATCGATCAGCTGTCCCAGGGTCTTCTCTTGCTTAATCTTGGGGAAGATCATCGAGTGCATCCGCGCCAGAGCACCCTTCCCCTTCACAAGAAGCTCTTGTGTAAGCTGGTGAGAAGCGAGAATCGTTGACATCGCGTTCGCTGGGGAATTATTTGGGACTCTTTCAAGGGCATCGACAGGAATGTTTGCTGCCTCTGCAATAGAAAAGAAGGAAAATATTCAGTCATTGACAAAAAGTTTAAATCCATAAGAACGTCTCCCGACAAAACTATGTTAGAGATTACCAAGCAAGGCCAAAGAAGATTGACAAAGGACTTCATCCTTTTCGGCTGCTCGAGCCTCAGCTACCAGCCTGGATGCTTCTTCTTTCTTCAGCTTCCCTTTCAGTCTGGCCAGCTCCTCCTTCAGAGAATCAATCTCTTGGCGAGCCGCGGCAGCTGTCTTGACTGCGCCATCCAGTTTTGAGGAGGAAGATTCGACTTCTTTTTGCAGCCGAACTTTGTCAGCCTCTAGAGAAGTGAATCGAGAGGCGAAAACCTCCAGAGAAGAGATAACGTCACGCAGGTCCTTAAGAGAGAAAGAAAAACAATTAAACAGGGCACGCTCCAAGAAATTTGTATTAAGATCAGAAGAGGACTTACAGAAAAAGGAGCCGCAGTAACAGCAGTTGGAGAAATATCCTTCCCTTTGGAAAGGGAAGACGCAGTCGATGCTTGAGCCATGGGGGCAGCCTTAGGAGCCGAAGCTTCGGAAGCCACCACGACCGGCGAAACAGCATCAGACTTGGCCTTTTTAGGAGGAGGCTCGATAAAGCCCTCGTCACTGCAAAAGTAAACAGTCGACTGTGATTATAAAAGGAGTATGGAAGGTAAAAAAGGCACAGTATAACTTTCAGAAAGGAACTACTTACATGTCGAAGAGATCATCTTCATCGGCAAAACCGCCGGTTGATCTCTTCGCAGGAGAAGTTCTGACCCCAAAAGTATCACGATCAGTGTCGACGTTACGCACTGATCCATCTGCGATGCAAGTATTATCGGCTGAGGAGGGAAGATCAGCGCGGGCAACTTCAAGATTCATTGGACCATTATATTCATCCTCTAAACCTGTTTGATCGATGGTGTGGAAATCTACTGGGATTGAGGAGCCTTTCCCCTCAGAAGTATCATCCGGTGAATCACGTGTATTTTCAGAAGCCATAGGGATCTGGCAAAGAAGAATGACAAGTAAGAACAAAGGTAATCATGTCGGCTAAGCAAGGAGCTATAATAGAGATGTGAAAAAAGGAAAATACCCCTGATGGTGGATGATCAACGTTGAGGGGAGCATAAGAAGAGATCAGCGGAATCGAATCTTCCTGGTTGAAGGAAGTAAGACGAAGAACTTCATCAAGCAACTCTTTTTCTGATAGATCGGCAGCATTGATCCTAGTCTCATCCTTTGGACCTGAGTACAACCACATCGGGTGAACTCTGGCCATGACTGGTTGGATTCGGCGCTTCAGGAAAACTGCTGCCACCTCTGTACCAATCATAGTTTGGCCGTCAGCCTCTTTGATTCGAAGGAATTTGGCAAACAATTCTTCGGCTGAGGCCCTTTCGTCGGCTGAGAGGATGTTCTTCCAAGAGTCCTTGGGCTTGGCTTCAGTAACGTCGGCATAGCAGGGGAGTCGACATTCGGGTGACGAGGAATCTTTAACGTAAAACCATTTCAACCTCCATCCTTGCACGGACTCTCTCATTGGGAAATTAAAGTTATTAACTTCTGAGCGAGCAACAAAACCTACTCCTCCGGTGACAAAGTACCCATTACTACTGCTGTATCTTTTCACATAGAAGATCTTCTTCCACAGCCCGAAATGAGGTTCAATACCCAAAAACGCCTCGCAAAGGGTGATGAACACAGCAACATGGAGGATTGAGTTGGGGGTAAGTTGCCATAATTGGATTTCATACGTCCGCAAGAGATGGAGGAGGAATCCATGAGTGGGGAGTGAAAGGCCTCGATGAAGAAAAGATAAGAACATCACAGAAAATCCAGCAGGAGGATCAGGCCGAGAGATCGCACCTGGAAGGATCACATCTCCCGCGTCGGAGGATATCAATCCTAAGCTTCGAGACCTCTTTTCGTCGCGCTTGGTGACGGTTGAAGCTACCCAGTCCCCAGGTTTGGCCATTGAGCCCGACGGCGCTGGCGGCGCCGGAGCTGGGGGAGGGGCGTTTGGAGCGCTCCCCTTCGGAAGGGAAGAGGAGGACTTGGCAGCAGCACCTTCGCTGGTGGAGCTAGCAGCGGCGGCGGTATTCTTCTTCTTCACCATTGCGAGATCTGAGGAAGATTGAAACTGTGGTGGCGGCGCAACAATGGCGAAAGAAGGAAGAAGAGGAAGAATGAGGAGATGCTGCGGGAACCGTGGAGAGAATTGAGAACTTTTTGTCCCTTGGAGATTTTAGGGAAAAGTTGAAGTAAGCACGTGGCGCTTGAGGAAGGGAAGGAACTGACGGCCCACTACGCCCACGATTGCGCGAAGATCGAGGAGCCACCTCGGTCGTTACGCGTATAGTGGTCAAGCCCTAAAACACTGATTGAGCAGGGCTAGGGCTAGCTCGTCATGATGGGCCCGTCAAATCAGCCTGCAACAGTTACACGTCAGCAATGACGTCATAATTTGGAAGCATTCGAAGGAAACATAAAAATTTATCGGATGAAGGATTTGAGTCCACGCACGGATTTCGAGCATCCGTACCTAGACTCGGGGGCTACTCCCATCGGGAGCGCTGACGCGCATCCGATAAAATGAAGACTCGACAGAATGGGCAGTCGAAGGAAGAAGGTTTGAGTCAGCACTCGGTTGCAAAGCGCTTGCACCCAGGCACTCGGGGGACTGTTACTCCCATCGGGAGCTCGTGATGCATACCTGATAGAAGTTTTTTGCACTCCAGGATCATGCCCAAGGACTTGATTCTGTGTAGGGTAACGGTGTTTTGCCATCGGCAGTTAACCAAACAACAGTTGGGCACGTTACTCATTATCCTTTGCATAAAGAAAATATATCGGATGACTTATGAAGATCTCGGCAGAGGAAGGTATTTGAGTAGTACAACTTGAGTCTATGCACGGATTGCAAGCATCCGTACCTAGACTCGGGGGCTACTCCCATCGGGAGCGCTGACGCGCACCCGATAAAAAGAAGATGAAGCATAATCAAGATGAACAAGAGCAATGAAGGAGAGGAATGTCAGGAGAAAACATGTACTAGTCTCTACCCGAATTATCTTCGGCTAGACACTCGGGGGCTACTGACGTGGGCATTACCCTTCGGGTAACCAGTATTGCCCTATCTGATATTGACAAATTGGAGGCCCATGAAGATACCTGAAGGCGAGATGGGCCACTAGGTCGGCGCATCAGAAGATTCCTTGACGGGCAAGACAAGGAAGCGAGCAAACAAGGAAAGATTGGATCTAAACTACTGTAAACCTAGTCGTCCTCGGTTAGGACCCTTGAGACCTGGCCTCCTATATAAAGGCCAGGAGAGGGGCTGTCGAAGGACACGAACAATCTCAGCAACCTTAGCCAGGAAAAGCTTAGAGCTAGGTAACCCTAGCAACACCAATCTCGACTAGATCTCAGCCGAAGTATTCGGCACCCCATTGTAACCTGTTTTCATCATAATCAAAGAACAGACAGGCAGGACGTAAGGGTTTTACCTCATCGAGGGCCCCGAACCTGGGTAAATCGCTCTCCCCGCTTGTCTGTGTACCGATGTCTCGTGTCAGCTTGCAGGATTCCATCAACCCTAAACCCCTATCGGAGGGCATTGCCGAGGACAACGGTCGAGAGGCGGCCGCCGCAGCTCGCTCCACCGCCAGTTGCGCGTAGAACTCGAGCTCCTCTGCGATGTGCTACGGATGCGCCGCACGGAAGGCGGCCATTTCCGCCTCATCGCGGTTCCGGATGGACATCCGCATGTATTCTCGGCGGACAGCGCGCTCCTCAGCGCGAGGTTGTCGATGTCGAAGAAGTTCTGCGGCCCGGCGCCGCCGTCGTAGCGCCACATCATGACGTCGTACGCGCGGGCGGCGAGTTCGGCCGAGTCGAACGTCCTGAGCCAAAACCGCTCGCTGCCGCGCTGGATCTCGGCGGTGAACCGGCCGGAGAGGCGGAGCCGCACGCCGTGGTAGCCGGTGGACGAGCGCGGCAGGGCGCGGCGGCATCTCCACCGCAGGCTCGGGGAGGCGGGGCGACGCGGGGCGGCTCGGGGAGGCGGGGCGGCGCGGGGAGGCGGGGCGGTAGGGGGAGGCGGGGCGACGCAGGCGGCTCGGGAGGCGGGGCGGCGGGGAGGTGCGAGAGGCGAGCGGCGGCGCGGAGGCGGGAGGCGGGCGGCGGCGCGGCTCGGGGAGGTGCGAGAGGCGGGCGGTGGGCGGCGGGTGGCGGGGAGGCGTGGATCCGGGGGCGGGGGAGCTCGCGGCGGCGGCAGGGGTCAAGGGGAGGCGGGCGGTGGCACGGAGGTGGGAGGTTGGGAGGGGAAATTTCCCTCCCGCGCGACGAGGAAGAGGAGTGCGGGTTGGGGGCTGTTTGGCCTCCCCAACCCCTAATTCTACAGGTTGAAAATGGGTTTGAGGGTTGGGCCTTTAATTTTTTTTGAGGGTTTGAGGGTTTAGGGCTTCTAGTCTACGCGCTTTTCCTCTCACAAATTGTAAAAAAGCAATTATTTTTGAGGGTTTGAGGGTTTGAGGGCTCTACTAGTGATGCTCTTAGTACTCCCTCTATACCGGTATACATGGGTATAATAATTGGGATTTTGAAGTAATACAAAAAATAGGAGTGATTTGTGTATTAATTGCCTCAATTAACTCCTAAAAACACTCCCAGCCTTTCCCTCTTCCCACGATTTTCCCTCCATGAAAACTGACCAATGCATGCGGGCTCTTCCGCTGAAAAACGCCCAGCGTTGTGCATTCAAAGTGGGTCTAACCCTGATTTTTAGGATTTCATCATTAACCATGGCATGAAACTGAGGGACAAGGTTTGCCTGCGCCTCGTTCATGTGCCCATCCGTGCGCCCGCTAAACACTGATCCACGTCGTTTTAAAGACAGAAAATGGATGCATGGGAGCTAAATTGCATGGACCGTTGCGCCTCGTTCATGTGCCCATCCGTGCGCTCACACATGTTTCGCGCGTCGGATGGTTCCTCTCGTCGTTTCTTTACCTGGCCAAAAAAAATACCGACGACTTTGCGGCGTCCGTCAGCGGCGTTAAGAAGGAGGCGCGACCGAACAGGGTGCTGCTTCCCGTTGACGTGGAGCAGCTCATGCACGCCAACTGGATGTCGTGCCACCGCTAGCGGGACGTGCACCTGCCTGGCGGCGGCTGGTCGGCGGTACCTGCCGCTGAACCTCCGCGCCGATCCCGCCTTTGTCGTCGACTCCAATACCTTGCACAGTCGGATTCGTTTGCCGTCATTCGTGTGTACAACTGGATTCGTTTTATATCTTAATAAAGCGGTCGTATGCATCATTTTGATGCAGAGGCTGGGGAAACCTATTTCGAAAAAAACTCTCCTGCTTGCTTTGGCTAATAGTGCGGGAGAGGATGCAACAAGGCGTTGGGCAAGAACAATAACGAGGTGAGCTGGAAGGAGGCGGCGCATCTGGGATCCTTGGAGGTGGGAGAGAAGGTGCGTCGGCAGCAGCACTTCAAGAGGCCGGCGGTGGGCTGCAGGATGAGGCGACGATAGCGGCTGCGCTAGGAGGAAAATTGAAGAGAGGCTGGAGGGGAGTTGATCACTGCTTTTAGGTTTTTACTCCTTCGCGTATGACCAACTGAAGAAAACCCATATAATATCCTGTCCCTCACATAACGAGGTCCACCGGTCGTGCACCTTCCAAGACCAAGCAACGGTGGAACGAGGAAAGGCCCAGGGCCCACAACCTGACAGGCAGTAAAAAGTCATGCTCGCAGCTGAATCGAACGAACGAGTGGGGACGTCATGAAAAATTCCGGGTAGGCTAGCGCCCTTTATAAGTAGATTTTCCAAATAATAATAGCATATTAATATTATCTCCTAAATCATGTTTTATCCATGCAATGCTTCGGTCAAATTCACATAAATGCCATATATTCCTAATGGGAGCTGCCAATGCAGTAGGATCCTGTTGGAATGGTTCCTCGTCCTGCACCTCCGCTCTGGTAGTCTCTTTTTATTCACCACTCCTTCACCGTCACCCCCACCCATAGTTGCCAGCGAACCAGATCGCCCAGATAGAGGAACAGGATCGAGGAACAAGGTTCGACATGCCAGTGAACAAGGATCAGTCAGGGGTACACATCTCTGGTATGCCAAGTTGGATCGTGGATCACGATCCAATTTGGTTTGGGTCGATGACCCCAAATCGATAGAGTGGGTCGTGATACGCGGGTTCAAATATGATGCTTGAATTACCAATTTTATGCAGAATCAAGGTGTTGCGGTCAAAACCCACCGGCGGGCAGCGACGGGCAACACAGTAGAGCCGGGAACAACCTAGGGCTTCGGCTGGCCCTGGTCCCTCTGAGCGACGGCCCGCAAAGCCTCTGGTACACACGTCCGATGCTGATGCAAGGGCGTGCCACCTGACCTATACCTGGTCAGGAAGGTGATGGAGATGCCTCGCTTAGTTTCCTGCATGGCATACACGTAAACATTAAATACGAGCCTCGATCGGCTCTCAGGTTATCCTGTGAATCGGCTCAGGGAGCCGATCCACCCATGATTCGTACGAGGTGCACGAATATATGGTGGTCCTGCTAGATCAAGATAAAGCTAATGCGATCTACGACGATTTAGGGTTTTCACCGCATAATCGGATCATCCTACTCACGATTGGGCCTCGCGGCCACGCACGGTGATCGTAAGCCGATCCTAGATAGGGCCTAAAAACCAACACGAGGTTGATCCCCGGAACATCCTGTCTAGGACTAGCAAACGACACCCTACGTGCCGCTGGATCCTCCAACCCTTTGTAAGGCCTAACTATTGCAGATATTAAACTAATCCTTGTAAAACAAGGAGCAACCGTAACGGATCGGATCTACTAAATAATGATCAAACGGGGTGCCGCCCCTACACCTAAGATAGGTGTAAGGGCGGCTAGATATGCAAGGGTTGCACTACGATAGCATGTTATACGAAGAACTATGCTAACCCTAACACATCTATGATAACTACGTTGCTCGCCATCAAAAAGGCTTCAGTACGAGCAACGCATGAACAACATGAAGCTTATGCTGCCTAGATCGCAAGATGCGATCTAGGCAGCATGATGCTTACCGGTAGAAACCCTCGAGACGAAGGAGTTGGCGATGTGCGAGATTGATTTGTTGGTTGAACGTTGGTTGTTGTTTATTCCATAAACCCTAGATACATATTTATAGTCCAGGGGACTTTCTAACGTGGGAATAATCCCCACCGTGCATGATACAAACTCTAACTTTTAATCTAAGATACAATCTACCATAATTAAAGATACACGGGCAATCTAGCCCAAACTCTTCGTGCAAGGCCGCTTCAGAGATCTTCCACGTGTAACCTTCCAAGCCCATCTCCCTTACGGCCCACTTCCTGATTTGGCCAAAATCTGGTGATAACACATGCCCCCCTGGTTTTGGCAATGATAATTCCAAAACCACTATGTTTTTCCTTCGAAGGGTCATGTCTTGGCAGAGCAGACCTGTTGCAGCATCCTTCATCATGATGCCCTGTCTTTTCAACTTCTCTGCAAAATTCGATAGCTTTAGCATCACCTCCTCGGAAACTGCAATAGCATTAAATTTCCACCAGATCTCTCATTATTTATCCGTGCCGATCGATTAGCCCTCTTCATCCCCTTCCTCTGTTCTAGCTATCGGCACCAAAAAACCCTCTTCTCCCTCAGCCATGTCGTCTTCTTCCTCCTCTTCCGTCTCTCTCCAATCCTCTTCCTCAAGCGAGTTGGTTCCAGAGCACGACCAGATGGAGGCGTACAACCGCCGGGCTCCCAAACATTGGGACAAGCGGGAGTGGGACTTCGACTTTGTGCCAGAGGGTGAGGACCTCGTCTGGTCAGATGGGGCCATGCCCCTAACCGACGGGGAAGATGACCTCCGGTACCTGGTTGACGGAGCACTGGAGGCGGAGAGTGATGACGACGACCCTCCCTTCCAGGGCAAATTCACCTCCGTCACCAAAGAAGAAGAGGACGACGAAGAAGAAGACGTCTCCTCCGACCTGAAGAAGGAACAGGAGGACGACACCTCCTCCGACGAACCACCACCAAAGCGTATCCGGGGCTGGGCTTGGTCAGACGAGGACGATGATTATGACGAGGAGGAGGTCTCTACTGAAGGTCACAGTAGCAGCAACGAAGAACTCGCCGACAGCAGCAATGGCGGCAGCTACCTCAGCGACGGCGACGACAGCAACAGCCCTTAGAGTAGGGATTTACTAGCATAGGGTTGGCAGTAGTAATCCGTTCCCTTTTGTTGAACAATCGGCTTCTCCTTGTAAGAAATTTTATTATCAATGAAAACTTCTTTTGACTTTGCCGATGTCCTGTATGCTGATTCAGCCGATTTTCCCTCATCTGACTTTGTCGACCGTTAGCCCAATAAATGTTCAATGACTGATGGCAACGCATCGGTCTCTCACGATAATCTGCGAGACAGGTCAATTCAGTCATCCCTCCAAATTAGCCAGTCTTACCGATGATGATAGCACTGCCGATCGCAGTAAGCCGTGGGTTTAGTCTTGAGCAGGTGTCTTTACAAGGGCCCTGGAACTGTCGCTGAATCAGCTTGGATGCTAAAGCTGATACCTCTGTAGCAAAAGCACCCCTTTTCAGAACAGTTGCGATGTAGAGCCAGCCGATTCCAACCAAATTTGCTCTCCAGAGCCAAGAAACTTTCAGGCGAGTTGCCCCCCAAGCCTCACCCAAGGCGAGAATAGTGATGAATCAGCCAAACACGTTACCATTGGCTTCCAAGTTATTAATATGGAACCAGCCGATTCCAACGAAATCGGCTCTCCAAAACAAAGATATTTTAGGGCGAGCTACCCCCCGAGCCTCAATCAAGGCGAGAATACCGGCATGGATGCACAGATCAAACAAAAAGGCTCTGACCTTAGGTAATCTGGTAATCCGAGATAGCCACCATGAAGAATCAGCCAGACTCGCCCCCATCGATCAGTTTCCTTCCACTGGGCGCCGATGTTGTAGATGAAACACCAACAGCTTAACTGACGCAAAGGGTTGACCATCTTGGCGACAATGTGAGCCCTGAGCACATAGCCGGTAGGTCGATGGCTGCGCACCGGCTTCGCTTCTTAATTCTAAAGTCGATGCCCTTGCATCGGCTGTAAAAAATTTTTTTTACTGGCCGATTTTTCCCAACCGGCCCCCAATGTTTCACTGCACATATGTTTACACATGTTTACCTGCAAATGTTCATCTGACTATATGCCCCCCGAGCCGAATCTGCCAGGTGACTGCAGATATCGGCTTTGTGGTTAGCCAAGGCACTGTACTTGCACGTCGGCTCCGCGAGGATTCGGGCTGACTTTCATCCGCCGCCGTGGCCGCTGCCCAGTAGATCGATGTTGAACACAAGCAGAACATGTGGTGAAGATAATTTTGGCCGATTGCTGGAATCGGCCTCCATATCGATTGAAGCGCTGACTGAAGGTTCTGTAATGCCCCTTCATAATTTTTGGGGCCGATCACAAGGACCAGCCTCGCCCCGTTTGCTCATCAGTTTGTCCTTGCTACTCTGTCAGGCTGGTGGATAAAACCAGCCCAACCTCGGACCTTATCATGTTGATGCGCTTGCTGTCGTCCACCTTGAGTGCATCGTGTAATCGTGGAGCACTAAGCTCCGTCGGAAGGACGAGCACCATGTTTGTACCAGCCGATGTTTCATCATCGGCTTTCCTTTGCTTGGGACGCCACTCCATTTTCCGTGGACGACCCTCTTCGTCCAGGGTTCGCTGCACTTTCGCAGCCAGATCAGGTCGTGCCTTCCTTAGCGTATGCAAGTATAACCTTTCGGCTTCCTCCAGGCCGCGCAGTCACTGAACCCTGCGCTTTTGGGAACGGCTGAGTCCATCAGGGCACCACCTTGGACGGTGGTACCTGTCTTCTTCTTCTTCTTGTCCCTCGTCTTCTGAATCCTTGAGATCTTCCCATCGAGGGGACTCAGCACATTTGCTTTGTGGCGGGAGAGGCCCTAAGAGCTTGAACACGGACACGTTGGCTGCCTCCTTCTTCTTCTGGTTGCATTCTGGGCAATTGCCGATTGTGGGCAATCGGCTCATTCCTGAATCCCAGCAGTGTCTGAAGAAGGGGCAGTTGATGACCCACAAGTATAGGGGATCGCAACAGTCTTCGAGGGAAGTAAAACCCAATTTATTGATTCGACACAAGGGGAGACAAAGAACACTTGGAAGCCTTAACAACGGAGTTGTCAATTCAGTTGCACCTGGAAACAGACTTGCTCGCAAGAGTTTATCAGTAGTAACAGTTTTATAGCAGTAGCAGTAGTGAAATAACAGCAGCAGAGTAACAAAGACAGCAGTAGTGATTTTAGTAAACAGCAGGATTAAAATACTGTAGGCACGGGGACGGATGACGGGCGTTGCATGGATGAGAGAAACTCATGTAACAATCATAGCAGGGCATTTGCAGATAATAATAAAACGGTGTCCAAGTACAAAGCAATCAATAGGCATGTGTTCCATATATAGTCGTGCGTGCTCGCAATGAGAAACTTGCACAACATCTTTTGTCCTACCAGCCGGTGGCAGCCGGGCCTCAAGGGAAACTACTGGATATTAAGGTACTCCTTTTAATAGAGTACCGGAGCAAAGCATTAACACTCCGTGAACACATGTGATCCTCACATCGCTACCATTCCCTCCGGTTGTCCCGATTTCTGTCACTTCGGGGCCATCGGTTCCCGGACAATGACATGTGTATACAACTTATAGATAAGACCATAAACAATGATTATCTTCATGAAACAATAACATGTTCAGATCTGAGATCATGGCACTCGGGCCCTAGTGACAAGCATTAAGCATAACAAGTTGCAACAATATCATCAAAGTACCAATTACGGACACTAGGCACTATGCCCTAACAATCTTATGCTATTACATGACCAATCTCATCCAATCCCTACCATCCCCTTCGGCCTACAGCGGGGGAATTACTCACACATGGATGGGGGAAACATGGCTGGTTGATGTAGAGGTGATGGCGGTGATGGCGGCGATGATCTCCTCCAATTCCCCGTCCCGGCGGAGTGCCAGAACGGAGACTTCTGGCTCCCGCGACGGAGTTTCGCGATGTGGCGGCGTTCTGGAGGGTTTCTGGCGACTTCGACTTCTCTCCGTGCGTTTTTAGGTCGAGGCGAATAAGTAGTCCGAAGGAGGGCGTCGGAGGCCGGCCGAGGGGGCCACACCACAGGGCCGCGCGGGCCCCCCCTGGGCCGCGCCGCCCCATGGTGTGGGGCCCTCGGGCCTCCACTTCAATTGCCCTTCTGGCTCCGTTAGTTTCCTGGGAAAATAGGGCCTTCTGCATAAATTCCGAGGTTTTTCCCGAAAGTTGGATTTCTGCACAAAAACGAGACACCAGAGCAGTTCTGCTGAAAACAGCGTTAGTCCGTGTTAGTTGCATCCAAAATACACAAATTAGAGGCAAAACAATAGCAAAAGTGTTCGGGAAAGTAGATACGTTTTGGACGTATCAACTCCCCCCAAGCTTAGCTTATTGCTTGTCCTCAAGCAATTCAGTTAACAACTGAGCGATAAAAGAACTTTCACGAACACATTTGCTCATATGATGTATATATTCTCATGCTATGGCTAATACTTAAGCAGTTCATAATGAGATACATGCAAATAAGATCATCTAACAGCTATGTCAATCATGGAGAAGCACCAACAATTAATAATAAGCATCATGAATCATGTATATAAGCAGAATTGTAATGTTCATAAGAGAGCATGATAAAGTGGTATCTCGCTTGCCTGTATTTGGTTGGCAAAACATAAATGCCCGGGCACCTCTGGAGTTCATAGAAAGACTAGAAGTAGTGATTGTCAAAAGATAAATGCATCAAAGTTATACCACAATCAATCATATTTTGAGACAAGCATATTATACTAAGAATGACAGTTGTGCTCTCAAGATAGTGCTCAAAGAAATAATGGAGACACAACATAAAAGTAAAAGATTGACCCTTCGCAGAGGGAAGCAGGGATTAACATGCGCTAGAGCTTTTCATCTTTATAAAGTCAGGAGTAAAATTATTTTGAGAGGTGTTTGTTGTTGTCAACGAATGGTAATGGGTACACCAACTACCTCGCCAACCGGACTTTCAAGAGCGGCTCCCATGAATTATTGCATACTTATGTGGCACTCCTTCCAACCTTTCTTGCACAAACCATGGCTAACCGAATCCTCGGGTGCCTGCCAACAATCTCATACCATGAAGGAGTGCCTTTTTATTTTATTTTTATTATGATGATGACACTCCCCCCAACCTTTGCTTACACAAGCCATGGCTAACCGAATCCTTCGGGTGCCGTCCAACAATCACAAACCATGGAGGAGTGTCTATTTAAATTAATTAATTTGGGACTGGGAATCCCATTGCCAGCTCTTTTTGCAAAGTTATTGGATAAGCGGATGTGCCACTAGTCCATATGAGAGTCCGTCAAAAGTAAATGACAAGGTTGAAAGCTAAACACCACTTACTTCCTCATGAGCTATGAAACATAAACACAAATTGAGAAGCATTTTGAAGGTTTTAAAGGTAGCGCATGAGAATTTACTTGGAATGGTTTGAAATGCCATGCATAGGTATTTATGGTGGACACGCTGGAATAACTTGGTTTTCATGTGGTTGGAAGCACGAGCAGCGTTCCCGCTCAGTACAAGTGAAGGCTAGCAAAAGACTAGGGAGCGACAAATCAAGAGAGCAGTAACTGTCATAATCATGCTTGCGGCAAAATAAATTAACGGAGGCATAAAAGTGATACAAGAACTCTGAAGCAATATAGATCATCGAGGCTTAATTGACTTTTTGTTCAGTCATATGCATGCGTGAGCATGTGCCAAGTCGATATAAATGAATTATTCAGAGGAGGATACCACAATGCCATACTTACTTATGAATAAAACAATGCAAGCAAACATCCATGACATGTTACTCATATTAATAGATTGGAGCTAAACATGAGAGATCATAAACTACTAGACTTTTTCAAATAACATATACCTCACATGAACCAACTAAGCATGCTCACATGGATGAGTATATGTACAAAAATGAAAACAAATAGAGTTCATACCAGCCTCTCACCACAATCAGATTGTCGTAGATCGTCATTATTGCCTTTTCACTTGTGTAGCTTGGATAATATGAAAGGAAAACCACGCTCCAGCCACCGAAGACCATTGAACTCATAAAGAACTTTACAAACCAAAGAAGAACAGCAAATATTTTTGGTGTTTTCGAATTAGAAACAAGAACAAGAGGAAACAAGCAAACAAAGCAAAATCTTTTTGGGTTTTCTTATGGCAAACTAGCAATAGCAAATAAAGTGAATCAAATGCAAGAAACCAAAGCAAACAAATGATGAAGAGAAACAACAGAAATATTTTTGGTCTTTTTGTGTTTTGGGAAGGAAACAAAGCAAAAACAAGAAATAGCAAACTAAAAGAAACACAGAAAAACGAGATGGCAGAAATCTGCCAAAACCTGACAGCAGTACAGAAATCGATTTTTACAAAAATCTTACGTTGCTCAGATCGAAAAGTGTTCAACTAATGAAAGTTAGATAACAACCTGGGGAACCTGCACAAAAACTGGCAGCTCAAAATAACGCTCTGGCTGTGCGTACGAATTTTTCTAGTAACAGTCCAGAATCTGTTTTCAGGCAGCACTTCCCCAAATATCATCTTCCTCTCATTAGAAAACCACTCAAACGAACAAAACAAGTATGTGCAAGTATCCAGCAACCATAATATGCAAAGAATGAGTGATGCCGGTATACCTCCCCCCAAGCTTAGGCTTTTGGCCTAAGTAGAGTTCAATCCCATCGATCCCATGAAGTAGTGTCTCCGTAATATGAAGATGGGTCGTATTCCGGGTATGTGCTAGAAGAAGCACCCGGATATGTGACGGTGTGGTCGTAGGAGGCCCCGGCGTCCTCCGAGTCATGTTGCTGGTGGAAGTCTTTTATCTTCAAATGTTCATCCACCTCCTCCTTAGTGCACGACCATGACTGCCTGTCAATACTCAACAAACCAGGTTGGGGAAGAGGAATTTCTTTCTCATCCCCGTCAGAAAACAACATTCTATACACCATATTATCTAAAGTAGAGTCAGTGGTAACAAAATGATGACTCTTCATAGCAGTAATGTCGAGTCTCCTAGGGGCCAATGGCACATCATTAGGATCAATAGGAAGATTTAGATATGTTAAAACACGCAGTGCAATGGTTCCTCCAAAAATAGGCCCCCTGGTAGTCAGGCGGCGAGCAATAAGAGCACCAAGGTGATAGGAGGTTTGACCAGTAAGTGCAATATTCAGGAAAGCAAGATGGTAGCTAGAGATATTACTAGTGTTCTCCCTACCAAGAATGCTAGTAGCAATGTAGTATGCAAAATACTTAGTGGCGGGGAGTTGAATGTTCCTTATCTTGCCCCGCTGAATGGTGCGACAATCATCATCAGTGATCCCTCGGTAGAGCTCCAGCAAGTCCCGGGGGTTGTCATCAATCCTACTTGCTGTACCTACAGGGGCAATATCCAAGGCACAACAAAAATCCTTCAATTGCATAGTAACAGTATTACCATAGATCCTGAATGCAACCGTCGGCTCATATTGCTTGTTGTTGAACTGGAAACTCTCGACGAAGATCTTGGTGAGCATATAGTATTGCTCCCTTTCATCTTCCATATAGGTGGTTAACCCTGCCCTGTTGACGAGGGTTAAGAAATCCTCCAATATCCCTGCATTCCTTAGAAAATCATAGCATGGAAAAGTAGAAGCATTAGGAGGCCCGTTGTCCTCTTCAGGCGCGAAGCTAGGCGCGAGGATGTCTTCATTGTATGATCGCCTAATCCGGGTGGCGGCCCTAGAAGGCCTCCCGGTGCTGGTTGTCCCTTTCTTGAACAACTCTCCAAAGCTAAACTTCTTCATAGCTTCTCTAAAATTTTCAACAAATGACATAAAAATTTGGTTTGGTGACATATAATTGAGGGAAACTACCATGGGAACTTGCTAGAGTACTAATCATGCATCAAAACTAGTTTCTACCACTTAGAACAAGCATGCAAGCTCACTAAACATGTTACCTACAGCAGCAAAATATTCAAGATATACTCAACCAAACGAAATTCTACTTGGATGGGTGGAGGAGTCACATACCGAAGAGCAAATGTGCCAAATTTCAGACAGAAATCTGAGCTGAGCAAAGAGATCGAGAAATCTGGAGCTCTGGAGCAAAAACGCGAGAGAGAGGAACTTGGTACGAGTTTTTTCGGGAGAGAGAAGGTGCTGGGAGAAAGAGATGACAAAGTGGGGCAAAGGGGGGCCCACACCACTTGGTGGCGCGGCCACCTCCTTGGCCGCGCCGGCCTGTGGTCTGGCGCCCTCTGGTGCCCCACAGGTCATCCTCTGGTGCTCCCAGGTGCCTCGTCGAAAAATAGGACCAACGGTATAATTTTTGTGAATTTTTGAAAACTTTGAAAAATGCACATTTCTGGGTATTTAGTTTATAATTACTGGCCAGGAAAAATTTCGAAATCTCCAAATAACTAAGGAACTTTGCAAATTAAAAGTGCTACAGCAACTAGAGCAAGTGGAGGAAGAAAGAGATGTTGTTTACCTCCTCTATGCATATAAAAGGTATTTGTTAACAAGGTTGATCAAGTCTTGCCACCAAATAAGTTTTACATAGCATAAGAAGAAATAAACCTCAAATCAATCATGTTACCTTGAATTGTATTGATATGGATCCAATCACGAGAGTTTGATATTCTTCTTTAGGCTCATATATAGGACAATCAATAGTTCCCACTTTAATACTTCTCACATTAGTAATAGTATTGACTCCACATACTTTATCAATCCTCTTGGGAAAATAAACGGTATGTTCCCTATCATCAACATTGAAAGTAACCTTTCCTTTGTTGCAATCAATAACAGCCCCTGCGGTGTTAAGAAAGGGTCTCCCAAGAATAATAGACATATTATCATCTTCAGGCATTTCCAACACAACAAAATCAGTTAATATCAAGCAGTTAGTAGTAACTTGAACAGGAACATTCTCACATATACCAACAGGAATAGCAGTAGATTTATCAGCCATTTGTAAAGATATATCAGTAGGTATCAACTTATCTAAATAAAGTCTCTTATAAAGAGAAAAAGGCATAACACTAACACCGGCTCCCAAGTCACATAGAGCAGTTTTAACATAATTATTCTTAATAGAACAAGGAATAGTAGGTATACCTGGGTCGCCCAACTTCTTTGGAATTTTGCCATTGAAGGAGTAATTAGCAAGCATAATGGAAATTTCCTCATTGGGGATTTTCCTTTTGTTAGTAACAATATCTTTCATATACTTTGAATAAGGAGGCAATTTAATAGCATCGGTCAAAGGGATTTGCAAGAATAAAGGTTTCATCCAATCGCAAAATTTATTATAGTGTTCTTCTTCCTTTGATTTTAGTTTCTTAGCAGGAAAAGGCATTTGCTTTTGCACCCAAGGTTCTCTTTCATTACCATGTTTCTCAGCAATAAAATCTTCTTTAGTGTACTTTTTATTTTTAGCATGCTTTTCAGGTTCTTCTTCAACCTCTTCTTTATCAGGAGTATCATTCTTATCATTATCTTTATCATGTTCATTACCACTTTCAGTTTCAGCATCAGAAATAGAAATACTATTAGGATCATTTACAGGTTCAGAGGATTCTACAACATTTTTATGCTTCTTCTTCTTTTTCTTCTTAGAATGAGCACTAGGTTCAATACGTTGAGAATCTTGTTCAATTCTTTTGGGATGCCCTTCAGGATATAGAGGATCCTGGGTAGAGACACCACCTCTGGTTGTTACTTCATAAGCATGTTTTTCTTTAGAACTATTCCCTAACAAGTCATTTTGCACTTTAGTGAGTTGATCAATTTGAGTTTGAATCATATGAAAATGTTTAACAAGCATCTTAACATCATTGGAGGTTCTCTCCACAATACCATGCAATTCACTAATAGCTCGAGAATTTTCCATTAAATGATTCTCTACTCTCATATTAAAATTTTCTTGCTTAACAATATAATTATCAAACTCATCTAAGCATTGTGTAGGGGGTTTCGAATACGGAATATCCTCCCTAGTAAAGCGCTGAAGGGATTTTACCTCAATCATGGATGAAGGGGGAATTATCTCACATATATCTTCTATGGGAGGAAGGTTCTTCACATCTTCAGATTTAATACCTTTCTCTTTGAGAGACTTCTTGGCTTCCCTCATATCTTCATCATTTAATTTAATCATACCCCTCTTCTTCAATATTGGCGTTGGAGTTGGTTCAGGTGTAGTCCAATCATCATGATTCCGGCTTATTTTAGCCAATAATTCTTCAGCGTCGTCTGGAGTTCTTTTCCTGAAAACACAACCAGCACAACTATCCAGGTATGCCCTAGACTCAATGGTTAGTCCACTATAAAATATATCAAGTAAATCATGCTTTTCCAAATCATGGTCAGGCAGAGCTCTAATAAGAGAGCAAAATCTCGCCCAAGCCTCAGGCAATTTCTCTTCATCTCCCTGGTCAAAATTATAAATTCTCTGCAAAGCAATATGTTGAGCACTAGCAGGAAAGTATTTGCGGAAGAAAACATCAAGCAATTCTTTTGGACTTCTAATAGAATTAGGTGGCAGATTATTATACCAAGTTTTAGCGTCATCCTTTAATGAGAATGGAAAGATTTTAGCAACAAAGTAAGTACGCATCTTGACATCATCAGAAAACAAGCTACTAAGAGTAGATAACTCAGTCATGTGTTCAACAGCACTTTCTTTTTCAGTACCACAAAAGGGTGTTTTCTCAACAATAGCTATATGAGATAGATCAAGAGAAAAATCATAATCTTTATCCCTAATGTTTATAGGAGATGTGGCAAATTTAGGATCAGGAGACAGTTTATATCTAACAGTATGTTCTGCAAGCAACTTTTTAATTTTTCTTGCATCAGTAGTAGCTTTGCATTTTTCAATAAAATCATCATTAAGCTCCACATAATCTTCATCAGGATCATCACTAAAATAATCAAGTTCAGTTGAATTAACAGGTGTAGTAGCATTAGGAGTTTCAGTATTTTCAATTTGTCTAGACCTAGCAATTGTAGCATCTAGAAAAGATCCCAATGAACCACTATCATCAAGCACAGCAGAAATATTATCAATATTATGAGAGTTTTCAGATTCAGCAGAAGTACCCGCATTTGAAGCATGCGGCGGTGAAACAAGTTTATCAATCACAGATGGCGAATCAAGAGCAGCAGAGGTACTCAGAATTGTACCTTTTCTTGTAGTGGATGGTAATATGGCGATCTTAGTATCGCGAGGTTTACCCATGATGGATAATTTGCAGCGAACAATATTAATCCAAGTGAACTTCCAAATAAAGCTATGCTCCCCGGCAACGGCGCCAGAAAATAGTCTTGATGACCCACAAGTATAGGGGATCGCAACAGTCTTCGAGGGAAGTAAAACCCAATTTATTGATTCGACACAAGGGGAGACAAAGAACACTTGGAAGCCTTAACAACGGAGTTATCAATTCAGTTGCACCTGGAAACAGACTTGCTCGCAAGAGTTTATCAGTAGTAACAGTTTTATAGCAGTAGCAGTAGTGAAATAACAGCAGCAGAGTAACAAAGACAGCAGTAGTGATTTTAGTAAACAGCAGGATTAAAATACTGTAGGCACGGGGACGGATGACGGGCGTTGCATGGATGAGAGAAACTCATGTAACAATCATAGCAGGGCATTTGCAGATAATAATAAAACGGTGTCCAAGTACAAAGCAATCAATAGGCATGTGTTCCATATATAGTCGTGCGTGCTCGCAATGAGAAACTTGCACAACATCTTTTGTCCTACCAGCCGGTGGCAGCCGGGCCTCAAGGGAAACTACTGGATATTAAGGTACTCCTTTTAATAGAGTACCGGAGCAAAGCATTAACACTCCGTGAACACATGTGATCCTCACATCGCTACCATTCCCTCCGGTTGTCCCGATTTCTGTCACTTCGGGGCCATCGGTTCCGGACAGCGACATGTGTATACAACTTATAGATAAGACCATAAACAATGATTATCTTCATGAAACAATAACATGTTCAGATCTGAGATCATGGCACTCGGGCCCTAGTGACAAGCATTAAGCATAACAAGTTGCAACAATATCATCAAAGTACCAATTACGGACACTAGGCACTATGCCCTAACAATCTTATGCTATTACATGACCAATCTCATCCAATCCCTACCATCCCCTTCGGCCTACAGCGGGGGAATTACTCACACATGGATGGGGGAAACATGGCTGGTTGATGTAGAGGTGATGGCGGTGATGGCGGCGATGATCTCCTCCAATTCCCCGTCCCGGCGGAGTGCCAGAACGGAGACTTCTGGCTCCCGCGACGGAGTTTCGCGATGTGGCGGCGTTCTGGAGGGTTTCTGGCGACTTCGACTTCTCTCCGTGCGTTTTTAGGTCGAGGCGAATAAGTAGTCCGAAGGAGGGCGTCGGAGGCCGGCCGAGGGGGCCACACCACAGGGCCGCGCCGCCCCATGGTGTGGGGCCCTCGGGCCTCCACTTCAATTGCCCTTCTGGCTCCGTTAGTTTCCTGGGAAAATAGGGCCTTCTGCATAAATTCCGAGGTTTTTCCCGAAAGTTGGATTTCTGCACAAAAACGAGACACCAGAGCAGTTCTGCTGAAAACAGCGTTAGTCCGTGTTAGTTGCATCCAAAATACACAAATTAGAGGCAAAACAATAGCAAAAGTGTTCGGGAAAGTAGATACGTTTTGGACGTATCAGCAGTCCCAGTGCCTACCGTTGTCGTCTTGCTCCCTTGATTCTCCTTTGGCACGGCGCTCGTGCTCCTCCTCATCGTGATTGTGCCGACGATGTCTTCTGGCTTCTCTAGCAAGACGATTTCTTTCATCATCATCGCTGGATCGTCGGCGTTGGTCATACTGACTCACATACTTGTTGAGGAGGTGATCAGAGAGGGGTCGCTGATATCTTATGTTCTTCACTTCTCCCTCTGTGACGTAGCGCTTGCCATCATGACGGAGCCGATCGCGTGGAGCGGCCTCCTCTGTGTCCTTGCTACGAGAGCAGCTGCCCTCGTCTCCATCTTTGCCAGAGTGGTGCCCAGGTCCTACCATGTTGATGCTGAACGAGGATCCTGGCTGGCAACCTTCAGGGTAAGTGCATTCCACCATGTTAACGGTGGGGAAGGGTTGGGTGTCGACCTTCATGGCGTACTGGTTGAAAATTAGACGCCCTTTTTCTATCGCCGTTTGGATCTGCTGACGCCACACCCTGCAGTCGTTGGTGGCATGGGAGAGCGAGTTATGCCATTTGCAATATGGCTTTCCGTTCAGCTCTTGTACCGTGGGGAATTTGAGACCTTCGGGAATCGTCAACTGCTTCTCCTTGAGCAGGAGGTCGAAGATTTGCTCAGTTTTGGTCACGTCAAAATCAAACCCCCGGGGCGGGCCTAGTGGCTTTACCCATTTGCAGGACATGGGGGTTCCCCCCCGAGTCCATTCAGCCACTGCTACCTCTTGATCTCCCGCAGAAACTTCGTCTTCCTCTGCCTCGACCAGGATTACTGCACGCTTGAATTTGTCCTGGTACAGGTCCGGGTGGCGCTGTTCATATGCCGACAGTTTCTGAACCATGTGCGCCAGTGAGGGGTAGTCTGCTTGGGAGGCCATGTCCTTGAGCGGTGTTGCAAGGCCCGCTACTGCCAACTCGACTGCTTCCTTTTCAGTCACACGAACCGAATAACATCGGTTCCTAAGATTCCTGAAGCGCTTGATGTATTCTGTCACAGTTTCTCCACGCTTCTGACGTATTTGTGCTAGATCGGCAAGGCCAGACTCGGAAGCCTCTGAGTGGTACTGCATATGGAACTGTTCTTCCAACTGCTTCCAAGTCCGGATCGAGTCTGGTGGCAACGAGGTGTACCACCCGAAAGCCGATCCCGTGAGGGACTGTGAGAAGAACCTCACGCGTAGAGAATCCGACACTGAGGCCGTTCCTAGCTGTGCCAAATATCGGCTCACATGCTCGATGGAGCTGGAACCATCTGATCCACTGAATTTGGAGAAATCAGGGAGCCGATATTTAGGTGGTAGCGGGATCAATTCGTAGTCGTCAGGGTACGGCTTGGAATAGCCGATTGCCCTCCTTTTCGGCACCATGCCGAACTGGTCTCTCAGTATGGTGCTGATCTGATCCGCTGTGCTGGCTGCAGGAGTTGAACTCTGAAGATTCGCCGGGGTGGCGTACTTAGCCAGCCATGTTTGCTTTTCCAGCTCTGAGCCAACTGCAGGAGCTGTGTCGTGGTATCGTCACGGCATATGCCATAGGGTGGCTAATCGAAGTGGTTCCTGAGAGATCTCACGGCGGTATCCGGAAGCGGGTATGGGCACGAGCGACACGGCGACGTACCCAGGTTCGAGGCCCTCCGGTGGAGGCAAAACCTCTACTCCTGCTATGAGTGTATATGATGATCACACAAAGATGCTGGTGCTCCTAGAGCTGTGTCCGGCTGGCCCTGAGAGGCTAAGGGAGACGATGGTCTCTCTCACAGGGCAGCTCTGTAGGTAGGTGAAAGCAATAAATGATCGATCGTCCCCGCACTAGAGGGGTAGTGCGGCTTATATAGGCACCGGCACTTTTACACATAAGACCCTATAGTCTACTGGCCGGCTTGGCCGGCTTCGGCTCCCGCTCCTTCCCGAGGCGGTGACGTCAGGAGTGGTTGAGCGTCATGGCCTGTCCCATCCGGCTGCCACGGTCAGCGGTATGGAGGAGGTGTCCCTGTCGCCGTCAGCCACTGTGGCCGGTACGGATCGTCGTAAGCCCTGACGGCCTGTCCATCGCGCGGCACTATTTCTCCACAGTGCCCCGCGTTTTACGGAAGATGGAGTCAGCGTGGACTTTAGGAACCCGGATCACCAACCCGGTTCCTTCCAGTGCAAGACTCGCCAGCCTCGAGTCGGTCTGAGGTTCAAGCCCCAGTCGGATATGGCTTGTAGAAGCCGGCCCAGCTACAGCATTGGTGGCCGTAGCCAGGCCGACTAGGACCTAGAGCCAGCCGGCTTCCGGACCAGCCGGCCACGGCGCCAGCCGGCTGCACCTCAGCCGGCCTTGCCGCGAGCCGGCCAGTGGCCAGCCGGTTGCTCCGCGTCCATTGCCCTACCCGGGGTCTTCCCCCCGACAAGCTGAGCTCTGGAGGTTCGTCGGGGTGGCGTACTTAGTTAGCCACGTCCCTCCTGTTTTCCTAGAAGTCCCTGATGTTGTGGCCTGGTTTGTGAGCGCCCAGTTACCGCAATCTGGCACATACGTGCACGTGTACCCGTGAGGGATCTCCTTAGGCGCCTCATGCAAGAACTGGTAGTCACTAGGGTCACCACCGATCTTGTAGACGACGAATGCCGGTGAAGTCGGCACTTCTGGTGCTGCCAACGCAAATGGCAGCGGTGGACGGGACTGGAGTGGCAACTCTCCTTGATGCGTCCCGAGAGCTGGTCCTGACAGCGAGTACTGGTGCCTCATGATCTCCTGGATCACGCGAAGAGCGACACGCTCCAACGTGTTTACCAGGTTCTCAGAGTGGCGGTGTAGCGAGTGAGCCACCAAGTAGTTGATCTCCTGCCGCAGGGACCTAGTGCGTTCTTCCGACGGGGCAGAGAGGTCTATCCCATCGAGTGCACCATTAGGTGAGAACCCCTTCCACCTGATGCCATGTGAACGGGTTCTGTGGAAAGAGCCGATGAGGTCGGCTTCGAGGATGACTTTGATCTCGTCATACTTCTTCTTGAGCTCGTCGGTCAGATCCTCGTACGTGACTGGAGTGCCGTCCGCCATCTCAGATGTAGATGGCGAGGTGGTTGATGTCGAAGCTTGTCCCACCGGGCGTGCCAGAATGTGTTGCGGTTAAAACCCACCGGCGGGCAGCGACGGGCAACACAGTAGAGCCGGGAACAACCTAGGGCTTCGGCTGGCCCTGGTCCCTCTGAGCGACGGCCCGCAAAGCCTCTGGTACACACGTCCGATGCTGATGCAAGGGCGTGCCACCTGACCTATACCTGGTCAGGAAGGTGATGGAGATGCCTCGCTTAGTTTCCTGCATGGCATACACGTAAACATTAAATACGAGCCTCGATCGGCTCTCAGGTTATCCTGTGAATCGGCTCTGGGAGCCGATCCACCCATGATTCGTACGAGGTGCACGAATATATGGTGGTCCTGCTTGATCAAGATAAAGCTAATGCGATCTACGACGATTTAGGGTTTTCACCGCATAATCGGATCATCCTACTCACGATTGGGCCTCGCGGCCACGCACGGTGATCGTAAGCCGATCCTAGATAGGGCCTAAAAACCAACACGAGGTTGATCCCCGGAACATCCTGTCTAGGACTAGCAAACGACACCCTACGTGCCGCTGGATCCTCCAACCCTTTGTAAGGCCTAACTATTGCAGATATTAAACTAATCCTTGTAAAACAAGGAGCAACCGTAACGGATCGGATCTACTAAATAATGATCAAGCGGGGTGCCACCCCTACACCTAAGATAGGTGTAAGGGCGGCTAGATATGCAAGGGTTGCACTACGATAGCATGTTATACGAAGAACTATGCTAACCCTAACACATCTATGATAACTACGTTGCTCGCCATCAAAAAGGCTTCAATACGAGCAACGCATGAACAACATGAAGCTTATGCTGCCTAGATCGCAAGATGCGATCTAGGCAGCATGATGCTTACCGGTAGAAACCCTCGAGACGAAGGAGTTGGCGATGCGCCGAGATTGATTTGTTGGTTGAACGTTGGTTGTTGTTTATTCCATAAACCCTAGATACATATTTATAGTCCAGGGGACTTTCTAACGTGGGAATAATCCCCACCGTGCACGATACAAACTCTAACTTTTAATCTAAGATACAATCTACCATAATTAAAGATACACGGGCAATCTAGCCCAAACTCTTCGTGCAAGGCCGCTTCAGAGATCTTCCACGTGTAACCTTCCAAGCCCATCTCCCTTACGGCCCACTTCCTGATTTGGCCAAAATCTGGTGATAACACAAGGGTATTAATAAGCCCAAATATCAAAAGACAATGGAAAAGAGGCGCAGAATCAAGGGTATTAATAAGTCCAAATATGACGCTTGGAATTGCCATTTTTACGCTTTATTTTTAATGGCCTTACCATATTTCAGGGGCGCTAATATGGGAACTTCGGGATCACGACCCAACGACGAATCGCGTCGATCCACTCGCGTTCCCGCCCCTCGATCCGGGCCGATCGACCCAGGGTCACGGAACGCGCCACCGATCCCGAACCCTACAACTATGCCCCCACCTCCCCCTCCATGATGGCTGCATGTGTGTCAGCGACCTAACTAATTAACTTGCAATGCCACCATCTCCTTCTCTTCCTCCCCACTACACCCCAACCTAACAACCAAAGCAAAATGCCACCCTATAGACATAAAGAGAGATTGGTCGCCTGATAATAATCTTGAAAAGAGAGGACAACACGGAGTATTGCATTTCTTAATTTCTTTAATGGAAACAAAATCATGCATTGCCCGATAATTTTGGTCATTCCCAACAGACTAACCAAAAAGGAAACATATTACTAGATATATAAGACATCATTTGCCACAACAGAACATCCAGTATCAAGCCAACACCTAGAGTAGGGCTACTAGCAGCTCAAACCTCAGTATGCAAAGAAATATGTGTAGAAAAATGCATGCACACGTATTCCAACAGTATGAATGCATACAAGTATCGGACAAACAGAGCAAGGATAGTATTACCTCGGGGCAGCTAGTTGCACCAACAAGTGTAAGCCACAGAGTTCTTACACCGGTAGACATCCTCAGAACATGAAACACACTCGCTCCAAAGGAATGTCCTTGGGGAGTCATAGCCAGGGACATGCCTGTCATATGAGGGAGCCTTGTAATGTCTTCCATCAAGTACCGCTTGTTAGTAATGTCCTGGTGTATATTCGTGTGAAGACACAAAAGTGGATCATTGTGATGGTTAGTGATGCATTGATGTACCGTGGGAAGTCACATAAAAGGATACTAAATAATAAATAGAAAAGACACGAGAATCTCGTTTACAAAGCCAATAACACAATACATGGTTCTTTATCCTAGTATAAGCCTAAGTTCTCACTTGAATAACAGAAATACAAGAGCAGCCTAGTGGTTTGTAACATCAATGTTAACTAGTACACAAATGCATATACAAGAGCAACTTAGTGGTTTGTAACATGAACGTTAACTACTCAAAGGCGTAACGCCACATCATAGGATAAAAAGCTACTATGAATGAATGGGTGTGCTAAGCCATGTTTTAGGAATTTAAGCAAAGAAACGTGAGTGGGAATTTCGTTGTATGCATATGGCTAATTCTTTAATTTAGACTACATAATAATGACATAACTCACATAAATATAAACTCACCGGCAGATAAATAAGCCTGAATTTGAGATTAGGGATGACCTCAAAACACTTCAGAAGCCTCAGAAAGTAGCTATTGGGGGCATAGTCATGTTTTCCATATGGAAAATGATACTATTCCCCCCGGGGGCTACGCTCGCTTGCAACCTCCGGGTGCGTGGCCCTTCGATGCCCAGGATCATGTGGCTCTCCTTCTCCCTGGCCCCACCAACCAACGGCCAAAAAGATCAGCCCAACCTTATGTCTAGCTAGGATTCCCCTCGCTCGCCTCCACTAAGCTGTTGGAGATATGCCCAAGAGGCAATAATAAAGTGGTTATTATAATATTTTTGTGTTTATGATAAATATTTGCATACCATGTTATAATTGTATTAACCGAAACATTGATACATGTGTATTATGTAAACAACAAGGAGTCCCTAGTAAGCCTCTTGTATAACTAGCTTGTTGATTAATAGATGATCATGGTTTCATGATCATGAACATTGGATGTTATTAATGACAAGGTTATGTCATTGGATGAATGATATAATGGACACACACCCAAATAAGCGTAGCATGAGATCAAGTCATTAAGTTCAACTTGCTATAAGCTTTCGATACATAGTTACCTAGTCCTTCGACCATGAGATCATGTTAATCACTTACACCGGAAGGATGCTTTGATTACATCAAACACCATTGCGTAAATGGGTGGTTATAAAGATGGGATTAAGTATTCGAAAAGTGTGAGTTGAGGCATATGGATCAAGAGTGAGATTTGTCCATCCCGATGATGGATAGATATACTCTGGGCCCTCCCGGTGGAATGTCGTCTAATTAGCTTGCAAGCATGTGACTGGGTCACAAGAGATGACATACCACGGTACGATTAAAGAGTATTTTTCGGTAACGAGGTTGAACAAGGTATGGAGATACCGATGATCGAACCTCGGACAAGTAAAGTATCGCGTGACAAAGGCAATCGGTATCGTATGTAAATGGTTCAATCGATCACTAAGTTATCGCTGAATGTGTGGGAGCCATTATGGATCTCCAGATCCCGCTATTGGTTATTGGTCGGAGAGGAGTCTCGACCATGTCTGCATAGTTCACGAACCGTAGGGTGACGCACTTAAGGTTCGATGTCGCATAAGTAGATTCGAAATATGAGATGGAGACAAAATTTGTTCGGAGTCTCGGATGGGATCCAGGACATCACGAGGAGGTCCGGAATGGTCCGAAGAATAAGATTCATATAAGGGAAGTTGATTTCTAGGTTTCGGAAAAGTTCGGGATTTTTCCGGTGAAAGACCGGGAAGGTTCTAGAAGGTTCCGGGGTCCCACCAGTGGGCCCACGACCCTAGGAGGCCTAGCATGGGCCGAGGGGATGCACCCTAGCCTAATGGGCCAGGGGCACATGCCCCCCAAGGCCCAGCTGGCCAACCCCTTAGGGTTTTCCCAAAACCCTAGGGGGGATCAACTTGGGGGGAAGAAATGCCCCTTCCCCTTGTGGCCGCCGGCCCTAGATGGGTTTGGAGCGCAGGGGGGCCACCAGAACCGACCTCCCCCCTATATAAAGAGGGGAGGGGGCAGGGGGCACAACCCATCCCATCAGACCAAGTTCTGGCCGCCCCCTCTCTTCTCCATATTGTTGCTCCGGCTTAGGCGAAGCCCTGCAGCTTTTCTCCTCCACCACCACCACCATGCCGTCGTGCTGCTGGGATTCTGAGGGGATCTACCACACCTCCGCTGCCTGCTGGAACGGGGAGAGGACGGGCTTCATCGAGACCGTACGCATGACCGAGTACGGAAGTGCTGCCGGATTGCAGCACGGACGATCGACTACATCAACAACGAGATCTAATCTCGTAGGCTTTGGAATCTTCATGGGTTAGTCTCATGATCTTCTCGTTGCTTCGATCTTGGTAGATTAGATCTTGCTTCTTCCTAGATTGGATCTTGGTTTTTGTTCATGTTCACGGTAGAATTTTTTTGTTTTCCATGCAACGAACCCTTCAGTGGTATCAGAGCCGTGTCTATGCATAGATCTGTTGCACAAGTAGAACACAATGATTTTTGTGGGTGTTGATGCTTTTGTTGTTTTTAGTTAGTGTACTTTTCATCTTGCGGGATGGTGGGATGAAGCGGCCCGGGCTAACTTTACATGACCGCGTCTCATGAGACTTGCTCCACGCTTGACATGCAACTCGTATTGCATAAGTGGCTTTACGGGTGTCTGTCTCTCCCACCATAGTGAAGATACAATTTACTCTTTCTATTGACAACACTAGTATCACCGTTGTGGTTCATGTTCGTAGGTAGATTGGATCTCACTCGAAAACCCTAAACCACGTAAAATATGCAAACCAATTTAGAGGCGTCTAACTTGTTTTTGCAGGGTTTGTTGATGTGATATGGCCATGTGATGATGATTATATTTGATGTATGAGATGTTCATTATTGTATTATGGTAACCGGTAGGAGCCTAATGGTTGTCTTTAATTTTTGTTAAAGACATGCGTGTCTATTCATCATGTAATAGCTTTATTTCAAGTAGTTGTTATAGTAGCTATAAGTGATGGACAACCATGAAGCGGCGCCACTCACTACAAGAAAAGTTGCCATGGCCGACGAAGTTGAAGTCGCGCCGTGGTTGCTGGTGCACCATGGCCGACTATTTTTGGTCCCTCCGTGGTGCATGTCAAAACTTTTTTTTTCTCGTTTTTGAGGCCACCTAGCCCGACGAAAGCGGCCAAAACGTCGCGTATGGTGGCTCGGGACGTGGTGCATCGCGAATTCTCGGGTTCGCCGGCCGAGTCAATGCAAATCCGCACCGCCTAGGGATGTAGGGCCCAGATGGCAGCCTCTCTAGCATTGTTTTTTTTCTCGATCGCGCCATCTCGTTCAACGCTCTCCGATCGAGCCGTTTACGATGCAGGATCATGGGTCCCGCTTGTCATCCTCTATGAACCAAATTTCTTTCTTTTCTTGGATTTTTTTGACCCCCTGATTTCTGGCTACTTCCTTTTTCTTTTGATCCCTTGCCGCCTTGGAAACGTTGAGACCGCTGCAGCTAAATGGGACCCGCATGTCATCCTCTATGAGCAATCAACTTTCTTTTCTTGGAGTTTTTTTTGGCACCTCATATTTGGTCACTTGCCTTTTTTTTTGATCCCCTGCCGCCTCTCAAACGGTGATACCGCTGCTGCTAAATGGGACCCGCATGTCATCCTCTATGTACTATAAAACTTTCTTTTCTTGAATTATTTTTGGCTCCTGATATTTGGTCACTTGCCTTTTTCTTTCGATCCCCTGCCGCCTCTCAAACAGTGAGACCGCTGCAGCTAAATGGGACCCGCATGTCATCCTCTATGAGCAATCAACTTTCTTTTCTTGGAGTTTTTTTTGGCACCTCATATTTGGTCACTTGCCTTTTTCTTTCGATCTCATGCCACGTTTGAAACGTTGAGGAACCTGCTGGCTCATGGGACCCGCATGTCATCCTCTATGTGCTATAAAAGTTTCCTTTGTTGGATTTTTTTCACCCTCTGATTTTTGGCTTGCCTTTTTCTTTTGATCCCCTGCCCCCTTTGAAACGTTGAGTAAGCTGCTGGCTCAAGGGACCCGCATGTCATCCTCTATGTCCATCAACTTTCTTTTCTTGGATTTTTTTGACCCCCTAATTACTAGCTACTTTCTTTTTCTTTTGATCTCAAGCCGCATTTCAAACATTGAGACCGCTGCTGCAAAATGGGACCCACGTGTCATCCTCTATGTACAATAAATCTTGGATTATTTTTGGCTCCTGATATTTGGTCACTTGCCTTTTTTTCTTTCGATCTCATGCCACGTTTGAAACGTTGAGGAACCTGCTGCTAAATGGGACCCGCATGTCATCCTCTATGTACTATAAAACTTTCTTTTCTTGGATTATTTTTGGCACCTCATATTTGGTACTTGACTTTTTCTTTCGATCCCCTGCTGCCTCTCAAACAGTGATACCGCTGCTGCTAAATGGGACCCGCATGTCATCCTCTATGTAAATCATGTTTCTTTTCTTGAATTATTTTTGGCTCCTGATATTTGGTCACTTGCCTTTTTCTTTCGATCTCATGCCACGTTTGAAACGTTGAGGAACCTGCTGGCTCATGGGACCCGCATGTCATCCTCTATGTGCTATAAAAGTTTCCTTTGTTGGATTTTTTTTCACCCGCTGATTTTTGGCTTGCCTTTTTCTTTTGATCCCCTGCCCCCTTTGAAACGTCGAGTAAGCTGCTGGCTAAAGGGACCCGCATGTCATCCTCTATGTCCATCAACTTTCTTTTCTTGGATTTTTTGACCCCCTAATTACTAGCTACTTTCTTTTTCTTTTGATCTCAAGCCGCATTTCAAACATTGAGACCGCTGCTGCAAAATGGGACCACATGTCATCCTCTATGTACAATAAATCTTGGATTATTTTTGGCTCCTGATATTTTGGTCACTTGCCTTTTTCTTTCGATCTCATGCCGCCTTTGAAACGTTGAGTAAGCTGCTGGCTCATGGGTCCCGCATGTCATCCTCTACGAACAATAAAAGTTTCCTTTCTTGGAGTTATTTTTGACCCCTAATTTCTGGCTATTTGCCTTTTTATTTTGATCCCCTGCCCCTTTGAAACGATGAGGACGCTGTTGGCAGGTCGGTCCCACATGTTATCCTCTATGAATAATAAAAGTTTCCTTTGGTGGATTTATTTTTGACCCCTAATTAATTTCTGGCTATTTCCTTTTTTTTCTTTTGATCCCCTGCCGCCTTGGAAACGTTGAGGATGCTGCTGCCTCATCGGTCCCGCATGTCATCCTCTCAGAACGATAAATGTTTTCTTTTCTTGGATTTTTTTACCAACTGATTTTTGGTTTTTTTTTTATTTTCGACCCCCTGCCTTTGAAACGTTGACGACGCTGCTGGCTCATGGGTCCCTGATGTCAGCCTCCCCGTACAAGAAACATGTGATATCTTGATTATTTTGCAGACAATAAACAGTGTATTTCGCTCTGAGCTATTGCAAACGGATAAATTAAATCTTTATTTTTACAACTTATATCTTGAATCTCCTTGTTTTTTGTTTTTGCGAAGCATAGGACATTCCTGTTTTTTTTTTTTGAGAAAAATCCGAACTTTCATGTTCTGGAGTGGGCTGAAATTGTACGAATCAAAAGGCCCAGAAGGATAGTTCGAAGGCCCAGATGTCCAGATGCAGCCCAATTGAAATCTTTCTTTTCTTGGATTTTTTTCACCCCCTGATTTCTGGCTACTTCATTTTTCTTTTGGTCATGTGCCACCTTGGAAACGTTGAGACCGCTGCTGCAAAATGGACCCGCATGTCATCCTCTATGTACAATAAAGTTTCTTTTCTTGGATTATTTTTGGCTCCTGATATTTGGTCACTTGCCTTTTTCTTTCGATCTCATGCCACATTTGAAATGTTGAGGAATCTGCTGGCTCATGGGTCCCGCATGTCATCCTCTATGTACAATAAAAGTTTGATTTCTTGGATTTTTTTTCACCCTCTGATTTTTGGATATTTCCTTTTTCTTTTGATCCCCTGCCGCCTTTGAAACGTTTAGTAAGCTGCTGGCTCATAGGTCCCACATGTCAGCCTGTATGAACGATAAAGCTTTCCTTTCTTGGAGTTTTTTTTGACCCCCTAATTTCTGGCTACTTTCTTTTTCTTGTGATCTCAAGCCACATTTGAAACGTTGGGACCGCTGCTGCAAAATGGGACCCGCATGTCATCCTCTATGTACAATCAAGTTTCTTTTCTTGGATTATTTTTGGCTCCTGATATTTGGTCACTTGCCTTTTTCTTTCGATCCCATGCCACGTTTGAAACGTTGAGGAACCTGCTGGCTCATGGGACCCGCATGTCATCCTCTATGTACTACAAAAGTTTATTTTCTAGGGTTTTTTTTTCACTCTCTGATTTTTGGCTATTTCCTTTTTCTTTTGATCCCCTGCCGCCTTGGAAACGTTGAGTAAGCTGCTAACTCGTGGGTCCCGCATGTCATCCTCTATGTACAATCAACTTTCTTTTCTTCGAGTTTTTTTTACCCCCTAATTTCTGGCTACTTTCTTTTTCTTTTGATCTCAAGCCGCATTTGAAACGTTGGGACCTCTGCTGCAAAATGGGACAGCATGTCATCCTCTATGTACTATAAAAGTTTCTTTTCTTCGATTATTTTTCACCCTCTGATTTTTGGTCACTTGCCTTTTTCTTTCGATCTCATGCCGCCTTTGAAAATGTTGCGGAACCTGCTGGCTCATGGGACCCCGCATGTCATCCTCTATGTACTATAAAAGTTTCTTTTCTTGGATTTTTTCACCCTCTGATCTTTAGCTATTTCCATTTTCTTTTGATCCCCTGCCGCCTTGGAAACGTTGAGTAAGGCTGTGGTGATGGGACCCGCATGTCATCCTCTATGTACAATCAAGTCTCTTTTCTTGGATCTTTCCCCCCTTATTTTTGGTCACTTGCCTTTTTCTTTCGATCTCATGCAGCCTCTGAAACGTTGAGGAAGCTGCTGGCTCATGGGACCCACATGTCATCCTCTATACTATAAATGTTTCTTTTCTTGGATTTTTTTCACCCTCTTATTTTTGGCTATTTCCTTTTTCTTTTGATCCCCTGCCGCCTTGGAAACGTTGATTAAGCTGCTGACACAAGGGGCCCGCATGTCATCCTCTATGTACAATCAACTTGCAAGATCTTGGAGCGAAAGAGCTTGTATAAGTGGGACCCATATGTCATCCTCTATGTACAATAAAAGTTTCTTTTCTTGGATTATTTTTTGCTCCTGATATTTGGTCAGTTTCCTTTTTCTTTTGATCTCATGCCGCCTCTGAAACGTTGAGTAAGGTGCTGGCTCATGGGACCCGCATGTCATCCTCTATGTACAATAAAGTTTCTTTTCTTAGATTTTTTTACCCCCTGATTTTTGCTAACTTGCCTTTTTCTTTTCGATCATATGCCGCCTTTGAAATTGAGGTCGCCGCTGGCTCATGGGTCCCACATGTCAGCCTCTATGAACAACAAACCTTTCCTTTGTTGGATTTATTTTTTACCCCTAATTTCTGGCTATTTTCCTTTTTTTTCTTTTGATCCCCTGGGGCCTTTGAAACGATGAGGACGCTGCTGGCAGGTCGGTCCCACATGTCATCCTCTATGAAGAATAAAAGTTTCCTTTTTGGATTTATTTTTGACCCCTAATTTCTGGCTATTTGCCTTTTTCTTCTGATCCCTGCCGACTTCGAAATGATGAGGATGCAGCTGGCAGATCGGTCCCACATGTCAGCCTCTATGAACTATAAATGTTTCCTTTGTAGGATTTATTTTTTACCCCTATTTTCGGGCTACTTGCCTTTTTCTTTGAAACGTTGAGGACGCTACTGTCTCATGGGTCCCACATGGCATCCTCTCCGAACGATAAACCTTCATTTCTTGTTAACGACAGGTTTATCAGTATTATTTTCGCAGACTAATACAAGCTCTTTCGCTCCAAGATCTTGCAAGTTAATAGAATAAATCATGGAATTATTAGGATATGTTTTAAATTTCAAATTTCACTTTATGAATTTTTGAAAATACCGTGATCTATGTGGGTATGGAGCGATCAAGGATTTTCATATTGGCCATGAGCAGTTTCAAAAATTGCAACCCAATAATTCAAAATAAATACAAACAACTTTTATGTAGAATCTCTGTGTTTTTGTTTTTTGCCAATCATAGGATCTGTGGTTCTTTAGAAAAGGGCCAACATTGCATGAGCAGAAAGGCCCATTTGTAGTTATTGGGCTTCGACAGCCGGAGCAAGTAGGCCTATAGCAAATACCTTGTAGATGGCCGTTGGAACCCAAAAGTATTTGTTGCCTAGACTTAGATGCCAAACTCAGCCTTATTGACATGAACCTTGCTATGCACACGACAATTTCAGTCCGATCCGTGTACGAAACACAAGATCCAACCCTTCGTGTGAGGAAGCAGGTGGCAGCACACCTCCAGATGCTCAATCGTACATACGCATATCATATAGGAGTTGTCGTATGTACATCAGTGCCGTATTGACATGTTTTTTTCTTTGGTTCACATGTGGGGTCCGCACAGTCACCTAGGTCGCACATCTACTTCCTTGCTCGTAGTTGATGCATGTTCGGTTTGGGGATGGGGTGGAACTGAACACACCCCCGTGCCAGTGGATGTACTTTACCCTTTAGCGGCGAAAAAAATAGGAATGGTCCTCTCATGAGTATGATCAACAAGAGGTGGCTATATTATAAAGGACGTACACACATTGTAATTATAGTGCTGAAATAAAGTCAATCCTAAAACAGCCATGCATGGGTTATAATATGAAGGCAACACGAAATACAAAAGCAGGGCAGTGTTTAAATAAACTGATTCAAACTAGTACATACTAAAAACAGTGTACTACTTCTCAACACTTCAAGCATAATAAAAAAGTGTCACTGTTTTTTTAAAGGTAACACCGAACGGGCAATGTTTAAAGCAGGCTTAAACCACATAGCCGCTTGTCGGACACTATCCCAACCATCCTTGGGAAGGCTGATAACTCCCACAGTCTCACCTTCATCTGGCTGGAGGTTGCAGCGCAAAATTTTAGGGTATTGATTATAACAAATATTCCGGTATGTTGTGTAGACGCAGTTTTTCCTCATGAATGGAACCAATGTGCCATCAGGAGCTTTGGATTCACGCTTCTTCAGGTTGGCAATGATTGGGTAATTGAGTCCGGGGAACAGAGAGTGGTCGCTGAGGCTGTTAACCTGCCTCCAAAGAAAGTCCCCTGCATGTGCAGTAGATAAGGGATCCAGCTCAAAGACGTAGGTGGCAACAGGAGGATACTGTCGTAGCTGAAGCCCATTAGCAGCATAGGGAATGTCAGGAGGTACTTCAGCATTGGCAATCCCAATCTTGTTTCTTTGTAAGGATGATCATCAATCGCTTGCCATCAGCAGATGGAGCGAGGAACCACGCGTACTGCTGATCATCCACCACCGGTGGCGGGATTACAAACGGGAGCATCAGGTTTTCTGCAATATTAGAAATGGAGACGAATAGGGTGTTACTGGCAACCATATTCAAACAGCAACATTGTTCATCGTTCATGCTCACAGTATAAATACGACTATGTAAGCTAAGGACATTGGTCATTCATGTGTTCAAATCGAGTGTCCAATATATCAGTTATACTGCATCCATCCCACGAAACTAGTGTAAACTTCGCCAAAACTAGACACTAGTTAGTGTATACACAGTTATATACTACCTCTGTCCCACCGAAAGTGTCTGAGATTTGTCCAAATACAGATGTATCTAGACAGTGAAAGCATATAGATACATTCAAATTTTGACAAATATATATCATCTTAAGTTTAAGTCCTGTCTTTGTAGTTAATTCCCTTTGTCTTAAGTGATCTATTAGAGAGCTTCCCTGTGACCACCCGAAGGGTAAGAAATGTTTAACTGTATAAGTGGATTGCCTAGACCTTTCCATCAGTTCGGACTTTTGGTTGCGTTGGCTAGTCCATGAAGCTTGACATGGTGTCAGAGCCAGGGTCTCGAGTTCGAGTCCTGGCTTTCGCAATTTATCCTAAAATTGTTGTTGCCCCCTCAGAGTCCACGTATATGCCTCTTGAGCTATACCTCTGAGTCTTTCCACATGTTGACTTGTCTCCCATCACACGTGAGGGGGTGTTGAATTGTATAAGTGGATTGCCGCCCTTGCGATCAGTTCGGACTTTTGGTTGTGTTGGTAGTGCATGAAGCTTGACAAGAAAGAAATGCTCTTTGTAGCTAACCCCAAGTCTGGTAACATTTGCAAAATAGGTATCAGATGCAGCTATCCATTCAGTAGAAGAATTTGCATTTTAGAGTTGAAGGTTCATAATCTCTTCTCTACTATTGATAGTAAAGGGTACACATGGTATTTGTTTACCTCATTTTCGCGTTCTAAAAAAGGTACGCTATATGGTTGTGCTAAGTTAAACTGATTTAAGTCTGTTCAAGTTTATCGAAAATAATACTACTAACATCTAAAACATCAATATAGGTTCATATATTACAAAAGATATTTAGATTTTCTTTTCTCGAACACATGCCTAGTCGTGCATCATTATATATTAGAGCATACAGGGTTGTAGCAAGGCTACGAAAAACTGAGAAAGCAAAAAGAAAGAACTATACAGGGGACTAGAGGCAGCTAACTTTGTTAGGCCTGCAGGTGCTAAATCTTATATATATGAGGTTGTAGATATTAATCGTAAACTTACTCAAACTTAAATATCATTGAATTAGGAAAAAGATAACCTGAGTTATTTTGAATGAGGGGACGTCACAATCACTAATGAAAGATAATTGTGGGAAACTGAAATCTATTCAAGAAAATGGGAGAAAAAATGTATCAAAAACAAAATTAATTATACCATTCTGCAAATTGTTCACCGATATAAACAAAGAATTGTTTGATCTGCATGTAGGTACATCCAATCAAGGCTTTTTCCCCGATCTCTAGAAAATATAAGCTACGCATGTAATTACAAACGATTTTCTTCTATTTTTCTGTTTCTACGTTAACATTTGAGATACTTGTTAATTACATCCATATTCTGCAGTTGCATAGAGTTACTAATTCAGGAATGCATTCACATACGTAGTATACTATGTTCTTTGATGGTGACTAGTACTAATTCATTGCAAGCAACGGTTCATTCATATTCAGATAAAGGATGTGATCGTTAAGTCATATACTTATGAAAGTCCTTATGCATCTCTCGATGCGAGATGGCGAGGTCTCTCGTCCTCCTTTTGGAGGCAAAATCAATTAGTTATATATGAAACAATGGGTGTAAAAGGTTATCAAAAAGGGTGCCTTCATAGTGCCACGTTATCTTTTGAGATACTGGTTAATTACACCCATATTCTGCAGTGGCGTAGAGTTACTAATTCAGGAATGCAATCACATACTGAGCATACTATGTTTGTTGGTGACTAATTAGTACTACTAATTCATTGCAAGCAACGGTTCATTCATATTCAGCAAAAAGGGGTGTGATCATTAAGTCATATAAGAAAGGTAAAATATAAACAAGGTAGTTCATGAATAACTTCATTGGTTAAGGCAGTGTATCATGCAATGCAACATAAGGACTGAAAAAATACCATTTGCGGTGTCCCAGAAGTACGTGGAGCCGTCAGTTCTGTCCACCGCAAAAACGTGGCCACGGAGTTCAATGGCATCACAGTAATTTGGATAATCAGGTGCAGGTGTAAGGGCCTCCAGCATTCTCCAGTCGCCACACCCTTCAAGGTAGAAAATCGTTTTGTCGAACAAGGCGATGAGCTTGTAATCTGCGTACCTCCCACCTTTTGTGGGCACTTGGCAGATTACAATCTTCAACAAATAAATTGCTGGACCCCAGTTAAAAGAGTATGCAGGTGTTATCACCAGATTTTGGCCAAATCAGGAGGTGGGCCGTAATTGAGATGGGCTTGAAGGATGTACACGTGGAGCGTCTCTGAAGCGGCCCTGCGAAGAGTTTGGGCTAGATTGCCCGTGTATCTGTATATTAGTAGATCATATTTAGAATTAAAAGATAGAGTTTAGCTCGTACACGGTTAGGTGTACTTCCGAATTAGAAAGTCCCTTGGACTATAAATATGTACCTAGGGTTATTGAGAAAAGAGGACAATCACGTTCACAACAAACACAAACCAGGCGCATCGCCACCCCTTATTTCGAGGGTTTCTTCCGGGTAAGCATCATGCTGCCTAGATCGCATCTTGCGATCTAGGCAGTACACGTTTATTCGATTACCTTGTGTTACTCGTGCTGAAGCGTTGTTGATGGCGAGTAGCACTATTTATCATAGATGTCTTTGGGCTTGCATTGATGCTTTTCTTATGCATATTTGCTTAGCAATGCCGTCCCTCGATATCTAGCTGTCCTTACACCTGAATAGGTGTAAGGGCACCACCTCGCTTATTCGTTACTTAGTAGATCCAATCTGTTATAGTTGCTCCTTGTTTCAAGGATTAGTTTAATATCTGCATGATTAGGCTTTATGCTGGGGTTGGATGATCCGGTAGTGCGTGAGGTGTTGTTTTACCGTTCCTATAAGGGATGTTCCGGGAATTGACTTAACGTTGGTTTTTAGGCCTCTTTTAGGGATAGTTTCCATCATCTTTCGTATCTGCTAGGCCCAACTACGTGTAGGATGTTCCGATTATGCGGTGAAAACCCTAAACTGTCGTAGATTGGTTTAGCTTTATTTTGATCAAGCAGGAGCCCCATGTCATCGTAAATCCAACGTGAACCATGGGGCGATCGGCTCTTTGAGCCGATCCATAGGGCAACCTGAGAGCCGATCGGGCTCGTATTTAATGTTTACGTGTCTACCATGCAGGAGACTAGTCGAAGCAATCCAACACCTTCCTGATCAGGTATAGGTCAGGTGGCACGCCCTTGCAACCGCCAGGACGTGTGCTGGGACTTTGCGGGACGACGCGAGGCGCCAGGGCCCACTAAGAGGTCGTGGGAGTCTCCCGGCTCTTCGTGTTGCTTAACCACTGCTCGCCGGTGAGTTTTGGCAGGCAACACATTCTGGCACGCCCGGTGGGACACTTTCTACAACAACCACGTCAACATCGGCAGCCAAGATGTCGGACGAACCGATCAAGTACGAGGATCTACCTGCAGAGCATAAGAAGAAATACGATGAGATGAAGGCCATCTTTGAAGCCGTTCTCATCGGCTCTTTTGAGAAGACCCGTTCGCACGGCATCAGGTTCAAAGGATTCACACCCTTCGGAGGGATTAGATCTGTCTCTCCCTTCGGAGGAACGTACCAGAGCCCTGCGCCAAGAAATTAACTATGCTGTGGCTCATTCTCTACATCGGCATTCTGAGAGCCTGGTGAATACGCTTGAGCGAGTTGCGCTTCATGTGGTGCAAGAAATCATGAAACATCAGTATTCTCCGTCAGGACCTGCTTTAGGGACTTATCAGGGAGAGATACCATTCCACACCAGGCCACCACTGCCATTCGCGATGGCAGCTCCACAGCAACAAGGTTCACCGGCATACGTTGTCTACAAGGTTGGAGGTGATCCTGGCGACTATCAGTTCTTGTATGAGCCGCCCAAGGAGATCCCATATGGATACGTGTGCACATACGTGCCGGACTGCAACAACTGGACGCACGCGATCCAAACTTCGGCAGGAGGAATTGCCGGAGCAGGAGTGATGGTTACGGCAGGAGGGATTGCTGGAGCAGCAGGGAGTTCTGGAGCAGATGCTGAGAAACAGGCGTGGCTAACTAAATATGCCACTACAACGAGTCCGGACAGCTCAACCTCTACAGCTCCTACTGTGGATCAGATCAGCGCAATCTTGAGAGATCAGTTCGGTATCCTGCCGAAGAAGAAAACAATCGGCTATTCCAAGCCGTATCCCAATGAGTATGACCTGATCCCGCTGCCACCTAAGTATCGGCTCCCTGACTTCACAAAATTCAGTGGATCAGAAGGATCTAGCTCCATCGAGCACGTGAGCCGATACTTGGCACACTTGGGCATGGTTTCAGCATCAGAACCGCTACGTGTGAGGTTCTTTGCCCAATCTCTCACGGGTCCAGCCTTTGGGTGGTACACCTCGCTACCCCCAAATTCAGTTGGGACATGGAAGCAGCTGGAAGAGCAGTTTCACATACAATATCATTCAGAAGCTACCGAAGCGGGCATTGCCGATCTGACGCAGGTTCAGCAAAGGCGAGGAGAGACGGTGTCTGAATACATTCAACGTTTCAGAACTGTCAAGAACCGATGTTATTCGGTTCATTTATCTGAGAAAGAAGCAGTCGAGCTGGCCGTGGCAGGCCTCGCAGCGCCACTCAAGGATCTGACGTTCCAAGTGGAGTACAATTCGTTAGCGCACATGGTCCAGAGACTAACTTCGTATGAACAGCGCCACCCAGAATTGTACCAAGACAAGTTCAAGCGCACGATAGGCCTGGTCGACGCTGAGGAGGATGAAGACCCTGCGGAAGATCAGGAAGTCGCTGTGGCTGAATGGACTCGGACGGCAGTTCCCGTGTCCTGCAAATGGGTGAAACAACCAGGGCCTCCAAAAGGGTTTGACTTCGATTTAAGCAAAACTGAGCAAATTTTTGATTTGCTGCTGAAGGAGAAACAGCTGAAGTTACCCGAAGGCCACAAAATTCCTACGTCACAAGAGATGAACGGTAGGCCATACTGCAAATGGCATCACACGTTCACCCACGCCACCAACGACTGCAAAGTGTTGCGCGCACAGATTCAAATGGCGATAGAGTCAGGCCGATTAATCTTCGGACAATTTGCCATGAAAGTAGACACACATCCGTTTCCTGGCGTCAACATGGTGGATCTCAGTCACTCCCTAAGACGCGAGCCAGGTTTCTCTTTTGGTGTCAACATGGCAGGGCTTGGGACCCGCCATGGCAAAGATAAAGCAGAAAGCAGGCACTCCCGTGGCAAGGAGAAAGAGGAGGCCGATCCACGCGACCGGCTCCAACATGATAACAGACGGTACCTGACAGAAGAAGAAGTGAGAAGCGTGCGGTATCAACGACCACTCTCCGCACATCTCCTTAACAAATATGAGCAGCAGTATGACCGACGTCAGCGCTATGACGTGGATGACGAAAGATATCATCGGTCTGATGCAGATGACAGGAGGTATCGTCGATATGATAGAGACGATGAAGGGTACGAGCGTCACGCTAGAGGGAAGTCAAGAGAGCAAGAAGACTTGGATAGGCATTGGAACTGTCCCTTCTTTAAACACTGTTGGGACTCACGAATGAGCCGATTGCCTACAATCGAGAACTGCCCAGAATGTAGACCGCAGAGGAAGGGAACAAATGAAGTTCCAGTGTTCAAGCGTCTAGGGCCTCTCCCACCTCAGGACAAGCGAACTGAGTCGTCTCAAGATGAAGACTTTGAGGAGTCAGATGAAGAAGAGGATAGGTACCACCGGCCAAGGTGGTGCGCTGATGGACTCAGCCATTCTCAGAAGCGTAGGGTGCAGCGGCTACGAAACCTGGAGGAAGCCGAAGCACAGCACCTGTACACGTTGAGAAAGGCACGGCCCGATCTGGCCGTGAAAATTGAGCAAACGCTGGAGACAGAGATGCGCCCGCTAAAGAAAGTGTGGCGCCCTAAACAGACAAAAGCCGATGCAGAGGCATCGGCTGATACAAACATGGTGTTTATACTCCCGTCAGAGTTTTGTGCTCCAAAAGACGAGGAAGTATCGGTGGCTCAATTCGACTGTGGTCCACGGCCAGTGATCTTTGAGAAGCCACGAGAGAGGAGCTACAGGCACTTGAAAGCTCTATACCTAAAAGGTTACATCGATGGGCAGCCTGTCAGCAAGATGTTGGTTGACACGGGAGCGGCAGTCAACATAATGCCGTATTCCATGCTACGATGTTTGGGACACTCCAATGATGATCTGATCAAGACCAACGTCACGTTAAGCGATTTCAATGGCCAAGCATCAGAAGCAAAAGGTGTTCTGAATGTAGATCTGACCGTAGGCCGAAAAACCATACCTACCTCGTTCTTCATCGTCGACAGCAAAAGCAATTACGCTGTCCTGCTAGGAAGGGATTGGATCCACGCCAACTGTTGCATCCCATCCACAATGCACCAATGCATCATACAGTGGGATGGAGTTGAAGTGGAGGTTGTTCAGGCAGATGACTCAATCGAGATCTCACTAGCTGCCATGAATATTTGGGATGCAGACGACCAAGAGCCGCTCTCTGGAATCAGTTTGGACGGCTGTGAGCGCATCGAAGCTTCAAAAAACGGGGTGAGGCTGGTCTTATCTACCGGCCTGATAGAGTAGCAAGATCTAAGTCAGTAGATGTACGTGGCAAGGCCGATCCCTGCGATCAGCCCCAAAAAATAAAAAGCACGAATCTCATCTCGAGCATGTCATGTAGCTCTAGTAGAAAACCAAGAAGCTGTAGACCCTCGTCAAGCATTGCAATGAAAAAGGGGGCCGATTCTGGCAATCGGCCAAAATTATCCTCAACATACACTTTGCCTGTGTTCAGCATTGATCTAGCAGGCGATGGAAATCTGGGGTATGGGTTTACATCAGCTGATGAGCTGGAAGAGATTGACATTGGTCCTGGGGATAAACCACGACCAACATTTATCAGCAAAAAGTTAGATCCGCATCTCAGGGGCCGGATGATAGCCTTGTTAAAAGAGTACCCAGATTGTTTTGCATGGGATTATACGGAGATGCCTGGGTTAGACAGGAGCATCATTGAGTATCGGCTCCCCCTGAAGAAAGGATTTCGGCCGTTCCAGCAGCGAGAACGACAGATGAAGGCCGAAATCTTGGTGGAAGTCAAGAAGGAGATCCAGAAGATGTTGGACGCCGGGTTCATCAGGACATGCAGGTACGCTGAATGGATTTCCAATGTCGTACCTGTGGAGAAAAATGATGGCCGATGGCGCGTCGCCATAGATTTTCGGAACCTCAACAGTGCCACTCCAAAGGATGAATATCCAATGCCAGTAGCGGAGACATTGATCAATGCAGCTGCTGGTCATAAAATTTTAAGTTTCATGGATGGCAATGCCGGCTACAACCAAATTTTTATGGCTCCAGAAGATATACACAAGACTGCATTCAGAGTGCCAGGCTCGGTGGGCTTGTTTGTATATGTAGTCATGACTTTTGGACTAAAGAATGCTGGCGCAACATACCAAAGAGCCATGAATTACATCTTTCATGATTTAATCGGCAACTTGGTGGAAATTTACATCGATGACGTGGTGGTCAAGTCTGTTTCGACGGATGGACACTTGGAGGATTTGCGACACGTCCTGGACCGAACTAGGAAATTCGGACTAAGAATGAATCCAAAGAAGTGTGCCTTTGGTGTGACGGCCGGTCAGTTCCTGGGTTTCTTGGTTCATGAACGTGGAATTGAGATCGGCCTGAAAAGTCAAGAGGCAGTACGAACGATGAAGCCACCCACCACGAAGAAGGAGCTCCAATGTCTCATCAACAAAATTAATTTCGTCAGAAGGTTCATCTCCAACTTGTCAGGACGAATCGAGCCATTCATGGGATTGGTTAAAATCAAGTCTGATGAGGAGTTTCGCTGGGGGGCAGAGCAACAACAGGCATTTGACGATATTAAGGAGTACCTAACGAAGCCACCTGTGTTAGTTCCGCCGCAGAAAGATAGGCCGTTCTACATTTACTTATCAGTGGCTAACACCTCCATCGCATCAGTGGTGGTGCAGGTTTATGATGGTCTGGAAAAAGTGGATTTCTACCTCAGCAGAAGGATGTTGGATGCAGAAACAAGGTACCCTGAAATTGAGAAGTTGTGCCTCTGTCTATTTTTCACCTGCACCAAGATCCAGCACATCTTGCTGTCAGCAGAAATCATCGTCATATGCAAATCGGATGTCATCAAGCACATGCTGTCGGCTCCTGTACTGAAAGGCCGACTCGGCAAATGGATGTTTGTGTTATTGGAATTTGATATCCGGTATCAACCTGCGAAAGCAGTCAAGGGACAAGCGTTGGCCGATCTTATCGCTGAACGAATAAACACGGACGTAGCCGCACTATCTGTGCGTGCATGGGCCATGTTCTTCGATGGATCGGTCTGTGAGGATGGTTGCGGCATCGGCGTGCTACTCGTTTCGCCTCGGGGGGCAACATTTTCCTTCTCCATCAGGATAGCTACCCCTTGCACCAACAATGTTGCTGAGTATGAAGCGATGTGCAAGGGAATGGAGTTACTATTGGACGCTGGGGCGGAAGCGGTTGAGATCTTTGGAGACTCCAAATTGGTGATTTCTCAACTAACGGAAGAGTACAAGTGTGAGAGCGAGTCGCTCTTTCCATTATGGATGCAATGCCGTGAGCTGATAACACGGTTCAGATATATAAACTTCCATTGGATCCCAAGGTCGCAAAATACCGAGGCGAACGATCTCGCACAAACGGCGTCAGGATACAAGGACGTAGCCGATGGAGCCGATTTTCAGGTGCAGTTCATGGAACCAGATGATTGGAGAGCCGATATCTTCAATTACTTGAAAGATTCGGCTCGGGGGGCACCTAAACGGATAATATATAGGGCCATGAAGTACGTACTGATTGGCGATGACATGTTCTACAGGACATTGGAAGGATTACTTCTGAAATATTTGGGACCAGCCGAGTCCAATCGGCTCTTGCACGAGGTGCATGAAGGTGCCTGTGGAACTCACCAATCGGCTCATAAGATGAAGTGGCTGATCAGGCGCTCGGGATTTTATTGGCCCACTATGCTTGAAGATTGTTTCCAGTATTATAAAGGGTGTCAAGCATGTCAGAAGTTTGGGAGCATTCAGATGGTACCCGCATCAGCAATGAATCCTATCATCAAACCTTGGCCATTCCGAGGTTGGGGCATGGATATGATCGGCAAAATTCATCCTGCATCGAGCAAAGGCCATGAATGGGTTCTGGCCATTACAGATTACTTCACTAAATGGGTGGAGGCCGTCCCTATGAAGTCAGTAGCATCGAAAGATGTTATCAATTTCATGTTGGAACATGTCATTCATAGATTCGGGATTCCCCAGACTATCACGACCGATGGAGGTTCGGTTTTCGTTTCGAAGGAGATGAAAAAGTTCTGCGATGACATGGGAATCAAGCTGATCCGATCGTCTCCATACTACGCTCAAGCAAATGGGCAGGCCGAAGCGTCCAACAAAAGCCTGATCAAGCTGATCAAGAGGAAAATCGACGAGCACCCTAAACGATGGCATGAGGTATTGTCAGAAGCTTTGTGGGCTTATCGCATGTTGTGTCATGGAGCAATAAAAACCTCGCCATACCAGCTGGTCTATGGACAAGAAGCTGTGTTACCCTGGGAAATCAAGGCTGGGTCGAGATGGATAACATTTCAGAATGATTTAACTGCTGAAGAATATGCAGCCCTGATGAGCGACAGCATTGAGGACGCAACGGAACTCAGACTATGGTCACTTGAGAAAATCAAGGAGAATAAAGCTAAGGTGGCTCGCGCATATAATAAGAAGGTTAAGCCAAAGGAGTTCCAGGATGGTGATCTGGTATGGGAAGCTGTATTGCCGTTGGGGACTAAGGACAAAGTGTATGGTAAATGGTCTCCAAATTGGCACGGTCCTTACAAAGTCATCCAGGTCTTGAAGGGCAATGCCTACATGCTGGAGCAGTTGGATGGCGTGAAGTTCCCAGTGGCTGTCAATGGCCAGCATCTAAAAAATTATTTCCCAAGTATGTGGGATGATGGGCAGTAAATATGGAGGCCGATGCACGAAATCGGCCAGTAAAAAAAAATTCTTCCCAAGTATGGGGATGATTAACAGTGGAATATGGGGGCCGATGTATGAAATCGGCCGGTAAAAAGAAATATATGTACGAAGCAACAGGATGCTAAGTACAGCCGATGCCTTTTCATCGGCTTGAGCTGAGGAGTTTGAATCTGCGTGTTTGAGGTTGGAGGATGGTTTGGACATGGACTGGATCTGTTTGACCGTATGAATAGGCAACTGTTTGACCTCAAATCGTATTTATAGTGTAGGCCGATGCCTTGCCATCGGCTCTTTGTGCAGCGACTTCGTTTGACAATCGGCAAAATTGACAAGAAAGCAAAGTTAATAGGGGAATATTTTCTTCATTAATAATAGGATTTCTTACAGAGAATGAGCCGATTGCTCAAGGGAGGAAGAACAAAAGGAGGACAGATTGCTACCACTAGTCCTATGCTAAATGGTCCCTATTCTAAGGACCGTCGCTGTCCTCATCATCGCCGCTGTAGCCGCCGCCGGTGCTGCTGTTGGCAAGCTCCTCGTCGCTACTGCCGTAGCCCTCAATGGGGGCTTCGTCCTCCTCATCATCGTCGTCTTCGTCGTCATCCGACCAGGCCCAGCCGCAGAAACGCTTCGCCGGTGGCTCGTCGGAGGAGGTGTCGCCTTCCTCTTCTTCCTCGTGGGAGGAGACGTCGTCCTCCTCATCCTCCTCTTCTTCCTCTTCGTCGGAGGGAGTGAAGCTACCCCAGGAGAGGAGGTCATCCTCGCTCTCCTCCACCAGTTCCCTGTCGATGAGGAACCGGAGGTCGTCCTCCCCATCGGTCAGGGGCAAGTCGCCATCTGACCCGACGAGGGCCTCGGGTGGGCCATCTGGCACATAGTCGAAGTCCCACTCCGGCTCATCCCATTGGCCGGGTCCTGGCATCGGCTCGTCTGAAGAGGAAGATTGGAAGGAGAGAGCCGATGCAGCGGAGGAGGAGGATGAGTCCATGGTGGAGGAGGGCTTTTCGATGACTAGCGTGGAGCAAGAGGATGAAGAAGCGAACTGCTCGATGCGGTTAAATAAAGGGGATATAGTGGAAATTTAATGCTTGAGCAGTTTTCGAGGATACGGTGCCAAAACTGTCAATCGTGCAGAAGTTGGGAAGGTAGGGTATCATGACGAAGGATAATGTGATGGTGCTGCTCTGCCACGACATGACCCTTCGAAGGAAAAACAGAGTGGTTTTGAAATTATCATTGCCAAAACCAGGGGGGCATGTGTTATCACCAGATTTTGGCCAAATCAGGAGGTGGGCCGTAATTGAGATGGGCTTGAAGGATGTACACGTGGAGCGTCTCTGAAGCGGCCCTGCGCGAAGAGTTTGGGCTAGATTGCCCGTGTATCTGTATATTAGTAGATCGTATTTAGAATTAAAAGATAGAGTTTAGCTCGTACACAGTTAGGTGTACTTCCGAATTAGAAAGTCCCTTGGACTATAAATATGTACCTAGGGTTATTGAGAAAAGAGGACAATCACGTTCACAACAAACACAAACCAGGCGCATCGCCACCCCTTATTTCGAGGGTTTCTTCCGGGTAAGCATCATGCTACCTAGGTCGCATCTTGCGATCTAGGCAGTACACGTTTATTCGATTACCTTGTGTTACTCGTGCTGAAGCGTTGTTGATGGCGAGTAGCACTATTTATCATAGATGTCTTTGGGCTTGCATTGATGCTTTTCTTATGCATATTTGCTTAGCAATGCCGTCCCTCGATATCTAGCTGTCCTTACACCTGAATAGGTGTAAGGGCAGCACCTCGCTTATTCGTTACTTAGTAGATCCAATCTGTTATAGTTGCTCCTTGTTTCAAGGATTAGTTTAATATCTGCATGATTAGGCCTTATGCTGGGGTTTGGATGATCCAGTAGTGCGTGAGGTGTTGTTTTACCGTTCCTATAAGGGATGTTCCGGGAATTGACTTAACGTTGGTTTTTAGGCCTCTTTTAGGGATAGTTTCCATCATCTTTCGTATCTGCTAGGCCCAACTACGCGTAGGATGTTCTGATTATGCGGTGAAAACCCTAAACTGTCGTAGATTGGTTTAGCTTTGTTTTGATCAAGCAGGAGCCCCATGTCATCGTAAATCCAACGTGAACCATGGGGCGATCGGCTCTTTGAGCCGATCCACAGGGCAACCTGAGAGCCGATCGGGCTCGTATTTAATGTTTACGTGTCTACCATGCAGGAGACTAGTCGAAGCAATCCAACACCTTCCTGATCAGGTATAGGTCAGGTGGCACGCCCTTGCAACCGCCAGGACATGTGCTGGGACTTTGCGGGATGACGCGAGGCGCCAGGGCCCACTAAGCGGTCGTGGGAGTCTCCTGGCTCTTCGTGTTGCTTAACCACTGCTCGCCGGTGAGTTTTGGCAGGCAACAGCAGGTCAATATGAAACAATACTATGACGAATCTTCGAATCAGGTAGGGATGGAAGGGGGATATGTCGCTCGGTGTAGACGATCATGAGGCACCACCCATGATGATCGGCGGCGGCGATCCAGTCGCCGTTCGCGCCAAGCCATTTTCTGTCGTGCATGAACGGCAGGGCGACAGAACGGCGAGGATGGTCGAGGGGCACCAGGTCGTACACGGTATCATGCAGACGAGATGCTGTCGCTAGGTCCCAGTGTTCATCGAACCAATAAGCAGGCGGAGGCATCAGCATGCAGGGTTCATCCCAATGGTGCATCTTACCTTCATCCTTGCTGATCATGTCGTAGAGCTCCCTGGAACATGCGGCAAGTCGGATGGTGTAGGTAACGTCCAGATGCGCAGCGATGAGGTCGATGTTGTCGCCGGTGAGAGCCTCCAAGTGGCCGTCCCCACCGCCCCGGCAAAGCCTAGAATAATCCATCACGTGAAGATGGATTTAGGTGGATGGCGGATGCAACTGCGCTTGGGGTTTTCGGAGGAGAGGGCGAGCGTTATGGAAGGAACGATGCGGCGCGCGGCCGGCCGAGGTAAGGAGAGAAAGGTATACGGAGTAGTACTAGTGATGCGGCGTGGTGGGGATCGAGATCCTGCGCGTGCACGTGATTCTGGGAGGGTGAAGAAGAAGATTTTTTATTTTTTTTGAAACGGGGTGAAGAAGAAGATGATAGACATGCAAGGGGCAAAAACTAGGTAGTACTCTAGGCTGCTGCTGCGACTGGGCGCCGATTTGACTGTTGGTAGACTAGCACGCCACCCTGATGGCGTGTAACTCACACGTTCGTTGGGAACCCCAAGAGGAAGGTATGATGCGCACAGCAGCAAGTTTTCCCTCAGAAAGAAACCAAGGTTTATCGAACCAGGAGGAGCCAAGAAGCACGTTGAAGGTTGATGGCGGCGGGATGTAGTGCGGCGCAACACCAGGGATTCCGGCGCCAACGTGGAACCTGCACAACACAACCAAAGTACTTTGCCCCAACGAAACAGTGAGGTTGTCAATCTCACCGGCTTGCTGTAACAAAGGATTAACCGTATTGTGTGGAAGATGATTGTTTGCAGAAAACAGTAAAACAAGTATTGCAGTAGATTGTATGCGATGTAAAGAATAGGACCGGGGTCCACAGTTCACTAGAGGTATCTCTCCCATAAGATAAAAGCATGTTGGGTGAACAAATTACAGTCAGGCAATTGACAAATAGAGAGAGCATAACAATGCACATACATGTCATGATAAATATAGTGAGATTTAATTGGCCATTACGACAAAGTACATAGACCGCTATCCAGCATGCATCTATGCCTAAAAAGTCCACCTTCAGGTTATCATCCGAACCCCCTCCAGTATTAAGTTGCTAACAACAGACAATTGCATTAAGTATTGCGCGTAATGTAATCAGTGACTACATCCTCGAACATAGCACCAATGTTTTATCCCTAGTGGCAACAGCACATCCATAATCTTAGAGGTTTCTCTCACTCCCCCAGATTCATGGAGACATGAACCCACTATCGAGCATAAATACTCCCTCTTGGAGTTACTAGCATCAACTTGGCCAGAGCATCTACTAATAACGGAGAGCATGCAAGATCATAAACAACACATAGGTAATAACTTGATAATTAACATAACATAGTATTCTCTATCCATCGGATCCCGACAAACACAACATATAGAATTACAGATAGATGATCTTGATCATGTTAGGCAGCTCACAAGATCCAACAATGAAGCACAATGAGGAGAAGACAACCATCTAGCTACTGCTATGGACCCATAGTCCAGGGGTGAACTACTCACTCATCACTCCGGAGGCGACCATGGCGGTGAAAAGTCCTCCGGGAGATGAATCCCCTCTCCGGCAGGGTGCCGGAGGAGATCTCCAGAATCCCCCGAGATGGGATTGGCGGCGGCGGCGTCTCAGTAAGGTTTTCCGTATCGTGGCTCTCGGTACTGGGGGTTTTGCGACGGAGGCTATTTGTAGGCGGAAGGCCAGGGCTTGGGCCGCGCCGCCCTATGGTGTCGCCACCTCGTGGCCCCACTTCGTCTCCTCTTCGGTCTTCTGGAAGCTTCGTGGCAAAATAGGACCCTGGGCGTTGATTTCGTCCAATTCCGAGAATATTTCGTTACTAGGATTTCTGAAACCAAAAACAGCAAAAACAAAGAAGCGGCTCTTCGGCATCTTGTTAATAGGTTAGTTCCAGAAAATGCACGAATATGACATAAAGTGTGCATAAAACATGTAGATATCATCAATAATGTGGCATGGAACACAAGAAATTATCGATACGCCGGAGAGTATCAGCATCCCCAAGCTTAGTTCTGCTCGTCCCGAGCAGGTAAAACGATAACAAAGATAATTTCTGGAGTGACATGCCATCATAACCTTGATCATACTATTTGTAAACATATGTAATGAATGCAGCGATCAAAACAATGGTAATGACATGAGTAAACAAGTGAATCATAAAGCAAAGACTTTTCATGAATAGTACTTCAAGACAAGCATCAATAAGTCTTGCATAAGAGTTAACTCATAAAGCAATAAATCAAAGTAAAGGTATTGAAGCAACACAAAGGAAGATTAAGTTTCAGCGGTTGCTTTCAACTTATAACATGTATATCTCATGGATAATTGTCAACATAGAGTAATATAATAAGTGCAATATGCAAGTATGTAGGAATCAATGCACAGTTCACACAAGTGTTTGCTTCTTGAGGTGGAGAGAAATAGGTGAACTGACTCAACATAATAGTAAAAAGAATGGTCCTTCAAAGAGGAAAGCATCAAATTGCTATATTTGTGCTAGAGGTTTTATTTTGAAAACATGAAACAATTTTGTCAACGGTAGTAATAAAGCATATGAGTTATGTAAATTATATCTTACAAGTTGCAAGCCTCATGCATAGTATACTAATAGTGCCCGCACCTTGTCCTAATTAGCTTGGACTACCGGATCATCGCAATACACATGTTTTAACCAAGTGTCACAATGGGGTACCTCCATGCCGCCTGTACAAAGGTCTAAGGAGAAAGCTCGCATTTTGGATTTCTCGCTTTTGATTATTCTCAACTTAGACATCCATACCAGGACAACATGGACAACAGATAATGGACTCCTCTTTAATGCATAAGCATGTGGCAACAATTATTGTTCTCATATGAGATTGAGGATATATGTCCAAAACTGAAACTTCCACCATGAATCATGGCTTTAGTTAGCGGCCCAATGTTCTTCTCTAACAATATGCATGCTTAACCATAAGGTGGTAGATCTCCCTTACTTCAGACAAGACGAACATGCATAGCAACTCACATGATATTCAACAAAGAATAGTTGATGGCGTCCCCAGTGAACATGGTTATCGCACAACAAGCAACTTAATAAGAGATAAAGTGCATAAGTACATATTCAATACCACAATAGTTTTTAAGCTATTTGTCCCATGAGCTATATATTGCAAAGGTGAATGATGGAATTTTTTTAAAGGTAGCACTTATGCAATTTACTTTGGAATGGCGGATAAATACCATGTAGTAGGTAGGTATGGTGGACACAAATGGTATAGTGGTTGGCTCAAGGATTTTGGATGCATGAGAAGTATTCCCTCTCGATACAAGGTTTAGGCTAGCAAGGTTATTTGAAACAAACACAAGGATGAACCGGTGCAGCAAAACTCACATAAAAGACATATTGTAAACATTATAAGAATCTACACCGTCTTCCTTGTTGTTCAAAACTCAATACTAGAAATTATCTAGACTTTAGAGAGACCAAATATGCAAACCAAATTAGCAAGCTCTAGGTGTTTCTTCATTAATGGGTGCAAAGTATATGATGCAAGAGCTTAAACATGAGCACAACAATTGCCAAGTATCACATTATCCAAGACATTATAGCAATTACTACATGTATCATTTTCCAATTCCAACCATATAACAATTTAACGAAGAAGAAACTTCGCCATGAATACTATGAGTAAAGCCTAAGGACATATTTGTCCATATGCAACAGCGGAGCGTGTCTCTCTCCCATACAGTGAATGCTAGGATCCATTTATTCAAGCAAAAACAAAAACAAAAACAAACCGATGCTCCAAGAAAAGCACATAAGATGTGACGGAACAAAAATATAGTTTCAGGAGAGGAACCTGATAATGTTGTCGATGAAGAAGGGGATGCCTTGGGCATCCCCAAGCTTAGACGCTTGAGTCTTCTTAGAATATGCAGGGGTGAACCACCGGGGCATCCCCAAGCTTAGAACTTTCACTCTCCTTGATCATATTGCATCATATCCCTCTCTTGATCCTTGAAAACTTCCTCCACACCAAACTCGAAACAACTCATAAGAGGGTTAGTGCACAATAAAAATTAACATGTTCAGAGGTGACACAATCATTCTTAACACTTCTGGACATTGCATAAAGCTACTGGACATTAATGGATCAAAGAAATTCATCCAACATAGCAAAAGAGGCAATGCGAAATAAAAGGCAGAATCTGTCAAAACAGAACAGTTCGTAAAGACGAATTTTAAAATGGCACCAGACTTGCTCAAATGAAAATGCCCAAATTGAATGAAAGTTGCGTACATATCTGAGGATCACGCACGTAAATTGGCTTAATTTTCTGAGCTACCTACAGGGAGGCAGGTCGAAATTCGTGACAGCAAAGAAATCTGAAACTGCGCAGTAATCCAAATCTAGTATGAACTTTACTATCAAAGACTTTACTTGGCACAACAAAACACAAAAATAAGATAAGGAGAGGTTGCTACAGTAGTAAACAATTTCCAAGACACAAAATAAAAACAAAGTACTGTAGTAAAAACATGGGTTGTCTCCCATAAGCGCTTTTCTTTAACGCCTTTCTGCTAGGCGCAGAAAGTGTGTATCAAGTATTATCAAGAGACGAAGTGTCAACATCATAATTTGTTCTAATAATATATTCAAAAGGTAACTTCATTCTCTTTCTAGGGAAGTGTTCCATACCTTTCTTGAGAGGAAATTGATATTTAATATTACCTTCCTTCATATCAATAGTAGCACCAACGGTTCGAAGAAAAGGTCTTCCCAATATAATGGGCAAGATGCTTTGCATTCAATATCCAAGACAACAAAATCAACGGGGACAAGGTTATTGTTAACCATAATATGAACATTATCAACTCTCCCCAAAGGTTTCTTTTTAGCATTATCAGCGAGATTAACATCCAAATAATAATTTTTCAATGGTGGCAAGTCAAGCATATCATAGACTTTCTTAGGCATAACAGAAATACTTGCACCAAGATCACATAAAGCATTACAATCAAAATCATTGACCCTCATTTTAATGATGGGTTCCCAACCATCATCTAGCTTTCTAGAAATAGAAGTTTCGAGTTTAGTTTCTCTTCTCTAGCTTTTATGAGAGCATTCGTAATATGTTTTGTGAAAGCCAAGTTTACAGCGCTAGCATTGGGACTCTTAGCAAGTTTTTGTAAGAACTTTATAACTTCAGAGATGTGTCAATCATCAAAATCTAAATCATTATGAGCTACAGCAATGGGATCATCATCCCCACGGTTGGAAAACATTTCAGCAGTTTTATCACAAGCAATTTCAGCAGTTTTAGCAATTTCAGGCAGTTTTGTACGCTTTGCACTAGGAGTAGAAACATTGCCAACACCAATTATTTTACCATTAATAGTAGGAGGTGCAGCAACATGTGAAGAATCAACATTACTTGTGGTGGTAATAGTCCAAACTTTAGCTACATTTTTCTCTTTAGCTAGTTTTTCATTTTCTTCTCTATCCCACCTAGCACGCAATTCAGCCATTAATCTTATATTCTCATTAATTCTAACTTGGATGGCATTTGCTGTAGTAACAATTTTATTTTCAATATCCCTATTAGGCATAACTTTCGATTTCAAAAGATCAACATCAGAGGCAAGACTATCAACCTTAGAAGCGAGAATATCAATTTTATTGAGTTTTTTCTCAACATATTTGTTAAAGGCAGTTTGTGTACTAATAAATTCTTTAAGCATAGCTTCAAGTCCAGGGGGTGTATTACTATTATTATTGTAAGAATTCCCATAAGAATTAGCATAACCGTTACCATTACTATAAGGATATGGCCTATAGTTATTACTAGAATTGTTCCGATAAGCATTGTTGTTGAAATTATTATTTTTAATGAAGTTTACATCAACATGTTCTTCTTGTGCAACCAATGAAGCTAACGGAACATTATTAGGATCAACATTAGTCCTATCATTCACAAGCGTAGACATAATAGCATCAATCTTATCATTCAAGGAAGAGGATTCTTCAACAGAATTTACCTTTTACCTTGTGGAGCTCTTTCCGTGTGCCATTCAGAGTAATTAATCATCATATTATCAAGGAGCTTTGTTGCTTCACCAAGAGTGATGGACATAAAGGTACCTCCAGCAGCTGAATCCAATAAATTCCGCGAAGAAAAATTTAGTCCTGCATAGAAGGTTTGGATGATCATCCAAGTAGTCAGTCCATGTGTTGGGCAATTTTTAACCAAAGATTTCATTCTTTCCCAAGCTTGAGCAACATGTTCACTATCCAATTGTTTAAAATTCATTATGCTACTTCTCAAAGATATAATTTTAGCAGGGGGATAATATCTACCAATAAAAGCATCCTTGCATTTAGTCCAGGAATCAATACTATTCTTAGGCAGAGATAGCAACCAATCTTTAGCTCTTCCTCTTAATGAGAAAGGGAACAATTGCAATTTAATAATATCACCATCTACATCCTTATACTTTTGCATTTCACATAGTTCAACAAAATTATTAAGATGGGCAGCAGCATCATCAGAACTAACACTAGAAAATTGCTCTCTCATAACAAGATTAAGTAAAGCAGGTTTAATTTCAAAGAATTCTGCTGTAGTAGCAGGTGGAGCAATAGGTGTGCATAAGAAATAATTATTATTTGTGGTTGTGAAGTCACACAACTTAGTATTTTCAGGGGTGTTCATTTTAGCAATAGTAAATAAAGCAAACTAGATAAAGTAAATGCAAGTAACTAATTTTTTTGTGTTTTTGAGATAGCAAACAAGATAGCAAATAAAGTAAAACTAGCAACTAATTTTTTTGTATTTTGATTTAGTGCAGCAAAAAAAGTAGTAAATAAAATAAAGCAAGACAAAAACAAAGTAAAGAGATTGGGAAGTGGAGACTCCCCTTGCAGCGTGTCTTGATCTCCCCGGCAACGGCCCCAGAAAAAGAGCTTGATGGCGTGTAACTCACACGTTCGTTGGGAACCCCAAGAGGAAGGTATGATGCGCACAACAGCAAGTTTTCCCTCAGAAAGAAACCAAGGTTTATCGAACCAGGAGGAGCCAAGAAGCACGTTGAAGGTTGATGGTGGCGGGATGTAGTGCGGCGCAACACCAGGGATTCCGGCGCCAACGTGGAACCTGCACAACACAACCAAAGTACTTTGCCCCAACGAAACAGTGAGGTTGTCAATCTCACCGGCTTGCTGTAACAAAGGATTAACCGTATTGTGTGGAAGATGATTGTTTGCAGAAAACAGTAAAACAAGTATTGCAGTAGATTGTATGCGATGTAAAGAATACGACCGGGGTCCACAGTTCACTAGTGGTGTCTCTCCCATAAGATAAAAGCATGTTGGGTGAACAAATTACAGTCAGGCAATTGACAAATAGAGAGAGCATAACAATGCACATACATGTCATGATAAATATAGTGATATTTAATTGGGCATTACGACAAAGTACATAGACCGCTATCCAGCATGCATCTATGCCTAAAAAGTCCACCTTCAGGTTATCATCCGAACCCCCTCCAGTATTAAGTTGCTAACAACAGACAATTGCATTAAGTATTGCGCGTAATGTAATCAGTGACTACATCCTCGAACATAGCACCAATGTTTTATCCCTAGTGGCAACAGCACATCCATAATCTTAGAGGTTTCTCTCACTCCCCCAGATTCACGGAGACATGAACCCACTATCGAGCATAAATACTCCCTCTTGGAGTTACTAGCATCAACTTGGCCAGAGCATCTACTAATAACGGAGAGCATGCAAGATCATAAACAACACATAGGTAATAACTTGATAATTAACATAACATAGTATTCTCTATCCATCGGATCCCGACAAACACAACATATAGAATTACAGATAGATGATCTTGATCATGTTAGGCAGCTCACAAGATCCAACAATGAAGCACAATGAGGAGAAGACAACCATCTAGCTACTGCTATGGACCCATAGTCCAGGGGTGAACTACTCACTCATCACTCCGGAGGCGACCATGGCGGTGAAGAGTCCTCCGGGAGATGAATCCCCTCTCCGGCAGGGTGCCGGAGGAGATCTCCAGAATCCCCCGAGATGGGATTGGCGGCGGCGGCGTCTCAGTAAGGTTTTCCGTATCGTGGCTCTCGGTACTGGGGGTTGCGCGACGGAGGCTATTTGTAGGCGGAAGGGCAGGTCAAGAGGCGGCACGAGGGGCCCACACCCTAGGTCGGCGCGGCCAGGGCTTGGGCCGCGCCGCCCTATGGTGTCGCCACCTCGTGGCCCCACTTCGTCTCCTCTTCGGTCTTCTGGAAGCTTCGTGGCAAAATAGGACCCTGGGTGTTGATTTCGTCCAATTTCGAGAATATTTCGTTACTAGGATTTCTGAAACCAAAAACAGCAGAAAACAGCAACTGGCTCTTCGGCATCTTGTTAATAGGTTAGTTCCAGAAAATGCACGAATATGACATAAAGTGTGCATAAAACATGTAGATATCATCAATAATGTGGCATGGAACACAAGAAATTATCGATTCGTCGGAGACGTATCACACCCATCTATAAATTTGCGACGACGTTTGGTGCAGTGATGTCTCGTCACATCAGGTTGACCAGAGAGGGCTTTTTTTTACAGTTTCCATTTCGATATATTTTTCGCCAATAATCGTAGTTCTCTACATGCCAGAGACACGTACCTTAACACGTGGACAGCATGCAACCGCGCGAGCACCAAAATGGAATGAGAAATGTTTTAGAGCAGAACTTCATTTTCAATGCCTTTCCTAGCTTGGTTTGGAAACCGGACAGAGCTTCAGTGACTTGATGCTTCCAAGATACATTGTGACTGTGTCCCACCATCTACCATCCATTTGAGATCCAACGTTCCAAACTATCTCTTATTTCAAAGCTAAAAAAGAAAAACTATTCAGAAAATTTTGAAAAAAAATCCAGTAATATGTCGATTCCTTGTTTTAAAATCTATGAATATTTCATCCCATTCGGATGACTAGCTTGTGATTAAATAGATTCTTACGTACTCGAGCACTAGTTTAAACTAAATATATATTTGCTCACAAACCTATGATTCAAATCGAATGAAACTTCACCAAAATATAAATCGAAATATGCATGATTTACTGGAAGTTTTTCAAATTTTTCATGGTCCATGGGGTCCTCCAAAGTGCAAGCTTTTTTTTTCCTTGGTTGGTACTTCAAAACCGAGTTTGGATGGTGGCAAGACTTGCACAAAGAGGATGTCAAAATTTTGGCCTTTGTGAACTTTGCAATCAACATCAAGTGTCGGACTCTCGAGAAAAAAATATGAGTTGGCGCCCACCTTTCTTTCAACCGTTGGTTCTCAATCCGAGGGTGGTCCAACTAGCTAACAAAATTGGCTTGGTATTCATGGTCTTGAACCAACGATTTGGCATGGCTTTCAATCGGTATGAGAGGTGATGTATGGAGGTGATTCATACGAGAGGGAAATAAAGAAATGTTTTGTCATCCTCGCAAAGCTAGTCTATTTGGAAAGAAATGAATAATTGGTTTTTCGCAACATTGCATGATACTAATTCATGATACTATGCATTGAAGGTGTTGTGTATCATAGACTAGTAACAGTCTACGATACTTCCCATTGTGACTAGTCTAAGTGCTTTTGCACCATGAACACTAGCTATGCACAGACCTCAAAAAACACTTCTCCATCATTCTACTATTCACACTTTCTTTTTCTAATAGAACTATGTACCATTGTTTTTAATATAATCTTATGTCGAGAGTATATATTTCTAAAATAGTCATTTATGTTTCGCATAAGCTCAAAGAGGGGTACTTACTTATGAGAGATATCTTTCAACTAATACGTTGTAGGAGTACTTTATTTATGTGAGCTATAGTGTGAAATGCTTACTAGAACGAGTACAAAAGGTGTTTGATAACATTACAGGCCACACGCCCAGTGTAGCCTGCATTGTAGGAGCATTACATTAATTTAACAACTACGGAGGAGTAGCCTAGGTAGAGATAACAGGCAAAGGAAATAGTTCAATAGATAGTACAACACAACTACGGAAAGGGAGTAGCCTAGGTAGAGATAAACATGCAAATGAAATAGTTCAACAGATACAAATCTTGCATTACAACACGAGTATTACATAAAGTACATCAGCCCTTCTTTCTGGACCTGTGACGCGAAGGCAGGTTCCATTGCCGGGCGTTGGCGAAGCTTGGGATGAGCCACAACGGAACCTGTCGCCATGTCCATCTAATGTTGGTTTGGAAACCAACAGTACAGTCTTCAGAATTCAAACTGAAGCGGCAAATTTCTGGAGAAGGAGGATATGCAAGGCCTACTGCATGGTGCGATGTGTAAACAGAGTTGCTTCTCGCCATATTTGGACGGTCATGTTCTGCCCCGTCTTCTACTGGAATGATAATCGGATAGTTCACTCCAAGGAAGAGAGAATATGATCCAAGGGAAAAAATCCTCCTCCATGGCATCGGTGGCATCAACTGACTGGTGTCCATGTTGTACTCCTCGCAGCCAAGTAAACCCTTACCATACCCGCGAATAGTGCGACCATGACGACCCTCAGAGGTAGCAGCAGCAGGTAAAATCCGAACCAGTCCAGTATAATCCCGCCCGTCGCAACGCCCCGTATGGACCAGAAAAAGTCTAGAACCATCAGAGATCGTGCTAACCACCAGGAGCCAAGATTGTACCGACCTTGTTCATCAAGTTACGCGGAATAGGTGCCGTGCTGATCAACAAAGGACCTTGCAAAGGAAAGCACAGCTTGAAGTCAGTTCAGCAAAACTTGATTAGTTCATTACATACATGAATAATGATGTAGCTAAAATACTGCCTCCGATCCAAATTAATTGACTCAACTGGATGTGTCTAGCTAGATATGCACAAATTAATTGACTCAAGTTTGTCTAGCTAGATGCACTGGCTAGACAAAGCTGAGTCAATTTGATTTGGATCGGAGGGAGTACTTTATTTTGAATCAAAGGCATATCGCTGCTGATTTTGATTGAATATAGAGGGGGAAAGGTACAGGCATGACACGAAAACTGCACAACAAAAAGAAAAAGGCTAAAGCTAAATCTGAAACTAGCAGGTAATAGCGAAAACACATCATATGAGATGAGAAAAATTACCCCAAGAAAATTGATTCCATGCATAAACTTCGCCTGTCTGAGTTACAACAAATACAATACCCTTGTGGATGATTGCATCGGAGTAGCCGTACACTAAGAACTGGTTGTCAAGAACTGTCCATCTGCTAGAAGCACAGTGAAGGACTGTAATTGCCGCGTTGAAGATGGCAAGAACAGAGAAACTAGTATAATTTGAAGCAGCTGTTGGAACTCGGCAAATAGCTATCTTCAGCAGTTGAATATGTTGATCATTAGACTCGAACACAAGTTTATCCGGGGTGGATTTAAACTCACTTATTGGTGGTAGAGGAATCCGGCGACCAGTGTACACATTGACAAGCTCCCAATTCCAGGGGAAGCCAAGAAGGGCGATCCAATCTCCATTCGCGCCTGCCCACATGCCCGTACCACCATCTGGAATCACGGCATCGGAAGAGATCCTGTCCAGCGGCGTCAGTTGGCACAAGGTACCCTTGCGATCTTTTGCATCATGCTGCTTGTCCTTCTGCGCACCCTGCTGCTTGAACTTGTGGACGCGGGAGAAGGGATTGTGCGCGGGCGGTACCTCAGTTTGGTGAGTATGAAGAACACAGGGCATGCCAAACGGCTGAGATGCAGGCAGAGCTACACTTTGTGTTGCTGAATCATGATAAAACTTGCATGAACCGACGAGGCTCGCGGCGGTGATGACATCGCATCGGGATGCGATTTCTTCAAGGGGGCCATCAGGAAACACCCAAGAACTGCCACTCTCATTGATCGATCTCGCCATTGGAAGGATGCGGTCAAGTGGGTGTGGGGGTGTGGGAGTGGGACGCTGGCGTTTGGGTATGAGGTATTGGAGGACAGTGCGAGCGGCAGCTGGTAGAGCGATATGGATAAAAGTCCACAACTCCTACTAGTACCATCAAACAGGTGGCTCGAGATGATCCGAAAAAGGCATGGCGGCGGTGGTGCAGGGGCTGCTGGTGTAGGCGGGGTCACCAGAGAAGATGGAGATGAAGAAGACGGAGAAGCAGGCAAAAAAACAATTTGAATTGAAATCAATAATACGAGTACTACGGGCGTGCCTTCTCTCTCTGGTCTCTGCTGCACTACTGCACCTGTCGTGAAGGCGTGTGACCCGAGAAGAAGCTAATGTACTGTATACTGTCCTTGCACGCCGTGGAGCTGTATTTTGTCTCATCAAATCAGCTCTGGACAGTTTCAGCAGAGAAAAGATCCTTTGCCATCATCATGATATATTACCACGGGCCCACGGCAGTGCACATTCATCTTGTACTACCATATACTGTACTGCTCTATATGTTGCACAAACCACCACTTGGACATTTTTTTTGCAGTTTCCACCATGTGGTGGTCTAATATGTTGCAAATTTCACCACTTGGTTATCTAATCAGCTAGTTAGTCATGTTGATAGCAAAATCAACAAGTGGGTTCAACATGTCAATGCTCCAATTAATGTTTTAGAAAAAATAAATTTTTCAAAATTCATACTTCTTTTATTTAGCTATTTAAAAATGCTTATTCATTTATTTCAACAAATATTGTGCGGTCTTGAATTTTTTTCAAACAAATATTATGGCATCGGGTTCGGGACTCCTGAAAAGGACTGGCCGTGGTACGGGAACCCGAAATGATGCCCACAACATGGTCGAAAGTGGCAAGGAACCCGTCGAGGTGGATGAACTCGGGAAACCTTGGTAGAGGTAGGGATCTTGAGGAGGCCATTAGGGTTAGCCTACCCCCCAATAAGCGTATGAACGAAAAAAATTCACATAAGTAGTAGCTATTATTAAAATTTCACAAATATTACGCGCTTTTGAATATTTCAAAAGTATTGTGGCGTCACGCTGGCCTTGCCCGAATTTTACCTTTCAGGCTGGATGTCACGAGCATGATCACTCAACCAACCGGGTCCAAACATATATCTACAATTGGCCTCCTCGATCCTACACCGACCAGATTGTCGCTGAAACTGGATCATATAGTTTCTATTGGATTGATGTCCTAAGGAAATATTCCAACAACGGATGCTGTTTGATTTGTTGTATTATAATCCTTTGGAATCTTGTTGGGCTTGTTTGGTTCGAAGAAAATTCATAGAAATTTTGTGGGATTCAAATCTCAGTGGCTCCTTTGATTCTTGAATACATGATAATTCATACTAATTCACGTGTTTTTTGTGTAGCACTACAACCAAAGAACATGCAATTCAAATTTGTGTCATTTCTTTCATATAGGATTAATTCAACATGCAATCATATTCAATTCCTACATTATTTCTATTTTAACATTTTGTACACATCATGCATGCGACCCAAACAATGCGTACATGGTGGGGGGGTTGTTTCATTGCAAAAGAAGTTGGTCACACCACAAACAAACATGCAACAATTAATCTAAATTCACGCGGTTTCCCCGCGATGCAACCAAACAATATTCGATGAAACTAAGCATGGCATAAACATATACAATACACACCAACATTTTGGCTGCTTTGATTATTCGCAAGATTTTCAAAGTGCGGGAATATGAAAATTGTATGATTAGAGAGTGATGATCATCTCCAAATATATAGGATTGAGAAACAATGGTATTTGGATCCAATAACATTTGATTGCGTGTGAAAACCAAAAGAAATACTAGTAGTAACATACGGTTACACAATGAAGGATTTTTTGTTTTTGTATAAAAATGTATTGTCAATGAATTCTGAAAATTGCAATCCTATGAATTAAACAATCAGAAATCGTGTCAGACTAATTCCTACGTTTCGAGATTCTAGTACGGAGTATGATTTCTTTGAAGGGGCGCAGAGGGACGTGGGTAGCAATGTCTAGTCCCTGTCTTGTCTGTATACACTGTACTTACGTCAGACTAGTGTTGCTCAGGAAGTCTTAATCTGACCTACTCTGAAGCTAGATGCATCACCGTTTCCAGTCTCTGTCCTCGTTTTTTCTACAAAATAGACAGAAATAACCCAAAGTCGAAAAGATTGGGAAAAACAAACTTTCGACATACTAGCAAGATTGGGTTATTTTTGTCCAAATTCTCGTTTTTTTCTCTTGGCTTCCCTACCCTTGAATCCATGTCACTTACGTGTGTTGCCCATGCATGCGTCATGTCCCACACTTCAGTGAGCACAAGTGACGTGTTGTACGTACGCAAACTCCCAGCGATCTTCTTTGTCAAGAGAAGACGCATCAAGATTCAAGACCCGATCGCATTTCTTGCTTTCAGCCTGGGGTCCTCCATGTAAAAGTTAGGGATTTAGATGTAATTTCATGTTTATTTTGTGTGCTGTTGTAAACTGTTGATTTTTTATGTCCATTTGAATCTTGGTCAAATCCTAGGTTTGACCTAGAGTTAAACAAGTTTAAAACATGAAAATGAAAAAGTAAGCCTGGATCCTCCTTAGTCAATCCAAAATGAAGCTTTTGGGAGGTTTTTGAAATTTCCATGTTTGAAACCCAAAACCACTTCTTTTCATGCTAGACTTCATAAGACATAGTTTAGGGATAGGGGTAGATACATAATTTGTCTGGTTTCAGTATGTCTAGAGCTTGTTTATCCACTTGAATGCTTACTATATGACATAAGAAGACAATGTGCTATGGTTTTTCATTTATCTAATTTTTTTGAATTTTATGCCCATTTGAATCTTGGTCAAATCCCATGTTTGACCAGGTTTTAAACAAGTTTAAAACATGAAAATGAAAAGGTGTAAGCATGGATCCTTCGTAGTCACTCTAAAATGAAGCTTTTGGGAGGTTCTCGAAATTTCCATGCATGCTTGAAACTCAAAACCACTTTTCTTCATGCTTGACTTCATAAGACAGAGTTTAGGGTTAGGGGTAGATACACGATTTTTCTGGTTTGAATATGTCTAGACCTTGTTTATCAACTTGAATGTTTACTATATGACATAATTAAGAAGCTAGGCTATGTGCTTTGGTTTTTCATTCTTTAGATTTTTGTCTGAATTTTTATGCCCATTTGAATCTTGGTCAAATCCTAGGTTTGACCAAGATTTAAATAAGTTTAAAACATGAAAATGAAAAGATAAGCATCGATCCTTCTTACTCGCTCTAAAATGAAGCTTTTGGTAGGTTTTTGAAATTTCCATGTTTGAAACCCAAAACCACTTCTCTTCATGTTTGACTTCATAAGACGAAGTTTAGGGCCGATAGGGGGTAGATTCATGATTTGTCTGGTTTGAATATGTCTAGACCTTGTTTATGAACTTGAATGCTTACTATATGACATAAGAAGACTATGTGCTTTGGTTTTTTTTATATTTTTTTTATTTTATGCCTATTTTAATATTGGTCAAATCCTAGGTTTGACCAAGATTTAAACAAGTTTAAAACATGAAAATGAAAAGGTAAGCCTGGATCCTTCTTAGTCACTCTAAAATGAAGCTTTTGGGAGGTTTTTGAAATTTCCATGTTTGAAACCAAAAACCACTTCTCTTCATGCTTGACTTCATAAGACAGAGTTTAGGGTTAGGGGTAGATACATGATTTGTCTTATTTGAATATGTATAGACCTTGTTTATCAACTTTTGAATGCTTACTATATATATATGTGACATAAGAAGACTATGTGCTTTTGTTTTTCATTTTCTGATTTTTTTAATTTTATGCCCATTTAAATCTTTGTCAAATCCTGGTTTGACAATGATTTAAACAAGTTTAAAATATGAAAATGAAAAGGTAAGCATTGATCCTTCTTAGTCACTCTAAAATGAAGCTTTTGGTAGGTTTTTGAAATTTCCATATTTGAAACCCAAAACCACTTCTCTTCATGCTTGACTACATAAGACAAAGTTTAGGGTTAGGGGGTGATACATGATTTTTCTTGTTTGAATATGTCTAGACCTTGTTTATCAACTTTAATGCTTACTATATGACATAAGAAAACTATGTGCTTTGGTTTTTCATTTTTTTGATATTTTTTGGAATTTTGATGCACATTTGAATCTTGCTCAAATCCTAGGTTTGACCAAGATTTAAACAAGTATAGAACATGAAAATGAAAAGGGAAGCATGTATCCTTCTTAATTAGTCACCCTAAAATGAAGTTTTTGGGAGGTTTTTGAAATTTCCATGTTTGAAACCTAAAACCACTTATCTTCATGCTTGACTTCGTCATAAGACAGAGTTTAGGGGTTAGGGGGTAGATACATGATTTGTCTAGCTAGTTTGAATATGTCCAGACCTTGTTTATCAACTTTAATGCTTACTATATGACATATAAGAAGACTATGTGCGCTTTGGTTTTTCATTTTTCTGTTTTTTTATTTTATGCCCATTTGAATCTTGGTCAAATCCTAGATTTGACCAAGATTTAAACAAGTTTAAAACATGAAAATGGAAAGGTAAGCCTGGATCCTTCTTAGTCGCTCTAAAATGAAGCTTTTGGGATGTTCTTGAAATTTCCATGTTTAAAACGCAAAACGACTTTTCTTCATGCTAGACTTCATAAGATCGACAGGGAGTAGATACATGATTTGTCTGGTTTGGATATATCTAGACCTTGTTTATCAGCTTGAATGCTTACGATATGACATAAGAACACTATGTGCTTTTGTTTTTAATTTTTTTATTTTTTTGTGCCCATTTGTATCTTGGACAAATCCTAGGTTTGACCAAGATTTAAACAGGTTTAAAACATGAAAATGAAAAGGGAAGCATGTATCCTTCTTAGTCACTCTAAAATGAAGTTTTTGGGAGGTTTTTGAAATTTCCATGTTTGAAACCCAAAACCACTTCTCTTCATGCTTGACTTCTTAAGACATAGTTTAGGGGTTAGCGGGTAAATACATGATTTGTATGGTTTGAATATGTCTAGACCTTGTTTATCAACTTTAATGCTTACTATATGACATAAGAAGACTATGTGCTTTGGTTTTTCATTTTTCTATTTTTTTTTTGAATTTTCTACCAATTTTGTTTGACCAAGATTTAGACAAGTTTTACACGTGAAAACGAATAAGTAAGCCTGGATCCTTCTTAGTCACTCCAAAATGTACCAATTGATAGGTGCGTTAACTTTGCTTCATGGAAAAAATAATGTCATGTAAATGAGTTAACTTGGATTTCCTACCCTTGAATCCATAGGAAACTTTGTTCTAATGCACTATAATAATCAACCGAGCTTTTACACCAGCAGATCTGTCACTTACGTGTGGTGCCCATGCGTGAGGTCCCACACTTCAGTGAGCACAAGTCACGTGCAATAGGTACGCAAACTCCCAGCCATTTTCTTTGTCAAGAGAAGACGCATCAGGATATTGGAAGTCTGTGGGTTCTTTTGGATCCTTCGGTTGTCCCTCTCACAAAAAAAAAACAAATCTCTCTCATTCTCGGCCTCGCTCGACTCGCTCGCTCGCTCGCTCGCACCTCCTGCTCACTGACAAACCCTGCACAAAAGTCAACATCATCACCCGAAAAAGGGGAGACACCATAATTCTCTCCCTTCTTCTCTCCTTCCGAGTGATCCCTCTTCCTCCGAGTTTCACTCGACGGGCAAACACACATGTGCTGCATAGTAATAATAAAAAGGTAGAAAAATCGACCTACGAATCTATAATTAAATAGGTTAAACTAGGGTTTTGCCCAGTACTACAGATCAAGGTTCAAAAAATCCAACTACGGGGTTCGAACAACCCCATTTCTAATCCAAGAATTTTTTCGACCTCATCCAATGGCCTCAAACTATAGGCCGGGTTAGCATCTAGTGCAATATGTGTGAGAATGTATGCACTATGTGTGCTATAACTTGTGTGTCTTTCAAATTTGAACCAAATTTGAATAAGTTTGAAATATTTGAAATGGGGCTTTTGGCTTAAACGTTTGAATCCGAAAACGACTTCTCTTCATGCTAGACTTCATAAGACCAAGTTTAGGGTTAGGGGGTAGATACATGATTTGTCTGGTTTGAATATGTCTAAACCTTGTTTATCAACTTGAATGCTTACTATATGACATAAGAAGACCGGCCATGTGCTTTTGTTTTTCATTTTTCTATTTTTTTAAGAATTTTATGCACATTTGATTCTGGTCAAATCCTAGGTTCAACCAAGATTTAAACAAGTTTCAAGCATGAAAATGAAAACGTAAGCCAAGATCCTTCTTAATTAGTCACTCTAAAATATATGAAGCTTTTGGGACGTACTTGAAATTTCCATGTTTGAAACCCAAAACCAATTCTCTTCATGATTGACTTCATAAGACAGAGTTTAGGGTTAGGGGTAGATATACACATGATTTTTCTGGTTTGAATATGTCTAGACCTTGTTTATCAACTTGAGTGTTTACTATATGACATAATTAAGAAGGCTATGTGCTTTGGTTTTTCATTCTTTAGATTTTTTGTCTGAATTTTTATGCCCATTTGAATCTTGGTCAAATCCTAGGTTTGACCAAGATTTAAATAAGTTTAAAACTTGAAAATGAAAAGGTAAGCATCGATCCTTCTTAGTCGCTCTAAAATGAAGCTGAATTTTGGGAGGTTTTTGAAATTTCCATGTTTGAAACCCAAAACCACTTCTCTTCATGCTTGACTTCATAAGACGAAGTTTAGGGTCGATAGGGGGTAGATACATGATTTGTCTTGTTTGAATATGTCTAGACCTTGTTTATCAACTTGAATGCTTACTATATGACATAAGAGGACTATGTGCATTGGTATTTCATTTTTTTATTTTTATGCCCATTTGAGAATCTTGGTAAAATCCTAGGTTTGAGCAAGATTTAAACAAGTTTAACATGTGAAAATGATAAGGTAATTAAGTCTGGATCTTTCTCTTAGTAACTCTAAAATGAAGCTTTTGGGAGGTTCTTGAATTTACCAAGTTTGAAACCCAAAACCACCGTACTTCTGTTCATGCTTGACTTCATAAGACAGAGTTTAGGGTTAGGGGTAGATACATGATTTTTCTGGTTTGAATATGTCTAGACCATGTTTATCAATTTGAATGCTTACTATATGACATAAGAAGGCTATGTGCTTTGGTTTTTCATTCTTTCGATTTTTTCTGAATTTTTATGCCCATTTGAATCTTGGTCAAATCCTAGGTTCGACCAAGATTTAAACAAGTTTAAAACATGACAATGAAAAGGTAATTAATCATGGATCCTTCTTAATTAACCAGTCAGTCTAATTAAAATGAAGCTTTTTGGGAGGTTTTTGAAATTTCCATGTTTGAAACCCAAAACCACACTTCTCTGCTTCATGCTTGACTTCATATATAATTAAGACAAAGTTTAGGGTTAGGGGGTACATGATTTGTCTGGTTTGAATATGTCTAGACCTTGTTTATGAACTTGAATGCTTACTATATGACATAAGAAGACTATGTGCTTTGGTTTTTTATTTTATTTATTTTTTTATTTTATGCCCATTTGAATATTGGTCAAATCCTAGGTTTGACCAAGATTTAAACAAGTTTAAAACATGAAAATGAAAAGGTAAGCCTGGATCCTTCTTAACTAGCTAGTCACTCTAAAATGAAGCTTTAATTTTGGGAGGTTTTTGAAATTTCCATGTTTGAAACCAAAAACCACTTCTATTCATGCTTGACTTCATAAGACAGAGTTTATGGTTTTAGATGGGTAGATACATGATTTGTCTTATTTGAATATGTCTAGCTAGACCTTGTTTATCAACTTTTGAATGCTTACTATATATATGTATGTGACATAAGAAGACTATGTGCTTTTGTTTTTCATTTTTCCGATTTTTTTTAATTTTATGCCCATTTAAATCTTGGTCAAATCCTAGGTTTGACCAATATTTAAACAAGTTTAAAATATAAAAATGAAAAGATAAGCATGGATCCTTCTTAGTCACTCTAAAATGAAGCTTTTGATAGGTTTTTGAAATTTCTATATTTGAAACCCAAAACCACTTCTCTTCATGCTTGACTAAATAAGACAAAGTTTAGCGTTAGGGGGTAGATACATGATTTTTCTTGTTTGAATATGTCTAGACCCTTGTTTATCAACTTTAATGCTTACTATATGACATAAGAAAACTATGTGCTTTGGTTTTTCATTTTTCTGATTTATTTTGGAATTTTGATGCACATTTGAATCTTGGTCAAATCCTAGGTTTGACCAAGATTTAAACAAGTATAGAACATGAAAATGAAAAGGGAAGCCTGTATCCTTCTTAGTCACCCTAAAATGAAGTTTTTGGGAGGTTTTTGAAATTTCCATGTTTGAAACCCAAAACCACTTATCTTCATGCTTGACTTCGTCATAAGACAGAGTTTAGGGGTTAGGGGGTAGATACATGATTTCTCTAGCTAGTTTGAATATGTCCAGACCTTGTTTATCAACTTTAATGCTTACTATATGACATATAAGAAGACTATGTGCGCTTTGGTTTTTCATTTTTCTATTTTTTTATTTTATGCCCACTTGAATCTTGGTCAAATCTAGGATTTGACCAAGATTTAAACAAGTTTAAAACATGAAAATGGAAAAGTAAGCCTGGATCCTTCTTAGTCGCTCTAAAATGAAGCTTTTGGGATGTTCTTGAAATTTCCATGTTTGAAACCCAAAACGACTTTTCTTCATGCTAGACTTCATAAGATCGACAGGGAGTAGATACATGATTTGTCTGGTTTGGATATATCTAGACCTTGTTTATCAACTTGAATGCTTACGATATGACATAAGAACACTATGTGCTTTTGTTTTTCATTTTTTTTATTTTTTTGTGCCCATTTGTATCTTGGTCAAATCCTAGGTTTGACCAAGATTTAAACAAGTTTAAAACATGAAAATGAAAAGGGAAGCATGTATCCTTCTTAGTCACTCTAAAATGAAGTTTTTGGGAGGTTTTTGAAATTTCCATGTTTGAAACCCAAAACCACTTCTCTTCATGCTTGACTTCTTAAGACATAGTTTAGGGGTTAGCGGGTAGATACATGATTTGTATGGTTTGAATATGTCTAGACCTTGGTTTTTCATTTTTCTGTTTTTTTTTTGAATTTTCTGCCAATTTTGTTTGACCAAGATTTAGACAAGTTTTACACGTGAAAACGAATAAGTAAGCCTGGATCCTTCTTAGTCACTCCAAAATGTACCAATTGATAGGTGCGTTAACTTTGCTTCATGGAAAAAATAATGTCATGTAAATGAGTTAACTTGGATTTCCTACCCTTGAATCCATAGGAAACTTTGTTCTAATGCACTATAATAATCAACCGAGCTTTTACACCAGCAGGTCTGTCACTTACGTGTGGTGCCCATGCGTGAGGTCCCACACTTCAGTGAGCACAAGTCACGTGCAATAGGTACGCAAACTCCCAGCCATTTTCTTTGTCAAGAGAAGACGCATCAGGATATTGGAAGTCTGTGGGTCCTTCTGGATCCTTCGGTTGTCCCTCTCACAAAAAAAAACAAATCTCTCTCATTCTCGGCCTCGCTCGACTCGCTCGCTCGCTCGCACCTCCTGCTCACTGACAAACCCTGCACAAAAGTCAACATCATCACCCGAAAAAGGGGAGACACCATAATTCTCTCCCTTCTTCTCTCCTTCCGAGTGATCCCTCTTCCTCCGAGTTTCACTCGACGGGCAAACACACATGTGCTGCATAGTAATAATAAAAAGGTAGAAAAATCGACCTACGAATCTATAATTAAATAGGTTAAACTAGGGTTTTGCCCAGTACTACAGATCAAGGTTCAAAAAATCCAACTACGGGGTTCGAACAACCCCATTTCTAATCCAAGAATTTTTTCGACCTCATCCAATGGCCTCAAACTATAGGCCGGGTTAGCATCTAGTGCAGTATGTGTGAGAATGTATGCACTATGTGTGCTATAACTTGTGTGTCTTTCAAATTTGAACCAAATTTGAATAAGTTTGAAATATTTGAAATGGGGCTTTTGGCTTAAACGTTTGAAACCCAAAACGACTTCTCTTCATGCTAGACTTCATAAGACCGAGTTTAGGGTTAGGGGGTAGATACATGATTTGTCTGGTTTGAATATGTCTAAACCTTGTTTATCAACTTGAATGCTTACTATATGACATAAGAAGACCGGCCATGTGCTTTTGTTTTTCATTTTTCTATTTTTTTTAAGAATTTTATGCACATTTGATTCTGGTAAAATCCTAGGTTCAACCAAGATTTAAACAAGTTTCAAGCATGAAAATGAAAACGTAAGCCAAGATCCTTCTTAATTAGTCACTCTAAAATATATGAAGCTTTTGGGACGTACTTGAAATTTCCATGTTTGAAACCCAAAACCAATTCTCTTCATGATTGACTTCATAAGACAGAGTTTAGGGTTAGGGGTAGATATACACATGATTTTTCTGGTTTGAATATGTCTAGACCTTGTTTATCAACTTGAGTGTTTACTATGACATAATTAAGAAGGCTATGTGCTTTGGTTTTTCATTCTTTAGATTTTTTGTCTGAATTTTTATGCCCATTTGAATCTTGGTCAAATCCTAGGTTTGACCAAGATTTAAATAAGTTTAAAACATGAAAATGAAAAGGTAAGCATCGATCCTTCTTAGTCGCTCTAAAATGAAGCTGAATTTTGGGAGGTTTTTGAAATTTCCATGTTTGAAACCCAAAACCACTTCTCTTCATGCTTGACTTCATAAGACGAAGTTTAGGGTCGATAGGCGGTAGATACATGATTTGTCTTGTTTGAATATGTCTAGACCTTGTTTATCAACTTGAATGCTTACTATATGACATAAGAGGACTATGTGCATTGGTATTTCATTTTTTGATTTTTATGCCCATTTGAGAATCTTGGTAAAATCCTAGGTTTGAGCAAGATTTAAACAAGTTTAACATGTGAAAATGATAAGGTAATTAAGTCTGGATCTTTCTCTTAGTAACTCTAAAATGAAGCTTTTGGGAGGTTCTTGAATTTACCATGTTTGAAACCCAAAACCACCGTACTTCTGTTCATGCTTGACTTCATAAGACAGAGTTTAGGGTTAGGGGTAGATACATGATTTTTCTGGTTTGAATATGTCTAGACCATGTTTATCAATTTGAATGCTTACTATATGACATAAGAAGGCTATGTGCTTTGGTTTTTCATTCTTTTGATTTTTTTCTGAATTTTTATGCCCATTTGAATCTTGGTCAAATCCTAGGTTTGACCAAGATTTAAACAAGTTTAAAACATGAAAATGAAAAGGGAAGCATGTATCCTTCTTAGTCACTCTAAAATGAAGTTTTTGGGAGGTTTTTGAAATTTCCATGTTTGAAACCCAAAACCACTTCTCTTCATGCTTGACTTCTTAAGACATAGTTTAGGGGTTAGCAGATAGATACATGATTTGTATGGTGTGAATATGTCTAGACCTTGTTTATCAACTTTAATGCTTACTATATGACATAAGAAGACTATGTGCTTTGGTTTTTCATTTTTCTGTTTTTTTTTAATTTTTTGCCAATTTTGTTTGACCAAGATTTAGACAAGTTTTACACGTGAAAACGAATAAGTAAGCCTGGATCCTTCTTAGTCACTCCAAAATGTACCAATTGATAGGTGCGTTAACTTTGCTTCATGGAAAAAATAATGTCATGTAAATGAGTTAACTTGGATTTCCTACCCTTGAATCCATAGGAAACTTTGTTCTAATGCACTATAATAATCAACCGAGCTTTTACACCAAGAGTCTGTCACTTACGTGTGGTGCCCATGCGTGAGGTCCCACACTTCGATGAGCACAAGTCACGTGCAATAGGTACGCAAACTCCCAGCCATTTTCTTTGTCAAGAGAAGACGCATCGGGATATTGGAAGTCTGTGGGTCCTTTCCGGATCCTTCGGTTGTCCCTCTCACAAAAAAACAAATCTCTCTCATTCTCGGCCTCGCTCGACTCGCTCGCTCGCACCTCCTGCTCACTGACAAACCCTGCACAAAAGTCAACATCATCACCCGAAAAAGGGGAGACACCATAATTCTCTCCCTTCTTCTCTCCTTCCGAGTGATCCCTCTTCCTTCGAGTTTCACTCGACGGGCAAACACACATGTGCTGCATAGTAATAATAAAAAGGTAGAAAAATCAACCTACGAATCTATAATTAAATAGGTTAAACTAGGGTTTTGCCCAGTACTACAGATCAAGGTTCAAAAAATCCAACTACGGGGTTCGAACAACCCCATTTCTAATCCAAGAATTTTTTCGACCTCATCCAATGGCCTCAAACTATAGGCCGGGTTAGCATCTAGTGCAGTATGTGTGAGAATGTATGCACTATGTGTGCTATAACTTGTGTGTCTTTCAAATTTGAACCAAATTTGAATAAGTTTGAAATATTTGAAATGGGGCTTTTGGCTTAAACGTTTGAAACCCAAAACGACTTCTCTTCATGCTAGACTTCATAAGACCGAGTTTAGGGTTAGGGGGTAGATACATGATTTGTCTGGTTTGAATATGTCTAAACCTTGTTTATCAACTTGAATGCTTACTATATGACATAAGAAGACCGGCCATGTGCTTTTGTTTTTCATTTTTCTATTTTTTTTAAGAATTTTATGCACATTTGATTCTGGTAAAATCCTAGGTTCAACCAAGATTTAAACAAGTTTCAAGCATGAAAATGAAAACGTAAGCCAAGATCCTTCTTAATTAGTCACTCTAAAATATATGAAGCTTTTGGGACGTACTTGAAATTTCCATGTTTGAAACCCAAAACCAATTCTCTTCATGATTGACTTCATAAGACAGAGTTTAGGGTTAGGGGTAGATATACACATGATTTTTCTGGTTTGAATATGTCTAGACCTTGTTTATCAACTTGAGTGTTTACTATGACATAATTAAGAAGGCTATGTGCTTTGGTTTTTCATTCTTTAGATTTTTTGTCTGAATTTTTATGCCCATTTGAATCTTGGTCAAATCCTAGGTTTGACCAAGATTTAAATAAGTTTAAAACATGAAAATGAAAAGGTAAGCATCGATCCTTCTTAGTCGCTCTAAAATGAAGCTGAATTTTGGGAGGTTTTTGAAATTTCCATGTTTGAAACCCAAAACCACTTCTCTTCATGCTTGACTTCATAAGACGAAGTTTAGGGTCGATAGGCGGTAGATACATGATTTGTCTTGTTTGAATATGTCTAGACCTTGTTTATCAACTTGAATGCTTACTATATGACATAAGAGGACTATGTGCATTGGTATTTCATTTTTTGATTTTTATGCCCATTTGAGAATCTTGGTAAAATCCTAGGTTTGAGCAAGATTTAAACAAGTTTAACATGTGAAAATGATAAGGTAATTAAGTCTGGATCTTTCTCTTAGTAACTCTAAAATGAAGCTTTTGGGAGGTTCTTGAATTTACCATGTTTGAAACCCAAAACCACCGTACTTCTGTTCATGCTTGACTTCATAAGACAGAGTTTAGGGTTAGGGGTAGATACATGATTTTTCTGGTTTGAATATGTCTAGACCATGTTTATCAATTTGAATGCTTACTATATGACATAAGAAGGCTATGTGCTTTGGTTTTTCATTCTTTTAATTTTTTTCTGAATTTTTATGCCCATTTGAATCTTGGTCAAATCCTAGGTTTGACCAAGATTTAAACAAGTTTAAAACATGAAAATGAAAAGGGAAGCATGTATCCTTCTTAGTCACTCTAAAATGAAGTTTTTGGGAGGTTTTTGAAATTTCCATGTTTGAAACCCAAAACCACTTCTCTTCATGCTTGACTTCTTAAGACATAGTTTAGGGGTTAGCAGATAGATACATGATTTGTATGGTGTGAATATGTCTAGACCTTGTTTATCAACTTTAATGCTTACTATATGACATAAGAAGACTATGTGCTTTGGTTTTTCATTTTTCTGTTTTTTTTGAATTTTCTGCCAATTTTGTTTGACCAAGATTTAGACAAGTTTTACACGTGAAAACGAATAAGTAAGCCTGGATCCTTCTTAGTCACTCCAAAATGTACTAATTGATAGGTGCGTTAACTTTGCTTCATGGAAAAAATAATGTCATGTAAATGAGTTAACTTGGATTTCCTACCCTTGAATCCATAGGAAACTTTGTTCTAATGCACTATAATAATCAACCGAGCTTTTACACCAGCAGGTCTGTCACTTACGTGTGGTGCCCATGCGTGAGGTCCCACACTTCAGTGAGCACAAGTCACGTGCAATAGGTACGCAAACTCCCAGCCATTTTCTTTGTCAAGAGAAGACGCATCAGGATATTGGAAGTCTGTGGGTCCTTCTGGATCCTTCGGTTGTCCCTCTCACAAAAAAAAACAAATCTCTCTCATTCTCGGCCTCGCTCGACTCGCTCGCTCGCACCTCCTGCTCACTGACAAACCCTGCACAAAAGTCAACATCATCACCCGAAAAAGGGGAGACACCATAATTCTCTCCCTTCTTCTCTCCTTCCGAGTGATCCCTCTTCCTTCGAGTTTCACTCGACGGGCAAACACACATGTGCTGCATAGTAATAATAAAAAGGTAGAAAAATCAACCTACGAATCTATAATTAAATAGGTTAAACTAGGGTTTTGCCCAGTACTACAGATCAAGGTTCAAAAAATCCAACTACGGGGTTCGAACAACCCCATTTCTAATCCAAGAATTTTTTCGACCTCATCCAATGGCCTCAAACTATAGGCCGGGTTAGCATCTAGTGCAGTATGTGTGAGAATGTATGCACTATGTGTGCTATAACTTGTGTGTCTTTCAAATTTGAACCAAATTTGAATAAGTTTGAAATATTTGAAATGGGGCTTTTGGCTTAAACGTTTGAATCCGAAAACGACTTCTCTTCATGGTAGACTTCATAAGACCGAGTTTAGGGTTAGGGGGTAGATACATGATTTGTCTGGTTTGAATATGTCTAAACCTTGTTTATCAACTTGAATGCTTACTATATGACATAAGAAGACCGGCCATGTGCTTTTGTTTTTCATTTTTCTATTTTTTTTAAGAATTTTATGCACATTTGATTCTGGTCAAATCCTAGGTTCAACCAAGATTTAAACAAGTTTCAAGCATGAAAATGAAAACGTAAGCCAAGATCCTTCTTAATTAGTCACTCTAAAATATATGAAGCTTTTGGGACGTACTTGAAATTTTCATGTTTGAAACCCAAAACCAATTCTCTTCATGATTGACTTCATAAGACAGAGTTTAGGGTTAGGGGTAGATATACACATGATTTTTCTGGTTTGAATATGTCTAGACCTTGTTTATCAACTTGAGTGTTTACTATGACATAATTAAGAAGGCTATGTGCTTTGGTTTTTCATTCTTTAGATTTTTTGTCTGAATTTTTATGCCCATTTGAATCTTGGTCAAATCCTAGGTTTGACCAAGATTTAAATAAGTTTAAAACATGAAAATGAAAAGGTAAGCATCGATCCTTCTTAGTCGCTCTAAAATGAAGCTGAATTTTGGGAGGTTTTTGAAATTTCCATGTTTGAAACCCAAAACCACTTCTCTTCATGCTTGACTTCATAAGACGAAGTTTAGGGTCGATAGGGGGTAGATACATGATTTGTCTTGTTTGAATATGTCTAGACCTTGTTTATCAACTTGAATGCTTACTATATGACATAAGAGGACTATGTGCATTGGTATTTCATTTTTTGATTTTTATGCCCATTTGAGAATCTTGGTAAAATCCTAGGTTTGAGCAAGATTTAAACAAGTTTAACATGTGAAAATGATAAGGTAATTAAGTCTGGATCTTTCTCTTATTAACTCTAAAATGAAGCTTTTGGGAGGTTCTTGAATTTACCATGTTTGAAACCCAAAACCACCGTACTTCTGTTCATGCTTGACTTCATAAGACAGAGTTTAGGGTTAGGGGTAGATACATGATTTTTCTGGTTTGAATATGTCTAGACCATGTTTATCAATTTGAATGCTTACTATATGACATAAGAAGGCTATGTGCTTTGGTTTTTCATTCTTTTGATTTTTTTCTGAATTTTTATGCCCATTTGAATCTTGGTCAAATCCTAGGTTTGACCAAGATTTAAACAAGTTTAAAACATGAAAATGAAAAGGGAAGCATGTATCCTTCTTAGTCACTCTAAAATGAAGTTTTTGGGAGGTTTTTGAAATTTCCATGTTTGAAACCCAAAACCACTTCTCTTCATGCTTGACTTCTTAAGACATAGTTTAGGGGTTAGCGGGTAGATACATGATTTGTATGGTGTGAATATGTCTAGACCTTGTTTATCAACTTTAATGCTTACTATATGACATAAGAAGACTATGTGCTTTGGTTTTTCATTTTTCTGTTTTTTTTTTGAATTTTCTGCCAATTTTGTTTGACCAAGATTTAGACAAGTTTTACACGTGAAAACGAATAAGTAAGCCTGGATCCTTCTTAGTCACTCCAAAATGTACCAATTGATAGGTGCGCTAACTTTGCTTCATGGAAAAAATAATGTCATGTAAATGAGTTAACTTGGATTTCCTACCCTTGAATCCATAGGAAACTTTGTTCTAATGCACTATAATAATCAACCGAGCTTTTACACCAGCAGGTCTGTCACTTACGTGTGGTGCCCATGAGTGAGGTCCCACACTTTAGTGAGCACAAGTCACGTGCAATAGGTACGCAAACTCCCAGCCATTTTCTTTGTCAAGAGAAGACGCATCAGGATATTGGAAGTCTGTGGGTCCTTCTGGATCCTTCGGTTGTCCCTCTCACAAAAAAAAACAAATCTCTCTCATTCTCGGCCTCGCTCGACTCACTCGCTCGCTCGCACCTCCTGCTCACTGACAAACCCTGCACAAAAGTCAACATCATCACCCGAAAAAGGGGAGACACCATAATTCTCTCCCTTCTTCTCTCCTTCCGAGTGATCCCTCTTCCTCCGAGTTTCACTCGACGGGCAAACACACATGTGCTGCATAGTAATAATAAAAAGGTAGAAAAATCGACCTACGAATCTATAATTAAATAGGTTAAACTAGGGTTTTGCCCAGTACTACAGATCAAGGTTCAAAAATTCAAACTACGGGGTTCGAACAACCCCATTTCTAATCCAAGAATTTTTTTGACCTCATCCAATGGCCTCAAACTATAGGCCGGGTTAGCATCTAGTGCAGTATGTGTGAGAATGTATGCACTATGTGTGCTATAACTTGTGTGTCTTTCAAATTTGAACCAAATTTGAATAAGTTTGAAATATTTGAAATGGGGCTTTTGGCTTAAACGTTTGAAACCCAAAATGACTTCTCTTCATGCTAGACTTCATAAGACCGAGTTTAGGGTTAGGGGGTAGATACATGATTTGTCTGGTTTGAATATGTCTAAACCTTGTTTATCAACTTGAATGCTTACTATATGACATAAGAAGACCGGCCATGTGCTTTTGTTTTTCATTTTTCTATTTTTTTTAAGAATTTTATGCACATTTGATTCTGGTCAAATCCTAGGTTCAACCAAGATTTAAACAAGTTTCAAGCATGAAAATGAAAACGTAAGCCAAGATCCTTCTTAATTAGTCACTCTAAAATATATGAAGCTTTTGGGACGTACTTGAAATTTCCATGTTTGAAACCCAAAACCAATTCTCTTCATGATTGACTTCATAAGACAGAGTTTAGGGTTAGGGGTAGATATACACATGATTTTTCTGGTTTGAATATGTCTAGACCTTGTTTATCAACTTGAGTGTTTACTATATGACATAATTAAGAAGGCTATGTGCTTTGGGTTTTCATTCTTTAGATTTTTTGTCTGAATTTTTATGCCCATTTGAATCTTGGTCAAATCCTAGGTTTGACCAAGATTTAAATAAGTTTAAAACATGAAAATGAAAAGGTAAGCATCGATCCTTCTTAGTCGCTCTAAAATGAAGCTGAATTTTGGGAGGTTTTTGAAATTTCCATGTTTGAAACCCAAAACCACTTCTCTTCATGCTTGACTTCATAAGACGAAGTTTAGGGTCGATAGGGGGTAGATACATGATTTGTCTTGTTTGAATATGTCTAGACCTTGTTTATCAACTTGAATGCTTACTATATGACATAAGAGGACTATGTGCATTGGTATTTCATTTTTTGATTTTTATGCCCATTTGAGAATCTTGGTAAAATCCTAGGTTTGAGCAAGATTTAAACAAGTTTAACATGTGAAAATGATAAGGTAATTAAGTCTGGATCTTTCTCTTAGTAACTCTAAAATGAAGCTTTTGGGAGGTTCTTGAATTTACCAAGTTTGAAACCCAAAACCACCGTACTTCTGTTCATGCTTGACTTCATAAGACAGAGTTTAGGGTTAGGGGTAGATACATGATTTTTCTGGTTTGAATATGTCTAGACCATGTTTATCAATTTGAATGCTTACTATATGACATAAGAAGGCTATGTGCTTTGGTTTTTCATTCTTTCGATTTTTTCTGAATTTTTATGCCCATTTGAATCTTGGTCAAATCCTAGGTTCGACCAAGATTTAAACAAGTTTAAAACATGACAATGAAAAGGTAATAAATCATGGATCCTTCTTAATTAACCAGTCAGTCTAATTAAAATGAAGCTTTTTGGGAGGTTTTTGAAATTTCCATGTTTGAAACCCAAAACCACACTTCTCTGCTTCATGCTTGACTTCATATATTTTTAAGACAAAGTTTAGGGTTAGGGGGTACATGATTTGTCTGGTTTGAATATGTCTAGACCTTGTTTATGAACTTGAATGCTTACTATATGACATAAGAAGACTATGTGCTTTGTTTTTTTATTTTTTTATTGTATGCCCATTTGAATATTGGTCAAATCCTAGGTTTGACCAAGATTTAAACAAGTTTAAAACATGAAAATGAAAAGGTAAGCCTGGATCCTTCTTAACTAGTCACTCTAAAATGAAGCTTTAATTTTGGGAGGTTTTTGAAATTTCCATGTTTGAAACCCAAAACCACTTCTCTTCATGCTTGACTTCATAAGACGAAGTTTAGGGTCGATAGGGGGTAGATACATGATTTGTCTGGTTTGAATATGTCTAGACCATGTTTATCAAATCCTAGGTTTGACCAAGATTTAAACAAGTTTAAAACATGAAAATGAAAAGGGAAGCATGTATCTTTCTTAGTCACTCTAAAATGAAGTTTTTGGGCGGTTTTTGAAATTTCCATGTTTGAAACCCAAAACCACTTCTCTTCATGCTTGACTTCATAAGACATAGTTTAGGGGTTTGGGGGTAGATACATGATTTGTATGGTTTGAATATGTCTAGACCATGTTTATCAACTTTAATGCTTACTATATGACATAAGAAGACTATGTGCTTTGGTTTTTCATTTTTCTGATTTTTTTTGAAATTTTGATGCACATTTGAATCTTGGTCAAATCCTATGTTTGACCAAAATTTAAACAAGTATATATAGAACATGAAAATGAAAAGGGAAGCCTGTATCTGATACGTCTCCGACGTATCGATAATTTCTTATGTTCCATGCCACATTATTGATGTTATCTACATGTTTTATGCACACTTTATGTCATATTCGTGCATTTTCTGGAACTAACCTATTAACAAGATGCCGAAGTGCCGATTCTTTGTTCTGCTGTTTTTGGTTTCAGAAATCCTAGTAACGAAATATTCTCGGAATTGGACGAAATCAACGCCCAGGGTCCTATTTTGCCACGAAGCTTCCAGAAGTCCGAAGAGGAGACGAAGTGGGGCCACGAGGTGGCCACACCCTAGGGCGGCGCGCCCCCCCCCCTTGGCCGCGCGGCCCTGTGGTGTGGGGCCCTCATGCCGCCTCCTGACCTGCCCTTCCGCCTACTTAAAGCCTCCGTTGCGAAACCCCCAGTACCGAGAGCCATGATACGGAAAACCTTCCAGAGATGCCGCCGCCACCGATCCCATCTCGGGGGATCCAGGAGATCGCCTCCGGCACCCTGTCGGAGAGGGGAATCATCTCCCGGAGGACTCTACGCCGCCATGGTCGCCTCCGGAGTGATGTGTGAGTAGTCTACCCCTGGACTATGGGTCCATAGCAGTAGCTAGATGGTTGTCTTCTCCCCATTGTGCTTCATTGTCGGATCTTGTGAGCTGCCTAACATGATCAAGATCATCTATCTGTAATTCTATATGTTGCGTTTGTTGGGATCCGATGAATAGAGAATACTTGTTATGTTGATTATCAAAGTTATGTCTATGTGTTGTTTATGATCTTGCATGCTCTCCGTTACTAGTAGATGCTCTGGCCAAGTAGATGCTTGTAACTCCAAGAGGGAGTATTTATGCTCGATAGTGGGTTCATGCCTCCATTGATATCTGGGACAGTGACAGAAAGTTCTAAGGTTGTGGATGTGCTGTTGCCACTAGGGATAAAACATTAGTGCTATGTTCAAGGATGTAGTTACTAGTTACATTACGCGCAATACTTAATGCAATTGTCTGTTGTTAGCAACTTAATACTGGAGGGGGTTCGGATGATAACCTGAAGGTGGACTTTTTAGGCATAGATGCATGCTGGATGGCGGTCTATGTACTTTGTCGTAATGCCCAATTAAATCTCACTATACTCATCATAATATGTATGTGCATGGTCATGCCTTATTTATTTGTCAATTGCCCAACTGTAATTTGTTCACCCAACATGCTGTTTATCTTATGGGAGAGACACCTCTAGTGAACTGTGGACCCCGGTCCAATTCTCTATACTGAAATACAATCTACTGCAATACTTGTTCTACTGTTTTCTGCAAACAATCATCTTCCACACAATACGGTTAATCCTTTGTTACAACAAGCCGGTGAGATTGACAACCTCACTGTTTCGTTGGGGCAAAGTACTTTGGTTGTGTTGTGCAGGTTCCACGTTGGCGCCGGAATCTCTGGTGTTGCGCCGCACTACATCCCGCCGCCATCAACCTTCAATGTGCTTCTTGACTCCTACTGGTTCGATTAAACCTTGGTTTCTTACTGAGGGAAACTTGCCGCTGTGCGCATCACACCTTCCTCTTGGGGTTCCCAACGGACGTGTCAACCACACGCATCAAGCAAATTTTCTCGGCGCCGTTGCCGGGGAGATCAAGACACGCTGCAAGGGGAGTCTCCACATCCCAATCTCTTTACTTTGTTTTTGTCTTGCTTAGTTTTATTTACTACTTTGTTTGCTGCACTAAATCAAAATACAAAAAAATTAGTTGCTAGTTTTACTTTATTTGCTATCTTGTTTGCTGTATCAAAAACACAAAAAAATTAGTTACTTGCATTTACTTTATCTAGTTTGCTTTATTTACTGTCTTGCACTCTATATTAAAAATACAAAAAAATCAGTTACTTTTGTTACCATGTCTAGCTCTGAACCTGTTACTTCTTCGCCTGAAGAATTAGTCTTCACTTTTAAACAAGGGGATGAGGAGAGTTTTAAGGATGCTTGGTCTAGAATTTTTACTTCTTATCGTAAAACTGAACCTCAAATGACTCTAAGTTTGCTCCTTAGTAATTTTTATTTTGGTCTTATGATTCGCTATAGATATGCTTTGGATACTTTAGTGGGAGGAGATTTCCTTCATTGCAATGGGGATCAAGCTTTTAATGCCATAAAGAAGTTGGTTGCATCACATGATTCAGCTAATAACTTTGATTCAGCCCTCACTAGCATTTATAATAGATTAAACAATCTCGAGATAAGTACATCTCGCTTGGATGATAACTATTGCCATGTTCGTAATCGTATTGAACAAGTTTTAGTGAACTCTAAACTTTCATTGTGGGATCCTACTGTTAAAATTGTTATCGGTGATCGAACTCTTCGTGCCAACTGTGATATTATGTCTGAATTTTGCCTTATACCTGAGAGCATTTATAAATCTTTGAAACTTTGGGGAGTCGATGAAGGAGGAGAAGAAATAACTCTCATTGATAACTTTGTTATAATTCCTAAGGGAATAGCTGCTGGTGTGCATACAACCATTCTTGGAAGAACAATATCCATTGATTATCTTGTTATTGAATGCGTAGGGACAGGAAAAATCACACTCGGAAGATCCCTGCTGAAACTATTGGGAGCAGTCATTGATGTGGGAGAAGGCACCCTGGAATTCACCTCTACACCGGGAGGAAATCATATATTTCCTAAATCAAAGGGAAAGAAAAACAATAAGAAAGGTAAGGGTAAAGCCCAAGGTAAGGTTGACACACCATCTCTTGATAATACTTGATACATACTTTCTGCGCCTAGCTGAAAGGCGTTAAAGAAAAGCGCTTATGGGAGACAACCCATGTTTTTACCTACAGTACTTTGTTTTTATTTTGTGTCTTGGAAGTTGTTTACTACTGTAGCAACCTCTCCTTATCTTAGTTTAGTGTTTTGTTGTGCCAAGTAAAGTCGTTGATAGAAAAGTTCATACTAGATTTGGATTACTGCGCAGAAACAGATTTCTTTGCTGTCACGAATCTGGGCTGTTTTCCCTGTAGGTAACTCATAAAATTATGCCAATTTACGTGAGTGATCCTCAGATATGTACACAACTTTCATTCAATTTGAGCATTTTCATTTGAGCAAGTCTGGTGCCTCGATAAAATTCGTCAATACGAACTGTTCTGTTTTGACAGATTCTGCCTTTTATTTCGCATTGCCTCTTTTGCTATGTTGGATGAATTTCTTTGATCCATTAATGTCCAGTAGCTTTATGCAATGTCCAGAAGTGTTAAGAATGATTGTGTCACCTCTGAACATGTTAATTTTTATTGTCGCTAACCCTCTAATGAGTTGTTCTAAGTTTGGTGTGGAGGAAGTTTTCAAGGATCAAGAGAGGAGTATGATGCAACATGATCAAGGAGAGTGAAAGCTCTAAGCTTGGGGATGCCCCGGTGGTTCACCCCTGCATATATTAAGAAGACTCAAGCGTCTAAGCTTGGGGATGCCCAAGGCATCCCCTTCTTCATCGACAACATTATCAGGTTCCTCCCCTGAAACTATATTTTTATTCCATCACATCTTATGTGCTTTTCTTGGAGCGTCGGTTTGTTTTTGTTTTTTGTTTTGTTTGAATAAAATGGATCCTAGCATTCACTTTATGGGAGAGAGACACGCTCCTCTGTAGCATATGGACAAGTATGTCCTTAGTTTCTACTCATAGTATTCATGGCGAAGTTTCTTCTTCGTTAAATTGTTATATGGTTGGAATTGGAAAATGATACATGTAGTAATTGCTATTAATGTCTTGGGTAATGTGATACTTGGCAATTGTTGTGCTCATGTTTAAGCTCTTGCATCATATGCTTTGCACCCATTAATGAAGAAATACATAGAGCATGCTAAAATTTGGTTTGCATATTTGGTTTCTCTAAGGTCTAGATAATTTCTAGTATTGAGTTTGAACAACAAGGAAGACGGTGTAGAGTCTTATAATGTTTTCAATATGTCTTTTATGTGAGTTTTGCTGCACCGGTTCATCCTTGTGTTTGTTTCAAATAAGCCTTGCTAGCCTAAACCTTGTATCGAGAGGGAATACTTCTCATGCATCCAAAATACTTGAGCCAACCACTATGCCATTTGTGTCCACCATACCTACCTACTACATGGTATTTTCCGCCATTCCAAAGTAAATTGCTTGAGTGCTACCTTTAAAATTCCATCATTCACCTTTGCAATATATAGCTCATGGGACAAATAGCTTAAAAACTATTGTGGTACTGAATATGTAATTATGCACTTTATCTCTTATTAAGTTGCTTGTTGTGCGATAACCATGTTCACTTGGGACGCCATCAACTACTCTTTGTTGAATTTCATGTGAGTTGCTATGCATGTTCGTCTTGTCTGAAGTAAGAGCGATCTACCACCTTATGGTTAAGCATGCATATTGTTAGAGAAGAACATTGGGCCGCTAACTAAAGCCATGATCCATGGTGGAAGTTTCAGTTTTGGACATATATCCTCAATCTCATATGAGAAAATTATTAATTGTTTGTTACATGCTTATGCATAAAATAGGAGTCCATTATCTGTTGTCTATGTTGTCCCGGTATGGATGTCTAAGTTGAGAATAATCAATAGCGAGAAATCCAATGCGAGCTTTCTCCTTAGACCTTTGTACAGGCGGCATAGAGGTACCCCTTTGTGACACTTGGTTAAAACATGTGTATTGCGATGATCCGGTAGTCCAAGCTAATTAGGACAAGGTGCGGGCACTATTAGTATACTATGCATGAGGCTTGCAATTTGTAAGATATAATTTACATGATGCATATGCTTTATTACTACCGTTGACAAAATTGTTTCATGTTTTCAAAATCAAAGCTCTAGCACAAATATAGCAATCGATGCTTTTGCTCTATGGAGGACCATTCTTTTACTTTCAATGTTGAGTCAGTTCACCTATTTCTCTCCACCTCAAGAAGCAAACACTTGTGTGAACTGTGCATTGATTCCTACATATTTGCTTATTGCACTTATTATACTACTCTATGTTGACAATATCCATGAGATATACATGTTACAAGTTGAAAGCAACCGCTGAAACTTAATCTTCCTTTGTGTTGCTTCAATGCTTTTACTTTGAATTATTGCTTTATGAGTTAACTCTTATGCAAGACTTATTGATGCTTGTCTTGAAGTACTATTCATGAAAAGTCTTTGCTTTATGATTCACTTGTTTACTCATGTCATATACATTGTTTTGATCGCTGCATTCACTACATATGCTTTACAAATAGTATGATCAAGGTTATGATGGCATGTCACTCCAGAAATTATCTGTGTTATCGTTTTACCTGCTCGGGACGAGCAGAACTAAGCTTGGGGATGCTGATACGTCTCCGACGTATCGATAATTTCTTATGTTCCATGCCACATTATTGATGTTATCTACATGTTTTATGCACACTTTATGTCATATTCGTGCATTTTCTGGAACTAACCTATTAACAAGATGCCAAAGTGCCGATTCTTTGTTTTCTGCTGTTTTTGGTTTCAGAAATCCTAGTAACGAAATATTCTCGGAATTGGACGAAATCAACGCCCAGGGTCCTATTTTGCCACGAAGCTTCCAGAAGTCCGAAGAGGAGACGAAGTGGGGCCACGAGGTGGCCACACCCTAGGGAGGTGCGGCCCCCCCCTTGGCCGCGCCGCCCTGTGGTGTGGGGCCCTCGTGCCGCCTCCTGACCTGCCCTTCCGCCTACTTAAAGCCTCCGTTGCGAAACCCCCAGTACCGAGAGCCACGATACGGAAAACCTTCCAGAGACGCCGCCGCCGCCGATCCCATCTCGGGGGATCCAGAGATCGCCTCCGGCACCTGCCGGAGAGGGGAATCATCTCCCGGAGGACTCTACGCCGCCATGGTCGCCTCCGGAGTGATGTGTGAGTAGTCTACCCCTGGACTATGGGTCCATAGCAGTAGCTAGATGGTTGTCTTCTCCCCATTGTGCTTCATTGTCGGATCTTGTGAGCTGCCTAACATGATCAAGATCATCTATCTGTAATTCTATATGTTGCGTTTGTTGGGATCCGATGAATAGAGAATACTTGTTATGTTGATTATCAAAGTTATGTCTATGTGTTGTTTATGATCTTGCATGCTCTCCGTTACTAGTAGATGCTCTGGCCAAGTAGATGCTTGTAACTCCAAGACGGAGTATTTATGCTCGATAGTGGGTTCATGCCTCCATTGATATCTGGGACAGTGACAGAAAGTTCTAAGGTTGTGGATGTGCTATTGCCACTAGGGATAAAACATTAGTGCTATGTTCAAGGATGTAGTTACTAGTTACATTACGCGCAATACTTAATGCAATTGTCTGTTGTTAGCAACTTAATACTGGAGGGGGTTCGGATGATAACCTGAAGGTGGACTTTTTAGGCATAGATGCATGCTGGATGGCGGTCTATGTACTTTGTCGTAATGCCCAATTAAATCTCACTATACTCATCATAATATGTATGTGCATGGTCATGCCCTCTTTATTTGTCAATTGCCCAACTGTAATTTGTTCACCCAACATGCTGTTTATCTTATGGGAGAGACACCTCTAGTGAACTGTGGACCCCGGTCCAATTCTCTATACTGAAATACAATCTACTGCAATACTTGTTCTACTGTTTTCTGCAAACAATCATCTTCCACACAATACGGTTAATCCTTTGTTACAGCAAGCCGGTGAGATTGACAACCTCACTGTTTTGTTGGGGCAAAGTACTTTGGTTGTGTTGTGCAGGTTCCACGTTGGCGCCGGAATCTCTGGTGTTGCGCCGCACTACATCCCACCGCCATCAACCTTCAACGTGCTTCTTGACTCCTACTGGTTCGATTAAACCTTGGTTTCTTACTGAGGGAAACTTGCCGCTGTGCGCATCACACCTTCCTCTTGGGGTTCCCAACGGACGTGTCAACCACACGCATCAGTATCCTTCTTAGTCACCCTAAAATGAAGTTTTTGGGAGGTTTTTGAAATTTCCATGTTTGAAACCCAAAACCACTTATCTTCATGCTTGAGCAAGATTTGACCAAGATTTAAACAAGTTTAAATCATGAAAATGGAAAGGTAAGCCTGGATCCTTCTTAGTCGCTCTAAAATGAAGCTTTTGGGATGTTCTTGAAATTTCCATGTTTGAAACCCGGCCAAAACGACTTTTCTTCATGCTAGACTTCATAAGATCGACACGGGGTACATACATGATTTGTCTGGTTTGGATATATCTAGACCTTGTTTATCAACTTGAATGCTTACGATATGACATAAGAACACTATGTGCTTTTTGTTTTTCATTTTTTTGTGCCCATTTGTATCTTGGTCAAATCCTAGGTTTGACCAAGATTTAAACAAGTTTAAAACATGAAAATGAAAAGGGAAACATGTATCCTTCTTAGTCACTCTAAAATGAAGTTTTTGGGAGGTTTTTGAAATTTCCATGTTTGAAACCTAAAACCACTTCTCTTCATGCTTGACTTCATAAGACAGAGTTTAGGGTTAGAGGGGTAGATACATGATTTGTCTTATTTGAATATGTCTAGCTAGACCTTGTTTATCAACTTTTGAATGCTTACTATATATATATGTGACATAAGAAGACTATGTGCTTTTGTTTTTCATTTTTCTGATTTTTTTAATTTTATGCCCATTTAAATCTTGGTCAAATCCTAGGTTTGACAATGATTTAAACAAGTTTCAAATATGAAAATGAAAAGGTAAGCATGGATCCTTCTTAGTCACTCTAAAATGAAGCTTTTGATAGGTTTTTGAAATTTCCATATTTGAAACCCAAAACCACTTCTCTTCATGCTTGACTACATAAGACAAAGTTTAGGGTTAGGAGGTAGATACATGATTTTTCTTGTTTGAATATGTCTAGACCCTTGTTTATCAACTTTAATGCTTACTATATGACATAAAAAACTATGTGCTTTGGTTTTTCATTTTTCTGATTTTTTTGGAATTTTGATGCACATTTGAATCTTGGTCAAATCCTATGTTTGACCAAGATTTAAACAAGTATAGAACATGAAAATGAAAAGGGAAGCCTGTATCCTTCTTAGTCACCCTAAAATGAAGTTTTTGGGAGGTTTTTGAAATTTCCATGTTTGAAACCCAAAACCACTTAATCTTCATGCTTGACTTCGTCATAAGACAGAGTTTAGGGGTTAGGGGGTAGATACATGATTTGTCTAGTTTGAATATGTCTAGACCTTGTTTACCAACTTTAATGCTTACTATATGACATATAAGAAGACTATGTGCGCTTTGGTTTTTCATTTTTCTATTTTTTTATTTTATGCCCATTTGAATCTTGGTCAAATCCTAGATTTGACCAAGATTTAAACAAGTTTAAAACATGAAAATGGAAAGGTAAGCCTGGATCCTTCTTAGTCGCTCTAAAATGAAGCTTTTGGGATGTTTTTGAAATTTCCATGTTTGAAACCCAAAACCAATTCTATTCATGCATGCTTGACTTCATAAGACAGAGTTTAGGGTTAGGGGGTTAGATACATGATTTGTCTAGTTTGAATATGTCTAGACTTTGTATATCAACTTGAATATATTATTGTACCATGTCTCCACAGAGCCTAAAATGCATATATTTTCAAAAGTTTTCATGCATGAGTACTTGTAACTAGTAAAAATAGAAAGTAAAAATAGGAACCCCATGTATGAAGGATACTAAAAAGAACTCTTTCACATTTTTTTGGTATAGATTATGAGTTTGCTTGGCTTCATACACAAGTGAGTACATGTCATGCAAAAATTAACACGAAATTTAGTTATCATGACCCATTTTTGGCAGGCATTATGCATATCGCCTTGAGAAGCATCTTTGCGAGCTAGTGTATTAAACATTTATTCACATATAATGGATTTTTTTTACTTTATTAGTGCACACAATGACAGAATCGGCCAAATGTGTATGATTTTTGTGAAGGTGCTAGAAAAACAAGATGCACTACGATGAAGCATGAAAGGAGGCAAGGGGATGGATAGTGAAGAGGTGGGAGAGGCCGAGAGATGAACCACAAGGTAATTAAAAAATTGGGGCCAAAACGATTCCAACTTCCTAGGCATTGACCAACTTGGCAGTGAACCCGTATAAGCAACAACTTCCTCTTACTCCGCTTCTCCGAAATGGTAAGAGAAGCTCTCCAGCTTAAGTGACCAATCGACATAGCTATGGCCTTCCGACTTGGCTCTGGTCGCCGCGCGCGTAGTCCTACCACCGACGAGGAAGCGGAGCATCAGCGCCGCCTTCGCTTCGTCCATCGCGCACCAAGGCATAACCCGCCCGCTCTGCACTGGCCGGTTTTTCAGCCCGCGGCGGCGGCGCTGGCCGTGGAGCCCCTCGCCAGCCGCTTCCCGTGCGGGCTGATGGATGCAGAGGCAGGGATCTCCCACGCAACCCCGCATGCGACGCCCGCTCGGCCCTGGCCGGCTTTTCCGCCCGCACATGCCGCATGGTTTTCTTTGCCAGCAGGTGAGATCCCCTTCCCGGCCGGCGCGAACGATGCGGAGGCAGGGAGCTCCCGTGGCCAGCCGCCTAATCCGACCGCACTTCAGGCGGTGCCGGCCGTGGAGCCAGGCCGTTCTTTCAAAGCACATCACGGCGACGCCCTTTGCAGGAGCAACACCTCCAAGGAGCTCGTATATAACGTGATGTTCCCGGCACTCTATAGATGCCGGGATGCTCTGCAAGCTTTCGTGCAGGCTAAGAATGCGGCGGCTGCAAATCCCAGGGACGCAGCATTGCAGCGGCGCGCCGATGAGGCTAAGGTGGCGCACGCTTTCCACCAGGCGTGCCTCGACAGGCTTAACATCCAGCACGGCTTCGTGCAACCACCAAACGCCGCTCCAGCTAAGATCCAAAAATACTCCGGTGAGCATATCACTCCGGAGTAGAACAATCCAATTTCTAGTACTGTAGGAGTACTTTATTAGTGCACAAACCTGGCGAAATTAAAGGTGTGTTCTTTGTGTGTGATGTAAATCTAAAAATTTGAAGGTTCTAGCAAAAACATTTCTTCACAAATATTCGATGTGTTTGCTTGGCCTTACCTATATATCCGGTGAGCATATATGGATGCCAAATCCTTTACAAACTTAGGGCTCCTTTGATTCATAGGAATATGAAGAGTGTAGGAATATGAAAGGTGTAGGATTGGAATGTCATGCCAAGTTGAATCCTATAGGAATATGGTGTGTCTTTGATTGTAGCAAAGGAATTTTTCCATGAGGTATGAGCTAATGCTTTTTTCCTATAGGATTTGTACTACAAGATTCCTATAGGAATAATTCCTATAGGATATGTTCCTATGAATCAAATGACTTGTATAGAAATTTTCCTATAGGATCCAATTCCTACATAATTCCTATATCAATCCTATGAATCAAAGGAGCCCTTATATTTTTTAAGAGATCGATGTGCATGCATCTATCTCGCCATGGTAAATTAATGAAACAAGTTGCATATTTGCCAGAATTCCAAACTTCGTGAGCAGTATAGAGATCGAGATCTTAATTAATTATTATGGGTAGGATGCATGCATGGCCATTTTCTAGGGTTTTAAAGGATACTAGAGCTTTTCTAGGTTAATTTGCAACTATATGTATATTTGTTTTCTAGTTCTGGGCTGATCATTAAACTCAACATTGAGTTGTTGATTATGTGAAATTAGTACATGCCATAAAATATAGTAATTTTTTATGTACCCTACGAGGCAGTACGTGTGGTGTACCCTTAATTATTAATTGGTAGACATGTACCGTTGGCATGTTTGAAGAAAATTTGAATTTGGAAGAAGTTTTTTAAGTAAAATTAACGCAAGCACAAAATCATGTGTGATGGTGAAATTTCTAGAACAAATTAATACAAACCTAGTAATATGAGTTTGTTTGGCTTTCTGCCCACAAGTGAGTATTGTGCGCATGTACTTTGATGCAAAATCCCGCCATACAAAACTTTTTAGTTATCATATGACCTCAAGTTTGGAAGAGATCGTATTTTAAGCAACTTCACAAACAAGAGATTCTAACAATTATATGCATGCATGAAAGAATGATTTCCCTTTTTTATTACTGTACAAAAATGGCTAGATGTGTGTTATTTGTGAAGGAGGGCTACCAAATTTTAACAGTTGCACATTATTGTCATAATTCCACCTTTTGGAAGTAGTAGGGTAGACATGCTTTCTGCTTGGTAGGATGTGTTAGTGCCATCAATTTTGTAGATATAGGTTCAAGGATTTGTTCATCTTAATCTGCAACTATATATGGATTTTTAAGCTTTTGCCTAGTAATTAAACTCATAATTGAAATAATGTAGGTTATTTAACTACATACATGCCATAAATTCTGACAGGAAATACTTGGACGTGCCTTGCGAGGGTGGTAACAAACAAGAACACAATGACCAAACTTCAAATGCCAATCCACCCACCAAGCTATACGATTGGCATGTACAATCGATCGACTCCTTCTAATCAAATTTGAATACAATAGAAGAAGTTTTAAAAAATTTCAATATGAGATCAACTTGTGCATTGAGTCATCTTTTGTTATTTATTTGCTTGTAAAAATAGAAACATAGGCATATGAATGTATTCGAAGCACTTCACTTTTCAACGGGGAAGGGACCCGAAGGTCCCAGAAAAACAAAAAAGATTACAATAGTAGTACTCCTTTGAGAAGGCACTAGAAGAAGGATCCTCGAAGAGCCAAATGCTTTTATTATCCACAGCTGTTCGGCTCTTTTCCTTCTCGTGTAAGCTATCGCGCAATGATTATACTAATGGTCAGATGGTAGTACAACCATTTTCGCAAACTTCTGGGCCCTTCGTCATATCAGCATCGTATCCCAGTGTGCAAGCAGTCTGCTCGAATGAAATACTCCTAAGTACGTATGGTATTCCCTCCAAAGACACAACACACGGTATTCCCTCCAAAGACGCACCGTCGCCCCGATCTGCTCGAATGAAATACTCCAAAATACTTCTGCGCCCTTCGTCATGTCAGCATCGTATCCCAGTGTGCAAGCAGTCTCCTATGAAATGGAGACGACATTTTTTTGAAAAGTGTCGGTGCATGCTATATACCACACTAGTATGAGAGTTTTTACAGCATTATTCCAATTTCCACAGAATGCATTAAATTTGAACGCGATGCCACACTGACAAGAGTGGTTTAAACAAGGTCATTATTTTTATTATGTTATATTACTACAATACTCCAAGGTAGCACTAGTAGCCTTCGGTTGTACTCTGCCGGTCGCGCTGCCTCATTCGACCAGACTTTATTCTTCTTCTCATATATATATACAAAATACTGTCTGCCGAGGTTTGATGACCGCACCGTCGCCCCTCTCCGCGCCACCGTCTTGGGCCGCGCCACCATTCTCCCCGCCGAGTTCTCCCCCGTCCCCGACGCACCACCGTCAAGCACCACCGGACCGATCTTCGCAGGTATGTACATCTCCAACCTCCGGCGAGTACAGAGGTTCATCGGTCATTGTTTTTTGCCCAAACCAGACGAGATGATGCATTGAGATGTTTTTGTATTTTTGATGATGCATTCTGCTTCTTTTGTAATTTGGGTGATTCATTATGCTTTTTAGGTAGTAATTTTTCTGATGCACTCACCTCTTCATGAATTTTTCATGGTTTTTTTTGTTTTTGTTTTTTTTCTGTCACACTAGCTAATGCTCTCTGCTGTTTAGCCAAAAGTTGGATGATGCATTGTACTGTTTACATATATTTTACTCTGATGATGCATTTTGCTCTTTTAGCCTTTTAGGTAATTTTTCTGATTCCTTGAGCAGTGTGGGAAATTTCGATGAAGAATTTTGCTATCAACTTAGATGATGTATTGTGCTGTTTACATTTTATTACCTATATCAAAGCTAACCCCATCTGATGTTACCACAGCGTTTTGGGTCCTGTAGAGGTCTCTTTTTCCTCCAATCGTGTTGACACGTTAGCAATTATTACTGTATATGCGAGATTGCCTTCCGTTGGTGCGTCCTATTTTTGTGGTGTTTTTTTTTGCAAATTAAGGGCTTCATTGATTATGCAACAGGATTACAATTGCATTGTCCTGTTTACATTATTTTGATTTTGCTGATGCATTGTGCTGTTCACATTATTTTGATTTTGCAGATGCATTGTCCTGTTTACATTATTTTGATTTTGCTGATGCATTGTGCTGTTTACACTATTTTGATTTTGCTGATGCACCGTGCAGTTTAGGAAACTTTGATGATGAATTAGATGATGCATTTTGCTGCTTAGTCAAATTAGATGTTGCATTTTGTTTAAAAAAATAGATGATGTAGTGTGTTGTTTACATAATTTTGACGATGCATCGTGCGATTTGCATAATTTTACCAGCTTCAGTCGAAGGACACCCACAACAATCAACGATCTGCCTGGAGATGTAGTCTCTCAGATTCTTGTCAGGCTTCCTCCCCATCCAACCTGCTTACTAGCTGCATCAGGCACCAAGAAAGCATGGAGGCAATGTATGGGAAGCAATTATTTCAGAAAGCTAACTGTGTCACACAACGGAGGAAACCCGTTGCTAGGGTTTTTCACCAACAACTCCGAGGACAATCGATTCATCACAGAGCATGATCTTCACCCGGCCATCTTGAAGATGCTGGCAATCCCGTCTCAAGTGAACGGTCCCAAAATCTATGTCCTGGGATGCCGCGATGGTATGGTGCTACTCCATTCTAATGTATCCAGTGGGTATATATCAGTCTGGGATCCAATTAGGCAAGTTCTCACAGCGATACCAGAACCACCATTGTGGCGCAATCACACAATTGAAAGCAGTGGCTCAATTCTTTGTTCGAGAAACAACTCTGAACCGTTTACACATTGTGGCAAGTTCTCGGTTGTTTGGATAACAACTAAACGTTACGATGCACAGGCTCATATCTACTCACCAGATTCAAAAGAATGGGAGTTTCTAGCTCGATCAACTCCGATGCTGTCAGAGATTGACCGTAGACCGGCAACTCTCATAGGGGGTATTTTGTACTGGCCAACGAAGTCTAGATATATCATTGAGCTTGACCATGCAAAGAAGGCTCTGAAATATATTCAGTGCCCTCATGAGACGCATGATATATTCATGCTTAACATTCACATCTTCAAGGGACATAATGGAGATGTTGCCCTTGCTGTTATAAGAGACTTCACCCTACAAACATGGGCCAGTACAAGATCATCAACAGGCGATCACGAGTCATGGACATGTCATATAAATTTTGAATTGGATACTTTTTTTGGCCTTGACACATCATTTCCATACAATTGGAAACATGCAGTAAGGTTACTCTGCGTATTTGAGGACAAAAATGAGCTGGTTGTACGGGCAAAGGAGGGAGTATTCCAATTATATATGAGCAACTGGCAGTGGAGAAAGTACAATTCTGCTAGACGTTGGTGCACTTTACATCCCTACTCAGTTAGACCGGGTTAGTCATTCATATGTAACCTTTGCATTCATTTACATATGACTTTTGCTGATCAATTTGTTCATTTCCCGACAAGAACCGACCTGATCCAGTGCAACATCAAGGACACGAAAAAGAACGCGCTGTCAGGACCCATCTAATTCAAAGTTCAACATCCATAAGAGAAAAGGAAGTCGCATATGAAGGAGCAAGGCTTGTTTGGGCAAGAAGTGATAGCCCAGCTTTTGTTTGGTCTGATGTCTTTTAGTTTTCGTTCTGGTGGAAATGTCGCTGCACCATTTGTTTGTACTGCAGCTCCATAGTGCTAGCTACTAGTACGTTGGCGCTGTCCGACGTCTGCTTGTTTTGGGGGCATAAATATGCCACGAAACCTTTGTTTTATGTGATCAAACGGTCATCTCTGCATGTATATGTTCGGGTTCTGATGTAACCTTTTTTGTGATCTGTACATATACTTGAGTCAGTCTGTGTTTTGTTTTATGATGGGCAGGAGTATTTGTTTTACTACACCATTGTTTATCCGAATTGTATTACTCACTCTATTCAAAAAGTTAGCGGCTCACATTTTTCCTTCAAGATACGGATGTATCTACACACTAAAAACATATATAGATGAAACCATCTTCAGACAAAGTTTAGTCACTTATGTATGGACGGGGGTAGTATTATTTATGTTGTGCTCCCAAACAAGCAGACATCGGACAGCGCCTGTTTAAAGTTCATATGTGTAATCTTATTCCCTTTGGAAGTTAAGCATTAAACTCTACTAGTACAACCGTGGTGGTCTTGTGATGTAGTACTCTTTTGATGCATTTGTGATGTAGTAGTACAGTACTTTTTTTTGAACTGGTATAGTACTATCTAAAAAGAGTACTCCCTCCGATTCACATTCATTTTACACCAAGAAATATGGATCAGAGCGAGGGAGTAAATTAAACATGGCATCTCGTGCATGAAGCTTGATAGATCGATCAGGTTGGCTATAATGGCAATACAATGCTCCTCATTAGGCAAATGCATGCCATGTATGATAGTATACATCCAGTAAAGAAGTCTATACTGACATAAAAAAGACTACATTGGGGATGACAGTCAATTGGGGAATCTACAATACATAAAATCTTGCTCGTAGCTGATTTTGGCTAAGAGGGTTTTACTCACATTACACGTGCCACTTTACTTGTCTGCAAAACAAGTTCCAATAAAGGAAGAGGAAAGAAGAGGACATTGTGGGCGAGATTGAACACCTTTTTATGTGTTAAGCTGAGGCCTTGTTTAGCTGAGGATTTCGACTTAGGCCTAACAGCTCAGCACACCCAGAAATAAATTTCCTTGCGCGCACCACTTGTCAAATAAAAATAACAAAATTAGCACGCAAGATTAAGAACGAAGTGAATTTAAGTAACTTCGTTAGCTTTTCAAGCAATATATTCAGAGAAAGAGCACACATGTCCGGCTAGAAATAATCGTAAGAGAAGAACAATAAATCTAAGGCATCCCACTTCATATGCAGAAGGGACGCGACAACGCATGGATTCATACCTTGAGTCGACTCTGGCTCGTAGAAGGGCGGTCGCGCCTCGAGGATGCCGGCGACGTCTCCACCTCGATCTCACATGTGACTGCTTCTCGATGGGCGGTGCGCCACGCCATGTAGAAGATCTATCAAAAGAGGAGAGCCCGATGACGCTATCGACGCCTTAACCTTGATAGCACCGGCTTGTTGCTCCGCACCGAGATGCGCCACGTGCAAGATTTAGCGGATGCGCCAATTTTAGAGATATGTCAAGATCGTTGTAACAAATTTCAACATGATGATGATTTGATCCTGCACTCGGCCTTGAACATAAGTACTAGTACAGTCTCACAATTTTTTTTATCATTATACTTTGCGAGATTTAGCGGATGCGCCAAATTCGGAGATAGATCATGATCATGGTAACACAATTTTCAATGTAATGATGATTTGATGTTGCACTAGACCTTGAACATAAGTACTAGTACGGTCTCACAATTTTGTATCATTATACTTTGAAAGTTTTAGCGGATGCGTCCATTTTCAGAGGATCATGGTAACAAATTTTCAACGTGATGATGATTTGATGTTGCACTCGACCTTGAACAGAAGTACTACTACTGTCTTACAATTTCTTTATCATTATACTTTGCAAGATTTAGCAGATGCGCCAAATTCAGAGATAGATCATGATCATGGTAACAAATTTTCAACGTGATGATGATTTGATGTTGCACTCGAACTTGAACAGAAGTACTAGTACAGTCTCACAATTTTTTTATCATTATACTTTGCGAGATTTAGCGGATGCGCCAAATTCAGAGATAGATCGTGATCATGGTAACACACTTTTCAATGTAATGATGATTTGATGTTGCACTCGACCTTGAACATAAGTACTAGTACGGTCTCACAATTTTGTATCATTATACTTTGCAAGTTTTAGCGGATGCGCCCATTTTCAGAGGTAGATCATGATCATGGTAACAAATTTTCAACGTGATGATGATTTGATGTTGCACTCGAACTTGAACAGAAGTACTAGTATGGTCTCACAATTTTTATTATCATTATACTTTGAAAGATATAGCGGATGCGCCAATTTCAGAGATAGATCATGATCATGGTAACAAATTTTCAACGTGATGATGATTTGATGTTGCACTCGGCCTAGAATAGAAGTACTAGTACGGTCTCACAATTTTTTTTATCATTATACTTTGCAAGGTATAGCGGATACGCTAATTTCAGAGATAGATCATGACCATGGTAGTGACCAATATTCAAGGTGATGATGATTTGATTTTGCACTCGGCCTTGAACAGAGGTACTAGTACGGTCTCACAATTTTTTATCATTATACTTGGACCTTAGCGAAATTCAAAATCTCATAGCGGCAAAACTTCCCGCGTACAAAATACAAAAATTTCACACGCTTCCAAATTCCCATTCTACCCCTGTGGAGATGACAGCAAAGTCGGTTGGTGGGGGGGTCTGCCCGTCATTTTTTGGATCACCACCTCCCTAGCCCAGGAAACCCTCCCCAAAAAATTCATTTCCCTCAGTCTCTCATCTGAGACCACCCACCGGAACTTCTCAAGTCCCTCTCTCTACCACCTCCACAACCACCGCACTGGAACATCCCCGCCGGACTTCCCTGGCCTACCCGAGGCCTCGCGATCCTCGTCATCCGGCTGCCGGAGCCGCTTCATCGACGCCATCATCAACCGGATCGGATCATCCCCGCCGAACCTCGAAACCATATGCTCATCTAGCAGTCTACCGCAGTCGCTTCAGCTGCGGTATCGTCCACCCCACCGGAGCCGCTTCGCCGGATCCGTCGTCCACCGCATCGGATCTTGCTCACCGACACCGCTGTGCACGAACCGGATCTGCTTCACCGGCGCCGTGCATGATCTAAACTCTTCTACTGTCGCTTTTCTATTGCTTGCCTGCAAGTTTTTATTTAATCTTGGGGGAACCTGTTTGTGCTAACGACACGCCGTTACGTTTTTGCAGATGAGATGACTAACCATGAATTGTAACGGCCGTCTGTCCAACCCCAAGTAGCACATGTAGTGTACTTCATCACCGGATCTATCAACCCCAGGAAGATCTGCTGTGACTCCACAGAGTGCTTCTCCTAATGTAAGTCCCTTGTTTTAGCGCCATGTTCTGGGTTCAGATGCTTGTTTGTCTGAAGCTCTTTTAGTTCATTCCTAGCTATGACGGTAACACCTTGCTATTTTCTAGTTCATTGCTAACTTTAAGCGATTGAACATTTTGGTTTGCATTCCCTGCTCTGTAGCCATCATAACTTCTATCTTGCTCAGTCGTTGTTACAAAAATTATAGGCTGCTACTATTTTGTTCATGCCAATATTGTTCTTCAAAAGCTGCTATCACTCTGCTATCTAGCTATGACCGTAAGTATTTAGTTTGGCATGCTATCACTCTGCTATCTAGCCTGTAGTACAAATAAACTTGTCATACTACTAGATAATAATTTTGTGTGCCATCTTGTTCTTTAAAAGCTGCATTATTGACTTGTTTCTCTGACTTGGCATGACGCTCACATATGGAATGCTGAACATATTGGTTTGCATTCCCTCTTATACAAGTTCACAGGTGATCCCACTATATTCTGTATCTGGTCCATCCTAAGCTCCAGCATTAACTATCCTCTATGTGTTGCTCATTACAAGTTTATATCCCGAAACATCTTGATTTGCATCCCCTTCACTATAAGTTCAGGAGTATTATTTAGTTCACGGCCAATTTGAAGTAATTGCACTTGGCACATGTTGGTTCACATTCCCTCCTCTTTAGCTTTTGCCATCGTAACTTCTATTTTTGGTTTACATTCCCTGCTCTGTAGATGTAGCAATCATAACTTCATCTTGCTCAGTCGTTGTTACAAAATTTATAGCCAAATGTTATTCCCTGAACATGTTGGTTTGCATGGGACTTGACAGTAGTAAGTCTGCTGTTTCATTTTAACGTGCTCTGTTATATTGGCTGTTGGTATGCGGCATGCACTCTTTGTTTGCTTATTGTGCGCATTACAATGATCTTCTTATAACGACGAAATGATGAGTTCCAAATTCTTTGGCAAACAATATTGTAGTGTCTTTGCCTTTCCATTGTTGCTGTCTTAACTTGTAAGGTCTTTGTTTCAGATATAGGTGGTGCATGGACAACTTAAAAGATTGCCGAATGGCTTCATTGTATTGCTAGGTTTAATTACCATTCAATTTCTCTGGGTTCTGTAATATTTTTTCAAAGCCTTGCAGCTGATGTAATATTTAGTTAGTTTTTATAGTTCTTCGCGCATTTTTTCTATGGTGCTTGTGGTAAGTGAGGCTATCCGACAGAAATCATGTGCTGCGTAAATATTCTCAGTATCTAAATCACAAATTCCCATCCCTTAAACGGCCCAATTAAGCGAAATCACATAAGTGTCGGCCCGCAAAATCCTAAAGCGCCTATTCTGCCGGCATATAAACAGCAACTAAACGAGTGGGCCAGCCCACTTGATTTCTGGTGGACCCCACCGTCTAATTGGGCCGGACCACTTTATTTAATGTGGACCCCACACACATCTGGGCCGGCCCTGTAACAGAAAAGCGGGCCCCACAAGATTATTGGGCCGGCCCACTAACTTGTTGGGCCAGCCCAACTGCTTTTATGGTGGACCCCACATGCTAAGTGGGCCGGCCCGGTTACACGATAGGGGACCCCCACATTTATTATTGGGCTGGCCCACTATCTTGCTGGGCCAGCCCACTTGCTATATGGTGGACCCCACATACTAAATGGGCCGGCCCATTAACAGGAATGTGGGACCCACCTGTGTTTTGGCCCAGCCCACTATCTTGTTGGGCCAGCCCACATGCTATATGGTGGACCCCACATACTAAATGGGCCGGCCCATTAACAGGAATGTGGGACCCACATGTGTTTTGGCCCGGCCCACTATCTTGTTGGGCCAGCCCACTTGCTATATGGTGGACCCCACATACTAAATGGGCCGGCCCTTTAACAGGAAAGTGGGACCTACCTGTTTTTTGGCCCAGCCCACTAACTTGTTGGGCCGGCCCACTTGCTATATGGTGGACCCCACACACTTAATGGGCGGCCCTTTAACAGGAAAGTGGGTCCCACGTGCTAATTAGGCCGGCCCACTAACTTCTTGGGCCGGCCCAGTTGCTTTAAGGTGGACCCCACTTGTTAAATGGGCTGGCCAGATAACAGGAAAATGGGCCCCACATGTCTTGTGGGCCGGCCCTTTTGCCTGTTGACCGGTCAAACGAGTGCATTCGGCCCGGCCCGCATGCTTAGTGGGCCGGCCCTTGATGGCGTGTAACTCACACGTTCGTTGGGAACCCCAAGAGGAAGGTATGATGCGCACAGCAGCAAGTTTTCCCTCAGAAAGAAACCAAGGTTTATCGAACCAGGAGGAGCCAAGAAGCACGTTGAAGGTTGATGGCGGCGGGATGTAGTGCGGCGCAACACCAGGGATTCCGGCGCCAACGTGGAACCTGCACAACACAACCAAAGTACTTTGCCCCAATGAAACAGTGAGGTTGTCAATCTCACCGGCTTGCTGTAACAAAGGATTAACCGTATTGTGTGGAAGATGATTGTTTGCAGAAAACAGTAAAACAAGTATTGCAGTAGATTGTATGCGATGTAAAGAATAGGACCGGGGTCCACAGTTCACTAGAGGTGTCTCTCCCATAAGATAAAAGCATGTTGGGTGAACAAATTACAGTCAGGCAATTGACAAATAGAGAGAGCATAACAATGCACATACATGTCATGATAAATATAGTGAGATTTAATTGGGCATTACGACAAAGTACATAGACCGCTATCCAGCATGCATCTATGCCTAAAAAGTCCACCTTCAGGTTATCATCCGAACCCCCTCCAGTATTAAGTTGCTAACAACAGACAATTGCATTAAGTATTGCGCGTAATGTAATCATGACTACATCCTCGAACATAGCACCAATGTTTTATCCCTAGTGGCAACAGCACATCCATAATCTTAGAGGTTTCTCTCACTCCCCGCATTCACGGAGACATGAACCCACTATCGAGCATAAATACTCCCTCTTGGAGTTACTAGCATCAACTTGGCCAGAGCATCTACTAATAACGGAGAGCATGCAAGATCATAAACAACACATAGGTAATAACTTGATAATTAACATAACATAGTATTCTCTATCCATCGGATCCCGACAAACACAACATATAGTATTACAGATAGATGATCTTGATCATGTTAGGCAGCTCACAAGATCCAACAATGAAGCACAATGAGGAGAAGACAACCATCTAGCTACTGCTATGGACCCATAGTCCAGGGGTGAACTACTCACTCATCACTCCGGAGGCGACCATGGCGGCGTAGAGTCCTCCAGGAGATGAATCCCCTCTCCGGCAGGGTGTCGGAGGAGATCTCCAGAATCCCCTGAGATGGGATTGGCGGCGGCGGCGTCTCAGTAAGTATTTCCGTATCGTGGCTCTCGGTACTGGGGGTTTCGTGACGGAGGCTATTTGTAGGCGGAAGGGCAGGTCAAGAGGCGGCACGAGGGGCCCACACCCTAGGTCGGTGCGGCCAGGGCTTGGGCCGCGCCGCCCTATGGTGTCGCCACCTCGTGGCCCCACTTCGTCTCCTCTTCGGTCTTCTGGAAGCTTCGTGGCAAAATAGGACCCTGGGCGTTGATTTCGTCCAATTCCGAGAATATTTCGTTACTAGGATTTCTGAAACCAAAAACAGCAGAAACAAAGAATCGGCTCTTCGGCATCTTGTTAATAGGTTAGTTCCAGAAAATGCACGAATATGACATAAAGTGTGCATAAAACATGTAGATATCATCAATAATGTGGCATGGAACACAAGAAATTATCGATACGTCGGAGACGTATCAGCATCCCCAAGCTTAGTTCTGCTCGTCCCGAGCAGGTAAAACGATAACAAAGATAATTTCTGGAGTGACATGCCATCATAACCTTGATCATACTATTTGTAAACATATGTAATGAATGCAGAGATCAAAACAATGGTAATGACATGAGTAAACAAGTGAATCATAAAGCAAAGACTTTTCATGAATAGCACTTCAAGACAAGCATCAATAAGTCTTGCATAAAAGTTAACTCATAAAGCAATAAATCAAAGTAAAGGTATTGAAGCAACACAAAGGAAGATTAAGTTTCAGCGGTTGCTTTCAACTTATAACATGTATATCTCATGGATATTGTCAACATAGAGTAATATAATAAGTGCAATATGCAAGTATGTAGGAATCAATGCACAGTTCACACAAGTGTTTGCTTCTTGAGGTGGAGAGAAATAGGTGAACTGACTCAACATAAAAGTAAAAAGAATGGTCCTTCAAAGAGGAAAGCATCGATTGCTATATTTGTGCTAGAGCTTTTATTTTGAAAACATGAAACAATTTTGTCAAAGGTAGTAATAAAGCATATGAGTTATGTAAATTATATCTTACAAGTTGCAAGCCTCATGCATAGTATACTAATAGTGCCCGCACCTTGTCCTAATTAGCTTGGACTACCGGATCATCGCAATACACATGTTTTAACCAAGTGTCACAATGGGGTACCTCCATGCCGCCTGTACAAAGGTCTAAGCAGAAAGCTCGCATTTTGGATTTCTCGCTTTTTATTATTCTCAACTTAGACATCCATACCGGGACAACATGGACAACAGATAATGGACTCCTCTTTAATGCATAAGCATGTGGCAACAATTATTATTCTCATATGAGATTGAGGATATATGTCCAAAACTGAAACTTCCACCATGAATCATGGCTTTAGTTAGCGGCCCAATGTTCTTCTCTAACAATATGTATGCTCCAACCATTAAGGTGGTAGATCTCTCTTACTTCAGACAAGACGGACATGCATAGCAACTCACATGATATTCAACAAAGAGTAGTTGATGGCGTCCCCAGTGAACATGGTTATCGCACAACGAGCAACTTAATAAGAGATAAAGTGCATAAGTACATATTCAATACCACAATAGTTTTTAAGCTATTTGTCCCATGAGCTATATATTGTAAAGGTGAATGATGGAATTTTAAAGGTAGCACTCAAGCAATTTACTTTGGAATGGCGGAGAAATACCATGTAGTAGGTAGATATGGTGGACACAAATGGCATAGTGGTTGCCTCAAGGATTTTGGATGCATGAGAAGTATTCCCTCTCGATACAAGGTTTAGGCTAGCAAGGTTATTTGAAACAAACACAAGGATGAACGGTGCAGCAAAACTCACATAAAAGACATATTGTAAACATTATAAGAATCTACACCGTCTTCCTTGTTGTTCAAAACTCAATACTAGATATTATCTAGACTTTAGAGAGACCAAATATGCAAACCAAATTTTAGCATGCTCTATGTATTTCTTCATTAATGGGTGCAAAGCATATGATGCAAGAGCTTAAACATGAGCACAACAATTGCCAAGTATCACATTATCCAAGACATTATAGCAATTACTACATGTAGCATTTTCCAATTCCAACCATATAACAATTTAACGAAGAAGAAACTTCGCCATGAATACTATGAGTAAAGCCTAAGGACATATTTGTCCATATGAAACAGCGGAGCGTGTCTCTCTCCCACACAATGAATGCTAGGATCCATTTTATTCAAACAAAACAAAAACAAAAACAAAAACAAACCGACGCTCCAAGCAAAGCACATAAGATGTGACGGAATAAAAATATAGTTTCAGGGGAGGAACCTGATAATGTTGTCGATGAAGAAGGGGATGCCTTGGGCATCCCCAAGCTTAGACGCTTGAGTCTTCTTAGAATATGCAGGGGTGAACCACCGGGGCATCCCCAAGCTTAGAGCTTTCACTCTCCTTGATCATATTGCATCATATCCCTCTCTTGATCCTTGAAAACTTCCTCCACACCAAACTCGAAACAACTCATAAGAGGGTTAGTGCACAATAAAAATTAACATGTTCAGAGGTGACACAATCATTCTTAACACTTCTGAACATTGCATAAAGCTACTGGACATTAATGGATCAAAGAAATTCATCCAACATAGCAAAAGAGGCAATGCGAAATAAAAGGCAGAATCTGTCAAAACAGAACAGTTCGTCAAGACGAATTTTAAAATGGCACCAGACTTGCTCAAATGAAAATTCCCAAATTGAATGAAAGTTGCGTACATATCTGAGGATCACGCACGTAAATTGGCTTAATTTTCTGAGCTACCTACAGGGAGGCAGGTCGAAATTTGTGACAGCAAAGAAATCTAAAACTGTGCAGTAATCCAAATCTAGTATGAACTTTACTATCAAAGACTTTACTTGGCACAACAAAACACAAAACTAAGATAAGAAGAGATTTCTACAGTAGTAAACAACTTCCAAGACACAAAATAAAAACAAAGTACTGTAGTAAAAACATGGGTTGTCTCCCATAAGCGCTTTTCTTTAACGCCTTTCAGCTAGGCGCAGAAAGTGTAAATCAAGTAACATCAAGAGACGAAGCATCAACATCATAATTTGTTCTAATAATAGAATCATAAGGTAACTTCATTCTCTTTCTAGGGAAGTGTTCCATACCTTTCTTGAGAGGAAATTGATATTTAATATTACCTTCCTTCATATCAATAGTAGCACCAACGGTTCGAAGAAAAGGTCTTCCCAATATAATGGGACAAGATGCATTGCATTCAATATCCAAGACAACAAAATCAACGGGGACAAGGTTATTGTTAATGGTAATGCGAACATTATCAACTTTCCCCAAAGGTTTCTTTGTAGAATGATCAGCAAGATTAACATCCAAATAACAATTTTTCAGCGGTGGCAAGTCAAGCATATTATAGATTTTCTTAGGCATAACGGAAATACTTGCACCAAGATCACATAAAGCATTACAATCAAAATCTTTAACCTTCATCTTAATGATGGGCTCCCAACCATCCTCTAGCTTTCTAGGAATAGAGGCTTCGCGCTCTAGTTTCTCTTCTCTAGCTTTTATGAGAGCATTTGTAATATGTTGCGTGAAAGCCAAATTTATAGAACTAGCATTAGGACTCTTAGCAAGTTTTTGCAAGAAATTTATAACTTCAGAGATGTGGCAATCATCAAAATTCAAACCATTATAATCTAAATCAATGGGATCATCATCTCCAATGTTGGAAAAAATTTCAGCAGCTTTATCACAGGCAGTTTCAGCAGTTTTAGCAGTTTCAGGCAGTTTCTCGCGCTTTGCATTAGAAGTGGAAACATTGCTAACACCAATTCTTTTATTAGTAATAGTAGGAGGTGCAGCAACTTGTGTATCATTAGCATTACTAGTGGTGGTAATGGTCCAAACTTTAGCTACATTCTTCTCTTTAGCTAGTTTTTCATTTTCTTCTCTATCCCTCCTAGCACGCAATTCAGCCATCAATCTTATATTCTCATTAATTCTAACTTGGATGGCATTTGCTGTAGTAACAATTTTATTTTCAATATCCTCAAGTTTAGCAGCCATTTTATTAATTAAAGAAGATTGTGACGCAGACATGTATGAGATTCGGTTTTCAGCATTTGCAAGTTTAGTTTGCAACCCAGAAATCTCCATATTCAGATTTTCAAGTTGATTTCCTATATTCTTCAACAAGGTAGATTGTTCATTCATAGTTTTAGTAAACAATTTATTTTGCTCATATTGTGATTGCATAAAGCTCTTGGTAGATCTTTCAATTTCTAACATCTTTTCCTCATTAGGTGAAACATATCTACCATAAGAATTACCATTAGCAGGATATGGCCTAGAATTTTGAGCAACCAATGAGGCTAACGGAACATTATTAGGATCAACATTAATCCTATCATTCACAAGCATAGACATAATAGCATCAATCTTATCATTCAAGGAAGAGGATTCTTCAACAGAATTTACCTTCTTACCTTGTGGAGCTCTTTCCGTGTGCCATTCAGAGTAATTAATCATCATATTATCAAGGAGCTTTGTTGCTTCACCAAGAGTGATGGACATAAAGGTACCTCCAGCAGCTGAATCCAATAAATTCCGCGAAGAAAAATTTAGTCCTGCATAGAAGGTTTGGATGATCATCCAAGTAGTCAGTCCATGTGTTGGGCAATTTTTAACCAAAGATTTCATTCTTTCCCAAGCTTGAGCAACATGTTCACTATCCAATTGTTTAAAATTCATTATGCTACTTCTCAAAGATATAATTTTAGCAGGGGGATAATATCTACCAATAAAATCATCCTTGCATTTAGTCCAGGAATCAATACTATTCTTAGGCAGAGATAGCAACCAATCTTTAGCTCTTCCTCTTAATGAGAAAGGGAACAATTTCAATTTAATAATATCACCATCTACATCCTTATACTTTTGCATTTCACATAGTTCAACAAAATTATTCAGATGGGCAGCAGCATCATCAGAACTAACACCAGAAAATTGCCCTCGCATAACAAGATTCAGTAAAGCAGGTTTAATTTCAAAGAATTCTGCTGTAGTAGCAGGTGGAGCAATAGGTGTGCATAAGAAATCATTATTATTTGTGGTTGTAAAGTCACACAACTTAGTATTTTCAGGAGTACCCATTTTAGCAATAGTAAATAAAACAAACTAGATAAAGTAAATGCAAGTAACTAATTTTTTTGTGTTTTTGATATAGCAAACAAGATAGCAAGTAAAGTAAAACTAGCAACTAATTTTTTTGTATTTTGATTTAGTGCAGCAAACAAAGTAGTAAATAAAACTAAGCAAGACAAAAACAAAGTAAAGAGATTGGGAAGTGGAGACTCCCCTTGCAGCGTGTCTTGATCTCCCCGGCAACGGCGCCAGAAAAAGAGCTTGATGGCGTGTAACTCACACGTTTGTTGGGAACCCCAAGAGGAAGATATGATGCACACAGCAGCAAGTTTTCCGTCAGAAAGAAACCAAGGTTTATCGAACCAGGAGGAGCCAAGAAGCACGTTGAAGGTTGATGGCGGCGGGATGTAGTGCGGCGCAACACCAGGGATTCCGGCGCCAACGTGGAACCTGCACAACACAACCAAAGTACTTTGCCCCAACGAAACAGTGAGGTTGTCAATCTCACCGGCTTGCTGTAACAAAGGATTAACCGTATTGTGTGGAAGATGATTGTTTGCAGAAAACAGTAAAACAAGTATTGCAGTAGATTGTATGCGATGTAAAGAATAGGACCGGGGTCCACAGTTCACTAGAGGTGTCTCTCCCATAAGATAAAAGCATGTTGGGTGAACAAATTACAGTCAGGCAATTGACAAATAGAGAGAGCATAACAATGCACATACATGTCATGATAAATATAGTGAGATTTAATTGGGCATTACGACAAAGTACATAGACCGCTATCCAGCATGCATCTATGCCTAAAAAGTCCACCTTCAGGTTATCATCCGAACCCCCTCCAGTATTAAGTTGCTAACAACAGACAATTGCATTAAGTATTGCGCGTAATGTAATCAGTGACTACATCCTCGAACATAGCACCAATGTTTTATCCCTAGTGGCAACAGCACATCCATAATCTTAGAGGTTTCTCTCACTCCCCCTGATTCACGGAGACATGAACCCACTATCGAGCATAAATACTCCCTCTTGGAGTTAGTAGCATCAACTTGGCCAGAGCATCTACTAATAACGGAGAGCATGCAAGATCATAAACAACACATAGGTAATAACTTGATAATTAACATAACATAGTATTCTCTATCCATCGGATCCCGACAAACACAACATATAGTATTACAGATAGATGATCTTGATCATGTTAGGCAGCTCACAAGATCCAACAATGAAGCACAATGAGGAGAAGACAACCATCTAGCTACTGCTATGGACCCATAGTCCAGGGGTGAACTACTCACTCATCACTCCGGAGGCGACCATGGCGGCGTAGAGTCCTCCGGGAGATGAATCCCCTCTCCGGCAGGGTGCCGGAGGAGATCTCCAGAATCCCCCGAGATGGGATTGGCGGCGGCGGCATCTCAGTAAGGTTTTCCGTATCGTGGATCTCGGTACTGGGGGTTTCGCGACGGAGGCTATTTGTAGGCGGAAGGGCAGGTCAAGAGGCGGCACGAGGGGCCCACACCCTAGGTCGGCGCGGCCAGGGCTTGGGCCGCGCCGCCCTATGGTGTCGCCACCTCGTGGCCCCACTTCGTCTCATCTTCGGTCTTCTGGAAGCTTCGTGGCAAAATAGGACCCTGGGCGTTGATTTCGTCCAATTCCGAGAATATTTCGTTACTAGGATTTCTGAAACCAAAAACAGCAGAAACAAAGAATCGGCTCTTCGGCATCTTGTTAATAGGTTAGTTCCAGAAAATGCACGAATATGACATAAAGTGTGCATAAAACATGTAGATATCATCAATAATGTGGCATGGAACACAAGAAATTATCGATACGTCGGAGACGTATCAGCCCTTTTAAATTTTGACCAGTCAACCTTAGAGGTTAGGCCCGGCCCACGTAACTAATGGACCAGCCCAGCTATATAGTTGACCGGTCAAATTAAGTCAGCTGGCCCGGCCCGCAAACTTAATGGGCCGGCCCGCTTAAGACGTGGCAGGCCTCGTGTGGGCCTACCATCTACCACGGGGTTTCAGCCGGTTAACGCCGTTAACTGCCAGTTAACGGCGTCTGCCACGTGTCAGTTTGCATGACGTCAGCAGTCAACGGGCTCCCGGAAACACTTGGGCAACGGTCCGATTTTCCGTGGCGGAAGGGCGCCCAAGCGCGACGGACCGAAAAAATCGTCGTAGGACTTTGCCTGACGCAGTTTCCACAACAGAACTCATATCGTCGGGTTAGGCCCATAGGCGACGAAAAATACCCCTTAGCGAACGATTTTGAGACGTTGTCTATCAGAACTTTTCTTGTAGTGACTGACCTTGACGCCATGCTGGTGATGATGGAGATCATGTCCGTGCTTTGGAGATGGAGATCAAAAGCAAGAAGAAAGGCCATATCATATCACACATTATGAATTGCATGTGATGTTAATCCTTTATGCATCTTATTTTGCTTAGATCGCGACCGTAGCATTATAAGATGATCCCTCTCACTAAATATCAAGATAATAAAATGTTCATCCTTAGTATGCACCGTTGCTAAGACTTGTCGTTTCGAAGCATCACGTGATGATCGTGATGGGATTCGTAGCATAGAAAACAAAAAATTTCCTACCGCAAGAACGAATAACAAGCCAAGATCTAATCTAGTAGCTGATAGCAACGAGAAGATCATGAGACTAACCCTTGAAGATTTCCAAAGCCTACGAGATTAGATCTCGTTGTGGATGTAGTCGATCACTTGCCACTTGCAAAAGCGCGTAGAAGATCTTGACGGTGCCACAGTCGGGCAGCACCTCCGTACTCGGTCACACGTTCGGTGTTGATGACGATGTCCTCCTCCCCGTTCCAGCAGGCAGCGGAAGTAGTAGATCCTCCTCGGAATCCCGACAGCACGACGGCGTGGTGGCGGTGGTGATGGAGAACTCCGGCAGGGCTTCGCCTAAGCGCTATGGGAGTAGTATGAGGAGGGGAGAGGCTAGGGTTTGGGAGAGGGGGGTTGTTTGGGTGCCGGCCTGGGGGGCCTATGTGGTGCGGCCAACTTGGTGTAGCCAGCCCCACCCTCTCCTCCTCTTTATATAGGTGGAATCCCTAGGATTTGCCCAAAGTCTTCGAATAAGACCCCAATTCAAAAAATGCCATATGGACGAAACCTAGAGGAAGAGGGACTCTCCCCTTCCCCCCTTGTTGGCCGGCCAAGGAGGTGGAGTCCACCATGGACACCACCCTCCCACTTGGTTGGCTGGTTAGGGTTGGTGGAGTCCAACCGGGACTCCACCTTCCATGGTGATTTCTTCCGGAAGGTTCTAGAATATTCTAGCGCCTTCCATAAATGCACCGGATCATTTCCAAACTTGGAAAGTGACTTCCTATATATGAATCTTATTCTCCGGACCATTCCAGACCTCCTCGTGATGTCCTGGATCCCATCCGAGACTCCGAACAAATTTTCGAACTCCATTCCATATTCCATATCTACTTAAAACGACATCATGCCCCCAGACCCGAAGCGGTATCAACGAATCCTAACCGTCCATGTGCTTTCGCGATTTGGCGAGTTTGTGGTGGGTGCGTACGGAAGCAAAAGCATACCTACGAGCTGACAAGAGGGCTAAATCTGCTAGACCATGACGACGCGATTACGTGGAAGATGGCTACATCAGGTGACATACAATGCCTTCTTCGTGGGCAGGGCACGAGCTCTCGCAGCGGCGGAACTACAAAACTTGCATATGTGGTTTGCAATGAAGAATCGACTGTGTACCGCTGATCGTTTAGCACGACGGGGCATGGAACATCCTAGCGAGTGTCCTTTGTGCTGCTAGAAACGGCGGCTGCAATGCTCTTATGCGCGGCAGATTTGGTACGTGATGTTGCTTCCTTATAGGCTGCACATGTTCACTCCGGGTTCGTTGGCCAGCATTGAGATTTGGTGGAGCGAGGAAGGATCGAAAAAGAGATAAACTCGCTGGTAATTCTAGTCGCTCAATGTCTCTGGCTCAAGCGCAACAACAGAGTTTTCGATAAGCTGGCAGCCATGCCTGAGGTGTGTCGTAAGATTGGGGCTGAATTTGGTCAATGGAAACAGGCGCAGTTGTGTGGACAAATAGGAGGGATTGAGTAAGTCTAGTAGGCGTGGAAAAATGACAGTAACTTTCCATCGTCTCTGATTCAGCCCTAGAATCTTGTAAAAATGCTCTCTTTCCAGCTTAATACATGAAGACACGCATCTTCTGTGTTCTTGAAATAAACCATCTAAACTGTAAAAGGTTCAGTACATAAACCATCAAGCATGTATGAACAGTCTACTAAACCCTGCAAATATAAATAAGGCAGTTGCAAACTGTGCAACAGATACAGCCTGATCTACTAGACTCTGATTTACACAAAGGGTGCAATTAAAACTGAGACGACATAGGAGAACTACAAAACGATTGCAAGGGTAACCACCGAGCTGGTGACTTGGTCTTCTGGACATGTTAAGTGTTCTTGGAAAAACATCGGTACAGGATAACTCTTTCAGACATGCCTGATTCTTACATAACATTGCTACAACTACATTAGGCAAAGCGGGCCCCCTTCATACATATTTCTTGCCTAGAAAAGCTTTGAAGCATCTGGAAGAACTCCTTGGCCTCGCTTTCATTGACCGAGTGATGGAAAGTTACTGTCATTTTATCGCCACACGGTTGAACAAGGTTGGGGTAGGAGGGCTCCAGGTATGTCCGTACGGTTAGGGTTAGGCGACGCTGCGGGCGATTCGGGCTCGCCGCCGGTGGCGGCGCGGCCGAGGGTGGGTCGCGGCGGTCTGGCCGGCAGGGGTGCGGCGGAGGCACGCTTCTCATGGCTTGGGGGTAGCAGAGGCAAGTTCTGGGCGCTGGAGGAGCTCGGTGACGGCGAGCTGGGAGCTCCGCAGTCTGAGTCTGAGGAGGAGGTTGCGGAGCACGGCCAAGGGGAGGAGCCGTCGCGTCCGGTGGCGCCCACGCTCGGTGGCTTCATCTGTCGGGCGGAGGAGCTGGTAGGCTCTCTCCGGCACCGGCGTCGAGCTGCCTTTGCTCCGGGCGGCAAAGGTTCCATATTTGGGGGCAGGGGTCCTCCTCGATTCCAGAGGCTGGGTGATGCTGCCGGCATGGCCGCGGGTGGCATGTCGGGGCGGGCGGCCCGCACGGGCAGCGCACCGCCGGAGTTGGCGATTTCAGTGGAAGAGCCGTCGAGGGCGACGGAGGGGCAGGTCTTGGCGGCGGCGGCGGTCCGCCCCCAGCTGGGGGCTGCGGGTGCGGGGACGACGGTCGTCTGCCCTGCTGTGGTGGGCCGTGGGCTTGCTGGGGCCAGGGTTTCGGCCCAGGGAGCTGCCAACCTCTCCATCTCGAGCTGCCCGGTTGGGGTGCAGTTTGATGGGCTGGGTCGGAGGGATGCAGATGCTAGGCCGTCGTCCACTCTTTCTGGGCCAAGGGAGGCGCTGGAGGGCCCAACGCGCATGAGGGTCTTTAGGTGGCTTTGGATGCCGGCCGGGTGTCTGGATCCAAAGTTAGGGTTTCCAGCTCGTTCCCAGGAGGTGAGGCAGAGGCTCAACGACCCCTTCGCGCCGCCACACCGTCTTCTCCGCCGGGTCGCCGGCTCATCTCGTCAAGAGCTCTCCTACGTGGAGGCAGTCATGGCGGGTGGGTTCGACGACGGGCGCAAGAGGCGCTTCGAGGTGGAGGGCGGGGCGCGGCGTTTCGGCGGCGATTCGGGAGGGCGGCGGTTCGGCAGTGACGATGGGGAGCAGAGAGGGCGGTTCGAGGGAGGCAGCAGCGGCGGTGGCAGCGGCTACCGCTACAGGGAGGAGGAGCAGAGCTACAGGGAGCAACGGGGCCGCGAAGACTGGAGCTCGCCACCGCCTTGGTGGAGGGAGCAGCAGAGGAGGGAAGGGGAGCTACGCGACCAGAGGCGGGGGCCGGCGGAGGGCGGCGCTGGTTGGGGAAACGGCGGCCGCCCGGGCTCTGCGGGTCAGGGTGACCACGCAGGGGCAGGACAGCGTGCTCCGACCAAGGCCAAGGCCAAGAATAAGGGCCCAGCGGTCGCGGGTGGGGCTGTGACGGCGTCCCAGAAGAGCAAGAACAAGGCGGTGGTGCAGCGCTCTGGGGTGTCTGCGGGAGGAGAGTGCTTCAAGTGCGGCAAGGAGGGCCATTTCCAATCGGATTGCACGTATGAGCCGCTGTGTGTGATCTGCAGCAGGGAAGGCCATACCTCTGCGAGCTGCCTGACTCGGGGCAAGGGGCTCCGGTTGATGTCGATGGGGCATGCCATCACCGGTGGGGGTTTCTTCAACATCGACGTCGAGCCTCTTCGGGCGAGCCAGGGGGCCTCCGAGGTGTTTACGGCTGTGATCAAGTTCGACAAGGACCCGCTGACGGAGGAGAGTCTGTAGGATGAGCTGAAAGTGCTGATGGATGACCTATGGGATTGGCAGGTGAAAAGGGTCACGGAAACTGAGTTCTCAGTGGTGTTTCCGTCCAGGCAGACGATGCGCCTTTGCACAGGCAGCGGTAAGCTTCACCTTCCGCTCAGCAAGCGCGACACGGAGATTCAGGAGGGCTTCGTCTCTCCGAGGCCATCGCTCGTTCTTCCCTCTGGATGGGTCAAGCTGACTGGGGTTCCGGAGGATCTGATGGTACGCGATAGGCTCATGGCGGCCTTCACCATGATTGGCAGGCCCATCGATGTGGATGAATTGTCTGTCATGAAGAGGGACACGGAACCGGTGCGGATGCGCTACCAATGCCGCTACCCGGACCGCATCAAGGGCTCGGTGCAGATCTTTGTCAACGGTGAGGGCTTCACTGTCGGTGTGCAGGCTGAGCGGCCGCCGAGGGGGCGTCGGGTGGAGGTGCGGGGGATCCGCCACCACCACCACCGCGGGACGACCACGATGATGGATACTCCGACGACTTGTCTTCGGATGAAGAGTGGAACAAACATCGCAAGAAGAAGGGTGACAAGGAACATGAGGGTGGCAAGGAGGCTTCGACCGCTGCGGGACCGGCCGGGTCTAAGTCGCCAGGGGCCAACCTGGGCTCGTGGAGTGCCCCGGTGCTTGGCCGTGTGCACCAGCAGGGTGGCCGCGGGAAGGGGCTCCCGTTTGATCAGTATGGCTCCAACCTTGGGAGGGGAGGGGACTGTCACGTGCCCCTGGCGGAGCTGGCTGGGGGGAAGTGCAAGGGCAAGATGGTGGTCCAGGTGTTGCCGCCGCTAGCGGAGAAGGGGTTGGAGACGGGGGAGGGCTCCCTGCTCTCCAATGAGACCGAGTCCCAAGTCTCCGACCCGGTGGCGTCTTGGGTCGACGACAGCCAAGTGGCGGATGGACCGCCGACGAAGATTGCTCGGGTCAGGGGATCTCTCGAGCGAGTGGAGGTGGAGGAAGTGATTTCTTCGGAGGACGAGGAGGAGGTGGGGCTGGGCGGGGAGAAGCAGGACCTGCAGCTGGAGGCCACGGCGGTGGCTCCACTTGCTCAGGGGAGGAGCTAGCCCAGGGGGCGCTAGCGGAAGCCACATGGCGGGTGGAGCGCCAGATGGCCGAGGCATAGGCAACGGCTGAGGCCCAGAAGGAGGCGACGCAGGGAGGAGTGGCGGAAACCGCGGTGGCGGAGGGGTCTGTCGACGCCGCTGCAGCCAGGGAGGCTTGCAGGCCGGCTGGCTCCCCGGTGACAGGGGACGCGCCAGTGGGGGACGCGGAGGGCTCGGCCCAGGGGGGGTATGGACGCCGGGACGGCTAGGCCACGCCACAAATGCGTCAAGCGATCTCAGTTGACGGTCCGGAAGGGGCAACACAAGCGCAAGGGCGCTAAATGAGATCCCTAATCTATAATATCCGGGTTTTTGGACGACAAGGGCGTCGTACCCAACTCCGGGAATACTTGCGACGTGATAAGATGGACATAGTGGGTTTACAGGAGACGATTAAGCAGGATTTTTCGGGTCCGGAACTCCGAAGCCTCGAGTGCGGGGGTCAATTTGCTTGGAGTTGGGTCCCCGCCACGGGGCACTCCGGAGGGATGCTGCTAGGCTTTAGGGGTGAAACCTTTGAGGTCGGAGTTTGGAGGAAGGGATCCTTCTTTCTCAGTGCTGACATCTTCCACCGCAAGTTGGGGAAGAAGTGGTGCTTCATCCTCGTCTATGGCCCGGCGGATCATGCGAGAACTGGGGAGTTCTTGGACGAACTTGGGGCGGAGGTGCGTGCCTGCAATCTTCCAGTGGTGGTGGGAGGCGATTTCAACCTCATCCGAAGGGCGTCGGATAAGAGCAATGGCATTGTGAATTGGCCAAGGGTGCGCCGGTTCAACGATGTGGTGGTGGCCCTAGCCCTTCGGGAGCTGCATAGAGCGGGCGCACGCTTTACCTGGACGAACAATCAATCGATCCCGATTCGCTCGGTGCTAGATAGGGTCTTTTTCTCTCCTTCTTGGGGGCAGATGTTTCCCTTGTGCTCGCTACAGGCGATCACAAGGATTGGGTCTGATCACACCCCACTGATTTTGGATGATGGGGACAAAGGGATTAAGAGACCGGCCCGTTTTTTCTTCCAGACCTGGTGGTTTGGGGTGGATGGGTTTGTAGAGCTTCTCAAGGGCAAGATCCTTGAGTGTATACATGGGCAGGGGCCTCATCGATGCAGCATTGACATGTGGCAATGCATCTCTAGGAGCTTACGCCAGTTCCTCAAGGGATGGGGGGCGAACTTAGGGAAAGAGAAATGGGCCGCCAGGGAGGACCTTATGCGTAGGGTTCAGCATCTGGACCACTTAGCGGATTCACAGGGCCTTGATGAGGAGGGGTGGGCTCTCCGATATCACCTGGAGGACCAGATCGTCCACCTTGACGGTGTGGAGGAGGAGTATTGGCGCCAGCGGAGTAGAGTCAGATGGACCCTTAAGGGAGACTCCTGCACGGCCTTCTTCCACGCGATCACCAATGGTAGACGGCGTAAATGTTCCATTCCGAGACTTATTACAGAAGCTGGGGAGGTTTCTGAGCAGGCAGATCTGGTGGAACATGTGTACCAGTTCTACCAGAACTTAATGGGCGCAGAGGGAGAGACGAGGGCGTTCTCTTTAGCGGACGATCTGTGGCCGGAAGATAAGAGGATTTTGGACACGGAGAATGTCGAGCTGGAGGTGACCTTTACTCCAGAGGAGTTGGATGCGGTGCTTGCCGACATGAAGCCTGATTCAGCTCCGGGGCCTGACGGATTGCCGGTATTGTTCTTCAAGAAATTCTGGGGAATCTTGAGGGAACCGATCCTCACAATCCTGAACGATTTCGTCCTAGGGAGGGTGGATGTAGCGAGGCTTAATTTTGGGATCATCTCCTTGATTCCTAAGGTGAAAGGCACGGACAACATCCGACAGTTCAGACCGATTGCCTTGATTAATGTAATCTTCAAATTTTTGGCGAAAGCGTACGCTATGAGGCTGGCTCCGATTGCCCACGGGACCATAGACAGGAGCCAATCAGCTTTCATTAAGGGTCGGTGTTTGCACGAGGGGGTTCTCGTGCTTCACGAGATTGCCCACGAGCTGAGGGTTAAGAAACTTGGCGGTCTTCTGCTTAAGCTGGACTTTGAGAAGGCATACGACCGGGTCAGCCGGGATTTCCTGCGGGAGGTTTTGCTCAAGAAGGGGTTCTCGGCAATGGTGGTTCACCGCCTCTTGCAGCTGGTCTCCGGAGGACAAACGGCGGTCAATGTCAATGGGGAGATTGGGGGTTTTTTCCGAAACGAACGGGGAGTGCGACAGGGTGACCCCCTATCCCCGATCCTGTTCGATTTCATGGTAGACTCGCTGGCGGCTATCCTTTCAAGAGCCAGGGAGTAGGGTCACATACAGGCTGTTGTGCCTCATCTCATACCTGGTGGTGTTACGCACCTTCAGTACGCAGATGATACCATGATCATGATCGAGCCCTCTAGTGTGGGGGTGGCCAACCTCAAGCTCATCCTACTATGTTTTGAGAACATGTCGGGACACAAGATTAACTTCTTGAAGAGTGAGGCCTTTGTAACAGGGGTTACAGAGGCGGAGCGGATGTGGGTGGCCGATGGGCTTAACTGCAAGCTGGGCTCTCTCCCAATGCAGTACTTGGGCTTGCCGGTGAGTGACAGATCTCTCTCGACAGCAGACTGGACCTTCCTAATTGAGAAGGTGGGTCACAGGGTTGACCCATGGCAAGGCCTCTTCCTTGGCCCGACTGGTAGGCTCGAGCTCACTAACTCCTGCTTATCTAGCCTGCCAATGTTTGCTATGAGCATGTACCTTCTCCATGACAAGACTCTCGGAGCTATGAACAAATCTAGGGCTAGATTCTTTTGGGAAGGGGTCAACGCCAAACGGAAATACCACATGGTTGACTGGGACAGGGTATGTAGGACTAAGGATTTTGGGGGTCTGGGGATCCTCAATACTAAACGCATGAACATTGTGTTGATGGTCAAATGGATTTGAAGATTATACCAGAATGAGGAGGGTTTGTGGGCAGACCTTCTTAGAGCTAAGTACCTGGGCAACAAGGACCTCTTTTCCCTGGAGGTTCCTACGAAGGGCTCACAGTTTTGGAATGCCATTCACAAGATCCAATGGTACTTTAAGCTGGGAGCTAAGCACCTGGTGCAGGATGGGCGAAAGACGTTGTTCTGGTTAGATTGGTGGACGGGCAGGGGTCCCCTCCACGGCCTCTTCCCGGGGCTGTTTGCCTGCTGCGATAATCAGTTCGCGACGGTCGCCGGGGTTCGCTCCGAGACAGGCTGGTGCATCCGCTTTAGGCGAAGCTTCACGCTGCGGGAACGAGTGGAATGGGAGAATCTGTGCCGGATCTTCGAGCTGAACCTGTTGGGACGGGTGAGGACAAAGTGTCTTGGGCGCTGGAGGAGTCGGGCTGCTTCTCCACCAATTCCTTGTACCTCAAATTGTCGCACGGGGCGGCGATCACACATTTCAAGGAAGTGTGGAGGACCAGGGTTCCCCCGAAGATCAAGGTCTTTCTTTGGCAGCTGATCAGGGGGAGGCTGCCCTCGGGTGAGCAGCTGGCCAAGCGCCACGGCCCTTCAAACGGGGACTGTGCGCTATGTGGGGAGTTCGAGGATTGTAATCATATTTTCTTCAACTGCCACTTGGCCAAGTTTTTGTGGGCAGGGATCAGGAAGATCCTGTCGTGCACTTGGAACCCAACAGGGGTTGGGGACTTTATCGCTATTGTCCAGGGTTTGTCGGGGTGCCTCCGTAGATTAGCTTGGTTTACCTTTGCGGCTCAATGCTGGACGCTTTGGAATGTTCGTAATAAGCTAGCTATAGAAGGAAAGGTCCTTGGCAGCCCGGCTGATGCGATGTTCAAAATGTCTATTCATATGCAGGGATGGAGGGTTCTGGTCAGACACAAGGACCGGAGACTCTTGGACGTGGCGACGGCCGAGGTTAGGCGGCTCCATGGGGCGACGAGGACTTGAGCTTCGGGCGGTGCAGCGCGACTTGGCTTTGCCCTCAGTCGTCGGCGTGTGTTAGCTAGTGTGTGGTTCCTGTTATATGTTGGTACTCTGTGATGTGTGCTGTCCCCGAACCGGTGGTCCTGCTTGTATGCCTTGAGGTACCAGACGTGGTGTTGGGTGCGTTGTATCGTCGAATTGGTATTGTGGGGCTATATATATATATGGCCGGGCCTTTTGGCCTTCTGTTTAAAAAGTTACTGTCATTTTTTTTAGCATTGTTGCCCAGTCAAATAACCTTTTGATAAGAGCAGCTTCATGTTCAGTTCCTCTCAATTTATGGATTTCTACTTGTTGCAGGCGATTCAGCTCAAGATCCTCGGTTTTCCAGTTTGATGGCTGGTCACAAACACAACCTGATGAGCACGCCTGACACAAGGTGCATAGCTTAATAAGATCAGCCGTTATGATTTTATACCATAAATTAAGAATGACGGAACTATAAATTCTATGGCTGGCGGGACATATAACATGTCTTTACCAAATTTACAAAAGAATAACACATGGAACACAATTTAAAGCCAACCTATTTCAGAGAATATAATTGTTCTATGCAAATACGAAGTCAGACAACAAACGTTTTAATACTTACGCAGACAGAATTCATACAATCGATTAAGCATATTGCACAAGATGTTAAATTGGCCTTAGGCCATTCTTATTGTCTTACTGATGCAATCTTTAAAAACAAACTCGCTGACATCCCTTACTATCCTGCTTTCTCCAGCTGATGGCACAGGAGAGGATGCAGGAAGGCATTGGACAAGAACAATAACGAGGTGAGCTGGAAGGAGGCGGCGCATCTGGGATCCTTGTAGGTTGGAGAGAAGTTGCATCGGCTGCACCGCTTTAAGATCGAGGCCGGCGCTGGGCTGCAGGATGAGGCGACGACAGCGGCTGCGCGAGGAGGAAAATGGAAGAGAGGCTAGATGGGAGTTGGTCGCTGCTTTTAGGTTTTTACTCCTTCGCGTATGACCAACTGAAGAAAACCCATATAATTTCCTGTCCCTCACATAACAAGGTCCACCGGTCATGCACCTTCAAAGACCAAGCAACGGTGGAACGATGAACGACCCAGGGCCCACAACCCGCCAATCAGTAAAAAGGCAAGTTCGCAGCTGACTCGGAACGAACGAGTGGGGACGTGATGAAATTCCGGGTAGTCCAGCGCCCTTTATAGATAGATTTTCCAAATAATAATAGCATAGTAATATGATCTCCTAAATCATGTTTTATCAAGATTGAACCAGCCATGCAATGCTTCGGTCAAATGGTAGTCTCTTCTTATTCACCACTCCTTCACCGTCACCCCCACCTCCCCCTCCATGATGGCTGCCGGTGAGTCGGCGACCTAACTAACTTGCAATGCCACCATGTCCTACTCCTTCTCTGCCTCCCCACTACACCCCCAACCTAACAACCAAAGCCAAACGCCACCCTATAGACATAATGAGAGATGGGTCGCCTGATAGCAATCTTGAAAAGAGAGGACAACACGAAGGAGTTATTGCGTTTCTTAATTTCTTTAATGAAAACAAAATCATGCATTGCCCGACAATTTTGGTCATTCCCAACAGACTAACCAAAAAGGAAACATATTACATTGTCATTGCCAGATACATAAGACATTATTTGCCACAACACCTAGAGTACGGCTACTAGCAGCTCAAACCTCAGTATGCAAAGAAATATGTGTAGAAAAATGCATGCACACGTATTCCAACAATATGAATGCATACAAGTATCAGACAAACAGAGCAAGGATAGTATTACCTCGGGGCGGCTAGTTGCACCAACAAGTGTAAGCCACAGTGTTCTCACACCAGTAGACATCCTGAGAACATGAAACACACTAGCTCCAATGGAATGTCCTTGGGGAGTTATAGCCAGGGACATGCCTGCAATATGCGGGAGCCTTGTAATGTCTTCCATCAAGTACTGCCGGTTCGCAATGTCCTGATGTAGATTCGTGTGTAGACACAAAAGTGGATCATTGTGATGGTTAGGGATGCCTTGATGTAGATCCGTGGGAAGTCACAGAAAAGGATACTAAATAACAAATAGAAAAGACATGAGAATCTCGTTTACAAAATCAATAACACAATAAATGGTTCTTTATCCTAGTATAAGCCTAAGTTCATGTGCTCCCTTGAATAACAGAAATACAAGAGCAGCCTAGTGGTTTGTAACATCAAGGTTAACTAGTACACAAAAGGCATATACAAGAGCAGTTTAGTGGTTTGTAACGTTAACTACTCAAAGGCTTAAACACACCTCATAGGATAAAAAGCTACTATGAATGACAACGACTGGGTGGACTTAAGCAAAGAAACATGAGTGCGAATTTCGTTGTATGCATATGGCTAATTCTTTAATTTGGACTCCAAGTTTACATAATGATGACATAATATGAACTCACCGGAAGATAAATAAGCCTGAATTTGAGATTAGGGATGATCTCAAAACACTGCAGAAGCCTCAGAAAGTAGCTATTGGGGGCATAGTCATCTTTTCCATATACACGAAAAGGGTAGGTGCCGAGCCACCGCAGATTTTCTATGTTACCAAACTGCGTGGAGCTTGGATCATAAGCATCATTCCAAATGAGACGCATCAGCCGAGGGGCGCAGATGTTTGCAACCGGTTGATTATGAGTTGAAGCTTTACCATAGCACACTAGTGGAAAACGGGGCAATAGGCCCGGTCCATTTGGGCCTTTAGACCCGGTTCTTGAACCGGGACCAACAAGGCGGGACTAAAGGGGGTACCCTTTAGTCCCGGTTCAAAGATAAACCGGGCCTAAAGGCCTCAACACGTGGTGCGACCAGGGAGCTCGCGCTGGAAGGGCTTTGGTCCCGGTTCGTGGTACGAACCGGGCCTATGTTTCTCTGCCGCGGCAGAGAATTGCTATTTCTCTGCCGCGGCACAGATTTAGGCTGTACCAGCGTTTCTCTGCCGCGGCAGAGAAACAGGGCGTTTCTCTGCCACGGCAGAGTTTCAGCAATGCATATATATATCATTCAAGAAACCACAAAAAATCGTCATGAATATATATAGACATCGTCAACAGTACACGACATAGTCAACACAGTACACGTAATGCATGCATATTTACAATACAACTTTTCCTGAACGAATATCGTCCGACGTCACGATCTTCCGATAGTGCTCTCCACCTGGGGTAAGGACCTCGGTAATAAAGAATCCCGCGATTTCCTCTTGAATTGCTTTTATTTGATCCGCTGTTATGAGAGTGTCCCGCAGGCGTGTCATCTATATTTAAAAAAGGAGATCAATATATGAATGGAACTCAATACAATAGATGGTACTAATTAAGATTAATTGTGAAAATTTGTTATCGTACACGAGTGTGGTGTATTTGGGCATCCCCACCCTTGGGACAGGACATGTCACGCATGAAGGTGCAGACGTAGTATCCACATAAGTTATTCCCTTTTTCCTGCCTCATACACTTTACGAAAAAATAGTTCGATCAAACTAATAATCAAGCATCGTATTGAAAGTAAATATCATATATAAAGTTTCACGGACATAGCTATATATATAGTACTACTTACAGGGTAATCTCTAAATGTAAGCTCCGGTTTCCATTCACCCGGAACAGTATTGATGAACCGTTTCCAAGCCCTGCCCGGCAAAAAATAATGAGTAAATGAGTAATTGATTAGTTGATGATATCTTCGAATTAGAGCAGATGAAGATGCCAATACGAAATTGATTGAAACTACCTCTGGAGGATGGCAGCCATGTCCGCCCATTCCGCATATTCTTTACGTTTCGAGTCCATGACGTTTACGACTCCAAGGTGAAGATCAATGATTAGGAGAATAAAATGGAAACTGCACAAGCATAGCTCAATGATTACGAGAATAAAGTGGAAGGTGCACAAGCATAATGTATGTTATATATAACACTCACTTGAAGTTGTAGGGAAAGAATATATCCTCTTTGTCTGCTTGCTTCTCTAAAAACATTACGATGTTGTCCTCTGTGTCCTTGGCGAAGTCTCGAACCGTAACTTCATGAACTGTGTTTGGGTCTATGAACCCCAGCGGTAGGAGCTTGCCTCTTTTGTATTCCAGCTTCTTCATTCTGCATAATTAAATGTATAGCGTACACAAAGAATATAATGAGGATAATTGTTAGTGCAAATGAATGAGCTACAAACTTAATTACACAAATAAATCACTTACAGGCAGTAGCAACTGATGACAGCTTTGTCGAGGGCGTCTTGATTGAATAACTGAAACAGTTCTTCTACGTCAATGTTTATCTCGTCTTCCCCCCGGAAGTAATGCTCATCTCTAAGATACAACGTGAGGTAGCGATCACCTCTTCGACAGGCTTTCAGGTACCAGTCATGCAACCTTCGCATCTGAGTCCCTAGACGCGCGAGCTCGCCAGGTTTGACGAGATCAGATCCGTATCTATACTTGTTTACCATTTGAGCCGTCGGATAGTAATCTTCGTACTCAACTGATGCTCCCTGAGCTCTAGCCGCCCGTTCGATCATCGATGCCGTCTCTGGATCATGATATGGCTCCACGATGAAGTGGGGTGCGGCCTGAATGTCCTGCTGTCCAAGCTGGGCGACTTTTTTTGCTTCTTTCATCGCTTTAGAGGACTGTCCAAGAGAGCGGTCATAATCAGCTCTCAGCTCAGGTCTCTTCATTCTCGTCTCGGCAAAGTGCTTCACTGTCTGCGGTGGAATAAACATCTTCTTCGGCGCAGTTGCAAGAAACGCCTTTTGCTCTTCAGTCTGCTCATGTGGCAACAACTCTGGAGTCTGTTCCCTCATTGGAGTTGATGATCTCTTCGGAGCTGTAGGAGGTGCCGCGGACCGCTTCCTCTTTTGCTTAGGTGGAAGCGGCGGAGTCTCTTGACGAGGAGGAGGAGGCGGCGGAGTATTTTCACGCGGAGGAGACTGGTCATGGATAGGGGAATCATCATCGCGCAGAGGAGAATCATCACGCGGAGGAGACTGAGGTGGCGGAGGAGGCGGAGGTGGCCTGCTTGTTGGCTTCTCACCTGGAAACACAATGTTCTCCTTCCGCCATTGCACGGTGGTTCTACGGGCTTCTCCCAGTTCTTTGATTTCCCCATCTTCACCTGCAGGGTGCTCAAGCACCAACCCCTCATACTCTCTCAACACTTCATCCACCATCACAACAGCAAAGTCGTCTTGGACCGGACGGCAATGGTAAGACCTTGTAGGTAAGAGGATGCCGACCGCCGCCTTGAAGGATAGGTTGAAAACTTTAACATGCAGCTCACAAGGACGGCTCTCAGTGAGATCATCCACGGGGGGGTAGCGAGGAGGCTCGACCACCTGGTCATCATTATCCACCTGCTGAGAGGAAGCCACGCTGCTTTTCCGGTGTGGTTGAGATTGCGGCGGGCGATGGCATTGAGCGGTGCAGGATCTACAGCCTGCCCCGAGCCATCTGAGATGTAAGTACTTGGGTTACCATGGTTAATTGGGCTTGCATGGTGCTCATACCCTCCTCTAAGTTAGCCAGGCGGTCTGGTTCCCCTGCCCTCCTCCTCCCATGGCTTTTATCAGAAATCTCTTCCTTTCCGCAGAAAGCCATACTTCCACGGAACGGAGCCTGCTGTGCCTCGTGTTCGTCCGCCGTGTTCTTTGTTCCCAAGGGCGCGTGTCAGCTCATCGTTCTCTCTTTCGGGCTGGAACAACCCCGCCTCCACGTCCCTATGTGCCTTTTCCAGGGCATCAATGGGAACCTTCAGATGAGCTTTCTTATAGATGCACTTCCCTGTTTCGGGATCCAACGGTCCCCCAATCCCGGAGCCCCACTCCGTGCACCGTTCGATCCAACCGTGTGTCCCTAATCTGATCCCTTGACTGGTCAGTTCCGCCTCAGCTGCCTCCCACTTAGGACGGTTAGCCCTGTATCCACCTGGACCCGAGAATTTGGTGATATAGCTTCAACGCAGCATTTGCCTTATTTATTTCCGACCTTCTCAAAAATTCTTCGACTCCGTGCTGTACTTCACGAATTCGTCCCGGTGACTTTTTACCTTCTCACTGTCCGAGTCTTCTTTAACTTGATAAGGCGGCGCAATCTTTTCTTGTGGCTCTTGAATAGTTCGGCCATCTTCTTCTTGCCAAACTCGCGGAGGGCCTGCTCCATCTTGGCCTTCTCGGCGTCACCCCCTCTTCGGGTACTATGTTGAAATGTGCCATGAGCTTGTTCATAATGCTGTTTTTGGCTACATCATCGATATAAAGACCTTGAGCTTCTTCCTCTGCAGACAGCACTAGTCCCTTCGGCTTGTGCCATTCTCGAACGGTGATCGGGACGTGGTCCCTAACAAGCACTCCGCATTGAGCTATAAATGCCTTTGCACCTTTCTCTGGAGCAATCGGTTTACCATCATTCTCGATGTGGGTGATGTCGTGCCTAACACCGTCATCCAACTTTTTGGCCGGGCCTCGCTTCCTCGACTTTACGTAAGAAGTGCTCGATCCGGAGGGCTAAAAAGAAATAGTTCATAGTCAGTACAATTTCATTAGTTAATGCATCTAGTCGATCAACAGCGGCTTAATTAATTTATATACCTCGGTGATAACTACAGTTCGGGAGCCATTATGATGATCTTGTTCCTCACCGGCGCCACTAGGATCTTCTTCCTCAATATCCTCCGCTCCCTCACCGGAGGCATTCAAATAAGTTGCGGTGACATCGTCACCGCCATCATCTGGAATAACGTCGTCGTCGCGATCATCCAGAGTACCGTTTGCTATGAGTTCCTCCATGAAATTTTCTTGAATTTCATCTCTCTCCATGCTTTCTACAACGACCTGCAAGCTATATATAGGAACCATCATATGATCAAATTAAGGATAATGCAGAAAACTGAAAATGGAGTTACATATGTGTAGTTCTTAACTAAGGATCGATAATATAGTGCTGAAAGCAGATACTGCAGTTACATGCATACATAGATCGGGTTCATGTTTATTTAACCCTAATACATATCAATCACTACTACAACCACTCAACCGCGCAGACCGGGTCCTAGAGGGCGCCGACCGGGTCCTGAGCCGCGCTGGGTGTGCCCCCAAAGCCACGGAACAACAACGGGAGCATAGCTAACATGAGATCCCCGCATAACGCTCCATCCGGTCCTATACATGTTGTCTAACGCGTACATGTAACGGCGAACGTGCTGGTCCTCCGCTTCAATGCGCTGAGCTACCTCCTCCGGCGGGGCCGGCTCCCTCTGAAACGACCGTGGCCCATAAGACCTCCACCAAAGAATATCCGGGTCGACAACGGGACCCGGATTCCGCACCAAGGTGCGCGACCCGGAAGCTAAGACCTCCCAGTGCCACCCCGGCGGAGCCCAGTCCCGGACCTCCCCCATCTGCTCCATCTCCTCGGTGAGAGTCAGACCACGGCCCGCCGGCTGTCGCTGTCGCGGCATCGTAGCTACGAAAACAAATCATATATGTATACTAATATAAATAAAAAACATGATATTGTGCTAAATAAAAAACTCCACGACCCTGTTTTGGGGGCATCGGCAGGGGCGCCGGCAGTACCGGCACCGCCACGGACTCGGCGCTCCTCCTCGCTCGCTCTTTCTCTATTTCGCGACCCTAAGTCTATGTCGCGGCGGCACCGCTACGGACTCGGCACCGCCACGGTCTAAGTCGTCGGCGCGCGCGGGGGGCGGCGCCGACACAAATGAATCTATTTTCTAACTTTTCTAACTTTTTCCTAACTAATTTTACTAACTTTTTTCTAACTAATTTTACTAACACTAACTAACTAATTTTCTAACTTTTCTCTAACTAATTTTACTAACACTAATTTTACTAACACTAATTTTACTAACACTAACTAACTAATTTTCTAACTTTTCTCTAACTAATTTTACTAACAAACTAATTAACTACACTAATTTTTCTAACACACTAACTACACTATTTTTTTTTTCACTAAATTTTACTAACAAACTAACTACACTAATTTTTCTAACACACTAACTACACTATTTTTTTTCACTAAATTTTACTAACAAACTAACTACACTAATTTTTCTAACAAACTAACTACACTATAATCTAACAAATGAAAAAAAAAAAAAAAGGGGATGTGGCCGGGGGGCCGGGCTCACCTTTGCCGAGGAGGAGGCGCGCGGTGGCGGCCGGCGGAGGGGAGGCGGGCGGCGCGGCGTGGAGGAGGCGGACGGCGGCGGCGGTGGAGAGGAGGCGGACGGCGGCGGCGGCGCGGCGGCGGCGGTGGAGAGGAGGCGGACGGCGGCGGCGCGGCGCGGGCGCGGCGTGGAGGAGACGGAGGCGGGCGGCGCGGCGTGGAGGAGGCGGACGGCGGCGCGGTGGCGGCCGGCGGAGAGGAGGCGGACGGCGGCGGCGCGGTGAGGAGGCGAACGGCGGCGGCGCGGCACGGCGGCAGCCTGGCGGCGTCGTTTGCCTTCGTCTCCGCGGGATTGATCTCCGCGGAGACGAAGGGGCGACAGTTATAGTGCCCCCCCCCTTTGGACCCGGTGCGTTTTACAAACCGGGCCCAAAGACCCCCCTTTGGACCCGGTTTGTAAAACAAACCGGGACTAAAGGTCTTTTTTAGCTGCGTTTTCGCTGCGCGCGCAAAAAAGGCCTTTAGTCCCGGTTTGTAATACAAACCGGGTCCAAAGGCCAATTTTTTTAAAAAATTTCATTCCCGCCTTATTTCAAATGAAAAAAAGCCACCGCACCGCCACCGCCTGGCCACCACCGTCACCGCCGTGTAGTGGCCACAGACGCCACCGCCTGCCCACCACCGCCACCGCCGTGTACTGGCCACCGTCGGCACCGCCGTGTACTGCCCACCACCGCCACCGCCACCGCCTGGCCACCACCGTCACCGCCATGTACGGGCCACCGCCGTGTACTGCCCACCACCGCCACCGCCACACGTGTCCCTTCCCCGTGCCACGTGTCGCCGCCGCTTCCACGTGCCTCGCCCCGCCGCCACCGCCATGTACGGGCCACCGCCGTGTACTGCCCACCACCGCCACCGCCGTGTACTGGCCACCGTCGGCACCGCCGTGTACTGCCCACCACCGCCACCGCCACCGCCTGGCCACCACCGTCACCGCCGTGTAGTGGCCACTGTCGCCACCGCCTGCCCACCACCGCCACCGCCGTGTACTGGCCACCGTCGGCACCGCCGTGTACTGCCCACCACCGCCACCGCCACCGCCTGGCCACCACCGTCACCGCCATGTACGGGCCACCGCCGTGTACTGCCCACCACCGCCACCGCCACACGTGTCCCTTCCCCGTGCCACGTGTCGCCGCCGCTTCCACGTGCCTCGCCCCGCCGCCACCGCCGTGCGACGTGTAGATCCCGCTTCCACGTGCCACGCCCCGCCGCTTCCCCGCGCCACCTGTCGCCGCCGCTTCCACGTGCCACGCCCCGCCGCTTCCCCGCGCCACCTGTCGCCAAACTTGCCGCGTCGCTGTGCTATAAAGCGCCGCGTGCGCGCGGAACCACACGTCGCCGTCGCCTCCGTTCATTCGTCGCCGGGATGCCGCCGCGCCGTCGCGGCTCGTCCGGTTTCCGTGGCGTCCGAGCGCGGCCGAACGGTAGGTTCTACGCCGAGATGCGTGCCGGTGGCTTCCGGCTCACCCTCGGCACGTACAACACCCCGGAGCTGGCGGCGCGCGCTTACGACGCGCCGACAACGACCCTCGGTGGGACGACATTTGGACCGAGACAACCTCCGACGACGAGTAGATCGACTAGACTAGTTGTTTATCTATTTTATTGTATTTTCAATAAAGTCGTTGTGTGTACGCTGATGATGAGAAAAGTTTCCCGCCAGATTACATGTGGAATTAAAGTACGTAACTCAACTGAAAATTAATTAAGATACATGGCCAGATAGTACTCGTGCCTAGCCCTATAGTACTCGTGCCTAGCTCAACTGAAAATTAATTAAGATACATGGCCAGATTCGATCGTTCGAGTCATTCGGTCATACTCGTGCCTAGCCCTATAGTACTCGCCACTTTGTAGTCGTCGTAGTCGCCGTCATCATCGTCGGCTGGCATCGGGGTCGCGGTAGTCAAACCTCGGCGGGAGAGCACGCGTGGGCTGGGACTGAGGGTAGCGCAGGCGGGGGCCACGGTGGGCCATGACGCCCTGGAGAGTTCGGTCGCGCCACCACAGCCGACGGCCGGCCTCGTTGAAGTTCGAAGGAGGCGGGCCGCCCTCCTCGTGCCTGGCGAGCGCCCTCTCACGCCGATTGATGAAGAAGCTCTCCCAAGTCGGGCTGTAGTCGGGATGCCACTGGGGATTCCTCCGCTGCTCTGGCGTGAGCTCGAAGTAGTAGTGGTTCGTGATGGCCATCTCGCGCGCCACACCTAGAGGGACAGGAGGGACCGGTACCCCTCCGACGCTCAGCAACCAGCCGGTAGGGACGAGGTAGCCCGGCGGGCAGGGGTAGTTCGACGCGCAAAGCGCCTCCGCCTCCCGGAGGGTTAGAGATACGATGGAAGCCATGTGACCTGGTGATGAGGTTTGCAGATATGAGTCTAGATGTGATATGTAAATGGAGGCCAAGCCAACATATATATAGTGAAAAATGGCGGGAGGACGGAGGCGGGAAGCAGTGGAAAGCGCGGGAAGAAAAATAGGCGGGAACGCAGTGGCGCCAAAAACTGTCGGTGGGATAAGGACGTGTGGGTAACCTTTAGTCCCGGCTGGTGGGTACAACCGGGACTAAAGATCCTTTTTTGTGTCATCTAACAAAACTGTCGGTGGGATAAGGACGTGTGGGTAACCTTTAGTCCCGGCTGGTGGGTACAACCGGGACTAAAGATGTCGGCAGGATAAGAACGCATGGGTGGACGCACTGCTCGATGAGATAAAGCATGTAGAGCATCGATACGCCTTGCCAAGCCACTGAACGACTACATCTCATCTAACAAAGTTGTTGGGGAAAGGGTTGGGAAATCTCCGTGGCGCATCTCCACTTTTAATATCTTACATACAGCTTACATGATTACACAAAAATAAATGGGAAATTGATTGCCATGTTGAGATACTCATTTGTGCCATGAACATTCTTCAATTAACTTGATGATGGAGCATCTTCATCATTTAATTAATCTTCTTCGGCCGTAACCATGGAGCATCTTCATCATTTAACTTGATGCTTGGATCAATGTTCACTCTGAAGGGTGGAATTTCATCAAACTGATTATAATCTTCTGACATGTCTGTCTTGTCCTCCACTCCCACGATGTTTCTTTTTCCAGAAAGAACTATGTGGCGCTTTGGCTCATCGTTTGATGTATTTGTTTCCTTATGTTTCCTTTTTCTTGGTTTGGTAGACATATCCTTCACATAGAAAACCTGGGCCACATCCTTGGCTAGGACGAATGGTTCGTCTCTATACCCAAGATTGTTGAGATCCACTTGTTGTCATTCCATACAACTTGTCTACCGGAACCCCGCCTCCTGTTTTGTTGACCCATTTGCACCTAAACAAAGGGACCTTAAAAGAAGGTCCATACTCAAGTTCCCATATATCCTCTATGTAACCATAATATGTGTCATTTGGGCCTTCATTCATTATTGCATCAAAGCGGACACCACTGTTTTGGTTGGTGCTCTTTTTATCTTGGGCGATCGTGTAAAATGTATTCCCATTTATCTCGTACCCTTGGAAAGTCACTACGATCGAAGATGGTGTACGGGCCAGCAAGTACAACTGATCTTCAATATGTTCGTTATTCAGGAGATGTTTTTGCAACCAACCGCCGAAAGTCGACATGTGTTCACGTCTAATCCAATCGTTCGACCGCCCGGTTCTGAGCGTAGAAAGTTCTTGTGGTCACCGATATACGGAGCCACCAATGTGGAACTTTGTAGGACTGTGTAGTGTGCTTGAGTCAAAGAAATCCCGTCCCTACATATCATTGATTTCCTTCCTAGCGTGCCTTTTCCACTTAGTCTCCCTTCATGCCGCGATTCAGGAACACCAATCGGCTTAAGGTTAGGAATAAAGTCAACACAGAATTCAATGACCTCCTCTGTTCCATAGCCCTTGGAGATGCTTCCTTCTGGCCTAGCACGGTTATGAACATATTTCTTCAAGACTCCCATGAACCTCTCGAAGGGGAACATATTGTGTAGAAACACAGGACCGAGAATGGAAATCTCATCGACCAGGTGAACGAGGAGATGTGTCATAATATTGAAGAAGGATGGTGGGAACACCAGCTCAAAACTAACGAGACATTGGACCACATCATTCTGCAACCTCGGTAGAATTTCTGGATTTATTACCTTCTGAGAAATTGCATTGAGGAATGCACATAGCTTCACAATGGGCAGTCGAACATTTTCCGGTAGAAGCCCCCTCAATGCAATCGGAAGCAACTGTGTCATTATCACGTGACAGTCATGAGACTTCAAGTTCTGGAATGTTTTCTTCTCCATATTTATTATTCCCTTTATATTGGAGGAGAAGCCAGACGGGACCTTGATACTGCTAAGACATTCAAAAAATATTTCCTTCTCTGCTTTTGTAAGAGCGTAGCTGGATAAATGACGTCCTTTAACTCTCTCATGCAGCTTTTTGGGGTCTTTCCAACGTTGCTGGTCCTCCCGTGCTTCTGGTGTATCTTTTGTCTTCCCGTACACACCCAGAAAGCCTAGCAGGTTCACGCAAAGATTCTTCGTCACGTGCATCACATCGATTGAAGAGCGGACCTCTAAGACTTCCCAATAGGGTAGATCCCAAAATATAGATTTCTTCTTCCACATGGGCGCGTGTCCGGCATCGTCATTCGGAATGCACCGTCCGCCAGACCCTTTCCAAATATTACATCTAGATCCTTGACCATACCAAATATATCAACACCATCACGATGGGGAGGCTTCCTCCGGTGATCAGCCTCACCGTTGTAATGCTTGCCTTTCTTTCTTACGGGATGGGTAAGCCTAAGAAATCGACGATGCCCCATGTACACGACCTTCTGACCTTTTTCCAAATAATCACCCTCGAGCTCAAGTAAACAAGTGTGTGCATGCATTGTATCCCTTGTTTGACTGTCCTGAAATGTTACCAAGAGCAGGCCAGTCATTGATGGTTACGAAAAGCATCGCTCTTAGGTCAAATTCCTCCTGCTTGTGCTCGTCCCACACACGTACACCTGCTAGGGACCACAGCTGTAGAAGTTCTTCGACTAATGGCTTCAGGTACACATCAATGTCGTTCCCGGGTTGCTTCGGGCCTTGTATGAGCACTGGCATCATAATGAACTTCCGCTTCATGCACAACCAAGGAGGAAGGTTATATATACAAAGAGTCACAGGCCAGGTGCTATGGCTGCAGCTCTGCTCTCCAAAAGGATTCATGCCATCTGCATCGAGACCAAACCGTAAGTTCCTTGCATCCTGTGCAAAGTTTGGGAACTCTCTATCGATTTTTCTCCATTGGGAGCCATCAGCAGGGTGCCTCAACATCACGTCTTTCTTACGGTCTTCTTTGTGCCATCGCAACAACCTAGCATGCTCTTTATTTCTGAACAAGCGTTTCAGCCGTGGTATTATAGGAGCATACCACATAACCTTGGCAGGAACCCTCTTCCTGGGGCGCTCGCCCTCAACATCACCAGGGTCATCTCGTCTGATCTTATACCGCAATGCAGTGCACACCGGACATGCATCCAAATTCTCGTACTCATCGCGGTAGAGGATGCGATCATTAATGCATGCATGTATCTTTTGCACATCTAATCCTAGAGGGCAGACAATCTTCTTCGCTTAAATGCGTCTTGGCGGGCAATTCGTTACCCCTTGGAAGCTTCCTCTTAATTATTGTCAAGAACTTTCCAAATCCTGAGTCAGTGACACCGTTCTCTGCCTTCCATTGCAATAATTCCAGTGTGCTGCCTAGCTTTTTATGGCCATCTTCGCAAGTTGGGTATAACAATTTGTTGTGATCTTCTATCATCTTGTCGAAGGCCAACCTTTCCTTTTCAGTTTCACATTCTCTCCTTGCATCAGCAATGGCCCGGCCAAGATCATCATCAAGGCTCATCTGGTGCCTCTTGATCTTCTACTTCATTGTCTTCATTGCCTTCTGCAGTATCATCGTATTCAGGGAAATTGGGATAACCGTCATCATCCTCTTCCTCTTCGTCATTGTCTTCCATCATAACCCCTATTTCTCCGTGCTTGGTCCAACAATAGTAACTGGGCATGAAACCGGATCGCAGAAGGTGGCTGTGAATGAGACTCGAGCGAGCGTAATTTACGGTATTCTTGCAGTCCACACATGGACAATACATGAAGCCACCATGTTTGTTTGCCTCCGCCACGGCCATAAAATTATCCAGGCCCGCAGTGAACTCGTCAAACCGTCGGTCAATGTACATCCATTGCCGATTCATCTGCATGATATAATTAAGCTGATCAAAACCATTACAGAACATCACGATGTATATATACACATGCATTTTATCAATTGCAGATGAAAAGGATAAAGTTGTTAACCTCGATGAAGAAGAAAAAAGCAAGTTAAGTGTGGCTTGATTTGTGTAAACTCAAGTGGCAAATCCTCTTAAGCATTTCATCAAACACCTCTTGTGCATGTGAAGAAGAGAGGAGAGCAATACACCCTCTTGTGAAGATAGTGAAAAAATGGCTAAGTGTGGCTCACACTTGGGCAGGGGCAAGGTTATATAGCCAGAGGGGGCCTTTGGACCCGGTTTGTCATACAAACCGGGACTAAAGGGTTCCCCAGGCTGACACGGCCTGACGCGCCCTGCGGGTGGACCTTTGGACCCGGTTTGTCATACAAACCGGGTCCAAAGGCCGCTACAGGACAGGCGCCAGCGGGTGGGGTCGTCCTGGGCAGAAACGAACCGGGTCCAATGGGGGCATTGGACCCGGTTTGGTTCAGCAGTGGGTCATTTGCTTGGGTCCAAAGGCCACTTCTCCACTAGTGGCAGCTTTTAGCAAAGCAAGAGTCCACAAGGAGAAGTTCGAGTGCTGGAGCCACACTAGTGAGCTGTTGCAAGTAAAGCAGACTCGCCAGCTTCATTCGCAACAGAGACTTGGACTGAATTCTGACGTGGCCCAGACCAAGGCCGTCGGCTGGGTGCAGATGTTTTAGCGTGATTACTAAGAGAGAATCGGACTGGATTGCAAGCAGGTTGGCTAAACCCCACGCATTATCGACCCAGAGATACCGTAAGACCGGGCAGCGTGGCAAGGAGACAACGTCACCTAGCGTGCACGGGCCATGTAGGTGAAGGCGAGCCAGGAAGAGATCAGTGAGCCCTGCGAATACGCCCGATGATGTCAAGGAGACCCCAAGAAACCTTAGTTCTCGAGGCGGATCGAGGTGGCTTTCTCGAAGCACGGCAGCTCAAAGGCGCCTCTCTCACCGGCCATGCCCTCAGCCTCAGGTCCGTTCCGTGTCACCCTGTTGACGAGGGATAGACGGCCGGAGAGGCGGCGCGCGGCGATGGGAAGCCAGGGCGCCACGGAATCAGGGGTGCCATCCAGCACGCTGACTTTGAGGTAGCGGAGGGCCGGGGCATCATGGGATTCGAGGACGAGGCGTATGCGTTGGGGGTCACTGGGAGAGGGGAAGCTGAGCCTCGGGAGCAGCATCCACACATTAGTGGAAAACAGGGCTTTTGTGGCGGGTGGTAAGGATCTTTTGTCGCGGGCGACCATCCGCGACAAGCAAGGCGCGATAAAAGGTAGGCCTTTTGTCGCGGGTCGCTTACCACCCGCGACATGTAGTCCACCACGTGGCAGGCGCGGGGCGCGCAGGGGACATGCCCTTTTGTCGCGGGCGGTATTACCACCCGCGACAAAAGGTCCTCTACGTGGTGCGCGCACAACGCTGCTGCTTTAGGGTTTGAGGGGTGCAGCACACCCCCCCCCCCCCGCCACCGACCGCCTGTTATTTCATTTTTTCATTCGAAAATAAAAGTTGCATATATTTATACGCTACTAGAAGTGGTACACGTTCATTCATTATATATAGATCGATCAAACAAATATTGGAAGCAAAAGTCGATTCCCCTTACATATTCGTAGATTCCCCTTACATATATATATACATGGAGCTCACGATCGATAAGCGGTACTAAAGACCGTCTATTTGGAGGGAGAGCATCTATTTGGACTAAACAAGCCGTTGTTGTCTATTACTTCTCTAACCAAAAGTCCCGCCAGTTCCTCCGCAATTTCTAGTAGGTGTTCCTTTGGTTGGAGTGTGTCCCGCATGAGGTCGACCTATATATGAAAATGAGATGAGTATGACTATATCAATCTTGATAACGAAATATTGACGATAATAAATAAAGTTGTGAATGTTATTGCTTACGTTGAATTTATTTTTGTTCTGTTTCTCAGTGGTTAACATGCGAATGGACTCGCAAACGTAGTATCCACATAGATTCGTCCCTTGTGGCTGCTGGGCGCACGGTACAGGAGTAAATGTTAGCCTCTCTGCCCAGGTACCCTTATGATGTTTCTTGAAAGCTATCCAAGCCTTGCCAGGCAAAAGAATGATTGAATGAGTGGATAATTAATTGATATCTCACAAAAGATATAGCGCGGCGATGAAGGAAATTACACTTGGAGAAACTTCTGCAAGTCGCGGAACCCGTCCACGCCTCTACTCATTGGGTCTCTTACTTCAACTATTCCCTTATCAATTTGAATGTCTAGTAGAATCCAGTGGAAGCTGCACATGTTATGTATATACGTCAGGAATTACACTTAACATCGAGTAAAAAAAATTGAATGTGCATAAAAGATCATTAAGACTCTCACTCGTAGTTGTAAGGAAACAATATTGAATCACAGAAATGTTGCTCCCCCAAAAACCTTAGTAGGTTTCCCCCCATTTCTGAGCCTTTATGCTTTACCGTTTCAACATGTACTTTATCTGGGTCAACAAATCCAATATTGATAATATTATTACTTTTGCATTCACTGATCTTCAGTCTGCATAAGAGAACACATAAGATGTAATGAGTATATGCAATGAAAACGAACATGAACTTAATGAAAATGAACTTATATGTAGTTAACAACTTACAAGCAATAGCAACTCATGAGAGATTTGTTGAGGGCTTCTAAATTGAATAACCGCCAGAGTTCATTCATCTCAATATGGATCTTCTCATTTCGGTAGTAATATTCAAATGGTATATTCGCCACGATGTACGTTATGTTCTCCTTGCATGCATCAAGGTACCACTGATGCAAATTCCGCATATGTGTTGGCAGTTTATGCAGCTGCTCTCTGCTGACCAAGTCGGCCCCGTAGACAAATTTAGGAGCTATATCAGCAGTGGGTAGTGCAGCATCTGCGGCAGACAGCAATTCTTCCACGGTAACTGAACAGGCAGCCGCTAGCTTTGCAGCTTCTTCCATATCGATACCACCATGTTCCAGGTACACCTTGGGAACATTAAACACTTTGAGTGCTGGGATCGATTGTTTGGGCTGTTCTCCGAGCAGGGGAACTTCCTTTCTTTTTTTTCCTTTTGTCGTTTGCTTGGCCTTGAGGGGTGCACTTGTTGAACTTGACTTCTTCTCGGCTACATTTCTAGCTGATGATTTGCTCGTGCTAGCAATATCCTTCTCCTTAGCCTTGTCATCCTTCTTCTTATTAGCCTTTTCATCCTTCTTCTCGTCAATTACCCTCGCAAGGTGGCATGTATAGTCATCCTTCTTCTCGTGTAAGTCATATTGCGATGGTGTGTTCAGAAAACTAAGAGCATATTCTTTTTTGCTTCTCTGTGTATGGCTCTGGCGCTGGAGGTTTTGGATTATGAAAATGATCATACGTGTGTTTCGCAACAATGGCCTCATTTTCCTCGACAGTACGATCGTAAGGACGGGGGGGAGGAACCTTTGGTACTTTTGGGAGGGGCAACATTTTGCGGATAGGACTCTTGAAACGCTTCCGGTTGGGTGCATTCCGAGTCTTAGTGGGCGGAGGCGGCGGCGCTGGAGATGGAGATGGACTACAGATGTCGTGGTCGACGTCGTACCCATGGGGTGATGGTGGCGACATGTGATCAGTAGGAGGAGGTGATGGTGGCCTGCGATCACCTGGAGGAGGTGATGGTGACCTGGGACGACTGGTACTAGGGGCTACCCAGCCTAGCAGCCTGATGTTCTTCTTTTCCCAGAGAATGATTTCTCCCAGCACCTCTCTGAGTGTAACCCCCCATCACCTCCAGGGATTTCGAGCTCCAATGTCTCCCATGACGGTACAACTGAATCCACCCCGACACGAGCATAGCCAGCTGGAATCTGATTGCCATGCCATGTTGCCGTCTCACCTTCAGGTCCAAATGCAGGTAAGACATAGCCGACCGCCACCTTAACAGACATGTTCCTGAACACCTCATGGAGATCACAAGGTGTTTGCTCCTTGATTCCATCCAAGGGGTCGCCAGGACCGGCATCTATCATCCGTGTAGGCGGGGCCTCCGAGTCGGCCACGCTGCTGTCTCGTCGCTGAGATATGCTGGCGGTATTATCTGGCTGGCGATGTCCTTTAAGTTCATTAATCTCCCGCTGCTGCTGCTGAATCTCCTGCTTCTGCTGGTCTAGTTGCCGTTGGAACTCAGCCATCCGGTCATTCTGCACCTCCAGCTCGCGTTGTTTTGCTCTCGCTCGGCTTCTATAAGTCTTTGCGTCATTCGGAAACCCAAGCGCCCACGGAACACTAGGGCCGTAGCCTCTTGTTCGTCCTCCCTTTTCAGGATTACCGAGGACAAGCGTCAGCAAGTCTTTCTCTCTATCGGGAGCAAACTTTAGTTTTCCCGCTTTAATATCAGCCGTCACTTCAATCCATTTTTTCCTGGGTACCCTAACCTTGCTGTCACTTTCAACAAGGTTCCATGTCTTCATGTCATACTCATAGCCATGCCCAAGGAACCAATTTCGAGCCCGAGTGTCCCATCCTTCTCGCTCTGGTTCTGGAGTGATCCCATTCAGCTTCATCTCAGCCTCTTGTGCATCCCACTTAGGCATGGCTACTTCGTAGCCCCCTCGGCCCGTATGATGATGATATTTCTTTTCGCTTGCATTCTTCTTGTTTTTCTTTGACAGGTTCACAGCCTCCTCCGATTCTTTGTACTGCACAAATTCTTCCCAGTTATGCTCCTGCTTCGCTAGATAGTTTTCGAATAATGGAGGCTTCTTCTCGGCCTTATAAGCTGACCATAACCGGTTCTTATACGCTCGGAAAAGTTCCCCCATCTTCTTAAGAGCCCGTTTCTTCACTAGCGCCCTCTGCTTGGCATTCTCAGACTCCGATCCCAAATTTGGCAAAGTGAAATGTGCCATGAGGTCGTCAAAAAGTGTGTCTTTGTACCTATCTGTTGGGGGGATGACCCCCGGTATGCCAAAGGCATGCCAAACTGGATGGTTTGAGCCGTCAAGATACCGGTTTAATATTCTAACCGGAACACAAAGGTAAGAGTTTGGGCTAAGTGAAGCTAAGCCGGTATCCCCAAGGGGGTATACCGGAACCCGGTAAAGAAGATACCGGAGAGAAGGGCCTGTCGGCGGGACTGGTCAAAGATTCTCTTCAGAGCAAGAAGACAAGGATGAGCTAAGTAAAGCGGCTTTAATCAGAGCCCTGGCGCCAAAGAGAGAGATGACGCTGAAAGAAGCCGGAGGACGTCAGCGTCCCTGATTAAAGAAGACTCCGGCGTCATCTATGATTAAAGTAGCTTTGTAAAGTAGTTTGTCCAGTCAAAGATGCCATTAGGGTTTCTTGTTCTGTAAGCCACCCTCTCCTCTATATAAGGAGAGGGGGCACTGCCTTATACGGGCGCGTGTCAACAGAGGAGATTAGACGATAGAACTTGTATCCAAGCACCTGTAATCATGTTGAGATCAATGAAGCAAGCGATCTAGTAAAGAGTTCTTCCTCTTGTCTCTCTTCTTGCATACCGGCCTTTGGTTGTGTTCTTGAGGAAAGCATCCGGAAGTTCATCCCATCTAGTCGCAAACCCTCCCCCGAATCCTCTAGCGCCCATTCGGCCCCAACTCAAGCCATCCCATGGCATCTGCTCGTTCGCCACGACGACAGTTGGCGCCCACCGTGGGGCATGAAGTGGCGCTTGCTGGAGTTCACATTCGGGCAGGCATCCTCGATGTCGCCGGTCAGCGTACGGTCTCCGCGTTGGTGCAGCGCATCTACGCCATGGACTTCATCAACGACAACGCGGGCTGCTTCGCCAACGGCGGCATCTTCCCCAAGAACGGCCGCATCATCGAGTTCGGCAGCCACCGCATCTACTTCGGCACTGTTCCTGTGTGTCAGTGCCTCTCGCCGGTGCTGGTGGCATCGGATCCGCCAAGGTGGCTACATGCTGGCCGTGCTCCAGGGAGCGTGGAGGTGATGATGGCAGGCGCGGTCAACGCCGGCAAAGAAGCTGCAGAAGAAGGAGCTGGGCATGCGGTTTCGACCCGTGCGGCCAAGCCACCGCTGGAGCGAGGCGCAGGCGCAGCGGGAGCATCATCCGCACCACCGGAAACACCGCTCCAAGCGGCGATGAACGTCCTCGCCACCCCCATCGCGCAGAACATCGACCCGGCAGCGGCTCAGGCGGAGCTGGAGGCGCAGCGCCAGAAGATGCTCGAGAGCGGCAAGGACATCGCCAGAGCGCAGCGCGAGCTAAACCTAACCCTACGTGAGTACAACGCTGCCCATGGCTTTGCTTCTGTTAACGCGCATGCTGCTAGGATACCGGAAAACCGGCTTAAGGCTCGCAATCTAGATCAGGACCTGCGCAAAGAAGTTGCTGCCGGTAAAAGTATCTCTGCATCTGTGAGCATTGTAGAGAAACCTAAGTACAGTAGTCCGGATAAAACGATAAAAGCTGCTAAAGCTGCCGTAGCGCTGTGTGACTTGCTTTCCGGGGACGCTCTGGCAAAACAACAAGAGCGTGTCCGGGAACTTCTTGAAACTATCGAACAACAAGGCTGTGGCTTCAAAATCCGCGCGTTCGACAAGGAATGCCGGTAGCAAGTCCCATGGGCAGGCTTCGTCCCCCCATCCGGACAGAAGAAGAGAAAAAGAAGTGAATGCACAGCAGATGACTGTGTACGATCCAGTTCTTGCCGGAAAGCAACAAGTCGGGCAATATGATGCCGGCAGAAAAGGCCAAGGGGCAAACAGAGGCTACGCCAAAGAGGGCTATGCCGGAAACGAACATGCCGGTAGACAAGAAACCGGGCAAAATTATCGGGCTGCAAGGGCAGCGTACGATGAGGAGGAAATAGGTCCCCCGAGGTACCGGCAGGCAAGGGCCGCGGTACCGGAATGTTATGATGAAGCTGATTCTGCAAGACCGGCAGCATACCGGAACTCGTTGGGAGAACGCTTGGGAGAAAGGCACCTACCGGAACGGGATGCGAGGCACCGTCTGGATAGAGTGTACTTGTCAGAAATGATCGAGGAGGAAGGTCCCCCAGGCCCAAAATGCTTTGGCCCAAGGATCATGAAAGAAAAACCACCAGTTCGCAACTTTATGTTGCCCCGTGACACAAAAACATATGATGGCACCACGAAGCCGGAAGATTGGCTCGCGGATTACGTGACCGCAGTATACGTCGCAGGCGGCGGAGGAACCGTGGCAGGAGGAGGAAATCGACGATGGGCCGTAAGAATCATACCATCATTCCTGGTTGGGCCGGCAAGAATCTGGCTAAACAACTTGCCGGCAGGAAGCATAAATGGCAGGCTGGATTTTGAGGAAGCCTTTGTGAGCAATTTCAGCAGCACCTATCAGAGGCCAAACAGGCCGCAGCAGCTCGCTCTGTGCATACAGCGCCCGAACGAAACAGACCGGGATTATCTGGCCCGGTGGAACACCACAAGGAACTCCTGTGAAGGGGTAATCGAGGCACAGGCCATTGTTTGGTTTAGCAGTGGGTGCAGGAGAGGTTCACCGTTGTGGCAAAAGCTGCAGCGGAACATGCCGACAACGTTGGCAGAGATGATACGTGTGGCAGATAGCTATGCATTGGGAGACCCAACGCAGTCGGCAGTGCAACCTGAGCCGGAACAGCAGTGCCAAGAGCAACACCGGGATAACCGGAATAACAAAAGAAGGGAAGATTTTCCGGATCGAAGGTACGGTCCGCAGCAAGTTGCTGCAGTGCAAGAAAACTCTGAGGCCAGCGGCAGTCAGAGGCAGAGAACCGGATCGCAGCCATGGGCGGGTCCTAAAAAACAGTGGGTAGAAAAGAAGCCCTGGGTTCAGAAAAAGAACTGGCAAGAACCCGCGAAGTACACCATGGAAGCTGCCATGGACCAACCTTGCCGGTGGCACACACCGAACCCGGCACACCCGTCAAACCATCTGACGAAGGATTGCACTTGGACCAAGTACTTGATGCAAAAAGGAACGGCAAAAGATGCACAACCACCACAAGACATGCCGCGGCAACAACAGCTACCACCACCACCACCGCTTACCGGGGCAAACGCCTTACCGGTGCAGCCAAACCGGCAGCAGTACCAGCAGGTTAACCAGGTGATGGAGGGCAATGACCAACCACCTCCACCGGCACCTTTGGGCCGGAATATTTACAAAGATCCAGATATGTGTTGCGTTGTATTCGTAACTGAGCCAACTGATAAACAAAGCCTGTATTGCCGTTCTATGGAAGTGAACGCAGTGATGCCGGCAATACCAAAATATATGTTGTGGTCTGATCAAGAGATCTCGTGGTCATTCAAGGATCACCCTAAGGTCATGCCGAACCCGGGTGGCTATGCCCTCGTCTTGGACCCAATCATGCAAGGGCCAAACGCTCGAGTCAAGTTCAGCAAGGTGCTGATAGACAATGGGAGCAGCATAAACATCATGTACAGGCACACCATGAACATGCTGGGCATAACAGAAAACATGCTTCAGCCAACGCGCACAACGTTCCATGGAATCGTTCCGGGACTGTCCTGCGCACCGGTTGGAAAAGTCCGGGTGGATGTGTCGTTTGGAGGACATGACAATTGTCGGGTTGAAAACCTTGAGTTTAGGTGGTGGACTTAGATAGTCCTTACCATTCTTTGCTGGGGAGACCGGCGCTGGCTGCTTTCATGGCCTCGACTCACACGGCGTATCTCAAGATGAAGATGCCGGCACCTCGTGGACCCTTGACTGTGGTGGGAAACTACAAAGTCTCGCTGGAAACAGCTTCCGCCGGATCAAACCTGGCAGAATCGCTGGTGATTGCTGAAGAGAAGAGGAGGATGCAAACCGCGGTTGCGCTGGCTCAGTCCTCGCAGCTGAGCTTAGCGGCAATGAGTGCAAACTTGGGCACACCGGCGTTCATGCCAACCAAAGAGACAAAAGACATCGTGCTGGATCCAACTTACCCTGAGCGCACCGTTCGTATCGGTGCCGGTATGAATGAGGCATAGGAAAGCGCGCTCATCAGCTTCCTCCGTGAGAATCGGAATATCTTTGCCTGGTCTACTGATGACTTGGTAGGTGTTCCGAGGGAGCTGGCTGAGCACTCACTAAATGTCCGAAAAGATGCAAAGCCGGTAAGGCAGCCGCTGCGCCGGTTTGCTGAAGACAGGAGAAAGATCATTGGAGAAGAGGTGACAAAGTTACTGGTTGCCGGTTTCATTGTGGAGGTACTGCACACCGAGTGGCTAGCTAATCCGGTGCTGGTCGAGAAAAAGAAGGAAGAAAATATGGAAGCAAAAGCTCCAAAGGTGTGGCGCATGTGCATTGACAACACCAACTTGAACAAAGCTTGCCCGAAAGACCCTTTCCCCTTACCCAGGATCGATCAAGTGATTGATTCCACTGCAGGATGTGAGCTGTTGTCTTTCTTGGATGCTTATTCCGGTTTCCACCAAATCCCCTTGAAAAAGGAAGATCAAATAAAAACTGCGTTCATTACCCCGCACGGGGCTTATTGCTATGTCACTATGCCTTTCGGTTTGCGCAACGCTGGTGCGACGTACCAGCGCTGTATGCAAAAATGCTTGTTTGATCAAATCGGAAAAAATGTGCAAGTGTATGTGGACGATGTGGTGGTAAAAACTAAGGTAAAGGAAACCATAATCGATGACCTCCGGCAAACATTTGATAACCTAAGAAGGTTCCGGATGAAGCTCAATCCGGCAAAGTGTACCTTCGGTGTCCCAGCCGGCAAGTTGCTTGGCTTTCTCGTATCAAGCCGGGGCATTGAGGTAAATCCGGTAAAAATCCGGGCAATCGAAAGAATGACAATACCGCGCGACCTAAAAGACGTGCAAAAGTTTACCGGTAGCTTGGCATCGCTAAGCCGGTTCATAAGCAGGTTGGGAGAAAAAGCTCTGCCACTCTATGCTCTCATGAAAAAATCTGACACGTTCGTCTGGACCCCTCAGGCAGACACAGCGTTTAAAGAACTGAAAACAATGTTGGCCACAGCACCTATACTGGCTTCACCTCTAGAAAGAGAGCCTATGCTATTATACATAGCAGCAACAAACCGGGTTGTGAGCGTAGTGGTTGTGGTTGAAAGAGAAGAGGAAGGAAAAACCGTCTAGAGGTCGGTATACTACCTGAGCGAGGTGCTCTCCCTCTCAAAACAAAACTACCCTCACTTCCAAAAGATGACTTATGGCGTGTACATGGCCGCCACAAAACTCAAGCATTACTTTGAAGAACATCCTATGAAGGTGGTGAGTGAAGCACCAATCTCCGATATCATGTGCAACAAGGACGCTAGCGGAAGGATTGCAAAATGGGCAATCCAGATATCACCATATGTACCAGCGTACGAAAGAAGAGATGCCATAAAATCACAGGCGTTGGCTGATTTCCTCGTCGATTGGGCGGAGATGCAATACAAACCGCCAGATCAGAAGATAGAATACTGGAAAATGCACTTTGATGGATCCAAACTCAAAGAGGGTCTAGGTGCTCGTGTGGTGCTTACCTCGCCAAAAGGAGATCATCTCCGATATGTTTTGGAAGTGCATTTCAGGGCATCGAATAATGTCGCTGAATATGAGGCCTTGATCCATGGATTAAAGGTCGCAAAGGAAATCGGTGCGCACCGGATCATTTGCTATGGAGATTCAGATCTTGTGGTGCAGCAATGTTCCGGCGATTGGGACATGAAGGATGCAAACATGGCCTTGTACAGATTTCACGTGCAAAAGATTGCCGGCTTCTTTGAGGGCTGTGAGTTTCACCATGTGCCAAGGGCAGAAAACGAAGCTGCGGATGCTTTGTCCAAGCTGGGCTCATCTAGGCAGGAAATTCCTCCTAGAATAGCCTTGGAACACTTAAGAGTACCATCAATCAAACCAAGCCCGGAATCGGAATCAATTTTCGTACCGGAATCGCATGTAGTACCCATGGATATCGATGAAGGAAACCCGGGGGCTGCACCGGTAAACTCAGGGACTGCACCAACAAGCTCGGGGACTGCTGTAGTCATACCGGAAGAAATGATGCTGGTAGATAGCATGGAGATAGATGCACCGGTGTTTTTGGTTCGAGAGACACCGTCGTGGGTTAAACCTATTAAGGAATTCCTGATCAACGGTACTTTGCCGGATGACGAAAATGAGTCAAGAAGAATCCAAAGAAGGTCCAAGGCATACACGTTCATCAATGGTGAGGTGTACAAGAGAAGCGTTACCGGTGTCCTTCAAAGATGTGTGGAACCGGAAGAGGGAAAAGAAATGCTTGAGGAGATTCACCAAGGAGAATGTGGGCATCATGCTTCATCAAGGGCGCTGGTAGCAAAAGTGTTCCAGCATGGGTTCTATTGGCCCACGGCTTTGGATAACGCTGAGGATTTGGTAAGAAAATGCAACGGGTGCTAGAGGTACGCCAAGCAAAATCATACCCCAGCGTCCGGTTTAGAAACAATACCATTAACATGGCCGTTTGCCGTTTGGTGCCTCGATATGGTCGGCCCATTCAAAACTGCAAGGAGCAGCATGACTCACATCTTGGTTATGGTGGATAAATTCACCAAGTGGCTCGAGGTGAAACCTATCGCAAAATGTGATGGGCATACAGCGGTGAAGTTCTTAAAAGATGTCATTTTGCGGTATGGATACCCGCACAGCATCATCACTGACAATGGGACCAACTTTGCTCAAGGTGAGTTCAAAAGGTTTTGTGAGGACAACAACATCCGGTTGGATTTGTGCTCAGTGGCACACCCACAAGGCAATGGCCAAGTGGAAAGAATGAATGCTTTGGTACTTTCCGGTATCAAACCAAGGCTCATTGAGGCGGTAGAAAAGTCCCCGGGGTGTTGGCTTGATGAGCTACCATCAGTGTTGTGGAGCATAAGAACAACTCCAAACCGGTCCACTGGGTACACTCCATTCTTCATGGTATACGGAGCAGAAGCAGTCATACCAACTGACATCATTCATGATTCACCAAGGGTACAGCTCTATACTGAGCAAGAGGTCAAAGAGGCCAGAGAAAATGATGTGGACTTGCTAGAAGAAGCAAGAGAGCTGGCTTTGGCAAGAACAGCCATTTACCAGCAAAACCTCAGACGCTATCATAGCCGGAAGGTTAACCCAAGAGTTTTCCGGGAAGGAGATTTGGTGCTACGCCTAGTGCAGTGCACTGAAGGCCGGCATAAGCTCTTACCACCATGGGAAGGTCCCTTCATTGTAAGCAAAGTGCTTCACAATGATGCATACTACTTGATCGATGCACAGGAGTGGAAAAAAGGAAAGGCGGACAGGTCCGGAGAGGAGAGCAAGCGTCCATGGAACGTAGCTCTGTTGCGTCCTTTCTACTCTTGAAGTTGTGGAGTAAGAAGTTCCTTTTTGTACCTTACATGCTATGAATGAAAAATGTCGGAACCTCAAATGAATCTCGGGGACTACCCCAATCTAAGTTGCATGCAACATGTTTATTTTTTCAGTTCACCGGTTGCTTGGTGAACATTTTTTCTTTTCGGTTTAGTAGCGTGCTAAACCTACCGGAGTCTTCGACTCTGCTGCTGTCCGCAAACCGGCTTCATGGCAAGCAAGATAAACCGGTAGCAACTAAGCACGCGAACCGCGAAGAGAGAGAGAGTGGGAACAAACAATCCGGAAAAATTTAACTAACCCCGGTTAAACCGGTTTTTTGCAAAATTTCGAAGTTATTTCTAAGTTCAAGAAAATGCTTGTTTGGTGAAAGAACCTTGTGCTCATACGCCAAAGAACGCCCAGAGAAGGCAGGCAGAGCCAAGGCAAAAGAACCAAGTATGCATCGAATTGGATGCGGAAACAATTTGGAAATCTTTGCAGTGCAGGATAAAAGCAAAACCAAAAGCAATTATACTAAGGCAAACTTAAGATAATTGACTACCGGTATAACTTACCGGCATAAACTATTGTATGGCAACAAAAAGCGAACTTAGTGTTTTACATCATAAACCCCGGCATACCGGGGTAGAATTTAACGAGACATTGTTTTGAGGTAAGCAGGACCAAAGAGCATAACACAGGTAATGATCAGGCAGCGGGGGCTTCAGGAGGGGCATCGCCAGCACCGGCATCGCCCAGAGGCTCCTCCTCGGCTTCATCCTCCTCCTCGTCGAGATAATCTTGGACGTCAGGAGGGGGAGGGATGAAGGTGCGCATGTCAGCGTACTCCGCGATGTGGTACGCGCGATCCTGCTGCTTAGCGGTGAGAATCGGGTCCAGATCGGTTTCCGCGCCTTCGCGCACTCCGGTGAGGGCATCCAAGTTCAGCTCCGGATACCATGAGCAAGCGACGCAGAGGGCAGAGTCTGCTCCAGCGCGGGCAGCAGAGCACTGCCACTCGCGGATCCTCCTGCCGGCGCCCTTAAGGCGGTCGCTGATCAGTGAGAAAGTATCCGGCACCTCCTCGCCAGGCCATAGAGTCCTGAAGAGCTGGGTAGCTACATCAGGAATGTCAGACAGGTTGCGATCTATGGCGCGCATATGAGACACCCGCGCGTTCAGCGCGACCAGATGGTCATAGGGGGTCCATGGCACGCCAAGATTCTCTTGGGCCTGGGCAGTGCGGTGCTCGTCAACCTTCTTGACAGCAAACCTCTGAGAGTCCGGGAAGAGGCCTGTGCAAAGAAAGAAAAAGGCTAAGGAAAGGAATCCGGAAGGAAATGCAACCGGAAGGAAAGATAACGAAAAGAAAATGCGATCGGAAGAAAAAAGGCTTGTGGGCAGTAATCGGAAAGTGCAAAAGGAAAGGACTTACGGTAGGCGAGTGCGTCAGTTTGCACGACCAGCCGGTCGTACTCCTTCTGCTCCGCCTCCAGCCGTGCAGCTTTTTCCTCGGCAGCCTTCTGGGCTTTGGCCAGCTCCTCCAGCTCAGTCCGCAACACCATGTTGGAGTTGCCGGCATCTTCAAGAGCCTCATGCATCTTGGCCGCTGCATCAGCTTCAGCAGCTTTGAGAGCCTTAGCATGATCAAGCCCCAGCTGGATGAACTGGGACTTGAGCTCCTGGTAGCTGGTCTTTTGGGCGCTCAGCTCCTCCTGATGCTGCCGGATGAGCTGGTCCTTCTCCCCTGAAACCCAGAAAAGAAGGTGTTAACAAAATTGGCTGGTTAAGATGAAAAGAAACCCAAGCTAACAGGAAAGAGGGAAAATTCTACGTTGGGCGGCGGCGAGCTGCTCCTTGAGAGCCTCAATGGAAGCTTCCGGGATCACTGTTAAGCAAAAATTATAAATGTTAGGAGGAAAAAAGGTTTCCGGTAAGAAGATGCCGGTGGTACAAGAACTTACCTTGGCACTTATCATGTGCCTCAGCGAGGTCCCGATGCTCCCATAGAAGCTCCTCAAAGAGGACCTTCCGAGCGTCAGCCGTGAGCTGTTCAAGAAAAAGAGATTAGCTAAGTTTTGCGCTAAGAACAAGGTTCTTAACCCGAAACTCGGGGACTGGCAGTGCTAGTTTCGCGTGTTTTAAGCTAAGTTTTGCGCTAAGAACAAGGTTCTTAACCCGAAACTCGGGGACTGGCAATGCTAGTTTCGCGCGTTTTAAGCTAAGTTTTGCGCTAAGAACAAGGTTCTTAACCCGAAACTCGGGGACTGGCAGTGCTAGTTTCGCACGTTTTAAGCTAAGTTTTGCGCTAAGAACAAGGTTCTTAACCCGAAACTCGGGGACTGGCAGTGCTAGTTTTGCGCGTTTTAAGCTAAGTTTCACGCTAAGAACAAGGTTCTTAACCCGAAGCTTGGGGACTGGCAATGCCGGTTTCACGCTAAGTTTTTAAGTTAAAGTTTTGTGCTAAAAGCTGCGCTCTCACCACAAAACTCGGGGACTGGGAAGATAGACAAGAGAGAAACCGGCATGAAACTGAAGAAAAGATAGAAAAAAATCCCGGCCCCCACGCCGGAACTCAGTGATGCGGCCGAGCAGGCCGGTGGCCTTCTCGCTGGCAGCACTGGCAGCCTTGGAGACATGCAGCACCAAGGGCTGCTGTCCACCGGAAGGGGCCTTGGAGGCCGTCGCCTTCCCCTTGACTAGCTTGGAGAGCTTGGGCGGCGGCGCAGTTGGAGCAGCCCCGGCAGGTTTGGGGCGAGGCGCATCTGGTGGCGGCGTTGGAGTAGTTCTTGGAGAAGGGGGTGCGCTAGGGGCACCACCCAAGTTGGAACTTTCCGGCACGGAAGTTTCCGGCGCGGAAGTTGTCTTCTTTTCAAGGACGGGAGGAGCCGAAGGCTCCGCCCGCCCGGCAGCTTCTTCCTCGGCGCCGATGTTGCTGGCGCCGGTATCATGGTTCTCTGGAGGGAAGGAAAGATCCTCCTCCGTGCGGTGTTCTGGCGGTGTAGGGGCCACACGCCCCAAACTTGTTGTGCCCCCCAGAGGGGAGGCAGAGGTGTTGCCGGCACCAGATGGTGCCGGGCTTGAGCGAGGAGGAGGGGTTGAGGTCCTTGCGGAACCTTCAGAGCCCGCTGGCCTTGAGCCAAGCTTGAGCGCAGGGCTGAGAAAAAGAAAGAAAAACAGTTGGAGAAAAGCAACCGAAAAAAGAACTTGGCAAAAAGAGGCAAGCAAGAAAACAAGAAGCTTACTGGGAGGCAGTCAGCATCTGCTTGCGCCCGTAGCGACGCATGCCCACTTCCTTCTCCCCCAAGGGCTCAGTCCGGAAGCGCTTGGAGGGAGGGGCCTGACTGGAACCGGCATCAGATGCCGGCATCTTGTTCTTTTGGCCCTGGGCCATGAGTTTGTCCACAAACTCGGAGCCGACCTCGGCGCGCAAGGGCGGCGCGTGCTCATGGACCTATGAGTTAAAAATGGCTAAGAAGCGATTCGCGAAAAAGCAACAATGAAAGAAGAAGAAGAAGAAACCGGAAAAGAAAAATACCTCAAGCATGGTCAGATCATCCGAAGAACCGGTTGGCTTCGGCGGAGACCTGCCAAGGCGCGAGGCTGGGGTCTTGCCCATCTTCAGATCCTTCCAAAAAATGTAAGGATCCGGGTCGACGGAGTCAAGGGCGCGCTTCACGCAGATCCCACGCCGCTCTGCTTGAATGAGGGGGAAGCGGTCCTTGGCCTGAAACACGAAAAAAGAGGGTTAACAAGAGCAAAAAAGTTACCGGCAAAACCGACCCTAATTGCGTAATCTCTTACTTCTTGGGTCAGAGGGTTAGTAGTGCTGAGGGGAAGGAGGCCCCATTCCCAGTCAAACGGCATGGCAGTCTGGCAGATCTGCCTAGCCTTGCGGACGACGTCCTTCTTGCTAAGGGGACGGCCTGTGATCTTGGTGGGATCGCCAGGACCGTACATCTCGCTCATCCTATGCACCCGGCGCTTGAGAGGAAGCACCCGGCGCGAAATAAAAGTGCGGATGATATCATCCGAGTAGATGTTGGTCTCCTTCTTCAAGGTGGCCATGAAGCGTACCACCCGGTTGGTTTCGGGGTGATCCATCTTCGGATTATAGCTCCAGTTGGCTCTACTGGGAGGCCCCACTTAGAACGGTGGCAGATCAATGAGATTCGCGCGGCCGTTGTTCTTCACGTAGAAGAAACTTCCTTGCCAGGCGCGACAGGACTCGAGGCCGGTGAACTTAAAGAAAGGGCTCCCCTGGCGAGAGCCAACGATGCAGGACCCGCACTCCACAGGCGGCTTGGGCTTAGGAATTTCCTTGCCCTGAACGGAATTAATCCGCAGAGAAAAGAAGCGGGCAAACGTCTCACGAGTGGGACGAATGCCGATGTAGGCCTCCATGAAGGTGGCATAGCAGGAAAGGTAAAAGATGGCATTGCCAGGAAGGTGATGAGGTTGGAGTTCATAGAAATCTAAGAACTCCCGGAAAAAAGGCGAGGCAGGAAGGCCGAAGCCACGCTCAAAATGAGCAAGGAAAACAACATGTTCACCGGGCTGGGGCTCCGGTTCAATTTCGTCACCGGGAAGCCGGCAGGTTACTCCTTCCGGAATCCTGCGGGATCGGTATAGCCAATCGATCTCGTATTCGGTAACGTTGGAGCCCATCCAGGCTCCACGAGTGATGGGGGAAGGCTCTACGCCGGAAGCTTGGCTAGAGCTACCGGATTCTAGGTGGCTACCGGATTCTTGGCGGCTACCGGATTCCTGCTGGCTGCCGGAATCGGTATCCATCGGATCTGAAGCCGTAGATCCACCGGAAGATTGTCTACGCCGGCTACCGGAGGAGGAAGAAGAAGAAGCAGAGGAAGATTCCTCGCTAGACATTGGTTTGGAGGCAAAAAAACAGAAATCCCACAGTTGAACCCCGCGCGAAGATCTACGAGTAAGAAGAAAATCAAAGAAAAAGAGGAAATAAGAACACTGTCGACCCAAGATCTAGAAAACAAGCAAATGGCAAGCAGAGTGAGATTGGCACTAACCTCGAGCGGCGCAGTCGCTGGGGAAGACGTTCGCCGGCGAAGGAGCGGGCCTACTGTCGCCGACGAGCACCGTCGATGGTGAAGCAGAGAAGGGCGAGAAGAAGAGAGAATGCGGCGGTCGCAACAGAGGCGCAGCGAAGGATTTCCGCACGGCGAGGTCCGGCGGAGAAGCAGCGCGAGTTCGTCGGGCAGAAAAGCTCGAGCGGACGACGGCGGACGGAGAACGGTGGAGGCACAGCGAGCGAAGAACACTATGCGCGAAGGTTGGGGAATGCAAGAAGAGGAAGAAGAAGGGGCGGTTCTCCTTATAAAGAAGAGAGAAGGTGGGCTGAAAACCGCCGGGCCGCGGCGGTTCGCTTCGCGGGCCGCGACGGTTCGCACCACGGGCCGCCACGTGGCGAGGAAGTACACACGAAAAAATAAGAAGCCACACAGAGGCACACACAGATCTGAAGTGGCTAGTGGGATCCGCAGTGGTGCATTTAATGAACGCGCGGGAGTCGAAGCGAAGTGACAACTGACACTGGCGCGCCAGTTAACAGTGCGCATGTCACTGACAGGCGCGGGGCCCGAGATATTCTCGACTTCGCCGAGGAAAGAGTAAATGCGAATGATACCGGAGAAAAGAGATGCCGGGAGATGCCTTGCAAAGAGAGAAAAGACAAATAAGGGCAAAGATGCCGGATCCAAGTTCAAAGCCGGAGAGATTAAACCGGTATCCTAAAAAGATAAAAACCTGGCATGGTCTGTAGGATAGAATCCGCCAGACTATACCAGCTTCGGGGACTAATGTTGGGGGGATGACCCCCGGTATGCCAAAGGCATGCCAAACCGGATGGTTTGAGCCGTCAAGATACCGGTTTAATATTCTAACCGGAACACAAAGGTAAGAGTTTGGGCTAAGTGAAGCTAAGCCGGTATCCCCAAGGGGGTATACCGGAACCCGGTAAAGAAGATACCGGAGAGAAGGGCCTGTCGGCGGGACTGGTCAAAGATTCTCTTCAGAGCAAGAAGACAAGGATGAGCTAAGCAAAGCGGCTTTAATCAGAGCCCTGGCGCCAAAGAGAGAGATGATGCTGAAAGAAGCCGGAGGACGTCAGCGTCCCTGATTAAAGAAGACTCCGGCGTCATCTATGATTAAAGTAGCTTTGTAAAGTAGTTTGTCCAGTCAAAGATGCCATTAGGGTTTCTTGTTCTGTAAGCCACCCTCTCCTCTATATAAGGAGAGGGGGCACTGCCTTATACGGGCGCGTGTCAACAGAGGAGAATAGACGATAGAACTTGTATCCAAGCACATGTAATCATGCTGAGATCAATGAAGCAAGCGATCTAGTAAAGAGTTCTTCCTCTTGTCTCTCTTCTTGCATACCGGCCTTTGGTTGTGTTCTTGAGGAAAGCATCCGGAAGTTCATCCCATCTAGTCGCAAACCCTCCCCCGAATCCTCTAGCGCCCATTCGGCCCCAACTCAAGCCATCCCATGGCATCTGCTCGTTCGCCACGACGACACTATCGGCAACCTGATTTTCAGACACATTCTTGGTCTTGTTCCATTCTCTAATAGTGATCGGGAGATGATCTCTAACCAGAACTCCACACTAATTTTTAAATGTCAATCTGACACTCGCGGGTGCCACCGGTTGGCCTTTCGGTGATATAACTTCAATTGTGAAGTGGTCTTTTTTGCCCAATTTCTTTGCCGGGCCTCGTTTCTCCAACTTATCTTCGGAGGCCTAAGAGAATAAAAATCAGTTAATTTATATACATATGTACATATAGAATTCCATTAATGCCGGAATTGATCGTATACCTCGTCATGACCGGAGCCATCAGCTTCTCCATCATCGGAGCCGTCGACTTCTCCATCACCGAAGCCGTCGGCTTCTCCATCACCGGAGCCGCGGTCTTCTCCAGCTCCGGAGCCGTCGGCTTGTCCATTACCGGAGTCGCGCTCTTCTCGGTCGGCTTCTGGACCATCGCGGATTATGTCCTCGAATAAGTCTTCCTGTTCCAAGTCTCGATGGATTTTGAATGGATCCATTGTTTCTGCAAAAAATTAAATCGATAAGTACATGTTCTAACCCTAACCAAACCCTAACCCTAATCAAACACTAACCAAACCCTAACCCAAACCCTAACTCAAGGAGGGGAAGGCGGCGTGGAGCAGGGAGAAGAGAGCGCGTGAGGTAGATGATCTCGACAATGCTCACGTGAGTAAGAGGTTGTTCGCGAGAGGTATAGGAGAGGGAAGTTGCGGCATCGGGGGGGTCACGAGAAGGGAGAGAATAGAGGTGTTTGCGGCGTCGGTTGTTTGCGAGAGGGAGAGAAGAGGGGAGTTGCGGTGTCGGTGGTTTTCGCGAGAGGGAGAGAGAGGTGTTTGCGAGAGGGAGAGGGTCGGTGTCGGCGTCGGTTGCTCGCAAGAGGGAGAGAAGAGGGGAGTTGCAGCGTCGATGGTTTTCGTGAGAGGGAGAGAAGAGAGGGAGAGGGCCGGTGTCGGTGTCGTCGTCGGTACTATATATACTAACTATATATATTAGTAACACCGCCGGTGTCGGCGTCGGCGTCGGTACTATACTAACTAAACTAAACTAAACTAAATAACTAAACTAAACTAAATATACAAAATAGGGAGGGATGTTTTGGCACATGGGAGAGTATGCTCCCTTTATTTTGAAATTCATGTTAGACATATTTTAAATTTTCAAAAAATTTGAAACCAAAATTTCGTACGTACATCTTCATGTGCTACCCGCTCACAAAGTCGTTTCATGAAAAATAGACTTATCATGTGGCGTGTGTAAAAAAGACAAAATTCAGCGCTAAAACAAAGACTTATCACAAGATAAATTTTCTCTATTTCATGTAGACTACAAAATATATCATTTTTTCGTGAAATTTGACGAACACACATATATTATAGAGATGTACATGTAAATTTTTTTGTAAATTTTTTTTAATGCTTGGAAATATGCTTTTATGGTAAAGGGATCATACGCACCCGGGAGCCTAATTGAGTTTCTCTAATTAAACTAAACTAAATAACTAAACTAAATATACTAACTATATGTACTAACTATATACAAAATAAATACAAAATAATTAAACTAAATACAAACTAATTGAACTAATCGCTAACTACTAACTATAACTAAATATACAAACTAATTAAACTAAATACTAATTAACTAAATAAACTAACTAATTAACCAAAAAATGAAAAAAAATGGCCGGGTCGGCCGGCGCCGGCGGCCGCGCGCAGATAGCTACCTGCGAGCTGGCGGCTGCCGGAGGTGGCGCAGAGGTGGCGGCGGCGGCCGGGGGTGCCCCAGAGGAGGCGGCGGCCGGAGTTGCCGCGTAGAGGTGGCCGCGCGCGGCCGGAGGTGGCGCAGAGGGCGCGGCCGGCGCGCGCGGAGGCCGCGCAGAGTGGCGGGGGTGGCGCAGAGGGCGGGGGCGGTATAGAGGGCAGCGCAGAAGTGGCGTGGGCGGCGGCCGGAGGCGACGAAGACGGCCGACGGCGGCGGGAAAATTGGGCAGCATGGCGGCGCAGATCCGAGCTTGGGTTGGCCTCCGGTGTCGCGGGTGGGTGGCCGGCCGCGGCGCGCGCCTTTTATCCCTACCCCCTTTTGGCGGGGGTCGGGCACCCACCCGCTAAAAACGGCTCCCATTTTGTCGGGGGTGGGGCCACCACCCGCGACAAAACGGTGGGTCTTTTATCACGGGTGGTGGCACGACCCGCGACAAAAGGGGGTGGGGCTGATCCGCGGCGTCTGCATCCAACGGCTCCGGCCGTTTGAATCCAACGGCATGGAGCTGTTGGACGCGGATCAGCCCCTGGAGCCGTTTTTCTTTTCTGTTTTATAGATAGACCTTTATTTATCTATTTTAACTTAATAAAAACTATTATTTCAATAACTTTTAAATAGTAAATCAAATAGAAAAGTTTTATATATGAAAATTTGTCAGAAAAATACAATGAACATGAATATGACATCCATATAACTATTTGCATCTCACATCATGTCAAACATTGATAGTCGTGTATGTTTCACCCCTAATGATATGTGGAGTGACACCGAGTAAGGTTTCCCCGTGCCACGTGTCGCCGCCGCTTCCACGTGCCTCGCCCCGTCGCTGCCGGCGTGCGACGTGTGTAGCCGTGGCTTACACGTGCCTCGCCACGTATCGCCGCCGCTGGCACGTGCCTCGCCCCGTTGCTTCCAGCGTGCGACGTGTGTAGCCGTGGCTTACACGTGCCTCGCCACGTGTCGCCGCCGCTTCCACGTGCCTCGCCCCGTCGCTGCCGGCGTGCGACGTGTGTAGCCGTGGCTTACACGTGCCATGCCCCGCGTGCGCTATATAGAGCGACGAGTGCGGGCGCAACCACACGTCGCCACCGCCTCCGCTCATTCATCTCCGTGATGCCTCCACGTCGTCGAGGGTCGTCCGGTTTCCGTGGCGTTCGAGTGCGTCCGAGTGGTAGGTTCTACGCCGAGATACGCACCGGTGGCTTCCGCCTCACCCTCGGCACGTACAACACGCTGGAGCTGGCGGCGCACGCTTACGACGCGGCGGCGTGGCGCTTTCGGCGGCCACGACGCGACATGAACTTCCCGGATGTTGAATCGCTAGAGGAGGCGGAGTTCCTCGCGCCACCGCCGTGCCTCGTCGATGACGAGGACCGTCGCCGGCACCGCCAGGTGCAGCACAGGATCGCCATCGCCGAGCACGACGAGCAGTTGATGCGCCAGTATAGGGCGCAGTTCCCCAACGACGTCGACAACACCGACGCGTTCTTCGCTAACCTTAGGGCACAACGCAGGTCCAACAGGCGCCACCGTCGGGCCGTCGCTGAGTTCGAGATCGAGAACCCGAATACAACTTGGACCGAAAACGACCATCGGTGGGATGACATTTGGACGGAGACAACCTCCGATGACGAGTAGAGACTAGACTAGTAATTTATCTATTTTATTGTAATTTCAATAAAGTCGTTGTCGGTTCTATTAGTTTAAATTTAGTTTATAAAGTCGTTGTCGGTTGTTTTTGTTCAATAAAGTAGTTGACACGAAATTTATTACGATTGAACTGGAATTAAAGTACAGAGCTCAACTGGAAATTAAGATACATGGCCAGATTCGAATGTTGGAGCCATTCAGTCATAGTCGTGCCTAGCCCTATAATAGTCGCCACTATAGTCATCATAGTCGCCGACGTCATCGTCGCTAGCATCGGGGTCGCGGTTGTCGAACCTCGGCGGGTGAGCACGCGTGGGCTGGGATTGAGGGTAGCGCAGGCGGGGGCCACGATAGGCCATGACGCTCTAGAGAGTCCGGCCGCGCCACCACATCCGACGGCCGGCCTCGTTGAAGTTCGAAGGAGGCGGGCCGTCCTCCTCGTACCTGGCAACCGCCCTCTCACGCCGATTGATGAAGAAGCTGTCCCAAGTCGGGCTGTAGTCGGGATGCCACTGGGGATTCCTCCGCTGCTCAGGCGTGAGCTCGAAATAGTAGTGGTGCGTGATGGCCATCTCGCGTGGCACACCTAGAGGGATAGGAGGGACCGGTATGCCTCCGACGCTCAGCAACCAGCCGGTCGGGACGCGGTAGCCGGGCGGGCAGGGGTAGTTCGAGGCGCAAAGCGCCTCCGCCTCCCGGGGTGTTAGACATACGATGGAAGCCATGGGAAAGAGTGATGAGGTTTGCAGATATGAGTCCAAGCCTACATATATATAGTGGAAAAATAGCGGGAACGAAGTGGCGCGCGAAACTTTCATCCCGGGTGGAGGCTCAAACCGGGACAAAAGACTGTGGGAGGCTTATCTAGGAGGGCCTTATCTGGGGGGCTGATGTGCGGGTAACCTTTTGTCACGGCTGGTGGGTGCAACCGGGACTAAAGCTGTCGGCAGGATAAGGATGTGTCGGTAACCTTTTGGCACGGTTGGTGGGTGCAACCGGGACTAAAGCTATCGGCAGGATAAGGACGTGTGGGTGGACGCACTGCTCGATGAGATAAAGCATGTAGCGCACGACGCCCTGTCGAAGGAACAAGACAAAGTAGAAGCGGTGCTGTGCCTATAAAAGGAGCATCGATATGCCTTGCCAAGCAGATCAACAAGCCAAGCACAGTTTCATTCCCATGGATGAAGGAAAGGGTTGGGAAATCTCCCGTGGTGCAGCTTCTCGAAGATGTCGTTGGTGCACACGCCCTACGACATCTTCAGAAGCTGCTCCTCGGAAAAAATTTCCTGCAAGCCCGTGAAAGACTCCATCTCCTCTAACAGTGTTGGGGAAAGGGTTCTTATTATTACATAAATGTAGAGATTGTCTTGGGAACTATATATGAAGAATACATTATTACATCGCCATCTACTGTTGTGATCTTGTACGCCGTAGCCATGTAGAATCTTCATCATATAGCAAGATGCTTGTGTCAATTTTCACCGTGAAGGGCGGAATTTCTTTAAACTTATTATAATCTTCTGACATGTCTGTCTTGTCATCCACTCCCACTATGTTTCTTTTCCCAGAAAGAACTATGTGGCGCTTTGGCTCCTCTGTTGATGTATTCTTTTGTTGATTTCTTTTTCTCGATTTGCTAGACATGTCCTTCACGTAGAAAACTTGAGCCACCTCGTTGGCTAGGACAAATGGCTCGTCCAGGTATGCAAGATTGTTGGGATCCACTGTTGTCATACCGTACTTATCGTCTATATGTACACCGCCGAGCTTCACCCATTTGCACCGAAACAAAGGGTCCTTAAAAGTGGGTCCATAGTCAAGTTCCCATATCTCCTCTATGTATCCATAATATGTGGTGGTCTTCCCATTATCGTCTTTTGCATCGAAGCGAATATCACTGTTTTGGTTGGTGCTCTTTTTTATCTTGGTCGATCGTGTAAAATGTATTCCCATTTATCTCGTACCCTTGGAATGTACATATGTTTGAAGATGGTAACCTGGCCAACAGGTACAGCTGCTCTACAACAGTGGTGTCCACTTCGATGGAAAAGATGAGATGTCTTTGCAACCAACTGCCGAAGGTATTCATGTGTTCACGTGTAATCCATGAATGGGGCTTGCCCGGGTTTATTTCTCGTAAAACATTCTTATGTTTCTCGATGTACGGAGCCACCAAGATGGAATTGTATAGAACTGTGTAGTGTGCTTGATTGAAAGAAATTTTGTCCCTGCAAACCGTTGCTTTCCTTCCTAGTATGCCTTGTCCAGTCAGCCTCCCCTCATACCGAGATTCAGGAACACCAATCGGCTTAAGGTCAGGAATAAAGTCAACACAAAACTCAATGACCTCCTCAGTTCCGTAGCCCTTTGAGATACTTCCTTCCGGCCTAGCTCGGTTATGAACATATTTCTTTAAAACTCCCATGAACCTCTCGAAGGGGAACATATTGTGTAGAAATACAAGACCGAGAATTCTAATCTCTTCAACTAGGTGAACGAGGAGGTGCGTCATAATATTGAAGAAGGATGGTGGAAACAACAACTCGAAGCAGACAAGACATTCGACCACATCTTCCTGTAATCCTGACAAAGTTTCTGGATCCATTACCTTCTGAGAAATTGCGTTGAGGAATGCACATATCTTCACAATGGCTAGTCGAACATTTTCTGGTAGAAGTCCCCTCAATGCAACCGGAAGCAATTGTGTCATAAGCACGTGGCAGTCATGGGACTTTAGGTTCTGGAATTTTTTCTCCTTCATATTTACTATTCCCTTTATATTCGACGAGAAACCAGACGGAACCTTGATACTGAATAGGGCTTCAAAAAAGATCTCCTTCTCTTGTTTGGTAAGAGCGTAGCTGGCAGGCCCTTCAAACTTCCCTGGATGATTGCCGTTTCGTCCTTTATGACGTTCCTGGTCCTCCCGTGCTTCTGTTGTATCTTTTGTCTTCCCATACACGTCCAGGAAACCTAGAATATTCACACAAAGATTCTTGGTCAGGTGCATCACGTCGATTGCAGAGCGGACTTCCAGGACTTTCCAATATTCTAGCTCCCAAAAATTAGATTTCTTCTTCCACATGGGCGCGTGTCCGTCAGCGTCTTTCGGAACAGGTCGACTACCTGGACCCTTTCCAAAGATAACATTTAAATCCTTCACCATGTCAAATATATCAGCACCACTACGGGGGGGCAGGCTTCGGACGGTTGTCTGCCTCGCCATCGAAATGCTTGCCTTTTTTTCCTTAAGGGATGCTTGCGCGGAAGGAAACGGCGATTGTACGGGTACACAACTTTTCTGCTTTTTCCCAAATATTTACTTTCAGTCTCATCTAAACAGTGTGTGTATGCATTGTATCCTTTGTTCGTCTGTCCTGAAATGTTACTAAGAGCAGGCCAATCATTGATGGTTACGAATAGCAACGCTCGTAGGTCAAATTCTTGCTCGGTGTGCTCATCCCACACACGTACACCTGGTTTGGCCCACAACTCCAAAAGTTCATCAACTAATGGCATTAGGTACACATCAATGTCGTTACCGGGTTGATTTGGGCCTTGGATAAGCACTGGCATCATAATGAACTTCCGCTTCATGCACAACCAAGGAGGAAGGTTGTAGATACATAAAGTCACGGGCCAGGTGCTGTGACTGCAGCTCTGCTCCCCAAAAGGATTCATGCCATATGTACTTAGACCAAACCATAAGTTCCTTGCCTCACCTGCAAAATCCAGGAACTCTCTCCCGATGTTCCTCCACTGCCGACCATCAGCGGGGTGCCTCAATATCGCGTCTTTCTTACGTTCTTCCATGTGCCATCGCAACAACTTGGCATACCACATCACCTTCGCAGGAACCCTCTTCCTGGGTGGCTCGCCCTCAACATCACCAGGGTCATCTTTTCTGAGGTATTATTGGAGTCTACCGCCACCTGCTTCGCCCAGTCCACCGCCGCCTACGCCTCCTGTTCGACCGCCACCTGCGCCACCCAAACCATATCCACCAGCGCGTCCAAATCCACCGCAGCCAGCTCCACCCGCCGCACTGCCGCCCAGAAATCCAGCGCCACAAGGATCAAATGCTAGTCCCTTGCTGTGGGCTACGCCGCTAGATGTCGCGCTCGCCGTGTCGCCCATCCAGTGTGGTGAGGACGACTGGGTGGTCGACCGGCCCGTGGTGAAGACGGCTGACATAGGCCTCCCAAATGGGCCTGCCGAAGATGGTACCCGGGGTTTATTGAAGGCCCACTACCCGAAGAATAAGAAGATTCGGAAGCCCAAGATATTATTAAGGAAAGCTAGAGTTGTAATAGGAAGCATTATTTGTAATCTTGCGGGATGAATTAGAAACCGTCCCGGACTCTGTAACTTGTACAACACGAATCCCTCGGCTCCGCCTCCTATATAAGGGGGAGTCGAGGGATGAAGAAAGCATCAAATCATTGTCTCTCAAACCCTAGTTTTCATAATCGTCGAGTACTTTTCGGCTGAAACCTTCGAGATCTACTTGCCCTCTACTTCCAACTAAACCCTAGTCTACAACCCGTAGGCATTGACAAGTTAATACCTTGTCAATTGGCGCCGTCTGTGGGAATTAGAGGCGTCAAGGATCTGATCTCGATGCCACGTTCAAGATCGTCGACTTCATCAACCGCAAGATTGTCGACTTCATCAACCGCAAGCAACGCGATGGATCGAGGTAAACAGATCGCAACTGGTCTTGTCGATTTTGTTCCTCACCCGCCCTCCCGTTTGGATGCATATGCGTATCTGGAGGAGCCTATGGAGATGACGTTCGGAAGATTTCACTTTCGCGTCGAGAAAGAGGGGTCGTATCGTGTCGAAATTCCGATTTCGTCGGGATCGTCGGCGGTCGATTCCGATTTTTCAAGCTATACATCGTCAACCGAATCAGGAGAAGAAGAAACTTCGTCATCACGCTTCATCAGCACCAGGGCAAGAGAAAAACTTGCCAAGATCTTCAGCGACATGTCATTTGAGTCATCTGCGGACTCCTATATAAGCGATGGCTCAAGCAGTGTCGACAGCTACGACTTCATCGACAAATCTACTACAGTGGGCAAGGTCTTCGCCAACCTTCATGATGGTGTCACCAAACCCAACATAGATCTGAATAAAAAGTATCATCAGATTTATGTCATCGGAGAACCAAGTCATGATCAGGAGGAAACATCTGAGGCTTTCGATGATTTGGGAAATCCATACGTCGATCCCTCTGATTTGCGACGAGGCCTAGGCAATAAAAATATCGGGCCACAGCCGCGAGACAGAGTCCGACTCCCGCAAGCAGCATGGGATAGAGCCGCAAGAGCTATGGATGGCTCAGAACCAATGGCTACCACAGCCACGCCAGAAGAATTACAAGCATATCAATATAGGCTCGCGCGAGCTGCAAGGGAATTGGAAAAACAGACAGCTGAGCTAAACAGAAGAAAGGAGGCAGCCTCTGCCTCAAGTAGGCGAAGGGCAGAGCTGAGTCGACAATCTAGAACTTCGGGTGATAGCCACAGAGAAGCTCGGAACAGAGCAAGATCAAGGTTACAAAACGTACCTGAAGGAGAAAGAGAGCACTTGGTGCAAAACCTCGACATGTCTTTTATGTCGATAGACACGAGAGGGAACATCATACCCAAGACACCAGAAGCTGGGTATATGGTGACACAAGCTTTCATCCTTGCATCCAAACCACCCCCAGGAGATCCAAGGGAGGCATTGTACAACATGGCAATGGCAGGAGTTGGAGCCATGGGGACAGCGTTTGTAACAACACCTCCCGAAGGAACAGCAAGGCAAAATAGTCCACGACCTACAGCAGCAACAGCAGCAGCTCCCGAAGGACCAAGTGGAGCAAGGGACACGGCAGCACAAGCAAGGGTCGACAGAGCGCGACAAAGCAGGAGGTAACATCGGCAGTCCCCAGAATTAAACGACGAGGATATGTGTGGCTTGCCATGCTTCACGAGGAGAGTGCGAAAAACTCGAGTCCCTTCGGGATTCAAGTTACCTGATAATTTCAAAAAATTCGACGGCCTTCAAGATCCAGAGGATTGGCTAGTTGATTATCTCGAGACGGTGAAGCTCACAGGAGGAACCAGAGCAACAGCTATGCAAAGCATCCAGGTGCATTTGAGTGGAGCCGCATGATCTTGGATAAAGAAACTCCCTCCAGGATCTATCGACAGCTGGGAAACTTTCGAGGACGTGTTCGTCAAGAACTTCCGGTCCACATGTAAAAAACCTGCGTCATTAGAGGAGCTAAGAGCATGCCGACAGAAGCCAGACGAGCCTATGAGAAAATATATCCAAAGGTGGAATATCATCAAAAACTCGGCAGAAAATATATCTGACGAGAGAGCAATAGATGCGTTTGTCGCAGGAATCAGGCGTGGAGATTTTGTAGAGGATTTGGGGAGGACCAATCCAAAAACAGTATCTGCTTTAATGGAAATAGCAAACAGATGGGCAGATGGAGAAGATGTTGTTCACAACAAACGGCATAGGTCGCCAGAGGAAGACCGCAGTCGAAATTATCAACCAAGGCGACGATTTCCTCGGCAGTACTCGAGCTATGATGCTCCAGGACAAATCTCGGTTGGTTTCCGAGCAAGCGCAGGAGGAAACAACAGAGATGAGTACCAGAGAAGCAACGAGCAACGAGGCGACAATAGAGATGACTCTCGAAACAATAGGCAAAATAGCGGGCCAAGGTTCCAGAGACCTTTTGTGTCTCCCGAAGAGATGATGAACGGGCCATGTCAGATGCACTTTTTCCCCGACAGCAACGGAAAAAGACAGTCATGACATCTGCAGAAGGATTGTCGCAATTTCCAGGCAATGCTAAGGTGGGCAGGGCATGCTAATGCTCAGGCAGCACAGAGAAATCCTCGAGAACCTAGGAGTGAGATTCACTTGCCACCTCCTCCCGCGATTACAGACGACAATCGACATCAGCTCAGAATAGCGGCAGCACCTCCACCACTGCCCTACGTTGATCCTAACTCTAACGGAGCGGTCTCGATGATTCAGAAGGGAAGGCCATCCAATAGAACTCAGAAAGTAATTTCGCGACAGGTGTTCATGGCAGAAAAAATGCCTCCACCAACAGTTGAGTATCTCAATTGGTCAGGACAAGACATTGGCTTCACCATAGCAGATCATCCACAACAAGTTCCTCGACCAGGGCACTCAGCACTTATCCTACCAGCAGTTATCGCAGGGTTCGATGTCTCTCGCGTGTTCATAGATGGCGGCAGCAGCTTAAACCTTATGTATGCAGATACACTAAGGAAGATAAATATATCCTTAGCAAACCTGAAACCAACGGACACGAGGTTCCATGGTATCACACCGGAGAAGCCAAGTTACCCGCTGGGGAAGATCAATCTCGACGTTCAGTTCGGGACCCGAGAAAATTATAGAATCGAGAAGTTGGAGTTTGAAGTCGTTGATTTCCCGTCACAGTACCACGCTTTGTTGGGTCGACCAGCATATGCTATATTTATGGCGGTACCACATTACACGTACCTGTTATGGAGGATGCCTGGACCTAAGGGACCAATCACAATCAAAGGAAGCTTCGCCCTAGCCGATAAATGTGATAAGGATTTTCATCGAATATCAGAAACTTTCGGGATGCAAGCTGAGTATTTGGCGTCAAGGCTCATGTCTGACTACGACGTGCTGCCAGACGTTGGAAGGCCAAATAAAGAATCAACTTTCAACACTGAGAAAAATTCTAAGGAGGTGCAGATTCACCCGACAGACTCGAAAAAGACGACGTCCATCGCAAACGACATGGACCTCGCATAGGAAAGCGCGCTCGTCGAGTTCCTCCGTGAGAACTAGAAAATATTCGCATGGTGTCCAGCTGACATGCCAGGAGTACCCAGGGAACTTGCTGAGCACCACCTAAACTTGGATCCATTAGCGAGACCAATCAAACAACCTTTGCGGCGTTTTTCGGAACCAAACCGCAAGGCTATGCTGTCAGAAATTGATCGCCTAAGAGAAGCTGGTTTTATCAAAGAGTTGCACACATAGGCCACATGGGTAGCAAATCCTGTGTTGGTGCCGAAGAAAAACACTAAGGTCCTTCGCATGTGCGTCGACTTTACGTGTCTCAATAAACATTGTCCAAAGGATCACTTTCCCCTCCCGAGGATCGATCAAATTATCGATTTCACGGCCGGATGTGAACGTATTTCCTTTTTGGACGCGTATTCTGGTTATAACCAGATCAGGTTAAAAGAAGAAGATGAAGTAAAAACAGCGTTCATCACACCTTATGGCATGTTTTGCTACAGAACAATGCCCTTTGGTCTGAAAAACGCGGGAGCAACATATCAGAGGATGATGCAGAAGTGTTTGGCGACACAGATTGGAAAAAATGTGCAAGTATACATCGACGATGTCGTCATAACATCAAAAAAGGGGACGACGCTAATCGAGGATCTCAAGGAAACCTTTGACAACCTCGACAAATTCTGCCTCAAGCTGAACCCGATGAAGTGCTCCTTCGGCGTCCCAGCAGGAGAACTTCTTGGGTTCCTAGTTTCAGCAAGAGGGATTGAAGCAAATCCCGACAAAATACAAGCTATCATAACAATGAGGAAGCCAACAAAGTTAAAAGAAATACAGCAATTAACTGGGAGAGTCGCAGCTTTAAGCAGATTCATCGCCAGGCTGGGAGAAAAAGCGTTACCGTTCTACGCTTTGATAAAGCAAGGGGAGAAATTCCAGTGGAACGAAGAAGCCGATAGAGCTTTCGAGGATCTGAAACGCACAATCTCGACACCACCAATCTTGGTGGCGCCGAAGGAAAAAGAGCCTCTCCTACTGTACATTGCAGCCACACCTCAGGTGGTTAGCACGGTGCTAGTTGTCAAAAGAGAAGAAGAAGGGAAACTCCATGGAGTGCAAAGGCCGGTATATTTCATCAGTGAAGTTTTATCGCCTTCCAAACAGCGGTACCCGCAGTACCATAAGCTAGCATATGGAGTAATTACAACGGCAAGAAAGTTGCGCCACTATTTTTTGGCACACCCGATAATAGTAGTCAATGAAGCACCTCTCTCAAATATACTGAACAATCCAGAAGCCACAGGGCGTGTCTCCCTTTGGGGAATAGAACTTTCCCCTCGGGACATCACGTATGAAAAAAGAAAGGCAATCAAGTCGCAAGTTTTGCCAGATTTCATTGCAGAGTGGATGGAGCTGCAAAACACAGGACCTCCAGATTTTTTGAGAACTTGGACTATGAATTTTGATGGATCCAAGAGAGTAGAAGGAGCTGGCGCAGGAGTGATACTTATATCACCTGAAGGCGACAAATTAAAGTATGTCCTACGGATGATGTTCCCAAACGCATCCAACAATGAAGCAGAATACGAAGCCCTCATACACGGGATGAAGATGGCGAAAGCTTGCGGCGCAACTCGACTAAAAATCTTTGGCGACTCACAGTTGGTGGCTCAGCAAGTTATGAACCAATGTGATGCAGTCAATGATAGCATGATAGCATACAAGGAGGTGTACAATGAGCTTGAGAAGCTGTTTGATGGATGCGAGGTAAATCACATCAGTAGGTTGAGCAATGATGAAGCCGACGTTCTCGCAAACATCGGGTCGCAATGCCTCCCAATCCCACCAGGTGTATTTTGGGAAGAAATAGCGGAGAGATCCACAAAGCCGAAGAAGGCGCAGAAAAAGGCAAAAGAAGAAAAAACTTCGGCGCCCCTTAAAGAAGCCGCAGAAGACGAAGAGGACCAAGAGCTTGTGATGATGGTAGAAGTTCCTTGGATGCAAGCGTACATATCGTATATCCTTCGAAAAGAAATACCCGACGATCCACTTGAGGCAAGGCGAGTTATTCGACGGTCCAAATCTTTCACAGTGATCAAAGGGGAGTTATACAAGCGAAGTATTTCAGGCGTCTTGCAAAGGTGCGTCACGCCCGAAGAAGGAAGGATAATCTTAAAGGATGTGCATGAAGGAATATGTGGTCACCACGCGAGTAGTCGAGCTATTGCAGCCAAGGTTTTTCGGGCAGGATTTTACTGGTTGACAGCAATCGAGGATGCGAAAGAGATAGTAAGAACCTGCGACGCGTGCCAGAGATTTGCCGCAAAACCTCACTCTCCGGCGGCAGAACTGATGCCAATACCATTGTCATGGCCCTTTGCCCAATGGGGACTCGATATGGTGGGCAAATTACACAAAGCCTCGCCAGGAGGTTATGAGTACTTGTTGGTTGCTGTTGACAAATTCACCAAGTGGGTAGAAGCGAAGCCAATAAATTCGCCAGACGCAGCGTCGGCAATAAAGTTTGTGAAGGGCCTTGTTTTTCGGTTCGGAGTGCCTCATAGCATTGTCACAGACAACGATACAAATTTTACATCCAAGGAATTTAAGGAGTACCGCGCAGAAGTAGGAATTAAATTGCACTTTGCGTCAGTTGGGCACCCGCAAACCAATGGCCAAGTCGAAAAAGCCAATGGCATCATCTGCAATGGTATCAAAAAGCGCTTGCTAGGACCGCTTGAAAAAGCTCGACATACCTGGCCAGAAGAGTTGCCAAGTGTTTTATGGAGTATCCGAACAACACCAAATACGGCGACACAAGAAACTCCATTCTTCCTCGTCCACGGAGCTGAGGCAGTATTAACAATTGAGATAGAGCATGATTCTCCAAGAGTAATAGAGTATGACGAGGAAACATCACGAAAAGCTCGGGAGGATGATATGGACGCACTCGATGAAGCTCGAGATGAAGTACTTTCACGAGTCACCAAATACCAGCAGGACCTCAAAAACTACCACAGTCGACGGTTAAGGCCAAGATCTTTCCAGGTCGGAGATTTGGTCTTACGGTTAAATCAAGAAAGTACTGAAAAACTCGAATCACCATGGCTAGGCCCTTACGTCGTCACGGAAGTCATCGACGGAGGAGCATACAGGATCAAGGACAAGAAGACGGGGGCTGCCAAGAAAAATCCCTGGAACGTGGCGCAGCTCAGGCGTTTTTACGCCTAGAGTCGAAATATAGTCCTCCTTTGTAAAAATACAATGTACTGAAACGCTCGCGAGTTTTCAGACGCACTCTTTTCCTTTTCGGGGCACCGAGTGGGGCCGGAAAGGTTTTTAATGAGGCGGGCTCGCGATGCTGCAATATAATAAAGATAGTGGAGATATACTTCTTATTCTTCGACACGCTCGGGGGCTCAACGCCTTCAAGTTACAAAATATATACAATATAGATAAACTAGACTTACCGAAATATTTCGCCTTGGTACAATAATACCTCGCCAAATAAAACATCGGAAGCTAACAACCATAAATACATTATACTCGTCAAAATCTTATTGCTTTGGTCTGAAAACCTCGTAACAAAAATATAGAACTTCGCCATCAAGACACTCGGGGGCTCGTAACCCATCGATGAAAAAATAAATATATCTTCTTGCAACAAGAAGAAGAATCTTTGAGATAGCAAAACAGTATAAACTCTAGCCAGAGGCTCGGGGGCTCCAACAATATAAGTTGCTTTACAATATAAACAAATTCTTCGGAATCAAAGAGATCGACAAGATATAGACATAATTTCTCGCAATATAGTACAGTTCAGTTCAGTCCTAATATACTATCTATGGATAAACCTCTGGTTGTTTTGTGCTCAGCATAGGTTCCTTTGATGAAGAATTCTGAATCCATCCAAAGAAGTTCATCCATCATCGCCTCAGCCACAGGAGTAACCATCTCATTGATTGAGTCGATGTTATTTTTCCGCCGCGATTTCTTGGCCAAGCAATCAGCAACAATCTTCGTCAGGTCCAACTTGGGATGGCAAATGTGTATCATAATCATGGCAAACCTTGCGCCAGCAGTCAATTGAGCTCGCACAAAGTTATGAATACGAGGAGCATCTCTAAATTTCTCCATCAGTCCAAGAAGAGTTTCGGGAGCCTCATCTCGAGGAAATAAAGTCTTGTAAACAAGGGTTAAGGTTCTCGTGCAGAAATTGAGAAATTCGCGCACCTGACAAGCGCGATCTTGGAACCTGACAATTTGCTGGGTTCGCTCAGGAGTTGCCCAGAAAAGACAGCCATGGTTAAGAGAAAGATTGACGAGGAGATTCGTCCTGACATTCACTCTTTCATCTTCAGCAGCAGCGTCGAGAACCGAGCCTATTAAGCGACAAAGCAAGAAATCTAAGGGGAGGCACAGTAACAAAAAGAAAGAAGCAGTGTGAGGTTGGAAAAACATACCTAGCATATCCGCGCTAGCTTCAATCATTAGCTCGAGCATGCTATTTTCTCGATTAGTGGCTTTCTCAGCTTCCGACACAGCAGCATCCTTGGCAGCTATGGCCTCTTTGGCTTGTTGAAGAGCGATTTTCTCTTTCTCGGATGCTTTTCGAGATTGTTCCATCATTGCCAGAGTTTGTTTTTTCATGGATTGAAGTTGCTGTCGAAGTTCTTGCAAATCTTGCGACAAATGTCTGCTTGAAGAACCTTCGATGAGATTATCATCGACTAGTGTTTTCTTCGAGAAGGAGGAAGCAGGAGAATTATCGGCAGCACGAGGACTGGCAGAGTAGTTATCAAAAATCAACTGGAAAAGAAAATTTCAATATCAAATGATCGCGCAAGACAGAATTCCATTGATCTTCAGGAAATTTACATAGATATTACAGAAGAAGTTCTTCAAAAGGACTACTAGGGTAATTGTCGCCAAAGCTAATATGGCGACAATAGCTAAAGAAACAGAAAAATAAAAAAGAAGAGGCATTCAACTAGACCTCCGGCCTTGATGAGCTAGGAGTTGCAGATGGCTTGATCCCGAGATAGGCCAAGATTTTCTTCGTGTTGGGCTTGGCTGCCTTGATCAAAGATCGCCATTTTGTTTGCTCTATCTGGTCTGTGTCGCCTACTTTCGCCCAGTCGATAGTTTGTTGGCTATCAGCGACCAAAGCAATAGTGCTTTCGACAGCAATCTTCATGTTCTCCTGGCGCATCTTCAATCCAAGATCTTCTGGTGGATTGAAGTCCTTGGCAAGAGCAAGGAAAGTCTTGGGCTCCTCTTTCTTCGGGAAGAAGTAGGGGAACAGCCTTGATAATCCTGTGTCAGCATGCTCCATGCCTTCGCGAACTTCGGTTCCATGAAACTCTAGGAAAGATAGTGCGTCAAGGAGAGGATCATTGTCGGGATCTTCAAGTTCAAATTCTTGGTTTGTTTTACCTGCCGCAGAAAATATATGTTGGTCGACAGCAGGCAAGGAAAAGCAAGTCTAAGAAAGATAGAAGGGATCGACAAAATTACCAAGGAAGCGCCGATTCTGTGTGTTCAAGCGCTTGATGATAGCCTGTTCACGAGTAGCCTGTGCGGCCTTGTGCTCGTTCAAAGCAGTTTCGGCGTCATCAAGTCTTTTTTTGCAGATCTTCGACACCAGCAGCTTTTGCCTTGGCCTTATCAGCCTCTGCTCTAGCTTGGCTAGCGTCAAGTTCAGCTTTCTTGTGAGCCGTTTCACTTTGCTCCAGTTTTTGAGCAAGAGTGTCGACAAGCTTGTTGGCTTCTGCAAGTTTCTCTGCCAAAATAGTAAAGAATCGTCAATATTGCGACAAAACAAGAGCAAGAAGTTGTGAACAAGGGTCATCAAAAAGTTATTACCTTCAGTTTTGCTGGCATATTCACGGTACCCAATGAATTGGGCACCGATACGAACAAGCTCTTTGATCATAGGCTGTCAGAGAAGAACAAAGAAAGAAAACGTCGGTACGGGAAAAATATGAAGGCATAAAGAAGCAAACAGAGGACATAAAGATAGTGACAAGCAAATTAAGAACTTACATCATCCAAGAGAGGATTGGAGGAGCTACCCACTTGGAGGGTAGGCTCCACGATCGTTTCCACCCTTGTCCTTTTTGGTGAAGGGACAAGAGGACTTGAAGGAGGAGTGGGAGCGCCAACGTTTTGTTGAGGAGGCGAGGATTCCTCTCCTTCAACGGGCGTCTCCGAAACAATTAAAGTATGTGATGTACTCGTTCGAGCAGCCACATCAAGAGTTGGTACTTCTTCCTCATCATCACTGCGATTAAAAGTCGACAGCATAAAAAGCAAGATAGACAAAAATCTTCGAGTACAAAAATAAGGGGAAATGAAAGTGACTTACGAGCTGATGAGGGATTCAAGATATGGATCATAAGTTGCCTTCTGACGTGAAGGACCAACTTCTTCGGCTTTGGAGGTGCCGGAATCTTCGGCATCATTCATCTTTCTCTTGTTCCTTGGAGAAACAGCAGGAGGAGGAGATTGTGCCGATGCAGTGCCTTCGGAGGCAGCCTCCTTTTCAGAAGATCCCGCAGATTTTAGAGAATCCACGGGTTCATTCACAAAAGAGGGAGCATCTTGGTTGTCGTCGGTGACAACGGCCCTTTCCTCGACTTCTCCACCTTCAGGAAGGGGAGGAAGCGAGATAAGATTTGGGTGGTTCTGTAAAAAAACAGGGGAAGATGTCAATAAAGGAATTATAAAAAACAAGGAGATAGCAAAGCGATAACAAATCAAGCGGAAAAGTTTACCTTGGGAAGTGGATTTGTGGCGCTGAATGGTTTTACACGGCAAGAAGAAGGGACAGGATCTTTTTTGCTGAGAGACGAGATTTTTCGGACAAGCTTCTCTAAGTCCTTGACCTCTAAATCCATCGACAACCGATCTACGTCCTTGTCGCCAGCATACTTCCAGAGAGGGTATTTGCGAGCTTGAAGAGGTTGCACCCTAGTTCTAAGAAAATACGCTGTGATCTGAATGCCTGACAGCTCCTTGCCGCGAGTATTTTGCAACTCATGGATGTGAGTCATCAAGGCCTCTGTCGATATCTTTTCTTCTTCGGTAGCTTCTGCGTCCAAGGAGCGGCGGCGAAGGATTTTTTCGGCGCCATCGAAAGGAGGGATGTTGTGTTCAGCACATCCATGGTTCTCCTCCTGAATGTACAACCACTTCTTGTGCCACCCTTGAACTGAGTCAGGGAATTTGACGTCGAAGTAATCGACGGTGGGGCGAACGGAAATTACAACGCCGCCTATATTATAGGCGACATTGGGAGAGCCATTACGGCGACAGAAGAAAATGCGCTTCCATAGCGCCCAGTTAGGCTGGACGCCAAGGAAGGCTTCGCAGAGGGTGATGAAAATGGAGATGTGGAGGATAGAATTTGGCGTGAGGTGGTGAAGTTGCAGACCATAAACGAAAAGCAGTCCGCGGAGGAAAGGATGAATGGGGTGGAGAGACCGCGGATGAGGTGGTCGACAAAACTTACCTGATACCCCATTGGAGGGGTTGGGTAGCTTTCTTCACTAGGGAAGCACATCGCCTTGGGCTTCTTGCTGATCCCCAGCTTCTTCAGGAGATTGATGTCCTGGGTGGAAATCTTGGACCTTTCCCACTCCGCGGCTCCCAGATCCACGGCAGTCATTGATGATTCCGGCGTGCTGTGCCTGATCAACCGACGCGGTGGCATCAACAATGGCGCGGGAATGCAGCTTGGAGAAGATGAGCTTAGGGAATTGTGGAGCGCAGGAGGAGATTTTGCAGAGGAGAGCAGGAGAACGGCGCGAGCGGAAGTGCTCGAGGAAGAAGAAGGAGATCTTATATAGAGGTGCGGCGAAGCGGCAGACCGTTGGATTGAAAAAGTGTGCGGCAGATGATAGCCACGTGGAAACAAGGGTAAAAAAGTATTTTAACATTGGAGAAGTTACGGTACGTGCGCCAGAAAAAGCGGAGGACGTGTGTCCCCCACTTGCACGACGTGTCAAGATAGTGGATAAATTAGGCCCGCAAGGCAGCGGGAGAAGATTTGTCGTGATTTTCGGATTTGCAGTCGTGGCTATCGTCAGCAATAGCGTCACCTTGGCGGAAGAAAAAATTCGCCTCAACAGCTTCATAAAAGGCGACATGGAAAATATTTGTGAGCCTTTGATCAAACACAAGTTCTTGATCAAATGCTCGGGGGCTACTTTGAAAAAATGAAAAGATCAAGAAAGACAAAATAGAAATGGTGTGAGCCTATGATCAAATACCAATATTTGTTCATAGCCTCGGGGGCTACTCCCATCGGGAGCGCTGTTCGCGCACCCGAGAAAATTGTAAAACTTCGGGAGAGAAAGAAAATATAGCGGCATAAGACGTGGAGCCTACACCCAAGCACAAATCCTTGGCTGTAGCCTCGGGGGCTACTCCCATCGGGAACGCTGTTCGCGTGCCCGATGAAATTATAAAAAAGAAAGAAAGAAAAAGAAAAGGAAAGATAGCAGAGCAAAAGAGTACATTTCGAGTTATAAATAACTCTGCATATACTCCCATCGGGAAAGCAATATAAGTCATCTTTGACTCAATAAAATGTGCCATTCCAACAGCCGAATAAGCACTTGACAATATATTCTCAGAACGCCAAAGTTGCGATCAATTTCGGAATGCCGCAAAACTTTGCGCAGGTAAGACCCCAGATCCGTTCTGTGAGGCGTGGCGCCGTCTCTGACGTCGGTTTGCTACTTTTATCCGTATCAACAGATACGAAGAAAAATCCTAACGAACGCGTTAGGTACCCGATAAATTTGACTGGGACTCGACAGAATGGTAAGACCTTAAGCGGCACCTGTCGAAGTTTACACCAGTATCCCGAGATCATGTCCAGGGACGTGATCTTGAAGTAGGTTTTTGCGGATTGCCACTAGAGCAGTTAACTAGTACCTGATCCGTCAGATGAACTAGCCCCAACTACCATTATCCCTGTACAATATAGAAATTTATGTGAAAAAATATAGAAAAGTTAAAGTTGTCGAGTAAAAATAAACAGTGGAGATTTTCCCTGACTCTACGATTCAAGCAAAATCTCGGGGGCTACTGACATAGGCATCCCAAATGGGCCTGCCGAAGATGGTACCCGGGGTTTACTGAAGGCCCACTACCCGAAGAATAAGAAGATTCGGAAGCCCAAGATATTATTAAGGAAAGCTAGAGTTGTAATAGGAAGCATTATTTGTAATCTTGCGGGATGAATTAGAAACCGTCCCGGACTCTGTAACTTGTACAACACGAATCCCTCGGCTCCGCCTCCTATATAAGGGGGAGTCGAGGGACGAAGAAAGCATCGAATCATTGTCTCTCAAACCCTAGTTTTCATAATCGTCGAGTACTTTTCGGCTGAAACCTTCGAGATCTACTTGCCCTCTACTTCCAACTAAACCCTAGTCTACAACCCGTAGGTATTGACAAGTTAATACCTTGTCAACGGCGCATGGATCCGGCTCTGCCGCACTTGGAGGTGGACGATTCTTCGTGCCTTGCTCGACTAGGTTCAGTTTGACGAGTAGTGCTTCCAGGATACGCGTCGTATCGTCGTGCTTGGCCGCGCCCGATTCGATTGCCGCCGCCTGAATCTCCTGCTGCGCACGCATCTTCTTCTGGGTCGTGTCGATCCCCGCGACCACACCGCACAGGAGGTCGAGGCTGGACTGCAGCCTGTCGAGCGTCGCTCGAGTCTCTTCTGCGGCTTCTCCCATCGAGCGACCTTGCCGGTGCCGTGGAGAACCGCTGCAAAATCGAGCGACCAGCGCGAGGATTTACTGCACTTCCGATGGATTCGATGGAAATCGAGATCCCCAGAAGAGCGACCCGACCCTGGAATTACAACACAGATCAAGAGGGGAAAACACCCACGAACACAGCACGAGCGGCCCAGAAATCGCCCGAATCTGATACCAAGTGTAACACCCCATTGCTACCGGAGATCGCCGGAGCGTGAGGAGAAGGATAATGCCGCTTGTGGAGAGAGGCCACCGGGGAATAGTACCACTTGTGGAGAGTGGCCACCGGAGGGGTAGGGGACGAGAGAGAGAGAGGAAACGGGTGCAACCCGGCTTCAGTTCTATTCTTCGATGTCTTCCTCCAGATGTGCTTCTCCTTTTGTTGGCATCCACCGGTACTGCCAGCCCAAGACCACCAGGCCCGTGGCCCATGATGTCCAGGCCTATATCTCCCAAGATACCGGGTATGACAGCCCGCCGCCGCCGAGTTAATGTGAACGTGAAGGGGATTTTTTTTTTGGCAAACGGAAAATGCTGGGGTTTTACAGGGGAGACCACACGTTTGTTAACTTTGATTACAGGGGAAACCACACGTTTTTGTAGGGGGGAAAACCACACGTTTGTTAACTTTGAAGATGGTACGAGGTTGACCAGAATTTTCCATTTACTCGCCTACACCGTTCTCTTGGAGCCGTTCCGGGCTGGACTGTGCCACGAGTAAATGGCAATAAACTACCACATTACAGACGGTTATGTCTATAAACTATCAACATTGGCAAGGCAATACATAACTACCACTCTTAAGACTTGGTCGAGATGTGGAGCACTGATTCCCAATTAGCTTTGTTAAGACGTTTTCTGACCATTCGGTCCCGTCTGTCAGCTCTACGTGGCTGAAACTGAAAGATTGAACCTCACTACAAGAATTTTATAATCTTTGAGGGTTGATTTGCAAAATCACCAAAGGGATAAGATTCGTCGCAGGCACGCAGCCCCCCCCCCCCCCCTCGTCGCGCCTCCCCTCCCGAGCCCCTCCCGAGCCGCCACCTCGTCGCGCCGCCCCTCCATTCACGCCACCCCCTCTCGAGCCAACACCTCCTCGCGTCGCCCCTCCCGAGCCGGCCCCTCCGCGCATAGCCGACCGCCGCCGGCCTCTTCCACCGCTCGACGCTGCCCCGGCCTTCCCCTGCTCCAGCGCTCAGTTATGGCCGCGGGCTGAGCTCGGGTTTAGCTCGTCCCCGCGAGCTTGGGGCCACCGGTCGCCGCCCTGCCGTCGCCAAGCCGTGTTGCCCCTGACGTCCCCTGCGGTTGCTCGTGTGCCGGAGACGGGGCAGAGGAACTCCTCCAGTGGGCTCGCCCCCTCGCCGGCAGGTCTTGTACGCCGCCGCACATCACGTTGACCACCGCACCCATTGCCCGACCCGCGCGTCCCGCACAACCGCGGTAGGAGGAGCTTCCTGCACAACCCCGGTAGGTGGCGCCGCTATCGCCATTCATGCTTGCCTCGCCATTCCTATTTTGTATGTGGGGAATTGATGAGGACATGTGTGTGACACGAAAATAAGAAATCTGGGGTTTTTTGTAAAATGAAACTGGTGATTTGCTTTTCACTTGCCACGTGGACCCTGACAGGTGGGGCCGAACGGTCAGAAAACGGCTTAACAAGGCTAATTGGCAGAATCAGTGCCCCGCGTCTCGGCCAAGCCTCAAGAGTGGTAGTTATGTGTCGCCTTGCCCAATGTTGGTAGTTTTCAGACATGGCCGCCTGTAATGTGGTAGTTCCTCGTCATTTACTCAGCACCACCCATCCGGCAGGTCACGTCGTTCCAGCCGTCGCACGGTTGTCGGTTGTTCTTGAGCAGTTGGGCGATGGTGACAAAGAGGGGAACTATGATCCGAGGTTTCTCCTCCTTCTTCGCTCCCAATAAAGACGTCTTGTGGTCATTTCTCTTGTTTCCCATAGCAGGACAGTGACACGATCTACATGTCGGTGTGGTGGATATAACCGTACAAGCGTGGTTGAAACTGGGACAATGGGGCCAGGAAGATATGGGCGATGATAGGATGTTGCCGGTGCCCTTTTAAGAACAAGATGCGGTACTCGAAACCACCCGCCATTGATGGCGGCGCGGAAGACCAACAGTTGGCGTGGCCGCTGAAGACAATGCGCGCCATTGTTGGCTGCGACGCAGCGCGGAAGCGATGCAGCCTCGCACCCGCTGCCAGCGGGGCCATGGCGACAAGGTGCGGACATGTGCACGACGCACGCGGATGCATTTGCGACGTAAAATTGGGCATGTTTGCGTCCCCACATACAGGCCTATCAATTTACATCGGATCGCTTGGGTGTCCAACCCATTTTTCGATCGCGTGGATGCAAAGCGCTGGGCGCTCGAGATACCCTTGCGAGTGCAGCAATCTGTGCAAATAAAACTGCCACATCGAGGCTCCGTGCTTTATTAAGGCAGCCATGTTGTTCATCAAGTTTTTAGTTCCCATAGCAGCTGATGAAGCCTACGTACAGAACGAGACTCAGCAAATTTTCAAACAGGATAACACATGGCGCCCGTGGAGCGCGGCTAACGCATGCTCACACGTACTGATGGGGAAGTGAGTTGCAGCGCTAGCTGGGTCAGATCATTTTCCACCAGAACTTCCACTGAGCGGACATGAAAGACTGGTTTAACAATGTCGTTCCCTAATAAAAGCAATCGCAAGACTCACGATCCGTCTCAATTTCGTTTCTTTACAACAGCCTGACGTAGACAAAACATGTAGCAGCATGCAAACAGCATTGCCACCCCCAAGATGAACTGCTCCTTGGTTTCGACAAGAACATAGTAAATAACCATCAAGCAATAAAAGGTTCAGTAAATAAACCATTCTATGAGTCTAGTACACCCTGCAAATATAAATAAGGCTGTCGCAAAGAGTGCATCGGATACAGCCTGATCTATCAGACTCTGATTTACACACAGTTTGCAATTGATACTGAGATGAGATACGCCAGCTACAGAACGATCACAGCATAAGCGACAAGCTGGTATTTTAGTCTTCTGGAACATGCTAAGTGTTCTTAGAGAAGCAGCGGTAGGAGTTAAGTTTCCGGAACGATTGGTTCTTAGCTAACGTTGCTGACGCTACATTAGGCAAAGCAGGGCCCCTTCATACATATTTCTGGCCTAGAAAAGCTTTGAAGCATCTGGAAGAACTCCTTGGCCTCGCTTTCATTGACTGAGCGGTGAAAAGTTACTGTCATCTTTTTTAGCACTGTTGCCCAATCGAATAACCGTTTGATAAGAGCAGCTTCATGTTCAGTTCCTCTAATATCATGGATTTCTACTTCTTCGAGGAGATTCAGCGCAAGTTCCTCAGTTTTCCAATTTGATGGATGATCACAACTACAACCTGATGGACACACAGGTTGTACCTGAAACAAGGTGCATATATATTAGATTAATACTCCAACAGACGATGTAAGATCAGCCGATGGGATTTAATGACATGAAATAAGAATGATGGAAATAGAAATTCTAAGGTTGGCAGGATATATAACATGCTCTTAACAAATTCACAAAATAATAACACATGTAAAACAGCTATTGCAGAGAATATGATTGTTCTATGCAAACAACAAACATTTTAATACTTATGCAGACAGTATTTGTGTAAGATCTTAAATTAGCCTTATGCCATTGTTATTGTCTTGTTGATGCAATCTTTAAAAACAAATTCCTAAAGAATCTTATCTTATCTTATGTTTACTAATTGAAGGCACCATTTGAGTCCCCATTAATCCTACTACAAAACTAAGCTAATTGCCCATCCAATCTGCAGTTATTTAATGGCAGCCATTAGCTGAAGTGCCTCACGGAGTCCTTGCCACATGTCCCGCGAGCAACCCTCTTAACAAAAAAAAAAACGCTTCGGGATGCCAAATAATCATCTCCCTCGCAGCATCGTAACCTTTCTGCCTCAATGGCGTTTAGCATTCTAAAAGAAACAAAAAAAAGGTGTTTAGCCGAACGAGCTGTAGCGTCACTCTTCATCTTCCTTCGCCTTTGCAAGTGCCCTGTTCTTGCCATCCTCGACTTCAAAGATTAAGCTGCGCTGCAACCAATATAAAAGAAAACGACCCAAATCCACAATCCAGTCCCCCTTTAATTTCCTTCCATGTGATGCCCCTCTCATGCATCTCTGTCTATAGGCGGAGAATCACAGATCCATCCGCAGACGATAAATACGAACTTGGGTTGGCAGCATAGGATTTAGATTTCATAGCTGCCACTTATAGAAAATATGACAAAGCATTAATTTGCACCTAGGATGCCAGAGTATCCTTTTAGTGGTTCCAGAATTTATAGCGCTGAGTAGTTTTCATTGATAATGGTTCAAATACTGTCGCCGGCTCAATCTACTTTCACCAGATTTATGCTTACATTGTATGCGGCAGGAATAGAATATATGCATGGCACTGAATGTATTTCTTCAAACTATACTCTGCAAAAGCTCCCAAAATAAATTCTCCAAGAAACTTACACGATGAACTAATATTTCTATGTAGATCACAAATACTAGGATTTATAATCTTATATTGACCCGAAATGAATTTAGCCACCACTATGCCCAGTATGGTTACATTAATTGCTTCCGTTATTGAAGGTTCGACTAGTCTTGACTTCTCAAGGTAACGAACAGATTCACCATTTCATACGTTTCTAGCCTCTGAATTTATATTCCGTTTCCACAATTTAGATCATTCCATGGAGTAAATAAATGAAAATCCATGGTTTATCTGACAAATGAATAACGCTCTTATCTATGTTTCTGAACTGATTTTCCATTAATTTCTTACTATGCTTGCATATCTAGAATACTTTAACTGAAATTCGCTGACTTTGGTATGTGGTTCACTTCACTTGCACAGGTTTGTACTAACTTTTAGCATTATATTCCCATTTCATTGTTTTCTCTCTATATGAGCCTCATTTTAAATCTATGTTAGGACAGTCGGATAGAAAGAAAAAAAGAGTATGCTGATGTCTATCTCTTCCATGATGAAAAATAGAAAATTATTTATCTCTTTTTGAGGGTGATGTGATGAATTTTCTTACATTGAGTGTGCTCTCGCTACGTCCAAAATTTGCATTAGTTTGTATAAGCAACATCCAAAATGCAGCGTTGAACACGATTACATCGAAGATACAGAATACTACAAGAAAAAACTCTGAAGGCTCAGAATCAATAAAGATTAAGAACTTCTTTTGTTTTTTCATAATAACTTCATTTGGTTCTTTGGAGATCGAGATCCCATCTAATAACATATGAGTTCTGTAATGAAGATAAAAGGTGCAACCTAGTTGCAACTCAACTCAGTAAACGGCGGCTAATATGATGGATATGTTTTGAGAAAGAGGTTTGATTTGATGTTTTCATGTAACTAAAACTGTACGGAAAGTGAGAATAATTGTATTGGATATCTTACTATCTATATCTCTTATAAAGCAGAACCCAACTAGGAGGCCATTTAAGTTGTGTATCTTAACATGCAACCTAGCCACATCATCAGATAATCACAACCGTACAAATATCATCTCTATCCGTCCATTGTGTTGTACTGTTGTCCTTATCCGGTGCCCAGTCTATCAATACAAAGTTGTCTCGGCACAAGCTCTAGGCGACAATTCCTTTCATCTTCATCTCCTATAGTTTATTCCCTCCGGTTCGACTAGCCCAAGAGATGAATTGATGCCATCAATGTTTTTTATTCACCACTTTCATCTTCTCCATTAAGAGTAAGCAATGAAGTTGCAAGGTATATTTCCTTTAAGAAGTCGAGTTACTTCATTCCTATCGTTGCGTCCACATCCTTGCTTGAAGCCTCTGATCGGGTTTTCTTCTGCCGTGGTCATCATCATTTCCTTCTCATGCTTGATCTAGTCAATTCACCACGATCTCTGATGGCCAGTAATCGTTGGTCCTGCTACACCCTAATTATCAGCGGCAAGAGCACCTTGCAAAGATCCAAAAAAAACTTAGGAGTATGCTCTTCCCCTACACTCTCCATGTTCAAGCACTCCAGTTTCATTGCCACACTAGAGCGGTGCCTTCAAATACGTATTTCTCCTCTCTTGCTCTTTCTTATTTGCGTGTGCAATCAAGTAATCAGTTTTTCTATCTTTCTATCATGCAAATCATCCATGCTAATACATAATGATTCACTTTGATGCCCAACATTTTTGTTGATTCGTGATGCTTCTTCTTCTGCCCTTTAGGTATTTAACTAAGCCCCGCCTATTTTCCTTGAACATGATATTAATCGTACTTTACTGACAATAGCTTATTTGCTGCCTTATCGCAACAATTCTGATTTTATTATATATAAGTTGACTGCAACTCTTCACACCAATTATATAAATGAGCAGCTTACTGCTCACATGCAACAATTTCAATGTTGGTAAACTTTGTTTTCTCATACTGCCTGTAATAATGTCAATGTAGGTAAACGTTGTTTTCTCATACTGCCTTGCATGTCTGCTAGATCTCCCAGCAGTAATTTATCAAGACATGATAAACAAGCTGCCAACCGATATTTTCGATCGAGATATGCTTTTTTAGAAAAGGAGGTTGAAAAAAGTAAAAAATTACTATATATGATTTTGATATACTCAACACACTTTTTCCAATCCACATAGCAATCTGCTATAGGTATAATTATACCTGACATAGACTGCATTTTCATTGACTAACAATTTTCAACTAAGTAGTTTCTTCAAAGTGTTTTATGTAATGTAGCATCAAATTACCGCACCAACTCACAGGGTATCATCTAGTTTTTTCAAGAACAGGACATCGTACTATTTTGTTAAGTAAGGATGCTTAGGTGGTGGTCGTTTGTGGATGTAAGTTGACAAATGATGTGTCAAAGCTTTTGTAGTTTCACTGCCTCGATAACTTCAATTAGCTCAACCTACAAATGGACACAGGTCTTTAGCCATTCAGTTACATTTTTTTTTCCTGATAACAATTCTCCAGTTTGAATAAAGTATGTTGTGTTCGTGACATTTCCTCAGAGGCCATGCCATTTACTAAGGTGTCTAATTTCAGTCTGAAAACATCATAAAAAATCACATCGTTAAAAAAATAAATATGTTGTGCCATGCCATTTCCTAAGATGTCTATTTTCAGTGTCAAAACTCCAATTTTGTAAATATTGTTAACTAGGTCCTCACTTGATGTTCAAGAAATTTACACCATTGTTTTTCTATGTTGATGGATTCTTTTGTAAAGGTGAATCACAATTGTTTATAATTTTTTTATAGTGTGTAGACTATTGTTCAATGACTTCTTTTGATAGAGTTGCATCACTATTTTAAAAACTCTATATTGTTAATACTACTGTGTAACTACAATGTGCGATGCACAGGTTAGCGACTAGTAATAGTATATTAATAATACTATTATCTCCTAAATCCTGTTTTATCAAGATTGAGCCAGCCATGCAATGACTCGGTCAAATTCACATAAATGACATATGTTTCTAATGGGAGCTGCCAATGCAGCAGATCCTTTTGGAATGATTTCTCGTCTCCTCTAGCTCAAACACTTCTGCAGCTCCGCTCTGGCAGCCATTTTTCTTCACCAATCTTTCACCGCCACCCCCACCTCCCTCCGTGATGGCTGCTGGTGCAACACCACCATCTCCTTCCCTGCCTCCCCACTACAACCAACCTGACAACCAAAGCAAAGCGCCACCCTCTAGAGAGAGATGGGTCGCCTGAGACCGATCTTTAAGAGAGAAGACAAAACGAAGGAGTTATTCCGTTTCATTGTTGGAAACAAAATCATGAATCATGCATTGCCCGATAATTTTGCTCATTCCTAACAGACTAACTAAAATTGAAACATGTTACCAAGTTACCAACACCTAGAGTAACATGCATTGTCATTGCTAGATACATAAGACATTAATTAGTTGCCAGAACAAAGCATCCAGTATCAAGTCAACACCTAGAATAGGGCTACTAGCGGCTCAAACCTCGGTATGCAAAGAAATATGAATGCATACAAGGTATGAGATAGACAAACAGAGTAAGGGTAGTATTACCTCTGGGTGGCTAGTTGAACCGACAAGTGCAAGCCACAGTATTTTCAAACCAGTAGACATCCTGAGAAGATGAAACACACTCGCTCCAAAGGAATGTCCTTGGGGACATATACCCAGGGACATGCGTGCAATATTCGGGAGCCTTGCCATGTCTTCCATCAAGAACTGCTGGTCGGTAATGTCCTGGTGTAGATTCGTGTGAAGACACAAAAGTGAATCATTCTGATGGTTAGTGATGCCTTGGTGTAGATACGTGGGAAGTCGCCGAAAAGGATACTTAATAACAAATAGAAAGAACAGGAGAATCTCGTTTACAAAGTCAATAACAGTATAACACACAATAAAAGGTTCTTTTATCCTGGTAAGTCTGAGCTCATGTGCTCCTTTGAATAACAATTATACCCAGGCAGTGTAGTGGTTTGCAACATCAATGTTAACTACTGAAAGGTAGAAAAATGTAACGCCATCTCATAAGATAAATGGATACTATAAAGGACAAATGATTGGGTGTGCTAAGGCATGTTTCACATGCTTAAGCAAGTTAGAATTTTGGTGTATGCATATGGCTAATTCCTTAATTTGGACTCCAAGTTTACAATGATGGTATAACTGACATAAAAAATGAACTCACCAGCTGATAGTGAAGCAAGAATCTGAGACTGAGGATGAGCTGAAAGCGCCTTAGAAGCCTCAGAAGGTAGTTATTTGGAGCATAGTTATCTCTTCCATATACATGAAAAAGGTATGCACCCAGCGTCTCGAGATTTTCTATGTTGCCAAACTGCGTGGAGCTTGGGTCATAGGCATCATGCCAATAGAGAGACTTGAGCCGAGGAGCGTAGATGTTTGCAACCGGTTGATTATGCCTCGAAGCCCTAGCACGGTAGTTTGCAAAGCAAGAGTCCACATAAATACATTTGAGTGCTGGAGCCGTAATAGTGAGCTGCTGCAAGGAATGCACACTCATTAGCTCCATTTGCAAGAGAGAGTTGGACTCAATGGTGACGTGGCCCGGACCAAGGGCATCGGCTGGGTGCAGATGCACATCCTTTAGGCTGATTGCTATGAGCGAATCAGAGTGGATTGCAAGGTTGCCTAGACCCGAGGCCGCTTTGATGATGAGTTTCCGTAAGACCGGGCAGCGTGGCGAGGAGACAAGGTCACCGAGCATGCACGGACCATGTAGCTGGACACAAACCAGGGAGAGGTCGTTGAGCCTTGCGAACACGCCCAATGGTGGAATGGAGACCCCAAGAGGCCCTAGTTCGAGGCGGATCGAGGCGGCGTTCTGGAAGCAGGGCAGCTCAAAGGCTCCTCTCTCGTCGGCCATGTCCTCCTCTGGTCCGTTCTGTGACGCCCTGCTGGTGAGGGACAGACGGCCGAAGAGGCGGGGCGCGGCGATGAGGAGCCAGGACGCCATGGAATCGGGGGTGCCATCCAAGACGTCGGCTTGGAGGATCCAGAGGACCGGAGCTTCATGGGATTGGAGGGCAAGACGTATGTGCTGTGGGTCAGTGGGGAAGGGGAAGTTGAGCACCGGGAGCAGCCTCCAGAGGCGTCGCCAGCGGCTGGAGAGGACGCTGGTTCGCGCGGCGACGGGTACGTCGCGGATGTTGTCAAGGATGCGGAGAAGAAGGTCTTCGGGAAGGTCGCTGAGGCGGTCCTCGCTACCGCTGTCGCCGCCATCTGAGAGCTTGGGTCGCTGGGCAGGGATCTCCATGGAGGAAGAGGGAGTTGGCGCATCTCAGATCGGGCTCAAAATCGGTGGCTAGCTAGAGATCGGGGGATGGGGGTGGTGGAGTCGCCGGCCGGCGCCATCGCCGTTGCTGCAGATGGGGAATTGGAGTGTTCGAGCGGCCAACGGGGTATGCAAAATGTTGATATTGTTGCCGCTGCGGCCTGCGGGAGCGCGGAGCTGGGCTGTGGAAAATATAGATGGGCAACAAAGTATGGGCCTTAGCTCGGTTTTACTACAGCCTGCCGGCCCGTTTACTATTGTGAATCCACCGAACCAGAAGGTTTAATAACTGCGTATTGTTAAAGTAAAACGAGAAAGGAACCGATTGAATGAATGAAGTGTGGCTTTCCATTGATCAACAGGGTATATATACAAGTGTAAGAGGCGCCTCAAGATGGCACCGACATGGGGAAGAGGCGCCTATACGGACACAGACGTCCATACGGGCGAAGGGTTGCGACCGTACGGACACATGCGTCCGTACGGCGTTTGGACAGAAGATGTCTAATTCTAACACTCCCCCTTATACAACGCCGTCTTGTATATCGAAATCATCGATCTTCGAAAAGCTTGTTGTTTATAATTGATCACCTTGAATGACTCCCCCAAAAACTCTATGGGAAAAATATGAGGAGTGTCCATGATCTTGATAAGGTCTCCTCCAAAAACCCTGTGGGAAAAATGTGAGGAGTATGGTAGGATATGTTGTTAAAAATCCTTCAAACCCAGTGGGAAAATAAGGAGAAAATGATACAACATATAATTGGTATCGTCTCTTTGTTAACTCGATATGAGAAAAACCTTGTAAAAAGGGAAAAACCCATAGAGTTTAGAAAACAATGTATGATGTGTATACTTTCCTAAAAACCCCGATGGGGAAAACAGAAAATATGACATATCATCTTGTGTTGATATTAGCTCATTAAAAACCTTGATGAGAACCTGTATAGTAAACTCATAAAGGGAAAAAGAGTGTAATATGATGCTTTGAACATGATTGATTCAGGAAGATACTCCCCCCCCCTGATTCTTGCAAATTTGGAAGCCGTCACATACCAATTCCACAAAATACTTATGGAATGTTGAAGTTGGTAGAGACTTCGTGAACAAATCAACAACATTATTGTGTGATTTGACTTGCAAAATGTTTATTCCCAACTCTTCTGAAGTTCATGGAGATAAACAATCTAGAGGTAATATGCTTAGTGATATTGCTCTTGATGTATCATGTTTGCATCCATGCAACACAAGCAACATTATCTGTGTAGATAATGATTGACGGTTCAAGGGAACCAATACCACATGACTGATGTATGTGGTTTATCATTCCATAAAGCTACACGTGTGTATGAGGCCTTGTATTTTAGAATGATTGGTAGGTGTAGTCACCACAGTCTGTCTCGAAGACATCAATGGAGTGACAGTTCTACCATGTTGATACACATTGTGGGGATCATTCAAGTAGCCAACATCAGTGTATCCTGATGCTATTGGAGCTCAGATTTCTCCGAAATTACAAGAATATGTCAAGTAATGTGTGGTGCCTTGGAGATATCGAAAGAAATTCTTAATTCCCAACCAATTGTGTTGGTGGATCCAATGGCACTGAGATATGGAACTTCAAGTCCCAACATCCGTTCTACATCATCCCGTGGTTTGAGTGAATCTTTCTCTACGTCTAGAGATCGAACAACCGGCATGGGAGATGAATATGACTTGTACATTTTCAGTTTCTCCAATATTTATAATGTAGGCAACTTGGTGTACCATAATACTTGAGTGAAGTAGCTCGACTTGCAATATCAAAGCACTATTTGGGTTTCACCAAATCCTTCATCTCAAGTTCCATCTTTTAGATGATCACGCGTGATACGCGTACAACACGCGTCCGTTGGGAACCCCAAGAGGAAGGTGTGATGCGTACAGCGGCAAGTTTTCCCTCAGTATGAAACCAAGGTTTATCGAACCAGTAGGAGCCAAGAAGCACGTTGAAGGTTGATGGCGGCGGGATGTAGTGCGGCGCAACACCAGGGATTCCGGCGCCAACGTGGAACCTGCACAACACAACCAAAGTACTTTGCCCCAACGAAACAGTGAGGTTGTCAATCTCACCGGCTTGCTGTAACAAAGGATTAGATGTATAGTGTGGATGATGATTGTTTGCGAAAACAAGAGAACAAGATTGCAAGAGATTGTATTTCAGTATAGAGAATTGGACCGGGGTCCACAGTTCACTAGAGGTGTCTCTCCCATAAGATATACAGCATGTTGGGTGAACAAATTACAGTTGGGCAATTGACAAATAAAGAGGGCATGACCATGCACATACATATTATGATGAGTATTGTGAGATTTAATTGGGCATTATGACAAAGTACATAGACCGCTATCCAGCATGCATCTATGCCTAAAAAGTCCACCTTCAGGTTATCATCCGAACCCCCTCCAGTATTAAGTTGCTAACAACAGACAATTGCATTAAGTATTGCGCGTAATGTAATCAGTGACTATATCCTTGAACATAGCACTAATGTTCTATCCCTAGTGGCAACAGCACATCCATAATCTTAGAGATTTCTGTCACTTCCCCAGATTCACGGAGACATGAACCCACTATCGAGCATAAATACTCCCTCTTGGAGTTACAAGCATCTACTTGGCCAGAGCATCTACTAGTAACGGAGAGCATGCAAGATCATAAACAACACATAGACATAACTTTGATAATCAACATAACAAGTATTCTCTATTCATCGGATCCCAACAAACGCAACATATAGAATTACAGATAGATGATCTTGATCATGTTAGGCAGCTCACAAGATCCGACAATTAAGCACAATGGGGAGAAGACAACCATCTAGCTACTGCTATGGACCCATAGTCCAGGGGTAGACTACTCACACATCACTCCAGAGGCGACCATGGCGGCGTAGAGTCCTCCGGGAGATGATTCCCCTCTCCGGCAGGGTGCCGGAGGCGATCTCCTGAATCCCCCGAGATGGGATTGGCGGCGGCGGCGTCTCTGGAAGGTTTTCCGTATCGTGGCTCTCGGTACTGGGGGTTTCGCGACGGAGGCTTTAAGTAGGCGGAAGGGCAGGTCAGGAGGCGGCACGAGGGGCCCACACCACAGGGCCGCGCGGCCAAGGGGGGGCCGCGCCGCCCTAGGGTGTGGCCACCTCGTGGCCCCACTTCGTCTCCTCTTCGGTCTTCTGGAAGCTTCGCGGCGAAATAGGACCCTGGGCGTTGATTTCGTCCGATTCCGAGAATATTTCGTTACTAGGATTTCTGAAACCAAAAACAGCAGAAACAAAGAATCGGCTCTTCGGCATCTTGTTAATAGGTTAGTTCCAGAAAATGCACGAATATGACATAAAGTGTGCATAAAACATGTAGATAACATCAATAATGTGGCATGGAATATAAGAAATTATCGATACGTTGGAGACGTATCAGCATCCCCAAGCTTAGTTCTGCTCGTCCCGAGCAGGTAAAACGATAACAAAGATAATTTCTGGAGTGATATGCCATCATAACCTTGATCATACTATTTGTAAAGCATATGTAGTGAATGCAGCGATCAAAACAATGTATATGACATGAGTAAACAAGTGAATCATAAAGCAATGACTTTTCATGAATAGTACTTCAAGACAAGCATCAATAAGTCTTGCATAAGAGTTAACTCATAAAGCAATAATTCAAAGTAAAGGCATTGAAGCAACACAAAGGAAGATTAAATTTCAGCGGTTGCTTTCAACTTATAACATGTATATCTCATGGATATTGTCAACATAGAGTAATATAATAAGTGCAATATGCAAGTATGTAGGAATCAATGCACAGTTCACACAAGTGTTTGCTTCTTGAGGTGGAGAGAAATAGGTGAACTGACTCAACAATGAAAGTAAAAGAATGGTCCTCCATAGAGGAAAAGCATCGATTGCTATATTTGTGCTAGAGCTTTGATTTTGAAAACATGAAACAATTTTATCAACGGTAGTAATAAAGCATATGTATCATGTAAATTATATCTTACAAGTTGCAAGCCTCATGCATAGTATACTAATAGTGCCCGCACCTTGTCCTAATTAGCTTGGACTACCGGATCATCACAATGCACATGTTTTAACCAAGTGTCACAAAGGGGTACCTCTATGCCGCCTGTACAAAGGTCTAAGGAGAAAGCTCGCATTGGATTTCTCGCTATTGATTATTCTCAACTTAGACATCCATACCGGGACAACATAGACAACAGATAATGGACTCCTCTTTTATGCAATAAGCATGTAACAACAATTAATAATTTTCTCATATGAGATTGAGGATATATGTCCAAAACTGAAACTTCCACCATGGATCATGGCTTTAGTTAGCGGCCCAATGTTCTTCTCTAACAATATGCATGCTTAACCATAAGGTGGTAGATCTCTCTTACTTCAGACAAGACGAACATGCATAGCAACTCACATGAAATTCAACAAAGAGTAGTTGATGGCGTCCCCAGTGAACATGGTTATCGCACAACAAGCAACTTAATAAGAGATAAAGTGCATAAGTACATATTCAATACCACAATAGTTTTTAAGCTATTTGTCCGATGAGCTATATATTGCAAAGGTGAATGATGGAATTTTAAAGGTAGCACTCAAGCAATTTACTTTGGAATGGCGGAAAATACCATGTAGTAGGTAGGTATGGTGGACACAAATGGCATAGTGGTTGGCTCAAGTATTTTGGATGCATGAGAGGTATTCCCTCTCGATACAAGGCTTAGGCTAGCAAGGCTATTTTGAAACAAACACAAGGATGAACCGGTGCAGCAAAACTCACATAAAAGACATATTGTAAACATTATAAGACTCTACACCGTCTTCCTTGTTGTTCAAACTCAATACTAGAAATTATCTAGACCTTAGAGAGACCAAATATGCAAACCAAATTTTAGCATGCTCTATGTATTTCTTCATTAATGGGTGCAAAGTATATGATGCAAGAGCTTAAACATGAGCACAACAATTGCCAAGTATCACATTACCCAAGACATTTATAGCAATTACATGTATCATTTTCCAATTCCAACCATATAACAATTTAACGAAGAAGAAACTTCGCCATGAATACTATGAGTAGAAACTAAGGACATACTTGTCCATATGCTATAGCGGAGCGTGTCTCTCTCCCATACAATGAATGCTAGGATCCATTTTATTCAAACAAAACAAAACAAAAACAAACCGACGCTCCAAGCAAAGCACATAAGATGTGATGGAATAAAAATATAGTTTCAGGGGAGGAACCTGATAATGTTGTCGATGAAGAAGGGGATGCCTTGGGCATCCCCAAGCTTAGATGCTTGAGTCTTCTTAGAATATGCAGGGGTGAACCACCGGGGCATCCCCAAGCTTAGAGCTTTCACTCTCCTTGATCATGTTGCATCATACTCCTCTCTTGATCCTTGAAAACTTCCTCCACACCAAACTTAGAACAACTCATTAGAGGGTTAGCGACAATAAAAATTAACATGTTCAGAGGTGACACAATCATTGTTAACACTTCTGGACATTGCATAAAGCTACTGGACATTAATGGATCAAAGAAATTCATCCAACATAGCAAAAGAGGCAATGCGAAATAAAAGGCAGAATCTGTCAAAACAGAACAGTTCGTATTGACGAATTTTATCGAGGCACCAGACTTGCTCAAATGAAAATGCTCAAATTGAATGAAAGTTGCGTACATATCTGAGGATCACTCACGTAAATTGGCATAATTTTCTGAGTTACCTACAGAGAAAACAGCCCAGATTCGTGACAGCAAAGAAATCTGAAACTGCGCAGTAATCCAAATCTAGTATGAACTTTTCTATCAACGACTTTACTTGGCACAACAAAACACTAAACTAAGATAAGGAGAGGTTGCTACAGTAGTAAACAACTTCCAAGACACAAAATAAAAACAAAGTACTGTAGGTAAAAACATGGGTTGTCTCCCATAAGCGCTTTTCTTTAACGCCTTTCAGCTAGGCGCAGAAAGTGTGTATCAAGTATTATCAGAGGGTGGTGCATCTACAGCGGGGTGTGGAGTTTTCTCAACCAGGCATAGTATATTAGATACATAAGTTTTAGCATCTCCCTTTTCATTAGTCTTAGGCTTGCTACTCTCATCAAACAAATTTTCAGGAACAAGCCAAGCATAGTTATTTTCTAGTGCATCATTCATCGCTAGGAGCTTACATGGTATTGGTGCTTTGATCTCCCCACCATCATTAATATTATTAGTGTACTTTATTCTATCCATATCCATCTTTTCAAGGAGACTAACAAAATTGGTATAAGAACCAAGCATATCATATTTAGCAAAGACCTTTCTAGCCTCTCTTGCTATACCACCAAATTCTCTAAGAAGGGTTTCTAAAACAAAATCTTTCTTTTCCCCTTCTTCCATATCACCAAGTGTGAGAAACATGTGTTGGATTATAGGATTGAGATTAACAAATTTAGTTTCCAACATGCGAACTAAAGCAGCAGCAGCAATTTCATAAGTAGGAGCAAGGTCTACCAAGTGTCTATCCTCAAAATCGTCAATGGTACTGACATGGTTGAAAAATTCCTCTATATTATTTCTCCCAACTATAGACCCACGTCCTACCGGTATGTCTTTCGTGGTAAAATTAAAAGGAAACATGATGAATCAAGTAAAGTAAATGCAAGTAACTAATTTTTTTGTATTTTTGATATAGCAAACAAGATAGCAAATAAAGTAAAACTAGCAACTAATTTTTTTGTATTTTGATTTAGTGCAGCAAACAAAGTAGTAAATAAAACTAAGCAAGACAAAAACAAAGTAAAGAGATTGGGAAGTGGAGACTCCCCTTGCAGCGTGTCTTGATCTCCCTGGCAACGGCGCCAGAAAAAGAGCTTGATACGCGTACAACACGCGTCCGTTGGGAACCCCAAGAGGAAGGTGTGATGCGTACAGCGGCAAGTTTTCCCTCAGTATGAAACCAAGGTTTATCGAACCAGTAGGAGCCAAGAAGCACGTTGAAGGTTGATGGCGGCGGGATGTAGTGCGGCGCAACACCAGGGATTCCGGCGCCAACGTGGAACCTGCACAACACAACCAAAGTACTTTGCCCCAACGAAACAGTGAGGTTGTCAATCTCACCGGCTTGCTGTAACAAAGGATTAGATGTATAGTGTGGATGATGATTGTTTGCAGAAAACAGTAGAACAGTATTGCAGTAGATTGTATTTCAGTATAGAGAATTGGACCGGGGTCCATAGTTCACTAGAGGTGTCTCTCCCATAAGATAAACAACATGTTGGGTGAACAAATTACAGTTGGGCAATTGACAAATAAAGAGGGCATGACCATGCACATACATATTATGATGAGTATTGTGAGATTTAATTGGGCATTACGACAAAGTACATAGACCGCTATCCAAAGATGCATCTATGCCTAAAAAGTCCACCTTCAGGTTATCATCCGAACCCCCTCCAGTATTAAGTTGCTAACAACAGACAATTGCATTAAGTATTGCGCGTAATGTAATCAGTGACTATATCCTTGAACATAGCACTAATGTTCTATCCCTAGTGGCAACAGCACATCCATAATCTTAGAGATTTCTGTCACTTCCCCAGATTCACGGAGACATGAACCCACTATCGAGTATAAATACTCCCTCTTGGAGTTACAAGCATCTACTTGGCCAGAGCATCTACTAGTAACGGAGAGCATGCAAGATCATAAACAATACATAGACATAACTTTGATAATCAACATAACAAGTATTCTCTATTCATCGGATCCCAACAAACGCAACATATAGAATTACAGATAGATGATCTTGATCATGTTAGGCAGCTCACAAGATCCGACAATTAAGCACAATGGGGAGAAGACAACCATCTAGCTACTGCTATGGACCCATAGTCCAGGGGTAGACTACTCACACATCACTCCGGAGGCGACCATGGCGGCGTAGAGTCCTCCGGGAGATGATTCCCCTCTCCGGCAGGGTGCCGGAGGCGATCTCCTGAATCCCCCGAGATGGGATTGGCGGCGGCGGCGTCTCTGGAAGGTTTTCCGTAGCGTGGCTCTCGGTACTGGGGGTTTCGCGACGGAGGCTTTAAGTAGGCGGAAGGGCAGGTCAGGAGGCGGCACGAGGGGCCCACACCACAGGGCCGCGCGGCCAAGGGGGGGGCCGCGCCGCCCTAGGGTGTGGCCACCTCGTGGCCCCACTTCGTCTCCTCTTCGGTCTTCTGGAAGCTTCGTGGCGAAATAGGACCCTGGGCGTTGATTTCGTCCAATTCCGAGAATATTTCGTTACTAGGATTTCTGAAACCAAAAATAGCAGAAAACAGCAACTGGCTCTTCGGCATCTTGTTAATAGGTTAGTTCCAGAAAATGCACGAATATGACATAAAGTGTGCATAAAACATGTAGATAACATCAATAATGTGGCATGGAACATAAGAAATTATCGATATGTTGGAGACGTATCAACGCGCTTCGTCATTGCAAGAGTGATCCTTGTGTATGACAAACACACATGGGTAATCATCATTGTAGGAGTAATCCTTGTGTATAAGAAACTCACTACATCGGTTGTACCAAAATATACCGACAACAATAAGCCATGTTGTGACTTATTAATTTTACACAATCCATGTTGCATTTGCATTTCGATTCGGATTGTGATTCCATCGGGAACCATACCATGTCCAAATCTAGTGATCCACATCGATATGTAGTCACTACATCTATCAACTGCATAGATAGATGATTTTGTTTTGCCGATGATATAATGTATCGGAAATAGGATTCAACTCGCGTCTGGAGATTAGGTCTCGGATCTCTGCGTAAATCCGACCTTGTGCTACAAGCCTTGCTTTCTCACCACCTTGTTATCTCATTCCATTTCTGAAAGAGAACATATTGAACCGCATAGGGAATTCATTTGGAGGAGCGAGGCTAATTCTGCTTGGATTGCACCCTTCGATTGTTTCAGTCCAAGCAAGTGGTTTACACTCTGCCATGGCCATGGTCTTTGGATCTGAATCATTATGAAAGATGTTTGCAATCATATAAGAGAAATATTGTCGATATTTGTAGGCTTTAATCATATGATTCTCCAGAATCAATATAGTTAGAGGAAATCTAAGCACCCATGATGACTCTTCGTGATTTCCCAATACGCGTGAGTCCGGGTGTTCCGATGTCCTAGCCAGTGTGTGCAAACTGAAGCTAGGTTGTGGAGTTTTCCCGTCCACTGGGTGTATACTACCCATTAGGTGTTTATCAACGCTAGGTTGATATGCATTTACCGATTCAGAGGATTTCTCCTCGTCTTTCCTTGTTGCTTGCAGGAAGCTAGATCCTGGTTAGAGGCCGTACTACTCCCCCTCTTTTAAGAAATAGGGAGTTGAGTGGTTTTTATTGGTACCTCCACTCTTTCGGGCGTATTTCTAGCCGGATTAAAGGATTATATAACACCTTTGAGATCAGTAAATGAATATGGCAGGATATTTGCGAACTGTTGCAAATTTGTGAATCCTAGACGTATAGTCTATATTCTTGAGTACGTGGACATGAGGAGGAACATGGAGTTCCAAATGATTTCCTGGCATTCTATTTGGTATTTGAAATCTCCCCCTAATGCCTGGAAATATCCATCCTTCAATATTTGCAATCAGCGTACGAGGCTATGAACGGATCCCTTATGAGGAGTTCAAGGTACTTAGTGATCGACGGAGATCTGTACCCCACATAGATCCCTAATTTGTGGGCCTATGATGTACGCTGCGGTGGTAAGATCGATACGCGTGAAGCGATTCCGAACTTACGCAGATGGGAAATGCTCGGAGGATTTCCACGTATCAATTGCAGAGGGGAAATTCTGCGATATGCAGTTAGTTAGTCAAGGGTGTGTAAAGCCGCATGACTCCAACGTGAAGTTGGTAAAATTTCAACTCATTAACAAAGGTCGTGCAACGAGCCCGATCCTCTTGCTCAGATATTCAACCAAACCTTTTGTGTATGGACATATGTGACAAAGTGACATAGGCATCCCAAATGGGCCTGCCGAAGATAGTACCCGGGGTTTACTGAAGGCCCACTACCCGAAGAATAAGAAGATTCGGAAGCCCAAGATATTATTAAGGAAAGTTAGAGTTGTAATAGGAAGCGTTATTTGTAATCTTGCGGGATGAGTTAGAAACCATCCCGGACTCTGTAACTTGTACAACACGAATCCCTCGGCTCCGCCTCCTATATAAAGGGGGAGTCGAGGGACGAGGAAGGCATCGAATCATTGTTTACAAACCCTAGTTTTCATAATCGTCGAGTACTTTTCGGCTGAAACCTTCGAGATCTACTTGCCCTCTACTTCCAACTAAACCCTAGCCTACAATCCATAGGCATTGACAAGTTGATACTTTGTCAATTGGAGCAGTCTGTGGGAACTAGAGGCATAAGGATCTGATCTCGATGGCACATTCAAGATCTTCGACATCATCAACCGCAAGCAACGCAATGGATCGAGGTAAACAGATCGCTGCTGGTCCTGTCGATTTTGTTCCTCACCCACCCTCCCGTTTGGATGCATATGCGTATCTGGCAGAGCCTATGGAGATGACGTTCGGAAGGTTTCACTTTCGCGTCGAGAAGGAAGGATCGTATCGTGTCGAGATTCCGATTTCGTCGGGATCGTCGGCGGTCGATTCCGATTTTTCAAGCTATACATCGTCAACCGAATCAGGAGAAGAAGAAACTTCGTCGACACGCTACGTCAGCACCAGGGCAAGAGAGAAACTCGCCAAGATCTTCAGCGACATGTCGTTTGAGTCATCTGCGGACTCATATATAAGCGATGGCTCAAGCGGTGTCGACAGTTACGACTTCATCGACAAATCTATTACAGTGGGCAAGGTCTTCATCAATCTCAACGATGGTGTCACCAAACCCAACATAGATCTGAATACAAAATATCATCAGATTTATGCCATTGAAGAGCCAAATAATGATCAAGAGGAAACATCTGAGGCTTTCGACGATCTGGGAAATCCATACGTCGATCCCTCCGATCTGCGACGAGGCCTGGGCAATAAGTACGTCGGGCCACAGCCGCGACATAGAGTTCAACTCCCGCAAGCAGCATGGGACAGAGCCGCGAGAGCTATGGACGGCTCAGAACCAATGGCCACCACAGCCACGCCAGAGGAATTGCAAGCATATCAATATAGGCTCGCACGAGCTGCAAGAGAATTGGAAAAATAGACAGCTGAGTTAAACAGGAGAAAGGAGGCAGCTTCTGCATCCAGCAGGAGAAGGGCAGATCTAAGTCGACAATCTAGAACTTCGGGTGATAGCCACAGGGAGGCTCGGAACAGAGCAAGATCAAGGTTGCAACATATACCCGAAGCAGAAAGAGAGCACTTGGTCCAAAACCTCGACATGTCCTTTATGTCGATAGATACAAGAGGAAACATCATCCCTAAGACACCAGAGGCTGGGTATATGGCGACACATGCTTTTATCCTCGCATCTAAACCACCTCCAGGCGATCCAAGGGAAACACTATACAATATGGCGATAGCAGGAGTTGGAGCTATGGGGACAGCGTTTGTATCAACGCCTCCCGAAGGAGCGGCAAGGCAAAATAGTCCACGACCTGCAGCAACAACAGCGGCAGCCCCTGAAGGACCAAGTGGAGCAAGAGACACGGCAGCACAAGCAAGGGTCGATAGAGCGCGGCAAAGTAGAAGGGAACATCGGCAATCCCCGGAGCTTAACGACGAGGATATGTGTGGCTTGCCGTGCTTCACGAGGAGAGTCCGAAAAACTCGAGTCCCTTCAGGATTCAAGTTACCTGACAACTTCAAGAAATTCGACGGCCTTCAAGATCCAGAGGATTGGCTAGTTGATTATCTCGAGACAGTGAAGCTTACAGGAGGAACCAGGGCAACAGCTATGCAAAGCATCCAGGTGCATTTAAGTGGAGCAGCACGATCTTGGATAAAGAAACTTCCTCCAGGATCTATCGACAGCTGGGAAAGCTTCGAGGACGTGTTCGTCAAGAACTTCAGGTCCATGTGCAAAAAACCTGCGTCGTTAGAGGAGTTGAGAGCATGTCGACAAAAGCCAGACGAGCCAATGAGAAAATACATCCAAAGGTGGAACATCATCAAAAACTCGGCAGAAAATATATCTGACGAGAGAGCGATAGATGCGTTTGTCGCAGGAATCAGGCGTGGAGATTTTGTCGAGGACTTGGGAAGGACCAACCCAAAGACAGTATCCGCGTTAATGGAAATAGCAAATAGATGGGCAGATGGAGAAGATGCTGTCCACAACAAACGGCACAGGTCGCCAGAGGAGGACCTTGGTCGAAATTATCAACCGAGGCGACGATTTCCTCGGCAGTACCCGAACTATGACGCTCCAGGACAAATTTCGGCAGGTTTTTGGGCAAACACAGGAGGAAATAACAGAGATGATTATCAGAGAAGCAATGAGCAGCGCGGCGATAATAGAGACGATTCTCGAAACAACAGGCAAAATAGCGGTCCTAGGTTCCCGAGGCCTTTCGTGTCTCCTGAAGAGATGATGAATGGGCCGTGTCAGATGCATTTTTTCCTCGACAGCGACGGAAAAAGACAGTCAGGACATCTGCAGAAAGATTGTCGCAATTTTCAGGCAATGCTAAGGTGGGCAGAGCACGCTAACGCTCGGGCAGCACAGAGAAATCCTCGAGAACCCAGGAGTGAGATTCACTTACCACCTCCCCCCGCGATTACAGACGACAATCGACATCAGCTCAGAATAGCGGCAGCACCTCCACCACCACCTTATGTTGATCCTAACTCCAACGGAGCGGTGTCGATGATTCAGAAGGGAAGGCCATCCAATAGAGCTCAGAAAGTAATCTCACGACAGGTGTTTATGGCAGAAAAAATGCCTCCACCAACAGTCGAGTATCTTAATTGGTCAGGGCAAGATATTGGCTTCACCATAGCAGATCATCCGCAGCAAGTTCCTCGACCAGGGCAGTCAGCACTTATTTTACCAGCAGTTATTGCGGGGTTTGATGTCTCTCGAGTGTTCATAGACGGCGGCAGCAGCTTAAACCTTATGTATGCAGATACATTGAGGAAGATGAACATATCCCTAGCGAACTTGAAGCCAACAGACACAAGGTTCCACGGTATCACACCGGAGAAACCAATTTATCCATTGGGGAAGATCAATCTCGACGTTCAGTTTGGAACCCGAGAGAATTATAGAATCGAGAGGCTGGAATTTGAAGTCGTGGATTTTCCGTCGCAATACCACGCTCTGTTGGGACGACCAGCATATGCTAGATTTATGGCGGTGCCACATTATACATACCTGTTGTGGAGGTTGCCTGGACCAAAGGGACCAATCACAGTCAAAGGAAGCTTCGCCTTAGCCGATAAGTGCGATAAGGATTTTCACCGGATATCAGATACTTTCGGGATGCAAGCTGAGTATCTGGCGTCAAGGAGTATGACTGACTACGACGTGCTGCCAGACATTGGAAGGCCAAACAAAGAATCAACTTTCAACACCGAGAAAAATTCTAAAGAGGTGCAGATTCACCCGACAGACCCGAAAAAGACGACGTCCATCGCAAACGACATGGACCTCGCATAGGAAAGCGCGCTCGTCGAGTTCCTCCGTGTGAACTGGAAAATCTTCGCATGGTGTCCAGCCGACATGCTAGGAGTACCCAGGGAACTTGCCGAGCACCACCTAAACTTGGATCCATTAGCGAGACCAATCAAACAACCCTTGCGGCATTTTTCGGAACCAAATCGCAAGGCCATGCTGTCAGAAATCGATCGACTACGAGAAGCTGGTTTTATCAAAGAGATATTTATAGAAGCCACATGGGTAGCAAATCCTATGTTGGTGCCGAAGAAAAACACTAAGGTCCTTCGCATGTGCGTCGACTTTACGTGTCTCAATAAACATTGTCCAAAGGATCACTTTCCCCTCCCGAGGATCGATCAAATTATCGACTCCACGGCTGGATGTGAACGTCTTTCCTTCCTGGACGCATATTCTGGTTACAACCAGATCAGATTGAAAGAAGAAGATGAAGTAAAGACAGCGTTCATCACACCTTATGGCGTGTTTTGCTACAGAACAATGCCCTTTGGTCTAAAAAACGCGGGAGCAACATATCAGAGGATGATGCAGAAGTGTTTGGCGACACAGATTGGGAAAAATGTGCAAGTATACATCGACGATGTCGTCATAACGTCAAAAAAAGGGAGCAACGCTAATCGAGGATCTCAAGGAAACCTTTGACAACCTTGAAAAATTCTGCCTCAAGCTGAACCCGACGAAGTATTCTTTTGGCGTTCCAGCAGGAGAACTTCTGGGGTTTCTAGTTTCAGCAAGAGGGATCGAAGCAAATCCCGATAAAATACAAGCTATCGTAACAATGAGGAAGCCAACGAAGTTGAAAGAAATACAGCAGCTAACTGGGCGAGTCGCAGCTTTGAGCAGATTCGTCGCCAGGCTGGGAGAAAAAGCGTTACCATTTTACGCTCTGATAAAACAAGGAGATAAATTCCAGTGGAACGAAGAGGCTGACAGAGCTTTCGAGGATTTGAAGCGCACAATCTCGACACCACCAATTTTGGTGGCGCCGAAGGAAAAGGAACCTCTCCTGCTGTATATTGCAGCCACGTCCCAAGTGATTAGCACGGTGCTAGTTGTCGAAAGAGAAGAAGAAGGAAAACTCCATGGAGTGCAAAGACCAGTATATTTCATCAGTGAAGTTTTATCACCTTCCAAACAGCGGTACCCGCAGTACCAGAAACTAGCATACGGAGTAATTGCAATGGCAAGGAAGTTGCGCCACTATTTTTCGGCACACCCAATAATAGTAGTCAATGAAGCACCTCTTTCAAATATACTGAACAATCCAGAAGCTACAGGGCGTGTCTCCCTTTGGGGAATAGAACTTTCCCCTCGGGACATCACGTATGAAAAAAGAAAGGCAATCAAGTCGCAAGTTCTGCCAGATTTCATTGCAGAGTGGATGGAGCTACAAAACACGGGACCCCCAGACTTGTCGAGAACCTGGACCATGAATTTTGATGGGTCCAAGAGAGTAGAAGGAGCTGGCGCAGGAGTAGTACTTATATCACCTGAAGGCGACAAGTTGAAATACGTCCTTCGGATGACGTTCCCTAACGCATCCAACAATGAAGCAGAATATGAAGCCCTCATACACGGGATGAAGATGGTGAAAGCCTGCGGTGCAACTCGACTAAAAATCTTCGGTGACTCACAATTGGTGGCTCAGCAAGTTATGAACCAATGTGATGCGGTCAATGATAGCATGATGGCATACAATGAGGTGTACAATGAGCTCGAGAAGCTGTTTGATGGATGTGAGGTAAATCACATCAGTAGATTGAGCAATGATGAAGCCGACGTTCTTGCAAACATCGGGTCGCAATGCCTCCCAATCCCGCCAGGAGTATTTTGGGAAGAAATAGCGGAGAGATCCACGAAGCCAAAAAAGGTGCAGAAAAAAGCAAAAGAAGAGAAAACTTCGACGCACCTCAAAGAAACCACGGAGGATGAAGAGGACCAAGAGCTTGTGATGATGGTACAAATTCCTTGGATGCAAGCATATATATCATACATCCTCAGGAAAGAAATACCCGACGATCCAGTTGAGGCAAGGCGCGTTATTCGACGATCCAAAGCTTTCACAGTGATCAAAGGGGAATTATACAAGTGAAGTATTTCAGGCGTCCTGCAAAGGTGTGTCACACCCGAAGAAGGACGAATAATTCTGAAGGATGTACACGAAGGAATATGTGGCCACCACGCAAGTAGTCGAGCTATTGCAGCCAAGGTTTTTCGGGCAGGATTCTATTGGTTGACAGCAATCGAGGACGCCAAGGAAATAGTAAGAACTTGCGACGCATGTCAAAGGTTTGCCGCAAAACCTCACTCTCCAGCGGCAGAACTAACACCAATACTATTGTCGTGGCCCTTTGCCCAATGGGGACTTGATATGGTGGGCAAGTTGCACAAAGCTTCGCCTGGAGGGTATGAGTATTTGCTAGTCGCTGTCGATAAATTCACCAAGTGGGTAGAAGCGAAGCCAATAAATTCACCAGACGCAGCGTCGGCAATAAAGTTTGTGAAAGGCCTCATTTTTCGGTTTGGGGTGCCTCATAGCATTGTTACAGATAATGGTTCAAACTTCACATCCAAGGAATTCAAGGAATACTGCGCAGAAGTAGGCATTAAATTGCACTTTGCATCAGTTGGGCACCCGCAAACTAACAGACAAGTCGAGAAAGCCAATGGTATCATCTGCAACGGCCTCAAAAAGCGCCTGCTAGGACCGCTTGAAAAAGCTCGACATACTTGGCCAGAGGAACTGCCAAGTGTTTTGTGGAGCATCCGAACAACACCAAATACGGCGACACAGGAAACTCCGTTTTTTCTCGTCCACGGAGCCGAAGCAGTACTACCAATTGAAATAGAGCATGATTCTCCAAGGGTAACAGAGTATGACGAAGAAACATCACAAAAAGCTCGGGAGGATGATATGGACGCACTCGACGAAGCTCGCGATGAAGTACTTTCACGAGTCACCAAATACCAGCAAGACCTCAAAAACTACCACAGTCGACGATTAAGACCAAGATCTTTTCAAGTTGGGGATTTGGTCCTGCGGTTAAATCAAAAAAGTACTGAGAAGCTCGAATCACCATGGTTGGGGCCTTACGTGGTCACGGAAGTCATCGACGGAGGCGCATACAGGATCAAGGACAAGAAGACAGGGGCTCCCGAGAAAAACCCCTGGAACGTAGCATAGCTCAGGCGGTTCTACGCTTAGAGTCGAAATATAGTCCTTCTCTGTAAAAATACAATGTACTGAAACGCCCGCGAGTTTTCAGACGCACTCTTTTCCTTTTCGGGGCACCGAGTGGGGCCGGAAAGGTTTTTAATGAGGCGGGCTCGCGGTGCTGCAATATAATAAAGATAGTGGAGATATATTTCTTATTCTTCGACACGCTCGGGGGCTCAACACCTTCAAGTCTCAAAATACGTACAATATAGACAAATTAGACTTACCAAAATATTTCGCCTTGGTACACTAAATACCTCGCCAAATATCGGAAGCTAACAAAATTATAAATATAGTGTACACGTCAAAAATCTTATTGCTCTGGTCCAAGAAACCTCGCAACAAAAATATAGAACTTCGACAGAGGCTTGCAACCTATTCGGTGCAAAAATAAAGATATCTCCTTACGGCAAGAAGACAAACTTTAGCCAGAAGGCTCGGGGGCTCCAACAATATAGAGCACTTTACAATATACAACAATTTTCTTCGGAAATCAAAAAGATACAGACATAATGTTGTCCAATATAGTACAAATCAGTCAAAGCCTAAAATACTATCTATGGACAAACCTCTGGTTGTTTTATGCTCAGCATAGGACCCCTTGACGAAGAATTCTGAGTCCATCCGAAGAAGCTCATCTATCATCGACTCGGCCACAGGAGTTACCATCTCATTGATTGAGTCAATATCATTTTTTCCCCGCGATTTCTTGGCCAGGCAATCAGCAACAATCTTCGTCAGGTCTAATTTTGGATGGCAAATATTTATCATAATCATGGCGAACCTCGCTCCAGCAGTTAATTGAGCTCGCACAAAATTATGAATGCGGGGAGCATCTCTGAATACCTCCAGCAATTCAGGAAGAGTTTTGGGAACTTCATTTCGGGGAAACAAAGTCTTGTAAACAAGGGTTAATGTTGTCGTGCAAAAATTGAGAAATTCGCGCACTTGGCAAGCACGATCTTGAAACCTGACAATTTGCTGGGTTCGTTCAGGGGAGGCCCAGAATAAACAGCCATGGTTAAGGGAAAGATTGACGAGAAGATTTGTTCTCTCGTTCACTCTTCGATCTTCGGCGGCAGCATCAAGAACCGAGCCTATTAAACGACAAGGCAAGAAATTTGAAGGGGGGCACAGCAAAATAAAGAGGAGGCATTGCGAGGTTGGAAAAACATACCTAACATATCTGTGCTAGCCTCCAACATTAGCTCGAGCATGCTATTTTCTCGGGTAGTGGCTCCCTTTGCTTCCAATACAGCAGTATCCTTGGCAGCCACAGCTTCTTTGGCTTGTTGGAGAGCAAGTTTTTCTTGTTCGGATGCTTTTCGAGACTGTTCCATCATTGCCAGAGTTTGTTTCTTCATGGACTGAAGTTGTTGTCGAAGTTCTTGCAAATCCTCCGAGAAATGTTTGCTCGAAGAACCTTCAAGGGGGTCGTTATCAACTATCAATTTCTTCGAGAAGGAAGAAGCAGGTGAAGCATCGGCAGAGCAAGGATTGGTCGAATAGTTATCAAATATTAACTGGAAAAGAAAGCGCCAGGATCAATGATAGTGCCAGAAGGAATTTCATTAATTTCTAGAAAAATTTACATAGACATTACAAAAGAAGTTTCTCCAAAAGAACTACCAGGATAATTGTCGCCACAGCTAAATTGGCGACAAAGGCAAAAGAGACAGAGAAAACAAAAAACAAAGAGGCATGCAACTAGACCTCCGGCCTCGACGAGCTAGGAGTTGAAGATGGTTTGATCCCGAGATAGGCCAGAATTTTCTTCGTATTGGGTTTGGCTGCCTTGATCAAAGACCGCCATTTTGATTGCTCTATCTGCTCGGTGTCGCCAACCTTCATCCAGTCAACGGTTGTCAAGCTATCAGCGACCAAGGCAACAGTGCTCTCGACAGCAATCTTCATGTTCTCCTGGCGCATTTTCAGCCCAAGATCCTCTGATGGATTGAAGCTCTTAGCAAGGGCAAGGAAAGTCTTGGGCTCCTCTTTCTTCGGGAAGAAGTAGGGGAATAACTTCGACAATCCTGCGTCAGCATTCATCACGCCTTCACGAATTTCGGATCCATGAAGCTCCAAATAAGAAAGTGTGTCCAGGAGACGATCATTGTCGGGATTCTCTAGCTCAAACTCTTGGTTTGTTTGACCTGCAACAGGGAATCAACGTCGGTCAAAAGCAAGAAAAAAGCAGGTCCCATAAAAAATAGAAGGGATCAATAACATTACCTTGAAAGCGTCGATTTTGCGATTTCAGGCGCTTGAGGATCCCCTGCTCACGAGTGGCCTGTGCGGCTTTGTGCTCGTTTAAAGCAGTTTCAGCATCTTCAAGTTTCTTCTGCAGTTCCTCGACACTAGCAGCTTTTGCTTTGGCTTCATCAGCCTCTGCTTTGGCTTCGCTAGCAACAAGTTCGGCTTTCTTGCGGGCCGCTTCACTTTGCTCCAGTTTTTGAGCAAGTGCGTCGGCACGTTTGTTGGCCTCTGCAAGTTTCTCTGTCGAAATAAAAAAAGAAAGGTCAAAAATTGCGACAAACGACAGGAGCAAGAAGTCAGAAACAACGACAGAAAAAAAAGTTATTACCTTCAGTTCTGCTGGCATACTCACGGTACCCAATGAATTGGGATCCGATGCGGATAAGCTCTTTGATCATGGGCTATCAAAGAGGAACAAAGAAAGAGAAACATCGGTATGAAAAAAAGAGTGAAGGCATGAAAAAGCAAAATAGAGGAAATATAGATATTGGCAAGAAAATTCAAAAACTTACATCATCCAAGAGCAGAGTAGAAGAGCTACCCAATTGAGGGGCAGGCTCAATGATCGTTTCAATCCTTGTCCTTTTTGGTGAAGGAGCAAGGGGGCTTGATGGCGGAGTAGTGGTGATGACGTTTCGTTGAGGAGGCGAGGATTCTTCTCCTTCAACTAGAGTATCCGAGGCAAGTAAAGTATGTGACGAGCTCGTCCGAGGAGCCACGTCAACAGTTGGTACTTCTTCCTCATCATCGCTGTGATTAAAAATCGACATCATAAAAAGCAAGACAAGACAAACATTTCGAGTACAGAAATAAGGAGAAATAAAAATGACTTACGAGCTGACGAGGGATTCAAGATAAGGATCGTAAGCTGCCTTCTGATGTGAAGGATCAACTTCTTCGGCTTTGGAAGTGCCGGAATCTTCGACATCATTCCTCTTCCTTTTGCCTTTCGGGGAGACAGCGGGAGGAGGAGATTGTGCCGACGCAGTACCTTCAGAAGAACCCGCAGATTTTCGAGAATCCACGGGTTCATTCACAAAAGATGGAGCTTCCTGATTGTCATCAGTGACAATGGCCCTTTCTTCGACTTCTCCACCTTCAGGGAGAGGAGGAAGCGAGACAAGGTCTGGATGATTCTGTGCAAAATAAAACAGGGAGCGATATCAGAAATAAAATTACAAAAAAGATAGCAAAGCAACAACAAGACAATAGACAAAGATTACCTCGGGAAGTGGATTGGCGGCGCTGAATGGCGTCACACGACAAGAAGAAGGGACAGCATCTTTTTTGCTGAGAGATGAAATTTTTCGGACAAGTCTTTCTAAATCCTTGACCTCCAAATTCACCGACAGCCGATCTACGTCCTTGTCGCCGGCATATTTCCAGAGAGGATGTTTGCGAGCCTGAAGCGGCTGCACCCTAGTCCTAAGAAAGTATGCAGTGATTTGAATACCCGATAATTCTTTGTCGCGAGTATTTTGCAACTCGTGGATACGAGCCATCAAGGTTTCTGTCGAAGCCCTTTCTTCTTCGGTGGCCTCCGCGTCCCATGAGCGGCGGCGAAAGATTTTCTCGGCGCCATCAAAAGGAGGGATGTTGTCCTCCGCACATTCATGGTTCTCCTCCTGAATGTACAACCACTTCTTGCGCCATCCTTGAACTGAGTCAGGTGAAAAGGATCGTATGCCGCACCTAGAGGGGGGGGGGTGAATAGGTGCTAACCAATTTTTAGTTCTTTTTCAACTTAGGCTTGACACAAAGGTAAATTCTCTAGATATGCAACTAAGTGAATTTACCTATATGACAAGGATATCAACTAAGCAAGATATAGCTACGCAATAAGAGATAGAATGGGATAGAGGTAACCGAGAGTGGAGCACGCGATGACACGGAGATGATTCCCGTAGTTCCCTTCCTTTGCAAGAAGGTACGTCTACGTTTGGAGGAGTGTGGTTGCTACGCAAGCCAAACCAACAGCCACGAAGGCTTCACTCAGATCTCCTGTGAGCAACGCCACGAAGGCCTAGCCTACTTCCACTAAGGGATTTCCTCGAGGCGGAAACCGGGCCTTTACAAAGTTCTTGGGGCACACATCCACAACCAAATTGGAGGCTCCCAAATCTGTAACAACACAACAAATCAACAAGCATACATCAACAACAACAACTAGGGATCCAAAGAGGAGCACTAGCAAGGGGGCCCTCAAGCATAAGAGGGGGAAATGAAAAACGCTTCGGTGAGGATGTAGATCGGGGTCTTCTCCTTTGATTCTCCAAAGCACAAGTGATTTGGGTGGTTGAGGGAGGAGATCTGGCTATTTTGGTGTTCTTGGTGGCTCAGCAATGGAGGATGAAGATCTTAGGGTTTGAGCAAGCTTCCAAGGTAGGTGAAGGGGGGTATTTATACCCCACCTACTTTTCTGCCCGTTGGAGGTGAAACGCCGGCAGTGCCGGCCTTGAGACGCCGGCAGTGCCGGCCACTTTTCTGAAACTGCAGATCGACAGACAGGCCGGCAGTGCCGGGCCAAAAACGCCGGCAGTGCCGGGGTGTACACACCGGCAGTGCCGGCCCGGAGTTGCCGGCAGTGCCGGCCACGGCCAGGAGACAGCTTCTTCCTTCTTTTCTTTTCTTCCTTTTTGAGTGGGTCGAGATTTTCCGTGGTATCTTTTCCATAACTGTAAACCACTTAGCACACGGTTAAATTGTCACCGGTGTTGTTAACAAACACACAAAACTTAGAGATCATGAAATGTTCTTTCAATCTCCCCCTTTTTGGCGTTTGATGACAATACCGGGATTTTGCAAAGAATAGAGCAAGAAAATCATTGTGCTTGATATAAGAAAGAAACTCCCCCTAGATGTGTGCATGCGAGAAATTTATGCAAGAAAAATTGATGCACGCATTAGGTATGGAGCAACTCCCACTTTCAAGGTAGAAAGCACAATGCTCATAATATGTATAAGATAGATAATGTATGGACAAAGATAAAAGTTGAGATGTTAAGATCATACCCTTGCATACTGACATCCTCAACAATACAAGACAATAGTCTCAACCTCATGAACAAGAGTCCCATGACCATATCAAGTAGATGAACCCATAGACAATATGAGATATAAGATGGTCATACCAATTCATAACAATACTTTCAACCATATAGAATACCGAAGACCATAGCAATAGTTCACTCACTAAAAAGTCTTGCTCACCACACATAGAACACATAAAACACAAGATAATGTTCAACAAAAACATAGACGGTAAACGGAGGACACAAGCTTTAACGGAATGATAAAAAGCAAATGCTTGTGCCCTCAAACCCACGCAAATCCCGTGCAAGTCCTACTAGACCTTCTTCTCCCCCTTTGGCATCAAGACACCAAAAAGGAGAAAAGAAGCGATGCTACATCGTCCCATGAAGACTCAATCATCCTCGGAGGATTCCTCCGTATCTTCATCATCATCAGACTCGGCGGGCTCAACATCATCACTCGGGGGGCGCCGACGGCGAGAAGGACCGGGAAGACCAAGCTGTTCAAATTCAGTCACATTGCCATGCTTAGAGAGCCATTCTTCTTCAGGAGTGATGGCCTCCTCAGATCCACTTTCAACAGGAATATCCAACTTGCGCATGATGAGCTTTGTGTTCCTCCTGTCCATTTTCCGCTCCCTATGAGCCTGATACTGCCGCCTGTTGATGTCAGACTTGAGGCAGAACATCTTGGCCAACTTGGCCTCTATGCGAGCAAACCAGCCATTGTCAGCAGGAGGTGCAAACTCAAAATCAGAGTCTTCTTCAGCAGAATCCTCATCATTGGGAAGACGAGGAGGGTTGTCGTGAGTCTTGACCTTGAGATCCTTAGCCTTGTGAGGTGCCAAAACACCTACCTCATCAGAGAGTATGCCATATCCAGCATTGTCCCAACGTGAGCATATGAAGCGCATGAAGTAAGGGGCAAAAACAGGAGCCTTGCGAGCAATAATGCATGCCCAAAACTCATTCCACAGAAAGTCCATCACATCAAGCTGAATCCCAGAGTCACGGTGCTGATGAGAGAGATATAACAAGTTCCCAAGGTATCCATAGATCTGATCAACGCAACCAACCTTGGGATTAAGGACCTCTCGATAAATGCGGAGGAGGATGTCATACACCGGGCGAAGAAATTTCTGAGATCCATATACCACTTCTCCTTCAAGATAAAGATCAGCAAGGAGAGCCTTCTCAATGGGCTTGGGAGTGTTGTGAGCTCTAAAATATCCATCTGTATTGACAGGGAGCACAGGATAACCAAGGCAAGCTGCAAATTGGTCCCAAGTGCCATGTAGCAAGCGACCCTCTGTCATCCAAGTCATAGTCTTGGCATCATCATTGTCAACATAAACTGTGGCAAAGAATTGCCCAATCACATCCACACTGTAAGGCTGCTGGAACTTCATAAGAGGAAAGAGACCAAACTGCTCACAAATCTCTCGAGCTTCTGCAAAGTATTGGGCATGTTTATCCATGTGAGAAAAGTTGATGTGATGCATAGGAGCGACTTTGTAGGTGGCATGAGCATAGAGATCATCAAAAATCTTCTCTTGATACTTAGTCCAGAACAGCTCAGAGCAATTGGTGGCCTTGGGAGTGGTGTAGATGTTGGTCTGACGCAGTCGAGCATACTCATGATCGGGCCACTTCCCAACAGGCATGCCTCTCAACCTCCTGATGAGATTAGCTCAAGGTTCAACCGGAGCCATGTTCTTCTCCCGACGAGACGACTTCTTCACAGGTAGGACTTCAGCTTCAAAGTCACTCGGTAAAGTCCGTTTTCCTGAGTTGAAGCGATGAGGGTCACCACCTGCACCTGTGATAGCAATGGATGGAAGAAGCATAGGATAAGGTACACTAAAACAAAGCAAAACATGATAATCAAAGCATGGTGAATGAAGTGTTCAAGATACAAGAGAGGAGGCTGAAAGTGATCTGGCACAGCTACACCGGCAGTGCCGGGGTGGAAAGGGCGGCAGTGCCGGCCCAGCCGGCAGTGCCGGTTCGACAGAGGCGGCAGTGCCGGCCCGACCGGCAGTGCCGGTTTGGCAGGGGCGGCAGTGCCGGCAAACACGAAGTGCCACTAGATCTACTCTAGACTCAACCATTGTTCCTCAAACTTTCACACCACAATGCACAAGATCATCTACCTCTATGGCAAAACTTTCGGAGAGATTCAACCACCCTTCTTTCTTCTAGAGAGGTCTACCCATTCTAGAGAGGGAGAGAGAGGGGAGGAAGCTAACCGGAGGAGGAAGCCATGGAGGAGAGAGGGCACAGCCCGGATCCAGCCAACCAGAGGAGGAGGGAGGTCCCGGAACGGCGGCTGGAGGGCAGGGGCGACGGCGGCGGCGGCTGGGGTCGGATGGGAGGAGGGGACACACGCTGGGGAAGAAAAGGGCAGTTGCCCTAACCCCCCTGCGGGCCCACAACTTATCCCACGCCCACTGTCAACACCCGGATTTTTTAAGTCCGGATGCCTATTATGTCATACATCGCAATCCCAGGAAATTGTTGTTGCGAGGCATAATAGTTAAGTATCACAGTCATCATTCATTACAAACCATAATGTCTTACAACTTGGAATCACATGATCCATATTACACAAATAGTTGATCTATTGATCAACGAACAAACACAAGTTCATAGCGGAAGCGTAAGATACAAGGACTCTCTAGTCCACAGGCCAACGCTTGACGTTAGAAGCTCCTAGTTGTGGTAGACGTCCTGCTGATCGTCCTCCTCGTACTGCTGCTCGGCTTCATATTCTGGCCATTTGAATAGCCAGGGACAAAGCCGTGAGTACTTTAAGTACTCGCAAACTAATACTAAAGTAAGTACTAGCATTGTCATAAAGGTGTTCTAAGCTCTAAGTTTATTTGCATAAAGCCAATTTTATTTCATAAACACTTTTGTAAACAACTCCTCAAGTGCTAACTAACTCAAGTGGGAACATTAGTGTCATTCCCACAACTCTGTTGTGATTCAAAGTCAAAGTCACCTTTCAAATTTAAGTTCAAAAACATATAAATTCTGATGACGGAAACAGAATGGCCTTTCCAATTGTCCATATCCGCGGACGCGGCTATTCGAATAGTTCTACACTCTGCAGAGGTCGCACACTTGTGCCACAACATTTGATTACATCCGTCAGGGGTAAAACCCTGAATAATCGTAACTCAGTACGCGGATCATCAACCATTAACCTTTCACTTACACACCCTAGTATAGGCACCTCTCCCCATGAGCTTGGCCTCCCGGTGAAAACCAACTGTTAACCCGGGAATCGCAGGGCTTGGCCGTACAATTCACCTTCAATTCACATCATTTCTCAACAACGGAGGCAGCCTCAAGCATAACCCCTATGATGTGTGTTCAGAGGGAACCCATACTAAGACACATAAATTTCCAGCTAAGCCCTACCCATAATCAGGTATTGTGGGGGTACTCAAGAATTGGAATGGTATCGCATCCAATCAATCATCAGTTTTTAGCCCAAGTCACCAAGTCAACTTCAAGTGTCATATTCACCTTCAAAAACTTTCAATGGAAATGACTAATCATTCCAAGGTTTTCACCATCATCAACTCATCACACATGTTCCCATCTAGAGTAGTCAATTAGAATTAGCACTAGCCACTATGTGTGAGGGTGCTAAGTATTTGCTTCTAGGCTAAGTTTGATACTCTTGTACTAACTCCATACTAATCTAGTAGAATATAAATCACAAAGTACTTTGATAAAACAAAAGTAATTAAAGCTTGTAAAGTAAAAACTGGGAAATGGGATCATAAGCATGAAATAAATGGGGCAATGCCTTGCTCAAGGTGAGCTTTGCACTTTGCAAGAGTATTATCTTGCCTTGGTTGGAAAACTGGTCAAAGTGGTCTTCTTCTTCTGGAAGTAGACCTCCTCCTCCTCCTGGTACTCCTCGGTACTAGCGTCTAAAATACGAATACGGGGTACACAATCATCACACCAAACTAATCTACTAAACTAATGCACAAGCATGGTTCACACATTTAAACTAGCATCACTATTTACTATTAAGTTGGTGGATGTGTTTTTCTTATTATTTAAGAAAAATAATTTCCTCTCATACTAACTTAAATGTTACTTTGAATTAATTAGAGAAATAATTTCCTCTCCTTATCTTATTAAGATTTAATTTCTCTTATGCATAATGTGTGACCTAGGTTGACCCAAGTCAACCTCTTCACACTTAGCATTTGGAGAAAAGATTTAAATGAGGTGAGCACCTCATACTATTTAATTCTAGCATAACAAAGATTTAATATCACCACAATTCCTATGGGACCTAAATAACCAGAGTCTCCACTTCATTTGGAAATTGTGGTGACAAGATTTAAATGAGGGAAAATCCCACATAAGATTTAGTAATAGTTTTGGACAATATCTTTGACTAGAAAAATAGCCATAAAGGCATTTAAAACAACTAAACCCTGATCATTCAAAGTAAGCATAGCATTTTCTTGTAGAAACAATTAGTATAAGTGAAAAGTGAATTATTGGAGGTGGAATTTACTGAAAAGCATTTATGGTTGATTTTTAAGAATTATTATAAGGCAGAAAAGTCCCTGCCTTGTTTATTTTGCCATTTCATTTCTACAAAAGATCTAGGGTTCTAGTCAGTGGCAAAGTGTAGACCATTTCATAAGGTTTCCAAAAATATAAAGTTTGTAAAATTTGGCCAAGTAGATTTGTCACAATTGAATTTCAAAGTTTGCATCAGATTGTATATTTCATAAACTCGGAAATTCGAATTTGAATTGGTGGGCTCGCGCGGGAAAAAGAGTTGGGCCGGCCCACTTCGCGTCCAGCGCGAGCAGGCCGTCTGACGGCGGGACCCACACGTCAGCGGAACTAACTTACCGAACCGGTACGGGGAAGGAGAGACGTTGGATCAGGCGATGATCTAACGGCTGGAGGTTGTCGTCGTCGACGGCGAGAGGCAGTGGCGAGCGCGGCGGCAGCAGGGGGTCGGAGCCGTCGTCGGAGCTCCGGCGGTCGTCGGAGGGGTGCGCCGCGTCGTTGTCGATGATGGGGAGGCGCCTGGAAGCAGCGGCGCGTCCTGGGGCGGCCTCCTTCTCCGGCGAGCTTCGGCTACGGGCGGCGGCAACGAGCTAGCAATTGCAGCGGTGTGGTGGCTATCTGGTGAAATTGAGGCGGCGAGGAGAACTCTGGTGAGGTGGGGAAGAGATTGGCGTGCTCAGTTTGGACGGAGGAGTGCTCCTTTTATAGCGGCGAGAGGTGGCTGAGGCGCCCGGCTTGGTTCGCCATGGCCGCCGTCGGTCCAGGGCCGCGAAGAGCCAAGTGATGGGCGCGGAGTGTTGGCGACGTCCATGCGGTGCTGACGCGCTTGATTGTGAGGAAAACGAGGCACTACAGCGGCGGTGAGCTTGACGGGAAGCTTGCAGGTCATGGCGGGAGGGCGTGGACGCGGTCGTCGTCTGCGGCGTTCCCGCGGGCAAGTGGCCGTGTCCGAGCGGTGCGGTGTGCCGTCGCGCGTCATCGGCGTTGAGAGGGAGTGCGGAGGTGACGCAGGGGCGCGGGGCTTCGTCACGCTCTGGGCGTCCAGGGTGAGCGCCATGCGCGCTCTGGCGCGGCATGGGCGAGTCCTGGGCGTCCCTGGGCGCGCGTGTGCTGACGCGTGTGAACTCGATCTTGGTCAAGGGCTGGCATGAGCTCGTCCAGGGAGGTGAGAGGGAGACGTTTGACACGGTGTGGCATGCTGGAGATGACCAGGTGAGAGGATGGCACGATGAGGCCATGCCATGCCACGGCATGGCATGCTTGAGGTTGTTTAATCCAAACCTTGGTCAGTGCAAGTGGTGGTGATGGTGTGGTGAAGTGAGAGGGAAGCTCCAGGTGCAGAGAGAGCAAGATTGGACCAAGTCCAAGTAGAAAAATGAGGTATGGGCTTAAGTTAATACCACCTTTCGCAATGTGTTCGACAGAATGCCCGCAAGAAAATTATTTTCGAAATTTGAAATTCTTTTTGGTGGGTTGTATTCCAATATCAAGTGGAGCATTTTGGTGGTGGTGGTGGTCAAAATGGAATTGATATGCAAAATCACATTTTGCATATGATCTTGTTTTTGTGAGAAAGTTCCAACTTTGCTTGCTTCCCATTTGAAATTTGGTGATGAATTGGAGGGGGTGGTTTTGGGAAAAGTTGTAGTGCTTGATGTTGTCTTGGATGAGGTGAAAAGGTTTGACAAAGTTTAGAAATGGAAAGAAGAGAACCAGGGGCTCAAAGTGGCCATCAGACTAAAAATGGCACAAGTGACCATATTGCATGTATGTTGGAATTGAATTTGATTTTGGTTTGAGTTGAGTTTCTTCACTTCCAAAAGTATTTAAAAGTGTTTAGTAACCATCTTCAACCAATGGTGCAAGCCAAAGTGGTCTAGGTTAGGTATTTGCAAAAATGGCATAGGCCTTATGTGTGTGTAAAGTTGGTTTTATTATTTCTTTTCTATTTTCTTTTTATTTGACTTTGGGTGATCAAGTGATCATTGCTAGGGTTTTAGAGTGAGAGAGAACACATGAGCAAACATCATGGCAATTGCACACTCAAAATAATTCACAAGGTGATCTATATGCATAGACCTATATGATGAGAAAAAGTTTTTGTTTGCCCCAATTTTTGGATTCTTGAAATCTCTCTTGTTCATTTTGTTGAAACTTGGGATGTTACAAACCCTTCCCCCTTACAAAAGATCTCGTCCCGAGATCTAGAGAAAACTAGGTACTAAAGAGATTTGGGTATTCCTTCTTCATATCTTCCTCGCGTTCCCAGGTTGCTTCTTCTTCGGTGTGATTACTCCATTGTATTTTCAGGAACTTGATACTTCTAGTGCGGGTGGTCCTGAATGCTTCTTCAAGGATGCGAATAGGCACTTCGCGATAGGTTAGGTCCTTGTTGATATCAATGGCTCTGTGGTCGATGTTCTTGAATACTTCGGTCTTCTCAGGTACTTCTAGACACTTCCGAAGCAGTGAGATGTGAAACACATTGTGTACGGCGGACATCTCTTCCGGCAGTTCCAACTGATATGAGACTTCTCCTCGGCGATCCAGAATCTTGAATGGTCCGACATATCTGGGGGCGAGCTTTCCTTTAAGTTGGAATCTCTGCATTCCTTTGAGGGGTGAGACTTTGAGATACACAAAATCTCCGATTTCGAATGTCATCTCTCGGCGTCTCTTGTCGGCGTAGCTCTTCTGTCTGGATTGGGCGGTCTTGAGGTACTCACGGATCTTGTGCACCTTCTCTTCGGCTTCGCGGAGAACATCGGGGCCGAAGACTTGACTATCTCCGACTTCCGACCAGTTCAGAGGGGTACGGCATTTCCTTCCGTACAGGGCTTCAAAGGGGGCCATCTGTAAGCTGGCTTGATAGCTATTGTTGTAGGAGAATTCTGCATATGGTAGGCAGTCTTCCCATTTGGATCCGTACTCTAGCACACAGGCTCTCAACATATCTTCTAGTATCTGGTTGACTCTCTCTTCATCCGTCGATCTGTGGGTGGTATGCTGTGCTGAAATTCAGACGGGTTCCTAGTCCTTCATGTACTTTCTCGCCGAGAATCTTGAGGTGAATTGTGATCCTCTATCTGACACAATTGACTTCGGGGTTCCGTGCAGGCTGACTATTCTGGATATGTATAACTCAGCTAGCTTTGGGCCTTGGTATGTGGTCTTGACAGGGATGAAATGTGCAACCTTGGTCAACCTATCAATGACTACCCAAATGGAGTCATTTCCTCGGCTAGATTTGGGCAATCCTGTGATAAAGTCCATACCGATTAATCCCATTTCCACTCTGGAATCAGAAGGTTGCAACAGCCTCTGCGGGTCGTTGATGTTCTGCTTTGACTCGCTGACAGATATCACACTTGGCGATGTAGCTTCCTATCTCTCGCTTCATTCCGTGCCACCAGAATTGTTCCTTCAGGTCTTGGTACATCTTGGTACCTCCAGGGTGGATTGAGTAAAGGGTGTCATGGGCTTCTTGCAGAATGACTTGCTTCAAGTCAGAGTCCGATGGTACGCAGAGACGTTCTTTGTACCAAAGAACTCCGGCTTCGTCTATGGTGAATCCTGGTGCCTTTCCTGCAGCTATCTGACTCTTTATTCCGTCAATGCTGGCATTTCCCTTCTGGGCTTCCTTTATCTGGCTCATCAAAGTGGGTTGGAGTTCAATGTCATGAGGAATCCTTCGCTCACTAGCTCTAGTCTGAATTGTTCAAACTCTTGGTACAGGCTTGGTTGCTCTATTGCGATCATGGAGTTTAACTGACACGGCAGTCTGCTCAAGGCATCCGCTACCACATTGGCCTTGCCGGGGTGGTAGTGAATTTCCATGTCGTAATCCTTGATTAGTTCTATCCATCTGCGCTGTCTCATGTTCAGCTCTTTCTGGGTGAAAATGTACTTCAGGCTCTTGTGATCTGAATATATCTCGCATCGATTACCCATAAGGTAATGACGCCAAACCTTCAGGGCTAACACTACGGCTGCTAACTCCAAGTCATGGGTTGGATAGTTCTGCTCATGTTGCTTCAGTTGCCTTGATAGGTAAGATATCACTTTGCCTTCTTGCATCAACACACATCCAAGTCCAGTCTTGGATGCATCACAATAGACATCAAATGGCTTGGTGACATCGGGCATGATCAAAATTGGGGCTGTGGTTAATCTGAGCTTGAGTAGCTGAAAGCTTTCTTCACATTTGTCATTCCAGTCAAATTTCCGGTCCTTCTTCAGCAGTTGAGTCATTGGCCTTGCGATGCTTGAAAATCCTTCAACGAATCGGCGGTAATATCCCGCCAATCCTAGAAATGCTCGGACTTCCGTGCAGGTGGTTGGGGCCTTCCATTCCTCAACAGTTTTGATTTTTGCGGGATCTACAAGAATTCCTCCTGCGGACAAGATGTGCCCCGTGAATCCCACTTCTCTTAACCAAAACTCACATTTGCTAAACTTGGCGTACAACCGATGTTGCCTAAGGGTTTCTAGAACCACTTCCAAATGTTGCTCATGTTCTTCTTTCGATTTGGAGTAGATAAGGATGTCGTCGATGAAGACAACGACAAACTTATCCAGGAATTCCATAAAGATCTTATTCATGAGGTTCATGAAATAAGCGGGGCATTGGTCGGTCCAAAGGACATGACATTGTACTCATACAGTCCATATCTGGTGGTAAAAGGCAGTCTTTGGAATATCTGTTGCTCGAATCTTTAGTTGATGGTAACCTGTCCTCAGATCAATCTTTGAGAAAACTTGGGCACCGGTTAGCTGGTCAAACAGATCTTCTATCTTTGGCAAGGGATATTTGTTCTTGATGGTGACATCGTTAAGCTTACGATAATCCGTAACCAAACGAGTGGCACCGTCCTTTTTATCCACAAACAAAACTGGTGATCTCCAAGGCGACGCACTTGGTCGAATCAGACCTTTGTACAGCATATCATCCAGTTGCTTCTTCGCTTCTATCGATTCTGCGGGGTTCATGCTGTAGGCTCTCTGGGCTATGGGTCCTGTTCCAGGGATTAACTCGATGATAAACTCGATATCCCGGTCCGGGGGCATACCGGGTAGATCATCCGGAAACACATCAGGGTATCGACAAACGACCCTGATTTGATCCGTAGTTGGCTTTGCTACACTTTGGTTGCAGGTGAATTTTCTTGGTAGTTTTTCAGATAGGTGTTCTATTATTATTCCGGTGCTACTTGTCATGGTGATGGCCTTCTTGGCGCAGTCTATCAATCCATGATGTTTCGCCATCCAGTCCATACCCAGGACTACTTCCAATCCTTTTGTTCCCCGTAACAATCAAGTTTGCATAAAAGTCTATTTCATGGATTCGATGGGTACATCTTTGCAAAATTTTCTAGCTTTAGTTGTTGATCCAGGTATTTGAACTACCATGACATGTTTCAAGCTGATCGGTTGAATCTTACTAGTGCATACAAAATCTTCTGTAACAAACGAATGCGATGTCTCGAATCAAACAACACTCTTGCTGGTATTGAGTTAACGAGAGAACATACCCAGCACCACGTCGAGTGCTTCCTGGGCTTCCTCAGCATTCATGTGGTAGAGGCGACCTCCGCGGTTGTTCGGGTTGTTGGGGGCGAACTTCTTGCCGGTGGAGACACGGCGTTGCTGCTGAGCTGGTGGTGCGGGGTTGCCTGCGAGCTTGGCGAGCCTCTTGGGACACTCATTGGAGTAATGCCCCACTACACCACACTCATAGCAAGTGATGGTGGTCTTGTCCTGCTTGTTCGCGACGGGGATGGCATTGCTCCCGGTCCTTGGTGCGGTGTTGGAGTTGTTGTTGCTATTGTTGTTGTTGGGGGCTCTTGGCGGAGCGCGGTTGAAGTTGTTGTTGGTGTTGTAGTTGCTGTTGTTGTGATGGCCTCCTGGCCTGGGGTTTCCTCCACTCCGGTTCTGATAAACCGGACGTGACATCTGTGCATTGGGCTTGTTGGTTCTGAAACCTCCGCCTGAGTTGGGGCGGTACCTTGGGGCATTGCTGGGCCCACTCTGATTCATCATGCGGCGCTTGCGGTTCTCGCTGGCTTGGTGCAGTTTGCCTTCCATCTGGATGGCGGAGTCCACAAGGGCTTCGAGGTCGGCAAAGGGGATGTTGATCAACACAGTCTGCATCTCATCATGCAGTCCGTTCAGGAACCTTTCCTTCCTCTTCTCGGTAGTGTCGGTCTCATCCGGCGTACCTTGACAGTGTGAGAAACTTGTCGCGGTATTCCACCACGGACATCCGGCCTTGCTTCAGTTCACGGAACTCATCTCTCATCTTCTTTATCAGACCCGGGGGCACATGGTACTTGCTGAACTTGAGCTTGAAATCAGTCCAAGTCATGAACTGTCCTGCGTTCATGGCACGGGTGCTTGTCCACCAAGCTCTTGCTGGTCCTGCTAAGTAGTGCGTGGCAAACAGCACTTTCTCATTCTCTTCCACTCCAGCTACTTCTAGATTGTTCTCCATAGTTTGGAGCCAATCATCTGCATCAAGTGGTTCCTCAGTCTTGCTGAAAACTGGCGGGTTGGTATTCTGGAAGTTCTTGAGCTTAGATCCTGGATGATCATGGTGGCCTTGATTGTTGTTGACAAGCTGTTGGAGTGCTGCAATGTTGGCTTGCCTTTCAGCTCTTTCTGCTTCTCTATCTTCCAGCATAACTTGCAACATCTGCATCATAGCATCTTGGTTCGTGTTGCGAGTTGGAGGGGCCATCTGAGTATTGAGATTGATCATGAGAAAAGAGGGAAATTTCTATGGCTTGTTTTGTGGTTGAGTTCACAAGTTTAAAACTTGAAGTCTTTTCATGATGACACAAACATACATTCATTCATAGCAAACAACACACATTACAAGCTAACACACTAAGGGTTTTAAGAACCCTTCTTCTCCAAACTACGATACATGGGGCGGGATACAACTCACACCTACGATAGTGCATAAGTGAACTACTCCTCCTCCTCATCAACATCGATGGGGGTGTGGTCATCATCCTCGTCGTCCAGGAAGTCGTAGTCTTCCCCCTCGGTGTTCTCATCCTCCTCGAAGTCGTCGTCGTCACTCAGGTAGTTGCTTCCTCCCTGAATGTCTTCTCCATCTTCCTCCATCTTCTTCATCTGCTCTTCTTGGGCCTTGACAGTGGCCTCAAGTGCTGCGATCTTCGCGCGGAGGCGGTCGATAGTGGCATCCTTCTTTGCGCGCTGCTGGCGGAGAGTCCTGCGGTCCTTGGCGAGCATCTTGATGCAGTCGCCCTGCTCGATGATGCGGGCGTGAGTCTGGTTGGCGTACTCACGGGAGTGGTCGAGATCCTGCTGAGTGTGGTACAGCATGAAGTCGAGATGCTCCACGTGGTGCTTCAGCTGCGGGTGCGATGACATGTCCATGGGTTCTCCAGCGGAGTTACGCCTCGCAAGGTGAGAAAAGCGAGGGTGCTGGAGTGCCTCCCCGCTCATCCCGCACAAGCGTGCGAGTCCCTCCTGAAGGCCGCGAGCAAGTCCGTCCAGCCAGTTGCTCTCCATGAAGGAGAAGAGGATCCTCTCAGAAGTGGGAGGCTCCATCTTGCCCCTCAAGTCAGCGGTGATGATCCACTGCAACTCGCCTCCTGGCTGGTTCGCGATCTGCGATCCGTGGAACTCCGGGTGCGGGCGACCAAGGTGGTCGGACAGGGCGTTGAGGTCGTGCTCGAAGATCAAGCTTCCCCCATTCCCAAGCTGGTAAAACTTCGTGTTCACGGGCTCCATCTGAAAGTGAAGTAAAGGATTAAGTTAGAGAAGTGAACAAGTGTGGCAAAATTTTAGTTATATTTCTAAGGAAGAGCATGACTTCTGGTTTTTCCAAAGAGCTCAAGGAGAAGACAAGATTAAAATTTTTAGAAATACTTCATTTCTTCTTGAAACTCAATTTTTCAGAACGTCCATTTCTAACTAGGGTCTCCTAAGGTCAAACAATGGCTCTGATACCAACTTGTCAACACCCGGATTTTTAAGTCCGGATGCCTATTATGTCATACATCGCAATCCCAGGAAATTGTTGTTGCGAGGCATAATAGTTAAGTATCACAGTCATCATTCATTACAAACCATAATGTCTTACAACTTGGAATCACATGATCCATATTACACAAATAGTTGATCTATTGATCAACGAACAAACACAAGTTCATAGCGGAAGCGTAAGATACAAGGACTCTCTAGTCCACAGGCCAACGCTTGACGTTAGAAGCTCCTAGTTGTGGTAGACGTCCTGCTGATCGTCCTCCTCGTACTGCTGCTCGGCTTCATATTCTGGCCATTTGAATAGCCAGGGACAAAGCCGTGAGTACTTTAAGTACTCGCAAACTAATACTAAAGTAAGTACTAGCATTGTCATAAAGGTGTTCTAAGCTCTAAGTTTATTTGCATAAAGCCAATTTTATTTCATAAACACTTTTGTAAACAACTCCTCAAGTGCTAACTAACTCAAGTGGGAACATTAGTGTCATTCCCACAACTCTGTTGTGATTCAAAGTCAAAGTCACCTTTCAAATTTAAGTTCAAAAACATATAAATTCTGATGACGGAAACAGAATGGCCTTTCCAATTGTCCATATCCGCGGACGCGGCTATTCGAATAGTTCTACACTCTGCAGAGGTCGCACACTTGTGCCACAACATTTGATTACATCCGTCAGGGGTAAAACCCTGAATAATCGTAACTCAGTACGCGGATCATCAACCATTAACCTTTCACTTACACACCCTAGTATAGGCACCTCTCCCCATGAGCTTGGCCTCCCGGTGAAAACCAACTGTTAACCCGGAACTGCATGAGCTTGGCCGTACAATTCACCTTCAATTCACATCATTTCTCAACAACGGAGGCAGCCTCAAGCATAACCCCTATGATGTGTGTTCAGAGGGAACCCATACTAAGACACATAAATTTCCAGCTAAGCCCTACCCATAATCAGGTATTGTGGGGGTACTCAAGAATTGGAATGGTATCGCATCCAATCAATCATCAGTTTTTAGCCCAAGTCACCAAGTCAACTTCAGTGTCATATTCACCTTCAAAAACTTTCAATGGAAATGACTAATCATTCCAAGGTTTTCACCATCATCAACTCATCACACATGTTCCCATCTAGAGTAGTCAATTAGAATTAGCACTAGCCACTATGTGTGAGGGTGCTAAGTATTTGCTTCTAGGCTAAGTTTGATACTCTTGTACTAACTCCATACTAATCTAGTAGAATATAAATCACAAAGTACTTTGATAAAACAAAAGTAATTAAAGCTTGTAAAGTAAAAACTGGGAAATGGGATCATAAGCATGAAATAAATGGGGCAATGCCTTGCTCAAGGTGAGCTTTGCACTTTGCAAGAGTATTATCTTGCCTTGGTTGGAAAACTGGTCAAAGTGGTCTTCTTCTTCCTGGAAGTAGACCTCCTCCTCCTCCTGGTACTCCTCGGTACTAGCGTCTAAAATACGAATACGGGGTACACAATCATCACACCAAACTAATCTACTAAACTAATGCACAAGCATGGTTCACACATTTAAACTAGCATCACTATTTACTATTAAGTTGGTGGATGTGTTTTTCTTATTATTTAAGAAAAATAATTTCCTCTCATACTAACTTAAATGTTACTTTGAATTAATTAGAGAAATAATTTCCTCTCCTTATCTTATTAAGATTTAATTTCTCTTATGCATAATGTGTGACCTAGGTTGACCCAAGTCAACCTCTTCACACTTAGCATTTGGAGAAAAAGATTTAAATGAGGTGAGCACCTCATACTATTTAATTCTAGCATAACAAAGATTTAATATCACCACAATTCCTATGGGACCTAAATAACCAGAGTCTCCACTTCATTTGGAAATTGTGGTGACAAGATTTAAATGAGGGAAAATCCCACATAAGATTTAGTAATAGTTTTGGACAATATCTTTGACTAGAAAAATAGCCATAAAGGCATTTAAAACAACTAAACCCTGATCATTCAAAGTAAGCATAGCATTTTCTTGTAGAAACAATTAGTATAAGTGAAAAGTGAATTATTGGAGGTGGAATTTACTGAAAAGCATTTATGGTTGATTTTTAAGAATTATTATAAGGCAGAAAAGTCCCTGCCTTGTTTATTTTGCCATTTCATTTCTACAAAAGATCTAGGGTTCTAGTCAGTGGCAAAGTGTAGACCATTTCATAAGGTTTCCAAAAATATAAAGTTTGTAAAATTTGGCCAAGTAGATTTGTCACAATTGAATTTCAAAGTTTGCATCAGATTGTATATTTCATAAACTCTGGAAATTCGAATTTGAATTGGTGGGCTCGCGCGGGAAAAAGAGTTGGGCCGGCCCACTTCGCGTCCAGCGCGAGCAGGCCGTCTGACGGCGGGACCCACACGTCAGCGGAACTAACTTACCGAACCGGTACGGGGAAGGAGAGACGTTGGATCAGGCGATGATCTAACGGCTGGAGGTTGTCGTCGTCGACGGCGAGAGGCAGTGGCGAGCGCGGCGGCAGCAGGGGGTCGGAGCCGTCGTCGGAGCTCCGGCGGTCGTCGGAGGGGTGCGCCGCGTCGTTGTCGATGATGGGGAGGCGCCTGGAAGCAGCGGCGCGTCCTGGGGCGGCCTCCTTCTCCGGCGAGCTTCGGCTACGGGCGGCGGCAACGAGCTAGCAATTGCAGCGGTGTGGTGGCTATCTGGTGAAATTGAGGCGGCGAGGAGAACTCTGGTGAGGTGGGGAAGAGATTGGCGTGCTCAGTTTGGACGGAGGAGTGCTCCTTTTATAGCGGCGAGAGGTGGCTGAGGCGCCCGGCTTGGTTCGCCATGGCCGCCGTCGGTCCAGGGCCGCGAAGAGCCAAGTGATGGGCGCGGAGTGTTGGCGACGTCCATGCGGTGCTGACGCGCTTGATTGTGAGGAAAACGAGGCACTACAGCGGCGGTGAGCTTGACGGGAAGCTTGCAGGTCATGGCGGGAGGGCGTGGACGCGGTCGTCGTCTGCGGCGTTCCCGCGGGCAAGTGGCCGTGTCCAGGCGGTGCAGTGTGCCGTCGCGCGTCTACTGGCGTTGAGAGGGAGTGCGGAGGTGACGCAGGGGCGCGGGGCTTCGTCACGCTCTGGGCGTCCAGGGTGAGCGCCATGCGCGCTCTGGCGCGGCATGGGCGAGTCCTGGCGTCCCCGGGCGCGCGTGTGCCGACGCGTGTGAACTCGATCTTGGTCAAGGGCTGGCATGAGCTCGTCCAGGGAGGTGAGAGGGAGACGTTTGACACGGTGTGGCATGCTGGAGATGACCAGGTGAGAGGATGGCACGATGAGGCCATGCCATGCCACGGCATGGCATGCTTGAGGTTGTTTAATCCAAACCTTGGTCAGTGCAAGTGGTGGTGATGGTGTGGTGAAGTGAGAGGGAAGCTCCAGGGTGCAGAGAGAGCAAGATTGGACCAAGTCCAAGTAGAAAAATGAGGTATGGGCTTAAGTTAATACCCTGCCTGCAATGTGTTCGACAGAATGCCCGCAAGAAAATTATTTTCGAAATTTGAAATTCTTTTTGGTGGGTTGTATTCCAATATCAAGTGGAGCATTTTGGTGGTGGTGGTGGTCAAAATGGAATTGATATGCAAAATCACATTTTGCATATGATCTTGTTTTTGTGAGAAAGTTCCAACTTTGCTTGCTTCCCATTTGAAATTTGGTGATGAATTGGAGGGGGTGGTTTTGGGAAAAGTTGTAGTGCTTGATGTTGTCTTGGATGAGGTGAAAAGGTTTGACAAAGTTTAGAAATGGAAAGAAGAGAACCAGGGGCTCAAAGTGGCCATCAGACTAAAAATGGCACAAGTGACCATATTGCATGTATGTTGGAATTGAATTTGATTTTGGTTTGAGTTGAGTTTCTTCACTTCCAAAAGTATTTAAAAGTGTTTAGTAACCATCTTCAACCAATGGTGCAAGCCAAAGTGGTCTAGGTTAGGTATTTGCAAAAATGGCATAGGCCTTATGTGTGTGTAAAGTTGGTTTTATTATTTCTTTTCTATTTTCTTTTTATTTGACTTTGGGTGATCAAGTGATCATTGCTAGGGTTTTAGAGTGAGAGAGAACACATGAGCAAACATCATGGCAATTGCACACTCAAAATAATTCACAAGGTGATCTATATGCATAGACCTATATGATGAGAAAAAGTTTTTGTTTGCCCCAATTTTTGGATTCTTGAAATCTCTCTTGTTCATTTTGTTGAAACTTGGGATGTTACACCCACAGCGGCAGTGCCTCCCAGCCGAGGCCGGCAGTGCCGGCACCACCGGCAGTGCCGGTGTGAATGCGCCGGCAGTGCCGCCGAAACTGCCCACAGCCCAAAAACCCTCGAAATTTTGCGGAGTTTTAGAGTATGGAGATAGATATGGTTTCTTTAGGAAAGGTGGGGCTTAGGATAGAGAGGGAGCACAGTTGATGGTACGATATCACCCATATTTGCAAAATATTGCAAATGAAGACCAAACATGAGTGATTTCCCATAAACAAAGAGATGTCAATAAAAACCAATGAAGATCCAAATAACTCCAACTCTTCACAAAGAAGAGTGTGGTGGCCTAGGCCACCATATATGAGTGATGTGACATGGCACCGCGAAGATATATCTTGGGTCCAAGTCACTACTCATCATTGAAGCTCACATATCAACACATGATATTAAGAGAATGATTTCTTAATGTTGGCATTATGGGGGGAGGGATAGCTCAATAATTTAAACCGCACTCCCCCTATTTCCATGCCCACATCTAAACCAAATAAAGTTTTGAGACAAAGGTGTGTTTGCAAGATGGTCAAGCTATACTCCTTGAATCAATGATGTTTAGCTCATTCCTCAAATAAGTGAACCTTGCTCCATCAAGAGGCTTCGTGAATATATCGGCAAGTTGATCTTTGGTTGGAGCATGGATAAGCTCAATATCACCGCGGGCAACATGATCCCTAATGAAATTATTTCGGATCTCAATATGCTTCGTTCTTGAATGTTGCACCGGATTATAGGCAATCTTGATGGCACTTTCATTGTCACACAATAGAGGCACTTTGTCACAAATGACACCGTATTCCTTTAAAGTTTGCCTCATCCATAACAATTGAGTACATCCACTTGCGGCGGCAACATATTCGGCTTCGGCGGTGGAGAGAGATATACAATTTTGCTTCTTAGAAGACCAACACACCAAGGACCTACCAAGGAATTGGCAAGCTCTGGAAGTTGATTTCCTATCATCCTTGTCACCCGCCCAATCCGCATCGGTATAACCATTGAGAATAAAGCTTGAGCCTTTGGGGTACCAAATACCATATCTTGGGGTATCAACCAAATATCGAAAGATTCTTTTGAGATCTATCATGTGGCTCTCCCTAGGAGAAGCTTGATACCTTGCACACACACCAACACTCAACACTATGTCCGGTCTAGATGCACAAAGGTAAAGCAAGGATCCAATCATGGAGCGATATACCTTTTGATCCACCTCTTTACCATTGGGATCAAGTGCAAGATGACATTTGGTAACCATAGGAGTGGCGACACCTTTCATCTCGGTCATCTTGAACCTCTTGAGCATGTCTTGGAGATATTTTGCTTGGTTGATGAAGGTTCCTCCTCTCAATTGCTTGATCTCAAAACCAAGGAAGAACTTCATCCCTCCCATCATAGACATCTCAAACCTATCGGTCATAAGCTTTGAGAATTCATCATTGAAAGCTTTGTTAGTAGAGCCAAAGATAATATCATCAACATATAATTGGCAAACGAAAAGCTCCCCATTGACCCTCTTAGTAAAAAGAGTGGGATCGATTAGCCCAACATCAAACCCACGGTCTACCAATAATTCCTTAAGGTGCTCATACCAAGCTCTAGGAGCTTGTTTGAGGCCATAAAGAGCTTTATCGAGCTTGTAGACATGGTTAGGGAAGTTGAGATCCTCGAACCCCGGAGGTTGCTTAACATAAACCTCTTCATGAATAGGACCATTAAGAAATGCACTTTTCACATCCATTTGTTGTAACTTAAAGTTATGATGCGATGCATAAGCAAGAAGGATACGGATGGACTCAAGACGAGCCACGGGAGCATAGGTTTCTCCAAAGTCAATTCCCTCAACTTGAGAGAACCCTTGAGCCACCAATCTTGCCTTGTTCCTCACAACATTCCCAAACTCATCTTGCTTGTTCTTGAATATCCATTTAGTGCCAATAACATTGCGGCACCCCTTTGGCTTCTCTACTAAAGTCCACACTTTGTTGCGCTTGAGGTTGTTGAGTTCTTCGTGCATAGCTTCCAACCAATCCGAATCTTCAAGGGCTTCAAAAACTTTCTTGGGTTCCACTAAGGAGATATAAGCATGGTGGTTGCTAAAATTAGCCAATTACCTTCTTGTGGAAACCTTTGCCCTTATATCACCAAGAACCTTATCATGAGTGTGATCACGGAGCTCAAGGTTCATTTCTCTTCTTGCTAGACGACGGGCCTCGATCTCCTCCTTGGTTCTTCTTGGCCTTGGAGGTTTCACTTGATCAACTTGATCTTTTGGGTCCCCGTCTTGACCTTCAACTTGAGAAACTACAATCTCTTGTGGGTGCTCAACATCATGTGCTTGATCTTGGACATCATTTGGTGCGGAGCAAATATCAAATGGATACTCGTCGGAACCATCATGAATTCTTGGTTGATCATGACCTTGATCTTGACCTTGATCTTGTCCTTGATCTTGTCCTTGATCTTTTCCTTGATCTTGCACACTAGAGGGAGGGTTTTGTTCTTGTTCTTGGGTTGGTGCATCATTTGCTTCACTTGATGAGGTTTGTTGATGTTGAGAAGATGAGGGCTCCACCGTGGTAGAGCATAGTCCTTCCCGAGACGCCACACCGTGTCCCTCAATGGGGCGGAAAAATCCCACACCCATTCTTACTATGGCATCTTGAGGTATTTCATCACATGCACAAACATCAACTTGCCCCACTTGGGAGCCATCATTTTCTTCGAACTTCACACTACAAGATTCAATGATAATCCCGGAGGATACATCAAAGATTCTATAAGTGTGAGATTCGGCACCGTAACCAACAAATATACCCTCCAAAGCTTTAGGAGCAAATTTAGACAAACGAACCCCTTTGATTTTGTAGAAACACTTGCACCCGAACACCTTGAAGTATGAGATATTAGGCTTGTTCCCGGTGAGTATTTCATATGGAGTCTTGTTCAAGCCCTTGCGGAGATAGAGCCGGTTGGAGGAGTGACAAGCGGTGGAGATGGCTTCGGCCCAAAAGTTATAGCGGGATTTATACTCCGCCATCATAGACCTTGCCATATCCATAAGAGTCCGGTTCTTCCTCTCCGCAACACCATTTTGTTGAGGGGTGTAAGCAGCGGAATATTGATGACGAATCCCCTCATCACTAAGAAAATCATTGAGTGTGTAGTTCTTGAACTCGGAGCCGTTGTCACTTCTTATTGCCATAATGAGAAGGTTGTGTTGGCGTTGCACCTCGGTAGCAAAGTCAATGAATATTTGTTGAGTCTCATCTTTCGTCTTGAGAAAGTCGACCCAAGTGTATCTTGAGTAGTCATCGACAATCACCAAGCAATGTTTCTTCGCACCAAGACTTGCATGAGTAACGGGACCAAAGAGATCCACATGAAGGAGCTCCAAGATCCTCTTGGAAGAGATGATGGTCTTGCTTGGATGCGGAGAGTCATGCATTTTGCCTTCAACACAAGCCCTACAAACACGATCTTTGGCAAAAGACACATTTTCCATTAGTCCCACAATATGGTTCCCCTTGTGAAAACTTTGCAAAGTTCTCATGTTGACATGGGCTAGGCGGCGATGCCACAACCAACCCACGTCCGCCTTTCCGAATAGGCACATCGCACTTGACGTGGTGGTCCCCGAAACGTCCACCACATACAAGTTGTGTTCGCGATACCCAACGAATGCGACTTTTAGAGTCTTGCTCCACAAGAGGACCACAATATCATTATCAATAAAGACGGCGAAACCCATCTTGCCAAGGGCGGAAACGGAAAGCAAATTGTAACCAAGGGATTTGACAAGCATGACATCCACAAGAGTAATGTTGTGTGCAATCACAACCTTGCCAAAACCCAATACCTCGGATGTAGAATTATCGCCAAAGGAGACGGTGATATCATTTATGTTAGGCCTCAACTCCTTGACGAGGTTCTTGCCGCCGGTCATATGACTTGTACATCCACTATCAAGTACCCATTTTGAACCTCCCATGGCATAGTCCTACATGAGATCAATTCTTGGATTTAGGTACCCATTTTTCAATGGGTCCTCTTTTGTTAGCAACAAGGGTCTTTGGAACCCAAATAGACCAAGCAACATAACCATCATATGGACCAACATATTTAGCATAGACATCACCATAATAATCTTTAAAGAGAACATAGTGAGGGTTATCCAATCCCGCACCATCATCATTAATGGTGTTGCCCTTTCGGGTTTCACCATTAGCTTTCTCATGTGCGGGCTTGGTCTTTTTCTCGTTTGCCTTTTTAGCCTTGGTATTAAAACCAAGTCCCTCCTTCCCATTGTTTGATCTTTGCTTACTCAAAAGATCATCCAAGGAAAGTTTACTTTGGGGAGAGGAGGTCCTAGCAAGTTCATCTTTCAACCTAGCATTTTCCTCAATTATATTTGCATGATCACATGAAGGAGTAGAGGTACTAGGTATGTCATATGAAGCAAGCCTAATTTGAAGTTGCTCATAAGACTCGGAGAGGAGAGAGTATTCACTCTTCAAGGCTTTGTGAGCCTTGTCTAGTTCATCTAGATCCTTCACAAGTTTCTCATGATCAACACCAAATTTGGCCTTTTCCTTTATAAGCACTTTAGTCTTAGCTCTAGCAAGATCTCTAGCTTTAGTGAGCTTGTTAATTTTATCTTGAGGCTCTTCAAGAGTTTCTAGCCTCTCCTCAAGAGAAGCTATAGTTTCTTGACTTTCCTCAAGAGCATTTTTAAGAGCATGGATTTCAAGAGAGTCTTCTCTCTCTATTTGACCCTTTTTCTCAAGCATATCACTTTGTTGAGCTATACGAACCATGAGACTAGAAACATGCTTCTTAGTGTTACCTTGTAGGTTACTAATGAACTCATCAAACTCTAGCATCTCTTGTTTCACTTTTAGACTAGCGGGGTCAACCCCTAGATCATTAGCAATGTTAGGCAAAGAGGGGTTAGGAGATGATACCTCGGAAGATTTAGCCATAAGGCAACTTTTTTCCTCCACATGAATGACCTCATTGGGGGATTCACTTGGTGATGAAGAGTTAGTGGAGAGGGAGGCAAGAGCGACCAATCCATTAGAGGTTGCATCTTCTTCATCATCAACATCATCATCTCCGGAGGTATACTCTTCTTGAGTTGATAGCACAATAGGTGTGTCCAAGGAGGACCTTGCCATGAAGCAATGTGCATTCTTGATATGAGGGTTCTCATTGGGAGATTCAAAGAGAGATGAAGAGGGTGTGTTGGTGGTGACGATGGCGGCCAATTCCTTTGAGCTTTCTTCATTTTCATCACCACTAGAACTTTCAACTTCATCGGAAGAATATTCTTCCCTTGTTACTAGCACAACTCTTGAGGGCCTCTTGCCCTTCTTGGTCTTGTTGTTGTAGAACTTCTTGTTTAGGGGCTTTGAATATTTGCCCTTTGAGTCTTTGCTCTTGTCCTTGGGAATGAGCCTCCCATTATGAAGCTCTCTATTCTCATAGGGGCATTCGGCAATAAAGTGGCGCTTGTCATCACAATTGTAGCATGATCTTGTCTTTGGACCAAAGCTAGTGAACCCACTTTTGTTGTTCCTCTTGATGTTGTCTTCCTTGGACTTGGAGGGATCAACCCAAAAGGATTTTGCATGGAAGGCCATGTGATCATGGTAGTGGCATTGCAAATCTTCCGGATAGGTCATACTCCAAGATGCCCTATAAGATTCTTGAGGAATCACTTCTTCAACGGAGTTGACCACCAAGGCAAGGTTGGAACCTTTTGCCATCCCAAGAGCACGATTGCGAGAATCATGAGAGGTTTCCTCAAGCACCTTGAGAGCTTGCAATTCGTGCACGACTTGTTGAGAGGTGAGAGAGGAATAGCATTCCCTTCCCACAAGAGTCTTGACATCAATGGGTACAAATGGCATCATGCATTCAGTGTACTTCTCCTTGATCCAAGAATCATTGATGTGGGTGGCACCAATAAGCCGGAAGGCATCGGCAACGGTGAGAAGTCTTCCATACATGTCTTCATGATCTTCATCCGGTAGCCTCATGAACCCTTCGGCTTTATTCTTGAGAGCATTGTACTTGTTCCTCCTTGTGCTCTCACTTCCAATGCAACTAGTGGTCAAACCATCCCAAGCTTCCTTGGCGGTGGTGTAGTTCCGGACACGATGCAATTCCTTTGTCCCCACACTAGTTTGAATCATGTGCAAGGCGGTGTTGGTGAGTTGACTATCAACCGCTTCTCTTCTAGTCAACTTGTTGGGGTTGTATGGCTTGAAGCCCTCCAAGATGATTCTCCATAATTCATTGGAGGCACTACAAACATGAGAGCGGAACTCAAATCACCAAGTATCGAAATTATCAATAGAAAACTTAGGTGGGTCGCCCCGAATGTTCAAATGAGGATGGGGAACCGGTATATCGGGTGATTGGAAAGGTGGAGGTACTCGATTGTAGCTCTCACTTTCACTAGTTCCCTTGGGAGATGCAACGGGGGATTTAATAGTGTTTAAGTTATCACCTTCCACGGGTTTGGTAGATGAGGGTAAGTCCGAAGCCTCTCCCTCATCTAACGCACCCGTGTCTTTTACCTCTACACTAGGAGCCTTGGGAAGGGCCGGAGCCAAAAGCTCGGCAATCATCTTTTTCATGCTTTCCATTTGGGCTTCCATGGAGGACTTCAACGAATTGAAGTCTTCCACGGAGACTATCTTGGTGGCCCCTTCCGAGGACTCCTCGTCCGGCATACTTAGGCGGTTAAGCCCGAAATAAGAGCCGAGGCTCTGATACCAATTGAAAAGGATCGTATGCCGCACCTAGAGGGGGGGGGGGGTGAATAGGTGCTAACCAATTTTTAGTTCTTTTTCAACTTAGGCTTGACACAAAGGTAAATTCTCTAGATATGCAACTAAGTGAATTTACCTATATGACAAGGATATCAACTAAGCAAGATATAGCTACGCAATAAGAGATAGAATGGGATAGAGGTAACCGAGAGTGGAGCACGCGATGACACGGAGATGATTCCCGTAGTTCCCTTCCTTTGCAAGAAGGTACGTCTACGTTTGGAGGAGTGTGGTTGCTACGCAAGCCAAACCAACAGCCATGAAGGCTTCACTCAGATCTCCTGTGAGCAACGCCACGAAGGCCTAGCCCACTTCCACTAAGGGATTTCCTCGAGGCGGAAACCGGGCCTTTACAAAGTTCTTGGGGCACACATCCACAACCAAATTGGAGGCTCCCAAATCTGTAACAACACAACAAATCAACAAGCATACATCAACAACAACAACTAGGGATCCAAAGAGGAGCACTAGCAAGGGGGCCCTCAAGCATAAGAGGGGGAAATGAAAAACGCTTCGGTGAGGATGTAGATCGGGGTCTTCTCCTTTGATTCTCCAAAGCACAAGTGATTTGGGTGGTTGAGGGAGGAGATCTGGCTATTTTGGTGTTCTTGGTGGCTCAGCAATGGAGGATGAAGATCTTAGGGTTTGAGCAAGCTTCCAAGGTAGGTGAAGGGGGGTATTTATACCCCACCTACTTTTCTGCCCGTTGGAGGTGAAACGCCGGCAGTGCCGGCCTTGAGACGCCGGCAGTGCCGGCCACTTTTCTGAAACTGCAGATCGACAGACAGGCCGGCAGTGCCGGGCCAAAAACGCCGGCAGTGCCGGGGTGTACACACCGGCAGTGCCGGCCCGGAGTTGCCGGCAGTGCCGGCCACGGCCAGGAGACAGCTTCTTCCTTCTTTTCTTTTCTTCCTTCTTTTCTTTTCTTCCTTTTTGAGTGGGTCGAGATTTTCCGTGGTATCTTTTCCATAACTGTAAACCACTTAGCACACGGTTAAATTGTCACCGGTGTTGTTAACAAACACACAAAACTTAGAGATCATGAAATGTTCTTTCATCAGGAAGCTTGACGTCGAAGTAATCGACAGTGGGCCGAACAGAAATTACAACGCCGCCTATATTATAGGCGACATTGGGCGAACCATTACGGCGGCAGAAGAAAATGCGCTTCCATAGCGCCCAGTTAGGCTGGACGCCAAGGAAGGCCTCGCACAAAGTGATGAAAATGGAGATGTGGAGGATTGAATTTGGCGTGAGGTGGTGGAGTTGCAAACCATAGACAAAGAGCAGTCCGCGGAGAAAAGGATGAATAGGGGCGGAAAAACCGCGGATGAGGTGGTCGACAAAACTTACCCGGTACCCCATTGGAGGGGTTGGGTAGCTCTCCTCACTGGGGAAGCACAATGCCTTGGGTTTCTTGCTGATCCCCAGCTTCTTCAGCATATTGACGTCTTGAGTGGAAATTTTGGATCTTTCCCACTCCGCCGCTCCAAGATCCACGGCGGCCATGGAGGATTCCGGCGTGCTGTGCCTTGTCAATCGACGCGGTGGCATCAACAATGGCGCAGGGTTTGCAGCTTGGAAGTGAGGAGCTTAGGAGATTGTGGATTGCAGGAGGAAATTTGCAGATGAGAAAAGGAGGACGGCGCGAGCGGAAGTGCTCAAGGAGGAAGACGATGATCTTATATAAGGGTGCGGCAAAACGACGAACCGTTGGATAAGGAATATGTGTGACAGATGATAGCCACGTGGCAACAAGGGTAAAAAAGTAATTTAACGTTGGGGAAGTTACGGTGCGTGTGCCCGAAAAAGCGGAGGACGTGTGTCCCCCACCTGCACGACGTGTCAAGAAAGTGGATCAATTGGGCCCGCATGGCAGCGAGAACATACTGGTCGCAAAATTCTGACTGGCAATCGTGGCTATCGTCAGCAATAACGTCACCTTGGCAGAAGGAAAAATTCGACTACACAACTTCATAAAAGGTGACATGGAAAAATAATGCTGAGCCTTTGATCAAATACAAGTTTCTGACCAAATGCTCGGGGGCTACTTTGGAAAAAAGGAAAAAAAGATCTAGACAGACAAAATAGAAATGGCGTGAGCCTATGACCAAATACAAATATTTGTTCATAGCCTCGGGGGCTACTCCCATCGGGAGCGCTGTTCGCGCACCCGAGGAATTATAAAACTTCGGGAGATAAAAAGAGAATATAGCGGCATGAGGCGTGGAGCCTACAACCAAGAACAAGTCCTTGGCTGTAGCCTCGGGGGATACTCCCATCGGAAACGCTGCTCGCGTGCCCGATGAAATTATAAAGAAGAAAGAAAAGAAAGAGAAAAAGAAAGATAGAAGAGCAAAAGAGTATATTTCGAGTTATAATTAACTCTACATATACTCCCATCGGGAGAGTAGTATAAGTCATCTTTGACTCGATAAAATGTGCCATTCCAACAGCCGAAAAAGCACTCGACAATATATTCTCAGAACGCCAAAGTTGCGATCAATTTCTGAATGCCGCAAATTTGCGAAGGTAAGACCCCAGATCCGTTTCGTCGGGCGTGGCATCGCCGAAGACTGCGCTCTGCTACTTTTATCCGTATCAACAGATACGAAGAAAAATCCTAACGGACGCGTTAGGTACCCGATAAACTTTACTGGGACTCGACAGAATGGTAAGACCTTAAGCGGCACCTGTCGAAGTTTACACCGGTATCCCGAGGTCATGTCCAGGGACGTGATCTTGAAGTAGGTTTTTGCGGATTGCCACTAGAGCAGTTAACTAGTACCTGATCCGTCAGATGAACTAGCCCCAACTACCATTATCCCTGTACAATATAGATGTTTATGAGGAAAAATATAGAAAAGTCAAAGCTGTCGAATAAAAATAAACAGTGGAGATTTTCCTTGACCCTACGATTCAAGCAAAATCTCGGGGGCTACTGACATAGGCATCCCAAATGGGCCTGCCGAAGATAGTACCCGGGGTTTACTGAAGGTCCACTACCCGAAGAATAAGAAGATTCGGAAGCCCAAGATATTATTAAGGAAAGTTAGAGTTGTAATAGGAAGCGTTATTTGTAATCTTGCGGGATGAGTTAGAAACCATCCCGGACTCTGTAACTTGTACAACACGAATCCCTCGGCTCCGCCTCCTATATAAAGGGGGAGTCGAGGGACGAGGAAGGCATCGAATCATTGTTTACAAACCCTAGTTTTCATAATCGTCGAGTACTTTTCGGCTGAAACCTTCGAGATCTACTTGCCCTCTACTTCCAACTAAACCCTAGCCTACAATCCATAGGCATTGACAAGTTGATACCTTGTCACAAAGTGCTGAACTCCAATCTTCGAAAGCCATGCAATAATTATTGGAGGCACATGAAGAGAATTTTGCATCATTGTCCATCGAATTGATTATAATTCGTTTTCAGTCCACAGTATGGTTGGAAGAGGCCACACTATGCATTCGATCGAGGGACTTAAGTGATCTAGCTTTGATCTTGAGGTATATGAGAACCTCAAAATGGGCTACATATCCGATGATTGAGAAAACTTAGCTTCATGCAAATCATTATCAGTGGAATTGATTTCTAGGCAACATGTGCTACGGGTTGGTTGTACGTGTAGTACAATCCAAACAACAGAGAGGGTACCTTTTCAAATACTTGTTCCTCATCCATCGGATTGAATCCCGTAGAAATCTATATATCGAATTGGAGAGTTTCCATTGTGGAAATCTTTATCAAATATATAGAAGACATTCAATCTTATTCATACCAGTGCTGATACAATATATTGTGAAATACAATATATATGTTCTATTACAACAACAAAAATGGACATGAATAAATCGACCACTAAGGAGATAATGGGACTAGTTAAAGTCTCCAAACATATCGGTTGAGGCATAATCAACCATCATGTTCTCCGTATCCATAGGGTCTTGTGACCGCTAGAGATGCATGGTGTTGCAACATCCCGGAGGAATGTCTTGCGAACAACTAGCTCCATTGTTGCGGTCTAGATGAAGGTTGAAATAAGATTTAAACCTTTTCCCTTAAGGTCATTTGCATGTCAGCGATTTCTGATACAGAAAAACCAGATGATGTGGGGTGTGACACTCCTACGTGTATGCGTATAGCATCCACACTCGTCGCAAAGCTTAGTTTTGTCAAACTTGTGCCCTGCCATGTGTTTCACGACCCTTATGATCTGGATGTATGATGTCTTATGATGTGCAAGACAACATACCTTTTCTCTTATATTAGCGGCATGACTCCGGCCGGGGGTGGATCCTCCGGGGCCTGAATTGCACGCACTAATCCATGGGACGCAAGATTGATCTTTATGTCCATGTCCCATGTATGGTAGTAGTGGCCATCGAGGGCGAATGCCTCAAATTCTTTTCCAGCCATCATTTACTTACATGGGTAAACCAGAGATTATTAATTTACAATTGGTAAATCAAAAACCATCATGGTTATGTTGTAATGAACTTTGCAAAATTAATAAAGATTTCAAGGTATTGGCTTGAAATCATTAGTGTGAACCTCAAATTGTTAAGTTTGACACTTTGTAGATAATCTCCAAAAGAAATTTTAGAGTCCGTCTCGCAGCATTAGAGAGTATAATCTGATAAAATCAGTAGATACTCCCGATCTATTGCCTTATGTCATGACTTAATAAAAATGTATGGGAGATTACTTGATAAAGCAATCGTGGTAGTGAAGATAATCTGCAATGCAGTAGATCCGCACACTACCTATAATCCCAAAACATCAATTCGAAGAAGTCACTTAGAATTTTGCATTTATCAATTCGTGCTCGTATTATGCCGAAGGCTCAATTAAGACGATGAATTGTTTCTCATTTGCATGAAATTAAAAATCTCGATTGCAAATTAATGGATGTGATAATCATAACATGTAGGGAACATGAAAATATATATCACATCACATTGCCCTGGAATACATGGTAGTCAACAGGTTCACAATACAACAAACATGTACTGATATTAACAGGGTCTAAAACATGAATTAAATCACTGTTAGAACTACTATTAGTAAATTGATTTAGTAACAGAAATCTGAAAAGGTGCACTATTCATGTGGAAACAGCAGGCACGAGTGGCTCAACAGCAGGCAGCCTAGACCCGGCCGGTCTGGTCATATACGATAGGATAAGGTAGGGCTGTCGATTCCCCAATCCACGTCGATTTTAACAAAACTGACCTATTTCTGGTAACAACGCACGAAATAACCTGTCCCAGAAAAGATTTCACGAATTGACCCTTTTGCTTGGCTCCGCACCGGACGGAGCCAAGCTCCATACCATAACGCCATTGTGGACGGCGTTGTGCTACCACGACGCCGCTGCCAGTGGCGCTATGGTCACGCTGACGTGGCTACCAGCGGCCGTCGTGCTTTGTAGCTTGGCTCCGTCCCGGACGGCGTCGTGCTGTTTCGGTTGGCTCCGCGTGTGGTGGCGTCGTGCGCCTTAGGCGGAAATAATCCCCAGCCCAGCCCACACTTAGCTACCCAGAAGTTAACCTCTTCCCGTGAGAGGAACACGAGCTGGAACAGCATGGCGCCGCCGCTCTCCTCCCCACTCAAATCCCTGCTCTAAAACCGCAGATTTGAAGCCATTTTCGGTGGATTTTCTTCCCTTTGCAGTACTTAAGGTAATCTCCTTCGATTCCCTCAAATTCCTACTCTATAACCATCGATTTGGCCTGATTTGGTTAACCCTAGTTCAACCAATAATTTCTGATTTATGTGTGGTTCTTTTGTAATCTAAGAGTATGCAATCTGTGAGTAGGAACTTAGTTTGTAGTGATTTCGTTTTTTGCGTTTGGGCCGTCGTTTGCTTGGGCACGCAGCAGCCGTAGCATCGGCCGCATACTGCACGAGGCAGAGCAGAGCAGCGGCAAGCAGCGCCATGTAAAGCTGGATGTATATTACTCCAATTGGGTTTTGATGTTGTAGTAAATCATCCGGCTCAGCTTGTTAGATGTTTTAGTTTGGTCCTTCAGATAACTAAGTTGCAAATCAAATTTGTGCATATGAATTCTTATGGAGAACAGTTATGCCACTTTGTGTCGTAAAAATACTAACTTGTTTGTATTTTCTCACATATGTAGGATGGAACCGGAATCTATCCTAGATGACCATTATGACAAATGGCACCGCGGAAGGATGATGGCGGAGAAGGGAGAGGTTTTCAAATGGTTGCATTTGAGGTGCCATGAGGTCCATGGCAAGAAGATGCCATATGATGAGCGATACACACAGTATATCAAGAAGACCGGACTTCTCCCTTTCGTCCACCTTGTGTCCCGGTCGACGCCGCATATGAACCCATGCGCGATCACGGCACTTGTTGATCGATGGAGACCGGAGACACATAGTTTCCACTTGCCTTGTGGGGAGATGACAGTGACTCTGCAAGATGTTTCCATGATCCTGGCACTTCCTATCAAAGGGGAACCTGTGTGTCGGAGCACATCTTCTGATGGATGGCGTGAAGCGATGAGGGATCTCATTGGGAACGCGCCGACGACGGAGAAGATGTTGGCTGGTGCTCCTTATTCTTGGATCCAAAGGAACTTCAAGAAGTGCCCCGAGGGCGCCGAGGACGAGGTGGTTGAGATGTATGCTCGGGCATACTTGTGGTATGTTGTGAGTAGGGTTCTTTTCTCAGACGGCACTGGATCGAATGCCTCCTTCATGTGGCTCCAGCTATTTGCGGGTTGGGAACATAATCTCAGTTGGGGAACAGCGGCACTTGCTTACTTGTACCGACAGGTAATAACTTGTACCACCTGGATTGTTGTCTTTCTTCGCTACATTGTTCATTACTTGTACCCTGGATTGTTGTCTTTATTCGGTATATACATATTGTTTTTGAATGTGCAGTTGGACGACGCGTGTTGCAAAACGGGAAAAGGAGCAAGTATTGGTGGTTGTATGCTTCTATTGTCCATATGGTCGTGGTTGCGCTTGCCAGTTGGCCGTCCCATTGAGATGCGCCGGAATGATTGGAATGATCATAGAGACCCATTACGTTTTCCTACCGTGGCGTACATATGGGACAATACAGAACCTTTCCATGGTGAATCTAAGGAATGCTACATGAGGTACATCAGCCAACTCGACGCTCTTACCCCGGAGAAGGTAATAATTTGATTGGTCTTTATTTCAATTTGCTTTCCACCACATGGCTCAACTAACCTCAGGCTTGTATTACGCATAGGTGACATGGGAGCCCTATGGAGAGCCCGGGAGTATTGCTCGACATATATTGTTTAGAGTGAACCCGAAGTGTCTAGAAGAAGCACATCTTTGGCGGATGACTTGTCCATTGATATGTTTTTATGCAGTTGAGTACCATCTACCAGATCGGGTGATGAGACAGTTTGGTTTGTTCCAAGAGACCCCGCCGCCATGGAAAGACACTAGAATAGAGTTGCACGAGTGAGTCCTTCATACATAACATATTCATGACCTACTGAATATACTGCTGACTATGATTTTAAACTTCCAGGTTGGATAAAATAAGGCAGAAGAAGGAGAAGAATTGGCCCATCCGTCACAGGCACTACATCAACAAGTTCAAGGCCATCATCCGGAGGATTGAGGACCCAAAAACAGTTCCGGTTCCTCTGCAACCATTCGATAGCGAAGCATTCAACCGGTATCTTTTCTGGCTAGGTAGTGTGTCTCGTTTGTACATAAAGCCGCCGGCTTTTGCACCCGTGGACGTAGGAGACGGAACATATCCGGATGATGAGGACATGGCCAAGTTGGATTATAACAGACGCACAAGAGAGGGTAGAAACCCGGACCCCACACGTGAACTCCGATTTGTGGTAAGTATTTAATGCATTTGTACTTCTTATGGTGAAGAGAGCAGGCATGATAACTTCATTATTTTGGTAGCGTGAGGAGGTCTCCCGAGTATTGAGCGATGCTGAGTTAGCATTGCAATCCGGGACCGAGTCCACCCTTCGAGTTTTCGCTGAGGTACGAGTGAGATAATTTTGTTTGCATTCATGCATGTTTCTCGAAATGTTCTAACATTACCACCCTCCAATCACAGCGCACGAAGAATTGGGCCCGTGGCTTATGTGCTTTGCTTGGTTGCCGTACCATCGAGGCCGCCTCACCGACGCGGCCAACTCCCACTTCCAGCTATGAGCACAATGAGGATGAGGATGAGGGCGGCGGTGATGATGAGGTCGATGGTGATGGCGAGGATGATGAGGGTGGGGATGAGGATGAGGGTGTGGATGAAGATGAGGATGAGGGTGAAGGTGATGGAGAGGATGATGAGGGTGAGGATGAGGGCGAGGAAGAGGTATTGACACTCCTTTTTCCCGTGGCTTATGTGCACTATGTTGAGGCTTAACATGATGACTTGCCTTTATGTTGTGTAGGAAGAACTTGGTGCAAAACAACACGATGAGATTGGCATGTCCCAACTTCTTGATGCACCGTCTCCTAGTCAACGGTTGAAGCGGCATAAACCGAGAGAGCCATACACTCCGGATGAATGGAACAAGAAGAAGGCACTTGAGGAGGAGCGGGCACGGAAGGCGGAGCGTGCACGCAAGGCACATGAGGATGAGGATGACGACGGTCCTAGAAGGAGGAGGAAGAACGAGCACCGTATGAAGGCGAACGCGGACCGCCCTACGGCCAAAAGAGGGAAGGGGAGGGAGTGATCAATTGTGTGTCTAGTTGAACTCGGGTTGTTGAACTTGTGTGTCTAGTTGAACTCGAGTTGTTGACCTCTTGTTGAACTTGTGTGTCTAGTTGAACTCTTGTTGATCAATTGTGTGTCTAGTTGAACTCTTGTTGATCAATTGTCATGTTCAAAATCATGTCATGTCATAATTTCTGTCATTTTTTGCTGTCATTTTTTGCACTGACCATGCAGTTTGTTCTAACAAAGTAACAGACCATGGCTCCATGGCTCGCGGAGCCAAGCTCCAAACCATGATGCTCAGACGGCTCATTGGAGGTTGGCTCATTGGAGGTTGGCTCATTCGAGTGTCGTACACATCGGCACTATGATGCTCAGACGGCTCATCACGAGCACATGGGGAAGCATGCCGGTTCAAGTCGATGCTCAACCGAGCAACAAACTTCCTTGTGGCAAATAACTCGAGAGACTTATCTTGGGAACCCTCCACAATCTCCTTGTATGCACTCCAATTCAGCTCCGAGTCAACGGGCATTATCTTCAACCGATTGTGATGTCCAAACCCGGCATTATACCTTCCAATCAATTCACATGCATCACTTGGCTCCATCCACTTCAAATCGAATCGAATTCTTTCAACAACCTCGGCGTAGGTAGGACTAGTGGTGAATACCATAACTACCTCCTTTGGGTCAACACACTCGGCATTCCCTTTCAAAAAAGCCGCTTTGTTCATATGATGAACATTCACAATTCTTGCCATCTAAAAAAATGACAACAATCCAAATGCATCAAGATCTTTCATAACCCTAACCCTAAGCACCAATTTAAACACCTAATATTTCATAGTCATCAAACCAAGAACCATTGGCCAGAGTTTCATTATGCAAAATCTAGGGTTTCATTACTTGAGAAGAAAAGCACCAAATCCACGAAATTTATTGGACAAAAAGGGGGAGAATAGGGGAGATTACCTCTTGGGCCTAAAGGGAGTCGAAATCCACCAAGAAATGCCACAGATCTGAGGGATTTGATGGAGAACTTAGGTGGGGGAGTGAGAGAGAGACGAACCACTGGTGGGGGACGGCCTTCGGAGGTGGAAGAATACCTTTTGGTGCTAAGGACATCACAGATGCGGGCCCGAGGGTTATTTCCGCCAAACATGCATGGCTCCATTGCGGGCGGAGCCAAGCTACAAAGCATGACGCCGTCCAGGATGGAGCCAAGCTACAAAGCATGACGCCGTCCAGGACGGAGCCAAGCTACAAAGCACGACGGCCGCTGAATGCCACGTCAGCGTGTCCATAGCGCCACTGGCCCTGGCGTCGTGGTGGCACAGCGCCGTCCCGGATGGCGTTATGGTATGAAGCTTGGCTCCGTCTGGTGCGGAGCCAAGCAAAAGGGTCAATTCGTGAAATCTTTTCTGGGACAGGTTATTTCGTGTGTTGTTACCAGAAATAGGTCAGTTTTGTCAAAATCGACCCAATCCACCGTACCAGACCAAGATCATCAATACAGCGGCGACCACGACGCGGCCTCTCCTGTGCCGGCGCGGCCCCGCTCACCGGCGGCGATTGGTGCTCCAGCCCCGCTCATCCTCGTCGGAGGATCCGCCAGGGAGCTGGGTCCCCGGGCGACGCCATTCGCGAACCCAAGCGTGGCCGGGCTCCTGATGGCCACCGGACGGCGGGCTCAGCGTGTAGCCAAGGGCCGTATGGCGGTGGCGGGCGCGTGTGCGCGGTGAAGTAGGCGGGGTGGCCGCTGTTGGGGATGGAAGGCGCGGCGCGACGGCTTCGACATCAACGACCGCGACGCTGGCTCCCGGCGCGTCGTCGCCGTCGACGGTTGGCGTCGGCGACAAAAGTCGCAGGGGCGCGATGGAGTCGGCCATCATGGTCACGCCCCGCTGGGATCTTTGTTGCAGGCGTGCAGGCCGTGGTTGCGCGCGCCAGCGGGCGCCACCACGGGAAGATGACGCCACCGGGGGCAGAGGCATCGAGGACGGGGGCCGCGCGCTTGGCACGAGCAGCGGCTCTGGTGGGCAGTTCCGCCGCGTTCGCCGTCACATCAGATGCTCCGCGCGGGCGCGGTGTCGAGAGGCCCGGTCGTGAAGACCGAGCGCACCACTTCCACCATGTGCGATTTGCGAAGTCGGAGGGACACGCGTGGAGGGCGAGGAGCTAGTCCGTCGTCCGGTGTCTTCAAGTTGGTAAGAACATCTCACATCAAAGAAGTGATTACCTTTGTTGGCTGATGTCTTGGATTCTCAGTCGATCTTACCAATTAGTAATAGATGCATCTCCAGAATTTTCTGTTCTTTATGTCCTCATGAAGGAGGCAAAGAAAACAGCGATGGGATCTCTCAGGCTATTTTTTCTTACAGTTTTCCTGTTCTTTTGATCTTTCCCTTTCTGTTCTTCTTGATCTCTAAATTGCTCAGGATGAAAAGCGTGCTGATAACGTGTTAAAGTAAAACGAGAAAGGAACCGATTGAATGAATGAAGTGTGGCTTTCCATTGATCAACAGGGTATATATACAAGTGGAAGAGGCGCCTCAAGATGGCACCGACATGGGGAAGAGGCGCCTATACGGACACAGACGTCCATACGGGTGAAGGGTTGCGACCGTACGGCGTTTGGACAGAAGATGTCTAATTCTAAGACGTATAACCACGTGGGTCCCGGTGTTTATATAATAGGCTAGAGGCCTAGGGTTTGGTTATAATTACAATACAGTTCTACTGTAAGGACATCTCCAGCGGCGTGACGCAAATGGACGCTGAGCGTCCGTTTGCGTCCGCCGTGACCGAAAATGCATCTGGCACCACCTCCAGCGGCGCGACGCAAAGTGACCAGGCCGTCCGTTGCGACGTAAACTCGGTGCATATTTGCGGCAGGCTTGCGTCTCTGCGGACGTGCAAAGAGTCCGCTCGCGTCTCCACCGGGCCCGCCTGGCAGCGAGCCTGCATCGAGGGCATCGCTTCGGCGGCCATCGCTTCCGTGATCAGCGCTTCCGCGTCTGCGCTGCAGCCTTTGCCATCAATGTCGCGGCTGCCTCTTCTGCACGCGCACTGGCGGGCGGTGGCTAGGCTTCTGCGCTACCATGAATGGCATCGTTCCTCGCGCGCGGCCGGCCTTAAAACTCCACCGGCACCGTTCCTCCATCGCCCACACCTGCACTCGCACCACCACCGCAGTAGCACCATCGGGAAGAAGAAGAATGACTTCAAGGCGTCCGGCAGCGGCACGAAGAAGGAGGTGCGGCCGGGCAGGGTGGCGTTGCCCGTCACCATCGGGAGGCTGATGCACGCGCACTTGACGCCGTGCGACACCTGGAGGGACGTGCGCATGCCTGGCGGCTGGCGGCTCAGCTACCGCCGGGTGCCCGTCCCTCTCGTCCCTGCGCGCGAGCCAGATCGGACCGCGGAGATCCGGCGAAGGAGGCGGTACCTGCCGCCAGACCTCCGCGCCGATCCGGCATACGCCATCGACTCTGAAAGTTGGCGTACCTATCTCTCGACCGAGAGGGGTCGAAGGAGGAGGGCGGGCTTCATGGGCGACACGGATTTTCCCTTCGACCGTCCACCGCCGACTCGTCCTCGAAGAGAGTAGGTGCCGACTCGTCGTGACCAGGCATCGACGCGTGCACAGTACAACAACGACCACGACCACGACGACTACAACGACGACGACTACTACATCGAGGCGCTGGCGTACCATAACGAGGAGGTCAAGGACGACAGCGATGACTACGTCGCTGTCGTCTTCCAGGAATGGCAGCAGGCCATGGCGGAGAGCCGCAATTTTGAGTTCCCCGAGAACATGGAGGACGACGAGATGGCGAAGCTCGGCGTCCTCGTCTCCGAGAACGACCCACTTGTGCAGCCGCCGCTGCCCCGCTACGCCACCGGCTTCATGCCGCTGGGCCCGTCGGAGGATGAAGCCCTTCGATTGGCGCTACAGGACTCGGCCGCGCCACAACCGTCGTCGTACAACCCCTGGGCTCCTCCTCCACAGCCAGAGCCCTGGGCGCCTCCACTGCCGCCACATCCGCATCCATGGGCGCCTCCACCGCCGCCACAGCCGCATCCCTGGGCGCCTCCACCGCCGCCACAGCCACAGCCCTGGGCGCCTCCACCGCAGCCACAACCCTAGGCCCACAACCAGAGCCCTGGGCGCCTCAACCTCCAGCACCGCCAGCGTGCCCGGCGTACGCTCCCCCGGTTTCCAACTGGCCGTGGACGGTACCGGAGCTCATCGTGCTCGACAGCGACGACGAGCCGCAGTAGGCGCACGCGTTTAGGGTTTATTTTCATGTGTCCAACTATGTAAATTATGTTTTCATGTTAAAAAAATGATTCGGCGAAAAAATGTGTCGTGCCGCTGGAGTCACCCCCCGACGCAAACAGACGCGCGGTCGATTTCGACCATTTCGGTCGACGCAAACGGACGCGCGCGGACATTTCCGGACGCTAAAATGCGTCGCGACGCTGGAGATGCCCTAAATACAATATATACAATCTAACACCCCCCGCAGTCCCAGCGCGAGGTTCTCGGACGTTGAGACTGGACCGAAAGTCGAGGAAGAATTGACTCGGTAATCCCTTCTTCATGACATCCGCGAACTGGTGGGTGGACGGTACATGTAGAACATGGACCTCTCCCAAGGACACCTTCTCGCGGATGAAGTGGATGTCTATCTCGATGTGCTTGGTACGTTTATGTTGCACCGGATTCGAGGACATGTAGATAGCGGAGACGTTGTCACAGTAGACAACCGTGGCGGAGCTCATGGGGCGATGAAGTTCCTGGAGCAACTGGTGGAGCCAACAGCACTCAGCGATGGCGTGGGCGATGGCGCGGTACTCAGCCTCTGCAAAGGAACGAGATACGGTGGTTTGTCGCTTGGAGGACCAAGAGAGGAGACTATCACCGAAGTAGACGCAGTAACCGAAAGTGGAGCGACGCGAGTCCGGACAGCCGGCCCAATTGGCGTCGGAGTAGGCCACAAGGGCGGTCGACGAGGAGGCGTGGAGCTGGAGGCCAAACTGCAGTGTACCCCGAACATACAGCGGAACACGTTTCACGAGGGCCAAGTGAGACGTGCACGGAGCATGCATATGAAGGTAGGCCTGCTGAACAGGGTAGGAGAGATATGGGCGCATCAGTGTGAGGTACTGAAGGCCGCCCATGATGCTCCAATAGTCGGTGGCATCGGGAAAAAGCTCGCTGTCGGAAGCGGAGAGCTTGGAGGACGTGTCGACCGGTGTAGGTGAGGGGTGACACTCAGACATGCCATCCCGCTGTAGGATATCTAGAGCATACTGTCGTTGTGATAGAAAGAGACCAGCAGGGGACCGGCTGACCTTCATACCCAGGAAATAGTGGAGATCCCCGAGATCAGTCATGGCAAACTCTCTATGAAGACGTGCAAGAAGCCCCTCAAGAAAGCTCGTCGGTGATGATGATGTCATCCACATAGAGCAGTAAGTACGCCGTGTCTGCCGCAGAGTGGAGGACAAACAGAGATGTGTTCGTGGCGGAGGCAACAAATCCCAGAGTGGCGATGTAGGCTGCGAACCGGTGGTACCAGGCGCGAGGGGCCTGCTTCAGGCCATACAGGGACTTGTGGAGGCGACATACGTGGTCAGGGCGAGAGGCATCAACAAAACCAGGGGGCTGCTGACAGTAGACCACCTCTTCCAGGGAGCCATGCAGGAATGCGTTCTTCACATCAAGCTGCTGTATGGCGCCAGGAGCTGGAGACAGCAATGTGCAGAACGAGACTGATCGTAGCAGGCTTGACAACAGGACTGAAAGTCTCCTCGTAGTCGATGTCGGGGCGCTGGGAGTACCACTAGTAGGAAAAGCCTTATAGGTGAATCTTATTTTTGTGGCGCACTGGACGAATATGCGCCACAAAAAGTTCTTTTGTGGCGCACCTGGCTCGGTGCGCCACAAAAATAGCTTATTTTTGTGGCGCAACGAAGATAGCTGCGCCACAGAAACAAGAAGGGGCCCACTGATAACCCACAAGTATAGGGGATCGCGATAGTCTTCGAGGGAAGTAAAACCCAAATTTATTGATTCGACACAAGGGGAGGTAAAGAATACTTATAAGCCTTAACAACTGAGTTGTCAATTCAGTTGCACCTGGAAAAGCACTAGCAACAGGGGTGATGTGAAAGTAGCACTAATATGAGAGCAGTAGTAACAGTAACACATCAGCAGTAATAGTAATATGAGAGCAATGGCACCGGAAGATAGTTGATACTACTTCCAATGACATGTAGAACGAGTATATAATGATGAGATATGGACCGGGGTTCTCAGCGATCTACACTAGTGGTAACTCTCCAGTAAGTGACAAGTGTTGGGTGAACAAATTACAGTTGGGCAATTGACAGGAATCAAAGCATTAAGACAGAACATCAAGATTATTAATTATGTAGGCATGTTTTCCAATTATAGTCGTACGTGCTCGCAATGAGAAACTTGCACAACATCTTTTGTCCTACCAGCCGGTGGCAGCCGGGCCTCAAGGGAAACTACTGGATATTAAGGTACTCCTTTTAATAGAGTACCGGAGCAAAGCATTAACACTCCGTGAAAACATGTGTCCCTCACATCACCGCCATCCCCTCCGGTTGTCCCGATTTCTGTCACTTCGGGGCCTTTGGTTCCGGACAGTGACATGTGCATACAACTTGTAGATACAATCTAAGCAATAAGTATAGAGCTTAAATCTAAGATCATGCCACTCGGGCCCTAGTGACAAGCATTAAGCATAACAAGATTGCAGCAACAATAACTTCACAAACTTTATAGATAGACTAATCATAATGTATCATCCATCGGATCCCAACAAACACAACACCGATTACATCAGATGAATCTCAATCATGTAAGGCAGCTCATGAGACCATTGTATTGAAGTACATGGAGGAGAGAATACCGACATAGCTACTGCTAGAACCCGTAGTCCATGGGGGAACTACTCACGGAGCATGGCGGAGGCGGTGGCGTTGATGGAGATAACTTCCGGGGGCACTTCCCCGTCCCGGCAGGGTGCCGGGACAGAGAGTTCTGTCCCCCGAATTGGAGTTTCGCGACGGTGGCGGCGCCCCTGGAGTCTTTCTGGAGTTTCGTCAATTGGTACGGTGTTTTTAGGTCGAAAGGGATTTTATAGGCGAAGAGGCGGCGCAGGGGGCACTGGGGGCGCCTCACCCTAGGCTGGCGCGGGCCCAGGCTTGGCCGCGCCGCCATAGGGTGTGGTGGCCCTCTGGCCCCTCTCCGACTCTTCTTCGGTGTTCTGGAGCCTTCCGGGAAAAATAGGAGGTTTGGCGTTGATTTCGTCAAATTTCGAGAATATTGCCCGAACAGCCTTTCTGGAACCAAAAACAGCAGAAAACAGGAACTGGCACTGTGGCATCTCGTTAATAGGTTAGTTCCGGAAAATGCATGAAATCATCATAAAGTGCAAGTAAAACATGTAAGTATTGTCATAAAACAAGCATGGAACGACAGAAATTATGGATACGTCGGGGACGTATCAGCATCCCCAAGCTTAGTTCCTGCTCGTCCCGAGCAGGTAAACGATAAAAAAGAATAATTTCTGTAGTGACATGCTACTTACATAACCTTGATCATACTATTACAAAGCATATGAAATGAATGAAGTGACTCAAGGCAATGATCTATAGTTGCTAACAAATAGATAACATATAGCAAAACTTTTCATGAAGAGTACTTTCAAGACAAGCATCAAAAGTCTTGCACAAGAGTTAACTCATAAAGCAATAAATTCAAAGTAAAAGCATCGAAGCAACACAAAGGAAGATATAAGTTTCAGCGATTGCTTTCAACTTTCAACATGCATATCTCATGGATAATTGTCAACACAAAGTAATATGATGAATGCAAATATGCAAGTATGTAAGAAACAATGCACAGTTAACACAAGTGTTTGCTTCTAAGATGGAAGGAAGTAGGTAAACTGACTCAACATAAAGTAAAAGAATGGCCCTTCGCAGAGGGAAGCATTGATTGCTATATTTGTGCTAGAGCTTTGGTTTTGAAAACATATAGAGAGCATAAAAGTAAAGTTTTGAGAGGTGTTTGTTGTTGTCAACGAATGGTAATGGGCACTCTAACCCCCTTGCCAGACAAACCTTCAAAGAGCGGCTCCCATTTTATTTTTATTTTTGTGTGGCACTCCTTCCAACCTTTCTTTCACAAACCATGGCTAACCGAATCCTCGGGTGCCTGCCAACAATCTCATACCATGAAGGAGTGCCTTTTTATTTTAGTTTTATTATGATGACACTCCTCCCATCCTTTGCTTACACAAGCCATGGCTAACCGAATCCTTCGGGTGCCGTCCAACAATCACATACCATGGAGGAGTGTCTATTTAAGTTAATTAATTTGGGACTGGGAATCCCACTGCCAGCTCTTTTTGCAAAATTATTGGATAAGCGGATGAAGCCACTAGTCCATTGGTGAAAGTTGCCCAACAAGATTGAAAGATAAAACACCACATACTTCCTCATGAGCTATAAAACATTAACACAAATTGAGAAGCATTTTGAATTGTTTAAAGGTAGCACTCAAGCAATTTACTTTGGAATGGCAGGAAATACCACATAGTAGGTAGGTATGGTGGACACAAGTGGCATAGTGGTTGGCTCAAGTATTTTGGATGCATGAGAAGTATTTCCTCTCAGTACAAGGCTTAGGCTAGCAAGGTTGTTTGAAGCAAACACAAGTATGAACCGGTACAGCAAAACTTACATAAGAACATATCGCAAGCATTATAATACTCTGCACTGTCTTTCTTGTTGCTCAAACACTTTACTAGAAAATATCTAGACCTTAAGAGAGATCAATTATGCAAACCAATTTCAACAAGCTTTACGGTAGTTCTCCACTAATAGGTTTAAACCACATGAAAAAAAACTTAATCTATTTGAGAGCTCAAAACAATTGCCAAGTGTCAAATTATCCACAACATATGAGGCATTTTCTGTTTCCAACCAAACAATAAGTATTGTAGCTTCCAACTTTTATCATTGAACATTAAAAGTAAAACGAAGAACAAGTGTTCATATGAAAAAGCGGAGCGTGTCTCTCTCCCAAACAAGGATTGCTAGGATCCGAATTCATTCAAACACAAACAAAAATAAAAGCACACAGACGCTCCAAGTAAAGCACATATGATGTGACCGAATAAAAATATAGTTTCAAGGGAGGAACCTGATAAGTTGATGAAGAAGGGGATGCCTTGGGCATCCCCAAGCTTAGACGCTTGAATCTCCTTAAAATATGCAGGGATGAACCACGGGGGCATCCCCAAGCTTAGACTTTTCACTCTTCTTGATCATATATCATCCTCCTCTCTTGACCCTTGAAAACTTCCTTCACACCAAACTTCTCATAAACTTCATTAGAGGGGTTAGTACTCAAAAATTTGAATCCACCTTGGTCCTGTAGTGGCACATTGCAAGAACTCAATAAAACATTAGCTACAGCTCTCTATGTCTAGAAAAGCTCGCTTAAAGTCCACAAGAGACAATGCAAAAAACAGAGACAGAATCTGCCAAAACAGAACAGCCAGTAAAGACGAATTTTAATAAAATACTTCCGTTGCTCAAATCAGAAAACTCAAAACTAATGAAAGTTGCGTACATATCTGAGGAACACGCACGTAAATTGGCATATTTTTCTGATTTTCCTACAGAGAAAACAGCCCAGATTCGTGACAGATAGAAATCTGTTTCTGCGCAGAAATCCAAATCTAGTATCAACCTTCAATTAGAGGCTTCACTTGGCACAACAAAACACAAAACTAAGATAAGGAGAGGTTGCTACAGTAGTAAACAACTTCCAAGACACAAATATAAAATAAAGTACTGTAGCAAAATAACACATGGGTTATCTCCCAAGAAGTTGCTTTCTTTATAGCCATTAAGATGGGCTCAGCAGTTTTAATGATGCACTCGCAAGAAATAGTATTTGAAGCAAAAGAGAGCATCAAGAGGCAAATCCAAAACACATTTAAGTCTAACATGCTTCCTATGCAAAGGAATCTTGTACACAAATAAATTCATGAAGAACAAAGTGACAAGCATAAGAAGATAGAACAAGTGTAACTTCAACAATTTCAGCATATAGAGAGGTGTATTAGTACCATGAAAATTTCTACTACCATATTTTCCTCTCTCATAATAATTTTCAGTAGCTTCATGAACAAACTCAACAATATAACTATCACATGCAGCATGCTTCTCATGATTTCCAAACACATAATTTTTATCAAGTTCAAGAATAGTGGAATTAAAACTTTCAAACTTACTTTTATTAATAATATAACAAGGTAGTTGATCAATCTCAAGAGATATGGGACTCATAGAATAAGTCAAGAACTCTCCAATCCCATTTTCATTAGTAACACAATTAATATTGTCAAGTAACATAGGACCATCATCTAGAGCTTTATCATAAACATTTGCCAAGCAAAATTCTTTAGTACCATGCATTTCGACATTAGGCACAAACAAAGCATTATCATAAGATTTATCAAAGTAGCATGGATTATCATAAATAACAGTAGCATAATTATTATCACAAGTTTTACTCATAGGTAATATTTCAAGAGAATCCACAGGAACATAACATTCAACCTCTTTCGGTAAGCATGGAGGACAATCAAATAGTGTAAGAGATAAAGAGTTACTCTCATTAGAAGGTTGGCATGGGTAGCTAATCCATTCTTCCTCCTTTTGTTCGTCGCTCTCTTCTTCTTTTTCATCCAATGAGCTTTCAGGTTCATCAATTTCCTCCTCTTTTTCATCCAATGAGCTTTCAGGTTCATCAGTTTCTTCTTCCACCGGTTCCTGCAAATTGTGAGTGCATTCTTGTGCATTAATGTGTCTCTCTTTATAATCAAGGATATAAGGATTCCTACTGTAGCATTCTATGCAAGAATTAAGGATAGTAGAGACACAATCTTTAAGGTCCTTACAAATAGCGCAAGTTTCATAATTCTCAACCATGAAGGATTCTATCTCGGAGGCTCCCATAAATAAGACAAATTGTTCCACCTCTTCGAACCCATAATGAATATAGCAATTCCGATTATAGTTCTTAATTAAAAATTCCTCACTAAAGCCACATTGAAATTTAAGATGTTTAGTATCATGTTGGGAGCAACAGTTTATATCATGGCGTCTAAGCAAGATTCTAGCCATTGTATTCAATTTTTCTATCATAGCACTCATTATTTTACCAGTTCTTGATTCTCTATAATTATTATAACAGTCTATAAGCTCCAAGTAGGTTGTTGGTTCTCCCATAACAGCAGTTTTTATTTTTTAGGTTTTTCAAATTTTTATGGATTTTTGGGTATATGAGGAAAATAAAACAAGACAAAAAGAAACTAAGCAAAAGTAAACTAAGCAAAATAAAACTAGACAGAAATAAACTAAGCACAAATAAACTAGATAAAAGTAAACTAAGCGAAACAAAATAAAACAAAATAAAAACTGAGAGAGAGGTAGAGTGTACTCCCCAGGTGAACTTATGAGTAGAGCTATGCCTCCCCGGCAACGGCGCCAGAAAACAGTCTTGATAACCCACAAGTATAGGGGATCGCGATAGTCTTCGAGGGAAGTAAAACCCAAATTTATTGATTCGACACAAGGGGAGGTAAAGAATACTTATAAGCCTTAACAACTGAGTTGTCAATTCAGCTGCACCTGGAAAAGCACTAGCAACATGGGTGATGTGAAAGTAGCAGTAATATGAGAGCAGTAGTAACAGTAACACAGCAGCAGTAATAGTAATATGAGAGCAATGGCACCGGAAGATAGTTGATACTACTTCCAATGACATGTAGAACGAGTATATAATGATGAGATATGGACCGGGGTTCCCAGCGATCTACACTAGTGGTAACTCTCCAATAAGTGACAAGTGTTGGGTGAACAAATTACAGTTGGGCAATTGACAGGAATTAAAGCATTAAGACAGAACATCAAGATTATTAATTATGTAGGCATGTTTTCCAATTATAGTCGTACGTGCTCGCAATGAGAAACTTGCACAACATCTTTTGTCCTACCAGCCGGTGGCAGCCGGGCCTCAAGGGAAACTACTGGATATTAAGGTACTCCTTTTAATAGAGTACCGGAGCAAAGCATTAACACTCCATGAAAACATGTGTCCCTCACATCACCGCCATCCCCTCCGGTTGTCCCGATTTCTGTCACTTTGGGGCCTTTGGTTCCGGACAGTGACATGTGCATACAACTTGTAGATACAATCTAAGCAATAAGTATAGAGCTTAAATCTAAGATCATGCCACTCGGGCCCTAGTGACAAGCATTAAGCATAACAAGATTGCAGCAACAATAACTTCACAAACTTTATAGATAGACTAATCATAATGTATCATCCACCGGATCCCAACAAACACAACACCGATTACATCAGATGAATCTCAATCATGTAAGGCAGCTCATGAGACCATTGTATTGAAGTACATGGAGGAGAGAATACCGACATAGCTACTGCTAGAACCCGTAGTCCATGGGGGAACTACTCACGGAGCATGGCGGAGGCGGTGGCGTTGATGGAGATGGCTTCCGGGGGCACTTCCCCGTCCCGGCAGGGTTCCGGGACAGAGAGTTCTGTCCCCCGAATTGGAGTTTCGCGACGGTGGCGGCGCCCCTGGAGTCTTTCTGGAGTTTCGTCAATTGGTACGGTGTTTTTAGGTCGAAAGGGATTTTATAGGCGAAAAGGCGGCGCAGGGGGGCACCTGGGGGCGCCTCACCCTAGGCTGGCGCCTCTCCGACTCTTCTTCGGTGTTCTGGAGCCTTCCGGGAAAAATAGGAGGTTTGGCGTTGATTTCGTCCAATTCCGAGAATATTGCCCGAACAGCCTTTCTGGAACCAAAAACAGCAGAAAACAGGAACTGGCACTGTGGCATCTCGTTAATAGGTTAGTTCCGGAAAATGCATGAAATCATCATAAAGTGCAAGCAAAACATGTAAGTATTGTCATAAAACAAGCATGGAACGACAGAAATTATGGATACGTCGGGGACGTATCACCCACACCCTGCCACCCCTAATCATAGATTCCACTATAACTGTGGCGCACAGGCGTGTTGCGCCACAGAAATAAACTGTTCAGTGGCGCACACAGTGTGGTGCGCCACAACAATAACTTGTTCTGTGGCGCACTAGTTGTGGTGCGCCACAGAAATAGTGGAACTTATATCATCCCCGTACCCTCCCCACGCCCATTCACCTCTGCGCGCCCGTACACCTCTCCCCTCTCCTCCGATCCCTACCGCCGCGCGCCGCCATGGTGAGTGCTGGCGTCGCCGTCGCCTTCCTCCGCGAGGGCCGCATGCCGCCACGCTCCTCCCATCCCCGCCACCTGCAGCACAAGCTGCCGCTACAGCGAGGAGGTGCCGCCGCATCAAGGTGGGGGAGGGGCCAGCGTCGCGTCATGGTGGAGGAGCCGCCGCGTCCTCCTCCTCCTCCACCCCTGCCATCATCGTCAACCTCCTCCTCCACCCTTGTCCTTGGTGAACTCTCTCCCCTCCCCTCCCTCTTAATTCCTCTCCCGCGCGAGCACAAGGTGCTCGACAAAATGCTCGTGTGCTATTGCTGTCATTGTTGCTGCCATTGTTGCTATCCTGGTGAACTAATGTTGCTAGCATGCAGTCATTGTTGTTGTCATTGTCCTGGTGAACTACGGTTGCTAGCTTGCTGTCATTGTTGCTGTCATTGTCCTGGTGAACTACTGTTGCTATTGCTTGTGTGTGCATGCTCTAAATGGTCAAATGATCTTCATGTGCTAGTGATTTACTTACTGGCTCATTGCTCATGCCTTTTACTTAATGTCCTATGCTATTGCTATGTCTCTGTAGCTTCTCGCCATGTATTGGTGACCTGCCTTGATGCTTCCATAGCATCCTGGTATGATTGTTGTTGCCTAATTCAATTATCTGAAAAGGTTTTCTTTATTGATGTCAGATAATTAGATGAACTCCTTATGCAGAGTAATGATTACTTTGATGTGTTATTGAAGCTTGGATGGAAGCCAACTACTGTTGGGTACCCTAGCTTTGTTTTGAACTCAACTGAGTAATGATAAATTTCTAATTCTTGTTGGCTTGGATGAATTTATGGTTGATGTAACCTCACCAGTGGTTCACTGGTGTGATTGCTTGTGATGTGCTGTGTTGTGACCTCATTAGCTCTTGCTACTGCCACTGGTTGCATCTCATAGTTGGATAATTGGTGAAAATAGAGATATTCACAGTAGGGAATCATGTAAATGAATGCCACTGTGGTATCCTTTGAAGAAAATGGGAAGTTTCTGATGGTTTAAAAGACTAGGTGATGCTAGGTTATTAAGTTGGCTGTCAAGGTTGGTTTTATCTGGTTAACTTGGATAGGCTATGTGTTCTTGCTTAGTTATGCATATCCATCTCTACTGGATTGACTAGCTCTCAGGCTTGGCCTCTCTCTTGCCAGCATCACTTGGTTACTACCAAGTGATGAGTAATCCCTTATGGTACCCCAGCTTTGTTTTGAACTCAACTGAGTAATGATAAATTTATATTTCTTGTTGGCTTGGATGAATTTATGGTTGATGTAACCTCAGCAGTGGTTCACTGGTGTGATTGCTTGTGTTGTGTTGTGTTGTGACCTCATTAGCTCTTGCTACTGCCACTAGTTGCATCTCATAGTTGGATAATTGGTGAAAATAGAGATATTCACAGTAGGGAATCATGTAAATGAATGCCACTGTGGTATCCTTTGAAGAAAATGGGAAGTTTCTGATGGTTTAAAAGACTAGGTGATGCTAGGTTATTAAGTTGGCTGACAAGGTTGGTTTTATCTTGTTAACTTGGATAGGCTATGTGTTCTTGCTTACTTATGCATATCCATCTCTACTGTATTGACTAGCTCTCAGGCTTGGCCTCTCTCTTGCCAGCATCACTTGGTTACTACCAAGTGATGAGTAATCCCTTATGGTACCCCAGCTTTGTTTTGAACTCAACTGAGTAATGATAAATTTCTATTACTTGTTGGCTTTGATGAAAATAGAGATATCCACAGTAGGGGATCATGTAAATGAATGCCACTTTGGTATCCTTTGAAGAAAAAGGACTGTTTCTGATGGTTTTAAAAGGCTAGGTGGTGCTAGGTGATTAAGTTGGCTACCAAGACTTTTCTCATCTGGTTAGCTGGGATATGCTATGTGTTATTGCTTGTTTAGGCATATCTATCACTTACTGGAGTTACGGGTTCTTGATTGGCCTCTCTTTTGCCAGCATCACTTGGTCTATATACCAAGTGATGAATAATCCCTTTGGAGCATCTGCTCCATGCATGCTATGTGTGTTTGAGCAACTTGACTTATGTCACCATGGTTGATGTGGTTTGTTGGTGTTTTTGTACTTGCCGATGATTAGATGGTTGGTCGATCACTCGTACACTCGGGGGTGGAGCAAGTGAGCCTGGTGTGATGGCACAAATATCAATATCTTGTGCATCCTACCTGGCCTCACTTACTCCATCCCTGGATGTTAATATTTGTTTCGACCAACAAATTATGAGGCATTCCATTTAGTTCATACTAGCTACTTCTTAATTGCATTGGCCTTTCTTCCATTTTAGTGCCGATGATTAAATTGTTTGGTCACTTGTACGCTCTAGGGTGGGGCCAGTGAGCCTGGTGCGATGGCACAAATATCAATCTCTTGTGCATCCTACCTGGCCTCGCTGACCCCATCCCCGAATGTTAATATTTCTTTCGACCAACAAAGTATGAGGCATATGATATCTAGTTGAGATACCACTTGGCTCTTTCTTCCATTTTAGTGCCGATGATTAGAATGTTTGGTCACCTATACGCCGCAATATACTTTGTAGACGGGTCCCCCTTTCCCCGGCCGCTGTTCCGTGAATGAGTCCTTGACGAGACAACAACGCCGACCTGCCTCTCCGGCGCAGAACCACGCCAGTCCCAGCCGCCTCCCTTGTGGCCGTGTCTCCTGCGCTCTGCGCTTTTCTCCATGGCCGGACTACGATTGGACACACCGAGGGAATAATGATAATAGCCATCACCACTATCGTCAGACTTCACAGGTGTAGAGTACTTCGCAGCAGATCCCACTTTTCTTCTCTCGCCGTCCAGTACATGAACGAGTCCTTGATGCAAAGACGGTGCCGGCCTCCCTAGCATCATGCCGACCCCTGTTGCCGCGCTTCAGGCCGTGTCTCACGTGCCCTGCACTCTTCGCCTTCTTGCCCGGTGAACGAATAGACTAATCGTTGGAATAAAGAAGCCGATGACGGCCGATCGCAATCTAATCTTGCGACCGGCCGTCATCGGTTTCCTTATTCCAACGATCAGGCTATTGGTTCACCGGGCAAGAAGGCGAACAGTGCAGGGCGCGGGACACACGGCCTGAAGCGCGGCAACACGGGCCGGCATAATGCTGGGCAGGCCGGCACGGTCTTTGCATCAAGGACTCGTTCACTGGACGACGAGGGAAGAAAAATGGCATCTGCTGCAAACTGCTATGCACCTGTGGTGATGGCGATTATCATTATTCCCCCGGTGAGTCCAATCGTGGTCCGGCCATGGAGAAGAGCGCAGGAGACGCGGCCACAAGGGAGGCGGCTGGGACTGCCGTGGTTCTGCGCCGGAGAGGCAGATCGGCGTTGTTGTGTCGTCAAGGACCCGTTCACGGAACGGCGGCCGGGGAAAGGGGGCCCTTCTGCAAAGTATACTGCGGTGTATACTGCAACTATGGTTTATGACCATAGTATTTGTGTTGACCAACAATGTATGAGGCACTTATTCCATTTTGTCATTCCACTTGCTTTGGTATTTTCAAAATGCCGATGATTAAAATGTTTGGTCCCCGTACACTTGGGGGTGGCGTAAGTGAGCCTGGTAAGATAGCACAAATATCAATCTCTTGTGCATCGGACTTGGTCTCACTTACGCCATCCATGAATGTTAATATTTGTGTTGACCAACAATGTATGAGGCATTTATTCCATTTCTCTTGTGCATCGGACTTGTTGGTCTCACTTTTTTCCATTTTAATCATAGTAGGAACTGGATGAAGACCCCGATGCAAGCGAGCCTGGTGGGTAAAGAGGAGGGAGCAAAGGAGGAACCGGATGAAGACTACTTTGTATCTCGAAATTGAGAAATTTGTATGAATTAAGAGTTGTATGCAAAACATTTGACACTTGCCACTATATATGTAACTCGATCGGGCTCTAAGTACTGTGATGATGATGTATAATGTTGCTATGTTATATGTGTCAATATTATATCTGTCTATCTGTCTATATTATACCTGTATACTGTGTACAAAACCTGTATAAAACCTGTATAATACACCAGAAAGCACAAAATCGAGTATACCTGTACATTGTTCTATGGCGCACCAAAATAGAATTTAATGGCGCACCTATTTCTGTGGCGCAGCATGTCCATATGCGCCACAGAACAACTTAATTCTATGGCGCATGGTCAGGTGCGCCACAGAAACCCTATTTTTGTGGCGAAGTTTCTGTGGCGCACCGCCCGTGCGCCACAGAATCAAGATTTCGTGCACCACTGATGAGGCTTTTCCTACTAGTGTACCCATGAACAACCCATCGGGCCTTGTTGCGCGCGAGGGTGCCATCCGAGTGGAACTTCTGACGAAAGATCCACTTGTCGGTGACGACGTTGGCACGCGGAGGGCGAGGAACGAGTGACCAAGTGTTGTTGTCGATGAGAGCCTGGTACTCAGCGGACATGGCAGCACGCCACTGAGAATTCTGCATCGCCTGGTGGAAGGTAGTGGGGACGATGTCGGCGACGGAGTCCACGGCGGAGAGGTTGAGCCTGTCCACGGGACGCACTTGGCGTCCGGAGCGTGTGCGCCAAGGGTCGGAGGCCCCACTGGAGGAGGCCGCCGGGGCGGCGGTGGCAGCAGCAGCCGTGGAAGGGGCACGGCGTGCGGCGGCGGGCCGAGCGGGAGGTGTGGCAGGGGTCCTGTCGTGGCCGCCTGCCGCGGCAGAGAAACTGCCAGAACTCCTGCCGTGGCAGCCGGTCGCGGCAGAGATATGGGCGATGATAGGATATTTCCGGTGCCCTTTTAAGAACAAGACGCGGTACTCGAAGCCGCCTGCCATTGATGGCGGTGCGGAAGACCAACAGTTGGCGTGGCCGCTGAAGACAATGCGCGCCATTGATGGCTGCGACGCAGTGCGGAAGCGATGCGGCCTCGCACCCGCTGCCAGCGGGCCCATGGCGACAAGGCGCGGACATGTGCACGACGCAGATGCATTTGCGATGTAAAATTGGGCAACGTTTGCGTCCCCACATACAGGCCGACCAATTTACATCGGATCGCTTGGGTGTCCAACCCATTTTTCGATCGCATGGATGCAAAGCGTTGGGCGCTCGAGATACCCTTGCGAGTGCAGCAATCTGTGCAAATAAAACTGCCACATCGAGGTTCCGTGCTTTATTAAGGCAGCTATGTTGTTCATCAAGTTTTTAGTTCCCATAGCAGCTGATGAAGCCTACGTACAGAACGAGAGTCAGCAAATTTTCAAACAGGATAACACATGGCGCCCGTGGTCCGTGGAGCGCGGCTAGCGCACTGTGGCCGTAAATTTGCTCGCACGTACTGATGGGGAAGTGAGTTGCAGCGCTAGCTGGGTCAGATCATTTTTCACCAGAACTTCCATTGAGCGGACATGAAAGACTGGTTTAACAATGCCGTTCCCTAATAAAAGCAATCGCAAGACTCACGATCCGTCGCAATTTCGTTTCTTTACAACAGCCTGACGTAGACAAAACACACTGGTAGAAAAACAGGCTTCCGTCCAGCCCCATTAGTCGCCAAACTATAGGAACCGCGACTAATGGAGTCTTTAGACGCGGTTCGGGAGGCGAACCGTGACCAAAGACCTGGGCCCAGGGCGCTCGGTGGCCAGCTGGTGCACGTGAGGGGCTTTAGTCGCGGTTGGCCAGGCCAACCGCGACTAAAGGTGCCCGAAAGCCTTTAGTCGCGGTTGGCCAGGCCAACCGGGACTAAAGGCCCATCCCTATAAAAGGGCCTCAGCTCACAGCACTTAGCCATTTGATGCCACTTCTCTTCACAAGCTTCACAAGGGGGTGTAGGTTTGCTTTTGGCTCCTCTTATGCACACAATGTGTTTGATAAAATGCCCCAAGAGCATGAAACAAACATGATATGAAGTGTTGGAGCCACACTTGAGCTTTCTTATTTATTTTTTCCTCCTCGATCGCGGTTAGCAACTTGAACCTTTCATGTCTCATTGATAAAATATGCATGTGTGTAGTTCATTGTTTAATTTATATTGTTTGTAGCTAGTTAGTTTAACAAATGCATGATGGTTAATTATATATTTTATATTATAATAATGCAGATGAATCGGCAATGGATGTACGGTAACCGACTCTCCGGCGAGTTCACTACGGGTTTGAAAGATTTCCTCGTAGTGGCTAATGCGAACAAGCAGGGGGGTTTTGTTATCTGTCCATGTGTTAACTGTAAGAATCGGAAGGGTTACTCTTCCTCAAGAGATGTTCACATGCACCTGCTTCGGCACGGTTTCATGCCAAGCTATAATTATTGGACCAAGCATGGAGAAAGAGGGCTTATAATGGAAGAAGATGAAGAAGGGGATGATTTCATCGATGAAAGCTATCTTGCTCATTTCGGTGATACTTTCATGGAGGATGCTGAAGGTGAAGGGGAAGGTGAAGGGGAAGGTGAAGAAGAGGCACGTGATGATCCCGTTGATGATCTTGGTCGGACCATTGCTGATGCACGGAGACGCTGCGAAACTGAAAAGGAGAGGGAGAATTTGGATCGCATGTTAGAGGATCACAGAAAGGCGTTGTACCCCGGATGCGATGATGGTCTGAAAAAGCTGGGCTGCACACTGGATTTGCTGAAATGGAAGGCACAGGCAGGTGTAGCTGACTCGGCATTTGAAAACTTGCTAAAAATGTTGAAGAATATGTTTCCAAAGAATAACGAGTTACCCGCCAGTACGTACGAAGCAAAGAAGGTTGTCTGCCCTCTAGGTTTAGAGGTTCTGAAGATACATGCATGCATCAACGACTGCATCCTCTACCGCGGTGAATACGAGAATTTGAAGGAATGCCCGGTATGCACTGCATTGCGTTACAAGATCAGAGGCGATGACCCTGGTGACGATGTTGAGGGCCAGAAACCCAGGAAGAGGGTTCCCGCCAAGGTGATGTGGTATGCTCCTATAATACCACGGTTGAAATGTCTGTTCAGGAACAAAGAGCATGCCAAGTTGTTGCGATGGCACAAAGAGGACCGTAAGTCGGACGGGGAGTTGAGACACCCCGCAGATGGAACGCAATGGAGAAAGATCGACAGAGAGTTCAAAGATTTTGCAGCTGACGCAAGGAACATAAGATTTGGTCTAAGTACAGATGGCATGAATCCTTTTGGCGAGCAGAGCTCCAGCCATAGCACCTGACCCGTGACTCTATGCATCTACAACCTTCCTCCTTGGTTGTGCATGAAGCGGAAGTTCATTATGATGCCAGTGCTCATCCAAGGTCTGAAGCAACCCGGCAACGACATTGATGTGTACCTAAGGCCATTAGTTGATGAACTTTTACAGCTGTGGGGCAGACCTGGTGTCCGTGTGTGGGATGAGCACAAAGAAGAGGAATTTGACCTACGAGCGTTGCTTTTCGTAACCATCAACGATTGGCCTGCTCTTAGTAACCTTTCGGGACTGTCAAATAAGGGATACAATGCATGCACGCACTGCTTGCATGAGACTGAAAGTGTACATTTGCCAAATTGTAAGAAGAACGTGTACCTTGGGCATCGTCGATTTCTTCCGAAAATTCATCCAGTAAGAAAGAAAGGGAAGCATTACAACGGCAAGGCAGATCACCGGCCGAAGCCTGCGGAACACACTGGTGCTGAGGTATTTGATATGGTCAAGGATTTGAAAGTCATCTTTGGAAAGGGTCCTGGCGGACAATCAGTTCCGAAGGGAGCTGACGGGCACGCAGCCATGTGGAAGAAGAAATCTATATTCTGGGAGCTAGAATATTGGAAAGTCCTACAAGTCCGCTCTGCAATCGACGTGATGCACGTTACGAAGAATATTTGCGTGAACCTCCTAAGCTTCTTGGGCGTGTATGGGAAGACAAATGATACAAAGGAAGCACGGCAGGACCAACAACGTTTGAAAGACCCTGATGACCGGCATCCGGAATGGTTTTAAGGTCGTGCCAGCTACGCTCTGACCAAAGAAGAGAAGGTCATCTTTTTTGAATGCCTGAGCAGTATGAAGGTCCCGTCTGGATTCTCGTCCAATATAAAGGGAATAATAAACATGGCGGAGAAAAAGTTCCAAAACCTGAAGTCTTACGACTGCCACGTGAATATGACGCAATTGCTTCCGATTGCTTTGAGGGGGCTCCTGCCGGAAAATGTTCGAGTATCCATTGTGAAGCTATGTGCATTCCTCAATGCAATCTCTCAAAAGGTAATCAATCCAGAAGTTCTACCACGGTTACAGAACGATGTGATCCAATGTCTTGTCAGTTTCGAGTTGGTGTTCCCACCATCCTTCTTCAATATTATGACGCACCTCCTGGTTCACCTAGTCGATGAGATTTCCATTCTCGGTCCTGTATTTCTACACAATATGTTCCCCTTCGAGAGGTTCATGGGAATATTAACGAAATATGTTCGTAACCGTGCTAGGCCAGAAGGAAGCATCGCCAAGGGCTATGGAAATGAGGAGGTAATTGAATTTTGTGTTGACTTTGTTCCTGACCTTAAGCCGATTGGTCTTCCTCGATCGCGGCACGAGAGGAGACTAAGTGGAAAAGGCACGATCGGAAGGAAATCAACGATATGTATGGACGGCCATTCTCTGACTGAAGCACACCACACAGTTCTGACTAATTCCAGCTTGGTGGCTCCGTACTTTGAGAAACACAAGAATATTTTACGCTCGGACAACCCCGGGAAGCCTGAATCCTGGATTAGGAAGGCCCACATGTAGACTTTCGGCAGTTGGTTGAGAAAACATTTAATGAATGACGATCATGTTGTAGATCAGCTGTACATGTTGGCCAAGACACCATCTTCGACTATAACGACTTTCCAAGGGTACGAGATAAATGGGAATACATTTTACACGATCGCTCAAGATAAAAAGAGCACCAACCAAAACAGTGGTGTCCGCTTTGATGCAGCAACCGAGAATGGGCAAAAGGTCACATATTATGGTTACATAGAGGAGATATGGGAACTTGACTATGGACCCTCCTTTAGGGTCCCTTTGTTCCGGTGCAAATGGTTCAAGCTAATAGGAGGTGGGGTAAAGGTGGACCAGCAATATGGAATGACAATGGTGGATTTCAACAATCTTGGTTACCTTGACGAACCATTCGTCCTAGCGAAAGATGTCGCTTAGGTTTTCTATGTGAAGGACATGAGTAGCAAACCGAGGAAACGAAAAGATAAGAAAATGATCAGTACATCATGCGATGATCCAAAGCGCCACATTGTTCTTTCAGGGAAAAGAAACATCGTGGGAGTGGAGGACAAGACAGACATGTCAGAAGATTATAATATGTTTGCTGAAATTCCGCCCTTCAAAGTGAACACCGACCCAAGCATTAAGTTAAATGATGAGGATGCTCCATGGATACGGCACAATCGTAAGCAAGCAGGGACACAAGGAAAGAAATGATGTGTAATAATTTATTGTACCAAACTTTGTTGAATGGATCATGTGAATTATATTACCCGTGATGTGTTTGGTGTCCATTTTCGAATGATTCAATTGACTCGAGATAGCACTGATGATACATGAAATTTGGAGTGATTCAGTCATACTCCTGCCTAGGCGTATAATATGCATACTCGTAGTTTTCATAGCCGCCGCCGTTGTACTGGTAGTCGTCGCCTTCTAAGTTGCCATCGTCGTCGTCGCTGCTGTCATCGCTGTTGTCGGGCGGCGCTCGTGGCTCGAACTGAGGGTAGCGCAGGCGGGGGATATCGCCGGCCGTGATGTAGTCCATGACGCTCTGCAGAGTCCGGCCGTACCACCATAGCCGACGACCGGCCTCGTGGAAGTTCCCAGGAGGCAGACCGTCCTCCTCATACCTGGCGAGCGCCCTCTCACGCCGATTGATGAAGAAGGCGTCCCAAGTATGCTGGTTATCGAGATGCCAGCGGAGTTTCATCCGCTGCTCCGGCGTGAGGTCGAGGTAGTAGTGGTTCGTGATGGCCGCCCGGCGCGCAGTACCCTGAGGGACGGGAGGGACCGGCACGCCGCCGGCGCTTAGGCTCCAGCCGGCGGGGACGCGGTAGCCCGGTGGGCAAGGGTAGTTCGAGGCGCAAAGCTCCTCCACCTGCTGGTAGGTTAGAGTGGGTGCGGTGGAAGCCATGAGAGAGTGATGAGAGATTGTAGAGATGTGATAATGCTGGCCAAGCCGGGCTACATATATGTAGTGACAAATGGCGGGAAAAATGGGAGCGGGAAGACAGGAGGCGGGAAGAAAGTGGCGGGAAGAAAGAGGCGGGAAGAAATTGGCGGGAAGAAATTGGCGGGAAGAAAGAGGCGGGAAGACAGGGAAGAAATGGCGGGAAGACGAGGCGGGAAGAGGGGGTCGGCGGAAAGACAGAGGCGGGAAGAGGGGGCCAACGAGAAGACAGAGGCGGCCGGGAAGAAATTTTGAATTGAATTAGTTTTATTTTTATGAATTTTTTGATAATTTTTATTTTTAAAATTTTGAATTGAATTAGTTTTATTTTTATGAATTTTTTGATATGTTATTTGTATTTTATGATTTATGAAATGAATTAGTTTTATTTTTCTGAATTTATTGATATATTATATGTATTTTAAACATTTTGAAATGAATTAGTTTTGAGGCGGGAAGACAGAGAAGAAATGGCGGGAAGAAGAGTTTTAAGATTTGTATTTTTAAGATTTTGAATTGAATTAGTTTTATTTTTATGAATTTTTTGATATATTATTTCTATTTTTTAAATTTTGAATTGAATTAGTTTTATTTTATGAATTTTTTGATATATTATTTGTATTTTTAAAATTTTGAATTGAACTAGTTTTATTTTTATGAATTTTTTGATATATTATTTGTATTTTTAAAATTTTCAATTGAATTAGTTTTATTTTTATGAATTTTTTGATATATTATTTGTATTTTTTAAATTTTGAATTGAACTAGTTTTATTTTTATGAATTTTTTGATATATTATTTGTATTTTTAAAATTTTGAATTGAATTAGTTTTATTTTTATGAATTTTTTGATATATTATTTGTATTTTTAAGATTTTGAATTGAACTAGTTTTATTTTTATGAATTTTTTGACATATTATTTGTATTTTTAAAATTTTGAATGAATTAGTTTTATTTTTATGAATTTTTTGACATATTATTTGTATTTTTAAAATTTTGAATTGAACTAGTTTATTTTTATTGATTTATTTCTGAAAAAGAAAAGAAATTTTAAAAATGCCCTTTAGTCGCGGTTGGCCTCACCAACCGCGACTAAAGGTCATTTTTCCGCGGGAAACCAAAACGCGGCGAAAAATAGCCTTTAGTCGCGGTTGGGGTACCCCTTTAGTCGCGGTTGGTGACCCCAACCGCGACTAAAGGGCGGTCCCTATATAAACGCGCGCGTGAGCGAGGCGGTTCATTCTCTCTTCTTCCTCGAACACACAGGCGCGCTCGGCGATCGATCTCAGACGCCGTCAGGCTGCTCGCCACCATCGCCCGCCGCCAACGCCCGCCGTCGCCCGCCGCCAATGCCGGCCCCCAGTTGTCGTCCTCCACCGCTGTAAGTCGATCGACGCGCCGCGCCGCGCCTCTCCGCCGGTAACTGTGTCACGCGCGCCACCGCCTCCCTCGCCGGCCGCCGCCGCCGCCCTCGCCGCCCGCCTCCCTCGCCCGCCGCCCTCGACTGCCGTGTGCGCGCGCGCCCTAGCCCCCGCCGCCCTCGATCGCGCGACCAGCGCGCGCCGCGCCGTGGGCGCCATCGGTGCAGAGATCGAGAGAGAGATGAGCAGAGGGAGAGGAGAGAAAGTGCCAGGGGCACCCTGGCCGGTATTTTTTTTGTTTTTTTTTAATCGTAACTAAGTTTTTTTAATTAAAATTGTAACTTAAATAAATTGTAAACGTGTATATATGTGAAGAACTAATTTGTAACTTAATTAAATTGTAAACGTGTATATGTGAAGAAACTAAACAAACTTAGTTACAAATTCAAAAAACAAAACTGTGTGTCGACGCCCCACCCACACCGTGTGTGTCGACGCGCCCGTACGTCCCCATCATCATCGCCGGCGCCGCCGCTCGCATGCAGTGAGAGAGAGGAGAGGGAGAGAGCGCAGAACTAAAATTTGACTTTACCACCGCGCGTATACGGAGGGGGCAGCGAGCCCCTCGTCGCCCCCTCCGTATACGCGTGGTGTTTTTTTTTGGATCGAGAGGGGGCGGCGAGGGTTATGTGTGTTGTCCTCGGCACCGCCACTGCCCTTTCGCCACCGCCACCGTCACCGACACCACGTCTTTAATCGCCGCCCCGTCTCGCGCTCTACCGCGACACCCTCTCCCACCCCTTCCTCGCCCCCTCCTTTTGCCACCGCCCTTTCGCCACCACCACCGCCCCCCTTCTTCACTTAATTAATTTGTTTTGACTACATGTTTTCAGGACTGACATATGGCGGACGATAGAGCTGACCTTATGGAGAACTATGATCCGGACGCTGAAGACCATATTTTCGGCATCATAAACGGTGATATTCTATATGTGCCGACCGGACAAGAAGAAGATGATATCTCTTCTTATCTGAACCTTGAGGGTGAAGATGAAGGGCGCCGTTAGCAAGATGATGCCGAAGAAACGTCGATAAACGACGATCTTCAATTAGAAGTAGCAACCACCTCCGGCGCCGAGGTATATATATACATTGAGCTCTGGTGATACAAACTAACTGATTTGAATAAATATGTGTGTACTAACGCGCGCGACTCTCTTTCTTATTTTAGCCCTCGGCCGGATCGTCGAAACAATCGAGTACGTCGTCAAAGCGTGGCGTAACCAAGACGATGGAACCAGGAGAAACATGCACCATCGAGGTTGTCGACAGTAAAACTGGCAGGCCGCTGGAGCCCCGCAAGAACGCCACCAAGTTTGTCAGCCAATGCGGAGCCGTTGTTAGAGACAACGTCTCGATCACCGTCCATGAGTGGAATCAGCCAAAGAAGGCACGTCTTGGTTTCACTTTTGTCGATAAGAGAACAAAAAAAGATTGCTTCAACAAGCTTATGGAACATTTCGTTCTACCTCTGGAATACCAAAAATTCGATGAGGAGGGTAACAAGATTGAGGAAAACAAGGAGAGGAGGAGGCTAGTCAAACAGTTCGCTCTTCATAAGATGTCCGACGCATTACGGAAATACAAGCAAAATCTAGCCCATGACTTTATCAAGCAGAACAAGACTCCGGATTTCAAAGGACAATATGAGAAACTGCAACATGATTGGCCAAAATTTGTGAAGCAAAAGAAATCGGAGCAGTTCCTTCAAATATTGAAAAAATAAGGAAAATGCGGCTAAGAAGGAGTACAATCATATTATGGGGCCAGGAGGGTATCGCCTTTGGGATCCTAGGTGGGAGAAGATGGAGAACGAGTTGAGGGCGCGAGGAATCCGTCCAGGTACGGAGGGATGGGACCCAAGGGCCAAAAGCTGGTGGTACGGGCATGGGGGATCGCTGAACCCGGAGACAGGGGAGTGTGTTTACCAGGGCAAAATAATTAAACCCACCCAAAAGCTTATTGAGGCAATGAGGGATGCTCAATAGGGGAGGATCAAGTTCAACAGAGAGAACGACGCCCTGACAAAATCCCTCGGGAATCCTGAACACGGAGGACGTGTACGAGGCATGGGGCACATTCCGTGGAAAATAGGGTTCCCCAAGAACGATGACCCGTACGGTTACAGAAGCCGTAAGGGAAAGATGGATCGGGAAGCAGATGTTGTGGCACGGTTGGCATCGGAAATGGATGTGATGAAGAAAACCGTGAGTGTACTAGTAGCCGAAAGAGATGCAGCTCGGGCGCAGCATGAAGATCATCCATTGGATCTCGGAAGCCAGCATCGGAGAAGCAGCGTGGCTTCCACGGAGGCCCCACCGGCTGGTGCACCGACGATCGAAATTACTGCACCGGAGCCTCTGGTGGTCGAAATTACTGCACCGGAGCCTCCTCGCTACCCCGTGGACGATATAAAGGAGATGAAAGAATGTCATCTGTATTATCCTATCGGGAACATGTCCATGAAGGTAGCCATCGGCAGTGCTTTACCATGTTTACCTGGAGCACTCCACCACAACAACCCCATTCAGGATGGCTATGCTCGTGTCACGGTGGAGGACATAGTCCAAGGGTTTGAGGACCTGGACATTGACATTGCTACACCTGAAGGGGCGAGAAGACTTGGAGATGTCAAGCGCCAGTTCATTCTATGGCAAAAGAAGTTTATCAAGTTTCCAGGCGAGGCGCCAACAAGTCCACCCCCCTACGGTGGTGGTGGTGGCGGCGGTGGCGGTGGTGGTGGTGGTGGTGCTTCACCTACACCTCCTTCACGTCAGCCGACGCCGCCCCCCAATTCACCTCCGGCGGGTAAGCAGCCGCCGCCCCCTAGTCCGCCCCGGGCGGGTAAGCAGCCGCCGCCCCCCAATCCACCTTCGATGAAGAAGCAGAAGCAGCAGTCCTGGATTATTAACCCGGACCCTTATGTACCTAAGATAACAAAGGTACCGGAGCCATCACTGAAGCCTCTCCCCACGAGGCCTTGGGAACGTAGTGCCGAGGAAGTCGAGGCGGCCGCGACTGCTGAATATGAGAAATGGAAGGCGGACTGCAAGAAGAAAAGAGAGCCCGAGCCCAAGCCAGTATTTTCTGATGAGCAAAATAAGTGGGCTAAGTCATTTTTGAACGCACCGTCCCAAGCCGCGAAGAATCTGCCTGACGACTATGCACGTGAACTTCGTAATCAGGCACGCATGTTCAAGGAGAAGAAAGAGGAGGCCGAGAAAGCGGAATTAGAAAGTAAAAAAAGCGGGAAACGAGTTGCCCAGCTCGGGGAACAAAGTAAACAATCGATTGCCCCGCTTATAGTGACAGCCGCCGGTCCGGATGCCCCCGATATCATAGAAGCTGCGGCAGCACAGGGATTGACTGTAACGAGTGCCAGAGAACAAGCGGCCAACTTAGGTATTACTTTTCGTGAACTGTTAGGCCTTAATGAGGCGCCAGTGAAGGAGGTAGTACTTACATATGTGAAGAATGGGCCTCTCGTCGAGCCTGCGCAGGAAGAGGATCTACCTCCACAAATGAAAGGTCTGCTGAAATGGTACAAGGGTTACATAGAAAATAAAAACGCCAAAGATTATATTTATGCGGAAGTTGGATATGAGCATCACTTCAAACAGTACTCTGTACAAATTCATCTGAGTGAATTGTTCCAGCTTTTCAATCTGCGCGAGCTCGACAAATCTATCATCAGTTGCTACGTTCTGTAAGTGATTTATTTCTTCCCCATCTCGTTCATATTGCCTGCACTATACATATATATATGTCCTAACTATATTGTTGTGTCCGCTATTATACATGCAGAATGAAGATTAAGGAATGCAGAGTAAGGAACATCCATGATGTTGGGTTCATTGACCCACACATCGTTAATGGATATACGTTACAGCATCACCCCGCCGACGTGGAGGAAGACCTGTGGCAGTTTCTTACAAAGCAGGAACTCAAAAGTGATATTCTATTTCCTTACCATTTTGGGTGAGTGTTTATGTCTTGAGCACATTCTCTTTTGTTTACTCCATGCATGGTATGTGGCCGGCTAATCGATGAGTTATGCATGACGTACTGTGCATGTATCGTGTCCGCAGGTTCCACTGGATTCTGCTAGTAATTAAAGTTGACAAATCAGAATGTCTCGTCCACGACTCTCTGAATATGGATAAGGCGCGTTGGGCCGACATGAGAAAAATGATTCAAAAGTAATTGTTTTCATTCATTTGCGCTCTATATCGATCGGCCTATTTCGTTCATTTCCTAATTAAGCTTCAAGTAATTAACTAATAACTCTCTTGTTCATTTAATTTTCTTTGCCTCGTAGGGTTTGGAGACGGTTCTCAGATACAAAGGTCGGTGAATTCAAAAAAGAGCTACATTTCATGCGGTCAAAGGCTAAGAATGGTGGTGATATTCAGCCACCGAGGACCAATCTATGTGGATACTATGTCTGTGAGATGATCCGGAGATACACCTCTGAGCGCGTTCCGAGTGATACCAATGCTCAGAGGAATAACCTCCGGATGATGCTTAGTCCAGAAGCTCGCTTCCGACCACTTCAAGAGGAACTAGCTGGATGGTTCAGGAGGGAAGTCCTCGATCCTAAAGGAGAACACCATTGCGAGGACGTAGAACTATGCATGCATTAAATTATGTATAGAAACTTGTTCAAACTTGTATATGGTCATCCCATGATATTGAATATATATTGTATATTCCTCTTGAATTCTTTTTGGTTCTAATTTTAAATTTGTTTGAAATTGTACATTCATATGCATGTATGTAGCAGTAGTACCGTAGAATATGTGAAACTCCTTCAACATTACAATAAAGCACAAAAGAAATAAAACAATACAAATTAAACAGAAAACAGGTTTAGGGGGGGGGCAGGTTTAGGGGGGGCTAAAACCCTAAACCTGCGGCGGTCTTTAGTCGCGGTTGGCCAGAAGAACCGCGACTAAAGGTCCTCCGCCCCGACGGTCGCCTGGCGCACACGTGGACAGGCCTTTAGTCGCGGTTCGTAAGCAACCGCGACTAAAGGGGGGGGGGGGGCCTTTAGTCGCGCTAATTTGGTCGCGGTTGCGCAACCGCGACTAATGGCAGTTGCGAACCGCGACCAAAGGCCCTTTTTCCACCAGTGACATGTAGCAGCATGCAAACAGCATTGCCACCCCCAAGATGAACTGCTCCTTGGTTTCGACAAGAACAGTAAATAACCATCAAGCAGTAAAAGGTTCAGTAAATAAACCAGTCTATGAGTCTAGTACACCCTGCAAATATAAATAAGGCTGTCGCAAAGAGTGCATCGGGTACAGCCTGATCTATCAGACTCTGATTTACACACAGTTTGCAATTGATACTGAGATGAGATACGCCAGCTACAGAACGATCACAGCATAAGTTTAGTCTTCTGGAACATGCTATGTGTTCTTAGAGAAGCAGCGGTAGGAGTTAAGTTTCCGGAAGGATTGGTTCTTAGCTAACGTTGCTGAGGCTACATTAGGCAAAGCAGGGCCCCTTCATACATATTTCTGGCCTAGAAAAGCTTTGAAGCATCTGGAAGAACTCCTTGGCCTCGCTTTCATTGACTGAGCGGTGAAAAGTTACTGTCATCTTTTTTAGCACTGTTGCCCAATCGAATAACCGTTTGATAAGAGCAGCTTCATGTTCAGTTCCTCTAATATCATGGATTTCTACTTCTTCGAGGAGATTCAGCGCAAGTTCCTCAGTTTTCCAATTTGATGGATGATCACAACTACAACCTGATGGGCACACAGGTTGTACCTGAAATAAGGTGCATATATATTAGATTAATACTCCAACAGATGCTGTAAGATCAGCCGATGGGATTTAATGCCATGAAATAAGAATGATGGAAGTAGAAATTCTAAGGCTGGCAGGATATATAACATGCTCTTAACAAATTCACAAAATAATAACACATGTAAAACAGCTATTGCAGAGAATATGATTGTTCTATGCAAACAACAAACATTTTAATACTTATGCAGACAGTATTTGTGCATCAATAAGATCTTAAATTAGCCTTATGCCATTGTTATTGTCTTGTTGATGCAATCTTTAAAAACAAATTCCTAAAGAATCTTATCTTATCTTATGTTTACTAATTGAAGGCACCATTTGAGTCCCCATTAATCCTACTAGAAAACTAAGCTAATTGCCCTTCCAATCTGCAGTTAGTTAATGGCATCCATTAGCTGAAGTGCCTCACGGAGTCCTTGCCAGCTGTCCTGCGAGTAACCCTCTTAACAAAAAAAAAAACGCTTCGGGATGCCAAATAATCATCTCCCTCGCAGCATCATAACCTTTCTGCCTCAATGGCGTTTAGCATTCTAAAAGAAACAAAAAAAGGTGTTTAGCCGAACGAGCCGTAGCGTCACTCTTCATCTTCCTTCGCCTTTGCAAGTGCCCTGTTCTTGCCATCCTTGACTTCAAAGATTCAGCTGCGCTGCAACCAATATAAAAGAAAAAGCCCCAAATCCACAATCCAGTCCCCCTTTAATTTCCTTCCAAGCGATGCCCCTCTCATGCATCTCTGTCTATAGGCGGAGAATCACAGATCCATCCACAGACGATAAATACGAACTTGGGTTGGCAGCATAGGATTTAGATTTCATAGCTGCCACTTATAGAAAATATGACAAAGCATTAATTTGCACCTAGGATGCCAGAGTAACCTTTTAGTGGTTCCAGAATTTATAGCGTTGAGTAGTTTTCATTGATAATGGTTCAAATATGTCGCCGGCTCAATCTACTTTCACCAGATTTATGCTTACATTGTATGCGGCAGGAATAGAATATATGCATGGCACTGAATGTACTTCTTCAAACTATACTCTGCAAAAGCTCCCAAAATAAATTCTCCAAGAAACTTACACGATCAACTAATATTTCTATGTAGATCACAAATAGGATTTATAATCTTATATTGACCCGAAATGAATTTAGCTACCACTATGCCCAGTATGGTTACATTAATTGCTTCCGTTATTGAAGGTTCGACTAGTCTTGACTTCTCAAGGTAACGAACAGATTCACCATTTCATACGTTTCTAGCCTCTGAATTTATATTCCGCTTCCACAATTTAGATCATTCCATAGAATAAATAAATGAAAATCCATGGTTTATCTGACAAATGAATAATGCTCTTATCTATGTTTCTGAACTGATTTTCCATTAATTTCTTACTATGCTTGCATATCTAGAATACTTTAACTAAAATTCGCTGACTTTGGTATGTGGTTCACTTCACTTGCACAGGTTTGTACTAACTTTTAGCATTATATTCCCATTTCATTGTTTTCTCTCTATATGAGCCTCATTTTAAATCTATGTTAGGGCAGTCGGATAGAAAAAAAAGAGTATGCTGATGTCTATCTCTTCCATGATGAAAAATAGATAATTATTTATCTCTTTTTGAGGTGATGTGATGAATTTTTCTTACATTGAGTGTGCTCTTGCTACGTTCTAAAAGTTGCATTATTTTGTATAAGCAACATCCAAAATGAAGCGTTGAACACTATTACATGGAAAATACAGAATACAAGAAAAAACTCTGGAGGCTAAGAATCAATAAAGATTAAGAACTTCTTTTGTTTTTTCATAATAACTTCATTTGGTTCTTTGGAGATCGAGATCCCATCTAATAACATATTGAGTTCTGTAATGAAGATAAAAGGTGCAACATAGTTGCAACTCAACTCAGTAAACGGCGGCTAATATGATGGATATGTTTTGAGAAAGAGGTTTGATTTGATGTTTTCATGTAACTAAAACTGTACGGAAAGTGAGAATAATTGTATTGGATATCTTACTATCTATATCTCTTATAAAGCAGAACCCCACTAGGAGGCCATTTAAGTTGTGTATCTTAACATGCAACCTAGCCACATCATCAGTTAATCACAACCGTTCAAATATCATCTCTATCCCTCCATTGTGTTGTTGTCCTTATCCGGTGCCCAGTCTATCAATACAAAGTTGTCTCGGCACAAGCTCTAGGCGACAATTCCTTTCATCTTCATCTCCTATAGTTTATTCCCTCCGGTTCGACTAGCCCAAGAGATGAATTGATGCCATCAATGTCTTTTATTCACCACTTTCATCTTCTCCATTAAGAGTAAGCAATTAAGTTGCAAGATCATATTTCCTTTAAGCAGTCGAGTTGCTTCATTCCTATCGTTGCGTCCACACCCTTGCTTGAAGCCTCTGATCAGGTTTTCTTCCACCGTGGTCATCATCATTTCCTTCTCATGCTTGATCTGGTCCAATTCACCACGATCTCTGATGGTCAGTAATCGTTGGCCCTGCTACACCCTAATTATCAGCGGCAAGAGCACCTTGCAAAGATCCAAAACAAACTTAGGATTATGCTCTTCCCCTACAGTGTCCATGTTCAAGCACTCCAGTTTCATTGCCACACTAGAGCAGTGCCTTCAAATACGTATTTCTCCTCTCTTGCTCTTTCTTCTTTGCGTGTGCAATCAAGTAATCAGTTTTTCTATCTTTCTATCATGCAAATCCTCCATGCTAATACATAATGATTCACTTTGATGCCCAACATTTTGTTGATTAGTGATGCTTCTTCTTCTGCCCTTTAGGTATTTAACTAAGCCCCGCCTATTTTCCTTGAACATAATATTAATCGTATTTTACTGACAATAGCTTATTTGCTGCCTTATCGCAACAATTCTGATTTTATTATATATAAGTTGACTGCAACTCTTCACACCAACTATATAAATGAGCAGCTTACTGCTCACATGCAACAATTTCAATGTTGGTAAACTTTGTTTTCTTATACTGCCTGTAATAATGTCAATGTAGGTAAAGTTGTTTTCTCATACTGCCTTGCATGTCTGCTAGATCTCCCAACAGTAATTTATCAAGACATGATAAACAAGCTGCCAACCGATATTTTCGATTTTGATATACTCAACACACAATTTTCAACTAAGTAGTTTCTTCAAAGTGTTTTATGTAATGTCGCATCAAATTACCGCACCAACTCACAGGGTATCATCTAGTTTTTTCAAGAATAGGATATCGTACTATTTTGTTAAGTAAGGATGCTTAGGTGGTGGTCGTTTGTGGATGTAAGTTGACAAATGATATGTCAAAGCTTTTGTAGTTTCACTGCCTTGATAACTTCAATTAGCTCAACCTACAAATGGACACAGGTCTTTAGCCATTCAGTTACATTTTTTTCCTGATAACAATTCTCCAGTTTGAATTAAGTATGTTGTGTTCGTTTCCTCAGAGGCCATGCCATTTACTAAGGTGTCTAATTTCAGTCTGAAAACATCATAAAAAATCACATCGTTAAAAAAATAAATATGTTGTGTCGTGACATTTCTTCAGAGGCCATGCCATTTCCTAAGATGTCTATTTTCAGTGTCACAACTCCAAATTTGTACATACCGTTAACTAGGTCCTCACTTGATGTTCAAGAAATTTACACCGTTGTTTTTCTACGTTGATGGATTCTTTTGTAAAGGTGAATCACAATTGTTTATAATTTCTTTATAGTGTGTAGACTATTGTTCAATGACTTCTTTTGATAGAGTTGCATCACTATTTTAAAAACTCTATATTGTTAATACTACTGTGTAACTACAATGTGCGATGCACAGGTTGGCGACTAGTAATAGTATATTAATAATACTATTATCTCCTAAATCCTGTTTTATCAAGATTGAGCCAGCCATGCAATGACTCGGTCAAATTCACATAAATGACATATGTTTCTAATGGGAGCTGCCAATGCAGCAGATCCTGTTGGAATGATTCCTCGTCTCCTCTAGCTCAAACAGTTCTGCAGCTCCACTCTGGCAGCCATTTTTTCTTCACCAATCTTTCACCGCCACCCCCACCTCCCTCCGTGATGGCTGCTGGTGCAGCACCACCATCTCCTTCCCTGCCTCCCCACTACAACCAACCTGACAACCAAAGCAAAGCGCCACCCTCTAGAGAGAGATGGGTCGCCTGAGACCGATCTTTAAGAGAGAAGACAAAACGAAGGAGTTATTCCGTTTCATTGTTGGAAACAAAATCATGAATCATGCATTGCCCGATAATTTTGCTCATTCCTAACAGACTAACCAAAATTGAAACATGTTACCAAGTTACCAACACCTAGAGTAACATGCATTGTCATTGCTAGATACATAAGACATTAATTAGTTGCCAGAACAAAACATCCAGTATGAAGCCAACACCTAGAGTAGGGCTACTAGCGGCTCAAACCTCGGTATGCAAAGAAATATGAATGCATACAAGGTATGCGATAGAAAGGTATGAGATAGACAAACAGAGTAAGGGTAGTATTACCTCTGGGTGGCTAGTTGAACCGACAAGTGCAAGCCACAGTGTTTTCAAACCAGTAGACATCCTGAGAAGATGAAACACACTCGCTCCAAAGGAATGTCCTTGGGGACATATACCCAGGGACATGCGTGCAATATTCGGGAGCCTTGCCATGTCTTCCATCAAGAACTGCTGGTCGGTAATGTCCTGATGTAGATTCGTGTGAAGACACAAAAGTGAATCATTCTGATGGTTAGTGATGCCTTGGTGTAGATACGTGGGAAGTCGCCGAAAAGGATACTTAATAACAAATAGAAAGAACAGGAGAATCTCGTTTACAAAGTCAATAACAGTATAACACACAATAAAAGGTTCTTTTATCCTGGTAAGTCTGAGCTCATGTGCTCCTTTGAATAACAGTTATACCCAGGCAGTGTAGTGGTTTGCAACATCAATGTTAACTACTGAAAGGTAGAAAAATGTAACGCCATCTCATAAGATAAAAGGCTACTATAAAGGACAAATGACTGGGTGTGCTAGCTAAGGCATGTTTCACATGCTTAAGCAAGTTAGAATTTTGGTGTATGCATATGGCTAATTCCTTAATTTGGACTCCAAGTTTACAATGATGGCATAACTGACATAAAAAAAGAACTCACCGGCTGATAGAGAAGCAAGAATCTGAGACTGAGGATGAGCTGAAAGCGCCTTAGAAGCCTCAGAATGTAGTTATTTGGAGCATAGTTATCTCTTCCATATACCTGAAAAAGGTATGCACCCAGCGTCTCGAGATTTTCTATGTTGCCAAACTGCGTGGAGCTTGGGTCATAGGCATCATGCCAATAGAGAGACTTGAGCCGAGGAGCGTAGATGTTTGCAACCGGTTGATTATGCCTCGAAGCTCTAGCACGGTAGTTTGCAAAGCAAGAGTCCACATAAATACATTTGAGTGCTGCAGCCGTAATAGTGAGCTGCTGCAAGGAATGCACACTCATTAGCTCCATTTGCAAGAGAGAGTTGGACTCAATGGTGACCTGGCCCGGACCAAGGGCATCGGCTGGGTGCAAATGCACATCCTTTAGGCTGATTGCTATGAGCGAATCAGAGTGGATTGCAAGGTTGCCTAGACCCGAGGCCTCTTTGATGATGAGTTTCCGTAAGACCGGGCAGCGTGGCGAGGAGACAAGGTCACCGAGCATGCACGGACCATGTAGCTGGACGCAAACCAGGGAGAGGTCGTTGAGCCTTGCGAATACGCCCAATGGTGGCATGGAGACCCCAAGAGGCCCTAGTTCGAGGCGGATCGAGGCGGCGTTCTGGAAGCAGGGAAGCTCAAAGGCTCCTCTCTCGTCAGCCATGTCCTCCTCTGATCCGTTCTGTGACGCCCTGCTGGTGAGGGACAGACGGCCGAAGAGGCGGGGCGCGGCGATGAGGAGCCAGGGCGCCATGGAATCGGGGTTGCCATCCAGGACGACGGCTTGGAGGATCCAGATGACCGGAGCTTCATGGGATTGGAGGGCAAGGCGTATGTGCTGTGGGTCAGTGGGGAAGGGGAAGTTGAGCACCGGGAGCAGCCTCCAGAGGCGGCGCCAGCGGCTGGAGAGGACGCTGGTCCGCACGGCGACGGGGACGTCGCGGATGTTGTCAAGGATGCGGAGAAGAAGGTCTTCAGGAAGGTCGCTGAGGCGGTCCTCGCTACCGCTGTCGCCACCATCTGAGGGTTTGGGTCGCTTGGCAGGGATCTCCCCGTCCATGGAAGAAGATGGAGTTGGCGCATGGAGATCGGGCTCAAAATCGGTGGCTAGCTAGAGATCGGGGGCTCGGGGTGGTGCAGTCGCCGGCGCCATCGCCGTTGCTGCAGATGGGGAATTGGAGTGTTCGAGCGGCCAACGGGGTATGCGAAATGTTGATATTGTTGCCGCTGCGGGAGCGCGGAGCTGGGCTGTGGGCTACGTCGTAGGTGGAAAATATAGATGGGCAACAAAGTATGGGCCTTAGCTCGGTTTTACTACTGTGAATCCACCGAACTAGAAGGTTTAACAATGGCGCTCGATCGACAGCCTCATCGCATTTTTTTTTGAGAAATGCTACACCTACGGAGTAATGTTTACGGAATTGCCTTAGCATTTCCAACAGGTGCTGGAAAAATCGGCGCGCTATACGTCGGTTTCAGCGGGCTGTAAACACATAGCGCGTGCAGCGGTGAAAAGTGCCCCGCCGGAAGCGGCATTTTACCGCGCGTTCTCGGACGGGAAAAGTGCTCCTCCATCGGGCGCGTCATTTTGCAGCGTGCGGCGTGGCGCGAACGGCCACTGCGACCGTTCTCAATTCAAAATAATTCAAACAATTCAAAGAAAACACAAAATTTATTTAAAAGTACGAAATATATTAAAAGTTTGACGATACGAAATACATTTTATTTGAAACTAGTCTATCCTACTCCGAATCCCACGTGAAGTCGGACGAGTGGCAGCTCGGAGTCGTCTCGGACACCGGCGTCGAAGTCCACTCGAAGGAGGAGGAGGAGAGAACGATGGTGGACGGCCCGGCGCCGTTTATCCTCTCCTCCTCCTTCCTCGCCGCCTTCTCGGCCCTCGCCAACTTCCTCGCCGCGGACTCCGCCCGGCGCTTCTCGCGGCTCGCCTTCTTCGCCGCCGCCGCCGCCGCTGCCTTCTCCTCCTCCTTCCGATTGTAAAACGCCTCCATCGCCGCGACGTCTTCGGGAAATTGTCGTGCCCACTCGAGGCGGAGGCGTTCGTCGCGCTCGGCGATGAGAAGCCACTGCTCGAGCTCCCATCGGCGGCGTTGCTGCTCATGCGTGATGGCCGGCGATGGCGGCGCGAGCGCCTCCGCCTGCTCCCCCGTCCAAACGTCGTGGAAGTTCATCGTCCGGCGGGAGCGTCCGAGGCGCCAGCGACGGCGTCGTACGCCTGCGCCGCCTCGTGCTCGAATGTCCCGAGGCGGATCCGCTCATCGCCGGAGCGGATCTCTGCGTCAAAACAGCCGCTTGGCCGCGCCCGAACGCCGAAGTAGCCGGAGGCGGAGCGGCGGCGCAGCGGCGCGGAGGCATGGTGCTGGAGACGGAGGCGGAACATCGGCGCGGAGACAGAGCAGTAGGGGAGAGCGAGCGAGGCGGAGTGACACGCGGAAGATTCAGACGGTTGGCGCGTTCACGCGTGTCGTGTTTATAGCGTGCGTGGCAGCGCACGCGGCAACTTTCCCGCGTGGGATGTATTAGAGATAGAGATAGATTCGGTTTATATGCTATGTAGTAGTTGATACAAACTCCTCATGTAACCTTCTATATATACCAGATATGAGGGGCTCGGATAATCAACCGAGTAGACCCGTTGCAATCTACCTGTTCTCTACTTTTACATGGTATCAGGCCGGCTTCTTCGCCACCTCCACTGATCGCCAATCGGAAGCCGTGATCGATCTGTCCCCATCGCCCGCTACCTCACCGTTGCCATGGCGTCCCCCTCTGCTCTTCCGCAATATCATCTGGGCGCTCCACCCTCCGACAAGCTCACCCGCAACAACTACCCAGGATGGCGTGCACAAGTACTCCCGCCGATCCGTGGCGCTCGCCTCGTCGGTCTGCTCACCGGAACCGATGCCGAGCCACCAGAAGTCCTGGAGATCAAACCAGCTGACAAAGCCGCCAACAAACCGGCGGAAACAGCACCCAATCCGGCCTATGACGACTGGATCGCTCGTGATCAGATCGTCCTCGGGTACCTCCTCCAATCCCTCTCCTCTGAAGTCCTACCGCATGTTCAGAGGATCGAGCACGCCGCCGGAGTCTGGCAGGCCATCGAGGAGATGTTCGCCTCTCAAAGCGAGTCCAAGATCACGAATCTGCGGATTGCCCTGGCGAATACAAAGAAAAATAATGATTCTACTGCGACGTTCCTCACCAAGATGCAGGTTATCGTCGATGAGCTTGCCTCTGCAGGCTGTCCGGTGCCCACACGTGAGCATGTGTCCTTCATCCTCGCCGACCTCGAACAAAGCTACAATTCGCTGGTTGCTGCTTTCGGTGTCGTCACGACACCGATCTCTCTTGCAAACCTATATGCCCAGCTCCAAGCGTATGATGAGCGCCAGGCTATGCTTGCTGGTCCGTCCGAGGTGACCTTCGAGACCAGCGCCAACCTTGCCTCTCGCCAGCAGTGCCAGTACGGGCAACAGTCCAACAACCGCACCCATGGTGATCGCGGTGACCGCGGTGATCGCCGCTCTGAGCGTCGGGATGACCGCCGTGCCTACAACAACTACTCTGACGACCGTTCGCCGCAGACTGGCCGTGGTGGTGGTCGTGCGCAAGGAGGAGGCCGTGACCGTGGCCGAGGTCGCCGCCGTACCACGCCATGGGTCGATGTGACGTGCCAAATCTGTGGCCGTGATGGCCATCTGATACGTCTCCAACGTATCTATAATTTCTGATGTTCCATGCTTATATTATACCAATTGCTACATGTTTTATATGCACTTTATATCATATTAAGGCATTTATTGGACTAACCTATTAACAAGATGTCACAGTGCAGTTTCTGTTTATTATGTATGTTTATTGCAGAAAAGGCCCAAAAACCAAAGTTTTCGGAAAAATCCAGAAAAATCACAGAAATTCTATTTCGCCAGAAGACTCACGGAGCCAGAAGGGCCAGGCCAGAGGAGGCCCGGGGCCTCCTCCCCATCAGCCGGCACGGCCAGGAGGGGGGCCACCCCACCCTATGGTGTGGGCCCCTCGGGACTCCACCGATGCTGCCCTTTCGCCTATATAATCCCTCGCGACGCGAAAACCCGAAATCAATCAATCATATTCCAGAAAGACTCCAGGGGCGCCGCCGCCATCGTGAAACCTAGTTTCGGGGGACAGAAGTCTCTGTTCCGGCACGCCGCTGGGACGGGGAATTGCCCCCGGAGTCATCTCCATCGACACCACTGCCATCTTCATCGCCGTTGTTGTCTCCCATTATGAGGAGGGAATAGTTCTCCCCCGAGGCTGAGGGCTCTACCGGTAGCTATGTGGTTCATCTCTCTCCCATGGTGTGATCTTTATGTGATCATGAGCTTTGTATCACTATTAATCTATGTGCTACTCTAGTGATGTTATTAAAGTAGTCTATTCCTCCTCCATGATGTAATGTTGACAGTGTGTGCATCATGTAGTACTTGGTGTAGGTTATGATTGTAATCTCTTGTAGATTATGAAGTTAACTATTACTATGATAGTATTGATGCGATCTATTTCCCCTTTCATAGCTATTGTTGACAGTGTGTATGCTATGTTAGTACTCGGTCTAAATTGCAACGGTCTATTATGCACTCTAGAGGTTACTTTAATATGAACTCCGGATGTTGTGGAGCTTGTTTACTCCGGCTAGAGGTGTGCTTTTGTAGCCCTACACAATGAATGGTGTTTGTTATCCAACAAGAGAGTGTGAGAAAGTAGCACAAGTGAAGAGAAGTTATTTATTTATGTGATCATTGTTGAGAGTGTCCACTAGTGAAAGTATGATCCCTAGGCCTTGTTTCCAAATATCGAATCACCGTTTATTTACTGTTCTACTACATGTTTACTTGCTGCCATATTTATTTCAGATTGTTATTACCACTCATATTCATCCATATCACTTGCATCTTACTATCTCTTCGCCAAACTAGTGCACCTATACATCTGACAAGTGTATTAGGTGTGTTGGGGACACAAGAGACTTCTTGTATCGTAATTGCAGGGTTGCTTGAGAGGGATATCTTTGACCTCTACCTCCCTGAGTTCGATAAACCTTGGGTGATTCACTTAAGGGAAACTTGCTGCTGTTCTACAAACCTCTGCTCTTGGAGGCCCAACACTATCTACAGGAATAGAAGCGTGCGTAGACATCAAGCTATTTTCTGGCGCCGTTGCCGGGGAGGTAAGGTAAAAGGTATTCACATCCTCCGACTACTATGCTATTTCCTAGCACTGTTGCCGGTGTGTGAGTGCTCGAAGCTATTTCCTTTAGATCCTGCAATTGCATCTTTTTGTTTCTTGTTTTTATTTTTCACTAGTTAGGCATAATGGAAAACAACAGTGAGCTTTTTAATCTATTTCCTGAGTTAAGACATGAATTGTGTGATGCGAAAATTAAAAAACCTATGGAACCTTATTTGCATGCTAGTAGCAATGTTATTAGTATGAACGCAATTACTGCTAATGCTATGCAGAAGTCTAAGCTTGGGGAAGCTAGTTTTTATGATCTTTTTAGCTTCCCATCTTTAGGGGAGAAAATTTGCTCTGATAATACTTTATCTCCGATATGCGATAACTCTAATGATGCTTGTGATATTTTAAATCCACCTACTGAAAGTATTCCTTTCAAGATACTTCTAAAAATTGTTGAACTTGCTATGAATAATTGCTATTTTGGAGATGGGACTGTCCATCCTAGTGATCATTTACTCTTTAAACATGAATTATGCGAGTTGTTCGAGAGTGCAGGTATTTCAAAAGACCAAGTTAGGAGGAAGCTATTCTCTATATCTCTGAAGGGCAGAGCTGCGGAATGGTATAAGATGCTGAAGAATGGTCGATCTCTTGGTTGGGAGGAAATTGTACCTCTCTTTTATTCTAAATTTTATCCTCCTCATGAAGTGCATATTGATAGGAATTACATTTATAACTTTTATCCTCGTGATGGAGAGAGTATTTCCCAAGCATGGGGGAGATTGAAGTCACTAATGCTCAAATGTCCCATTCATGAGCTCCCCCGCAATGTTATTATTAATAATTTTTATGCAAGGCTTTCAGGACACCACAAGGACTATCTAGATGTCTGTTTGGAGGGATCTTTCACAAGCAAGGAGGTTGAAGCTAGATGGGATCTTCTTGAAAGAATTTAGGAGAATACTGAAGATTGGGAGAACGACAAAGGTAAAGAATCAGGTATAAACTATGAATATGAATGCATTAAGTCTTTCGCTCAAACCGCTGATTTTCAAGAGCTTAGTGCTAAATATGGCCTTGATCCTCAAATTATGGTCGATTGCTATAGAGCCTTTCTTCTCATATTAGTGTTCCTAAAGAAAATTGGTACATGTATCATGAACCTTTTAAAGACACTTGCATGGAAAATGAAATTGTTGTTAATGATTGCAATGAACATGCTCAAACTCCTGAGAATGCTATTTCCTATAAGCATGTTAATTTTTGTGGAGTTCATAGACCTTGTGAAAAGAATAAAATTGAAGAAGAATATTGTATCCATCACAGAAATGAAAAAAACTAGAAAGTGGTCAAGGGCTCTACATGATCTTGGTGAAAAAGTTTGTGCCCTCTATCCTTTTATTTGTGAACTTTGCCATAGAGTGGGTCATTTTAATTTTCAATGCTCCTCCAATGATAATTCGAACCTCATAAGTGCTGCAAATTTGTATTGTGATGATGAAATCACTCCTAATCAGCATGATGAACTTACATTATTTTTGGAGTGTGAAGAGTTATTGAGAAAAACTTCTTTGGTGGATATGAGTGCTCTTGATATTAATAGTGTCCTGCATGGGTGTCTTTCTTATTGCATTGATAATTGCCATACAAATACTTACATACAAAATATTTTAGAAGATGACACTTTGCCAAAATATGATAGGACCGCTGTGTGTTTTGAACTTATTAATGAAAAGGAGGAACCCTCCCAAGTTTCTTCTATTGTTTCTGGAAATAAATCAGGTTATGTGGAGAAGCCTCCCTTCAAGCCTCTTCCTCCTAAAGAAGGGAACGAGGAGAAGGAAAAGAAGAAGAAGAAGAAGAAGGAAACGAAGAAGAAGAAGAGGGGGAATAAAAAGAAAGAGGTAACGACATATCCCCGCGTGTATGAGATAACGATAGGTAACCGTAAGTATGTTGCTCCTAATGATTATTATGATAATGAATCTGAGTACTGTGATCTTCCTATGCCCTTTACCTACATTAGTGATCATGATTTAGAAGAGCACACTACTTTTGATATTGAAAATCTCTGGGAAACTAATTCTGAAAATGATGATGTTAATAATTGCCATAGTATTAGTACTATCCATGCTTCTTCCCATAATGATATAGAAAGCTCTAATCTTGGGGATGAGTTGTTTGAAAATCCTTTTGCTACTGATGATTATATGTTTGATACATCTCCTTCTAGTAACAATGATGGTATGGTTACAGATGAACATACTGTGGAAGATAACTATTCTATTTCTTATGATGACACTATGCCTCCAATATTTGACAATTATTATAAAGAATGCTATGACATAGGTTATAATTATCCTTATGAAACTTGTCATAGTTATGATGGGATTGCCAAAAACAATTCCCTTAGTATGCAACTTGTTTACCATGTTCAAATTCTTGATAATGATCCTGCTCCAATTACTATTAATGAGAAGAGTTCTTATGCCAAAATTAATGATACTTTTATGCATATGAACCATGGTAAGAATGTTTTAAGTGATGGTTATATTGTGGATTTCATCAATGATGCTACTGAAAGCTATTATGAGAGATGGAAACATGGTTATATGCATCTTAATAATATTAAGTTTCCCCTCTTTATGTTGAGAATCTTGAAGTTGCGCGCGTGTTGCCTTTATATGCTTGTTGCATTATGCTTATATGACTTGTTTATTTACAAGATTCCTTTTCATAGGAAGTGGGGTAGACTTAAAAGTATTTCTTATTGGCTTTTGATGCTCTCTTTTGGTTCAACTCTTATTTCTTGCGAGAGCATCATTAAAATTACTGAGCCCATCTTAATGGCTATAAAGAAAGCACTTCTTGGGAGATAACCCATGTTTTATTTTGCTACTGTTTTGTTGTGTCTTGGAAGTTGTTACTACTATAGCAATCTCTCCTTATCTTTATTTTATTGCATTGTTGTGCCAAGTAAAGTCTTTGATAGTAAGGTTGATACTAGATTTGGATTACTGCGCAGAAACAGATTTCTAGCTGTCACGAATTTGAGTAGATCTCTCTGTAGGAAACTCAGAAAAATCTGCGAAAAATCATGAGTAATCCTCAGATATGTACGCAACTTTCATTCAATTTGAGCTTCTTCTTCTGAGCATGTTAAGTGCCTCGAAAAAATTCGTATTTACGGACTGTTCTGTTTTGACAGATTCTGCCTTTTATTTCACATTGCCTCTTTTACTGTGTTTGAATGGATTTCTTTGCTCCATTAACTTTCAGTAGCTTTGGGTAATATCCAGAAGTGTTGGGAATGATTGTGTCCTCTCTGAACATGTGAATTTTTGATTATGTACTAACCCTCTAATGAGATTATTTTGAGTTTGGTGTGGAGGAAGTTTTCAAGGGTCAAGAGAGGAGGATGATATAATATGATCAAGAAGAGTGAAAAGTCTAAGCTTGGGGATGCCCCCGTGGTTTATCCCTGCATATTTCAAGAAGACTCAAGCATCTAAGCTTGGGGATGCCCAAGGCATCCCCTTCTTCATCGACAACTTATCAGGTCACCTCTAGTGAAACTATATTTTTATTCGGTCACATCTTATGTGCTTTACTTGGAGCGTCTGTGTGTTTATTTTCGCTTTGTTTGTGTTTGAATAAATTCGGATCCTAGCAATCCTTGTGTGGGATAGAGACACACTCCACTTTTTCATTTGAACACTTGTGTTCTTCGTTTTTCATATTCATGGCAAAAGTTAAAAGTTGTTGCATTTATTGCTATTTGGTTGGAAACAGAAAATGCTTCTAATTTTTTTTTGAATAATTTGATACCTGGCAATTGTTTTGAGCTATCAAATAGATCATGTTTAAGCTCCTGCATCATGTAGTTTGAACCTATTAGTGGAGAATTACTGTAGAGCTTGTTGAAATTTGGTTTGCATGATTGGTCTCTCTAAAAGTCTAGATATTTTCTGGTAAAAGTATTTGAACAACAAGGAAGACAGTGTAGAGTCTTATAATGCTTGCAATATGTTCTTATGTAAGTTTTGCTGTACCGGTTCATACTTGTGTTTGCTTCAAACAACCTTGCTAGCCAAAGCCTTGTACTGAGAGGGAATGCTTCTCGTGCATCCAAAACCTTGAGCCAAAACCTATGCCATTTGTGTCCACCATACCTACCTACTACGTGGTATTTATCTGCCATTCCAAGTAAATTGCTTGCGTGCTACCTTTAAAACTTCATTCCTTGTCTTTGCAATACATAGCTCATGGGAAAGTAGCCTTAAAAACTACTGTGGTAAAGAATATGTAGCTTATGTATCTTATTTCTTATAAGTTGCTTGTTGAGCGGTAACCATGTTTCTGGGGACGCCATCAACTATTACACTTTTGTTGAATATCATGTGAGTTGCTTTGCATGTTCGTCTTGTCTGAAGTAAGGGTGATTTCTAATGATTAAATGGTTTGAGTATGCATATTGTTAGAGAAGAACATTGGGCCGCCAACCAAAGCCATGTATCATGGTGGAAGTTTCAGTTTGGACATTAATCCTCAATCTCTTATGAGAATATTATCTGTTGTTGAATGCTTAAGCATTAAAGAGGAGTCCATTATCTGTTTTCTATGTTGTCCCGGTATCGATGTCCTCAAGTTGAGATCTATCAAAAACGAGAAATCAAATGCGATCTATCTCCTTGGACCTTTGTACAGGCGGCATAGAGGTACCCCTTTGTGACACTTGGTTGAAACATATGTAATGCAATGATAATCCATGGAAATTCGAGCTAATTAGGATGTTTTATGCATAACACATATGAATTATTACTACCGTTGACAAAATTGTTTCCATGTTTTCAAAATAAAAAGCTCTAGCACAAAGAGTAATCCCTGCTTCCCTCTGCGAAGGGCCTTTCTTTTACTTTATGTTGAGTCAGTTTACCTACTTATTTCCATCTTAGAAGCAAACACTTGTGTCAATTGTGTGCATTGATTCCTACATACTTGCTTATTTGCATTCATCATATTACTTTGTGTTGACATTTATCCATGAGATATACATGTTGAAGTTGAAAGCAACCGCTGAAACTTATATCTTCCTTTGTATTGCTTCAAAACATTCTATTAAGAAGCTATTGCTTTATGAGTTAACTCTTATGCAAGACTTGTTGATGCTTGTCTTGAAAGTACTATTCATGAAAAGTCTTTGCTATATGATTCAGTTGTTTAGTCATTATCTTTACCATTGCTTTGAATCACTTCATTCATCTCATATGCTTTACAATAGTATTGATCAATATTATGATAGTAGCATGTCACTTCAGAAATTATCCTTGTTATCGTTTACCTACTCGAGGGCGAGTAGGAACTAAGCTTGGGGATGCTTGATACGTCTCCAACGTATCTATAATTTCTGATGTTCCATGCTTATATTATACCAATTGCTACATGTTTTATATGCACTTTATATCATATTAAGGCATTTATTGGACTAACTTATTAACAAGATGCCACAGTGCCAGTTTCTGTTTATTATGTCTATTTATTGCAGAAAAGGCCCAAAAACCAAAGTGCTCGGAAAAATCCAGAAAAATCACAGAAATTCTATTTCGCCAGAAGACTTACGAAGCCAGAAGGGCCAGGCCAGAGGAGGCCCAGGGCCTCCTCCCCATCAGCCAGCGCGGCCAGGAGGGGGCCGCCCTACCCTATGGTGTGGGCCCCTCGGGACTCCACCGACGCTGACCTTTCGCCTATATAATCCCTCGCGACGCGAAAACCCGAAATCAATCAATCATATTCTAGAAAGACTCCAGGGGCGCCGCCGCCATCGCGAAACCTAGTTTCGGGGGACAGAAGTCTCTGTTCCGGCACGCCGCCGGGACGGGGAATTGCCCCCGGAGTCATCTCCATCGACACCACCGCCATCTTCATCGCTGTTGTTGTCTCCCATGATGAGGAGGGAGTAGTTATCCCCCGAGGCTGAGGGTTCTACCGGTAGCTATGTGGTTCATCTCTCTCTCCCATGGTGTGATCTTTATGTGATCATGAGCTTTGTATCACTATTAATCTGTGTGCTACTCTAGTGATGTTATTAAAGTAGTCTATTTGTAACATCCCAAGTTTCAACAATAATAAATCAAGAAAAAAAAAGAATTTCCCAAACTCAAATTTTGCAACAAACAAAAACCTTTTCTATGCATATAGTGTCACAAATAAGGCCAAATTGCAAATCTTCACCAAAGGCCACCATTGCTTGATCTCTTGCTTGTAGAATACTTATATATGATAAACAAACACAAATTCATCAAAGAAACAAGAATCAAATCAAAGCAAATCTCAAAACCAACATACATGTGATAATGGTCAAAAGTGAGTTTTATAAAGTGTTCCTCACTTTACCCCCCTGGTTTTATCTTTTCTTAAACTAAACTTGGTCAACACTTGCCCTGTCATCCAAGACCTTGTCAAGGTGAGCAACTTCCTCACCACCATGGCTAACTTTGACCAGGTTGACCAGAATGAATTTGACAAGTGGTGACCTTGAAACAAAGTGAAGATGACCCCTTTTTTTGAAACTTTGCAAATCAACTCCAAAATGAACACCACCACCACCATTCTAACACAATAATTATATGATTGAGTTGCACCAAAAAGAAATCCAGAATTCAACCAAAATGTTCTTGCGGGCATTGTGCCGAACACCTGGCAGGCATCAATCCAGTTTTGTGTTACACACCATTACACACTGGTTCATAGCCTAAACCACCTTTAAATCGTGATGATCAGCTTCTCCTGCATCCCCTGCATCGAGCCTAGTCCTTGCCATCATCGTTTAAAGTGGAGAAAGGAGTAGAGGAGAACCACACCGTACCATGCCAGCCACCTTTGGCCACCCTCTCTCACTTTCTCTCTGGCCTCCCTCTCTCCTCCAAACCTTGTCCTAGAGCATCTACCCTGCACAAGGAACCCCACCATGCACGGCCGAGCCTCGCCAAGGCACGGCATTGGCCAGACGCGTCGCGTCCAAAACGGTGCCAGTGCACGACAGGGCACGCGGTGAGCGCGCTCTGGACGCGCCAGTGCGTCGCACGCTCGAGCACCCTCGTCCTCCCCTGCACAAGCTATCACTGCATCGAGCATCTACTCACCACCCTCTACGAGCTAGACAACGTCCATAGCCTGCCCCTGCACCGTCTCCGTCGTCCTCGTCGGAATCATCCCGCATGTACCGCCGCACTCCATACAAGCTCTCGATCGATCCCGTCACCTTTTCTCTACGCCCGCTGCACGTTGAGCATCGCCAGGACGACGCCTATCCATAGCCATCCTCGCCTTACCCCTTCGATCACCGTAGACGCTGCGCCATGGATGCCCCTTCACAGCACCCACGGCACCCCTTCATCCGCTATAAATAGAGGAGCTCTGAGCTCCATTTCTTCACACCATCTGCTCCCCTCTCATCCCTGCCTCTTCTCCACCCATCAATTCGACACCACCTCGCCGGAGCAGCTCCAATTGCAAGCTCGTAGCCGCCGGAGCTCACGGAACATCTACATCGACTGGAGCCTCGCCAAGCTCCGCCGATGTACCAGGGACTTCCTCATCTACTTCCACTTCACCGAGCAGCTTGCCCTCGATTGTCGGCGGCCTGGTACGCCCTCCGACCCCCTGGTCACGCCGCCAGCACGTCGGGATCTCGTCGGAGACGACGACGATCCCCGACCGCTCGATCCTTTTCTAATCCAACGGTGCACATCACGCGTACCGTTTCGCTGGTTTAATAGCCACTGACGGGTGGTCCCCACCTCGTTAGCACGGCCCAGTTGCGCCAGATGCTAGTTGGGCTGCGATGTGTCATTTAAACTCGTTTTGGCCCGTTTACGTTTCCCGCCTAGCCCAAAAATTCAAATATGGTTTTGTTAATTATTCAAATACCCTGCTGATGCTTCAGTAAAATTTGAATAGTTTGAAATCTACAATTCCAAATCTAGCAAACTTTATACCGTTGGAAAGCTAATGAAATTATCTAACTAATGCCACTGGCCCCATCTCCATTTTCATAGTAGAATTAAAATGATAAAAATAACAAGACAAGGACTTTTGCAAATTAAAACTTTATTTAAAATTCAACCATAATTGATTTTGAGTTGATTCCAACTCTCATAAATCTTGAAATTTAAACTCTATAAATAGCATGAGAGCTACTCTCTCATTTAAATCTTGATCCTAAGTAATATAATCAGAGGAAATGACCCTAGGCTAATAAACCTCCGGTTGCTATTACTTAGAGATTTTAAATCATTTAAATGTTAGTCTTAAATTGTGTGAAGTGTAGCACTTCATTTAAATTATACTCCCATATAATAGATATGAAATGTTGACCTTGGTCAACTTATATTTCATACCTGATTATTATTTGAGGAGATTAAATCTTAATAAGATTTAATGAGAGGAAATTATTTTCTCTAAAGATCCAAATAGCAAATTAAAGAAATAAGAATAATGAGAGGAAATTATTTTTCTCTTAAATAAGAACCAACCAATTAATTTACCATTCCATGAATGATATGATGCTAGAATTAGTTGAGTGAACTCTTTGGTGTGTTTTAGTTTAGTATGTGAGTTTTGTTTGGTGTTTATACCTCGTATTCGTATATAGACGCTAGTACCGAGGAGTATCAAGAGGAGGAAGCCTACTCCCAGGAGGAGGAGAACTTTGACAACTACCCTGCTCAAGGCAAGCTAACCCTTGCTAAACACCAAGCATAGCTCTACAAGAGCAAGACACCATCACACTTTATTTAATGTCTTACCTATCCCATATTTTTACCTTGCAATTATTTTGCTTATTTACTTTCAAAGTACTTTTTGATTTATGATTCACTTGGTCTAGAGTAGAACAATATTAAGGTTAGCTTAGAGCAAATCAAAGCTAGATAGCACCCCTCATGAATAGTTGCTAGTGCTAATCAAATAAAATTTGACTACTCTAGATGGGAACATGGTGAAATGAACTGACTTTGAAAGAATGTGACTTTGAAGGTGACATGGTTGACTTGGTGAATTTAAATGAAAACTGATGATTGGGTTTGAATGCGATACCCTTCCAGTTATACAAGTACCCCCACAATACCTGATTATGGGTAGGGCTTAACTAGAAACTTGTGTATTTTAGTATGGGTTCCCTCTAAACAAGCATCATAGGGGTTACGCCGAGGCTGCCTCCGTATATGTGAAATGATGTGAATGTGAGGTGAATGTACGACCCAAGCCCTGTGCAGTTCCTGGGTTGACAGTTGGTTTTCACCGGGAGGCCAAGCTCATGGGGAGAGGTGCCTATACTAGTATATATAAGTGAAAGGTTAGGGTTGATGATCAGCGTACTGAGTTACGATGATTCGGGGTTATCCTCGATGGATGTAATCAAAAGTTGTGGCACAAGAGTACAACCTCTGCAGAGTGTTAAACCTATTCGAATAGCCGTGTCCATGGTTACGGACGATTGGAAAGGCCATACTGTTCCGTTATCAGAATTTTTGATCTAAAAAAGGAATGGTGAATTGAAAGGTGATATTGACTTGAATCACAATGATTTGTGGGAATGACACTAATGTTCCCACTTGAGTTAGTCTAGCAAATGATAAGGCTTACTAAATGTTTATCAAACTAAACTTGGCTTTATGCAAATAAACCTAGAGCTTAGCACCCCTTAATATACTTAATAAGTAATTACTTTAGTATTAGTTTGCGAGTACTTTAAAAGTACTCATGGCTTTTCCCTGGCTATTCAAATGCCAGACTTTGAAGGAGAGCAATAGTATTAGGATGACGGACAGCAGGACGTCTACGATAACTAGGATCGTCTTCTAACGTCAAGCGTTGCCTGTGGAATAGATAGTCCACTACTACTTCGCTTCCGCTACTATTTGTGTTGTTGAACAATATATTTGTGTAATATTGGATCATGTGATCTATGGTTGTAAGACAAGTATGTGTTGTAATAAATGATGACTCTATGCTACTTAACTAGTATGTCTCGCAAAAAACATTATTCCTGGGATTGCGAGGTACGGCATAATAGGCATCTGGACTTAAAAATCCGGGTGTTGACAAGTTGGTATCAGAGCCATTGTTTGACCCTAGGAGACCCTAGTTAGAATGGACGTTCAAAAACTTAGTTTCAAATTCAAGGAATTGACTAGTTATGAAAATTTTATACATCCCCTTATCTTTGAAGAATCTTTACAAACTTTAAATTCATGCTCTTTCTTATGAGTTAACTAAAATTTTGAACACTTGCACTTCTCTAACTTACTCATCTAATCCCTCTACAGATGGAGCCCATCATCCCAGCGGAGCCTTTCGTTCAGACTGAGTTCTACCAGCTGGGGAATGGTGGCGAGATGATTTTCGAGAGGGACCTCTTCGCCCTTCCGGAATTCCTCGGACGCCCACCTCCGGAGATCTTCGGTGGACAGGTGAATGACCAGCCGGGTGGTCAGCTCCAATGGGTCATCATGGTTGACCTCCGTGGAAGGTTCACGCTTCCCATGAGCCAGAGGATCCAGTTCTCCTTCCGGGAGAACAACTGGGCAGACGGGCTCGCCCGTGGACTACAGGAGGGGCTCGCACGTCTGTGCAGGCAGAATGCTATGGACCTCGAGGGGAATCGCTTTGCTCACTATGCAAGGCACAACTCTCTTGGGGTGCCCATGAACCTGCCGTCGCACCCTCAGCTGCGTCACCATGTGGATCACCTCGACTTTATGTTGAGTGAGACCCGCATCGACTTGGACAACTCCCGCGAGTATGCCAACCACACCCACCTTCAACTGGCCCAGCAGGCGGAGACCATCAAGGTCATCGCCAGGGAGCGCCGAAATCTCCGCCGCCTCAACCTGAAGAAGGACTACACCATCAACCACCTCAAGGCCAGGATCGCCACACTGAAGGCGACCATCGAGACCCAAGCCGAGCAGCTCCGGGGACTGGAGGGAGAAGGTGAGGGGGAAGACATCCAGGGGGACGGCTACTCCTACGTGAGCAACAACGACGACTACGAGGAGGAGGAAGACGACGACCTGGACTTCCACCCCTACGAGGATGGCCACGAGCACCTTGCAGCCGGGATAGACAACGTCTACCCGATCAACGTCGATGGAGAGTAGTCCCGTCTGAGCACTTGCGTCCCGTGATATGCATCGGTCCTTTGTATCCGCCCCATGTATCATAGATTGTTGAAAGGGTTCTTCAAACCCTCCGGATTGTTGGTTTGTAATATTTGCTACCTTAATGACTATGTTTGTGTGTGTAATATTATTATTTTATGAATCAAGTTTTAAACTTTGTGAAATTTTATCCAAAACAAGCCATAGAAATTTCCCTCTCGTCTCATGATCCATATCCCTGTTCAGATGGCACCTCCAACTCGCAACATGACTCAGGAGGCGATGATGCAGATGTTGCAACAGATGTTGGCTGATAGAGAAGTTGAGAGAGCTGAACGGCAAGACAACTTAGCTCCACTTCAACAGATTGCTCAGGGCAATCAAGGCCATGGAAACCACGACCACCCAGGGTCGAAGCTGAAGAACTTCCAGAACACCAACCCACCGGTGTTTAGCAAGACGGAGGAACCCCTCGATGCTGATGATTGGCTCCAAACCATGGAGAACAATCTTGAGGTTGCCGGAGTTGAGGACAACGAGAAGGTGTTGTTCGCCACTCACTATCTGGCAGGACCTGGATGTGCCTGGTGGACAAGTGCCCGCGCATTGAATGCGGGGCAAATGATGACTTGGGAAGAATTCAAGCTCAAGTTTAGCAAGTATCATGTGCCCCCGGGCCTGATCAAGAAGATGAGGGATGAGTTCAAGGAACTCAAGCAAGGCCGACTGGCCGTGGTGGAATACCGCGACAAATTCCTCACTCTGTCAAGGTACGCCCCGGATGAGACGGACACCACCGAGAAGAGGAAGGAGAGGTTTCTGAATAGACTGCATGATGAGATGCAGACTGTGTTGATCAACATCCCTTTTGCTGACCTAGAAGCCCTCGTTGACTCCGCCATTCAGATGGAGGGGAAGATACACCAAGCCAATGAGAACCGCAAGCGCCGCATGATGAATCAGAGTGGGCCCAGCAATACCCACAAGTATCTCCCCAGCTCAAGTGGAGGGTTCGCCCCAAGAAACAACAAGCCCCCGATGCAGAATTCACGTCCGGGTTATCAGAACCGGAGTGGAGGAAACCCCAGGCCAGGAGGCCACTACAACAACAACAACAACAACAACAACAACAACAACAACAACAACAACAACAACAACAACAACAACTTCAACCGCGCTCCACCCCGAGCCCCCAACCACCACAACAACAACTCCAACACCGCTCCAAGGACTGGGAGCAACGCCATTCCCATCACCCCCAAGGACAAGTCCACCATCAACTGCTACGAGTGCGGAGTGGTGGGGCACTACTCCAACGAGTGCCCCAAGAGACTCGCCAAGACTGCCGCCAACACCTCTGGCCCTGTTCAGCAGCAACGCCGTGTCACCAACAACAAGAAGTTTGCCCCCAACAACCCGAACAACCGCAATGGCCGCCTCTATCACATGAGTGCAGAAGAAGCTCAGGAAGCCCCAGATGTTGTGCTGGGTATGTTCTCTGTTAACTCAATACCTGCAAGAGTGCTGTTTGATTCTGGAGCATCGCATTCGTTTGTTACCGAAGATTTTGCATGCACTAGTAAGATTCAACCCATCAGTTTGAAGCATGTCATGATAGTTCAAATACCTGGGTCAACAACGAAAGCTAGAAAAATTTGCAAAGATGTGCCTATCAGAATTCATGAAATAGAATTTTATGCAAATTTGATTGTTCTGGGAGCCAAAGGTTTGGAAGTAGTCCTGGGTATGGACTGGATGGCGAAACATCATGGACTGATTGATTGTGCCAAGAAGGCCATCACCATGACTAGTAGCACCGGAATAATAGTCGAGCACATATCTGAAAGAATGCCCAGAAAGTTTACCTGCAACCAAAGTCTAGCCAAACCCACCTTGGATCAGATCAGGGTCGTTTGTCGATACCCCGATGTGTTTCCAGATGATCTACCCGGTATGCCCCCAGATCGGGATATCGAGTTTATCATCGAGTTAATACCTGGAACCGGACCTATAGCCCAGAGAGCCTATAGCATGAACCCGGCAGAGTTAGTGGAACTGAAGAGGCAACTGGATGATATGCTGTACAAAGGTCTGATTCGACCAAGTGCGTCGCCTTGGAGATCACCAGTTTTGTTTGTGGATAAGAAGGACGGTGCCACTCGTTTGGTTACGGACTACCGCAAGCTTAACGATGTCACCATCAAGAACAAGTATCCGTTGCCCAAGATAGAAGATCTGTTTGACGAACTGACCGGTGCCAAAGTGTTCTCGAAGATTGATCTGAGGACAGGATACCATCAACTGAAGATTCGTGCCACCGATATCCCCAAAACTGCCTTTACCACCAGATATGGATTGTATGAGTACAATGTCATGTCATTTGGATTGACCAATGCCCCCGCTTATTTCATGAATCTCATGAATAAGATCTTTATGAACTTCCTGGAAAAGTTTGTCGTTGTGTTCATCGACGACATCCTTATCTACTCAAAATCCGAAGAAGAACATGAGCAACATTTGGAAGTGGTTCTAGATACCCTTCGGGAGCATCAGTTGTATGCCAAGTTCAGCAAGTGTGAGTTCTGGTTGAAGGAAGTAGGATTCCTGGGTCATATCTTGTCTGCCGGAGGAATTGCCGTTGACCCCTCAAAAATCAAGACTGTTGAAGAATGGAAAGCCCCAACCACTCAGACCGAAGTCCGTGCATTTCTCGGATTGGCGGGATATTAACGCCGGTTCGTTGAAGGATTCTCGAGCATAGCAAGACCGATGACTCAATTGTTGAAGAAGGACAAGAAGTTCGAATGGACTGACAAGTGTGAAGAGATTTTCCAACAGCTCAAGAGCAGATTGACATCAGCCCCAATACTGGTTATGCCGGACATCACCAAGCCATTTGATGTGTACTGTGACGCCTCCAAGATTGGTCTTGGGTGTGTGCTGATGCAAGAAGGAAAGGTGATATCTTACCTGTCAAGATAGCTGAAGCAACATGAACAGAACTATCCAACCCATGATTTAGAGCTAGCAGCCGTGGTTTTAGCCCTGAAAGTATGGCGTCATTACCTCATGGGTAATCGATGCGAGATCTATTCGGATCACAAGAGCTTGAAGTATATTTTCACCCAGAAGGAGATGAATATGAGGCAGCACAGATGGATAGAGTTAATCAAGGATTACGATATGGAAATCCACTATCACCTCAGCAAGGCCAATGTGGTAGCGGATGCTCTGAGTAGACTGCCGTGTCAGTTGAACTCCATGTTAGCAATTGAGCAATCCAGCCTGTTTCAAGAGTTTGAACAGTTCAGACTTGAACTGGTTAGCGAAGGATTTCTAGCCAGCATTGAACTCCAACCCACCCTGATTAGTCAGATCAAGGAAGCTTAGAAAGGAAATGCTAGCATTGATGGGATAAAGAGCCAAATAGCTGCAGGAAAGGCACCGGGATTCACCATAGATGAAGAAGGAGTGCTATGGTACAACGGACGCCTTTGCGTGCCATCAGATTCAGAGTTGAAGCAAGTTATTCTAAAAGAAGCCCATGACACCCTTTACTCCATTCATCCCGGAGGAACCAAGATGTACCAGGACTTGAAGGAACAATTTTGGTGGCATGGAATGAAGAGAGAAATTGGAAGCTACATCGCCAAATGTGACATCTGTCAAAGAGTCAAATCAGAACACCAACGCCCCGGAGGACTGTTACAACCCCTACAGATTCCCGAATGGAAGTGGGATTCCGTAGGAATGGACTTCATCACCGGACTGCCCAAATCTAGTAAAGGGAATGATTCCATCTGGGTAGTGGTCGACAGACTGACCAAAGTCGCCCACTTCATCCCCGTCAAGACCACCTATCAAGGACCGAGACTCGCAGAGTTATATATCTCACGGATAGTCAGCTTGCACGAAACCCCGAAGTCAATAGTATCCGACAGAGGATCCCAATTCACCTCCAGATTCTGGCAGAAGGTACATGAAGGACTCGGAACTCGTCTGAATTTCAGCACAGCCTATCACCCGCAAACAGATGGACAGACAGAACAAGTCAATCAAATACTGGAAGATATGTTGAGAGCATGTGTGCTAGAGTATGGATCCAAATGGGAAGACCGCTTGCCATACGTAGAATTTTCGTACAACAACAGCTATCAAGCCAGCTTGCAGATGGCCCCCTTTGAAGCACTGTACGGAAGGAAGTGTCTTACCCCTCTGAATTGGTCGGAAGTCGGAGAGAGTCAAGTCTTTGGACCAGATATTCTCCGAGAAGCTGAAGAGAAGGTTCACAAGATCCGCGAGTACCTCAAGATAGCCCAATCGAGACAGAAGAGTTATGCCGACAAGAGACGCCGAGAGATGACCTTCGAGATCGGAGATTTCGTATATCTCAAAGTGTCCCCCCTTAAAGGAATGCAGAGATTCCAGCTTAGAGGAAAGCTATCACCCCGATATGTCGGACCTTTCAAAGTCCTGAGCTGCCGAGGAGAAGTGTCTTATCAACTGGAGTTACCAGAAGAAATGTCAGCGGTGCACAATGTGTTTCACATCTCGTTACTCCGGAAGTGCTTAGAAGTACCTGAGAAGACCGAGGTTTTCAAGAACATCGATCATCGAGCTGTGGACCTCAACTCAGATCTGACATACCGAGAAGTACCTATTCGCATCTTGGAAGAAGCTTTCAGAACCACCCGCACCAGGAGTATCAAGTTTCTGAAGGTCCAATGGAGTAACCACACCGAAGAAGAAGCCACTTGGGAGAGAGAAGACTTCATGAGGACTGAGTACCCAGATCTTTTTAGTACCTAGTTTTCTCTCAGATCTCGGGACAAGATCTTTTGTAAGGGGGAAGGGTTTGTAACATCCCAAGTTTCAACAATAATAAATCAAGAAAAAAATAGAATTTCCCAAACTCAAATTTTACAAAAAACAAAAACTTTTTCTATGCATATAGTGTCACATATAGTTTCATACATAAGTGTGCTTTTCCTTTGTGCAATTGCCATGATGAGTGTTGATATGTTGATCACTTGCTATTAAACCCCAAGTCATGATCATAGCTCCTCATTTTGGAGAGAAATAAAACAAACACAAAATTTGGCCAAATACCCTCACATACACATAAGGCCAAATTGCAAATCTTCACCAAAGGCCACCATTGCTTGATCTCTTGCTTGTAGAATACTTATATATGATAAAAAACACAAATTCATCAAAGAAACAAGAATCAAATCAAAGCAAATCTCAAAACCAACTTACATGTGATAATGGTCAAAAGTGAGTTTTATAAAATGTTCCTCACTTTACCCCCTGGTTTTATCTTTTCTTAAACTAAACTTGGTCAACACTTGCCCTGTCATCCAAGACCTTGTCAAGGTGAGCAACTTTCATGTTGACCACCATGGCTAACTTTGACCAGGTTGACCAGAATGAATTTGACAAGTGGTGACCTTGAAACAAAGTGAAGATGACCCCATTTTTTGAAACTTTCAAATCAACTCCAAAATGAACACCACCACCACCATTCTAACACAATAATTATATGATTGAGTTGCACCAAAAAGAAATCCAAAATTCAACCAAAATGTTCTTGCGAGCATTGTGCCGAACACCTGGCAGGCATCAATCCAGTTTTGTGTTACACACCATTACACACTGGTTCATAGCCTAAACCACCTTTAAATCGTGATGATCAGCTTCTCCTGCATCTCCTGAATCGAGCCTAGTCCTTGCCATCATCATTTAAAGTGGAGAAAGGAGTAGAGGAGCACCACACCGTACCATGCCGGCCACCTTTGGCCACCCTCTCTCACTTTCTCTCTGGCCTCCCTCTCTCCTCCAAACCTTGTCCTAGAGCATCTACCCTGCACAAGGAACCCCACCATGCACGGCCAAGCCTCGCCAAGGCATGGCATTGGCCAGACGCGTCGCGTCCAAAAAGGTGCCAGTGCACGCCAGGGCACGCGGTGAGCGCGGTCTGGACGCGCCAGTGCGTCGCACGCTCGAGCACCCTCGTCCTCCCCTGCACAAGCTATCACTGCGTCGAGCATCTACTCACCACCCTCTACGAGCTAGACAACGTCCATAGCCTACCCCTGCACCGTCTCCGTCGTCCTCGTCGGAATCATCCCGCGTGTACCGCCGCACTCCATACAAGCTCTCGATCGATCCCGTCACCTTTTCTCTGCGCCCGCTGCACATTGAGCATCGCCAGGACAACGCCTATCCATAGCCGTCCTCGCCTTGCCCCTTCGATCACCGTAGACGCCGCTCCATGGACGCCCCTTCACAGCACCCACGGCACCCCTTCATCCGCTATAAATAGAGGAGCTCCGAGCTCCATTTCTTCACACCATCTGCTCCCCTCTCATCCCTGCCTCTTCTCCACCCATCAATTCGACACCACCTCGCCGGAGCAGCTCCAATTGCAAGCTCGTAGCCGCCGGAGCTCACAGAACATCTACATCGAATGGAGCCTCACCAAGCTCCGCCGCTGTACCAGGGACTTCCTCATCTACTTCCACTTCACCGAGCATCTTGCCCTCGATCGCCGGCGGCCTGGTACGCCCTCCGACCCCCTGGTCACGCCGCCAGCATGTCGGGATCTCGTCGGAGACGACGACGATCCCCGACCGCTCGATCCTTTTCTAATCCAACGGTGCACATCACGCATACCGTTTCGCTGGTTTAATAGCCACTGACGGGTGGTCCCCACCTCATCAGCACGGCCCAGTTGCGCCAGATGCTAGTTGGGCTGCGCTGTGTCGTTTAAACTCGTTTCGGCCCGTTTACGTTTCCCGCCTAGCCCAAAAATTCAAATATGGTTTTGTTAATTATTCAAATACCCTGCTGATGCTTTAGTAAAATTTGAATAGTTTGAAATCTACAATTCCAAATCTAGCAAACTTCATACCGTTGGAAAGCTAATGAAATTATCTAACTAATGCCACTGGTCCCATCTCCATTTTCATAGTAGAATTAAAATGATAAAAATAACAAGACAAGGACTTTTGCAAATTAAAACTTTATTTAAAATTCAACCATAATTGATTTTGAGTTGATTCCAACTCTCATAAATCACAAATGTTGTCCTCTAATTGATTATGCAATAATATAGCTAAGTTGTTTGAATGATCATGGACTAGATCAAAATAGTGGCTATGTAGCCATTACTAGTGCATTTAAATCTTGAAATTTAAACTCTATAAATAGCATGAGAGCTACTCTCTCATTTAAATCTTGATCCTAAGTAATATAATCAGAGGAAATGACCCTAGGCTAATAAACCTCCGGTTGCTATTACTTAGAGATTTTAAATCATTTAAATGTTAGTCTTAAATTGTGTGAAGTGTAGCACTTCATTTAAATTATACTCCCATATAATAGATATGAAATGTTGACCTTGGTCAACTTATATTTCATACCTGATTATTATTTGAGGAGATTAAATCTTAATAAGATTTAATGAGAGGATTTTATTTTCTCTAAAGATCCAAATAGCAAATTAAAGAAATAAGAATAATGAGAGGAAATTATTTTTCTCTTAAATAAGAACCAACCAATTAATTTACCATGCCATGAATGATATGATGCTAGAATTAGTTGAGTGAACTCTTTGGTGTGTTTTAGTTTAGTATGTGAGTTTGGTTTGGTGTTTATACCTCGTATTCGTATATAGACGCTAGTACCGAGGAGTATCAAGAGGAGGAAGCCTACTCCCAGGAGGAGGAGGAGAACTTTGACAACTACCCTGCTCAAGGCAAGCTAACCCTTGCTAAACACCAAGTGCATAGCTCTACAAGAGCAAGGCACCATCACACTTTATTTAATGTCTTACATATCCCATGTTTTTACCTTGCAATTATTTTACTTATTTACTTTCAAAGTACTTTTTGATTTATGATTCACTTGGTCTAGAGTAGAACAATATTTAAGGTTAGCTTAGAGCAAATAAAAGCTAGATAGCACCCCTCATGAATAGTTGCTAGTGCTAATCAAATAAAATTTGACTACTCTAGATGGGAACATGGTGAAATGAACTAACTTTGAAAGAATGTGACTTTGAAGGTGACATGGTTGACTTGGTGAATTTAAATGAAAACTGATGATTGGGTTTGAATGCGATACCCTTCCAATTATACAAGTATCCCCACAATACCTGATTATGGGTAGGGCTTAACTAGAAACTTGTGTATTTTAGTATGGGTTCCCTCTAAACAAGCATCATAGGGGTTACGCCGAGGCTGCCTCCGTATATGTGAAATGATGTGAATGTGAGGTGAATGTACGACCCAAGCCCTGTGCAGTTCCCGGGTTGACAGTTGGTTTTCACCGGGAGGCCAAGCTCATGGGGAGAGGTGCCTATACTAGTATATATAAGTGAAAAGTTAGGGTTGATGATCCGCGTACTGAGTTACGATGATTCGGGATTATCCTCGACGGATGTAATCAAAAGTTGTGGCACAAGAGTACAACCTCTGCAGAGTGTTAAACCTATTCGAATAGCCGTGTCCACGGTTACGGACGATTGGAAAGGCCATACTGTTCCGTTATCAGAATTTTTGATCTAAAAAAGGAATGGTGAATTGAAAGGTGATATTGACTTGAATCACAATGATTTGTGGGAATGACACTAATGTCCCCACTTGAGTTAGTCTAGTAAATGATAAGGCTTACTAAATGTTTATCAAACTAAACTTGGCTTTATGCAAATAAACCTAGAGCTTAGCACCCCTTAATATACTTAATAAGTAATTACTTTAGTATTAGTTTGCGAGTACTTTAAAAGTACTCATGGCTTTGCCCTGGCTATTCAAATGCCAGACTTTGAAGGAGAGCAACAGTATCAGGATGACAGACAGCAGGACGTCTACGATAACTAGGATCGTCTTCTAACGTCAAGCGTTGCCTGTGGAATAGATAGTCCACTACTACTTCGCTTCCGCTACTATTTGTGTTGTTGAACAATATATTTGTGTAATATTGGATCATGTGATCTATGGTTGTAAGACAAGTATGTGTTGTAATAAATGATGACTCTATGCTACTTAACTATTATGTCTCGCAAAAACATTATTCCTGGGATTGCGAGGTACGGCATAATAGGCATCTGGACTTAAAAATCCGGGTGTTGACACTATTCCTCTTCCATGATGTAATGTTGACAGTGTGTGCATCATGTAGTACTTGGCGTAGGTTATGATTGTAATCTCTTGTAGATTATGAAGTTAACTATTACTATGATAGTATTGATGTGATCTATTTCCCCTTTCATAGCTATTGTTGACAGTGTGTATGCTATGTTAGTACTCGGTCTAAATTGCAACGGTCTATTATGCACTCCAGAGGTTACTTTAATATGAACTCCGGACGTTGTGGAGCTTGTTTACTCCGGCTAGAGGTGTGCTTTTGTAGCCCTACACAATGAATGGTTTTTGTTATCCAACAAGAGAGTGTGAGAAAGTAGCACAAGTGAAGAGAAGTTATTTATTTATGTGATCATTGTTGAGAGTGTCCACTAGTGAAAGTATGATCCCTAGGCCTTGTTTCCAAATATCGAATCACCGTTTATTTATTGTTCTACTGCATGTTTACTTGCTGCCATATTTATTTCAGATTGTTATTACCACTCATATTCATCCATATCACTTGCATCTTACTATCTATTCGCCGAACTAGTGCACCTATACATCTGACAAGTGTATTAGGTGTGTTGGGGACACAAGAGACTTCTTGTATCGTAATTGCAGGGTTGCTTGAGAGGGATATCTTTGACCTCTACCTCCCTGAGTTCGATAAACCTTGGGTGATTCACTTAAGGGAAACTTGCTGTTGTTCTACAAACCTCTGCTCTTGGAGGCCCAACACTGTCTATAGGAATAGAAGCGTGCGTAGACATCACCATCCTGCCAAGGACTGCTGGTACCGATGGACTGATGGTGATGATGACTCGTTTGAAGGCAAAGGAGCTCATGTTGCCTCCTATGGCATCGACACAAATTGGTACCCTGACACCGGTGCGACGCTGACATAGGCATCCCCAATGGGCCTGCCGAAGATGGTACCCGGGGTTTACTGAAGGCCCATGACTCGAAGAATAAGAAGATTCGGAAGCCCAAGTTATTATTAAGGAAAGCCAGAGTTGTATTAGGAAGTACTACTTGTAATCTTGCGGGATGGGTTGGAAACCCTCCCGGACTCTGTAACTTGTGTACTATGAATCCCTCGACTCCACCTCCTATATAAGGGGGAGTCGAGGGACAAAGATAGCATCGATTCATTGTCTCACGCAACCCTAGTTTTCACATCGTCGAATACTTTTTCGGCTGAAACCTTCGAGATCTACTTGCCCTCTACTTCTGACTAAAACCCTAGTCTACAATCTGTAGGCATTGATAAGTTAATCCCTTGTCAATTGGCGCCGTCTGTGGGAATTAGAGGTGTCAAGGATCTGATCTCGATGGCACGTTCAAGATCGTCGACTTCGTCAACTGCAAGCAACGCGATGGACAGAGGTAAACAGATCGAAACTGGTCTAGTTGATTTTGTTCCTCACCCGCCCTCCCGTTTGGATGCATATGCGTATCTGGAGGAGCCCATGGAGATGACGTTCGGAAAGTTCCACTTCCGCGTCGAGAAAGAAGGAGCGTATCATCGCAAAATTCCGATCCCATCGTGATTATCAACGGGCGATCCTGATTTTTCGAGTTCCACATCATCAATCGAGTCAGGAGATGAGGAGATTTCGTCGCCACGCTTCATCAACACTATGGCAAGTGAAAAACTCGCCAAGATCTTCAGCGACATGTCTTTCGAGTCATCTGTGGACTCCGATATAAGCGATGACCCGAGCAACGTCGACAGCTTTGAGACAACTACCAGGGCTCTGACAAGGTCAACACTGCAAACGGGCAAGGTATGAAAATTTCCCATGTTGGTCACTCTATTGTTCATCACCCTGCTCGAAATTTCCATATTTGCAATATTCTTCATGTTCCCACCACCTCTAAAAATCTGCTATATGTTCATCGTTTCACCCTTGATAATGGTGTCTACATCGAATTTCATCCGTTTTTCTTTTTGATCAAGGATCAGGTCACACAAGCAATTCTTCATAGAGGTCGATGTGTTCGTGGGCTCTATCCTTTTATTTCCTCACTGGTGATTGATACGTCTCCAACGTATCTATAATTTCTGATGTTTCATGCTAGTTTTATGACAATACCTACATGTTTTGTTCACACTTTATATCGTTTTGATGCATTTTCCAGAACTAACCTATTGACAAGATGTCGAAGTGCTAGTTCCTATTTTCTGCTGTTTTTGGTTTCAGAAATCTTACACAGGAAATATTCTCGGAATTGGACGAAATCAACGCCGAGAATCTTATTTTTCCATGAAGCTTCCAGAACACCGAAGAGGGGCCACAGAGGAGCCAGGGGGCCCCACATGCCAGGACGGCACAGCTAGAGAGGGGGGGCGCACCCCCCTATGGTGTGGCCCCACCAGGCCCCTCCGAGGCTGCCCTTCCGCCTACTTAAAGCCTCTGTCGCGAAAACCCTAAACGAATAAGCCACGATACGAGAAAAGTTCCAGAGCCGCCGCCATCGCGAAGCCAAGATTCGGGGGACAGAAGTCTCTGTTCCGGCACGCCGCCGGGACGGGGAATTGCCCCCGGAAGGCATCTCCATCGACACCACCGCCATCTTCATCACCGCTGCTGTCTCCTATGATGAGGAGGGAGTAGTTCTCCCCGAGGCTAAGGGCTGTACCGGTAGCTATGTGGTTCATCTCTCTCCCATGTACTTCAATACAATGATCTCATGAGCTGCTTTACATGATTGAGATCCATATGATGAGCTTTTTAATCTAGATGTCGCTATGCTATTCAAGTGGATTTTACTTATGTGATCTCCGGAGACTCCTTGTCCCACGTGTGTAAAGGTGACAGTGTGTGCACCGTGTGGGTCTCTTAGGCTATATTTCACAAAATACTTGTTCACTGAGTTATGATTTGAGTTGGATGTCTGTGGTGACCTGACATACCACTGCATGGTGTAGTATGCAAGTCTGATATAACACCAATGAAACACAGTTCCACGGGTATTATATCGCTCAGAGTGGTACAACAGAAACATATGCGGGTCCAAGGCATGTCTATAGAATTACAACATCGACTCTGTTACATAAGATCATCACAGCCTCCTACTTTACAATGAGGTAAAACTGCAAATAAACTCCCGAAGAACGACTCGTAGTCTAGTCTAATCACGAACTCTATTTGTAGAGTATTTCACTAACTACAGAGGATAAGAATAGATTCTAGCTAAATAGGATCTAGGTTTAGGAAGCTAGTTCCCTTCTATGGCTAAACTAGGTTTTCTCCTTGTTGGATGTGGTATCTGACTCCTCTGACAGGGTCCTGTCTCTTCAAGTAGTTGTTGTCTCCTCGGCCTTTGAGTTGCACTGTAGATCCTCCTTCGATGCCTCCATATCTAAGCAGGGGATTTAAGAGTGGGATGAGTACGAGCGTACTCAACAAGTTCATTATAGGAAAGAGGTGTTTAATGCACTAGCTACAGCATTAGACCAGAAAGTCTAATACCAATGCAGGTTTTCATAACCATTTCTTTCAAAAGGTTGCTTTTATTCAGAAGAACTATGTCCGTCAGCCTTCACCGGTTTACTAGAACTTCATGGAGCTCCTTTCCGGCCGCGTTCACAGTTCCATATCCCAGAACAGGGAGTGACAGGTCACGGTTCTTTACACTCTGCAGAGGTGTGTTGCTTTACCCATAAGAGATCTTAACCTTGGTGCCAACCGAGCTTAAGTTCTCGTCCACACTTCCTTTGGTGTGAGGCCCGGTATAAGGTCTAGACAATCATGTTCCTCCGCTACCTCGAACACCCACCCTTTGTTGCATGCCCTGACCCTGGGTCCTCGCCGGTCCCATTATTCCCATAGATTTCAGGGTGGACCCCGACCACGACGACAGTCTGGGATCGAACCAAACTCCTTCGCCGGTAGCTGCAACCCATCCTAGACCGCAATACCGTGAGGACCTAAGGCTTCCCCAGCCAACCGCTTGTTCTTCGAGCGACAAGTGTCTACGGACTATGCCGTGGGGACTTAAGGCTTCCCCAGCCAACCGCTTGCCCTGACAGATACAAGTGTCTACGGTAAAGCGCATCCGTTGATGAACGAGAGGTGGAAACACTTTTGACTACTCCGTCCCACTCTGGATCTTATGGTTAACACGGGTATTACGACACAAGAATCACTGGACGACATTTGTTGTTAATCCTAGATGGATATAAACCCTTGCAATGGAACCTCCACCATATCAACACAATCCATGGTTCCATTGCCCACCACATAGTCATATTCATAGTTATGAAAGTAGTGGTTTTGGTTTTTATGCAATAGTGATAATCATAGTACTTTGCAAGTAATTTGATAAATATACTCAAATGACATGAGCAAGTGATGAACTTGCCTTTCTTGACTGCAAGATTATGCAGGCAAGGCCTTCGGTACGCAATAACTCCAAATTCTGAAATAGCATCATCGTCCGGTAAGGACGATGTTTAAAAGATTGGCAAGGATGCAATAATGCATAAGTATGAGATGCAATCGCTCTAAGCGTGACCTAACCCCGATGATTTAGGATCAGTGAGTTGTAATAATTGGTTCAAGGTGTGTGTTGCACTTTTAGAGTGATTCACAAACAAGGTTCTTATTCAGGTGTGAGTACTTGATATCATAAACATGTGCTGCAATATATCATAGCAATAGTATTAATAGCACATAACAATAAGATTAGGTGTAATCCTAACATGTAATTAATAGTGGTTGGTTTTAGCACTATATGCCATGGTTAATGATTGATTATTATATACTTCAAAAGAATAACTTTTGAAGAACATGTTCTTTGATAAAGAACAAGTATGATAATTAGGGTTGTGGAGTTTTTATGGTTTTCTATGGTTTTAATTGGTTTCTGGAGTAAGTATTAGATGGATCACAACCTAGTTGGATTCATCAACACCTAGGGCTTGTAAGGTTGAGTTAAGCCTAGGCATCCTAAGCATTTATTCATAAAGGGTTGCTATCAGGACTGGTTCATCTTATTTGTGATAGCTAGCTAGGGTTTATATGTCCTGATAAGCAGGTTTGATGATGATTCTTTATTTACTTCAAAAGAATAACTTTTGAAGAACATACTTCTTAAATAATAAGAAGTATTGTAATTAGGGTTGAGGTTGTCTAGGTTTTACTGTTAGTTCTATTAAGTAAGGAGTAATTGGCTCCTAAATAGGATGGTTGATAAGTATCCAACACTAATAGGGTTTATTGGAACAGGGTTCTGTAATGTAAAATAGTAGGTGTGTTTGCTATTAAGGTTCATCACAATGGTGTGATGCTAATTAGGGATCAATAAGGATGTTGGCTTTGGTAATAGGATTTAGGGTTTCCACTTGGTTGACCCCACTTGATTAGTTAGGTCTGATGAGGATGAACACATGGGATACCCATATATTAGTGATAGGTCTTCTACATTTTATGTGTCCAAGACAAGTATTTAGTTGTTGCTATGGTTCTATGATTTGGAAGTAGGTACCATGATCACATGTTCTAACCTAGGGTTTTAGGTTTAGGACAATTTAGGGTTCACATGTACTAATGGAACTAGGGTCTAAATGGCATTAGGGTTTTAGGGTTACACATGAAATGATGAATTTCTGTTTTTCTACCATATGGAACTAGGGTTTTCTGGTTACCCTATAATTCTTTGGTTAATAGCTTCATTAAGGAAATTGAAGTTATTAATAACTTTGAAATAAAATTAATGTTGGATTTGGCATTTTATTATTTTTAATGAATTAATAATTAAGTTAATTATTAATTAGGGTTTAAATTTCCACTAATAAAAATTGAATAGGATAACAAATAAAGAAGATGAGTTTTCATGTTTTCTTTATTTGCTTTCTGGTTTTATTTATTTCATTAATGTTTTCTTAATTTCTGAATTTTATTTGTATTTATAATTAAAATTAAAGGCTTAAATAACAAGTATTAAATAATTAAATTTTTATTAAAAATAAAAATTTCATTTTATATTTTTATTGGATAGAGTTTTCTTTTCCAAGAATTTTAATATCTTATTTATATTTTTCTGACTTAATATAAATTTTATACAAATTTGCAAAGCTGCAGTAATTAATGAATTGAAATTTAAAACAGAGGATTACTAAATGCACCCTGCTAAACCTACACGCAGAGACTGACCAGTGGGCCAGTGGTCCACGTGGACTGCCACGTGAGCGTGGACTTGGTCAAAATTGAGACCATGTCCAGGAGCTCACGGTGGCCGGCGGGAATCGGCGATCGCCGCCGAGTTTGGGCTTGCGCGGGTGGGCTTTTCACCCCAGTCGAGTCAGCATGCCAGGACGAAGCTACTGGTGCCAGCGCCGCCCGCTAATGACCACCGGAGCAAGCTCGACGGCGAGGTGCGGCGGCGGCGGACAGAGGCCGACGGTGAAAAAGTTCTACGGCACGAACTAGGGCTCAATAAATGCTCATGAGATGCGCAATCTCACCCTGATGCTTGCTAGCTGGTCGCTGGAGTCGATCGTGGTCGGTAGCGGCGAGGCGGTCGCCATTTTCCCCGCAGTACAGCGAAAGGGAACGGCCGAATTCGCTCTCCTCCGAGCTCCCCTTGACGCGCCCATTTACCAGATGGACGAGGACATCGGGGCGCTCCTCCTGAGCTCATCGGCGAGCTTCGGGGTGGTCGGAATCTGTAATAACCCAGAACATAGGAACAACGAAGGGTAGATTTAGAAATGGGATGTGCATTTCATCGCAAAACGGGGGAAATTTTCGCGCCTTATTGCAACTAAACCTAAGAGGGATCGAGGTTCTCTCTCATTTTGCACTTAGGGTTAGGCAATGTGAGTTAGGAAAATTTCGACATGATCTCTTTTGTATCTTGATTGATTTTGGGAATTGATTTCATTTGACAAGTGTTAATACATTTAACAATAAGCATTGAACAATATCAAAATAGAATTCATAATTTAAAACACAACTTATGAATTCAAACAACTTTGAATTTCAAAGTGAATTATAAATACAATGTTTATTTCAGAATATATATTACATAAATCAAAAGCTCATAAACAAAAACTTGGGCTTTATTGATATCACAACACAGATTACAAAGTCTTTACAATATTCTTGATACAAGAATGAATGAATAATAAACAGAAATGGAAATAAAGATTACAATTTTGCTCCCAAACTAAAACCTAGACTAAATGACTTGAAGTATATCTTCTGGCCATGTCCATCTTCACAAACCTGCAATAATAAAACACCAACACTAGCCAGAATACAAGTGTTAACACAAGGTTCAGTTTGGACAGTTAGCAAATAACACAATATTCAGTTTGGACAGTGCAAACTGTCACAGCACACCTGTGCTTGTCCAAAACCAGGGACAGCACAAGATAAGGGCAGCAGACCAAACCTGAGCACACACCAGGGCTCAAGTTTCAGCATATGAGAGCACACAGCTCAAGTGTGCTAGGCAGCAACAGCAAGGCCATGCAGCAGCATAGTCACCAAGCAAGCCAGGCTTGTGTGTCAATGCAGGGATAGAAGCAGGGTTCATATAAAAGGGGCACAAACCCTAGAAATCATAACCAGTCGACCAGATAAAGATTCACCAGGTAAGGGTGAAGCAAGAACAAGCTCAGTTCATCCAGTTCTTGAGCAAGAACAGAACCAACACACACAACCACTTAAGCCACCAGAAATCATGGTGACCTAGAAGATCATCCAAGATCTGGAGGTGAAGGGCTGTGAACAAACCCAAGTCTGCATCAACAAAACATTTCTTTCTAGGAGCTGGAACAAGGTATACCTAGTTCCTGGAAAAGATCCAATGGATCTAATCCATCATATGCATGAATTAAGCATGGGATGAGCAGATGCTCATATGGGTAGATCATCACTTGGTTTTCACCAAGGATTACTGCCAGTCAAAAGCTACTAAGATAGAAACCATCCAGATACAGATCATGTGCACAGAAGCTGGAAATCATGCACAGATGCACACACTAGCAAGATCACATGCACAGATAGCACCAGTAGATAGCAAAGATTAGCAGCCAAGACTACACAGAAGATCCTAAGCAAGCAACCATCAGAAACCCTAGATTTCTTCACAGGCAAGCATATTGGCATTCATAGTTACTATGATCCCCAAATATGCAAGCAAAGGTGAGTAGCCAACAAGATCCAACCAACTAGGTGAGCAACCAGTCAGTAGCAAGGCTACTGAGGTCACATCACACTTAGCACCAATTAAGAGAAAGCCAAATAGATCACATCATTATCCAGAAATGGATTCAGACTTTAATTGCTTGTAAAAGAATCATGAACAGCAAATTCATATACAAGCAAGTTATTTAAATCATCACTGCATAAGCAGTTCATCATAATTAAGTAATCCAAGCATGAATTTATCACAGATCCATGCTAAGCATGACAGCAGCATACTGTTAAGCAATACAGTTCAATTCATAGCCACTAGAGCAAGTCTAGATAGCTAAAAGTAAGCAACAGCACAGTGATGCTTGAGCATCAGCATCACCAGATAAGTGAATCATTTAACCACAGTATTAGCCAGTAAGCCATCACTGACAATCAATTGATCAAATGGATCAATTATAGCAAGCCAAGCTACACAGAAAGATTAGCCAACAAGCAAGAAATGATCCAATGGATCATTGGCTTGCAGAGGCAGTACTGAATCATATCACAGGCACCTCTGGCACACACACAAGTGTCACAGATACAACACAAGTACACCTAGACAAGCATAGCATGGCATAATTAGCTCTTGAGCAAGCACAGTAGAGCATGGCAAGTGTAGAGCATGCTAGGAGCAGCAGAGAAGTAAGCACAGCATAAATAGCAAGCAAATCGACATGTGCCAGTACCAGCAACTGGTAATCTGACTATGAGCGTGCAGTAAACCGAGGCACAGGAAGATTGCGCAGCAATAGCATGGCTCTGCGTGATCACAAGATCACCAGAGAGCACCAGAGCATGAGGAGGAAGAAGAACAGTGGCAAGGGAGGCGCACAGAAGAGAAGGAGGAGGAGCAGAGGACCTTACCCGCGCCTGGAAGCAGAAGCTATGGCATGGCGAGGCAAAGGTTCGCGCGGCCATAGCAGTTGCAAAGCCAGGGAAGTCGCCGGCGTTACGCCGACGAACACCACCACAGCAGCACAGCATGGAGACGACGGCACAGGCGCTGCGAGCAGCACTCGCGCCAGGTCGGTCTCGGAGGCGCACACGTCGACGGCGAGGGCGAGAGCTCGTCGGAGATTCCCAATCGCCCGAGGCGATTCTCCAGGAGATCCAGATCGGAGGCGACTCGCCAGGAGAGGACGAGAAGGGAGAAACTGCGCGGACAGATCGATAGATCTGCTCGCGGCGGTTCAGAATCGATAGGTGGCTACGGCGGAGGAGGCCGGCGATGGCCGGAGCAGTGCGGCGGCCATGGCGGCGACGCCATCGCCACGGGAGTCGCCAGAGATTAGGGTTAGACGAGTGAGTGAGAGGGCCGAGTGAGAGTGAGTGAGGTGGGCCGCTTCGGCGCCACCGAACCCAAAAGGGGGCCAGCCTTATTGGGCCGTCCCTGGGTTAGGTTATTGGGCTGGGCCCAATATGAGTCCAGGGGGTATTTTGGTCTTTTTACATTTAATAAAAGACCAAAACTTTACCAAATTTTAATAAATCATAAACAACTCTAAAAATCCAATAAAAATTGGATTTATGAATGAAAAATAAATCTTAACAAGAATAAAATATGAAATGGAATTTATGAAACAAATTCAAAATTATGAATTTTCAGAATTTAAATAATAACTTGGAATTTTAAATTATTATTTCCTTGTATTTAAAATTCAAGGAAAAATCTCAAATAAGTTCAAATACTTATTTTCAAACATTTCAAAATAAAATTCTATTATTCCAAGTCATTTCTTTGGAAAAAGGGTATTTTTCCCAGAAAAATACTATACTCCTTTTTATTCCAAAAACTATAGAGGACACTCTATAATTTCAAATTATTTTTGAAATGACTAAGGTAATCATCAAGTAAAACCATTTTACTTTGAATTGTTATACTTTGTGTGAATTACAATGATTAATACTTTTAAATCAATTGTAAATTACCGTCAAAGACATAAATCTTAAATCCAACCCTAAATTGTAATAACTCAACGGGGTAAAGGGATTCAACTTAAAATAATACATCCATGATTGCATTATTTGGATTTTATAACATTGTCCTTACCGGACAATGATGCTTCTTACAGAACCCGAGGTCCAGGTTCCATCAACTGCATTGAATCGCACTATCTCGCAGTCCACAGGCAAGTTCACCCTTGCTCATGTCAACTTGATTATTTTCTATTACTTTAATGCAAAGCTATATACTTATCATTCCTGCATCGCAAATGAAATGTTATTTTCCAACTATGAATATGACTATGTGGCTGGCAATGGAACCATGGTATGTGTTGATATGGTGGAGGTTCCATTGCAATGGGTTATATCACCCTAGGATTAAATTACCAATGCCGTCCAGTGATTCTAGCGCCGTACAAACCGCGTTGAACATGAGATCTATAATGGCTCTGGGGAAGCCAGCTGTATCTTTTCCCTTCTGCACGCCAACGGATTGGTAGAGCCGGGGTGGCCGGAGGCACTGCCGTAGGTTGGGATAGCCTTTTAAATCCCCATCCATTAGTGATGATGGCTCTACGATCTATGAAGGATTGTCCAAAGTACACCATGAGTAAAGCCGTATTATCGGGGGAAGTCTACTGGAGGTGTGCGGGTGGACAAAAGGGTGGGTTTGCAACAAATGAGAAGGCGGTGTGGGCTTGGATCTTTATACCTGGCCTCACACCAAAGGAAGTGTGAACGGGGGCAAGTCCCTGCGGATGGCAAAAAGGGTGAGATCTCTTGTGGGAAAAGTAACGCACCTCTGCAGAGTGTATCAAATTGTGGCTGTCACTCCCTGTTCCGGGAAGGGAACTGCGAACGCGGCAGGAAAGGAACTCCACGAAGTTCTAGTCAACCTGTGAAGACTGACGGCCATAGTTTTCATAATAAAAGCAACCTTTTGAAGAAATGTTTTCAAAACATGCATTGACCTGCGATTTCCTGATCAATGGTCGTAGCTAGTGCATCAAACACCTTTTATTCTTTTAGAACTTGCTGAGTACCTCTGTACTCACTTTCTTTCGACACCCTTGCTAGACTGTGATCCGGAAGTGGAGGCTATCAACGATGGAGCACCAGAAGGAAGCTACGAGCTGGTCTACGAAGAACCTGATCTTAGCGGCGGAGTGGAAGGCGTAGACTATGGGATAGTCTACGGACCAGATGAGGCAGAGCCAAGACTAAGAGAGGATGGAACCATCAATACGTCAAGGAGAGAGTTGACACGGAGGTGGAGGAGTAGTGACATACCCTAGCATCATAGAGCCGAGCAACGTAGAACTTACCTAAATAAGTTGTTGAGCTCTTTATATTTGTTATGAGTTGTAATCGTACTTAAGTAGTATCTTAGGGTGTTCTCATAGGACCTGTGAGAATACCAACTTGTTAAGACAATGTTTGTAATAAAGTATGGAGTGTTATGACCTGCAATGTTTCTGTTGTACCACTCTGAGGGATATGGCAAATTGTGAAGAAGTCCCTTCGCAAAGATCATATCAACGACTTGTATACTACAACATGCAGTGGTATGCTGGGTCATCGCAGCTGGTATCAGAGCAAATGTTGCGACCTTAGGTTGGAAAAACCTAGTATAGGGAAGAAACCTGTAGGAGTCTAGTAGAAATAGTAAAGGATTCTCTAGAAATATGGTGATTATTCACTTGAGAATAGTAAAACCATATATTTTAGTGCGATAATTCTTTATTATAGCTATTATGATGCATTACCACTACTAATCTTCTGCTTTTGTATACAGCCATAATGGCGAACACTTTTCCTAAGAGGACTTTGAGGAAGGTTGAGGGTTGGCTCGGTGATTATGATGGACCAATAACAGCTCTCCTGTGTGGGATGCTGAAGGAACTTCATTGCGATCCACGGATACCTGTTATCAAGTATACTTACTATGATGGGGAAATCCTAGCCAAGTGCAGAGTATCGGTCCAACTACCTGAAAAACTGCTGATGAGTCGTATAATGCCATACGGAGAAGCCAAAACTATCACCACAGCCTACCATATGGGCCTATTCAAGGCAATCCTTGAGATAAGGCAGCACAAGTCAGTAGAACTGCTATGTTCAGAATTTTCTCATATACCTCATGCCGAGGAAGATGAGGATCCCACTCTGAATCATTTGGTGTTAGCACACAGAAGTCCTGAAGCTGCAGCACAGCACATGGATAGCTGTAAGTCTTTATTGACCACGATGTACCTTTTACACATGAAGATGAGAGGTGAGATTGACCACATGCTAGCTGAGTTCACGGACCCTGATAAAGTCCAAACTCGGATGCGTGATTTGAGGGCACAACCACAACATACTACACCTTTCTTTAACCCAGACAGTGATGTAGATTTGAGTGACCAGTGGTCCAAGAGAAATCCACTTACAAGAGACCCACTTACACCTAACTTTGTTCCGCACTATCCACACGTGTCAGCATCGTATGATACTGGATATGGGGGAGACCAGTCATGGAACATAAACTGCTCGGAGTCACCGATCGAGAACTCGACGGGTTGGCGTTTCGGGGAACCTTTCGGTGATGAGGAGGAGCCAATTCCATGTGATACAGGAGATGAGAGCGATGCGGATAACCAGAAGGTTAACCAAAGCTTTGAGCAGAAAGAGAAAGACACCAACTCCATTTCTTTAGATTTGGAGATGGGGTTACCCAAAACATCCCAGTACGTCGTAGGTGAGAGTTCTGGAACAAAGAAGAAGAAGAAGAAGAAGATGAGGGGTCAAGTGAATAGGAATCCTCCATGGATGACTGGAGAAGAGGAGCTGTATTCCACTGGGGATATGTATGAGTCTTTATCTAGTTACTTTGGCATGACAGATCTCTGTCTCGGCACTTCGTCCGATTCAGACTACATACCTACGGGAAGAACCTTCATTCCGGACGGTCTTCGGAGGACAGACCGTTGTACCGGATGGACCCCAGGGATGTATGCGGAGGCGAATGAAGATGATGAGGAGTAGAGCTCCAAGGAAGAATAAAGTAATCTAGGTGGTATTGTAATAGAACGTATTTTAAATTCCCGTTGGCTTGGGCTTTGAGCCAAATAAGTGGTTTATATATACCACATGTAATATAAGTTTGTGAGTGTGTTATGTATTATACGGTGTATATACATAATAAATGTTTGTTTTGGATTTGCTTCTTGATTTCATTGTGTGACTAGTTCTGGGCATTGAGTTGAGCTCAGAAAGCATTTGCATGGTGTAATTATGAGTAATCGCTCTTTGTTACAGGACTAGGGGGAAATGGCGTTAGTAGAAACCGAAGAGGCTCGCAGAGAGCGGGAAGCAAGAGAGAAAGAGGAGGCAGATGCAGCTAGAGCAGAAAACGCACCACCACCACCACACCCAATGTTGCACCCAGACTTCCAACAGTATATGAGGTCAATGGAGGAAGATAGGAGGCGTTACCAGGAAAGCCAGAGCAAAAACATGCAAGATTTCTTTACCCATGTCATTAATGAGAGGGGTAATGAAGGCAAGGGAGTAACACTATCGGACTTCCAAAATGCAAGACCACTACCATTCACATCAGCTCCAGAACCAATGGACGCTGAAGATTGGCTCATGGATACTGAACGGAAATTGAAGACCGTTGGTTGCAACGATGAGGAGAAGATTAGATATACCACTTATCTGTTGTCAGGACCAGCAGCATCATGGTGGGAGAACCTTGTAGCAGCACACCCTCCAGATAAGGTATTCACCTGGGAGGAGTTCAAGAAGAAGTTTCGGGATGCTCATGTTCCGGACAGCGTGGTGGAGCTGAAGAAGAGGGAGTTTGAAGAACTGAGACAGAATAATGCACCAATCATGCAGTATGTTCGGGATTTCAATAGGTTATCCAGGTATGCACCTGAGGATGTAGATACCAAGGAGAAGCGGAAGAAGCGGTTCATGAAAGGCATGAATCCATACATGAAGATGCAACTGAGGTTGGCACGGACTGCCAAATTCCAGGAACTGATTGACTCGGCAATCACTTTCGAGGATGACTACAGGCAAGTCCAGGAGGACAGGAGGAAGAGGGCTCGTATAGAGCCAAGGAAGTACCCAATCAGTAAACCAATACCTGATCGGAGTTTCAAACCCCGATACAGACCTACTACTGGTAATCAATACAACCGGGGAGGTCAGAGTCAGAACCCAATTAACCAGATCATCTGCAACAATTGTGGCCTAAAGGGTCATTTGCAGAAGGACTGTCAGAAACCCAGAATCATCTGCTATGGTTGTGGGAAGGAAGGACACATCAAGCCGGAGTGTCCGAACAAGTCATCTTGGAGCGGACAGAGCTCTGGAGGACGAGGTGGAAACAACAACAACAACCGCAACAACAACAACAACAACCGCAACTACAACAACAACAACAATAAGAGGGGAAAGCCTTATGGAAAGCTGAATTGCACATCTTTGGAACAAGCGGAAGAGTCGGATCAAACAGTCTTAGGTACGCTCAGCATTCTTACTCATCCTGGCAAAGTATTATTTGATACTGGAGCAACCACATCATTTCTTGCATTGGAATTTGTGGAAAAGTTCGGGCTTAGATGTTCTAAGTTTGAAACCCCTATAACTGTTCTATCCGCGGGGGGGACGATCTTAGTAACCCACGTGAAAGAAGCACAAGTCCTAACCATATGTGACTGTGTGTATTTCGCGGACCTATTCATCATACCCATGAAGGACATATCAGTCATCTTAGGGATGGATTGGTTGACAGAAAATGGAGCGGTGATTAACTGTGGAGACAAAACAGTATCACTTCGCAACTCCATCGGAGGTAGAATAGTGTTCCAAGGAGATAAGTACAGTGAGTTGGAGATCAGATTGGAACTCAATAGCCTGAAGGAAGTGAGAATTGAAGATATTCCTGTAGTGAATGAGTTTAAGGATGTATTTCCTAAGGAACTACCGGGTATGCCACCCGATAGAGAGATAGAATTCACAATCGATCTGATTCCAGGCACAGCACCAATAGCACAACCACCATATAAGATGGGGCCAAAGGAGTTAGTGGAACTAAAAGCTCAGATAGATGAACTGGAACAGAAGGGATTTATTCAAGAAAGTGTGTCACCATGGGGTACACCAGTTATTTTTGTGGATAAAAGAGATGGAGGAAAGAGAATGTGTGGAGATTACAGAAATTTGAACAATGTAACCATCAAGAACAAGTATCCTTTACCTAGAATTCAAGACCTTTTTGATCAAGTTCAAGGAGCGGGAGTCTTCTCGAAGATAGATTTAAGGTCAGGATACCATCAAATCAAGATCAAGAAGGAAGATGTACCAAAAACAGCGTTCGTATCAAGGTATGGACACCATGAATACTTGGTTGTACCATTTGGACTAACAAATGCACCAGCAATTTTCATGAATTTGATGAACAAGATATTCATGAAGTACTTGGACAAGTTTGTGATAGTGTTCATAGATGATATTCTAATCTATTCCAAAGATAAAGAAGAACATGCCAAGCATTTGAAGATAGTTCTGCAAACTTTGAGGGAACATCAGCTATATGCGAAGTTCAGCAAGTGCAAATTTTGGTTAGATAGTGTTGAATTTCTTGGACATGTTATAACCAAAGAAGGCATAGCGGTGAATCCAAGCAAGGTTCAGTCCGTACTGGAATGGAAATCACCTAAAAATGCTAAGGAGATACGAGGATTTCTTGGCATGGCAGGCTACTATCGGAGATTCATAGAGGGATTTTCGAAGATTGCAGGACCAATGACCAAGTTACTCAAGAAAAACACTCCATTTGTATGGACTGATGAGTGTGAAGCCAGCTTCCAAACACTCAAAGATAAGTTAACCACAGCACCGGTATTAGCAGTTCCTGAACCTGGAAAGGATTATACGGTGTATTGTGATGCTTCCAAGAATGGACTTGGATGTGTTCTTATGCAAGATCGGAAGGTAATAGCTTATGGATCAAGACAGTTGAAACCACATGAACACAACTACCCAGTACATGATCTCGAGTTAGCGGCAGTTGTGTATGCTTTGAAGAGTTGGAGACAATTTCTATATGGATCCAAGTGTGAGTTATACACCGATCACAAAAGCTTGAAATATTTCTTCACCCAGAAAGAATTAAACATGAGGCAGAAGAGATGGTTAGAATTGATTAAGGATTACGATCTTAAGATCAACTATACACCAGGCAAAGCTAATGTAGTAGCAGATGCTTTAAGTAGGAAGAGTACGGAGAATCAACCTACGGAATGGGAGATTCCAAAGGAACTTTGGAAAGAGTTAGAGGATGCTCAGATTTTGTTTATTCAAGGTGATGAGAAGGGAAGTATAGCAACCATGAGGATTATGGATGAGATGTACTCAGACTTGAAATATGAGATTATCCGAAAGCAAGCGGATGATTTGTTCATCCAAGAGGAGATCAAAAGGATTGGCGAAGGAAGACCATCTGAATTCCATCTAGGGGATTTTGATTCATTATACTTCCAGAAAAGGATCTGTGTACCAGATGATCCAGAAGTGAAGTCAATCATATTAAAAGAAGCACATGAAACCCCTTATTCCATACACCCGGGAAGTACTAAGATGTATATGGATTTGAAGGAGATGTTCTGGTAGAACAACATGAAAAGAGAAATAGCACAATATGTCTCGGAATGTCATACATGTCAACGAGTGAAGGCAGAGCATCAGAGTCCTGCGGGATTACTCAAACCACTAGAGATACCGGAATGGAAATGGGATGAAATAGGAATGGATTTTGTTACTGGTTTACCAATGACTAGTAAGAAGAAGGATATGATATGGGTAATAGTGGACAGACTTACCAAGAGTGCTCATTTCATAGCCGTAAACACAAAAGACACTGCAGAAAAGCTTGTGGATATATATGTGAAGGAAATTGTGAGTAAGCATGGAGTACCAAAGAAGATAGTCTCAGATAGAGGTTCGATTTTCACATCAGCATTCTGGAAACAACTACAAGAATCTTTGGGATCCAAGTTGGATTTCAAGACAAGATACCATCCACAAACCGGAGGACAAACCGAAAGAACCAATCAGATACTAGAAGACATGCTTAGAGCTTGTGCTCTGAACTTTGGAGGCTCATGGGAGGACCATTTACCTTTAGCGGAGTTCTCATATAACAATAGTTATCAGAGTAGCATTCAGATGGCACCGTACGAAGCATTGTACGGAAGGAAGTGTAGATCACCAATTTGTTGGTTTGAAACCGGAGAAAACAAGGAGTTTACACCGGACTACATCAAGGAGAGACAAGACGTCATCGAGGTGATCCGGGATAGACTCAAGATAGCTCAGAGTCGTCAGAAGAGTTACGCCGACTTAAAGAGAAGAGATTGGGAACCGAAAGTGGGAGACATGGTATATTTAAAGGTTAGCCCAATGAAAGGACTTAAGAGATTCGGAGTGAAAGGAAAGTTAAGTCCTCGATATATAGGACCATTTAAGATACTCAGTCAGAATCGAGGAACAGCTTTTGAGTTGGAGTTACCGGCATAACTAAGTCAAGTTCATAATGTATTTCATGTATCACAACTCAGAAAATGTTTGAAGGCACCGGATGATCCTATCACATATGAAGAAATTGAGTTGCAATCTGATCTAACCTATGTGGAAAGGCCTGAAAAGATCTTAGAAGTACAATGGAAGAAGTTAAGAAACAGGGCAATCAAATATTGTAAAGTGCAATGGCAACATCATCCTGAGCGAGAAGCCACTTGGGAGACAGAAGAAGAACTCAGGAAGTCTTACCCAGAGATGTTCATGTACCAATCTTAACTTCGGGACGAAGTTTCTGTTAAGGGGGAGAGGCTGTAATAACCCAGAACATAGGAACAACGAAGGGTAGATTTAGAAATGGGATGTGCATTTCATCGCAAAACGGGGGAAATTTTCGCGCCTTATTGCAACTAAACCTAAGAGGGATCGAGGTTCTCTCTCATTTTGCACTTAGGGTTAGGCAATGTGAGTTAGGAAAATTTCGACATGATCTCTTTTGTATCTTGATTGATTTTGGGAATTGATTTCATTTGACAAGTGTTAATACATTTAACAATAAGCATTGAACAATATCAAAATAGAATTCATAATTTAAAACACAACTTATGAATTCAAACAACTTTGAATTTCAAAGTGAATTATAAATACAATGTTTATTTCAGAATATATATTACATAAATCAAAAGCTCATAAACAAAAACTTGGGCTTTATTGATATCACAACACAGATTACAAAGTCTTTACAATATTCTTGATACAAGAATGAATGAATAATAAACAGAAATGGAAATAAAGATTACAATTTTGCTCCTAAACTAAAACCTAGACTAAATGACTTGAAGTATATCTTCTGGCCATGTCCATCTTCACAAACCTGCAATAATAAAACACCAACACTAGCCAGAATACAAGTGTTAACACAAGGTTCAGTTTGGACAGTTAGCAAATAACACAATATTCAGTTTGGACAGTGCAAACTGTCACAGCACACCTGTGCTTGTCCAAAACCAGGGACAGCACAAGATAAGGGCAGCAGCAGACCAAACCTGAGCACACACCAGGGCTCAAGTTTCAGCATATGAGAGCACACAGCTCAAGTGTGCTAGGCAGCAACAGCAAGGCCATGCAGCAGCATAGTCACCAAGCAAGCCAGGCTTGTGTGTCAATGCAGGGATAGAAGCAGGGTTCATATAAAAGGGGCACAAACCCTAGAAATCATAACCAGTCGACCAGATAAAGATTCACCAGGTAAGGGTGAAGCAAGAACAAGCTCAGTTCATCCAGTTCTTGAGCAAGAACAGAACCAACACACACAACCACTTAAGCCACCAGAAATCATGGTGACCTAGAAGATCATCCAAGATCTGGAGGTGAAGGGCTGTGAACAAACCCAAGTCTGCATCAACAAAACATTTCTTTCTAGGAGCTGGAACAAGGTATACCTAGTTCCTGGAAAAGATCCAATGGATCTAATCCATCATATGCATGAATTAAGCATGGGATGAGCAGATGCTCATATGGGTAGATCATCACTTGGTTTTCACCAAGGATTACTGCCAGTCAAAAGCTACTAAGATAGAAACCATCCAGATACAGATCATGTGCACAGAAGCTAGAAATCATGCACAGATGCACACACTAGCAAGATCACATGCACAGATAGCACCAGTAGATAGCAAAGATTAGCAGCCAAGACTACACAGAAGATCCTAAGCAAGCAACCATCAGAAACCCTAGATTTCTTCACAGGCAAGCATATTGGCATTCATAGTTACTATGATCCCCAAATATGCAAGCAAAGGTGAGTAGCCAACAAGATCCAACCAACTAGGTGAGCAACCAGTCAGTAGCAAGGCTACTGAGGTCACATCACACTTAGCACCAATTAAGAGAAAGCCAAATAGATCACATCATTATCCAGAAATGGATTCAGACTTTAATTGCTTGTAAAAGAATCATGAACAGCAAATTCATATACAAGCAAGTTATTTAAATCATCACTGCATAAGCAGTTCATCATAATTAAGTAATCCAAGCATGAATTTATCACAGATCCATGCTAAGCATGGCAGCAGCATACTGTTAAGCAATACAGTTCAATTCATAGCCACTAGAGCAATTCTAGATAGCTAAAAGTAAGCAACAGCACAGTGATGCTTGAGCATCAGCATCACCAGATAAGTGAATCATTTAACCACAGTATTAGCCAGTAAGCCATCACTGACAATCAATTGATCAAATGGATCAATTATAGCAAGCCAAGCTACACAGAAAGATTAGCCAACAAGCAAGAAATGATCCAATGGATCATTGGCTTGCAGAGGCAGTACTGAATCATATCACAGGCACCTCTGGCACACACACAAGTGTCACAGATACAACACAAGTACACCTAGACAAGCATAGCATGGCATAATTAGCTCTTGAGCAAGCACAGTAGAGCATGGCAAGTGTAGAGCATGCTAGGAGCAGCAGAGAAGTAAGCACAGCATAAATAGCAAGCAAATCGACATGTGCCAGTACCAGCAACTGGTAATCTGACTATGAGCGTGCAGTAAACCGAGGCACAGGAAGATTGTGCAGCAATAGCGTGGCTCTGCGTGATCACAAGATCACCAGAGAGCACCAGAGCATGAGGAGGAAGAAGAACAGTGGCAAGGGAGGCGCACAGAAGAGAAGGAGGAGGAGCAGAGGACCTTACCCGCGCCTGGAAGCAGAAGCTATGGCATGGCGAGGCAGTGCCCGCGCGGCCATAGCAGTTGCAAAGCCAGGGAAGTCGCCGGCGTTACGCCGACGAACACCACCACAGCAGCACAGCATGGAGACGACGGCACAGGCGCTGCGAGCAGCACCCACGCCAGGTCGGTCTCGGAGGCGCACACGTCGACGGCGAGGGCGAGAGCTCGTCGGAGATTCCCAATCGCCCGAGGCGATTCTCCAGGAGATCCAGATCGGAGGCGACTCGCCAGGAGAGGACGAGAAGGGAGAAACTACGCGGACAGATCGATAGATCTGCTCGCGGCGGTTCAGAATCGATAGGTGGCTACGGCGGAGGAGGCCGGCGATGGCCGGAGCAGTGCGGCGGCCATGGCGGCGACGCCATCGCCACGGGAGTCGCCAGAGATTAGGGTTAGACGAGTGAGTGAGAGGGCCGAGTGAGAGTGAGTGAGGTGGGCCGCTTCGGTGCCACCGAACCCAAAAGGGGGCCAGCCTTATTGGGCCGTCCCTGGGTTAGGTTATTGGGCTGGGCCCAATATGAGTCCAGGGGGTATTTTGGTCTTTTTACATTTAATAAAAGACCAAAACTTTACCAAATTTTAATAAATCATAAACAACTCTAAAAATCCAATAAAAATTGGATTTATGAATGAAAAATAAATCTTAACAAGAATAAAATATGAAATGGAATTTATGAAACAAATTCAAAATTATGAATTTTCAGAATTTAAATAATAACTTGGAATTTTAAATTATTATTTCCTTGTATTTAAAATTCAAGGAAAAATCTCAAATAAGTTCAAATACTTATTTTCAAACATTTCAAAATAAAATTCTATTATTCCAAGTCATTTCTTTGGAAAAAGGGTATTTTTCCCAGAAAAATACTATACTCCTTTTTATTCCAAAAACTATAGAGGACACTCTATAATTTCAAATTATTTTTGAAATGACTAAGGTAATCATCAAGTAAAACCATTTTACTTTGAATTGTTATACTTTGTGTGAATTACAATGATTAATACTTTTAAATCAATTGTAAATTACCGTCAAAGACATAAATCTTAAATCCAACCCTAAATTGTAATAACTCAACGGGGTAAAGGGATTCAACATAAAATAATACATCCATGATTGCATTATTTGGATTTTATAACATTGTCCTTACCGGACAATGATGCTTCTTACAGAACCCGAGGTCCAGGTTCCATCAACTGCATTGAACTGCACTATCTCGCAGTCCACAGGCAAGTTCACCCTTGCTCATGTCAACTTGATTATTTTCTATTACTTTAATGCAAAGCTATATACTGATCATTCCTGCATCGCAAATGAAATGTTATTTTCCAACTATGAATATGACTATGTGGCTGGCAATGGAACCATGGTATGTGTTGATATGGTGGAGGTTCCATTGCAATGGGTTATATCACCCTAGGATTAAATTACCAATGCCGTCCAGTGATTCTAGCGCCGTACAAACCGCGTTGACCATGAGATCTATAATGGCTCTGGGGAAGCCAGCTGTATCTTTTCCCTTCTGCACGCCAACGGATTGGTAGAGCCGGCGGGGTGCTGGAGGCACTGCCGTAGGTTGGGATAGCCTTTTAAATCCCCATCCATTAGTGATGATGGCTCTACGATCTATGAAGGATTGTCCAAAGTACACCATGAGTAAAGCCGTATTATCGGGGGAAGTCTACTGGAGGTGTGCGGGTGGACAAAAGGGTGGGTTTGCAGTCGCGGAGAAGGCGGTGTGGGCTTGGATCTTTATACCTGGCCTCACACCAAAGGAAGTGTGAACGGGGGCAAGTCCCTGCGGATGGCAAAAAGGGTGAGATCTCTTGTGGGAAAAGTAACGCACCTCTGCAGAGTGTATCAAATTGTGGCTGTCACTCCCTGTTCCGGAAGGGAATCGCTGAACGCGGCAGAAAGGAACTCCACGAAGTTCTAGTCAACCTGTGAAGACTGACGGGCATAGTTTTCATAATAAAAGCAACCTTTTGAAGAAATGTTTTCAAAACATGCATTGACCTGCGATTTCCTGATCAATGGTCGTAGCTAGTGCATCAAACACCTTTTATTCTTTTAGAACTTGCTGAGTACCTCTGTACTCACTTTCTTTCGACACCCTTGCTAGACTGTGATCCGGAAGTGGAGGCTATCAACGATGGAGCACCAGAAGGAAGCTACGAGCTGGTCTACGAAGAACCTGATCTTAGCGGCGGAGTGGAAGGCGTAGACTATGGGATAGTCTACGGACCAGATGACACGGAGGTGGAGGAGTAGTGACATACCCTAGCATCATAGAGCCGAGCAACGTAGAACTTACCTAAATAAGTTGTTGAGCTCTTTATATTTGTTATGAGTTGTAATCGTACTTAAGTAGTATCTTAGGGTGTTCTCATAGGACCTGTGAGAATACCAACTTGTTAAGACAATGTTTGTAATAAAGTATGGAGTGTTATGACCTGCAATGTTTCTGTTGTACCACTCTGAGGGATATGGCAAATTGTGAAGAAGTCCCTTCGCAAAGATCATATCAACGACTTGTATACTACAACATGCAGTGGTATGCTGGGTGACCGCAGAATCGACGGGTTGCTAGAGCTGCTGGCGGGTTAGGGTTTCGGGATAGTGGCGAGAAGAAGAAAAAATGGGGTGTTAGGGTTTGCTCCACGTATTTATATGGCTCCTCTCGGTCTTCGGCGTTCGTGGACGTCAGCGCTGGCGGTCGGGACGTGGAGCTTGTCGGCGCCGTGGCACTCTCCCGTGCTCCCAGAGACGAAGACGAAGGCGTCGAGCTCCTCCTTGGTCTTATCCAACGAAACGGTAAGTTGGACTTGGTTCTGGTGGGCTTGGCCTTTGGTGGGTGATCCATGGGCTGCTTGGTGGGCTGTGGTGCTGGGCTGCGGTGGCCCATCCGGTAAGCCTCTCTTCTCTTTTATTTTCTTTTCTGTTTTCTTTTCTCTATTTAGTTTTGCTTATTTGGTTTCAAATTTAAACTTTGTTATTTTTGCAGGCTTCTCAACTAGGTTAATTCTATCAAGATTTAGTGCAATGTTTATTACACCACTCTCTTATTTTAAGAAAGTATTTTGTATTTGATGGAAGTTTATACATGTGTGCTTATTCAAAACAGCAAATAGGTATGAGTTTATATTTTCATTTTTAATTTCCTTTTTCTTGAGAATCAATTATATTATGATTTATTAGAGTTGATAATTTCAACTCAAAGTATTTCAGAGGTTATTATTAAGACTTGGTTTCCATTTAAGAAGTGGATGATTACATATGATTGTATGTGAGCACCAACTTGTTAGGGTTTTATAACTTCTATTATAACCCCTTTTTAAGGTTAACACTATCATTATCTTTTAAAGCATCTAAGGTAGGTATTGTTCCATCATGGTTGATTTTGGTTATAAAGATAAATAGTTGATCACTGCACATATGGTTTTAACCATATAATGTTTTTCTTATGTTCAAGAATTGAAGCATAAGATTTATTTGATGTGCAAATCTAGGGTTCAAATGTTATTTACCAAATGACACATGGGTTGAACCTTAATTTATGGTTTAGGTTTTATTTGTGATCACCCAAGTGATACACAAACTAGGGTTGAGATTTAATTCTAGGTTGTATAGATGAGATGACACCATATTGCATGAGCTAGGGTTTAATCTCCCCTAACCAAAATAATATGGTTACTTGCTTAATTGTTTCTGTTCTCCTTGAATTGCTAAGGACTTGAGAATTGGTTTTTATCTAATCCCAATTAACTTCTATTACTATCCTCAAATTATCATTAAAGTAACTAAGGTGGTTATGGTTCTTTTTATAGTTAACTTTGGTTATATAAATTAATGGTTGCTTCACCATATACAGTATGGAGGGTTACTCTAAGGTTTTCTTAGGTCCATTAATTTATGAAGTATTGATATGGTAGGATTCTAATTGTGATCACCAAGTGGTTCACAAGTAAAGGTTGGGATATAAATCTAGGGTTGCTTACTAGTGATCTCCCCATGATTCAATGTGGTGAATGATATCTACTTATCCTATTAGGATTTATCTTATCCTCACATATCTCAAGAGCATGATCATGGTTAGACATGATCAACTTGTTCTTGATATCATTACCTTAAGTTCTTAGGGTTTATGATCATCACTCAATTATAATGATCAAGGTTTGGCTTCCTAAGGTATCTCTTATTAAATGGGTTTCTCACTTCCATGATCAAGCATTGTCTTGATGATCTAAGGTATAACACTTCTATTTTACTTTCTTGAATGGGACTACTATGGTTGCCTCTAAAGTTTATATCCCAGAAGAATACCTGAGATTTTCTGTTAGGGTTCTACTTAATCAATGATGATATAATCATCTGGTTATATAGATAGTTCTCTTCCCCAAGTCCAAGTGTTGCCTCATTAACTTGAGTGTAACACCATAACTTGAGTTCTCTCATAAAGGAATGGTTTACAACCTAATACTTTAGTTCAAGATTTGTTCTTGGTTCTTAATTAGGTAAATCTAGAATTGGTAAGAATGGTCTCTCTCATTTGGGAAGGTCTTTAATACTAACCTGAGGTTAGGCTCCTTAGAGATTGATGTGATCATTAATATCTATGTTTAACATAATTGGTTTCTTTCTCTAGGGATTATCTTGAATAACATCCTAGGGTTTCTCTGAAAGATGATGATTTGATTAAATGAATGTATATCTAAGGTTTTAGCTTAAGGTTTTCCATTGCTTCTCTAATAAATACTATAGAACTCTCACCTCTCTAGGTTTGATGCATAATAATTTGGAATAGAGAAGAATTATATTCCTTAGTTGGATCTCTTTGTCTTGCTTCCAAGATTAAAGTAGAATGGATATCATAGGGTTCATGATAAGAGCTTGGATTAGTTTAAGATATGAAGAAGATAAGTGAAGAATAGTTTCTCCAATTATTGTTACTTGATTTCCAATTAATTGTAGGTTCATATGGTATAGCAAGGAATTCCATGTTATGATCTTTTATAAGATCAAGCAATTGATCATTGGGTAAAGTGTTGTTGTGTTGATTATTAGTTCCATTTGATCTAACCCCTTAGATCAAATCATATCTACCCAAAACAAGGTTTTATTAAAGTCACATTGAGGTTTATAGCGCTTGACTTGATGAGCTACTTCAATTCCACCAAGGTCAAGTGAAACTTCAGTTACTGTGACTGTTTTACTTTAAAGCGCGAAAATTCCCCAGATTTTCTATGCATGAATGCAATGCACATATCTGTTTCCTCTATTTTTGTAACCCCAATACCTGGGATATTACAATGTCTCTACGAAATTGTGGTGTGTTAGTACCTCCTATGAATGCTCACAGTGACAGCGTGGGGTGTTTATTAGTACTTGGGAATACATCTTTAAGGTTTGCCTACATGATGAATTAGTGTTCGTTATCTTGCCAGAGAGTAATTCAGAATAGCATAGTGAAGTGCTTATTTATATTCCTTTATGATTGCAATGTTGAGAGTGTCCACTAGTGAAAGTATGATCCCTAGGCCTTGTTTCTAAGCATTGAAACACCGTTTCCATCAAGTTCTGTTACATGTTTGCTTGATGCCATCTTTATTTCAGATTGCAATTACTACTTACAATCATCCATATTACTTGTATTTCACTATCTCTTCGCCGAACTAGTGCACCTATACATCTGACAAGTGTATTGGGTGTGTTGGGGACATAAGAGACTTCTTGTATCGTGATTGCAGGGTTGCTCGAGAGGGATATCTTTGACCTCTTCGTCCCTGAGTTCGATAAACCTTGGGTGATTCACTTAAGGGAAACTTGCTGCTGTTTTACAAACCTCTGCTCTTGGAGGCCCAACACTGTCTACAGGAATAGAAGCGTGCGTAGACATCAAGCTATTTTCTGGCGCCGTTGCCGGGGAGGTAAGGTAAAAGGTATTCACATCCTCCGACTACTAAGCTATTTCCTAGCACTGTTGCCGGTGTGTGAGTGCTCGAAGCTATTTCCTTTAGATCCTGCAATTGCATCTTTTTGTTTCTTGTTTTTCACTAGTTAGGCATAATGGAAAATAACAGTGAGCTTTTTAATCTATTTCCTGAGTTAAGATATGGATTTTTTGATGCGAAAATTTAAAAACCTATGGAACCTTATTTGCATGCTAGTAGCAATGTTATTAGTATGAACGCTTTGAACACCATTGTTGCTAATGATATGGAAAATTCTATGCTTGGGGAAGCTGGTTTAGATGAGCATGATATTTTTAGCCCCCCAAGCATGGAGGAGAACATTTTCTTTGATGATACTTTACCTCCTATATATGATGATTACAATGATGACTATCATCCACCTACTATTGAGGAGAAAATTAATTGTGATTACAATATGCCTCCTACATATGATGATTATGGTGATGAGAATAATAATGATAGCTATTTTATTGAATTTGCTCCCACTACAATTAATAGTAATGATTATGCTTATGTGGAGAGTAATGATACTTTTATGCATGTGAATGAGAATTCTTTATGTGATAGTTATATTGTTGAGTTTGTTCATGATGCTACTGGAAATTATTATGGGAGAGGAAAATATGGTTGTAGAAGTTTTCATGTTACTAAAACACCTCTCTATATGCTGAAATTTTTGAAGTTATACTTGTTTTGTCTTCCTATGCTATTCACTTTGTTCTTCATGAATTTATTTGTGCACAAGATTCCTATGCATAGGAAGTGGGTTAGGCTTAAATGTGTTTTGAATTTGCTTTTTGATGCTCTCTTTTGCTTCAACTCTTATTTTTTGGGAGTGCATCATTAAAATTGCTGAGCCCATCTTAATGGCTATAAAGAAATCACTTCTTGGGAGATAACCCATGTTTTTATTTTCCTACTGTTTTTTTGTGTCTTGGAAGTTGTTACTACTATAGCAACCTCTCCTTATCTTTATTTTATTGCATTGTTGTGCCAAGTAAAGTCTTTGATAGTAAGGTTGATACTAGATTTGGATTACTGCGCAGCTTGCTGTCACGAATTTGGGCATGGTTCTCTATAGGTAACTCAGAAAAATCTGCCAATTTACGTGCGTGATTCTCAGATATGTACGCAACTTTCATTAAATTTGAGCATTTTCATCTGAGAAAGTTAAGTGCCCCAGAAAAATTTGTCTTTACGGACTGTTCTGTTTTGACAGATTCTGCCTTTTATTTCGCATTGCCTGTTTTGATATGTTTGATGGATTTCTTTGTTCCATTAACTTCCAGTAGCTTTAGGCAATGTCCAGAAGTGTTAAGAATGATTGTGTCACCTCTGAACATGTGAATTTTTGATTATGCACTAACCCTCTAATGAGTTTGTTTTGAGTTTGGTGTGGAGGAAGTTTTCAAGGGTCAAGAGAGGAGGATGATACAATATGATTAAGAAGAGTGAAAATTCTAAGCTTGGGGATGCCCCCGTGATTCATCCATGCATATTTCAAGAAGACTCAATCATCTAAGCTTGGGGATGCCCAAGGCATCCCCTTCTTCATCGACAACTTATCAGGTCACCTCTAGTGAAACTATATTTTTATTTCGTCACATCTTATGTGCTTTACTTGGAGCGTCTGTGTGCTTTTATTTTCGTTTTGTTATTTTCATTCTCTGAATAAATCCATGCTTGTGTGGGAGAAAGACATGCTCCGCTGTTGCATATGAACACATGTGTTCTTAGCTTTACTCTTAATGTTCATGGCGAAGGTCGAAACTGCTTCGTTCATTGTATATGGTTGGAAACAGAAAATGCTACATGTGGTAATTGGTATAATGTCTTGAATAATTTGATACTTGGCAATTTTTGTGCTCAAATAGATCATGTTTAAGCTCTTGCATCATGTACTTTGCACCTATTAGTGAAGAAATACCGTAGAGCTTGTTGACATTTGGTTTGCATGATTGGTCTCTCTAAAGTCTAGATATTTTCTGGTGAGGGTTTGAACAACAAGGAAGACAGTGTAGAGTCTTATAATGCTTGCAATATGTTCTTATGTAAGTTTTGCTGTACCGGTTCATACTTGTGTTTGTTTCAAACAACCTTGCTAGCCTAAGCCTTGTATTTAGAGGGATTTCTTCTCGTGCATCCAAAATCCTTGAGCCAAAAACTATGCCATTTGTGTCCACCATACCTACCTACTACATGGTATTTCTCTGCCATTCCAAAGTAAATTGCTTGAGTGCTACCTTTAAAATTTCATTCCTTTGTCTTTGCAATATATAGCTCATGGAAAAAATAGCTTAAAAACTATTGTGGTATTGAATATGTACTTATGTATCTTATTTCTTATAAGTTGCTTGTTGAGCGGTAACCATGTTCTTGGGGACGCCATCAACTATTTCACCTTTGTTGAATATCATGTGAGTTGCTATGCATGTTCATCTTGTCTGAAGTAAGGGTGATTTATCATGAGTTCAATGGTTTGAGTATGCATATTGTTAGAGAAGAACATTGGGCCGCTAACTAAAGCCATGATCCATGGTGGAAGTTTCAGTTTGGACAACAATCCTCAATCTCTTATGAGAATATTATCTGTTGTTGAATGCTTATGCATTAAAGAGGAGTCCATTATCTGTTGTCTATGTTGTCCCGGTATGGATGTCTAAGTTGAGAATAATCAAAAGCGAGAAATCCAATGCGAGCTTTCTCCTTAGACCTTTGTACAGGCGGCATAGAGGTACCCCTTTGTGACACTTGGTTAAAACATATGTTATGCAATGATAATCCATGTAAATCCATGCTAATTAGGACAAGGTGCGGGCACTATTGGTAATCTATGCATGAGGCTTGCAACTTATAGGATGTCTTATACATAACACATATGCTTTATTACTACCGTTGACAAAATTGTTTCTATGTTTTCAAAATAAAAGCTCTAGCACAAAAATAGTAATCCATGCTTCCCTTTGCGAAGGGCCTTTCTTCTACTTTTATGTTGAGTCAGTTTACCTACTTCCTTCCATCTTAGAAGCAAACACTTGTGTCAACTGTGCATTGATTTTTACATGCTTGCTTATTGCACTTATTATATTACTTTGTGTTGACAATTATCCATGAGATATGCATGTTGAAAGTTGAAAGCAACTGCTGAATCTTATATCTTTCTTTGTGTTGCTTCAAAAAATTCTACTAAGAATCTATTGCTTTATGAGTTAACTCTTATGCAAGTCTTATTGATGCTTGTCTTGAAAGTACTATTCATGAAAAGTCTTTGCTATATGATTCAGCTGTTTATTAATTGTCTTTACCATTGCTTTGAATCGCTGCATTCATCTCATATGCTTTACAATAGTATGATCAATATTATGTTGGTAGCATGTCACTTCAGAAATTATCTTTGTTATCGTTTACCTACTCGAGGGCGAGTAGGAACTAAGCTTGGGGATGCTGATACGTCTCCAATGTATCTATAATTTCTGATGTTTCATGCTAGTTTTATGACAATACCTACATGTTTTGTTCACACTTTATATCGTTTTGATGCATTTTCCGGAACTAACCTATTGACAAGATGCTGAAGTGCCAGTTCCCGTTTTCTGCTGTTTTTGGTTTCAGAAATCTTACACAGGAAATATTCTCGGAATTGGACGAAATCAACGCCCAGAATCTTATTTTTCCACGAAGCTTCCAGAACACCGAAGTGGGGCCACAGAGCAGCCAGGGGGGCCCCACACACCAGGGCGGAGCGGCCAGAGGGGGGCGCCCCCTATGGTGTGGCCCCACTAGGGCCCCTCCGAGGCTGCCCTTCCGCCTACTTAAAGCCTCCGTCACGAAAACCCTAAACGAATAAGCCACGATACGAGAAAAGTTCCAGAGCCGCCGCCATCACGAAGCCAAGATTCGGGGGACAGAAGTCTCTGTTCCGGCACGCCACCGGGACGGGGAATTGCCCCCGGAAGGCATCTCCATCGACACCACCGCCATCTTCATCACCGCTGCTGTCTCCTATGATGAGGAGGGAGTAGTTCTCCCCCGAGGCTAAGGGCTGTACCGGTAGCTATGTGGTTCATCTCTCTCCCATGTACTTCAATACAATGATCTCATGAGCTGCTTTACATGATTGAGATCCATATGATGAGCTTTGTAATCTAGTGTCGTTATGCTATTCAAGTGGATTTTACTTATGTGATCTCCGGAGACTCCTTGTCCCACGTGTGTAAAGGTGACAATGTGTGCACCGTGTGGGTCTCTTAGGCTACATTTCACAGAATACTTGTTCACTGAGTTATGATTTGAGTTGGATGTCTCTATGAAATTGTGGTGTGTTAGTACCTCCCATTAATGCTCACAGTGACAGCGTGGGGTGTTTATTAGTACTTGGGAATACATCTTTAAGGTTTGCCTACATGATAAATTAGTGTTCGTTATCTTGCCAGAGAGTAATTCAGAATAGCATAATGAAGTGCTTATTTATATTCCTTTATGATTGCAATGTTGAGAGTATCCACTAGTGAAAGTATGATCCCTAGGCCTTGTTTCTAAGCATTGAAACACCGTTTCCATCAAGTTCTGTTACATGTTTGCTTGCTGCCATCTTTATTTCAGATTGCAATTACTACTTACAATCATCCATATTACTTGTATTTCACTATCCCTTCGCCAAACTAGTGCACCTATACATCCGACAAGTGTATTGGGTGTGTTGGGGACACAAGAGACTTCTTGTATCGTGATTGCAGGGTTGATTGAGAGGGATATCTTTGACCTCTTCCTCACTGAGTTCGATAAACCTTGGGTGATTCACTTAAGGGAAACTTGCTGCTGTTCTACAAACCTCTGCTCTTGGAGGCCCAACACTGTCTTCAGGAATAGAAGCGTGCGTAGACATCAATGATGTCGTCTCAAGATTCAAAGCATGCCTTCATCGTCGTCAAGCCCTCTCAAGAAAAGTGGCATAGTTGTCTAGGTCATCCCTCTATAGTTATTGTTCGACAAGTTGTTAGTAAAAATAATCTCCCTTGTAGTAGTCAGCCTTCTTTAGATTCTATTTGTGATTCCTGTCAGCGAGCTAAAAGTCATCAGCTACCCTACCCTATTTCCACCAGTGTATCTTCAGCTCCCTTACAATTAGTTTTTACTGATGTATGGGGTCCTGCACCTACCTCTGTTGGTCGCCATAACTATTATATAAGCTTTATTGATGATTATAGTAAATTCACTTGGATTTATTTACTCAAAAAGAAGTCCAATGCTTTTGATGCCTTTGTCAATTTTCAAAAACTTGTTGAAAGGAAGCTTGATCAAAAAATCCTTACTGTGCAATCTGACTGGGGAGGAGAATATGTCAAGCTTAATTCTCTTTTTCAGTCTCAAGGCATCTCACACCTAGTTTCCTGTCCTCATGCTCATCAGCAAAACGGTGCTGCTGAACGCAAGCACCGTCACATTGTTGAAGTTGTCTTGTCTCTCCTTGCTCATGCTCATATGCCTCTAAAATTCTAGGATGAAGCTTTTCTTACTGCAACTTATCTCATAAATATGTTACCTAGCAAGGTTATCCACAATGACACCCCTGTGCATCGTCTCTTTGGTACTAAACCAGACTATCAATCCCTGCGTGTGTTTGGTTGTGCCTGTTGGCCCAACCTTCGTCCATATAATCAACGCAAACTTGCTTTTCGATCCAAGCAATGTGTTTTTCTAGGGTACAGTCCTCGTCATAAGGGAGTTAAATGTCTAGAGGTTGCCACAGGTCGTGTCTATGTCTCTCGCGATGTTGTTTTTGATGAGGCCTGATACGCGTACAACACGCGTCTGTAGGGAACCCCAAGAGGAAGGTGTGATGCGTACAGCGGCAAGTTTTCCCTCAGTAAGAAACCAAGGTTTATCGAACCAGTAGGAGCCAAGAAGCACGTTGAAGGTTGATGGCGGCGAGATGTAGTGCGGCGCAACACCAGGGATTCCGACGCCAACGTGGAACCTGCACAACACAACCAAAGTACTTTGCCCCAACGAAACAGTGAGGTTGTCAATCTCACCGGCTTGCTGTAACAAAGGATTAGATGTATAGTGTGGATGATGATTGTTTGCAGAAAACAGTAGAACAAGTATTGCAGTAGATTGTATTCGATGTAAAAGAATGGACCGGGGTCCACAGTTCACTAGAGGTGTCTCTCCCATAAGATAAATAGCATGTTGGGTGAACAAATTACAGTTGGGCAATTGACAAATAAAGAGGGCATGACCATGCACATACATGTTATGATGAATATTGTGAGATTTAATTGGGCATTACGACAAAGTACATAGACCGCTATCCAGCATGCATCTATGCCTAAAAAGTCCACCTTCAGGTTATCATCCGAACCCCTTTCAGTATTAAGTTGAAAACAACAGACAATTGCATTAAGTATGGCGCGTAATGTAATCAATAACTACATCCTCGGACATAGCATCAATGTTTTATCCCTAGTGGCAATAGCACATCCACAACCTTAGGGGTTTCTGTCACTCCCCCAGATTTAATGGAGACATGAACCCACTATCGAGCATAAATACTCCCTCTTGGAGTTACAAGTATTAACTTGGCCAGAGCCTCTACTAGTAACGGAGAGCATGCAAGATCATAAACAACACATAGATAATAGATTGATAATCAACATAACATAGTATTCTCTATCCATCGGATCCCAACAAACACAACATATAGCATTACAGATAGATGATCTTGATCATGTTAGGCAGCTCACAAGATCCGACAATGAAGCATAATTAGGAGAATACGACCATCTAGCTACTGCTATGGACCCATAGTCCAGGGGTGAACTACTCACTCATCACTCCGGAGGCGACCACGGCGGTGAAGAGTCCTCCGGGAGATGATTCCCCTCTCCGGCAGGGTGCCGGAGGCGATCTCCTGAATCCCCTGAGATGGGATTGGCGGCGGCGGCGTCTCTGGAAGGTTTTCCGTATCGTGGCTCTCGGTACTGGGGGTTTCGCGATGAAGGCTATTTGTAGGCGGAAGGGCAGGTCAGGAGGCGTCACGGGGGCCCCACACGCTAGGGTCGCGCGGGCCCCCCCGGGCCGCGCCGCCCTAGTGTGGCGGCGCCCCGTGGCCCCGCTTCGTCTCTCCCTCGGTCTTCTGGAAGCTTCGTGGCAAAATAGGTCCCTGGGCGTTGATTTCGTCCAATTCCGAGAATATTTCCTTACTACGATTTCTGAAACCAAAAACAGCAGAAAACAGCAACTGGCTCTTCGGCATCTCGTTAATAGGTTAGTGCCGGAAAATGCATAAATTTGACATAAATTATGCATAAAACATGTAGATATCATCAATAATGTGGCATGGAACATAAGAAATTATCGATACGTCGGAGACGTATCAGCATCCCCAAGCTTAGTTTCTGCTCGTCCCGAGCAGGTAAACGATAACAAAGATAATTTCTGGAGTGACATGCCATCATAACCTTGATCATACTATTGTAAGCATATGTAATGTATGCAGCGATCAAAACAATGTAAAATGACATGAGTAAACAAATGAATCATATAGCAAAGACTTTTCATGAATAGTACTTCAAGACAAGCATCAATAAGTCTTGCATAAGAGTTAACTCATAAAGCAATAATTCAAAGTAGAGGTATTGAAGCAACACAAAGGAAGATTAAGTTTCAGCGGTTGCTTTCAACTTGTAACATGTATATCTCATGGATAGTTGTCAATGTAAAGTAATATAACAAGTGCAATATGCAAGTATGTAGGAATCAATGCACAGTTCACACAAGTGTTTGCTTCTTGAGGTGGAGAGAAATAGGTGAACTGACTCAACAATAAAAGTAAAAGAAAGGCCCTTCGCAGAGGGAAGCATTGATTGCTATATTTTTGCTAGAGCTTTGATTTTGAAAACAAGAAACAATTTTGTCAACGGTAGTAATAAAGCATATGTGTTATGTAAATTATATCTTACAAGTTGCAAGCCTCATGCATAGTATACTAATAGTGCCCGCACCTTGTCCTAATTAGCTCGGATTACCTGGATTATCATTGCAATGCATATGTTTTAACCAAGTGTCACAAAGGGGTACCTCTATGCCGCCTGTACAAAGGTCTAAGGAGAAAGCTCGCATCGGATTTCTCGCTATTGATTATTCTCAACTTAGACATCCATACCTGGACAACATAGACAACAGATAGTGGACTCCTCTTTAATGCTTAAGCATTCAACAATTATTAATTTTCTCATATGAGATTGAGGATATTTGTCCAAAACTGAAACTTCCACCATGGATCATGGCTTTAGTTAGCGGCCCAATGTTCTTCTCTAACATTATGCATGCTCTAACCATTCTAGCGGTAAATCTCCCTTACTTCAGACAAGACGAACATGCATAGCAACTCACATGATATTCAACAAAGAGTAGTTGATGGCGTCCCCAGGAACATGGTTATCGCACAACAAGCAACTTAATAAGAGATAAAGTTCATAAGTACATATTCAATACCACAATAGTTTTTAGGCTATTTGTCCCATGAGCTATATATTGCAAAGGTAAAGGATAGAAATTTTAAGGTAGCACTCAAGCAATTTACTTTGAAATGGCGAAGAAATACCATGTAGTAGGTAGGTATGGTGGACACAAATGGCATAGTGGTTGGCTCAAGTATTTTGGATGCATGAGAAGTATTCCCTCTCGATACAAGGTTTAGGCTAGCAAGGTTATTTGAAACAAACACAAGGATGAACCGGTGCAGCAAAACTCACATAAAAGACATATTGTCAACATTATAAGACTCTACACCGTCTTCCTTGTTGTTCAGACTCTTTACTAGAAATTATCTAGACCTTAGAGAGACCAATTATGCAAACCAAATTTAGCAAGCTCTATGTATTTCTTCATTAATAGGTGCAAAGTATATGATGCAAGAGCTTAAACATGAGCACAACAATTGCCAAGTATCACATTATCCAAGACATTTTAGCAATTACTACATGTATCATTTCCCGATTCCAACCATATAACAATTTAACGAAGAAGATTCAACCTTCGCCATGAATATTATGAGTAAAGCCTAAGGACATATTTGTCCATATGCAACAGCGGAGCGTGTCTCTCTCCCACACAATGAATGCTAGGATCCATTTTATTCAAACAAAACAAAAACAAAAACAAACCGACGCTTCAAGCAAAGTGCATAAGATGTGATGGAATAAAAATATAGTTTCACTAGAGGAACCTGATAATGTTGTCGATGAAGAAGGGAATGCCTTGGGAATCCCCAAGCTTAGACGCTTGAGTCTTCTTGAAATATGCAGGGGTGAACCACCGGGGCATCCCCAAGCTTAGAGCTTTCACTCTCCTTGATCATATTGTATCATCTCCCTCTCTTGATCCTTGAAAACTTCCTCCACACCAAACTCAAAACAACTCATTAGAGGGTTAGTGCACAATTAAAATTTACATGTTCAGAGGTGACATAATCATTCTTAACACTTCTGGACATTGCACAAAGCTACTTAAAGTCAATGGAATCGAAAAATCCATCAAGCATAGCAAAACAGGCAATGCGAAATAAAAGGCAGAATCTGTCAAAACAGAACAGTTCGTAAAGACGAATTTCTAAGAGGCACCAGACTTGCTCAAATGAAAATGCTCAAATTGAATGAAAGTTGCGTACATATCTGAGGATCACTCACGTAAATTGGCATAATTTTCTGAGTTACCTACAGAGAATTAGGCCCAGATTCGTGACAGCAAAGAAATCTGTTTCTGCGCAGTAATCCAAATCTAGTATGAACCTTACTATCAACGACTTTACTTGGCACAACAATGCACAAAACTAAGATAAGGAGAGGTTGCTACAGTAGTAACAACTTCCAAGACTCAAATATAAAATAAAGGTACTGTAGTAAAAACATGGGTTGTCTCCCATAAGCGCTTTTTTCTTTAACGCCTTTCAGCTAGGCGCAGAAAGTGTGTATCAAGTATTATCAAGAGATGGTGCACCTACAGCAGGGTGTGGAGTTTTCTCAACCATGCATAGTATTTTGGATACATAAGTTTCAGTGGCTCCCTTTTCATTAGTCTTGGGCTTGCTACTCTCATCAAACAAATTTTCAGGAACAAGCCAAGCATAATTATCATCTAGAGCTTCATGCATTGCTAGGAGCTTACAAGGTATTGGTGCTTTAATGTCCCCACCATCATTAACATTATTAGTGTACTTAATTCTATCCATGTCCATCTTTTCAAGTGTTCTTTTAAAGTCGGTGGTCATACCAAGCCTCTCATGCTTACTAAAAACTTTTCTAGCTTCTTTGGCTATATCCTCAAATTCTCGCACTAGGACTTTTAGAACAAAATCTCTCTTCTCTCCCCTCTCCATATCAGAAAGTGTAAGGAACATGTGTTGTATCATGGGGTTGAGACTAATAAATCTAGCTTCCATCATGCGTACCAAACAAACAGAGGCATCTTCATAAGTAGGGACAACTTTTGCAAGGGGTATATCAGTAAGATCTTCGTGCATACTAACATGGGTGAAAAATTCTTCTATATTATCTCTTCCAATTATAGACCCTTGTCCCACCGGTATATATTTTACAGTAAAATTAAAAGGAAACATGATGAAATAAGTAAATGCAAGTAACTAATTTTTTTTGTGTTTTTAATATGGAGAACGCAAACAAGACAGTAAATAAAGTAAAACTAGCAACTAATTTTTTTGTATTTTGATATAATGCAGCAAACATAGTAAATAAAATAAAGCAAGACAAAAACAAAGTAAAGAGATTGGGATGTGGAGACTCCCCTTGCAGCGTGTCTTGATCTCCCCGGCAACGGCGCCAGAAAAAGAGCTTGATACGCGTACAGCACGCATCCGTTGGGAACCCCAAGAGGAAGGTGTGATGCGTACAGCGGCAAGTTTTCCCTCAGTAAGAAACCAAGGTTTATCGAACCAGTAGGAGCCAAGAAGCACGTTGAAGGTTGATGGCGGCGAGATGTAGTGCGGCGCAACACCAGGGATTCCGGCGCCAACGTGGAACCTGCACAACACAACCAAAGTACTTTGCCCCAACGAAACAGTGAGGTTGTCAATCTCACCGGCTTGCTGTAACAAAGGATTAGATGTATAGTGTGGATGATGATTGTTTGCAGAAAACAGTAGAATAAGTATTGCAGTAGATTGTATTCGATGTAAAAGAATGGACCGGGATCCACAGTTCACTAGAGGTGTCTCTCCCATAAGATAAATAGCATGTTGGGTGAACAAATTACAGTTGGGCAATTGACAAATAAAGAGGGCATGACCATGCACATACATGTTATGATGAATATTGTGAGATTTAATTGGGCATTACGACAAAGTACATAGACCGCTATCCAGCATGCATCTATGCCTAAAAAGTCCACCTTCAGGTTATCATCCGAACCCCTTCTAGTATTAAGTTGAAAACAACAGACAATTGCATTAAGTATGGCGCGTAATGTAATCAATAACTACATCCTCGGACATAGCATCAATGTTTTATCCCTAGTGGCAACAGCACATCCACAACCTTAGGGGTTTCTGTCACTCCCCCAGATTTAATGGAGACATGAACCCACTATCGAGCATAAATACTCCCTCTTGGAGTTACAAGTATTAACTTGGCCAGAGCCTCTACTAGTAACGGAGAGCATGCAAGATCATAAACAACACATAGATAATAGATTGATAATCAACATAACATAGTATTCTCTATCCATCGGATCCCAACAAACACAACATATAGCATTACAGATAGATGATCTTGATCATGTTAGGCAGCTCACAAGATCCGACAATGAAGCATAATTAGGAGAAGATGACCATCTAGCTACTGCTATGGACCCATAGTCCAGGGGTGAACTACTCACTCATCACTCCGGAGGCGACCATGGCGGTGAAGAGTCCTTCGGGAGATGATTCCCCTCTCCGGCAGGGTGCCGGAGGCGATCTCCTGAATCCCCCGAGATGGGATTGGCGGCGGCGGCGTCTCTGGAAGGTTTTCCGTATCGTGGCTCTCGGTACTGGGGGTTTCGCGATGAAGGTTATTTGTAGGCGGAAGGGCAGGTCAGGAGGCGTCACGGGGGCCCCACACGCTAGGGCCGCGCGGCCCCCCGTGGGCCGCGCCGCCCTAGTCTGGCGGCGCCCCGTGGCCCCACTTCGTCTCTCCCTCGGTCTTCTGGAAGCTTCGTGGCAAAATAGGCCCCTATGCGTTGATTTCGTCCAATTCCGAGAATATTTCCTTACTAGGATTTCTGAAAGCAAAAACAGCAGAAAACAGCAACTGGCTCTTCGGCATCTCGTTAATAGGTTAGTGCCGGAAAATGCATGAATATGATATAAAGTATGCATAAAACATGTAGATATCATCAATAATGTGGCATGGAACATAAGAAATTATCGATACGTCGGAGACGTATCAAGGCCGTGTTCCCCTTCCAAACTCTTCACCCAAATGCCGGAGCTCTCCTTCGTCGCGAGATTCTCTTACTTGATCCAGCTCTCACCAATTTTGACCAAGGTGGTGACAATAGTACTGATTCACATGCGGCTAATTTTCATACTAATCCTGTGTCGAGTTCTCCTTGTTGTGCTCCTCAGGAAACTACAGGTTGCCAGCATGTTGCAGGACAAAATTTGGCTCAAAACGGAGAAAATTTGGCTCAGAATAGCTCACATGAAATATTGATAGAAGAAGACGAAGACACAGGACACGGTGCAGATTCCCTGATAGATTCGGCATCCTCCTCGGATCACGCGCCCTCTGACTCGTCTGCAGCGACGTCCCGCCCATCGCGTGCGTGTGGAGACCACGCCGGGCCCTCGCACGCGATAGCATCTCCCGTATGCTCTGCGCGTGTGGCCTCGCCACCTCTGTCCCAGCACACGGCCACACCGGTGGCCACCGGATCCTCTGCGTCATGCGGGACCAGAACAACAGTAGCAGATGATTCCCTCAGCTTGTCTCCTGGTGCCAGATCCTCTGTGTCCTCTCCTGGTGTAGCTCAACCTGTGCAGCAGCAGGATATTCGTTGATCTACACGCCCTCGACAGCCTCGCAAGTACACGGACGGTACAGTTCCGTGGTGTCTCTCGTCTACTGTTGATGAACCACAAAATGTTCAAAGTGCATTGGCTATTCCGCAATGGAAGGAAGCTATGGATGAAGAATATGGTGCTCTCATGCGCAATAATACATGGAAGCTTGTTCCTCCACGCTCAGGTGTTAATGTTGTTGACTGCAGATGGATATACAAGATCAAGCAGAAGGCTGATGGTTCTGTTGATAGGTATAAAGCTCGACTCGTTGCCAAAGGGTTCAAGCAAAGGTTTGGTATTGACTATGAGGACACTTTCAGTCCAGTTGTTAAAATTGCAACTGTCAGGTTAGTTCTCGCTGTTTCTGTTTCACGGGGATGGAGTTTGTGACAGTTGGATGTGAAGAACGTGTTTCTTCATGGTGTTCTCGAAGAAGAGGTCTACATGAGACAACCTCCTGGTTATGAAGATAGGGGAAAATAGAACTACATTTGCAAACTTGAAAAGGCGCTATATGGGCTTAAACAGGCGCCTAGGGCTTGGTATGCTCGGTTGAGTTCTCAGCTTGTTAAACTCGGTTTTGTTGCTTCCAAATCTGATACCTCATTGTTTATATATCGCAAGCGTCATATCACCATCTATATGCTCATATATGTTGATGACATCATTGTGGCTAGTTCTTCAGAGCAAGCAACTCAGACATTGTTGAAGGATCTCAGCAAAGAATTTGCATTGAAGGATCTTGGTAGTCTTCATTATTTCTTGGGCATAGAAGTTCATCAAGTTGCTGATGGGTTGCTCCTTAACCAGTCAAAGTATGCTCAAGATGTGCTGAAATGTGAAGGTATGAAACAATGTACAGGTGTGCCTACACCATTGTCATCTTCTGAAAAAATCACTGCATATGAGGGAGATTTGCTAGGCCCTGAGGATGCTACTAGTTATAGGAGTATGGTTGGTGCTCTCCAATACCTTACTCTTACTCGGCCTGATATAGCATATGCAGTAAATAAGATTTGTCAATACCTGCATGCACCCACTACAGTTCATTAGACGGCTGCAAAAAGGATACTGAGATATATCAGTGATACAGTGGATATAGGACTGACATTCATGCGGTCTGGCTCTACATTGTTGAGTGCCTTTTCTGATGCAGACTGGGCTGGTTGTGTTGATGATCGCCGCTCAACTGGTGGTTTTGCGGTGTTTTATGGACCAAACTTGATTTCTTGGAGAGTGCTAAGAAGCAAGCGACTATTTCTAGGTCCAGTACTGAAGCCGAATATAAAGCTGTGGCTGATACCACAACAGAGATGATGTGGATGCAATCTTTACTTGCAGAACTTGGTATTAAGCTGACTCAAGCACCTTGTCTTTGGTGTGATAATTTGGGAGCAACATATCTTTGTGCTAATCCAGTGTTTCATGCACGAGCCAAGCATATTGAGATAGATTTTCATTTTGTCAGAGAGAAGGTTAGAAGAAAGCAATTGGAGATTCGGTTCATTCCTTCCAAAGATCAAGTAGCAGATGGTTTCACTAAACCACTTCCTGTAAAAACCTTTCTAGAATTTAGACATAATCTCAACTTAGCTAATTTGTGATTAAGGGAGGGTATTAGAGATACAGATAGATTCGGTTTATATGCTATGTAGTAGCTGATACAAACTCCTCATGTAACCTTATATATATACCGGATATGAGGGGCTCGGATAATCAACTGAGTAGACCCGTTGCAATCTACCTGTACTCTACATTTACAGGATGGCGCAAACGCGCGGGCGCGGCAATTTTTTTACCGCGCGTGCCCTTTTCCCGCGTCTGCTGGAGCTTCGCGCGGCCGCCCGCGCGCGCCAAACATACGGTTTTTTTGCCGCGCGCCTTTTACAGCGTCTGTTGGAGATGCTCTTAGCGCGCGGCAAAAAAAACCGCCAGTTTGGCGATGTGGAGGAAAGAGAATGAGGAGAGAGAGGGAGGCTGTCTGCAAAGTTACAGACAGTCTGTAGGCTTCTTACAAACGGCTTACAGACAGCATTTTTGTTGTTGTAGGAAGGGTGTCTATAACTTAGGGCATGTACAATGGTCTAGACGGGTGGTGTCTGTAATAGCACTCCGTATCATATATAGACAGTAGTATAGACAGTGTCTGCAGTGGTCTGTCTGTAAGCTATCTATTTTTAGTCATAATCATGTGTGAGTATAAGTTATAGACATCCTTCATACAGTAATAAAAATATTGTCTGTAAGCCGTCTGTAAGAAGCCTACAGACTGTTTGTAACTTTACAGACAGCCTCACTCTCTCTCCTTAGGGCATGTACATTAGTACAGACACCATGTGTCTGTAGCAGATCTCCACGTTGGCTAGAGACGTCTTACAGACGATATGTACAATGGTTAATCTATTTAGCTGTCTGCAGTGCACCAACGACTTGCTAGTTTCGCGGGAAGGAAAAAGTTTGTTTCGTGAGATCCGATCACCCACGATTAGCGACACTCTCCGTACAACGGTCATAGTGCAGGCGGTAAGCAGCGATTTGTGCGCGATTAGACCGTCTGTATTTTAACAGACAGACTCTTCCGTTTTGCACTCTCTCTCTCTCTCCCACGTCAGAATTTTTCATACGTGGTTCTTGTTACCAACTGCTGACTAGATATCATTGTACATGCCCTAATTCTCTTTCCTCCACATCACCAAAATCACCTCTAATTGCCCCTTACAGATAGCTGAGTCATCACCATTGTACATGCCCTTATACTCATACATGGTTATGGCTAAAAATAGATAGCTTACAGACAGACCACTGTAGACACTGTCTATACTACTGTCTATATATGATATGGAGTGCTAGTACAGACACCACCTGTCTAGACCATTGTACATGCTCTTGCGGGCTGACATGGCTGTAGGGGATTTGTTGAAAATCAGTTTGTTGTGGTGACCCTGCATACCACTGCATGTTGTAGTATGCCAGTCGTTGATATAACATTCACGAAGTACCATTCCGCAAATATTACATCACTCAGAGTAGTACAACAGAACATAGTAGGTCCATAACTCATTCATTTATTATTACAAGCATAATATACATATCGTCTCGGAGCTCCTCTTGGGTCCTAAGAGGGATACTCCTGGGTTCGAGGCGAACCCATCTTAACTTACAATATAGAAGTTTCACTAGGTTATACATTTATTTCAACGAGCAGTTAAGTACTAGAAGTTCGTACTGCTCGGTTACTACTACTCTCGATCGGTCTAAGCTTGTTCTCCACCGGAACCCTCCCCGGTTCCGTAGACTATAAGGTAGTCTACACCTTTGACACCTCCAGAGAGGTCTGGTTCTTCATAGCCGATGATCTCGGCTCCTTCAGGGTTGTCGTTGTCCTCCTCCAGACGGTTCAGACAATCTAAGCAGGGGATTTAAGATTGGGATGAGTACGAGCGTACTCAACAAGTTCATTATAGATAAGAGTTGTTTAATGCACTAGCTACGATATTAGACCAGAAAGTCTAATACCAATGCAGGTTTTGATAAACATTTCTTCAAGAGGTTGCTTTTATTTCAAAGAGCTATGTCCGTCAGCCTTCACCGGTTTACTAGAACTTCATGGAGCTCCTTTCCGGCCGCGTTCGCAGTTCCATATCCCGGAACAGGGAGTGGCAGGTCACGGTTCTTTACACTCTGCAGAGGTGTGTTGCTTTACCCATAAGAGATCTTAACCTTGGTGCCAACCGGGCAGCTTTCCCGTCCACACTTCCTTCGGTGTGAGGCCCGGTATAAGGTCATAGCCAATCATATTCCTCCGCTACCTCGCACACCCACCCTTTGTTGCATGCCCCGACCCTGGGTCCTCGCCGGTCCCATTCTTCCCGTAATTTCAGGGTGGACCCTGACCACGATGACAGTCTGGGACTCGTTAACCAAACTCCTTCGCCGGTAGCTGCAACCCATCATAGACCACATTACCGTGGGGAATTAGAAGGGGATCCCCACCCACCAATTGTTCTGCAAGCAGCAACCGCTACGGTAAGCAACAGCTATACCGTGGGGAATTAGAAGGGGCTCCCCACCCACCAATTGCTCCGCAAGATACAACCGCTACGGTAAGCGCATCCGTTGATGTACAAGAGGTGGAAATACGATTGACTATTCCGTCCCACTCCAGATCTTATGGTTAACACGGGTATTACGGCACAAGAATCACTGGCGACATTTGTTGTTTAATCCTAGATGGATATAAACCCTTGCAATGGAACCTCCACCATATCAACACAATCCATGGTTCCATTGCCCACCACATAGTCATATTCATAGTTATGAAAATAGTGGTTTTGGTTTTTATGCAATAGTGATAAACATAGTACTTTACAAGTAATTTGATAAAAATACTCAAATGGTATGAGCAAGTGATGAACTTGCCTGAACACTGCAAAGTTTTGCAGTTGGATGGTGTGGACTGACCCTTGTCCTCTATTTCTGAAAAATAGCATCATTGTCCGATAAGGGCAATGGTTAAAGAAGCATTGATGCATGATTCCATTTTTAGGGTTTGTTCCCCCCTTCCGATGTCGTTATTATTTCATGTGAGAGGTGTAATACTAAGAATAATTTGAGGATACTCTGTTTAGGGAAAAATACAACCTTGAAATGTTGTCAAGGTGTTTTTAAAGTCCAAAGGCATTAATGGACTTATTTTCATTATTGAAAATAATATGTGTGATTTAAATGATTATTTAAATCATCTAATTAAGACTTATTCTTAGTTGTCTTCAAAAATTCCTTTTGATATTTTATTCAGGTAGAGAATTTTATGCTGATCAATTTTCATATTTTTAATTATTTTTTAGAGCTATTAAACATTTTCTATTTAATTTCAAAGTTTTTGTATTTAAAAGTATTTGTGAAATGACCTATTTACCCCTGGGCCCACCTGTCAGGGTGGCCCAGCGGTTAATCCTAACCCGAGCCACACTTGGGCTCGGTCGGTCGCACCGACCCCTTTCTCTTCTTCCTCGCGAAACCCTATCTGTCCTTTCTCTCTCGCGACGCTGTGGTCGCCTCGCCATCGCCGAATTAATCCGGCCGTCTCCGGCCAGCTCCGGCGGCGCGGTTGGTCGCAAAAGAACCGCCGCTCGACGGTGAACCGTCTGGTCCGCGTCGATCTAGCTTTCGCAGCCGCTCCTGCTCGCCCCCAACCCTGTTGCGACATGGCTGTGGTGATCCACTGCGATCTCGTCGCTGCCGTTGTTCCTGGTGACGTGGTGCGGCCGTGTGCCTCGCCATGGTGATGCTGGAGCTCATGCGCCTGGCGATGCCAGGCCTGGCTGCAGCCTGGCGCTCTGCTCCAGGTATGCTCGCCTCCTTCTCTCCTGTCTTCTCTACCTCCTCCCCTTACTCTGGATGCCTGGGCATCCAGCTTGTAGTGCTGCTGCTGCTACGCCTCTGTTCCTTGCGCCATGCTTTCTCTGGTGCTGTGCTAGCTGCTGCTGCCTACATGCGCCATGACTCATAGCTGTTGTGCTTACTCTCTTTGCTATGCGTATCTTGCTTCTTTGTCTTGCTACTGCCATGCTTGCCCTAGTCTATGCGCGTGTGCAAATCTTACTGTGGCGTGTGCCTCCTTTGTTTCCTGTCTCTGCTCACCCTTGTGGCTATACATGCTATTATCTGTCTAGATGCTCATCTGAGCATCATTAGCTATTGCTGTTGCTTGCTTGCTTGTGCTGTGCTATGCTCTGGCTCCCCTGGTTCATTACTGTGAGTGATTCTTGCTGTTTAGCAAGAGACAGTGTTGTTTGTGTGATGATTATTGAGTTCTGGCTCATGGTAGGCTTGGACTTGCTTGTGTAACATAATCCAGTGGTTCATCAATCATTTGACGTGCTACTGGATACAATCATAAATATGGTTTATGTAATTGTCTGTGATTCAATTGTTGCTTAACTGTGGCTGTTTAATTTATATGATTCTTGTGTGATGCCAGTGATGCCCTAGCATGCCCTGGCATGCTCTAGCAAGCTTCTGATGATCCTGTGATCATCAGTTGCTTGTAAAAGCTGGGGTGCTCCATCTTGTGCCTTACCAGTGCTCAATTTGAGCTGTGTGTGGTTACAGATTAGTGCTAGTGTGTGCTGTGGTTGGCTCAAGCAATTGCTGTTGCTTGCAGTGATCCATTGGATCCACTGCAAGGCTCTGGTGTATTGATTACTTATATACATCATTTATCTGTGTAGCTTGGCAAGATTTATTTGATAAATGAGATGAACTGTTTCTACAGTTATGATTCTTTAACTTGATTGACTTGAGCTAGAGGGATGCAACACTTGTTGGGGACCCTAGCTCCTTTTTGAACCCATCTGGGTGATGATATCTGTGCATGGCTTCTTTGTTGGGTTTGGTGAAGTGGTTGAGGTGGCCTTGACAGCAATTCTTTGCTGTTAGGGTAGCTCCCACCTTTGTTGGCTTGCTGTGATTTGGTGAATGCAATACTGGTTAATCCCTTTGTGGATTCCCAGTGGTCTTTGATGTTGACAAACATGGATAGACACATATTGTCTATCAGTCTAATGGTGTACTAGGTTTTAGGTGCTAGGTGACTTTGGTTGACTAAGTAGGTTCATTTCATTGCTGGATTGACTTGGTTATGCCACTGACTTGGTCTAACCAGTGTTCCCTTGGTGATTTCCTATTGGCTCACCCATGTTTGCTTGCACCACTGACTTGGTAGCCAGATGATGACACAAACAGGGTACTCACACCCTATGGCTTGTGTGTGTTTGATGCACATGCTTATTTATGAGCAAGACAGATGCTTGCTCATGATTCTTTGTGTATACCTCACTCTAGCTCCTAGAAATGGGTGTTGGTGTAGAGGATTTCTTCAGTGTTGAGCTTATGCTTGCCCTGCTCCTCCTTGCAATCCTATGGTGCTTGATTCGGTACTGTGGTGGTTTTAGACAAGTTGAACAGCAGTGCTGTTCTTCTTGTTCTTGAGTTCTTGGTTTCTGGTGGACTTACCCAGTGAATTCTGTCGATGAACTGTTGGTTCTGGCGGTGGAAAAGGTTTTATCTTTGCTTTGCTCTCTTGGTCGACAGCTGAGCCTGGCACACATGGGTGACTCACTAGTTGTGTGTGTGTGCTGCATGCACACAGCCTTGTGAGCAGGCTGTGTGTGTGTATACCAGATACTTTGCACTTGGGCTTTGGGACTTGGTTGTGAGCTGATCAGCTCGGCAGCTTTGGTCATATCCTCTCCCATCTCATTTGATTTCTAACCTGCCAAGTGGCATTGCCACTTGGCATAATGCTATGTTTGTTTTGCTTGTGTGCAGGGATCAAGAAATTGATCAAGATGGACATGAAGATCATCAGGTCCAAGATCAATGAAGTTTACCTTGTAGTTTTTAGGATAGAATCTTACCTTGTACTTTTCCTTTTCTTATTTCATTTATTCATTTCATGTAATATGTTGTAAAGTCATAATTATATTCTGAATATTGTAATTGACAATGTATGATGTGTGATTGTCAATAAAGCTCCCATTTTCCTTAATGAGCTTTATATAATTGTTGTACTATTTATATTCTTGATTACTTATAATTTTTTATTGAATTATCTCAAGTTTGAATTGTGAGATATCCATTTAATGTTTGAATTTGAAATTCAAATTCAACTTTGGTTTGAATTCAATCATACAACTTAAATTTGAATTCAATCATGCAACTTAAGATTGTGATGCAAGATCTCTTCTCTCTTCTCAAAACCCTAATGTAGTTGAGTAGGAACAAGTTTGTCGCACTCTCGAAACCTTAACCCTGTAAGATGTCGAGAGAGAAACTTGTCCCCCTTCGATGCAGTTTTGTTTTAAAAGCGCGAAATTTCCCCAGAATTTACGATGCAATGCACATCCCTTTCTAAAATCTACCCCTCGATTGTCTCTAAACCTGGGACATTACAGCCTTTCCCCCTTAAAGAAAACTTCGTCCCAAAGTTGTGGTTGTAATACCTGAAGAGTTCGGGGTATGTTTTCTTCAGGTCTTCCTCTTTTTCCCAGGTGGCTTCCCTCTCGGGATGATTCTTCCACTCTATCTTGCAGTACTTAATAGCTCGATTCCTGAGTTGTTTCCAGTTCTCCTCGAGAATCTTCGCTGGCTTCTCGATGTAGGTCAAATCTGGTTGTAACTCGAGCTCATCATGTGATACTGGCTCATCTGGGGTCTTCAAACACTTTTCTGAGTTGCGACACACGGAATACGTTGTGAACTTGGGATAACCTTCTCGGTAGTTCCAATTCAAAGGCTAACCCTCGGTTTTGACTCAGAATCTTGAAAGGTCCGATGTATCTAGGGCTTAACTTTCCCTTTACTCCAAATCTCTGAAGTCCTTTCATCGGGCTCACCTTGAGATATACCATGTCTCCAACTTGTGGCTCCCATGTCCTTCTTTTCTGATCGTCATAACTCTTCTGTCGGCTTTGGGCTATCTTGAGCCTATCTCTTATAATGTCAATTATTTGTTGCTTTTCCTTGACATAATCAGGATTGAATTCTTTGCTTGCTCCAGCTTCATACCAGCATATGGGTGATCTACACTTCCTTCCATACAGAGCTTCAAACGGTGCCATCTTGATGCTGCTTTGATAGCTATTATTGTATGAAAATTCTGCAAGTGGCAAATGCTCCTCCCATGATCCTCCAAAGTCTAGGGCACAAGACCTAAGCATATCCTCTAGGATCTGATTAGTTCTCTCGGTTTGTCCACCTGTCTGAGGATGATAGGCGGTACTATAGTCCAACTTGGATCCTAAAGCTTCGTGTAGTTGCTTCCAAAATGCTGACGTGAAAACGGATCCTCGATCCGACACGATCTTCTTGGGCACTCCATGTTTACTCACGATCTCTTTGATGTAAAGATCGATGAGTTTCTCTCCTTTATCCTGCTGATTTACCGCTAAGAAGTGTGCACTTTTCGTCAACCGGTCCACGATTACCCATATCATGTCCTTCTTTTTATTGGTCATGGGTAGTCCGGTGATGAAATCCATTCCTATCTCCTCCCATTTCCATTCTGGGATTGGTAGAGGTTGTAACTTTCCTGCCGGACTCTGATGTTCAGCCTTCACTCTTTGGCAGGTATGGCATTCCGCCACGTATTGTGCTATTTCTCTCTTCATATTATTCCACCAGAATAACTCCTTGAGATCCATGTACATCTTGGTACTTCCCGGATGTATGGAGTATGGTGTTTGATGGGCTTCCCGGAGTATTACTTCCTTGATCTCAGCAATATCCGGAACGCAAATCCTCTTCTGAAACCATAGTGATCCTGATTCTCCTCGGTGAAATTCTGATGGTCTACCTTCATCTATCCTTCTCATCTCCTCTATGATGAATGGATCGTCCAATTGACCCATCATTATCTCATTCTTTAAGTTAACATTTAGCTCATCGGCTACTTGTAAAGCCGATAGTCCTTCATGAGCTTCTTTCTCCCAGAGTTGTATTTGGGCTTGGCTTATTTCCTTCCTCAGTTCCGGTGATAACTCTTGTTCCACTCCTCCAGTGCTCTTCCTACTCAAAACATCTGCTACGACATTAGCCTTTCCTGGAGTATAATTGATGGTCAAATCATAATCCTTGATTAGTTCAAGCCATCTTTTCTGCCTCATATTGAGTTCCTTCTGAGTGAAGAAGTACTTGAGACTCTTATGATCCGTATAGAGCTCACACTTGGCTCCATAGAGAAAATGTCTCCATGTTTTGAGTGCAAATACAACTGCTGCTAATTCTAAGTCATGTGTTGGATAATTCACTTCATGAGGTCTGAGTTGCCTCGATCCATAAGATATTACCTTCCGATCTTGCATGAGTACGCAACCCAATCCATGTTTGGATGCGTCACAGTACACGGTGTAATCCTTGCCAACTTCAGGAACTGCTAACACCGGTGCTGTGGTGAGTTTCTCTTTCAGAGTTTGAAAACTCTTCTCACACTCCTCCGACCACACGAATGGTGTGTTCTTTCTTAACAGCTTCGTCATTGGTCCTGCTATTTTGGAGAATCCTTCAATGAATCTCCGATAGTATCCTGCCATTCCTAGGAATCCTCGGATTTCCTTGACAGTCTTGGGTGCTTCCCATTCTAAAACTGCTGCTACCTTGCTCGGGTTAACAGCTATTCCATCTTTGCTAATGACATGACCAAGAAATTCCACTTGATCTAGCCAAAATTCACACTTGCTGAACTTGGCATAGAGTTGATGTTCTCTTAGTGTTTGCCACACTAACCTCAGATGTTCAGCATGTTCTGTTTTATCTTTGGAGTATATCAAGATATCATCGATGAATACGATGACAAACTTGTCTAAATATGGCATGAAGATCTTATTCATAAGATTCATGAAGATTGCTGGGGCATTGGTTAATCCAAATGGTACTACGAGGTATTCATGATGTCCATACCTTGAGACAAAGGCGGTTTTCGGAACGTCTTCCTTCTTGATCTTAATTTGATGATAACCGGACCTTAGATCAATTTTGGAAAAGACTCCCGCACCTCTAACTTGATCAAATAGATCTTGTATTCTAGGAAGTGGGTACTTGTTTTTTATTGTGACATTGTTCAAATTCCTGTAATCTCCGCACATCCTTCTACCTCCATCTCTTTTATCTACGAAGATCACAGGTGATCCCCATGGTGAAACACTCTCTTGTATGAATCATTCCTGTTCCAAGTCATCCAATTGCTCCTTAAGTTCTTTCAACTCCTTAGGCCCCATCTTATATGGTGCTTTAGCAAACGGAGCTGTTCCTGGAATTAGGTCGATAGTGAATTCTATCTCCCTATCTGGTGGCATTCCAGGTAATTCCTTAGGAAACACATCCTGGAATTCATTTACTACAGGTATATCTTCCAACTTCACCTCTTTCATGTTGTTAAGCTGTAGCTCTACTTCGATCTGTGTATGCTTGTCTCCTTGGTAGATCATTCTACTTCCATCGGGGCTTTTCAAAGACACAGTCTTATTCACACAGTCGATCAATGCTCCGTTAGCTTCTAACCAGTTCATACCAAGAATGACATCAATGTCCTTCATCGGTAAAATGAACAGGTCTGCGTCAAACGCGCATTTAGTGATCATGATGACTTGTTTTTGTTTGGTATGGGTTACTACTATCGTTCCCCCCGCGGAAAGTATGGTTATGGGTGTATCTAACTTAGTGCAACGAATCCCATGTTTGGTGATGAATTGCTGAGAAATGAATGATGTAGTTGCACCAGTATCAAAAAGTACTTTGCCAGGATGAGTGAGTATCTGGAGCGTACCTATCACTGCCTGATCGGAGTTAACCACCTCCTCCAAGCTGGTCCAGTTCAATTTGCCGAAGGGTTTCTTGTTCTTCCAGTTCCCTCCGGTGTTTCCTCCTCGGCTTCCTCCTCCTCCTGACTGTCCTCCTCCATTCTTTTTGTTGGGGCAATCTTTCATCATGTGCCCCTCCTGACGACACCCAAAACATATTATTTTGGGTTTCTTGCAATCCTGTGAGAGATGCCCTCTAAATCCACAAATGCGGCAAACAATCTGGTTTGCGGCTTGGTTTCCTTGATTCCTCCTATTATTGTTGTTGTTGTTGTTGCTGTACCTTGGTTTAAAACTCAAGCCTGTATTAGGCTTGTTGCTGACATATCTCTTAGGCTCGAATTTAGCCTTCTTCCTTTTCTCCTCTTGCAACTGCTTGAAGTCATCTTCAAGAGTGATGGCTGCATCCACCAAGTCTTGGAATTCAGTTGCTCTCATCATCCGGAGCTGTACCTTGAACTGGGGACTTAACCCCCGCAAGAACCTCTTCTTCTTCTTGTCCTCGGTGTTGATCTCCTCAACAGCGTACCGGGAAAGCTTTGAAAACTCCCTGACATAAGTCAGGATGGTCTTGTCCTTCTGCTCGAGACTCTCAAATTCTCGACGCTTCAGCTCCACAATGCTTTCAGGGACATTGGATTCCCTGAACTTCCGCTTAAACTCCTCCCAGGTGAATACCTTTCCAGCCGGATACACGGCTACTATATTGTCCCACCATGATGCGGCAGGTCCACACAACAAGTGTGTTGCATAACGAACCTTCTCCAGGTCGTTACATCCAAAGGTGTTGAGCTTTCGCTCGGTGTCCATCAGCCAATCCTCCGCGTCCATAGGCTCGGGCGCGCATGCGAAGGATATAGGCTTTGTGTTCTGGAAGTCTGACAAGGTGACTCCCTGATTCTTGGGTCTCTCCACCCTGTTCTGTTGCAACAGCTCTTGGAAGAACTTATTCTGCTGCTCCAACGTTATACGTTACCTCTCTTCCATCATCTGCATGTACTGGACAAAGTTCTGCTGCGTCATGGGTGGTGGTGGTGGTGGAAACTGATTTCTGGCTGCTTCATCAGCCTCTTCCTTTTGCTTCGCCTCGCGCTCCATGCGCTACGCTTCACTCTCCTCACCTACCGGTCCCGACATATCCCCATAGTTCTGCAACACAAGGTGATACTCATAATTACTCCATGCGCAAGTTTTCTGAGCTCAACTTTGTGCACAGAACTAGTCATGCAATGGAAATCAAGAAGCAAATCCAAATCATACAAAACATATACCATGTATATACATACTTAAGTGGTCTTATTACAATACTCAGGTCGATGTGAGTATGCAAACTCACTTATTGAAGTATATGTACAAATTTCTACAAATATTACACACTACAATACACATGGTACTAGTGTATTGTAGTCTCGCCTCCCTTGGTGGTCTCTAGTCGATCTTCACTCCCGGTACATCCCAGGCTTCCATCCGGTCGAACGTGTCGTCCTCCTGACAAAACCTGGAACGTAGGGTCTTCCCGTTGGCTGGTAGTCGGAATCAGAGGATGATCCGAGGGAGAAATCTGTGTTCATGAATTGATTATTCAAAACATCATAATCCACCCATCGGGTATATTCCCCTGTGACTCCGCCATAGGTATTACCTCCATCAGTATCTGACTCAATCAGTATAGGGTACTCCTCATAGTCACCCCTATTATACTGATTACCCTGGAACTTGTTTGTGGCGTCCTCATTCATCTCCGCATTATTTCTGACAGAATTGCCATAGTTTCCTGTGTCTGACCCCCAACGCCAACCTGTTGAGTTCTCTATAGGAGTCTCGGAACGCTGATTGTTTCCGGATTCCTCTCCACCCTCATATCCTCTATAGGAACTACTAAGATAGTTCCCTTGTGTAATAGGTGTAGTTTCTAGTTCAGGGTGGTCAATACTAATGTAGTCACCAGCTGAGTAAACTGGTGTGTGCACCTCATTCTCCATGGGTTCCTTCCCCTTTGTCTCCTCCTTGGGTTCAGTAAACTCCTCTAGCATTGTATCAATTGCTCCCGACAAGTGTCGGTTCAACTGAAAGAACAATGACAGCAAGTTGCGGCTATTGTCCATGTACTTTGCGGCTTCTGCTGGTTTGCGTTTAGCAAATTTGAAGTGGTTAAGCATGGGATCATCTCCCTCCTCCATATGAGGAATGTGTGAGAATTCGGAACCCATAAGCTCTTTCGTCTTATGTTCCCGGATATCAGTGATGGCTCTCATAATGGCGATATGGTAGGCTGTTTGGATAGTTCTGGCCTCACCTGCAGGCATCACTATGCTCATTCCTAGGGATTCTGGGAGTCTTAGTCCTACCCTACACTTTGCTAATACAGTACTGTCGTAGTACATGTATTTCTTTACTTGGATCTGGGGATCACACCCAAATTCAAGTAACATGGCACGAAGAATATCTGCGAGTCCTCCATCATATTCACTCAGTGTTGAATCCATCACTTTCACGTTTCGTCCCGGACGTGAACTTGCCATAGTTGGCTGTAGAAATAGAAAGAATATAAGATTAGTAATAATGCATCATAATAGAGATAATAAAGAATTATCGCACTAAAAGATATGATTGTTGTATTATCAATTGAATATACACCATATTTTTAGAGAATTCTTTACTAGTCCTATTTGACTCCTAACGTTCGGTCCCATTTACTAGGTTCCAACCTAAGGTCAAAGCTTTTGCTCTGATACCAACTGTGGTGACCCTGCATACCACTGCATGTTGTAGTATGCCAGTCGTTGATATAACATTCACGAAGTACCATTCCGCAAATATTGCATCCCTCAGAGTAGTACAACAGAACATAGCAGGTCCATAACTCATTCATTTATTATTACAAGCATAATATACATATCGTCTCGGAACTCCTCTTGGGTCCTAAGAGGGATACTTCTGGGTTCGAGGCGAACCCATCTTAACTTACAATATAGAAGTTTCACTAGGTTATACATTTATTTCAACGAGCAGTTAAGTACTAGAAGTTCGTACTGCTCGGTTACTACTACTCTCGATCGGTCTAAGCTTGTTCTCCACCGGAACCCTCCCCGGTTCCGTAGACTATAAGGTAGTCTACACCTTCGACACCTCCAGAGAGGTCTGGTTCTTCATAGCCGATGATCTCGGCTCCTTCAGGGTTGTCGTTGTCCTCCTCCAGACGGTTCAGACAATCTAAGCAGGGGATTTAAGATTGGGATGAGTACGAGCGTACTCAACAAGTTCATTATAGATAAGAGGTGTTTAATGCACTAGCTACGATATTAGACCAGAAAGTCTAATCCCAATGCAGGTTTTGATAAACATTTCTTCAAGAGGTTGCTTTTATTTCAAAGAGCTATGTCCGTCAGCCTTCACCGGTTTACTAGAACTTCATGGAGCTCCTTTCCGGCCGCGTTCACAGTTCCATATCCCGAAACAGGGAGTGACAGGTCACAGTTCTTTACACTCTGCAGAGGTGTGCTGCTTTACCCATAAGAGATCTTAACCTTGGTGCCAACCGGGCAGCTTTCCCGTCCACACTTCCTTCGGTGTGAGGCCCGGTATAAGGTCATAGCCAATCATATTCCTCCGCTACCTCGCACACCCACCCTTTGTTGCATGCCCCGACCCTGGGTCCTCGCTGGTCCCATTATTCCCGTAATTTCAGGGTGGACCCCGACCACGACGACAGTCTGGGACTCGTTAACCAAACTCCTTCGCCGGTAGCTGCAACCCATCATAGACCACATTACCGTGGGGAATTAGAAGGGGATCCCCACCCACCAATTGTTCCGCAAGCAGCAACCGCTACGGTAAGCAACAACTATACCGTGGGGAATTAGAAGGGGCTCCCCACCAACCAATTGCTCCGCAAGATACAACCGCTACGGTAAGCGCATCCGTTGATGTACAAGAGGTGGAAATACGATTGACTATTCCGTCCCACTCAAGATCTTATGGTTAACACGGGTATTACGGCACAAGAATCACTGGCGAAATTTGTTGTTTAATCCTAGATGGATATAAACCCTTGCAATGGAACCTCCACCATATCAACACAATCCATGGTTCCATTGCCCACCACATAGTCATATTCATAGTTATGAAAATAGTGGTTTTGGTTTTTATGCAATAGTGATAAACATAGTACTTTACAAGTAATTTGATAAAAATACTCAAATGGTATGAGCAAGTGATGAACTTGCCTGAACACTGCAAAGTTTTGCAGTTGGATGGTGTGGACTGACCCTTGTCCTCTGTTTCTGAAAAATAGCATCATTGTCCGATAAGGGCAATGGTTAAAGAAGCATTGATGCATGATTCCATTTTTAGGGTTTGTTCCCCCCTTCCGATGTCGTTATTATTTCATGTGAGAGGTGTAATACTAAGAATAATTTGAGGATACTCTGTTTAGGGCAAAATACAACCTTGAAATGTTGTCAAGGTGTTTTTAAAGTCCAAAGGCATTAATGGACTTATTTTCATTATTGAAAATAATATGTGTGATTTAAATGATTATTTAAATCATCTAATTAAGACTTATTCTTAGTTGTCTTCAAAAATTCCTTTTGATATTTTATTCAGGTAGAGAATTTTATACTGATCAATTTTCACATTTTTAATTATTTTTTTAGAGCTATTAAACATTTTCTATTTAATTTCAAAGTTTTTGTATTTAAAAGTATTTGTGAAATGACCTATTTACCCCTGGGCCCACCTGTCAGGGTGGCCCAGCGGTTAATCCTAACCCGAGCCACACTTGGGCTCGGTCGGTCGCACCGACCCCTTTCTCTTCTTCCTCGTGAAACCCTATCTCTCCTTTCTCTCTCGCGACGCCGTGGTCGCCTCGCCGTCGCCGAATTAATCCGGCCGTCTCCGGCCAGCTCCGGCGGCACGATTGGTCACAAAAGAACCACCGCTCGACGGTGAACCGTCTGGTCCGCGTCGATCTGGCTTTCGCCACCGCTCCTGCTCGCCCCCAACCCTGCTGCGACATGGCCGTGGTGATCCACGGCGATCTCGTCGCCGCCGTTGTTCCTGGTGACGTGGCGCGGCCGTGTGCCTCGCCGTGGTGATGCTGGGGCTCATGCGCCTGGCGACGCCTGGCCTGGCTGCGGCCTGGCGCTGCCGTGGTCGGCTCGTGCCGCCGTGCCGCCATGGGCACGTCGCGGTGCTCTGCTCCAGGTATGCTCGCCTCCTTCTCTCCTGTCTTCTCTACCTCCTCCCCTTACTCTGGATGCCTGGGCATCCAGCTTGTAGTGTTGCTGCTGCTACGCCTCTGTTCCTTGCGCCATGCTTGCTCTGGTGCTGTGCTAGCTGCTGCTGCCTACATGCGCCATGACTCATAGCTGTTGTGCTTACTCTACTGCTATGCGTATGCTGCTTCTTTGTCTTTGCCTACTGCCATGCTTGCCCTAGTCTATGCGCGTGTGCAAATCTTACTGTGGCGTGTGCCTCCTTTGTTTCCTGTCTCTGCTCACCCTTGTGGTTATACATGCTATTATCTGTCTAGATGCTCATCTGAGCATCATTAGCTATTGCTGTTGCTTGCTTGCTTGTGATGTGCTATGCTCTGGCTCCCATGGTTCATTACTGTGAGTGATTCTTGCTGTTTAGCAAGAGACAGTGTTGTTTGTGTGATGATTATTGAGTTCTGGCTCATGGTAGGCTTGGCCTTGCTTGTGTAACATAATCCAGTGGTTCATCAATCATTTGATGTGCTACTGGATACAATCATAAATATGGTTTATGTAATTGTCTGTGATTCAATTGTTGCTTAACTGTGGCTTTTTAATTTATATGATTCCTGTGTGATGCCAGTGATGCCCTAGCATGCCCTGGCATGCTCTAGCAAGCTTCTGATGATCCTGTGATCATCAATTGCTTGTAAAAGCTGGGGTGCTCCATCTTGTGCCTTACCAGTGCTCAATTTGAGCTGTGTGTGGTTACAGATTAGTGCTGGTGTGTGCTGTGGTTGGCTCAAGCAATTGCTGTTGCTTGCAGTGATCCATTGGATCCACTGCAAGGCTCTGGTGTATTGATTACTTGTATACATCATTTATCTGTGTAGCTTGGCAAGATTTATTTGATAAATGAGATGAACTGTTTCTGTAGTTATGATTCTTTAACTTGATTGACTTGAGATAGAGGGATGCCAACACTTGTTGGGGACCCTAGCTCCTTTTTGAACCCATCTGGGTGATGATATTTGTGCGTGGCTTCTCTGTTGGGTTTGGTGAAGTGGTTGAGGTGGCCTTGACAGCAATTCTTTGTTGTTAGGGTAGCTCCCACCTTTGCTGGCTTGCTGTGATTTGGTGAATGCAATACTGGTTAATCCCTTTGTGGATACCCAGTGGTCTTTGATGTTGACAAACATGGATAGTCACATATTGTCTATCAGTCTGATGGTGTACTAGGTTTTAGGTGCTAGGTGACTTTGGTTGACTAAGTAGGTTCATTTTCTTTGCTGGATTGCCTTGGTTATGCCACTGACTTGGTCTAACCAGTGTTCCCTTGGTGATTTCCTATTGGCTCACCCATGTTTGCTTGCACCACTGACTTGGTAGCCAGATGATGACACAAATAGGGTACTCACACCCTATGGCTTGTGTGTGTTTGATGAACATGCTTATTTATGAGCAAGACAGATGCTTGCTCATGATTCTTTGTGTATACCTCACTCCAGCTCCTAGAAATGGGTGTTGGTGTAGATGATTTCTTCAGTGTTGAGCTTATGCTTGCCCTGCTCCTCCTTGCAATCCTATGGTGCTTGATTCAGTACTGTGGTGGTTTTGGACAAGTTGAACAGCAGTGTTGTTCTTCCTGTTCTTGAGTTCTTGGTTTCTGGTGGACTTACCCAGTGAATTCTGTCGATGAACTGTTGGTTCTGGCGGTGGAAAAGGTTTTATACCATCTTTGCTTTGCTCTCTTCGTCGATAGCTGAGCCTGTCACACTTGGGTGACTCACTAGCTGTGTGTGTGCTGCATGCACACAGCCTTTTGAGCAGGCTGCGTGTGTGTGTATACCAGATACTTTGCACTTGGGCTTTGGGACTTGGCTGTGAGTTGATCAGCTCGGCAGCTTTGGTCATATCCTCTCCCATCTCATTTGATTTCTAACCTGCCAAGTGGCATTGCCACTTGGCATAATGCTATGTTTGATTTGCTTGTGTGCAGGGATCAAGAAATTGATCAAGATGGACATGAAGATCATCAGGTCCAAGATCAATGAAGTTTACCTTGTACTTTTTAGGATAGAATCTTACCTTGTACTTTTCCTTTTTCTTATTTCATTTATTCATTTCATGTAATATGTTGTAAAGTCATAATTCAATTCTGAATATTGTAATTAACAATGTATGATGTGTGATTGTCAATAAAGCTCCCATTTTTCTTAATGAGCTTTATATAATTGTTGTACTATTTATTTTTTTATTACTTATAATTGTTTATTGAATTATCTCAAGTTTGAATTGTGAGATATCCATTTAATGTTTGAATTTGAAATTCAAATTCAACTTTGGTTTGAATTCAATCATACAACTTAAATTTGAATTCAATCATGCAACTTAAGATTGTGATGCAAGATATTTTCTCTCTTCTCAAAACCCTAATGTAGTTGAGTAGGAACAAGTTTGTCGCACTCTCGAAACCTTAACCCTGTAAGATGTCGAGAGAGAAACTTGTCCCTCTTCGATGCAGTTTTGTTTTAAAAGCGCGAAATTTTCCTAGAATTTACGATGCAATGCACATCCCTTTCTAAAATCTACCCTTCGATTGTCTCTAAACCTGGGACATTACATTTGTCCCCGTGAGTTTAGGGCGGTGATGGCTCCGCATGCTCTCCAACTCATCCCGTAACAAATTTGCGTAGTAAGTTTGCTTGTAAGTGTAGCTTATTGTTTTTTTTGGATTTCTACAGAAGCTTTACGCCGACGAGAAACACGTAGCAGCTTGGTCCAACTCTAAGCGGCGTGCGGTGCAGCTGACAGTTCACTGGGTGACTCGAGACACGGCCAGTTCGGCCGCGTGGCGGCCACAGCTGCGAGACCCCCGCCACGTCCGCCGCCACGCGCCACACGCGTCCACCTCCGGCGCTCCTTTATATCTGCCTCTCGCCACCTCTGGCCTCCTCCACCGTGCCATGCGCGCACTCCGCCTCTTCCAGCAGTTTCATCTACTCCCACGTCAAGGCTACGCGCGCGCTCTCCCGGCCTGCAGGGCGCTAGCTTCCTTCGCCGCACCGTCGCCAAGACCGAAACAGAGTCCCAGCGGTAGCAGAGCAATGGCGTCGCAGCAGTTCCCGCCGCAGAAGCAGGACTCGCAGCCCGGCAAGGAGCACCTCATGGAACCCCGTCCAGAGGCCATCATCAAGAACTACAAAGCGGCCAACAAGCTCCAGGTGAGTAAAGTGTTCGACAGTACATGCAGGCGGGCGCCGGCGACATCTGTTTTTGTGATTCGGCTGATTTGTGTGCGCGTGGCAGGGCAAGGTGGCGCTGGTGACCGGCGGCGATTCGGGCATCGGGCGCGCGGTGTGCCTGTGCTTCGCGATGGAGGGCGCCACGGTGGCCTTCACGTACCTCAAGGGGCACGAGGACAAGGACTCGGAGGAGACCCTGCACGCGCTCCGCGACATCAAGTCCCGCGTCGGCGGCGGCGGCGGCGACCCCATGGCGCTCCCCGCCGACCTGGGCTACGAGGAGAACTGCCGCAAGGTGGTCGAGGAGGTCGCCAACGCGCACGGCGGCCGCATCGACATCCTGGTGAACAACGCGGCGGAGCAGTACGTGCGGCCGTGCATCACGGACATCACGGAGCAGGACCTGGACCGGGTGTTCCGCACCAACATCTACTCCTTCTTCTTCATGGCCAAGTACGCCGTGAAGCGCATGAAGGAGCGCGGCGGCGGCGGGAGCATCATCAACACCACCTCCGTCAACGCGTACAAGGGCAACACCACGCTGCTGGACTACACGGCCACCAAGGGCGCCATCGTGGCCTTCACGCGCGCGCTGTCGATGCAGCTGGCAGAGCAGGGCATCCGGGTCAACGGCGTGGCGCCGGGGCCGATCTGGACGCCGCTGATCCCGGCGTCGTTCCCGGAGGAGAAGGTGAAGCAGTTCGGGTCGGAGGTGCCGATGAAGCGCGCGGGCCAGCCCAGCGAGGTCGCGCCATGCTTCGTCTTCCTCGCCAGCGAGCAGGACTCCTCCAACATGTCCGGACAGGTCCTCCACCCCAACGGTAAGTTACCAACAAGTGTCGTTCGTTAACCTGCTGTATTATCTTCGCTTTGAAGTTGGTAATACGGATGCTAATTGATCGCGCGTGCTGTGTGCTTGGATTGCAGGTGGCGTCGTCGTCAATGGCTAACGGTGGTCGGAGAAGCACACCAGGAGAAGGGCCAAGTGTGGCGTCTTAAGAGTTAAGATGGGTAGCAAGTGTGCTGTGTGACTGTCTAGGCTGTGTAGCGAAGTGTCGGTAGTATGTGTCAGTTGTCAGTGTTGTGTACTGTTTAAGTTGAGGCTCCTGAACCGTGATGGGAGCGTGAATAAATAATGTGCAGGGAACTAGTATGATCCTGACTACCTCTTCCACCCGAGCACGATCATCTTTTTCCTTCTCTTTCGATGATGACAGAGTGGATATGAAGTGGAGATGTGTAATGTCCCAGGTTTCGAGGCGATCGAGGGGTAGATTTTGGAAAGGGATGTGCATTGTATTGTAAATTACGGGAAAATTTCGCGCTTTTAAAACAAAACTGCATCAAAGGGGGACAGGTTTCTCTCTCGATACCTTACAGGATTAGGGTTTCGAGAGTACGATGAACTTGTTCCTACTTATCTAAATTAGGGTTTTGAGAAGAGAGAAGTGATATTGCATTGAAATCTTAAGTTGCATGATTGAATCACAAGTTAAGTTGTATGATTGAATTCAAACCAAATTTGAATTTGAATTTCAAATTCAAACATCAAATGATTATCACATAATTCAAACTTGAGATGATTTATTAAACAATTATGAATAATAAAACACTTAGACAAAACTCATTAGAGAGAAACTTGAGCTTTATTGATAATCACACACATAATACATTGTCTTTACAATATTCAGAATTAAATTATGGAATTACAACACATTACAAGAATTGAATAAATAGAAACAGAAAAAGGAAAATTACAAGTCATTTAAATATCCTAAACTACATTGTTGATTATCAAGTAATACTTGCTCAAGAAGATCTTGATCTTCATAATGATCAGCACATTATTCCCTGCACACAAACACAAAGAAAAGAAAACAAGTGTTATGCCAAGTGGCATAGAAAGAAAGGAAATTGAGCAGATATGATCAACACTGCCGAAGCTGATCTGTCCACAGCACAAGTCCCAAGCTGAAGTTGCATACACACACAAGCAGGCAGCACACAATATTGGTGTGCATGCTCAACAGCACACCAGAGTTGCTGCATGCTCTCTGCACACACAGTGACCAGGGGAGTAGTACAGCAAGGCTGTCGACCATGAAGGAAAGGGAGAGGGCAAGTATAAAGGGTTTCCTGAAGCAAACCCTAACCATTGCATCGACAGCAGCCTCACAGGGCAAGTCACAAAAACACAAGAACACAAGAACAGCTTGAACAGCCACTGCTGTTCAACACATCTTCACCACCACAGCAAATAACCAAGAAGCATCAAGCCACAGGGAGGAGCAGGGCAAGCCAAACAAACCACCAGAAGCAAAACCTCTACACCAACATCAAATTCTAGGAGCTGGAGTGAGGTATACAAATCATCATGAACAAACCAGATGGTTTTGTTCATATATAAGCATAACAATAACCAGAGCCATTAAGCAAGTAATTGATTTAATTGTAGCATGACCAGTAGCAACTAAGCAAGCCATGAGCATTACAAGATGCTCATGTGCAAGCATATATGAACACACTTGAGCATCTGTCGAGCTTAGTAACTAAAACAGAGCCACAGAGAGGAATTAAGCAAGAAAGGAAAGCCTAGCAACCAATTAGATCAGAAATTCTTGCACAGAGATACAGCTGGGCTTCACAGCAGCATCACAGGCATAGCACAGCAGTTTAGCACAGCAGGAGCAGGCACCATGGCGCTGCAGAAGAGCACAAGAGCTCTTGTGCAGGCAAGCAAGGCACAGCAGTAGAGCTAGCAGAGGAAGAAGAACAGGCACGGAAGAGGAGCAGAAGAGGTGGCGAACGTACCGGGGTCGAGCAGGCAGACAACCATGGCGGCCACGGCGGCACACGCCAGGGCGCGGCGGCGCCAGGCCAAGCCAAGCCATGGCGGCGCCACAGCACCACCCCACCATGGCAGCACAGCCACGGCGGCGCCATCACGCCAGGAACCCTGGGAACCGCGGGATCACGCGGATCCCGTAACCCTAGCCATGGCGAAGAGGGTCGAGGACGAGCGGGAGCGGCGTCTGCTCCAGATCGACGCGGATGGAATGGATCGCCGTCACACGGCGGTTCGATTGCGCCCCATGGCGAGGGCCATGGCGGCCGGAGACCGCCGGAATCGGTCGATGACGGTGAGGGCGACGCAGGTCGCCAGAGAGAAAGGGGATTAGGGTTAGGTCGAGGCGGCGCGGGGTGGTGAGCGAATGAGCGACTGCTCGGGTCGGTTGGTCCCGAGCTGGTCTAACCAAACCCGCTGGGCTCCACTGACAGGTGGGCCCAGGGGCAATTGTGACTTTTCACAATTCAAATAAAAACCAGAAACTTTGAAATTCAATAGAAAATTGATAAGAGCTCTAAAAAAATAATTAAAAATATAAAAATCAATCAGCATAAAATTCTCTATCCAAATAAAATACCAAAGGGAATTTTTGAAGATAATTAAGAAAAAGGCTTAATTTGATGATTTAAATAATGATTTAAATCACACATATTATTTTCAATAAAGAAAATAAGTCCATTAATGTAATTGGACTACAAAAACACCTTGACAATATTTCAAGGTTGTATTTACCCTAAATAGAGAACCTCCAAATTGTTCTTAGTATTAACCTCTCACATAAAATAACAACGACTTCGGAAGGGGGGAACAAACCCTAAAATTGGAATCATGCATAATTGCTTCTTTAACCATTGCCCTTATCGGACAATGATGCTATTTTTCAGAGACAGAGGACAAGGGTCAGTCCAGACCTTCCAACTGCAAAACTTTGCAGTGTTCAGGCAAGTTCATCACTTGCTCATGTCATTTGAGTATTTCTATCAAATTACTTGCAAAGTACTATGGTTATCACTATTGCATAAAAACCAAAACCACTACTTTCATAACTATGAATATGACTATGTGGTGGGCAATGGAACCATGGATTGAGTTGATATGGTGGAGGTTCCATTGCAAGGGTTTATATCCATCTAGGGTTAAACAACAAATGTCGCCAGTGATTCTTGTGCCGTAATACCCGTGTTAACCATAAGATCCGGAGTGGGACGGAGTAGTCAAAAGTGTTTCCACCTCTCGTTCATCAACGGATGCGCTTTACCGTAGTACACTTGTAATCCAAGGGGGCAAGCTGGTGAGGCTGGGGAGTCCTAAGTCCCCACGGCATTGTCCGTAGTACACTTGTCGCCCGAAGGAGCAAGATGGTGAGGCTGGGGAGTCCTAAGTCCCCACGGTATTGCGGTCTATGATGGGTTGCAGCTACCGGCGAAGGAGTTTGGTTCGATCCCAGACTGTCGTCGTGGTCGGGGTCCACCCTGAAATATATGGGAATAATGGGACCGGCGAGGACCCAGGGTCAGGGCATGCAACAAAGGGTGGGTGTTCGAGGTAGCGGAGGAACATGATTGGCTAGACCTTATACCGGGCCTCACACCGAAGGAAGTGTGGACGGGAAAGCTGCCCGGTTGGCACCAAGGTTAAGATCTCTTATGGGTAAAGCAACACACCTCTGCAGAGTGTAAAGAACTGTGACCTGTCACTCCCTGTTCCAGGATAAGGAACTGCGAACGCGGCCGAAAAGGAGCTCCATGAAGTTCTAGTAAACCGGTGAAGGCTGACGGACATAGCTCTTGAAAATAAAAGCAATCCCTTGAAGAAATGTTTATCAAAACTTGCATTGGTATTAGACTTTCTGGTCTAATATCGTAGCTAGTGCATTAAACACCTCTTCTCTATAATGAACTTGTTGAGTACGCTCGTACTCATCCCAATCTTAAATCCCTTGCTTAGATTGTCTGAATCGTCTGGAGGAGGACTACGACCACACTGAAGGAGCCGAGATCATCGGCTATGAAGAACCAGACCTCTCTGGAGGTGTTGAAGGCGTAGACTATCTCATAGTCTACGGAACCGGGGAGGCTTCCGGAGGAGATTAGGCCTAGAACATCAAGAAGTAGTAGTAGCCGAGCAGCCCGAACTCTTAGTATTTAGCTGCTCGAGAGTATAAATGTACAACTTAATGAGACATCTATATTGTAAGCTAAGTTGGGTTCGCCTCGAACCCAGGAGTATTCCTCTTAGGACCCAAGAGGAGCTCCGAGACGATATGTGTATGATATTTGTAATAATAAATGAATGAGTTATGGACCTGCTATGTTCTGTTGTACTACTCTGAGGGATGTAATATTTGCGGAATGGTACTTCGTAAATGTTATATCAACGACTGGCATACTACAACATGCAGTGGTATGCAGGGTCACCACAGTTGGTATCAGAGCAAAAGCTTTGACCTTAGGTTGGAACCTAGTAAATGGGACCAAACGTTAGGAGTCAAATAGGACTAGTAAAGAATTCTCTAAAAATATGATGTATATTCAATTGAGAATACAACAATCATATCTTTTAGTGCGATAATTCTTTATTATCTCTATTATGATGCATTATTACTAATCTTATAATCTTTCAATTTCTACAGCCAGCATGGCAAGTTCACGTCCGGGACGAAACGTGAAAGTGATGGATTCCACACTGAGTGAATATGAAGGAGGACTTGCAGATATTCTACGTGCCATGTTACTTGAATTTGGGTGTGATCCCCAGATCCAAGTAAAGAAATACATGTACTACGATGGTACTGTATTGGTAAAGTGTAGGGTAGGACTGTGACTTCCCGAATCTTTGGGAATGAGCGTAGTAATGCCAGCAGGTGAAGCCAGAACTATCAACACAGCCTACCATATAGCCGTTATGAGAGCTATCACCGATATTCGGGAGCATAAGACGAAAGAGCTTATGGGTTCCGAATTCACCCACATTCCTCATATGCAGGAGGAAGAGGATCCCATGCTTAACCACTTCAAATATGCAAAACGCAAACCAATAGCAGCTGCAAAATATATGGATAATAGCCGCAACTTAATATCATTGCTCTTTCAGTTGAACCATCATCTGACGGGAGCAATTGATACGATGCTAGAGGAGTTTACTGAACCCAAGGAGGAGACTAGGGGGAAAGAACCTATGGAGAATGTGGTGCACACACCAGTTTACTCAGCTGGTGACTACATTAGTATTGATCCTCTTGAGCGTGAAACTACACCTGTTACACCTGGGAACTATCTGGGTAGTTCCTATGGGGGATATGAGGGTGGAGAGGAATCCAGAAACAATCAGCGTTCCGAGACTCCTATAGAAAACTCCACGGGTTGGCGTTGGGGATCTGATACTGGAACTCATAGTACTTCAGTATATTATGACGGGGAGATGAATGAAGACGCCACGACCCAGAACCAGAATTATCCTAGTAATGGAGGAGTTGATGGAGGGTATCCGACACAGGTTGAGTCGGATACAAATGTTGGAAATACTTATGGTGGAGCTACAGGGGAGTACACCCGATGGGTGGACTATGATGCACTTAACGACCAGTTTGTGAACACTGATTTCTCCCTAGGATCATCGTCCGATTCTGATTACCAGCCGACGGGGAGACCTTATGTTCCAGGGTCTATCAGGAGGACGACACGTTCGACCGGATGGAAGCCTGGGATGTACCGGGAGTGAAGATCGACTAGAGTCCACCAAGGAAGGCGGGACTACAATACACAAGTACCACATGTATTGTAGTGTGTAATATTTGTAGAAATTTGTACATACACTTTAATAAGTGAGTTTGCATACTCACATCGACTTGAGTATTGTAATAAGACCACTTAAGTATGTATATACATGGTATATGTTTTGTATGATTTGGATTTGCTTCTTGATTTCCATTGCGTGACTAGTTCTGTGCACAAAGTTGAGCTCAGAAAACTTGCGCATGGAGTAATTATGAGTATCATCTTGTGTTGCAGAACTAGGGGGTTATGTCGGGAGCGTTAGGAGAGGAGACCGAAGCGCAGCGCATGGAGCGCGAAGCGAAGCAAAAGGAAGAGGCTGATGAAGCAGCCAGAAATCAGTTTCCACCACCACCACCACCCATGACGCAGCAGAATTTCGTCCAGTACATGCAGCTGGTAGAGGAGAGACAACGTGTAACGTTGGAGCAGCAGAATAAATTCTTCCAGGAGCTGCTGCAACAGAATCGGGTAGAAAGACCCGAGAATCAGGGAGTCACCCTAGCAGACTTCCAGAATACCAAGCCTATATCTTTCGCATAGCGCCCGAGCCAATGGACGCGGAAGATTGGCTTACGGACACCGAGCGAAAGCTCAATACCGTTGGTTGTAACGACCAGGAGAAGGTCCGTTATGCTACACACCTGCTGTGTGGACCCGCCGCATCATGGTGGGACAATATCGTAGCCGTTTATCCGGCTGGAAAAGTGTTTACCTGGGAGGAGTTTGCAAGGAAGTTCAGGGAATCCAATGTCCCTGAAAGTATTGTGGAATTGAAGCGTCGAGAATTCGAAAGTCTCGAGCAGAAGGACAAGGCCATCCTGACTTATGTCAGGGAATTCTCAAAGCTGTCCCGGTATGCTGTTGAAGAAGTCAACACCGAGGACAAGAAAAAGAAGAGGTTTTTGAGGGGGTTAAGTCCCCAGTTCAAGGTACAGCTCCGGATGATGAGAGCGACGGAGTTTCAAGAGTTGGTGGATGCCGCCATCACTCTGGAAGATGATTTCAAACAACTGCAGGAGGAAAAGAGGAAGAAGGCCAAGTTTGAGCCTAAGAGGTTTTCCAATAACAAGCCTAATACCAGCTTGAATTTCAAGCCAAGATACAACAACAACAACAGCAACTACTACGGTAGTAGGGAGAATCAAGCATTTCAGACTGCAAATCAAATAGTTTGCCGTATTTGTGGAATTAAAGGACATACTTCGAAGGACTATCGCAAACCCAGAATCATTTGCTTCGGGCGTCGTCAGGAGGGGCACATGATGAAGGATTGCCCCAATAAGAAGAATGGAGGAGGTCAGTCTGGAGGAGGTGGAAGCCGAGGAGGAAACACCGGAGGGAACTGGAAGAATAAGAAGCCCTTCGGCAAGCTGAACTGCACTAATCTGGAGGAGGTGGTCAACTCCGATCAGGCGGTGATAGTAGTAACCCATACCAAACAAAAACAAGTCATCATGATCAATAAGTGTGCGTTTAACGCAGACCTGTTCATTTTACCGATGAAGGACATTGATGTCATTCTTGGTATGAACTGGTTAGAAGCTAATGGAGCATTGATCGACTGTGTGAACAAGATGGTATCTTTGAAAAGCCCCGATGGAAATAGAATGATCTACCAAGGCGACAAACATACACAGATAGAAGTTGAGCTACAGCTGAACAGCATGAAGGAGGTGAAATTAGAGGATATACCTGTAGTGAATGAATTCCAGGATGTGTTTCCTACGGAATTACCAGGTATGCCACCAGATAGGGAGATAGAATTCACTATCGACCTAATTCTAGGAACAGCTCCGATTGCAAAAGCACCATATAAGATGGGCCCTAAGGAGTTGAAAGAACTTAAGGAGCAACTGGACGACTTGGAACAGAAAGGATTCATACAAGAAAGTGTTTCACCATGGGGATCACCTGTGATCTTCGTGGATAAAAGAGATGGAGGAAGAAGGATGTGTGGAGACTACAGGAATCTGAACAACGTCACAATCAAGAACAAGTATCCACTTCCAAGAATACAAGATCTATTCGATCAAGTTAGAGGCGCAGGAGTCTTTTCCAAAATTGATCTAAGATCCGGTTATCACCAGATAAAGATCAAGAAGGAAGATGTTCCGAAAACTGCCTTCGTTTCAAGGTATGGACATCATGAATACCTTGTAGTGCCTTTTGGATTAACCAATGCCCCAGCAATTTTCATGAATCTCATGAATAAGATTTTCATGCCATATCTAGACAAGTTTGTCATCGTATTCATTGATGATATCTTGATCTATTCCAAAGACAAAGCCGAACATGCTGAACATCTGAGGTTAGTGTTGCAAACACTAAGAGAACATCAACTCTATGCCAAGTTTAGCAAGTGTGAATTTTGGCTTGATCAAGTGGAATTTCTTGGTCATGTCATCAGTAAAGATGGAATAGCTGTTAACCCGAGCAAAGTAGCAGCAGTTCTAGAATGGGAAGCACCCAAGACTGTCAAGGAAATCCGAGGATTCCTAGGAATGGCAGGATATTATCAGAGATTCATTGAAGGATTCTCCAAGATAGCAGGACCAATGACAAAGCTGTTAAGAAAGAACACACCATTCGTGTGGTCGGAGGAGTGTGAGAAGAGTTTTCAAACTCTGAAGGAGAAACTCACCACGACACCGGTGTTAGCAGTTCCGGAAGTTGGTAAGGATTACACCGTGTACTGTGACGCATCCAAGCATGGATTGGGCTGCGTGCTCATGCAAGATCGGAAAGTGATATCTTATGGATCGAGGCAACTCAGACCTCATGAAGTAAACTATCCAACACATGACTTGGAATTAGCAGCAGTTGTATTTGCACTCAAAACCTGGAGACATTTTCTCTATGGAGCCAAGTGTGAGCTCTATACAGATCATAAGAGTCTCAAATACTTCTTTACTCAGAAGGAACTCAACATGAGGCAGAAAAGATGGCTAGAATTAATCAAGGATTATGATTTGACCATCAATTACACTCCAGGAAAGGCCAATGTGGTAGCAGATGCCTTGAGTAGGAAGAGCACCGGAGGAGTGGAACACGAGATATCACCGGAGTTGAGGAAGGAAATAAGTCAAGCCCAAATACAACTTTGGGAGAAGGAAGCTCATGAAGGACTATCGGCTTTGCAAGTAGCCGATGAGCTAAATGTCAACCTGAAGAATGAGATAATGATGGGTCAGTTGGACGATCCATTCATCGTGGAGGAGATGAGAAGGATAGATGAAGGAAGACCATCAGAATTTCATTGAGGAGAATCGGGATCATTATGGTTCCAGAAAAGGATTTGTGTTCCGGATATTGCTGAAATCAAGGAAGTAATACTCCGGGAAGCCCATCAAACACCATATTCCATACATCCGGGAAGTACAAAGATGTACATGGATCTAAAGGAGCTATTTTGGTGGAACAACATGAAGAGAGAGATAGCACAATATGTGGCGGAATGCCATACCTGTCAAAGAGTGAAGGCTGAACATCAGAGTCCAGCAGGGAAGTTACAACCTCTACCCATTCCAGAATGGAAATGGGAGGAGATAGGAATGGATTTCATCACCGGACTACCCATGACCAATAAAAAGAAGGACATGATATGGGTAATCGTGGACCGGTTGACGAAAAGTGCACACTTCTTAGCGGTAAACCAGCAGGATAAAGGAGAGAAACTCATCGATCTTTACATCAAAGAGATCGTGAGTAAACATGGAGTACCCAAGAAGATCGTGTCGGATCGAGGATCCGTGTTCACGTCAGCATTTTGGAAGCAACTACACGAAGCTTTAGGATCCAAGTTGGACTATAGTACCACCTATCATCCCCAGACAGGTGGACAAACAGAGAGAACTAACCAGATCCTAGAGGATATGCTCAGGGCTTGTGCCCTAGACTTCGGGGGATCATGGGAGGAGCACTTACCACTAGCAGAGTTTTCATACAATAACAGCTATCAAAGCAGCATCAAGATGGCACCGTTTGAAGCTCTGTATGGAAGAAAGTGTAGATCACCGATATGTTGGTATGAAGCCGGAGCAAGCAAAGAGTTCAACCCTGATTATGTCAAGGAAAAGCAACAAATCATTGACATTATCAGGGATAGGCTCAAGATAGCCCAGAGCCGACAGAAGAGTTATGCCGATCAAAAGAGGAGAACATGGGAGCCACGAGTTGGAGACATGGTATATCTTAAGGTGAGCCCGATGAAAGGACTTCAGAGGTTTGGAGTAAAAGGAAAGCTAAGCCCTAGGTACACCGGACCTTTCAAGATTCTGAGTCAAAACCGAGGGTTAGCCTTCGAATTGGAACTACCGGGAAGGTTATCTCAGGTTCACAACGTATTCCATGTGTCGCAACTCAGAAAATGTTTGAAGACCCCAGATGAACCAGTATCACATGAAGAGCTCGAGTTACAACCAGATTTGACATACATCGAGAAGCCAGCGAAGATTCTCGAGGAGAACTGGAAACAACTCAGGAATCGAGCGATAAAGTATTGCAAGATACAATGGAAGCATCATCCCGAGAGGGAAGCCACCTGGGAAAAGGAGTAAGACCTGAGGAAAACATACCCCGAACTTTTCAGGTATTACAACCACAACTTCGGGACGAAGTTTTCTTTAAGGGGGAAAGGCTGTAATGTCCCAGGTTTAGAGGCGATCGAGGGGTAGATTTTAGAAAGGGATGTGCATTGCATTGTAAATTACGGGGAAATTTCGCGCTTTTAAAATAAAACTGCATCAAAGGGGGACAGGTTTCTCTCTCGACACCTTACAGGGTTAGGGTTTCGAGAGTGCGATGAACTTGTTCCTACTTATCTAAATTAGGGTTTTGAGAAGAGAGAAGTTATATTGCATTGAAATCTTAAGTTGCATGATTGAATCACAAGTTAAGTTGTATGATTGAATTCAAACCAAATTTGAATTTGAATTTCAAATTCAAACATCAAATGATTATCACATAATTCAAACTTGAGATGATTTATTAAACAATTATCATTAATCAAGAATATGAATAATAAAACACTTAGACAAAGCTCATTAGAGAGAAACTTGAGCTTTATTGATAATCACACACATAATACATTGTCTTTACAATATTCAGAATTGAATTATGGAATTACAACACATTACAAGAATTGAATAAATAGAAACAAAAAAAGGAAAATTACAAGTCATTTAAATATCCTAAACTACATTGTTGATTATCAAGTAATACTTGCTCAAGAAGATCTTGATCTTCATCATGATCAGCACATTGTTCCCTGCACACAAACACAAAGAAAAGAAAACAAGTGTTATGCCAAGTGGCATAGGTTAGAAAGAAAGGAAATTGAGCAGATATGATCAACACTGCCGAAGCTGATCTCTCCACAGCACAAGTCCCAAGCTGGAGTTGCATACACACACAAGCAGGCAGCACACAATGCTGGTGTGCATGCTCAACAGCACACCAGAGTTGCTGCATGCTCTCCACACACACAGTGACCAGGGGAGTAGTACAAAGAAGGTCATCGACCATGAAGGAAAGGGAGAGGGCAAGTATAAAGGGTTTCCTGAAGCAAACCCTAACCATTGCATCGACAACAGCCTCACAGGGTAAGTCACAAGAACACAAGAACACAAGAACAGCTTGAACAGCCACTGATGTTCAACACATCTTCACCACCACAGCAAATAACCAAGAAGCATCAAGCCACAGGGAGGAGCAGGGCAAGCCAAACAAACCACCAGAAGCAAAACATCTACACCATCATCAAATTCTAGGAGCTGGAGTGAGGTATACAAATCATCATGAACAAACCAGATGGTTTTGTTCATATATAAGCATATGCAACAATCACATACAAGCAAAAGGGTGTGATACCCAATTTGTGTCATCATCTGGCTACTAAGCCATATGGTACAAGCAAGGGTAGTAAGGCCACTAGTAAATCATCTAACGGGAACAACAGCTATGAAAATCAATGCATAACTGAAGAAATCCAGCAAGAGATGAAAGCACAAGCTAGCCTAGCTACACACTTAGCACCTACAGCTAGTCAGGCCATCAGACATAGACAAATCCTTGTCTATTTGATTTCAACATCAAGGGCTACTGGCAATCTAATAAATGGATCACCCAGAAAGCATTTAGTGAGCCACAGCAAGCCAACAAGAGGGGAGCTACCCTAGGGCAGCATATGATTACTGCCAGGGTCACCTCAACCACTAAAACAGCCAAACCACCAAGCCAAGCACAAATATCATCACCCAGATTGGGTTCAAAGAAGAGCTAGGGTCCCCAACCACTGTTGGCATCCCTCTAGCTCAATCAAGCTAATTACAAGACTCATCACTGCAAGCAGTTCATCTCATTTATCTAATAAACAAGGACAAGCTATACAGATAAATGAAGTTCCCAAATCACCAATAACTTGAACATTTACACATGATCCAAGGGATCACTGCAAGCAACAGCAATTGCTTGAGCCAACCACTACACACACCAGCACTAGTTGGTAATCACACACAGCTCAAATTGAGCATTGGTAAGGTACCAGATGGAGCATCACACCTTTTATAAGCAGCTGATGATCATATGATCATCAGAGTCTGCTATAGCATGCCAGTGCATGTTAGAGCATCACTGAGCAACAGAGCATGGACCAGATAATTAAATGGCCACAGTTAATCAACTATTGCTTCACAGATAAATAAATGGATGAACTGTAATTGTACCCAGAAGCACATCAAATACATGATGTACCACTGGATCAAGCTAGACAGGGATGGCACACACTCATAATCCAGCCATAACAATAACCAGAGCCATTAAGCAAGTAATTGATTTAATTGTAGCATGACCAGTAGCAACTAAGAAAGCCATGAGCATTACAAGATGCTCATGTGCAAGCATATATGAACACACTTGAGCATCTGTCGAGCTTAGTAACTAAAACAGAGCCACAGAGAGGAATTAAGCAAGAAAGGAAAGCCTAGCAACCAATTAGATCAGAAATTCTTGCACAGAGATACAGCTGGGCTTCACAACAGCAGCACAGGCATAGCACAGCAGCTTAGCACAGCAGGAGCAGGCACCATGGCGCTGCAGAAGAGCACAAGAGCTCTTGTGCAGGCAAGCAAGGCACAGCAGTAGAGCTAGCAGAGGAAGAAGAACAGGCACGGAAGAGGAGCAGAAGAGGTGGCGAACGTACCGGGGTCGAGCAGGCAGACAACCATGGCGGCCACGGCGGCACACGCCAGGGCACGGCGGCGCCAGGCCAAGCCAAGCCATGGCGGCGCCACAGCACCACCCCACCATGGCAGCACAGCCACGGCGGCGCCATCACGCCAGGAACCCTGGGAACCGCGGGATCACGCGGATCCCGTAACCCTAGCCATGGCGAAGAGGGTCGAGGACGAGCGGGAGCGGCGTCTGCTCCAGATCGACGCGGATGGAATGGATCGCCGTCACACGGCGGTTCGATTGCGCCCCATGGCGAGGGCCATGGCGGCCGGAGACCGCCGGAATCGGTCGGTGACGGTGAGGGCGACGTAGGTCGCCAGAGAGAAAGGGGATTAGGGTTAGGTCGAGGCGGCGCGGGGTGGTGAGTGAGTGAGCGACCGCTCGGGTCGGTTGGACCCGAGCTGGTCTAACCCAACCCGCTGGGCTCCACTGACAGGTGGGCCGAGGGGCAATTGTGACTTTTCACAATTCAAATAAAAACCAGAAACTTTGAAATTCAATAGAAAATTGATAAGAGCTCTAAAAAAATAATTAAAAATATAAAAATCAATCAGCATAAAATTCTCTATCCAAATAAAATACCAAAGAGAATTTTTGAAGATAATTAAGAAAAAGTCTTAATTTGATGATTTAAATAATGATTTAAATCACACATATTATTTTCAACTAGCACAAAACCCGTGCGTTGCTACGGTGCCATGTTAAATCACAACTTGATGGCGTAGTACATCACCAGCAGCTCATGTTTTTACAAATTTTGAATTGTTTATTTTTTTCAGCGGATGCTTACTCAGTAAGTGTGGTCATGTAGCTTGCCTTCCTAATATGCATCGGCTCAACATGCATAAAACTGACGAACTCAACGGCAAACGATCTTAATCCTGCTCACTCGCCATTCTGCAGTTTAAATTTTGCTGTAGGTTTGTGAACATCGATCCCCATTTTCTATATAATAAGCTGCCGCCCAACTCACCTTTTATCCATGTTCCATTTTTTTGGAGGCATCACTTTTGGATGAATTGCCCGAACCATAGTTGTACCTTCGTTGGAGATACAGGATCTTAGTACAAAAAAATATGATGCTGCAATAGTAGTTTTTTCCACTACAATTGTTCCGAAGTTATGCTAATATAGCGTAAATTGTTCGCTACAATCTTTTTGGCGGTATCTTCGGCGAAATCTATTTTGCTACATTTGTTCTATGGTTTTGCTACAGCTGGATTGGTTTTGTTACACATGTGCTTTTATAGAAGCAAATATGGGATTTTAGATGAAAACAGATTTTGCTGCAAAAGTGGGAGAGTGAGGTGGGTGATTTTCCGAAAAGATTCCAAATCGCTTGATCGAATGGCTGGGATCCAGGCATTAGTGATTTGATCCCCCGAGAGAAGCCAACACTCCCCAAATATGAATCGTACCAGCCTTCAAACATCAAGTGAAAAAACTACCGATAGAGAATCCATCATGAAAAGAATAGGGCAATCTCGATCCGTGAACCCACCACTATTCCCATCCAGTTAACGAAAATCATAGAAAAAGAAATCCATGGAGAATATCCATCCAGGACGTTGCCTCAATTCCCGCTTCCATCCGCCGCCTCTCTTCCTGGGCCAATCGAGAACTCTCCCATGCCAGCGAAATTCAAGTCACTGGATGTGATGCGCATCGAGGCTGCTATGAGCCTGTGACGGACACCAGGGAGCCAGCGGCAGCGGAATCATGGGAGCCAAGTGCAGTGGAGCTCGGTCCCGCTTTCCTCTCTTGTGCGACCCTCCTTCGTCAGGTTGGGAACGACGGCGCTTGAGTATTGGGAAGAACAGGATCAGGGAAATCGGGCCAGGAATTCGAGCGCGTCAACCTTGCCCCGCCTTGAGCCGCTTGCCGTACTATTTCTTTGGCGGATTTGGATCCATGCACCCCTCGCGAGGAGAGGATGAGCGCTAGCTAACGAATCAGGGGATCTCGCTCTCGTGGTTAGCGCCCGGCAGCAGGTCAGCTAGTCGATCTGTCAGGGCGGCGGCGCTGGCAGTAGCTGCGAGGGATTTGGAGAGTTCCCTGTGCGTGGGTGCTAGGAACGGCACCGAGCGTGTGAAGCGGGAGGCCGGGCCGGGGGTTGACTCCCTAATTCCTGCGTGGAAAAAACAAAAAGCTGGGCGTGAGAAGCGCCACGCCGTGCGTGTGCGGGTTTGGACGTAATAGTAATAAAGATTGGGCCAAGGGCTGCCGGAAGAGGTTGGGTCTAAAAAAATTATTTGGCCCGTTTGTGACACCAGGCAGTCACCTATTGCAATTTAATAGTAAAGATAAAGAAAATAAGTCCATTAATGTAATTGGACTACAAAAACACCTTGACAATATTTCAAGGTTGTATTTACCCTAAATAGAGAACCTCCAAATTGTTCTTAGTATTAACCTCTCACATAAAATAACAACGACTTCGGAAGGGGGGAACAAACCCTAAAATTGGAATCATGCATAATTGCTTCTTTAACCATTGCCCTTATCGGACAATGATGCTATTTTTCAGAGACATAGGACAAGGGTTAGTCCAGACCTTCCAACTGCAAAACTTTGCAGTGTTCAGGCAAGTTCATCACTTGCTCATGTCATTTGAGTATTTCTATCAAATTACTTGCAAAGTACTATGGTTATCACTACTGCATAAAAACCAAAACCACTACTTTCATAACTATGAATATGACTATGTGGTGGGCAATGGAACCATGGATTGAGTTGATATGGTGGAGGTTCCATTGCAAGGGTTTATATCCATCTAGGGTTAAACAACAAATGTCACCAGTGATTCTTGTGCCGTAATACCCGTGTTAACCATAAGATCCGGAGTGGGACGGAGTAGTCAAAAGTGTTTCCACCTCTCGTTCATCAACGGATGCGCTTTACCGTAGTACACTTGTAATCCAAGGGGGCAAGCTGGTGAGGCTGGGGAGTCCTAAGTCCCCACGGCATTGTCCGTAGTACACTTGTCGCCCGAAGGAGCAAGATGGTGAGGCTGGGGAGTCCTAAGTCCCCACGGTATTGCGGTCTATGATGGGTTGCAGCTACCGGCGAAGGAGTTTGGTTCGATCCCAGACTGTCGTCGTGGTCGGGGTCCACCCTGAAATATATGGGAATAATGGGACCGGCGAGGATCCAGGGTCGGGGCATGCAACAAAGGGTGGGTGTTCGAGGTAGCGGAGGAACATGATTGGCTAGACCTTATACCGGGCCTCACACCGAAGGAAGTGTGGACGGGAAAGCTGCCTGGTTGGCACCAAGGTTAAGATCTCTTATGGGTAAAGCAACACACCTCTGCAGAGTGTAAAGAACTGTGACCTGTCACTCCCTGTTCCGGGATAAGGAACTGCGAACGCGGCCGGAAAGGAGCTCCATGAAGTTTTAGTAAACCGGTGAAGGCTGACGGACATAGCTCTTGAAAATAAAAGCAATCCCTTGAAGAAATGTTTATCAAAACTTGCATTGCTATTAGACTTTCTGGTCTAAGATCGTAGCTAGTGCATGATACGTCTCCAACGTATCTATAATTTCCGATGTTCCATGCTTGTTTTATGACAATACCAACATGTTTTGTTCACACTTTATATCATTTTCATGCATTTTCCGGAACTAACCTATTAACAAGATGCCACAGTGCCAGTTCCTGTTTTCTGCTGTTTTTGGTTCCAGAAAGGCTGTTCGGGCAATATTCTCGGAATTGGACGAAATCAACGCCAAACCTCCTATTTTTCCCGGAAGCGTCCAGAACACCGAAGAAGAGTCGGAGAGGGGCCAGGGGGCCACCACACCACATGGCGGCGCGGGCCAGGCCTAGGCCGCGCCGGCCTAGGGTGTGGCGCCCCCAGGTGCCCCCCTGCGCCGCCTCTTCGCCTATAAAAGCCCTTTCGACCTAAAAACGCAGTACCAATTGACGAAACTCCAGAAAGACTCCAGGGGCGCCGCCGCCATCGCGAAACTCCAATTCGGGGGACAGAACTCTCTGTTCCGGCACCCTGCCGGACGGGGAATTGCCCCCGGAGCCATCTCCACCGCCGTCTTCACCGCCATCTTCACCGCCATCGCTGCCCCCATGATGAGGAGGGAGTAATTCACCCCTGAGGCTGAGGGCTTCGCTGTAGCTATGTGGTTCATCTCTCTCCCATGTACCTCAATACAATGATCTCATGAGCTGCTTTACATGATTGAGATTCATATGAGTTTTGTATCACTATTATCTATGTGCTACTCTAGCAAAGTTATTAAAGTAGTTCTATTCCTCCTGCACGTGTGTAAAGGTGACAGTGTGTGCACCGTGTTAGTACTTGGTTTATGCTATGATCATGATCTCTTGTAGATTGCGAAGTTAACTATTGCTATGATAATATTGATGTGATCTATTCCTCCTACATATGCATGAAGGTGACAGTGTGCATGCTATGTTAGTACTTGGTTTAGTCTGTTGATCTATCTTACACTATAAGGTTACTAAAATATGAGCATTATTGTGGAGCTTGTTAACTCCGGCATTGAGGGTTCGTGTAATCCTACGCAATGTGTTCATCATCCAACAAAAGTGTAGAGTATGCATTTATCTATTCTGTCCACTAGTGAAAGTGTAATCCCTAGGCCTTGTTCTTAAATACTGCTATCGCTACTTGTTTACTACTGCTGCGTTACTACTGCTTGTTTACTGTTTTACTGTGTTACTACTGCTGCAATACTACCACCATCAACTACACGCCAGCAAGCTATTTTCTGGCACTGTTGCTACTGCTCATACTTATTCATACCACCTGTATTTCACTATCTCTTCGCCGAACTAGTGCACCTATTTGGTGTGTTGGGGACACAAGAGACTTCTTGTTTTGTGGTTGCAGGGTTGCATGAGAGGGATATCTTTGACCTCTTCCTCCCTGAGTTCGATAAACCTTGGGTGATCCACTTAAGGGAAAACTTGCTGCTGTTCTACAAACCTCTGCTCTTGGAGGCCCAACACTGTCTACAGGAAAGGAGGGGGAACGTAGACATCAGTGCATTAAACACCTCTTCTCTATAATGAACTTGTTGAGTACGCTCGTACTCATCCCAATCTTAAATCCCTTGCTTAGATTGTCTGAATCGTCTGGAGGAGGACTACGACCACACTGAAGGAGCCGAGATCATCGGCTATGAAGAACCAGACCTCTCTGGAGGTGTTGAAGGCGTAGACTATCTCATAGTCTACGGAACCGGGGAGGCTTCCGGAGGAGATCAGGCCTAGAACATCAAGAAGTAGTAGTAGCCGAGCAGCCCGAACTCTTAGTATTTAGCTGCTCGAGAGTATAAATGTACAACTTAATGAGACATCTATATTGTAAGCTAAGTTGGGTTCGCCTCGAACCCAGGAGTATTCCTCTTAGGACCCAAGAGGAGCTCCGAGACGATATGTGTATGATATTTGTAATAATAAATGAATGAGTTATGGACCTGCTATGTTCTGTTGTACTACTCTGAGGGATGTAATATTTGCGGAATGGTACTTCGTGAATGTTATATCAACGACTGGCATACTACAACATGCAGTGGTATGGAGGGTCACCACAAGATGTTACAGCACATTGCTAGATTTAGAGAATGGCTGGACGAGCCCGTCACTGCGAGTTTGGCGAGGGAGACGAGCAGGAGGTCGGCGGCCTCTCCCGTGAGGATTCCGTCGGTTGCAATGAAAATATTATAACTCAGCCATCCCATCAGCCTCTCGGAAACTGCTTTATAGTTCATCCGCTTCTGGATCCAGAAGCGTTGTTGCCCGGAGGAAATTTAGAAGCATAAATACAAAGGTTAATGGTATATATCTATGGCAAACTATGTTTTTTTTTTGCACAGAAGAGGTGGTATTCCATTAGAGTGACACGTGACGGGTACAAATTACAAACAGACCCTTTACAACACTCGCCCTCAAGAACCTAGAATTTGAAGATAAGGCCTGTAAATTTACAAAACACACCCCAGAATAAAATCTAAAAAAGCAATTAGGTCCTGGAGCGTCACCGTCACCGCTCGCCGGCATCCTCGAAGAGTCGCCGCCAAGGAATGGAGAGAAGCTGCTCTAACTCTTCCTTCCGGCGAGAACCCACCCCCGTTGGCTACCTCCACACCACTGGGAACGAATCTCTTGGTTGCGCGGAGGCGTCGAGCTCTAACAGGGACAGGAAGAGACCTCCGTCTTGGAGGTAGAGTAACAGCCGTCTCGTCGGTTGAAGATCGCATCGGCCATGGTGCCGAGTGCGTGATAGCGCTTGCAGAAGAACCACCAGAGAAAAAGCTGGCTCCGCCTGGCCAGAAGCACCGCAACACCTCTTCTTCTCCCCTCGCCTCCATGGCCGGACAGAGAAAGAGAGAGGGCAGCGCAGCCCTTGAGCTGATAGCACTAGCAAGCTAACCTCCACATCTTCGATGCCGAAGACGAAGCCCAGCAGAGCTTCTCCCCCTCGCCTCCACGGCCGTCCAGGAGAAGCTTCACCGAGCTGCAGTCCTTGACCAGTCGCCCCTCTTCCTCGCCGCCACAGCCGGTGACGTGGGCATTACCCTTCGAGTAACCAGCGCTGCCCTATCCGGTATTGACTAATTGGAGGCCCATGAAGATACCTGAAGGCGTGATGGGCCGCTAGGTCGGCGTACCAGAAGATTCCTTGACGGGCAAGATAAGGAAGTGAACAAACAAGGAAATATTGGATCTAAACTACTGTAAATCTAGTTGTATTCGGTTAGACCTCTTGAGACCTGGCCTCCTATATAAAGGCCAGGAGAGGGGCTGCCGAGGGACACGATCAATCTTAGCAATCTTAGCCAGGAAAAGCTTAGAGCTAGGTAACCCTAGCAATAGCAATCTCGACTAGATCTTAGCCGAACTATTCGGCACCCCATTGTAACCCATTGTCTTCATAATCAAAGAACAGACAGGCAGGACGTAAGGGTTTTACCTCATCGAGGGCCCCGAACCTGGGTAAATCGCTCTCCCCGCTTGTCTGTGAACCGATGTCTCGTGTCAGCCTACAGGATTCCATCAACCCTAAGCCCCTATCGGAGGGCATTGGCGAGGAGTACCCTCGACAATTGGCGCCGTTTGTGGGAAATCTGTTGGCACAAGGCAGGTCATCGGCAGCACCAGTTACGTCCGCGGCATTCTTACTCGAGTCGCCGACACCAGCAAAGTCAAGAGATCCGATCCGCTGCGGATCCTTCGAGTTCGTGCCGCGCCGCGAAGAACTTCACCCGAATTCTTTGGCACCGTCTCACAACACGGAAGCTGTTTTCAGTGGCGTTCACTTCGTCATCGACTCCGGAGGTTTTCTTCGCCTCCCCGGGGCCGGCGTGTCCGACTCAAAGGCCGTGCCTCAGAAGGGTGTCCCTTCGGCAACAGCCCTAAAATTTTTGCCCAGAAGCATACAAGAGAGCAACCGAGAAAATCTCGACGCCGCAGCTGGACAAAGAAAGAGACGAAGGAGCTCACACCGTGAAGAGGAAGGCAGAACAGCAGTCCACTCTCGATGCTATGACATGTCGTCAATCAGGGGCCGCACCCGTTCTCCACACCTCTCAGCTACAGAGCAACTTGAGGCGCCATGTTATCTCCACTCTTACTTCGATCCTAAAGATGGTCGGGAAAAGTCCAGCCATCTGTTAAGGAACTGTCGACACTTCCTAGAGATTCGACAGTTCTGCGACGACCTTAGAGCTGAAGCCACATCAAGAGTTCGCATGATGGAAGAGAAAGCAAGGTCCTATGACCATCAGCCAGAACCATATGTACCAGAACCGTACGAGCCAATGGAAAAAGATGAATATGTACCAGTCGAAGCATTCCCAGCGCTGCGTGGACAAATCAACATGATCCACAAAACCAGCTTTTCGAAAAGAGAAATCAAAAAGTTCTCCCGAGAAGTAAAATACACGGAAGTTGCCATGGTTGATACGCCGGATTTCATCGACTGGTCAGATCAGAGCATCACCTTCAGCAGGGCGGACCACCCGAAAGCCGTCCAAGGGCCCGGTCGCGCGGCCCTTGTCCTGGAAGCACAGATTGGAGGGTACAATATGGGCAAAGTATTCATGGACGGAGGAAGCGGCTTGAACCTGTTATTCGCCAGCACAATGAGGGCAATGGGTTTAACAGTCGACATGCTAAAAGAATCCGACACAGGGTTCCACGGCATTATACCGACTCGACCCGCCTACTCGCTAGGCAAAACATCGTTGGACGTAGTCTTCGGCACGCCCAGTAATTTCAGGAAAGAAAAGATCGAGTTCGAGGTAGTCGACTGGGAATCTCAGTACCACGCCATCCTTGGCAGGCCTGCGTTTGCCAAATTCATGGCCGTGCCTCATTATGCATACCTGAAACTAAAGATGCCAGGCAACAACGGGACCCCAATAACCGTTTACGGCAGCTTCGCTCGGTCAGACAACTGCGACAGGGAATTCCAGAGGATCGCCTCGAAGTTTGGAGCCAAAGAAGAACTCAACGCAATCGACGCCATTACAGACCACACACAGCCGCCAGCCGACAATCGAAACGTAAGATCCGATGAGTTCGATACTGCAAAGGAGACCAAGAAGCTGCAAGTGCACCCTACTGATCCGAAGAAGACGGTCAACACCTCGGCTGACCTCGCTGTCGCATAGGAAAGCGCGCTCATCGAGTTCCTCCGTGAGCGCTGGGAGATATTTGCATGGGAGCCATCCGACATGCCAGGTATCCCCAGGGAACTCGGTGAGCACGCCCTAAATGTTGACCCGATGGCCAAACCAGTACAGCAGTCGATGCAGCGATTTTCCGAACCTAAAAGAAGAGCAATCGGTGAAGAAGTTAATCGACTTCGCAAGGCGGGATTTATCCGAGAGCTTAAGGAATCTGAATGTGTGGCCAATCCAGTCATGGTGCCGAAGAAGGACACAACCGCCCTCCGCATGTGCATCGATTACACTAGCCTTAACAAGCACTGCCCGAAAGATCATTTCCCGCTGCCTCGAATAGATCAAATAGTCGATTCTACAGCCGGGTGCGATCGTCTCTCTTTCCTCGATGCATACTCCGGGTACAACCAGATCAAACTGAAGAAGGAGGACCAGGAGCTAACCGCGTTCATCACTCCACACGGCGTTTTCTGTTACAACGTCATGACATTCGGGTTGAAAAATGCAGGAGCTACCTACCAACGCTGCATGCAAGCCTGCCTCGCGGAGCAGATTGGAAGGAACATTGAAGTCTACATCGACGATATCGTGGTGAAAACAAAGCATGCAGACACACTCATCGATGACTTGCGGGAAACCTTCGACAATCTGGACGGATACAAAATCAAGATAAATACCAAGAAATGTTTCTTCGGAGTGCCAGGAGGACAAGTACTCGGGTACTTCATATCAGCCAGAGGAATCGAGGCTAACCCCTTGAAGATCAAAGCTATTCTCGACATGGAGCCGCCAAAGAATCTGCACCAAGTGCAGCAGTTGGCAGGCCGATTAGCGGCGCTCAGCAGGTTCATCGCAAAGCTAGGGGAGAAAGCTCTGCCATTCTACAACTTGATGAAAAAGTCAGAAAAGTTCGAGTGGACAAAGGAGGCACAAGACTCCTTCGACAACTTGAAGAAAATCCTATCGACCTCCCCGGTGCTCGTGACCCCGCGCGAAAAGGAGACACTGCTGATGTACATAGCCGCTACAGCTCAAGTCTTCAGCAGTGTTTTGGTTGTTGAACGAGAAGAAGCAGGGAGGGTTCATGGTGTGCAGAGGCCCGTTTACTACCTCAGTGAAGTACTTACCCCCGCAAGGCAGAGGTATCCCCATCACCAGAAGTTGGCATATGCAGTGTGGAGATCGGCTCGCAAGCTACGGCACTATTTTACGGAGCACCCGATCAAAGTTGTGAGCGAAGCACCCCTAAAGAGCATAATGACCAATCCGGAAGCCACAGGTCGAGTGTCTCAATGGGCCATCGAGTTAGCGCCGCACGACATAACTTACGTCAACCGAACGGCGGTAAAATCCCAAATCCTCCCAGATTTTGTGGCAGATTGGATCCAATCACAGACACCAGCAACACCCGACATGTTGGGGTCATGGGTAATGTACTTTGATGGGTCAAAACGGAGTACAGGCGCAGGGGCAGGAGTGGTGCTAATATCACCACAGGGAGATAAGATGAAGTATATACTACGAATGAATTTCTCCCTGCCGACAAACAACGAAGCAGAATACGAAGCACTGCTACACGGAATGAAAATGGCGAAGGCGTGTGGTGCTACGCGCCTAGAAATCTACGGAGACTCAAACCTGGTGGTCCAGCAGTCGATGAACCTGTGCGATGCAGTCAGTGACAACATGGTTGCTTATCGACAACTGTATCAGAATATGGAGGCTAAATTCGAAGGATGCGAGCTTAAGCACATTGGCAGAGCCAGTAACGAGGAAGCCGACACTTTGGCAAACATCGGGTCCACATGCTCCCCTATCCCAGACGGAGTTTTTTACGAAGTGATCGCTCAAAGATCAATTAAAGAAAAGACGTCTGCATCTCCAAAACCATCGGCTGGAGATTTGGAGAAAAGTTCACTACAAAAACCTTCGACTGAAGAATCTTCAGTCCTTCCTGCCGAACAAGTTCTCCTCCTCGAGCCACTATGGACCGAACCATTCCTAGCGTACCTGTCGAAACAAGAGCTGCCAGAAGACCCTGTGGAAGATAAGCGAATCGTCAGACGATCAAAGGCCTTCACAGTGATAAATGGTGAGCTTTACAAGCGTAGCATCTCAGGGATCTTCCAAAGGTGCATCGCCATTAACGATGGAAAAGCACTGTTGCGCGAGATACATGAAGGAACCTGTGGGCATCATGCAGGGAGAAGAGCCCTTGTGGCGAAAGCCTTCAGGGCAGGATTTTATTGGCCAACGGCAGCGTCGGATGCTAGGGATCTAGTCATGAAGTGCGATGCGTGCCAACGTTTCTCGTCGAAACCACACGCTCCTGCAACGGATTTAATGACAATACCCTTGGCATGGCCGTTCGCTCAATGGGGACTCGATCAAGTTGGACCATTGCCAAGATCGTCACCCGGAGGACACACGTACTTACTGGTTGCAGTCGACAAATTCACTAAGTGGATCGAGGCAGTACCAGTGCGAAACCAAAAGGCTGAAACAGCGGTTCAATTCTTCAAAGGAATAACCTGTCGATTCGGTATGCCCCACAGCATCGTCACAGACAACGGCTCCAACTTCGATTCCGAGGAGTTCAGGAAATTTTGTGATGATGGAGGGATCAAATTGAAATTCGCATCAGTCTCTCACCCCCAGACCAATGGCCAGGTGGAAAGGATCAATGGTTTAATAGGGGATGGTTTAAAGAAACGCCTTAAAGGCGCAGCCGGAGCCTGGGTAGAAGAGTTACCATCTGTGCTATGGAGTTTGCGTACCACCCCCAACAGGTCGACTCAATACACTCCATTCTTCTTGGTGTACGGAGCCGAAGCAGTCCTACCAGCCGACGTCCGATTTCAAGCGCCTCGAGTAACAGCGTACACAGAGTCCTCCTCCAATATCGCGCTACAAGATGTTGTCGACCTCCTTGACGAAGCACGAGATATCGCCTTAGCAAGAACAACGGTCTACCAACAAGCGCTGAGAAATTATCACAGCCGATGAATACGCAGTCGAAATTTCAGTGTTGGAGATATGGTACTACGGTTGAAGCAAAAAAGACCCTTAAAGCTAGAATCCCCATGGGAGGGACCATACATCATCACCGAAGTGATACCAGGAGGAGCTTATCGGCTCAAAAATCCAGTCTCGGGAAAAGATGTCGAGAATCCGTGGAACATCGCGCAATTGCGACGGTTTTATACATAGGATACGATTGTTTTTTTCATTCAACGGCCTACAAGGTTGCTTTACATTATGAATAAAGATCTAATCAGATTTTTGTTACCCTTTTTTCTTGCTTCAGGCTTTGGTACCCGAACGTAACGTTTGGAGCCTTTCCCATCGGCTCTAACTCCCATCGGGAGCATTGGCCCAGAAGAAACGTGTTTACACGATGTCATTAATTAAATACTCTCAGCGAGAGCTAAGATTAATGACACACAAAAACAACCAATCCAAGCCTCGAAAAATACGCGAGTGCTGCAGTCGATGGTTACATTGTCATAAGATAAGGCTCAAACCGGTGCACCGTGTGATGAAGCCGAGCTTTCGCATAAATTACATATCGACTTCGCAATAACATTGCATAAAATACAACGAAGTCGTCGAGTAAGCATGTTGAACTGATCACTCAGCCGCACTCGACAACAAAATATCAATCAAATTAACATAAGCGTGCAGCGTACGCAGTAAACAATCTTATGCGAATACAAGGTTATTACATTCATAATCGGGATCCCCGGTCGCAGTGGGCCTTCAGTTCCTTTTCAAGGCATGATTCCATCCGAGAAACAATGGTGTGAGCAGGACCTCTAGCAACATCATAGTACTGGCCTAAATCCCTTTCAGTGTTCGCCACGGCTCTTAAATCTAAAGATGGATGACATGCCAATATTGAAGCAAAGGCAAGCTCAGCACCAGCTAGAAGCTCTTTCCGCACTAGCAGCCGAATCCTCTCGGGAGACTTGAATCGGGTGAACAAGCCAGACAAAGTTTCGGGTGCCTGATCCAGAGGAAATAAGGTGTGCCAAACCATCGTAAGAAGGGCATAGTATTTATCAAAATAGTAATGTGCCTTCATCACCCGGTACTTAAACTTCGCCATGATGATGGCCTTCGGACGATGCAGCCATAAACCATGCGTTGGGTGCGCAACATCGGTCATCGCCTCAACCTCTTCATGAATCTTCCTGTCCTCTTCAGCTGCATCCGAAGCTACGACTGGAAAGGGAACGAATGTTAGGACATTCAAGCTATACCAGGAATCATAAGACAGGCTAATACTCACAGCCCAAACTTTCGGTAGCAACATGAAGACCATCGAGAGCATATTGTTCGACGGCAGTCGCTATTTCTCCCTTATTCTTCACCAAGGCAGCCATCGCACGAAGGGAAGTAATGTCTTTATTTAGACTAGACAACTGGTCACGTAACTGACGAACAAGGCCTGACTCGTCATTACCCGAAGAATTCGGAAAGAGCTCGGCACGGGAAGAAGATGAAGGAATCTGCAGTACGTCCTCAGTTCAGACCAAGCATTAATATAAAAACTCCCATCAGGAGCATTGAGTGCGCATCATACAGGCAAAAGGATGCTTTGGCAACAAAGCCGAATTTAAAAGAGTTACGGATAATCTTATGTACAACACATCGAATAACAGTTTAAGGATTCACCGAAGTTGAACCAGGGACTGACTCAAGAACAGGCTCGGCTTGTGCTTCGTCCACCAACTTTAGAAGCCGGTTGGCGCAAGTTATTGCCGATCTCTTGAAAGGCTCAAGGTCGACTAGATGGTTTTCATCATCAACAGGCAGTGCCTTAGAGAAATCTTCCAATTCCGACCCCATCCCGTGGCCCATAAGCAACTGGAAAGTAAGAACCGCACCAATCAAGCGGCTGCGACGTTTCAATACCTCTATAGGCTCGGAAGGATCGACAAGGAAAGCTTCCGCCATCTCGTCGAGAGTCTTGTCCAGCTTCGCCTTTGGGAAGATCATCGAGTATAACTTCGACAGTGCCCCCTTGGACTTCTGCAGTAATCTGAGGATCTGGACATTAGACTCAGCAGCAAGTGACAAAGCATCGGCTGTGGAATCCTCCCGAAGCTGATGACGTCGGCTGACAGTTATATTAGCGGCCTCTGAAAGAGAGACGTATCAGCAATTAATGGAGAAAACATCAAGAAAGGAGCGGAGTGTCATGAGGATTTTTACCCAATAAATTCTTGATGGATTCACGGAGGACACCTTCCTTCTCATCAATTGCAGCCGCCGCTGCACGCCTAGCATCTTGATCATCCTTCATCTGACGCTTCAGCCTCTTTACTTCTTCCTTCAACAAGGCGTTCTCACTCTTGGCATCGGCAGCGAGCCTGCTGGCTTCAACCACCTGATCAGCCGAAGATTTGACGGCCTTCCGAAGTTGGGAGTTTTCGGCCTCAAGGCGAGTAAATTGTTCAGCAAAGTCCGCCACAGCATCGACTGTAGCATAAATTGGCTGCAGCCAGGAAAAATCAAGAGGAGTCAGGTGATGGAAATTAAGCAAAGCCAGACAGATTAAGTACTTACGTGATCGCGGCCAGCCGGCGGGGTGGGAGCATCATCAGGAGGAATAACTCTCGATACTGGGACCTTCTCTACACCCGATCGGGATGGAGGTGTTGACTTGGCAGGAGAAGGGTTCGATTCCTTAGCCGGTGCTGCTCTCTCAGAAGCTAGTTTAGCCCTCTTTGCGAGAGGAACATCGTCATCGTCAGAGCTATTTAAGTACAGTGCGCAGTTAGCATACAAGGTGACAAGAAATAAAAATAAAAAGAGTATAAATGCTCACAGGTCCAGATCATCTTCGTCCACGAAGAAACTTGATGAACCCTTCTTAGCAGGAGGAGGCGAAGCAACTTCGTCGGCATCATTATCTCCTCCTCTAGGACTTGATTCAGCCGACGTGATAAGATCATCATGTACCTACTTACGACGTCTGCTCTTGAGAAAGGCGTCATCTTCGGCAGCTTCCTCTTCTTGGACATCGCTGTCCTCAAGGACGTGCTGAGCATCCTCGGTTCCCTCAGAATCATCATCGTCATCCTCTAATACCACGCTGCTCTCGGGTGAGGGAGGATAACATTGGGTGACAGCGGGAGCCTGTGGAAGGATAGAAAACATGTAAAGCACAAGCAGAAAAAAAAGTAATAACAGTAAACGAAGAATGGTAAGGTTACCTCGGACGGAAGATGCTTGAGATCATAAGGAGGGCGCGCTGATGTCAAGACAATGGTGTCCTTGGTGCTGAGGCATGTTAGGCGATGAACTTCGTTCTGGAGCTCATCTGCCGATAGGTCGGCAGAGTTGACCCTCGACTTGTCGTTTTTGCCAGTGTAAAGCCACAACTGGTGAGGGCGAGACATCAGCGGCTGTACTCGACATTGTAGGAACACTGAAACTACTTCAGTGCCGCACATCGTCAGGCCTCCTGTATTCTTCAAAGTGACTATTTGCTCGAATAGCTCATCGGTTGTCGCCTTTTCTTCGGGAGAAAGGGCATTGTTCCAAGACTTCTTCTTATGAGCTACCAAGACATCGTCAAAAAGAGGGAGATTTGAACGCCGCCCAGGAACAGCGGGGTCCCGAAGATAGAACCACTTGTTGCGCCAGCCCTGGACGGATTCCTTCATCGGATAGTCGAAGTAGTCGACCTCCTTCCTGACAACGAAGCCAACGCCACCGACAACGGGGGGGCCATTGCTATCGTTATGACGCTTCACATAGAAGATCTTCCTCCAAAGGCCCCAGTGAGGCTCAATGCCGAGGAAGGCCTCGCAGACGGTGATAAAAATGGAAAGGTGGAGGATGGAATTCGGGGTCAGCTGCCAGAGCTGAATCCCATAGAAGAAAAGGAGGGAGCGAAGGAACTCGTGTGCCGGAAGAGAGAGGCCACGGAACAAAAAAGCGGCAAACATGACGGTGAAGCCCTTCGGGGGATTTGGGCGAGAAACCGAACCTGGGAGACGAATGTCATCCTCAGATGCGGAGATGAAGCCGAGGGCGCGAAGTTTGTTGATGTCGCGGTTGGAAATGGCGGAGGCGCTCCAGTCACGGCTAACTTTGGCCGTCTCCGATGTGCTGCCACTCTTCTTTTTGCCCATGGTGAACGAAGCTTCTGATGGAGAGACAGAGGAACAGGAGGCTTGAAGGAGAAGATGAGCAGTGAACGGGGTAAAAGATAAAAAAGAAAGGAGGCTCCCTATTTATCCTGTAAGAATTTGAGCCCAGTCGTGGCCATAACTCCACAAAGCATCGTGGGGGGTGGAGCAGATCTGACTATACACGTGGCGCTTGAAGAAGGAGTGGAACCGGAGGCCCATTATTCCCACGTCGTGCGAAAATTGAGGAGACGCCTCGATCGCCGTGCGTGCACTGGTCAAGACCTAAAAACTGCCTGCACAGAACTAGAGTGGGCCCGTCAGGTCAAGTCCTATCAATTGGCCCACAATAGTTACACGTCAAGTCAAATCCCGTCAATCGGCCCACAACAATGACGTCATAAAAAAACTAGAGGCACTCGAAGGAAACATGAAAAGTCATCGGATGAAGGACTTGAGTCTACGCACGGATTACAAGCATCCGAACCTAGACTCGGGGGCTACTCCCATCGGGAGCGCTGACGCGCACCCGATAAAATAAAGACTCAACAGAATAAGCAGTCGAAGGAAGAAAGTTTGAGTCTGCACCCAGACTCGACAATCACTCCCATCGGGAGGACGCGGTGCACACCCGATAAAAGTTTTTTGCACTCCAGGATCATGCCCGGGGACTTGATTCTGTGTAGGGTAACGTTGTTTTGCCATCGGCAGTTAACCGACAAAAGTTGGGCACGTTACTCATTATCCTTTGCGTAAAGAAAGTACATCGAATGAACCTATGAAGACCTGCGAAAAACTCGGCAGAGGAGAATATTCGAGTAGTACAACTTGAGTCTACGCACGGATTGCAAGCATCCGTACCTAGACTCGGGGGCTACTCCCATCGGGAGTGCTGACGCGCACCCGATAAAAGAAGATGAAGTAGATTCAAGATGAACAAGGACAATGAAGGAGAAGAATATCAGGAGAAGACATGCATTAAGTCTCTACCCGAATTATCTTCGGCTAGACACTCGGGGGCTACTGACGTGGGCATTACCCTTCGAGTAACCAGCGCTGCCCTATCCGGTATTGACTAATTGGAGGCCCATGAAGATACCTGAAGGCGTGATGGGCCGCTAGGTCGGCGTACCAGAAGATTCCTTGACGGGCAAGATAAGGAAGTGAACAAACAAGGAAAGATTGGATCTAAACTACTGTAAATCTAGTCGTATTCGGTTAGACCTCTTGAGACCTGGCCTCCTATATACAGGCCAGGAGAGGGGCTGCCGAGGGACACGATCAATCTTAGCAATCTTAGCCAGGAAAAGCTTAGAGCTAGGTAACCCTAGCAATAGCAATCTCGACTAGATCTTAGCCGAACTATTCGGCACCCCATTGTAACCCATTGTCTTCATAATCAAAGAACAGACAGGCAGGACGTAAGGGTTTTACCTCATCGAGTGACAAGGTATTAACTTGTCAATGCCTACGGGTTGTAGACTAGGGTTTAGTTGGAAGTAGAGGGCAAGTAGATCTCGAAGGTTTTAGCCGAAAAGTACTCGACGATTATGAAAACTAGGGTTTGAGAGACAATGATTCGATGATTTCTTCGTCCCTCGACTCCCCCTTATATAGGAGGCGGAGCCGAGGGATTCGTGTTGTACAAGTTACAGAGTCTGGGACGGTTTCTAATTCATCCCGCAAGATTACAAATAATGCTTCCTATTACAACTCTAGCTTTCCTTAATAATATCTTGGGCTTCCGAATCTTCTTATTCTTCGGGTAGTGGGCCTTCAGTAAACCCCAGGTACCATCTTCGGCAGGCCCATTTGGGATGCCTATGTCAGTAGCCCCCGAGATTTTGCTTGAATCGTAGAGTCAGGGAAAATCTCCAATGTTTATTTTTACTCGACAACTTTAACTTTTCTATATTTCTTCACATAAATTTCTATATTTTACAGGGATAATGGTAGTTGGGGCTAGTTCATCTGACGGATCAGGTACTAGTTAACTGCTCTAGTGGCAATCCGCAAAAACCTACTTCAAGATCACGTCCCTGGACATGATCTCGGGATACTGGTGTAAACTTCGACAGGTGCCGCTTAAGGTCTTACCATTCTGTCGAGTCCCAGTCAAATTTATCGGGTACCTAACGCGTCCGTTAGGATTTTTCTTCGCATCTGTTGATACGGATAAAAGTAGCAAACCGACGTCAGAGACGGCGCCACGCCTCACAGAACGGATCTGGGGTCTTACCTTCGCAAAGTTTTGCGGCATTCAGAAATTGATCGCAACTTTGGCGTTCTGAGAATATATTGTCGAGTGCTTATTCGGCTGTTGGAATGGCACATTTTATTGAGTCAAAGATGACTTATATTGCTCTCCCGATGGGAGTATATACAGAGTTATTTATAACTCGAAATATACTCTTTTGCTCTGCTATCTTTCTTTTTTCTTTTTCTTTCTTTCTTTTTTATAATTTCATCGGGCACGCGAACAGCGTTCCCGATGGGAGTAGCCCCTGAGGCTACAGCCAAGGATTTGTGCTTGGGTGTAGGCTCCACGTCTTATGCCGCTATATTTTCTTTCTCTCCCGAAGTTTTACAATTTTCTCGGGTGCGCGAACAGCGCTCCCGATGGGAGTAGCCCGCGAGGCTATGAACAAATATTGGTATTTGATCATAGGCTCACACCATTTCTATTTTGTCTTTCTTGATCTTTTCATTTTTTCAAAGTAGCCCCCGAGCATTTGATCAAAAACTTGTGTTTGATCAAAGGCTCACAAATATTTTCCATGTCGCCTTTTATGAAGCTGTTGAGGCGAATTTTTTCTTCCGCCAAGGTGACGCTATTGCTGACGATAGCCACGATTGCAAATCTGAAAATCACGACAAATCTTCTCCCGCTGCTTTGCGGGTCCAATTTATCCACTATATTGACACATCGTGCAAGTGGGGGACACACGTCCTCCGCTTTTTCTGGCGCACGTACCGTAACTTCTCCAATGTTAAAATACTTTTTACCCTTGTTTCCACGTGGCTATCATCTGCCGCACACTTTTCCAATCCAACGGTCCGCTGCTTCGCCGCATCTCTATATAAGATCTCCTTCTTCTTCCTCGAGCACTTCCGCTCGCGCCGTTCTCCTGCTCTCCTCTGCAAAATCTCCTCCTGCGCTCCACAATTCCCTAAGCTCATCTTCTCCAAGCTGCATTCCCGCGCCATTATTGATGCCACCGCGTCGGTTGATCAGGCACAGCACGCCGGAATCATCAATGGCTGCCGTGGATCTGGGAGCCACGGAGTGGGAAAGGTCCAAGATTTCCACCCAGGACATCAATCTCCTGAAGAAGCTGGGGATCAGCAAGAAGCCCAAGGCGCTGTGCTTCCCTAGTGAAGAAAGCTACCCAACCCCTCCAATGGGGTATCGGGTAAGTTTTGTCGACCACCTCATCCGCGGTCTCTCCGCCCCCATTCATCCTTTCCTCCGCGGACTGCTTTTCGTTTATGGTCTGCAACTTCACCACCTCACGCCAAATTCTATCCTCCACATCTCCATTTTCATCACCCTCTGCGAAGCCTTTCTTGGCGTCCAGCCTAACTGGGCGCTATGGAAGCGCATTTTCTTCTGTCGCCGTAATGGCTCTCCCAATGTCGCCTATAATATAGGCGGCATTGTAATTTCCGTTCGCCCCACCGTCGATTACTTCGACGTGAAACTCCCTGACTCAGTTCAAGGGTGGCGCAAGAAGTGGTTGTACATTCAGGAGGAGAACCATGGATGTGCTGAAGACAACATCCCTCCTTTCGATGGCGCCGAAAAAATCCTTCGCCGCCGCTCCTGGGACGCAGAAGCTACCGAAGAAGAAAAGATATCGACAGAGGCCCTGATGACTCGCATCCATGAGTTGCAAAATACTCGCGGCAAGGAGCTATCAGGTATTCAGATCACAGCGTATTTTCTTAGAACTAGGGTGCAGCCTCTTCAAGCTCGCAAATACCCTCTCTGGAAGTATGCTGGCGACAAGGACGTAGATCGGTTGTCGACGGATTTAGAGGTCAAGGACTTAGAGAAGCTTGTCCGAAAAATCTCGTCTCTCAGCAAAAAAGATCCTGTCCCATCTTCTTGCCGTGTAAAACCATTCAGCGCCACCAATCCACTTCCCAAGGTAAACTTTTCCGCTTGATTTGTTATTGCTTTGCTATCTCCTTGTTTTTTGTAATTCCTTTATTGACATCTTCCCCTGTTTTTTTTTTTACAGAACCACCCAAATCTTATCTCGCTTCCTCCCCTTCCTGAAGGTGGAGAAGTCGAGGAAAGGGCCGTTGTCACTGACGACAACCAAGATGCTCCCTCTTTTGTGAATGAACCCGTGGATTCTTTAAAATCTGCGGGATCTTCTGAAAAGGAGGCTGCCTCTGAAGGCACTGCATCGGCACATTCTCCTCCTCCTGCTGTTTCTCCAAGGAACAAGAGGAAGAGGAATGATGCCGAAGATTCCGGCACCTCCAAAGCCGAAGAAGTTGGTCCTTCACGTCAGAAGGCAACTTATGATCCATATCTTGAATCCCTCATCAGCTCGTAAGTCACTTTTATTTCCCCTTATTTTTGTACTCGAAGATTTTTGTCTATCTTGCTTTTTATGCTGTCGACTTTTAATCGCAGTGATGATGAGGAAGAAGTACCAACTCTTGATGTGGCTGCTCGAACGAGTACGTCACATACTTTAATTGTTTCGGAGACGCCCGTTGAAGGAGAGGAATCCTCGCCTCCTCAACAAAACGTTGGCGCTCCCACTCCTCCTTCAAGCCCTCTTGTCCCTTCACCAAAAAGGACAAGGGTGGAAACGATCATGGAGCCTACCCTCCAAGTGGGTAGCTCCTCCAATCCTCTCTTGGATGATGTAAGTTCTTAATTTGCTTGTCACTATCTTTATGTCCTCTGTTTGCTTCTTTATGCCTTCATATTTTTCCCATACCGACGTTTTCTTTCTTTGTTCTTCTTTGACAGCCTATGATCAAAGAGCTTGTTCGTATCGGTGCCCAATTCATTGGGTACCGTGAATATGCCAGCAAAACTGAAGGTAATAACTTTTTGATGACCCTTGTTCACAACTTCTTGCTCTTGTTTTGTCGCAATTTTGACGATTCTTTACTATTTTGGCAGAGAAACTTGCAGAAGCCAACAAGCTTGTCGACACTCTTGCTCAAAAACTGGAGCGAAGTGAAACGGCTCGCAAGAAAGCTGAACTTGACGCTAGCCAAGCTAGAGCAGAGGCTGATAAGGCCAAGGCAAAAGCTGCTGGTGTCGAAGATCTGCAAAAAAGACTTGATGACGCCGAAACTGCTTTGAACGAGCACAAGGCCGCACAGGCTACTCGTGAACAGGCTATCATCAAGCGCTTGAACACGCAGAATCGGCGCTTCCTTGGTAATTTTGTCGATCCCTTCTATCTTTCTTAGACTTGCTTTTCCTTGCCTGCTGTCGACCAACATATATTTTCTGCGGCAGGTAAAACAAACCAAGAATTTGAACTTGAAGATCCCGACAATGATCCTCTCCTTGACGCACTATCTTTCCTGGAGTTTCATGGAACCGAAGTTCGCGAAGGCATGGAGCATGCTGACACAGGATTATCAAGGTTGTTCCCCTACTTCTTCCCGAAGAAAGAGGAGCCCAAGACTTTCCTTGCTCTTGCCAAGGACTTCAATCCACCAGAAGATCTTGGACTGAAGATGCGCCAAGAGAACATGAAGATTGCTATCGAAAGCACTGTTGCCTTGGTTGCTGATAGCCAACAAACTATCGACTGGGCGAAAGTAGGCAACACAGACCAGATAGAGCAAACAAAATGGCGATCTTTGATCAAGGCAGCCAAGCCCAACACGAAGAAAATCTTGGCCTATCTCGGGATCAAGCCATCTGCAACTCCTAGCTCATCAAGGCCGGAGGTCTAGTTGAATGCCTCTTCTTTTTTATTTTTCTGTTTCTTTAGCTATTGTCGCCATATTAGCTTTGGCGACAATTACCTTAGTAGTCCTTTTGAAGAATTTCTTCTGTAATATCTATGTAAATTTCCTGAAGATCAATGGAATTCTGTCTTGCGCGATCATTTGATATTGAAATTTTCTTTTCCAGTTGATTTTTGATAACTACTCTGCCAGTCCTCGTGTTGCCGATACTTCTCCTGCTTCCTCCTTCTCGAAGAAAACACTAGTCGATGATAATCTCATCGAAGGTTCTTCAAGCAGACATTTGTCGCAAGATTTGCAAGAACTTCGACAGCAACTTCAATCCATGAAAAAACAAACTCTGGCAATGATGGAACAATCTCAAAAAGCATCCGAGAAAGAGAAAATCGCTCTTCAACAAGCCAAAGAGGCCATAGCTGCCAAGGATGCTGCTGTGTCGGAAGCTGAGAAAGCCACTACTCGAGAAAATAGCATGCTCGAGCTAATGATTGAAGCTAGCGCAGATATGCTAGGTATGTTTTTCCAACCTCACACTGCTTCTTTCTTTTTGTTACTGTGCCTCCCCTTAGATTTCTTGCTTTGTCGCTTAATAGGCTCGGTTCTCGATGCTGCTGCTGAAGACGAAAGAGTGAATGTCAGGACGAATCTCCTCGTCAATCTTTCTCTTAACCATGGCTGTCTTTTCTGGGCCACTCCTGAGCGAACCCAGCAAATTGTCAGGTTCCAAGATCGCGCTTGTCAGGTGCGCGAATTTCTCAATTTTTGCACGAGAACCTTAACCCTTGTTTACAAGACTTTATTTCCTCGAGATGAGGCTCCCGAAACTCTTCTTGGACTGATGGAGAAATTTAGAGATGCTCCTCATATTCATAACTTTGTGCGATCTCAATTGACTGCTGGCGCAAGGTTTGCCATGATTATGATACACATTTGCCATCCCAAGTTGGACCTGACGAAGATTGTTGCTGATTGCTTGGCCAAGAAATCGCGGCGGAAAAATAACATCGACTCAATCAATGAGATGGTTACTCCTGTGGCTGAGGCGATGATGGATGAACTTCTTCGGATGGATTCAGAATTCTTCATCAAAGGAACCTACGCTGAGCACAAAACAGCCAGAGGTTTATCCATAGATAGTATATTAGGACTGAACTGAACTGTACTATATTGCGAGAAATTATGCCTATATCTTGTCGATCTCTTTGATTCCGAAGAATTTGTTTATATTGTAAAGCAACTTATATTGTTGGAGCCCCCGAGCCTCTGGCTAGAGTTTATACTGTTTTGCTATCGCAAAGATTCTTCTTCTTGTTGCAAGAAGATATATTTATTTTTTCATCGATGGGTTACGAGCCCCCGAGTGTCTTGCTGGCGAAGTTCTATATTTTTGTTGCGAGGTTTTCAGACCAAAGCAATAAGATTTTGACGAGTATAATGTATTTATGGTTGTTAGCTTCCGATGTTTTATTTGGCGAGGTATTATTGTACCAAGGCGAAATATTTCGGTAAGTCTAGTTTATCTATATTGTATATATTTTGTAACTTGAAGGCGTTGAGCCCCCGAGCGTGTCGAAGAATAAGAAGTATATCTCCACTATCTTTATTATATTGCAGCACCGCGAGCCCGCCTCATTAAAAACCTTTCCGGCCCCACTCGGTGCCCCGAAAAGGAAAAGAGTGCATCTGAAAACTCGCGGGCGTTTCAGTACATTGTATTTTTACAAAGGAGGACTATATTTCGACTCTAGGCGTAAAAACGCCTGAGCTGCGCCACGTTCCAGGGATTTTTCTCGTGAGCCCCCGTCTTCTTGTCCTTGATCCTGTATGCTCCTCCGTCGATGACTTCCGTGACGACGTAAGGGCCTAGCCATGGTGATTCGAGCTTTTCAATACTTTTTTGATTTAACCGTAAGACCAAATCTCCGACCTGGAAAGATCTTGGCCTTAACCGTCGACTGTGGTAGTTTTTGAGGTCCTGCTGGTATTTGGTGACTCGTGAAAGTACTTCATCTCGAGCTTCATCGAGTGCGTCCATATCATCCTCCCGAGCTTTTCGTGATGTTTCCTCGTCATACTCTGTTACTCTTGGAGAATCATGCTCTATCTCAATTGGTAGTACTGCCTCAGCTCCGTGGACGAGGAAGAACGGAGTTTCTTGTGTCGCCGTATTTGGTGTTGTTCGGATACTCCATAAAACACTTGGCAACTCTTCTGGCCAGGTATGTCGAGCCTTTTCAAGCGGTCCTAGCAAGCGCTTTTTGATACCATTGCAGATGATGCCATTGGCTTTCTCGACTTGGCCATTGGTTTGCGGGTGCCCAACTGACGCAAAGTGCAATTTAATGCCTACTTCTGCGTAGTACTCCTTGAATTCCTTGGATGTAAAATTTGTACCGTTGTCTGTGACAATGCTATGAGGCACTCCGAACCGAAAAACGAGGCCCTTCACAAACTTTATTGCCGGCGCTGCGTCTGGCGAATTTATTGGCTTCGCTTCTACCCACTTGGTGAATTTGTCGACAGCAACCAACAAATACTCATAACCTCCTGGTGAGGCTTTGTGTAATTTGCCCACCATATCGAGTCCCCATTGGGCAAAGGGCCATGACAATGGTATTGGCATCAGTTCTGCCGCCGGAGAGTGAGGTTTTGCGGCAAATCTCTGGCACACGTCGCAGGTTCTTACTATCTCTTTCGCATCCTCGATTGCTGTCAACCAGTAAAATCCTGCCCGAAAAACCTTGGCTGCAATAGCTCGACTACTCGCATGGTGACCACATATTCCTTCATGCACATCCTTTAAGATTATCCTTCCTTCTTCGGGCGTGACGCACCTTTGCAAGACGCCTGAAATACTTCGCTTGTATAACTCCCCTTTGATCACTGTGAAAGCTTTGGACCGTCGAATAACTCGCCTTGCCTCAACTGGATCGTTGGGTATTTCTTTTCGAAGGATATACGATATGTACGCTTGCATCCAAGGAACTTCTACCATCATCACAAGCTCTTGGTCCTCTTCGTCTTCCGTGGCTTCTTTAAGTGGCGCCGAAGTTTTTTCTTCTTTTGCCTTTTTCTGCGCCTTCTTCGGCTTTGTGGATCTCTCCGCTATTTCTTCCCAAAATACACCTGGTGAGATTGGGAGGCACTGCGACCCGATCTTTGCGAGAACGTCGGCTTCATCATTGCTCAACCTACTGATGTGATTTACCTCGCATCCATCAAACAGCTTCTCAAGCTCATTGTACACCTCCTTGTATGCTATCATGCTATCATTGATTGCATCACATTGGTTCATAACTTGCTGAGTCACCAACTGTGAGTCGCCAAAGATTTTTAGTCGAGTTGCGCCGCAAGCTTTCGCTATCTTCATCCCGTGTATGAGGGCTTCGTATTCTGCTTCATTGTTGGATGCGTTTGGGAACGTCATCCGTAGGACATACTTTAATTTGTCGCCTTCAGGTGATATAAGTATCACTCCTGTACCAGCTCCTTCTACTCTCTTGGATCCATCAAAGTTCATAGTCCAAGTTCTCGACAAATCTGGAGGTCCCGTGTTTTGCAGCTCCATCCACTCTGCAATGAAATCTGGCAAAACTTGCGACTTGATTGCCTTTCTTTTTTCATACGTGATGTCCCGAGGGGAAAGTTCTATTCCCCAAAGGGAGACACGCCCTGTGGCTTCTGGATTGTTCAGTATATTTGAGAGAGGTGCTTCATTGACTACTATTATCGGGTGTGCCAAAAAATAGTGGCGCAACTTTCTTGCCGTTGTAATTACTCCATATGCTAGCTTCTGGTACTGCGGGTACCGCTGTTTGGAAGATGATAAAACTTCACTGATGAAATATACCGACCTTTGCACTCCATGGAGTTTCCCTTCTTCTTCTCTTTCGACAACTAGCACCGTGCTAACCACCTGAGGTGTGGCTGCAATGTACAGCAGGAGAGGCTCTTTTTTTCCTTCGGCGCCACCAAGATTGGTGGTGTCGAGATTGTGCGTTTCAGATCCTCGAAAGCTCTATCGGCTTCTTCGTTCCACTGGAATTTCTCCCCTTGCTTTATCAAAGCGTAGAACGGTAACGCTTTTTCTCCCAGCCTGGCGACGAATCTGCTTAAAGCTGCGACTCTCCCAGTTAATTGATGTATTTCTTTTAACTTTGTTGGCTTCCTCATTGTTATGATAGCTTGTATTTTGTCGGGATTTGTTTCAATCCCTCTTGCTGAAACTAGGAACCCAAGAAGTTCTCCTGCTGGGACGCCGAAGGAGCACTTCGTCGGGTTCAGCTTGAGGCAGAATTTGTCGAGGCTGTCAAAGGTTTCCTTGAGATCCTCGATTAGCGTCGTCCCTTTTTTTTGATGTTATGACGACATCGTCGATGTATACTTGCACATTTTTTCTAATCTGTGTCGCCAGACACTTCTGCATCATCCTCTGATATGTTGCTCCCGCATTTTTCAGACCAAAGGGCATTGTTCGGTAGCAAAACATGCCATAAGGTGTGATGAACGCTGTTTTTACTTCATCTTCTTCTTTTAACCTGATCTGGTTATAACCAGAATACGCGTCCAAAAAGGAAAGACGTTCACATCCGGTCGTGGAGTCGATAATTTGATCGATCCTCGGGAGGGGAAAGTGATCCTTTGGACAATGTTTATTGAGACACGTAAAGTCGACGCACATGCGAAGGATCTTAGTGTTTTTCTTCGGCACCAACACAGGATTTGCTACCCATGTGACCTCTGTGTGCAACTCTTTGATAAAACCAGCTTCTCTTAGGCGATCAATTTCTGACAGCATAGTCTTGCGGTTTGGTTCCAAAAAACGCCGCAAAGGTTGTTTGATTGGTCTTGCTAATGGATCCAAGTTTAGGTGGTGCTCGATAAGTTCCCTGGGTACTCCTGGCATATCAGATGGACACCATGCGAAGATTTTCCAGTTCTCACGGAGGAACTCGACGAGCGCGCTTTCCTATGCAAGGTCCATGTCGTTTGCGATGGACGTCGTCTTTTTCGGGTCTATCGGGTGAATCTGCACCTCCTTAGAATTTTTCTCAGTGTTGAAAGTTGATTCTTTATTTGGCCTTCCAACGTCTGGCAGCACGTCGTAGTCAGTCATGAACCTTGACGCCAAATACTCAGCTTGCATCCCGAAAGTTTCTGATATTCGATGAAAATCCTTATCACATTTATCTGCTAGGGCGAAGCTTCCTTTGACTGTGATTGGTCCCTTAGGTCCAGGCATCCTCCATAACAGGTACGTGTAATGTGGTACCGCCATAAATCTAGCATATGCTGGTCGACCCAACAGAGCGTGGTACTGTGACGGGAAATCGACGACTTCAAACTCCAACTTCTCGATTCTATAATTTTCTCGGGTCCCGAACTGAACGTCGAGATTGATCTTCCCCAGCGGGTAACTTGGCTTCTCCGGTGTGATACCATGGAACCTCGTGTCCGTTGGTTTCAGGTTTGCTAAGGATATATTCATCTTTCTTAGTGTATCTGCATACATAAGGTTTAAGCTGCTGCCGCCATCTATGAACACGCGAGAGACATCGAACCCTGCGATAACTGCTGGTAGGATAAGTGCTGACTGCCCTGGTCGAGGAACTTGCTGTGGATGATCTGCTATGGTGAAGCCAATGTCTTGTCCTGACCAATTGAGGTACTCAACTGTTGGTGGAGGCATTTTTTCTGCCATGAACACATGTCGCGAGATTACTTTCTGAGTTCTATTGGATGGCCTTCCCTTCTGAATCATCGAGACCGCTCCGTTAGAGTTAGGATCAACGTAGGGCGGTGGTGGAGGTGCTGCCGCTATTCTGAGCTGATGTCGATTGTCGTCTGTAATCGCGGGAGGAGGCGGCAAGTGAATCTCACTCCTAGGTTCTCGAGGATTTCTCTGTGCTGCCTGAGCATTAGCATGCCCTGCCCACCTTAGCATTGCCTGGAAATTGCGACAATCCTTCTGCAGATGTCCTGACTGTCTTTTTCCGTTGCTGTCGAGAAAAAAGTGCATCTGACATGGCCCGTTCATCATCTCTTCGGGAGACACAAAAGGCCTCTGGAACCTTGGCCCGCTATTTTGCCTATTGTTTCGAGAGTCATCTCTATTGTCGCCTCGTTGCTCGTTGCTTCTCTGGTACTCATCTCTGTTGTTTCCTCCTGCGCTTGCTCGGAAACCAGCCGAGATTTGTCCTGGAGCATCATAGCTTGAGTACTGCCGAGGAAATCGTCGCCTTTGTTGATAATTTCGACTGCGGTCTTCCTCTGGCGACCTATGCCGTTTGTTGTGAACAGCATCTTCTCCATCTGCCCATCTATTTGCTATTTCCATTAAAGCAGATACTGTCTTTGGATTGGTCCTCCCCAAATCCTCGACAAAATCTCCACGCCTGATTCCTGCGACAAACGCATCTATTGCTCTCTCGTCAGATATATTTTCTGCCGAGTTTTTGATGATATTCCACCTTTGGATATATTTTCTCATAGGCTCGTCTGGCTTCTGTCGGCATGCTCTTAGCTCCTCTAATGACGCAGGTTTTTTACATGTGGACCGGAAATTCTTGACGAACACGTCCTCGAAAGTTTCCCAGCTATCGATAGACCCTGGAGGGAGTTTCTTTATCCAAGATCGTGCGGCTCCACTCAAATGCACCTGGATGCTTTGCATAGCTGTTGCTCTGGTTCCTCCTGTGAGCTTCACCGTCTCGAGATAATCAACTAGCCAATCCTCTGGATCTTGAAGGCCGTCGAATTTTTTGAAATTATCAGGTAACTTGAATCCCGAAGGGACTCGAGTTTTTCTCACTCTCCTCGTGAAGCACGGCAAGCCACACATATCCTCGTCGTTTAATTCTGGGGAATGCCGATGTTCCCTCCTGCTTTGTCGCGCTCTGTCGACCCTTGCTTGTGCTGCCGTGTCCCTTGCTCCACTTGGTCCTTCGGGAGCTGCTGCTGTTGCTGCCGCAGGTCGTGGACTATTTTGCCTTGATGTTCCTTCGGGAGGTGTTGTTACAAACGCCGTCCCCATGGCTCCAACTCCTGCCATTGCCATGTTGTACAATGCCACCCTTGGATCTCCTGGGGGTGGTTTGGATGCAAGGATGAAAGCTTGTGTCGCCATATACCCAGCTTCTGGTGTCTTGGGTATGATGTTCCCTCTCGTGTCTATCGACATAAAAGGCATGTCGAGGTTTTGCACCAAGTGCTCTCTTTCTCCTTCAGGTACGTTTTGTAACCTTGATCTTGCTCTGTTCCGAGCTTCTCTGTGGCTATCACCCGAAGTTCTAGATTGTCGACTCAGCTCTGCCCTTCGCCTACTTGATGCAGAGGCTGCCTCCTTTCTTCTGTTTAGCTCAGCTGTCTGTTTTTCCAATTCCCTTGCAGCTCGCGCGAGCCTATATTGATATGCTTGTAATTCTTCCGGCGTGGCTGTGGTAGCCATTGGTTCTGAGCCATCCATAGCTCTTGCGGCTCTATCCCATGCTGCTTGCGGGAGTCGGACTCTGTCTCGCGGCTGTGGCCCGATATATTTATTGCCTAGGCCTCGCCGCAAATCAGAGGGATCGACGTATGGATTTCCCAAATCGTCGAAAGCCTCAGATGTTTCCTCCTGATCATGACTTGGTTCTCCGATGACATAAATCTGATGATACTTTGCATTCAGATCTATGTTGGGTTTGGTGACACCATCATGAAGATTGGCGAAGACCTTGCCCACTGTAGTAGATTTGTCGATGAAGTCATAGCTGTCGACACTGCTTGAGCCATCGCTTATATAGGAGTCCGCAGATGACTCAAACGACATGTCGCTGAAGATCTTGGCAAGTTTTTCTCTTGCCCTGGTGCTGATGAAGCGTGACGACGAAGTTTCTTCTTTTTCTGATTCGGTTGACGATATATAGCTTGAAAAATCGGAATCGACCGCCGACGATCCCGACGAAATCGGAATTTCGACACGATACGATCCCTCTTTCTCGACGCGAAAGTGAAATCTTCCGAACGTCATCTCCATAGGCTCCTCCAGATACGCATATGCATCCAAACGGGAGGGCGGGTGAGGAACAAAATCGACAAGACCAGTTGCGATCTGTTTACCTCGATCCATCGCGTTGCTTGCGGTTGATGAAGTCGACGATCTTGCGGTTGATGAAGTCGACGATCTTGAACGTGCCATCGAGATCAGATCCTTGACGCCTCTAATCCCCACAGACGGCGCCAATTGACAAGGTATTAACTTTTCAATGCCTACGGGTTGTAGACTAGGGTTTAGTTGGAAGTAGAGGGCAAGTAGATCTCGAAGGTTTCAGCCGAAAAGTACTCGACGATTATGAAAACTAGGGTTTGAGAGACAATGATTCGATGATTTCTTCGTCCCTCGACTCCCCCTTATATAGGAGGCGGAGCCGAGGGATTCGTGTTGTACAAGTTACAGAGTCCGGGACGGTTTCTAATTCATCCCGCAAGATTACAAATAATGCTTCCTATTACAACTCTAGCTTTCCTTAATAATATCTTGGGCTTCCGAATCTTCTTATTCTTCGGGTAGTGGGCCTTCAGTAAACCCCGGGTACCTTCTTCGGCAGGCCCATTTGGGATGCCTATGTCATCGAGGGCCCCGAATCTGGGTAAATCGCTCTCCCCGCTTGTCTGTGAACCGATGTCTCGTGTCAGCCTACGGGATTCCATCAACCCTAAGCCCCTATCGGAGGGCATTGGCGAGGAGTACCCTCGACAGCCGGCCAGGAGGAGCTCTGCGCCAAGGATCTCATGCAAGTGGATGTGGTAGACGACCACTACTTTATTGAAGGAGACCGTGCTCCCCTCCGCCACCGCCAGCTCCGACCAGAGGAGAAATAGCAGCAAAGAGAGGAACCCTAAGCAGCTCTGGATCTGGCCATCTAGACCCCGAGCTCTCCTCCTACTACCGGGTAAAGAGCCCAAAACTAAACTACCACTAGTCCTAACTACTCCGGCACCTCTCCTAGCCCAACTCCGGCCGGCTATTCCGGTGGAGAGGGCATCAGAGAGGCCCGGTCGGCGGTGAGAACCACGCAAGGTACTGTTCACGCGTGGGAGCTAGGAGTGGGGAGAATCCTCCTGGCAAACTATGTTAGAAGTATAAAACATGAAAAAAATTACGAGAGCTGAAAAATAATTCACCTTGCTTGGATGATAATGGGTGAAATGTGTTTTTGGCTCCCGAGCTCTAGTGCTCTCGTTACTTCAAAGAAATGAAAGATTTTTCAATATGTTGTCCAAAAAATTTAAAAAATAATTCCGAAGATGGTAAAATTTACAACCAATTTTTTTATTTTATGCTAGTTAAAAATAAGAAAATTTGATATGTTTCGAAGATTTGAAAAATATATAACTTAGATCTACACTTTGTTATTTTTTGTTGCTCGGAATATAAAGTGTTTGAAATTAATACTATACATGTTTGTAGGATACCTCATTAACTATAGGCGGTGAAATTATTTTTAGAATTTTTCAAAACTTAAAATATAATTTTTTTTTTAAACGAGATCACTAGTGCCCATGAAATCTCTATTGGATGATGGCTATTTTAGTGAGATTTTTTACTCTTATGAAAAATGAGGGTGGCAATCCTCACCCCTAAAATTGTATGCAAAGTTTTCGAGATACGCTAGTTAATTATGTTAATTGTGGCTTCTCAAGAGAATCATTCACATGGAAACGAGAAAAATCCGTGAGCGACTAGATCAATTAGCAAATGGTGCATGGGTCATGACCCATCTAGGAGCGATCGTGCAACACCTTGGATACATCCATCTGATCACATGAGGAAACGTCGGTGGCCTTCCATGAGGAAACGTTGTTGCTCGGAGGCGATGTTTCTCAGAGACATACCTGAAGTACTATCCGACTGAGTGTTTAAAAAGAAAATTAAATGTAAATTTTAAAATATGAAATCCAAGTGATGGAAGGAGTGCCGGTGTTATTCTATTCAGTAAAAAGAAGTGCATTGATGTGCGAGTGGTAGAGTTCTCGGGCCCAGACAAAATTTAGAGGCTAGCCAGTGGCGGACACAGTAACAAATTGGAGGGGGGGGGCACGCCTCCAAAAAAAAATTGCGTCGTTCAAATTGTGAAAAACGTTTACCAAATGAAAAAATATACAATGCTTCGTTTGGATTTTTTTATTGGGAGGCTTTGGCATTGTATTGATTTGAATGTCAATAACCTGGGATATTGGAAGGCTTAGCGTACAACATTCTGCTACATGCATGCAATTGAGTGATCAAAACATATTCAGTATTTATCATTTCTGTGACAGACAACAAGCATCCATTATCTGAACATTGGTTCATTATTGTATGCATTAATAAAATTAAACATTCCAATCTTAGGAGAATAACTGAATAGGAGAAATTTAAAGTTTTAAACACTTAACAGTAACACACAGTATATAGCACATAGAAATAGAAACAGAGAATGGGGAGGAGGGAACGGAGGCGGGACACGGACCTGCTGGAGCGCAGCGTTGTGGCGGCCTGCGGGAAGAGCCGGGAAGGTGGACACTGGCGGCCAGCGCCGCGGCAACCGAGCCTAAGCCTGCTTCTTCTTGAGCGCCGAGCGGCGACCATCCCAAGCCATTAGAAGTGCAGAGGGAGTCCAGGAAAGGGGGCAGCATCGGGCGGATAGGCTGACAGGTGGACAGCACCCGCCGGACATCAGAGATCATCGAGGGCCGAGCGCTGATCGAGAGAGTGGCGGCGGCAGAAACAGCGGCAGCAGGGAATCGCCTTGCATGGTCGTTCTGATGGTCTCTCTGGTCAATGCTTAGAACGAGAGAGCCTTATTAGGCCTTTTTTTTCCAGCACTTAAATTAGGGGTATAAAAAGTTTTTCAGTAATTCTGGGTGGGCCCCCCCGCTGGGTACGCCCATGGCTAGCCGTATCCATATCCATGGTGAATCACGTTGGGAGGACAAAAGTAAAATAATTCACCTTTCCCTTAGGTGATAATGGGTCACTTCAATGAGATTATGTACCGTGATTGCTCCCGTGTCCCTCCTTCAGCTCCATGGTTCTAAAAAATTGGAGCCGCTCCAGATTTTTTGTTTTGATCCGTGGAGTTGCTCTAACTTTTGATACAAATACGTGTAGTTGCTTCAGTTTTTGGTATAAATACGTGGAGTTGGTTCCGCATAATACAAAAACATGGATTTGTTGTTTATTTACGTCCCACTGCCACCGATAAGTGACCAAAATATTACGCACGTTTTATCTTTCTCCCCCTCATCTATCGGGCATGTTTCCCAATGCCCCAGACTATCCCCGGTTTAACTTCACCGCAGCGTGATTCACGCCTGCCGCCACCGAATCGAGGCCGCCGGCAAACTAATGAACTTACCTTCAGCCGGAGTCAAACTTGTCTGAATCATTCTTGCTTCCGCGCAAATCGAGTTGTAGCTTGTTGCCGCCGCCACCAGAAACTTGTTGTGACCGCCTCAACCAACTTCGTCGTGGGTGACGTGGCGCGCGACGTAGTGGCGGCGACCACAAGCTCCTGGTGGTGGCGGCAGCGAGCTACAACTCGATTTGCGCGGCGGCGAGAACGAATCGAACAAGTTTAACTCTAGCTGAAGGTACGTAGCAGTCGGATGTAAATTATGGCGCTCCGTGTTTTTTATGTTTGAGTACCAAAAGCTAGAGAAGCTTGCAGTTAACTTTTCAAATCCGTCTCCTCTCTTGAGTGTGTTTCAAGATTTCTAATTACCCGGTGTTTGGGAATGTCACGGCAGTTCTGTGTGATTCAGCGCCGCCGCCATAGCCATCCTCACCGTCGTGGCCAGGCCAACTCCACCGCCAGGAAATACTTTGCCACGGGCCAGATGGACTTCCAGCCAAAGATTTAAAGGATCACGCGGTGCGTCCCAGTGTGCTCTACATTTTTATATTTCACGAATTCAACTTCACGTAATTATACCAAAAGTTGGAGCAGCTCCAACTTCTCAGAACCGTGGAGCTAAGGGGGGACACCGGAGCACACCCCATTATGTACTCTTATGCACTGGTCAGTTGTGAGTTGGAGAATTTCAGCTTCTCAAGAGAGTCAGTCACATGGAAAAGAGGAAGAATCCGTAAACTACTAGATCATGCGGTGGAAAATGGAGCATGGGTAACAATGCATCCAGGAGCGATCATGCAACACCTTGTATATGATCACAACCCGCTTTTGTTAGATACTGCCTATCAAGAGAATCTTGTGCCAACCATGTCAGATCCGAGGAGATACGAAGCTAAATGGATAAAAGAGAGTGAGTCCCCGGCAGGAGGTTCAAAAAGCCTGGGTCGCAACTGATAGTGTCGCGGACGAGGAAGCGTTGGGTCATTTGGGACGCTGCATGCGTCCATGCATGAGAGAACCAAGTTCTATGGAAGCCAAAACGATGCTTACGAAAAGCGCATCGAGAATTAGAAAAGGCAGTGAATGGTCCTATTTCAGATGAAAATTAAGCTAAAGCAAAGAAACAAAATGGGCAATTTGTTTGAATTATTATTGGGCGCCACGATTAAGGGTGAATTGGTTGCAATATGGGAATAGGAACACTTCATTTTTCCATAATTTTGAGTTGGCTCGACATAAAAGAATATCATTAAAAAACTAAATAATGAAGATGATGATTGGGTAGATGGTACTGAGCTGTTGACGCCTCTTATTCTCAATTATTTTACTAACTTATTTAGTACTTCAGAGGCAGTGGCGGAGCTTGCCAGGAATTATGGGGGGGCAAAACATAAAATATCTATATCTGGGGGGCAAAGTGCTAAAAAAATTCTCTTCTAAGCCTTGTAAAAAAATTCCTTCAATAATTCTCAAAAAGTTGGGGGGGCGGTGGCCCCCCCTGACTTGTACATAGCTCCGCTACTGTTCAGAGGTTCGGGTATTGACCCGAATGTTATGGAAAAAAATTCATGCGGAGTGGATGTGAATGGTATGATCTTGGGTCCTTTTGATGAGGATGAGAAGAAGGCAGTGTAGCATTGAGGGCCTAAAATCTCTTGAGCTAGATGGTCTCCAAGCGGTATTCTATAAAGAAAAAATATGTGACGGTTGTGGATAGGATATTATTCGGGAGGTGTTACAAGCTCATCACACCAGAAGGGTGGTACCATTGTGGTTCTCATCCCAAAGGTAGATGATCCAAAAATTTACCCAGCATCGTACAATAGATCTGTGCAATGTGATATGTAAGATCATCTCGAAGATGGTTGCTCATAGGCTCAAAGGAATTTTAGCTGAAGTTATTTCTCCGATGCAATGTGCCTTTGTGCCTGGGAGTCTAACTAGTGATAATGTTCTTGTGACCTATTAATGTGTTCACTCTATAAAGAACAAAATATGAGGGGCTATGTGGTCATGTGTTGTGAAGTTTGATATGCATAAAGCGTATGACAGGGTGGTGAATATTTTTCTGGAGAATATGATATGTAAGCTGGGTTTTGCGGGGAGATGGATTGAGCTTATGATGACTTGTGTAAGATCTGCAAGGTACCAGGTTCGGTTTAATTCTAAAGATACCGATATGTTTGTTCCTACTAGAGGTTTGCTAGGGATCCGCACTCTCCTTATTTGTTTCTTTTACGTGTGGAAGGTCTATCTAGTATTTTGTTAAATGAAGAAGTTGGTGGCATCGATGGGGTAAGAGTGTGCAGAAATGCACCATCTCACATCTACTTTTCTAGCTGATGATTTGATGATTCTAGTGAAAGCTGATATGGCTAATGCAACTTTCTTGCAACAAATTCTTGATACTTAGTGTGCTAAATCTAGAAAATTGGTGAGTGCAGCGATGTCAAGCATTCTCTTCTCTCCCAATACTAACGTGTTTACGAGAGCGGAGATTTGTGAGACTTTACATATTAATACGGAGGCCATCTCGGATAAATATCTTGGGCTAGCAACACTTGTAGGAACAGACAAAAGTGAATGCTTCCTAAACTTTGTAAAAAGGATTATCCAAAGAACTAATGTGGGAAAAATAAGCTTTTGTCCATTGATAGGAAATAAATACGTTGAAAGCGGTTGCCCAAGAAATCCCAATCTATGCTATGTTGGTATTTCAAATACCAAAAGAAGTATGGGTACATTTGGTTCTTTGCCAGCGCGAGCCTTGCCAAAATATTGGATCTCCCTTGAACGTATGGTGCTACTTTGGTGCGGAACCAAATAATTGGCAAGCCCCACTAGCCCATGCATGCAAGTGCCTTATTTCGCTAACACGTGGGCGAACCGGTAACGGCCGGATCGTTTGCCAAAATATTAGTTTCCAAATTTTGGTAGGACGCGTCATGGCAGCATCCAAAACATACCCTATGTAAACGTATGATGAATATTATCTCTCAGTTCTGCTGGAGAGATGATGAGAATAATAAACATATGCATTCGCTTGCATGGTGGAAGCTTTGCTACCCAAAGAAATAAGGTGGTATGGGATTTAGAGATTTCTAATCTTTTAATCTTGCAATGCTAACAAAGTAAGTTTGGAGACTGATTTTGGATCTAGGTTCACTATGTGCCCTAGTTATTACGGCAAAGTATTACCCTAACTCCTAAACCCTAGACAGAAATTTGGCTCAACGCTCACTTGGCGGAGTATATTAGCCAGACTAACTACTTTCAAAAGAGGTTATATTCGGAGGATTGGTACGAGAGAAGCAATTAATATTTGGACGGACCCTTGGATTTCGTCAAGTCATGATAGAGGAGTGGCGTCGCCAAGAAGTGGAGTAGTATATACGAAATACAAGAGCTGATTAGCCCGGTGACGTGTAATTGGGATGCACGACTCTATAGTGAAATGTTTAACGATGCTGATATTGGTTGTAAATTCCATATTCCGCTACATAATCAATGCTTCAGGACTTTATTTCTTAGGGTACGAATCATCATGGAAGATACGCAGTTCGATCATGTTATTATGGGAACACCAGTCTGGAGCCACGGCGCAATAATTGGGCTTACCGGGAACATCTGCTCAAAATCTATTTTGGAAAAATGATTAGGAAATTAATGTTAACAAGAAAAATTAAAATTTCATATGAAGAGCTCTCCATAGAAACACCCCTTTAAAAAGTATCTTGGCTAACCGTCAGGGGTTGGTCAGGATGGAGAATGTCCAATATGTAATCATGGAGCCGAGGACGTGTGTCATCTTCTGTTTCGGAAGAAATGATCGAAAGAAGCTATACTAGTTGAAAGATCAGGATCTATTCTGGAGCATATCCTACGGTTGAATGATAATGCTCTCCAAGGTTTTGACACGATAAATTTGAAGGAGGTGGCGTTGACAACTTGTTGGTAGTTATGGTGGATGCGACGCTGAGGCACCCATGATGAATATGTGCCGCCTTTGAATAAGTTTACGTTTTCTATACTAGCTCTAGTTGCTAATGCTACTAGGATTTGTGGACCACCCTTTGATTTCTCTCTGGTATCGCAGCCCTCTCGCAACATCGGCTTGACTGCTTCTACACGGTCTTGCTTCGGTGGCTGGCGGCCTTCCTAGTGCCTATGGGAACTTTGCAAGGTCGGTGCCAGGCCTTAGTCGTTGACATTCTTTCTATTCCAAGCATAGTTTAAAATAGCCGGCTATCTCATTTAACCGCGATTTTTTCGGAGGCTATAAAAGGCTATAGCTGGGTTATAGCGGGCTATTCCATTTAGCCTTTTTTTAAAATGGAATATTTCAGTCATATCTTACCAAAAGAAGAGGAAAACTATAACTCAAATACGATTCGTGATACAACTTATTCAACTATTCAAGGAAAAAAGTATTCAATTATTCAGCTCACAAGTTTTATCTAATTATATTGAATGCAAATTCGAAAAACAAGAAATAAAAAAGAGAAGAGAAATTCAAAATGCAGGAGGTTTAGAGGCTAAATTAGAGGCTAAATAAGGGCTAAATAGGGATATAGCCGGCTATTAGTGTTTTTTTTCTCATTTAGCCTATACCGTAAATGGCATGATTCCAAGCGCCACTAGGAGATGACGTGTGTTTTGGTTATGACCTAGCCCGAGCTCTAGGGGGTTGGTTTGGGGTCTAGGTGAAAGCTTTGTAGGATCTGTTATCACCAGAATTTGACCGAGTCAGAGGTGGGCCGCGATCAAGATGGGCTTGAAGAATATATATGGAAGAATATACGTGAATCGGCCTTATATGCAAAAGTTTGGGCTAGTTGGCCCGTGTATCTGTAATATAGTAGGATACGTGTCGGATTAGTTAGAGTTTGGCTCGTGCACGGTTGGGATTGTTCCCACGTTAGAAAGTCTACGGACTATAAATATGTATCTAGGGTTTATGAAATAAACAATAATCACGTTCACCACAAACCAATCTAGGCGCATCGCCAACTCCCTTGTCTCGAGGGTTTCTTCTGGGTAAGCATCATGCTGCCTAGATCGCATCTTGCGATCTAGGCAGTACAAGTTTATTCGTTGTTCATGCGTTGCTCGTACTGAAGCCTTTTTGATGGCGAGCAACGTAGTTATCTTAGACGTATTAGGGTTAGCATTGTTCTTCGTATCATATGCTGTCGTAGTGCAACCCTGAGACGTCTAGCCGCCCTTACACCTATCTTAGGTGTAGGGGCGGCACCCTGCTTGATCATTATTTAGTAGATCCGATCCGTTATGGTTGCTCCTTGTTCTTCAAGGATTAGTTTAATATCTACATAGTTAGGCCTTACAAAGGGTTGAAGGATCCAGCGGCGCGTAGGGTGTAGTTTGCTAGCCCTAGACAGGATGTTCCGGGGATCAACTTCGTGTTGGTTTTTAGGCCTTGTCTAGGATTGGCTTACTATTACCGTGCGTGGCCGCGAGGCTCAATCACGAGTAGGATGTTCCGATTATGCGGTGAAAACCCTAAATCGTAGTAGATCGCTTTAGCTTTATTCTGATCAAGCAGGACCACCATATATTCGTACACCTTGTGCGAATTATGGGTGGATCGGCTCTTTGAGCCGATTCACAGGACAACCTGAGAGCCGATCGAGGCTCGTATTTAATGTTTACGTGTATGCCATGCAGGGAACTAAGCGAGGCATCTCCATCACCTTCCTGACCAGGTATAGGTCAGGTGGCACGCCCTTGCATCAGCATCGGACGTGCGTGCCGGAGTCTTTGCGGTTCGTCGCTCGGAGGGACCAGGGCCAGCCGCAGTCCTGGGAGCCTCCCGGCTCTCCTGTGTTGCCCGTCGCTGCTCGCCGGTGGGTCTCTGACCGCAACACATTCTGGCACGCCCGGTGGGACGATCTTCGACATCAACCACATCGCCATCTACATTTGAGATGGCGGACGGCACTCCAGTCACGTACGAGGATCTGACCGAGGAGCTTAAGAAGAAGTATGACGAGGTCAAAGCGATCCTTGAAGCCGACCTCATCGGCTCTTTTCACAGAACCCGCTCACATGGTATCAGGTGGAAAGGGTTCTCCCCTGAAGGCGCGCTCGATGGAGTGGACCTGTCCGCCCCGTCAGAAGAACGCACCAGGTCCCTGCGCCAGGAGATTAACTACATGGTAGCTCACTCGCTGCACCGCCATTCTGAGAGCCTGGTGAACACTTTGGAGCGTGTCGCTCTTCGGGTGATCCAGGAAATCATGAGGCATCAGTACTCTCCGTCAGGACCAGCTCTCGGGACTTACCAAGGAGAGATGCCACTCCAGTCCCGTCCACCGCTGCCATTCGCGTTGGCAGCACCAGAAGTGCCGAATTCACCGGCATACGTCGTCTACAAGATCGGTGGTGACCCTAGCGACTACCAGTTCTTGCATGAGGCGCCTAAGGAGGTCCCTCACGGATACACGTGCACATACGTGCCAGACTGCAGTAACTGGGCACTCACAAACCAGACTGCAGCAGCAAGGACTTCTGGAAAAGCAGGAGGAACTTCAGCGACAGATCTTGAGAAGCAGACGTGGCTAGCTAAGTATGCCACTCCGACAAACCTCCAGAGCTCAGCTCCTGCAGTTGGCTCAGAGATGGAAAAGCAAGCATGGCTGGCTAAGTACGCCACTCCGGCGAATCTTCAGAGTTCAACTCCTGCAGCCAGCACCGCGGATCAAATCAGTACGATCCTGAGAGACCAGTTCGGCATGGTGCCGAAAAGGAGGACAATCGGCTATTCCAAGCCGTACCCCAACGAGTACGAGTTGATCCCGCTACCACCCAAATATCGGCTCCCTGATTTCTCCAAGTTTAATGGATCAGATGGTTCCAGCTCCATCGAGCATGTGAGCCGATATTTGGCACAGCTGGGCACGATCTCAGCGGCAGATGAACTGCGTGTGAGGTTCTTCGCACAGTCCCTCACAGGATCAGCTTTCGGGTGGTACACATCGCTGCCACCAGACTCAATCCGGACGTGGAAGCAGTTGGAAGAGCAGTTCCACATGCAGTATCACTCAGAGGCTTCCGAGGCCGGCATTGCCGATCTAGCACAAGTACGTCAGAAGCGTGGAGAAACTATGGCGGAATACGTCCAGCGCTTCAGACTTGTTAGGAACCGATGTTATTCGGCTCGCGTGACTGAAAAAGAAGCAGTCGAGTTGGCAGTGGTGGGCCTTGCATCACCAATCAAGGATATGGCCTCCCAAGCAGACTACCCTTCACTGGCGCACATGGTTCAGAAACTGTCGTTATATGAACAGCGCCACCCAGACTTGTACCAGGACAAATTCAAGCGTGCGGTAGTCCTGGTTGAGGCAGATGAAGACGAAGGCTCTGCGGGAGATCAAGAGGTAGCAGTGGCTGAATGGACTCGGGGGGCAACCCCGTGTCCTGCAAATGGGTTAAGCCACCAGGTCCGCCCAGAGGGTTTGATTTCGACGTAACTAAAACTGAGCAAATTTTTGACCTCTTACTTAAGGAGAAGCAGTTGAAGTTACCCGAAGGCCTCAAAATCCCCACGGTACAGGAGCTGAACGGAAAGCCATACTGCAAATGGCATAACTCGTTCTCCCATACCACCAACGACTGCAGGGTGTGGCGTCAGCAGATCCAAATGGTGATAGAACAAGGACGTCTAATTTTCAACCAGTACGCCATGAAGGTCGACACCCACCCCTTCCCCGCCGTTAACATGGTGGAGTGCACTTACCCTGGAGGGTGCCAGCCAGGATTCTCGTTCAACATCAACATGGTAGGACCTGGACACCACTCTGGTAAGGACGGAGACGAGGGCAGCTGCTCTCGTAGCAAAGACACAGAGGAGGCCGCTCCACGCGATCGGCTCCGTCACGATGGCAAGCGCTACATCACAGAGGGAGAAGTAAGGAATGTGAGATATCAGCGACCTCTCTCTGATCACCTCCTCAACAAGTACGTGAGTCAGTATGACCAACGCCGACGACCCAACGACGATGGTGAAAGAGATCGTCTGGCTAGGGACGCCAGGAGACATCGTCGGCATGATCGCGATGAGGAGGAATACGAGCGCCGTGCCAAGGAAAAGTCAAGGGAGCAAGACGACGAGGATAGGCACTGGGACTGTCCCTTCTTCAGACACTGCTGGGATTCAGGAATGAGCCGATTGCCTACAATCGGCAACTGCCCAGAATGTAAACAGAAGAGGGAGGATGCAGCTAACGTGTCCGTGTTCAAACGTCTAGGGCCTCTCCCGCCGCGGAACAAGCACGCTGAGTCCCCTCGGGAGGAAGATCTCGAGGATTTGGAAGACAATGAAGAAGAAGAAGACAGGTACCACCGGCCAAGGTGGTGCCCTGATGGACTCAGCCGTTCCCAAAAACGTAGGGTTCAGCGACTGCGTGGCTTGGAGGAAGCCGAAAGGTTATACCTGCACACGCTAAGGAAGGCGCGGCCCGACCTGGCCGCGAAAATTCAACGAACCCTGGATGAAGAGGGTCGACCACAAAAAATGGAGTGGCGCCCCAAGCAAAGGAAAGCCGATGATGAAACATCGGCTGGCACAAACATGGTGTTCATCCTTCCGACGGAGTTTAGTGCTCCAGGATTAGACGAGGCACCCGTGGCACAACTTGACTGCGGCCCACGGCCAGTTATCTTTGAGAAGCCACGAGAAAGAAGCTACAGACATCTGAAGGCCCTGTACTTGCGAGGTTATATCGATGGGAGGCCTGTCAACAAGATGCTAGTGGACACCGGAGCGGCAGTCAACATTATGCCATACTCCATGCTACGTCGGTTGGGACGCTCTAGCTCGGATCTGATCAAGACCAACGTGACATTGAGCGATTTCAACGGCCAAGCGTCTGACGCACAAGGTGTTCTGAACGTGGATCTGACCGTAGGAAGGAAAACCATCCCTACGACGTTCTTTATTGTCGATAGCAAGAGCACCTATGCTGTCCTGCTCGGAAGAGATTGGATCCACGCCAACTGTTGCATTCCATACACGATGCACCAATGTGTAATACAGTGGGATGGAGATCAGGTAGAGGTCGTCCAGGCAGATGACTCAGCCGAGATTTCAACGGCTGGCATGAGCGCTTGGGAAACAGCAGGCCAAGAGCCACTCTCAGGCATCAATTTGGACGACTGCGAGCGCATCGACGTGACAAAGGATGGGGTTAGGCTGGTCTTATCCATCGGCCTGACCGTGTAGCAAGAACAAACCGAGGAGCAAGTGTGGCGAGGCCGATCCTTGGGATCGGCCCCAAAGATCTATGGAGGAACATTACAAAACCTTCATTGAGCGATTCAATCGACATGGAGGCCGATTCCAGCAATCGGCCAAAATTATCCTCACCACACATTCTGCCTGTGTTCAACGTCGATCTAATGGGCAGCGGTTTTACGTCGGCTGATGAGAGTCAACATTAGTCCTAACGAAGCCGACGGTCAAATACAGTGCCTTGGCTAACTACAGAGCCGATATCTGCAGTTACCTGACAGATTCGGCTCGGGGGGGCACCTAATCAGATGAACATGTGGATACATGTGCAGTGAAATATTGGGGGCCGATAGAAAATCGGCCAGTAAAAAAAATTTCTCATGGTATACAGCCGATGTACGGACATCGACTTTAGAGCTAAGAAACAAAGCCGATGTACAGCCATCGACTCTAGTACAATTACCCAGGATCTACCCGCTGCATGTGCAAGACACGGATTTCGACCAAGTCGGTCTTCAGTTCAGCTTCGAAGCCTTCTGTTTCCTTGAGGGATTTCATGTATCTTCCTCAGCTGCAATGAGCCGATTTTTGTGCCCGAACCTTCTCTTCGTGGACTTCCAACCCTTTGCCCCAGAGCAGTACTGTCAGAAGTCAGTTTTGGTATGCAAGGCACCTTTTGCTCATTAAGTCGTTAGTGTTTTGTCTACAACATCGGCTTGCAGCGGAAGAAAAGGCGATCGATGGGGGCAGGTCTGGCTGACTCTGCATGGTGGCTGACTCAGAATGCCTGAGTTCAAAGCTTTTAGTCCGATATGTGCATCCTCACCGCTATTCTCGCCTTGACTGAGGCTCGGGGGGCGGCTGGCCTGCTAGTTGCTCTGTTTTTAGAAGCCGATTGGAGTGTCGTCGGCTGACCCTGCATCGTAACCTTCTTCGAAAGCGGTGAGTTGTTGCAGTAGAAGACTACTAGAGCTGCTGAAAGGGAAGCCGCCATCATCTACAGAGTCAGAACCGTCTCTGTTGCTGCGAAAAGATAGAGCAAGGCGCTATGTTCGGACAGTAAGGGGCAGTTAAGGATCACCTTCAGGCTGGGAACCATAGCGTGGGCTTTGGATGGTGCTGCCCATGGATTCATTGCAGTTGCGAACCTGCGCGATTGACATCTGAGGTTCGTATGGCCGTGGGTTTGATCTGTTCAAGTGGCGTTTTGGGGAATTGGGTTTTGCCCTTGCGGACAGGCCATAGATTACCATTTGGATAAACAATAGAGTTGGCTCTGCTCGCGTTTTCATGGCAAGGACCGGTGCGCTGCCATCGGCTCGTAATTTGTTGACTTATTTTAGCAATCGGTAAATTTGGTGAAAGGACAGAATCAGCTGAGAAGTTCTTCTTCATAATAAGAGGGGTTTTTTACAAAGGAAGAGCCGATTGCTCAAGAAAGGGAAAACAAAAGAAGAGCTGGTTGCTCAGGGGCTACTAGTCCTACTTTACTAGTCCTCGCTGGCCTCGTCGTCGGCATTGCTGCCATCGGCGCTGCTTCCGGAGAGTTCCTCGTCGCTGCTACCCCAGCCCTCGGCCGGAGCCTCTTCTTCCTCGTCATCATCATCATCCTCGCTGTCCGCCCAAGTGCGGAAGCGCTTTGCCGGCGGATACCCAGCGGAGGAGGAGGAATCATCCTCCTTTTCTTCTTCCTCGTCATCATCATCGTCCTCGCTGTCCGCCCAAGTGCGGGATCGCTTTGCCGGCGGATATCCGGCGGAGGAGGAGGAATCATCCTCCTCCTTTTCCTCTTCTTCCTCTACTTCTTCTCCTTCCTCCTCCCCGTCGGAGGAGGTGGGCTTCGCCCATGGGTGGAGGTCGTCTTCGCTTTCGCTCTTCAGCTCCCCTTCGATGAGGAACTTGAGGTCGTCTTCCCCATCGGTCAGAGGTAGGTCACCATCTGACCCGACGAGCCCTTCGGGTGGGCCGTCTGGCACATGATCAAAGTTCCACTCCTGCTCGCTCGAGGAGGAAGACTGGAGGGAGAGGCCTGAGGAGATGGAGGAAGAGGATGACATTGCTGCAGGGGAAGAGGGTTTTTTAGGTGCCGATAGCCGGAACAGGGCAAGGGGATGAAGTGGCGAACCATGCGGCGCAGTTAAATAAAGGGGATATAGTGGAGATTCAATGCCACAGCAGTTTCCGAGGAGGTGGTGCCCAAGAAAAAAAACAACAAAACTGCCAAGTCACGCGAAGAAGTTGAGAAGGCAAGGCATCATGATGAAGGATACTGCAACGGTTCTGCCACGACATGACCCGATGACGAAAAGCAGAGTGATTTTGGAATTATCAATTCCAAAACCAGGGGGGCATGTATTATCACCAGAATTTGACCGAGTCAGAGGTGGGCCGCGATCAAGATGGGCTTGAAGAATATATATGGAAGAATATACGTGAATCGGCCTTATATGCAAAAGTTTGGGCTAGTTGGCCCGTGTATCTGTAATATAGTAGGATACGTGTCGGATTAGTTAGAGTTTGGCTCGTGCACGGTTGGGATTGTTCCCACGTTAGAAAGTCTACGGACTATAAATATGTATCTAGGGTTTATGAAATAAACAACAATCACGTTCACCACAAACCAATCTAGGCGCATCGCCAACTCCCTTGTCTCGAGGATTTCTTCTGGGTAAGCATCATGCTGCCTAGATCGCATCTTGCGATCTAGGCAGTACAAGTTTATTCGCTGTTCATGCGTTGCTCGTACTGAAGCCTTTTTGATGGCGAGCAACGTAGTTATCTTAGACGTGTTAGGGTTAGCATTGTTCTTCGTATCATATGCTGTCGTAGTGCAACCCTGAGACGTCTAGCCGCCCTTACACCTATCTTAGGTGTAGGGGCGGCACCCCGCTTGATCATTATTTAGTAGATCCGATCCGTTATGGTTGCTCCTTATTCTTCAAGGATTAGTTTAATATCTGCATAGTTAGGCCTTACAAAGGGTTGAAGGATCCAGCGGCGCGTAGGGTGTAGTTTGCTAGCCCTAGACAGGATATTCCGGGGATCAACTTCGTGTTGGTTTTTAGGCCTTGTCTAGGATTGGCTTACTATCACCGTGCGTGGCCGCGAGGCTCAATCACGAGTAGGATGTTCCGATTATGCGGTGAAAACCCTAAATCGTAGTAGATCGCTTTAGCTTTATTCTGATCAAGCAGGACCACCATATATTCGTACACCTTGTGCGAATCATGGGTGGATCGGCTCTTTGAGCCGATTCACAGGACAACCTGAGAGCCGATCGAGGCTCGTATTTAATGTTTACGTGTATGCCATGCAGGGAACTAAGCGAGGCATCTCCATCACCTTCCTGACCAGGTATAGGTCAGGTGGCACGCCCTTGCATCAGCATCGGACGTGCGTGCCGAAGTCTTTGCGAGCCGTCGCTCGGAGGGACCAGGGCCAGCCGTAGTCCTGGGAGCCTCCCGGCTCTCCTGTGTTGCCCGTCGCTGCTCGCCGGTGGGTCTCTGACCGCAACAGGATCTCGGCGTCTGCCGACGATGATGCCGCGCTCTCACGCCATGCACATTTTTTTGAGGAGGCGTCGCAAGACCCCTTCTTCTTTGGATCCTCAAGTTATGCTAGGGTGACGGCCCGTCGTCAAGTTCCTGTGCGATGGAGGCTTGTTTGCGTGGACTTGGCAATAGAAGACAAGGCTCCGTCAACCTAGTTTAATATGACGCTTCAAGTGGCGTTTATTTTCGTGTTATATCTTCCATTGTTGGTTTTAGTGTGCGTTTTACGCGTGTATGTTAACTCTTTTAGCTGGTTGATGGCTTCGTGAATCTAAATCAGGCTCATTTCAAGACTTTGCTAAGAAAAAGAAAGAGTCACTACTCTGCTCTGTTGCTACATACAGAAATCACCAACCATAAACATCAACCGATCAAGACCAAATCGGATACTAGAGGTCTTGTAATTATTAGACGGGTGCACAGTAATCAGCATTGAATATTGGAATGGCGACGGGAATTTACTCTCGCGTGCGCAAACATTCGACCCCACCCATCCCTCAAAAAAAAAAAACATTCGACCCCACCCACGGCGCCGATGACGTGATGGCACAGACTCTCACGCACGGACGGACTAACGGAAAACAAGGCTTTCTCTTCTTCTCTTCCAAGCCAAGCCAAAAAAACGGCGCAGCCGCCACCGATTTCATCTCACCTCACCACGCCCAGCCCTGAATAAATGCCTTCCATCCTAAGCAATGCCACCGATTTCCGCATCTGCTCCCACCATGCCCTGAATAGGACTAGTAACTGCCGCAGATTTCCGTGTCCGCGGCGCCGCGCCGTGCCGCCACTGTACAAGGAGACGACGCCGGCGGCCGTAATCCCGGCCCCGGAGCGTGCGGCGGCGGCGGGGAGCAGCGGACCTTCCGGCTCCGCGGACTGCAGGTGCGCGCGCCCCTGCCCTCCCTAGATCCTCGCGTATCTGCGTCGCGCCGTGATCCTGCTCCTGTTCTGCTCTGCCTCTGTCTCTGCCTCTGCGCACCGGCGGCCGCCTATCGCCCGCCCCACGCCGTGACCCCTGCCATCTTCCTGTCCCGCTCCGCCCCGCCCCATCGCCCTACCCCCGCCCTAGTTCTCCACCTACTGCCCAATCTCACCGCCGAGTTCAATCCGTGATTTAATCGCCGCAGGTTCTCATCGTATATTATACCGTTTTCTTCCTTTTGGCACAGTACTGCGGTTAGTTCCCATCAAACAGAGTTGCTGAAATTGAAATGTATACCTCCTGGGTTGTTGCAAGTTACAAGGACGAGTATCAGTGGATGCCCTGATGCCCGTCTAAATTTTTAGATTAGTAAGGCTAACTATTGTTCCATGCATGTTTGATGTTGACCGGTCTACCAATTGTGTTCACTCACAGTGGCTTGCCGATATACTATGAACAGATTCTAACATTCGGGGTCGCTTGACACAAAAGCACTAGAAAATTACTTGGTTGGGCCAAAATAATTTATGTTCATGAATTCTTCCCCGAAATATATATTGATGCTAATGTGTTGGTGCTTTTTATATGAACACCAGTATGTTTTAAATTCGTATCTTCATCCTTGTGTATGTGTGAGTTTAACTAGAGTCACTTACCTTCATGAATTGATACATTCAGCCCGAAATATATCCTTTGGTGCTAATGTATTGATACTTTTTGTATGAACACCAGTATATTTAAAATTCGTATATTCATCCTTGTGTATCTCTGAAAAAAAACATGGATCAGGTTAATTTATGCCACAAATAGGCTACCATGATGAAATGCAAGTGTGATCCCAAATCCAATTAAGTGAAACCTCTTTTAGATACAACGCTTGAGAAACAATGCACTGGGATAGTGGTATCTAAATTTGTACCACGTCCTGGAAAAGCCCGCCAAGGTGACGAATGGTCTACTGTAACATTGATGATGTATCGTATTCCATTGGATTGTCTCGCCATTTTTCACTCTCGCTACTCTTTGACTTTGCTATAGTTGCGCATGGTCTTGGATGACTTTGATTCGAATACTACAGAATCAAGCTTGCGGTTGTTGTGATACATTTGCAGCTTGATTTACTAGTGTTACACATGACCTGTTGTTACTAGATCGTTTTTGATTTAGCGCTTTATCATATTCGAACATGGTGCGATGTGAACAAATATCGTTTATGATTTAGTGCTTTATCATATTCTAACACCCCTTGTATTTTTTTTTTGGTAATACCTTCAGATTGGCTGGACATGGATCTAATTCTTCCATTTGAAATTGGAGATTTCGCAGAATCAAAGACCTTTGTTGAAGGTTTCAGAGGTGCATGGTTTCGCTCCAAGGTGGGATGTCTAATTTATATTAGTACTTGTATGATTTCATGGTTCAAAAAACGTAACTAAGTGTTGAGCAATGGCAAAACACTTTGCTTAGGCCCTAAGCGGCTACTTAAGCGCTGACAAGGCCCATTAGCGCAGTTTAGGGCATACGAGACTCATGCTAACGATCTCTTTCCTCCTACAGAGCTGGCCTAGTGAGGCACACTATCGAACCCTAGTCCTCTAACCCAATCCGAACTATTTATCATTTCTAATCTGAGTTGTCCATCTACACTGTTATCTCTTTTTCCCACGTCTTCACTTTCACGCACACATGCACAGCAAAAAAGGTGGCACTACCGGCGTAGCCCCTTCCCTGCCTCCGCCATCTCTCCTTCCTCGGAGCAAACACCACTCTCCTCTACTTCTCTGCTCCTGGATGCCCAGAATTGCTTCCCTATTTTCTATCTGTACGGTTCCGTGCAAAACACTTAAGCTTCAGTTCCCCTGAGCGTGCCTCACTGCTCGCTTAGCGCCTTTTTAACCTTGGATTTCAGTAATTCAGGAAGCAAATAACTACTCTCCCTGTATGCATTTCCGCATCAAAATGGTCTCTAAAGTAGAAGGTTGACCAATAATTTTTATTGTTATATATTTACCTGGCTAAACAATTTCTATCTGTACGGTTCCGTGCAAAACACTTGAGCTTCAGTTCCCCTGAGCGTGCCTCACTGCTCGCTTAGCGCCTTTTTAACCTTGGATTTCAGTAATTCAGGAAGCAAATAACTACTCTCCCTGCATTTGTTTCCACGTCAAAATGGTCTCTAAAGTAGAAGGTTGACCAATTATATTTATTGCTATATATTTACCCGGCTAAACAAAATTGTAATACCATAAGTACTTTGTGAGACAAATGTGCCATGATTCTTATGTGTTCAATCCAAATATTTAGAGGAGAATGTATTTCCCTAGTGGTAGCAGAGTGCACATGCCTCTTATTCTTTGTGCACTTGTAATACTTGAGCTAATTCCTCACACCATTTCCCTCTACTTGTTGTTATAGTGAAACTCGTGGGTACGCTAGCATCAGAAAGTGTCGTTGTATGTGGATGGAAATAGCGACATATGGATATCTATACAAACTCGGTTGCCCTACGACTGGATCCAAACAACACAAGGTTGAGAGGGTCAAGATAGGTTCTTAGGATATCACTACAATACTCTCTGGGTAACTACCTCATTCTCTTTATAGAATCTTCTGCACGAACTAGGTCAAAGAGACTACGGTTATAAATGGTCCCAAGTGTGGTTTATATAGGTCTAGAGCCTGCAGCCCCAATAGCACCCCCAATAGGCCTATTGGGGTGCGTGCTACATTTTGGGCTCACACCGGTGGCCCCCATAATCCACCGGCACAGTTTGGAGCCCAATAAAACTTCTGCCAACCCCATGCCGGCCCCTACGCACAAGGGCCGATGGGGAGTGCCGACACCTACCGCCACATTGGATATTGCTCGCGGGTCCTGCTGGCAGCCTCACACGCCCAAAACCCTATTCTATTCCCCAATTCCCATCAGCCTTCGTGGGAGGGAAAAATGAAGGGCAGGATCTTAGACCATTGCTTATGGATTTGGATCATGGAATAGGGTGGACCTGAACTCTTTACTTCTCCAGTTCTTTATCCTTGTGGGGCATCTTTCTTCTAGGATTTTATTTTATTTCTGAACTTTATTTAGTCTTTGGTCATGTACTCATGTGCGCGGTCCAGTGGGGCATGTTCCAATAAAGGTAGCCACGGGCCTCCGCACACATTTTCCCCACAATTTTGGATAATAGTTACTCACCAGGCTTACTTCCTCCCCAGAGTTGTGGGTCATATGCAGACACCTCCCTCGTGGAGCCTCCTTAGGTCTTTATCAGGTGGCACCTCGCTCTTTGGACCTACACCTATCTTCAGCCTTCCTCCAGCCGGTGGAACTTTCATACTATGCCTTTGAGCTGAACTTTATCTTATATTTAGTAATAGCTGAAGTGATCACTAAAAGATGACCGAGTAACAACAGTTGTCCTCTTGAAGGCTGATAATAAGTACACATTTTTTCTTACTAAGTTGTTTCCGAGTAGAGTACGTTGTTTAATGTATCGACCTTCACCTTACTGTGAACTAATCATCTTAAGGCTCATGACTCATAGTTCACTTGTTTAAATATCAGAAAATCATAATGAAATCCACACAGCTAGCACACTGACAAGTATTTTGCGAGAATAAAACTCGTGACCATTTGCCTCTGTGTGGACAAAGGTCTATGCTACACTTCCGGGTTATTTTACTGCTGGGTGCAAGTAAAGGCAATAGAGAAGTTTGGTTGAATCTTGTGTACTTGAATACATAATGCAAAATATAGATGATAAAGATTTCTTGCCAGTATAATTTGTTGGTGTGCTACTACTTTCATAGTAACAGTAAAAAAAACATAAGCTCTTACCGCTTCACCATGATCTCATGGACTATAGACAAAACACTTCCCTTTACTCATTCCAAAGTAAGGCGTGGGACTTTACTAACACATATTGCATTATTTTTCAGATAAATGATATGCGTGTCACAGAATCTGGGCACCTTGAGTATTACTTGGAGTATATTGACTATACTGAAGAAGGTAACCTTATCTTTATACTAGCCCTATTCTCTCTTGTGCAACCTTTTCTTTTGCATATCCTTTGGTTGTTTGAAGAGAGATTGTGAAGGAACTACATGCAATAAATCAATTTGACGACCCATTCTTGAACTCTTAGCTTAAGGATATGGTGGCCCAAGCACCATGGTTTTCATTTTGGTAGATATAATTTGTACTTCAAACATTGGAATTATCCTGTATGCACCACTCAGGCATGGAGGCAGCTGCTATATTTTATATTATGCACGCGATTCTTGCAAGTGGACTTTCTAATTACACACTTCTATTTATATCAGAGGAATACCCAACATTTAAACAAGAACATGTTATGTATGGAAATGATTTTCTTTAGTTTTTTTTTCAATCTAGAAATATGCCCACATGTTAAGTTATGTTACTTAACTTTTTTCTGTGTAGTGCCCCCAGTCCAGCTGGAATTATACAATATATAATCAAGAAACATCACTGTTCTAAATATCTTATAATATTTTTTCCAGCTTTTAGTCGATCATGTATGATGTCTAGCAAATACTGTTTTACCTCTAATGCGATAGATCATGCAGCACTTGAAAAACCATGTGATCCCTCCCTTTATATCTCCCCAAAAATGGAGCATACTGTACATATCAGAATTGACGAGTTTGGTTTTGAGCAGGAAATTGCGAAGCATATACTCTAATCTACAGAGCTAGTAAAAACATGGAAACATCTAATATGACTATACCTTGCATTTAAATTTACCCGACAACTCATCAATCAGTGCACCATTTGTCCAGTACCCTACAAAGCATGTGCTTTCTTGCCCAAATGTTGGTCTTGACTGGAGGGGGGCAGTTAAGTTGCTTCCTGTAAGTATGGCAAAAATTCTTGTCATGATCAGTTTTACCCTTATACTGGTGGCTAGACACCAGCAGATCTTGGAACACTTGAATCTGATCAAGACTATGAACATTGATTCTCTGTACACCTCATATAGTTACTCCTCATGACCTTCCTTTGCAGCCAACGAATGGGTTCGAGTCTTTCAAAAGAACCCTTTCAACTCAGCATGCCAGAAAAGGAAATCAAGTGCGGGTAGTCAAATCATGTTGCGTCCTCCCTTTCCTAAGTGGTATAGGGGAGATCAAGTTCCTAAGGACTTCCCAAAGAGCAAGCTGATAGCCAGTGTTCACGATACCTGGAAAGTAGGTGATTCAGTTGAATGGCTGTGTGAAGATTGTTACTGGACTGCAAAAGTTGTTAGGTTGATCAGTGAAGATGTGGCTGAGGTAAACACTTAATAATTTGCTGTTTAAGCCAGGAATTTGTTCTTGCCCATATTGACTTTCTTGTTGTTCACTGTTATCATAGACCACTATGTTTCGTGAATCTGTCCTATCGATACTTCAGTTAAGTTCTTTTGCTTGTTACCTGGTGGTCCAATGGTGTTATGGGCTGGTAGTCGTGTAGTGCACAATCAACTTTCTTGATGATGAAGATGACACACTGATAAAATCCCATCATAAGAATTTCCAAGTTCTGTGCAACGATTAAAATTTGAAGTGGGACAAATTATGCTATCATTTAATCACCATGTTTTCATGCTGATTATATGTTTTCTGGCCAAGATTATAACAAAATTTACCAGAGATAAATACTCACATTTTCCTGCTTGACATTTTTCTACAGGTGGTTCTGTTCGAACCTCCCATAGGTGAAGGTGGCCCCCCTCATGCCGCTAACCATAAGGACCTGAGGCCCGCGCTTGATTGGTCTATCATTGAAGGTTGGACTGTACCTCTTTCGGCGGTAAGTTTCTAATGCCCAAGGTCTAGCTTCTAAATACATTTTGCTAACTCATATTTGTCGTAGGGTGTTGAGGGTGATTCTTGACCAGTTTGGGTTGGTTTATTGAATTTAGCGGATTCTTTTATATATTCCTCAAATAAAACTTAATTTATTGTCTATTTTTGTGGACATCTTATAGTGTATCTATTTATGGTGTCAGGTAAATGGAAAAAGCTGGCATGCTGCTCGTCTGATTCATCCTACTGGTACTGCTGATCTTTTGTGGATATTATATTGCTATAAATCTATAATGCACATTAGGAAACTTTGGTCAAATGAAATTTCATGTTGGATTGGAGTTTTCAGTACTGAACATAATTCTAGAGAGCGAAGATCATAAGTTGGAAAGTAACAAACATTAAGCCACACTGAATCATTATATTTTCAAGACAACAAGTACATTATCATGAGGAAATTAGAGGAAACACAAGGATGACTTTTCAGGCTAGCTGAATTACATAGATTAAGAGAGTTACTCTGTCTCTAGACATTGATCTAGGTGTTGAAACTTGAAAATTAAAAGGCAATAGGTTAATGTGCCATGTGGTCTTTCTACTTTCCTTTAAGTGAGCTGTCCTAATGTTTTGACTAACAAATTAGTAATCAGCCATATTATTGACCACATTATCCAAATAACTACTCGCATGGGTAGCTACGTACCCCTGCATTATACCAATATTCAAGCCATATTAACTTGTTTTAGCTTGGTTTCTTAGTAGAACACATATTTCTGGTGTACAAAAGCGGTTTCAAAATTTTGATATGAATATTTTCTTTGGTCCAAGTCAACTCACCAACGTATTTGCGTTGACTTTTTGAATAGGAGTTGACTTTGACAAAGAAAAGTTCAAACCAAAATTTGGAAACCACTTTTGTACACCAGAATTCCACGTTCTACTAGGAAAACAAGCTAATACAAGTTAATATGGCTTGATATTGGTATAATGCAGGGGTGCGTAGCTACTAGCTACCCATGCGGGTAGTGGGTCTTTTCCCGTATCCAAAAATCTGGAATCTTAGTTCTAGTTACTTTGTTATCTGAGCACAGCTCTGATATTTGATTAATCCAATTCAGTGAAGTGTATTAGTTTTCTTGTCACTTTCCATGTACGTATGTGAAGAAATAAAGGACGTCACAGTGATGTTAGTCCCTGAAAACTTACCATCTTCGCTATTCCCTTGATGCAGATATAGAAGAGAGCAACACAGATGAAGAGGAAGCTCAGGAAAATTTGAGGCTGACCTCGACACACAAATCATCAGATCATAGTCAACAAGGTACCCACAGTTCCAGTAAGCGACAGCTACCTCTGTCAGAGGTTGTTGAGCTGCAGCCTCCTGACACTGTCAAAGGTACCACAGCAGAACCGAGCAGGCCCTCGAACGAAACCAGAGCCCGCCGGTACCCCTTACGAGCCCGGAAGCTTGTGAAGAACGCACAGGTGCAGCAGAAATAAGCTTGCAACTCTGCACTTCATGCCACCCCCGTGGGATCGTGGCTGTTACGGGATAATAGTTGATACGCATGGCTCTTGATAGTGTCGAGCAGATGTTCGATTGGTGTCTTTGCAAAATCTGCCACATTGGCGGCTTACGAGGACTCTTGTCGCAGCAGTTCTGATCGGAGTGTCTAGAGCATGATCCATGGATTGGCTGTTGTTCTGATGAGAGTGTCAGGATCAGATATGTCACACCAGGAACCCGTAAGGAAAAACAGAACCTCCTAGTTTTCTTCAAATTGAACATAAGCGGAGGAAGACAGGGGGCAAAGTTAGAAAAATATCATGTCGTTGCCTGGAATTTTGGTAGGAAGTTGGTGCAAGGACTATAGGATGTGGGCATTTTTGATATCTGGTGCCAATACATTAGGTTAGACAATCCACCAATGCATGAACAGTTGTTGATCAATGGATCATATATATCAGTGGTCTTGGTTTTATCATGACTTCTCGGTCTTTTGGGGGGAAACAAATTGACCAAAGTTCATCGTGAAAAGAACTATGATGCACTAGTTCCACAATAGCACATCTCTTGATTTTTCTTCACTTGTCACAAGCAACTCTCTCTCCCTCCCTCTCTAAGCGGTTCTAAGCTTGATATCGGCTATGAAACGAACAATTAATCATAAGATGCTGACATGTGGGACGCCATGAAGACTGTTTGAGCAACTAAAAACTGCAAGACAACTTTTGGACAACTTGACAGTAAGCATAGCATATTATGATGCAAAACATTCCAATGCAACACATGATAGATCCAAGACAGGGGTTATAACTCTCTCAAAAGCGAACAAAGGTTATGATTGTCTGAAAATGGCAAGCCAAGCGGTAAATGTAAACGTATCACCTTCATGAACCAGAAATCGCAACGGAAAGACAAAAACAGTCATCAAGATAAGAGGACGAGTAAACACTCAGTGTCTTCGTCTCAGTGGTCTCCTCGAGGGCTTAGGCATACCGGTGATCTGAAATGAACCAGAGTTGTTAGAATTGTGCACACAATTTATTGAACTATGAATGCTGGTTAGTGACCCGGATACAGACTATTAAAAGGTGAAACGATGACAGGCAAAGCCCTGCAAAGGTAAAGCTAAGGAAAACAGTGAGAAGAAATAAATCGTATGTATAATTTTTCTTTTACAATCAATATCACATATGCAAATAATAGAGATACATGAGCTGTCTCCAGAAATTACAAAATAAAATCTAAAAAGTAAATTTTTGAGGTTTTCAAATATTTTTCTTCCATAAAGTAATCTTATATTTTCTAGAAGGCAGACGCAAATACCAAAATACAAACCTGTAAATACCAACGAAGGTTATTCAATAATTTTAGTTTGAGCCACAATGTCATGGCAAAATAACCGGACAACTTTATCAACATCATTGGGGAGCCGAGAGTACGAATCACCATTGGTATTTTTGTAAACAATGTTTGAGTTTCAGTATATAATTGTGTCTTTTTCTACTTGAAAGAAAATTATTGTGGCTTCTGTTTGCACACGTTCAATCACTGAAAACAAATGCGACGGTTTCGTAAGATGAGTCTTAGTTTTCATATATGCCAGTGTGCTTTCATGTATCTTATACTACCTTTTGAATCTTGAGGCTTGTCAAACTTGAAGAAAAAATCACTTGTTGTTTCAAACTTGAGTTTCCGTCAAGGTAAAGTGCAAACGTCCACAAAAATTATGCTTCAATGGCTCACTCCTTGCTTTTCCGTTCTTCCACAATTAAGAGATAGTAAAACGAATATGTATATAGTCGTGTTTCGCTAAAAATAGCTGGTAGCTGATATACCTTCTTTTTGGCTTAGACTGCAGCTCCAAAACAGGCATCAAATTAATTCCTCTGAACATTTGTAGTAACTGTTTGTTCCTTTTTTATCTGTAGAAAATCATTGCATGTCAATGCTAAATGGGCCACTCTCCGTCAGAAACGGAATTCCAGTGAGTGCAGAAGATCTGGAAGTTGGGTCAGGCCTGTACCATCAATTGTATATCAAAATAATGAGGAAAGTCTGGAAGTATCTTGCAACTGGACAAATTCAAACAAGTCCGGTAGCATCTTATTACCGTATAAACTCTGACGAGTCATGTTTTGGCAATATGCCAGTCACCAAGACGTAGCAATACAAACTTTATTTTTATGAGTTTATGTGTATCCATCCAGCATCTTCGCTTAATGTCCCTCTACTTCTCTCTCTTACTATATATATTCATGTTCCTTTTTTTACTTTGTAATTCTTTTGAATTGTAGCTTAACAATTGTCAAATTCATTCAAATTTACATGTTATTATATTTCCATGAACGTCGGTTTATGGCCCCTTCCATTGGTGTGGTGTGTCGTCATTCCTGCAGCAACACGCGGAGTATCATCTAGTTGTTGAAGACATGAACACGTAAACAACCTCCTCTCAATAACCTACCGCATACAATGTTCTGGCATCATTTATACACATAAATAAATTCAGAAAACAAGGGTACACATACATCTAGCACATGGATTATTACTTAGGGATTTCTATTTTCGTGCCCTCGGGTCCTTAGTTGTGCTCAGTTTTCCCCAGCTCCTTAGTTTTTCCTCAGTTTTCCCCAAGTGCTTGTTTGAAACCCGCAGAAGCAGCTCAGACGGCAGGATTCCCGTTAAGTTGACCGCTCCGTGCTGACGTGTGGGGCCGCGTCGTGTGGGCCCGCGTCGCGTGGGGCTGGTAGAAAGGGACCGCGTGGGACAGGACGAGATAGCGTTTGGTTGCACGTGAGCAGGAGCTGGGTTTTGTCTCTCTCGGCCATTGGCATTTCCCTTTTAAGAGTACCTTTTCTGCCTCCTTCTCTCTGCCTTTTTTCACCTAATTAGTATCAAATCTAGAGAAGCTTGCATTTCTGTCTTTCTTCAATTATTATTTGTGCATTTTGGCCCTCGTTGTTTGCCCAATATGGCAGCAAATCTAGTAGGGAGCCCAATCTAGTACTCCATCTGGTTCATATGTATGTAGTTAAATCTAGAAGCAAATCTACAGGGAATGTACGATAAATTCACAAGGTCATATAGTAGAATAGGGATAGATAATATAGATAATAAGTTGCATTCAGCAGCCAAACATAGTAGGGTTCGAGGTTCTTCACAGCAGTACAACACCATCATACTAACAACATAACAACGAGGGATCCCTAGCTAACAACAAAGGGATCCCAACAACAAAATGGAGGAGGCAGCAGCAGCACACGTCCAGGACTCCGCCTACCCCATCTGCCTCTGCCTCCACTTGTTGCTCCCCTTGGGAGCCTTGGGCTTGAGCGAAGGCATGCGCCCGCCGGAGATCTCCACCCGCTGGATGCTGCGGAGGTGCATGCCGAGCGCCAAGTGCTTGGCGCGGAAGGAGTTGGGGTTCACCGACGCGCCGACCTTGGGGTTGGTGTGGCCGATGTTCTCGGCATGCGTGAGGAGGCAATTGAAGTCAGTGCCGCCGAGCCTCCTAGTGCAGAAGGGGCAGCTGTAGACACCCTTGGCGATGGCGAGGTAGGAGACGTACTGGCCGACCTGCAGCCTCCGCAGCACCTGGCAAGTCTTGACGTCATGGTGCTCGTCGTCGCTGCCGACGTCGCTGCCAGACAGTTGATCCATATCAAACGGGAATTTATTAGTGAATGAGTTGCAACGATGTCTAACGTGCATGATAACAAAGTTAGGAAAATCAGAGGCAGCCTCAGTTAGAGTGGACATGATTATATGTCTACAGGGACGGTGTAAGCGAACCAAAGCTCATGCACAACAGATTTGTACACAGAAATGGTTCGCTGAACCCTCCCTGTAAAAATCTGTGCCCACCGATTCATCATAGGCAAAGAAACAGATTCCACATCTGAACTTGAACACATTCCAGATTATTTGCAAAATTAAACGGTTGATATCTTTTGATTCGTGCATAAAATAACTGATTGAGATCCTATGATTACTTGCATAAATTAACTGATTGAGATCCCATTATTACTTGCATAAATTAACCGAACGGCCGAACCCCAAATCTTAAACGAAATCAAGGAGGGATCAAAGCAAAATGGAATAAAATCGGCGCAAATATTAGCCCAATACTCATCCATCCACAGATCCATCTACACCAGCACAAATAGGGTTCAAAAAGGAAGCAAACCGTAGTTACCTCGTTCCATGGGTCCTCCATGGAGGTGTCGTAGGGGTTCGGGGGCGGGACGTACGGCACCGGCTCGTAGGGGTCATATCCCGGCGGGATCTGACCGCGACCGGCGGCAGCAGCCTCCGATGCACCGGCGGAGGCGGCGGCGACGTCCGTTGAGGGTACGGCGTCGAAGAGGGAGGCGTCGCGCTTGGAGCCGACGGCGCCGTGGACGATGGGATTGGCATTCTCCTTGTCCATCTCGCTGGCATAGGAGAGGGAGAGGTAGAGGGTTTTTTGCTTTGGAGAAGATGATGGGACGTGAGAGAGGCGGCGTTGCGTAGGCGAGTGAGAGTGACAGAGATAGTGGGAGGAGGCGTCTATAAAGGCAAGGGGTGGTTAATGTGACCCGCGTCCTACGCGTCCACCGCTGCACGTCTGCACGTCTTGGACTTCTGCAATGCGCCACGCGTCCACGATTGCACGTCTTCGACTTCTGCACCGCGACCGGCGTCTACGCTTCAACAATTGCACGTCTTTCATTTCTGCACCGCAACACGCGTCCTCGAGTCTAACCCTGGAAATTTAGATATACTCAGGTATAACCTCGAGTATTATACTAGCATTTTTTGTGTGCTCAGTTTTCCCCTTGAGTGCTAATACTGGCTAGTGCAATATGCTCAGTTTTACCCTCAATTAGCTGGTCAACAGACAGTCAACAAATGGGATTAACTAGTTAAATGAGTCATTTAATGTGCAAAAAATTCCGAAAAATAGTGGCACATACTCATGGAGTCTTTACCACAAATTGCCAGTTCTCAAAACATAGATAAGTCATAGATAAATCAAGTTTTACCACAAATTGCCACTTCTCAAAGGCCTTCTCAAATCACCTAGTAGCTATGAAGGTGCATGGTTTTCCACAATAAGCCCTTCCCAAAACAGCTTTCCCCAAAACATACTTCGTCTAAATGAGGCCACAATTCTCACACTCATGTATATTTGTATTGCAAATAGTTTGAGATAGGCCAAGATGGGTTTTATTGTACAAAACACGCATTTTCCATTTTTTAAATCTCATATTTGAATCCCTTAGTCTGTTTATTACATAGGTGCCCTTGGTTTATTGATACTACTCAGTTTTGCCCTCTCCCTCCACAAATTCTCTCACACGTGCAACATTACCCTGATTGGTCTAGCCCATGTCACGCGGATCGTGCCCGCTGACCGTTGATCGTATGATCTAACGGGCAGGATAACCCCTCTCTCTCTCTGTTGGCGGTTACCTTCCACTCTCTAAGTATGCTAAAGGGCGGTTTTCTGTATTTATTTTCACGCGCTAAAAATTATAAACTCTTTTAGGCATTACTTTTCACGCAAAAAATAATAAACCATCACCGATTTGTTGTAGCCATAAATTTTCACGCAAAAAATGATAAAACATCACCGATTTATTGTAGCCATTAATTTTCACGAAAATCCCAAATGATAAACCATCACCGATTTGTTGTAGCCATTAATTTTCACGCAAAAAATGATAAACCATCACCGATTTGTTGTATTCATTACTTTTCACGCAAAAAATGATAAACCATCACCGATTTCTTGTAGCCATTACTATTCACGGTAAAAAAGATAAACGAACCAATCTATCTATCTCTGTATTTGAAGTTTGGAAGGGTTCACCATATAGTTATGTTAACTTTCGAGGTTTTGACCTGAAAACAAATGGGTATTATAAAGGGAAATAAAAGTTCAAAAAAATGTAAAAACGAACAACACCTATCTTTGTATAGAAGATCGTCTGCATGATTTTTGAGGTCATTTAGAGAAGGTAGAAAAAAATCCCTTTTGAGAAGGTCGAAAAAACCTAACTTGTTACAAAAGCTGGTTTCAGTGAGACCTAACCAAATTTGGCATACATTATGCCATATCTATAACAACAAGGAATATCTAAAAGGGAAAGTTTCACAAAATTTGAAATTTATGGCGAAAATGATGCCATACATGATGCTGTTTTTCGAGGTTTTGACCTGAAAATCAATTGGATATTATAAAGGGAAATAAAAAGTTCGAAAAATATAAAAACGAAACAATCTATCTATCTATGTATAGAAGATCAGCTGTATGAAATTTGAGGTCATTTAGAGAAGGTAGAATAAATCACCTTGTTAGAAAAGCTGGTTTCAGTGAGACAAAACGGCATGCGTTTAAGCAAAGTGATTTTTTCGAACATCTCCAAATGATCCCAAATTTGCCATACATGATGCCATACGTGTAACAACAAGGAACCCTATCTAAAAAGTGTCAAAAAAGTTTGCCCAACCGTATAGCTCTATCAAAAAGAACCTCACCATGGCGCTAATATAATTTTGGGCTTAGTTACAAACTTTCGTTACCTAACCTTCAACAGGAAACTTGTTTCAAATCACTTTTGGCGTACAAGAAACAAATCCCTCCTTGATTCGAGCACCACAGCCTCCAAACTTTGCCGATGCCGATATCGGCATGGTCAGAACGGCTATGCTCGACGCCACTGCTAGGTCACCGTCGGGATGCACCCTCAATCCCGTCCCCTCATTCGATCACTGACACACCAGAGATACCGCCGAGGCCAATGCCGAACGTACATGCTGATGCCAATGCCGAACATGCATCCACGCCGATGTGGGCACGGCCACGCCGCCCTGCTATGCTGGACGCCACAGACCACCGTGAGGTCTTTCCCTTCGCCACCACACTCTTCTAGCACCCATCTATACACGCCAGAAAGGAGAGACACTAGTTTTCTCTACATTGCTCGCGTTCGTGTCGGACACGGTCAGTCAAAGTTTTGAGGTAGTCGTCGATATCGTCGACCATTTCTTCTCTTCTTTGCATGGTTAAACGCGTCTAGTTCATATCTATCTAATGCGTCTGGTCTCGCCTCATGCAGTTCTTTGTGGATGTCGATCTCATCTCGGCACCCCGCAGGCCACCTCCTCCGTGCCATCGCTGTAGAGCTCCGTTCAAAATCTATTCCTACCCGTGTATTGCCCCTTGTATCAGCGCCATGGCCCACTTGTCATTCGATATACCGAAGCCCCACTCGTGCGTGTTTTGGTCAGGGATACAGCGATGCTTACGGTCAAACAAAGATGGATGGTCTGACGTGTCTTTGCGGGCTCTACGTGGCCCCACTAGTCAGAAGATAACGGTCAACCATCGGGCAACCGGCCGTTACAGCATCTGTGATGGTTTCAGACAAGGTCTTGGGGAAAACTGAGGAAAAACTAAGGAGCTGGGGCAAACTGAGCACAACTAAGGAACCGAGGGCACGAAAATAGAAATCCCTATTACTTAAGAGTAGAGAGATGTGGTCTCAGAGTACAAGGGAACTCACATGGCTGCATCAGGTATTGTCAGTTCAAGAATTTCCCAAACCAATGCAGTAGTATCACATAAGACACAAAGATTTGCCTGTAGAAATTGATTGGAACCAGAATGAATACAACCTGTCAAAATGAAGATCAGAAAGCATAATCAATTATAGTCTGAGGAGGATAGGCAGTGTGCGACGAGGTGCCGTTGAACGGCCAGTTTCAGCAACCTATGCAACAGCTCTAATCCCGAATCCAAGGAGGATGGAACAAGTAGTGGCAGGCGTGGTCTTGCCATCTCGGAAGGCCGTGGAGAAACCCCGTCGCCCCCAAGGAAGGTCGAGATACGATGTAGCAACCACGTAACGCCTCCCTCCCTCTACCTCTAAGATCGGAGGGAGCCAAAGCACTGAAGAGAGGCACGTGAATGGAGAATTCGAGCGCGGATGATGTGGGGCTGCACCAAGCCTGCGTGCCGGCCGTGGAACCAACGGAAGAGGAATCGGTGGGAGGAGACGTCGCGACGTCCACAAATTCCATGGAGGACTACGCGGCCAGGTGAACCTATGGAGATCTCGATCCACAACGTCCTCCAGTACCGTTGAGGAACTCCAGCCCGAGCATCGGTGGACGAGGCATCGCCGTCTCCGTCTCCATCGGGAGGGCGCGGGGCGTGTTGGCGAGATTCGAGGAGGTGGCGTCGGGGAACAGACCTATGTTCGGGATCAAGTACAGGGGAGGGAGAGGACAAGGAGGGCAGGGTCTGCGCGTTGACGGAGGCGACATGGAGTCATGGACGGATGGTTTGTTGGGCTTGGCCCATTAGGGCGCGATCTATGCCCGATGAAGGACGAAACGCGACAAAATAGTGCACCGGATGGCAGAAAACGAAACACTCATTATAAAGAAATCGGTACTGTGGCATTTGTGCCTATTATGTGATTTGGTGGGAAGGTAAAATGGTAAAAAAAAATTAGACGAAACCAACGATCAAATAAAACATAGAAAATCTTCTTTTTAAATAGATAGTAGAGAAGAAAATTCTTCATTTTTTAAATAGTAGAGAAGAGAGAGAGAGAGAGAGATTTTCCCGTGTGAGTTGGCCTATGGTTGATTGCCTCGCCTTGGGCCCCTGTTTTTTTCTGGATTTTGTGAGGGGTCCCTCGGTCCTGGTTATTTTTATTTTTGTTGAGGCCCGCTCGGCCCGGATGAGAAACATAGATTTCAATTGATTACTGAATGGGCCTTCCTGTGCGAGGCCTTCAGCCTGCCTAGACCCCATGTCCGAAGAAGGCCGGAATCTGTTTCTAATACCCTTGGATCATGTGGTGCACGCTAATTACATAAAGCAGTCGCTACCAACTTTTTTCTGGACTATGGAGTAACTCTGAGCAGATTCACCCGAGCCGGCGGCGGCTACACAAATCGGACCGCCAGGGCTGCCGCTGCTGTAGAAGAGGGTTAAAGGCGACGCTGGCGGCCATATTTCCGTTCCAGTAGACCCAGCTCTGCCGCCACCCTAGAGGAAGACTAGGGGATGAATCTGGCGGCCGTCTAGATCTAGGAGCGGGTGGTGGTCGGGCTTCGCTGTAGACCTTCTTCTCAGGTGCGTCAACCTTTCCAATCTTGCTCAGTTCTGCAAAATCGAAAGTGCGCTTTCCTGCTTGGCTTTTTGAGCACTTTGTGTACCTTTTTTCTTGTTTTTTTATTGGTCAATCTTTCAGCACGGATGGGGAAAATTTTCCACAATAGAAGGTCGAATCTCAGTCATTAGAAAAGTGACTATTCTTATTCGTGTAGATCTGAGGTTTGATTTTATAGCAAATATTTTTATGTTGATTAATTTGTTACAACTTCTGATTTTCTATATAATGATTTCTAGTATGACTTTCCCATTCTTTTTTACTTTTTGCAAACGTTTTTTATTGCTTCTCTATAAAAGATGATTTAGATTTGTCTAAATTTGGATGTATTTTTATATGAAATAGTTGAGTCTTCGTACATCTAAATTTAGATAAACTTTAAATATTTTTTCGGTTGACTTTTTTACGGACTTAAGTAAATCTAAAGTTTATCAGATGTTTGACATCTAAACTTCATGTATCGATTCCTTCGATTTGTAGAAGTAAAATAGATTTGATCAGATCTGATGATTGTTGCACCTGAAAAGCGTCCCATGAACACCTCCTTATGTATGTGTGGCGCCTCTGGGGACGTACTCCGCTACTCATGCCGCAAGAGGTTGGCTGAAAGCGCGATATGTAAGACAATCTGGCTAGCGCTTTTTAAACCCAAAAACCTACTTTCGTTTTTTCAAATCCACAACCAAGCTAAAGGTGCTCAGGCCAAGTGTGTGTAGCTCATCTCTAAATGGTGTTTATCCTTCCATGTTGAAGTTAGTCTTGCCTTGTCTTCATGTTTGACTTGGCTACTTCATAGGCTTTTGGGCATAAGCCAGCCCATATTTGTTCTTGCTTGGTGCGGCTTCTAAATTTTCTTTGATTGTGGTGCCTTGCTGAAGGGTGGGCCTGGTGCAGCGGTAGAGCCTCACCGCCTGTGACCGAGAGGTCCCAGGTTCGAGTCGCGGTCTCCTCACATTGCACTTCGTGAGGGTAAGGCTTGCTACTAACACCTTCCCCAGACCCCGCACAGTGCGGGAGCTCTCAGCACTGGGTACGTCCTTTTATTGTGGTGCCTTGCTCCTCCACATCTAAGTCGGTCCACCCCTCTAGCTCCTCTTTAAATTCAGCCCAAAGCTAGACACATCTATCTAATCCTAAGGCGTCTACCGGTCCTCGCCTTAGCTGGCTATCTGACCAAAATAAGTGCTAACAATGGTTAGCACCATTGACTTACACATAAAAATCTTATTCAACTCATAAATCATCTTTTTTGTTTTATTGTTTTATTTTTTAACACTTATGTAATTTTTTTGGTGGAGTTGTGATTAATCATATTAAGACTTGTCAATCTTTACTTTTCCAAAAATTTCTTATTTTACCACCTTTTATCGTTTTACTAAATTTAAGTCTCCTTAGTTTTTGAAAGAAAATGTATATCTTACAACCGCCTAAAGCATCAGCCGGTTCCTAGCATCGCACGTTACGCTGGGCTTCAGTTGTTCCTAGCAGCGCACATCCCTCCGCGGCCAACCTCCCCAATTGGCTGTTGGCCTATCCGCCCGTTGAACATGTATATCTCTCCATCGTTTCATATTCCTAGTCACGCATGCTCTAGGCTCGTGTGGCGTGTGCACACATGAGAAATCAACCGTGCATGCATGCGAGCAAATTGCTAGCTATAGCTAGTATCTAGCTGGCTAGGTAGTTGCTCCCCCGTATGATGTCGCCACATTCCACGCCATACTATCTGAAGGCTCGATGGTACGCCATGGACGATGACCATTTTCCCACACCTAGCCATACTAGAAGATGGATCGCTCGCCTTGTAAACCATGGACGACGATATGCCCATATGCCATCGAATTCGGAGAAGACAGACATGTGCATGGATTGGTTGCGGTTTCAGAAGATCTAGCTTCTATCGAGCTTCGGTGTGGTGGGTTCATGGGTGGATAGCTTGAATTGGCCATGGCGGTGACTCCATGTTCATTGGAAAAGATCGAAATTTTGTGAAATTTTGTCAAAGTTACATATGGTATTGCGAATTGCTTCATCTATGCATCATTTTTGTTGTGTAAGTATAGACAAAGTGCTACAATAATTCTACTTTTTGGAATTTTTTGATGTTGCATGCGGTGCTACGATTTGCTACAAGGACATATGATTTTTGCTACGTGTTAAAAATGTTGCAAATGGTGTCATGCTAATTTAATATAACCAAAATTGTATTTGTTGCACACTTTCTTTGATTTTGCTACATGAGTGGGTTGAAAATGTATCGAACGGGTAACATGCTATTTTCGCTTTTATGCTACAACCAAACTTGGATTTGGTGCATATGTTGCTAGTTTTGCGACATGCATGTGTTCAAAATAGTACACATCCCAAGTTTTTACAACTTTTGAGAAAATTAGTGCAAATGATGTTACATGCGCACAAAAAATGTTGCGCTCGGTTTTTTTTTTTGATACATAGATTGGATGCTCTAGATCATTTTATTTTTATTTTTTCAGCATAGATGTATTGAAAATGTTGGTTTGTTTCTTGTGCTTGCTTGATGTTTGTGCAAAGACTTGTGGGTTGGATCTCCTTTTGGATGGGCCTAGCTATGTTGGGCAGGTGGTTGTTGGAAGAAAAGGATGTGAGGAGGCTAGCGATGCAACGATCACTCGGAACCACGCGCAAAAGTCAAGACCCTTGTAGGTAGCTGCTTTGAAATGTCTAAAATCGATATACTAAATTGTTCAACGTCAATGTCTTGAGATTTTTGTATCAATGAATGAGATACGATAAGATTCGACAGCTATCGTCCTTGCCTTAGACATAATAATCTAATTTAACATAGGTATGAACTCATTTTTTATTTTTTATTTTTTATTTTGTTGTTTTATACTTTTTTTACTTTGGGGTGTGCATTATTTTTTTTGGGGGGGGGGGGGGGTAATTGTGATTTTTCATGTTACTAAGGGCTACTTTCAAAGGATTTTCATATGATTTTTTTGGAGATTCATATCCATATGATTTTTCCTATGGTGATTGTTTGATTTGTAGGTTTGAATCTCATATCGATTTTTTGAAGAGATTGTTTGCACTAGATTTCATAGAAAATCTAACATACACTCAAACCTTTTTGAAAATCCTTAGGTTTTCTTGTGATGGAATCAACCAAAGTTTGTTGGATATGAAATCATGTAGAATTTGATTGAGCTCGACATGCAATCCTATGTTTTTAGAATCTTTCACCTTGCATATTAGAAAGGCCCAAATGTGTTCTCGATACATTATTGTCTAACTTCTTTGTATTTTTATTGGTACTTAATTTTCTATACCATTTCTTTGTAGGGTTTTGCTAAGTCTTAGTGGGCTAGGATTTTCTTAAGAGCAACTCCACAGCCGCGCCAAAACCCGGCGTTGTAAATCGTGTTTACAGCTCGCTGCAATAGGATTTAGCACGCAGCGTCGGCGCGTCCTCCACTGGAGGCGGTATAGTGCAGTGCGCGGAAAGTAGCGAAAAATAGTGCGCCACAAACATGAGTCGGTGATGAAATTTCTCAAAATAAGATCAAACGTAGATAGCAAAACTAAACTAAAAGACATATTTATTACAATGTGATAAAACATACGACATTGTAAATAAAATACTAAATGCAATAAACATTGCAATACTAAAATAACGCTATCCTCCAAGAAATTAGAGTGGTCAAGAACTGGGGCCTTCCCTCTGCGCTGGATGAAGGCCTTGCGCCAGCGTATGTCCTCCTTCTCCATCCTGCGCTTGGCCTTTTTTTGCGCGAAGAAGTCATGATCGTCTGCGATGTCCTGCGGGAAAGCCTGGCGCCATGCTTCCATGGCGCGTTCATCCGCCTTCACGATGGCGCTGCTCGGCGGTGATGACGTTCGCTTCCCCCGCCAGGAACTTGGCTTCTTTGCGTGACTCGCAGTCGCGGAAGTTCATGTCGCGACGTGGGCGTCCGAGCCACCGCGTTGTAGGCGCGCGCGGCCTCCTCCGTCGTGGTGAAGGTCCCGAGGATGATGCGGCTTCCGGCAGTGCGGATCTCCACATAGAACGTCCCCGTCAAGCATGACAAAGCGGCGGGAACTGTCTGGCCGTTCAGGAGCGCACGTGTCTGTGGCTTTTATTGCACGCGCTGGATGCGACGTGCTAAATATCCCACGTGCGCTGCCACTATATCACGCGCGTGGGAATTTTTTTAGCATGCACGTTTTTTTTGCCGCCGCTGCTGGAGCCAGCCCCCCACCCCACCCCGCGCGCTAAATGTCAATTTTTACCACTGGCTATTGGAGTTGCTCTAAGTATTGGTTGATTCTGAAAAGTTTATCTCCACTTTCTCAGCAACAAGGTGGGAAAGTAAAACATAGCTTAATGAAAAGTGTGCAGTTGCAATTTAGTAAAAATGGAACTTGCACAAAAAAATCCGGGTGCCATCATTGTATTTAAAGTTGATTTTTGGATCAAGAGTTCAAGACAGTTTGCCCACTCAACAATACATTTTCATTTTGCCCATACTAGACTTTTTTTTCTTTTGTTGTGCTTTTGTTACTGTTATCTTGGTTCTCTTAATGAGGTTCATTCGTTTGGATGTTATACTAGTCTATTTATATTTAGACCCACTTCTTATCACAGCAACCCATATGATCTTCTGGGGCTATGGTTGTTCTGTTAATGCTCCATTATAACATTCTTATTAATGTTTTAGATTACACACTGTTACATGTGCATATGGTAGGCTACACACCCAATGTTGTGCTAACGAACTTGTGTTTCTTGTGTTGATATGCCTTTAGATTGGCTGGGCATGGATCTGATTCTTCCTTTTAAAACTGGAGATCTCGCAGAGGCAAGGTCCCTTGTTCAAGGTTTCAATGGTGCATGGTTTCGCTCCAAGGTGGGTCAGTTTATTTATTTTAGCATGTTAATGTTTTGAATTAATTAGGAAATACGCACATTTTTCACCATTTCATTTTTTTTGCGTCAACACGGTCTTAAAGCGAACATGTTCTTTTATGTATTGGATCTAAATATTTAAAAGAATTGATTTCCTTCATTATAGTGAATATACACTTCTAGACAGCTTCACACTCAGATTATTTCCCTCTACTTGTGATTGTACTGGAATTCACAACAAGTAGGTCCAAACGACATTGGTTTTGGAGCGGGAATATAAGGTTTAGGATATCACGGTCTGAACTCCGGAGAACTACTTGATGCACTGAATAGAAATTTCTGTGCAAGCGGGTTAGATGAGAGTTAGATTACAACTGAGCCAAGGCCGTGTTTATATAGACCCAGCCTTGATTCAGAACTTACAAGGCACCATCACCCTTGTTGGGAGGGAAAAAGTAAAGGGCTAGAGCAGCATAAGAGGTACATAAGTTGCTACCAACACGGCAACATCCTTAGTGTGTGTGGGGGGGGGGGGGGGGGGCAAAATAAGTCTAAGAGGAAAACAAGGTCCATACTTTTGGTTACAAACATATCACCTCTCTTTCTACTCATTCCAAAGTGTAAGGTATTGTGCTATACTAACACATTACATTATTTCTATTTCAGATAGAGGATACACGTGTCACAGAATCCGGACACCTTGAGTATTACTTGGAGTATATTGACTATCCAGAAGAAGGTGAGCATGTCTTAATGCTAGCTATATTTTTTCTTTACACATTTTTTTCTTTCGCATAATAATACCTTTAGTCGTTTGAAGAGATGTGAATGAACCACATGCACTAAATCAATTTAGACATTCATTCTCAACCACTTCGCTCATGGATATTGTGCACCTTCTTTTCCATTTTTGTAGACATGATTTTTGCTCGAACTTTGGCATTATCCTTGTATACACCACAAGACGAGAGTGGATTTTGTACACACACATGGGTGTGGGTGTGTTCTAGACCGTCAATTTATTCCTCGAGATTCCCTCTTGCCTTGGTAGATGGAAAGATTCTTTTCTCTCTTCCTTTTATCTGAATCTCAAAGCATAACGGACAGTGACAGAAACACCCACACTCATGCGTGTAAGTACAAATGTGTTTCCACCACAAGACATCAAAATTTTTGTAGCACTAGAATCGTGTGAAGAATATGAATGGTTGTTTTCTATACACATCATATTGTTACTCCTCATGCCCTTCCTTTGCAGCCAAGGAATGGCTTCAAGTATTTCGAATGGAACTCAACCCAGAATGCGGGAATGGGAAATCAAGTGCGAGTTGTCAAATCATGTTACGTCCTTCCTTTCCTCAGTGGTGTAGGGAGGGTGAAGTTCCTGACCATTTTTCAAAGAGCGAGCTGATTGTAACTGTTTGTGATACCTGGAAAGTAGGTGATTGGGTAGAATGGTTGTACGAAGATTGTTACTGGACTGCGAAAATTATTAAGGTGCTCACTAAAGATGTGGTTCAGGTAAACATTTAATAAGTTGTTGTGTAAGTCCAAATTAGCTGTTACTTTGTTGTTCACTGGTATCTTGGACCGTTATGTTTTGTGGAAGCCGTGGATGCTTCCATTCAGTTTGATTGATATCTGGTGGTCCAGTAGTGTTACAGGCTGGTAATGCACAATCAGCTATATTGATGATGCAGATGACACACTGATAAGATAGCGTCACATGAACATACAAGCTCTGGACCATGATAAAGATATTAAGTGGCCCAAGTTGTCCTATCATTTAACCACTGTTTCCATGCTGATTATTTGCTTTCTGTTCAATATTATAACCAACTTTACTGGAGATAATATTGCACTTATACAGGTAAGCCTGTTAGAACCTCCCTTGGGTGAAGGTGGGAGCTATTCTGCTAAATTTAAGGATCTGAGACCTGCGCTTGATTGGTCGATTATTGAAGGTTGGACTGTACCTCGTTCACAGGTAAGTTTCAAATGGTGAAGGGTCTAGCTTCTAAATTCACATGGTTAATTAATGTGTGTAACAGGGCATTGAGGTGACTCTTGACCAGTTTTGGATTAATTTATTGAATTGAATGGATTCCTGTAACCGAACTGTGTAAACAAAATTTATTGTCTATTTCTGTAGACATCTTATTGTGTATTTTTTATGATGTCAGGCAAATGGGAAATGCTGGTATGCTGCTTGTCTGATCCATCCTAAACCTGGTACTGCTGATCTTTTGTTGATATTGTATGGCTGCCATGCATATTAGGATGGCCAGATGAAATTTCATCATGGCTTGGTGGTTTTCAATAATTCTAGAGACCCAAGCACATCAATTAGAAAATAAAGAGAAATAATCTACACTAAAACATTAGGCTTTTCCTCCAAGACAAGTGTATCATGAGGAAATTGAACGGAACACATGGACAACTTTTCAGTCAAGTCAAGTCACAAAAAATCAAAACAAAAGAGTTACTGTTTCTGTTACGCACTAAGCGAGATCTCCAGATATTTCGCTTGAAAAAATAGCAATCAACCATGTCATTAGCCACACAAAAAATCCGGAAAACTGGAATTGTACGAGTAGTTCTTTTTGCTTAGCTGCCTGAGCAAAGCTGGGATATTAAGTGAATCAAATCCAATGAACTGTATTAGTTTTCTTTGTAGCTTTTTATCTACCATTTGTGAAGAAGTAAAGGACTTCACGGGGATGTAGTCCCTGCAAACTTACCATCTTCGCGGTTCTCTAATTGCAGATATAGAAGAGAGCGATGCAGATGAAGAGGATGCTCTGAGATCTCCAATCAAAATTCGTTCACTGGACGCAGACAGGGAATCTGAGCTAAGCAATCAGAGGGACACCATCATGACGTCTAAGAGAAAACTGAGGCCAACCACGCACAAATCATCAGATCCTAGCCAACAAGGTACCCGTAGTTCGAGGAGGCGATGGATATCTCTGTCAGAGCATGTTCAGCTGCATCCTCCTGACACTACCAAAACTACCATGGCAGAAGAGAACAGGCCCTCAAATCAAACCGATGTCCGCCGGCACTCCTTACGAGTCCGGAAGTCTGCAATGGGTGCTTCGGTACGGCACAAATAAGCTGGTTCACGCTGCATTACGGGAATGGATCTTGATAACGTCGAGGAAATGTTTGTTGTCTTCGCAGAAATCTGGCACATTGTCAGGGAGACTCTTGTTACAGCATTTCTGATGAGACTGTCTAGGGCATGATCCATCAATTGGCTGTTGTTCGGAAGAAGTTGCAACCTTACGAATTACCGGAGCAGAATGCAGTGGATGAGCCTTTCTGATTTCCTGGGCTCTGGTGGTCTGGCTGGTTGTTACTTCTGAACTCCATCAGATAAGCATCAACTAAGACGCCTGGAATTTTGTTATGAAGTTGGTGCAAGGACTACTACCGAAGGTTATATGATCGTCCAACGCATGAACAGTAAATGTCAAGTGACGATCATCCGATGCATGAACAGCTGTTGATCAATGGATCATATGTATCAAGTGTTAAGATGTTACAGTTGTGCAGTTCCTGATCATTTGTGTTTCTCGATCTTTTGGGCGCAACAAGTTGACCAACTTTTGATTTTTCTCACTTCTCCAGTTTCTATGACCCAACACACTGTCCAACTTATGTGTACAATGAAGACTCTCGCACACGCAACATTGTCCAGCTTATGAGTGTACGACAGAGACACTCACTCACACAGTGTGCAACTTACGTGTGCACAATGAAGACTCAAGCACACACAACTTATGCGTGTACTCTCAGCCACCCATCCACCTTATGCTCCATCTCAATGGAGTAAATGAAAAAAAAACTACTCCCTCCGGTTCATATTAATTGACTCTAAAATGAATGTATCTAGAACTAAAATGTGTCTAGATACATCCATATTGAAGTCAATTAATATGAATCAGAGGGAGTACCACAATTGTGATGGTCGTGTCACGAAACTACCAAATGTGTTCGTTTTGTTACATAACTACTATTTTTTGGGCATGGTTGTGACAAAGAGCACTAATTTTCCAATTTGCGCGTCTTAATCTAGTTTCTGGCAGCTGGAAGATCCTACGTGGCAAAAACCAATAACTTGTTTATGCTCATTTTACAAAAGACCCCCTACTTCCTTTCAAAAAAGCAATCAACTCCCAACCAGCATCTTCCTCGTTCCCGGCCACGGTCCGAGCACGAGCTCCTCCATCTCGTCGGCCTCGGCTTCCTCCCTAACGACGAGGGGCGCGCGGCGGTGGGGGCGGGGCGGGCATGCGCGAGACGCGCAGGGAAGCAGGCGAGCATCAGCGAGCATGCGCGCGGCGGTTAGGCATGCATGCGCGCGGTGGGCATGAGTGCATGCGGCAGCAGTTGAGGATTTCTATTTTCTTCATTTATCGTTCTTTATTTTTTATGTGTGAAATTGGACCTAGGAGTGACACAAAATATATTCTAAGATTATATTTGCAAAATGTAACTAGCAGTTAGGTTTCTATCTGCCACGTAGTCCTGACAAGTGGGGTCAAATAGTCAGAAAACGGTTTAACACGTCTAAATAGCAAAATCAGTGCTCTTTGTCACGAACATGTCCCAATAGTGACAGTCATGTGACAAAACGAACTTATTTGGTAGTTTCGTGACAGGACTGTCACAATTGTGGTTATTTTTTTTATCATTTACTCATCTCAATGAATATAGATCTGTAACCAGGTCTTGTGTATTCAGCACTATCTGGTCGCGGTATTGCAGACTGCAGTGCCCCACGCTGGACGCACGCGAGGCCACCTTGACGCCACTGCGGCGCGTCGTCCTGCTGTAGACTGTAGAGCAGCACCAACACGACGACCCGGCGGTGTGTCTGCTATTTGAGCGAGCGACTGTTATTCCGTGGTGGAGAATGGAAAAACTATTCATCTTCAGAGCTCGTTTTACTAGTAACAAAATTCTGCCAGTCGAGCACAGAGAGCAGCAAATCATGTTTTTGCCAAGCCTGGACATTGGGAAATTAGACCCCCGCTGGCCAGCGTGTTCAGCAGTACACAGAACCTGCATCTTTAGATGTAGTATTTCTTCTTACCTAGGTTCATCAGCTTGTGGTTTCCACCGCAAAGAGAAAACATAGAAGGTAGCTTCAGACATCTACGAGCTCTTATATGTTCTAATGGGGTTATATTCTGATATTAATTTATTTTGACTTAATTGAACAACTAACTCTTGTGCACGATGGTCACGGGAGGAAGAATCGCTTCACACACCTGCTAAAGTACTACAATAAAAATGAAGATGAATACAACATCCTACAATATCTTAAAGGGCAGTACTGAGCGTCCCCCGGGGGATCAGATCGCCCGATCCCCCGGGTCCCCAGCCGTAGGATCTGACCATCGCTACCGTTCAACCCGGTCAACCTTACCCGCAAAAGAAGGAAGAAAAAAATAACACAACCATGATTAGGATCTGATAGTTCCGTCCTAACATGACTCTTGCAGCGCACACAGCGGCAACACCGCCGCCGATGATCCTCCGTCGTGGCGTCTCCGGAGAGCCCCATGGTTGCTTCGCCGGAGAACCCTGTCATGGAGTTGCCGGAGAAGCCGCCGTTGGGTCGCCGGTGCAGCAGCCTTCGTTGCGTTGCACATCTGTCCACTACGATGTGCCTCCTCCCATTTGTGCACACCGGCGTTGCTCCCCCGTTGGCCACGGCCGTCGCCGGAGAAACCGACGCGGCGTTGCTGATGCAGCAGCATCGATGTGCCACGGTAGCAACTCTGGTGGTCGCCGGCAGCAACGACGTCAGCTCCCATGTAGTAGCGCTTGTCACCCATAGTAGCAAGGCCAGCCGCCGATGGTAGCAACTCCGCTGGCCGCCGGAAGCAACGCCGTCAGCTCCATGTAGCAGCGCTCGTCACCCATAGTAGCAAGGCGAGCCGACGGTGGTAGCAACTCCGGTGGCCGCCGACAGCAACGCCACCAGTTCCATGTAGCAGCGCCCGTCGCCAATGATAGCAGCTCCGGTGGCCGCTGGCAGCAACGCCGCCAGTTCCATGTAGCAGCGCCTGTCACCCATGGTAGCAGCTTCGGAGGCAGCCGGCAGCAGCGCCGCCGGCTCCACGTAGCAGCGCCCGTCGCCCATGGGAGCAACCGAGTCTGCCGCTGGCAGCAACACTGCTAGTTCCATGTAGCAGCGCCCGTCGCCTATGGTAGCAACTCCGGAGGCAGCCGGCAGCAGCACTGCCGGCTCCACGTAGCAGCGCCCGTCGCCCATGGGAGCAACCGAGTCTGTCGCTGGCAGCAATGCCCGCCACTGCAGCTGCAGCTGTTCCCATGGCAGCGACGGCTTCCGCGAGTACCCGAGGAAGGCGCACGTGGATGTCGAGGTGGAGAACGCCGCAGCAACATGTTCCCCCGTCACCGCCCCCGCGCCGACCGAACCATCTCGCGCCACCATGTCCCCATGGCGTCGAGGTGGGCGAGCTCCTTGCCGAGCCGCGCGGCGGCCGAACTCTTGCGGGGATGCAGGTGAGCTCTGGTGTAGGAGACGGCTATCTCAGCGGCGAGGTGGGGCAAGCTCCCGGAGGTGGACGTGGACTACGGTGTGGGGTGCTGAGGCGGAGGATCGAACGCTTGGAAGAGGAACGAAGCGAAAAGGGGAACGATGGAGAAGATGAAACTGTCGGTGGATAAAGTCAAGGAAGAGATAAGCGGTCGGTGGGGCCCATACGCGTGGCGCACTGCAAGCCCGGAGGACGCGAGCGCCTGATCCCCCGGAGGAAAGCGAGCGTTTCCCTATCTTAAATGCGTCATGGAGAAAACCTTAATTATAAGAATATATCCTACAATATCATTACAAAATATTTATCAATATGATTATAACAAAGAGCAGTTAAGTTCAACGAGATATTGTTGTCCAATTTGTTCCACCAAAGTTCACCTTTTCAAATGCATGTGCGCCTTATTCATAGTAACGGATTGTAGTATTTGACAAGTGGACCACCACCCTAAAAACTGTGGTTCAGCATTGGAAGACTGTGCAAGACAAGTTCATTCAATTGTTATTGCAAAACGAAACATTCCAATGCAATACATATAGATCCAGCACAGCAGTTACAATCGTCTGAAAATGGCAAGCCAAGCTTTAACAGTAAAAATAGCTCCATCCCGAAAGGAGAGTTAAAAGATGCCATACAACTAGTATAGTCATGAACCAGAAACTGCAACGAAAAGACAAAGGCAATCACCAAACCACGATAAGAGGAGACATAGAACAACTGGATCCCCACAATTCTCGCACTTTGTCACTTCTAAGCACCGCAACTCATGGTGAGGGAACACTCAGTGTCTTCTCCTCGGTGGGCTCCTTGAGCGATTAGGCCTGGGTGACCTGAATTGAACACAGTACAAACTCTATTAAATATTCTATATGCAGTTGATAGAATTGTGTACATTGAACTATGAATGCTCGTTAGTGACCCAAACCCCAGACTATGAAAAAAGGAAACAATGACTGGGAAATCACGTAAAACTAGGAAAAACAAATTTAATTTGTACTAAGAAATAAACTACGATGAAATAAATCATATGTATTAAGCTAATTTATTGATCAGAATCCGTAAAACCATGTTATATAGCCTAAAACAAATTCCCAACGATTTAGCTACTGGAGATTCTTCATTCAAAGAACCTCAGCAGGTCTCATAAAAAAAGGATGTATTACTGAAAGTGGGAAAATGTAAAGGAAACTTTTGAGGACTTAAATCCAGCCAAGGACAAATTTCGTCAGGATTGTATTGGGCAACCAGAGTCCAGAAGTAGGTAACTTCATCAGATAACTAGCTAAAATCGGCTGTAGAGTGCAACTTGAGGACTTAAAAACCAGCCAGAACAACCCTCTTCAGATTGTAGTAAGCAACCGTAAGTCCAGAAGGTATGTATCTTTGTTAGGTAAATATAAAGCCAAAATCTGATGTGGAGTGGTTTTCAGTTGGGTGCCAAGTACACATTCCCTTGGTAGCCATATTAATCAACCAGAAACCAAATCTATCAAATTGCTAGCAAGGTACCAACTAGGTTCAGCAAACCTTAGATTAAAACTTTTCATTCCAAACGTAATTCTTTAATCATGCTGATCTTTATAATGATTTACTCTTAGTAGTCTCAAGTGCGTGTTATATGGTATTTCATCTAAGGAGTCCCTGCACAAAAATCTAGATTCAGCTCCTGCCATAGTGCTTAACAAGTAAAAGCCTCATGCATGGATAATTCATGGTTCACTATGCCAGCTAATTAGTTCAGAATATCTAAGTATCAAATTCTATCACTAAAACCTAAGGCCTCCTTTGATTCATAGGATCTTCATAGGAATTCTGGAGGATTTAGCTCCTGTGGAATTTTTCCTTTGGTTGGTGTTTGATTCACGGGAGTGTATCCTGCAGGAAATATTCACGTAGGAACTGCATAGTGCATTTTCACAGGAAAACTAGCGGTCTAACCTCATGAAGAAGTCCTACAGACTATTCAGTGTTGACGACTTCTGGTTTTCCTTCGGGACAATCAAGCAACCATTTGTGAGAGTTCCTATGCCTACAGGATTCCACCGGACAGGACAATTCAGTGTTGATGACTTCTGGTTTTCCTTCGGGACAATCAAGCAACCATTTGTGAGAGTTCCTATGCCTACAGGATTCCACCGGACAGGACAAACCAATCCTACACGTTTCCTATTCCTTTACTTTCCCTACCTTGTGAATCAAAGGAGGCCTAAATGTTCTCAAGAATAAGCTCTCATGTCTACTACGACTTCCTTCTGGACAGAAAAGTAACTAAATATGAAAACACAAATAGAACATACCTCTTCCGAGTATTTCTGCGTTTGACAGGGCCATTACTAAATGCCCAGTCAACACTTATTATTTGTGAAAGAAGATCAGTTCCATCTGATTCTTTTATTGCAAGCTGGGCCTCCTCAAAGTTCTCATACTCAATCAGAGCATATCCCTGCACAGGAGAAGTAAAACCAAACAGACATGAGCACGTATAAGAAAAAGTGCAAAACTCTGCTTTTCACAAGTTATTTTGTTTTCTATGGATAAAGATTTCAGCGGTCTAATAAAAATGAACCTTGTTGAGGAATTTCACATGAATAGTTACTAGGTAACGAAATTAAGCTGATATCTATCTGCAAAATGTAAGGACTAAACACATACACACAGTAGAATGCATACCTTCACAAATCCAGTCCGGCGATCCAAGTTCAAATGCAGGTTCTTGACCTGCCCAAAACCACCGAAAATATTGTGAAGGTCCTCCTCCTGAGCTTCTTCGTGTACTCCAGTAACCAGTACAATCCACCCTTCAATTGCTGCACAGAATGAAAAATATACATGAACCCAATTAGTGACATTCATTATCTTCATATTATGGAATTTTTGCAAAGAGACACATCTGTGTAGTAACTGTTATTGCATTATTTTTACAAACAGCATCCATTGATTCAATATTTTGCAGCAACAAAAGATCTAATATGAGTGGAAAAATAATAACGGTTGAAAATAAAACCCCATAAAACTTGAAAATAACAACTTCGAGGGTTGTTAGATGTATGAGAATCAAAGGCGCTAGCAACTTATCAGAGGAACTAAACAAGTTAAGAAAAATAGTCAAAATAAAACAGAAGGTATACACTAAGCCTGCTCACATCATAAGATTTTAAATACCCGCAGTTTCAATAACAATCTCAGCAGTCACACAACCAATATTAAAAGACCCTTTTCCAGACAAAAATTAAGCATGACGAGCATATCACCAGACAAGCTAACCCACAGATTCTAATTATTGGTAACCCTAAGACTCAAGCAGCAAAAACAATCCTCGGTCGAAGATACAAAAAGATCCACATTTATGACCCACGATTATAATTTAACTTGTTTCGAAGTTTCTAAACTCTTCATCCAACACAGTTCAGACATCTACAGAAAAATCACAGGCAACTATCTTGGAACTCTAGGAGTAAGCAGCAATTTTAATCCCAGGAAACCATCCAAGAAAATCGCCCAAAATTTCCACCTTACATCTACATAGCACAAGAGAATGCAGTCTACTACGTATATCGCACCAATGAACACAAAGATGTCCTAGCCGTGCGCAGCAGCCCATGGGCATCGGAAGAAACCTATCAAGACAGCATCTTTGCTCTCCCATGACGTCTAAATCTTCTCATCAAACAGCAGAAGCAACACATCGAGGAAGAAAATATACAGAGCCAGTAGACCTCCTACACGAGCGTTCAGATCCCACCGCCCTACCTGACTACGCTACCATTGAAATCTCCTTACCAGCAAGAAAAGGGAGGAGGGGAGGGAGAGAGATAGATGGAGACGTACAGCGGACTGGGCCAGGGCCGCCATCGGAGGCGAGGGCGTCGAAGCCAGAGCGGCCGACGCCCGCTAAGCGCGAGTCTCGGGGCGCGGAGGAGGAGTTGGGGTCCTCACGGAAGCCGCGCCCCTTGGTCTTACGGGGCGCGTCGTCGTCGGCGCCGCCGCCCCCTGCGATGGTGGATCGGAGGCGGGGAGCGGGAGCCGGCGAGGGCTCGATGGCGCCATCCTCGTCCATGAGGTCATCGTCGTCGGAGTCGAAGTCCACCGCCTCTACTTCCGTCGCCGCCGCCATCGCTGCAGCCGCCGCCGGGGTTAGGTTTGGATCTGGGTTCGGGTTGGGAGGAGGAGAACTACTGGGGTTTGGGGTTTGCACGTCGGGTTATCTTCTTCTCTTTTGTTTCCGGAAACACCCTTGGCCGTGTAGGAGCAGTAGTACTAGAACACGCCGATTTCAGTAAGAATACAAATTTGTGCTAGTAAATAAACAGGAGTAATTTTTCTACTCCCTCCGACCCGAAAAACTGGGCGGGCGGGTAATTTTACGAAAACGCCCCCGCACTTTTTCACCTGAAGAAATCAGTTCGTCCCTCGTGAGCCAGCTTCGCCTCCCATTCCCCATTTCACCCGCCGCCGGCGCCAGGCCAACTCCGGTCGATTCCGCCCACCACTTCGCCGCGCGACCACCGCCCAGGCCATCTCCGGTCGATCCCTGTAGATCCCATGGCCTGGAAGCTTGGCTACGCAGCCCCTCCACAAACCCTAGCCGAGGCTCATCAAGGCTATGTTTTTCAATCCAATTTCGATTCTTTTCGACGGCGGCTGCACAAATCCTCGCCGGCGCCGTCGTCCAGCTCACCGGAGGAGGAGGGTCTGCCGGTCGCCGCGCGCGTGGCCGACACCGCCCAGCAAAGACTCCGAGCCCGGCCGGCCGCCCCGCGTCCGCCTCGGGCTTCATGCGTGCTCCGGTCGCTGCGGCCCTCCCCGATGCCGGTTCTCCGTTCTCGCGCTGCGCAGAGCCCGCGTGAGCGTCCGCTCCTTCCTCTGCTCGAGGTCGCCGCCTCGTCCCCAGGACCGCTCCTCACGATAGTCCCCAGGCCCGCTCCCCAGGCTCGTCCTCGGCCTCCTCCTGGACGTCTACATCGCGCGCGAGTGCGCCTCCTCCACAACCGGGAGGCTGCTGCTCCTGTCCAATCCTCGTGTACGAATCCTCTCTCTCTCGGCAGATTTTTGTTTCTAGCTACGGCTCGGCGGGCCTCCCCGTGCCCGCAAAGATTTCACCCGACTCAGCCTTCGTTCCCCGCATAGTGGTGCGTTCTTGGCGGCGGGGAGAGACACCACCCAAGCCATGGGCGGCGGCGGAGACGAGAAGCCGTTCAATTTCCTCCAGGTGCGTCCAAAGTTTGCTTGGCATGGGAGAGCCATGGAGGGCATGCTATTGAACCAGACAGTTGCTGTTGCCGCTCAAAATCCTCAAGAGGATGACAATGGAGGTGCGTCCAACTCCCCCCAATCCTCCTCCCCTCTTACCCGATGAAGGGGACTGATTCCGTGCACTGCTTAATCTGCTCGCAGAGGGCGTCATAGCCGGAGGGACCGCCGGCGTCGTGGTGGAGACGGCTCATGCCCCATCGACACCATAAAAACCAGGCTTCGGGTGAATTACTTCTCTACCCACTTTTTTTAGCCTCAAGATGTGCGATCAACTCTTGTATGGTTAGTTAGAGTTGCTTGTGGTCTCTGATTTTGCTCGGTTGTAATGACCAGACTCCCAAGTAGAATATGCTGCCAAGTAAGATTTAATTTTATGTTGAAGTGCAAATTGCCCAAGTGTTGCATGCTGACTTGGTTAGAGATGCAAATGTCACGGTACCACAAAGTGTAGTAATTACTCGCATTGGATGCCGTGTCTTAACACGACACAAATCCATGTTCTCTATGAAATGTCCATATGTAATGCTCCTTCTTAATGCAAAAATGCACTTCATTTATGTGGATGGCTTGAGGCACTTATGGCTGGAGTAATATGTTAGGCAAAGTCAGTGTCTTAGTGAACAATTGCTCTTGTAAGGACTTGTATCCAATGCACACATCAGGGTAAGTGAATAAGAATCCTGATCGTCAAATATCCAAAAGCGAGCAAGCACGAAAACTAGGTACGGTACTCAATTGCTTCCAACCTTTTCTAATAAGCTGATGTCACTGCCGATTTATTTTTACATTCAGATATATGGACAATATGAGTCAGTACATATTCAGATAAACTATGGATACATGATAACTCTTATCGATTCTCCTTGTATTGCTTGCTTGCTTGATAAACTCTGTATGCATGATAACTCTGATAAACTATGGATACATGATAAACTATGGATACCTATTTTCTATTGCTTGCTTGCCCATGTGAATTGCTGTTTAGGATGACATGGTGTTTGTTTTATGCCTTCCTTGGCCTCTTGTTTGCTCTAGTATCTTCTATTATCGGTTGTTTTCTTGTTTTGCTCACCTTCTTCTCCTCAGGCTTCTCTTGTATTATTGGTTGTTTTCCCTTCCGCTTCTCCTCCTCAGGCTTCTCTTCTTGTATTGCAACTTCAAATTCGCTTACTTGTCTTTCCCGGATGAGATCAAGTTTTTTCTGTAAATAGTAACAGGTAGAGTTACTCATATTGTCCATACTATCTTAAAACAGAAATTACAAGCAATAAGACATGGACATACAATCTTGACTCGTCGCTTTGGACGGACAATGCTTGATGAGTCCTCCAACCATGTGGCATATTCTTTTCCTGTGATAACTAGGTCATTATCCACAATTAATTGGGATCTTCCTTTTATCTTTGATGCTTTCTTTGCTTGTGTAGCCTTGACACACATCTTCCGATTAAGCTCTCTCCTCTTTCTTCCACACATCTTCCGATTATTGGAGAAATCAACCACTTCATTCCTGGCCTCTTGATCCATTGCCTTCTTCCATGTCTTCTCGACTGACCAAAGACTTATTCCCAAGAGTTGAGCCACATTTTCTTTATCTGCCTTCACAACAGGTCTATCTTTGCCTAAAGCTTTCAATGCAATATATGAGGCAAATTTGCTTCTCTCTGGCACATCCTTACGGCTCCGCTGCAAATTACGTTCTTCTTGTTCTTGTTCTTGTTCTTGTTCTTGTTCTGGATTCTGTTCTAGCTCCGTGGCTTGTTCTTGTTCTTGTTGGTCTGGAATGTGACCTGGCTGAGCAGCTTGTTCTTGTTCTTGTGGAGTATGTGGACTGAAGTTCAGATCCAGAACCCTCCCTACATCATCCTCCTCTTCTGGAGGAGTTGAGTTGATATCAATGAGCAGGACCATTTTCTGCAGAAAAGAAATCCATGTCAGTACTGTACAATGTTCCATATTATAAGCATGAATGTAGCATACTACTGATGGTTATTATTGTGTAAGCTCATCTAATCTTCTTGTTCCACTTCAGGTCTGAGGAGGAGCAGTTAGTGGAGAAGCACACCAACATCACCGCAACTGGTACGACAACTAATCTGATTGTTACCTTACTGTCCATTGCAGACCATGATTACATGGTAGTGTTTATGTTGATATATTCAGTCATGGTACTAAAAGGAAGGCATAAGTCTTAAATCAAAATTTGGAAGAACAAATGATAATCTGGATGAAATTAAGCAAATTCCTTGTTTTCAACCTTTCTCTGTTTACTCCTTCAGTTATCTGTTTGCAGGTTCGCGGGGCTTCTGCTGGTGTTCTTCTTCACGGCGTCGCGGGTGACGAGGGTCGGCGAGGCAAGGAAGCGCGCGCTTGATCCCGAGTTCAAGGAGGGCGGCCAGCGCAACTGGTGAGCGAGATCGCTGCTTCTCTTGCTCCCCTTTTTATTATCATGTACCCCATTGACCTAGGAGATGCAGTGGATCGATAGATACTCTGGAGAGATGGGAATTTCTTGAAGAGCTGGTGTCTCTGTTGTTAGGGGTGCTTGATTTTGATTGTTTTGGTATAATTGACAGAAGATGGTTCAGATTGTATTTGTAGATGGTTTACATTGACAGAAAAAACTTGGAGTGTGCTTGGTTCAGATTGTATTTGTAGAGTAGGATGATGATATACAGTTTACTGGAGCAACCTACTTTACACTTTTCTTACTGGAGTATTTCTAAAACTGGAATGATCATGATTTTTTGTGAAAAGGTACTCAAACCTTGTCCTTACTGCATATTGCTGTGATAATATGAATGAGAAAATGTGCTTTCAAGCAGTACTCCAAATCATTCAAAGTTCTGAAACTTGAATTTATATGCAAGTGACAGTTAACACTGTCTGAATTTATATGCAGTGCAAACTTTAATTTTCCTTTGCAGTTATTTACTTCCATAAGGTTGCAAACTACAACCAGACAAGGTAACATGAAATCCTACTCCAGACAATACCCTTCAACACTTCAGAAGCAATAAACCAGCGCCACCATGTTTATGTTTCAAACAATCAGCATCTAATCCTCTAAATGTACAGTAACTTGGTTTCATTTTTCTTTGGCACAGCCAGTGAAGCCTGAATCGGTGGACTCAACTCCAAATGATGCTTCTTCTGAAGTCCAAGAGTAAGTTCTCTTATTGCAAACCCACATTATAGGTCATCTACTGCAGTGTTGGACTAACTGATCAGTGGATTTGCAAACCCACACTTCAGGTCTGAACATTGGATTTGCAATTTCGGTCATTGCTTAATCTGTACCCAGTTATCAAGGCTTTAATCCACTGCAGTGTTGGACTAACTGATCAGTGGCATAAAGGCATTTTTTTAAGCAGGTCTTGTTGTTTTCTTACGCTGAAATGTTTGACATGCCTTAACAGGTCAAATGAGAACACTACTAAACCTTACAGGGAGTCGCTTCCAGCAAAATTGGAGGATGATGTGCACTCCACTACATCGTAAAGCCTTCTTTTGTGTTCATATAATTGCTTGCCAGTTATTTTGTGCTATGATGTTAACACAGAATGCTGTCATTCGGCGTTGCGTTTCAGGAGCGTGCTGAGAAGCCGATCGTCTCTCGCCGTCGGGATGAGTCGGGAACACAAGGTAAAGAAGAGGCCGAGCTCACCTGCCTAGGGGCAGCAGCGATGAGGATACTCCGGCGAGGTTGGAAACGCTGCAGTTCTCCGGCGGCTCGTCCTTCACCGGCGCGGCCTTCGTGTCCTTGCGACCTTGCTACCCCGCTCCGGTGCCCTCCACCGGCGCGACCTTGCTCCAGCCTTCCGTCGGCGAGCTCGACCCTTCCGTCGACGAGGTCGCCTGGGCAGGGGCGGCGCGCGGTCGCCGGACAGCAGCGGCGCGCGGTCGCCGGGAGCAAGCGGCGCGATCGCCGGAGCGCGCGGTGGCCGGACAGCAGAGGCGCGCGGTCGCCGGGAGCAGCGGCGCGGTCGCCGGGGAGCGCGCTCGCCGGACAACAGCAGCGCGCGGTCGCCGGGGAGCAGCGGCGCGGTCGCCGGGGAGCGCGCGGTGGCCGGGGAGCAGAGGCGCGCGATCGCCGGTGAGCAGAGGCGCGTGGTGGTCTCCAGGATGCGAGGAACACGATGGAGGACCTGATTGCAAAAGTTTTTAAAATTCAAAGGGGTTTTCTGTAAATTGAATTAGAGCGCCAGCCCGCCCAGTTTTTCGGGTCGGAGGGAGTACTATTTTCTTTTTCAGCGTTAAATTTCTGGTCTACTAAAACTAATATTGGACATTGTCCCCTTCTTGACGGCATCGTCGCGGTCTCTATTGGTTCTCCTTCATGCTCTGGGGTGAAAAACCATGACCCTCGAATCAGCCGGTGGTGATGCTCATGCGTGTATTCTTCTTGAAGATGCATCCTTCAAGTTCACGGTTCATAACTAATGAAAATCCTCGTAGACTAATTTTTTATTGAATTATATTTGAAGGTATTATTCAAAGGAAATACTTGAAGACCATATATGTTGGTTTCAAGGTTGAAAGAATAAAAAAATAAAAAATATGGAGTTCTTGTGTGGAGCTCAACAAAATAAAAAAAAATGCTCAATAGAACTTTTACTTGGTGATGATTCCACCAAACACGCCCTAGGCATAGTAAAAAAATGTTATGGTTGAGTTGCATATGACTTTCCTTCCTATTGATTTTGTTGTCATGGATATGGGAGTAAAATTTCTAGTCCTATAATTTTTGGGAAGACCCTTTTTAAGAATCGCATGAGCAATTATAGATCCAAACGAAGGGAATGTGAAGGAGTCGTCCCTTATCCCCTCTCTCCGCTACAGTTCAGAGGAGGCGATTTTTGAGAGTCGATCGGCGATTCCACCTCGCCGCCGTTGAGGTGTGGGTTCCTCCCTCTTCGACGGCTGGTCCGGCGGCGGGAGGGTGGGGGAAGCCCGTCTCACGGAGTGTATATAGTGTAGGTATCAGTAGGTCTCCGTCCGGCGGCGCTTCGGATGTGTGATGTCTACGCACGCTTCTATTCTTGTAGACAGTATTGGACCTTCAAGTGCAGAGGTTTGTAAAACAGCAGCAAGTTTCCCTTAAGTGGATCACCCAAGGTTTATCAAACTCAGGGAGGTAGAGGTCAAAGATATCACCCTCAAGCAACCCTACAATTACGATACAAGAAGTCTCTTGTGTCCCCAACACACCCAATACACTTGTTAGATGTATAGGTGCACTAGTTCGGTGAAGAGATAGTAAAATGCACGTGATATGGATGAATATGAGTGGTAATAACAATCTAAAATAAATATGACAGCAAGTAGACATACAATAAGACAATAAATAAACGGTGATTCGATGTTTGGAAACAAGGCCTAGGGATCATACTTTCACTAGTGGTCACTCTCAATAATGATATCACAAAGGAATAAAAAATATAAGCACTTCACTATGCTACTCTGAAAGACTCTCTGGGTGGATAACAAACAATAATCAACTGCGTAGATCTGCAAAAGCAAACCTTAAAAATGTATTCCCAGAGTACTAATGAACACCCTGCGCTGCACTTTGAGCATTCATAGGCAGTACTAACACACCATAATTTCATAGAGACATCCAACTCAAATCATAATTCAGTGAACAAGTATTCTGCGAAATATAGCCTAAGAGACCCACACGGTGCACACACACTCTACCTTTACACACGTAGGACAAGGAGTCTCCCGAGATCACCGGACAAGGTTTTAGTTTATAACGACATGATCCCTATTTCTCTTGGTGTTTCTCATGTTTTGCAGGAATTCAGCGATGTGTTTCCGGAGGAGGTGCCTGCAGGATTACCACCATTGCGTGGTATTGAGCATCAAATTGACTTGATCCTCGGTGCTTCGCTGCCCAACAGGGCGCCATATAGGACGAACCCCGAAGAGACGAAGGAAATTCAGAAACAAGTACAAGCGCTACTCGATAAAGGATATATCCGCATAAGCCTTAGTCCTTGTGTCGTTCCTGTTATTCTAGTTCCTAAGAAAGATTGTACTTGGCGCATGTGTGTAGATTGTAGAGCGATAAATAATATTACTATTCGATACCGTCATTCTATTCCTCGTTTATAGGATATGTTAGATGAATTGAGTGGTGCTGTTGTCTTCTCTAAAATTGATTTGCGTAGTGGTTATCATCAAATTAGGATGAAACATGGGAATGAATGGAAAACAGCCTTTAAAACAAAATTTGCTTTATATGAGTGGTTAGTAATGCCTTTTGGTTTGACTAATGCACCTAGCACTTTAACGAGACTGATGAACCATGTTTTGCGTGATTTTATTGACAAGTTTTTGGTTGTGTACTTTGATGACATATTAATCTACAGTCGCAATGAATCTGGTCATACTATACATATTTTACATGTTTTGCAAGTGTTGCGTGATAATAAACTCTATGGTAATCTTGAGAAGTGCACATTTTGCAAAGTTAAGGTGATATGGTCTGGGTTCATTTTCGCAAGGACAGGTTCTCGAAGCTACGGAAGTCCAAGTTGCTTCCTCGTAGTGCTGGTCCTTACAAAGTGCTTGCCAAGATCAATGATAATGCATACTCTATAGATCTTCCAACTCATGAGTTTGGTGTTAGTAATTCTTTCAATGTTGCTGATTTAACGCCATATGACAGAGAAGACCTTGGAGCGTCGAGGTCGACGCCTTTTGAAGGGGGGAGATGATGAGGACATCCCTACCGAACCACTACCTCCGTCATTACAAGATGAAGATGATGTTGTTCTGAAGCTCAAGTCCAATGAAGTTAGAATTGGACCTATGACAAGAGCTCCTGCGAAGCTACTAAAACAACAGGTGAATTTGTTCATCAATGATACTTTGATCGATGAGAACTTTATACTGCCTAAGTCCTTTGACGAAGATGGAGCAAGCATCACACGAGGAGAAGAGAAGCAGCTGGACGTGAAGCTGGACATGGAGCTGGACATGAAGCTAGACAAGAAGACATCTGATGGACGCGCGAGGGAGGAGAGGGAGGCATGCGCGAGGAAGGAAGAAGATGTCCAGGCCGGAGCCAGACCCGGTCCGCCCGGCCGCCACGCCGGCCGGCCCGGCCCCCACGCCGGGTGAGCCCGGCACCCGCCGGCTCCTGCGCCAGTGCCATCCGTGTGGGTGTATGATACGTCTCCGACGTATCTATAATTTCTTGTGTTCCATGCCACATTATTGATGTTATCTACATGTTTTATGCACACTTTATGTCATATTCGTGCATTTTCTGGAACTAGCCTATTAACAAGATGCCGAAGTGCCGGTTCTGTTTTTTCGTTTTTGGTTTCAGAAATCCTAGTAACGAAATATTCTCGGAATTGGACGAAATCAACGCCCAGGTTCCTATTTTGCCCGGAAGCATCCAGAACACCCGAGAGCCACCAGGGAGGGGGCACAGGCCCACCAAACCCTAGGCCGGCGCGGCCAGGGGGGGGGGCCGCGCCACCCTATGGTGTGGGCACCCCTTCGACCCTCTGGCGCCGCCTCTTCGCCTATTTAAAGCCTCCGTCGCGAAAACCCTGATACGTTCGACGAAACCCACAGAAACCTTCCAGAGCCGCCGCCACCGCGACGCCAAGATCTGGGGACAGGAGTCTCTGTTCCGGCACGCTGCCGGAACGGGGAAGTGCCCCCGGAAGGCTTCTCCATCGACACCGCTGCCATCTCCACCGCCATCTTCATCACCGCTGCTGCTCCCATGAGGAGGGAGTAGTTCTCCATCGAGGCTCGGGGCTGTACCGGTAGCTATGTGGTTCATCTCTCTCCTATGTGCTTCAATACAATAATCTCATGAGCTGCCTTACATGATTGAGATTCATATGATGATGCTTGTAATCTAGATGTCGTTATGCTAGTCAAGTGAATTTTACTTATGTGATCTCCGGAGACTCCTTGTCCCACGTGTGTAAAGGTGACAGTGTGTGCACCGTGTGGGTCTCTTAGGCTATATTTCACAGAATACTTATTCACTGATGAATGGCATAGTGAAGTGCTTATTTATATCTCTTTATGATTGCAATGTATTTGTATCACAATTTATCTATGTGCTACTCTAGCAATGTTATTAAAGTAGTTTTATTCCTCCTACACGGTGTAATGGTGACAGTGTGTGCATCCGTGTTAGTACTTGGTTTATGCTATGATCATGATCTCTTGTAGATTGCGAAGTTAACTATTGCTATGATAGTATTGATGTGATCTATTCCTCCTACATATGCATGAAGGTGACAGTGTGCATGCTATGTTAGTACTTGGTTTAGTCGAATTGATCTATCTTACACTCTAAGGTTACTTAAATATGAACATTGAATTGTGGAGCTTGTTAACTCCGGCATTGAGGGTTCGTGTAATCCTACGCAATGTGTTCATCATCCAACAAGAGTGTAGAGTATGCATTTATCTATTACATTATGTGGTCAATGTTGAGAGTGTCCACTAGTGAAAGTCTAATCCCTAGGCCTTGTTCCTAAATACTGATGCGTTACTACTGCTTGTTTACTGTTTCACTGTGTTACTACTGCTGCAATACTACCACCATCAACTACACGCCAGCAAGCTATTTTCTGGTACCGTTGCTACTGCTCATACTTATTCATACCACCTGTATTTCACTATCTCTTCGCCGAACTAGTGCACCTATTGGGTGTGTTGGGGACACAAGAGACTTCTTGTTTTGTGGTTGCAGGGTTGCATGAGAGGGATATCTTTGACCTCTTCCTCCCTGAGTTCGATAAACCTTGGGTGATCCACTTAAGGGAAAACTTGCTGCTGTTCTACAAACATCTGCTCTTGGAGGCCCAACACTGTCTACAGGAAAAGGAGGGGAAGTAGACATCAAGCTATTTTCTCGGCGCCGTTGCTCGGGAGGAAAGGTAAAAGGTACTCACACTCCGGACCTCGGCTACCAAGCTATTTTCCGCCGTTGTAAGTACTCGAAGCTATTTCCTTTAGATTCTGCAATTGCATCTTTTTGTTTCTTGTTTACACTAGTTAGGCATAATGGAAAACAACAAAAAAATTGGTGAGCTTTTTAATCTTTTTCCTGATTTAGAATTGTTTGATGCGAAAATTAAAAAACCTATGGAACCTTATTTGCATGCTAGTAGCGATGTTATTAGTATGAATGCAATTACTGCTAATACTATGGAAAAGTCTAAGCTTGGGGAAGCTAGTTTATATAAAAATAATCTTTTTTGCTCCTCAGCTTTGGAAGAAATATTTTGCTCTGATAATGCTTTATCTCCCATATGCGATAACTCTAATGATGCTTCTGATATTTTAAATCCACCTGCTGAAAGTATTCCGTATAAAATACCTATGAAAATTATTGAACGTGTTATGGACAACCACTATAAAGGGGATGGAACTGTCCATCCTAGAGATCATTTACTGTTTTTGCACGAATTATGCGGGTTATTCAAGTGTGCAGGTATCTCTATGGATGAAGTGAGGAAGAAGCTATTCTCTGTTTCAGCATGCAGTAAGCGGCGCATTGGTATAAATTGTTGGAGAATAGACATTTTCTTGGTTGGGAGGAAATTGCATCTCTCTTTTATTCTAAATTTTATCCTCCTCATGAAGTGCATATTGATAGGAATTATATTTATAACTTTTATCCTCGTGATGGAGAGAGTATTTCTCAAGCGTGGGGGAGACTGAAGTCACTAATGCTCAAATGTCCCATTCATGAGCTCCCCGTAATGTTATTGTTAACAATTTTTATGCGAGGCTTTCGGGACAACACAAGGACTATACGGACGCGTGTTCGGAGGGATCTTTCACAAGCAAGGAGGTTGAAGCTAGGTGGGATCTTCTTGATCGGATTAAGGAGAACGCTGAAGGATGGGAGAACAATGAAGGTAAAGAGTCAGGTATAAATTATGATTATGAATGCATTGAAGCTTTTATGGATACCGATAAATTTCGAAATATGAGTGCTACTTATGGTCTTGACTCTCAAGTTGCTGTAAATCTTTATAAAGCCTTTGCTTCTCATTTTGAATTGCCTAAAAAGAATTTTGATAAGTATCATGAACCTTTTAAAGAGGCTTGCATGAAGAATGAAATTGTTGTTAATTATTGCAATAAGCATGCTCAAACTCCTAAGAATGCTATTTCCTATAAGCATGTTAATTTTTGTGGAATGCATAGACCTTGTGGAATTAATCAAGTCAAAGATGAATATTGTATCCATCATACTACTGAAAAAACTAGAAAGTGGCTTAGGGCTCTAGATGATCTTGGTAAAAAAGTTTGTGCCCTCTATCCTTTTATTTGTGAAGTTTGCCATGAAGTGGGTCATTTTAATTTTCAATGCTCCTCCAATGATAATTTGAACCCAATGAGTGCTGCAAATTTGTATTGTGATGGTGAAATTACTCCTAATCAGCATGATGAACTTACTTTATTTTTGGGGTGTGAAGAACTGTCGAGAAAAATCTCTTTGTTACATATGAGTGATCTTGATATTGATGATGTCCTACATGGGTGTTTTTCTTATTGCATTGATAATAGCCATACAAATACTTACATACAAAATATTTTAGAAGATGACACCTTGCCAAAATATGATAGGACCGCTGTGTGTTTTCAACTAATTAATGAAAAGGAGGGATCCTCCCAAGTTTCTTCTATTGTTTCTGAAAGTAAATCAGGTTATGCGGACAAGCTACCCTTCAAGCCTCTTCCTCCTAAAGAAGGGAACGAGGAGAAGGAAGAGAAGAAGAAGAAGAAGAAGAAGAAGAAGGGAACGAAGAAGAAGAAGAAGGAGAATAAAAAGAAAGAGGTAACGGCGTATCCCCGCGTGAATGAGATAACGCTAGGTAACCGTAAGTATGTTGCTCCTAATGATTATTGTGATAATGAATCTGAATACGATGATCTTCCTATGCCCTCTACATACATTAGCAATCATGATTTGAATGAGCACACTACTTTTGATATTGCAAATCTCTGGGAAACTAATTCTGAAAATGATGATGATAATAATTGCCATAGTGTCAGTGCTATCCATGCTTCCTCCCATAATGATATAGAAAGCTCTAAGCTTGGGGAAGAGGTGTTTGAAAATCCTTTTGCTACTGATCATTATGTGTTTGATACATCTCCTTCTAATAACAACGATGGTATGGTCATAGATAAACTGACTGTGAAAGATAACTATTCTATTTCTTATGATGACACTGTGCCTCCGATCTTTGATGATTATTATAAAGAATGCTATGATATAGGTTCTAACTATCCTTATGAAACTTGTCATAGTCATGATTGGATTACCAAAAACAATTCCCTTAATATGCAACTTGTTTACCATGTTCAAATTCTTGATAATAATCTTACTCCAATTACTATTAATGAGAATAACTCTTCTTATGCCAAAATTAATGATACTCCTATGCATATGGACCATGATAAGAATGTTTTAAGTGATGGGTATATTGTGGATTTCATCAATGATGCTACTGAAAGTTATTATGAGAGAGGGAAATATGGTTATATGCATCTTAATAATATTAAGTTTCCCCTCTTTATGTTGAGAATCTTGAAGTTACTCGTGTTTTATCCTCTTATGCTTGTCACTTTGTTCTTCATGAGTTCATTTGTGTACAAGATTCCTCTGCATAGGAAGCATGTTAGGCTTAAATTTGTTTCATACTTGCCTCTTGATGCTCTCTTTTGCTTCAAATACTATTTCTTGCGAGTGCATCATTAAAACTGCTGAGCCCATCTTAATGGCTATAAAGAAAGAACTTCTTGGGAGATAACCCATGTGTTATTTTGCTACAGTACTTTGTTTTATATTTGTGTCTTGGAAGTTGTTTACTACTGTAGCAACCTCTCCTTATCTTAGTTTTGTGTTTTGTTGTGCCAAGTGAAGCCTCTAATCGAAGGTTGATACTAGATTTGGATTTCTGCGCAGAAACAGATTTCTATCTGTCACGAATCTGGGCTGTTTTCTCTGTAGAAAAATCAGAAAAATATGCCAATTTACGTGCGTGTTCCTCAGATATGTACGCAACTTTCATTAGTTTTGAGTTTTCTGATCTGAGCAACGGAAGTATTTATTAAAAATTCGTCTTTACGGACTGTTCTGTTTTGACAGATTCTGCCTTTTATTTCGCATTGCTTCTTTCGCTGTGTTGGGTGGATTTCTTTGTTCCATTACCTTCCAGTAGCTTTGAGCAATGTCCAGAAGTGTTAAGAATGATTGTGTCACCTCTGAACATGTGAGTTTTTGATTATGTACTAACCCCTCTAATGAAGTTTATGATAAGTTTGGTGTGAAGGAAGTTTTCAAGGGTCAAGAGAGGAGGATGATATACTATGATCAAGAAGAGTGAAAGATCTAAGCTTGGGGATGCCCCGGTGGTTCACCCCTGCATATTTCAAGAAGACTCAAGCATCTAAGCTTGGGGATGCCCAAGGCATCCCCTTCTTCATCGACAAATTATCAGGTTCCTTCTCTTGAAACTATATTTTTATTCGGTCACATCTTATGTGCTTTGCTTGGAGCGTCTGTATGTTTCTTATTTTTGTTTGTGTTTGAATAAATTGGATTACATCATGCTTGTGTGGGAGAGAGACACACTCCGCTGTTGCATATGAACACATGTGTTCTTAGCTTTTAATATTCATAGCGAAGTTTCTTCTTCATTAAATTGTTATATGGTTGGAATTGGAAAATGATACATGTAGTAATTGCTATAAATGTCTTGGGTAATGTGATACTTGGCAATTGTTGTGCTCATGTTTAAGCTCTTGCATCATATGCTTTGCACCTATTAATGAAGAAATACATAGAGCATGCTAAAATTTGGTTTGCATATTTGGTCTCTCTAAGGTCTAGATAATTTCTAGTATTGAGTTTGAACAACAAGGAAGACGGTGTAGAGTCTTATAATGTTTTCAATATGTCTTTTATGTGAGTTTTGCTGCACCGCTTCAGCCTTGTGTTTGTTTCAAATAGCCTTGCTAGCCTAAACCTTGTATCGAGAGGGAATACCTCTCATGCATCCAAAATACTTGAGCCAACCACTATGCCATTTGTGTCCACCATACCCTACCTACTACATGGTATTTCTCAGCCATTCCAAAGTAAATTGCTTGAGTGCTACCTTTAAATTTCCACTCTTCACCTTTACAATATATAGCTCATGGGACAAATAGCTTAAAAACTATTGTGGTATTGAATATGTACTTATGCACTTTATCTCTTATTAAGTTGCTTGTTGTGCGATAACCATGTTCACTGGGGACGCCATCAACTACTCTTTGTTGAATTTCATGTGAGTTGCTATGCATGTTCGTCTTGTCTGAAGTAAGAGAGATCTACCACCTTATGGTTAAGCATGCATATTGTTAGAGAAGAACATTGGGCCGCTAACTAAAGCCATGATCCATGGTGGAAGTTTCAGTTTTGGACATATATCCTCAATCTCATATGAGAAAATTATTAATTGTTGTTACATGCTTATGCATAAAAGAGGAGTCCATTATCTGTTGTCTATGTTGTCCCGGTATGGATGTCTAAGTTGAGAATAATCAATAGCGAGAAATCCAATGCGAGCTTTCTCCTTAGACCTTTGTACAGGCGGCATAGAGGTACCCCTTTGTGACACTTGGTTAAAACATGTGCATTGCGATGATCCGGTAGTCCAAGCTAATTAGGACAAGGTGCGGGCACTATTAGTATACTATGCATGAGGCTTGCAACTTGTAAGATATAATTTACATGATACATATGCTTTATTACTACCGTTGACAAAATTGTTTCTTGTTTTCAAAACCAAAGCTCTAGCACAAATATAGCAATCGATGCTTTTCCTCTATGGAGGACCATTCTTTTACTTTTATTGTTGAGTCAGTTCACCTATTTCTCTCCACCTCAAGAAGCAAACACTTGTGTGAACTATGCATTGATTCCTACATATTTGCATATTGCACTTATTATATTACTCTATGTTGACGATTATCCATGAGATATACATGTTATAAGTTGAAAGCAACCGCTGAAACTTAATCTTCCTTTGTGTTGCTTCAATACCTTTACTTTGATTTATAGCTTTATGAGTTAACTCTTATACAAGACTTATTGATGCTTGTCTTGAAGTGCTATTCATGAAAAGTCTTTGCTTTATGATTCACTTGTTTACTCATGTCATTACCATTGTTTTGATCGCTGCATTTATTACATATGCTTTACAAATAGTATGATCAAGGTTATGATGGCATGTCACTCCAGAAATTATCTGTGTTATCGTTTTACCTGCTCGGGACGAGCAGAACTAAGCTTGGGGATGCTGATACGTCTCCGACGTATCGATAATTTCCTGTGTTCCATGCCACATTATTGATGTTATCTACATGTTTTATGCACACTTTATGTCATATTCGTGCATTTTCTGGAACTAACCTATTAACAAGATGCCGAAGTGCCAGTTCCTGTTTTCTGCTGTTTTTGGTTTCAGAAATCCTAGTAACGAAATATTCTCGGAATTGGACGAAATCAACGCCCAGGTTCCTATTTTGCCCGGAAGCATCCAGAACACCCGAGAGCCACCAGGGAGGGGGCACAGGCCCACCAAACCCTAGGCCGGCGCGGCCAGGGGGGGCCCGCGCCACCCTATGGTGTGGGCACCCCTTCGACCCTCTGGCGCCGCCTCTTCGCCTATTTAAAGCCTCCGTCGCGAAAACCCTGATACGTTCGACGAAACCCACAGAAACCTTCCAGAGCCGCCGCCACCGCGACGCCAAGATCTGGGGGACAGGAGTCTCTGTTCCGGCACGCTGCCGGAACGGGGAAGTGCCCCCGGAAGGCTTCTCCATCGACACCGCTGCCATCTCCACCGCCATCTTCATCACCGCTGCTGCTCCCATGAGGAGGGAGTAGTTCTCCATCGAGGCTCGGGGCTGTACCGGTAGCTATGTGGTTCATCTCTCTCCTATGTGCTTCAATACAATAATCTCATGAGCTGCCTTACATGATTGAGATTCATATGATGATGCTTGTAATCTAGATGTCGATATGCTAGTCAAGTGAATTTTACTTATGTGATCTCCGGAGACTCCTTGTCCCACGTGTGTAAAGGTGACAGTGTGTGCACCGTGTGGGTCTCTTAGGCTATATTTCACAGAATACTTATTCACTGATGAATGGCATAGTGAAGTGCTTATTTATATCTCTTTATGATTGCAATGTATTTGTATCACAATTTATCTATGTGCTACTCTAGCAATGTTATTAAAGTAGTTTTATTCCTCCTACACGGTGTAATGGTGACAGTGTGTGCATCCGTGTTAGTACTTGGTTTATGCTATGATCATGATCTCTTGTAGATTGCGAAGTTAACTATTGCTATGATAGTATTGATGTGATCTATTCCTCCTACATATGCATGAAGGTGACAGTGTGCATGCTATGTTAGTACTTGGTTTAGTCGAATTGATCTATCTTACACTCTAAGGTTACTTAAATATGAACATTGAATTGTGGAGCTTGTTAACTCCGGCATTGAGGGTTCGTGTAATCCTACGCAATGTGTTCATCATCCAACAAGAGTGTAGAGTATGCATTTATCTATTCTGTTATGTGATCAATGTTGAGAGTGTCCACTAGTGAAAGTCTAATCCCTAGGCCTTGTTCCTAAATACTGCTGCGTTACTACTGCTTGTTTACTGTTTCACTGTGTTACTACTGCTGCAATACTACCACCATCAACTACACACCAGCAAGCTATTTTCTGGTACCGTTGCTACTGCTCATACTTATTCATACCACCTGTATTTCACTATCTCTTCACCGAACTAGTGCACCTATTGGGTGTGTTGGGGACACAAGAGACTTCTTGTTTTGTGGTTGCAGGGTTGCATGAGAGGGATATCTTTGACCTCTTCCTCCCTGAGTTCGATAAACCTTGGGTGATCCACTTAAGGGAAAACTTGCTGCTGTTCTACAAACCTCTGCTCTTGGAGGCCCAACACTGTCTACAGGAAAAGGAGGGGGAAGTAGACATCAGTGTACTGTAAGACATCCCGGTGGCCCAGTCCCAGCCCGGCCCCAAGCCCGATCCAAACCGTATCGGCCGGTCCCTGGCCTGGTCGACCGGCCCCTAGGTCGGCCGTGTCCGAGTCGGTCTCGACCAGATCCCGATCTGAGTCGGTTTTTAATGTATTTTCTCGACTTCTGGTCGTCCTGGACCCCTATATAAGTGCCCAGGACGCCCCCAAATTAGGTTTAGACCCCGTTTAAGATAAACCCTAGTTCATAGTTGATTGCTTTGCAACTCTATTGAATCTCTACACCAATCCGCATCGATCTGGTGTTTTGCCACTGAAAGTCTTGTGTGATCTGCTGTTCCATTGGGAGTTAGACGGTTGCAACTTACCGCTTCGTGGTCAGTGGCTACGTGCGCAAAGTGTGTGGAGTTGCGAATATCTTGCAGGGTTGAGAGTTGTTGCATTGGCGACATGGACCAATCGAGAGACTCGTTGCGTCATACAAGTTATCATCCACTTCATCATCGTGTTATCTCCGCTGTGTTCATCGTGTATTCATCACATCCACCGTAGCTTACTGAGAAGATCGGACAACCCCTTATCAAACACATAGCGTATGAAGCAATAAAAATATAGCGTATAGAGAGATGACATGTTGATTTGTTGATGAAGAGGGGATGCCTTGGGCATCCCCAAGATTTGACGCTTGTACCTCTTGAACATGTATTGGGGTGTAGGGGCATCCCCAAGCTTGAGATTTTGTCCATTCTCCATCTCATCACATCATTCTTCTCTCCCTACACTTGAAAATTTCATTCATAGAAAAATTTCTCACAATTCTTTATTAGCAACATTAGTACAATCAAAATAAACAAATCCACTTATGTTCATTACTAACATATATCAAACATCTATTAAAGCATAATCTACTGTAGCAACCTTTCAAATAGTTCTCTGATCAAAAGAACTCAAAAAGAAAGTGATTCAAGAGGCGAATGCAAATAGTGCAGAAATATGTCAAAACAGAACATCAGGTAAAGATCGAAATTTAACTCTGTTGTTTATTTCGAAAAGTGCTCAACTAACGAAAGTCAGATAATAACCTGGGGCATATGCATAAAAAATTACAGCTCAAAATTACGCTCTGGCTATTTTCACGAATTTTTATGGTAACAGCACAGAATCTGTTTTCAAGATAGCAACTTCTCCAAACATTACTTTTTTCCTATTACAGGCTGTTATTGGCACAAAAAAACAAAATAAAAATGATAAGTAAAGGTCATTACAGTAGTAATAACTTCCAAGACTCAATAAAAAGAAAAATTATTGTAAATAAAACATGGGTTGTCTCCCATAAGCGCTTTTCTTTAACGCCTTTCAGCTAGGCTCAGTAATTTGAGAAGATGCTCACATAAGAAATATGAATTGAAGCAAAGGAGAGCATCAAGAAGCAAATATAAAACAAATTTAAGTCTAACTCACTTCCTAAGCATAGGAATCTTGTAAGAAAATAAATCAAAGAGGCACATAGTAACAAGCATAGGAAAGCAAAACAAGTGCAACTTCAAACTTTTCAGCATGTAGAGAGGTGTTTTAGTACCATGAAAATTTTTACAACCATATTTTCCTCTCACATAATAACTTTCAGTAGCAACATGAATAAACTCAACAATATAACTATCACATAAAACATTCTTATTGTGATGACCCAGCGTACCACTGCATGGTGTAGTACACAAGTCGTTGACATAACACAAGTGAAACACCGTTCCACTCATATTACATCTCTCAGAGTGGTACAACAGAAACATATGCGAGTCCAAGGTATGTCTATAGAAGTACACACGAACTGTTTACATAAGATCGACACAGCCTCCTACTTTACAGTGAGGTAAAACTTCAAATAAAGCTTCAGAAGAACGACTCGTAGTCTATCTTATTACTAACTCAAGTTTAAGAGCTACTTGGCTTGCTATAGAATTCTAGCTACTTAGGTGCTAGGATTAGGGAAAGGTTCCCTTCTATTACTAGTCTAGGTTTTCATTATAGCTGATGCAGAAGTTGACTCCATTGACTTCTTTGATTGGATTCTTCGTCTTGTTGTGGTTGACGCCTTTGTCTTCGAGTTCCACGGTAGTTTCTCCTTCGGTGCTTTGATCTAAGAAGGGGGTTCAAATGGGATAGAATGAGTACGAGCGTACTCAGCAAGTTCATATTAGGAAATAGGTGTATCATGCACTAGCTACAGCCATAGACCAGAAAGTCATAGGCCAATGCAAGTTTTCATAAACATTTCTTCAAAAGGTTTATTTTATTCTGAAAACTATGCCCGTCAGTCTTCACAGGTTGAACAGAACTTCGTGGAGTTCCTTTCCTGCCGCGTTCGCAGTTCCCTTCCCGGAACAGGGAGTGACAGTCACAATTCAGTATCCTCTGCAGAGGTGCGTTACTTTACCCCACAAGAGATCTTAACCTTGTTGCCGGCCGAGAGTGTGTCCTCGTCCACACTTCCTTTGGTGTGAGGCCCAGTATAAGATCCAAGCCAATCACTGCCTTCTCCGCGACCCTGCAAACCCACCCTGTTGTGGATATACTTCATAGGCATACCATCGACATGGTCCGATTCCGGCAAAACCGGGTGGCTCACAGATGGTGGTGATAGTGGCCCACCGGGCAGCCCAGTTGTTGTTGATCGAGATGGAAGATGTCCAACCCAGGAACAAGTAGCCGGATCCGAACCGCCCTACGAAGGTAGCCGGATCCGAACCGCCCTACAGAGGTACCCGGATCCTAACCGCCCTAGGAAGGTAGCCGGATCCGAACCGCCTTACAGAGGTACTCGGATCCGAACCGACCTACAGAGGTACCCGGATCCGAAGAGGTCTATGCCAGGAGTCAGATCCGTGAAGGCCCATAAGGAACCCGGATCCAGTACGACGTAGATGGAAGGCGGATCCTTGACGTACACAGCAAGACATTGTACCTAGTTAGGCAACCTGTAATCCGGCTAGGACTCTCCATGTAAACCCTAGATCCGTGCGCCTATATAAGCCGGATCCCGGGAGCCCTAGAGGCAGAAGCTCAACTCATTGTAACAACGCGAAAGCGCCCAGATAATTCCAGACAAGCAGCAGTAGGCCCTGTCATCGTGCAGGTGTTCCGAAGCTGGGTAAATCGCGTACCACCGTCCCGTGTGCACTCCGCCCTATGGCCCCTTCTTCTCCCCCTCGTGAGGATCCCTCCTCCGAGGTACCGTCGATTAGGCAACGACAGTTGGCGCCCACCGTGGGGCCTGCGGCGTCTGGAGGCCGGAACCGGGCGGGTTCCACATCTTCATCTGCGAGGCCGTTGATTTCGACGGAAACGCACTGGTAAGTAATGTAGCTACGACCGCCGCCGAGCAGGACGCAGCTGCAAAGATCCGATCCGAGTCGCTGGAGCTTTCCACGGAAGAATCCGCCTTAGACCTGGAAATTTCAAATTCTGGTTTTAGTAGCAGGATCCGCGTCTACGTTTTTGGTAGTCGGATCTGCACCTATATTTTTGGTTGCCGGATCCGCGCCTACGTTTTTGGTAGTCGGATCCGCACCTATATTTTTGGTTGCCGGATCTGTGCCTACGTTTTTGGTAGTCGGATCCGCATCTATATTTTTGTAGCCGGATCCATACCAAAATTTTGGTAGGATCCGCACCTAAATTTTTGGAAGTCGGATCCACACCTAAATTTTGGTAGGTGGATCCGCACCGACAGGACCACTGCGACAATCAATCTCGCACCGGCTCGACGGAACGCCGAAGAAAAACCGCCACGACCGACGTTGACTCCGCTCCAAACAGCTAAGTCCTATTTATATTTCATATTTTAATATTTTATGATCATGAGATTAAGATTGGTTCACTCATATCCTGAGTCTTTTACCGCTTTCACTGTTGGTCATATCTTTCCCACGATTTGCCTCGCGCTCGTGAAAAACTTTGTACTGTTTTTGCCGCTTAAGGCTCCAGTACGCTGCAAAATTTTTGTCTTCGGGCGTTAGCTTGAGTTTTCTGGCCTACACGTTTTCTGTTGTTTATATGTGGATTCCTTAGTAGTGACATTTCGGTACTTAAAGATGGCCTCTGTTTCTGAGGTTCTTGATTGTTTCGCTATTAAGCGCTATCGCCTCAGCAGATGTTCTGTGTTTAAAGTTTGCCGTCTCGCGAAAAGTCAAGCATATAAACCAGAAGAACGGATAAACCAGCACTTGCTTAAAATATATAAATTGCATCAACTGTTCAAGATAGACGAGTGTTTTTCCGCCTTGACAGTTTTATGTTGTTCAACCGCTGCATAGTTTCAGCTTCAAAACATTTGTTCAAAGGCCATTTTTGTTCCGCCTTACATTTGTTCGTTGAACATGATCAAAGAAACAATTTAATACAAATATGTCTTTTTGTGTTTATATATCAGGTACATGATGCTTGGACCTTCAACGGTCCTCGAACTAAGGTGTTTTCAAGCAGACCTAGCAATCGCAAGAAGCCCAGGGGAAGCTTGCCGGATCCATATGAGATAAGGTTAGGCGGATCCGTAGCATGCACAGCTGGAAAAGCAACTTGAGTCTTGATTCCGCTATGCTTAGCCGGAACCAACCCTCGGGGGCTGCGATTTTGATCTTAAGTGAAAAGTGTGTTTTCTTTCGAGTATTAGTGCTGGAAATTTCCGCCTAGATGCTTGAGATTTATACTATTCCTTGGTCACATATAAAGATAAAGCTACTCTAAGAGCTCCAAGCCGGATTTTCAAGTAAATTCACCTTGGCGCTCGGGGGTTACATCGATGAAGTTCTCTTTGGAGCAACTAACCGAAAAATTTCCACCTTGACGCTTGGGGGCTAAGTTTCTGAGCATCGAGTCTCCTTGGAGCAAGCCGACTCAATGCTCGGGGGCTACATACATATGGTTATGTCAAGAAAATTTCAAAGATGGTGAAAATCTGGCTAACTAGTCGGATCCGCACCTAATTTTTGGTAGCCGGATCCGCACCTATATATTTAGTAGCCGGATCCGCAACTATTTTTTGGTAGCCGGATCCGCACCTAATTTTTGGTAGCCGGATCCGCACCTAATTTTTGGTAGCCGGATCCGCACCTATATATTTGGTAGTCGGATCCGCAACTATTTTTTGGTAGCCGGATCCGCACCTAATTTTTGGTAGTCGAATCCGCACCTCAATTTTTGGTAGCCGGATCCGCACTTAATTTTTTGTTAGTCTGATCCGCACCTAAATTTTGGTAGTCGGATCCACCCCTATATTTTGGCTAGTCAGATCCGAACCTACATTTGGCTAGTCGGATCCATACCGAAGATTACGTTGGATGGTGTCTCCGAAGAATCTGACCATTGGATCATGAAGTTTCCGACCAATAGTTGGTTGGAGATATGAAGTTTGGAGTCCTTCAAGATTCTCTATTATACGTTCCAGCCAAAGGGTGAAGATACATGCGCAAGCTAAGCTGGATGGAAGAACGGTGAATCTTGGAGAACTCCGGGGGCTACTGTTGTAGATATACTTCATAGGTATACCATCGACATGGTCCGATTCCGGCAAACCCGGGTGGCTCACAGATGGTGGTGATAGTGGCCCACCGGGCAGCCCAGTTGTTGTTGATCGAGATGGAAGATGTCCAACCCAGGAACAAGGAGCCGGATCTGAACCGCCCTACGAAGGTAGCCGGATCCGAACCGCCCTACGAAGGTAGCCGGATCCGAACCGCCCTACGAAGGTAGCCGGATCCGAACCGCCCTACAGAGGTACCCGGATCCGAACCGACCTACAGAGGTACCCGGATCCGAAGAGGTCTATGCCAGGAGTCAGATCCGTGAAGGCCCATAAGGAACCCGGATCCAGTACGACGTAGACGGAAGGCGGATCCTTGACGTACACGGCAAGACATTGTACCTAGTTAGGCAACCTGTAATCCGGCTAGGACTCTCCATGTAAACCCTAGATCCGTGCGCCTATATAAGCCGGATCCCGGGAGCCCTAGAGGCAGAAGCTCAACTCATTGTAACAACGCGAAAGCGCCCAGATAATTCCAGACAAGCAGCAGTAGGCCCTGTAATCGTGCAGGTGTTCCGAAGCTGGGTAAATCGCGTACCACCGTCCCGTGTGCACTCCGCCCTATGGCCCCTTCTTCTCCCCCTCGTGAGGATCCCTCCTCCGAGGTACCGTCGATTACGCAACGACACACCCTTTTGTCCACCCGCACACCCCCAGTAGACTTCTCCCGATAATACGGCTTTACTCACGGTGTACTTTGGACAATCCATCATAGATCGTAGAGCCATCATCACTAACGGATGGGGATTTAAAAGGCTATCCCAACCTACGGCAGTGCCTCCAACACCCCGCCGGCTCTACCAATCCGTTGGCGTGCAGAAGGGAAAAGATACAGCTGACTTCCCCAGAGCCATTATAGATCTTATGGATAACACGATATGTACGGCGCTAGAATCACTGGACGGCATTGGTAGTTAGTCCTAGATGAGTAGTACCCATGCAATGGAACCTCCACCATATCAACACATACCATGGTTCCATTGCCCACCACATAGTCATATTCATAATTGTAAAATAATACTTTGCTTTTCAATGCATGAGTGATAAGTATAGTACTTTGCATATAGTTTGATACAAATAATCAAATGACATGAGCAAGCGATGAACTTGCCTTTCTTGACTGCAAGATTATGCAGGCAAAAGCTTCGATACGTGATAACTCCAAATTCTGAAATACCATCATCGTCCGGTAAGGACAATGTTTAAAGAACTGGCAAAGATGCTGTAATGCATAGTATGAGATGCAATCGTCCCGAGCGTAACCTAACCTCGATGATTTAGGATGGATGAGTTGTAAAGATTTCTTTAGGGTTGGTTATACTTTTATAATGTTTCTCAAACAAGGTTCTTATTAGGGTTTGGTTATATTAGCATCATAACAAGTGATATAAGACATAATAACAATCATACACATAAAGAATAGTGATGGAATAATATGTAAAGAACAGTTGTCAATTTTTAAGTTCTACATGATATGGTTGATGATTACTTATATTATACTTCAAAAGAATAACTTTTGAAGAACATGTTGTTTTAGAAATAATGAGTATTTCAAAGAAGGATTAGGACTTCTAAGGTTTGATTGACATTTGTACTTCAAAAGAATAACTTTTGAAGAACAGATTAAATAAGAATATGAACTACTATGCATAGGAGCTATGGCTTTCTAGGGTTTACTATTGGGTTCATCTAGTTTCACTAATAGGAACTAGTTGGTTTCTTAAATAGAATGGGTTTCTATATAACAAGTATTGGCAGGTTTATTGCTATGGTTTCTTCTAAGCATCATATCAAAGGATGGTTATCAAGATGGTTCTATAAATTAGCTATTAGGGTTTACGATGGTTTCACAATTGCTTTACTAAATAATCTCTAATGGTTTCTAAGCTAAATGGCTTATCATTTCCTAAGTAGGGTTTAGTTGAATAGGAGCATGTGATGTGCATTACTACACAAGATTTGTATTAGGGTTTATCATTATGGTGCTACTAGGGTTTGATGATTGAGGTTGATCATAATGGTATGGTATATAGAAGTGGTGATCAATGGTACTAATTCAATTAACAAGTTAGGGTTTATACTTAGGTGGTACTAGTGAATCATATAGGTTTTAACTAAGAATATGGACATGAAATGATAATCTCATGTGACTTGGTTTTATGCTAGTGGATCATAAGCATGCATTCAATTGTTGCTTATTAGGGTTCTATATGTCAAGTACATCTCACATGATCACATGTGACACATAACTAGGGTTTTAGAATATAACTAAGGTGGAATGAACACATAAAATAATGGGATCAAGGTTTTACTTAAATTAAAACTAGGGTTTCTAAATTATGGTACAACTCCTAAAATGCTGATTAGTAATAGAGTTGTAGTTACTAATTACTTTGAATCAAATTTAGTAATGTTTTGACATTTTATTAATTTTTACAAGATTTAATAATTAGAGTAACACCTAATTAGGTTTAATTCAGAGATAAGAGTTTAACAATTATTACTAGGTTTTAAAAATAACAACTTGAAAATTAAAATTCTTTAAGTTCACAATATTTAAGTTACTAAATTAATATTGGTTTTATAGTATTTTCTTGATTTATTATTATTTAAAGAAAATAGAAAATAGTAATTTGCAAATTAGGGTTTATGAACGACCACTAATAATTGAGTTAATGCAAATATGGTAAATAAAATTAATCCTAACATTTTACTTAGTTACTGAATAGTTAAAATTTAATTTTGTAACTTAATTATTTATTGAATTCAATTTGCATTTTAAATAAATGAAAAGGCATAATTAAAGAAGTTAAAAATAAATGGATTTTATTTTGTTGCACATTTTTTGTTTTATATTTTATTTGAATAGAGTTTATTTTTGTGAGCATTTTGATATATTATTCATATTTTTCTGAGTTGAAATGGATTTTATATGGTTTTACAAAGTTTCAGCAATTTACTGGTTTTTAAATTAAATAACAAATACTAAATGTACCGGGACAGATCTAGCCCTAGACACTGACGGGTGGGGCTTGTCTCCACGTCGGCTGCCACGCAAGCGAGGACCGGTCAAAGTTGACCAGGACCCTTGACCTCACCGACGTTTAAACGTCGGCGGCCAGAGCACGGTGGCGCCGCCGATTTAGGGTTCCCCGGGACGCGTGGTTGGTACCAATCGAACGAGAACGACGAAACAAAGCTACTGGTGGTGATGGTTGGTGCGGGGACTCACCGAAGCTTCGTCGGAAACGATGGCTTGCGGCGGTGCTCTCCGGCGAGGAATCGAACGCGAGCTACAGATGATTCCAGGAAGCGAAAGTATGCTCTATATGCGCGGAATCTCACCGTGAAGCTCAAGGTGTGGTCGGCTCCGGCGAGGGTCGACGGAGACGACGGCGATTGATGATTTCCCGGCGAACTGCTGCGGAAGGGAACGTCGAAATTGAGCCGATTTCTTGCTCCCCTTGATGCTCTGCTCCTCCAGTGTGCTCCTGGAGTCCCGGCGCTTCTCCTGGTCCACACGCCGGAGGCTGGGGTGGCCTCCTCCGTCGGCTTCGTCTTCAACTCCGGCGACAGAGAACGGATGGGCGTGAGAGATAGAGAGTGTCTGAGCACCAATGGAGTGGTGGAGGTGAACAAGGAGTGCACAGCGATGTCTTCCTCCTATTTATAGGCCAAGGGAAGCCCTGTGGCCTCGACACGGTGACGACCATGGTCGGAGAGGTGGCGGTCTCTGGAAGCTTCTAGCTAGCAAGGATCTCCTCATCCGCGGATAAGCTCGGACGCGAGAGGGATTGGGCGTGGTTCTGAGTGTCTGGCAACGTCCGGCGGCGTTCTTATCGTCCACGAGGTCGTGGCCTACTGGCTTCGCCGCGCTGTCGTGCACGGAGACGACGACGACGAGTATTTTCTCTTCGCACGAATATTAAAGCGACCGAAACGGTATTTGGTTCGGGCTGGACTGCTCCTGGGCCGTGGTGTGGGTTGGTCTTGGGCTCAGCTGCTGGGCTGCACGGCCAGGTAAGATAAATTTTCCCTCCCTTTCTCATTTCAAATGTTTATTTTCTGTTTTTATTTGTTGTTTGAATTGAATTTGAATCTGGTTTATTTTTGCAGGTTTTTTAAATACTTGAATCTTAATAGAACTTGATAGTGCTGCTTGCTGCATATTTGTTCTGTTCAATCAAATATTTAGTATTTGATTGTATGGATGCTTTGGTGAAGTTTAAATAAAGTAGATATGGGTTTAATGGTTTATCTCAATTCTTTGAATTTGGGAATCAACCTATTTTGAATGATTTGAAGTTTATAACCAGTGCATAGTAAACATGTCATTAAGTTTTGTTATTACTTAATAATAGTGAGGTTCACATATATTTTAATTAAGGTTAGAGTTTAAAATGAATGGTAATGTGAATGGGTTGGTTCATAATTTTATGTGGGTGATTATTTCTAGAGGTTTGAGAAGATGATTGAATACACTCTATAATTTCTAATCTAGCTTAGCAACTTGTAACTTGGATTACTTAGGATAATTCTCCAGCTCATCATTGGTCAATTCACTTGTTAAGGTGATGGTTCAAACTATAACACATTGTTCCTATTGGTCAACTAATCAATTATTTGGAACATCAAGTAGGATTGAATATTGGTTCACTTTACTCACTTAAATAGCACTTAAGCTTGGGTATATATGGCTTGGTTTATACTTGTGATACATGATACACAAGTTAGGAAACAATATTTTATGTGGTGTGGATCCTATGTGAAAGGGTTTAGAGTTTTGCATATTCTTCACTAAATTTAAGTATAAATAGGCATGAGGTATGGCAGGGTTCTAATTATAATCCAAGTTAATCCATGGGTTGGAATTCAAATGTAGTTTAGGGTTTAAGTAGTGATCACCAATGTGATACACAACTAGGATTAGAATATGAGCATAAGCTTTGGTTATGTTTCACTAATGGAACATGGCTCTCATCTACAAGATTAAAGGTTGGTTTAAACAAGTGAGATGTAATACTATTCTAAAATTCTCTAAGATAGACATGGTTATGGTTAGCATCTATAATCTCTCTCACTTCTAAATGTCTTGTAATAGCCTAAGGTCCTACTCAAGATATGATGATATGATCCCCTAAATATATGGTTTGCCTAGGGATTCTACCTTGCAATATTCTGTAGCTTGTTCTTCAGGAAATCTGATAAACCTTCATCTTGTGGTATGCCTCCACCTCCTAGCTTCTTCATCTTGATCCTAGCTAACTCACATGGAAGGTCTCAAGTGTTTGGTTTCCTTGTAGCATGGTACAAGATGTCCAAATGGATGAAGGGTGTGGCTCTATTTATAGGCTTGGGCAAGCTCTAGTATCATGACACATAGGTGGTGACTCTTGTGTTGGTTTGATGAGTAAGGTGCTTGGGTGTCATGCCCTCATCCATAGCACTCCTTTGAGCATGAGGTGGCATAGCTTGGAAAGCAAGTCATGTAGATATTTTCATCCTATGTGGCAAGATCATTATCCTCTCATATGATTTATTTTTGGATAGCCAAGTGGCATTTGTTACTAAATATCTTGTGGATGGTTTTATTATTGTGGATGAGTCACTATATCATATTGGATTGGATTTATATTATAATATTGATCAAAAGATCAAGGTTGAAGGTTATTCCTCAAATTTGGATAGTTGGTGTTTGATTTCACCAAGGCATGATCATATGAGTTTCAAAATACTCATAGTCAGTTTTATTCAAATAGTTTGAACTATAAATCGTAATGTAAATGGATTTAGTTTTATGATATTCCATATACTTAATAAGTTATGATTTAAATAAGAATGTGTGGCTTTTATGCACTTTATACCCTGTGGTTTACCTTATTTGGTAATAAGTTTAGAAGTGAATTAATTTACACACAAAGGTAGTTGCTAACTTTTAAGTGTTAATAAGTTAGGGTTTGATTCTTAAAGAATGTGTTGTTGTAAATATAATTCCATTTGATCTAATCCATAGATCAAATCATCTCTACCCAAAACAAGGTTTTAACAAAGATCACAGTGAAGTTTATAGCGCTTGACTTGATGATCTACTTCAGGTCCAGCAAGTCAAGTGAAACTTCAGTTACTGTGGTAAGTTTTATTTGAAAGCGCGAAAATTCCCCGGATTTTCTATGCATGAATGCAATGCACACTTTGGTGTTCTCTCATTTTGTTGCCTCTAAACCTGGGATATTACCGCCTCTCCCCCTTAAACTGAACTTCGTCCCGAAGTTCGAATGCTCTCATGTTTCAGAATGTGGAACGAACTTGAATAGATCACATCCTTTCAAACTCCATGGTGATCTCATTAGGTATAGTTGAATATATCCCTTGTCCAGATCCTTCCTGAAGTCTCCTGATGTCTGGCACTGATACTTTCTTTAATTCTATGATTTCTTCTAACACTCTAAGCTTATAGGTTTACTCTCCAAAGATTCTTGGATTAGGACATCTTATTGTGTTAATGGACTTTACTAATGATTGTGGTGACATCTTCCTATTGGGTACTCAAAGCTTGGTTCCACCAGCTGCGGTAATCCTGCTGCGGTGCCCAAACCTTAAGTTTAAAGGATTTGTTTAAAGTAAGGTATTGTTGTCCCTTACTACCATAACGAAAGTAATGGTACTTAGTAAGGCATTTACAATAGGCATGGTTCTGGTGGTTTAGTCCTACAAATGGATTAGACTCATTTAGTCCATCCAATCATGGTCTCTAGTTTATACTAATTATCTTCCCTTTGGTTTCTTTAGGTTCCATAAAAGGAATCTTTCTAATAATCATTAGTTTTGATTTGGTCAAACCCTTTGGTCTTTTGTTTTCTTAGGCTTTGATTGTCCTCCGATAACTTCTTCATCCAACTTCATTTTCGAATACTTACTTAAGTTCTCTTGGTTTTGAGTAATTACAATTACCCACTCAAGTTAAGGTCTAACCCTTACTTCCTCGAGATATGAACCTCGGCTTCTGGTCTGACATCCCCCTGAGAGTACTATTATATGGGTACTTCCCAACAACCTTATAAAAATAAGATCGGACTTCCTTTCAGTTCAGACCTTTTTCTTCATCTATCAAACTACAAACAATATCTTAATACTTCTCCTTCCGCCTTCCTCTCTCCCTTGGAGTTTACTAATGATCTTCAAAATTCCTTTCTTCTAATCATTAAACTTCAAGGTTAGGTAGTTGGTCTAAGTCTGGTTTTATATTTTGTACCTTTCTAAAGTCTCACGAAGAATTCTTTGTGGTGTATCCACTCAGTTGTGGTATCCGATGTGAATCTTCCGACTAAATGTTTACTAGCTACGGGATACCAGCTGCGAAATCCCTCTTTCCTTTAGAGTGAAAGAACGATTAAGCTGTGGACTATCTGTTACCAGCTGCAGACTACCTAGTACTAGATGTGGCTTATTGGATACCAGCTGTGGCTATGTTATGGTTCTAGTCAATATCTACCTACCAGTTGTGGCTACTTACACAGTTTTAGTTAAGATATACCTCACTTTACATTCTTTCTCTTCATGGTTATCCTATATCAGCTGCGGTCTTATGATACCAGCTGCGACTTCACTTGTTTATTTTTCCTTCTTCTAGGGTTTGTTTTGCAAGATGACCACTTGTTGACACTATGAAAATAGTATTGTAAGTGACTTCACTTGCATTCCCTTCTTCCATAATGAATATGGCTCTACTTCTTCTGCTCCATATGCACTATTTTTCTCACTTTCATGATACTTCCATGTTGAAGTACCCCTTGATTAAGGATAAAAGTGAGTTTGATTGGTCCTTCCTTTAGAGTATTGTGGTTGCTTCCCACAATTTGATTTCCTTCTTTAAGTGAACCTTCATCGTGTCTTCAAAATCTTCAGAATTCGTCACTTCCTCACACGAATACCTTTACCCTCTAGACCTATAACATCAAGTAAGAGCTTGATATTGCAACATGCATTTGCATATCAAAGTCAAACTTCATGTATGGATCTAGTCAAACCATGAAAATCCAATAAAATCCAAGAAGATTCAGCTTTGTGCTTATAATACACATCCTTATATGTCTGAATATAATAGTTGGGTAAGACATCCCTAAACATCAGGCGTAGATGTGCAATATATAACACCACATAAGATAGGTTTAGGTTGTGATACTTAGCACGAATACGTGAATTTCTACTATTTGTCTCCACATTTATCTTAATTGCACATTTGCAATGAGACAAACTTGGAACAAAATGGCCTTGGATAGTTGAAGTTAACCTAGTTTTCTTTGGAAGTACTAAAAAATAGTATACCATATATATGTGCTATTGAGGACTACTTCCTATAATACAATTAGTTCTAACATGTCTACTCTAAACACATGATTGTTTAGAATATACCACCTATAACTCTAGGATTTCTCTATGTGATATGCTCTAAATAAGCCTTCTTTAAATTAAGGACTATGGTTCTAACATACTTGGTACAGTTATTAGGATTTTAAGGCCTAAGCTTTCGAACTATTCCCTAAATCCTACTCCTCATCATACTTCTGTTATCGTACTTATGATGTTCTAATCCATCACATCTTGATTCTCAAGTGAATCTTATATGATTACCAACTCTACCATGAAAAGTAGACTTATATGACTCCTATCACTCTTCCTTACCTCCTATGATTGACTTATCCTAGGTATATACTACCACATATTACTTATCTACATTACTTAACATCAGTCATTTGACATTTTAAATGACTCTTACTTAACCATACTTGTATTGGTATACTTCTTCCAATAGGATATCTTCCTTGTGGTCGTATCCTCTCTTTCGACTACCATGTGTTGTATACCAACTGTGGTCTACTACCACCAATTATCTTAAGCTCCAATGGTGTTCTAATTATTTGGAATGAAGCAAGATAACTAACTAACTTTACTTAAGAAAGATAGATAAGAAAAATTGACTCAAGTGTGTCAGGATTATTCTCAAGTGAATACCCATCTCAAGTCAAAAGAATAGTTGGTTTAGCATAATTAGCTTAGCTAAAACACTTCCTATAGACACTACCAAACCTATAGGTCTCCATTAAAGGGTTTTAATCCTAGGGTCAAAGCATTTGCTCTGATACCAGCTGTGATGACCCAACGTACCACTGCATGGTGTAGTACACAAGTCGTTGACATAACACAAGTGAAACACCGTTCCACTCATATTACATCTCTCAGAGTGGTACAACAGAAACATATGCGAGTCCAAGGTATGTCTATAGAAGTACACACGAACTGTTTACATAAGATCGACACAGCGTCCTACTTTACAGTGAGGTAAAACTTCAAATAAAGCTTCAGAAGAACGACTCGTAGTCTATCTTATTACTAACTCAAGTTTAAGAGCTACTTGGCTTGCTATAGAATTCTAGCTACTTAGGTGCTAGGATTAGGGAAAGGTTCCCTTCTATTACTAGTCTAGGTTTTCATTATAGCTGATGCAGAAGTTGACTCCATTGACTTCTTTGATTGGATTCTTCGTCTTGTTGTAGTTGACGCCTTTGTCTTCGAGTTCCACGGTAGTTTCTCCTTCGGTGCTTTGATCTAAGAAGGGGGTTCAAATGGGATAGAATGAGTACGAGCGTACTCAGCAAGTTCATATTAGGAAATAGGTGTATCATGCACTAGCTACAGCCATAGACCAGAAAGTCATAGGCCAATGCAAGTTTTCATAAACATTTCTTCAAAAGGTTTATTTTATTCTGAAAACTATGCCCGTCAGTCTTCACAGGTTGAACAGAACTTCGTGGAGTTCCTTTCCTGCCGCGTTCGCAGTTCCCTTCCCGAACGAGGAGTGACAATCTGGTCAAGATCCTCTGCAGAGGTGCGTTACTTTACCCCACAAGAGATCTTAACCTTGTTGCCGGCCGAGAGTATGTCCTCGTCCACACTTCCTTTGGTGTGAGGCCCAGTATAAGATCCAAGCCAATCACTGCCTTCTTCGCGACCCTGCAAACCCACCCTTTTGTCCACCCGCACACCCCCAGTAGACTTCTCCCGATAATACGGCTTTACTCACGGTGTACTTTGGACAATCCGTCATAGATCGTAGAGCCATCATCACTAACGGATGGGGATTTAAAAGGCTATCCCAACCTACGGCAGTGCCTCCAACACCCCGCCGGCTCTACCAATCCGTTGGCGTGCAGAAGGGAAAAGATACAGCTGACTTCCCCAGAGCCATTATAGATCTTATGGATAACGCGATATGTACGGCGCTAGAATCACTGGACGGCATTGGTAGTTAGTCCTAGATGAGTAGTACCCATGCAATGGAACCTCCACCATATCAACACATACCATGGTTCCATTGCCCACCACATAGTCATATTCATAATTGTAAAATAATACTTTGCTTTTCAATGCATGAGTGATAAGTATAGTACTTTGCATATAGTTTGATACAAATAATCAAATGACATGAGCAAGCGATGAACTTGCCTTTCTTGACTGCAAGATTATGCAGGCAAAAGCTTCGATACGTGATAACTCCAAATTCTGAAATACCATCATCGTCCGGTAAGGACAATGTTTAAAGAACTGGCAAAGATGCTGTAATGCATAGTATGAGATGCAATCGTCCCGAGCGTAACCTAACCTCAATGATTTAGGATGGATGAGTTGTAAAGATTTCTTTAGGGTTGGTTATACTTTTATAATGTTTCTCAAACAAGGTTCTTATTAGGGTTTGGTTATATTAGCATCATAACAAGTGATATAAGACATCATAACAATCATACACATAATGAATAGTGATGGAATAATATGTAAAGAACAATTGTCAATTTTTAAGTTCTACATGATATGGTTGATGATTACTTATATTATACTTCAAAAGAATAACTTTTGAAGAACATGTTGTTTTAGAAATAATGAGTATTTCAAAGAAGGATTAGGACTTCTAAGGTTTGATTGACATTTGTACTTCAAAAGAATAACTTTTGAAGAACAGATTAAATAAGAATATGAACTACTATGCATAGGAGCTATGGCTTTCTAGGGTTTACTATTGGGTTCATCTAGTTTCATTAATAGGAACTAGTTGGTTTCTTAAATAGAATGGGTTTCTATATAACAAGTATTGGCAGGTTTATTGCTATGGTTTCTTCTAAGCATCATATCAAAGGATGGTTATCAAGATGGTTCTATAAATTAGCTATTAGGGTTTACGATGGTTTCACAATTGCTTTACTAAATAATCTCTAATGGTTTCTAAGCTAAATGGCTTATCATTTCCTAAGTAGGGTTTAGTTGAATAGGAGCATGTGATGTGCATTACTACACAAGATTGGTATTAGGGTTTATCATTATGGTGCTACTAGGGTTTGATGATTGAGGTTGATCATAATGGTATGGTATATAGAAGTGGTGATCAATGGTACTAATTCAATTAACAAGTTAGGGTTTATACTTAGGTGGTACTAGTGAATCATATAGGTTTTAACTAAGAATATGGACATGAAATGATAATCTCATGTGACTTGGTTTTATGCTAGTGGATCATAAGCATGCATTCAATTGTTGCTTATTAGGGTTCTATATGTCAAGTAAATCTCACATGATCACATGTGACACATAACTAGGGTTTTAGAATATAACTAAGGTGGAATGAACACATAAAATAATGGGATCAAGGTTTTACTTAAATTAAAACTAGGGTTTCTAAATTATGGTACAACTCCTAAAATGCTGATTAGTAATAGAGTTGTAGTTACTAATTACTTTGAATCAAATTTAGTAATGTTTTGACATTTTATTAATTTTTACAAGATTTAATAATTAGAGTAACTCCTAATTAGGTTTAATTCAGAGATAAGAGTTTAACAATTATTACTAGGTTTTAAAAATAACAACTTGCAAATTAAAATTCTTTAAGTTCACAATATTTAAGTTACTAAATTAATATTGGTTTTATAGTATTTTCTTGATTTATTATTATTTAAAGAAAATAGAAAATAGTAATTTGCAAATTAGGGTTTATGAACTACCACTAATAATTGAGTTAATGCAAATATGGTAAATAAAATTAATCCTAACATTTTACTTAGTTACTGAATAGTTAAAATTTAATTTTGTAACTTAATTATTTATTGAATTCAATTTGCATTTTAAATAAATGAAAAGGCATAATTAAAGAAGTTAAAAATAAATGGATTTTTATTTTTTCACACATTTTTTGTTTTATATTTTATTTGAATAGAGTTTATTTTTGTGAGCATTTTGATATATTATTCATATTTTTCTGAGTTGAAATGGATTTTATATGGTTTTACAAAGTTTCAGCAATTTACTGGTTTTTAAATTAAATAACAAATACTAAATGTACCGGGACAGATCTAGCCCTAGACACTGACGGGTGGGGCTTGTCTCCACGTCGGCTGCCACGCAAGCGAGGACCGGTCAAAGTTGGCCTGGACCCTTGACCTCACCGACGTTTAAACGCCGGCGGCCAGAGCACGGTGGCGCCGCCGATTTAGGGTTCCCCGGGACGCGTGGTTGGTACCAATCGAACGAGAACGACGAAACAAAGCTACTGGTGGTGATGGTTGGTGCGGGGACTCACCGAAGCTTCGTCGGAAACGATGGCTTGCGGCGGTGCTCTCCGGCGAGGAATCGAACGCGAGCTGCAGATGATTCCAGGAAGCGAAAGTATGCTCTACAGGCGCGGAATCTCACCGTGAAGCTCAAGGTGTGGTCGGCTCCGGCGAGGGTCGACGGAGACGACGGTGATTGATGATTTCCCGGCGAACTGCTGCGGAAGGGAACGTCGAAATTGAGCCGATTTCTTGCTCCCCTTGATGCTCTGCTCCTCCAGTGTGCTCCTGGAGTCCCGGCGCTTCTCCTGGTCCACACGCCGGAGGCTGGGGTGGCCTCCTCCGTCGGCTTCGTCTTCAACTCCGGCGACAGAGAACGGATGGGTGTGAGAGATAGAGAGTGTCTGAGCACCAATGGAGTGGTGGAGGTGAACAAGGAGTGCACAGTGATGTCTTCCTCCTATTTATAGGCCAAGGGAAGCCCTGTGGCCTCGACACGGTGACGGCCATGGTCGGAGAGGTGGCGGTCTCTGGAAGCTTCTAGCTGGCAAGGATCTCCTCGTCCGCGGATAAGCTCGAACGCGAGAGGGATTGGGCGTGGTTCTGAGTGTCTGGCAACATCCGGCGGCGTTCTTATCGTCGACGAGGTCGTGGCCTACTGGCTTCGCTGCGCTGTCGTGCTCGGAGACGACGACGATGAGTATTTTCTCTTCGCACGAATATTAAACGACCGAAACAGTATTTGGTTCGGGCTGGACTGCTCCTGGGCCGTGGTGTGGGTTGGTCTTGGGCTCAGCTGCTAGGCTGCACGGCCAGGTAAGATAAATTTTTCCTCCCTTTCTCATTTCAAATGTTTATTTTCTGTTTTTATTTGTTGTTTGAATTGAATTTGAATCTGGTTTATTTTTGCAGGTTTTTTAAATACGTGAATCTTAATAGAACTTGATAGTGCTGCTTGCTGCATATTTGTTCTGTTCAATCAAATATTTAGTATTTGATTGTATGGATGCTTTGGTGAAGTTTAAATAAAGTAGATATGGGTTTAATGGTTTATCTCAATTCTTTGAATTTGGGAATCAACCTATTTTGAATGATTTGAAGTTTATAACCAGTGCATAGTAAACATGTCATTAAGTTTTGTTATTACTTAATAATAGTGAGGTTCACATATATTTTAATTAAGGTTAGAGTTTAAAATGAATGGTAATGTGAATGGGTTGGTTCATAATTTTATGTGGGTGATTATTTCTAGAGGTTTGAGAAGATGATTGAATACACTCTATAATTTCTAATCTAGCTTAGCAACTTGTAACTTGGATTACTTAGGATAATTCTCCAGCTCATCATTGGTCAATTCACTTGTTAAGGTGATGGTTCAAACTATAACACATTGTTCCTATTGGTCAACTAATCAATTATTTGGAACATCAAGTAGGATTGGATATTGGTTCACTTTACTCACTTAAATAGCACTTAAGCTTGGGTATATATGGCTCGGTTTATACTTGTGATACTTCAGTTACTGTGGTAAGTTTTATTTGAAAGAGCGAAAATTCCCCGGATTTTCTATGCATGAATGCAATGCACACTTTGGTGTTCTCTCATTTTGTTGCCTCTAAACCTGGGATATTACACTTATCATGAGCCACATGCATAAAATAATTATTACTCCCCACATAAGTATAGTCATTCTTATTAGTTGTAGTGTGAGCAAATTCAACAAAATAGCTATCATTATTATTCTCATCACCATAATCATCAAATATAGGAGGCATATTGTAATCATAATTAATTTTCTCCTCAATAGTAGGTGGACTTAAAATAACATAATCATCATTGTAATCATCATATATTGGAGGCATAGTATCATCATAGCAAATTTCCCCTCCTCAAAAGCTGGAGAACTAAAAAGATCATTTTCATAAAAACTAGCTTCCCCAAGCTTAGATTTTTCCATAGCATTAGCAATAATGGTGTTCAAAGAATTCATACTAGTAACATTGCTACCAGCATGCAAGTAAAGTTTCATAGGTTTTTAATTTTCTCTTCAAATACCTCATGTCCTAACTCAAGATAAGTACTATAAAGCTCTCTAATTTTGTTGTCATTTTCCATTAAGCCTAACCAATGAAAATAAAAACAAGAAACAAAAAGATGTAATTGCAGTATCTAAATGAAATAACTTCTAGCACTCACCAACAACTAAAAGACTTAGTAGCCAGAGGATGTGAGTACCTTTTACGTTACCTCCCCGGCAACGGCGCCAGAAAAGAGCTTGATGTCTACGGACGCTTCTATTCTTGTAGACAGTGTTGGGCCTCCAAAAGCAGAGGTTTGTAGAATAGCAGCAAGTTTCCCTTAAGTGGATCAACCAAGGTTTATCGAACTCAGGGAGGTAGAGGTCAAAGATATCTCTCTCAAGCAACCCTGTAATTACGATACAAGAAGTCTCTTGTGTCCCCAACACACCCAATACACTTGTCAGATGTATATGTGCACTAGTTCGACGAAGAGATAGTAAAATGCAAGTGATATGAATGAATATGAGTGGTAATAACAATCTGAAATAAATATGGCAGCAAGTATACATGCAGTAAAATAGTAAATAAACGGTGATTTGATGTTTGGAAACAAGGCCTAAGGATCATACTTTTACTAGTGGTTACTCTCAACAATGATACCATCAAGGAATATAAATATAAGAACTTCACTATGCTACTCTGAAAGACTCTCAGGTTGGATAACGAACACTAATCCACTGTGTAGGTCTGCAAAAGCAAACCTTAAAAATGTATTCCCAAGTACTAATGAACACATCACGCTACACTTTGAGCATTCATAGGCGGTACTAACACACCACAATTTCATAGAGACATCCAACTCAAATCGTAATTCACTGAACAAGTATTCTGCGTAATATAGCCTAAGAGACCCACACTGTGCACACACTTCACCTTTACACACGTGGGGCAAGGAGTCTCCGAAGATCATATAAGTAAAGTTCACTTGAATATCATAACGACATGTAGATTACAAAGCTCATGGTCACATAAAGATCACACCATGGGAGAGAGACATACCACATAGCTACGGTACAACCCTCAACCCCGAGGGAGAACTACTCCCTCCTCATCATGGGAGTCAGCAACGACGATGGAGATGGCGGTGGAGTCGATGGAGATGGCTCCGGGGGCAATTCCCCATCCCGGCAGGGTGCCGGAACAGAGACTTATATCCCCCGGATCTTATCTGCCACGGCGGTGGAGCTACGGAACTTTTTGTGGGCGGAGGCTGGTATATTTAGGGTTTTTGCGTTAGGAGCTTTATATAAGCGGAAGGGCGAGTGAAAGGACGAGATGTCGCCTAGAGGGGGGGTAAATAGGCGTTTAAAAACTCTTACAGATTTGGCTTCTAAGAATGCGGAATTAAACTAACGTTTATTTCACAAGCACAAATCCTAAATAAGCTAGGCTCAACTAAGTGCAACAACAACAACTAGAGCTAAACAAGATAGGCACAATATATATGAACAACAAGTGATAGCAAGATATAATAGATACTTCAAGCATGATGACTATCACAAGGAAAGTAAGCTCGGGTATAGAAATAACTGAGGCACGCGGAGACGAGGATGTATTCCCGTGTTCCCTTCCTTTGCAAGAAGGTACGTCATGTTTGTAGGGGTGGAGGTCCCACGAAGGATTCCCCAACGCCACGAAGGCTCACCCTATTCTCCGAGCCAAACCCATGAAGGATAATGGCCCTTTACTTATGGTTAGTTTTTCCTCCACCCCGGAGATGGCAAGCTCAAAGACCACTTCACAAGCTCCACGAAGGAGAAGCCCGGGCCTCTTCACAATCTTCCTTGAAGAGATCACCAGACCACCAACCGCCAAGCCTACTAGGAGGTCTCCCTCCAAGAGTAACAAGCTCACGGTCTCTCACTCTAACTAATCGTGGTGGAGAGCTCAACACTATGCAATGATGCAAAGCAAGAACACTAGAGGTGTTCAAATCCTTCACACTCAAATCTCACCCGAGCAACAAATGCTAGGATGAGATTAGAGAGGAAGAACAAAGAGGAAATCAACAAATGACTCCAAGATTTAGATCTAAAGAGTTCCCTCACTTAGAGGAGAGATGGATTGGTGGGTATTGTAGATCTAGATCTCCTCTCTTAGATCCCTCAAGAATGAGAAAGAATCATGGGGGGAATCAAGAGAGAGGGCAAGTTCTTCAAAGTCAACAATGGAGGAGAGAGAGTGGAAGAACTTGTGCAGCCCAAGGTGGAAGAAGGCCTATTTATAGTCTAGGGAGAAAAATAACCGTTGGGTGAGTTTCAGCACAACACAGTCGAGGAGGCTGGTCAACCGGGCCTGGGACCGGGCCGTCTGGTCCAGGTGCTGGTCAGACCAGGCCACAGGCCGGACCCGGCCGGTCCAAACCGGGTCTCTGACCCAACCATGACCGGGACACTTCTGTGTCTTACACTACATGGCCCCGGTTGGCACCAGTCCAGGGGCCGGTTTGAACCGGGTCATCCGGTCGGACGGCCGGTCACGCCGGGCGAGAAACCGGGCCAGCAGGAAAACATGTTATACAAAAACGGTGATAACTTTTGTGTCCGGATCCCGATTGACATGAAACTAATTTTTTTTGGAAAGATAACAACGAATAGAACCCCAACAAAACTGGAAATACGGAGACTCCTCACAGGATATTTTTAGATGTTTTTATAGAGGGAGTCTCCCACCGTCAAGAAACGGTGAAGATGTCCAAACTCGAAAACGCAATAGAAGATGCATGCGGATTCCGTTTTCGATGAACTTGGGCTTGTTGTAAAGCTAGCAACAAGCTCAAGAAGTTCTCACAGAGAAACACCAAGAAGAAATAGGGATATGCAAAGTATGCAAAGGATTGAGCTCCCTATGACGATGTGATCAAGTTACCCAACCGAAAGCCCCTCTTGATATTGCGATTATCTATCCTATAATCCGGTCTCCCATCAACCACCTTAAGACCGGTAAAAGGAAAACCTAGCAAGACCATACCTTTTCCTTGCGCATCCCGCTTGATTTTGATGATAACTCTTCAAGCTCCACTCATGCCGGAATGCCTCACTTGATCATTGTTACTTCGTGAAGACTCACAAATGCTCCCCCATACACCATGGTGGGAAAGCTCCATTGATGAACATCTTCACATGTCCATTATCACCAAATGGACGGCAAGCTTCAAGTATATGATCCTCTTGAGATACTCAACTTGAACTTTCCCAACTCAACCTTGATGACGATCACAACTTGATATCATCCTCTCATGGGCTATATGAGATCTCCCTTTTAATGCATGCCCATGGAAAGATACCTAACCCACATAGACAACACAAGAGCACATATATGATGGGTTAGTTCATGAAGCATAATTGACAAGGCTTACCATACCACGTGACTTCACGTGGCACATTCTTCATGCTTTATGTGTTGATCAAACTTGAATCTATTCTTCACTCTTTGTATTGGTCAACCTTGTATCTTATCATGCTCTATCATACTATCTTGAGGTGTATTAAGAATTCTTAATTTGTTTGCATGCTCTAAATCTTAGTCAACCATAGCTCAACTTATGAGACTATCATGACACCGACTTAGAGCCATAACTTGAATTCTTCACTTGGCATCAAGCACTCAAGATCTTGATCATTCATTGCTTATCACATAAGCTAGAGCATGGCTAATATTGATTTCCACATAAGAACTTCATCTTCATTTCTTCTTCTTGATCATATCACATATATATCCTCAAATCGATGATCTTGATGCCAATACACAAGGTATATCTTTATTTTCATGGCATCCATACTTGAATCCAACACATGGACTACAAGTAGTACCTATGGAATATTCCTTCATATAAACTCAATGAAAACATTAGTCCATAGGGGTTGTCACTAATTACCATAATCACACATAGGGGCAATATACCCTTACAGCGAGATCGGTGGAGGCCTGTGATACGTCCAATTTGCATCACTATTTTATATCATAATTTGCTGTTATTCATTGATATATTTCATATTTGGACATAATACTTATGTTATTTCATCTATTTTGCATGTTTCATGATTATTGGAGGATCGAGCACCGGAGCCAGGATTCTGCTGGAAAAAGCACTGTCAGAATGCAATATTTCGGAAGATCAAGAGTTGACGGAAATTATACCAAAAATCCTATTTTTCCAGATGACGAAGTGAGCCAGAAGGGGGAGCTGAGGGGACCCGAGGTGGGCCCACCCCATAGGCCGGCGTGGCCCAGGGCCTGGCCGCGCCGCCCAGTGAGGAGGGGGGCCCACAGCCCCTCTCGCCTCCTTTTCTTCGCGAAATCCTTCGTCCCGAATACCTAAGCTCCAGAGGGTACCTCACGAAGAGTTACAGCCGCCTCTGCGGGGCGAAGAACACCAGAGAGAAAAGAGCTCTCCGGCGGGCTGAGATCCGCCAGGGAAATTCCCTCCGGGAGGGGGAAATCGACGCCATCGTCACCGTCATCGAGCTGGACATCATCTTCATCACCATCACCATCATCTCCACCATCATCACCGCCGTCTCCACCGCTGGACATCATCACCGCCAGCAATTTGGGTTTGATCTTGATTGTTTGATAGGGGAAACTCTCCCGGTATTGATTTCTACTTGTTATTGATGCTATTGAGTGAAACCGTTGAACCAAGGTTTATGTTCAGATTGTTATTTGTCATCATATCACCTCTGATCATGTTCCATATGATGTCTCGTGAGTAGTTCGTTTAGTTCTTGAGGACATGGGTGAAGTCTAAATGTTAGTAGTGAAGTATGGTTGAGTAATATTCAATGTTATGATATTTAAGTTGTGGTGCTATTCTTCTAGTGGTGTCGTGTGAACGTCGACTACACGACACTTCACCTTTATGGGCCTATGGGAATGCATCTTGTACTCGTTTGCCAATTGCGGGGTTGCCGGAGTGACAGAAACCTAAGCCCCCGTTGGTATATCGATGCAAGAGGGATAGCAGGATCTCAGAGTTTAAGGCTGTGGTTAGATTTATTCTTAATTACTTTCTTGTAGTTGCGGATGCTTGCAAGGGGTATAATCACAAGTATGTATTAGTCCTAGGAAGGGCGGTACATTAGCATAGGTTCACCCACACAACACTTATCAAAACAATGAAGATTAATTAGCCGTATGTAGCGAAAGCACTAGACTAAAATCCCGTGTGTCCTCGAGAACGTTTGGTCATTATAAGTAAACAAACCGGCTTGTCCTTTGTGCTAAAAAGGATTGGGCCACTCGCTGCAATTGTTACTCTCGCACTTTACTTACTCGTAATTTATTCATCTGTTATATCAAAACCCCCTGAATACTTGTCTGTGAGCATTTACAGTGAATCCTTCATCGAAACTGCTTGTCAACACCTTCTGCTCCTCGTTGGGATCGACATTCTTACTTATCGAAGATACTACGATACACCCCCTATACTTGTGGGTCATCAAGACTATTTTCTGGCGCCGTTGCCGGGGAGTGAAGCGCTATTGGTAAGTGGAATTGGTAAGGGAAATTTCTACTGTTTGTGCTGATTTTATTTCTGCCTGCTGCCATAATTCATTATGGAGAGATCTCCTTTTGAATGTTTATTTGGGAAATCTGCTACTACTGCAAAGTTAGTGGATGAGGCGCCAGGTAAGGAAGAGATACCATACAAAATACCTATGAAAATTATTGAACACGTAGTGAGTAACCGTTATATAGGGGATGGAACTGTCCACCCTGGAGATCATTTACTGTTCTTGCATGAATTATGCGGTTTATTCAAGTGTGCAGGTATTGCTATGGATGAAGTGAGGAAGAAACTATTCTCTATATCGCTGTCTGGTAAAGCGGCGCATTGGTATAAATTACTGGATAATGGGGATTCTCTTGAATGGAATGATATTGTGCCCCGGTTTTATTCTAAGTTCTATCCTCCAAGTGAAATTCACAAGGATCGGAATCGCATATATAATTTTTGGCCTCATGATGGAGAGAGTATTGCCCAAGCTTGGGGGAGATTGAAGTCTTTAATGCTCAAATGCCCCATTCATGAGCTTCCTGGTAATGTTATTATTGATAATGTCTATGCAAGACTTTCTTTTGAAGACAAGACCTTGCTGGATACTTCTTGTTCTGGATCATTTACGCGCAACAAAGAAGAGTTTAAAAGGGACCTTCTCAATCGGATCCAGGAAAATACTGAAGGATGGGAGAACGACAAAGATAGAGAATCAGGTATAAATTATGATTATAAATGCATTGAAGCTTTTATGGATACTGATAAATTTCGTAATATGAGTGCTACTTATGGTCTTGATTCTCAAGTTGCTGCAAATCTTTATAAAGCTTTTGCCTCTCATTATGAATTGCCTAAGAAGAATTTTGATAAGTATCATGAACCGTATAAAGATAAAATTGATTCATCTATTAATAAATGCGTTGTAGTTGAAACTGTTGATCATGTTATTCCTGAAGCTTATATTGAAAAAACTCCTTTCCCTGCTAAAATGAAGGAGTACTCTGTTATAAATAGTGCGGTTCATAAAAGTGAAAAGAAACCTATAGAACCTGAAGAACAAATAAAAGTTGAACTCTTGTTGCAATAGTTAAAGATCTTGTGACTGAAAATGTGGAGGATGGTCATATTATTTTCTGTGAAGATGCTTCTAATATTGTTTCACATCCTAATAAACCCAAGCAAGTTAGTGTTCCTATGCTATCTGTTAGAATTGGTGATCATTGCTATTATGGTTTATGTGATATTGGTGCAAGTATTAGTGCTATTCCTTATGAGCTTTACACGGAGGTTATGCACGAAATTGGTTCTTGTGAACTTGAAGATATTGATGTGGTTATTCAGCTGGCTAATAGAGAAACTATTTCTCCAATTGGTATTGTTCGAGATGTGGAAGTTCTATGTGGTAAGATTAAATATCCTGCTGACTTTTTGGTACTTGGTTCTGCTGCTAGTAATTATTGTCCTATCATTTTTGGTAGACCTTTTCTAAATACTTGTGGAGCTATTATAGATTGCAAGAAATAGAAAATTTTGACTAAATTTGCTGGTGAATCTTATGAGTTTAACTTCTCTAAATTTACCAAAACTCCTTATAAAGCTGATTTGCCTAATAATGATTTTAAAATGGAACAGTGTGCATCTATTGTTCTTGTTCCTAATAATCCTTTGCAGAAACATTTGGAGAATAGCGAGAGTGAAGTTTTTAGGAAAGAAAGAGATGAGCTTGAGGAAATATTTCTTCGCCAACCTATTCTTAAGCATGATTTACCGGTGGAAGATCTGGGAACAACACCGCCACCAAAGGAAGATCCTGTCTTTGATTTAAAACCTTTGCCTGATAATCTTAAATATGCTCATATTGATGATAAGAAAATATATCCTGTTATTATTAGTTCTAAGCTTTCAGAGTTTGAAGAAGAAAGGCTATTGGAAATATTGAAGAAACACCGAGGTGCTATTGGCTACACTCTTGATGACTTTAAGGGGATTTCTCCCTCTATTTGCCAACACGCCGTTAATATGGAAGATGATGCGAAGCCTGTTGTTGAACCTCAGCGTCGTCTAATTCCTAAGATGAAGGATGTGGTAAGAAATGAGGTATTACGACTTCTTGAAGCTGGTATTATATATCCTATTGCTGATAGCAGATGGGTTAGTCCTGTGCATTGTGTTCCTAAGAAAGGAGGAATGACTGTTGTGCCTAATGATAATGATGAGCTCATACCTCAAAGAGTAGTTGTAGGGTATAGAATGTGCATTGATTATCGAAAAGTTAATAAAGTTAATAAAAAAGATCATTACCCTTTGCCTTTTAATGATCAAATGTTAGAAAGGTTATCTAAAAATACTCATTTTTGCTTTCTTGATGGTTATTTTGGGTTTTCACAAATTGCTGTTAAAACTAAGGATCAAGAGAAAACCACTTTCACTTGTCCCTATGGAACTTATGCTTATAGACGTATGCCTTTTGGTTTATGTAATGCTCCTGCTACTTTTCAAAGATGCATGTCTGCTATTTTTCATGGCTTTTGCGAGAGTATTGTAGAGGTATTCATGGATGATTTTTCTGTCTATGGGAATTCTTTTGATAATTGCTTGCGGAACCTTGATAAAGTTTTGCAGAGATGTGAAGAAACTAACCTTGTTCTTAATTGGGAGAAATGCCACTTTATGGTTAATGAAGGAATTGTATTGGGACATAAAATTTCCGAGAGAGGTATTGAAGTTGATAGAGCTAAAGTTGAAGCAATTGAGAAGATGCCCTATCCTAGGGATGTTAAAGGTATTCGTAGTGTTCTTGGTCATGCTGGGTTTTATAGGAGGTTTATTAAAAACTTCTCCAAGATTTCAAAGCCTCTTACTAATCTTCTTCAAAAAGATGTACCTTTTGTTTTTGATGATGATTGTAAGGAAGCTTTTGAAACTCTAAAGAAAGCCTTAACAACTGCTCCTATAGTTGAACCCCCTGATTGGAATTTGCCATTTGAAATTATGTGTGATGCTAGTGATTTTGCTGTAGGCGCTGTTCTTGGACAGCGGGTAAACAAAAAATTGAATGTTATTCATTATGCTAGTAAAACTCTTGATGCTGCTCAAAGAAATTATGCTACTACTGAAAAGGAATTGTTAGCTGTAGTCTTTGCTTGTGATAAGTTTAGATCTTATATTGTTGATTCAAAAGTTACTATACATACTGATCATGCTGCAATTAGATACCTTATGCAAAAGAATGATGCTAAGCCAAGGCTTATTAGATGGGTACTTCTGTTGCAAGAATTTGATTTACATATTGTAGATAGGAAAGGTGCTGATAATCCTGTTGCTGATAATTTGTCTAGATTGGAAAATATTGCTTATGATCCTGTTCCTGTTAATGATAGTTTTCCAAATGAACAATTGGCTGCAATAAAGGTGAGCTCGCGAGACAGTCCTTGGTATGCTGATTATGCTAACTTTATTGTTTCCAAGTACTTGCCTCCAACCTTTTCAGCTCAGCAAAGGAGGAAATTCTTTTATGACTTGAGGCATTATTTCTGGGATGACCCACACTTATATAAAGAAGGAGTGGATGGTATTCCGCGAAGATGTGTTCCCGAATATGAACAACAAGAGATATTGAGTAAATGTCATGGTAGTGCTTATGGAGGACATCACGCCGGAGAAAGAACCGCGCAAAAGGTTCTGCAATCAGGTTTTTATTGGCCAACTCTCTTCAAAGATGCAAGAAAGTTTATTTTATCTTGTGATGAATGCCAAAGGGTTGGTAATATCTCCAGACGCAATGAAATGCCTATGAATTATACTCTTGTTATTGAACCGTTCGATTGTTGGGGATTTGACTTCATGGGACCTTTTCCCTCTTCAGAAGGTAACACTCATATACTTGTTGCTGTTGATTATGTTACTAAATGGGTGGAAGCCATACCTACAAAAAGTGCTGATGGTGAGACCTCTTTAAGAATGCTTTTAGATATTATTTTTCCTAGATTTGGAGTTCCTAGATATATTATGACTGATGGAGGTTCTCATTTTATTCATGGTGGTTTTAGAAAAACTCTTGCTAAATATGGTATTAATCATAGAATTGCTTCCGCTTATCATCCTCAAACTAGTGGGCAAGTAGAATTATCAAATAGAGAGATTAAATCTATCTTGGAAATGACTGTTAATAAAACTAGAAAGAATTGGGCTAGTAAATTGAAGGATGCACTATGGGCTTATAGAACTGCTTATAAAAATCCCATGGGAATGTCACCTTATAAAATGGTTTATGGGAAAGCTTGTCATTTACCTTTAGAACTAGAGCACAAAGCTTATTGGGTTGTTAGAGAATTAAATAAAGATCCTAAACTTGCCGGTAATAAGAGGTTGTTGCAATTGAGTTCTCTAGATGAATGGAGAAGTGAAGCTTATGAAAATGCTAAACTCTTTAAAGAGAAAGTTAAAAAATGGCATGATAGAAGGATTATCAAAAGAGAATTTAATATTGGGGATAAAGTCCTATTGTATCGGTCTCGTCTCAGATTCTTTGCAGGGAAATTACTCTCGAAGTGGGAAGGACCATATGTTATTGAGGAGGTGTATCGTTCAGGAGCAATTAAAATTAGCTCTCTCCAAGGCAATGCCACGCAAGTGGTGAATGGACAAAGACTCAAGCATTATATCTCAGGTGATTCATATAATGTAGATGTTGATATTATTCGAGTGGAAACACCGGAGGCCTTCATCAAAGGACAAATTGACAGTTCGCCAGAACTCGACTTTGAATAGGTAACAATACTGGTAATGAAAAGTTCGCAATTTACTTTCCGAACAATATTTTTGCTGTTTTTGGAAAATATGAAAAATTACGAGATCGAAACGGAGTGGAGGAGACGCACGAGGGCGTGACTCCATAGGCCGGCGCGGCCTGGCCTTGGCCCGCGCCGCCCTATGTGCTGGCCGCCTCATCGCCCCTTTCCGACTCTGGTTCGACCTGGTACTTTCCTTTTGTCGTGAATTTTTTTGCTATATAATCCCCCGGATCCCTGGAGGTCCGTATATCGTTTTCTCGACGTGTTTTGTTTCGAGCTGTTTCTGCCAGGATTTGATTTCAATCTAGGAGCGCCATGGCCTCCAACAACAAGGGCAAGGGGTTTTCGGAAGAAGAAGTGAAGAGGATGTTGTCAAAACAAGAGCAACAAGCCGTTGGGAGTAAGCAAATCTTGGTGGGATCTGTTGACACTCGACGTTCTTTCTCTCATAACTTGCAGGGATCCTTACCACCCGCTCTTAGCCTCGACTCTTTCCCTGTGTTGGAAGAAGCTCTACGGACTACCGATGAGTTTTGTGATCAATATCGGGCTCTAAGAAGAGAAGTGGAGATACTCCAGGAGGAGAATTACCGTCTCCGTAGAATGCTGGAATACTACTCGATTCCCATCACAAGGTCATCATCGCCAACTTCAGATAACAATGAATCCCTTCGAGTTTTAGTGCAGAATTGCCAAGCTGAGAAACTGAAGCTGAAGGAGATCTGTAAGAAGCGCGGGAGGAGTTCATCACCACCATCGCCAAAGGAGTAATTCATCATCGGTATTGGCATCCCCTTGGTTTGTTCCAAGCTTGGGGAGTGCCGCGGTATCACATTATCACTACCGTTTACTTTTTACTATCAAGTAGTGTCATATCATGAGTAGGGAAGTTATCATATAAGATGGGTTGCAGTTTGGAAGTATCTCTCCTTTAGTTGGTTGTCTATGTATCCCTTGGTGTGAGTTATCGTTATGGAATATTAATGAGAAGTCTCACCATTTACATATTGCACATCTTATTTTAGTTTGCAATCTCTATTATATGATTTATCTTGTCATTAGTATTGGTATCACTTTGGGAGCATTGAATAAATCTATTTGGTTTTGGCAAACTTAGCATTGGTCAATAGCAACAACAATTTGAGGTTTAAGTAGAAAAGAGAAATACATGTAGTTGTTTCATTGTCTTTCTTTCTTGTTAGCTCATAGCTTATTATTCTAAAGTTAAAATTGTTTGTGCTTGCAAGGAAGATGCATGATTGTTTCTATCACATGTATATTTGTTTGTTTCCTTCAACTCTTATGCTTGCTAATTAACCTTGCTAACCAAAGACCTGTACTGAGAGGGAATACTTCTCGTGCATCCGAACCTTAACCCAAACCTACGCCATTTGTGTCCACCATATCTACCTACTACATGGTATTTCCTGCCATTCCAAGTAAATACTTCGTGTGCTACCTTTTAAACAATTCAAAATTTACTATCTCTTATTTGTGTCAATGTTTTATAGCTCATGAGGAAGTATGTGGTGTTTTATCTTTCAATCTTGTTGGGCAACTTTCACCAATGGACTAGTGGCTTCATCCGCTTATCCAATAATTTTGCGAAAAGAGCTAGCAATGGGATTCCCAGTCCCGAATTAATTAAACTAAATAGACACTCCTCCATGGTATGTGATTGATGGACGGCACCCAAAGGATTCGGTTAGCCATGGCTTGTGTAAGCAAAGGTTGGGGGGAGTGTCATCATAATAAAACTAAAATAAAAAGGCACTCCTTCATGGTATGAGATTGTTGGCAGGCACCCGAGGATTCGGTTAGCCATGGTTTGTGAAAGAAAGGTTGGAAGGAGTGCCACACAAAATAAAAATAAAATGGGAGCCGCTCTTTGAAGGTTTGTCTGGCAAGGGGGTTAGAGTACCCGCTACCAGTCGTTGACAACAACAAACACCTCTCAAAATATTACTTTTATTCTCTTTATATGATTTCAAAACTGAAAAAGCTCTAGCACATGATTTAATCCCTGCTTCCCTCTGCGAAGGGCCTGTCTTTTACTTTATGTTGAGTCAGTAAAGCTATTTCCCTCCATCTCAAGCAGGCATTTGAGTAGTTGTGATCGAACCATTATATTGTGATTTGCTTCATCATGTCTTTTATTCTTCCTTGTTTAGTACAAGTTTTATCTGAATGAATATAGCTCTGCAAGTTATCAATGATCATGAGGAGACTATTATGATTGAGTATGCAAGTTGTGCAATATAAACTTTAACATGAGAGCGCTGCTCGATAGATAAATATAACCTGTTAATTGTTCTCTGACCAAGAACGAAGTTTGCCATCACCAACTATGATTTCTTATGCACCTTTATTTGTGATTACCTTATACTTGTTTCAAGTTGAGTCATATGAGGAAGTTGTTTACTAGAATGTCTTGTGCGAATGAATATGATGCTTCTTGTCCATATTTTATTTATCGACTCTTCACTCCATAAACATGTGGTCCTGTTTACCGAGTTCAGTTTCGCTTGGGGACAAGCGAAGTCTAAGCTTGGGGGGAGTTGATACGTCCAATTTGCATCACTATTTTATATCATAATTTGCTGTTATTCATTGATATATTTCATATTTGGACATAATACTTATGTTATTTCATCTATTTTGCATGTTTCATGATTATTGGAGGATCGAGCACCGGAGCCAGGATTCTGCTGGAAAAAGCACCGTCAGAATGCAATATTTTGGAAGATCAACAGTTGACGGAAATTATACCAAAAATCCTATTTTTCCAGATGACGAAGTGAGCCAGAAGGGGGAGCTGAGGGGACCCGAGGTGGGCCCACCCCATAGGCCGGCGCGGCCCAGGGCCTGGCCGCGCCGCCCAGTGAGGAGGGGGGCCCACAGCCCCTCTCGCCTCCTTTTCTTTGCGAAATCCTTCGTCCCGAAGACCTAAGCTCCAGAGGGTACCTCACGAAGAGTTACAGCCGCCTCTGCGGGGCGGAGAACACCAGAGAGAAAAGAACTCTCCGGCGGGCTGAGATCCGCCGGGGAAATTCCCTCCGGGAGGGGGAAATCGACGCCATCGTCACCGTCATCGAGCTGAACATCATCTCCATCACCATCATCATCATCTCCACCATCATCACCGCCGTCTCCACCGCTGGACATCGTCACCGCCGTAGCAATTTGGGTTTGATCTTGATTGTTTGATAGGGGAAACTCTCCCGGTATTGATTTCTACTTGTTATTGATGCTATTGAGTGAAACCGTTGAACCAAGGTTTATGTTCAGATTGTTATTTGTCATCATATCACCTCTGATCATGTTCCATATGATGTCTCGTGAGTAGTTCGTTTAGTTCTTGAGGACATGGGTGAAGTCTAAATGTTAGTAGTGAAGTATGGTTGAGTAATATTCAATGTTATGATATTTAAGTTGTGGTGCTATTCTTCTAGTGGTGCCGTGTGAACGTCGACTACACGACACTTCACCTTTATGGGCCTAGGGGAATGCATCTTGTACTCGTTTGCCAATTGCGGGATTGCCGGAGTGACAGAAACCTAAGCCCCCGTTGGTATATCGATGCAGGAGGGATAGCAGGATCTCAGAGTTTAAGGCTATGGTTAGATTTATTCTTAATTACTTTCTTGTAGTTGCGGATGCTTGCAAGGGGTATAATCACAAGTATGTATTAGTCCTAGGAAGGGCGGTACATTAGCATAGGTTCACCCACACAACACTTATCAAAACAATGAAGATTAATTAGCCGTATGTAGCGAAAGCACTAGACTAAAATCCCGTGTGTCCTCGAGAACGTTTGGTCATTATAAGTAAACAAACCGGCTTGTCCTTTGTGCTAAAAAGGATTGGGCCACTCGCTGCAATTGTTACTCTCGCACTTTACTTACTCGTACTTTATTCATCTGTTATATCAAAACCCCCTGAATACTTGTCTGTGAGCATTTACAGTGAATCCTTCATCGAAACTGCTTGTCAACACCTTCTGCTCCTCGTTGGGATCGACATTCTTACTTATCAAAGATACTACGATACACCCCCTATACTTGTGGGTCATCAGCCTGGTGGCCCCACACCATGCCTAGGCGCGGGCCAGGCCGCGCCTAGGGCAGGTGTGGACACCCTGTGGCCCTCCTTCGTCTCTCCTCTGGACTCCGTCTTTGCTCCGGGAAAAATAGGAACTTTGGTTTTTGTTTCGTCCAATTCCGAGAATATTTCCTGTACAACTTTTCTGAAATACAAAAACTGCAGAAAACATGGAACTGGCACTGTGGCATCTTGTCAATAGGTTAGTTCCGGAAAATGCATAAAAGTTCCACAAAGTGTAAAAAAAACATATAGCAATTGGTGTAAAATAAGCATTGATCATCAAAAATTATAGATATGGCTTTATTACAGATTCTGAGGCATAAGGGGTTTAATGAACAATGGTTAAGATGGGTCAAGGATTTCCTTAGCTCTGGTTCTTCCTCTGTTTTGCTTAATGGTGTGCCTAGGAAGCAGTTTAAATGTAAAAGGGGTGTGAGGCAGGGGGATCCTCTTTCTCCTCTTCTCTATGTCTTGGGAGGAGATGTCTTGCAATCAATGGTTAATGATATCTTGCATAATAATTTGATACAGCTTCCTATAATTACTGGGGATCCTGATTTTCCCATTCTGCAGTATGCTGATGACACTTTCTTAATTATGCAAGCGGATGAGGAGTAGTTGCTGGTTCTTAAAGAGGCTTTGAATGATTTCAGTAAATCAACATGATTGTATGTTAATTATCATAAATCTTGCTTGCTGCCTATAAACATCTCAGATTATCAGGCAAATAATTTGGCTGAGGTTTTTGGATGCACTGTACAGGGAATGCCTTTTACATATCTTGGGCTCCCTTTGGGAACAACTAGGCCAAAGATTCAGGATTTAATGCCTTTGGTTGACAGATTAGAGAGAAGATTGGTAGCCACATCCACTTTTCTAGCATATGGAGGGCGATTGCAGTTGATAAGATCTTGCCTGAGCTCTATGTCCATTTTCTTCCTGTGCTCCCTGGATATACCTCCTAGAATTATAAAGCAGTTGAACAGGATTATTAGACATTGTCTGTGGAGTGATAGGAAATCTGATTCAAAAGGGAAATCACTTGCTGCCTGGGATATGATCTGTAAGCCAAAGGAGAAAGGTGGTTTGGGGATTATGGATTTTAAGAAACAGAATGAAGCTCTTTTTATGAAGCACTTACACAAGTTTTATAATAAAGAGGAAATTCCATGGGTGAATTTAGTCTGGAATTATTACCCAAATGGTGTCCCACAGGCAAAAAATTTATGTGGATCATTTTGGTGGAGGGATATTATGAAATTTGTGGATAAATATAGAGAAGTCTGTACTGCTACTGTTGGATGTGGTGACTCTGTTCTTTTCTGGAATGATAATTGGAATGGCATTGTTCCCTCAAAGCAATTCCCAAGATTGCATTCTTTTGCTTTGAATCCATTGTTGTCGGTAAAAGAAGTGAAGCAATGTGAAGATAGGTCATCTCTATTTTATCTTCCTTTATCACAGCAAGCTTATGGAGAATATATGGCTATGCAAGGTTTTTTAGATACAGTACAGATTTCTGATGATGGGAAAGATGTCTGGAAAACTATCTGGAAAGAGGGAGCTTTCACTTCATATTTATATTATCAGTACTGCTTTTCACATGTACCAAACAGTAAATTGCATTGCTAGATATGGAAGAGTAAGGTGGTTCTAAGGATAAAGGTTTTTGCTTGGTTGCTGATAAGTGATAGATTGAATACAAGGGATATGCTGAGGAGAAGAAACTGGCATGTCACTAATGACTATACATGTGTTTTGTGCCATGCTAATCAAATAGAAGATTGGATCCATCTGTTTTTTGATTGTAATTTCAGCAGACGAATATGGTCCTATCTGCAAGTGTACTAGTCACAAGGAGATACAATTGAGGGCATGTTCTTTCAAGCTAGAAAAGAGTTTGCCAAGCCTTTCTTTGCTGAAGTGGTTATTCTGGCCTGCTGGCATATTTGGAAGCAAAGGAATAACAAAAAATTTGAGCATATTAGGCCTTCTTTTGGAGCATGGAAAGCACAGTTTGTGCATGAAGCCTCTTTGCATGTGCATAGAGTCAAGGATGAACACTCTGATTCTTTCAAGCTATGGATTGACTCTCTGTTGTAATTTTGTCTTTCTTTCTTCCCCTCTTGTTGTAAATATCTTTTTTGTACAATTCAAAAGCTTTGATAAAATGCTGTGGGGGTTTTGCCCTACAGTTCTTGGTCAAAAAAAGGTGGTGGTACTGCGGGTGCAGGTTTTGAAGCTGGTGTGGATCCCCTTCGGCGGCGCTGCTCCATGGAGCTCTGCCGTCATGCGTGCAGCTTCCTGGAATTCAGGAATCTTTGAATTGCTTGGGTTCTTCTCAGCACGGCCAAGTCCGGGTGTGCGGAGGATCTGGGTAAGGTTGCTATGGAGGATGGTGCAGCAGGTCTTCGCGGCGGCGCCGACTGCTTCGGCAGTATTCTCTTCGGAGGCGGTGCATGGTGACTTCCCGTCTGCTACGTGGTGGGCTCCGACGATCCAACGTTTGGGGAGCTTCAGCATCGGCGCGTCAGGGACATCTTCAGTTTCATCATCATCATCGGGATCCAGAGGGCTTCGTTGTAATTTTTAATTTATTCTGGGTCTATCTGTAAGTTCGTGGATCTAATATACCATCTTCCCTCGCAAAAAAATGAAGGGAATGTTAAGTTTCAATTGCCACATAAAAAAATGTATGAACACTTTCTTAGGAAAAAGGAAATGATACCAAAATACAATTTTCCACATGATTTCCACCCATATTAAAAGTCAAATAAGAAAAGTCTAGCTATATGGCTATAAAGAAAATGCTTTGCAGAGGTAACCCGGTTGTTTTATGTTTGTTTTGCTTTTAGTGTTTTTTACAATAATAAAGTTTTAGTATTAGTTTTAGTTTTTCCTGAAGTCTTACTAAAGTACCAAGTTTAACACATTTTGGATATAGAAAAAAGTTATAGCAACATATGGAGATGCAGTTTTCTGTGGAACACTTTTCACCATAAAAATCCTAGTTTTCCTTATGTAGCTCCGGTTGCACTCATTTTTATCCTACATTTTCCACTTTTTTATCCTCTATAAGCATAAAATGGCTAAAATTCCTGACGTATCTAAGTGGTCGAATAAATTACGTTTAGTTGTTGCTGTTTTTCTTGACAACCACTTTTTGTATTGTGCATACCTTTAAGTTCAAATTAATTGTTTTTGAGTTGGTTGAGATTTCGGGAATATATGAAGATCACGAAATATACTTGTTGGACATCTCATATAAAATTTTGTTTAAGTATTTCATGGCATCTTGCATCTTATATTTGTACCACTAATGTCACCATATAGAAAAAGGAATGGGAGAAAGTTTTGTGTTGAAGTTTTTTTTGACAGAGAACCACACTATGAGCTATCTAAGAATGGTGAAAACCATAAGCTTGGGGATGACCACCCCCCACTGGACCTATTAAACTGTTGGTTTGCAAACCTCTAAATTATTTTTTTGAGCAACATAAGATTATCATTTAAACTTGTCGTGTAGTTTTTCATTTGTTTTTGCATTAATAATAATGATACCACCACCTTACAATTTGCTTAAATAAAAAACAAAAGGAAGGGAAATAAAATTGTAAAACAAGTCATGCATAGAATTCATTTTTCATGTGCTTTGATGAATTTTAATTTGCTAGTGCCATATTTAGTGACATCTTTTATTCACCTACATAAATGGTTAACTATATGTTACTTTGGTTATTAAGAAATGTGCAGCACTATGGACACTTATACATGCCTGAGATTATAAAACTTCCTCCTTAGAGCCTCAAAATAAAATAAAATGTGTAAGCAAAGTCTTGTGCATCCAAAATGCCTTAGCCAAAATTTCTCCAGCAAATCTCCACCATACCTACCTGTGTAGCAAAATGCTATTCCAAGTATAGTATATGTTCCATGATTTTGAATTCAAAATTATACTTCTCTTTTTACGTAACTTAAATCTCATGGGAAAGTAGTACTAAAAGCTATTATGATTTTCATCATGTAAATTATGTATTTGACAAATTATGAGTAGGTTATTAAGTAGGAACCATACTAATATGGGGAACACTTTTAACATTGCACTTATTTAAGTTGTTTTCATGTTTAAATTTTTGGTTATGGTAACCATCTTGTGCGAAATAAATAGGTTATCATGCTAAAAGACTAGAGTATGCATATATGTTAGAGAAGAACATTGGTACGCTAATGGAAGCCATGCAAAATAATCATGGTGTAAGTTTCAACATGGACATCCTCAACCACCTTTCATCAAAAAATGCTATTCAATTAGTATCGCAAGAGGAATCCATTTGTCGGTTGTCCTGTCTTCTCGGTATATAGGGCCCCCAATAAGAGATCCCCCAAATATCCATGGGCACTTTGTACAAGAGGCAAGGAGGTACCCTTATGAAGAAGGTATATGGTAATCTAAAGTTGAGTAGCATGAGGCGCCAAGGGGCATGAGACATCCAACTTGTAAGAGGTCAAACACATAAAACCATACTTATTTTCACTAGCTTTGACATGAGTTGCATCCATAAAAATTCCTTTTACTCTATATTATTATCAAAGTTTTGGCATTTATACTCCCTGATTACTTTCAATATCCACCTTTTCCGATGAAAAATAAAAGAAACAAAAATAAGAAGAAACGAAGATTCCTTGACCACTTGAAATTACTTACATGTTTAATGTCCATAGTGCTTTCATTTGTTTTTACAAATTGTGATTTATTGTTGAATATTTTTGTAGTGAACAAAAAATGTCCCTTACTATCTCATTTTCTTATTTCTATTCATTGAAGTTTGAATCATTAACCTTGTGTATTAATACTTTACATTCAACTAAGCAACAAACTTCAAAGTCCATGCAGAGTTTTTGTCACTTGATACTCGAGGACAAGCATGGGTTAAGCTTGGGGATGTTGATGCATCTAAAATTCATATTGTAGTTTATTGCCACATGTTCCTTCATAATTTCATATCATATAAGGCTATATACATGTTTTATATTGTTTTTAGGGATTTTCCAATTGTCTCCTTTATTTCGGTTATAACTCCGCAGAACATGAATCTCGTGTTTTGTGTATTTTTTTTACTTTCAGGGACCTATACAGAGTCAAATGGATCTGAGATTTTTCGAGGATCGTTATTTTACAAAGACTGATGATATGAAACTTTGAAATCACGCAAATGCAACCCAGAAGGAAGAAAGCCTATGGATGGAGCGGCCCACACCCCTGGTCGCGCCATCTAGGTATTCCGCCTCCTCGAGCATCTTTAGCCATCCATCAAGAGCACCATATGATGGTTCTAAACCAAAAACTTATATATAAAGGACCTCAGCCATGTATCGGAAAGGAAGTGGAGCGTAGATCAGAAACACCATAATAGAGTCAACACCAGCAAATATTGGATGGGGAACCTCTGTCGGAGCCGCCACCGAATAGATCTCCTACCCCTCTAAGATCTACATCAACACCACCATGATGAGAAGGGAGTAGTCCACCTCTGAACTATGGGTTTGTGGCAGTAGCTTGCTCTATCTCTGTTTTGTTCTATCATTGTATTAGCACCATATGAGCTGCACAACATAATTATGGTCATCTATGTAACCCCTTTGTGGTGGATCTCTTTTCTATTAGTTGATATTTGATATTGGAATCCTCTTTTGTATGAGATGTATAAGTAGATGCACATTATGTACCCCTTCTTAAGTAATTTTTTTATCCAACGTGTATGAGAGAAGATTTGCGGGGAATGTGTGTGTTAGATGGAGTAACATGGGGGTAGTGATTGAATAGTAACACAAGATTCAAGATCTGCTTTGGTTTTCACCTTTCTTTTGTTGCCTCACTAGGGATAAAGTGGATACATGTGATATAGTTTCATCTAGTGAGTTTCTAGGTAGTCTTATTAAATCAAGGTAGTATATTTGAGATCCAAACATTATGTCAAAGTTCTTAAAGCTATACTCTGTTAATTCTTAAATACTGGATTGTTTTGAGTTTTTTTTCCTTTATGGAGGAGTATAAGAGAGATGTGTTGCAGTATCTTACATGAATCACCATCTTCTAGGAATATTCGATGAATGGCGATAGTGGGGTTTATCCCCTTAAGATCGGCTAATGAATACCTAAATTCCTTGCCGCTATTCCTGAACTGCCATAAGTTTGATTATATCTTCCTCTGAAAGTTCAATACTAATAATAATCGGATATTTATTTGAATTGTCACATGTACGCCCACGTATAACCAATCATATGCAACGATGATTCTTACCAACGTCCCCTAGGAAAATATTATGTGGACAACAACGCATAACATCGTTGATAGGAACCAACACACTTTATAATTATTAGACAATCAACAAACTTTATTTCATTTCATAATTTGGCTTGGGTTTCTCCATATCCCCAATAATAAATGGATCTACTCACACATGGAGGCAAATAGCATCATCATGAATATTTGGATAGAAAATGGAAGATCTAATAAATACACATGTGGATACCACTCAAGGTTAAGGATTACAACGAGATGACCAACAGTGATAATGATGTTGTTGATGATGATGATGAACATCGATGCCTTGGCCTCCAATGATCCAACCAGTGGTGATGATGGATCCCCTTCAACGAGGTCCCCCTCTGAATCCCTTTCGGAGGTCAGGTTTCAGTGTTTTCTGGTGGCTATGTGTCTCGCTTCTCAGATCCATCTTCACGGGGTGAATATATTTGATGAGGCAATATGAACGACAGGTGATACGGTCAGGTGGTATGGGTGGGCCTGACAATACCATAACTCACTAAAAGCTTCTGTGACTATCACTTCGCATATTTTTGCCTTGGCTTCATGTGAGTTATTGTTAGAAGGTATTTAATGCTCCAAATCATAATTTGTTCGCCCAGATATCGTTCCTTATGCATTGGTTGCAAAGTCTCCTCATTATTCCAAGATTGTGTGAATCAAATAGAATTGGTACGCGCCAACACAGTAAAATACAAAATTCCTAACACTACTTAGACATTTATGTGATGTAAAACATGTTGCTTTTTGCGCTCATCAATGAGCAACGCCATTGTACCTAAATATTTGAGACGCTAGACACCTTCTTCGATGTCACCAACAAAGGCAGTGCCCTCCTCACCACTGTGGGAATGCCGGCCAGCTTCGTGTATTATGGGATATTCTCTCAACCGATGCTGAACCTAGGCTACCTATAACCCTAGAACTTTGAGGGCATCGCTCGCCTACATTCGTTGTGTTGGCTTATTTCTTGATTGAACACTATTTTTGTCGAGCCTTAGATTATTAGGGGTTAATTGGTTCCAGGCCTCTAGTGAGTCATCTGATTGGTTGATCCACCTTGTTGTATGTTCATTGCTCTCTCTATATGAACAAAAATGATATTTAGTTTTTGCATGGTCATCGTGTATGTCTTGGTCGATTGTACTATGGGCCTTAGGCCCATAAACAAAATAAATCTTGAAAAATCTCAAATGCTAGTTCATGAGAGCAAGAGGTGGGACTAAGTATGATCACACATTGTTAGCGGAGAGAGTTAAGACCTTTTTATAAGGTTTGGTGTTGTACCATCCACTAGGAGCTTGAGAAGAGGAGTGGGATCCTCCTCAATCGTCTGACACACGACTACACACACTCTGCGTTTTTTGTGAACGAGGCAAGCCGGTCTCATACCCATGCAGAGTTCAAGAAGAAAGCGCAAACAAAGACTCCGAGGCTTAGCTTCGCGACGTCTCTCCATTCCGCTTGTCGACAACCATGTTTTCTTACCCCATCGATAGAGATTATCCTTAGTCTTACCCTTGTCATAAGTTGACATGTTTAATCTAGATAAAGTATTTACCATGTCCATTTCCAGATTAAATATAATGAAAAAAATGCTCATATACTCAAGATTGGTTCTTAGAATGTACTAAAAGCCGAGACTATATAAGAACAAAAGTTCAGAACTAAAAAACAAGTTTGCCAAGGAAAGAAGAAACAGCGATTCACACTGATTAATTACCTATTTTTCTTACAAGTTAATCGACCTTCATTCACATCCAGCGATCCACAAGGAAATCAACAGGACTAGAGAAGTTTAAGTAGGGTTTAGTTGGTAATGTAACGCACACATACATTCTCCAATAACCGCAATCAGGAGAATTTTTTTGATGACACATGCATACACATACACGCAGTATACTATCGCTAAAAAGGAGGTAGAACTCTCGCGTAGCGTTGCTTCTTACACGACGGATCGATCCACGATCCATGCCATGTAGATCGACGTCGCAGCTGCCTTCAAGATCCGAGCTGTGTTGTGGATGCGAGCGCCACCGCCTGCGCCCACACCTTGAGCCTCGCCTTCACGTCCACCGGATCCTCCCCTGCCAATCGTCGTTAATCACAACAAACACGCGTCAGTTCCTCTCGTGATTAAGGATAAAACGGCAGTAGGCAAAGACGTAGTAGCAGTACTTGTAGTTAACTATGGCTAAAATCTTAGTGGAACGATTCGCATGATGAGCACAGAAGGAAGACGGATCGCGATAGATGGTACGTGGCCAAGGGTGAGTAGCCAGATCGACATGGAAGCGTCACCGCCTGCGAGTGCTTAATATACTTGTGGGGTGCATGATAGCAACACTAATTAATTCTCATTGATGCAGTCGAGGTGCCCTGCTTTTGACCCGTCGGAGACGACCCAGGGTGAGCTGAGCTCGTCGCTCGTCGTCGTCGATGCCATGCCCGGCAAGGCAGGGATGGTGATGTGCATATATGCATGGCGACTTAATTAGCATGCAGATATATCTGGAGCTAGTGACGCATGGAGTTAATTAAACCACGTGGAAGGTAGAAGAAATAGGTCTGATGGTGACGACGTACCGGCGCTGGGGCTGGAGATGGAGCAGCTGCCGGGCGTGGAAGGGGAGCTGCTGCCGGCGTTGCTGTGGGTGGGGCTGCTGCCGGCCGAGATGCCGTAGCACTGTATCTCCACGGCGCAGTCGGAGGGGAGGTCGAGGCCGAGGTCCCTGCATGCGCGCACCTCCTCCATGTCCATGGCCACGCCGGCCGCCGCGTGGCCGTGGCGGTGTGGGGACGAGCAGGACGGCGAGGAGGTCCCGCTTCCGCCGTGCTGCTGCTGCTGCTTCGTACCCACGACGACCACGACGGGGGTGTCGGCGTCGGGGGCGCCGCCGTTGCGCTCGTGCCAGTTCCGCTTCATCTCCCACGCGCGGTCCAGCCACGCCTCCCGCGCCCCGCGCTCCCGCCGGACCACGCTGAAGCTGCTCCGCCGCGGCTGGTGCTGCCGCTGCGCCTCCGCCGCCTCGGCCTGCGCCGACCCGCCGCGCTGCAGTAGCCGCGCCCACTGCTCCTCGTTCTCGCTCCCGAACCCGCCGCCCTTCGAATGCTTCGTCTCCTCCACCGCCAGCCACGCGTGCGGCGGCGGCAGAGCCCGGACACCCTCGACGGTGCCGCGTCGCCGGTCCGGCACCACGCCACCCACTTCCTCAACGGCGAAGCGGGACACCCGCCTCCTGGCCACCTCGCTCGCCCCGCCGGCACCGCTGTCCCCGTCGACGGCGAAGCGGGACACGCGCCTCCTCACCTCCATCACCTCCTCCCCGTCGTCGCCGCTATCGTCGTCGCCGACAAGGTCATCCTCCTTCCCATCGTCGCCAAAAACGCGGCCAATCGCCGGCTCCCTCCTCCTGGACGCCATGACTAATCGGCAATCCAACGATCACTCCGCTTCTAGCTTAGCAAGCTTGCTAGTAGGGCAGGTGAGTGACAATACCTGGAGACCAGGGGTTGGGTGGGAAGCATGGGTTGTTGAACGGTCCGGTGTATATATAGGCCGGGCGGAGCGAAGCTGCTGGCCGCAATGGCGACGTGTGTCGCGGGGGAGCTGCCGCAATGGTGCACACAATATGTCAACAGCTACGGGATCATATGCCTGTGACGTTGGACCCTGTCGAGCACTCGAGCTACAAGCCTACAAGTAATGGCATGGTTGCCGGGTGGGTATGGCAAGTATATATCAGCAATAACCTGTTCAATCAGGCAGCTTGGTCGGTATGAATACGAAAATACTGTTGATAAGCTTGGATTCAATGCAGTATTGCGCAATTTTCTCGTCAAATTTATGAACTACTACTGCTAGTCGATTGAGCTTAACAAACCAATTCTTTACCAGTGATCAACCATAGACGATCACGCACTCCAAATGGATTTATTAGGGCATATATATCACGTGGTCACTGTCTTCGAAATCATCTCTTCACTCAAGAGTTATACTCCTGTTTGTTTGCCATGCTACTGCAGAAGCAATTCTACAGACTACATCGACGATAACGCTGAAAAGGACCGGTGGCATATCTAGATAAGATAGATCAGAGAGAACAAAACTTTAGCTCTCAAGCCAGCTGATCTCCACGTCATAAAAAAGCAAAAGCTTGAAGCAACCATGAGCACAAGTGCCACGACGGACCGAGGCGACCGAGGGAAGGAAGGAGCAGAGCCGGTTCCATGGGAGCACGTGGCATGTTGAGGGAGAGGCGCCCGGTAGACCAGGGCTGGCGTGGGGCCTGGAGGATGACTGGTGGCGCCACTAGGGACGTGCCAAGTGTGCTGGAGTTGGAGGAGAAGGCTAGACAAGGGTCGGTGTCGACGCGGTTAAGCTGCGGCAAAGAGAGGGGAGGGTTTAATGGGTTAATTAACACAACCCTGAGACAACGACGTAGGATTAGATCACTTTGATTAGGGATGGGTGGGATTAGATTAGGTGTGGATTTGTTAATCCCAATGTGAAGGTGACATGACGAGGTTGGTGCATAGCGTGGCACGAGGAGTGTGCAAAGGAGGTTCACTTGTTGTCACTTGTTATTTTTTCGAAAAGGGGACAGTTCTGGGCCTCTGCGTCAATTGATGAATACAACCTTTTATTGCAACATTTTATCTAGGTGAAAGGCCAGTGACATCTCTTATGGCGAGTCAGCCTCTACTCAACAATTTGAGTCTCTACTCAACAACTTTAGGTTAGTTCTTCTTGCATTGTGCCTCTCATTCTTCTAGGTTTCTTTGATCCATATTGCTTCTTAGTATACTTGTGAAAATTTAGAACTTGTCGATATAACCTTTTATTTCATCCTTTTATTGGAGTGAGGAATGTGCAAAGGAGGTTGACTTGTTGTCAATTGGTATTGGTATGCATTATGTTAAGTTAGCTTTTCCACCTAATTTTATGTCTATTTTCGTCTTCCATCAAACAAGCTGAAGAAAACACAATTTAGCACAAAAAAACTCGGCTAATTTTTTTTGGTTTGCTCAACAAGGCTTTCTTTATTTTGCCTCTTGGCTAACAATTATTTTGTTCGGGGCTATTTCTTCACGTAAAACTATACCATAAGTCTAGACATCACAATTCAACAACCACATACCAAGCCTTAGTAAATGACCTTGAAGTAGAAATACAAATACCGAATGAGTCACAAAGTGCTACAATATCAGTAATTAAGATGAGTGTAGTATTATATTTCCATTTTAAAATACCTTGAATTTAGGTTTGTTTGGACAGGCTTTTGATCAAATGAATGTTGTTAGATTCATATTCCAAAATGAATTTGTGTTATGATATGAAAGATATTCGGTACTACTAGAAAAAGCTAGGTCAATGTATTGAAAGGTCATATTTTTTTGCAAAGAGTTTCAGTGTTCTTTAGATGCGAACGTCCTACTGCTACACACTTCTGAGCATGCATGCTGAGATAAATCTGGAACTTATCCTACACCTCACTAAGGTCACCATTGAGGGCCTGCTAATTTAAAGGATTTTAAAAGCATAGAAATAGAAGAAAAAAATGAATGAATAATGTGCTATAACATCTGAAATTCTACATAATAAAAAACACCGGAATTAGTCGTAGGAATAGTATGATTCCACCGCAGAAAAAACAAAGAAAAATTATATATAGATAGTGCATGTCATAGTTGTTGTAGACACGTAATTTTTTTCCTAAGAGGTCTAACCTCTTGCTAGAAATCCGATGAGATTGCAGTGTAAGAAAGCAATTTATAGAAAATTTGGAGGGTTCAATCATTTAAATCAAATGACATCTATAGGAAAATTTTCCATGGATAAAAATCCTACAATTTTTTTAGAAATCCTTTGAATCAAAGAAGCCCTGAAGATGCAGCCATATGGATGCAACACATCAACTCTTGTCCAAAACTGAAGGTCCTGTAAACTGTGGAACCGTCGTAGCCATTATGTTCCACACATTTACGATTAAGTTTGTACGGCCCCGAAAAAATACGAATGCACATGATCTTAGTAGTTAGAAACATTTTCACGGAGCGAACATGAGTAATTTTGCTGAATAATATGAGGAGAGTGGTGTTTGTTCCGTGCACAGGACCTCCCGTGCATGAAATCACCACGTTCCCTTGCATTTCCACGTTCCCATCCGGTACACATGAGGTGGTGTGTGCGTGGGTTCTCAGTACCTTGGTGCTGATCTTGTAATTTGTTATGCTTTCTCTTCTATAAAGATAAGGCACGCTTTGCGCGTGCTCTCGAAAAAAAAATATGTTTTGGATTTCCAAAACTTAATGAATCCTGGCAGCACGTACATTAAAGCATGAAACAAAGTAAATATCGGGCACAAACATGTACCGGATGGCCTCTGCACGGGGCATATGCATTTCTCTTGTCACATCCGCGATGCGGTGCTCTAGTGTGGATGTGTTAATTCCGAAGCAAGAGATTGTTATAGAATTTTTTTAATTTGAGTAAGAATCCCGTTGAAAAAATAAAATTCGATTTAAGGTGAATTTTAGAATAATATAAGAGATGAATAAACAATTGAATTTGAAAAAAGAATTATTTATATTTTGAATTATTCCTTTTTCGAACTTCAACCAAAGTGGATTCAAAGACGAGTCACTTTAGTTATCCTTTAAGTTCTATCTTCTGTCTTTCCCTATTTCATCTCATAAAGTTTCACGCTCGCAGTTTGTTCAAGAAAGTTAGACCTAATAATCCAATAAACAAGACAAGAATTATTATGAATCTTGATTCTTCATAGAATGTTTTCTTTCTTTTATACCAAATTATCTACTATTCTATTTTCTATTTTTAGCGCGAAGTGGTATCCTTTTTGTTTAGGGTTTTTTGATGAATCTTTCTGTTCAGGATCGTTTCAGCTGTATCTTTATAGGTTCAGTTAACCTATCATCTATACGTGCTACAGGACAATGGTGTCAATGGATCAACCAGTATGTGAGTAAAGGAAGTGTTGGAATTAAAGTTAATGATCAATTAGGCCACTACTTTCAAACTAGAAAGGGATTAAGACAGGGTGATCCCTTATCACCAATTCTTTTTAATATCGTAGCGGACATTTTGGCCATCCTAATTGCAAGAGCAAAAGAGGATGGACAGATAGGTGGCCTAATTCCAGACTTAGTTGAAGGAGGAGTCTCAATTCTTCAATATGCGGACGATACGATTATTTTCATGGAACACGATTTTGATAAGGCTATGCATATGAAATTGATACTTAGCTTTTTTGAGCAACTATCGGGACTGAAAATAAATTATCACAAGAGTGAAATTTATTGCTTTGGTCAGGCCAAAGAAGGAGAAAATGAATATAAAAATCTTTTTGGATGTGAGGCAGGCTCATTTCCACTAAAATATCTAGGCATACCTATTCATTACCTTAAGCTCAAGAATAGTGAATGGAAACCGATTGAGGATCGCTTCGAAAGGAAGCTTGCGAATTGGTTGGGTAAACTTTTATCTTATGGGGATAGATTGATTCTTATTAACTCAGTTCTCACAAGCCTACCCATGTTCATGTTATCTTTCTTTGAAATTCCTAAGGGAGTACGAAAGAGATTAGACTTTTTTCGTAGCAGATTTTTTTGGGATAGTGATGGTCTGAAGAAGAAGTACAGACTTACAAAGTGGAATATCATTTGTCGGCCCAAGGACCAAGGTGGTCTAGGCATTGAGGTATTAGAAATTAAGAATAAATGCCTCCTTACTAAATGGCTATATAAAATACTTCATGGAGACGGGGTATGGCATGAGTTAATCATGAACAAATACTTGCATTCAAAAACACTATCTCAGGTTCAAACAAAAGATTCGGACTCACCTTTTTGGAAGGGTTTAATGAAAGTGAAAGATGATTTCTTCAGTAGAGGTCAATTTCAGGTAGGAAATGGGTTGGAAACTCGATTTTGGGAAGATTCTTGGTTGGGTAATGAACCTCTGTCCATTCAATATCCCTCGCTTTACAACATAGTGCAAAACAAATATGTCACGGTAGCCTCTGTCCTAACTAATACCCCTCCCCTTAATATTCTGTTTAGGAGAAGCCTTACAGGAAATAAATGGGGACGGTGGCTACACCTTGTTGAGCGGCTCATGCATATCCAGTTAAATGATCAAGAAGATAATTTTACTTGGAAGTTGACAAGCAATGGTGTTTTTACAGTAAAATCACTATATTTAGATCTCATGAATGACAACACTCAATATTTGCATAAGGATATTTGGAAGTTGAAAGTACCACTAAAAATCAGAATTTTTATGTGGTTTCTTCACCGCAAAGTTATTCTAACAAAAGATAATCTAGCGAGGCGTAATTGGCACGGTAGTTTGAAATGTTGCTTTTGTAATCAAGACGAAACAATAGAACATCTCTTTATATCTTGCCCGCTGGTTAAAATTATGTGGCGCATAATACACATAGCTTTGAATATCACACCTCCCAACAATATTACACATCTCTTCGGTGACTGGCTGTTGGGTATTGATAAACATGAGAAAATGCAAATCCAAGTTGGAGCTTGTGCACTACTGATGTCTACGTTCCCCCTCCTTTCCTGTAGACAGTGTTGGGCCTCCAAGAGCAGAGGTTTGTAGAACAGCAGCAAGTTTTCCCTTAAGTGGATCACCCAAGGTTTATCGAACTCAGGGAGGAAGAGGTCAAAGATATCCCTCTCATGCAACCCTGCAACCACAAAGCAAGAAGTCTCTTGTGTCCCCAACACACCTAATAGGTGCACTAGTTCGGCGAAGAGATAGTGAAATACAGGTGGTATGAATATATATGAGCAGTAGCAACGGTGCCAGAAAATAGCTTGCTGGCGTGTAGTTGATGGTGGTAGTATTGCGACGATAGTAACGTGATAAAACAAGAAACAAGCAAAGAGTAACGCTTGGCAGTATTTAGGAACAAGGCCTAGGGATTACACTTTCACTAGTGGACACTCTCAACATTGATCACATAACAGAATAGATAAATGCATACTCTACACTTTTGTTGGATGATGAACACATTGCGTAGGATTACACGAACCCTCAATGCCGGAGTTAACAAGCTCCACAATAATGCTCATATTTAAGTAACCTTATAGTGTAAGATAGATCAACAGACTAAACCAAGTACTAACATAGCATGCACACTGTCACCTTCATGCATATGTAGGAGGAATAGATCACATCAATATTATCATAGCAATAGTTAACTTCGCAATCTACAAGAGATCATGATCATAGCATAAACCAAGTACTAACACGGTGCACACACTGTCACCTTTACACACGTGCAGGAGGAATAGAACTACTTTAATAACTTTGCTAGAGTAGCACATAGATAGTAGTGATACAAAACTCATATGAATCTCAATCATGTAAAGCAGCTCATGAGATTATTGTATTGAGGTACATGGGAGAGAGATGAACCACATAGCTACCGGTACAGCCCCGAGCCTCGATGGAGAACTACTCCCTCCTCATGGGAGCAGCAGCGGTGATGAAGATGGCGATGGAGATGGCAGCGGTGTCGATGGAGAAGCCTTCCGGGGGCACTTCCCCGCTCCGGCAGGGTGCCGGAACAGAGACTCCTGTCCCCCAGATCTTGGCCTCGCGATGGCGGCGGCTCTGGAAGGTTTCTGTGGTTTTCGTCGAACGCATCAGGGTTTTCGATCCAGGGGCTTTATATAGGCGAAGAGGCGGCGCAGGAAGGTCGAAGGGCTGGCCAAACCATAGGGGGGCGCGGGCCCCCCCTAGGCCGCGCCAGGGTATGGTGTGGTGGGCCTGTGCCCCCCTCTGGTCCCTCTCGTGTGTTCTGGATGCTTCCGGGGATTCTAAGATCTTTGGCGTTGATTTCGTCCGATTCCGAGAATATTTCGTTACTAGGATTTCTGAAACCAAAAACAGCAGAAAACAGGAACTGGCACTTCGGCATCTTGTTAATAGGTTAGTTCCAGAAAATGCACGAATATGACATAAAGTGTGCATAAAACATGTAGATAACATCAACAATGTGGCATGGAACATAAGAAATTATCGATACGTTGGAGACGTATCAGCATCCCCAAGCTTAGTTCTGCTCATCCCGAGCAGGTAAAACGATAACAAAGATAATTTCTGGAGTGACATGCCATCATAATCTTGATCATACTATTTGTAAAGCATATGTAGTGAATGCAGCAATCCAAGACAATGGTAATGACATGAGTAAACAACTGAATCATAAAGCAAAGACTTTTCATGAATAGCACTTCAAGACAAGCATCAATAAGTCTTGCATAAGAGTTAACTCATAAAGCAATAAATTCAAAGTAAAGGTATTGAAGCAACACAAAAGAAGATTAAGTTTCAGCGGTTGCTTTCAACTTGTAACATGTATATCTCATGGATATTGTCAACATAGAGTATTATAATAAGTGCAATAAGCAAGTATGTAGGAATCAATGCACAGTTCACACAAGTGTTTGCTTCTTGAGGTGGAGAGAAATAGGTGAACTGACTCAACATTGAAAGTAAAATAATGGTCCTTCAAAGAGGAAAAACATCGATTGCTATATTTATGCTAGAGCTTTGATTTTGAAAACATGAAACAATTTTGTCAACGGTAGTAATAAAGCATATGCATCATGTAAATTATATCTTATAAGTTGCAAGCCTCATGCATAGTGTACTAATAGTGCCCACACCTTGTCCTAATTAGCTTGGACTACCGGATCATCACAATGCACTGTTTTTACCAAGTGTCACAAAGGGGTACCTCTATGCTTTGTACAAAGGTCTAAGGAGAAAGCTCGCATTGGATTTCTCGCTATTGATTATTCTCAACTTAGACATCCATACCGGGACAACATAGACAACAGATAATGGACTCCTCTTTTATGCATAAGCATGTAACAACAATTAATAATTTTCTCATTTGAGATTGAGGATATATGTCCAAAACTGAAACTTCCACCATGGATCATGGCTTTAGTTAGCGGCCCAATGTTCTTCTCTAACAATATGCATGCTTAACCATAGGGTGGTAGATCTCTCTTACTTCAGACAAGACGGACATGCATAGCAACTCACATGAAATTCAACAATGAATAGTTGATGGCGTCCCCAGTGAACATGGTTATCGCACAACAAGCAACTTAATAAGAGATAAAGTGCATAATTACATATTCAATACCACAATAGTTTTTAAGCTATTTGTCCCATGAGCTATATATTGCAAAGGTGAATGATGGAATTTTAAAGGTAGCACTCAAGCAATTTACTTCGGAATGGCGGAGAAATACCATGTAGTAGGTAGGTATGGTGGACACAAATGGCATAGTGGTTGGCTCAAGTATTTTGGATGCATGAGAAGTATTCCCTCTCGATACAAGGTTTAGGCTAGCAAGGCTTATTTGAAACAAACACAAGGATGAACCGGTGCAGCAAAACTCACATAAAAGACATATTGAAAACATTATAAGACTCTACACCGTCTTCCTTGTTGTTCAAACTCAATACTAGAAATTATCTAGACCTTAGAGAAACCAAATATGCAAACCAAATTTTAGCATGCTCTATGTATTTCTTCATTAATGGGTGCAAAGCATATGATGCAAGAGCTTAATCATGAGCACAACAATTGCCAAGTATCACATTACCCAAAACATTTATAGCAATTACTACATGTATCATTTTCCAATTCCAACCATATAACAATTTAACGAAGGAGAAACTTCGCCATGAATACTATGAGTAGAAACCAAGGACATACTTGTCCATATGCTACAGCGGAGCGTGTCTCTCTCCCACACAAGCATGATGTAATCCAATTTATTCAAACACAAACAAAAACAAAAACAAACAGACGCTCCAAGTAAAGTACATAAGATGTGATGGAATAAAAATATAGTTTCAGGGGAGGAACCTGATAATGCTGTCGATGAAGAAGGGGATGCCTTGGGCATCCCCAAGCTTAGATGCTTGAGTCTTCTTGAAATATGCAGGTATGAACCACCGGGGCATCCCCAAGCTTAAACTCTTCACTCTTCTTGATCATAGTATATCATCCTCCTCTCTTGACCCTTGAAAACTTCCTCCACACCAAACTCGAAACAACTCATTAGAGGGTTAGTGCACAATAAAAATTAACATATTCAGAGGTGACACAATCATTCTTAACACTTCTGGACATTGCATAATGCTACTGGACATTAATGGATCAAAGAAATTAATCCAACATAGCGAAAGAGGCAATGCGAAATAAAAGGCAGAATCTGTCAAAACAGAACAGTTCGTATTGACGAATTTTAAAATGGCACCAGACTTGCTCAAATGAAAATGCTCAAATTGAATGAAAGTTGCGTACATATCTGAGGATCATGCACGTAAATTGGCTTAATTTTCTGAGCTACCTACAGGGAGGTAGACTCAGATTCGTGACAGCAAAGAAATCTGGAACTGCGCAGTAATCCAAATCTAGTACTTACTTTACTATCAAAGACTTTACTTGGCACAACAAAACACAAAACTAAGATAAGGAGAGGTTGCTACAGTAGTAAACAACTTCCAAGACACAAATATAAAACAAAGTACTGTAGCAAAATAACACATGGGTTATCTCCCAAGAAGTTCTTTCTTTATAGCCGTTAAGATGGGCTCAGCAGTTTTAATGATGCACTCATAAGAAATAGTAGTTGAAGCGAAAGAGAGCATCAAGAGGCAAATTCAAAACACATTTAAGTCTAACATGCTTCCTATGCATAGGAATCTTGTAAATAAACAAGTTCATGAAGAGCAAATTAACAAGCATAGGAAGATAAAACAAGTTTAGCTTCAAAAATTTCAGCACATAGAGAGGTGTTTTAGTAACATGAAAATTTCTACAACCATATTTTCCTCTCTCATAATAACTTTCAGTAGCATCATGAGCAAACTCAACAATATAACTATCACATAAAGCATTCTTATCATGAGTCTCATGCATAAAATTATTACTCTCCACATGAGCATAATCAATTTTATTAGTTGTAGTGGGAGCAAATTTAACAAAGTAGCTATCATTATTATTCTCATCAAGTGTTGGAGGCATAGTATAATCACAACAAAATTTACTCTCCATAGTAGGTGGCACCAAAAGACCACTATCATTATAATCATCATATATGGGAGGCAAAGTATCATCAAAGTAAATTTTCTCCTCAATTCTTGGGGGACTAAAAAGATCAAGCTCATCAAATCCAGCTTCCCCAAGCTTAGAATTTTCCATATCATTAGCAACAATGGTGTTCAAAGCGTTCATACTAATATCATTGCTACTAGCATGCAAATAAGATTCCATAGGTTTTTTAATTTTCGCATTAAACCATTCATGTCTTGACTCAGGAAATAGAATAAAAAGCTCACAGATGTTTTCCATTATGCCTTACTAGTGTAAACAAGAAACAAAAAGTTGCAATTGCAGGATCTAAAGGAAATAGCTTCGAGCACAAACACAATGGCGCCAGAAAAGTACTTTACCTGGAACCGAAGTATGAGTGCCTTTTACCTTTCCTCCCCGGCAACGGCGCCAGAAAAGTGCTTGATGTCTACGTTCCCCCTCCTTTCCTGTAGACAGTGTTGGGCCTCCAAGAGCAGAGGTTTGTAGAACAGCAGCAAGTTTTCCCTTAAGTGGATCACCCAAGGTTTATCGAACTCAGGGAGGAAGAGGTCAAAGATATCCCTCTCATGCAACCCTGCAACCACAAAGCAAGAAGTCTCTTGTGTCCCCAACACACCTAATAGGTGCACTAGTTCGGCGAAGAGATAGTGAAATACAGGTGGTATGAATATATATGAGCAGTAGCAACGGTGCGTAAAAATAGCTTGTGGCGTGTAGTTGATGGTGGTAGTATTGCAGCAGTAGTAACGGTAAAACGGTAAACAAGCGTAGTAACGCAGCGGTATTTAGGAACAAGGCCTAGGGATTACACTTTCACTAGTGGACACTCTCAACATTGATCACATAACAGAATAGATAAATGCATACTCTACACTTTTGTTGGATGATGAACACATTGCGTAGGATTACACGAACCCTCAATGCCGGAGTTAACAAGCTCCACAATAATGCTCATATTTAAGTAACCTTATAGTGTAAGATAGATCAACAGACTAAACCAAGTACTAACATAGCATGCACACTGTCACCTTCATGCATATGTAGGAGGAATAGATCACATCAATATTATCATAGCAATAGTTAACTTCGCAATCTACAAGAGATCATGATCATAGCATAAACCAAGTACTAACACGGTGCACACACTGTCACCTGTACACACGTGCAGGAGGAATAGAACTACTTTAATAACTTTGCTAGAGTAGCACATAGATAGTAGTGATACAAAACTCATATGAATCTCAATCATGTAAAGCAGCTCATGAGATTATTGTATTGAGGTACATGGGAGAGAGATGAACCACATAGCTACCGGTACAGCCCCGAGCCTCGATGGAGAACTACTCCCTCCTCATGGGAGCAGCAGCGGTGATGAAGATGGCGATGGAGATGGCAGCGGTGTCGATGGAGAAGCCTTCCGGGGGCACTTCCCCGCTCCGGCAGGGTGCCGGAACAGAGACTCCTGTCCCCCAGATCTTGGCCTCGCGATGGCGGCGGCTCTGGAAGGTTTCTGTGGTTTTCGTCGAACGCATCAGGGTTTTCGATCCAGGGGCTTTATATAGGCGAAGAGGCGGCGCAGGAAGGTCGAAGGGCTGGCCAAACCATAGGGGGGCGCGGGCCCCCCCTAGGCCGCGCCAGGGTATGGTGTGGTGGGCCTGTGCCCCCCTCTGGTCCCTCTCGTGTGTTCTGGATGCTTCCGGGGATTCTAAGATCTTTGGCGTTGATTTCGTCCGATTCCGAGAATATTTCGTTACTAGGATTTCTGAAACCAAAAACAGCAGAAAACAGGAACTGGCACTTCGGCATCTTGTTAATAGGTTAGTTCCAGAAAATGCACGAATATGACATAAAGTGTGCATAAAACATGTAGATAACATCAACAATGTGGCATGGAACATAAGAAATTATCGATACGTTGGAGACGTATCAACTACTATGGGCTATATGGAACACTAGGAATGACTATGTGTTTAACAAAACAAACAAAATATCTTTTTTGCAGGTTATTCCTCTCACTACACACTGGATCCGTACGTGGTCCTTGCTACAGCCGGAGGAGCGGCGACACGATATGGCTATTGGGTGCAGCCGTTTGGAGACGGTTGCTCGGGATTTGTTCAACCAGTACAGCTGGCGACCTGTTTTTAGAGTTACATGTTGATTACACATATCACGTATCTCTTAGTTTTATTTCGATGGTTGATTCATGTAGCGACCTTATGTGATCCTTGAATTGTAACAGACACGATACCAAATAATGAAATAAATGAGGCCGTATGCATCAATTGATGCAGAGGCTGGGTATCCCCATTTCGAAAAAAAAATACGTGCTACAGGACAGACATGTCATGTTTCGTGCATCCCGTCAGGTGTCAACTCCTGCTTGATCTCCGGGGCGTACACGTCTACGCGGGAACACCGGGAGTCGTTTGAACAGTTTTCTGGTGTATATCTGCGGCTGCTCATGTCTTGGCGCTGCATGGACAAGGCGCAAGCTTCCAAAGTAGCCGTGTGTTCGTGGTAGATCGCGCCCACTCCTCTTGGTTTCGAAGGTCAGCTGATGTATCCTCTGCATTGTGTGTTGGAAACCCGACAGTTCCGTGTGCGTAATCAGCGATTCTTTGCGCCGAACTGACCGTGTCTGCTGCGCGTTGTGCATGAGTGCATCATTACGATTTGTAGCACGTATGGTGAGCTACCAGTACCATGGACTGAAAACGGGAAAAGGGCATGCATGATCACATGATGTCTGTATGTCATCGGTGAAAGTAGGAAATGGTTTGAGTGACACCTGGAAGGAAAGACTGAAAAAATAAGGTGCCGAAAGGGAGAGGAATGCGCGTCCGCAGCGTTATGCTCGACACCAGGCTCCGTAGTAGCATCACTGCCAACATGTTCCGCGGTTACGGAACGTACAAGTACCATTTCTTCCTGAGTACCCCGGAAAGTGTTTTGTATTAAACTCGAAGGTGAAAGGAGAACATCATTATGGAGGGGAAACCACCGTGACCCGGCCCATCACAAGGGGTGCGGGTCATAGACTCACACATATCTTACACTAGTCACTCTACCTTGCGCCAAATGTCCACCACATCGTTAACTACATGGTTTGGCGTTGCCGCGCATGTGTCGAAAACACGAGCGTTTCTTTCGAGCCAAAGGGAGTGACATGACAATGAAGATCCCGAAATTGTGACAGTCACTTGGAAAACTGTTACAACCACCATTCAACAAGAGTCGCTGTTGGGGTTGGACTGCCAGCACCAAGGCGCGTGTTGACACCATCCCACAATCGCAGAGCAAAAGGGCAATCCATAGATAGGTGATCAATGGTTTCGTCAGCCGCCGAGCATAACAGGCACGTGACATGGTTCGGTAGGCCACGCCACACGCAACCTTCGGTCCGTCAGCAGCGTCAATGGTCGGCTAACCAAGCATGGAACCTATACGCCATGGGGGTAAAAGAATTCCAAACATGGGTACCTACGGGTAATGCGGTTGAACACTCGAAGAAGGCGGGGGTAGGCCTATCGAGCTGAGAAGATGCCATCGCTGGCCTACTCCCACTTGAATTCGTCGTGCCCATCGCTAACCGGGTAGGAAGCTACGGCTTCCCAAATTTTGAGGTACGTTACGATGACATCGGCCGATAGTTCGCTGACGATGACCAAAACACATGTGTTCCCGAGCAGTCTTCCCTGAGCCGCCATATGACATCGGAAGTGAGGTTAGGGCGAGGATAGCTTGGGCTATTGTAACGACGTTGAGGAGAGACCAATGATCCAGGGATCTTCCCAGAAAAGAAGGTTGGATCCATCACCCACATAAATCTTGATTGACAGTTGAAGAGAGAAATAGCGTCAGGCAAAACCTTCAAACTCATGCTGTGCCAGGGGCGCTCAAAATCGGTCTCGGAGAGCCAAATCCATTTGGAGCGTAAGGTAGCATTGATGATCTTTTAGGTTGTGCAGTCCCAGCCACCAAGGGTCCTTGGCTGCCACACGTGGTGCCACACGACGAGGCAGCTACCCAGTGGTGGAGCTACTTGAAGCTACAAGGGTGCACATGCACCCGGGTAGAGAAAATATTAACCCTACATTAGTCTCAAAATCTGTGTGTGCAACCCTCTAGACACTCATATGTGCACCAGTGCGGCTCAAATTTCTCTATAATTCTAGGTTAGGCATGAGTAGTGTACCATGATTAGTTTTGCTCTAGTTCCGTCACTGCAACTACTGCCACACACATCCTATTTCCCTGCCTAGAGGAAGCCTCTCTGCAACTTGTGCACCGCTTGCAAGAACCAGGGATCTAGTTCCATTGTCATAAGCCGGTAAATCACGGAGGTCGTCATCACTATCTACATAGGTGACGCGCCCCTCCTTGTGATGAAACACGTCTCCCAATGTACTAGCACTCCTTCCATCGATAACATAGTGGCTAAATTAACACCATATGAAGCTTGCAGCATGTACTCATAGCTTCCTTCATTATCATCATACTCACTTGTCATTATTGAGAGCTCTCGCTGGATCTATGTATAAGAGCATCTTTAGCAGATCCCACGAAAGGCTCAAAGCTGTAAATAAACCGTTGTTTCATGGTTTTGGCCAAAGAACTGAACTAGTCAGATCCTCTAAAACAATGTGTCACTCATTTTTTCAGTAAACTAAAACCGACAGGCGATTCCCGCGGCCTGTTAGGAAGAAGACTTAAACAACTACACACATTTTCAAAAAGAAGACTTAATTTCTATTTGTTTTGAATTTACTGTTCATATCGAGAGCATGTGCTCCCAATAGCCAAAACTCCACGCCCATAAGAACCATCAACCATGAAGCAAATATATGAGAAACTAACAAACATATTAGTATGCCAAAGTCAACATATTGCATAGAGAATATATTGTATTTTGTTTAAGGATATATACAATTTTGTGTGTGACAAATTTCCGATGATTCCAAAATAATATGTTCCTTTTGCAAACCAAAATAACATGCTACTAACCTACTTGCTAGCCACCTCAGGCAATGACTAGTGCCACACATCTGTATTGCCACCCATCTGCCCAGTTTTGTTTTCGGAGAAACACCTATGCTCAAATGTCTGGCTCCCACTTGCATGCCATGTTTCATCCATCAACCGAAGCCCGAAGGCGAACCAAGGCCCGGTCACCCACGTCTCAAATAAACTTTCTGTAAGTTAGCCTTGGCCTTTCTCTCTAACACACGCCTATGTGCACCGGAGCTGCAAGCAAAGTGGCTCTTCTGTTTTTTTTTTTTGAGAAACACGGTACAAACGCAGACGCTCACATATACGTGTATACACTCACCCCTATAAACGTACACACGCACATCCTACCCCTATGAGCACATTCGAAAGACTGAGCCGATGGATCGGATCTTGAAATTAACGAAGTCACCACAGACGCCTCACTGTCGACCGAAACGTCGCCTCCCATTGAATGAATATTCCATCATCCATGGATACTAGCCATCTAGCTAAGGCTTTTGTCAAAAATGTCTTTGTATGCTAGATCCGATCGAGTCTTAGCCAGTATATTCGGTCCACAAGGACTTGTTTATGCTCAACATGGTTGTGCAGAAGAGGAAAACACATGGTTGAACCGGGCGGCATCTGCACCCGGCGGAAATCGCTCTTCTATTGGTCCAGGTAGATTGTGGGGCCTACAAGAGAAACAGATCTTTTTTCATACAGCTCAAATACGAACGAGAATACCACAGGGTGGACCCGTAATCAATACAATCACGTGGGGACTGGAGAGCGAACTCGTTGGGAAAGAATTGCCCCGCCACAGCGCCCCTCTCGTCTGCGGTCGGCGCCGCCTTCCTCTATCCCTCTTCCAACCCCAGCGATCGTGCGGTGTGCAGCGAGATCCCGGACAGGTTCATGGCGTATGCGGTGCTTCGTGCAGCTGCCGACATGAACCAGGCGAGACTGTGAACCAGGCCGCTGCTGCATGTAAGGTCCACCGCGGGCTCGCCGGAGGTGCTAGAGTATGCTCACGCTCCTCGTCGTCTACTCCTCGTTCTCTCCCAAGGTGCCTTCACGGTGCAGGATTGAAATTTCCGCAAGGTCGGGAGTACATGCTATTCGCCTGCTCCCCGTCCGCTCTCATGGTGCCTCTGCGGCACCGCCGGTGGCCATTCGCACCGTTGTCTCCCAAGTTCTCCTCTCGCCCAGTGGCTCAGCGCCCATGCCGCTGATTATGTTCAGTTCGTCGTATGTAGTGTTGCGCGGCTGTGATGTGCCAGGTGCTTACCATCGCTGTGTCGTTGCGATGTGTCAGGACGTCTCCCGCCGCTGCAGCAGGATGCGGTCGGGCGAGCTAGGGCGGCGGCGCGGGAGAGGAGCAGCTGCGGGCAGAGGCGCCTTGTGCTCCCCCCACCAGAGATGCCCCGCGACACCGGCGTCCACGCCGTACGACGTCATCCTCAAGCTCGGCGCCTACAAGGCCTTCTCGGAGATGTCCCCGGTGCTCCAGTTCGTGCACATCACTTGCGTCCAGGCGGTGCTCGACCACCTCCGCGGCGCCGGCTGCATCGACATCCTCGACTTGTACATCGCCATGGGCGAGCAGTAGGCGTCGTTCATGCAGGAGCTCGCGCAGCTCCGCCCGGCCACGGCACTCAAGGTCACCGCATTCGTCTCGCCGGCGTCGTACCACCCGCTCTGCAGCTCATCCACGAGAACCTCTCCAGCTTCGCCGCTGACCTCAGTGTCTTCTTCCAGTTCACCGTCTTCAACATCGACACCCTTGACCCCGCGGACCTCGTGGCCATCGCCGGTGGCGACACCCTCGCCGTCCACATCCCCGTCGGCGTAGCACACGCGGCTGCAATGCCAGCCATCCTCCGCCTCATCAAGCGACTCGGTGCCAAGGTCATCGTTGTCGTCGACCGCGGCTGCGACCACACGGAGCTCCCCTTCGTTGCGCACCTATTCCAGGCGTTCAAGTCCACCGTCTTCCAGCCAGTTCCTGGTCCAGCCGGCCGTCGAGCAGTGCGTCGTCGGGCGCCACCGCGCGTCTGTCGATATGGCGCAGAAGCTGCCGGCCGTGGCGAGCCGTGTTCGCGTCTGCCGGGTTCACGCCGGTGCAGGCCAGCATGTTCATTTACTTCGCGCAGGTCCACACACATGCTCTGCCATGGTGTGCTGCAACTTTATGCTCTGCTACGCTGCGCCTGCAACGGTAGCGACAGCAAGCTCATTCATTTCGGCAGGTCCATAAACATGTATTCGTATACGAAATACTACTAACCCACATGCGGCAGTGGACCTTGTACATGATTGTTGGACCAATCAACACCCGAGTTGACGCGGGTTCATATGCCGCCGGGTTCCATCTATTCCCTCTCAGAACAGAACATCAAATCCCTGGCCAACTCTATATCTTTTGTGACCTTTTGTCATGTTAGTCATTTGCCTAATGAATCAATCCGTACTATATCTAGGTGAGCCGAGAATTTTGTTAGTTGTGTGATTGTGTCTTTCATAATTAATTGGTCAATCTATACCTAATAATAAAGGAGCTAACGTTTCCGTGGTTTCGTCCGTCAAAATACGCTTTGGTCCGTCGCTGAAGGCGTGTTTGTACGTCGTCCCACCCGTTCAAGTTCGCTCGCGGTTGTTGTTCGTGTTTATGAAGGAAACCGATCGGTCCCGTGATCGTGCTCGTGGGGAAACTGATCCTACCCAAAGTTGGGTATCCCGGCCGGACTAGAGTTATCCTCTCTTTTTTTTTCCTTCTTTGAGTCTTTATTATAAATATCAGAGCGATCGTTACCCTACATCAAATCAAATCGACCGATCCAATCAAAATTCAGAGTTCCAAGCTATTAGATACGCAAGTCAGCGATTCAACAAGATAGGTAGAAATCGCAGGAGCTCGCTGTAGTCGGGTTTCGCGGGAGGACAGGACGGAAGGACGCGCTCAGCTAGGTCATGGGCTCATAGAGCGAAAAGTCGCGGATATGAACTCCAGGTCTTCGTTGATCGGAGAAGCTTACTCAGGCGGAAATTTTGCACGGCCAAGGTTTTTAGGTGCTCACGGCCAGATCGATGCTAAAATTTCAAGATTGAGGAAGAAGGCTAGACTTTCGATCTTCTGAGTTCTACAGCTGATCGGTGCGTCCTGCAGCGGTTTTTCACGCGGCAACGGAGTCTACGAGAAGATATGCTGCCGACCGCCATCTGCTTGTGCTCGACTACAACTGCGACACAGGTGGTCGATCCAACTCGGCGAGTTCAGGGCCCTCAATTCAGGTTTACTATGTCCGTGTGAGCAGCAAAGCAATAAATAATGGAGAAGTCAAATCAGATTTGGCTGTTTACTTTTCATCGGGAGGTCGACAATTGTGCTTCGTTTGGCAACAGGTATTCACATGCACGGGCGGTCGCATGTGCCCGTTCGGTCTCCTTGAATTCTTGCTGGAGGAGGAGAGACTAGCGGTCATCGGATCTATGAAAAACTCACCCACCGCGTGCAGTGCAAGGCAGAGCCTTCTGAATGTGGAACAGAAACGATTTCAGCTGCAATTTCATGCGAATTCTGATGGCACACACGTCAGCCGATTTCGTGCTTGGAGTATCGTGATTAAGTTTAAGACAAAAATTTAGCATTGTAAACACCATGCTTGATATCAGCATGAGATCAATTTCGTGAATTTAAGAGAATCCGCGGCACCTGAACATCAGGAAATTCTCTCCCGGATTATACAGGAAGATTCATTCTGCTATTATCGCGCAGTACTGTTGACAGCTACTCTGTATTTCCTACTCATTTTTGTCAGCTAAAGGAGTGTGTTACCTCACTAGAGAGAGATGTGAGCTGCATAATTTTTTCTTTAGTAAATTATATATATGTCTACTGTGATCGTTCATTGATGTAGATAAATACATGCAACCATTGTTTATCTCAGAAAATTTGTTTCAACTCCTAATGAATCCCAATTGTTTTATAATGATTATTAAATCATTTGTTTTCCTTGTAGGTTTCAGTTTTGTAAGTTGAACATTTCCTAAAATATTTCGAGATCGTCTCTTCTTGTGATGTCCAGTGTCAGCATGGTTTATATGGCCTCCGGCACATCCTTTGGAGCATGGTGAGTGCAGCTGTAAAAATTAAGTATATTTTCTTTAAGTGATCACACTTGCTACCATATGGAAAAATATTGTGGACATTCCTGCAGCTATAGCTGTAGCGATAGAGGTTTGCGATTAACTAGACTGTTCCTGCTCCTGCAAAGGAACACACAACTTACAAGACAAACTCTTAGAGGACAAACAATACTTTACCACATTTGAAATGCTTCTGAATTCTTGCAAATCTATGTCAAAATACCCAGTACAATCATACTTATAAATGTTATTTAAGCTTAAATTGAAAGACCAATATTACAACATCATGCAAAACATGAATGCAGTTACCTCTTTCTGAGTGTCATACTGCGGAGAGCTTGCCTACAATATTGCTGGTAATAGATGTAGTGGGTGGTTATGGTCAAGCTACGGTAATTACGCACATGTGATATTAGAAAGATTGACATCATTAGAGGTGCGAGTTCTCAGTCGTTGCACCTTTGTGTTTTTCCCGTTGCGACGCACGGGTAATTTTTACAGTGCTTAATTCGTTCTCTATCAGCAAATATCCACTCGGTTCCCTGCGCGGTAAGGAAACTATGAAACGCCAACCGCTCCCTCTAGCCTATTCCATGGCCCGACTCTGTCTACGGCCCAAATATAAAATCCTTGCATCAATACAGTACAACCCAACAATACATCGAATTCTTTCGCCCGTTAGGCCCATGATCTGCCACGAGCACCTCCCTGTCGAAGGCGACGGCGCATCCTCGTGCAATCCTGCTCCTCACCGGGGAGACAGGCCTAGGCGTAGGTAGTACCACCGGCAGCGCAGAGGACGAGAGGCGCGGCAGCCAAACAACCTCGCCGTCACGGTCGCCCGCAGTTTTCCGCCACGGGCCGCCGCCGCCGCCCTGCTCGAACCAGGCGCGTTATCGTGGTACGGGTTTCCCTCCCCTCCCCACCCTTTGCCTCTCTCTCCACCGGCTGTGTTAATTTTGAATTGATTGGCTTCGCACTGAACGCCTCGCGTCGACGAGTTCTAGACGCCGGTTACGGTGGTTGTAAGCATTCTCAATCGCGATCCGTCTCGTTGGTTCCCGGCCCTTCCCCGGTGGAATTGATTAGCCAGCCATTTTGAAACAATTAGCGTAGGAGGGGCACGCCGCATCGCCCTCCTAGGGAGGGCTTTGTTTCAGTACTTGTAAGGTTCAATAAACGTCCTGTGACTCATTCAGCGGTCTCCTCAGCCTTAGATGCCCTGCAGTCTCGAGCCCTGGACTGACTTCATTGTTACTTGTGGACGTGGGCTCTCACGCACGCCTGTGCCAACCATTGCCGGTCAAGTCCTTGATCAGTGTTCACAACCGTTCAATCATGTTCTGTACTCCTACTTCTGTTAGGTGGTGACTGCAGCAAGTCATCTGTACTGTTGTCTGATCTATAGCTATCAGCAAAGCAGAGCTCTTCGCCTTTTGTGTCTGGATAAAAATAGAAATTTATGGAGCATTTAGTCTGCTGTTGATTTCTTTCGAAACAATATAATTTCTGCAGTGAACAACTAGTTGTTTGAAACAACATAATCCGCGTTACCTACATTTTCTCCCAAAACCTATTGGACATGGTGGCTTCCCTGCACAGTCACGGTGATTGCTTACTTAATTAAACAGTATATTGTGTGTATAATCCTGTTTGCCAATAATGGCAGCATAATTTGGTGGTGTATACCAGTAAAATCATCAGTCTATGTTTCTGCTGATACCCCACTACTAGTGATCTTTGGTCCAATTCATTGTGCGATGATAAATCTAGCTGATTCAGTTTTGAATGTCTCTCTTGTACTCTTCCTGTGAAGCAGTACATGTCAGTAATTCTTCTTGCATCACCATTTGGAAATAATACAAAACAGCGAGTTTCCATGTTCTGTTGAATGCATTTGTTAGTATGGTTTTCCTGGAGAACAGAAGTTAGTACCTCACCATTCTCACAATATGGCGTATCTGGAGGCTTCGGCGAATGAGTGCATTTTTTTATGACGCTAGACCTGACGCCCAGGCCTTGATCGATGATCCTCACTGAAGCAAAGCGATGGACGGGTACAGGCGCTAAGATTCTTCTATGGCTACTGCTGTACTAGTGCAGTAGGATAGTTGTACAGTTTTTTTTTCCTTTGTTTTAGTTTCTTCTTTGTTCGTAGCTTTTAGTACTAGATTTTCTTCAGTTCATTTTGGTTTTAGTTTTGTTGCTTCTAAGACCTTTTCGCCATCTTGGTGGTTTCTTCTAATGAAAGTGACGTGCACTTAGGCGTGGTTTCGAGAGAAGAAGTTAATATCCATGCTGTAAAACCATGTTAGCTGCATTATGCAGCTCTTTCCAGTTCTAGAACATTCTGCAACAAAAAAGCATTGAACTAGGTCTACTATCGTTAGGGTACTTTATTTTGTGATGTTGTTCAATCAGTTATGGAGGACATCATATTGCAGATTCAGTGGATTTATGTTAAAGCCAAGTTTAAAATAGCACGCCATTTCTTCGCTAATAGCGCGCTATAGCATATTTTGACACTCCACGCTAAATTCTAATAATTTTGCTCTCTATGACGCTATTTGCGAAATAGCATGTTATGTCACGCTAAAACATCATAGCGTTAGCTTGCTATTTTTTACAGGCTATTGATACAAGGGTTTGAGTTTTCCTCATTAAGAAAAGAATAATTTCCTTTTGTTTGTTGTGGTGATGAACGTCAATCTGTTGATTCCTCTTCTGAATCTGAAGATAATATCGGTAATACTGACAGTTCTTAATAAATAATTCATACAATGTTGTTACCTCGTGAAATATTTATGTTAGGCTTCTAAAAAATTGGAGTAACTCTTTTTGTATGTGATTATGTATGTATGAATCTGGTACTTTTGGACTGAAATCCTTTATTTTTAAACTTTATCTGGTGTTTTTTTTTCAAAACGCTATTTGGAATATAGCACGCCATTAGCACGATATAGCGTACATAGCGTTTAGAGGATTCTGCCGCTATTTCTTTTAGCACGCTATTTTAAACCTTAAAGCATGTTAAGTTTGCGCAATGATATTGTTGGACTGTTTAATTAAGTACATGCTAAACCTAATGTATCCATAAATAATCATGTCCCATTTTTACAGTATGACCTAAATGTCAAGCTTCATGCACTAGGCAACGCAACCAAAAGTCCGAACTGATGGAAAGGGGTAGTGCAATGCACTTATATACTTCAACACCTCCACTCACGTGTGACGGGGAAGATAAGTCAACGCGTCTAGAGGCCTTGTACGTGGTGACTGAGAGTTATGGCTCAAGAGGCCTATACCGCTATATGTGGACACCAAGGGGCAACACCAATTTTAGGATAAATTGCGAAATTCAGGACTCGAATTCGAGACCTTAGGCTTTGATACCATGTCAATCTTCATGCACTAGCCAACACAACCAAAAGTCCGAACTGATTGAAAGGGCTACTGCAATCCACTTACACACTTCAACACTAAATATGTGGACATATGTCTATATTGAACATTACCTTTTGTAGAACTGTTTTGCTAGTAGCTTGTGGTTTGCACTATTGTTCAATTAGCAATCTGCTCGAATGAAGTGTGTTTAAGTTGACAATGAGTGTTAGATAATTTTTTGTGGATCGTTGTAACAGTTTGTTTCAACCATTGATACAATTTCCAAATTTGCACACTAACCACAGTTTTGCTGTTTCTTATATAATCAATGGCAGTTGGTATAGATCGTGGTGGTTCAGTGTTTGGAAAGTTATGAAAGGCTAAGCGCATTTTTTCGTATGTTGGGAGTACCTTTCAATATACGAGGACTTCTCATGTATTTTGAAGTTCATATTCTGCGAATTAACATCATATTTTTTGTTATTGCTACTGTGGTTTCCTCCAGACTGATGTTACCAGAAAGGTAGAAACATAGGATGGGTTGTCAAGATTCTTAAATATTTGGATAATCCAAAATAAAAATTTGCAGTGTAGTAGACTTGTAGTTAGGTATTTATGGACAGTCCAATTCAGGTTCTCTGAGTGGAAAATTCCTAGACAAATAAGTTACCCTAGAATGGTCTCAGCTTCGGCATTTACTGTTGAGGTGCTTTTATGGTACTAACCGCATTGATCTTTCTTCCTTTTATCAACTAAAGTGCAATCGTTACTTGCACTTCAATTTCTACTGACGTCTAACTTTAGTTGGAAAATTCGACGGAAGATCCACCATAGGTGCTGGATGTGATGCTAGTCCATAGGACACTGTTGGGTATATTCTAGATCTTCGCTCAGCTGTAGAAGAGACTCTCTCGTCGAGGAAGATGAATACTGTGTCCTGGATGCACTTCTGAGACCCACAAGTAGATCCTTCAACTGATGGTACGCTAATGTAAATATGGCCTTGATCTGCTGGGCCTCATGATCCCGAACATAGTAGCCAGCCTGTGACGCCGAGAAGTTGTGGCAGCAATACTTGCAATGCTTGACACAACCTTACCAGCAAATTGTGTGGCAAAGAGGGAAAAGGAGCACCAAAATAAAAAACGAACCCCGGTGGCTTGACATTTGATTTCAAATTAAATTGTTGAATGTGCGAACACTTGGGTTGGCCACAAGCCCCAACCTTAACACCCAAGTCTGCTACTGGATTAGGCTATATCTAGTTGCTAATTTATTCTCCAGCTTGATGTTTCTATCCGCCTTCACACCTTCATCACTAGGCAGTTAACTCAAAAAGATTGTACCAACTACTTGATCTGCTCATATTTGCTGCCTCTCCTACCTTATGGCCTTGGGCTATTCATTTTGATTGAGTGGACCTATTGGTAGTGGCTGGCCATATACCGCTGAAATTTAACTTCAGAAATGCTCATGTTCCCCCTTTTACCTGATCCTGGCGTGATTTATAGAACTATAATCTCATCTTTAGTTCTTTGAGCTCTATGGACTATGAAGAGATTGCTAAGTTAAGTATAAAGAAGAACAGGGTTTCAAATTTGTCTCACATGTCTGTTCATTTGCAGCTTGATAATGGATGGAACTATTTGTAGTCAGTCATATCTTGAGCATATAGCTTGATTCTGCAGAGATAGAAAGTGTTGAAGTCGGGGAAATTTGACAGTTGCACCCTCAAGATTGGATAAGCTTCCATTTTACAGAATTCCGAACTTAAAGCTGCACCAATATGTTTTCCTATTTCCATCGTCATGCTGATGTCAAAGAGAGGCTGTGAGGTAGCAACTACTTGCAAGCACAATTATCATGCAGCAGTAGATTCTGTCTTACTTTGGTTCATTTCCTGGTAAAAAGTGACCTGTTTACTTTACCTTAATTTATGTTTCTGATAAAGCAAAACTATATTATGTAAATTAGCACCTTGATCGCAATCAATAGAAATATTGCACTATGTGTCATGTCAAATTGAATTGGTGAACTGGCCGTTGAATATTCTTTGGTCCAGTTGGACCTCCTGATAACACACACATATTGCAATATCCAGTATCTAATATAGCCAAGTTACTGTTTGTTGAGTAATTTGTGATCTTATTCCTTCTCATCTGTTATCTTCTATCGTTAATGATGATGTTAGGTGGTCATTATTCCAGTCCGCACCGTTGGCAATCTTGATACAGAATATGAAACTATTAAATTAAATGTCTTCTTCATCTCGAAGAGCACTAGCATCCTCCTTTTCAACAGTTGCTAGTTTTCTTTCTTGTTACCCCTACTTCCTTTTCAACCTTTTGTGATTTTCTTTCAATTGATGTGTCATTATCAAAACATGCAGATACATCCAACAATACAGCTCATACGTCCAAGCAGACAGAGGATATACACAAACGAAATTGAAGTGTATATGCCACACAAGTTGAAACAGCAGGGTACGCAACCAAGCTCTTATTCAGTGCAATTCATTGTGAGTTCTTTACTAGAATCTAGAGTAGACATGTAGCATTTTTTTTATCACAGTGTCACCTTATGAGCATTGTCGGTCTCATTGTACTTTTGAAAAATGACAGTATCAATCACTTTATGCCAGCCTTTGTATGCACATGACCGAACCCTATTAGTTGTGCGATGCAAGATATAAGATGTAACTTGTAAAGATAATATATTGTTTAGTGGCCTGATTATTTCATTATTTAGCACTACTGCAATCCAAAAAAATAAACCCATATTTGAGGGTTTGAACTGGAGGAGTCATAAAGAAAAGGATCCCACCAAGGCCGACCCAAATTAGTAAACAATCTAGCTCAGCCCATGCCATACTCAGTGTGACGATATTGAAAGTTGAGACCAAGCTCTGATACTCTACTGGGTCTTCTGAAGTAGAGACTATCTCTTCTGGGGAGGGAGTACTTAGACGTTTACCTAGGTCGTTTCTCGATTAGTTCGGGATAAACCAAACAAGCATCAAAATGTATTCAATTCCATTACTTCTGAAGGTTGAGCTCCTTGCCAAGTTTAAGGTACATTTTGCAAGGCTAGAATGTAATCACGGATAAACAGCATTCAGAGCCATAGCTGGACATATGCTGAGTGCTCACCACAATAGTGTGCAGAGCGATAGCACGGTAGGTAGATATTCATAAATACATGCCTCTTTTTCTCTCAGACGTGCTTGCTCTCTCCTGAGGATGGTTACCTCGTTCAACCATATCAAATCAACCAATCCTTTTCCATGCTGGTATTGAAGTAGATAGCGATCAAGTGGCTTCAGATTCTCCACAGCAAAAAGGGGAAGAAGGAAACAGGAAAGGGAAAGCCAAATAAAAATAGCTCCAGGTCAATATTCCCATTTTCTGCCTTTACAAATATACAACTGCAGTTTGTCGGCAACTTCTTGAAAAGAAATAAAAATACAACCTGCAATTATTAATTCCCATCTACGTGCATGGCAGCAGTTGAAAAGTTTGGGACTACTTATGTGGTTTGTGATAGCTACCGACACATGCAGTTTTACCCATGCCTGTCTATTTATTTGATAAACAGAGAGTGAACCATGACTCAAGTATCCAAAAGTTGAGTTGTCGTGTACAGAAGAAAACAACAATTTTCAAGAGAAAGAAAGGGGGACTCCAGAATGTACTTTTCTATGCATTTTGATGCCACTACCGAGGATAGAACTGTCTTTTCCTTGGGCACTGCATAATCTTTAGCTGATGAAAGTTGTGAAGGTTGATTTCTGTATCAACCAACAGATGTATCTATGCAAGCACCTCAGCATAACCTTCTCACGAATCTGTGAGACAGGTTTCAGCTTCAGCTGATTTACTCTGTTCCATGAATGGAGGAACATAGTACCTAGATATGCTCAAAAGACAAGGGCATTCTTTGCAAGTCTTTGTCATACATGTCTGATGCTGCTTGCAGCTGTTGCTGTGGCTGCTGATTCTGGAACCAAGAAGCACATATCCCTTCCATGTTGAATTGGCTCTCTGCCTTGATCACATCATCGTATAAGGATTGGCTCTGGTTCTGCATCGCGGTTGCCTCTCCAAAGGTTCCATGAAGCAAGTCCGGCCACTTGAGTTCCTCCACTAACTGAACTCTGGTATCTTTTTCTTGGCCAACTCCGATATCTGTCCATGAGAATACACTGTTCTCCAGAATTGAGTTTGTGCTTTGTGGCTCAAATCCCATGCTGTTGCTTCCACTGCTCCCTGTACTGCCGCTGCTGCTGGGGTTAACACCATCCCAGTAGAAAGGGGCACTGCCAATGCCGGTGCCACCGTGGCGGTGGTTGTCTGGTGGGAGATTCAGGCCCATTGAGGTGGAGAGGGCTGATGGTGAAACTGTTGGCATCACGGTGGAAATTGTACTGCAGTTGAAATCATTCTGGTTGAACCAGAGCGAATTCATGTTTGCAGCATCACCACTGCCACACTCGTTGTAGCCTAATTGCTGCTGGAAAGGGAAGTAGAGTGTTGGACCTGATGAACGGCAGCTTGATGGGCTCTCGTGACCAGCAGCAAGCTGGTCCAGAAATAACTCCTTTGCTTGCACCTTAGGCCGTGCCAAGCTTGGAGTTTCAGGACGCTTCTTGTCATACACTGGCAGCAGCATTGATGATTGGGCTGTCTCGCTGAGGAGGTGACTGAAGTTCCCTAGACCACCACCAGCACTTGACGGGTTGACGTCACTGGAACCAGAGGTCCTCTCGGTGCTGATGGTGGGAGCTGCTCCACTACGATCAGTCTCAGCGAGGGGCTTGTGGGTGTTGGGATCAATGCCTTTCTGCCGCAGCTTCTTCTTGAGGGACGAGTTCCAGAGGTTCTTGATCTCATTGTCAGTCCTCCCAGGCATCTGTGCTGCAATCTGAGACCATCTTCTCATGGAAAAGAAAAAGGGTCGTATTAGTTGAATTATCAAAGTTTGCACTGCAGTTACTAATTCTTGAATTCTGCTAGGAGCCTTAAAAATTACCTGTTCCCGAGTACAGCATGGAGTTCAATGATGAGGTCTTCCTCGTCCTGAGCGAATGCACCTCTCTTAAGGTCTGGCCTCAGGTAGTTTATCCACCTAAGCCTGCAGCTCTTGCCACACCTTTGGAGCCCTTGAGAAATTTATAGGCACAATTTAGAGAATTGGACTGGCCAAGAGGGAGAATTCTTGGGAGGAGGAGAAAGCAAAGATTGGAAGCTTGTATTGACAAGAGTGAAATGCATAAAAGGATTTGTTTTTACTCACCTGCAAGTTTAGGGACGGAGCTCCAGCAGCCATGGCCATGCTTGGTTATGTGATTCATGAGCTTCTCATCCTCCTCAGGGGACCAGAGCCCCTTTCTCAGCTTTTGCTTGTAGCAGCAAGAATGCCTCCCCATTTCAGCGCAATGCAGAAGCTGAGAGCTCGAAATTCGCAGGTTTGTGGAACTTGAACAGCTTGCAATCGTGCACAGCCAAAAGCCTCCTCTGGTAGCGCAGCAGTTTCTTCAGGAATCCATGGCTGAAGGGGTGGGAAATGCAGAGGGTATAGTAGTGGCTTATATATCTGCAAATGATTGAGCTGCAACTGAGGCCAGAGCCGCGCAAGAGCAACTGTATAGTTGCAGATAGGAGAATTCAGTGGGAAGCAGGGAAAGGTTAGGGGGCACTCCTCTCCTTTTCTTTGCAGGACACCCCTTTAGCACCTTCTTTTAAAGGTGGTGGTGGTGGTGGAGGTGGTTGTGAGAGGGGAGGGGAGGTTTAACCCTTCTTCACTTGGTTGCTTCCGGCTACGCGTGGGAGTACGTCTCGTCATCTCTCCTAAGAATCTATGTCTGGTGCCAAAACCGGTGGGGTAGCCGCCTCCACCGATATTTTAATTGTCCTGGCGCTGTGCAAGAAACTGCTGATTCTTCTCATCTTCCTTTAACTTCTAACCCAGTTTCTGTGTCCAGTGTGTTTCTTTGAGCACAAGCCAGTGAAAGTGAAACGGGTCCAGTTGTCTTTGCATTATCAGGAAAGAGACTGATTCTCTTGCTCCCATGGTGAGTGACGGCGACCCAGAGCAAGTAACAGCCAGTGTATCAGTCTTACTACTACTACTAGTAGTAGAAATCTTCTCATTTGTCCTTCTTTTCTGCAGCTACTTCTAAGTCACGAGTGTTCCATGCAGGGTAAAGCAGACAGCTAGGGAAGGCCTTTTATTCTGTACGTTGCTACTTAAAACTCATCTTGTTAGCTGCTGCTGCTTGCAGCTGTGCTTGCGTGCATGTGCACCTCGTTTTCTCTCGCACCTGCAAGATTTTGTGTGTCAGACCCAAGTATCGTCCTTTATTTCCGTAGCTTTTCAGGTAAGTCACTCGATCACTTCTCTGTGGGGGAAAGCCATCGTCAATCAATCATCACAGTTGGGGTCCTGGGAGAAAAAAGAGGTGGCAGCAGATGTTCGTATTCCAGGACAGAGGGCATCTCCCTTTTGTTTACCCCGGCCGGCAGCTCCTACCCAGCAATTCCAATCAGAAATCTTTGCTTCTCCAATCCAAGAAGCGGCACGTTGCTGCCGCTGAACATGCCCGTCATCCGTGAAGAAGCATTGCTTCCGATAATTGCAGAGATAATTGCGCAGGTACAGGAGGTAATGATTTCCCTGCTGACTGTCGCTAGCGTCAATGGATACGCCGATCATTGTAGAACGGAAAAAAATCTTTTATATTTTCTATAAAATGGCCAATACAAAATAGGTCCATAGGAGGAGGGGAGACAAATATTCGCGGCACAGTAGTATTCTCCCCCCCAATGAGCGAGTCAATGCAAGTATTATTGTTCCCATCCTTGCATGTCTGATAGTATAGTACAGAGAAAAAAAAGTTTAATCCATGATTCCATGATTAGGATCGTAATGGCATCCTCCTGTGTGCCCATGTGACGGCAGATACTGGCCTCCATTAAATAAAACGCGGGGCGGGGCGGGACGAATCAAACTAAAACTAAAAGAATTGATGATTGAACGTTTTTGTATAGTCCGGTTTCCAGCTGCTCGTTTTGTCCTTTGATTCCCCATGCAACGGATCTCACCCGTTCTGGAGGCTTGCATTGTCTGCTCCGATAGACTCTTGTACATATATTTAATGGAGGTTTTTGGAGCAATTAGCACATCTCCGTTGTTTGTATTATGCAGCAATTGTAACCGGTACGCTCTTGGGATGATCAATGTCACCATCTGTTCTTTCTCCATGCAGGATGCAGGACTTGCAGTTGAGCCGGCCAAGATAGGAGGAATTGTAGGTAACAACAACCTGCCTTTTGCTTGGCACTGCTCTGTTTACACGTGTTAATCTGTTTGCTTCACTATTTTCTTTTCTCTTACTAGAATTGTGAGCTAGGAGAATATATGCTATGGAGCTCACTCCAGATGACCCTGACTAGGTACGGATGCAACTCTGCGACCTCTCTCGCACAACAATCTGCGGTTCAAAGCGGCAAATTACCGCGTAATTTTGTCCGTATCTTGTACAGGTGGTATTATGTAGAATTACCCACAAAAAGAAGTGTTATCTAGAAGAGGTTGGAGATAATGGACGGCAGCAGCAGCATGGCGATTAGCAAGGCTGGCATTAGAAGATCACGGGTAAGGGGGAAGGCAAGTTTGACGAATGAGCGAGAGGCATCTTTCTTCCCGGGGTCCCCAGCAGGGCAAGGAACATAGGTCCACCCCCTCCCTACCCCAACAATCCACGGTGAGCAACTTACTTCCTCGCGCACTATTCAATTCATCCGTTCATTCACACTTAGTTTATGGACGATATTGTTACGATCAGCATTATGCATGAGAGAGAAGAGAGAAGAATAGAGGCGTTAAATTTAGCTATGCATGGGTCCCTGCCGTCCTGGCGATGATGGGTACAGCCGGGATTTGAGAGGGATAAAAAGAAGGAGATCAGAACAGGACGGCATCCATAGTACGCAGGGCGGGCCCGTTGGAAGACTACAGTGCTGCCTCTATACCTTTCGTTTCGTTTCTAGAGAGGAGAGGAGAGGAGAGGAGAGAGGCGTAGTAGGACAATGGGCCGTCGTGGGTAGGGGTAGCGTCCAATCCCACGACCCAACCCAATCCATCCATTACCTCCATGTAGACGCTCAGTGGCCATGGATGGAGCCAACGATTCAGCAAGCCTAGGACCACGCCGCGCGCGTGTGTGTGTGACAACCAACTCGACGCGCACTTGCGCTAGGATACTACCTAGCTACCTAGCTGCTACAAACTTCCTATGAACGAGCATGATCATATCACAAATAGTTGGCAGCTGCCCTGCCCTGGGGTAGCTACCCCCGCCAGTTCCTCTCCGCCGTTTGATTTTTCTGGTTGAATTTCGAGGGGCCATGGATGACACGGGAGAAACTTTGTCAAACACTTCTGAAGCTTCAACGATCGATGTTGTCCGAGGCATTTTCATGTCTGTCGTCTGTATACCTGCCTGGATGCGCACTTTATTTTACGTGCTGTGTCCGAGGCACTTTAGCCGTGTTTCGTCCCTGTCCACGGCTAGCTGGCACCCCTGCGCGTGTGTGGTATACATTGCTGCAGTGGCCCGTTTTGTGTTCCGTGTGTATCCAATAAAATCCCAAACGCATGGCTCTGTGGAGAGCATGCATGTGCGCGGCAAGAATCTAAGGTAACATGGCCTGCTTGGTGCGCGTAGGTTTTGCGGAGACTATGTGTTGCTTTTCAAGTACAAAGGGACATACAGTGATACAGTCTACACTATGCACGCCTGTCTACTACACACATGCTGGGAATATTACGGAGAGCGTCTCGGCACGCTCTTTACCCGGCCCAGAACGCACACGACTCTGCTTAAACACATCATGTGGTAATCTTGGTGGTTTGTCTCTGCTTTGCCTTGTTTATGTGAAAATTCTAGATGTTTGTGATCATGCTCGATCCAATGCGCATGGTAGCACTTTTCCCTCTCACGCACTCCAGAGGAAGCGCTCTAATACTAAACTATTCTGCCAACCAAATTACCTGCATTTGTTTTCTCTCTAAGATAAATGAAGGAGCAGCTAGTTAGCTAGCTAATTTGATCTCAGAAAGAAAAAGACATAGCTAATGCGTTGGACCAGTATCTACTTTCGTATGAAGTGGATGCGTTTTGGATATACAACACATGTCCATTTTCTACGTGCATACACACTTTTCCACCGAACCAGTGGCCACGTAGAATCGCCTTTTTGATCAGCTAAATTGCTCATCAAGATTGCAAAGATCGATAGTATTATCTAGCATTCATAGATATCTATTACTACCTTCCTAGTGTAGTCCAACTGGCACAAAGGAATCCTTTCTCTCAGATTAAGAAGGCAGATTAAGAAGGTAATTAAGGACGAGCTCCATGCATGCTCTCTCTCTCGTCGTCCTTTTCTTGGCAAAGAAATGGACTCTATGAATTTGCTTTCATGCGATCGACATCACTTTCTCCACCCTAGTATATCCATGTAGCTCGAAAGTTGTCCGCGTCTTAATTTTATTCGTCCCTTTCCATCTTCTCTCTTAGCACTCGGACGAGGATGAGCTACATTACTCATTTCTAGGGCCACAAGATAGTTTCCTTCCGCGCTTATTCTCGTCCCGCTCCTCTGTCGTCTCCTCCACGCGACGGGGGAGCGAACCCTAGATCCCCGCCGCCACCTCCCCCGCCCCCTGCCCGCCTCCTCGTCGCCTCCCGAGGCCGCCGCCGGCGAAGCCACGCGCCGCCAAGGACGGGGGCGGCGAGGATCTATGCCTCTCGGGCCCCCCGCATGGCTGCTTAGGAGGGAGGCGTCCATGCCGGTCCCGGAGGTCGCCGCCGCCCGCGCTGTGGCCCGCCGCCGGCCTACTCGTCGCTGCTTCCGCGCCTCCCCTCGTCGCGCCCGTGCGTCCTCGCGATGGTGCTTACGCGCGCCGGCCCTGGCGGCGGGCTTGCGGGGCCGGACCCGGCCTTCGCCGCTCTCTCTGCGGCTCACCCGTCCGGCCGTGGCGCGGCCTGGCGGCGGGATGCTGGTCGGCTTCGGCCTTCGCTGCTCTGCAGCTCGTCGTCCGGCCATGGCGCGGCCCCCTGCTGTTGGGGTGGGCGCGGTTTTTCCGCCTGGCATGGCGCTGCTCGACTGCCTAGTGCGCCACCGGCGCTTGCGCGCGGGGGCTCTGTTGGGCGGGCTCCTGCGGGCTCAGATGGGCTCCTGCGGGCTTAGATGGGCCTCTGCGGGATCCGATGGGCGCCTGCCTGCTCCGTTTTCTGTTTGGTGGACGGAAACAAGGTACCCTGCTCGGCGGGCCACCTTCTTCCGCCAGGGCCTACGTTGGGCCTGACGACAGCGTTGGCACTCCAGGCGAAAGCCTCGCACCATTGGTGCCGATGTTGGCGGTGCCCTTGGGTACCGTTGTTCCCTGTTGAGGGCTTCATCGGGGAGCTTGGTCTCCTGCTGTCGCGAGTTCTTGCGTTCTCCGGGTGAAAACCTCTGCTCCTTGGAGCGGGCGGCGGCGACACACTGTGCCGTTACCTTCCTGAAGGCGCCGCTTTTGGAGTCCGTGTTCCTCGTGGTGTGTTAGATGTGTGGTAGTTGCGCTTGGTTGCCTTGTCGTCGAGGGTGGTGGATGCCGGGGCGGCGGCCCCGGACGGCTGACGTGCGCCAAGGCGGCGGCCTCGGATGGTCTTGCAGCGATGACTCCATGGGGTGTGGTCATCGTCTAGCAAGGCATGGGTGGCGTGTTCGTGCTACGTGGGTAGCGAGCTCGTCGGCCCGGCCTACGCGACGGGGTGGTCGGTGTGGTTGGCAAGTCGGGGCGGCGGCCCCGGATCTTTTGGCGCGGCGTTCGTGGTCTGCGGGTGGTCGCCTTGGTAGCTTGGGCTACAGGACATCCATGCCGTGCGGCGTTGCGGCTCGCTTCCGAGTTGGGGACGTCGGAGCAGCGGCTCCGGGTTTGGTGGTGTGTGTTTGGTCGTCGGCGGTCTGGTTTCGTGTGGGCGATGAGGCCCCGACTATTGTGCGGTTTTTCCGGCCGGTTTCCCTCATAAACTCGGCCACTACGTATGGTTTTTGGGCCCGGTTTCCCTGATTAACTGAGCCAAATCTTCTTCTATTAATATATCGAGTAGCTCACCTGCCGAATTCTCAAAAAGATAGTTTCCTTTTTTGAAGGAAAAGATTAATTTCAATTTCATATTGTTAGTTTTGTTTTGGTTTTACAAGTGCACATTTGTAAGTGCTAGGTCAAATAAAATTATCTAACAATACTGAAGTCTGAAGAGGACCGTGGCAAGTCCTTTGAATTTCTTCCTGCACTTAAACAAGTTTGTGCTCACTCAGTCGAAATTGTACTCATTGCTTATTTCCCAAGCCACGGGGCAATTATTTCCATTAAGAAAGGCTTCTACACAAGTGCTCCTTATAGATAGGATTAGCTCATGGACGGATGAAGGGATCACTGTGCTAGCCTAGTGTGGATGTAGAATTGGAGATAGGGAAGATAGCTAAGGTGGCGCCCTGGCCAAGGTAGCATAGATCACCCTTTGTGAAGCTGGCCACGTTCGTTAGGCCTCCACATGAGCTCCATGGCTTCATGGCTCTCTCATATATGGGACGAGAGCATGCAGAGAGAAGGTAGAGAGATATGGGGATGAAGGAGGGCAGATGAAGCTGACATGTGGGACCCTTCAAATGTTGGTATTCAAATACGTACATGAAGTTAGCTACAAATTCGTGAACGAAGTGAGCGAGTGACCATATTAAACCTCTGTACCAACTTTAGTGACCATATTTTGCATTTCCTTGGTAATGACCAGAGCAAACCATAGGAACATATGTTTCTTGATCAGATACATCTTAACCTAAGAGAAATACAACTCTTCAATCATAAAAATAAATTTAAACATCAAATGTAGTTATTCTTATAAATTAGAAGCACATATGGGGAATTTAGCTACTTACTCCCTCCGTTCTTAATTACACCATGATATTGATTTAGTCAAAGTCAAACAAACCCATAACACGAGGTTATTTAAAACGGAGGGAGTAAGAAAACGATAACTATTGAGATGTAAGGTAATGAAGCTATGCATGGTAACTCGAGAGTGGAGAATACATAACTTCTCTTTGCGTAATATATGTACCAACCGACAGATTCTCTCTCTCTCTCTCTCTCTCTCTCGTCTCCTCTTATCTTTTCTGGTCAACATGTAAACAATTATAGAGTAGCAAAAGGCTGCAAATCCATGATTATTATTCAGTTAGTTATCTGTGTTGGGGGGGGGGGGGGGGGGTTCAAATTACCCTACTACTTTTAGCAAGGACATGACAGCAGGCAGCATGGCTGGGCTCCATTTCCACGATAACATCACTTTCCATGACCCCCTTTTAATTTGCAAACAAAAGCTAATTAGTGCTGTGCCGGGTGCATGCGTGGCTACAGCTTGTACTCCTAGCGCTCCTATCTTATCTCTATAATCAAGCTAAGCGCAAACTATGGTACACGAGAAAGCCACATCACCATGTTTTCCCCTGCCGTCCGATACAAATCGACCGAAAACCGACATGCCTAAGAAATTGAGTCACATATACATCATATATGTACAATACTTCCTTATATTACATATTACTTCATATGGTTTAGAACTTCAGATATACTGAAAGCATCTTGTTTCATCATTTATGATACCAAGTTTTTCATGGTCTAATCTGATGCACATCTTGTCCACACAAATTACAATTGTCAAATATCTCTAGTATCCATCTTAATTATGCTACAATCCTTGATTAATTATGGTTGTGGTTAACCCACCCTAGTTGACAAGCCATCGATTAATTAAGAGGGTCCAATCCATAATAATCATAATAATTAATCCTGTCCTTACGAGATGTGAAACCGCACCTTCCATATGGTCCCCGCCGTCCCATGCATGAGCGTCACTCGCTAGCAGTGTAGCACTTTAGCAGCTAGCTGCCGCTAGTGTACCAGTGCACAGTTTTCTTCTTAGTCTCTTTTCAACACCATATGTGCCCGTCTGTCCATGTACCCATCCTTGCAATCTCGTCATGCATGTATACATCACCCAATGTCTTTAAAAATATATACATCACAACAGTGTACTCTTTGCCTCGATCGTACGCCTGTCGTGCCAAACATTTCATTTTCATATATGTAAACCTTATGCAAATACTGTAAAGTCGTCTACTGATGTATACTTAGCTGTCTGCCCGGCCATAAAAATTAAATGCATATACTTTTTGCAAATTTATATGCTCCTGTATTGTTGTACTTGTATTGCGCATGTCCACGTGATTCATTATCAAGATCACATGCATGATATCTACATGCATGGTCCATTCTCTTCATTTCCGTTTCAAATTTGCATGGTCCACCCGTTTTCGTGTATATACCGTCAAAGCTGGCTAAGCTCATAACTGTCCGTTGGTGTAGTACGAATTAAGAAGATAGTATACGTGTGGCCTCTAATATCTAGTGTACACGTAGTGTTAGATCAATATGTGCTTAGTATCATCCTGCCATGCACGCACGCCAGCGTCTTGTTCAGACGTCGTTTTTCCTGTCCAAGTGTATCTACATCGGGGTCCTAGGACGAGTTCTTCCAAATAAATGATGCCAGCTTTTGGACGCGTATGGACGTTGGGTCCATCAGGCACCTTCATGCGGATGCATGCATGCGTATGGACATATATATTCAGCGGTACCAAATATGGCACATTCACAAGAGTAATGGGACATGCAATTAGTTTAACCCTGATTATAACACCAAGGACATATAGTACATAGTATGAATTTTCATTTGAAAACTGGTCTTATAATCAGCGGGATTGTGGCATGAAAGCTAACCTATTAGTGTTTTTTCTCATGTGAGAAAAGATTGACAACCAGTAGTACATACTCAGAAACAGATTTAAATTATATGCTTTACACAACATGGCACGAGCATACGCCAAGTGGCATGTACAGTAGTCAGAAGAGTTTATATGCTAGAAACTGTTGAGGTGCAACAGAGATCAGGGAATATATCTCATGTATTTCTGGTAAGGTGGGGAACACAATTATTTGTACAATCCACTGTAGCTGCTTGAACCAAGAGAACCTGGTTGTAATTTGGTAGAGTATCCAAATATCCGGTATAGTCCGTCTCTTGTCTTGCATGCTTTGTTCATATGCATAACACAACTACTCCCTCCGTCCTACTAGCTGATTGAGTCTCATTTTTGAATATCTTGGCCCAATGTACTAGCTGATTGAGTCTCATTTTCTCTCCCTCATTGGTGCATGCAGCCCCTTTCTCTCACTCATTGGTGCATGCATTCTCTTTCTCTCCCTCATTGGTGCATGCAACCCCTTTCTCTCTCTCATTAAATAAAATTATACCTTAGAGGTGGAGGTTATGGGACAAATTGTTTTTGGGAATATGACTTACACTCTAGGACGGAGGGAGTAGTCTACAGTGTGGTGATTATGAACAAGATTTAATTTTGGTACTGATCACCTAGTCTCACTTGAGTGGATGCAGACATGCAGTACACACAGATCGAGAACCATTAGCTATTTATACCACCAGTTTATCTTAAGATTGCATAGGCATGCGACAATACGCAGTTACTCCATTTGGAGTTGGTTACTAAATTTTTGGTAAGACCACCAAATATTACCCGTTTAGTTATGCTCTTTCTAAATGACAAATAGAATGTAGTATTTTTTTTCTAGAATACGCTATGGAACACATTGTAGTAATACGAGAAAGACCAAAGAGGTCGATACAAATCTGGGAGGTAATAACAATACTACTAGCAAAAAAGAAAAGTAGCAGAGTGGATTTTGTGTTCTCAAATGCTCACATTATTGTAGAAAAAAAATGAAAACTAAGTTAAAAACCACAAAAATAAAATCCAAAACAAACCTGGTGTGTAGATATCAGAATGAGCATGTGCTTCCATTTTTTGTGTGGAAACAATCATTACCTGGATGTGGGTGAAAACACAAATTAAAGGAGATAGATCAGTATTGATAGGATTTCAGGTGATTGGATTTGTTAATCATACCTGGCTTATTCGTCTCACGTAGTTACAGTACTAATTTATTTTACCTAATTTGATTCTAAAATTGTAAGATATTTATACCAATCCATATCCGTATTGGAGTGACATCAACTCGGACAATATTGGATTTGTATATGTATTTGTTTGAAACATGAAAAACAGTTGTATAACTCTATTCTGCGCACTGCATTTTGAAAGTGATATGTTATACAACTCTAAATCTGTATATTGAAGTAGATGTTATCTCAGTAGGGGTGTAAATGGATAGGATAATTTTCGCACCGAAACCGGCGCCGAATCCGTTTAAAGGTCTCCATGTCTGATTTTAAAGAATCCGGCGGATAAGGATATCCAATTTTGAAATGGTGCCCCGGATATGGTATAGGATATGTTATAGAAAATAGCATGCGGATATGAATTATCTAAAATTTAATTATGATAATCTGAAAGGTTTTAAACCAGATAATCTGATTTTGAGTCAAAAGCCAAGGCAAATATTGCAAGATTAGTAGATATTGAGTTACCAAATTCATTTCGGGGGGCATATTTAGCTCTAGATTTCTATCAATGCTTGAATTTTGGCGTATATGTCTCTTTTTTCTTAACTACAGAAGATGTAAAGTTTAAATCTCTCTCAAGATTTGCAAAAACTATAACTATCTACCGATGAGAGCATATATCCGACTATATTTTGTTTCGGTCCGAGTCCGCCCCATTTTCGATTCAAATCCGTAGTCCGGTATATCCGCATTCAAATCCGAGACTGATCAATATTCGCTCCGATCTGAATTCGATAAAAATATATGGTAAAGAATATGGTATGAGCAAAATTCGATCCGATCCGATCCGTTTACACCAATACATCTAAGTAAACAGATCCTCGCCATGCATGTATACGTACGACTATACGTGAGTACGTAGAAACATATTTTAGGTGCCTCCAGAAACGCCTGTTGCTTTTGCTCCTTCCTTTGATGCTCTCCTTTTGCATGTTTTCTCGTACTAGGTACTATGATGTCAAATACGACCGGAATGGGTCGTACACCATCGTCGTCCGATGTGTACTACCACTGTAGCTAATTTGCCGATTGATTCGTTTCATTAGCCAAATCCATCGATTACACTAGCTTGTTTTGTTGTTAAGGGACAGGGACGCATGGAACGGACGGCCGACGATTAGCCTCTGTGCAAGTGGGGAATGTCGCACTGCCAAGAACAGACACACCTGTAAAACTTTGTTAATCTGTTGCTTTTGGTTAGTACAGCATCTGAGACGCATCGAATATTTGTGTGTGTACTGTTGCGGGATTAGGTGAGTAATGACGACGTAGCCGTACGGTTAGTTCGGTATGTGTCCGGCATACACATCACTCGGGTGCAGTGGCGAATCTTGGACGAAAATCTCTAACTTTTCCGAAACGATGAACGAAAATCTTGCAGTACATAGCTAATTTGAAGGATTGTGTATGGGGTGGGTCATCTGTATAGAGATCAGTTAGTTTATCGCCAGGGAAAGGCCAGTAGTACATTAGCACGGCGCGCGGTTTGGGTCATGGAAAAAAGGGGGCTCCGGCCGGAGGAGAAACGTCGATCAATGATGGAGCTAATCACCGGCGCTGAACTGGCTGGGTGAGTTGACGTTATAAAACCATATCATATCTTCTTCTCGATTTGATCTACGTGCCGGCACATATATACAATTGATGATTAGATTTGGGTATGGAACCATATAGTATATCTTCTCCGCTTATTGTTTCGGCCACTAGTGTCGGTCCGATGGCTAAGGCTACTTAAAATAGCTGCACCGCCAAGCTACTCATGAGTATAACAATAGCAACTTCCTTATGGCCAGAAATTAGTCTAACCATACATAGGCTACACAGACTGTACCGTTGGTTTCTTATTACTAGCATCTTTCTAGGAGAGGTTTTGTGGGAAATTCAATTCGGCTCCCGGGTGCGTATGCTCCCTCTACCAAAAAATCTTATTTCGAGGTGTCAAAAAAATTTGACAAAAAATTCTACATGTACATCTTCATAATATATGTGTGTTCGTCAAGTTTCAAGAAAAACCAACATTTTTTGTGGACTATGTAAAAAAGAGAAATTTTATCTTGTAAAAAGCATTATTTCTAGCACTGAGTTTTGTCTTTTTTACACACCTCACATGAAAAGTCGATTTTTTATGAAACAAGTTTGTAAGCGTGTAGCACGTCAAGATGTACGTGCGAATTTTTCGTTTCAATTTTTTTGAAATTCAAAATATGTGTAAGATGCTTTTTAAACTAAAGGGAGCATATGCTCCCATGTTCCAAAACACCACTTGAACACAATATATATTGCAGGAGCCTCTTTGACTCAAACCGCTCCGCATATGATCAACATCTTGAGGGATTACTTACTTGTGAATATCAACAACCGAACATTAAAAAAAAAAGCGAACTACCTACAATTCAAAATGTAAGAAAGAGCATAAAACACATAATGGGACGACTAATGACACTGAGAGGTGTCCCAACGACAGAGAGATGTGTATGTCAGCCATTTGAATGTGATGTAAATGTATCGCTCGTGTGCATGCATGCGCACCGACAGGAAGAACCGGCAAAGCTAATAAAGCTCCTCAAGAAACAATCGCCAAAAGTAAGAAAAGAAAGGCTTCTCCATTTTTATATCCCCCCCTCCAATCAACGCAAAAAGTCTCTTCCAAGATTCTCGTGACTCCATCATTTGCAAGAAAGACCAGATCCCGCGATATGGACGAGATCTTTTCATCGATCATTACTAGTGATTAACCAACTTAGTAAATTTTTCATTTTTTAGTTGACTGAAAAGTTGTCTAAGGAACTAAACTATTCTAGCTACGAAGAAAATTGACGGGAGTGCATGGACAAGAATGGTCCAGAATCGTAGCTTCATATGTGGCTGGCCGCGTGAGGATTCTATAGAGCCGTCATATACTGGAAGCTAGGTAGATAAGATAATAAAGTGGTGCGCACTAGCTATTTAGGAAGCCTCCTGGATATTTCAACGTGGACCACGTACTGTAATAGAGTATCACATTAAACCTAAATCAGAAGAGATTACCGGCTCTATTATTTCCCTCTTCAATTTGGTGAACTCTCCAACAAAAAAATTGCAGGTTCAACGCATTGTCACAAACGCATGAACGTGGCAACGAAAAGCATAGTCAGGGTCATATATAATAAATACTACCTTTGTCTATAAAATGATGTCGTAAGTTTGTCTAAATTTTGATGTATCTGGACTCTCTATAGTGTATAGATACATCTAAATTTAGACAAATCAGCGACATCCTTTTATGGACGGGAGAGTAATATAAATCAGCCTAATGTAGATATTGTGTACTTAAATAAAATCAATATGACTAGTGGCTTTGTGATGCGAATCATCCCCACTTGGGGCTTCCATCGTCTTATGTAGTTGTGGGGTAATGTCTGGTTGACACTTATCCATCCCCTTGTAGAGTAATCCCCTACCCCCTTTTCCAGAATAGAGTTTCATTAGATGAGAGGATTCCACATAACCTGTGAATAATCCCCTACCCCCTTTTCCAGAATATGAGCGGAAAGCCATGTATAGAGAAGGTGTCAGTTGGTGGTTGGCTGCGACGAGCTGGAGGGCAACCTTGGTTATGTTCAAGGTTCGGGAAAGCGGAAAAAAACGTTGCTTATGCGCGCTAAAGCGCAATGCGGAGGCCTTCCGCATCGATTACATAAGCGCTTAAGCAGAAAAAAGCAGAAAAAAGAGGGGAAAATCGCCGCTTATGCACGCTGAAGCGCTAACCGGAAGGCCACCGCACCGATTACGCATAACGCTTTCTTGAACCTTGGTTATGTTTGACCGGTGGGCGCGGCTTTGGGTTTGGTGATCTCCGGGTGAAAACCTTACATCGAACTCAGTTGTTGCCGGCAGTGGAGCCCCTTCACCTGCCATGTCAGTTTGGCCTATTCGCGTGGTTATTGTTGACCTTGGTCTCGACTCCGGCTAGGTGGAGCGCGGCCCTGGGGCCGGTGTGGACATCGGAGCGGCGGCTCCTCCGCCTTGTAGAGTTGAGGTGTGTGTCGGGTGTCTACTTCAATCGCTTGGGCGTTTGGTCGTCGACTTGTGTAGAGCACGACTTCAGGTAGGCGTGTTGTGTTCTGTCTTGTATCAGGTTTAGCCATTTTTCCTTATAATTGGCCAATTTCTTCTATATCAGTGAAAAGGAAAATCTTTTGCCTCGTGCCAAAACAAAATTTATAGAGAAGCTTTCAGGAGCATTGGTGGGTACACTCTACCATAGTTGTGAACTACTCATTCTCCTAGCCATATTCAAGCACATACCAGTTGACATAGCTATTGGACTACTATGCAGTACTCCCTCCATCCAAAAATGTAAGGGGTCTAAGGACTGGTCAAAAGTAAAACTTTACTAACTTTAACTAAATATTTAGAAAAATATATTTATGACATATTAAGAAAATATTATTATGGACATATTAAAAAAAATTATCCAATAGTCCCTCCATCCCATACCAATGTGGGTAGTATCGGAATATTATCTTGTATTTCACTGACTACGCCTTTCGGTTTAATCCAAGTTTTTTACTCATCCACCGTGGTGAATCTTGTGGGTGAAAAGGGGTTCGAAGACATTGGTTCTTAATAATGTTTCTGTTACTCAAGCCAAGATTCTAGCTTCAGCTTGGTCGATCCTGCTTGCCTAGTTTCCTCCCTATAGTTGGAGTGCTCCACTATTGATCCATTGGACATCATTACTTAGCTCATATCTTTTGTGCAAGGGCACATGATCAATGAGCTATTATGCATTCTTTAAATTCTTGACTGTAATGTCCCAGGTTTAGAGACGATCGAGGGGTAGATTTTAGAAAGGGATGTGCACTGCATCATAATTTCTGGGGAAATTTCGCGCTTTTAAAACAAAACTGCATCGAAGGGGGACAAGTTTCTCTCTCGACATCTTACAGGGTTAGGGTTTCGAGAGTGCGACAAACTTGTTCCTTATTCAACTAAACCAGGGTTTTGAGAAGAGAGAAGAGATATTGCATCACAATCTTAAGTTGCATGATTGAATTCAAATTTAAGTTGCATGATTGAATTCAAACCAAAGTTGAATTTGAATTTCAAATTCAAACATTAAATAAATACCCTATATTTCAATTGTGAGGAAATTCATTAAGTAAATAATAAATAATACACATTATGAATAATGCAAACAATAAGTAAAGCTCATTAGAGAAAACCTTGAGCTTTATTGATTATCACACAATGTACATTGTCTTTACATTATTCACAATTGAAATAAAGGAATTATACTACACATTACAAGAATTGGAAAAATAGAAAAAGAAAAGAAAAGGAAAGTACAATATATAGATCTATCTTAAAACTACAAGCTAATCTTCATTTAGTCTTGAGCTTGATGATCTTCATGTCCATTTGATCATCATTTTATTCCCTGCACACAAACACAACAAACACAAGTTATGCCAAATGGCATAGCCACTTGGCAGGTCAGAAATAAAATGGAATTGAGCAGATATGATCAAGCTCTGCCGAGCTGATCCACTCTCAACCAAGAACCAAGCCAGATACCAAGCACTTGCACACACACACAGCAAGACTGCTCACAAGGCAGTGTGCATGCAGCACAACACACACACACCAGCAGTGAGTCACCAAGTGTTGCCAGGCCAAGCTGTCGACCTGGAGATCAAGGAAGGGAGTGTATAAAAGCCTCCACAGTAAACCCTAGCCTCATCCATCGATAGGCTTCACTGGGTAAGTCACCAGCAAATCAAGAACACAAAGAACAGGAAGAACAGCACTGCTGTCCAACCTGCTCAAATCATCACAGCATCAAACCATGAAGTAGATCAAGCACAAGCCACTAGGAGGAGCAGGGCAAGCACAGAAATCAACCAGAAGCAAAACCTCTACACCAACAACTTTTCTAGGAGCTGGAGTGAGGTATACACCCAACAGCCTGAGCAAGATCATGTCTTGCTCATAAATAAGCATGCTTTGCATCACAAGAGCACAGAAGGGTAGAAACCCTGTTTGTGTCATCATCTGGCTGTCTAGCCATTTGGTGCAAGCAAACATAGGGAAAGCCAGGAGGAAACCAACCCAAGGGAACACTGGTTATACCAAACTGGTGGTTTAACCAAAGAAATCCAGCATGGATAGGAACCTAAGTAGCCAGCCCAACTCACCTAGCACTAAATGGTTCACTAACCATCAGACAGATAGACAAATGGTGTCTATTTGTGTTTGTCAACAGCAAAGGTCACTGGAAAACCAACAAGGAATTATCCAGTGAGGTGTTCACTAAGCCACAGAAAGCCAACAAAGGGGTGGGAGCTTCCTGAACAGCAAAGAGTTGCTGTTGAGGCCACCTCAACCACAAAACTGACCAACCAAGCCACCCATCATCAACCAGAGGGTTCATAGTGAGCTAGGGTCCCCAACAAGTGTTGGCATCCCTCTAGCTCAAGCCAATTGAATTAAAGAATTATAACTGCAAAAACAGTTCATCTCATTTATCAAATAAATCTTGCCAAGCTACACAGATAAATGATGTACACAGATAATTGATACCCCAGAGCCTTGCAGTTGATCCAATGGATCATTGCAAGCAACAACAACTGCTTGAGTCAACATCAACACACACCAGCACTTGTCTGTGACCCACACACATCTCAAATTGAGCACTAGTAAGGCACAAGATGGAGCACAACAGCTTTTACAAGCAACTGATGATCACAAGAACATCAGAAGCTTGCTAGAGCCTACTAATGCATGCTAGAATCAATTCTGGCATCAACCTGTTGTGGGTATACTTCATGGGTGTACCATCGACAGTGCCTAGATCCGGCAAGCCCGGGTGGCCCACAGATGGTGATGTGGCATGTGGCCCATCGGGCGGCCCAGTTGCTGTTGATATTGACGGATGATGTCCGGCCCAGGAACAGGGAGCCGGATCCGACCGACCTTGAGGAGGAACCCGGATCTATGACAGCCCATTAAGGAACCCGGATCCGGTACGATGAAGAGAGGAGGGCGGATCCTTGATGTACACGGCAAGACATTGTACCGTAGTTAGGAAACCTGTATCCGGGTAGGACTCTCCATGTAAACCCTAGATCCGTGCGCCTTTATAAGCCGGATCCTGGGAGCCCTAGGGGCAGGACAACAACTCATTGTAACATCGCGAAAGCGCCCAGATAATTCCAGATAAGCAGCAGTAGGCCCTGTCATCGAGCAGGTGTTCCGAAGCTGGGTAAATCGCGCACCACCGTCCCGAGTGCTCTCCGCCCTATGGCCCCTACTTCTTCTCCCCCTCGTGAGGATCCCTCCTCCGAGGTACCGTCGAATAGGCAACGACAGTTGGCGCCCACCGTGGGGCCTGCGGCGTCTGGAGGCCGGAACCGAGAGGGTTCCGCCATGGGAAGCTACGACGACACCATCGCTGTGGGGCGCGTCCTTTACGCCGGAAACCTTCCGATCGTCCCTCCGGATGAGTGCTGGATTCCGGCCAAGACAAACCCCGTCAAGCTCTCCATCGTACCAGTCGGCGGCATACACATCATCATCGGTGAAACCATCGATTCTGACGGAAACGCCGTGGTAAGTAACGCTGACGCGACCGCAGCTGAGCGGAACGCAGTCGCGAAGACCCGATCTGAGACGCAGGAACTTCCCAAGGAAAATTCCGCCTTAGATCTGGAAAAATCAAAACCCACCCAATCCGCCCCTGAGCAGGAAACAAAGGTGGAAGACCAATGCAGATCCGCCTGGGTCTCCCAGGTGTTAGAGAAGCAAAGGTGTCACTTTGTACACTTCTTGGCCCATACCGCCGGAACCGCCCCTCAAGAAGCCGGAGCTGGTCCCGAGCAGGTCGAGGCACCGGAAAATAGCATCGCTCCGGATCAGCAGGAGGCTGTCGGAGAAAGCGATGCTCCGGGCGAAGAGTCAATTCTGGGTAACCTAAGCCCAATTTCCGGGGATGCCCCCTCCATGAACACCGAAGAGTTCGATCGCAAGGTATCGGAGCTCGGATATGGTGAACAGTCTGAAGTTGAATCCGCCCAGCCTAAACAGGTTCTTGCAACTTTGGCGGCGCTGGACCAGCGACACTCTGATGATAACACCCACTCTGATCCACAGCCATCCCACGCAGGATCTCCGCTTTCGCGGGAACGACCGCGTAGGGAAGTCTTGTCCCCAGAAGAACTGGTTGAGCAAGCTGGCATGGATGCAGTTGCACGCTCTGATATCCTCAACAAACCTATCACTCCCGAGGACGCATTAAGTGCAGAAAGGCTAGAAGCTAAGAGACTGGAGATGTTGGCCACAGCCAAAAAGTTAGCCGACACCGCAGCCGCAGTGCTGGAAGAAAGGAAAGAAGCCGCGCACTTCGTGGAAAATTTCCACCAGCGAGAGCTTGAGGTTGATGAACAACTGGTAAAGGTCAAAGAGCTCCAGCAACACTGGAAAGACAAGGTCACCGAGCTTCAGCAGGAGGCCGATAAAATCAGGCGGGAGGCTATACCTCCTCGCAAGATTACCTTCGCAACCCCCACTGAGCAACAGCCACTCGCAACTCCAAAGGATAACATGAAGAAAGCTGCGCAGATCTTAAAGAAGAAGGACGAGGAGATTGATATCGACTACGTCCGAACGCTGGTTGCCTCAGCAATGAAGCAGCAGAGCAAGGCAGATACTTCGCGCAGGTTGGAGTCCAACCCAGAGCATTGCGTCTCTACTGCACAGAAGGACGCCTACGACAATCGCCATCTTGATGACGAGTCGCGCACCGGATCTTCGGAGCGCAGGAGGAGAACCAGAGAGCATCCAAATCCGATCCCTGTACCATCAAAGACACCTCCGTCAGATCCAAACAAGGGAAAAGATGCGATGTACTTTGGTAACAACAAGTACCGGAATCCGTCACCTCCACCTAGGGGATACCCGCGTCCTCCGCCACCTCGTCGTCGTAGTCCAGCCGGAAACACCAGACCCCATGGGCCAGGTGGAATCAATATCCGCGACAACGTGGCACCCGAGAGGAACAGGAGCAGGGAGCGCACGCCGGAACCCCGTCGCAGCCGGAACAATGATCGTGAACCCGAGCCAAGGAGGAGCCGGAATGACGACCGCGAGCCGGAGCCCCGCCGGAGCCGGAACGACGGCGGCAGCCAGCACCACGGTGATGGCAGCCACCGAAGCCGGAGCCAGCACCGCGAGGAGTGCGGAGAATCTGTAGGCGGAAGCAAAAGGTCAAACCGACCCCCTCGCAGGTCTCCCTCCCCACCACCTAGCGGCAGAGGCGGAGGTGGAGGCGGAGGCGGCGGTCGGAAATCTCGCTCTCGCTCAAAGTCCCCCCGCAACGGCCCGCGTGACGCACGGGAACGTCTTAACGAATACAGATCTGACTACATCGGCCCAAAGTGCTTCGGCAGGATGATCCGAGAGGAACCAATGCCAAGGATGAACCTCAAGCTACCCGGAAACCTGAAGACATATGATGGCACCGAAAGGCCGGACACCTGGGTTGAGGATTACTACAATGCTGTAACCTTCGCCGGAGGAACCCCTAATATCGCATGCCGCATGCTTCAGTTGTACCTTGTAGGTCCAGCCCGGATCTGGCTCAGCGACCTCGAGAGGAACTCCATCTTTTGCTGGTTCAACCTGAAGAATGCCTTCGAAAAGCACTTCAGGGGCACCTACAAAAGACCAGCCACGATAAGTGACTTACAGGCATGTATCCAGAAGAAGGGAGAAACATCAAGAAACTTCCTCACCCGATGGCTGGCATGCAGGAACGAGTGTGAGAACGTCGATCACACCACGGCTATGCACGCCTTTATAGGAGGATTGCAGCGAGGAGGGTTGCTGCGGCACAAGCTCACATGCTTAGCTAACGCAAATAAACTGACTCTGGATGATATGATATCCATTGCTAGTGATCATACTGCCGCCGATGACGACGCTGGTGGAGATCTAGCAGCCACAGCAATCCCCCTACACCAGCAGAAGAAGAACCGTGACAACGGTAACAGTAGCGGCGGCAAGCAAAAAAATCCCCCTGATGACCAGAAGAGCGGCGGATCCGAGATGGTCGCCATGGCGTTCCAACGCGGAGGTCAAGGAGGCGGAAGAGGACGCGGCCGCGGAGGCGGAGCCGGCAGGGGCCAGCAGCGTGACGAAGTCACCGCAGCCGGAACCCGCGCCCCCCAAACCTATGAAGAGTACAGAGACATGCCCTGCCTGGCCCACCTGGATCCGGCTAGAGGGAAGTCCACTCACACCAATCGCAACTGCAAGTGGGTCAACGATCTAAAATCTGACCCGGAAGCAGGTTACAAGCGAGCCCGGAAGCACCGCCCACGTGGCAAAGGAGGCAAGGGCAAGAACAAGGACAAAGAGGAAGACAGTTCCGAGGCGATGGATGAGGATGATAACTCGCCGGATCCCAAGGCAGGGTCAGCAGGTAAATCCAACCCATTCGAGAAAAAGAGCGTGGGGGCTTACCACACTTTCCTCGGAACCCCAACAGTCCGCGCTACCAAGTCAGCTACCCGGATCCTGAACGCCACAGTTCCGGCTGTGCCGCAGTATGTCAGGTGGTCGGAAGTCCCGTGCACATTTGACAGGGAGGATCACCCTGCCGTTGTGCCAAAAGAATGCTACGCCTTGGTTGTAAGTCCCCGCATAGACGGGTATGACTTCTCCAAGTGCCTCATGGATGGTGGAGCCAGCTTGAACATCATGTACCTGGAGACTCTAGAGCGGATGAACCTCACCAAGGAACAGCTCAAACACAGCAACACTGAGTTTCATGGCGTGGTTCCGGGTAAGAAGGCGAATTCCCTCGGCAGCATCACACTTCCCGTGGCCTTCGGCGATGTTCATAATTTCCGCGAAGAAAGAATCACGTTTGAAGTTGTGCCCTTCAAGAGCTCCTACCACGTCATCTTCGGCAGGCCCACCTACCACAAGTTCCACGCGAGAGCGTGCTACATCTACAACAAGCTCAAGATTCCGGGTCCTAAGGGTATGATTACCGTATCCGGAGACTACAAAAAGGCTCATGAGTGCGAGTTGGGCGAAGCCGCCTTCGTAGAGTCTGTGATATCTGGAGAAGAGCTGAAAAGCTACAGAGCAGCGGTGGATCCGACAGAAATGCAGACCACCAAGAAGCAGATCTCCGAACAGAAAAACTCCTTCAAGGCCGCGATAGAGACCAAGAAAGTCAACTTCAAGGAAGATGACGCTACCAAGCAGGTCTCAGTCGGAGCCAATATGGACCCCAAATAGGAAGACGCGCTCGTCGAGTTTCTCCGCGCTAACATGGATATCTTCGCATGGCAACCTTCTGACATGTCCGGAGTACCAAGGGAACTCGCCGAGCACTACCTCAACATAAACCCGGGGGCTAAACCGGTGAAGCAAGCTATGCGACGCTTTGGAGATAAGAAGCGCCGCGCCATAGGAATGGAATTAGCAAAGTTACTAGAGGCAGGTTTTGTAAGAGAAGTAATCCACACTGATTGGGTCGCAAACCCCGTCCTTGTACCCAAAAAGAATTCTGAAATACTGATACGTCCAAAACGTATCTACTTTCCCGAACACTTTTGCTATTGTTTTGCCTCTAATTTGTGTATTTTGGATACAACTAACACGGACTAACGCTGTTTTCAGCAGAACTGCTCTGGTGTCTCGTTTTTGTGCAGAAATCCAACTTTCGGGAAAAACCTCGGAATTTATGCAGAAGGCCCTATTTTCCCAGGAAACTAACGGAGCCAGAAGGGCAATTGAAGTGGAGGCCCGAGGGCCCCACACCATAGGGCGGCGCGGCCCAGGGGGGGCCCGCGCGGCCCTGTGGTGTGGCCCCCTCGGCCGGCCTCCGACGCCCTCCTTCGGACTACTTATTCGCCTCGACCTAAAAACACCGGGGGAGAAGTCGAAGTCGCCGTAAACCCTCCGTAACGCCGCCACATCGCGAAACTCCGTCGCGGGAGCCGGGTCTCCGTTACGGCACTCCGCCGGACGGGGAATTGGAGGAGATCATCGCCGCCATCACCGCCAACGCCTCTACATCAACCAGCCATGTTTCCCCCATCCATGTGTGAGTAATTCCCCCGCTGTAGGCCGAAGGGGATGGTAGGGATTGGATGAGATTGGTCATGTAATAGCATAAGATTGTTAGGGCATAGTGCCTAGTGTCCGTAGTTGGTACTTTGATGATATTGTTGCAACTTGTTATGCTTAATGCTTGTCACTAGGGCCCGAGTGCCATGATCTCAGATCTGAACATGTTATTGTTTCATGAAGATAATCATTGTTTATGGTCTTATCTATAAGTTGTATACACATGTCGTCTGGAACCGATGGCCCCAGTGGACAGTAAATCGGGACAACCGGAGGGAATGGTAGTGATGTGAGGATCACATGTGTTCACGGAGTGTTAATGCTTTGCTCCGGTACTTTATTAAAAGGAGTACCTTAATATCCAGTAGTTTCCCTTGAGGCCCGGCTGCCACCGGCTGGTAGGACAAAAGATGTTGTGCAAGTTTCTCATTGCGAGCACGCACGACTATATATGGAACACATGCCTATTGATTGCTTTGTACTTGGACACCGTTTTATTATTATCTCGCAAATGCCCTGCTATGATCGTTACATGAGTTTCTCTCATCCATGCAACGCCCGTCATCCGTCCCCGTGCCTACAGTATTTTAATCCTGCTGTTTACTAAAATCACTACTGTCTCCATTACTCTGCTTTGTTATTTCACTATTTCTACTGCTATAAAACTGTTACTACTGATAAACACTTGAGAGCAAGTCTGTTTCCAGGTGCAACTGAATTGACAACTCCGTTGTTAAGGCTTCCAAGTGTTCTTTGTCTCCCCTTGTGTCGAATCAATAAATTGGGTTTTACTTCCCTCGAAGGCATTGCGATCCCCTATACTTGTGGGTCATCAAGACTATTTTCTAAAGCGCCGTTGCTTGGGAGCATAGTTTTATTTGGAAGTTCACTTGGATTAATATTGTTCGCTGCAAATTCTCCATCATGGGTAAACCTCGCGATACTAAGATCGCCATATTACCATCCACTACAAGAAAAGGTACAATTACGAATACCTCCGCCGCACTTGATTCACCATCTGTGATTGATAAACTTAGTTTCACCGCCACATGCTTCGCATGTGGGTACATCTCGCTGAATCTGAACACTCTCATAATATTGATAATGCTTCTGCCGTGCTTGATGATAGTGGTTCATTGGGATCTTTTCTAGATGCTACAATTGCTAGGTCTAGACAAATTGAAAATACTGAAACTCCTAATGCTACTACACCTGTTAGTTCACCCTGAACTTGGTTATTTTAGTGATGATCCTGAGGAAGATTATGTGGAGCTTAATGATGATTTTATTGAAAAATGCAATGCTACTACAGATGCAAGAAAAATTAAAAAGTTGCTTGCAGAACATGCCGTTAGATATAAACTGTCTCCTGATCCTAAGTTTGCCACATCTCCTATAAACATTAGGGATAAAGATTATGATTTTTCTTGATCTATCTCATATAGCTATTGTTGAGAAAACACCCTTTTGTGGTACTGAAAAAGAAAGTGCTGTTGAACACATGACTGAGTTATCTACTCTTCGTAGCTTGTTTTCTGATGATGTCAAGATGCGTACTTACTTTGTTGCTAAAATATTTCCATTCTCATTAAAGGATGACGCTAAAACTTGGTATAATAATTTGCCACCAAATTCTATTAAAAGTCCGAAAGAATTGCTTGATGTTTTCTTCCGCAAATACTTTCCTGCTAGTGCTCAACATATTGCTTTGCGAGAGAATTTATAATTTTAATCAGGAAGATGAAGAGAAATTGCCTGAGGCTTGGTCGAGATTCTGCTCTCTTATTAGAGCTCGGCCTGAGCATGATCTGGAAAAGCATGATTTACTTGATATATTTTATAGTGGACTAACCATTGAGTCTAGGGCATACCTGGATAGTTGTGCTGGTTGTGTTTTCAGGAAAAGAACTCCGGATGACGCTGAAGAATTATTGGCTAAAATAAGCCGGAATCATGATGATTGGACTACGCCTGAACCGACTCCAACTCCAATATTGAAGAAGAGGGGTTTAATTAAATTGAATGATGAAGATATGAGGGAAGCCAAGAAGTCTCTTAAGGAGAAAGGTATTAAATCTGAAGATGTGAAGAATCTACCTCCTATTGAAGATATATGTGAGATAATTCCCCCTTCGTCTATGATTGAGGTAAACTCCCTTCAACGCTTTACTAGGGAAGATATTCCGTATTCAAAGCCTCCTGCACAATGCTTAGATGAGTTTGATAATTATATTGTTAAGCAAGAAAATTTTAATATGAGAGTAGAGAATCATTTAATGGAAAATTCTCAAGCTATTAGTGAATTGCATGATATTGTGGAGAGAACCTCCAATGATGTTAAGATGCTTGTTAAACATTTTCAAATGATTCAAACTCAAATTGATCAACTCACTAAAGTGCAAAATGACTTGTTAGGGAATAATTCTAAAGAGAAACATGCTTATGAAGTAACAACTAGAGGTGGTGTCTCTACCCAGGATCCTCTATATCCTGAAGGGCATCCCAAAAGAATTGAACAAGATTCTCAACGCATTGAACCTAGTGCTCATTCTAGGAAGAAAAAGAAGAAGAAACATAAAAATGTTGTAGAATCCTCTCGAACCTCGTTAATGATCCTAATAGTATTTCTATTTCGATGCTGAAACTGAAAGTGGTAATGAACATGATAATGATAATGATAATGATAAGAATGATACTCCCGATAAAGAAGAGGTTGAAGAAGAACCTGAAAAGCATGCTAAAAATAAAAAGTACACTAAAGAAGACTTTATTGCTGAGAAACATGGTAATGAAAGAGAACCTTGGGTGCAAAAGCAAATGCCTTTTCCTGCTAAGAAACTAAAATCAAAGGAAGAAGAACACTATAATAAATTCTGTGATTGGATGAAACCTCTATTCTTGCAAATCCCTTTGACTGATGCTATTAAATTGCCACCTTATTCAAAGTATATGAAAGATATTGTTACTAACAAAAGGAAAATCCCCAATGAGGAAATTTCCACTATGCTTGCTAATTACTCTTTCAATGGCAAAGTTCCAAAGAAGTTGGGCGACCCAGGTATACCTACTATTCCTTGTTCTATCAAGAATAATTATGTTAAAACTGCTCTATGTGACTTGGGAGCCGGTGTTAGTGTTATGCCTTTTTCTCTTTATAAGAGACTTTACTTAGATAAGTTGATACCTACTGATATATCTTTGCAAATGGCTGATAAATCTACTGCTATTCCTGTTGGTATATGTGAGAATGTTCCTGTTCAAGTTACTACTAACTGCTTGATATTAACTGATTTTGTTGTGTTGGAAATGCCTGAAGATGATAATATGTCTATTATTCTTGGGAGACCTTTTCTTAACACCGCAGGGGCTGTTATTGATTGCAACAAAGGAAAGGTTACTTTCAATGTTGATGATAGGGAGCATACCGTTTATTTTCCCAAGAGGATTGAGAAAGCATGTGGAGTTAATACTATTTCTAATGTGAGAACTATCAAAGTGGGAACTATTGATTGTCCTATATATGAGCCTAAAGAAGAATATCAAACTCTCGTGATTGGATCCATATCAATACAATTCAAGGTAACATGATTGATTTGAGGTTTATTTCTTCTTATGCTATGTAAAATTTATTTGGTGGCAAGACTTGATCAACCTTGTTAACGAATACTTTTTATATGCATAGAGGAGGTAAACAACATCTCTTTCTTCCTCCACTTGTTTTAATTACTGTAGCAACCTCTCCTTATCTTTATTTTATTGCAATGTTGTGCCAAGTGAAGTCTCTAATCGAAGGTTGATACTAGATTTGGATTTCTGCGCAGAAACAGATTTCTATCTGTCACGAATCTGGGCTGTTTTCTCTGTAGGTAATTCAGAAAACTATGCCAATTTACGTGTGTGTTCCTCAGATATGTACGCAACTTTCATTAGTTTTGAGTTTTCTGATTTGAGCAACGGAAGTATTTATTTAAAATTCGTCTTTACTGGCTGTTCTGTTTTGGCAGATTCTGCCTCTATTTTTTGCATTGTCTCTTGTGGACTTTAAGCGAGCTTTTCTAGACATAGAGAGCTGTAGCTAATGTTTTATTGAGTTTTTGCAATGTGCCACTACAGGACCAAGGTGGATTCAAATTTTTTGAGTACTAACCCCTCTAATGAAGTTTATGAGAAGTTTATTGTGAAGGAAGTTTTCAAGGGTCAAGAGAGGAGGATGATATATGATCAAGAAGAGTCAAAAGCCTAAGCTTGGGGGGAGGTATACCAGCATCACTCATTCTTTGCATATTATGGTTGCTGGATACTTGTACATACTTGTTTTGTTCGTTTGAGTGGTTTTCTAATGAGAGGAGGATGATATTTGGGGAAATGCTGCCTGAAAACAGATTCTGGAACGTTACTGTAAAAATCGTCAAAAATAGCCAGAGCGTCATTTTGAGCTGCAAATTTTTGTGCAGGTTCCCCAGGTTGTTATCTAACTTTCATTAGTTGAACACTTTTCGATCTGAGCAACGTAAGATTTTTGTAAAAATCGATTTCTGTACTGCTGTCAGGTTTTGGCAGATTTCTGCCATCTCGCTTTTCTGTGTTTCTTTTAGTTTGCTATTTCTTGTTTTCGCTTTGTTTCCTTCCCAAAACACAAAAAGACCAAAAATATTTCTGTTGTTTCTCTTCACCATTTGTTTGCTTTGGTTTCTTGCATTTGTTTCACTTTATTTGCTATTGCTAGTTTGCTATAAGAAAACCCAAAAAGATTTTGCTTTGTTTGTTTGTTTCCTCTTGTTCTTATTTGCAATTTGAAAACACCAAAAATATTTGCTGTTCTTCTCTGGTTTGTAAAGTTCTTTATGAGTTCAATGGTCTTCGGTGGCTGGAGCGTGGTTTTCATTTCATATTATCCAAGCTGCACAAGTGAAAAGGCAATAATGACGATCTACGACAATCTGATTGTGGTGAGAGGCTGGTATGAACTCTATTTGTTTTCATTTTTGTACATATACTCATCCATGTGAGCATGCTTAGTTGGTTCATGTGAGGTATATGTTATTTGAGAAAGTCTAGTAGTTCATGATCTCTCATGTTTAGCTCCAATTTATTAATATGAGTAGCATGTCATGTATGTTTGTTTGCATTGTTTTATTCATAAGTAAGTATGGCATTGTGGTATCCTCCTCTGAATAATTCATTTATATCGACTTGGCACATGCTCACGCATGCATATGACTGAACAAAAGTCAATTAAGCCTCGATGATCTATATTGCTTCGTAGTTCTTGTATCACTTTTATGCCTCCGTTAATTTATTTTGCCACAAGCATGATTATGACGATTCTTTGCTCTCTTGATTTGTCGCTCCCTAGTCTATTGCTAGCCTTCACTTGTACTGAGCGGGAACGCTGCTCATGCTTCCAAACACATGAAAACCAAGTTATTCCAAAGTGTCCACCATAAATACCTATGCATGGCATTTCAAACCATTCCAAGTAAATTCTCATGCGCTACCTTTAAAACCTTCAAAATGTTTCTCAATTTGTGTTTATGTTTCATAGCTCATGAGGAAGTATGTGGTGTTTAGCTTTCAACCTTGTCATTTACTTTTGACGGACTCTCATATGGACTAGTGGCACATCCGCTTATCCAATAATTTTGCAAAAAGAGCTGGCAATGGGATTCCCAGTCCCGAATTAATTAACTTAAATAGACACTCCTCCATGGTTTGTGATTGTTGGACGGCACCCGAAGGATTCGGTTAGCCATGGCTTGTGTAAGCAAAGGTTGGGGGGAGTGTCATCATCATAATAAAACTAAAATAAAAAGGCACTCCTTCATGGTATGAGATTGTTGGCAGGCACCCGAGGATTCGGTTAGCCATGGTTTGTGCAAGAAAGGTTGGAAGGAGTGCCAAATAAATATGCAATAATTCATGGGAGCCGCTCTTGGAAGTCCGGTTGGCGAGGTAGTTAGTGTACCCATTACCATTCGTTGACAACAACAAACACCTCTCAAAATAATTTTACTCATGTCTTTATAAAAATAAAAAGCTCTAGCGCATGTTAATCCCTCGTCTTCCTCTGCGAAGGGTCAATCTTTTACTTTTATGTTGTGTCTCCATTATTTCTTTGAGCACTATCTTGAGAGCACAACTGTCATTCTTAGTATAATATGCTTGTCTCAAAATATGATTGATTGTGGTATAACTTTGATGCATTTATCTTTTGACAATCACTACTTCTAGTCTTTCTATGAACTCGAGAGGTGCCGGGCATTTATGTTTTGCCAATCAAATACGAAAAAGCGAGATACCACTTTATCATACTCTCTTATGAACATTGCAATCCTGCTTATATACATGATTCATGATGCTTATTATTAATTGTTGGTACCTCTCCATGATTGACATAGCTGTTAGATGATCTTATTTGCATGTATCTCATTATGAACTGCTTAAGTATTAGCTATTGCATGAGAATATATACATCATATGAGCAAATGTGTTCGTGAAAGTTCTTTTATCGCTCAGTTGTTAACTGAATTGCTTGAGGACAAGAAATAAGCTAAGCTTGGGGGAGTTGATACGTCCAAACGTATCTACTTTCCCGAACACTTTTGCTATTGTTTTGCCTCTAATTTGTGTATTTTGGATGCAACTAACACGGACTAACGCTGTTTTCAGCAGAGCTGCTCTGGTGTCTCGTTTTTGTGCAGAAATCCAACTTTCGGGAAAAACCTCGGAATTTATGCAGAAGGCCCTATTTTCCCAGGAAACTAACGGAGCCAGAAGGGCAATTGAAGTGGAGGCCCGAGGGCCCCACACCATAGGGCGGCGCGGCCCAGGGGGGGGCCCGCGCGGCCCGGTGGTGTGGCCCCCTCGGCCGGCCTCCGACGCCCTCCTTCGGACTACTTATTCGCCTCGACCTAAAAACACCGGGGAGAAGTCGAAGTCGCCGAAACCCTCCGTAACGCCGCCACATCGCGAAACTCCGTCGCGGGGGCGAAGTCTCCGTTCCGGCACTCCGCCGGGACGGGGAATTGGAGGAGATCATCGCCGCCATCACCGCCAACGCCTCTACATCAACCAGCCATGTTTCCCCCATCCATGTGTGAGTAATTCCCCCGTAGGCCGAAGGGGATGGTAGGGATTGGATGAGATTGGTCATGTAATAGCATAAGATTGTTAGGGCATAGTGCCTAGTGTCCGTAGTTGGTACTTTGATGATATTGTTGCAACTTGTTATGCTTAATGCTTGTCACTAGGGCCCGAGTGCCATGATCTCAGATCTGAACATGTTATTGTTTCATGAAGATAATCATTGTTTATGGTCTTATCTATAAGTTGTATACACATGTCGCTGTCCGGAACCGATGGCCCCAGTGGCCAATCGGGACAACCGGAGGGAATGGTAGTGATGTGAGGATCACATGTGTTCACGGAGTGTTAATGCTTTGCTCCGGTACTTTATTAAAAGGAGTACCTTAATATCCAGTAGTTTCCCTTGAGGCCCGGCTGCCACCGGCTGGTAGGACAAAAGATGTTGTGCAAGTTTCTCATTGCGAGCACGCACGACTATATATGGAACACATGCCTATTGATTGCTTTGTACTTGGACACCGTTTTATTATTATCTGCAAATGCCCTGCTATGATCGTTACATGAGTTTCTCTCATCCATGCAACGCCCGTCATCCGTCCCCGTGCCTACAGTATTTTAATCCTGCTGTTTACTAAAATCACTACTGCTGTCTCTGTTACTCTGCTGCTGTTATTTCACTATTGCTACTGCTATAAAACTGTTACTACTGATAAACTCTTGCGAGCAAGTCTGTTTCCAGGTGCAACTGAATTGACAACTCCGTTGTTAAGGCTTCCAAGTGTTCTTTGTCTCCCCTTGTGTCGAATCAATAAATTGGGTTTTACTTCCCTCGAAGACTGTTGCGATCCCCTATACTTGTGGGTCATCAAATACTAAGAATGTGCATCGATTTCTCTGGCATGAACAAACATTGCCCGAAAGATCCGTTTCCCCTGCCGCGCATTGACCAAGTCATTGATTCGACGGTAGGGGCGGAACTTCTATGTTTTATTGATGCGTATTCCGGGTATCACCAGATCCGGATGAAGGAGTCTGACCAAGAGGCGACCTCATTCATCACCCCATTTGGCACTTACTGCTATGTTACTATGCCCTTTGGCTTGAAAAACGCAGGTGCCACCTACCAACGTACGATGCAGCGGTGCTTAAAGGACCAGATTGGCCGGAACGTACACGCCTACGTCGACGATATCGCGGTCATGACTCGGAAAGGATCCGACTTGATCAGCGATCTCACAGAAACCTTTGAGAATCTCCGTCGGTACAAGATGATGTTGAATCCGCTAAAGTGCGTCTTTGGCGTACCAGCTGGAAAACTCCTTGGCTTCATTGTCTCTAACAGGGGCATTGAAGTAAACCCGGAAAAAATCAAGTCAATTTTGTGCATAAAAGGCCAACTTGTCTCAAAGATGTGCAACGGCTCACCGGTTGTGTCGCAGCAATCAGCAGGTTTGTTAGCCGTCTTGGCGAGAAGGCACTTCCCCTGTACAAGCTATTGAAGAAAACAGACAAGTTCGTCTGGGACGAGGCAGCGGATGCAGCTCTTCAAGGGTTGAAGGACATACTCACCTCCCCACCTATCCTAGCAGCTCCAGGAGAGTCAGAGCCTATGCTCCTTTACCTGGCAGCTACCAACAGGGTCATCAGCCTCGTCATCGTGGTGGAACGACAGGAAGAAGGTCACGAATATGGAGTCCAAAGGCCAGTCTACTATATTAGCGAAGTCCTTACGGAGTCCAAACAGCGCTACCCTCACTTTCAGAAGTTAGCCTACGGAGTATTCCTAGGCAGCAGGAAGCTGCGACACTACTTCCAAGAGCATCCAGTAACAGTCGTGAGCAAGGCTCCGCTGTCAACGATTCTCAACAACGCTGACGCAACAGGACGCACAGCAAAATGAGGCATTGAATTATCCGCCTTCGACATCAACTACAAAGCTAGGACCGCGGTCAAATCCCAGGTCTTGGCAGATTTTGTCGCAGATTGGACAGAAGCTCCGGACATAAGCTTGGAGCCGGAACCAGAGACATGGGTTATGCACTTCGATGGATCCAAGCAGCATCAAGGCTCAGGAGCCGGAGTCACCTTGAAATCCCCTACCGGAGAAGAATTGCAATACGTTTTGCAGATCCACTTCCAAGCTACAAACAATATGGCGGAATACGAGGCTCTACTACACGGACTGCGCATCGCTAAGGAGATAGGAATCAAGCACATCGTTTGCTGCGATTCCGACTTGGTGGCACAGCAGGTAGCTGGAACCAGGAACGCCAGGAATTCCGTCATGGAAGCTTATAGAGACGAAGTTGACGAGATCGCCAACTGCTTTCTAGGATACGAAGTCAAGTACGTCCGGAGAGACGATAACGCAGCGGCAGACATGCTATCCAAGCTCGGATCCGGCAGAAAACCAATTCCGCCTGGCATTTTCCTGGAGCACCTACGGATACCCTCGGTGAAGGGCGCTAACCCGGAAAACCCAGAGGTGGCAGTTTCTCCGGCTAGAGAGGTGATGGTTATCACTCCGGCTTGGACACAGCCTTTCCTGGACTACCTCATCGATCAAAAGTTGCCAGAGGACGAGGTCCTCGCACGACAGATCATCAGACGAGCAAGATCCTACACAATTGTTGATGGACAGCTCTATAAACGAAGCACAACAGGAGTGTTTCTTAGATGCGTCTCAAATCAAGACGGCATTGAGATCCTCAGAGAGATCCACGCAGGGGACTGCGGGCATCATGCCGCCCCCGATCACTCGTTGCCAAAGCTTTTTGGTTAGGATTCTATTGGCTCACAGCTAAAGAAGATGCTGACAAGATAGTCAAGACCTGCCGAGGTTGTCAGTACTACGCTACTCAACCAAACGCTCCAGCCCAAGAGCTGAAGACCATACCTATCACCTGGCCGTTTGTGGTCTGGGGGCTCGATATGGTTGGTAAGTTAAAAAGATCATCTCCTGGCGGTTTTGAATACCTCTTGGTCGCTGTTGACAAGTTCAGCAAATGGATCGAGGCAAAGCCAGTGAGAAAAGCCGACGGTGCTACGGCACTAAAATTTGTCTGCAGCCTCGTGATGAGATTCGGCATCCCACACAGCATAATCATAGATAACGGCACAAACTTCGCACAAGGAGAATTGAAGGATTATTGTGAGACAGTAGGGATTCGACTGGACCTTGCATCTGTGGCTCACCCACAATCTAATGGTCAAGTTGAAAGGGCTAACGGTCTAATATTATCAGGAATTAAGCCACGCCTTGAAGAACCGCTGCGACGAGCAGCTGGAGCTTGGGCTGACGAGTTGGAAGCTGTCTTGTGGAGTTTGCAAACTACCCCTAACAGGTCAACAGGGTTTACCCCATTTTTCCTGGTATACGGATCCGAAGCCGTACTTCCCTCCGATATCATCCACGATTCACCGCGAGTTTCCGCCTATGATGAAGAAACTGCTGACGAGGCCAGACAGCTATCTGTGGACTTGATCGAAGAAGCTCGGAATTTGGCTGACCAACGTTCCACCATATACCAGCAAAAGCTCCGACGTTACCATAGCCGTCGAGTCCGGCATCGCTCGTTTATGGCCGGAGACCTGGTCCTCTGCCTTCGGCAGGTGAAAGACCATAAGCTGCAGTCTCCATGGGAAGAACCCTTCGTCGTTAGCAAAGTACTTCACAACGGATCGTACTACCTTGTTGATTTCCGAGAGCTAAAGGACAGACCTGCTAATTGGCACCGGAAACGCAAGCGTGAGGATCCGGATGACATCTACGACGAGACAGATCGCCCCTGGAACATCGCACAGCTACGTCCTTTCCACACTTAGCGTATTTTTTCCGAGTTACAAACTCTGTAATAGTTATACATGATCAATGAAATAAAGCTTATGGTTCACTCTTTGAGTCTTTTACCTCCTTTACTTATTCATTTTTAGATCATGTATGTTTTCCGACTAAAACCGCAGAGCTGGATATTTCCGCCTAGGCGTGTATAAAAGTTGTGATTTTCAAAAATCGTCCTTTAGGACGTAAGCTTAAGTTTTCTGATTAAATTGTTATCTGTTGCGAACTCGTGGATTCCTAGTAGCGATTTCCGGCACCTATGCTTGGGGGCTTGTTTCCGCGGTTATTGACGGACTGCCATTGGGCTTCGTCGCCGCTGGCGAGTGTTTCCGGCTAAGGTCTTCCGGCTCGTGGAAGGTCAAGCGGGCAAGCCGGAAAACAACAAAGTCAGCACTTGCTTTCCGACACAAAACGAAACATGCACATAATCAAAAGGATAGCAGGATAAGTGTTTCCGCCCCATGCATAGTCGTTTCGTTCCTAGCTACTTAAGAATTTAAAAGTCTTATTACAAACCCACTCCGGGGCCAAAATGATGCATCATTGTTTAATGTTTCACAGGTCTCCTACTCGGAGGAATGTTCTTCCTCTGATGCCACGTAGGCGGAGCCGTCACCAGCATCGTCTTCGGAACCAGGGCTGGAATCTTCTTCGGAAAGCTCACCGCTCAATTCGGGGGCTACCTCATAGTACTCTTCCTCAGCGTCTTCCTCCTCAATTTCCGCGTCAGAGAAACCCTCGGGAAGATCGGATTTCTGGTACCAGAACGAGTGGTTTACTTGCCCGACAAAGAGCCGATCAAACCCTTGGGTCTCCGCCAGCAGGGACCGCATGTTGGTACCCTTAGGGGTGTCGCGTGCAATTTCCGTGAAGCTCATGGAGGGGAAGTGCGCTTTGCAGGTGGCGAGCACGAGGGAAGCGACTCCGCGAGCGGAAGACTCTTGCCAGTCTTTAATGAGCTCCGGCACCTGCTTCATTAGCTTCGTCATAGTGTCAACCACCGTAGTCTTGGCCCGTTTCAGGGATAAGGACTTGGCGATTCTGCGACATGCTGCAAGTAGCTCGTCAATGGAGCTCCGCGCTTCATCGTATGCCTCCGCCTCCTGAGCTTTATTTTTGGCCACCAAGGATGTTACCCTGTGCTGGCTCTTCTTAAGTTTTTCAGTGAGTTCCGCCAGGTCACGGGTGTGCTTTTCAGAGAGTTCCTTCCTCGCCTGATTTTCCTTCTCGGAGGATTCACTCATAAAGGCCTTGAGGGATTCGTTCTCCGCTTCAAGCACCTGGACCTTGGCGGATAGCTCATCGAAGGTGGAGTGCTTGGCAGTTTCTTCTGTAGGCGGAAAGTTGCACATATTATGCATCCTGAACAGTTATATCAGCACAAGAAATCAAAACCCGGATCTCGTACCATGAAGGCGGGTCTCAAGAAGCTGGATAGCCTTTTGGCTGTTTTCCGCATTCTGACGCAGCCCTTCGATCTCCGTTATCTGCTCCAGCACGTGAACGCGTAGATCTTCGTGCAATTTCCGCGTGGTCTGAGAAGCAGAGAGGAGTTAGTCGGATATATAAAATCTTGGGGGCTGGCGAGGAATTCAAAGTCTTGGAGGTTTAAAATTTTAAATTTCCGCCTAAGGTACATCTTGAAGAAAGCATCGGCTAACACATGTTACACGGAAATGTCTCACCCAATGCTTGGGGGCTAGTATTACCTGCCGCACTTCCTTGTGTTTGGCAAAAAACACCTTCAGATCGTCCTCCATGTCCGCGAGCTCTCGCATCTCCTCGTCTGGCTTCCCCCAAACTTTGTTCAGCATGGCGGAAACTTCCGCGTGGCGTTGTGCGAGGGTAAGCTTTTGCAAAGACTGAGTTGGTCGAGGGTCGACCCGAATCACGTTGGTGGCTTGAATGAGCTTTGCCTTCTCCTCATATTCTTGTTCTGTGGGCTCCGCGAAAGTGGCGCCTGGTTGATCTTGCGGAGGAGCAGGCGAGGAGGCACCTTTGGCGGAATCGCCGTGGTCAGCGGGATCTTCCGGAAGGTCATCAAGATTGATGACATCCTTGGGATCCGGTTTGGAGGCAGACGAAGCTTTGGGTGGGACTTCCACCTCAGGAGTAACAGGAATGGAGGCCGGAGACGGCTTGGTGATCTTCTTTGATGCAGGCTTGGGGGGCTGGCTTCCGGAACCTCTATAGCGAAAAAGAACAAAGTATAAGCATTGAAGTATGTGCTATATCATAATGACAGAGGGATTCGGAAACCAAGCACTCACCCGGAAGGCTTGAAAAAGTGACGCATGCTGGGTTGGGCTTTATTGCTGGTGTCAATAAGCTTGAGGCGCTTTTTCTCCGCCTCCGCCTTCCGAGTAGCCGCAGTGCTAGGCACTTCGCGGGCGCGTTTGGTTGGGGGGCTGGAGGGAGCCACCTTCTTCCTCTTAGAGGGGAGCGGAGCCTCGGGAGCTTCCGCCTCCAATGCGGCCTCTGGATCCGCGTTACCCGTAGAAGGGACGCGGACAAGGGTTCCGAGCTCGCTTTCCTCGAGGGCCTCAAGCTAAAATGCAGAGCCAACACTTAGAAAAAATTGAGTATGAAAGAAACAGTTAATAGGACAAGTTAGCGTACCGCGGTTCCGGAACCGCTGGTGTAGATGTCCCTATTACACACGTGAACGTGAAGTTCACGCGGAATCTTGATGAGGAGCCGGATCCTCTTCTCGATGGCGTCGGCGGAAAGGTTATCCTTTGTGGCGCGCATTGGGTCCTCGCGCCCTGTGTACTGGAACATCAGGCGGTCCCTGTGTTGGAGCGGCTGGATCCGCTTGGTGAACCAGGAGAGGGTCAAGTCCTTCACTGACAGCCCCTCCTCTGTTAGCTTGCAGATCCGCCTGACGGCGCGTGTGAGCTGGGGCGACTCGGAGAGGTGGGGGCAGTGCGACCATGCCGGAAGCTCGGTGGCGGGGCAGTTCTTGAATGGCGGCAATCTCCTTTTACTCGCTGGGTCGGAGACGTCCTTCAAGTAGAAGAAGCCCCCAGACCAGTACCGCACGGATTCGTGGCGGTCGGTATGGGGGTAGACGCGACCCGGGCGGATCATGAAGGTGATGGATCCGCATGTTGCTAGCTCGGTGGACTGCCGGATCCTCTCCTTCTTGACAGTGAAGTAATATTGGAACAGGGAGAGCTCGGGAGTTACCCGGAGATGGCCCTCACAGAGGGTGACGTGATTGCTGATCGCAAGCACGGTGTTCGGAGAAATGTTATGGGGCTGGAGCCCATAAACCTTCAGGATCTCCAGGAAGAAGTCTGAAGGCGGAAATGAAAAGCCCCGCTCCACCAGTGCTTTCGTCAGCACCATCTCATTGTCCTCCGGAGCTAGAGCTAAGGCGTTCGGAACTGACCTCCAGCTTCCGGGTTGCAGGAAGCCTTCCGCCTCGAGGTTTTTCAGCTCCATCTCAGTGGTGGTACAGGGCCACCATTTTCCCTTGGCGTCAGAGTCTCGCTGACGAGCCTTCGACTTTTTGGCGGCGATCTCTTCCGCCTTGTGCTCCGCCTGATCCGCCCCGGAGGCTTTCTCCGGGTTAGCAGAAGTCCCTTCAACCTCCTTGCCGGAATCTTTTGAAGGATCCAGCCTGACTGGGACGAAGGGCGGAGGGGCGGAGGAGAGTGGGGTTGCCAAGATGGGTTCAGAGGTTGGAGGCGGAGTCGTTGAAGACATCTGAAGAAAAGACATTGGCGGAAAACATTCTTTAGTCGGATCCAGCATCGTCAACCTAATGTTCATCCCTACCGACTACGGCGCGAGAACGAAGCTCGAGAGCTCACCGTGATGGGGTCCGCGGTGGTCGGAGTCGCCGGCGACGAGGTTTTTGCGCGGTGGCTCGCTGAAGTTAAGAACAGGACGAACTCCGTGCGGCGGCGAAGCAGCTCCGGCGAAACTCCGGCGAGATTCCGGCACGGCGGAGAGAAAGCTCGAGGCGGCGCTTCGCAGAGAGGTAGAAAGGGGGGTGAATGAGGATTAGGGGTCGACGGCGGATATTTATAGGCCGGTGGGACGAGATTCGTGCTCCGCATCCTGTGGTCGGAACGCAAGCGTCGCACCGCTGGATGCGTGACACGTGTCCCAAACCTTAAACAGTAGAAATGGCTAGAGATAAGTTACCGCGCAAATCGCGCGAAAATGGCGCCAGAATTGGCGGAACCGTTTGAGTCTTTTAAGATTCCGGGTAGTTGCGTGAAGATAAGTTGGCTCTCATTCGCAAGCAGGGGAGTAACCCGGAAATGTATTTCAAATCGTCGATGGATGAAGTCCCGCAGAATGGGAGCATTTTCCGACTAAAAGTTGGGAAAAGAAGAAAATGTGAAGTTGGAGTTCTTCAAGTTTCTCCGCGTTACCAATATTGTCGGAGACCATGATGGACTAGCGAGGCGGGAACAGCATGCGAAACTCGGAGAACTCTGGGGGCTACTGTTGTGGGTATACTTCATGGGTGTACCATCGACAGTGCCTAGATCCGGCAAGCCCGGGTGGCCCACAGATGGTGATGTGGCATGTGGCCCATCGGGCGGCCCAGTTGCTGTTGATATTGACGGAAGATGTCCGGCCCAGGAACAGGGAGCCGGATCCGACCGACCTTGAGAGGAACCCGGATCTATGACGGCCCATTAAGGAACCCGGATCCGGTACGATGAAGAGAGGAGGGCGGATCCTTGATGTACACGGCAAGACATTGTACCGTAGTTAGGAAACCTGTATCCGGGTAGGACTCTCCATGTAAACCCTAGATCCGTGCGCCTTTATAAGCCGGATCCTGGGAGCCCTAGGGGCAGGACAACAACTCATTGTAACATCGCGAAAGCGCCCAGATAATTCCAGATAAGCAGCAGTAGGCCCTGTCATCGAGCAGGTGTTCCGAAGCTGGGTAAATCGCGCACCACCGTCCCGAGTGCTCTCCGCCCTATGGCCCCTACTTCTTCTCCCCCTCGTGAGGATCCCTCCTCCGAGGTACCGTCGAATAGGCAACGACACAACCCATGAACCATATAAATGAAATAGCCATAGTTAAGCAACAGTTATATCACAGATAATCAAATCAAGCATATCCAGGAGCAAACCATCCAGGGATGGAACTATTTAGTAGCAATCATGCTCAACATGGCATTTCTAGGAAGCATAGCTCAATGAGCATCCCACAGTGGCACTGGCACTTGCATAATGCAATGATCATGCATCAGGATCAAGCTAGGAGCCAAGATTATACACACACAGGATGTTCCTGTGGCAGTAGCAATTACAGGAGCAAGCCAGTAGGCCATGAGCATCACTGGATACTCATGAGCAAATACAGGAGAGCCACTAAATTAAACAAAGCATCACAGCATGCTCATGAGCAAGAGCTCATGAGTTGCAACAGCAAGTAATAGAGAAAGAACAGCACATCACATCAGATAGGATCCATGGCAGCACAAGCACAGCAGTAGTGGCGCAGCAGCATGCCTAGCCTAGCACGGCGCAACAGATAGCACAGCACCAGGGCTGGCATGGCGCAGGGCCACAGGAGCGTAGCAGCAGCAGCACCTCGGAAAGGCAAGCATCTCCACATGGAGAAGCAGGCATGTGGCCAAGCTAGACGAAGAGGAGGAGGAGAGAAGAGAGTAGAACAGGTAACAGAGGAGAGAGGCGGAGAAGCACTTACAGGCGTGGCGAGCGAAGAACGCGGCCATGGCGGCCACGGCGGCACACACCGGGGCACGGCGGCGCCAGGCCAAGCCAGGCCAGACCACGGCATCGCCGCAGCGCCCAGCGCCACCACGGCAACGCACACGGCGGCGTCACGGCGCCAGAATCGCCGGTGAGCGACGAATCGCCGCGGAACCCCCACAGCCGTGCGGGCGAACGCGTTGGGGGTGAGCCAGGGAGGCGACAGAGGCCAGATCTACACGGAGGATCTGGTGCGCCGTCGAGAGGCGGTCCAGATCCGCACCATCTCGTCGCCGGCGAAGGCCGGAGACGGCCGGGATCAAGCGGCGACGGCGGAGGCGATTTCGGCGTCGCGAGAGCTGAGAGGGGATTAGGGTTTGGGCGACGCGGGGGAGACGACGCGACTGGGTCGGTTGGACCGAGCCCAGTGGGCTGGTCCAACCTAACCAGCTCGGTCGCCTGACAGGTGGACCCGAGGGGTATTTTGGTCATTTCCAAAATACCCATTTAAATGAATATTTCAAAGAATTTTATAAAATAGAATCTAACTCCAAAAAAATAATTAAAAATATGAAAAATGCTCAGAATAAAATTCTCTACCATAAAAAAATATGAAACTGAAAATTTGAAATTAAACAAGAATAAGTTCCAATGTGATGATTTAAATAATCCTTTAAAACACATACTTTATTTTCAATAATGAAAATAAGTCCATAAATTCTTTTGGACTCTAAAAACACCTTGACAACATTTCAAGGTTATATTTTGCCCTAAATAAAGTATCCCTAAGTTATTCCTAGTATCAACCTCTCACATGAAATATTAACGTCATCGGAAGGGGGGAACAAACCCTAAAACTGGAATCATGCATCAATGCTTCTTTAACCATTGCCCTTATCAGACAATGATGCTATTTTTCAGCAGCAGAGGACAAGAGTCAGTCCACACCATCCAACTGCAAAGCTTTGCAGTGTTCAGGCAAGTTCATCACTTGCTCATGTCATTCGAGTATTTTTATTAAATTACTTGCAAAGTACTATGTTATCACTATTGCATAAAAAGCAAAACCACTATTTTCATAACTATGAATATGACTAAGTGGTGGGCAATGGAACCATGGATTGTGTTGATATGGTGGAGGTTCCATTGCAAGGGTTATATCCATCTAGGATTAAACAACAAATGTCGTCCAGTGATTCTTGTGCCGTAATACCCGTGTTAACCATAAGATCTGGAGTGGGACGGAATAGTCAATCGTATTTCCACCTCTTGTACATCAACGGATGCGCTTACCGTAGCGGTTGTATCTTGCGGAGCAATTGGTGGGTGGGGAGCCCCTTCTAATTCCCCACGGTATAGCTGTTGCTTACCGTAGCGGTTGCTGCTTGCGGAACAATTGGTGGGTGGGGATCCCCTTCTAATTCCCCACGGTAATGTGGTCTATGATGGGTTGCAGCTACCGGCGAAGGAGTTTGGTTAACGAGTCCCAAACTGTTGTCGTGGTCGGGGTCCATCCTTAATTGGTGTAAGAGGACCGGCGAGGACCCAGGGTCGGGGTATGCAACAAAGGGTGGGTGTGCGAGGTAGCGGAGGAATATGATTGGCTATGACCTTATACCGGGCCTCACACCGAAGGAAGTGTGGACGGGAAAGCTGCCCGGTTGGCACCAAGGTTAAGATCTCTTATGGGTAAAGCAACACACCTCTGCAGAGTGTAAAGAACCGTGACATGTCACTCCCTGTTCCGGGATTTGGAACTGCGAACGCTGCCGGAAAGGAACTCCATGAAGTTCTAGTAAACCGGTGAAGGCTGACGGACATAGTTCTTTGGAGTAAAAGCAATCTCTTGAAGAAATGTTTATCAAAACTTGCATTGATATTAGACTTTCTGGTCTAATATCGTAGCTAGTGCATTAAACACCTCTTTTCTATAATGAACTTGTTGAGTACGCTCGTACTCATACCACTCTTAAATCCCATGCTTAGATTGTCTGAACCATCTGGAGGAGGACAACGACAACCCTGAAGGAGCCGACATCATCGGCTATGAAGAACCAGACCTCTCTGGAGGTGTTGAAGGTGTAGACTACCTCATCGTCTACTGAACCGGGGAGGGTTCCGGAGGAGAGCAAGCCTAGAACCCTGAGTAGTTGTAGTAACCGAGCAGTACGAACTCCAAGTACTTAACTGCTCGTGGGAATAAATGTATAATTTAGTAAGACTATTATATTGTAAGTTAAGTTGGGTTCGCCTCGAACCCAGGAGTATCCCTCTTAGGACTCAAGAGGAGCTCCGAGACGATATGTATAGTATGCTTGTAATAATAAATGAATGAGTTATGGACGTGCTATGTTCTGTTGTACTACTCTGAGGGATGTAATATTTGCGAATTGGTACTTCGTGAATGTTATGTCAACGACTGGCATACTACAACATGCAGTGGTATGCAGGGTCACCACAGTTGGTATCAGAGCAAAAGCTTTGACCTTAGGTTGGAACCTAGTAAATGGGACAGAACGTTAGGAGTCAAATAGGATTAGTAAAGAATTCTCTAAAAATATGGTGTATATTCACTTGAGAATAAAACAATCATATCTTTTAGTGCGATAATTCTTTATTATCTCTATTATGATGCATTATTACTAATCTTATATTCTTTCTATTCTACAGCCAACTATGGCAAGTTCACGTCCAGGACGAAACGTGAAAGTGATGGACTCAACACTGAGTGAATATGAAGGAGGGCTCGCAGATATTCTTCGTGCTATGTTACTTGAATTTGGGTGTGATCCCCAGATCCAAGTAAAGAAATACTGGTTCTACAACGGACCCGTATTGGCCAAGTGTAGGGTGGGATTAAGACTTCCTGAATCCCTAGGAATGAGCGTAGTAATGTCCACAGGGGAGGCCAGAACTATCCAAACAGCCTACCACATTGCAATCATGAAAGCCATTACTGATATTTGGGAACATAAGACGAAAGAGCTTATTGGTTCCGAATTTAGCCACATTCCACACCTAGAGGAGGAAGATGACCCTATGCTTAATCACTTCAAGTATGCAAAACACAAACCAGCAGAACCGACATGGACAATAGCCGGAACCTACTATCATTGTTCTTTCAGTTGAACCGACATTTATCGGGGGCAATTGATACAATGCTAGAAGAGTTCACTGAGCCCAAAGAGGAGGCGAAAGGGAAGGAACCAGTGGAGGATGAGGTTCACACACCAGTTTATTCAGCTGGTGATTACATTAGTATTGACCATCCCGAACAACAAACCACGCCTATTACACCTAGGTACTTTCCTAGCAGTTCCCACGGAGGATATGAGGGTGGAGAGGAATCTGGGAACCATCAGCGTTCCGAGACTCCTATAGAGAACTCAACCGGTTGGCGTTGGGGGTCAGACACAGGAAACTCTGGCAATCCAGTCAGGGGTAATTCTGAGATGGAAGAGGACGCCACAAACCAGTTCCAGAACAATCAGTATAATAGGGGAGACTATGAGGAGTACCCTATACTGATTGAGTCAGATACTGATGGTGGGAATACCTATGGCGGAGTCATCGGAGAGTACACCCGATGGGTGGATTATGATGCATTAAATAATCAGTTCATGACCACAGATTTTTCTCTGGGATCATCTTCTGATTCTGATTACCAGCCGACGGGGAGACCTTATGTTCCAGGTTTTGTCAGGAGGACTACACGTTCGACCGAATGGAAGCCTGGAATGTACCGGGAGTGAAGCACGACTAGTGACCACCAAGGGAGGCGAGACTACAATACATTAGTACCACATGTATTGTAGTATGTAATATTTTGTAGAAATTTGTACATATACTTCAATAAGTGAGTTTGTATACTCACAACGCCACTGAGTATTGTAATAAGACCACTTAAGTATGTATATACACGGTATATGTTTTGTATGATTTGGATTTGCTTCTTGATTTCCATTGCGTGACTAGTTCTGTGCACAAAGTTGAGCTCAGAAAACTTGCGCATGGAGTAACTATGAGTACCACTTTGTGTTGCAGAACTAGGGGGATATGTCGGGAGCGACGGGTGAGGAAAGTGACGCACAGCGCATGGAGCGCGAGGCTAAGCAGAAGGAAGAGGCTGATGAAGCAGCCAGAAATCAGTTTCCACCACCACCACCCATGACGCAGCAGAACTTCCTCCAATACATGCAAATGTTGGAGGAAAGGCAACGTATAACATTGGAGCAGCAGAACAAGTTCTTCCAGGAGCTGCTTCAACAGAACAGGGTGGAGAGGCCCGAGAACCAGGGAGTCACCTTGTCTGACTTCCAGAATACTAAGCCTATATCCTTCGCATACGCGCCCGAACCAATTGACGCGGAGGATTGGTTGATGGACACGGAGCGGAAGCTCAACACCGTTGGATGCAATGACCTGGAGAAGGTCAGATATGCAACACACTTATTGTGTGGACCTGCCGCATCGTGGTGGGACAATATAGTAGCCGTTTATCCGGCTGAGAAGGTATTTACCTGGGAGGAGTTTAAGAGGAAGTTCAGGGAATCCAATGTCCCTGAAAGCATTGTGGAGTGGAAGCCTCGAGAATTTGAAAGTCTCGAACAGAAGGATAAGGCCATCCTGACTTATGTCAGGGAGTTTTCGAAGTTGTCTCGGTATGCTGTTGAGGAGGTCAACACCGAGGACAAAAAGAAGAAGAGGTTCATGCGGGGATTGAATCCCCAGTTCAAGGTTCAGCTCAGAATGATGAGAGCGACTGAGTTCCAAGAGTTGGTGGATGCAGCCATCACTCTTGAAGATGACTTCAAGCAGCTCCAAGAGGAGAAGAGGAAAAAGGCCAAGTTTTAGCCTAAGAGATATATTAGCAACAAACCCAATACCAGCTTGAGTTTCAAGCCGAGGTATAACCACAACAACAACAACAACAACCATAGGAGGAACCAAGGATTCCAGGCCGCAAACTAGATCGTTTGCCGCATTTGTGGATTTAGAGGGCATCTCTCAAAAGACTGTAAGAAGCCCAAGATAATATGCTTTGGGTGTCGTCAGGAGGGGCACATGATGAAGGACTGCCCCAATAACAAGAATGGAGGAGGTCAATCTGGAGGAGGAGGAAGCCGAGGAGGAAACACTGGAGAGAATTGGAAGAACAAGAAACCCTTCGGCAAGTTAAACTGCACCAGCTTGGAGGAGGTGGTGAACTCCGATCAGGTAGTGATAGGTACGCTCCAGATAATTACTCATCCTGGCAAAGTACTTTTTGATACTGGTGGAACTACATCATTCATTTCTCAACAATTCATCATCAAACATGGGATTAGTTGCACTAAGTTAGATAAAACTATCACCATACTTTCTGCGGGGGGAACGATAGTAGTAACCCATACCAAACAAGGACAAGTCATTATGATCAATAAATGCGCATTTGACGCAGACCTGTTCATTTTACCGATGAAGGACATTGATGTCATTCTTGGTATGAACTGGTTAGAGGCTAACAGAGCATTGATCGACTGTGTGAACAAGACCGTGTCTTTGAAAAGCCCCGATGGAAGTAGAATGATCTACCAAGGAGATAAGCATACACAGATCGAAGTCGAGCTACAGCTGAATAGCATGAAGGAAGTGAAGTTGGAAGATATACCTATAGTAAATGAGTTCCAGGATGTTTTTCCTAAGGAATTACCTGGAATGCCACCAGATAGGGAGATAGAGTTTACTATCGACCTAATCCCAGGAACAGCTCCGATTGCTAAAGCACCATATATGATGGGGCCTAAGGAGTTGAAAGAACTTAAAGAGCAATTAGATGACTTGGAACAGAAAGGATTCATACAAGAAAGTATTTCACCATGGGGATCACCTGTGATCTTCGTGGATAAAAGAGATGGAGGCAGAAGGATGTGCGGAGACTACAGGAATCTGAACAATGTTAATATCAAGAACAAGTACCCACTTCCTAGAATACAGGATCTATTTGATCAAGTTAGAGGCGCGAGAGTCTTTTCCAAGATTGATCTAAGATCCGGTTATCATCAGATAAAGATCAAGAAGGAAGACGTTCCGAAAACAGCCTTTGTATCGAGGTACGGACATCATGAATATCTAGTAGTACCTTTTGGATTAACCAATGCCCCAGCAATCTTCATGAATCTTATGAATAAGATTTTCATGCCATATTTAGACAAGTTTGTCATCGTATTCATCGATGATATCTTGATATACTTCAAGAATAAAGCTGAACATGCTGAACATCTGAGGGTAGTGCTGCAAACACTCAGGGAACACCAACTCTATGCTAAATTTAGCAAGTGTGAGTTTTGGCTAGATCAAGTAGAATTTCTTGGTCATGTCATTAGCAAGGATGGAATAGCTGTTAACCCGAGCAAGGTAGCATCAGTTTTAGATTGGGAAGCACCCAAGACTGTTAAGGAAATCCGAGGATTCCTAGGAATGGCAGGATACTATCGGAGATACATTGAAGGATTCTCCAAGATAGCAGGACCGATGACCAAGCTGTTAAGAAAGAACACACCATTCGTATGGTCGGAGGAGTGTGAGAAGAGTTTTCAAACTCTGAAGGAGAAACTCACCACAACACCGGTGTTAGCAGTTCCGGAAGTTGGCAAGGATTACACTATGTACTGTGACGCATCCAAACATGGATTGGGTTGCGTACTCATGCAGGATCGGAAGGTGATATCTTATGGATCGAGGCAACTCAGACCTCATGAAGTGAACTATCCAACACATGATTTAGAATTAGCAGCAGTCGTATTTGCACTTAAAACTTGGAGACATTTTCTCTATGGAGCCAAGTGTGAGCTCTATACGGATCACACGTGTGTGAAGTACTTCTTCACTCAGAAAGAACTCAATATGATGCAGAAAAGATGGCTTGAACTAATCAAGGATTATGATTTGACCATCAATTATACTCCAGGAAAAGCTAATGTTGTAGCAGATGCCTTGAGTAGGAAGAGCACTGGAGGAGTGAAACAAGAGTTATCACCGGAGTTGAAGAAGGAAATAAGCCAAGCCCAAATACAACTTTGGGAGAAAGAAGCTCATGAAGGACTATCGACTTTACAAGTGGCCGATGAGCTAAATGTTAACTTGAAGAATGAGATAATGATGGGTCAATTGGACGATCCTTTCATCGTGGAAGAGATGAGAAGAATTGATGAGGGAAGACCATCAGAATTTCACCGAGGAGAGTCAGGATCATTATGGTTTCAGAAGAGGATTTGCGTTCCGGATATTGCTGAGATCAAGGAAGTAATACTCCGGGAAGCCCATCAAACACCATATTCCATACACCCGGGAAGTACCAAGATGTACATGGATCTTAAGGAGTTATTCTGGTGGAATAATATGAAGAAAGAGATAGCACAATACGTGGCGGAATGCCATACCTGCCAAAGAGTGAAGGCTGAACATCAGAGTCCGGCAGGAAAGTTACAACCTTTACCCATCCCAAAATGGAAATGGGAGGAGATAGGAATGGATTTCATCACCGGACTACCCATGACCAACAAAAAGAAGGATATGATATGGGTAATCGTGGACCGATTGACGAAAAGCGCACACTTCTTAGCGGTAAATCAGCAGGATAAAGGAGAAAAACTCATCGATCTTTACATCAAAGAGATCGTGAGTAAACATGGAGTGCCCAAGAAGATCGTGTCAGATCGAGGATCAGTGTTCACATCAGCATTTTGGAAGCAACTACATGAAGCTTTAGGATCCAAGTTAGACTATAGTACCGCCTATCATCCTCAGACAGGTGGACAAACAGAGAGAACCAACCAGATCCTAGAGGATATGCTTAGGGCTTGTGCCCTAGACTTCGGAGGATCATGGGAGGAGCACTTGCCACTAGCAGAGTTTTCATACAATAATAGCTATCAAAGCAGCATCAAGATGGCACCGTTCGAAGCTCTGTATGGAAGGAAGTGTAGATCACCGATATGTTGGTATGAAGTTGGAGCAAGCAAGGAGTTTAATCCTGATTATGTCAAGGAAAAGCAACAAATCATTGACATTATAAGAGATAGGCTTAAGATAGCTCAAAGTCGACAGAAGAGTTATGCCGATCAGAAGAGAAGGACATGGGAGCCACAAGTTGGAGACATGGTATATCTAAAGGTGAGTCCGATGAAAGGTCTTCAAAGATTTGGAGTAAAAGGGAAGTTGAGCCCTAGATACATCGGACCTTTCAAGATTTTGAGTCAGAACCGAGGATTAGCCTTTGAATTGGATCTACCGGGAAGGTTAGCCCAAGTTCACAATGTATTCCATGTGTCGCAACTCAGGAAGTGTTTAAAGACCCCAGATGAGCCAGTATCACATGATGAGCTCGAGTTACAACCAGATTTGACTTATATCGAGAAACCAGCTAAGATTCTCGAGGAAAACTGGAAACAACTCAGGAATCGAGCCATAAAATACTGCAAGATACAATGGAAGCATCACCCCGAGAGGGAAGCCACCTGGGAAAAGGAAGAAGACCTGAAGAAAACATACCCCGAACTCTTCAGGTATTACCACCACAACTTCGGGACGAAGTTTTCTTTAAGGGGGAAAGGCTGTAATGTCCCAGGTTTAGAGACGATCGAGGGGTAGATTTTAGAAAGGGATGTGCACTGCATCATAATTTCTGGGGAAATTTCGCGCTTTTAAAACAAAACTGCATCGAAGGGGGACATGTTTCTCTCTCGACATCTTACAGGGTTAGGGTTTCGAGAGTACGACAAACTTGTTGCTTATTCAACTAAACCAGGGTTTTGAGAAGAGAGAAGAGATATTGCATCACAATCTTAAGTTGCATGATTGAATTCAAATTTAAGTTGCATGATTGAATTCAAACCAAAGTTGAATTTGAATTTCAAATTCAAACATTAAATAAATACCCTATATTTCAATTGTGAGGAAATTCATTAAGTAAATAATAAATAATACACATTATGAATAATGCAAACAATAAGTAAAGCTCATTAGAGAAAACCTTGAGCTTTATTGATTATCACACAATATACATTGTCTTTACATTATTCACAATTGAAATAAAGGAATTATACAACACATTACAAGAATTGGAAAAATAGAAAAAGAAAAGAAAAGGAAAGTACAATATATAGATCTATCTTAAAACTACAAGCTAATCTTCATTTAGTCTTGAGCTTGATGATCTTCATGTCCATTTGATCATCATTTTATTCCCTGCACACAAACACAACAAACACAAGTTATGCCAAGTGGCAGGTTAGAAATAAAATGGAGCTCTGCCGAGCTGATCCACTCTCAACCAAGAACCAAGCCAGATACCAAGCACTTGCACACACACACAGCAAGACTGCTCACAAGGCAGTGTGCATGCAGCACAACACACACACACCAGCAGTGAGTCACCAAGTGTTGCCAGGCCAAGCTGTCGACCTGGAGAGCAAGGAAGGGAGGGTATAAAAGCCTCCACAGTAAACCCTAGCCTCATCCATCGACAGGCTTCACTGGGTAAGTCACCAGCAAATCAAGAACACAAAGAACAGGAAGAACAACACTGCTGTCCAACCTGCTCAAATCATCACAGCATCAAACCATGAAGTAGATCAAGCACAAGCCACTAGGAGGAGCAGGGCAAGCACAAAAATCAACCAGAAGCAAAACCTCTACACCAACAACTTTTCTAGGAGCTGGAGTGAGGTATACACCCAACAGCCTGAGCAAGATCATGTCTTGCTCATAACTAAGCATGCTTTGCATCACAAGAGCACAGAAGGGTAGAAACCCTGTTTGTGTCATCATCTGGCTGTCTAGCCATTTGGTGCAAGCAAACATAGGGAAAGCCAGGAGGAAACCAACCCAAGGGAACACTGGTTATACCAAACTAGTGGTTTAACCAAAGAAATCCAGCATGGATAGGAACCTAAGTAGCCAGCCCAACTCACCTAGCACTAAATGGTTCACTAACCATCAGACAGATAGACAAATGGTGTCTATTTGTGTTTGTCAACAGCAAAGGTCACTGGAAAACCAACAAGGAATTATCCAGTGAGGTATTCACTAAGCCACAGCAAGCCAACAAAGGGGTGGGAGCTTCCTGAACAGCAAAGAGTTGCTGTTGAGGCCACCTCAACCACAAAACTGACCAACCAAGCCACCCATCATCAACCAGAGGGTTCAGAGTGAGCTAGGGTCCCCAACAAGTGTTGGCATCCCTCTAGCTCAAGCCAATTGAATTAAAGAATTATAACTGCAAAAACAGTTCATCTCATTTATCAAATAAATCTTGCCAAGCTACACAGATAAATGATGTACACAAATAATTGATACCCCAGAGCCTTGCAGTTGATCCAATGGATCATTGCAAGCAACAGCAACTGCTTGAGTCAACATCAGCACACACCAGCACTTGTCTGTGACCCACACACATCTCAAATTGAGCACTAGTAAGGCACAAGATGGAGCACAACAGCTTTTACAAGCAACTGATGATCACAAGAACATCAGAAGCTTGCTAGAGCCTACTAACGCATGCTAGAATCAATTCTGGCATCAACCCATGAACCATATAAATGAAATAGCCACAGTTAAGCAACAGTTATATCACAGATAATCAAATCAAGCATATCCAGGAGCAAACCATCCAGGGATGGAACTATTTAGTAGCAATCATGCTCAACATGGCATTTCTAGGAAGCATAGCTCAATGAGCATCCCACAGTGGCACTGGCACTTGCATAATGCAAGGATCATGCATCAGGATCAAGCTAGGAGCCAAGATTATACACACACAGGATGTTCCTGTGGCAGTAGCAATTACAGGAGCAAGCCAGTAGGCCATGAGCATCATTGGATACTCATGAGCAAATACAGGAGAGCCACTAAATTAAACAAAGCATCACAGCATGCTCATGAGAAAGAGCTCATGAGTTGCAACAGCAAGTAATAGAGAAAGAACAACACAGCACATCATATAGGATCCATGGCAGCACAAGCACAGCAGTAGTGGCGCAGCAGCATGCCTAGCCTAGCACGGCGCAGCAGATAGCACAACACCAGGGCTGGCATGGCGCAGGGCCACAGGAGCGTAGCAGCAGCAGCACCTCGGCACGGCAAGCATCTCCACATGGAGAAGCAGGCCTGTGGCCAAGCTAGACGAAGAGGAGGAGGAGAGAAGAGAGTAGAACAGGTAACAGAGGAGAGAGGCGGAGAAGCACTTACAGGCGTGGCGAGCGAAGAACGCGGCCATGGCGGCCACGGCGGCACACACCGGGGCACGGCGGCGCCAGGCCAAGCCAGGCCAGACCACGGCATCGCCGCAGCGCCCAGCGCCACCACGGCAACGCTCACGGCGGCGTCACGGCGCCAGAATCGCCGGTGAGCGACGAATCGCCGCGGAACCCCCACAGCCGTGCGGGCGAACGCGTTGGGGTTGAGCCAGGGAGGCGACGGAGGCCAGATCTACACGGAGGATCTGGTGCGCCGTCGAGAGGCGGTCCAGATCCGCACCATCTCGTCGCCGGCGAAGGCCGGAGACGGCCGGGATCAAGCGGCGACGGCGGAGGCGATTTCGGCGTCGCGAGAGCTGAGAGGGGATTAGGGTTTGGGCGACGCGGGGGAGACGACGCGACTGGGTCGGTTGGACCGAGCCCAGTGGGCTGGTCCAACCTAACCAGCTCGGTCGCCTGACAGGTGGACCCGAGGGGTATTTTGGTCATTTCCAAAATACCCATTTAAATGAATATTTCAAAGAATTTTATAAAATAGAACCTAACTCCAAAAAAATAATTAAAAATATGAAAAATGCTCAGCATAAAATTCTCTACCATAAAAAATATGAAACTGAAAATTTGAAATTAAACAAGAATAAGTTCCAATGTGATGATTTAAATAATCCTTTAAAACACATACTTTATTTTCAATAATGAAAATAAGTCCATAAATTCTTTTGGACTCTAAAAACACCTTGACAACATTTCAAGGTTATATTTTGCCCTAAATAAAGTATCCCTAAGTTATTCCTAGTATCAACCTCTCACATGAAATATTAACGACATCGGAAGGGGGAACAAACCCTAAAACTGGAATCATGCATCAATGCTTCTTTAACCATTGCCCTTATCGGACAATGATGCTATTTTTCAGCAGCAGAGGACAAGAGTCAGTCCACACCATCCAACTGCAAAGCTTTGCAGTGTTTAGGCAAGTTCATCACTTGCTCATGTCATTCGAGTATTTTTATTAAATTACTTGCAAAGTACTATGTTATCACTATTGCATAAAAAGCAAAACCACTATTTTCATAACTATGAATATGACTAAGTGGTGGGCAATGGAACCATGGATTGTGTTGATATGGTGGAGGTTCCATTGCAAGGGTTATATCCATCTAGGATTAAACAACAAATGTCGTCCAGTGATTCTTGTGCCGTAATACCCGTGTTAACCATAAGATCTGGAGTGGGACTGAATAGTCAATCGTATTTCCACCTCTTGTACATCAACGGATGCGCTTACCATAGCGGTTGTATCTTGCGGAGCAATTGGTGGGTGGGGAGCCCCTTCTAATTCCCCACGGTATAGCTGTTGCTTACCGTAGCGGTTGCTGCTTGCGGAACAATTGGTGGGTGGGGATCCCCTTCTAATTCCCCACGGTAATGTGGTCTATGATGGGTTGCAGCTACCGGCGAAGGAGTTTGGTTAACGAGTCCCAAACTGTTGTCGTGGTCGGGGTCCATCCTTAATTGGTGTAAGAGGACCGGCGAGGACCCAGGGTCGGGGTATGCAACAAAGGGTGGGTGTGCGAGATAGCGGAGGAATATGATTGGCTATGACCTTATACCGGGCCTCACACCGAAGGAAGTGTGGACGGGAAAGCTGCCCGGTTGGCACCAAGGTTAAGATCTCTTATGGGTAAAGCAACACACCTCTGCAGAGTGTAAAGAACCGTGACCTGTCACTCCCTGTTCCGGGATTTGGAATCTATGACAGCTACTTGGAAAGGAACTCCATGAAGTTCTAGTAAACCGGTGAAGGCTGACGGACATAGTTCTTTGGAATAAAAGCAATCTCTTGAAGAAATGTTTATCAAAACTAGCATTGATATTAGACTTTCTGGTCTAATATCGTAGCTAGTGCATTAAACACCTCTTTTCTATAATGAACTTGTTGAGTACGCTCGTACTCATACCACTCTTAAATCCCATGCTTAGATTGTCTGAACCATCTGGAGGAGGACAACGACAACCCTGATGGAGCCGACATCATCGGCTATGAAGAACCAGACCTCTCTGGAGGTGTTGAAGGTGTAGACTACCTCATCGTCTACGGAACCGGGGAGGGTTCCGGAGGAGAGCAAGCCTAGAACCCTGAGTAGTTGTAGTAACCGAGCAGTACGAACTCCAAGTACTTAACTGCTCGTGGGAAAAAATGTATAATTTAGTAAGACTATTATATTGTAAGTTAAGTTGGGTTCGCCTCGAACCCAGGAGTATCCCTCTTAGGACTCAAGAGGAGCTCCGAGACGATATGTATATTATGCTTGTAATAATAAATGAATGAGTTATGGACCTGCTATGTTCTGTTGTACTACTCTGAGGGATGTAATATTTGCGAATTGGTACTTCGTGAATGTTATGTCAACGACTGGCATACTACAACATGTAGTGGTATGCAGGGTCACCACATTGACCGTTTGAGGAGAACCTCATTCTATCTTCTTACCCCACCTCTTTATCAACTATGATCATTTTGGGTTCTTAGCTAAAATCTAGGTTATTTTCCTCTCCATCTTTAGTACCACTTATGCAGCCTAAATAAAAACAATTATCACGGATCAACACATTCCAGGGGAACCATCTAGCTTTAGGTTTTAGTGGCATTTCACCATTAACCATCACTCTCATGTTGATTCCTCAACATCAATTGGTTCATACTAATGCTTGAAGAGCGGACGCTAGCGCGTGCGTAGGTGGGCCAATATGGATTCATGCAGGGATGCGATGTATGTCTGGTTGTTCCGACGGTGCAACATGGTTTTTGTATTTTTTGGAATAATTGAAGTGTAATTTGTAACAAGTATAGTAAAATAAAAGTGTGTTTCCATAGAAAAATGTGGACCGGGATCATGAATTCACTTAACCTCTTTAACAGAAACATGGCAGCACAAAATAATCTGTTCTTCATAAGGTATACAAATGCAATTTATTTGTAGTATTTGATAGATATTCACATGAACATCACGTCCTAAGTCCTAAGATCAAGATGATGCAACACCTCACTAATTCTCTTCAAGAAAGTGGGTTGAATGCACACTTGACATTAAGTAATAAAACAGAGTATTGTCTTAAGTGGTGAGACATGGTGTTGAAAGTTTTCATAGATGTGTTACAAAAAACATGAGATCACTTTCGTTGTCACTGAACAGCTTAGTGCATTGCTTTCCCATTATCCTTAGTGAGGTAGAACAAGAAAGGTAAATACTAGGTACCCCAAATTTCTTGTCGCAATAAAGGGCTCGCCACAAGTTCTACTCCATCAAATACACAAGTACTCCCACATGCGCCCTAGCAAATTAGTTTGATCAGAACATGTATACATAAACAAGGTAATATGTTTCGTATGCAAGTACATCAAACACATACTAAAACTGCATCACATAACTTCTCTTATATCAAAAGATCCACCATGGATGGTATACAAATATAAACATAATCATGTAAGGCATCTCATATGGTTATAGACATGATAACACACCGAGAGAGATTGATCAAGCTATTGCCACAAACCCGTATTCTAGAGGCAGAATATTCCATTCTCATCACTACGACGATGACGAAGATGTTGGAGAGGTATGAGGCACAACGAGGACAGACTCACGTGACATTTCCCCCTCCAATCATCGTCGGCGGTGAACTTCTCTATCTCTATTTTGGTGTCTTTCTTGTGGCGTAGTCTCTCTTTTGAAATCGCAAAAAGGGACTTATATGGGCATTTCTAGTTCCGGATGAATCCTGGTGATCACATGGGTAGGTGAGCATGCCTTCTTTGCGCAACACGTGTCTAACGCCGTTTAAAATGCATCTGATCACGTATGCAATGATTAGTCACGACCTGCCCCTTCGATGATGCATAGCAGAAGAGTACGATTAAAAAATAGGAAAACGATGTGTATCCCGTGCTGATCAAACTGTTCCCATCGTCCAGCTCCTTCTGGCCACGCGCTGCAGTTCGCGCACGCACATGGGCGGGCCCCACTAAACCGACAGCGATAGTCGCTCCTTTATCCCTATCCTCTCGCTGCCGTGGAGATTTCTTGAGAACTCCGAGACCGTCTTCCCCATCCTTTTTTTCTCCTTCCGCACCGTGAGCGGCCGCGGCTCCGGCGACCACGAAATCCAGCTACCCTATACTCCTGTGCGGCGACCACCTCCTTCCTCTCCCTCTACCTTCCGCAGGAACACCCACATCTACCTCGCGCTGCCGGGTTCCTCCACCTCCACGAGGTCACAGGCGGCGGCGCACTCAACCTCCACCTCAAGCACTTCCGGCCGGCAACCTTAATCGGCGACCGGCGGCGGCCGGACATGCTACCATGGGCAGGCGGCTTTGCTCCGATGGCGGCCGACGTTGCTACAAAAGCGCATCGGGGCTGCTACCAGGCTACCGGCGTTGCTGCAAGCTCTTAATAAGATGCTGCCGTATCGTAGGGTTCTCTGGCGACGTCCATTGCCGGCGGAGGATTGATGCCCTGATGCGGCATATATTTTTGTGTTGGTTCCACGATTCCCCCAATCCCGTTTGAAGATTTGTCACATATCTACCGAAATTTCGCTCCCCTTATTTCTTTTTGTGGATTTCCGTATCTTTGTTTGGGGCTCTGTTCTGCGCACTGCTCCTGCCTCTCACTCGAATGCTCGGCGAATGAAGTTTAGTCCAGCTACCAATAGCGAGGATTTTAGTTCTAAACTGTCAAAGCTAGGCAGCTGTACCCATAATTCTTGATCTTGTCTGTAATGTTACGGAGTTGGGAGACGATCTACAGTGCACACGCTCAATGTTGGAAGCAGCTCGTCTCCCATGACACAAACGAAGCAGCCCGGATGCTTCTTTTTTTATTCTCTCCATGAGCAGATTCCACTCGCATGCAATGATATAAAGTAGAATAGGCGCGGAAGAGTGCAGCCGGCCAACAGTGGATTCACGTCGTTTGCCCGCCGTGAGCCAGAAACGAATCTCAACGTTGATCCAACAATTGCTAGACCGTGCGCACGTACCCATGTGAACACCGAATTCACTCTCTTTTTAGTTCAATACAAAATACTAGGCAAAAGAGTCAGGGCAAATGGAGGTTGAGGAATAATATCCCCCTCGATGCTCCTAGGTCTCCTAGCCGCATAGTGGGACACATCTTGGGCCGCAAGAGGCTTCTGATGTGCTTCTTATCTCCAAATCATCTTTCCTTCAAAATGGCATGGCAAAATTCTCTTGTGTGTTTGAGTTCCAGAACGTTCTAGAAATACAAAAAATACAAAAATAGGGATTTCTTGTTTTCGATAGTAGATACCAAAGCAATATTATTTCGTGGGAAACCTTTAAATCATTAGAAGCAGTAGTGATAACTCATCATATGTTGCATATATGTTGGATATTAACACAATAAACTTCAATACTTAGATATGTTTCCAATATATCAGCTACTATATATATGTTTCTGTTGTCCAGCGTGTTTTTTTGCTAATTACTCGGCCATTCTTTCCTATGTAATGCGATCGTGGCAGTCCACTGCATGGCCGTTTGCACCTGAGGAAAGTGGCTAGTGCTCAAGCATCTTTTTTAAACCAATGTGCATCCAATACCCGTGTCATCGGCTGCACCCTTGTGCCTCAAGGGGACTATCGACATGCTTATCGTCCAATCTTATCGTCGTGCACCTTGCCACACTATCAAACTTTCTGCCCAATCGGCACCCCTTGGGGCATGCAAGTAGCTGCCCTCTTCTACACCTCCGACAAACGATCTGTATAACCGCCGCATCCCGGGTGCGCGGAGAGGAGTCTAATATATATTATAGTAAAAAATAATAACCAAAGGTAAATCTTAAATACCATATTAATATCTAAAACATAATCTATTTGCAATATGGGCCGAGTATATGTGTGATTTTCGAGGATTTTGTATAGCAAAGCAGAATGGTCTTTCAAAGTGGTTGAGTCGTGCTCCAATTGAGTTTCCTTTGTGTTTGCTACTTGCGAGTTTAACTCCGTCGTTTCTCTAGAAGAAAGAATGGAGCATCTTCAACGGGGCCCCGATCAAAGCGGGCTAGTTAATTGCATTCATTACATGTGCACAACTGTTGCTAATCTGCACGGCTGTATCTAATCAATAGATTATATTTATTATATATTCACCAACCAATAATCTCAGTCCTCATAAGGGCGGGCTGCACTATTAATTTGTGGTCCTCTTGACTAACTAATTTGATCTTCGAACTGGAATTAGCTGATTCTTGTCGGCTGTTCGATTGAGCCGTGTGATTGGCATTTCCTCCATTAGTTGATATAGTCATCTACCTTTTCCGTTCCATAATTTTTATCATGATTTTATTTAAGTTGAACTAAACCACGATAAGAATTAAACCCTAGTTAAGTTATCTCTTCTGCTAAAAGGATGATGAATTTATTTTTCATGCCATGTGCACTGCCGGCAGGATGGACTCTTAATTATTGACAGCGGTTTCTTTTATGTAGTTACAGCAAATTTTTAATACTCTCTGCATTCTACATGAACATTTGATTTGGTCAGAAGTATATAATATAAAAGATATGAAACAAATCACAGATTAAGTATGCTTATAAAAGGTTGAAACTGAAACGCAGAAATATCTAACTTTGGAAGAAGAAAGAAGACAATTGATCAGTACAACAGTTAGAGTTTTTGGTGTGCAAGCTACGTTTTCTCTTCCTCGCGGAGGACAGTTTGATCCAATGTTTCCTAGGAAACTTACACGAATAAGACTGAAGTCAATATTTATGATCATAATTAATTTGAAAATTACTCTAGCATACTATTAGACTACATAAGCGCAAATCCAATATTCTGCCGCGTAAATCAGATTTGTTGTAGTCATATATCACATGATTACCGATTACCACTATAGTACAGTTGTGGAATTCGATAAAGCACGTCGGGGCAGTGTAGTCGTATTACATCCTCGTCCTACGAACATCTCCTCTCGTACAACTCGTCCAAGTGTTATTGATGCAGCAATGTATCAACACGTGTGGGAGTGGAAGCATCACACACCTTAATCAACTCCACCCTCTCTTGTGTAGGGTTTCTAATGGGCTTGTGCATTAGAGGCCCATTAGCTCCATAAGACAGGCTGCGGATCCAATCTAAATAGCCTTCGAACCCCTTGAGGGCTCCTTTGATTCATAGGATTTGTAAAGGAATTGTGTAGGATTCGGATCCTATGGAAATTTTTCCTATACAAGTTGTTTGATTCATAGGAACAGATCCTATAGGAATTAATCCTATAGGAATCTTGTAGTGTAAATCCTATAGGAAAAAAAAGCATTAGGTCATACCTCATGGAAAAAATTAAACACACTCCATCTTTCCATAGGATTCACATAGGTATGACATCTCACTCCTATAATTTTTCTATTCATATATTTTTCCTATCCTATAAATTAAAGAAGCCCTCAGTGTGTGATCCTATAGGTTCACACGCGAATGTACATGGCACTATTACTTCTATTCGTTCAATAGTTGGTAGCGGCCTCTAGCAAGACATGCCAACTCCTAAACATGCATAAAGATCATATCGGACAAACCATGACAATGCATGCCATTACCATTGCCTCACGACCCAACTTCAAGCTAGCCACTCTTTCTCGATCACGTGATTTAGAATCCCTTTCTAGTTTAACTCTTAACCTAATGTAGCATGGCCATGCATTTTTGGATCCGATCAATCGATGGCCCAGAAATATATCTCATGTGGAGAGGAGAAAATTCCATCTTTATTGGCCATGCCTCACAACATGGTTCAGGACAAACCCGAAAGCGACCTCTATAACTACCCTTCTACAATGTAACATTTGATATCTCCTAATTAGGTCGATTCACATCTTGAGTACATGCGACAATCACAGGTCTAAGCAAAGCGTACACATTGTGTAGAGAGAAACAACAAGCATTGAAGCTATGTCGTGTTGGGTCAGTCCAACTCCATGTTCATAAAATGTGTCCACATCATTGGTTTGACATCTCCATGTCCATGACTTGCCAAACATAATCATAAGACAATCATGTGCTTGTCTAATATTCATGTGTGTCCTTACCTGAACTCCGACTAGTGATAACTTTAGAAAACCATACAAGTAAACATCCACAAACAATTCACGCAGTTGCCAATTAATAAAAGTTGCATGTTATGGATATTTAAGGAATGTTATAATAAATCATGAATATAACAAAATAGTATCATCTCTATGATTACCTATTGGCATATTTCTTATATAAGATTTTTCGCATGAGTTAAACTTTGGATCAGGAGTACCCATATCCATTCATGTATTTTTGTAAAGGTGATGTTAGTACGAAGCTTAACCTGATCATTTTGTTATTTTCTTAGAAACTGGTTTGATCATTGCATTTCAATTGGAAAAGTTGCAGAACAGTTCATGCACAAGTTAAGCCACTCCATCAAAGTAAATATCACGAGAGTATCTTTGCTGAAAGGGCTGCGAAATTAGGTGTGGTTTTTTTGCCTGACTTGATTATGGAGTTTCCAGACAATCTCAAGCTCTCTTTAACAAATCTTTACTTATTTATAATTTACTATAGAAAAATTTAAACGAAAATGATTCTCCTCAAGCTACTGATCGGGGGTATCGATCATAGTTCACCTCTCTCATGCGCTGCCTCCGTTCGGTAGTCTCCCTCACACTACCTCTTCTCAAACTTCTTCCTCCGAGTGGCTCCTCCTCTGATGCCCCTTGCTGCCCCCTTCTCTCTTTTTCACCCCTTCTCCTCCAATGGACCCCCACCCCTCTTCCATCTCTCCCATGATCCTCCACTATATTTGGGATTATATCATTCTAAACGAGGGTGCTTCTTTGTGGATACAAGCTTAGGGAAGAAGGTTAGTTGAGGGGAATGGGCCTGAGTGTCCCCATCGCACTAGTGAGCCAGATTTGTGGCTCGGCAAGCGAAGGGGCGACAATGTCGGTGCCTCCACTGTTGTTGGTAGAGTTTACTGATGTTTAGGAATTCTTGATGTTATCAGCAAGGATTCGACGAGCTGCAAGTGTGCATGGTGTATTGTGAACCTATGTAACGTGTTTGATTAATTATGAGTAATGCTTCAAGGGGATTTTCTCATATTGTAAATATCTTTCTTTGTTTTCTTATGGGTTGGTCACACATATTGTATGCACACCCACAATTGTTTTCCTAAATAAGCATATTTGAATGTTGCGATGAATATGGATGATTTTTTACGAGGCCACGAGGATATTTGTTTCATGTGAGCAACCAAACTGCTGCAAGCAAGAATTTCATGTTGCAATCCAGATCCACAACTTTAACCAAAAAACCATAGTACAAATGTGTCTTAGTTTTATTTCTCCAGGCCCGGAGGTTCGCTGCAACAAAACTTTTAACCCTTAGAAGATGCCAAGCTAACCATTTTCTTATGTTAAAATGATCAGAAAAAGGCTATGTTTTTTGTTAGACTGAATTTCACTCTTTGATCAATAGTCTCATTTGTGCGCAGCGTATCCGACATGGTGCAGGAGCAATATACTCCCTCCGTTCCATGAAAAGTGTCTCAACTTTGTCAAAATTTGGATGTATCTATCTACTAAGTGATGTCTAGATACATCCAAATTTTAGCAAAATTGAGACACTTTTGGTGGTATGGAGGGAGTATGACTACTAGCCTCAATTGTTCGACAAAAACGACACAATTTCATATTAGACTCACACGTCCTAAGCTTGCCGGGATAATGTAATGTACCCATTAAAAGGTCGCACATAGAAGGTACATCATTCGTCTAATGCTTAATTTTAATCTACAATCTAAAATTCTGAACACGGACATGATTTATTGTTTGTAATATTGGGCCTGCAGATACTTGGGGGTGGTACACGCTACATGCATGGCGATGAACAGTACGATACCGTGAACTGATAACCAACTTTAAACGGTCTATGGGCAAGCACCAAAGGACTTATCGTACTTTTTTCTAGTAGTATCAAAGGACTGTACTGCTGCTGCTGCTACTGGTCCATCTGTCGTTTCAAATGTCAAATACTGTCGCCAGCTGCCTATATTTTCCGTCTTTTCAAGTCTCACTTTAGCATAATCAACCAAAATGTACAAAAGGCAGAAATATGTGCCAGCTGCTGTTTGAATCAAAAGAGGCACGAATTTTCTATGATAAAATTGTTCGCTCTTAGTTAAGTTGATTGACGTTCTTAGACTTCTTTCACCAATTTAACTTTTTTTTGTGAATAAGGACCCTAGCATTAAGAGAAATGTCGAACAATACAAAGTACCTCAATAAAAAGAAAAAAAAATACAATGAAATCTTTGAGATGCCCTTCGTCTTCAATCTCTAGACTGCGTTGACAGTGAGCTGTCACTGCCGCTTCTTCCTGAGCCGGCTTGACGTTGTTGGATGCGAACGGGAAGTCGCCGAACGGATCAAGAATACCACATCCGTCCCAGAGACGAGGAAGAAGGAATTATAACCACCGTTGAAACTCCATGACGATCCTCCCAACCAGAAGAGGTCCTTGAGAACCACACCACTCCCACAAGCTTCTCGGTGCCGCCGCCAAGATGAGGCTAAAACCGGGGAGACTTTATTGGAGAAGGCGCCACCGCCACCACCTGAGCGTCGTCCCAGCAAACCTTCACCCTAAAACAAGAAAAACGGAGCCCTCCCGCCGTCAGGGGCCGAGATCCACCCCTCCTCCATGGCCCGAAGGCCACATAATTGGGGCAGATCGGCGGGGCCGGCGAGAGGCGGTTGGGCACCCTAAATGTCTCCTGATGGCCTCTCTCGTAGCGTACATGTTCATGGCAAAACTAATGCCTCACCTAATCCCTCGGTGACACTATTTTAAAATCCGATGCCTAGGTTCGGTGTAAACTAGTATGAAACTGAAATAGTGTTGGTCGGCGCCGAACACCTCCAGCGCCGAAGCACTGTCGGCGCCAAGGTATATCCAAGCCAAACCACTTAAAAATTCTCAGGTGACATTTACTTGGCACCGACCTACACAATTTTAGCTGCACTTTTGTTGGTGGAAGACGCATGGATCATATTCCAAAATAGTTTCGGTCATGGTCAGATTTGTCAAACCGCACAAGCAGATCTATATTAGAACGTTTACACTTTTGTCCTTGTTGTATGTAGTCAGATTTTTTTTTTTTACGTTAGACAAGACTAGAGGATCTGTTCTTCATGCCTAGCTACATGTAAATGAGAGCAGTGGTGTGACATGCATGTGAGTCGTGACAGCACACACGTTATCGTGCGTGTGAGCAATCCATCGATCGAGCTAGCATGTATGGCCCTTAATTAGCACACGGTCGTAGCTAGTAGCTCGCAACATCCAGCGAACTCCAATTAAAACTTAATCTAGTTGGCGAGACACATCAATAAATATATATGGTTAGTGACAGTTAAGTAAGTTATACATTTGTAGTTGCAGCCTCTAGCTGCTAAGTAGTGGTACGAACTGTGCTATATGAGTACTATAGTGATGGGATACGTATATACAGTTTGGATGTCTCTGATTCTGGGTTGACCTTAAAACTCACTTAATTTTTGGTTGATGTCGTCATCAAATTGCATATGGAACTCATGAATAATTGTAAAACATGAGCAATTAGGTAGACATGTACTGTAGAATTTTCATATGCACAGAAGATGATGCAAATTTAGCCATCCTAGAATCGACCTAAAACTAACTTAGTCCTCCCGTTTAATTTTTTTTAAATCATTCGTAGTTAACCTATACCACCAAAAACTGTTGCTTTAGGCTAGTCATAGTGAGGATTGAGTTAGCCTAGTAACATGCATCACGTTTGCTTCGGTATCTCCTCCTCCTTGAAACTTTGGTGAACTGAAACACATGAACAACTATTATCTCTTTGTACCTCTTCGTAACCAGGGGCGCAATGTTACTAGGCTCACGGTTTACTCCAAAAAAAAACAAGGGGCGCAATGATTAAATGTGAATAAAAAGACATAAGTACAAGTACTAGAGTAGCATGTACGGTCCGTTTAAGCCTATATTGTTCAGTAGTCAGACGGACACATAACGGTGTACGTTGAAAACCAAAACATCCGTGGGTAAAATATTTCGTCGGCCACATCGGCAGATAGGAACATTGAGTACACATACTATATCTATACGAGGGTATATAGGGCTTGGTATAGGTTTTTGCGGGCTAAAAAAAGAAGGCACCGGGGAAAACATGAATATGTTACTACCTCCATAGTGGATACTAATTTCTATGTGGTTTTATGCATTGTTATTTAGTATTATGTGTAGAATTATTTTGTCTTGGGATGTGCGATGTCATGGTAACATAGCTAGTTGCCACATTTCTTTTTCTTCATTTATTGTCATATCATATCACCAAAACATCTTGATATGTGATATTACTACCTATGCTATTTCTAATATGAGTAGTGTGTTATGTAGCGCAAACGCAAACGCAGTATGCACGATACTTGGGATGGATGTACTAGAAAGAGTATAGCTGTAGGTGTACTTCGCTGGCCAAATAAATGTATTTAACGGCAATAACGGTATTAACTGTTGCTGTGTACACGCAGACTACGGACGTCGTACACATTGATGCTGCCTAGCTACTCCATGAATGGATGAGCTGTACGATACCAGCTGGATATGATAAGTACATATGTACATGGAGGACAAAGCCTTGGTACTAGAGTTTTGTTGAGATTAGGACATAATCCCCACCAAATCTTAAATTTCTACTTATGCTTTCAACACTTTACTTCTACCAAGTGAACTGGGGAGTGAGGTTTTGTAAAAATTTAAGAGATTGAATGAAGGTAGTGGTTTCATCTCTTCTCTGCTGGGATTATCCCTAGTAATTCCAAAAGAAACCCTCTAGTACCGGTATAACTGTAACAGCGGACGGGAGATACACATACATGTGTGAGATCCTACCTCAAAAGAGTGATAGTGAAAATATATGCCCTAGGTCAGACTATGGTTAAACTGGTAAAGGCTATTGAAGTAGGATAGGATCGAGTATATTGATGTCGAGCGATCTCGTGTGATGTCGATGACGCCAGCACGTCGTCATGCAAGCATGCGCACGAGTGCAATCACTTTACATGATAGGGCTTGGACCAGCACATAGGCAGCCGATGTAGGGAACGGGTACAGACTACAGAGCGAGCTAGCTAGGTATTTTCCTTTATGCTTTACCGCGGGATCCGATTCGCGCCGTACGGCACGTACGTAGACGTCGCCCACATGCCACAGCTGCGTCGACGGCGACCGGCCGGACTGGCGACGCCTGCACTGCATGCACACGACGCGGCGGGGGACCTCCCCGGCCGGCCCCGATCAAGCCCGGTACGTGCACGCTGCACAGAGGCGCCACGGCCATGCACGTGGTGCGCCACGCGCGCTGCGGTCCAGCGCGGCGGCTGCCGCCGTCCGCCGCCGCGAACGGTCCAGAGCTCCGGCAGGCAAGGCCGCCGGCGGCGTCCGTTCCTACAAGCTGCTGCGTGCGCGCGGCCAGACGCGTCTGCGTCGACCGTGTCAAACTATTGCCTGGTAGCAGGACGTGGATATAATTCGGCCGTGTCTGCGTGCGTTGTCCGCGCGCGCGGGCGCTAGCTCGGCGCGTCCTTGTCGCTCGCGTCGGACTGTCGGCCGGCACAGCCTGACGCCAACGGCTAACGTTTTTAACTGAAGACTGCCGTTTGGCCATAAGACTATCGAGCTCTGCCTTTTGGTACCACCAGACACACGTACGGTCTAGGCCTGTGCTCGGGTCCGATCGTGGCTCAATCGCTCAAAATGCCTGCCAGCTTCCATGAAGACTATACGAGGATGATCAGAAATTTCTTTTAAGGAGAAAACGATGAAAAAAGGAAAGTACCTACACTGGGAAGCTTGGGACAACCTGACTGACCCAAAGTGCATGGGTGAAATGGGTTTCCGAGTCTAGACTTCTCAACCAGGTATTATTGGCTCGGTAGGCTGGAGGCTCCTCTAAAAACCAAACTCAAATGTTACCCTAATGAAAACCTTCTAGATATTGTCTTCACAAAAAATTCTTCCCCAATCTGGAATGGAGTGGAACATGGTCCAGAACTCCTAAAAAAGGGGACAATTTGGCGTGTTGAAAATTGCTCAAAAATCTGCATATAGAGGGATAACTGGATCAGCCGTGATTGCCTTCTAAAGACCACAGGTAAAAAGAAAAAGTCCAGATTAAAGTGGGTCAAAAGCTGGTCAATGACACATTCCAACCACATGATGCTGAAGAAATTTTGAAGATTAAAACTCCAAATGAAGATATCATTGCATGGCAATTTGAGAAAAATGGCATATTCACCGTTAAAAGTGCTTACCGTCTAGCCACAATGCTGAAAAGAGAAGATGCCATTGCAGGGATTAATGCACCAAATGGAGAAAGAAAACTATGGCGGAACATTTGGAAGGCCCCGGCCCCAAATAAAGTTCGTTTCTTCAATTGGCAGCTTGCAAATGATAACCTGCCGATGGAAAGAAATAAATGGAGAAGAAACCTGAAGGTTCACAATACATGCAAGATTTGTGGCAACGGGGTGGATGACAGCTTCCATGCGGTCATTGAATGTACAAAGGCTAGAGCTCTAAGATGTGAGATGAGAAAACAATGGGAATTGCCCAGGGAAGAAGATATGATTAAAACAGGTGAGGACTGGCTGTTGGTTCTGTTGGACAAGAAAAAAAAAGAAATACACCAGGCTATCATGATGTTGCTGTGGAGATGTTGGCACCTAAGGAACGATATTATACATGACAAAGGGAAGTCCTCCATTAAACATTCAGTACATTTCTTCCTGAATTATGCAAATTCTTTATATGCTAACCTATATTTTACCTCAAAAAACACACCATTAGATCCAAAAGGGAAGAAACTAATGGGGAACCACCAATCAGAAACCAGCAAGGAAACAAAGAAAAAGAAGACTGGCCTTCAATGTTGATGGCTCTTACGTCGCTGAAACTGGACAGGCTTCGATTGGAGTCATAATTATTTTCAAAATTGTTGTGATGTCCAGGAGTCTGCTGCCAGAGAGGAAGCTCGTCTATCTGCCCAATGGTGCGATAAGCCTGTGATTTTCGAGTCCGACAATAATACTATTACACAGGCTATCCAAAGCAAAGAACAACATTTGTCTCAACTCAAAAGTCTTCTACATGATTTCAATATGTATGCATCAAACCTGATACAACGGAGTTGTGTGCATGCAAAAAAGAAATCAAAACAACGTAGCACATGCAATAGCTAGATATGCTATGTCTCCTGATTTAGATTACTGCTGGAACGGAAACTTTCCAGATTGTGTGGAAGAGGCCTTGGCTACTAATTGTAAACGTACTGTCCTCCATGATGAATGAATGAAATTGTTTGGCCCTAAAAAAATTGGGTCCAAGGGCATCTTCGACAACGCCACGTAAACGAACTGCAACTGTCTTTTTTTCCACCAAACTCTAGCCCACGGCCTGACGGAAAACGGACATATTTGTTCGGCAATCTATTATAAGTCTAAACTTAGAGTGGATATGCTTCAGCGCAAATAGCGCCCGCATCCGGGCACATCCCCTTCTGCCCCCTTCTACCTCAGGGCTACCTCGCTAGTGGCACTTAAGTCTCTTCCTCTCCCGCCACTAACAACCGAAGTTTGTCGGTGCCAAGTCCTAGCCAACGATGGAGGACCCCCGCCGACACCATGGACCTCACCCATCTTGTGCCCCCCACCCCCCCGCGCCGCCCTAGCAGATTATTGTCCCCCGCTGCTACCGCCACTAGACGCAAGACCAAGAACAAGGTCGCGAAAAAAGAGCAGACGCCGGCAGAGCGGGTGGAGTAAACCAAGAAGCTCGATGCCCGACGAATCAACGCGAGGGCAAAGAAGGCACATCTAGTAGCCAACGCCGCAGCAAATGCCACTGCTGATTTGGCCATGGCCCTTCAGGCAAACACCAATGACACCCAGCTCTACACCTATACATCCGCCACAGAGGCAGTCCTCATAATGAAGCAGGAGGCGCTCGGACAGCTCTAGGCCGCCGGTGGCAACTCTTTGACAAGCTCAGGGATTTCCCATGCCGAAAAGCCACCTCTACAGTGTCGTCCACCCCATTTGTAGCTGGCTACGACATGCCTCGTCCAACATGGACATGCACCACTCACCCGACTCGGTGGGTCGCAATCATCGTTGCCAGAGATCCATTTCTTCCATGGCGGCCCCACAACGCCTAGCCTTGACCTCAACCGCACTCCTATGCCCAACGAATCAAGCCTGGCACCTAGAAAGAGGCCACATGCGATCCCGCCAGCGAACATGGCCGCGCCACGCTTCCTATTCGATGAAATGCACGCTGAGTGACCAAGTATGGCCACAACCATATAATTACTCTTCAATTTGCATTGGAGACTAGGCTTGTGATGGCCAATTATATGTAGACCTACTCTTTGGCGGAGACTACGCTGGTCGATGAAGTCTTCATCCCGATCCGATGAAGCTTTGCTTTCGCTGTAGAAGGAGACTCCATCGATGACGTCAGCAAGATCTCCCTAGCTTGATGCATCGTGGATTGTTTCATTGTCGACGATCGGGTGGTTGACCTTGCTCGACGAGCCGATGGATGAGCTTGACCTTGGCGATGCTGCAACATGCACCGACAGACCCGACAAAGTCGAGCCCGACAGGCGAGAAGATCCTCTCGACCCGACGCGGAAGTTTAGGCTTCCGATCGTCAGATCCATCCCCTGGTCCAGAGTTTCGAAGACCAAAAGCAGGGCGGGCGGGTGTGGAAGAAAATTTATGGAACCGAACCAGATTTCCCCGTCGCCGATTGTCGAGTTGTTGCTTGGTGGAACCGAAAAAATCACCGACTCCATGACTCCAGTGCCCAAGATTCCCACAGACGACGGCAATTGACGAGGGGTCACCTCGACAATGTCCATGGATATGGACTTAGGGTTCAGGGAAAAGTGGTGCGTTGGTGGTTTCGTCGATTGGTCAGACAAACAAAGCTTATCCAACAGATTGATTATGAGGCTAAAGCACCGTAAACTAGAACAAGCTAGGGTTTACAACAAAGATTCGATGATCTCCCGCTGGCTCCTCCTAGCCTTTATATAAGAGGCTAGGTCTCAGAGTCCAGTTCGGGTCGGTTTACATACGTGACTTGCCTAACTATAACTATGTCGACTTCGTAGTGGGCATGTCCTTATTCGACAAACTTCATCTTGCGGGCTTCGGCTTCCATCATCATGGGCTTCTTTGCAATACGCACCAAGGTGACACAAACATTAAGCCCAATTAGGCATACCCATGTTAGCCGAGGAAGATGATGCCTACATGCACGGGACGATAATTGGCGTCTTCATCCCGGACGATGACCTTGGGACCGAGCAAGAGACCCAAGTCCAAGGTTACGACATCGACTGGGAGCCATTGTTTGGGAAATATGCCAAAGGAAAGAAGGAGAGCCAAAGGACTTCTACTTGAAGAAAAAATAGAGCCAAAGGGCCGCGGGCTACAATCGCAAGGAGGACCATTGGCTTTTTCGGTCTTGTATAGAAATTAGCCAAGATCCAATTTTCTGTGCTGACCAAAAAGGAAAATCATATTGGAGGAAGATCACCCAAGATTTCCATGAGCGAAGGCTAGCTACATGCTCCCTTCCAAATTCATAGTGACTCCAAATTACAATCCAAAATAGATGGAGCTACATCCAACAAGACACCAACAAGTTTTGCGCGGTGATCAATCACATCTTTCCGTCCCCATCAGTGTCCTCGACGCCACTGATTTGGTAAGGCCAAGGCCATTTTAAATATGTAAATGTACATTAGTTTGCATTTAGCTCATCTAAACGCGTTTGTATATATTTAGGTCCCCCAAGCTTTGGAGTACTTTAAGGTCATTCATAAAAGGTCCTACATGATGGCCCATTATTCGAGGGACCTAAAGGAACGACCCAAGTGGACCTGAGGCCTAAAAAAGAGCCTCAAGAATGGCAGGAGCGCCGCTTTAGCGGTCATTGATGTCGAAGAGGAAGGTCCAACCAATGGTGCCTTTCCATCTTGACCAAGGGGCTTGTTGAGGTTATGTAGAATATTGTATCCCACAACAGAGTCTTGGATTAGCAAGCCCAGGTGGCCCATTTGGGTGGATAAGACGTAGGTCTAGCAGGGCAGCCTAGTTACTAGAAGATGGAGGCTCAACAGACTAAGGACGCCCACACTAGATTCCAGAAGGTTCAGGAAAACAGAGACTTGAAGTACAAGACACGACATACTTGTCGACAAAGACTAGAACTCCATAGCTGGCTAGGTCCTTACCTCCATCAAACCCTAGGTTTTGGCGTCTTTATAAGCCAGCCAGGTAATAACCTTTACGACAACACAGAACACTTGTAACCCATCATACTGAATTTCTACCATGATGTAGAGATCCTCCATCAAGGGGACGTGAACCTAGGTAACTCGCCAACCCACACTGGCCCGAACATCCCGCCATCTAGTTCCACTACTAACCCTAGCCTTGAGGACCCCCTCATGGAACTATCGTTGACAAGGCAACGACATTTGGTACCCATTGTGGGGCTAGCGACGTATGGAGTGGAGATTCAGGCGGAAGCTCTTGGAGGCATCGGTGATTCCATGGTAATTGGACAAATCGCCTGCTTCAGTGACAATCCGTTCATCACGGCGGAATCCTACTTGCCAGCCGCTGGCCACATCGCCGCCTACAAGATCCATCCAATCGGTGGCATAGCATCTTCGCTGGTTTCACCTCGGTGCAGGCGGCACTTGATGCTCTACTCCCCATCCAAACCACCCCAGATGCGGACACCGCAATGGAGATCAGATCTAGATCTACCCTCTCAGTTGATGCAACTGAGTTCCAGATTGGATAGATATATGTGGACCATTTAAACTGATAGCCTTTTCTTACGAAGTTATTTAGTCGAACACTTTCAAGTAAGGCACTAGCTTGGTATAAGACTTTATCCATTGAATTTGAAGACACCTGGAAGAATCTATCACAAACTTTCTTGTCTCATTATTACCCTATGAGTAAAACAACTCGAGCAAGACACACTATGCTTATTTTAAGAATATACCAGGTGAAAGTCTTTTAAGATACCATGTTAGATGTAAATAACTACTTAAGTAAATGTCCCCTTCACGATTTACCTAAATGGTATGTTTTCTATGGAGGGCTAAGAGAAGCAAATAAAATTGAAATAGATATGGCATGTTGATGATCTTTTCTAGAATTTATTATTACAGGCATGTAACTTTTAGAAACAATGCATCAAACTAGGGAAGCTTGGTCTTCTTATCTTGGAGATAAATGAGGAATTAAAATTAAACACTATTGCATTAAAGCTTTTGTAGCAATAGGATAAGTAGATGAACTAGCTCAGAAACATCATTGTAGATAGAAATATTGTCTTCCATGTCTTAAAAGCTGTTGCAGAACAAATTTAAGGCCCTAATAAAGGATGGTTTGGGTATGGTAAACCCGCTGAAATACCTCCGAAGCGAAAGGTGGAATATCCTTATACTGACGCTCCTCTGGTCTAGCAAAGGAGAGACGTCCTTACGAGTAGCCTCCTCCCTTCCACATGACCAAAAGAATGCATGATCTAGCACATGAAGCCCAACAACACACAAAACACGTTGAAGAGGAGAAACTCGCTTCTAAGATCATTGAAGAAATACACAAGGAACCCAAAATCATCGAAGAGGTAAAAAGTCTTGAGGAACGCATGTTCCCAAATTGCAAAATAGTGAAAATGGAAGAGGACACTTCCAAACTTATTTAGGGTAAGGCCAAAAGTAAGGAGTTCGGTAAGTCCTTACTACCATGTTCAGTCGGAGGAGTTTCTTATTATGGTTTGTGTGATCTAAGATCTTCTATAAATATTATATGTAATACATTGTTTCATGAAATTCTAGAAGATATATCACCATCTGTTATTGGATGAACTGATATTACTATTCAAATGGAGGTTAGAAATCTTAGTGTACCTTTGAGAGTAGTTAAGAAGGTTTTCTTGAATGTTGGTAGATACATTTTTTCCATTGAGCTTGTTGTTATTGATATGCCACACGATCCTCGTCGTCCTATTATCTTTGGAAGAACATTTCTGAATTATGTAAATGCAAAAATTGATTGCAAAGAGAAGAGCAAGTGAAAATCCACTTATCCAATTTTAGAGAGCAGCCTTATTACAGGGACCTTGAAGAAGGCACAACCATAGTTGATTTGGCTGATGTATTTTATGGTATTCCAATTGATGATACACAAGGAAGAATAGACAATGAAGATGGGGAAATGCACTTTGGCTCATAGGAGCATATGCTCCCATTATGTGAATCCACATTTCAAAGTGTCAAAAAATTCTAAACTAAATTTTTACATGTACATCTAGACATTTTATATTGGTACACAAGTTTTCAAAAAAAACTAAAAATAATTGTGGCTCCTGTAAAAAAGACAAGTTTTGATGCTATAACACGACTACATACAGGATATTTTTTTGTCTTTTTTGTACACGCCATATAAAATGTTGTTTCTCCACGAAAATTTGTGCACTAACATAGAATGTCAAGATGTACACCAACAAATTTATATCAGAATTTTTTAACATTTTTAAAATTGTTTTTTAATTATTTTATATAATGAGAGCATTTGCTCCTATGAGCCAAATTGCCACCTCCATGAAGATGGTTTTACTGAAGATCCGGAGAACGGAGAACTTAATGAGTATCTTGACTCAATACCTATTATGGAGCCTCTTATGAGTGAAGAATATGAAGAACCAAAAAGGAAGGGAGATGAAGAACTTCCTCCACAACTAAAACCATTACCAGAGGGATTAAGGTACGAATATTTAGATGATTCAAATAAATATCCAATTATTATTAGTACTGACCTTTCAGAAGAAGATAAAATCAAAATTATGGCGATCTTGAGAAAGCACACATCAAGTCATTTGGGTATTCTCTAGCCGATCTTAAGGGAATAGGACCAACTTTAGCCACTCATTGAATATTCCTAGAAGATGTAGCCAAATAGGTTGAGGATTTCCAAAGGAAGTTAAAACCTCAAATGAAGGAAGAGGTAACAAAAGAGGTTATACGCTTACTTGATGCCTACATTATTTTCCTTGTTAAAGAATGTGATTGGGTTAGTTCAATGCATTGCGTAACTAAGAAAGGCAGATTCGTTGTGAAACCAAATTAAAAGCAAGAAATGATTCCTGTTAGACCAATTGTAGGATACAGAATGTGTATTGACTTTATAAAATTGAATAAGGAAACTAGGAAGGACCATTATCCTCTATAGATATGACGTTAGAAATATTTGCAAATCATTCTTATTTTTATTATTTGGATGACTACTATGAGTTTTCTCAAATAATAGTTCATTCTAATGATCAACTTAAGACTACTTTTACTTGTCTTTTCAGATTATATGCTTATCGTCGTATGTCTTTTGGGGTATGTAACGCCCAACCACTTATCAAAGATGCATAACTTCTATCTTTGCTGACTTTATAGAGGATGCCGTGGAAGTATTCATGAACGATTTCTTCGTCTATGGAACCTCCTTTAATAATTGTCTTAACAATCTTCATAAGATTTTGCAGAAATGTGAAGATACTAACCTTGTTTTAAGCTGGGAGAAATACCACTTCATGGTGAGAGAAGGCATAGTTCTTGGACACGAAGTATCAAGAAAAGGCATAAAAGTTGATAGGGATAAAATAGAAGCCATTGAATGATTACCACCGCCTCACGATGTGAAGGGCATAAAAAGTTTCCTCGTTCATGCGGGTTTCTATGGAATGAGACAACTAAGGAACTTCATTTCAAAACTACTAGACATGCCATGGATTGTTCAACTAATTATCTTGAGCACACAGGTAAGTACACATGGTAGACCTAGATTCCGGTTGTGTCCAATGCAGCATACCTTCTTTGGGAAAGAGCACAGGGGAAAAGTGGAAGGATCAGTGAGACCTCCTCCAAAGATATATATGTTTTTTTACAAAGTCACAAAGAAGAAAAAAAATGAAGAAAGGCGAAGGGACAGAAAGATGACAAGTCCAATCAGCCTTACATTGCGTCGCACTATGCAGTGTTTATGCAGTGTACCACTTCTACAACGTACCTAGCTAGTGAGAATCTAGTTCATCACTCTATGTCTGTATAACAGTTATCTCCTGCAATAGTTTCTACTAGAAGATACTAGGTGAAATCACATCGTAACTAAGTTTGCTAGGTAGTGCTGAGCTCATATCTGAATTACTGTGACAACAGGACAAACCCACAGTCAAATTAAGGCACATATATGCATATGACTCTGGTCGTGTATCAATCAACGGGACCATAGATATAACTAACCAGCTCGACATATTACATCAGAAAGGAGAGGAATGTGTGTGTAAAGCACCCAGTGCATGCATGCAGGCACTACCTTAGCTACTTTTTTGCTCAGTGGAGCTCGATATGTTCTCCTGTTCAATCACTGCCTAGCATCCAGGCTGAAGAAAGGTGGTTAATTAGCTAGCTCCATGAGAATTATGCCATGCATGAAAAGTTGCTGTCTTGAAAAAAGGAAAGAGATTTGGATAACTGTAAAGCCATACCGACGGTTCGACATGGAAATTCAGGTGTGGCACAGACTTTTCCTCGATGTAACAATAGAATTTCTTAAGTTTTCAACTTCATTTTGGAAACAATAGAGACAACATAAGTAGTAGCATGGCAAGCAGAGTTTGTTAAAGAAAGTGGAACATAAAAATTGCTGTAGCAGCACCAACAAAAACTTTAACAACAGAAAGAGCACTAGAGTCCTGCTGGTGACGTTCTTGAGAATTCAGTAATTTGTCATGATTCTTTGACTGCTTTCTTGGCATGATAACCTAGATATCTGCACTTGTACTTACTAAGCTGCTATAGATGATAAGAATGCAGTTTAATGGGCGATGGTCTTTGCAATATCTGATGGCCTACAGTATCTCATCAGGCCAAAGACAAGTCCTCTTTTGCAAGCCCATAAAGAAAGATTTAAGGCCATGCATGGATGCAATGCTGCACAACAATGCAAATGGTCCTGCTATAATAGTGCTGTCCATGTATATGCCCTTGAATGGATCGATGGACGGCAAGGCAAGGCAAGTAGCGTGCAAAACAAAGAAGAATTCCATGCTCTGCTGGCCCTACTTCCCCTCTCCAACATTGACGCGCACAACTTGCTACGCATAGGCCCATGCATGGCGTTGTGGTGGGACGAGGTTATTCATTATCACATGTGCGTTTAAACTGTAAAAATCAACACGACGTTCGTTCAGATAAGTAGCGTGCCCCCTTGAGTCGATTTTTTTTGAGATAATAACTGATAGAATTCATTGGTGAAACCGATTACAAACGACTCCAAAAATAAAGGAAAATACAATATGATCACAGAACTTTGCAAGAATGACCTCACACCATACTTTCAGACCACAATCAAGCCTATCGTCCTCGTCGTCACCAAAAAAAATACAGAGACCGGAGCCAGAGGCAGCGCATCTTCCAACTCCATCGAATCACCGTTGTCACCGTCGCGTCGCCACACTGGGCTTTGAACACTGAAGGAGTGCCCACCCCGGAGGGTGAGAGCTAATAATCTTTTCCAAACCATCGGGCATGCAGGAGATGGGGAAGAGCCAGCAGTACCTCCAGACGAAGATCCCCGAGCAGTAGACCCAAGCCACCAGTAGAACGCTCGACCATCTGGCAGGTTCAGGCGTCGACACGTCAAGCCGCCTCCCCACCCCTCACCACCAAGGCCGTCCGGAGGGAGCTGCAAGACACTGCAGCCGCAGACCACCAGAAGAGCACACACAACCCTAAAAAGGAGGACGGTGGTGTCATCCTCTTCCTCTCCCTCGCCACCACGGCCGTCCAAGGGGAAGACAACAGCAACAACACTCCTCCGACTCCCAAACAGACTCCACAAACCCCGCGGCGCGGTCGAAGATCGATCGCACCCGGGGAGAACACCCTCCCCAGATCCACAGATATGTGAGGATACCTGGCCAGCAGCTCACCGGCGCCGCCACAAGTGGCCTTGCCGAGATGGGGGTCGAGCTCCAGCCCTCTTATTCCGACGCGACGCCGCCTCCAACATCACGACGACGTCTCCCGAGAACCTAGACGAAAACCAGGCCGAGCCGCTGCCCGGCGCAGCCGGAGAGGGTCCCCCGCCGCCGCCACGCCACCGGGGCTTTGCCCGACGGCGGTGGCTGGAGGAGGAGGGTGTTGGGGTTAGGGTTGGGGGAGGCGGCGGGGTTGGTCTTTGCCCCCTTGTGAGTCGATGATGGTAGACGCTATGTGCATCTATTTTGTACTTCCCCCATTTCATATTAGTTGTCGCTAATTTGAGTATATATATATCTAGACGTATTTTATGTAGATACCTCCAAACCCGTGACGAGTACTAATATAGAATGGAGGGAGAACCATGCAAAATTGACGGCCCTTACGGATAGGACATTTCTTCCCCTTTGTTTGCCGTGCTCACCATTGCACTAATCCTGAACTTTCCAGCACATGTACTCATATGCTTTGCAGAAAACCCCGTGCCCATCCATGAGAATCTTGGACAGTTGCGTCGCTTGCTAATGGCCAATTAGTCACCATCGTCGTCATCAAAGAAATCCAATTAGCATCGGACAAGAAAGGTACCAGAGCTGACGAGACAGGGTTAATTCCCATCCAGAGCTCTTCTTTGGGCAGAATTAAACTAACCAAACCAGCAGTAAAATTGTACTAGCAGAAAGTACTCTTGTCGCTGCCATTAGTGTCACGTGATCAAGTTAGTAGTTCCTTTCTGCTCGTAATATCAGTGTCGATGCGTGACAGCCTTGCCTCAGAAAATTAATCAAGTTTCTGCCAACAATAATGCTGATGAGACGAGAGCGTCAGCATTAGCACTCGCATTAGCATGCGGTGCACCTAGAGCTAGAAAGGCCCACGGCATCACTCGCACGGCGCCAAGCTTGAATCGGTCGATTGGACGTCTCCATATCAGGACCTATAGATATTCCTATTGAATCAAAAGCGGTCCATAAAACTCGCAACAATTCAAGATGATGAACAGGAAAAAGGAGGTCGCACAATAATTCTACGGTAAGAAAAATCGATAAGATTGTATATATGCACCATTCCATGCAGACGCTAGAGGTGAACACTTGAGAGAAAGGCTAGAGACTGAAGTGGAGAGGAGCTAGCTAGCAGTGAGTACACATGTGAATTGCTAGCAATAGTACTTAAGAGTTGATGCTGCATCCATGGAACAAGCATGCATAGCATATCATGTCAACATGGACCTGACCTGCTTAATGGCTGTCTGGACGGATGGACAGAGATAAGAGGGGTGTGAGGTGTCGGCAGGAGGGGAAAGGGACAGGTCAAGTCGTCCCAGCATCGCCAATTATTAGCACTATTAAACAACGCCATTCCCCACTAATCACACAAATCTGGCTATCGTCCTTGCAAAAGTTGGGATGCTTTACATCAGATCATTTTAGATTGGGTTACTGACCTTCCTTGCCTTGTGGTGAGGACAAGCTACGGCATATATAAAAGTTAATTTCGATCTACATCTGGGACAGCAAAGTTGGAAGTGTCAAAAGTTTATTGGTAACAACGTTGAATTTGGCATCATTTGCACTAGTCTAGGTTTTATTAAGAAAAATAATACAACTCCTTTTTTTTTACATGAGAACAATAATGGAACTGTGGAAGATAACGTGAGGATGAGCAAACAATGTGGCCCTCGAGAAATAAAAGAAACGGCGGGCCAACTAACAATGGGCTGACTCGTTATGTTCTGTAGCAAAGGTGGGCTCATAAGTTTTCATAGGGGAGTTGAGTCTTGTCGAAATAAGCTTATTTCCAAAGGCCCCTTAGATCTGTCTACGAGAGGGCTATTACAGCCCACGCCGCCGGCCTAAGAAAGAGCATAAAATGCACCTCCCCAATTGCCTAAAAAAAAAATGCAGTTCTAGAATCGGATTTAACTAAAAAGAATTAAAATTCCCATCGTGGCTAAGTCCCAAGGGTCTGGCGCTTTCAGTGCGGTCTGTAGAGATGAGCAGGGAAGGTTCTCCATTTCTTCAAACACAACCCCGTGCCACCGACAAACGTTTGACTTTGACTGTGTTTTTTTTTTGGCTATGAAGATTCTACTTATACCCAATGATGGAACATTTTGAAAATATGTTCAACGGGGATGGTAGTCTCCTCCATCAGGGTCAATGGAATATCTTGCCCTGTTACCCTTGAAGCTATGGCTTGCGCAGAGGCAATGTCGCTGGCGGCTGATCTACATGCTAATAAAATTCAGATTGCTTGTCAGTAGTCAAGGAACTGCAGAGCAAACAAAGTGGCGGCCTCATTGCATTGTGATAAAGGAGGTCTTATCTCGTCGGAGTTCTTTTCAGGATGTTTTTTACATCCACGAACGGCGCGAAGCTAATGGTGAAGCACATCGTCTTGCACGATCAAGGACTACTTTAGATGTTGGCAGACATGTGTGGCTTGTAAACCCCCTGATGGGATGGGAATTCATGTAACTTTTGTTTTAAGTGATCAATAAAAGCTTCGTCCGTTCCTCTAAAAAAAACTAAAAATAATTTTAAAAAAAAGTCTCTTGTTGGTCCCAGCTAGCGTACCATCAACCTCCGACCCTGCCTTTGCCTTCACTTCCCACCCAAGGCCCAACCTTGGACACCCTAGTAATAATACACAAGCAAACAGAGCTTGGCTCTGGTGGTTAGGTCCCTTGTGGTGGAACCAACCCACCCAGGTTCAAGTCCTAGACTTGACATGGGTGCTTGCATTTACCTGGATTTATTCCAGGATTTAACCGGCGCTATGCTTTCAGTGGTAGGTGACGTGCCCGTCAACAGCGAGGCGCCAGTGGTGACTTCGTCAACCTCAAGATATGTCGGCTCAGTCCCTCGGAGGTGCTCATAGGGGTAGGGTGTGTGATGCGTGCAGTTAACACACGTCCGTTGGGAACCCCAAGAGGAAGGTGTGATGCGTACAGTAGCAAGTTTTCCCTCAGTAAGAAACCAAGGTTTATCGAACCAGTAGGAGCCAAGAAGCACGTTGAAGGTTGATGGCGGTGAAGTGTAGTGCGGCGCAACACCAGGGATTCCGACGCCAACGTGGAACCTGCACAACACAATCAAAGTACTTTGCCCCAACGTAACAGTGAGGTTGTCAATCTCACCGGCTTGCTGTAACAAAGGATTAGATGTATAGTGTGGAAGATGATGTTTGTTTGCCAAGAACAGTAAAGAACAATTGCAGTAGATTGTATTTCAGATGTAAAGAATGGACCGGGGTCCACAGTTCACTAGTGGTGTCTCTCCCATAAGATAAATAGCATGTTGGGTGAACAAATTACAGTTGGGCAATTGACAAATAAAGAAGGCATAATAATGCACATACATATATCATGATGAGTGCTATAAGATTTAATCAGGGCATTACGACAAAGTACATAGACCGCTATCCAGCATGCATCTATGCCTAAATAGTCCACTTTCAGGTTATCATCCGAACCCCTTCCGGTATTAAGTTGCAAGCAACAGACAATTGCATTAAGTATGGTGCGTAATGTAATCAACACAAATATCCTTAGACAAAGCATCGATGTTTTATCCTAGTGGCAATAAAGACATCCACAACCTTAGAACTTTCACATCGTCCTGCATTCAATGGAGGCATGAACCCACTATCGAGCATAAATACTCCCTCTTGGAGTTACAAGTATCAACTTGGCCAGAGCCTCTACTAGCAACGGAGAGCATGCAAGAACATAAACACCATATATGATAGATTGATAATCAACTTGACATAGTATTCAATATTCATCGGATCCCAACAAACACAACATGTAGCATTACAAATAGATGATCTTGATCATGATAGGCAGCTCACAAGATCTAACATGATAGCACAATGAGGAGAAGACAACCATCTAGCTACTGCTATGGACCCATAGTCCAGGGGTGAACTACTCACACATCGATCCGGAGGCGATCATGGCGATGAAGAGCCCTCCGGGAGATGATTCCCCTCTCCGGCAGGGTGCCGGAGGCGATCTCCTGAATCCCCTGAGATGGGATTGGCGGCGGCGGCGTCTCTGGAAGGTTTTCCGTATCGTGGCTCTCGGTACTGGGGGTTTCGCGACGAAGGCTTTAAGTAGGCGGAAGGGTAGGTTTAGGGGCGACACGAGGGCCCCACACAACAGGGCAGCGTGGGCCCAGCCCTGGCCGCGCGGCCCTGGTGTGGCGGCGCCTCGTCGCCCCACTTCGTAATTCTTTCGGTCTTCTGGAAGCTTCGTGGAAAAATAAGACCCTGGGCGTTGATTTCGTCTAATTCCGAGAATATTTCCTTTGTAGGATTTCTGAAACCAAAAACCGCAGAAACAAAGAATCGTTCTTCGGCATCTCGTCAATAGGTTAGTGCCGGAAAATGCATAACAATGACATAAAGTGTGTATAAAACATGTGAGTATCATCATAAAAGTAGCATGGAACATAAGAAATTATAGATACGTTTGAGACGTATCAAGCATCCCCAAACTTAGTTCCTACTCGCCCTCGAGTAGGTAAACGATAACAAGGATAATTTCTGAAGTGACATGTGATACGTCTCCGACGTATCGATAATTTCTTATGTTCCATGCCACATTATTGATGATATCTACATGTTTTATGCACACTTTATGTCATATTCGTGCATTTTCTGGAACTAACCTATTAACAAGATGCCGAAGAGCCGCTTGTCGTTTTGCTGTTTTTGGTTTCGTAAAATCCTAGTAACGAAATATTCTCGGAATTGGACGAAATCAACGCCCAGGGTCCTATTTTGCCACGAAGCTTCCAGAAGACCGAAGAGGAGACGAAGTGGGGCCACGAGGCGGCCAAACCCTAGGGCGGCGCGGCCTGGCCCTTGGCCGCGCCGACCTATGGTGTGGGGCCCTCGTGTGGCCCCCTGACCTGCCCTTCCGCCTACTTAAAGCCTCCATCGCGAAACCCCCAGTACCGAGAGCCACGATACGGAAAACCTTACTGAGACGCCGCCGCCGCCAATCCCATCTCGGGGGATTCAGGAGATCGCCTCCGGCACCCTGCCGGAGAGGGGAATCATCTCCCGAAGGACTCTACGCCGCCATGGTCGCCTCCGGAGTGATGTGTGAGTAGTCTACCCCTGGACTATGGGTCCATAGCAGTAGCTAGATGGTTGTCTTCTCCTCATTGTGCTTAATTGTCGGGTCTTGTGAGCTGCCTAACATGATCAAGATCATCTATCTGTAATTCTATATGTTGCGTTTGTTGGGATCCGATGAATAGAGAATACTTGTTATGTTGATTATCAAAGTCATGTCTATGTGTTGTTTATGATCTTGCATGCTCTCCGTTATTAGTAGATGCTCTGGCCAAGTTGATGCTAGTAACTCCAAGAGGGAGTATTTATGCTCGATAGTGGGTTCTTGTCTCCGTGAATCTGGAGGGGTGACAAGAACCTCTAAGGTTATGGATGTGCTGTTGCCACTAGGGATAAAACATTGGTGCTATGTTCAAGGATGTAGTCACTGATTACATTACGCGCAATACTTAATGCAATTGTCTGTTGTTAGCAACTTAATACTGGAGGGGGTTCGGATGATAACCTGAAGGTGGACTTTTTAGGCATAGATGCATGCTGGATAGCGGTCTATGTACTTTGTCGTAATGCCCAATTAAATCTCACAATACTCATCATAATATGTATGTGCATGGTCATGCCCTCTCTATTTGTCAATTGTCCAACTGTAATTTGTTCACCCAACATGCTGTTTATCTTATGGGAGAGACACCTCTAGTGAACTGTGGACCCCGGTCCAATTCTCTATACTGAAATACACCCATCGTAATACTGTTTTACTGTTTTCTGCAAACAATCATCATCCACACTATACATCTAATCCTTTGTTACAGCAAGCCGGTGAGATTGACAACCTCACTGTTTCGTTGGGGCAAAGTACTTGGTTTGTGTTGTGCAGGTTCCACATTGGCGCCGGAATCTCTGGTGTTGCGCCGCACTACATCTCGCCGCCATCAACCTTCAACGTGCTTCTTGGCTCCTACTGGTTCGATAAACCTTGGTTTCATACTGAGGGAAAACTTGCCGCTGTACGCATCACACCTTCCTCTTGGGGTTCCCAACGGACGCGTGCTGTACGCGTATCAAGCTCTTTTTCTGGCGCCGTTGCCGGGGAGATCAAGACACGCTGCAAGGGGAGTCTCCACTTCCCAATCTCTTTACTTTGTTTTTTGTCTTGCTTAGTTTTACTTACTACTTTGTTTGCTGCACTAAATCAAAATACAAAAAAAATTAGTTGCTAGTTTTACTTTATTTGCTATCTTGTTTACTATATCAAAAACACAAAAAAAATTAGTTACTCGCATTTACTTTATCTAGTTTGCTTTATTTACTACTGCTAAAATGGCCACTCCTGAAAATACTAAGTTGTGTGACTTCACAACCACAAATAATAATGATTTCTTATGCACACCTATTGCTCCACCTGCTACTACAGCAAAATTCTTTGAAATTAAACCTGCTTTACTGAATCTTGTTATGCGAGAGCAATTTTCTGGTGTTAGTTCTGATGATGTCTTTGCCCATCTTAATAATTTTGTTGAATTATGTGAAATGCAAAAATATAAAGATGTAGATGGTGATATTATTAAATTGAAATTGTTTCCTTTCTCATTAAGAGGAAGAGCTAAAGATTGGTTGCTATCTCTGCCTAAGAATAGTATTGATTCATGGACTAAATGCAAGGATGCTTTTATTGGTAGATATTATCCCCCTGCTAAAATTATATCTTTGAGGAGTAGCATAATGAATTTTAAACAATTAGATACTGAACATGTTGCACAAGCATGGGAAAGAATGAAATCTTTGGTTAAAAATTGCCCAACCCATGGACTGACTACTTGGATGATCATCCAAACCTTTTATGCAGGACTGAATTTTTCTTCGCGGAACCTATTGGATTCAGCTGCTGGAGGTACCTTTATGTCCATCACTCTTGGTGAAGCAACAAAGCTTCTTGATAATATGATGATCAACTACTCTGAATGGCACACAGAAAGAGCTCCACAAGGTAAGAAGGTAAATTCTGTCGAAGAAACCTCTTCCTTGAGTGATAAGATTGATGCTATTATGTCTATGCTTGTGAATGATAGGACTAATATTGATCCTAATAATGTTCCGTTAGCCTCATTGGTTGCTCAAAATTCTAGGCCATATCCTGCTAATGGTAACTCTTATGGTAGATATGTTTCACCTAATGAGGAAAAGATGTTAGAAATTGAAAGATCTACCAAGAGCTTTATGCAATCACAATATGAGCAAAATAAATTGTTTACTAAAACTATGAATGAACAATCTACCTTGTTGAATAATATAGGAAATCAACTTGAAAATCTGAATATGGAGATTTCTGGGTTGCAAACTAAACTTGCAAATGCTGAAAACCGAATCTCATACATGTCTGCATCACAATCTTCTTTAATTAATAAAATGGCTGCTAAACCTGAGGATATTGAAAATAAAATTGTTACTACAGCAAATGCCATCCAATTTAGAATTAATGAGAATATAAGATTGATGGCTGAATTGCGTGCTAGGTGGGATAGAGAAGAAAATGAAAAACTAGCTAAAGAGAAGAATGTAGCTAAAGTTTGGACTATTACCACCACTAGTAATGCTAATGCTACACATGTTGCTGCACCTCCTACTATTAATAATAAAAGAATTGGTGTTAGCAATGTTTCCACTTCTAATGCAAAGCGAGAAACTCGCTGAAATTGCTAAAACTCATTAAATCGCTCGTGATAAAACTGCTGAAATTTTTTCCAACATTGGGGATGATGATCCCATTGATTTAGATTATAATGGTTTGAATTTTGATGATTGCCACATCTCTGAAGTTATAAAGTTCTTGCAAAAACTTGCTAAAAGTCCTAATGCTAGTGCTATAAATTTGGCTTTCACGCAACATATTACAAATGCTCTCATAAAAGCTAGAGAAGAGAAACTAGAGCGCGAAGCCTCTATTCCTAGAAAGCTAGAGGATGGTTGGGAGCCCATCATTAAGATGAAGGTTAAAGATTTTGATTGTAATGCCTTATGTGATCTTGGTGCAAGTATTTCCGTTATGCCTAAGAAAATTTATAATATGCTTGACTTGCCACCGCTGAAAAATTGTTATTTGGATGTTAATCTTGCTGATCATTCTACAAAGAAACCTTTGGGGAAAGTTGATAATGTTTGCATTACCGTTAACAATAACCTTGTCCCCGTTGATTTTGTTGTCTTGGATATTGAATGCAATGCATCTTGTCCCATTATATTGGGAAGACCCTTTCTTCGAACTGTTGGTGCTATCATTGATATGAAGGAAGGTAATATAAAATATCAATTTCCTCTCAAGAAAGGTATGGAACACTTCCCTAGAAATAGAATGAAGTTACATTTTGATTCTATTATTAGAACAAATTATGATGTTGACACTTCGTCTCTTGATAATACTTGATACACACTTTCTGCGCCTAGCTGAAATGCGTTAAAAAAAGCGCTTATGGGAGACAACCCATGGTTTTTACTACAGTACTTTGTTTTTATTTTGTGTCTTGGAAGTTGTTTACTACTGTAGCAACCTCTCCTTATCTTAGTTTTGTGTTTTGTTGTGCCAAGTAAAGTCTTTGATAGTAAAGTTCATACTAGATTTGGATTACTGCGCAGAAATAGATTTCTTTGCTGTCACGAATCTGGGCAAAATTCTCTGTAGGTAACTCAGAAAATTATGCCAATTTACGTGAGTGATCCTCAGATATGTACGCAACTTTCATTCAATTTGGGCATTTTCATTTGAGCAAGTCTGGTGCCATTTTAAAATTCTTCTTTACGAACTGTTCTGTTTTGACAGATTCTGCCTTTTATTTCGCATTGCCTCTTTTGCTATGTTGGATGAATTTCTTTGATCCATTAATGTCCAGTAGCTTTATGCAATGTCCAGAAGTGTTAAGAATGATTGTGTCACCTCTGAACATGTTAATTTTTATTGTGCACTAACCCTCTAATGAGTTGTTCTAAGTTTGGTGTGGAGGAAGTTTTCAAGGATCAAGAGAGGAGTATGATGCAACATGATCAAGGAGAGTGAAAGCTCTAAGCTTGGGGATGCCCCGGTGGTTCACCCCTGCATATTCTAAGAAGACTCAAGCGTCTAAGCTTGGGGATGCCCAAGGCATCCCCTTCTTCATCGACAACATTATCAGGTTCCTCCCCTGAAACTATATTTTTATTCCGTCACATCTTATGTGCTTTGCTTGGAGCGTCGGTTTGTTTTTGTTTTTTGTTTTGTTTGAATAAAATGGATCCTAGCATTCACTTTGTGGGAGAGAGACACGCTCCGCTGTAGCATATGGACAAGTATGTCCTTAGGCTTTACTCATAGTATTCATGGCGAAGTTTCTTCTTCGTTAAATTGTTATATGGTTGGAATTGGAAAATGATACATGTAGTATTTGCATAAATGTCTTGGGTAATGTGATACTTGGCAATTGTTGTGCTCATGTTTAAGCTCTTGCATCATATACTTTGCACCCATTAATGAAGAAATACATAGAGCATGCTAAAATTTGGATTGCATATTTGGTCTCTTTAAAGTCTAGATAATTTCTAGTATTGAGTTTGAACAACAAGGAAGACGGTGTAGAGTCTTATAATGTTTACAATATGTCTTTTATGTGAGTTTTGCTGCACCGCTTCATCCTTGTGTTTGTTTCAAATAACCTTGCTAGCCTAAACCTTGTATCGAGAGGGAATACTTCTCATGCATCCAAAATCCTTGAGCCAACCACTATGCCATTTGTGTCCACCATACCTACCTACTACATGGTATTTCTCTGCCATTCCAAAGTAAATTGCTTGAGTGCTACCTTTAAAATTCCATCATTTACTTTTGCAATATATAGCTCATGGGACAAATAGCTTAAAAACTATTGTGGTATTGAATATGTACTTATGCACTTTATCTCTTATTAAGTTGCTTGTTGTGCGATAACCATGTTCCTGGGGACGCCATCAACTATTCTTTGTTGAATATCATGTGAGTTGCTATGCATGTTCGTCTTGTCTGAAGTAAGAGAGATCTACCACCTTATGGTTAAGCATGCATATTGTTAGAGAAGAACATTGGGCCGCTAACTAAAGCCATGATTCATGGTGGAAGTTTCAGTTTTGGACATATATCCTCAATCTCATATGAGAAAATTATTAATTGTTGTTACATGCTTATGCATAAAAGAGGAGTCCATTATCTGTTGTCTATGTTGTCCCGGTATGGATGTCTAAGTTGAGAATAATCAATAGCGAGAAATCCAATGCGAGCTTTCTCCTTAGACCTTTGTACAGGCGGCATAGAGGTACCCCTTTGTGACACTTGGTTAAAACATGTGTATTGCGATGATCCGGTAGTCCAAGCTAATTAGGACAAGGTGCGGGCACTATTAGTATACTATGCATGAGGCTTGCAACTTGTAAGATATAATTTACATGATACATATGCTTTATTACTACCGTTGACAAAATTGTTTCATGTTTTCAAAATCAAAGCTCTAGCACAAATATAGCAATCGATGCTTTTCCTCTATGGAGGACCATTCTTTTACTTTCATTGTTGAGTCAGTTCACCTATTTCTCTCCACCTCAAGAAGCAAACACTTGTGTGAACTGTGCATTGATTCCTACATACTTGCATATTGCACTTATTATATTACTCTATGTTGACAATATCCATGAGATACACATGTTACAAGTTGAAAGCAACCGCTGAAACTTAATCTTCCTTTGTGTTGCTTCAATGCCTTTACTTTGAATTATTTCTTTATGAGTTAACTCTTATGCAAGACTTATTGATGCTTGTCTTGAAGTGCTATTCATGAAAAGTCTTTGCTATATGATTCACTTGTTTACTCATGTCATATACATTGTTTTGATCGCTGCATTCACTACATATGCTTTACAAATAGTATGATCAAGGTTATGATGGCATGTCACTCCAGAAATTATCTTTGTTATCGTTTTACCGCTTCTCGGGACGAGCAGAACTAAGCTTGGGGATGCTGATACGTCTCCGACGTATCGATAATTTCTTATGTTCCATGCCACATTATTGATGATATCTACATGTTTTATGCACACTTTATGTCATATTCGTGCATTTTCTGGAACTAACCTATTAACAAGATGCCGAAGAGCCGCTGTTGTTTTCTGCTGTTTTTGGTTTCAGAAATCCTAGTAACGAAATATTCTCGGAATTGGACGAAATCAACGCCCAGGGTCCTATTTTGCCACGAAGCTTCCAGAAGACCGAAGAGGAGACGAAGTGGGGCCACGAGGCGGCCAAATCCTAGGGCGGCGCGGCCTGGCCCTTGGCCGCGCCGACCTGTGGTGTGGGGCCCTCGTGTGGCCCCCTGACCTGCCCTTCCGCCTACTTAAAGCCTCTGTCGCGAAACCCCCAGTACCGAGAGCCACGATACGGAAAACCTTACTGAGACGCCGCCGCCGCAAATCCCATCTCGGGGGATTCAGGAGATCGCCTCCGGCACCCTGCCGGAGAGGGGAATCATCTCCCGGAGGACTCTACGCCGCCATGGTCGCCTCCGGAGTGATGTGTGAGTAGTCTACCCCTGGACTATGGGTCCATAGCAGTAGCTAGATGGTTGTCTTCTCCTCATTGTGCTTAATTGTCGGGTCTTGTGAGCTGCCTTACATGATCAAGATCATCTATCTGTAATTCTATATGTTGCGTTTGTTGGGATCCGATGAATAGAGAATACTTGTTATGTTGATTATCAAAGTCATGTCTATGTGTTGTTTATGATCTTGCATGCTCTCCGTTATTAGTAGATGCTCTGGCCAAGTTGATGCTAGTAACTCCAAGAGGGAGTATCTATGCTCGATAGTGGGTTCATGTCTCCGTGAATCTGGAGGGGTGACAAGAACCTCTAAGGTTATGGATGTGCTGTTGCCACTAGGGATAAAACATTGGTGCTATGTTCAAGGATGTAGTCACTGATTACATTACGCGCAATACTTAATGCAATTGTCTGTTGTTAGCAACTTAATACTGGAGGGGGTTCGGATGATAACCTGAAGGTGGACTTTTTAGGCATAGATGCATGCTGGATAGCGGTCTATGTACTTTGTCGTAATGCCCAATTAAATCTCACAATACTCATCATAATATGTATGTGCATGGTCATGCCCTCTCTATTTGTCAATTGCCCAACTGTAATTTGTTCACCCAACATGCTCTTTATCTTATGGGAGAGACACCTCTAGTGAACTGTGGACCCCGGTCCAATTCTCTATACTGAAATACAATCTACTGCAATACTGTTTTACTGTTTTCTGCAAACAATCATCATCCACACTATACATCTAATCCTTTGTTACAGCAAGCCGGTGAGATTGACAACCTCACTGTTTCGTTGGGGCAAAGTACTTGGTACATGCTTATGCATTAAAGAGGAGTCCATTATCTGTTGTCTATGTTGTCCCGGTATGGATGTCTAAGTTGAGAATAATCAAAAGCGAGAAATCCAATGCGAGCTTTCTCCTTAGACCTTTGTACAAAGTGCATAGAGGTACCCCTTTGTGACACTTGGTTAAAACATGTGCATTGCGATAATCCCGGTAATCCAAGCTAATTAGGACAAGGTGCGGGCACTATTAGTATACTATGCATGAGGCTTGCAACTTGTAAGATATAATTTACATGACACATATGCTTTATTACTACCGTTGACAAAATTGTTTCTTGTTTTCAAAACCAAAGCTCTAGCACAAATATAGCAATCGATGCTTTCCTCTTTGAAGGACCATTCTTTTACTTTTATGTTGAGTCAGTTCACCTATTTCTCTCCACCTCAAGAAGCAAACACTTGTGTGAACTGTGCATTGATTCCTACATACTTGCATATTGCACTTGTTATATTACTCTATGTTGACAATATCCATGAGATATACATGTTATAAGTTGAAAGCAACCGCTGAAACTTAATCTTCCTATGTGTTGCTTCAATGCCTTGACTTTGAATTATTGCTTTATGAGTTAACTCTTATGCAAGACTTATTGATGCTTGTCTTGAAGTACTATTCATGAAAAGTCTTTGCTATATGATTCACTTGTTTACCCATGTCATTTACATTGTTTTGATCGCTGCATTCACTACATATGCTTTTCAAATAGTATGATCAAGGTTATGATGGCATGTCACTCCAGAAATTATCTTTGTTTATCGTTTACCTTCTCGGGACGAGCAGAAACTAAGCTTGGGGATGCTGATACGTCTCCGACGTATCGATAATTTCTTATGTTCCATGCCACATTATTGATGATATCTACATGTTTTATGCACACTTTATGTCATATTCGTGCATTTTCTGGAACTAACCTATTAACAAGATGCCGAAGTGCCGCTGTCAAGTTTTTCTGCTGTTTTTGGTTTCAGAAATCCTAGTAAAGAAATATTCTCGGAATTGGACGAAATCAACGCCCAGGTTCCTATTTTGCCCGGAAGCATCCAGAACACACGAGAACCACCAGAGAGGGGGCACTGGGCCCCCAGACCATAGGCCGGCGCGGCCCAGGCCCTAGCCGCGCCGCCCTATAGTGTCGTCGCCCTGTTGACCTTCTGACGCCGCCTCTTCGCCTATAAGAAGCCCCTCGACCTAAAACATCGATACGGAAAAGCCACGGTACGAGAAACCTTCCAGAGCCGCCGCCATCGCGAAGCCAAGATCTGGGGGATAGGAGTCTCTGTTCCGGCACGCTGCCGGGACGGGGAAGTGCCCCCGGAAGGCTTCTCCATCGACACCACCACCATCTTCATCAACGCTGCTGTCTCCCATGAGGAGGGAGTAGTTCTCCATCGAGGCTCGGGGCTGTACCGGTAGCTATGTGGTTAATCTCTCTCCTATGTGCTTCAATACAATAATCTCATGAGCTGCCTTACATGATTGAGATTCATATGATGATGCTTGTAATCTAGATGTCGTTATGCTAGTCAAGTGAATTTTACTTATGTGATCTCCGGAGACTCCTTGTCCCACGTGTGTAAAGGTGACAGTGTGTGCACCGTGTGGGTCTCTTAGGCTATATTTCACAGAATACTTATTCACTGTTATGAATGGCATAGTGAAGTGCTTATTTATATCTCTTTATGATTGCAATGTGTTTTGTATCACAATTTATCTATGTGCTACTCTAGTGATGTTATTAAAGTAGGTTTATTCCTCATGCACGGTGTAATGGTGACAGTGTGTGCATCCGTGTTAGTACTTGGCGTAGGCTATGATTATGATCTCTTGTAGATTATGAAGTTAACTATTGCTATGATAGTATTGATGTGATCTATGCCTCCTTTCTTAGCATGAAGGTGACAGTGTGCATGCTACGTTAGTACTTGGTTTAGTTGTGTTGATCTATCTTACACTCTAAGGTTATTTAAATATGAACATTGAATTGTGGAGCTTGTTAACTCCGGCATTGAGGGTTCGTGTAATCCTACGCAATGTGTTCATCATCCAACAAGAGAGTGTAGAGTATGCATTTATCTATTCTGTTATGTGATCAAAGTTGAGAGTGTCCACTAGTGAAAGTATGATCCCTAGGCCTTGTCCCTAAATACTGCTATTGCTGCTTGTTTACTGTTTTACTGCGTTACTACTGCTGCGTTACTACTGCTTGTTTACTGTCCTCGGCAAAGCACTTTTCTGGTGCCGTTGCTACTGCTTATTCATACCACCTGTATTTCACTATCTCTTCGCCGAACTAGTGCACCTATTAGGTGTGTTGGGGACACAAGAGACTTCTTGCTTTGTGGTTGCAGGGTTGCATGAGAGGGATATCTTTGACCTCTTCCTCCCTGAGTTCGATAAACCTTGGGTGATCCACTTAAGGGAAAACTTGTTGCTGTTCTACAAACCTCTGCTCTTGGAGGCCCAACACTGTCTACAGGAAAAGGAGGGGGCGTAGGCATCAAGCTATTTTCTGGCGCCGTTGCCGGGGAGGAAAGGTAAAAGGTACTCACACTCCGGATCTCGGCTACTAAGCTATTTTCGCCATTGTAAGTACTCGAAGCTATTTCCTTTAGATCCTGCAATTGCATCTTTTTGTTTCTTGTTTACACTAGTTTGGCATAATGGACAAGAATGAGCTTCTTATTCTATTTCCTGATTTAAAACATAGATTGTTTGATGCGAAAATTAAAAAACCTATGGAATCTTATTTGCATGCTGGTAGTAATATTAGTATGAACGCTTTGAACACCATTGTTGATAATAATATAGAAAGTTCTAAGCTTGGGGAAGCTGGTTTTCATGATCTTTTTAGTCCCCCAAGCATTGAGGAGAAAATTTTCTTTGATGATACTTTGCCTCCTATTTATGATGATTATAATGATAGTGGTCTTTCGGTGCCACCTACTATGGAGAGTAAATTTTGTTGTGATTATACTATGCCTCCTACACTTGATGAGAATAATAATGATAGCTACTTTGTTGAATTTGCTCCCACTACAACTAATAAAATTGATTATGCTTATGTGGAGAGTAATGATACTTTTATGCATGTAAATAAGAATGCTTTATGTGATACTTATATTGTTGAGTTTGTTCATGATGCCTCTGAAAATTATTATGAGAGAGGAAAATATGGTTGTAGAAATTTTCATGTTACTAAAACACCTCTCTATATGCTGAAATTTTTGAAGTTACACTGGTTTTATCTTCCTATGCTTGTTACTTTGCTCTTCATGAACTTGTTTATTTACAAGATTTCTATGCATAGGGAGCATGTTAGACTTAAATGTGTTTTGAATTTGCCTCTTGATGCTCTCTTTTGCTTCAAATACTATTTCTTGCGAGTGCATCATTAAAACTGCTGAGCCCATCTTAATGGCTATAAAGAAAGAACTTCTTGGGAGATAACCCATGTGTTTATTTTGCTACAGTACTTTTATTTTGTATTTGAGTCTTGGAAGTTGTTACTACTGTAGCAACCTCTCCTTATCTTATTTTTATCGCATTGTTGTGCCAAGTAAAGTCTTTAATAGTAAGGTTCATACTAGATTTGGATTACTGCACAGAAACAGATTTCTTGCTGTCACGAATCTGGGCCTAATTCTCTGTAGGTAACTCAGAAAATTATGCCAATTTACGTGAGTGATCCTCAGATATGTACGCAACTTTCATTCAATTTGGCCATTTTCATCTGAGCAAGTCTGGTGCCATTTTAAAATTCGTCTTTACGGACTGTTCTGTTTTGACAGATTCTGCCTTTTATTTCGCATTGCCTCTTTTGCTATGTGGGATGGATTTCTTTGTTACATTAACTTCCAGTAGCTTTGGGCAATGTCCAGAAGTGTTAAGAATGATTGTGTTATCTCTGAACATGTGAAATTTTGATTATGCACTAACCCTCTAATGAGTTTGTTTCGAGTTTGGTGTGGAGGAAGTTTTCAAGGGTCAAGAGAGGAGGATGATATACTATGATCAAGAAGAGTGAAAAGTCTAAGCTTGGGGATGCCCCCGTGGTTCATCCCTGCATATTTCAAGAAGACTCAAGCATCTAAGCTTGGGGATGCCCAAGGCATCCCCTTCTTCATCGACAAATTATCAGGTTCCTCCCTTGAAACTATATTTTTATTCGGTCACATCTTATGTGCTTTGCTTGGAGCGTCGGTTTGTTTTTGTTTTTGTTTTTGTTTGAATAAATGGATCCTAGCATTCACTGTATGGGAGAGAGACACACTCCGCTGTTGCATATGGACAAGTATGTCCTTAGGCTTTACTCATAGTATTCATGGCGAAGTTTCTTCTTAGTTAAATTGTTATATGGTTGGAATTGGAAAATGCCACATGTAGTAATTCTAAAATGTCTTGAATAATTTGATACTTGGCAATTGTTGTGCTCATGTTTAAGCTCTTGCATCATATACTTTGCACCCATTAATGAAGAAACACCTAGGGCTTGCTAATTTGGTTTGCATATTTGGTCTCTCTAAAGTCTAGATAATTTCTAGTATTGAGTTTTGAACAACAAGGAAGACGGTGTAGATTCTTATAATGTTTACAATATGTCTTTTATGTGAGTTTTGCTGCACCGTTCATCCTTGTGTTTGTTTCAAATAACCTTGCTAGCCTAAACCTTGTATCGAGAGGGAATACTTCTCATGCATCCAAATACTTGAGCCAACCACTATGCCATTTGTGTCCACCATACCTACCCACTACATGGTATTTCTCCGTCATTCCAAAGTAAATTGCTTGAGTGCTACCTTTAAATTTCCATTCTTCACCTTTACAATATATAGCTCATGGGACAAATAGCTTAAAAACTATTGTGGTATCGAATATGTACTTATGCACTTTATCTCTTATTAAGTTGCTCGTTGTGCGATAACCATGTTCACTAGGGACGCCATCAACTACTCTTTGTTGAATATCATGTGAGTTGCTATGCATGTTCGTCTTGTCTGAAGTAAGAGCGATCTACCACCTTATGGTTGGAGCATGCATATTGTTAGAGAAGAACATTGGGCCGCTAACTAAAGCCATGATCCATGGTGGAAGTTTCAGTTTTGGACAAATATCCTCAAGCTCATATGAGAAAATTAATTGTTGGTACATGCTTATGCATTAAAGAGGAGTCCATTATCTGTTGTATATGTTGTCCCGGTATGGATGTCTAAGTTGAGAATAATCAAAAGCGAGAAATCCAATGCGAGCTTTCTCCTTAGACCTTTGTACAGGCGGCATAGAGGTACCCCTTTGTGACACTTGGTTAAAACATGTGCATTGCGATAATCCCGGTAATCCAAGCTAATTAGGACAAGGTGCGGGCACTATTAGTATACTATGCATGAGGCTTGCAACTTGTAAGATATAATTTACATGACACATATGCTTTATTACTACCGTTGACAAAATTGTTTCTTGTTTTCAAAACCAAAGCTCTAGCACAAATATAGCAATCGATGCTTTCCTCTTTGAAGGACCATTCTTTTACTTTTATGTTGAGTCAGTTCACCTATTTCTCTCCACCTCAAGAAGCAAACACTTGTGTGAACTGTGCATTGATTCCTACATACTTGCATATTGCACTTGTTATATTACTCTATGTTGACAATATCCATGAGATATACATGTTATAAGTTGAAAGCAACCGCTGAAACTTAATCTTCCTATGTGTTGCTTCAATGCCTTTACTTTGAATTATTGCTTTGTGAGTTAACTCTTATGCAAGACTTATTGATGCTTGTCTTGAAGTACTATTCATGAAAAGTCTTTGCTATATGATTCACTTGTTTACCCATGTCATTTACATTGTTTTGATCGCTGCATTCACTACATATGCTTTTCAAATAGTATGATCAAGGTTATGATGGCATGTCACTCCAGAAATTATCTTTGTTTATCGTTTACCTTCTCGGGACGAGCAGAAACTAAGCTTGGGGATGCTGATACGTCTCCGACGTATCGATAATTTCTTATGTTCCATGCCACATTATTGATGATATCTACATGTTTTATGCACACTTTATGTCATATTCGTGCATTTTCTGGAACTAACCTATTAACAAGATGCTGAAGTGCCAGTTGCTGTTTTCTGCTGTTTTTGGTTTCAGAAATCCTAGTAAAGAAATATTCTCGGAATTGGACGAAATCAACGCCCAGGTCCCTATTTTGCCCGGAAGCATCCAGAACACACGAGAACCACCAGAGAGGGGGCACTGGGCCCCCAGACCATAGGCCGGCGCGGCCCAGGCCCTGGCCGCGCCGCCCTATAGTGTCGTCGCCCTGTTGACCTTCTGACGCCGCCTCTTCGCCTATAAGAAGCCCCTCGACCTAAAACCTCGATACGGAAAAGCCACGGTACGAGAAACCTTCCAGAGCCGCCGCCATCGCGAAGCCAAGATCTGGGGGACAGGAGTCTCTGTTCTGGCACGCTGCCGGGACGGGGAAGTGCCCCCGGAAGGCTTCTCCATCGACACCACCGCCATCTTCATCAACGCTGTTGTCTCCCATGAGGAGGGAGTAGTTCTCCATCGAGGCTCGGGGCTGTACCGGTAGCTATGTGGTTAATCTCTCTCCTATGTGCTTCAATACAATAATCTCATGAGCTGCCTTACATGATTGAGATTCATATGATGATGCTTGTAATCTAGATGTCGTTATGCTAGTCAAGTGAATTTTACTTATGTGATCTCCGGAGACTCCTTGTCCCACGTGTGTAAAGGTGACAGTGTGTGCACCGTGTGGGTCTCTTAGGCTATATTTCACAGAATACTTATTCACTGTTATGAATGGCATAGTGAAGTGCTTATTTATATCTCTTTATGATTGCAATGTGTTTTGTATCACAATTTATCTATGTGCTACTCTAGTGATGTTATTAAAGTAGTTTTATTCCTCCTGCACGGTGTAATGGTGACAGTGTGTGCATCCGTGTTAGTACTTGGCGTAGGCTATGATTATGATCTCTTGTAGATTATGAAGTTAACTATTGCTATGATAGTATTGATGTGATCTATGCCTCCTTTCTTAGCATGAAGGTGACAGTGTGCATGCTACGTTAGTACTTGGTTTAGTTGTGTTGATCTATCTTACACTCTAAGGTTATTTAAATATGAACATTGAATTGTGGAGCTTGTTAACTCCGGCATTGAGGGTTCGTGTAATCCTACGCAATGTGTTCATCATCCAACAAGAGAGTGTAGAGTATGCATTTATCTATTCTGTTATGTGATCAAAGTTGAGAGTGTCCACTAGTGAAAGTATGATCCCTAGGCCTTGTCCCTAAATACTGCTATTGCTGCTTGTTTACCGTTTTATCACGTTACTACTGCTGCGTTACTACCGCTTGTTTATCGTCCCGGGCAAAGCACTTTTCTGGTGCCGTTGCTACTGCTTATTCATACCACCTGTATTTCACTATCTCTTCGCCGAACTAGTGCACCTATTAGGTGTGTTGGGGACACAAGAGACTTCTTGCTTTGTGGTTGCAGGGTTGCATGAGAGGGATATCTTTGACCTCTTCCTCCCTGAGTTCGATAAACCTTGGGTGATCCACTTAAGGGAAAACTTGCTGCTGTTCTACAAACCTCTGCTCTTGGAGGCCCAACACTGTCTACAGGAAAAGGAGGGGGCGTAGACATCATAAAGCATATGAGATGAATGCAGCGATTCGAAGCAATGGTAAAGACAATGAGTAAACAACTGAATCATATAGCAAAGACTTTTCATGAATAATACTTTCAAGACAAGCATCAATAAGACTTGCATAAGAGTTACTCATAAAGTAATAAATTCTTAGTAGAAAGCTTTGAGGCAACACAAAGGAAGTTATAAGTTTCAGCGGTTGCTTTCAACTTCAACATGTTTATCTCATGGATAATTGTCAACATAAAGCAATATAACAAGTGCAATAGGTAAACATGTAAGAATCAATGCACACAGTTGACACAAGTGTTTGCTTCTAAGATAGAAAGAATAGGTAAACTGACTCAACAATAAAGTAGAAGAATGGCCCTTCGCAGAGGGAAGCATGGATTACTATTTTTGTGCTAGAGCTTTTTATTTTGAAAACATAGAAACAATTTTGTCAACGGTAGTAATAAATCATATGTGTTATGTATAAGACATTTTATAAGTTGCAAGCCTCATGCATAGAATACCAATAGTGCTCGCACCTTGTCCTAATTAGCTTGGATTAACATGGATTATCATTGCATAGCATATGTTTCAACCAAGTGTCACCAAGGGGTACCTCTATGCCGCCTGTACAGAGGTCTAAGGAGAAAGTTCGCATTGGATTTCTCACTTTTGATCTGAAACTTCCACCATGATTCATGGCTTTAGTTAGCGGCCCAATGTTCTTCTCTAACAATATGCATACTCAAACCATTTGATCATGAAAATCACCCTTACTTCAGACAAGACGAACATGCATAGCAACTCACATGATATTCAACAAAGGTGTAAAAGTTGATGGCTGATACGTCTCCAATGTATCTATAATTTCTGATGTTCCATGCTTGGTTTATGACAATACTTACATGTTTTGCTTGCACTTTATAATGTTTGTATGCGTTTTCCGGAACTAACCTATTAACAAGATGCCGAAGTGCCAGTTCCTGTTTTCTGCTGTTTTTGGTTCCAGAAAGGCTGTTCGGGCAATATTCTCGGAATTCGACGAAACGAAGACCAAACATCATAATTCACCGAGACGGACCAGGACACCGAAGGAGACCCGGAGAGGAGGCCCAGGGGCCCCACACCATAGGGCCGCGCGGGCAGGCCCCTGGCCTCGCCGGCCTATGGGGAGGGCGCCCTGGTGCCCCTCCTGCGCCGCCTCTTCGCCTATAAGACCCCTTTCGACCTAAAAACGCGATACCGATTGACGAAACTCCAGAAAGACTCCAGGGGCGCCACCACCATCGCGAAACTCCAATTCGGGGGACAGAAGTCTCTGTTCCGGCACCCTGCCGGGACGGGGAAGTGCCCCCGGAAGCCATCTCCATCAACGCCACCGCCTCCATCATGCTCCGTGAGTAGTTCCCCCATGGACTACGGGTTCTAGCTGTAGCTAGTTGGTATTCTCTCCCCCATGTACTTCAATGCAATGATCTCATGAGCTGCCTTACATGATTGAGATTCATCTTATGTAATTGGTGTTGTGTTTGTTGGGATCCGATGGATTGTTACATTATGATAGTCTATCTATAAAGTTTGTGAAGTTATTGTTGCTGCAATCTTGTTATGTTTAATGCTTGTCACTAGGGCCCGAGTGGCATGATCTTAGATTTAAGCTCTATAATTATTGCTTAGATTGTATCTACAAGTTGTATGCACATGTCTATGTCTGGAACCAAAGGCCCCAAAGTGACAGAAATTGGGACAACTGGAGGGGAAGGCTTAGATATGAGGATCACATATTTTCACGGAGTGTTAATGCTTTGCTCCGGTACTCTATTAAAAGGAGTACCTTAATTTCCAGTAGATTCCCTAGAGGCCCGGCTGCCACCGGCTGGTAGGACAAAAGATGTTGTACAAGTTTCTCATTGCGAGCACGTATGACTATATATGGGAAACATGCCTACATGATTAATAATCTTGATGTTCTGTCTTAATGCTATTTCAATCCTATCAATTGCCCAACTGTAATTTGTTCACCCAACACTTGTTATTGGAGAGTTACCACTAGTGTAGATAGCTGGGAACCCCGGTCCATCTCTCATCATCATATACTTGTTCTACATGACATTGGAAGTAGTATCAACTATTTTCTGGTGCCATTGCTCTCATATTATTGCTACTGCTGCTGTGTTACTGTTACTACTGCTCTCATATTACTGCTGCTTTCACATCACCCCTGTTACTAGTGCTTTTCCAGGTGCAGCTGAATTGACAACTCAGTTGTTAAGGCTTATAAGTATTCTTTACCTTCCCTTGTGTCGGATCAATAAATTTTGGTTTTACTTCCCTCGAAGACTGTTGCGATCCCCTATACTTGTGGGTTATCAAGACTATTTGCTGGCGCCGTTGCCGGGGAGGCATAGCTCTGCTCATAAGTTCACCTGGGGAGTACACTCCACCTCTCTCTCTGTTTTATTTTATTTTGTTTTGCTTAGTTTACTTTTGCCTAGTTTATTTTTGCTTAGTTTATTTCCGTCTAGTATTATTTCTCTTAGTTTACTTTTGTCTAGTTTCTTTTTGTCTTGTTTTATTTTCCCTATATACCCAAAAATCCATAAAAATTTGAAAAACCTAAAAATTAAAAACTGCTGTTATGGGAGAACCCACAACCTATATGGAGCTTATAGTATTATATAATAATTATAGAGAATCAAGAAAGGGAAAAGTTATGAGTGTTGTGATAGAAAAATTGAATACAATTGCTAAAATCTTGCTTAAACGCCATGATATAAACTGTTGCTCTAAAGAGGATACTAAACATCTTAAATTTCAATGTGGCTTTAGTGAGGAAGTTTTAATTAAGAACTATAATTGGAATAACTATATTCATTTTGGGTTCGAAGAGGTAGAACAATTTGTCATATTTATGGGAGCCTCTGAGATAGAATCCTTCATTGTTAAAAATTATGAAACTTGTGTTGTTTGTAAGGACCTTAAAGATTATGTCTCTTCTATCCTTAATTTTTGCATAGAAAGTTACAATGATAATCCTTATATCATTGATTATAAAGAGAGACTCATTAATGCACAAGAATGCACTCACCATTTGCAGGAACCTGTGAAAGAAGAAATTGATGAACCAGAAAGCTCATTGGATGAAAAAGAGAAGGAAATTGATGAACCTGAAAGCTCATTGGATGAAAAAGAAGAGGAGAGTGATGAACAAAAGGAGGAAGAATGGATTAGCTACCCATGCCAACCTTCTAATGAGAGTAACTCTTTATCTCTTACACTATTTGATTGTCCTCCATGCTTACCGAAAGAGGATGAATGTTATGTTCCTGTGGATTCTCTTGAAATATTCCCTATGAGTAAAACTTGTGAGAATGATTATGCTACTGTTATCTATGATAATCCATGCTATTTTGATAAATCTTATGATAATGCTTTGTTTGTGCCTGATGTCGAAATGCATGATACTAAAGAGTTTTGCTTGGCAAATGTTTATGATAAATCTCTAGATGATGGTCCTATGTTACTTGATAATATTAATTGTACTACTAATAAAAATGGGATTGGAGAAGTCTTGACTTTATCTAGGAGTCCATATCTTTTGAGATTGATCAATCATCTTATTATATTATTGATAAAAGTGGTTTTGAAAGTTCTGATCCTATTATTTTTAAGCTTGATAAAAATTATGTGTTTATGGATCATGAAAAGTATGCTGCATGTGATAGTTATATTGTTGAGTTTGTTCATGAAGCTACTGAAAATTATTATGAGAGAGGAAAATATGGTTGTAGAAATTTGCATGGTACTAAAAGACCTCTCTATATGCTGAAAATTTTGAATTTACTCTTGTTTTATCTTCTTATGCGTGTCACTTTGTTCTTCATGAATTTATTTGTGTACAAGATTCCTATGCATAGGAAGAGGGTTAGACTTAAATGTGTTTTGAATTTGCTTCTTGATGCTCCTTTTGCTTCAATTTCTATTTTTCATGTGAGCATCATTAAAATTTGTTGAGCCCATCTTAATGGCTATAAAGAAAGAACTTCTTGGGAGATAACCCATGTCTTTATTTTGCTACTGTTTTGTTGTGTCTTGGAAGTTTTTACTACTGTAGCAACCTCTCCTTATCTTTATTTTATTGCATTGTTGTGCCAAGTAAAGTCTCTAATAGGAAGTTGATGCTAGATTTGGATTTCTGCGCAGAAACAGATTTCTATCTGTCACGAATTTGGGCAGGGCTCTCTGTAGGTAACTCAGAAAATCTGCCAATTTACGTGCGTGTTCCTCAGATATGTACGCAACTTTCATTAGTTTTGAGTTTTCTGATTTGAGCAACGGAAGTACCTTTTAAAAATTCGTGTTTACTGGCTGTTCTGTTTTGACAGATTCTGTCTCTGTTTTTTGCATTGTCTCTTGTGGACTTTAATTGAGGCTTTCTAGACGTGGAGAGCTGTAGCTAATGTTTTATTGAGTTCTTGCAATGTGTCACTACAGGACTAAAGTGGATTAAAGTTTTTTTGAGTACTAACCCCTCTAATGAAGTTTATGAGAAGTTTGGTGTGAAGGAAGTTTTCAAGGGTCAAGAGAGAAGGATGATATATGATCAAGAAGAGTGAAAAGTCTAAGCTTGGGGATGCCCCCGTGGTTCATCCCTGCATATTTCAAGAAGACTCAAGCGTCTAAGCTTAGGGATGCCCAAGGCATCCCCTTCTTCATCAACTTATCAGGTTTCTTCTATTGAAACTATATTTTTATTCGGTCACATCATATGTTCTTTACTTGGAGCGTCTGTGTGTTTTTTTATTTTTGTTTGTGTTTGAATAAGATCGGATCCTAGCAATCCTTGTTTGGGAGAGAGACACGCTCCGCTTTTTCATATGAACACTGTGTTCTTAGCTTTATTTTAATGTTCATGGCGGAGTTGAAAACTGCTGCATTTATCGATATTTGGTTGGAAACAGAAAATGCCTCATATTGTCTTGAATAATTTGATACTTGGCAATTGTTTTGAGCTCTCAATTAGATCATGTTTAAGCTCTTGCATCACGTAGTTTAAACCTATTAGTGGAGAACTACCGTAGAGCTTGTTGAAATTGGTTTGCATGATTGGTCTCTCTAAGGTCTAGATATTTTCTGGTAAAAGTGTTTGAGCGACAAGGAAGACAATGTAGAGTCTTATAATGCTTGCAATATGTTCTTATGTAAGTTTTGCTGTACCGGCTCATACTTGTGTTTGCTTCAAACAACCTTGCTAGCCAAAGCCTTGTACTGAGAGGAAATGCTTCTCGTGCATCCAAAACCTTGAGCCAAAACCTATGCCATTTGTGTCCACCATATCTACCTACTATGTGGTATTTCCTGCCATTCCAAGCAAATACTTCATGTGCTACCTTTAAACAATTCAAAAGCTATTATCTCTTATTTCTGTCAATGTTTTATAGCTCATGAGGAAGTATGTGGTGTTTTATCTTTCGATCTTGTCATTTACTTTTGACAGACTTTCACAATGGACTAGTGGCACATCCGCTTATCCAATAATTTTGCAAAAAGAGCTGGCGCGGGGTTCCCAGCCCCCAATTAATCAACTTTCATTAATAATTCTCTTCACATGTTTTGCTCTGATTCATCAGTAAGCAACTTAATTTTGCAAATAGACACTCCTTCATGGTATGTGAATGTTGGAAGGCACCCGAGGATTCGGTTAGCCATGGCTTGTGAAAGCAAAAGTTTGGGAGGAGTGTCAACCATAAATAAAACTAAAACACATGTGTAAACAAAAGAGAAGAGGGATGATCTACCTTGCTGGTAGAGATAACGTCCTTCATGGGAGCCGCTCTTGAAAGTCTGGTTGATGAGGTAGTTAGAGTGCCCACTATCATTCGTTGACAACAACAAACACCTCTCAAAATTTTACTTTTATGCTCTCTATATGATTTCAAAACTTAAAAAAAGCTCTAGCACATGATTTAATCCCTGCTTCCCTCTGCGAAGGGCCTTTCTTTTACTTTATGTTGAGTCAGTTTACCTACTTCCTTCCATCTTAGAAGCAAACACTTGTGTCAACTGTGCATTGATTCTTACATACTTGCTTATTTGCATTCATCATATTACTTTGTGTTGACAATTATCCATGAGATATGCATGTTGAAAGTTGAAAGCAACTGCTGAAACTTAAATCTTCCTCTGTGTTGCTTCAATGCCTTTACTTTGAATTTATTGCTTTATGAGTTAACTCTTATGCAAGACTTTTGATGCTTGTCTTGAAAGTACTATTCATGAAAAGTTTTGCTATATGTTATCTATTTGTTAGCAACTATAGATCATTGCCTTGAGTCACTGCATTCATCTCATATGCTTTATAATAGGATGATCAAGATTATGTAAGTAGCATGTCACTACAGAAATTACTCTTTTTATCGTTTACCTACTCGAGGGCGAGTAGGAACTAAGCTTGGGGATGCTGATACGTCTCCAACGTATCTATAATTTCTGATGTTCCATGCTTTTTTTATGACAATACTTACATGTTTTGCTTGCGCTTTATAATGTTTTTATGCGTTTTCCGGAACTAACCTATTAACAAGATGCCGAAGTGCCAGTTCCTGTTTCTGTTGTTTTTGGTTCCAGAAAGGCTGTTCGGGCAATATTCTCGGAATTCGACGAAACGAAGACCAAACATCATAATTCACCGAGACGGACCAGGACACCGAAGGAGACCCGGAGAGGAGGCCCATGGGCCCCACACCATAGGGCCGCGCGGGCAGGCCCCTGGCCGCGCCGGCCTATGGGGAGGGCGCCCTGGTGCCCCTCCTGCACCGCCTCTTCGCCTATAAGACCCCTTTCGACCTAAAAATGCGATACCGATTGACGAAACTCCAGAAAGACTCCAGGGGCGCCGCCACCATCGCGAAACTCCAATTCGGGGGACAGAAGTCTCTGTTCCGGCACCCTGCCGGGACGGGGAAGTGCCCCCGGAAGCCATCTCCATCAACGCCACCGCCTCCATCATGCTCTGTGAGTAGTTCCCCCATGGACTACGGGTTCTAGCTGTAGCTAGTTGGTATTCTCTCCCCCATGTACTTCAATGCAATGATCTCATGAGCTGCCTTACATGATTGAGATTCATCTTATGTAATCGGTGTTGTGTTTGTTGGGATCCAATGGATTGTTACATTATGATAGTCTATCTATAAAGTTTGTGAAGTTATTGTTGCTGCAATCTTGTTATGTTTAATGCTTGTCACTAGGGCCCGAGTGGCATGATCTTAGATTTAAGCTCTATAATTATTGCTTAGATTGTATCTACAAGTTGTATGCACATGTCTATGTCTGGAACCAAAGGCCCCAAAGTGACAGAAATTGGGACAACTGGAGGGGAAGGCTTAGATATGAGGATCACATGTTTTCACGGAGTGTTAATGCTTTGCTCTGGTACTCTATTAAAAGGAGTACCTTAATTTCCAGTAGATTCCCTAGAGGCCCGGCTGCCACCGGCTGGTAGGACAAAAGATGTTGTACAAGTTTCTCATTGCGAGCACGTATGACTATATATGGGAAACATGCCTACATGATTAATAATATTGATGTTCTGTCTTAATGCTATTTTAATCCTATCAATTGCCCAACTGTAATTTGTTCACCCAACACTTGTTATTGGAGAGTTACCACTAGTGTAGATAGCTGGGAACCCCGGTCCATCTCTCATCATCATATACTCGTTCTACATGACATTGGAAGTAGTATCAACTATTTTCTGGTGCCATTGCTCTCATATTATTGCTACTGCTGATGTGTTACTGTTACTACTGCTCTCATATTACTGCTGCTTTCACATCACCCCTGTTACTAGTGCTTTTCCATGTTCAGCTGAATTGACAACTCAGTTGTTAAGGCTTATAAGTATTCTTTACCTCCCCTTGTGTCGAATCAATAAATTTGGGTTTTACTTCCCTCGAAGACTGTTGCGATCCCCTATACTTATGGGTTATCAATGGCGTCCCCAGAAACATGGTTACCGCTCAACAAGCAACTTATTAAGAAATAAGATACATAAGTACATATTCTTCACCATGATACGTCCAATTTGCATCACTATTTGATATCATAATTTGCTGTTATTCATTGATATATTTCATATTTGGAAATCATACTTATGTTATTTCATCTATTTTGCATGTTTCATGATTATTTGAGGATCGCGCACCGGAGCCAGGATTCTGCTGGAAAAAGCACCGTCAGAATGCAATATTTCGGAAGATCAACAGTTGACGGAAATTATATGAAAAATCCTATTTTTCCAGATGACGAAGGGAGCCAGAAGGGGGAGCCGAGGGGACCCGAGGTGGGCCCACCTCATAGGCCGGCGCGGCCCAAGGCCTGGCCGCGCCGCCCTGTGAGGAGGGGGCCCACAGCCCTCTCTCGCCTCCTTTTCTTCGCGTACGTCTTCATCCCGAAAACCTAAGCTCCAGAGGGTACATCGCGAAGAGCCACAGCCGCCTCTGCGGGGCGGAGAACACCAGAGAGAAAAGAGCTCTCCGGCGGGCAGGAATCCGCCGGGGAAATTCCCTCCCGGAGGGGGAAATCGACGCCATCGTCACCGTCATCGAGCTGGACATCATCTCCATCACCATCGTCATCATCTCCATCATCATCACCGCCATCTCCACCGCTGCACCTCGTCACCGCTGTAACAATTCGGGTTGGATCTTGATTGTTTGATAGGGGAAACTCTCCCGGTGTTGATTTCTACTAGTTATTGATGCTATTGAGTGAAACCATTGAACCAAGGTTTATGTTCAGATTGTTATTCATCATCATATCACCTCTGATCATGTTCCATATGATGTCTCGTGAGTAGTTCGTTTAGTTCTTGAGGACATGGGTGAAGTCTAAATGTTAGTAGTGAAGTATGGTTGAGTAATATTCAATGTTATGATATTTAAGTTGTGGTGTTATTCTTCTAGTGGTGTCGTGTGAACATCGACTACACGACACTTCACCATTTATGGGCCTAGGGGAATGCATCTTGTACTCGTTTGCCAATTGCGGGGTTGCCGGAGTGACAGAAACCTGAGCCCCCGTTGGTATATCGATGCAGGAGGGATAGCAGGATCTCGGAGTTTAAGGCTGTGGTTAGATTTATCTTAATTACTTTCTTGTAGTTGCGGATGCTTGCAAGGGGTATAATCACAAGTATGTATTAGTCCTAGGAAGGGCGGTACATTAGCATAGGTTCACCCACACAACACTTATCAAAACAATGAAGATTAATCAGCTATATGTAGCGAAAGCACTAGACTAAATTCCCGTGTGTCCTCAAGAACGTTTGGTCATTATAAGTAAACAAACCGGCTTGTCCTTTGTGCTAAAAAGGATTGGGCCACTCACTGCAATTATTACTCTCGCACTTTACTTACTCGTACTTTATTCATCTGTTACATCAAAACCCCCTGAATACTTGTCTGTGAGCATTTACAGTGAATCCTTCATCGAAACTGCTTGTCAACACCTTCTGCTCCTCGTTGGGATCGACATTCTTACTTATCGAAGATACTACGATACACCCCCTATACTTGTGGGTCATCAAGACTATTTTCTGGCACCGTTGCCGGGGAGTGAAGCGCTATTGGTAAGTGGAATTGGTAAGGGAAATTTCTACTTTTTGTGCTGATTTTATTTCTGCCTGCTGCTATAATTCATTATGGAGAGATCTTCTCTTGAGTGTTTATTTGGGAAATCTACTACTACTGCAAAGGTAGTGGATGAGGCGCCAGGTAAGGAAGAAATACCATACAAAATACCTATGAAAATTATTGAACGTGTAGTGGGTAACCGTTATACAGGGGATGGAACTGTCCACCCTGGAGATCATTTACTGTTCTTACATGAATTATGCAGTTTATTCAAGTGTGCAGGTATTGCTATGGATGAAGTGAGGAAGAAACTATTCTCTATATCGCTGTCTGGTAAAGCAGCGCATTTGTATAAATTACTGGATAATGGGGATTCTCTTGAATGGAATGATATTGTGCCCCGGTTTTATTCTAAGTTCTATCCTCCAAGTGAGATTCACAAAGATCGGAACCGCATATATAATTTCTGGCCTCATGATGGAGAAAGTATTGCCCAAGCGTGGGGGAGATTGAAGTCTTTAATGCTCAAATGCCCCATTCATGAGCTTCCTGGTAATATTATTATTGATAATTTCTATGCAAGACTTTCTTTTCAAGACAAGACCTTGCTGGATACTTCTTGTTCTGGATCATTTACACGCAACAAGGAAGAGTTTAAAAGGGACCTTCTTAATCGGATCCAAGAAAATACTGAAGGATGGGAGAATGACAAGGATAGAGAATCAGGTATAAATTATGATTATAAATGCATTGAAGCTTTTATGGATACTGATAAATTTCGTAATATGAGTGCTACTTATGGTCTTGATTCTCAAGTTGCTGCAAATCTTTATAAAGCTTTTGCCTCTCATTATGAATTGCCAAAGAAGAACTTTGATAAGTATCATGAACCGTATAAAGATAAAATTGAATCATCTATAAATAAATGTGTTGTAGTTGAAACTGTTGATCATGTTATTCCTGAAGCTTATATTGAAAAAACTCCTTTCCCTGCTAAAATGAAGGAGTACGCTGTTATAAATAGTGCGGTTCATAAAAGTGAAAAGAAACCTATAGAACCTGAAGAACAAATAAAAGTTGAACTTGCTGTTGCAATAATTAAAGATCTTGTGACTGAAAATGTGGAGGATGGTCATATTATTTTCTGTGAAGATGCCTCCAATATTGTTTCGCATCCTAATAAGTCTAGGAAAGCTAGTGTTCCTATGCTATCTGTTAGAATTGGTGATCATTGTTATTATGGTTTATGTGATATTGGTGCAAGTATTAGTGATATTCCTTATGAGTTTACACGGAGATTATGCACGAAATTGGTTCTTGTGAACTTGAAGATATTGATGTGGTTATTCGGCTGGCTAATAGAGAAACTATCTCTCCAATTGGTATTGTTCGAGATGTGGAAGTTCTATGTGGTAAGATTAAATATCCTGCTAACTTTTTGGTACTTGGTTCTACTGCTAGTAAATATTGTCCTATTATTTTTGGTAGACCTTTTCTAAATACTTGTGGAGCTATTATAGATTGCAAGAAAGAGAAAATTTTGACTAAATTTGCTGGTGAATCTTATGAGTTTAACTTCTCTAAATTTACCAAAACTCCTTATAAAATTGATTCGCCTAATAGTGATTTTAAAGTTGAACAGTGTGCATCTATTGCTCTTGCTCCTAGTAATCCTTTGCAGCAACATTTGGAGAATAGTGAGAGTGAAGTTTTTAGGGAAGAAAGAGATGAGCTTGATGAGATTTTCCTTCGTCAACCTATTCTTAAACATGACTTGCCGGTTGAAGATCTAGGTACAACACCACCACCAAAGGAAGAGTGGATTTGGTGATCAGGGGGGTACGTGAGCACCCCCTAAACACCGTTGGATTTGCTTTTAGATTCACTCTTCGCGAGTACATGCTAACGGACATCAAACGGAGGTGAGGGGAGAGAGGGAGAATAAAAAGGTGGAGCTGAGCGAATCCCACTACCAAGCACTCGTAGTCCAGTACCACCTCGCTTGCTTTTCAGAGGACGACGACTGATATTATCCGCTCCTCAACCACTAAATCCTCTCCTCTCTCTCACAGACGGCCACGCGATCTGCTGCGCCACACCAGGCCGGAGAAGCACACGAGTAGGAGACCATCACCATCCATCCAACGAGCGCGAGGACGAGCCTTCCTCCGCCGCCGACGAGCACTGGCTGGGCAGCTTCTCAGCGCTGCAGTCCTACACATCGTGCTCCCCAATGTCAAAAAACGAGAGGGTCGACGCGCTGCTCGCCGAGCTGCTGCTGCAGGAGAGAGCACCTGGTCCGGCGGCGCCCACCGCCGCAGCCGCCGTTGCCGCCGTCGGCCCGCGATTGACTTTGATTGAGTTTAACGGGGGAAAGAAATCGTGCCTCCGGTGCCTCCATAAGCTCATTCCGTAGTAGTATTGTTGCAAAGCTTGACCAAAAGAATGATTGAGCACAGATCCAGAAGAAAAAATCGGGAGAAAAAATGCACAAATCAAAACTCGGGATCCAATGGAAATTGAGGACGCCTTTGCTCAGCGAGATTCTACCCGATGGAGTTTGCGGCGGTGGAGGCCAGTACGACCCGGAGCTCGTTGTGCAGCCGCTAGCCATGGCGAGCAGAACGCCACCGCCCCACCTACGTACAGGGAACACTGGAATCAATCCATGAAGTCGTGCTGCCGATGCGGGATTCTTCCTCGCCGGCGCTGGAGAAACAGGGCGGTGAGTCGAGTCCGACCGCGGCTCGACCGGCACCAGCGCCCAGCGCCTCCGGCCTGGTCTCACCCGGCTCCACACGAGCGTCTCCTCGCACATGGAGCCTCGCCTCCCGCCGTCTTGTGCAGATTCATGGCGTAGCCGACCGCATCGGAGAGCAGCGGCGGCGGCAGGCCCCTAGTTCCCCGCCGAAGATGCCTCCTAGGCTTGTACAAATCGTCGCGTCTTGGCCTGGTCCCGCGGCCGAGGCGGAAGCCATGGCCTGGCTCTCCTCGGCGGTCCAGATGCTCCGGAGCAGCTCGTCCATGTTCATGGAGCTGAAATCCTTGCTGAGGCCGCTGCCTCCCGCACCGCCGGCGCGCCCAGCGTGCTCTGGAACTCCTCGAACGTCAGCGAGTATACCGACCCCTGCCTCATCAGTGGCGTCGACCCCATCAGCCCACCGTCTTCTTCGCCGAGGCCACGGCGGATGTCCGGCCACCGCACCGCACCCCACCTCTGTTGGAGAGGAAAAGAGAACTCTGCCAAAAGAGTTCTGATGCCTATTTTTCTATTCTCTCTCACAGGAATCGGTCACATGCATTCAGAAAAAGTGAAAAACGTTTTGGAGAGTGTTAACGGAATATTGGATGCCGTTAGACACGTGTCGAGTAGTCAGGGGGTGCTCACGTACCCCCCTGATCACCAGGCTTCATCCGTTGATTTAAAACCATTGCCTGATAATCTTAAATATGCTCATATTGATGATAAGAAAATATATCCTGTTATTATTAGTTCTAAGCTTTCAGAGTTTGAAGAAGAAAGGTTATTGGAAATACTGAAGAAACACTGAGGTGCTATTGGCTACACTCTTGCTGACTTGAAGGGGATTTCTCCCTCTATTTGCCAACACGCCATTAATATGGAAGATGATGCAAAGCCTGTTGTTGAACCTCAGCGTCGTCTAATTCCTAAGATGAAAGATGTGGTAAGAAATGAGGTATTAAGACTCCTTGAAGCCGGTATTATATATCCTATTGCTGATAGTAGATGGGTTAGTCCTGTGCATTGTGTTCCTAAGAAAGGAGGAATGACTGTTGTGCCTAATGATAATGATGAGCTCATACCTCAAAGAGTAGTTGTAGGGTATAGAATGTGCATTGATTTTCGAAAAGTTAATAAGGTTACTAAGAAAGATCATTACCCTTTACCATTTATTGATCAAATGTTAGAAAGGTTGTCTAAAAATACTCATTTTTGCTTTCTTGATGGTTATTCTGGGTTTTCACAAATTGCTGTTAAAACTAAAGATCAAGAGAAAACCACTTTCACTTGTCCCTATGGAACTTATGCTTATAGGCGTATGCCTTTTGGTTTATGTAATGCTCCTGCTACTTTTCAAAGATGCATGTCTGCTATTTTTCATGGCTTTTGTGAGAGTATTGTAGAGGTATTCATGGACGATTTTTCCGTCTATGGAAATTCTTTTGATAATTGCTTGCGGAACCTTGATAAAGTTTTGCAGAGATGTGAAGAAACTAACCTTGTTCTTAATTGGGAGAAATGCCACTTTATGGTTAATGAAGGAATTGTATTGGGACATAAAATCTCCGAGAGAGGTATTGAAGTTGATAGAGCTAAAGTTGAAGCCATTGAGAAGATGCCCTATCCTAGGGATGTTAAAGGTATTCGTAGTGTTCTTGGTCATGCTGGGTTTTATAGGAGGTTTATTAAAGACTTCTCCAAGATTTCAAAGCCTCTTACTAATCTTCTTCAAAAAGACGTACCTTTTGTTTTTGATGATGATTGTAAGGAAGCTTTCGAAACTCTAAAGAAAGCCTTAACAACCGCCCCTATAGTTGAACCTCCTGATTGGAACTTACCATTTGAAATTATGTATGATGCTAGTGATTTTGCTGTAGGCACTGTTCTTGGACAGCGAGTAGATAAAAAACTGAATGTTATTCATTATGCTAGTAAAACTCTTGATGCTGCTCAAAGAAATTATGCTACTACTGAAAAGGAATTGTTAGCTGTAGTCTTTGCTTGTGATAAGTTTAGATCTTATATCGTTGATTCAAAAGTTATTATTCATACTGATCATGCTGCAATTAGATACCTTATGACAAAGAAAGATGCTAAGCCAAGGCTTATTAGATGGGTACTTCTTTTGCAAGAATTTGATCTGCATATTGTAGATAGGAAAGGTGCTGATAATCCTGTTGCTGATAATTTGTCTAGATTGGAAAATATTGCTTATGATCCTGTTCCTGTTAATGATAGTTTTCCAAATGAACAATTGGCTGTAATAAAGGTGAGTTCGTGAGACAATCCTTGGTATGCTGATTATGCTAACTTTATTTTTTCCAAGTACTTGCCTCCAACCTTTTCAGCTCAGCAAAGGAGGAAATTCTTTTATGACTTGAGGCATTATTTTTGGGATGACCCACACTTATATAAAGAAGGAGTGGATGGTATTCTGCGAAGATGTGTTCCCGAATATGAGCAACAAGAGATATTGAGTAAATGTCATGGGAGTGCTTATGGAGGACATCACGCCGGAGATAGAACCGCGCAAAAAGTTCTACAATCAGGTTTTTATTGGCCAACTCTCTTCAAAGATGCAAGGAAGTTTATTTTATCTTGTGATGAATGTCAAAGGGTTGGTAATATCTCCAGACGCAATGAAATGCCTATGAATTATACTCTTGTTATTGAACCATTTGATTGTTGGGGATTTGACTTCATGGGACCTTTTCCCTCTTCAGAAGGTAACACTCATATACTTGTTGTTGTTGATTATGTTACTAAATGGGTGGAAGCTATACCTACAAAAAGTGCTGATGGTGAGACCTCTTTAAGAATGCTTTTAGACATTATTTTTCCTAGATTTGGAGTTCCTAGATATATTATGACAGATGGAGGTTCTCATTTTATTCATGGTGGTTTTAGAAAAACTCTTGCTAAATATGGTATTAATCATAGAATTGCTTCCGCTTATCATCCTCAAACTAGTGGGCAAGTAGAACTATCAAATAGAGAAATTAAATCTATCTTGCAAAAGACTGTTAATAAAACTAGAAAGAATTGGGCTAGTAAATTGAAGGAAGCACTATGGGCTTATAGAACTGCTTATAAAAACCCCATGGGAATGTCACCTTATAAAATGGTTTATGGAAAAGCTTGTCATTTACCTTTAGAACTAGAGCACAAAGCTTATTGGGCTGTTAGAGAACTAAACAAAGATCCTAAACTAGCCGGTGATAAGAGGTTGTTGCAATTAAGTTCTCTAGATGAATGGAGAAGTGAAGGTTATGAAAATGCTAAACTCTTTAAAGAGAAAGTTAAGAAATGGCATGATAGAAGGATTATCAAAAGAGAGTTTAATATTGGGGATAAAGTCCTATTGTATCGGTCTCGTCTCAGATTCTTTGCAGGGAAATTACTCTCGAAATGGGAAGGACCATATGTTGTTGAGGAGGTGTATCGTTCAGGAGCAATTAAAATTAGTTCCCTCCAAGGCAATGCCACGCAAGTGGTGAATGGACAAAGACTCAAGCATTATATCTCAGGTGATTCTTATAATGTAGATGTTGATGTTATTCGAGTGGAAACACCAGAGGCTTTCATCAAAGGTCAAATTGACAGTCCGCCAGAACTCGACTTTGAATAGGTAACAGTACAGGTAATAAAAAGTTCGCGGTTTGCTTTCCGAACAATGTTTTTGCTATTTTTGGAAAATATGAAAAATTACGAGATCGAAACGGAGTGGAGGAGACGCACGAGGGCGTGCCCCCATAGGCCGGCGCGGCCAGGCCTTGGCCCGCGCCGCCCTATGAGCTGGCCGCCTCGTCGCCCCTTTCCGACTCTGGTTCGACCTGGTACTTTCCGTTTGTCATAAAAATTTCTGCTATATAATCCCCCGGACCCCTGGAGGTCCGTATATCGTTTTCTCGTTGCGTTTTGTTTCTAGCTGTTTTCTGCCAGGATTTGTTCTTGATCTAGAAGCATCATGGTCTCCAACAACAAAGACAAGGAGCCTATGGAGGAAGATATTCAAGATCCCGGGGGGAAAGAGGTGGACGAGAGTGTCAAGGAAGAAGATGAAGAAGAAGTGGAGGAAGACTCGCGCGCATACCCACGTGCTACCATTGCAAGCATCGAGGTGGTGGAGAACCCTTTTAATGCAAAGAAGAGCGCAAGAATTCGCACCGGAGGAAAACTTCCACGTCACTACCTAGCTCCAAAGACATCTTCTCCAGGCACTTATCACCCCTTCCGCAATCTAATTTACAATAATCAAATTGAAAGGACTCCCAAGGCATCATTGCCTAGCAATTGGGATATAGATCGTTCTAACACTGCAGGAAGGATGAAGCCTGAAACTGAAGAGTGGGGAAATAACTCCAAGAGTTGTGACTCGCCATCGGACATACTTCTTAACCGCGTCGAGCATAATTCGGAGATGATCCGCAACCTCATGTACAAGATTGATGAGCTTCAGGAGCTTGTTGAGAAGCTTGTCAAGAATTCACCATCACCACCGAAGGAGTAATTCATCATCGGTATTGGCATCCCCTTGGTTTGTTCCAAGCTTGGGGGAGTGCCGCGGTATCACATCATCACTACCCTTTTGCTTTTTACTATCAAGTAGTGTCATATCATGAGTAGGGAAGTTATCATATAAGATGTGTTGCAGTGTGGAAGTATCTCTCCTTTAGTTGGTTGTCTATGTATCCCTTGGTGTGAGGTATCGTTATGAAATATTAATGAGAAGTCTTATCATTTACATATTGCACACCTTATTTTAGTTTGCAATTTCTATTATATGATTGATCTTGATTTTAGTATTGGTATCACTTTGGGAGCATTGAGTAAATCTATTTGGTTTTGGCAAACTTAGCATTGGTCAATAGCAACAACACCTTGAGGTTTAAGTAGAAAAGAGAAATATATATAGTTGTTTCATTGTCTTCCTTTCTTGTTAGCTCATAGCTTATTATTCTGAAGTTAAAATTATTTGTGCTTACAAGAAAGATGCATGATTGTTTCTATCACATGTATATTCGTTTGTTTCCCTCAACTTTTGTGCTTGCTAATTAACCTTGCTAGCCAAAGACCAGTATTGAGAGGGAATGCTTCTCGTGCATCCAAACCTCAACCCAAACCTATGCCATTTGTGTCCACCATATCTACCTACTACATGGTATTTCTCCGCCATTCCAAAGTAAATTGCTTGAGTGCTACCTTTAAAATTTCTATCCTTTACCTCTGCAATATATAGCTCATGGGACAAATAGCTTAAAAACTATCGTGGTGAAGAATATGTACTTATGTGTCTTATTTCTTAGTAAGTTGCTTGTTGAGCGGTAACCATGTTTTCTGGGGACGCCATCAACTCTTACCTTTGTTGAATATCATGTGAGTTGCTATGCATGTTCGTCTTATCTGAAGTAAGGGCGGTTTTCACAATCAAATGGTTTGAGTATGCATACTGTTAGAGAAGAACATTGGGCCGCTAACTAAAGCCATGATTTATGGTGGAAGTTTCAGTATGGACAGCTAATCCTCAATCTCTTATGAGAATAATAATTGTTGTTGAATGCTTATGCATTAAAGAGGAGTCCATTATCTGTTGTCTATGTTGTCCCGGTATGGATGTCTAAGTTGAGAATAATCAAAAGCGAGAAATCCAATGCGATCTTTCTCCTTAGACCTTTGTACAAAGGCATAGAGGTACCCCTTTGTGGCACTTGGTTGAAACATATGCTATGCAATGATAATCTGTGTTAATCCAAGCTAATTAGGACAAGGTGCGAGCACTATTAGTATACTATGCATGAGGCTTGCAACTTATAAGATGTCTTATACATAACACATATGCTTTATTACTACCGTTGACAAAATTGTTTCTTGTTTTCAAAATGAAAAGCTCTAGCACAAAAATAGTAATCCATGCTTCCCTCTGCGAAGGGTCTGTCTCTTACTTTATGTTGAGTCAAGAACCTATTCCCCTCCATCTTAAGCAAGCATTTGAGTTGTTGTGATCAAACCATTATATTGTGATTTACTTCATCATGTCTTTTACTCTTCCTTGTTTAGTACAAGTTTTATCTGAATGAATATAGCTTTGAAAGTTATCAATGATTACTATGATTGAGTATGCAAGTTTACCATAAGATTTAATATGAAAGCGCTGCTCCATAGATAAGTATAATCTGTTAACTGTTCTCTGACCAAGAACAAAGTTTGCCATCACCAACTATGATTTCTTATGCACCTTTATTTGTGATTACCTTATACTTGTTTCAAGTTGAGTTATATGAGGAAGTTGTTCACTAGAATGTCTTGTGTGAATGAATATGATGCTTCTTGTCCGTATTTGATTTATCGACTCTTCACTCCATAAACATGTGGTCCTGTTTACCGAGTTCAGTTTCGCTTGGGGACAAGCGAAGTCTAAGCTTGGGGGGAGTTGATACGTCCAATTTGCATCACTATTTTATATCATAATTTGCTGTTATTCATTGATATATTTCATATTTGGAAATCATACTTATGTTATTTCATCTATTTTGCATGTTTCATGATTATTTGAGGATCGCGCACCGGAGCCAGGATTCTGCTGGAAAAAGCACCGTCAGAATGCAATATTTCGGAAGATCAACAGTTGACGGAAATTATACGAAAAATCCTATTTTTCCAGATGACGAAGGGAGCCAGAAGGGGGAGCCGCGGGGACCCGAGGTGGGCCCACCTCATAGGCCGGCGCGGCCCAAGGCCTGGCCGCGCCGCCCTTTGAGGAGGGGGCCCACAGCCCTCTCTCGCCTCCTTTTCTTCGCGTACGTCTTCGTCCCAAAAACCTAAGCTCCAGAGGGTACATCGCGAAGAGCCACAGCCGCCTCTGCGGGGCGGAGAACACCAGAGAGAAAAGAGCTCTCCGGCGGGTAGGAATCCGCCGGGGAAATTCCCTCCCGGAGGGGGAAATCGACGCCATCGTCACCGTCATCGAGCTGGACATCATCTCCATCACAATCGTCATCATCTCCATCATCATCACCGCCATCTCCACCGCTGCACCTCGTCACCGCTGTAACAATTCGGGTTGGATCTTGATTGTTTGATAGGGGAAACTCTCCCGGTGTTGATTTCTACTAGTTATTGATGCTATTGAGTGAAACCATTGAACCAAGGTTTATGTTCAGATTGTTATTCATCATCATATCACCTCTGATCATGTTCCATATGATGTCTCGTGAGTAGTTCGTTTAGTTCTTGAGGACATGGGTGAAGTCTAAATGTTAGTAGTGAAGTATGGTTGAGTAATATTCAATGTTATGATATTTAAGTTGTGGTGTTATTCTTCTAGTGGTGTCGTGTGAACGTCGACTACACGACACTTCACCATTTATGGGCCTAGGGGAATGCATCTTGTACTCGTTTGCCAATTGCGGGGTTGCCGGAGTGACAGAAACCTGAGCCCCCGTTGGTATATCGATGCAGGAGGGATAGCAGGATCTCGGAGTTTAAGGCTGTGGTTAGATTTATCTTAATTACTTTCTTGTAGTTGCGGATGCTTGCAAGGGGTATAATCACAAGTATGTATTAGTCCTAGGAAGGGCGGTACATTAGCAGAGGTTCACCCACACAACACTTATCAAAACAATGAAGATTAATCAGCTGTATGTAGCGAAAGCACTAGACTAAATTCCCGTGTGTCCTCAAGAACGTTTGGTCATTATAAGTAAACAAACCGGCTTGTCCTTTGTGCTAAAAAGGATTGGGCCACTCGCTGCAATTATTACTCTCGCACTTTACTTACTCGTACTTTATTCATCTGTTACATCAAAACCCCCTGAATACTTGTCTGTGAGCATTTACATTGAATCCTTCATCGAAACTGCTTGTCAACACCTTCTACTCCTCGTTGGGATCGACATTCTTACTTATCGAAGATACTACGATACACCCCCTATACTTGTGGGTCATCACACCACAATAGTTTTTAAGGCTATTTTCCCATGAGCTATATATTGCAAAGACAAAGGATAGAATTTTAAAGGTAGCACTCAAGTAATGTACTTTGGAATGGCAGAGAAATACCATGTAGTAGGTAGGTATGGTGGACACAAATGGCATAGTTTTTGGCTCAGGGATTTGGATGCACGAGAAGTAATCCCTCTCAATACAAGGCTTAGGCTAGCAAGGTTGTTTGAAGCAAACTCAAGTATAAAACGGTGCAGCAAGGCTCACATATGAACATATTGTAAGCATTATAAGGCTTTACATCGTCTCCTTGTTGTTCAAACACCTTAACCAGAAAATATCTAGACTCTAGAGAGACCAATCATGCAAACCAAATTTTAACAAGCTCTATGTAGTTCTTCATTAATAGGTACAAAGTACATGATGCAAGAGCTTAAACATGATCTATATGAGCACAACAATTGCCAAGTATCAAATTATTCAAGACATTATACCATTTACCACATGCGGCATTTTCCGTTTCCAACCATATATCAATGAACGAAGTAGTTCAACCTTCGCAATGAACATTAAGAATAAAGCTAAGAACACATGTGTTCATATGCAACAGCGGAGCGTGTCTCTCTCCCACACAAAGAATGCTAGGATCCGATTTTATTAAAACAAAACAAAAACCAAAACAAACAGACGCTCCAAGTAAAGCACATAAGATGTGACTGAATAAAAATATAGTTTCACTAGAGGTGACCTGATAAGTTGTCGATGAAGAAGGGGATGCCTTGGGCATCCCCAAGCTTAGATGCTTGAGTCTTCTTAAAATATGCAGGGATGAACCACGGGGGCATCCCCAAGCTTAGACTTTTCACTCTTCTTGATCATATTGTATCATCCTCCTCTCTTGACCCTTGAAAACTTCCTCCACACCAAAATCAAAACAAACTCATTAGAGGGTTAGTGCATAATTGAAAATTCATATATTCAGAGGTGACATAATCATTCTTAACACTTCTGGACATTGCACAAAGCTACTGAAAGTTAATGGAACAAAGAAATCCATCAAACATAGCAAAAGAGGCAATGCGAAATAAAAGGCAGAATCTGTCAAAACAGAACAGTCCGTAAACACGAATTTTTCAGGGGCACTTAACTTGCTCAGATGAAAATGCTCAAATTGAATGAAAGTTGCGTACATATCTGAGGATCACGCACGTAAATTGGCAGATTTTTCTGAGTTACCTACAGAGAACCCTGCCCAAATTCGTGACAGCAAGAAATCTGTTTCTGCGCAGTAATCCAAATCTAGTATTGACTTTACTATCAAAGACTTTACTTGGCACAACAATGCAATAAAATAAAGATAAGGAGAGGTTGCTACAGTAGTAACAACTTCCAAGACTCAAATATAAAACAAAAGTGCTGTAGTAAAATGATGGGTTGTCTCCCATAAGCGCTTTTCTTTAACGCCTTTCAGCTAGGCGCAGAAAGTGTGAATCAAGTGTTATCAAGAGATGAAGCATCAATAGAGGGGTTTGGAGTTTTCTCAACTATGCATTGTATCTTATCTATGTAAGTTTCAGAGGCTCCTTTTTCATTACTCTTAGGCTTGCTATTCTCATCAAACAAATTTTCAGGAACAAGCCAACCATAGGTATTTTCTAGAGCTTCATGCATTCCTAGGAGCTTGCAAGGTATTGATGTCTTAATTTCCCCTCCATCATTAACATTATTAGTGTACTTTATTCTATCAATATCCATCTTTTCAAGGGTACTAGCAAAGTTGGTGTAAGAGCCAAGCATCTTATATTTAATAAAGACTTTTCTAGCCTCTCTTCTTGCTACACCACCAAATTCTTTAAGAAGGGTTTCTCAGACAAAATCTTTCTTTTCTCCTTCCTCCATATCAGAGAGTGTAAGAAACATATGCTGAATTATAGGATTGAGATTAACAAATTTAGTTTCCAACATGTGTAGTAAAGAGGCAGCAGCAATTTCATAAGTAGGAGCAAGTTCTACCAAGTGTCTATCTTCAAAATCTTTAGTTGTACTAACATGAGTGAAAAAATCTTCTATATTATCTCTTCCAATTATAGACCCTCATCCTACCGGTATGTCTTTTAGAGTGTACTTAGGAGGAAACATGATGAAATAAACAAAATGTAAATAAAGTAAATGCAAGTAACTAATTTTTTTTTTGTGTTTTTAATATGGAGAACGCAAACAAGATAGTAAATAAAGTAAAACTAGCAACTAATTTTTTTGTGTTTTGTTTTAGTGCAGCAAACAAAGTAGTAAATAAAATAAAACAAGACAAAAACAAAGTAAAGAGATTGGAAGTGGAGACTCCCCTTGCAGCGTGTCTTGATCTCCCCGGCAACGGCGCCAGAAAAAGAGCTTGATGCGTGCAGTTAACACACGTACGCTGGGAACCCCAAAAGGAAGGTGTGATGCGTACAGTAGCAAGTTTTCCCTCAGTAAGAAACCAAGGTTTATCGAACCAGTAGGAGCCAAGAAGCACATTGAAGGTTGATGGCGGCGAAGTGTAGTGTGGCGCAACACCAGGGATTCCGGCGCCAACGTGGAACCTGCACAACACAATCAAAGTACTTTGCCCCAACGTAACAGTGAGGTTGTCAATCTCACTGGCTTGCTGTAACAAAGGATTAGATGTATAGTGTGGAAGATGATGTTTGTTTGCCAAGAACAGTAAAGAACAATTGCAGTAGATTGTATTTCAGATGTAAAGAATGGACCGGGGTCCACAGTTCACTAGTGGTGTCTCTCCCATAAGATAAATAGCATGTTGGGTGAACAAATTACAGTTGGGCAATTAACAAATAAAGAAGGCATAACAATGCACATGCATATATCATGATGAGTACTATGAGATTTAATCAGGGCATTACGACAAAGTACATAGACCGCTGTCCAGCATGCATCTATGCCTAAATAGTCCACTTTCAGGTTATCATCCGAACCCCTTCCGGTATTAAGTTGCAAGCAAGAGACAATTGCATTAAGTATGGTGCGTAATGTAATCAACACAAATATCCTTAGACAAAGCATCGATGTTTTATCCCTAGTGGCAACATCACATCCACAACCTTAGAACTTTCTCACATCGTCCTGCATTCAATGGAGGCATGAACCCACTATCGAGCATAAATACTCCCTCTTGGAGTTACAAGTATCAACCTGGCCAGAGCCTCTACTAGCAACAAAGAGCATGAAAGAACATAAACAACATATATGATAGATTGATAATCAACTTGACATAGTATTCAATATTCATCGGATCCCAACAAACACAACATGTAGCATTACAAATAGATGATCTTGATCATGATAGGCAGCTCACAAGATCTAACATGATAGCATAATGAGGAGAAGACAACCATCTAGCTACTGCTATGGACCCATAGTTCAGGGGTGAACTACTCACACATCGATCCGGAGGCGATCATGGCGATGAAGAGCCCTCCGGGAGATGATTCCCCTCTCCGGCAGGGGGCCGGAGGCGATCTCCTGAATCCCCCGAGATGGGATTGGCGGCGGCGGTGTCTCTGGAAGGTTTTCCGTATCGTGGCTCTCGGTACTGGGGGTTTCACGACGAAGGCTTTAAGTAGGCGGAAGGGTAGATTTAGGGGCGACACGAGGGCCCCACACAACAGGGCGGCGCGGGCCCAGCCCTGGCCGCGCGGCCCTGGTGTGGCGGCGCGTCGTCGCCCTACTTCGTAATCCTTTCGGTCTTCTGGAAGCTTCGTGGAAAAATAAGACCCTGGGCGTTGATTTCGTCCAATTTCGAGAATATTTCCTTTGTAGGATTTCTGAAACCAAAAACAGCAGAAAACAGCAACTGGCTCTTCGGCATCTCGTCAATAGGTTAGTGCCGGAAAATGCATAATAATGACATAAAGTGTGTATAAAACATGTGAGTATCATCATAAAAGTAGCATGGAACATAAAAAATTATAGATACGTTTGAGACGTATCAGTGTGCGTGCGTGCGTTCATAGGGGTGTTTGTACGTGCGTGTTTGTGAGCGTCTGCGTTGTACCGTGTTCTCAAAAAAATAGCAATAATACACAACACCCCTTGCCCCTTCGTCTCTCGCCCCGATCTCCGTCGACATGAGAGTTGGTATCCTCTCCCCCCGCTTGCTGCTCTGGCGGCAGGAGGGAGGGGAACCCCTCTCTCCCCGTTCTGGTCTAGTTTTTATGGTTAGGGCTTATCTGCGATGGCGCGTCGTTGGGGTGGTGGGAGAGGTGGAGGCTAGGCAAATAAATCTGGTTCAACTCTACTCCCACACCAGTGCAGACCTTCACAACAACGTCTCGAAGTTGATGGCATCGTGTGTTTATCGATCTTTTAAATCGGCGGCTTGGTCTTCTTGCCTTTCTTTAGATCTGGCGAGATATGTTTCTCTGCGTGTTGATGAAGTTCATCGTTATCCACGGCCGCGCTAGGGGCCGGGGCGAGGTGGATGCTCTGGAGCGAGGATGTTGGTTCGGAGGTGGTTGATTTGTCCTTATTCCTTGACTTCGTCAATGGGATACGATGGATCCTGGCCCAGGGTTGCACGGGAACGTCCCCCGGTCAACGTGCCACATCGACATGTGCCTCACTACTTGCAGCGGGCCTGTTCATTGACTCACAAAGCCTCATTGACAATGGTGCTCTTTTGGATCTGGCAATGGTGGAGGCTCGGCGCCTCTTTCGACGCGAGTCTAGGCGACGTTGGTGTTTAGTGGCGGCAGCTGGCTTTAGCAAGTACATGAAACCTAGGATTACTTTTATGCAAAGTTTCCAGGACACTTCTTTTCTCCTCATGTAACTTGATTTTCTATTAATGAAATATGAGGTTGCTCTAAAAAAACTTCTGATGTGCAACCACCTCCTCGATGGGATGGGGCCGACCTCTCAGTTCGGTACTGGGGTAGAACCGTCGAACTTTGAAGGGTGGCCGCCACCCGCTGCCCCACCAACTCTCTCGTTCTTCATGGATCGCCTCATGAATGAGGATACAACGATCTCATCCTCCGCCTCCCAAACAATCTGATCACATGGACCCCGTCTATCGGATGGGACACCACCCGTGCACATGTTTTATTTTCATCGTCACATCAGTAGACCAAGGCTATCCACCACCGGCACCAGCGTTGCCCACTCCTTGCAGCACCGGCAGCTACTCCTTTGCAGAAGTGGTGGCGATTTTTGCAATAATGGTGTCACGTCTACCCCTCCTCTTGCAACAGCGGCAACAGTGGTATCCGAGTAGAGCATGCGAGAGAGGGAGAAATCTAGTCGTGGTCGGAGTTTGGAGCAGTAACTGTTGACGAAGACGGATGTGAATAGCGAGTCATGGCGGCGATCTTCATGTAAAATTGTTACCAGTATTGAATATAACATGGTATAACAAGATCTTGCAGAAGCAACACCCCCTCTTGTAGCATCCCCGTCTTCTCCTTGCATCTTCGACGAACACCCCTGATAGCACTGCCGCCCACCGCCGCCAACTCCTTGTAGCACCAGTGTCTACTCCTTTGTAGCAGTGGAGGAAACTTTTGCAATGTTAGCGTTATGTCGAAGGGGAGCGGGAGAAGGCGAGACGCCTACCCGTCCTCTTGCATCATCGTTGGCAGTGGTATCCGAGTAGAGCTCGCGAGAGAGGGCGAGATCTGGTTGTGGTCGGAACTTGGAGCAGTAACTGCTAACGGAGAAGGATGTGAGAGGACCGAGTCATGGCGTCGATCTTCATCTACTCTCGCTTAATTTAGATCAGGAAAATCGTGCATATTTTATGAACTATATATACCATGGGTCGAATTATGTCAGAAAAAAAGATTTGAAAAACTAGTGGCGACGCACGATCTTTGAACTACTTGTAATAGAGTGGCAATCAACTCCCAATCGTACCAGCGTTACTCGATCACAATGACATGATCTATCAACAGTTCAAGACAGAGGCAAAATGCAGATACTTCCCACCTTGCTAGGAGAAATTCAGTCATATACTAAGGTAGCTACCTAGGTAGTAGAGAGTTCAAATGCGGATGCGATTCGTGACTTGTTTTGACGAAACTTTAGAATTCCCGTAACCTAGCGACCCAAGGAACATTGGCAGACCTTGTTAGCCGCGCGCAACTAAGAAGCAGGCCATACCAGTTCCCCTGTTTCATCAACCCGAGCCCGCTTGGTCCCGTTGGGTGCTGTCATACGAAGTGCAGCGGAGGTCCCCAAAGGTGCCAAGCATCTAGCAACGAGCTCCATTGCAACGGCGGGGCAGCTAATTCTTAGATGCACGAAACCGGTGGTGATCATGACTGCCATGAGATGCACCGGGGAGCTGAGAAAAGCGAAGCATGCTCTCTTCAGCCCGTCGCAGCGGTGCTGCTCGGCCAGCACAAGAATGGTGGCCACCGTGCGCACATCAATATGGCTGCAAAGCTTTTCTTGGCAAATCAGCTTCAGCCTCTCAAGGTTGTACCTATCGGCTGCAACAAGTAGATGCTGTAACATGGCAGCGCCTTCATCTTCCTCCTCCGTCTCCGGCAAGGAGTCCGTGTACACGAAGCAGAGCAGCGCCTTGAACACCTGCGCCTCCATGTCGTCTACGCAGACGACGCTACCGTTGCCACCCTCCTTCATCGCGCCGAGAAGCTTCGCGCTGAAGACCGGGGACCGGGCAGCGAGCACGCACCGGTGCGCGGCGAAGGTCTCGCCGCCGACGCTGAACACGACGTCCGCGCCCTTCTCGCCCTTGAGGAGGTCACCGAGGTGCTGCTTCAGGTCGGACTGCGGCACGGTGACGAACTGGTTGGCGACGGGCGTCGCCTCGGTGCGGAAGTCGTTGAAGACGACGATGTCGCACCTGACCGTGAAGGCGTCGTCCTTGAGGTGCTCCGATTTCTCCAGGTCCTCCCTCTTGACGAACTTCGGGTATCCACGCCCGTTGTCTGTCGTCATGGTGTGCGCAGCAGCCGATTTCAGCGACGGCTGCCTGGTAACGAGGCTGGCGAAACGCATCTGGAACTTTGCCTTGACGCACTTGGTGTCCTTCTCGTCGAGTTCCAGGTAAAGGGATATGTAGTCCGCCGAGTCGGGGGTACGGCCGTTGGGGTAGTACGTGATGCGCCAGCGATGGCCGCCCACGGTGAACTGGCCGGATTTGATGGCCTCGCCATTGGGGTTCACCTTGGTGCTCGAATAGCCCTCGATTTTCAGGATGTGGCAGCCTCTCGCCGTGTCGGCGACGATGGTGGAGGCGGACATCGACGGCTCGCCAGCGGCGAACGACGATGACATGGCAAACTTACTCGATCCCGGGGGGAAATCTGTCTCGTCGCCAAAGATCGATCACCGTGACGTGTTCTAGCACATCGATCTTTGAGACAAGGAATTGCTGTTTTGCTGCGCCTATACAAGGTTATACAAATCTCCGAGACTCCGATTTTGTTTATGAAGGGATCGAGACTCCGAGTCGGGGGTACTACGCCTATGGTGCGACGCCGACTCCTAGGGGCGGCCTCTAGAGGCTGGGGGTGGCCGGATGGGGATGGGAGGCGCCGCAGCCGCATCGCTTGAATCGCTCATCTCCTGCCCGACCGCATCACGTCCCAGATACCTCTTTTTTTTTTCCTCGATCGGAATCGCTTTAAAAAAAGATTAGGTATAGGTATGGGCCTTTGTGCGTTTCGGGGCACATGACACCAATTGGACCTCCATAATAGCTTCTCTAGGAACACTCGGCCCATATTGGAGATAGATGGAGATCGGTATCCCCACTAATCCGGGAGGAAATCCTATACACCGACCAGGTCGGTGTCTACGAGGTATCGCACATCCTGATCGGGTATTGGGCCTGGCCCATTTTCCCCTTTTTCTCTTTTTGTTTACTGTTTCTGTTTCTGTTTTTCTTTTTTTTAGTTTTTTTTGTTTCTTTTTTTTTTCAAATTTGAAAAAGTTTATATTTAAAAATAGTTCAAATTCGAAAACGTTTAAATTCGAAAAGTGATCAAAACGAAAAATGTTCAAAGCTAAAAATTGTTCATATTCGAAAAATGTTCAAATTTAAAATATGTTCATTTTCAAAAAATATTCAAATTTTTGGGAAAAATCGAATTTTTGAAAAAATGTTCACTCTAAAAAATGTTCAAATTTTAAAAAATGTTCATTCTGAAAAATATTCAAATTTTGGAAAAAGATATTCTAAAAAACTATGTTCGAAAAAATTATTTTAAAAAAAGATAAAAAATTTAAAATTCCAGAATAGAAAACAGATTTAAAAAACTCTTCTTTAAAAAAAACGAAAATATGTAAACAAAAAATAAAACGAAATAGAATAAGAAAAACAAAACCGACCTTACCTAATGGGCCGCGGCCCACTACACAACCGCTGGGTCGGGGGGTGTGCGGCACCGCGTCTGCACCGACCCGATCGGTGTATAGGAGGTCCCTAATCCGAGAGCGCCTATACAACGCTTTAAGCGGCGCGGGGCGCTAGTGCCGCGTCAAGCGCTGGCTGCTGGGCCAGGCCCATCTATTCTTCTACGAACATGGCTGTCATGAGATCGACCAACAACATCAAAAATTTGAACAAAATTTAAAATCGAACAAATTGAAAAACGGAATAATTTGAAAACAATGAATTTAAATATCGAACAAATTTCAGATTTAACAAATTTCAAATTTTAACAAATTTTGAATTTTAACAAATTTCGAATTTGAACAAATTTCGAATTTGAACAAATTTCGAATTTGAACAAATTTATAAGAATGAACATTTGTTAAATCTGAACAAAAAACAAATCTGATCAAATTTCGAAATCAACAAAACCAGCAAAAGCCAAAAAGAAAAAACCAGAAACCGAAAAAACATGGAAAGCCCAGAAAAACCGGAAGTAAAAAAAACCGTGCGGGGGTAGGCGCTAATGGGCCGGCCCACCTCGTCCGCCGCTTCAGGAGAGAGCGAATCGCTCCCGCTATGAGCGGGGAATAGAGATTGCGCACTAATCCACTATCGCTAATCTAAAACAAACACTAATCCACTATCGCTTATAGCGGGTCGGAAACGGGACCTCCTATACACCGACCGGGTCGGTGCGGATGCGGTGCCGCACACCCCTCGACCCGGCGGTTCTGTAGTGGGCCGTGGCCCATCAGGTAAGGTCATTTTATTTTTATTTTTATTTTTTTCTGTTTACATATTTTCGTTTTTTAAATCTGGAAGCTTAATTTTTTTTGTCTTTTTTAAAATATTTTTTAGAATATTTTTTTCAAAATTTGAATTTTTTAGATTGAACATTTAAAAATTTGAATATTTTTCGAAAATGAACATATTTAAAATTTGAACATTTTTCGGTTATGAATTTTTTGGATACGAACAATTTTTTTGCTTTGAACATATTTCCATTTTGAACACTTTTCAAATTTGAATGTTTTTCAAATTTGAACTATTTTCAATTTTGAACAAAAAGAAAAATAAACAGAAAAAAGGAAACAAAAAAGAAAACAGAAAAAAAAAGAAAAAAAAAAAGCAGAAACAGAAAACGAAAACGAAAACGAAAAAAGGAAAAAGGAAAAAGTTGAAAATGGGCCAGGCCCAATATCCGACCAGAGTGTGCGGTGCCTTGTAGGCTCCGACCTGGTCGGTGTATAGGATTTACCGTCGGAAACGCCTTATTCCCCGCCGGAGTGCTTCATCGCCCGAAGCATATCCCGAATGGACCGACCTATTAGTTTCGTTGTTCCGTCTACACATACGTACTATAGAATTTTTCTTTCATACCATAACAATGAACTACCTTTATAGTAGTAGTTACACCTCCTTCCCTCCCAGCAGAGACAGTAGTTCAAATCTCGGTATCTACATGGATGTATACACATTTTTTTGAACTTCAATAAGTTTCGAAACCGAGCAAAAACTAAATCTGAGAAAAATTCGAAACTGAGCAAAGATTTAAATCTAAGCAAATTTCAAAACCGGGCAAAAATTTAATCTGCACAAATTCCAAAACCCAAAAAAAGTTTAAGATCTATTCCAATTTAAATTTTGCTCAAATTTGTAATATGCTCGAATTTGAAAGTTGCTCCAATTTAAAATTTGCTAGAATTTGAAAAAATATGTTCAAAAACGGGAAAAAACAGAAAACCAGAAAAACAAAAAGCAAAAACCGATAAAAGAAAAAAAACAAGCAGTAAACCGACCGAACCAGAAGAAGAACCGCAGAAAAAACGAAAAATAAAAACAAACCAAACGACATGGGCTGCGGCCCGCTTGCCCCCGCACGCGGGCAGGCGTTAATCTTCCCCGTTGCTGGGCGGGAAATAGGTTTCCGCGAAATGACTCGGTAGCGTCGCTGAAGGATTTCCTACGCGGGCTCGGCCCATTTCCTTATGTTTGATTCGTTTCGTTCGTTTCATATCGAGTCGTTTCCCTGAGTGTTCGTACGTTCATTCGCTATCAAGTTGGACGCTGCATTGATCTAAACAAAACAAAAACAAAAAAGTTGGACGCTGCATCACTGATCGAAGGGGACCACTGCATATGGAGTTGCTTCCACGTAATTGTTCAAATGCATGCTGTCCTCCACCAACCAATGCATGGACTATATGTACAGATGTACTCCACCAATCTGATTAAACGCCACGGGAACGGAGACCGCAGATATATGGAACATGGGGCATGTGAACCCACTTTTTAAAAAGTTTCGTTTGTGATCTCAAAATATGTTTTAAAAATCGAAACACAAAATGATTTTCCAGATGATCTCAAATATGTGTCTTGGACATGAGTTTCGTGACGAAAAAATCTTTTATTTTATCCCGGCAAAAAAGTGAAATTTTGTAGGGCTATATAGCAGTATATATGTGACGTATTTTGTCTTTTTTAGATTCTGAAATAAAAAAAAGTGGTTTCTCCGCGAAAACTTTCTACGCACACATGGAACATGCGTACGTACCCGGATATTTTTATTTTAGAATTTTTTAACATTTGGAAAATGCATTTCCAACTAGGGTTCACATGCACCCAGGTTCAAACCGGACTTTTCCCACGGGAACGTGTGTTTCTTCATGTCCAAGTTAGCTTCTTAGCTTGTTTTTCTTCTTTCTTATGGAGTATTTTTATTTCTCTTAGGTTTTTTCTTTTTTCCATTTGACTTTTTTACTTCGTTCAGTTTCTAATGGTTCTTTTTTCTATATACTTTTTTCCATTTCTTATTTTTCTTTATCTTATATTTATTACATTCATTTCTTTTTTCCATTTTTTCGTTAGTTTATTTTCTTTTATCTTTTTTCCTTACTCATTTATGTTGTTATTTCTTTACTTTTAAGTACTTTTTTATTGTTTTGTTCTCTGTGATGTACCTTTGTTGTTCCATGATGAATAACAATTTGTTCCTTTATTTAGAAAATTTATTTCTTTTCTAGAAAAGTAGTCCCTCATGGGAAGTTTTCCTCGGCTGCTATAGTCGCATTCTATGAGTAGATGAGATGTGTTTCTCAGACGCAAAATTCTTGTTCCCAAGTATATGAGATGTGTTCTTCGGGTGCAATATTCTCGTTCCCCGAGTCGACAAGATTTGTTTCTAGGACGAACTATCCTTGATCTTTGTATCGACAAATTTGTTCCTATGAGGCAATATTCTTGTTCCGAGACGCAATATTGTTGTTCCGAAAGTAGACCACATGTGTATCTGTGACTCAATGTTCTTGTTTCCTGAGTAGACGAGATTTGTTCCCAGACGCAATATTCTTGTTCCCTGAGGAGGCGGCATGTGTTCCTTAGTCGCTATATTCTTGTTCCCCGAGTAGATGAGATTTCTTCCTCGCACACAATATTATTATTCCCCGGATAGATGAGATTTGTTCCTCTCACAGAATATTCTTGTTCCCTGACATATTCGCAATAAAATATTAAATATTCGCAATTCTCCTGAGGTTGTCGGAACTATTTACAATAAAATATTGGCTACAATTGAGGAGGTCTTATCAATGAAATTTTCATTTGCGCGGGATCTAGGCATATTCCCAACCCATTCCATATATAATTGTTTTCATTCCTTCACAAAATAACATAAAAACAAACAAACACATATGATTCTTAGAAATAGATCAATCTATATGCTCTAAATCCATATACTTTAAACGGATAGAAGAGATATGAATCTTCCGCTCAGCTCAAATTGTAAGGGCATGTACAATGGGATGGCGTCAGCCTGCCCTTAGAGCCGCCACACAAGATATTTGCTGAGTTGGAGGAGAGAGAATAGAGAAAGAGAAGGTTGCCCTCCCTTAGCTAAGGGATGATCCCTTAGAAAATAAGAGAAGACAATTTGCTCCATTGTACCACATGTCTTCCCTTAGCGGCCTATTTTCCTACCAAAATTAATTGATTCTCATTAATTGCAAGAGATAACACAAAGATACGATGCATTGTACAAGTATCATTAGTGTCCTCTCTAGATGATAGCTAAGCGAAGGCATGCCTTCTCTACCATTGTACATGCCCTAATTGTACCCTTTTCCTTCCGCTTGGACTAGAAGAGATAATAAATATTGGCTAATACTAGATTTCATTACACTTTCCTATTTCTCAACAGCAACTTCTCTCATCACCTATTCCGTGTTTTGAAAGTCATAAATTGTCTCATACATACCCTGTTTAGATTTCGATAATATGGTGTAGTATACTTTTTAGAAACATAATTCTAAGGTTTCCATATTTTATTATGCCATAAGAAGAATTCTTCCATTCTATTTTTTGTTGGTTGCGGGAAAACCCGAACTTTTATAAGGAGCACAATTCCTAGTAAAAAAATCCTAAGATCCTACGACTTACATCAAAAGGATTTTTCCAATAGAACTTTGGAACCCCCGAGCAGTTGCTATTGTACCTGTCCTGCAGGAATAAGAAACCTCGCTTTTCGATCACTCAGTTTATTTTCCATAATAAGATTATGTAGGAGAGATGGCCGAGCGGTTGAAGGCGTAGCATTGGAACTGCTATGTAGAATTTTGTTTACCGAGGGTTTGAATCCCTCTCTTTCCATTTTTCTTAATCCATTAACATTAATGATCACAATGTATCAAATAAAAGAACAATTTATTATAGCAATAATATCTTATTTAATAGGAATTCTCTATAGCAAATTATTGTGGGATGTAAAATACTAAATTGAGAATAAGATAAATTTTACTTTTTTTTGATTCTGAAATCGTCTTCAGCAACTAGTACTCTTGTGAAATAATAGGTTAGATGCATTAACTTTCTATTCAAAAAAATATTTGTCTATTCAATTAAAAGAAAACTCGCTATACCCGACTTTGCATATTCTTGCATTTATGCTCGTAGCCTATATCCGCATCCATTCCATAGTGGTTTTCCATTTGTATGTAGAAAGAGCCACATACCCTACCATATGATATTACTTACACCAAAAATACTAGACAATCTTATTTTTATGCACATAAAGAAATAAAGAAGCCATTGCAATTGCCGGAAATACTAAGCCTACTAAAGGCACGAAAATAGAAGGTAAGTTTATATCCGTCATAGAATAGGTGTCTTAATTCAAATTTACTATTTCTATCTATTCAAAAAAAAAATCTTAAGATTCTTATGATATAATTAAGTATATCTATTATAAGGAATATTGACTATTGTATTTTTAGTTTGAAAAAAATATTTTGTAAAAAGACGAAAGGAATAGATAATAAAATAAGAAAATTGCAAAAAACTAGAACTAATTAAAAAGATTTGATTTTTCTTTGCCCACCCTCATAGCCTTTCTATCCTTCTAATCAAATTTTAGGATTCAAAAGACATCGTCCACAACCGCTCATGTGGACCGGAGGTTTTTCCCGAGGCATGGACCGTGTCCATGCGCGTAGCTAGGGGCAGTTGTCCTCTTCCTAGGGCATGTTTGTTGTTACCCCTCCCCCAAGTTTGTGTGGGAAGGAGGGCCAGTGCATCTATATAAGGAGAGGGTAGTTGTCCATTTGACTCCCATCCCGATCTGATTCAAGGCATATCTATCATCTTCCTCTTAGAGTAGATCAGATCGAGATATAGGAAGAGCCTCTCCATGCCACCACCTTGTAACACCATAATCTCTCTCGGGGAGATATCAATACCACTCCAAGACGGGACGTAGGGGTTTTACCACACCACGAGTGCCCTGAACCAGGGTAACACTGTGTTAGCTCTCTGTCATGCTACTGTCGTTCTGCTCCGTCGTCGCCATGGCCATGACTAGCCTGTAGCGTTGCTGCTAGCCCCCAGCGGTTCGATAACCACAATGGTCTTGCCGAGGTACCAGTGTTTGTTTGCGATACCAAAACCCCTGACACCGGAGGAGAAGGTGGCTGAGCAGAGGGCCATCCTCGCGTCCTTCGAGACGTTGGAGAAGGTCGAGGATGACACCAGAGGCGCTGCAGCAACGGCTCCTGGAGGACGCGATGACCCACTGTGCTCTGGCGAGCGTGCAACAGAGGGAGCAGCGGGCGGCGAAGCCGAAGAAGCGGAAGAGGGAGGAAGACAACGATGGGGCAGAACCGTCAAACGCTCCGAGGAATGGCAAGTTGGCTAGGAGCGATCATGCATGTAGCCGTTTTTAATTTGAACTTGTAAAATATAATCAAAATTAGATGAAAAACTTTATAATTTATAATACTCCGTATTAAAATGTTTGGAGGTCTCGTTCGGGGAACACGGCTGAAAATAGACGCGACCAAAAACGATACCAAGCATCCGGACGGCGTTTTGAGGGCACGTGGATATGCTCTCAAAGGCACCATTGGAGCCAAGACGTCCTTGTGTCGCATCCAAATCCATTGGGGTCTGCTTTGCTCCCCTGCGTGGAGAACATCTTTGCGGACGATGTGATGGAAGCATCTCAGGTACAGTCCTGACGCAAGCTACCACCCACAAGCCTGATGATAATTGATAAGACATGAATTAGAGCTCGTGCCACGTCAAAGCTGCATCCACAAAATGCGCCATGATGCATGTGCATGAACAACGCTAGCAGACTTCGGATGGACGCCTGTCTGCAGCACCCGCAATCCAGCAATGAATTCTGCTGCTGCGGCAGATGGCTTTAAAATGGGTAGGTCATGTATGTCAGGATAGAATACCGCGGCCGCTATCAAAGCAATCGTGATCCATTGATCCTCTCCAGCAACAGCAGCAGCTACTGTATCCCAGCCTATCTTCTGACACGCTGAAGAACAGTGAACCATTCTACAGTTTCATAAAGTTACACCTACAGCAGATCGACTGGGCAAAATCGCTGGAAGTACAGAGTCAGACTGCAGCTCCGCCTTGGACGTGCATGCTAGAGCTGCTACATTGTCAAGCTAGCTACATTGCTCCTGGGACCTGCGGATGGTCGCCCGACGTCTGCTGCTCGGCCGGGGCGGCGGCGTCGTTATCGACGACGGTGCCTGCGGCCATCTGAGCGTCCGCAGCAGCCGCCTGCTGGGGAAAGGGCGGTGGGGAAGGCATCGCGGGGCCGTGGCCGAACATGGGCATGCCGGGGATCATCGGGTATGGGAACTGGGCCGCACCAGCGGCGGCGGCGGCGAGGCGCGGGTCGAAGGCGGCCATGCCGTACCCCATGGGGCCGAGGTGGTGGTGGTGGAAGTGCGCCATGGGTGGCATCTGCATCTGCATGTGCTGCATTGCCAGCATCGGTGGCATGCACAGGCCGGCCGTCCCCATCGTCGACATCATCTGCACCTGGAGCTGTAGGGTCTTCAGGTACTCGATGGCTTCCTCAAGCATCGACGCCTTGTCAATCTACAGCACCGAAAATGATTTATGTTATCCAGTTCAGATAAAATTGGTCTCTTTCCTCAGAGATGATCAATGGGTATCTATCTACTCCACCTTGTTGCAATTGGGGATGAGTTCTTGCAGGGCGCGCATCTTCTCGTTGATCCGATCCCTTCTCCTCTGCAATCGCAATATCATACTACCGATTTAGCAAAAACCAGAAACAAAGACACGTAGACGCAAGAAGAGACGCAAGTACCCGCTCCGACATGTTGTGCACTTCGGCGGTGCGGCCGCGCTTGGTGCTCCTGGACGCCGACCTTCTCAGCCCGCCGGCCTCATCGTCAAGATCCTGCGGACAGCACAACACGTTTGCATTGGTGTTAAATTGTGAACCACACAAGAAGCATACGAGGTTGGATCAATGGTGCGTGATGGTGACCATCCATGCCATAGGTTACCTCGTCCTCCTGACTGACCGACCACTCCGGAGCCTGGTGGCTGCTGCTGTTCCTCTTCAGCTGGCTCCGGTCAACATTGTCGGAGCAGACCGACGAGGTCGTCGCCGTGGCGGGCGGCTGAGGCGGCGCCCTCTCAAGAGCCGCCCTCGCTTCCGGTTGTACTCTCTGAGCAAAGGCCGCAGACGCTTCTCCCTGCCGGATAGGGACCGGCGGCGTCGGAGGAGGAGGCGGTGGTACAGGGGCTACCGTGGCGCGCGAGTCCTTGGGCGGCTGCAGCCACGCCATCCTCTGCTCGGAGAAGAGCGGGGTGCTCCTCAGCCGGTTCGTCGACGCCTGCAGCACCGTCGACTCCACGGGGTTGCTCGGCGCGGCCGCGGCGGATGTCCTCTCGTTGGCTGGCGGCGGTGCGCGCTGCAGAGGCCTCGAGAAGAAGGTGAAGTTCATGATGCCCTCGGCGCTCGGCCGAGCCTGCTGCTGGTGCCTGGGTACCGCCGGCTCCGGCATCGGAGCCGGAACGGCGACCGCGCAGTGGGACGTGGCCGGCGCCCCTTCGACGGCAGCGGGGAGGTCGGGGTAGCCGGAGAGCAAGGTGGAGCAGTACTCCGGGGGCAGCGGGGCCGTGTCGCTGTCGTCGTCGTCCACGCCGCCCATGACGGGGTAATGCAGCCACGGCACGGCGTCGTCGTCCGGCGCCCCGAGGAGGTCGCGCATCGCCGTCGCGGACGCCGGGTGGTGCCTGGCGAGGTCCGGCGCCCTGCCGCTGGTGCTGGTGCCGGCCGCGCTGCTGGCGAATGGCGGGAACGGTGCCGCCGCCGTCCGCTGGAGCGCCGGGCCGTTCTGCCAGAGAAGCTCCGGCAGGTCGTTCCCCGGCTGCTGATGACTCCTACGCAGCAGCAGCATCACGAACGCGTCATCGTCAGTATTCACCGAGCGCACGGACGGAGCTTAGTGAAGCCAGCAATGGCGAATCAAGAACGAAGAAGAGGGGAGTAAGAGCACGGCCGGCGAGAACTCACATCCCGCGGCTGGTGTAGCTTGCATATATAAACGGAGGAGCTCCTGCGGCGACAGGTGGATCTTGGCCGACGTCTCGCCGCGGTTGGACGTATTATTTTGTGTCACGAGCGAAGGAGCAAGGAAGGGGTGGAGGAGGAGTGGCGCACCACGAAATTGAAAGCAGAGACGAAGATGCGTGAGAGAGAAAGGGAGGCGGGCGAGCGAGCGAGCGAGGGGGTTGCAGTTAAGGAAGAGCGACGCGCCACCCACCGAGACGGAGGTGTCTCCGTTGATGCCAACGGACGCTGGTGGAGGATGGGCAGTGGGGGCGCCCGCCAACCCCAAGCGCTCCAATTTATATACGGAGTTGTCGAGATCGACGATCGACACGGGAACGAAGCCAGCAAGCTCGTGCTGCGAGACCGCGACTTGTTTGTTTCCACACTGTCTGCCCATCACTCCAGTGATCTGGATACAATGGCTTACCGTAGCTCCTTCGTGTTTCTGAAACTAAGGGTATCTCCACCGGCGGCCGAAATGGTCGAAATCGACCGCGCGTCCGTTTGCATCCAACGGCACGACGTATTTTTTGGCCGAATCATTTTTTTTAAACATGAAACATAATTTACATAGTTAAAACATAAAAAAAAAACTAACGCCTACTGCTGCTCCTCGTCGCTGTCGAGCACGATGAGCTCCAGTATCACCCACGACCAGTAGCCATCCAGGGGAGCGTACGCCGGACGCACCGCTGGTGCTGGAGGTGGAGGAGGCTGCGGCTGTGGCGGCGGTGGTGGCGCCCAGGGCTGCGGCTATGGCGGCGGTGGAGGCGCCCAGGGATACGGCTATGGCGGTGGTGGGCGAGGCGCCCAGGGATACGGTGTGGCGGCGGTGGAGGAGGCGCCCAGGGATACGACTGTGGCGGCGGTGGGGGAGGCACCGCCGAGTCCTGTAGCGCCAGTCGAAGCGCTTCATCCTCCTACAGGCCCGGCGGCATCACGCCGGTGGCGTAGTGGGGCAGCGGCGGCTGCACAGGCGCGTCGTTCTCGGAGACCAGGACGCCGACCTTCGCCATCCCGTCGTCCGTCATGTTCTCCGGGAACTCGAAGTTGCGACCCTCCGCCATGGCCTGCTGCCATTCGTGGAAGACGGCCGCGACGTAGTCGTCGCTGTCGTCCTTCACCTCCTCATTATGGTAGGCGAGCGCCTCGATGTAGTCGTCTTCGTCGTCCTCGTCGCGGTCGTCGTCGTCGTTGTACTGCGCCTGCTGACGACGTGTCGGCTCCTGCTGACGACGCGTCGGCGCCTCCTGTCTTCGTGGACGAGCCGGCGGTGCAGACGCGAAGGGAAAATCCATGTCGCCTATGAAGCCCGCCCTCCTTCTCCTATCCGTCTCCGTAGACAGATACGTACGCTAACTGGGAGAGTCGATGGCGTACGCCGGATCGGCGCGGAGGTCCGACGACAGGTACCGCCTCCTTCGCCGGATCTCCGCGCTCCGATCAGTCTCGCGCGTAGGGACTGGAGGGAGGGCACCCGGCGGCAGCTGAGCCGCCAGCCGTCAGGGAGTTGCACGCCGGACCAGGCGTCGTCGCACGGCAACCATTTTCCGTGCATGAGCCTCCCCACCGTGACGGGGAGCGGCACCCTCTTGCTGCCGCTGCCGGAGGCCTCGAAATCGTTCTTCTTCCCCATGGCGCTGCGACGGTGGTGTTGCGAGTGGAGGTGTGGGCGAAGGACGAACGCCGCCGGTGGACTTTTAAGGGCGGCCGCGCGCGGGATACGATGACATTGAAGGCGGAGCGGAAGCCCAGCCGCCGCCCGCCAGTGCGCGCGCAGAACAGGCAGTCTCGCCATTGATGGCGAAGGCTGCGGCGCAGACGCGGAAGCACTGACCGCCGAAGCGGTGCCCTCGATGCAGACTCGCTGCCAGGCAGGCCCGGTGGAGACGCGAGCGGACACTTTCCGCGTCCGCGCAGCGTCCGTAGAGACGCAAATATGCGGCACGTTTGCGTCTCTGCGGACGCCCTGATCACTTTGCGTCGCGCCGTTGGAGAGGGTGCCAGACGCATTTTCGGTCAAAGCGGACGCAAACGGTCGCTCAGCATCCGTTTGCATCGCGCCGCTGGAGATGCCCTAATAAGATACTACCAGTAATTCTTTCTTAAAATCTCATAAAGACAGCGTTGTAGCATAAAACCACCATTTTTTGGTTATATATTGATTTTGGTATCAGTTTTGCTATGTCTCAGCTGAGATTTTCTTAAGTCTAAGTCACTTACAAAAAAGTGCTTTGAGTTGCACTTTTCTGTTAAAAAATGCAATTGCACTTTTCTGATAGAAATGTGCAACTGAACCGAGTTGCACTTTTCTTTAAACTAAGGTGACTGAGACTTTCATAAGAAAATCTCAGTCAACTGAGACATAGACACACCCTTTTGGTATACCTCTTTTATGTTTCAGATCAAAAATCTATCACATTTTTTTTCGTTTCTCACAAAATATTGAACCTTTCGTAAACATGATTTGATGGAGATTCTAAAGGCCTGGGCCAATCTTTTGGGGTCAATTTGCTGATGTGGACCGGGGCCCCCTTGTCAGTTCAAATTAAAAATCTAAAAATACCCCCAAATAACCTTAATTATTCAAAATATGCCGTGTTGACTATGTCTCTCTCCACCACCGCACGTCACCACCACCGCACCACTGCATTCGTTAGTTTCATCGCCAACGTACTCTGGCGGCATGTCGACGGCCGTCCTCCCCTCTCCTCTCTTCCATTCGCGTGCCTCTCCATCTTCAACCACCGCGTCAAAGGAATTGAAACGAGGAGCATCGAATCGTAGCCCTTACCTCGTCTTCCCCAGCAACGACCTCCGCTGATGTAGCTGCAACGAAAATATTAGAGGTTGAAATATAATCTTCAATCTTTTACCTTGGTTACCATTGGAGGGGAACACTTCATAGTATTCTTCCTTTGCAACAAGAAATTCCTGCATATTAGCATCAAAAGATTCATAGCAAGGTTCTATCTCCAGTTCATCATTAGTAATGCTCTCCTCATGAGTATCTAGGCACGAGGCCTCCGCATATAAATTATAATTAGTTTTAGCATTACAAGAATAATCACTAAAGATAGAGGCATCATAAACAATCATAGCATTTGTAGTGTGCAACTCGTTGTTAACCTCACCTTGGCGTTCCTCCTCTTTATCCTGTGAATTCTAGAAAATGGTTATTTTTGGGAACTACAAGTTTGCATTGTTCCTTAGTCTCTATCACAAGTGCATTATCACTAAGATGTTCATGGCAATACTCAACAATATATTGCAAGGTTTCATATGCCATTTGTAAAAAATCATCATCACTACTCATTATAAGCATCATAATTTTTCGGAGTAGCTCAGTTGCACCTTCATAAAGAACATACCTTATAGTTTCCCTATTAGAATCATTAATTTAGAAAGACACCAATGATTCATCATAAGTATGAGAACATTGAAAGAAAAAAAAAAGCCCAGCACACATACATTGAGGACATATTATTTCATAAGAAGAACATAATGTGTGAGAACAACATATTACTTGATAATACATGTCGCATACATGTGTATGAGAACATTGAAAGAACAAAAAGCCCAGCACACATACATTGAGGACATATTATTTCATAAGAAGAACATAATGTGTGAGAACAACATATTACTTGATAATACATGTCGCATACATGTGCGTCGAGTTGTGTGTTCTTCTTCGTTGTACACACCGTCTTCTTCTTCGGCAGCCATGTGTAGGAATTCCGCGTATGCATTCTCCTCCATTGCAAGTTGCATATGTTCTAGCATAGACATCTTGGAAGACATGATTTGTAGAAACAATTTTTATAGAATTTTGTTCTATAACTTTTTTTTTGTTATTTTCACTATAAATAAAACCAATAAGATAAAAGCAACAAACGGAAATAAACTATGTGCGAGTGGGTAGGTAATAATTAATCTAACGCTATGCTCCCCGGCAACGACGCCAAGTTGATATATGGGTTCCTGCGATCAACAATAAGGTTATTGCAGTAATTGTAGCAGCAAGTATTTATTAGAAAGTCATGTCCCATGAAAGTTTTGCAAATGGCAGTCACACAACACCACACTCACATTATCAGTGTGGCCACGTGCGCACCTAGAATGTTGTTTGGAAAAGTCTACTCTATAGGTTACTAGAATGTCAATGATTTGAGAGAGGTTTGAAGTAACTAAGAATAAAGAGCTAAACAAGAACAAAGTAAACGAGATGGGTTGTACTTGTAGAATTGAATAGAATAAAAGACGATGTCTAGACTTTCTGTCTCACTGGTACTAGAGAAGCAATTGTGTAGCCATCTATTGGAATTACACAAGATAATACTTCACATAAATAAGCGTTCTCCTTATCGGTTGTCACAAGGCGTGTACTAGTTTCAACCTCGTGTTGTCACTACGCAAGTCAATAATACACTCCGGCCCAAAGGATCACAGGAGCTCATCTACCTCCTCTTTGTCATGTGAAGAGAGAGTAATACATAATAGATGAAACACAAAGTCTAATATCGCATACTAGATCATATCTCAACCTAGAACCGAATCAATTAATTAAACATAGATAAATATAAATACAAATAGTAATTCATGGAGATCATCATGTTCAATCTTACAAATAAAAAATATAAAAAAGGGAGAGAGAGAGAGAGAGAGAGGTGGAGATGCCGTTGGAGATGATGACAACGAACGATGCTCACGGTGAAGATGGGGACGTCTCCCTCTCCTTCTCTTGCTTGGATCTTGTGGAGATGTTGGAGGAGATCTTGATCTTGGAGGTGGGAGGCGGATATGGAGGCGGTGGAGCAGCAGGGCTCTGCCCCGGAGGCGTGTGAGGTGTGTGTGGCGTGTTCTTGGAGGCGGCTAGGGTTTCCCTCTTTAAATAGGCATTCTGGAGGTCGGTTTCGCGAACCGCCGGACCTTGGGGCCGAATATGACCATCGGGTCTTCACAAATGTTGTTGAAAGAGCAAAATATGTCCATAAGTGTTTTGTGTGTTTTATGGAAACACTCGAATGTATTTCACCATGGGCATAGTTTGTTTTGAAAAGATTTGCAGGTGCACGGTGGCCTCGCTGATCATCTCAGGACTGGAAGACTCACGAGTAGTTGATAGGTTTTCTGGTTTTGTATGTGTGTCGCGAGGCGACGTGGTTGGAGAGGAAAAGAGGAAAAAGCAGTTCCAACTTGGCCGGTAGTACCGGTACCAATAGCGGTAGTACCACTATCACTACTGGTAGTGACTACTGACACTGCTCTGAGAGTACACGTGGAAAGGTCAGCAGAAGGTGGTGCGGTACCTTTACGGTCCCTCAAGCGGTAGTACCGCTCCCAAGCGGTACTTCCTTCTTGGTACCACCTAGGTACCGTATCTACTGATACGACACTACCGCCCCACTACCGCCCTAGTACCGCTGTGGTACTGCGAGGAGTCCAGTAGCCCTGGACGACCCTTACGGTACCTAAGCGGTACCGGAAGCGGTAGTACTGCTTGTGTACCACGTGGTACTTCTGCAGGCTGATTCAAATCTCAGAGCGGTAGTACCGCTCCCACATTCGGTAGTACCGGTTGTGCGGGAACTGCACATAACGGTTGGATTTGGGGGCCCTATAAAAGGGGGCCTTCTTCTCCAGCTCACCCCAAGATTTCTCTCTCTCTGCTCCATTGTTTCTAAGCTCAAAACCTTGAGGATCTCCCTCCCCATCCAACCAATCATGCCCAAACTTTGAGGATTGGCGGAGGAGACCCCGATCTATAGTTCCACCAAGTCAGATTTCGCCAATACCACCTAGTGCTTAGTGGATCTTGATGTTAGGGTTCCTATTGGGGATCTGATGGAGATGTGCTCCTATGGAGGCTAGCTTGGAGTTGTGCCAGCCCCATAGGGTGTTGGGAGCCTCCGGTGTTGTGGAGCTCGCCCCAACCTTGAGAAGGAACCACCGCCTCGACCAGCTACTTAGTGGAGAAGGCAAAGCTCCTTCGTGGGGTTTTCTCGAGGAAGTAGGTGAGGCCTATGTGGCCGTTTGACCTTCGTCGTCCACACCTCCTCAATGCAGACGTACTCCCTTTTGTGGAAGGAACTGCGGGAAACAAATCGCATCCCCTCTCCGCTACCCCAGTTGTCCCGGTCCTCTCTCTTACTCCTTTGCCGGTTCCTTTACTTGTTGCATCGCATAGCATCATCCTAGATTCACCGTAGTCACTAAAGCTTTCACCTTTACTTTCGCATCGCACATAAAATTTTAAAAAAGACATAAAAATTGCGTAGCAACCATTCACCCCCCCCCCCCTAGTCGGCTACCGGTCCATTCAGTTGTTCTGTTTTACAAAACGAAGCCAACGGAGCTGAGTACAGTGTACTTTTCGTATTTTGTTCGCCATTTGTTCATAGGGACTCCGATTGACATGTTCTTCAGCTCTTTGGACTCGTATGGGTGAGGGCTATAATACCATGGCCTTATATCTTAAATATAAGATGGTGGAGAAAAATATTATTTTTCCCACACCTCGTATAGCTAAGTCTGGTGTTTGTAACTCTCTCATATTATATCCTCTTGTTCCCTTTTGCCTCCCTTTATCACAGTTGTCCATAACACCTACACACTTGTCAAAGACAATGAAAATTAATAAAATCCTACTAAAACTACTATTGTGCAGATCTCATATGAAAATGAATAAGAACTTGTAATCATGCATTATATGCATAGTTGTAGCTGGATGAAGCCTGGGATGAGTATCAATTAATATGATTGTTTTGTATGCTTAAATCATATTTGGACTCATCAGCCAACCCTGGCCTTGCGTCGCCCTGGGCGGGAGAAAGTCCAATGTTGGGGGAGAAGCCCGGTTTGAGGGGGATTTCTCTGACTCCTGCCCCAAGGCGTGGTCCGTCCGGGTGCTAGCAATGCCAGTGACATCCTTCCTTCTAAGTGAGAGCACATTGAGCTTTTGTACCGGAGGGAGTAGCCAACCAGGTCCACTAGTCGGACGAGCCAAGAGCCCACGGCAGGGCTACTTCCAATAGCCTTTGGCGGGAAGCGCATCAAGGCATCAACGCCACAAGCGCAGCCCCGGGGCCGAGGAGCTCAGGCGCGGGTGGTGGTAACTCACTGGCTGCCTTGGCGGTCTGCGGACGGCTACCCCTCCTAGGCAGGTCGTTGGTCCGTTGTTGTCTGGTGTGGGGTTGGACGAGGTCCCATCACCGACATTTCTCCCCAGTGCCACCATGCGCGAGGGGAGCCGAACTCTCTTTTCCAGCGGCGAGAAAGATAGGTTACCCGCCTTACTTGCGCCACTACATGGCGTGCCAGATATCGTGTCGATGAGGCTCCCCTTTTTGTTTCGACGGGGGGCTTGAAGCACGGTGAGTCCTATCGGCAACTAGAAAGGAGATCGAGATCACAGAGACACGGGTGTTTTACCAAGGTTCAGGTCACGATGTGCTTAGCCCTACATCTATCTCTATATGGTGTTTCTTTATTCCTTACCATTTTTTCCTCTACCTCTCCCGGGCAGCCTGTGCCTCCTTTTATATGCTAAGGGGACACAACAAGGTGCTGCATGGCCACGTCGCGAGAGTCACGGTGCATGCTTGAGATGTAGCACGTGGTTTCATCTACTCTGTTGAGGGTACGACCTTGGTGGAGGGTGACAGGAGGTCTAGCCTTGTCGTAACTTTGCAGGTTCTGACTTGGCATGTCCAAGGGGCGATCAAGTAGACGCAGCGGTAGGCGGGAGGCTCATCTGATCCGGTCCTAGGTTAGTTGTGCCTCCCTTTCAACCCTAACCAGCCTCCTCCCTCACCCGCCACCCTCCCGGGCGGCGGAGGCTCCTCCTCCCCCACGACCCAGAGCCGCCTGCCGCCCTCCAGCCGCTGCCACTGCCGGCAGCGGTCCTCGCCACGGCGCTGGCCTCAGCCACGACTCTCGTGCCTCGGCCCCGGCCATGGTCCCGACCCCGGCCTGGCTCTGGCGGTGGTGGCGGCACCCCCTCCATCGAAACGATGAGGGGGGGGGGGGGAGAGGGTTTCCGCGGCGGCGTTCCATGGGAGGTGATGAAGCGCCGGTGGAGGAAGCCGGGCAGCACGACTACTTGGCCGGGGCCTGAGGCTCTCCATCGGTAGCCATGGAGCTTTCGATGGAGCGGTGGCGGCCTCTGCCCCCGGTAACGGTTCGGCGGTGGTACACATGATCCGCGTCGCTGTCCTCTTCCCTGGTGATCCGGTAGGAGGAATTGGCGGCGTGGGGGCTGCTGATCTTGCTTTGTTTTTGGTGGCGGTCCTCGGTTTTCTCACATGCGAGGATGAAGATCTTCTGGAGGTCAGGTTGCTTTGATCTGGCTGGAGAGATGAGTTCCGGAAAGCTCCGCTGGCGAATGGAACAGTGCATCTTTTATCTGGAGTTTGCTGGATCGGGTGGTATTCGGTCACGCACACCTGTGTTTTTATTCCGACCGTTTGGTTCCGGAGGGAGCGGCGTGAAGCTCTATTCTATGTTAACATCAGGTGACTTTTCGTCCATGGTGAAGTCAGAATAAGGAATATCATGAAGGCCGGATTGGTGGACTGGCTAAAGGAGGTTTGAGTGTCCGTGATGCTAAGGGATCTGCTTGGCGTTCCGGGCTCTGCAGCAGTGGTATGCATGTGGGGGCGGTGATACGTCTCAAACGTATCTATAATTTCTTATGTTCCATGCTAGTTTTATGACAATACCTATATGTTTTGTACACACTTTATATCGTTTTGATGCATTTTCCGGAACTAACCTATTAACGAGATGCCGAAGTGCCAGTTCCTGTTTTCTGTTGTTTTTGGTTTCAGAAATCCTAGTAAGGAAATATTCTCGGAATTGGACGAAATCAACGCCCAGTATCTTATTTTTCCACGAAGCTTCCAGAACACCGGAGAGAGACCAGAGGGGAGCCAGGGGGCCCCACACGCCAGGGCGGCGCGACCAAGGGGTGGGGCGCTCCCCCCTAGTGTGTGGTCCCACCAGACCCCCTCCGAGGTTGCCCTTCCGCCTACTTAAGGACTCCGTCGCGAAAACCCTAAAGGAATAAGCCACGGTACGAGAAACCTTCCAGAGCCGTCGCCATCGCGAAGCCAAGATTTGGGGGACAGAAGTCTCTGTTCCGGCACGCCGCCGGGACGGGGAATTGCCCCCGGAAGGCTTCTCCATCGACATCACCGCCATCTTCATCGCCGCTGCTGTCTCCTATGATGAGGAGGGAGTAGTTCTCCCTCAAGGCTAAGGGCTGTACCGGTAGCTATGTGGTTCATCTCTCTCTCCCATGTGATCTTTATGTGATCATGAGCTTTGTGATCTAGTTGAATATCATCTATGTGCTACTCTAGTGATGTTATTAAAGTAGTCTATTCCTCCTTCATGATGTAATGGTGACAGTGTGTGCATCATGTAGTACTTGGCGTAGGTTATGATTGTAATCTCTTGTAGATTATGGAGTTAACTATTACTATGATAGTATTGATGTGATCTATTTCCCCTTTCATAGTGTAATGGTGACAGTGTGTGCGCTATGTTAGTTCTCGGTCTAAATTGCAATGATCTATTATGCACTCTAAGGTTACTTAAATATGAACACCGAATGTTGTGGCGCTTGTTAACTCCGGCTTGAGGGAGCTCTTGTAGCCCTACACAATGAATGGTGTTTGTCATCCAACAAGAGAGTGTAGAGAAAGTAGTATTTGTTTATTCAGTTATGTGATCAATGTTGAAAGTGTCCACTAGTGAAAGTATGATCCCTAGGCCTTGTTTCCAAATACTGCAATCATCGCTTATTTACTGTTTTACTGCATCTTTACTTCCTGCAATATTACTACCATCAACTGCACGCCAGCAAGCTATTTTCTGGCGCCGTTACTACTGCTCATATTCATTCATACCACTTGTATTTCACTATATCTTCGCCGAACTAGTGCACCTATACATCTGACAAGTGTATTGGGTGTGTTGGGGACACAAGAGACTTCTTGTATCGTAATTGCAGGGTTGCTTGAGAGGGATATCTTTGACCTCTTCCTCCCTGAGTTCGATAAACCTTGGGTGATCCACTTAAGGGAAAACTTGCTGCTGTTCTACAAACCTCTGCTCTTGGAGGCCCAACACTGTCTACAAGAATAGAAGCACACGTAGACATCAAGCTATTTTCTGGCGCCGTTGCCGGGGAGGAAAGGTAAAAGGCACTCACACTCCGGTCCCAGGTAACTAAGTTATTTTCTGGTGCCGTTGTAAGTGCTCGAAGCTATTTCCTTTAGATCCTGCAATTGCATCTTTTTGTTTCTTGTTCACTAGTAAGGCATAATGGAAAATAATAGTGAGCTTTTTATTCTATTTCCTGAGTTAAGACATGGATTGTTTGCTGCGAAAATTAAAAAACCTATGGAATCTTATTTGCATGCTAGTAGCAATGATATTAGTATGAACGCTTTGAACACCATTGTTGCTAATGATATGGAAAATTCTAAGCTTGGGGAAGCTGGTTTTGATGAGCATGACATTTTTAGTCCCCCAAGCATTGAGGAGAAAATTTTCTTTGATGATACTTTGCCTCCTATTTATGATGATTATAATGATAGTGGTCTTTTGGTGCCGCTTACTATGGAGAGTAAATTTTATTATGATTATACTATGCCTCCTACACTTGATGAGAATAATAATGATAGCTACTTTGTTGAATTTGCTCCCACTACAACTAATAAAATAGATTATGCTTATGTGGAGAGTAATAATTTTATGCATATAGCTCATGATAAGAATGTTTCATTTGATAGTTATATTGTTGAGTTTGTTCATGATGCTACTGAAAATCTTTATGAGAGAGGAAAATATGGTTGTAGAAATTTTCATGTTACTAAAACACCTCTCTATATGCTGAAATTTTTGAAGTTACACTGGTTTTATTTTCATGTTTATTTACAAGATTCCTTTTCATAGGAAGTGGGTTAGACTTAAAAGTGTTTCTAATTTGCTTCTTGATGCTCTCTTTTGCTTCAACTCTTATTTCTTGCGCGAGCATCATTAAAATTGCTGAGTCCATCTTAATGGCTATAAAGAAAGCACTTCTTGGGAGATAACCCATGTGTTTATTTTGCTACTGTTTTGTTGTGTCTTGGAAGTTGTTACTACTGTAGCAACCTCTCCTTATCTTTATTTTATTGCATTGTTGTGCCAAGTAAAGTCTTTGATAGTAATGTTGATACTAGATTTGGATTATTGCGCAGAAACAGATTTCTGTCTGTCACGAATTTGGGAAGGGTTCTCTGTAGTTAACTCAGAAAAATCTGCCAATTTACGTGCGTGATCCTCAGACATGTACGCAACTTTCATTTGTTTTGAGCTTTTTCATCTGAGCAAGTTAAGTGCCCCAGAAAAATTCGTCTTTACGGACTGTTCTGTTTTGACAGATTCTGCCTTTTATTTCGCATTGCCTCTTTTGCTATGTTGAATGGATTTCTTTGTTCCATTAACTTCCAGTAGCTTTGGGCAATGTTCAGAAGTGTTAAGAATGATTGTTTTACCTCTGAACATGTGAATTTTTGATTATGCACTAACCCTCTAATGATTTTGTTTCGAGTTTGGTGTGGAGGAAGTTTTCAAGGGTCAAGAGAGGAGGATGATATACTATGATCAAGAAGAGTGAAAAGTCTAAGCTTCGGGATGCCCCCGTGGTTCATCCCTGCATATTTCAAGAAGACTCAAGCATCTAAGCTTGGGGATGCCCAAGGCATCCCCTTCTTCATCAACAATTTATCAGGTTTCTTCTCTTGAAATTATATTTTTATTCGGTCACATCTTATGTACATTACTTGGAGCGTCTGTTTGTTTTTGTTTTGTTTGAATAAATTCATGCTTGTGTGGGAGAGAGACACGCTCCGCTTGTTCATATGAACACTAGTGTTCTTAGCTTTACTTTTAATGTTCATGGCGGAGTTGAAAACCGCTTCGTTAATTGCTATTTGGTTGGAAACAGGAAATGCTTCATGTAGTAATTAGTATATGGTCTTGAATAATTTGATACTTGGCAATTGTTGTGCTCAAATAGATCATGTTTAAGCTCTTGCATCATGTACTTTGTACCCATTAATGAAGAACTACATAGAGCTTGTTAAAATTTGGTTTGCTTGATTGGTCTCTACAGTCTAGATATTTTCTGGTTAAGGTGTTTGAACAACAAGGAAGACGATGTAAAGTCTTATAATGCTTACAATATGTTCATATGTGAGTCTTGCTGCACCGTTTTATACTTGAGTTTGCTTCAAACAACCTTGCTAGCCTAGCCTTGTATTGAGAGGAATTCTTCTCGTGCATCCAAATCCTTGAGCCAAAAACTATGCCATTTGTGTCCACCATACCTACCTACTACATGGTATTTCTCTGCCATTCCAAAGTAAATTACTTGAGTGCTATCTTTAAAATTTCATTCTTTATCTTTGCAATATATAGCTCATGGGAAAATAGCTTAAAAACTATTGTGGTATTGAATATGTTGCTATGTATCTTATTTCTTATAAGTTGCTTGTTGAGCAGTAACCATGTTTCTGGGGACTCCATCAACTTTTACACCTTTGTTGAATATCATGTGAGTTGCTATGTGATACGTCTCAAACGTATCTATAATTTCTTATGTTCCATGCTACTTTTATGATGATACTCACATGTTTTATACACATTATATGACATTATTATGCATTTTCCGGCACTAACCTATTGACGAGATGCCGAAGAGCCAGTTCCTGTTTTCTGCTGTTTTTGATTTCAGAAATCCTAGTAAGGAAATATTCTCGGAATTGGACGAAATCAACGCCCAGGGGCCTATTTTTCCACGAAGCTTCCAGAAGTCCGAAGAGGAAACGAAGTGGGGCCACGAGGTGGCCACACAACAGGGCGGCGCGGCCCAGCCCCTGGCCGCGCGGCCCTAGCGTGTGGGCCCCTCGTGACGCCCCCTGACCTACCCTTCCGCCTACATATAGTCTTCGTCGCGAAACCCCCAGTACCGAGAGCCACGATACGGAAAACCTTCCAGAGACGCAGCCGCCGCCAATCCCATCTCGAGGAATTCAGGAGATCGCCTCCGGCACCCTGCCGGAGAGGGGAATCATCTCCCGGAGGACTCTTCATCGCCATGATCGCCTCCGGATCGATGTGTGAGTAGTTCACCCCTGGACCATGGGTCCATAGCAGTAGCTAGATGGTCGTCTTGTCCTAATTGTGCTATCATGTTCGATCTTGTGAGCTGCCTATCATGATCAAGATCGCTTATTTGTAATCCTACATGTTGTGTTTGTTGGGATCCGATGGATATTGAATACTATGTCAAGTTGATTATCAATCTATCATATATGAGTTGTTTATGTTCTTGCATGCTCTCCGTTGCTAGTAGAGGCTCTGGCCAAGTTGATACTTGTAACTCCAAGAGGGAGTATTTATGCTCGATAGTGGGTTCATGCCTCCATTAAATCTGGGACAAGGACGATGTGAAAGTTCTAAGGTTGTGGATGTGCTGTTGCCACTAGGGATAAAACATCGATGCTTTGTCTAAGGATATTTGTGTTGATTACATTACGCACCATACTTAATGCAATTGTCTATTGCTTGCAACTTAATACCGGAAGGGGTTCGGATGATAACCTGAAAGTGGACTTTTTAGGCATAGATGCATGCTGGATGGCGGTCTATGTACTTTGTCGTAATGCCCTGATTAAATCTCATAGTACTCATCATGATATATGTATGTGCATTGTTATGCCTTCTTTATTTGTCAATTGCCCAATTGTAATTTGTTCACCCAACATGCTATTTATCTTATGGGAGAGACACCACTAGTGAACTGTGGACCCCGGTCCTATTCTTTACATCTGAAATACAATCTACTGCAATTGTTCTTTACTGTTCTTCGCAAACAATCATCTTCCACACAATACGGTTAATCCTTTGTTCACAGCAAGCCGGTGAGATTGACAACCTCACTGTTACGTTGGGGCAAAGTACTTTGGTTGTGTTGTGCAGGTTCCACGTTGGCGCCGGAATCCCTGGTGTTGCGCCGCACTACACTTCGCCGCCATCAACCTTCAACGTGCTTCTTGGCTCCTCCTGGTTCGATAAATCTTGGTTTCTTTCTGAGGGAAAACTTACTACTGTCTGCATCACACCTTCCTCTTGGGGTTCCCAACGGACGTGTGTTAATTGCACGCATCACTATGCATGTTCGTCTTGTCTGAAGTAAGGGTGATTTATCATGATCAAATGGTTTGAGTATGCATATTGTTAGAGAGGAACTTTGGGCCGCTAACTAAAGCCATGAATCATGGAAGTTTCAGTTTGGACACTAATCCTTAATCTCTTATGAGAATATTATCTGTTGTTGAATGCTTATGCATTAAAGAGGAGTCCATTATCTGTTGTCTATGTTGTCCCGGTATGGATGTCCTTGTTGAGATCTATCAAAAACGAGAAATCAAATGCGATCTATCTCCTTGGACCTTTGTACAGGCGGCATAGAGGTACCCCTTTGTGACACTTGGTTGAAACATATGTTATGCAATGATAATCCGTGTTAATCCAAGCTAATTAGGACAAGGTGCGGGCACTATTGGTAATCTATGCATGAGGCTTGTAACTTATAGGATATCTTATACATAACACATATGAATTATTACTACCGTTTACAAAATTGCTTCTATGTTTTCAAAATAAAATCTCTAGCACAAAAATAGTAATCCATGCTTCCCTCTGCGAAGGGCCTTTCTTTTACTTTATGTTGAGTCAGTTTACCTACTTCTTTCTATCTTAGAAGCAAACACTTGTGTCAACTGTGTGCATTGATTCTTACATGTTTACCTATTGCACTTGTTATATTGCTTTATGTTGACAACTATCCATGAGATATACATGTTACAAGTTGAAAGCAATTGCTGAAACTTAATCATCCTTTGTGTTGTTTCAATGCCTTCTACTTTGAATCTATTGCTTTATGAGTTAACTCTTATGCAAGACTTATTGATGCTTGTCTTGAAAGTACTATTCATGAAAAGTCTTTGCTATATGATTCAGTTGTTTAGTCATTATCTTTACTATTGCTTCGAATCACTTCATTCATCTCATATGCTTTACAATAGTATTGATCAAGATTATGTTGGTAGCATGTCACTTAAGAAATTATCCTTGTTATCGTTTACCTACTCGAGGGCGAGTAAGAACTAAGCTTGGGGATGCTTGATACGTCTCAAACGTATCTATAATTTCTTATGTTCCATGCTAGTTTTATGACAATACCTACATGGTTTGTACACACTTTATATCGTTTTGATGCATTTTCCGGAACTAACCTATTAACGAGATGCCGAAGTGCCAGTTCCTGTTTTCTGCTGTTTTTGGTTTCAGAAATCCTAGTAAGGAAATATTCTCGGAATTGGACGAAATCAACGCCCAGTATCTTATTTTTCCACGAAGCTTCCAGAACACCGGAGAGAGACCAGAGGGGAGCCAGGGGGGCCCACACTCCAGGGCGGCGCGGCCAAGGGGTGGGGCGCGCCCCCCTAGTGTGTGGTCCCACCAGACCCCCTCCGAGGCTGCCCTTCCGCCTAATTAAGGACTCCGTCGCAAAAACCCTAAAGGAATAAGCCACGGTACGAGAAACCTTCCAGAGCCGCCGCCACCGCGAAGCCAAGATTCGGGGGACAGAAGTCTCTGTTCCGGCACGCCGCCGGGACGGGGAATTGCCCCCGGAAGGCTTCTCCATCGACATCACCGCCATCTTCATCGCCGCTGCTGTCTCCTATGATGAGGAGGGAGTAGTTCTCCCTCGAGGCTAAGGGCTGTACCGGTAGCTATGTGGTTCATCTCTCTCTCCCATGTGATCTTTATGTGATCATGAGCTTTGTGATCTAGTTGAATATCATCTATGTGCTACTCTAGTGATGTTATTAAAGTAGTCTATTCCTCCTTCATGATGTAATGGTGATAGTGTGTGCATCATGTAGTACTTGGCGTAGGTTATGATTGTAATCTCTTGTAGATTATGGAGTTAACTATTACTATGATAGTATTGATGTGATCTATTCCCCCTTTCATAGTGTAATGGTGACAGTGTGTGCGCTATGTTAGTTCTCGGTCTAAATTGCAATGATCTATTATGCACTCTAAGGTTACTTAAATATGAACACCGAATGTTGTGGCGCTTGTTAACTCCGGCTTGAGGGAGCTCTTGTAGCCCTACACAATGAATGGTGTTTGTCATCCAACAAGAGAGTGTAGAGAAAGTAGTATTTGTTTATTCAGTTATGTGATCAATGTTGAAAGTGTCCACTAGTGAAAGTATGATCCCTAGGCCTTATTTCCAAATACTGCAATCATCGCTTATTTACTGTTTTACTGCATCTTTACTTCCTGCAATATTACTACCATCAACTGCACGCCAGCAAGCTATTTTCTGGCGCCGTTACTACTGCTCATATTCATTCATACCACTTGTATTTCACTATCTCTTCGCCGAACTAGTGCACCTATACATCTGACAAGTGTATTGGGTGTGTTGGGGACACAAGAGACTTCTTGTATTGTAATTGCAGGGTTGCTTGAGAGAGATATCTTTGACCTCTTCCTTCCTGAGTTCGATAAACCTTGGGTGATCCACTTAAGGGAAAACTTGCTGCTGTTCTACAAACCTCTGCTCTTGGAGGCCCAACACTGTCTACAAGAATAGAAGCACACGTAGACATCAGGCGGCAGTACAGGGGAAGTTCAAAGTCTTACCTCTCAGGGTGAAAACCCAAGGTCTGGCCTTAACTGGTTGTGTCGGGCAATGATCTTGTTGGAGGCATTGTTTTGAGAGCGGCGCTGGTGCACTATTCTCTTCTTGGAGGCGTCGCTTTTGGAGAGTCTGTACTTCAGGTGTTGTCACGGTGGTGGTTGTATTGCTGTTGCTAGGTCTAGAAGGCTATAGCGGGACTTTTATTTCTTAGTTTTTACTCTTTTTTGACTGTGTGCATCCGTACTGCCACTAGGGTGGGGCGTTGATGCAGAGGCTGTGTGTAATTGGTATCTTCTGATATTAATATATTCCTTTTATCAAAAAAGAAGAAAAATCTGATCCGGGTCTTGCTCACGAGGCAATGGTTGAGAGGTGGGTGGTTCGCGGTTCCCTCCTCTAGACTGAACCTCCTCTTCCGCTCTCCGTGATTGCCTGGCCCTTGCCCGAGGTACCGTGTATCCTTTTATCCACGGGAACGACAACTTACCCCATTCCCCAAGTCTAAGCTCACTACAGTTGGAGGAAGACAGAAACCATATCAAGATCGACGAGTTGAGTAGCAGGAACATGCGATGTCAATGGAATACCAACTGAACCATATCGGACGATGACCAAGCGAATGAAGAAAATAAAGGGTATGGTTTTCGATGTAATTTTATTTTCAGTGGTAGTTTTGTGTCTTCTTGATAAATATCAAATGTAAGATGCCATTCAGATGTCTTTTATGAAAATTATCGTCAGATTTCCCAATAAAAGTAAGTATCTGACAAAATTACCATTACCATTTTTAGCCGAGTGGAAAACGCATGGCTAATATACTGGGTCGATCACTTCCTACTACTGTTATCCTTGAAAAGACAAGAATTGATTGACAGATGGGTGGATGGAAGCCGCAGGCTCTCACCTAGACTTGGCACCCATATGCATCTTTGTCGACCGTCCTTTCTGACCACTGATACGCGTAGGCTGCGTAGCGTATCTCCTTTAAATATAGTCATGACATCAGAGGGAGCTAAGGTAATCTCCAACGGCGATTTACACAAAAATAACCCTTTTCTAAAACTATAGCACAAACTGGCCATCCGGCGAAACTATTTCACCCATCTAACTCTTTTGTGTGGCGCTCCTCCCATGGGAGCCACACATGGCACTGTGGCGCCCATGCCTGCGGCGCCACTCTCCTAGCCGACGTGGCGCACTCGACGCTGAGCTGGTGCGACGATCCGACGTGGCATGATGTGTGGCGCCGCTCCCATCAGCGCCACACATGCACTCGTAATTGCCAAAAACATACTGTAAGACAAAGCGTCTGGGACTTAGCCGTTTGGCGAGCCTCTATGTGTGGCGCCGATGCCACGGGCGCCACACTTCACAGTGTGGCGCCGATGCCACGGGCGCCACACTTCACAGTGTGGCGCCGATGCCACGGGCGCCACACTTCACAGTGTGGCGCCGACGCCACGGGTGCCACACATCCACTTAAGTGTGGCGCCCGCGCCCGCGCCCGCCCCCAGCCCGACCCTCTTCTTCTTCTCTGTTTCTTCAAGACTCCAAGGCGGCCGGCGGTTCCTCCTCCTCTCCCCCTCTCCCCCAACAAATCGGCCACAAATTCGTCAGATCTGACCGGCCAATCTCTTCCCCATCCATTCCTCAAGGTAATCCCCTTCGAATCCCTCACATTCATCCACTAATTTCATAGATCTTGCTAGATTTGTACATGAACCCTAGACATGCAAACTAGATTTCAAATGGCTATGTATGTGTTGAAATGGCTATGTATGTGTTGAATGTGTATGTGTAGGAACCCTAGATATGTAGGAACCCTAGATGTGTTGAATGAAATTTTACATGTATGTGTTGAAACCCTATGTATGTATGTGTTGAAATGTCTAATATTTGCCTAGCAAATGCATTCAAATTATTTACATATTCCTATTATTTGTGATGGAATAACTCATATTTGTTAGGAATGGCTCATAATATGGTTTTTTATCCCTAGATATGTATGTATATGTATGTATGTGATGTATGTGTCATGCCTTATTTGGATATATTCTCATGTATGTGTTGCTCATATTTGTTAGGAATGGCTCATAATATGGTGTATTTGTGTAAACATGTAGGATGGTGTGGCTTATAGATCAAGAGTATGACAGGGATCACCGGGCTTTTCATATGACGGAGAGGAGAACGGATCTTCAACCTTTGAAGATTCGTTACCATGGCACAGTGGATATGGCGTATGACGAGAGGTACACGGAGTTCATCCAGCCCACCGGTCTTCTCCCGTTCATCACGCTTGTAAGCCGGGGGGGGGGGGGGGGACGAACATGAACGCCGCGGCACTCACCGCCCTTGTCGACCGGTGGAGGCCGGAGACGCACACCTTCCACTTGAGGGCCGGCGAGATGACCCCTAATCTACAGGATGTCTCAATGATACTTGGACTTCCTATTGAGGGCGAGCCATTGTGTATGAACACAGCTTCTGATGGGTGGCGCAGACAGATGGAGGACCTTATTGGCATGGCTCCTCCGCCGCCAGCAACTACAAAGGAGGGAGCTCCCGCCGGCGCACCTTTCGCTTGGATCAGGACTAACTTTGGACTACCTCCGCCGGAAGGGGCCAACGAGGACACTATCAAGACATACACCCGAGTGTACTTGTGGTACATGATATCGAGGACTCTCTTTGCTGACAGTGGTGGAAAGTTGGCCCATTGGTGTTGGCTCAAGGCGCTTACGGTGTTGGAGCGCCGGTGGAGTTGGGGAACAGCGACACTTGCCTACCTCTACCGACAGGTGATGATTTGTTGTATGTACTATTCTTCTATAGTAGGTTGCCTACCTCTACCTCTAACCAAATGTCTTATTTTCGCAGTTGGACGAAGCTTGTCGCAGGACTGGGAGCGGCGGTATTGGTGGATGCTTGCTCCTACTTTCTGTATGGAGCTGGGACCGCCTATCAGTTGGGCGGCCCAGGGTACTCACAGAGAGATCATGGCCTCATTACCGGAACAACCCTGATCGGGAGCCGACTTGGGCATTTCTTTGGGACAATGTCTCGGAGATGACGAGCGATCCAAAGATGATGTACAAGCACTACACTGAGGAGTTGGACACTCTTACCGCTGAGCAGGTAACCGATTGAAACCATCACTCTTTTGCAATCCGAGTTCATAAATTCTGAAATATTTGAATGCTGCAGGTGGATTGGGAGCCATATGGTACCTACTACCATATTGGCGCGGGGATGGCTGACCTCAACCCCATGTGCCTTGAGGAGGCGCGTTTCTGGCGTATACGCTGCCCACTCATATGCATGTGGCTTGTTGAGTACCACCAACCGCACAGAGTGATGAGGCAGTTTGGGCTGTATCAGGAGTGCCCACCTCAGTGGCAAGACACGGACCAGGCGCTTCATAGGTAAATTTCTTGAATCATGCGATGGAAGCTTGTTGATTGAAGAGATAGAATCTAACTTCTTGATTCCTGCAGGCTTGATAGGCAGCGGCAGAGGAAGATCACAAATTGGCCTGACCATCATAGAGGCCACGTCACAACGTTCCAACACTGTTTGGAAGCGGTACGGAATGCTGGCCATGTGGAGATTGTCCCCCACGACTTGGCCGCTTTCAACAACTATCTCCAATGGTTTCATGAAAGCACGCGTATCGAGTTAGTGAAACCCGCGTATGAAGACGACATCTTGTACGACCCCATCGAGTTTGATGAGGTTGCGCAAAGCCAGCACGACACCTTTGCTCACAGAGGAAGATCGACTTCTATTGCTTCCGAGCTGAACTTCGTGGTAATGTATTCTCTAGTTAGCTAGTACATCATCTACATTGGCATGTGATCGCTCAAAATTTGTATAATATGTTTGTCGCAGCGGTCCGAGATCCAAAAAACAGCTCAGGAGTGCGAGATTGTTTGGGATCAAAGCCATACAGATGACAAGCCTATCGGACCGATGCGGCATTTCATTAAGGTATGGTCACCAACATTCAATGTGAGCTACTGTGTTCGGGTGCCTTTGTAACCATGACTTCCACGACGCAGAACACTGCACGAAAGATGCGGCGGTTAGCCAACTTGCTAGGTTGCCGCGACACCGAAATTGCGGCTACATCCTCTTCTGAAGAAGCGGAGGTTTGGACTATTTTGTTACCACTCAAACATGTGCTTACTAGTTTCAACTTTTTGTAATCTCATGTGTTCATGTTTCTGAAGATTCCTGACGACGACACCATCCTGAGTCAAGGCATTGCGAGTCAACGCAAGAAGCAAGCCACACGGTCTGCGTACCAGTTGAAGCCAAGGGGCAAGGCTCCAGCCCGATACACTCCCGATGACTATGTCAACCGAGGAAAGAAGGTTGTGATTGAGGAGGATGAGACGCCGCCGCGGAGATCAACTTTGAGGAAGATGAGGAACGATGAGCCATTATCTTCAGAGGAGGAGGAACAGGAGCAGGAGGAGCAGCAGCAACAGCCAGGGCAGCGGACGAAAAGGTTGGCCGTCCGGAAGCAGCCCGCGAGGAGGGGACTTCGCGGAGGATAGATGCATTTGCTAGTGTTGTGAATCTTCATAAGTATCGTGTTGTGAACCCTATGTCATTTCGAACCGTGTCTCTATTGCTACGTGTTGTTTGAATCTATGTGCTACGATGTGATCTATGATGTGTGCTATCTGTATGTTCTATGTGTATGAAATTGCTATTGAAATTGTTATTGTTGTGTTGAAAATTGCTATTGAATTTTCATGTTTTTAACACAAGTCAACGTGTGGCGCCCATGCCACTGGCGCCACACTGCACTGTGTGGCGCCCATGGCGTCGGCGCCACATATGTTGATTTATATGTCGAAAAGTTCCAGGGGCTCCGGACGCTTGGTCCTTAGCCGTTTTGGCGAGGCTCTATATGTGGTGCCGGCGGCATCGGCGCCACACTGTGAAGTGTGGCGCCCGTGGCATCGGCGCCACATATAGAGCCTCGCCAAAACGACTAAGTCCCAGACGCTTTGTCTTACAGTATGTTTTGGGCAATTACAAAAGCATGTGTGGCGCCGACGGGAGCGGCGCCACACATGCTGCCACATCGGATCGTCGCACCAGCGCAGCATCGAGGGCGCCATGTCGGCTAGGTCAGTGGCACCGCAGGCACGGGCGCCACACTGCCATGTGTGGTGCCCATGGGAGGGGCGCCACACAAAAGGGTTAGATGGGTGAAATAGTTTCGCCGGAGGGTCAGTTTGTGCTATAGTTTCAGAAAAGGGTTATTTTTGTGTAAATCGCCAATCTCCAACACTATGACCTAAACCAGACACGTTGGTCCGTTTGGATTGGACCATTTGGCCAGATCCTCGAGGTCGTTGACCTTGTCGACGCCGCGAGCGTGGCCTGCAGCTCGGGGTCGTCGTCCTCCTCGGGCTGGGCCTGTGGCGCTGGCACGACCCGCGGTGGAGTAGCCGCGGGCTCGTCGATGTAGAGGCCACCAGGACGGCGGCCAGCCCTCCTAGACGGAGTGTATAGCTGCGCGTGCGGCTGCGCGCGAGGCCTCGCCGTCGCCGAGGTGAAGTAGGCGCGTCGGCGCACATCGTGCTCCACCTCGAACCACAAGTTCCAGTAGGGACTCGTGTCATTGTAGGCGGGGTCCTCCCGAAGGTCCGCCGGCAGCTGCGCGCGCCACCTATGGATCTCCGCCAGGCGTGCGCGGCCAGCGGACGAGATCAACGGTACCAGAACCCGATCTGGGCTCAGGTGCCAGCCGTGGGGGAGGTGCACGTCACCCCACGACATTGGGGCGCCGGCCTCCCAGAAGATCTGCACCACCACGATGGTGACATAGATCCGCTCGCGGATGGCCGCTGGTGGCCCCATGTCGAAAGCCGTCGCCGCGGCTCGCCGGCTGCTGCCGGCCTCGTGGTCGTTCGCCGATGGTGAGAACTCGCGCTTCGGGGCCATGGCGGCGCGGAAGCTCGAGCTCGAGCTCGAGCTCGTGCGTGTGGAGTGGAGTGGGGAGTGGGGACTGGATAGGGACAGTCCCCCTTCCCAGTCCACATTTAATAGGACTCGGGCACCGACAGGTGGTCCAGACATGCGGACCAGCAGATGTGCAAGGACGTTGCGTGCCATCCGTGCTCACGCAAACCTGACCCAGATTTGGACCGAGTTTGGGTTGTTCCGTACACCGCGGCTATCCGTATTTACGATGCGTGACCATGTTGGACCATGTTTTTGTTCGCCACGACTGATCCGGACGCACGGATGCGGGATGGGTAGCCACGTTGAAGATATTAATTGTACCATGGCTAAATTCATGAAAGAGGAAGTTGGAGTTGCCCTGCAAAGCTGGTTCCAACATGGATGCCCATGCTGTTGCTAATAATGGGTGTAGATTTAACTAACTAGATACTTCGATTGTGCGTGTTGTTACGTGCACTTTTCCACACAACCAACTAGAGTCCGTTGTAGGCTTGTAGGTGCACACCGCCAAGTGCAGTTTTCGATATGAATTTTCAAGTTTGTGTCAGTCAAACTACAGTACTGCACACCATTTTTAATTTCGTGCGCGCTAAGGGCATCTCCAGCGGCGTGACGCATTTTAATGTCCGCGAGCGTCCGTTTGCGTCGCGCTGCGGACGCTAAAATGACCGTTTTTGTCCGCGCGTCCGTTTGCGTCTGGGGTCTGCTCCAGCGGGCCGACGCATTTTTTTTCTCCCTTTTCTCAATTAAACATAGTTTCAAAATATTATTACATTTTGAAACATGATTTTACACAAACTAACACACAGTTAGGAACATGGTTTACCCAAACTAACACATAGTTTGAACCATGGTCGACACAAATATAAAAAATTTAAAAATAGAAGCCAGTTGTGTTGATTTCCGTATGTTCGCTGCCAAGAAAGAACATTCAAGGGCACCCAATCACCCAAACTGGAAAATCCAGCCGGAGGAGATGGTGCCCTTGTTGGTTCTACCGATGAGACGAACAGACAGAAACCTCGACTACTGGCTTCGTCTGGCCCGTAGCCAGATTCGCTGCAAAGAAAGAACACTCGACGTTCTAACTATCAGTGTCGGAGCCGGAGTCGTCGGTGTGGTAGTGCCTGCGGCAGGCTGTGTCGTCGAACACCTTGACGATCATCTCGCCGTCCCCCTCGTAGAGGAAGGTGAGCTGGCAGCCGGGCTCGAGCGCGAGGTCGCGGGCGAACTTGTCCCACCCCGTGTGCAGGTACATCTTGTCCTGCCCGTCGAACAGGACCTCCACGGTCCAGCGGCAGATGTTGCAGCTGGCCTCCCGTAGCTGCAAGTGCGCCGGCTCGACGCCGTCCACGAACTCGGCGAACTTGTCCGGTAGCCGCTTGATGGCGAGTGGGTCGTCGTCGATGCGGAGGAGGAACTCGAAGCAGCGCTCCTCCTACGAGGACGAGGAGGGCGCAGGCGACGGCGAGCGTGGGGCCGTAGCTGCTCCACCACGGCGGCCCCTGCCCCGGCCACGGGGGCGCCCAGGGACGCGACCTCGACCGCCTCGCCGGCCACCAGGACCGGCCATGGACTTCCTCGCGGGCTTGGCTGCGTCGCAGGAACACCTAGGCGACGCTACGCTCGAGCTTTGTGGCGGCTAGGATTTCTTTGGAGGTCTGGATGCGGAAGAAGAAGGCGCGCCCCCTTTATATAGGCCGGCGGCATGCGGTGGCCGCGGGACGCGTGGCGTCGCCATTAACGTGGTTGGCGGAGGTGGGCGGCCGCTCGGCAGCCGAGACATCGTCGCCATTAACGTGGTGCAGAGTGCCGAAGCGACGCAGCTTTGCAGTCGCTGGCGCGTTTGAGAAGACGCATCGACGCAGGGTCGCTGCCAGGCGGGCCAGCCGAAACGTCCGCCAGACACGAGCGGACGTTTCCGGACGTCAGCGGAGACGCATCCGAGGCGCATATTTGGGCCAGGTTTGCGTCTCCGCGGACGGCCCGATCACTTTGCGTCGCTCCGCTGGAACAGGCCCCAGACGCATTTCCGGTCACGGCAGACGAAAACGGTCGCTCAGCGTTCGTTTGCGTCGCGCCGCTGGAGATGCCCTAGTGTGTTTCTAATTCTTGGAATATGACTGCGTTGCTAAGCGGTGTCGTCCCTTTCGTTACTCCTATAGAATATCTCTTCGGTTGCTTCCTGTGGAGATAGCGTGCGGCATGGTGGGCGTCTATCAGGTTATGGCGCTCTTTTGTCGGACCTCTCCTGTTCCGCACCATAGGCGCATCAGCGCATGGGCATGGATAGTTGAGAAGACCAGTCGGATCCGACACGCCTCATGATGATGGCACATGGTGATTTGGCTACTTTGATCGTAACTTTGTTATGTGGGGGAGCTCGTTGAGTATATTAGTGATTCTTATATGATTTAATTCAGAAATACTATAGGTAAAAACAGGACAACTGTTATAGTCATGATAATTGGATGGAACAAAATGCTCGATAATTGGATGGAACAAAATGCTCATGAAATTATAGGTATGATGGTAGATATGATAGAAACAACATGACCAAATTGACCTATAGTAATACTTCCTCTGTCCATAAAAGGATGTGATAAGTTTGCAAAAAATTAGAAGTATCTAAATGCTCTTTAGTTCATAGATACGTTCGGATTTAAATAAATCTTCAACATCCTATGATGAACGCATGGAGTAGTAACCAAATCCGTAAAATAATGGGTAGAAGCACATAGATACGTCGACGAACAAGCCAGTTGTCGTTGTATCATATCTTAGTTATTATGGGCTGACCTCTTATACTCCTAGTCTTTTTGCCAGATTAAAAGATAAGCTTCCTCCTCCCTACCTTCTCTCATAAGCCACTCGGCTTATTACTTCGAGCTTTTGAATAAGTTATCCCATAACTAAGAAGCCCCCGAGTAATGAGACGGGTGGTTTATGGGAAAACCTGGGGAGGCCGTGGCTTATTTTCAAGGATGACAAAAGAATTGGGCCATAGATAGACAAGTATTTGAACCGTCACCGAGATGAAAACGAGCAGCTTGTAAACCAACACAATGCTCTCAAAACCAGACGTAGTGGTGGGCGGCGGAGGAGGACCATGTATTTACGTAACATGTTCTTGTGCTCCTATTAGCGTTAGAAGAGCCAACTTTATATCTAAGTCTATCTATGGTCTAACGAGCAATTGGAACTAAAGTTTCATCTCTTGCCATCCATGAATGGTTCACATGTGAATGTGTGATTTTTTTTACTAAGAATTATTGTTAAAAACATAATGGTTGTGCCCAATAATTTGAATATTGCTGCTCATTATTAAAATGTCCTCTTTATATCACACATGCATGTTTGATTTTAATATTTTACAGCATATGCTACAAAATCCTCACTATATTTTTCGACCATAATCTACATTCTGATAACGCTGTATCGTGGTGAGCACTAATTCCAATACAAAATTTGGATTAAAATGTTTTTTATTTTTCATAGTATTTTCAGAAAATTTTATATGCAAGTCCTCAAAGTTATACACACGATGAATTCCACGGTTGCACAAAATAACTGCATCCTATAAACCTCTAGTTACACAAGTTACTATTCCTCTTGAAGGTTAAGATGTAAAGATCAACTAAAGTTTTAGATCATTGACTTATAAGTGGCAATCACCGTGACGGTTTACTTGGTTGTAGTTTGACCGCAAGGATAAGTAATCACGCCATAACATAGATATTAGTTTACAATCTATTTCCTATGATTTACTAGCCAGATAAATTAGATCAATCAGCCCATTCATGGTTGGGAAAAATATTGCTATGCACAATTCAAGCCATATAAAATCTTATTATACAACACATATTTGTTATAACATAAGCATACTTTTGAACTGGAAATGTCCCAAAACCCCTAGTTTCTGCATTGAGCATGCCGTGGGTATAAGATTATAAAAATGACCTCAAATAAAAAAAACATAAATTACACATAGCCCCCTGGCTTTTACAGATTGCATCCTAAAAGAGATTGCAGAAACGCGATCCAGTCCTTTCAAACCACCGCTGACACTCAGCCTCCAGATGCAACCGTTTCGACCTCCGCCGGGGACTGAACCACTTGGGGTATGCTGGGAGTAGATGATGCTACATTTGTGACTGGAGTTGATCCTCTGCTAGAGGATAAAGAAGCTCTAGACGCCATGTTGCTCAAGCACAGCGAAGTCATCCATTTGGCCTAAAATAGTAGTAGTCATACAACACCACCGCTTGGAGTTCACCGAAGCAGACACATGAAACATACAGGTGAAGCATCACCACCACCCTTCGACAACAACTCCGTCCACACTCTCATCACCCTCTCCCTCACCTCCATGGCCGGCCAGGAGAGCAAGTAGAGCACTAGTCGGACTAGCCTCAAGGTGGTTGCGCTTATTGACGGAGATTGTGTTGCACATCCCTCCCGTCTTCCTCCTCATAAGTTCGTTGGAGAGATGCAACGACCACTACCCAGCGTCACGCCAAAATACAAGGATGGAGAAGCTCGAGGACTTATTTATGGAGATGACAAGATCCAACTCCCCCGCTTGCTGCAACTTCCGCCTGTTGGAGATATGCCCAAGAGGCAATAATAAAGTGGTTATTATATATCTTTGTGTTTATGATAAATGTTTATATACCATGCTATAATTGTATTAACCGAAACATTGATACATGTGTGTTATGTAAACAACAAGGAGTGCCTAGTAAGCCTCTTGTATAACTAGCTTGTTGATTAATAGATGATCATAGTTTCGTGATCATGAACATTGGATGTTATTAATAACAAGGTTATGTCATTATGTGAATGATGTAATGGACACACCCAATTAAGCGTAGCATAAGATCACGTCATTAAGTTTATTTGCTATAAGCTTTCGATACATAGTTACCTAGTCCTTTCGACCATGAGATCATGTAAATCACTTATGCCGGAAGGGTACTTTGATTACATCAAACGCCACTGCGTAAATGGGTGGTTATAAAGGTGGGATTAGGTATCTAGAAAGTATGAGTTGAGGCATATGGATCAACAGTGGGATTTGTCCATCCCGATGATGGATAGATATACTCTGGGCCCTCTCGGTGGAATGTCGTCTAATTAGTTTGCAAACATATGAATGGTTCATAAGAGACCACATACCACGGTACGAGTAAAGAGTACTTGTCCGGAGACGAGGTTGAACGAGGTATAGAGATACCGATGATCAAACCTCGGACAAGTAAAATATCGCGTGACAAAGGGAATCGGTATCGTATGTAAATGGTTCATTCGATCACTAAGTCATCGTTGAATATGTGGGAGCCATTATGGATCTCCAGATCCCACTATTGGTTATTGGTCGGAGAGATGTCTCAACCATGTCTGCATAGTTCGCGAACCGTAGGTTGACACACTTAAGGTTTGATGCCGTTTAAGTAGATATGGAATATGGAATGGAGTTCGAAGTTTTGTTCGGAGTCTCGGATGGGATCCAGGACATCACGAGTAGTTCCGGAATGGTCCGGAGAATAAGATTCATATATAGGAAGTCATTTTGTAAGTTTGAAAATGATCCGGTGCATTTATGGAATGTTCTAGAAGGTTCTAGAAAAGTCCGGAAGAAATCACTATGGAAGGCGGAGTCCCGGAGGGACTCCACTAGCATGGTCGGCCAGCCCTAAGGGGGAGGAGTCCCAGGTGGACTCCACCTAAGGTGGCCGGCCACCCTTCCTCAAGGAAAGGTGGGAGTCCCACCTTGAGTAGGACTCCCATCTTGAGTAGGTTTCCCACCAAAGGCAAGTTTTGGTGTTGGGGTCTTATTCGAAGACTTGGACTACAACTCTTGGGGCTTCCACCTATATAATGAGGAGCTAAGGGGAGGGGCCGGCCACACCAAAGCTATCTAGGCCGCATCCCCCAAGTGGCCGGCGCCCTAGACCCCCCTCTCCCCAAACCCTAGTGCCCCTCCTCCACATATCTCTCCCGCAGCGCATTGGCGAAGCCCTGCCGGAGATCTCCACCACCACCGCCACCACGCCGTCGTGCTGCCGGGATTCCGAGGAGGATCTAATACTTCCGCTGCCCGCTGGAACGGGGAGGAGGACGTCGTCTTCATCAACACCGTACGTGTGACCGAGTACGGAGGTGCTGCCCGATTGTGGCACCGTCAAGATCTTCTACGCGCTTTTGCAAGCGGCAAGTGATCGACTACATCCACCCCGAGATCTAATCTCGTTAAGCTTTGCGATCTTTGAGGGTTAGTCTCTTCATCTCCTCGTTGCTACCGTCTACTAGATTAGATCTTGGCTTGTGTTTTCGTTCTTGCGATAGGAATTTTTTTTGTTTTCTATGCTACGAATCCCATCACCGCCACCAGAGTGGAATAACAAAGAACATCAACACCAAGACGCACTAGATCTGGCTAGCAAGATCAGCTTTCTACTCCAAGACGCCAGTACGGGATACAAAACACAACTACACATATCAAAGAGAAGGGGCCTGCCTCCCCCCTCCGCCAAACCATCTGGCCGGCAAAGCCATCAGATAAGAGGGAGAGAGGATTGTGGAGAGCACGATTGACTTTCAATGAGGGGAAAGGAGATAGAATGGAAGGGGCAAAAATTAGCGTTTATAAGATACGCATGACAACATCTTTTCAAACAACTAGTTGGTAGCACCAGAGATATTCAAATGTCATAGGGGGGAAATGTCAATTCGGTTTCCGAGTCACAAATTCTAGGGACAAAGAGAATATGTCATATCTAGACTCAAGGTATTCACTTCAAACACGGACATGTCATCTTAACCAAGGGTTTTCGGACAATTTTTTGCTCAAGTTTAGAAATGGAATAAGCACCACACCACATCATTGAATCCCCTCTGGAATAGTTGTTTAAAAAAATGCCAACCAAAGGTATTTTTTGCCCTTTTTGGATCGTGAGAGTGAATCTAGTTCCTCCTAGTGGATTCAAAAGCCTAGAATCCTTAAACAACAAGGACAAAGTAATTAACTATTTTTACTGGGCATCCAAGCGTAGAGGTTTTGTAGGATAATGTAAATTCCCCTCTACTAGATGACCTAATGTTTATCAATTTGTGGAGTTATAAGTTAGATGTATTGTCTATGAAAACAATTAAGAAAATAAGATATAAAAAATCTCTTGTGTCCCCAGCAGAACTAACACAATTGCCAATTGTGTAGGTGTACGAGTTTTGCACCTCAACGTTATATGCTTTAGTAATCTGATTCAGTTTCATAAGAGATCCACTGATTGTGTGTTTTATTCCTCATGTTTAAAATCATGGAATCATTGAAATTAAACGTTAGATGAGATTATCTTTTTTAGATAAATATGACATGGAGATTGTTAGGAATCCACAACTTCTACTATACATGTTGGAGTTGATTTATGAGTGAAGATTAATTCCGTCAAAACTTATGTGATGATGGTTGTGCAAGATTATGTCAAGACACAAGTTTATTCCTACATGTTTAATGGCTAGCTATGTAATTTTACTATCACTACGGAACCAGTCAAGGTGCCGACGGCCGTCTTGTCATCGGCACAACTAGAATTGCCGTCGGCACAACCCTGTGCCGACGGTTGCCGTCGGCACCTCGCCGTCGGCACAATACATTCTCGGCATAGACCCAGTTGCCATCACCGTCGGCATAGAAATAACACCGTTTGGCAATTCTGGTCGAATTTTCCAAAAAAATAATATTTTTTTAAAAAAATAATATTTTTTAATCTCCCACATGGACCATTTTAAATCTAACTACACTTAATATTAGGAATTCCAATCATGGTTAAACTTCCCGGTCAGTCACCCATCCTCACACTACTCCACCCCTACCACACTTAACTTTTATGTTCCTTCTAGACTCTTCCATGAAAGAAATGACACATTGCTGATAATACTACCATATCAATCCTATTAACCCTAATCCTTGATGTTGCACATCTTTATTTTTTTGAATTCCAACCAATTACCTACATAAACTACAATGAACAATTATATTAATCTTGAATTCAAATGACAATAAAATAATTTTAATTTTTTCTTTTCTATTTAATATGGAATAATTAATATCTTTAAATCTGTTAATCAGAATTTGACAAATAATATGTCTAAATCGATCAGAAAAATGAGGGGAATCCAAATATGACAAAAATTATTTTTCCAAAAAATTATGAGGATTAGATCATGTACCTGTAGTTCAAATCTGACCGACTTCCTACCGATTGAGAAATTTTCCAGATACAACGATTGAGAAATTTGTCATCTTAGGTGATCTAGTATTTTTGAAAAATGTGTTGGTACCAATTTGAAACTTTAATTTGGTGGTTTCTTCACAAAACATCCTGTTTTCGGCACCTCAAAAAAGGGAAATGGCTTTTTTCGTGCGTTGAAAAGAAAAACTTCCTCCTGCAACATTGTAAGACATCCCAAGATGCACATGTATGCATAATATGGACACATTATCACAAACTGTGTGACGATTCTAGCCATAACATTGGTTGTTCAGCGTGAAAGCCATGAAACATCGGACATGATAGCTCATTTTTGAGAAGGTTTTTTTGAGATGTTTGCAATATTCCAAGTTTGATATTTTTCCAAGATAGATCATATTTTTCTAATTTTTTTAAATATATTATTTGTAATTTTCTGAATTATAGTGATTTAGTTATTACTTTTTGAATATTAATGTGGTATAATGGAAAATAGCTATGCCGCCGGTAAAGCCGGCACAGACCTCCTGTGCCGACGGCTTGCCTGCTGGCCTGGCCGGAACAGCCCCTGTGCCGAAGGCCCCGATATTTAGCCGTCAGCACCTTGTGCGTTTCCCCTATATCATATTCGGGAGTGTCCATGTATGGGAGAAAATCCATGTTCTAGACTAAAATCTGGAAGAGATAATAAAACGGGCATGTGGGAGTCTCCAACTACCGGGATAGTTACTGCATGTGATACATCTCAAACGTATCTATAATTTCTTATGTTCCATGCTAGTTATATGACAATACTCACATGTTTTATATACACTTTATATCATTTTGATGCATTTTCTGGCACTAACCTATTAACAAGATGCCGAAGCGCCAGTTCCTGTTTTCTGCTGTTTTTGGTTTCAGAAATCCTACACATGAAATATTCTCGGAATTAGACGAAACAAAAGCCCACGATTTTATTTTGCACGGAGCCTTCCAGAAGTCCGAAGAGGAGACGAAGAGGGGCGACGAGGCGGCCACACCCTAGGGGGCGCGGCCCCACCCTTGGGCGCGCCGCCCTATGGGGTGGGCCCCTCGGGCACCTCCCGACTCTGCCCCTTCGCTTATATAATCTCTCCGTCGCGAAAACCCTATTACCGAGAGCCATGATACGTCTCAAACGTATCTATAATTTCTTATGTTCCATGCTAGTTTTATGACATTACCTACATGTTTTGTTCACACTTTATATCGTTTTGATGCGTTTTCCGGAACTAACCTATTAACGAGATGCCGAAGTGTCAATTCCTGTTTTCTGCTGTTTTTGGTTTCAGAAATCCTAGTAAGGAAATATTCTCGGAATTGGACGAAATCAATGCCCAGCATCTTATAATTCCACGAAGCTTCCAGAACACCCGAGAGGGACCATAGGAGAGCCACAGGGGTCCCACACAGGGTGGCAGCGCGGCCCAAGGGGGGGGCATGCCCCCCTATTGTGTGGCGGCTCCGTAACCCCTCCGACTCCGCCTCTTCGCCTATTTAAAGCTCCCTGACCTAAATCTTCGATACGGAAAGGCCACGGTACGAGAAACCTTCCAGAGCCGCCGCCATCGCGAAGCCAAGATCTGGGGGACAGAAGTCTCTGTTCCGGCACGCCGCCGGGACGGGGAAGTGCCCCCGGAAGGCATCTCCATCGACACCACCGCCATCTTCATCACCGCTGCTGTCTCCCATGAGGAGGGAGTAGTTCTCCATCGAGGCTAAGGGCTGTACCGGTAGCTATGTGGTTAATCTCTCTCCATGTACTTCAATACACTGATCTCATGAGCTGCCTTACATGACTGAGATTCATATGAGCTCTGTATCACTATTCATCTATGTGTTACTCTGGTGATGTTATTAAAGTACTCTATTTGTCGTTGCCTAATCGACGGTACCTCGGAGGAGGGATCCTCACGAGGGGGAGAAGAGGTAGGGGCCATAGGGCGGAGTGCTCTCGGGACGGTGGTACGCGATTTACCCAGCTTCGGAACACCTGCACGAAGACAGGGCCTACTGCTGCTTGTCTGGAATTATCTGGGCGCTTTCGCGTTGTTACAATGAGTTGTGATTGTGCCTCTAGGGCTCCCGGGATCCGGCTTATATAGGCGCACGGATCTAGGGTTTACATGGAGAGTCCTAGCCGGAATACAAGTTGCCTAACTACGGTTCAATGTCTTGCCGTGTACGTCAAGCATCCGCCTTTCTTCAAGTACGTGCTGGATCCGGATACTTTATGGGCCTCCACGGATCCGGCCTCCTTCGTAGGTCGGTCAGGATCCGGCTCCTCGTTCCTGGGCTGGACTTCATCCTTCATGATCTACAGCAACTGGGCCGCCCGATGGGCCACATGCCTCACCACCAACTATGGGCCACCCGGGCTTGCCGGATCTAGGCCATGCCGTTGATATACCCATAAAGTATACCCACAACAGTAGCCCCCGAAGTTCTCCGAGATTCGTCATTCCTCCGACTTCATTCAGCTCGGATCCGAAGAGAATCTTGAAGAGCTTCAAAACTTTCTCTTGTTTCCGGTATCATCTATTCGGAAAGTCCTTCATCTTCAGATCACGTATAGCAACGGAGACTCCGCTTTTCCCGCGCACAACCTCCTTATTTCCCGCGCTAAATTTTCGCAGATGCAAATCTTTAGCCGGAATTTTCGGGAGTGCATGGTTAAGTTACCTCCACGTCGTTTTACCGCACTTGACCTAAAACACGTGTCGTCCATCCAACGGTGTGACCGTTCCGTTTCCACCGTCGGATCCGAATCCCGAATCTCCGCGTGTGGCCTATAAATACCCCGCGGCTCGGTAATTCCTCATTCTTTCACCTCTCCTCACCACTTCGTCTTCCTCCTCGCGCCGCGCCGCCCGACGGATCTTGACTCCGGCGAACTTCGCCACGGTGAACTCCGCGCGCCGCCAGTCCAAGCCTTCCCTCGCGCCAAGATCCCTTCGGTTGAACGGGAAATCCCTCCCGCCGCCGATTCGTGGTCACGCGAGGTGACTTCCTTCAAGTCCGGTGACCTCGTCTTCACCGGAGCTCCGTCGAGCCACCGCGCCATTAACGGTACGTGCGCCGGCCTTGTAGAAGACAAACGTAGTGTAGATCCGGGTACTCAAATAATTTGCATGGGCGCAACCGGAAGCATGCCACTTGATTCATCGCACTGTACTGGTAGCTCTCCGAGTAGCCCGGATCCCAATCCATTAGAACCAATATGTCCGGATCCCATAGCATACCTGCCACCATATGTTTCCGACATTAGACTAGCTCAACCATTTTCCGCATCTTCCAGCACCGCTCCAGGCCGGATCCCCTCCCTCAAAGAACTTCAAGAAGAACTCGAGGGTCAAGCTAGGATGGCAGCTAAAGTCCAGGAGGCGGAAAACAAAAGGGCGTCCAAGGCCCGGATCCGTGAAGGAGAGCGGGGTCAGTGGTGGCCCTGCGAAACTACTGATGTGGAGCTTAGAGAGCTCCAGAACGAGGGTATGATCTCCACTCACTGGAGCTTCACACGCGATTCCATCGTCCCCAAACCCGAAGCCGAAGAAATCGTCATGACTAAGGCTTGGGTGGAACGCGGATTATCACTCCCCTGCTCGGAATTTTTCCTCTCCATCCTCAACACATACGGGCTCCAGCCCCACAACATCTGCCCAAACTCATACCTCCTCCTTTCCAACTTCGTAACTCTTTGCGAAGGGCACCTTGGGATCCAACCAGATGTCAAATTATGGCAGTTCTTCTTCCGGGTAAAGAAGGAAATGAAAGATAAAGCAATGGTGAACTGTGGGAGTATGACGTTCATGCTCCGACCTAGCCGCATGTATCCTCCCCACGATTCGCACGAATCCGTCCGGTACTGGAACGCCGGATGGTTCTATGAAAAGAACGCCTCAGTTCCGGACATCCATGATGGCTTGCCCAAGTTCATCAACGAGCCTCCTGAAGAGCTCGCAAGCTGGAGCTTCGTTCCTTCGCTCGCCCAAACCCCTATATTGGAGAAGGCAGCGCGGAGAATCTCCTGGCTAGTCCATGACGGGCTAACCGGAGCTCAGCTTACCCTCAGCTGGTTTTCCCGGAGAATCCAGCCCCTGCGCTACAACGCACGCCTGATGTGCGCTTATACTGGGACAGACGATCTCCTCCGAGTAACTCGCCACGATCTTCCGGCCGACTCCCTCAAGAGAAGGTTCAAGACGTTGGTGAAGATTCCTAGGGGCCAACAGATCCCGGAACTGATCAAGGATATCTACACAAACGACCAGTGTCCTCCGGTAAGCTTTGTTCTTTTCGTTGCTTCAAACTTCACAAGTTTTTGGATGTTAACTCTGACTTTTATTCATATTCCTCCCAGCTCAACACTTTGGCGGAGGAAAACTTCCGCACCATTCTTCGTGTCCCTGTCAGCGGCGACGCGGCGGAGGAGGTTCCGGAAGACGAAGAGGAGGAAGAGGAACAGGCACCCCGCAAGGCAGCCCCTCGACCTTCGAAGCGTCCCCGCGCCAAAGCTTCCGGCTCAGAAGCCGGAGCTAGCGGCGAGGCCTCCGCCAAGAAGCCCAAGACCGTAAAGCCACCTCCGCTAGACTCGAGGAAAGCGGAACGTGCACGCCTGAAGATGCTTTCAACAGTTGGCAAACGCACGCGCCCCATCATCCCCGGCGCCCCGTAAGTTTCCGAATATGGTGCACCTCTACCTTGGCGAAATTATTTCTTATTCAATCCCTTTCACTTGTTTGCAGGAATCCGAGTACCACCGCCACGCGGACCATCAGCCAAGAGCCTATCACTAAATACATGAAAAAGTCTCCGGCTGTTGGTCCTACTACTCCAGCTCCGCCAAGTACCTCCCACCCTACTCCTCGGCCGTCTCCCCCTCAGGCTGATCAATCTCCCCCTCCTGCCGCAAACACTCCACCGGAAATAATTCCGGTTAGCAGCGAGAAAGTGGGCGGAGAAGATCCTAAGGCCAAAGGCCCTGCCCAAGAAGACGCAGAAGAACAAGGCCAAGGAGAGGCTGAAGTCACTTCTTCTGAGAAGGCCGGAGACGGCGCTGGCGACATCGTCGTTTTTCCGAAAAACTTTGGAGATCCGGCTGACACCACTTCCACCCCCAAGGCATATGCTACCAAGTTTTTCAACAAGTTAACCGAGGCGGAGAAATGGGAGCTTGAACAAGACTTGCTCAACGCCATGCTGAACAACGCCTGGGGGAAACCTGATACCGCGACATCGGAAATCCAGGACTTTAAGAAGAATGTCGGCCAGTTCTTCGACAAACTCATCTGCAAGCAAAAGGTACTCCCCAATAGCCCCCAAGCATGTAGGCGGAAACTCAAATAATAGTTAGCGCTTCGATGCTTAGAGAAAGATTACTTCCGGGAAAGTTTGTAAATTGGATCAGTAGCCCCCAAGCATTATGGCGGAAAGATTCCGGCAATAATGCTTTGAAGGAAACCACTGTTACAGGCCGAATTTTTACTCCTGCCCTGTCTATGTTTTACAGGAACAGCAGGCGCTGCATTATGAGCTGCACAAGAACATTGCCCTTCAGCGCCGCGTTACTCTGAATCAGGCGGAAAATATCCGAACTCTGAAAGATGCGAATGCAGAACTGAACAAACAACTGGCGGACGCCCAAGGTTGGTTTCCGTCTTTTTTGTCATTAGTTCACATTCCGACTTTGAACCTGTTTTTGACTTATGCTATTATAGGCGCATCCTCTTCCCTTGCTACAGCCTCGTCGGAACTTGAGAACCTGCGCTCCTCGTACCAAGAATTGGAAACGAAACTAAAGGAGGCGGAACTGAAGAGGGAGCAGGCCGAGAAACAGCTGGCGGAGAAAAACTCCGAGCACATCAGGGAAACGGGCGAATTTATATTGAAAAGAAATGCTGACAGCGAGACCATCAAGAGGCAGCAGAAAGAGCTCAATGGACTCCGGAAATATATGGAGACCGCGGAACATCACTGGGACTTGCTCAACGAGAACATCTTGGGTACTATGCTGAAACCTTGTCTAGATGTTTGCTCCGACTTTTGTTTTTTCTTTGTGCTCAAATCGCATGCTTATATCCTGATTATCTTATGCAGAGCCGCTTGGGTATCCGGAAAAGCGTCGGAATTTGTTCCCACGAGACGACCTTCTTCAACTTGCAGGCGATGATTGCAAAGATCTCATCTCCGCCTCCCGCAAGATATGCTACAACTTATCCATCAAGAGGAGTCGTACTTGCAACGTTCGCAAACTTGTTGGAAAAATGGACGTTCTTCCGGAGCTAGTGACGGATCTACAAGCATCATCATCCCGAGGCGCAGCTGCAATGACCTTAACTATGTGCTTAGCACATAATCCGGAGCTTGATCTTGAGCAGGTAACCACGGGCGTTCCTCCGGATGCGGATGTTAACGCGCTCCTGGATGCAGTGAGCGGCTACGACACCCGTATCGGGCGCAGGATCCGGCATAATGAATTCTACGACAAGGTCGTTCTTCCTGCGGACGAGCCCTTGGAAGCCGAACTTCAAAAGGAGCGCGACGCGGAGGCGCGACCTGCGGAATCCGGAACCCAATTTACCTGGACCAGCTCCAAGGACGCTCCCCAAGAAGAACCCAAGACCAGCACTGCAGCTTCTGAAGAAGAAGAAGAAAGTGATGAAGACGTGTCATCTCCGGCCGAAGACGCCAAAGGAAAAGATCCAGAGGGCAAGACTTCTCCGGCTAAGGGGGAGTGAAAAACTTTTATTCCTGCGGGAGAAACAATGCATCATTTTGGCCCCAGCGAGGGTTTGTAATATAACTTTAAATTCTTAAGTATCTAGGGACGAAACAATTATGCGTGGGCGGAAAACTTATCCTGCTATCCGTTAGAATTATTTGCATGTTTCGTTTGTTAAAAGTAAGTGCTGGTTTGTTAATTTTCCGGCTTACTCATTTGACCTTCCACGAGCCGGAAAACCTTTGGCCGGAAACGCTCGCCTGCGGCGACGAAGCCCAATGGCGTCCGTCCATAACCGCGAAAACAAGCCCCCAGCCTAGGTACCGGAAATCGCTACCAGGAATCCACGAGTTCGCAACGAAAAAATTTTCCACCAGAAAACTTAAGCTTACGTCCTAAAGGACGATTTTGAAAATCACAACTTTCATACACGCCTAGGCGGAAACATCCAGCTCTGCGGTTTTAGTCGGAAAAAAACGTACACGATCTAAAATGAACAAGTAAAGGAGGTAAAAGACTCAAAGAGTGAACCATAAGCTTTATTTAATTGATCATGTATAACTATTACAGAGTTTGTAACTCGGAAAAAATATGCTAAGTGTAGAAAGGACGTAGCTGTGCGACGTTCCAAGGGCGATCTGTTTCGTCGTAGATGTCATCCGGATCGTCACGCTTGCGTTTCCGGTGCCAATTAGCGGGTCTATCCTTTAACTCAAGGAAATCAACAAGGTAGTACGACCCGTTATGAAGCACTTTGCTAACGATGAAGGGTCCTTCCCATGGAGATTGCAGCTTATGGTCTTTCACCTGCCGAAGGCGGAGGACCAGGTCTCCTGCCATGAAGGAGCGATTCCAAACTCGACGACTGTGATAACGTCGGAGCTTCTGCTGATAGATGGCGGAGCGCTGGTCAGCTAAGTTCCGAGCTTCCTCGATCAGGTCCACAGATAGCTGTCTGGCCTCGTCAGCTGTTTCTTCATTGTAGGCGGAAACTCGCGGTGAATCGTGGATGATGTCGGAAGGGAGCACGGCTTCGGATCCGTATACCAGGAAAAATGGGGTAAACCCTGTTGATCTGTTGGGGGTAGTTCGTAAACTCCACAAAACAGCTTCCAACTCATCAGCCCAAGCTCCAGCTGCTCATCGCAACGGTTCTTCAAGGCGCGGTTTAATTCCTGATAATATTAGGCCGTTAGCCCTTTCAACCTGACCGTTGGATTGTGGGTGAGCCACAGATGCAAGGTCCAATCGAATCCCTACTGTCTCACAATAATCCCTCAACTCTCCTTGAGCGAAGTTTGTGCCATTATCTTTGATTATGCTGTGTGGGATGCCGAATCTCATCACGAGGCTGCAGACAAATTTTAGTGCCGTAGCACCATCGGCTTTCCTCACTGGCTTTGCCCCGATCCACTTGCTGAATTTGTCAACAGCGACCAGAAGGTATTCAAAACCACCAGGAGATGATCTTTTTAACTTACCAACCATATCGAGCCCCCAGACCGCAAATGGCCAGGTGATAGGTATGGTCTTCAGCTCTTGGGCTGGAGCGTTTGGTTGAGTAGCGTAGTACTGACAACCTCGGCAGGTCTTGACTATTTTGTCAGCATCTTCTTTAGCTGTGAGCCAGTAAAAACCTAACCGAAAAGCTTTTGCGACGAGTGACCTGGGAGCGGCATGATGCCCGCAGTCCCCTGCATGGATCTCTCTGAGGATTTCAATGCCATCTTGATTGGAGATGCATTTGAGAAATACCCCTGCTGCACTTCGTTTATGGAGCTGTCCATCAACAATTGTGTAGGATCTTGCTCGTCTGACGATCTGTCTTGCGAGGACCTCGTCCTCTGGCAACTTCTGATCGATGAGGTAGTCCAGGAAAGGCTGTGTCAAAGCCGGAATGATAGCCATCACTTCCCTAGCCGGAGATACTGCCACTTCTGGGTTTTCCGGGTTAGCGCCCTTAACTGAGGGTATCCGGAGATGCTCCAGGAAAATGCCAGGCGGAATTTGCTTCCTGCCAGATCCGAGCTTGGATAGCATGTCTGCCACTGTGTTATCGTCTCTCCTGACGTACTTGACTTCGTATCCGAGGAAGCACTTGGCGATCTCGTCAACTTTGTCTCTGTAGGCCGCCATGACGGAATTTCTGGCGTTCCAGGTTCCGGCTACTTGTTGTGCCACTAGGTCGGAATCTCCACAGCATATAATGTGCTTGATCCCGATTTCCTTAGCGATACGCAGACCGTGTAGTAGAGCCTCGTATTCCGCCATATTGTTTGTAGCTTCGAAGTGGATCTGCAGAACATACTGCAGTTCTTCTCCGGTAGGGGACTTCAGGGTGACTCCGGCTCCTGAGCCTTGATGCTGCTTGGATCCATCGAAGTGCATGACCCATGTTTCTGGTTCCGGCTCCAGACTTGCATCCGGAGCTTCTGTCCAATCTGCGACGAAATCTGCCAAGACTTGGGATTTAACCGCAGTCCTAGGCTTGTAAGCGATGTCGAAGGCGGATAATTCGATGCCCCATTTAGCCGTACGTCCTGTTGCGTCAGCGTTGTTGAGAATTGTTGACAGCGGAGCCTTGCTCACAACTTCATCGGGTGCTCTTGGAAGTAATGTCTCAGCTTCCGGCTGCCTAGGAACACTCCATAAGCTAGCTTCTGAAAGTGAGGGTATCTTTGCTTTGATTCCGTCAGTACCTCGCTAATGTAATAGACAGGTCTTTGGACGTCATATTCATGACCTTCTTCCTTTCGCTCCACCACGATGACGAGGCTAATGACTTTGTTGGTAGCTGCCAGATAAAGGAGCATTGGCTCTGACTCTGCTGGGGCTGCCAAGATAGGTGGGGAGGTGAGTATTTCCTTTAACCCCCGAAGAGCTGCGTCGGCTGCGTCGTCCCAGACGAATTTGTCTGTTTTCTTCAGCAGCTTGTACAAAGGTAGCGCCTTCTCGCCAAGACGGCTAACAAACCTACTGATTGCTGCGACGCAACCAGTTAGTCGTTGCACATCTTTGAGACAAGTTGGCCGTTTGATGCACAGGATTGCCTTGATTTTTTCCGGGTTAACCTCAATGCCTCTGTGAGAGACTATGAAGCCAAGGAGTTTTCCGGCTGGCACGCCAAAGACGCACTTCAGCGGATTCAACATCATCTTGTACCTGCGGAGGTTGTCGAAGGTTTCTGTGAGGTCGCTGATCAAGTCGGATCCTTTCCGGGTCATGACCGCGATGTCTTCGACGTAAGCGTGCACGTTCCGGCCGATTTGGTCCTTCAGGCACCGCTGCATCGTACGTTGGTAGGTGGCACCTGCGTTTTTCAAACCAAAAGGCATAGTAACATAGCAGTAAGTACCAAACGGGGTAATGAACGAAGTCGCCTTTTGGTCGGATTCCTTCATCCGGATCTGATGATACCCGGAATACGCATCAAGAAAACACAGAAGTTCCGCCCCCGCCGTCGAATCAATGACTTGGTCAATGCGCGGCAAGGGGAACGGATCCTTCGGGCAATGCTTGTTCAAGCCGGAGTAATCGATGCACATTCTTAGTATTTCAGTGTTCTTTTTGGGTACAAGGACGGGATTTGTGACCCAATCGGTGTGGATAACTTCTATTACAAAACCTGCTTCTAGTAACTTTGCTAGTTCCATTCCTATGGCGCGGCGCTTCTTATCTCCAAAGCATCGCATAGCTTGCTTCACCGGTTTAGCCCCCGGATTTATGTTGAGGTAGTGCTCGGCGAGTTCCCTAGGTACTCCGGACATGTCAGAAGGTTGCCATGCGAAGATATCCATGTTAGCGCGGAGGAACTCGACGAGCGCGTCTTCCTATTTGGGGTCCATGTTGGCTCCGACTGAAACCTGCTTGGAAGGGTCGCCTTTGATGAGGTCGTGCTTCTTGGTTTCTATCGCAGCCTTAAAGGAGGTCTTCTGTTCGGAGATCTGCTTCTTGGTGGTCTGCATCTCAGTCGGATCCACCGCGGCTCTGTAGCCTTGCAGCTCCTCTCCAGATATCACTGACTCTGCGAAGGCGGCTTCGCCTAACTCGCACTCATGAGCCTTTTTATAGTCTCCGGATACGGTAATCATACCCTTAGGACCCGGAATCTTGAGCTTGTTGTAGATGTAGCACGCTCTTGCGTGGAACTTGTGGTAGGTGGGCCTGCCGAAGATGATGTGGTAGGAGCTCTTGAAGGGCACAACTTCAAACGTGATTTTCTCTTCGCGGAAATTGTGAACATCGCCAAAAGCCACGAGAAGTGTGATGCTGCCGAGGGAATTCGCCTTCTTACCCGGAACCACGCCATGAAACTCGGTGTTGCTGTGTTTGAGCTGTTCCTTGGTGAGGTTCATCCGCTCTAGAGTCTCCAGGTACATGATGTTCAAGCTGGCTCCACCATCCATGAGGCACTTGGAGAAGTCATACCCGTCTATGCGGGGACTTACAACCAAGGCGTAGCATTCTTTTGGCACAATGGCAGGGTGATCCTTCCTATCAAATGTGCACGGGATTTCCGACCACCTGACATACTGCGGCACAGCCGGAACTGTGGCGTTCAGGATCCGGGTAGCTGACTTGGCAGCGCGGACTGTTGGGGTTCCGAGGAAAGTGTGGTAAGCCCCCACGCTCTTTTTATCGAATGGGTTGGATTTACCTGCGGATCCTGCCTTGGGATCCGGCGAGTTATCATCCTCATCCATCGCCTCGGAACTATCTTCCTCTTTGTCCTTGTTCTTGCCCTTGCCTCCTTTGCCGCGTGGGCGGTGCTTCCGGGCTCGCTTATATCCTGCCTCCGGGTCGTTCTTTAGATCATTGACCCACTTGCAGTTGCGGTTGGTGTGAGTGGACTTCCCTGTAACCGGATCCAGGTGGGCCAGGCAGGGCATGTCTCTGTACTCCTCGTAGGTTTGCGGGGCGCGGGATCCGCCAGCTGTGACCTCAGTGGCATGCTGCTGACCCCTGCCGGCTCCGCCTCCTTTGCCGCGTCCTCTTCCGCCTCCTGAACCTCCGCGTTGAAACGCCATGGCGACCATCTCGGATCCGCCACTCTTCTGGTCATCAGGGTTCTTGCGCTTATGGCTGCTGCTGTTGCCGTTATCACGGTTCTTCTTTTGTTGGTGCAGGGGGATTGCTGTAGCTGCGAGATCTCCGCCTGCGTCATCATCGGCGGCAGTATGATCACTGGCAATGGAGATCATTTCATCCAAAGTCAGCTTGGTTGAGTTAGCCAAACGAGTGAGCGTATGCCTCAGCAATCCTCCTCTCTGCAGTCCACCAATGAAAGCGTACATGGCGGTGGTGTGGTCGACGTTTTCGCACTCGTTCCTGCATGCCAACCATCGTGTGAGGTAGTTTCTTGAGGTTTCTCCCTTCTTCTGGATGCAGGCTTGCAGGTCGCTTGCCGTGGTAGGTCTTTTGTAGGTGCCTCTGAAGTGTTTCTCGAAAATGGTCTTCAGGTCGAACCAGCAAAAGATGGAGTTCTTCTCGAGGTCACTGAGCCAGATCCGGGCTGGACCTACAAGGTACAACTGGAGCATGCGGCAGGCGATGTTAGGGGTTCCTCCGGCAAAGGTTACTGCATTATAGTAATCCTCAATCCAGGTATCCGGCCTTTCGGTGCCATCATAATGCTTCAGGTTTCCGGGTAGCTTGAGGTTCATCCTTGGCTTTGGTTCCTCTCGAATCATCCTGCCAAAGCACTTCGGACCAATGTAGTCGGTTCTGTATTCGTTAAGGCGATCCCGCACGTCGCGCGGGCCGTGGCGAGGAGATTGTGAGCGAGAGCGAGATCTCCGGCCGTCGCCTCCGCCTCCACCTCCGCCGCCACCGCTAGGTGGTGGTGAGGGAGACCTGCGAGGTGGTCGGTCCGATTTCTTGCTTCCGCCATCTGATTCTCCTCGGCCTTCCCGGTGCTGGCTCCGGCTCCTGTGGCTGCCTTCGCCATGGCGCTGGCTGCCCTGGTCGTTCCGGCTCCGACGAGGCTCTGGGTCGCGGCTCCGGCGAGGCTCTGGGTCGCGGCTCCGGCGAGGCTCTGGGTCGCGCTCCTCATTCCGACTCCTCCTGGGCTCGGGCTCACGAACATTGTTCTGGTTCCGGCGTGGTTCCGGCGAGCGCTCCCTGTTTCTGTTTCTTGGCAGCACGTTGTCGCGGATAACAATCCCACCATGCCCTGGGGGCCTGGTGTTTCCGGCTGGACTACGGCGGCGAGGGGGTCGCGGGTAACCATTAGGCGGCGGAGAGGGATTGCGATATTTGTCTCGTCCAGAGTACATTGCATCCTTTCCCTTTCTTGGATCTGACGAAGGCGTCTTTGATGGAACGGGGATCGGATTTGGGTGTTCCCTGGTTCTTCTTCTGCGCTCCGAGGATCCGGTGTGTGATTCATCATCGGGATGCCGATCGGCGCGAGCGTCCCTCTGCGCGGTGGATACACAGTTATCCGGATTGGATTCCAACCTGCGCGAAGTATCCGCCTTGCTTTGCTGCTGCATTGCTGAAGCGACAAGTTTGCGGAGGTAGTTGATGTCAACCTCCTCGTCTTTCTTCTTCAATAGCTCCGCAGCTTTTAGCATGTTGTCCTTGGGGGTTTCCAGCGGCTGCTGCTTTGCGGGCGTGGCGAAGTTGATTCTGCGAGGCGGAATTGCTTCTCTAACAATTCGATCGGCCTCCGCCTGCGCATAGGTCATCTTTACTTCCCACCCTTGCGCCATGCTCTTGACCTGCTCGAGTGTGGCAGCAATTTCGCGATCCTGTCTGTCGAATTGGTCCGCCAAACCTGCAGCTTCTTCCCTTTCTTCCCTTAATGCGGCTGCGGCATCGGCGAGCTTCTTGGCTGTGGCCAGCATTTCCTTTCTAGTGGCCTCTAGAGCCTCCGGATCTGCGGCGTCGCCCGGGGTTATAGGTTTGTTAAGAACTGCTCGTGCAACCATCTCTTCAGCTGACAGGAGTTCCTCCGAGGAAGAATCCCTGCGGGGTCGCTCCCGTGACATTGGAGATCCTTGGCGGGATGGCTGAGGGTCAGATTGGTCGGTTGCCTCTTCTGATCCGGGTTGCCCCAGCGCTGCTACGGTTGCGAGAACCTGCTTAGGCTGGGCGGATTCAACTTCAGGCTGATCACCGTATCCGTATTCCCTTATCTTGCGAACGAAGTCATCAGACTCCATGGAGGGGGTATCTCCCGAAATTGGGCTCAGATTGCCCAAAATCGACTCTTCAACCGGAGTTTCGCTTTCTCCGACAGGCTTAGCCTGATCCGGATCCGCGTCGTTTTCCGGTGCCTCTACCTGCTCAGGACCAGCTCCGTCTTCTTGAGGGGCGGTTCCGGCGGTATGGGCCAAGAAGTGTACGAAGTGGCACCTCTGCTTTTCTAACACCTGGGAGACCCAGGCGGATCTGCATTGGTCTTCCACCGTTGTTTCCTGCTCAGGGGCGGATTGGGTGGGCTTTGAAAATTCCAGATCCGAGGCGGAATCTTCCTTGGGAAGCTCCTGCATCTCAGATCAGATCTTCGCGACAGCGTCCAGCTCTGCGGCGGTCGCGTCTGCGTTACTTACCAGTGGGTTTCCGTCGGAATCGACGGTTTCCCCGATGAAGATGTGTATGCCGCCAATTGGGACGATGGAGAGCTTGACGGGGTTTGTCCTAGCCGGAATCCAACAGTCATCCGGAGGGACGATCGGCAGATTTCCGGCGTAGAGGACGCGCCCCACAGCGATGGTGTCATCGTAGCTTCCCATGGCGGAACCCTCCCGGTTCCGGCCTCCAGACGCCACAGGCCCCATGGTGGGCGCCAACTGTCGTTGCCCAATCGACGGTACCTCGGAGGAGGGATCCTCACGAGGGGGAGAAGAGGTAGGGGCCATAGGGCGGAGTGCTCTCGGGACGGTGGTACGCGATTTACCCAGCTTCGGAACACCTGCACGAAGACAGGGCCTACTGCTGCTTGTCTGGAATTATCTGGGCGCTTTCGCGTTGTTACAATGAGTTGTGATTGTGCCTCTAGGGCTCCCGGGATCCGGCTTATATAGGCGCACGGATCTAGGGTTTACATGGAGAGTCCTAGCCGGAATACAAGTTGCCTAACTACGGTTCAATGTCTTGCCGTGTACGTCAAGGATCCGCCTTCCTTCAAGTACGTGCTGGATCCGGATACTTTATGGGCCTCCACGGATCCGGCCTCCTTCGTAGGTCGGTCAGGATCCGGCTCCTCGTTCCTGGGCTGGACTTCATCCTTCATGATCTACAGCAACTGGGCCGCCCGATGGGCCACATGCCTCACCACCAACTATGGGCCACCCGGGCTTGCCGGATCTAGGCCATGCCGTTGATATACCCATAAAGTATACCCACAACACTATTCCTCCTTCATGATGTAATGGTGACAGTGTGTGCATCATGTAGTTCTTGGCGTAGGTTATGATTGTAATCTCTTGTAGATTATGAAGTTAACTATTACTATGATAGTATTGATGCGATCTATTCCTCCTTTCATAGTGTGATGGTGACAGTGTGCATGCTATGTTAGTACTCGGTATAATTGCAATGATCTATTATGCACTCTAAGGATATTTAAATATGTACATCGAATGTTGTGGAGCTTGTTAACTCCGGCATTGAGGTGCTCTTGTAGCCCTACACAATTAATGGTGTTTGTCATCCAACAAGAGAGTGTAGAGTGGTTTTATTATGTGATCAATGTTGAGAGTGTCCAGTAGTGAAAGTATGATCCCTAGGCCTTGTTTCCAAACATCGAATCTCCGTTTATTTACTGTTCTGTTGCATGTTTACTCGCTGCCATATTTTATTCAGATTGCTATTACCACTCATATACATCCATACCACTTGTATTTCACTATCTCTTCGCCGAACTAGTGCACCTATATATCTGACAAGTGTATTAGGTGTGTTGGGGACACAAGAGACTTCTTGTATCGTGATTGCAGGGTTGCTTGAGAGGGATATCTTTGACCTCTTCCTCCCTGAGTTCGATAAACCTTGGGTGATCCAGTTAAGGGAAACTTGCTGCTGTTCTACAAACCTCTGCTCTTGGAGGCCCAACACTGTCTACAAGAATAGAAGCACCCGTAGACATCAAGCACTTTTCTGGCGCCGTTGCCGGGGAGGTAAGGTAAAAGGCACTCATACTCCGGTCCCAGGTAACTAAGTTATTTTCTGTTGCCGTTGTAAGTGCTCGAAGCTATTTCCTTTAGATCCTGCAATTGCATCTTTTTGTTTCTTGTAAAACACTAGTAAGGCATAATGGAAAACATCTGTGAGCTTTTTAAACTATTTCCTGAGTCAAGACATGAATGGTTTAATGCGAAAATTAAAAAACCTATGGAACCTTATTTGCATGCTAGTAGTAATATTAGTATGAACGCTTTGAACACCATTGTTGATAATGATATAGAAAATTCTAAGCTTGGGGAGGTCGGTTTTGATGAAAATGATCTCTTTGGCCCTCCGGGTATTGAGGAGAAAGTTTATGTTGATTATGATATGCCTCCCATATATGATGATTATAATGATAGTGGTCTTCTGGTGCCGCCTACTATGGAGGATAAAGTTTATTATGATGATACTATACCTCCTATATTTGATGATGAGAATAATAATGATAGCTACTTTGTTGAATTTGCTCCCACTACAACTAATAAAATTGATTATGCTTATGTTGGGAGTAGTAATAATTTTATGCATGAGACTCATGATAAGAATGTTTCATTTGATAGTTATATTGTTGAGTTTGTTCATGATGCTACTGAAAGTTATTATGAGAGAGGGAAACATGGTTATATGCATCTTAATAATATTAAGTTTCCCCTCTTTGTGTTGAGAATCTTGAAGTTACTCTTGTTTTATCTTCCTATGCATGTCACTTTGTTCTTCATGAATTTATTTGTGTAAAAGATTCCTTTTCATAGGAAGTGGGTTAGACTTAAAAGTGTTTCTAATTTGCTTCTTGATGCTCTCTTTTGCTTCAACTCTTATTTCTTGCGCGAGCATCATTAAAATTGCTGAGCCCATCTTAATGGCTATAAAGAAAGAACTTCTTGGGACATAACCCATGTGTTTATTTTGCTACTGTTTTGTTGTGTCTTGGAAGTTGTTACTACTGTAGCAACCTCTCCTTATCTTTATTTTATTGTATTGTTGTGCCAAGTAAAGTCTTTGATAGTAGGGTTGATACTAGATTTGGATTACTGCGCAGAAATAGATTTCTGTCTGTCACAAATTTGGGCAGGGTTCTCTGTAGGTAACTCAGAAAAATCTGCAATTTACGTGCGTGATCCTCAGATATGTACGCAACTTTCATTCAATTTGAGCATTTTCATCTGAGCAAGTCCAGTGCCTCTAAAAAATCCGTCTTTGCGGACTGTTCTGTTTTGACAGATTCTGCCTTTTATTTCGCATTGCCTCTTTTGCTGTGTTGGATGGATTTCTTTGTTCCATTGACTTCCAGTAGCTTTGGGCAATGTCCAGAAGTGTTAAGAATGATTGTGTCACCTCTGAACATGTGAATTTTTGATTATGCACTAACCCTCTAATGAGTTTGTTTTAAGTTTGGTGTGGAGGAAGTTTTCAAGGGTCAAGAGAGGAGGATGATATACTATGATCAAGAAGAGTGAAAAGTCTAAGCTTCGGGATGCCCCCGTGGTTCATCCCTGCATATTTCAAGAAGACTCAAGCGTCTAAGCTTGGGGATGCCCAAGACATCCCCTTCTTCATCAACAATTTATCAGGTTTCTTCTCTTGAAACTATATTTTTATTCGGTCACATCTTATGTACTTTACTTGGAGCGTCTGTTTGTTTTTATTTTGTTTGAATAAATTCATGCTTGTGTGGGAGAGAGACATGTTCCGCTGTTGCGTATGAACACATGTGTTCTTAGCTTTACTCTTAATGTTCATGGCGAAGGTTGAAACTGCTTCGTTCATTGCTATTTGGTTGGAAACAGAAAATGCTGCATGTGGTAATTGGTATAATGTCTTGAATAATTTGATACTTGGCAATTGTTGTGCTTATATAGATCATGTTTAAGCTCTTGCATCATGTACTTTGTACCCATTAATGAAGAACTACATAGAGCTTGTTAAAATTTGGTTTGCATGATTGGTCTCTAGAGTCTAGATATTTTCTGGTTAAGGTGTTTGAACAACAAGGAGACAATGTAAAGTCTTATAATGCTTACAATATGTTCATATGTGAGTCTTGCTGCACCGTTTTATACTTGAGTTTGCTTCAAACAACCTTGCTAGCCTAGCCTTGTATTGAGAGGGAATTCTTCTCGTGCATCCAAATCCTTGAGCCAAAACATATGCCATTTGTGTCCACCATATCTACCTACTACATGGTATTTTCTGCCATTCCAAGTAAATACTTCATGTGCTACCTTTAAACAATTCAAAATTTTATTACTCCTTATTTGTGTCAATGTTTTATAGCTCATGAGGAAGTATGTGGTGTTTTATCTTTCGATCTTGTCATTTACTTCGGACAGACTTTCACCAATGGACTAGTGGCATATCCGCTTATCCAATAATTTTGCAAAAAGAGCTGGCAATGGGGTTCCCAGCCCCAATTAATTAACTTGCATTAATAATTCTCTTCACATGCTTTGCTCTGATCTATCAGTAAGCAACTTAATTTTGCAAATAGACACTCCTCCATGGTATGTGAATGTTGGAAGGCACCCGAGGATTCGGTTAGCCATGGCTTGTGTAAGCAAAAGGTATGGAGGAGTGTCATCCATAAATAATGAAACTAAAATACATGTGCAAACAAAAGAGAAGAGGGATGATCTACCTTGCTGGTAGAGATAGCGTCATTCATGGGAGCCGCTCTTGAAATTCTGGTTGATAAGGTAGTTAGAGTATCCATTACCATTCGTTGACAACAACAAACACCTCTCAAAACTTTACTTTTATGCTCTCTATATGATTTCAAAACTTGAAAAGCTCTAGCACATGATTTAATCCCTGCTTCCCTCTGCGAAGGGCCTTTCTTTTACTTTATGTTGGGTCAGTTTACCTACTTCTTTCTATCTTAGAAGCAAACACTTGTGTCAACTGTGTGCATTGATTCTTACATGTTTACCTATTGCACTTGTTATATTGCTTTATGTTGACAACTATCCATGAGATATACATGTTACAAGTTGAAAGCAATTGCTGAAACTTAATCATCCTTTGTGTTGTTTCAAAGCTTTCTACTAAGAATTTATTGCTTATGAGTAACTCTTATGCAAGTCTTATTGATGCTTGTATTGAAAGTATTATTCATGAAAAGTCTTCGTTATATGGTTCAGTTGTTTACTCATTGTCTTCATCATTGCTTCGAATCGCTGCATTCATCTCATATGCTTTACAATAATGTTGATCAAGATTATGTTGGTAGCATGTCACTTAAGAAATTATTCTTGTTATCGTTTACCTACTCGAGGGCGAGTAGGAACTAAGCTTGGGGATGCTTGATACGTCTCAAACGTATCTATAATTTCTTATGTTCCATGCTAGTTTTATGACATTACCTACATGTTTTGTTCACACTTTATATCGTTTTGATGCGTTTTCCGGAACTAACCTATTAACGAGATGCCGAAGTGCCAGTTCCTGTTTTCTGCTGTTTTTGGTTTCAGAAATCCTAGTAAGGAAATATTCTCGGAATTGGACGAAATCAACGCCCAGCATCTTATAATTCCACGAATCTTCCAGAACACCCGAGAGGGACCAGAGGAGAGCCACAAGGGGCCCACACAGGGTGGCGGCGCGGCCCAAGGGGGGGGGGCGCGCCCCCCTATTGTGTGGCGGCTCCGTAACCCCTCCGACTCCGCCTCTTCGCCTATTTAAAGCTCCCTGACCTAAATCTTCGATATGGAAAAGCCACGGTACGAGAAACCTTCCAGAGCCGCCGCCATCGCGAAGCCAAGATCTGGGGGACAGAAGTCTCTGTTCCGGCACGCCGCCGGGACGGGGAAGTGCCCCCGGAAGGCATCTCCATCGACACCACCGCCATCTTCATCACCGCTGCTGTCTCCCATGAGGAGGGAGTAGTTCTCCATCGAGGCTAAGGGCTGTACCGGTAGCTATGTGGTTAATCTCTCTCCTATGTACTTCAATACAATGATCTCATGAGCTGCCTTACATGATTGAGATTCATATGAGCTCTGTATCACTATTCATCTATGTGTTACTCTGGTGATGTTATTAAAGTACTCTATTCCTCCTTCATGATGTAATGGTGACAGTGTGTGCATCATGTAGTTCTTGGCGTAGGTTATGATTGTAATCTCTTGTAGATTATGGAGTTAACTATTACTATGATAGTATTGATGCGATCTATTCCTCCTTTCATAGTGTGATGGTGACAGTGTGCATGCTATGTTAGTACTCGGTATAATTGCAATGATCTATTATGCACTCTAAGGTTATTTAAATATGAACATCGAATGTTGTGGAGCTTGTTAACTCCGGCATTGAGGTGCTCTTGTAGCCCTACACAATTAATGGTGTTTGTCATCCAACAAGAGAGTGTAGAGTGGTTTTATTATGTGATCAATGTTGAGAGTGTCCACTAGTGAAAGTATGATCCCTAGGCCTTGTTTCCAAACATCGAATCTCCATTTATTTACTGTTCTGTTGCATGTTTACTCGCTGCCATATTTTATTCAGATTGCTATTACCACTCATATACATCCATACCACTTGTATTTCACTATCTCTTCGCCGAACTAGTGCACCTATACATCTGACAAGTGTATTAGGTGTGTTGGGGACACAAGAGACTTCTTGTATCGTGATTGCAGGGTTGCTTGAGAGGGATATCTTTGACCTCTTCCTCCCTGAGTTCGATAAACCTTGGGTGATCCACTTAAGGGAAACTTGCTGCTGTTCTACAAACCTCTGCTCTTGGAGGCCCAACACTGTCTACAAGAATAGAAGCACCCGTACACATCAAGCCACGATACGAGAAAAGTTACTGTGACGCCGCCGCTGAGAATCCCATCTCGGGGGATTCAGGAGATCGCCTCCGGGACCCTGCCGGAGAGGGGAATCACCACCGGAGGGCTCTACATCACCATGCCCGCCTCCGGACTGATGCGTGAGTAGTTCATCCTTGGACTATGGGTCCATAGCAGTAGCTAGATGGTTGTCTTCTCCTCTTGTGCTATCATGTTTAGATCTTGTGAGCTGCCTATCATGATCAAGATCGTCTATTTGTAATGCTACATGTTGCGTTTGTTGGGATTTGATGAATATTGAATACTATGTCAAGTTGATTATCAATCTATCATATATGTGTTGTTTATGTTCTTGCATGCTCTCCGTTGCTAGTAGAGGCTCTGGCGAAGTTGATACTTGTAACTCCAAGAGGGAGTATTTATGCTCGATAGTGGGTTCATGCCTCCATTGAATCTGGGACAGTGACAGAAAGTTCTAAGGTTGTGGATGTGTTGTTGCCACTAGGGATAAAACATCAATGCTTTGTCTAAGGATATTTGTGTTGATTACATTACGTGCAGTACTTAATGCAATTGTCTGTTGTTTGCAACTTAATACTGGAAGGGGTGCGGATGCTAACCCGAAGGTGGACTTTTTAGGCATAGATGCATGCTGGATAGCGGTCTATGTTATTTGTCGTAATGCCCTAATTAAATCTCATAGTAGTCATCATGATATATGTATGTGCATCTCTATTTGTCAATTGTCCAACTGTAATTTGTTCACCCAACATGCTAGTTATCTTATTGGAGAGACACCACTAGTGAACTGTGGACCCCGGTCCATTCTTTTACATCTGAAATACAATCTACTTCAATCTCTGTTCTCTGTTGTTTTCTACAAGCAAACATCATTCTCCACACCATACGTTTAATCCTTTGTTTACAGCAAGCCGGTGAGATTGACAACCTCACTGTTAAGTTGGGGCAAAGTATTGTGATTGTGTTGTGCAGGTTCCACGTTGGCACCGGAATCCCTGGTGTTTGCGCCGCACTACACTCCTCCACCAACAACCTTCACGTGGCCTTCATCTCCTACTGGTTCGATAACCTTGGTTTCTTACTGAGGGAAAACTTGCTGCTGTACGCATCACACCTTCCTCTTGGGGTTCCCAACAGACGTGTGCTTTACGCGTCATCAAGCAATTTTTCTGGCGCCTTTGCCGGGGAGATCAAGACATGCTGCAAGGGGAGTCTCTCACATCCAATCTATTTACTTTGTTTATTGTCTTGCTTTACTTTACTTTATTTTCTGTTTTGTTTGCTTTCTTTATATCGAAAACACACAAAAATTAGTTACTTGTTTTAATTTACTTAATTTAGTTTGCTTTACTTGTTTTTATTACTGTTAAAATGAATACTCCTGAGAACACTAAGTTGTGTGACTTCACTAGCACCAATAATAATGATTTTATATGCACTCCTATTGCTCCACCTGCTACTACAGCAGAATTTTATGAAATTAAATCTGCTTTACTAAATCTTGTTATGAGAGAGCAATTTCCTGGTGTTAGTACTGATGATGCTGCTGCCCATCTTAATAATTTTGTTGAACTTTGTGAAATGCAAAAGTATAAGGATGTAGATGGGGATATTATAAAACTGAAATTGTTTCCTCTCTCCTTAAGAGGAAGAGCTAAAGATTGGTTGCTATCTTTGCCTAAGAATAGTATTGATTCATGGACTAAATGTAAAGATGCTTTCATTGCTAGATATTATCCTCCTGCTAAAATTATATCTTTGAGAAGTAGCATTATGAATTTTAAGCAATTGGATAATGAACATGTTGCCCAAGCATGGGAAAGAATGAAATCTTTGGTGAAGAATTGCCCTACCCATGGACTAACTACTTGGATGATCATCCAAACCTTCTATGCAGGATTAAATTTTTCTTCGAGGAACCTATTGGATTCAGCTGCTGGAGGTACTTTTATGTCCATCACTTTGGGTGCTGCAACAAAGCTTCTTGATGATATGATGATCAACTACTCTGAATGGCACACCGAAAGGACTCCGCAAGGTAAGAAGGTAAATTCTGTTGAAGAAACCTCCTCTTTGAGTGATAAGATTGATGTTATTATGTCTATGCTTGTTAATGGTAGATCTAATGTTGATCCTAATAATGTTCCTTTAGCTTCATTGGTTGCTCAAGAAGAGCATGTTGATGTGAACTTCATTAAAAATTTCAACAACAATGCTTATAGGAATAATTTTGGTAACAACTATAGGCCATATCCTTCCAATAATGGTAATTCTTATGGTAATTCTTATGGTGATTCTTACAACAATAGTAGGAGTGCACCTTCTGGTCTTGAAGCCATGCTTAAAGAATTTATTAGTACACAAACTGCTTTTAACAAATCTGTTGAAGAAAAGCTTGGTAAAATTGATATTCTTGCTTCTAAGGTTGATAGTCTTGTTGCTGATGTTGATCTTTTAAAATTGAAAGTTATGCCTAATGAAGATAAAGATATTAAGTCATTTGCTACAGCAAACGCTATACAAGTTCGAATTAATGACAATATTAGATTGATGGCTGAATTGCATGCTAGGTGGGAAAGAGAAGAAAAAGAAGAAAAACTTGCTAAAGAGAATAATGTAGCTAAAGTTTGGACTATTACCACCACTAGTAATGTTGATGCTTCACATGTTGCTAAACCTCCTACTATCAATGGTAAAATAATTGGTGTTGGCAATGTTTCTACTCCTAGAACAAAGCGTGCAAAATTTCCTGAAACTGTTGAAACTGTTTGTGATAAAAGTGCTGAAATTTTTCAGAATGCTGTAGATCATAATGGTTTAGATTTTGATAATTGTCATATCTCTGAGGTTATTAAGTTCTTGCAAAAACTTGCTAGAAGTCCTAAAGCTAGTGCTATAAATTTGGCCTTTACAAAACATATTACAAATGCTCTCATTAAAGCTAGAGAAGAGAAATTAAAATTTGAAGCTTCTATTCCTAGGAAGTTGGAAGATGGTTGGGAGCCCATCATTAAAATGAAGGTCAATGATTTTGATTGTAATGCTTTATGTGATCTTGGTACAAGTATTTCTGTCATGCCTAAGAAACTCTATGATATGCTTGACTTGCCACCACTGAAAAATTGTTATTTGGATGTTAATCTTGCTTATAATTCTATAAAGAAACCTTTGGGGAGGATTGATAATGTTCACATTACGGTTAACAATAACCTTGTCCCCCTTGATTTTGTTGTCTTGGATATCGAATGCAATGCATCTTGTCCTATTATTTTGGGAAGACCCTTTCTTCGAACTGTTGGTGCTATTATTGATATGAAGGAAGGAAATATTAAGTATCAATTCCCTCTCAAGAAAGGTATAGAACACTTCCCTAGAAAGAGAATGAAGTTGCCTTTTGATTCTATCATTAGAACAAATTATGATGTTGATGCTTCTTCTCTTGATAATACTTGATTTGCACTTTCTGCGCCTAGCTGAAAGGCGTTAAAGAAAAACACTTCTTCGGAGATAACCCATGTATGTTTTTATTACTGTTTTTTTTGAGTCTTGGAAGTTGTTACTACTGTAGCAACCTCTCCTTATCATATTGTTGTGCCAAGTAAAGTCTCTGATAGTAAAGTTGATACTAGATTTGGATTCCTGCGCAGAAACAGATTTTTACCTGTCACGAATTTGAGTAGATCTCTCTGTAGGAAACTCGTAAAATGCTGCAAAATTTCATGCGTGATCCTCAGATATGTACGCAACTTTCATTAGTTTTGAGCTTTTTCATCTGAGTCTGTTAAGTGTCTCTAAAAAATTCGTCTTTACAGACTGTTCTGTTTTGACAGATTCTGCCTTTTATTTCACATTGCCTTTTTTTACTGTGTTGAGTGGATTTCGTTGTTCCATTAACTTTCAGTAGCTTTGGGTAATGTCCAGAAGTGTTAAGAATGATTGTGTCCCCTCTGAACATGTGAATTTTTGATAATGCACTAACGCTCTAATGAGTTTGCTTTGAGTTTGGTGTGGAGGAAGTTTTCAAGGGTCAAGAGAGGAGGATGATATACAATGATCAAGAAGAGTGAAAAGTCTAAGCTTGGGGATGCCCCCGTGGTTCATCCCTGCATATTTCAAGAAGACCCAAGCATCTAAGCTTGGGGATGCCTTGGGCATCCCCTTCTTGATCGACAACTTATCAGGTCACCTCTAGTGAAACTATATTTTTATTCCGTCACATCTTATGTGCGTTACTTGGAGCGTCTGTTTGTTTTTATTTTTGTTTTTGTTTGAATAAAATCGGATCCTAGCATTCCTTATATTGGAGAAAGACACTCTCCGCTTTTTCATATGAACACTGGTGTTTTTAGTTCTATCTTTAATGTTCATGGCGGAGTTGAAAACCGCTTCGTTGATTGCTATTTGGTTGGAAACAGAAAATGCTTCATGTGGTAAATGGTATATGGTCTTGAATAATTTGATACTTGGCAATTGTTTTGAGCTCTCATAGATCATGTTTAAGCTTTTGCATCATGTAGTTTAAACCTATTAGTGGAGAACTACTGTAGAGCTTGTTGAAATTTGGATTGCATGATTGATCTCTCTATGGTCTAGATATTTTATGGTAAAAGTGTTTGAGCAACAAGGAGACAGTGTAGAGTCTTATAATGCTTATAATATGTTCTTATGTAAGTTTTGCTGTACCGGTTCATACTTGTGTTTGCTTCAAACAACCTTGCTAGCCAAAGCCTTGTACTGAGAGGAAATGCTTCTCGTGCATCCAAAAACCTTGAGCCAAAACTCATGCCATTTGTGTCCACCATAACTACCTACTATGTGGTATTTCTCTACCATTCCAAAGTAAATTGCTTGTGTGCTACCTTTAAAATTTCATTCCTTGTCTTTGCAATACATAGCTCATGGGAAAATAGCTTAAAAACTATTGTGGTATTGAATATGTCGCTTATGTATCTTATTTCTTATAAGTTGCTTGTTGAGCGGTAACCATGTTTCTGGGGACGCCATCAACTTTTTACACCTTTGTTGAAAATCATGTGAGTTACTATGCATGTTCGTCTTGTCTGAAGTAAGGGTGATTTATCATGATTAAATGGTTTGAGTATGCATATTGTTAGAGAAGAACATTGGGCCGCCAACCAAAGCCATGTATCATGGTGGAAGTTTCAGTTGAACATTAAACCTCAATCTCTTATGAGAATATTATCTGTTGTTGAATGCTTAAGCATTAAAGAGGAGTCCATTATCTGTTTTCTATGTTGTCCCGGTATGGATGTTCTCAAGTTGAGATCTATCAAAACAGAGAAATCAAATGCGATCTATCTCCTTGGACCTTTGTACAGGCGGCATAGAGGTACCCCTTTGTGACACTTAGTTGAAACATATGTAATGCAATGAGAATCCATGGAAATCCGAGATAATTAGGACAAGGTGCGAGCACTATTGGTATTCGATGCATGAGGCTTGCAACTTATAAGAGGTCTTATGCATAACACATATGAATTATTACTACCGTTGACAAAATTGTTTCCATGTTTTCAAAATAAAAAGCTCTAGCACATGAGTAATCCATGCTTCCCTCTGCGAAGGGCCTTTCTTTTACTTTATGTTGAGTCAGTTTACCTACTTCTTTCTATCTTAGAAGCAAACACTTGTGTCAACTGTGTACATTGATTCTTACATGTTTACCTATTGCACTTGTTATATTGCTTTATGTTGACAATTATTCATGAGATATACATGTTACAAGTTGAAAGCAATTGCTGAAACTTAATCATCCTTTGTGTTGCTTCAAAACCTTCTATTAAGAATCTATTGCTTGAGGAGTTAACTCTTATGCAAGACTTATTTATGCTTGTCTTGAAAGTACTATTCATGAAAAGTCTTTGCTATATGATTCAGTTGTTTAGTCATTATCTTTACTATTGCTTCGAATCACTTCATTCACTTCATATGCTTTACAATAGTATTGATCAAGATTATGATAGTAGCATGTCACTTCAGAAATTATCCTTGTTATCGTTTACCTACTCGAGGGCGAGTAGGAACTAAGCTTGGGGATGCTTGATACGTCTCAAACGTATCAATAATTTCTTATGTTCCATGCTAGTTATATGACAATACTCACATGTTTTATATACACTTTATATTATTTTGATGCATTTTCCGGCACTAACCTATTAACAAGATGCCGAAGCGCCAGTTCCTGTTTTCTGCTGTTTTTGGTTTCAGAAATCCTACACAGGAAATATTCTCGGAATTGGACGAAACAAAATCCCACGGTCTTATTTTGCACGGAGCCTTCCAGAAGTCCGAAGAGGAGACGAAGAGGGGCGACGAGGCGGCCACACCCTAGGGGGGCGCGGCCCCACCCTTGGGCGCGCCGCCCTATGGGGTGGGCCCCTCGGGCGCCTCCCGACTCTGCCCCTTCGCCTATATAATCTCTCCGTCGCGAAAACCCTATTACCGAGAGCCACGATACGAGAAAAATTACTGTGCCGCCGCCAATCCCATCTCGGGGGATTCAGGAGATCGCCTCCGGCACCCTGCCGGAGAGGGGAATCATCACCGGAGGGCTCTACATCACCATGCCCGCCTCCGGACTGATGCGTGAGTAGTTCATCCTTGGACTATGGGTCCATAGCAGTAGCTAGATGGTTGTCTTCTCCTCTTGTGCTATCATGTTTAGATCTTGTGAGCTGCCTATCATGATCAAGATCGTCTATTTGTAATGCTACATGTTACGTTTGTTAGGATCCGATGAATATTGAATACTATGTCAAGTTGATTATCAATCTATCAATATGTGTTGTTTATGTTCTTGCATGCTCTCCGTTGCTATTAGAGGCTCTGGCCAAGTTGATACTTGTAACTCCAAGAGGGGTATTTATGCTCGATAGTGAGTTCATGCGTCCATTAAATGCAGGGGATGTTGAGAAAGTTCTAAGGTTGTGGATGTGCTGTTGCCACTAGGGATAAAACATCAATGCTTTGTCTAAGGATATTTGTGTTGATTACATTACGTGCAGTACTTAATGCAATTGTCTGTTGTTTGCAACTTAATACTGGAAGAGGTGCGGATGCTAACCCGAAGGTGGACTTTTTTGGCATAGATGCATGCTGAATAGCGGTCTATGTTATTTGTCGTAATGCCCTAAGTAAATCTCATAGTAGTCATCATGATATATGTATGTGCATCTCTATTTGTCAATTGCCCAACTGTAATTTGTTCACCCAACATGCTAGTTATCTTATTGGAGAGACACCACTAGTGAACTGTGGACCCCGGTCTATTCTTTTACATCTGAAATACAATCTACTGCAATCTCTGTTCTCTGTTGTTTTCTACAAGCAAACATCATTCTCCACACCATACGTTTAATCCTTTGTTTACAGCAAGCCGGTGAGATTGACAACCTCACTGTTAAGTTGGGGCAAAGTATTGTGATTGTGTTGTGCAGGTTCCACGTTGGCGCCGGAATCCCTGGTGTTGCGCCGCACTACACTCCTCCACCAACAACCTTCACGTGGCCTTCATCTCCTACTGGTTCGATAACCTTGGTTTTTTACTGAGGGAAAACTTGCTGCTGTACGCATCACACCTTCCTCTTGGGGTTCCCAACAGACGTGTGCTTCATGCGCCATCAGCATATAACACATATTCCTATTTAAATTGAACTTGTGTCAGCATCGCAAGGTCAAAAGATTGAAAATCTCTAAACCCCATCCCTCCTTCTAGTGCATATGTGTACTGTTATCATCATCACCCCACCAAAACTGAGAGATATCATCCATCATCCGTTTACAAACTCCTTTGGGTATTTGGATCACCGATATAGCATAGACAGGGATTGCTTGTACTACAGCTTTCAACAGGATCTCCTTTCCCCAATGGATAATTTATTTTCTTTCCAACCATTTATTCTCTGTATAATCCTTTCGACAAAGTGAAGGAAGCATTCATTCATGTCCGCACCTACAATTGCTGGTAACCCAAGGTATTTATCCGAGATTGCTTCTGTATTAATATGCAGAGTCTCACACATTTCCGCTCTCAGGGTGAGAAGAATATACTTGAGTTGGCTACACTCACCTTTTTTTACCGAATTAGCACAGTAAGTTTCCAATACATGTTGAAAGGAAGGTGCACTAATCATATCAACTTTCATGAGTATCAAGGAATCATCGGAAAAACTAGATGTGAGACTGACGGTGCATTTCTGCACACCTTTACCCCATCGATGCCACCAACTTCTTCTTCATACAACAAGAGACTAGACAGACCCTCCGCACACAGCAGGAACAAGTAAGGAGAGAGAGGATCTCCTTGCTGAAGACCCCTAGTAGAAACAAACACATCAGTTTCTTCAGAATTAAACCAGACTTGATACCTAACTGATCGCGCACAAGCCATCATGAGATCAATCCATCTATCTGCAAAACCTATCTTTCTCATCATATTCTCCAGAAAGATCCATTCAACACGATCAGAGGCCTTGTGCATATCGAGCTTCACAGCACAAGACCCTGTAGCCCCTGATCTTCTATTTTTTTATAGAATGAACACACTCATATGCTGCCAAAACATTATCAGTAATAAGACTCCCAGGCACAAAGGCACTTTGCATTGGGGAGATAACTTCATGTAATATTCATTTGAGTCTCTGGGTGAGCATTTTTTAGATGATCTTGTATATCATATTGCATAAACTAATAGGACGGTATTGTGTTATATTATTCGGATGATCTACCTTAGGGATACTAAGCACTATAGTATCATTCCATCCTTCTGGTATAATACCTGAGTTCAGAGCTTGCAAAACCTCTTGGGTGATTTCAAATGTCCCAGAATTTTGCTTATGCTTTGAACTTTAATGTGCTGGAATATCACTGACATCCTAACCATTCCATCATTAGTTGGTTCTCAACCAAGCGGATGTGTTGCAAACCGGCCTATGGGAGTCAGCGGAGATCCTGATGCAACCTATACAGAGCGTACACGACGCTAGGTAGGTGCGTCTCCAGCTTTTGCGGAGGCAGATCCTCGTAGGATTGAGCGGGCCCTAAAGCAGGGTCCGGCACGTGGGACTTCACGTGCGAGCATGGGTGCCGAGGGTGACACGTCGTTTTGGCCCAGATCTTTTTGTTTGGGCTTTCACGAATTGGGTCGCTCTCTGCATGGACCCGACGGCGACGTACACGTAGGTACGTACGTCGCAGGTTAGCTTGGTTATCTTTCGGCGTGTGGGCGAGCGGGGTGCACGTCTCCTACACGAGGCGATCGATGGTGACTAACGCATCGCGAGGACAAAAGCAACGGGAGGACGACGAGGATGGTACGTGGCTACTTCGACGCCGGCCGGGGTTTGCCTCTCCGGCGGCACCACCGGCTAGCTGGGACGGTGACAGAGCGCCATGCATCTCGATCATCTACCCTGTGTGTGAATGTTGACGTCGCCGTCAAATTCAGAAAATTTCACTGACAAAACTTCTGATTCAAATTGTTTTACACTATCCATATTAGTTACTTTGTATTGTTTCAATGGCTTATTGTTTTCACATTTCTTCAAAATTTTGAAAAAAAAAAACACTACATAATGACACTTGGATATCCTCACCATCCTATGCGGCCCTGGCCGATTTGCAGCTAAGCAGCTTAATCATAGATTTGAATCTTTGTAGAACAATAGGTTACACCAGATGTGTAAAAAATTGGCAAAGCGAGTGTTTTGTGCAACCACGACAACGATAAGCTAGCGGGTTTTGCCCCAGTTTGTGTGCATGTATATGTTGTGGCCGGTGTGAGTATTTCTAATTGACACATTTCAATAGCGCTGAAAAGATTTAAGGAAATACAAGAGTCAATATATATGATATGCTGCATAAAGAGAATTCTTAATGAGATTTAATATCAGTTACATCACATGCGGATACATAAAACTCGTACGATCACCGGTTTACATATTCAAACAAATGAAATGAAATTAGCAAAAGGAAAAACACCGCGCATGCATACATGCGTGTGGGTGCAACCGATCAAGGTGATGCTAAAATCGATATCCTCCATGTCCGCATCAGTAGAGGAAGTATGCAAGGAAGGAGACGGCGGCAAGCGCGGCGGCGGGGGCAGCTGCCACGGCGTCGCTGGCGTGCGCTTCTTCGGAGGCCACGACGGCAGTGGCCGAGGCGGCGACCATGAGGGCGGCGAAGGCGATCTTCTTCATCTCCATCTTAGCTAGTTGATTTATTCTTCTCTTTCCTGCGAAATAGAGTTTTTTGCTCGGGATCTTATTGCGCTTGATTATGAAATGGTCGAAATGGTCTGATTTATAGGCTCGGGAGGTAGGATTCGAGTGGTTAGGAGCAGGATTAGCTATGGATGGATGATCATCCGTTTGATTACTTTGGTATGGAGAGGGGGTCAAAGGGAAGCAAAAATAGGCATGCATGCAGAGTACACAGGCCTGTCGATGACGATTAATTCAGTCCCTTTTTTTCGTCCTCTCCTTGACTTTACCATATAGGTAAAACACCAGCTGAAGATATAGGACGCACCGCTTGCAGTTGCAGGCTTGCCGCCATCAAGCTAATGTTAATCATGTCAAGTTCTGATTCAGTGTCGTGACACACCAAACCAAATCCTCTTTAAGAGAGCATTAAGAGCATCTCCACGGGCGCTTTCTCAATAGGCGCCGGCAGGGACGCCGACACAGCCGTATGAGAGCCGCCGCCACAGCTGTATTAGGAAAGCCGACACTGTATCCTCCATTTTGGAGCCACCGTATGGGTGACGTAGGTGTGGGAACAACATTTCTAAATGAAGGATGCAGTGCCGGCGCTCCCATACGGCTGTGCCAGCGCCCATGTCGGCACCTATTTGAGAGGCACCGGTGGAGATGCTCTAAGATCTCTGTCTGATGGTCATGTTATTCACTCCCATTTGATATTTAGGTTTAGCTGTTAGAATAAGTACTTGTACGTATTCGTATATGTTCTGTAATCTGTAATCTGATAAATATACAATATAAATATAATGAGATCCCTACCCGGTGAGGCACACCGGGATAGGCCACGCATACCACGTTTTCTCTTTCGTAAACATGGCATCAGAGCCGCGATTCCGACCTAGGTCAGCGCCGCCGCCGTCGTCTTCCGGTGCCGCCGGTGCCCTCCGCGCCCTGCTCTCCTCCGCCGCGATGGCGTCCTCCTCCGAGTCATCCTCGACTCTGCCGGTGGTTATCTCCTCCACCGCGACTTCAATCCTGGGCGCGGCGCCGCCTGCTCCCGCGACCATGCCGCTGCCGGCCGTCTCCGTGCTGCCAGTGGACGGATCTTCAACCATGCCGCCGCCGGTGCCCTCCGAGCTGCCAGCGGACGGAACCATCCCACCAGGGTCCGTCCAGCCAGGGTTCAACAACCCGCCAGGGTTCAACAACGCCCATCCCATCTACACAGAATCGGATCGGGTCGCAGCCTCCATGGCACACGCCGCCGCTGCTGGTCTTGGAGGCATGGCGGGCTTCCCTGGATAAGGGGCCATGGCCGGCCTCCCTGGGTATGGCTATTACCCAGGCTACCCTGGTTACCCCATGCCTTCGCAGATGTTCGGGTCGCCAAGTGCGCCAATTCCATCGCTGCCGCTGTTAGGGTATGGCTCTTCACCGACACCGCCACCCTCGCCCTACAGCGCCATGCCAAGGCCCCCTCCGGTACCTATACCGACGTCACCGCAGCAAGGCATCTTCCCGGTCCATGGGCTGCCACCCGTCATCAACATTGCCTCGTCAATCTCTATCAAATTAACGAGTGGCAATTACCTTTTTTGGCGTGCACAAGTCGGGCCTCTCCTTCGCAGTCATCTACTGATGGGTTATGTTGATAGCACGCTCGAGTGTCCTAGCCCTCATATTGTTGTTCCTCATGCCGGTAGTATGCATCATGCTCCTAATCCGACACATCAACACTGGACTCAGCAAGATCAGGCCATTCTTTCGGGGTTTGTCTCATCGATGATGGAAGGTGTTCTTGGCATGATTATGTTTGCGGGAACCTCCCGCAAAGCCTGGGAGACCTTAAGTGGAGCCTTTGCCTCCACCTCTATTGCTAGATCATCGGCGATTCGACAGGAGATGGCAGAACTGAAGAAGGGAAACAAGACTGTTAATGTCTACTTTCACCAGATGAAGGCTCTCTCAGACTCTCTCACTAGCATCGGCGAACCTCTGCGCGATGCGGAATTTATCTCCTATGTACGCGCTGGACTTGATGAAGAGTACCCGGCTGCACATGTGGCCGCCCCTCCACATGCTGTCTATGCCGCCCGTGGTGGACCGAGGCCCCCGTCAGCCGCGCCCTCCTCCGCCAAGCCCTCGCCACCTCCTACCACGCCAAAGTCTACCACCGGACGTGCTCCCGTTGTGTGCCAGCTTTGCGGTGTTCCACGGCATGTGGCGTCTAGGTGCTACAAGCGCTTCAACCGTGATTTTCTGGGAGTTGGCAATGATGGTTCGAATATGGAGAAGCAATTGGCTATGGCCATGACGGCCTCTCATGGCTCTCCGGGGTCTTCGTCGGTAGATCCAGCATGGTATGCAGACTCTGGCGCGACGCACCACATCACTCATGAGCTGGACAACCTCACCACACGCAAGCCCTATCATGGCACCGATCAGGTTCACACAGCCAATGGCACAGGTATGCGCATTCATAATGTTGGTCAAGCTGTTTTATCCACTCCGTCTTCTAGGTCTCTAGCTCTTAATAATGTCCTTCATGTTCCTAAAGCCACTAGTAATTTGTTGTCTATGAGTAAACTTTCACATGACAATAATGTCCTTATTGAACTTCATCCTCATGATCTTTTTGTTAAGGACCTGGACACGAGAGCACCCATTCTTAGATGTCGTTGCAGTGGAGGTCTCTATGAGATTAAAGCACCTGTCATCAAGCAAGCCCTTTCCAGTGTCAAGGTGTCGCGTGATATGTGGCATCGTCGCCTAGGTCATCCAGCTTTACAAGTTGTTCAGCATGTTCTTCGTAGTCATGAGTTACCATCTACACATGAGTCCAACAAGATTGAGTCTATTTGTGATGCTTGTCAGCAAGGGAAGAGCCATCAGTTGCCCTTTTCCTTGTCTAATCGTGTAACAAAAGTTCCTCTAGAGATTATTTATTCAGATGTATGGGGTCCTGCCCAAACCTCTGTTAGTGGACATCGTTTTTATGTGAGCTTTGTTGATGCTTACAGTCGCTTTACTTGGCTTTACTTGCTTAAGCATAAATCTGATGTCTATGATGTGTTTCTCCAATTTCAAAAACATGTTGAACGCCTCTTAAATCGCAAGATTATTCATGTCCAAACTGATTGGGGTGGGGAGTATGAAAAACTCCATCCTTTCTTTCATAATTTGGGTGTCTCACATCGTGTGTCGTCTCCTCACACCCATCAACAAAATGGTACAGTTGAACGTAAGCACCGTCACATTGTTGAAACTGGTCTTACTCTTCTTGCCCATGCATCTGTTCCACTATGCTATTGGAATGATGCCTTCGCTACTGCCTGTTTTTTGATTAACAGGCTTCCTAGTCGCACCATTGACATGAAAACTCCTCTTCAGAAACTTCTCAATGACTATACTTGTTTTAAGTTTTTTGGTTGTGCTTGCCGGCCTCATCTTCGACCCTACAATAATCATAAACTTGATTTTCGTTCGAAGAAGTGTGTGTTTCTAGACTATAGCTCTCTTCATAAGGGATATAAGTGTCTTCATGTTCCATCTAATCGTGTCTATATTTCTAGGAACGTCATTTTTGATGAGAACGTTTTTCCCTTTGTCAACATGCCAAACTCACATAATCTACCACCTGTGTCGGAGTCTTCCTTACTGTCAGCTGATCACCTTATGGATGTTGCACATTCTATGCCTTTGCTCGCTGACCATGGTGCAGGTATTGGATGTGGGAGTCTCCTCGAGGTCTTGGCTCCATCTTCCTCGCCATTTTACGTCGATCATGGACGTCCTTTGCATGGCCTCATCTTGGGCTGCGGGGAGCCATGCAGCAGTGCACCCAGCAGCCATGCTGAGCCGGCTTGCCCTGCCTCGGGCTTGCTGCCTGGCAAGCCATGCAGTAGCAACAGCACCGGGCCGGCTCCTCCCGCCTCGGGCTCGCTGCACGCCACCGAGCCGGTGGACCGCGTCTCCACTTTGGCCCCTGTGCCCATGCATGGCTCGACCGCGCCCGCACGTGAGTTGGCCGACTGCGTTGCTGGTTCTTCTGCGCCCATGCATGGCACGCCAGCGCCCGGGCGTGTGTCGTTTGACCGCGCTGCTGTTTCTTCTGCGCGGGAGGATACTGCTCCGTCCACGCCTGTACATGACAGCGCTGCTGCTCCTGACAGCGATTTTCTGTCGATGTCCCCTGCTGCACGGACGGGTCCCTCTATCTCTCCGACGGCGGTCTCTCCTGTTCCCTCGGAAGCAACACCGTCCTCTTCATCGGTACCACCGCCACCGCCACCGCCGCCACCGCCAACTGGCCCTATTACTCGTCATCGCCTTGGCATTCATCAGCCTAAAAAAGCGTACTGATGGTACAATTGCTTGGAGTTGTGTTCTTGCTGCTCATGCCCAGCTCAAGCATACTCATCCACCTCGGGGTTATCAAGAAGCTCTTCGTACTCCTCATTGGTGTGATGCTATGGAGACTGAGTTTTCTGCTCTTCTGGCTAATGGCACTTGGCGACTGGTTCCTCCTCTACCAGGGGTTAATTTAATTGATTCTCGTTGGGTTTTTAAGGTGAAGCTTCATGCGGATGGATCTATTGAAAGGTACAAGGCACGTCTTGTTGCTAAGGGATATAAGCAGCGTTTTGGTTTGGACTGTGATGAAACTTTCAGTCCTGTTGTTAAGCCCGCCACTATTCTCCTGCTGCTCTCTATGGCGCTCTCTCACAGGTGGCATCTTCGTCAGCTTGATATTCAGAATGCATTTCTTAATGGTTATCTGGATGAGGAGGTATATATGCGACAACCTCCTGGTTTTTGTTGATTCTGATAAGCCTGGTCATTGTTACAAACTTGTCAGATCACTATATGGACTGAAGCAGGCTCCTCGCGCCTGGCATGCTCGCCTCAGTCAAGTACTTGGTTCTTTGGGATTCTCTCCATTTGTGACTGATACGTCGTTGTTTATTCTTCGGCGTCCAGAGATTATTGTTTATCTTCTGGTTTATGTTGATGACATCATTGTTCTCAGTTCTACAGCCCCTGCTATTCCCAGACTTATTAATCAGCTCAGGTCTGAATTCTCTGTTAAGGATCTGGGTGTTCTGCATTATTTTCTGGGCATTGAGGTCTCCTCTCCTTCAACAGGCAGTCTACTTCTTCGACAGCGCAAGTATGCTTTGGATCTTCTTGCCCGTGCTGGTATGTTGAAGTGCACGCCTGTTATCACACCCATGACTTCTTCTGAGCGTCTCTGTAGTGTTGATGGTGATCCTCTCTCTCCTGAAGATGCTACCCAGTATCGGAGTATCGTTGGTGGTCTTAAGTACCTCACTGTTACTCGTCCTGACCTATCCTTTGTGGTGAACAAGGTTTGTCAGTATCTTCATGAGCCTCGTACACCTCATTGGTCTGCTGTGGAGCGTATTTTACGATATGTTCGCCAAACAGTGGATACTGGGTTACAGCTTCGGTCTACCTCTTCTACACTATTGTCTGCTTTTTCTGATGCAGACTGGACTGGTAGTATTGATGACCGTCGATCCACGGGAGGGGGGGGGGGGGGGTATGCTATATTTTATGGAGGAAATTTGATCGCTGGAGTGCTCGTAAGCAGTCTACAGTCTCTCGGTCGAGTACTGAGTTAGAGTATAAAGCTCTTGCTAATGCTACAGCTGAGCTTATTTGGGTACAATCATTACTGAAGGAGCTTGGTATTGTTCAAGTTTGGCCTCCGGTACTCTGGTGTGACAATATTGGTGCTACATATTTGTCATCTAATCCAGTTTTTCATGGAAGGACAAAGCACATTGAAGTTGACTTCCACTTTGTCCGTAAGCGTGTGTCCAAGAAGCAACTGCAGATTCGGTTTATCTCGTCAAAGGATCAAGTTGCTGATATTTTTACTAAACCTCTCTCCTTACCATTGTATGAGCGTTGTAAGCGCAATCTCAACCTTTCCCTAGTTGAGATTGAGGGAGGGTGTTAGAATATATAAGTACTTGTACGTATTTGTATACGTTCTGTAATCTGTACAATATACAGTATAAATATAATGAGATCCCTACCCGGTGAGGCACACCGGGATAGGCCACGCATACCACGTTTTCTCTTTCGTTAACATTAGCAACTGTTGTATCTACTTTGTACTCTGCACATGACTCCATGTACTAGCATACTTCATGCATACACGGCGGCGGCTTTGAATAGATCGATTCACTCATCTCTGACGGAGACCACAAAAGATTTCATAGGAATGAACTTGGATCATTTGACAACGTACGCCTACGTCCAGCTCGGAAGCTCGCTATTTCACTGACGTGCTCAGAATGAATCCACATATCAGACGATTGAGTTGACAATTTAGCATGCGCCATCAACAAGTCGTCCGGTCAGGCGACCATTCAGGTAAGGTGAACTATGACAGCATCCATTTGTGAGGATGGCACGTGCAGCGCGCGTGACTTCACGTGCGAGCGTGGACGCGAAACTAGGTGCCAGGTCCGCGTCCATCGGCCGGGCGCACCAGCACGCATGAACTTCTTCATGGCCTCTCGGCGGCCAACGGCGACGCCGCACTGACGGACGGAGGGAAAGAAGATGGCGATGGTCGATGGACACATTGCGTCCATAAATGCATCGCCGAGCGTGTGGCTAACGCATCACGGGCGATGGGGACTAACGCATCGCCTGGCCTAGGAGGTACGTGGCACGTGCCGCGCCGGCCAGCGCCTGCCGCTCGGCCGCCGGTCATTCCGTATGACGGCGACACCGATGAGAGCATTCATGGTTGAGGATGGCAAGAATACTGTCTCTGGTGGAAAGTTACGCTCAGCGGCACAGGGGTTCAGCCCCACTGTAACTGCAGTGCGAAAATTCCTTGATCGAGAATGACAGACGAATTATCTTTTGTTCCCAATGAGCGGGACGTTCTACACCTCGACCTTTGGCGCCCCGACAGCCACGTACAAGTTCAGCACAAGGGATCTGCCAAAGCTTGCCTGGGGAAGCAGTAAAAGAGATCGGCGGAGAGACACAGCCACGCTTCATGAATACGCTGCACGCATGTCGGCATGCGATAGTAGTTGTGGTACGTCCTGCGTACGTGCAAATCATGCACTATGGATTGTCTGTTGGATGATCAATACATAGCTAGATCGTTCGCCTTTGATTCGCATCGTCCTGCAAGCGGCGGCATCAGCGTGGCGCGGCGACGGCCGCTCGTTACCGGCGACCTTCACGTGCTCGCCGGGGCCCTGGCCGGACAGCCGACCGGTCGTCTCCTTCCCGTCGAGCTTGTGCCCACAACTATTTGTCCTTTAGGCCTGGCTGGTCCCATCTGTCAAGCTTGTGTTTTGTTCAAGGTTTAAACTAGCGTGCTAAATGAAATATCTGTAACCTTCAAACGCTATGGACGTTATATCGTGCTAATAGCGTGATATATTTTAAATAGCATTTTCAAAATAATACTAAATATAGCCTAAAAATAAATATTTTTACTAGAACGAATGGATATATAGTACAAAAGTGACTGAATCATACATACATAGCCACATATATAAAAATAGATCTCAACTATTTTAGAAAGCCAACATCAGCATTTCACAAGGCAACAACATAGTATAAATTATTTATTAAGCATTAGCGATATTATATTCTGATTTTGAAGTGGAACCAACCGATTGCAGTTCATCACCACGAAAAAGTGAAAACAACTTGACTGAAAAAAATAGTGCGCTAACGCTATGAAGTTTTAAGATGATATAGCATGCTATTTCGCAAATAGCGCCACAGCGAGCAAAATTATTAAATTTAGCGTGGACCCTCTAAATATGATATAGCGCACTATTAGCGGAGAAATAGCATGCTATTTTAAACCTTGGTTTTGTTGCATGTATGTGACGCATCAATTTGCGAGTGTGGCGTTTTGGAGGCCGAGCTACATGTAGCTCTTTATTTTTAAAAACTCATAGTTTGTATTTCGAAGTTTCAAAAAAAAAATCTGAAACAAAAGCCTAGCGTTAGCCAATGATGTATGCTACAATGGTGGAAAATCTCAATGCAAACTGATTTGTATTCTAGGCTACACGAAATTGAAAAAATCTAACAAAATTAATAGTTTTGAAATGTGTACTATTCACTATAAAAACTGTCAGAATTTCTCATTTTCCTATAATCTAGAATATAAAGGAGTTTGTATTGAGATTTTACATCATTGTAGTATACACCATTGCCTGTGACATTGGCGACTAGCCTTCATGCCAATACCAGGGGTAGGACGAAGAGTGTGTTGGCTTCCCCTCGGGGACAGAGTGGGATCCAGGCGGGATGAAGGCGGGTATTTGGAATATTTGTGGGTACCGCCAACATCGGACCCAAGTCCATGAGTTCATTAACAAGGAACATCTTGACTTAGAGGGCTTGCAGGGTAACCATGATGGTCTCCTTCACCACCGCGGATCTTATGGGGGTGGATACGCGAGGCAAATTTTCTTGGCACTTTACCCTGGCGAATGGGCGCTCGGGAGGCATGTTACTGGGGGTGAATGAAGATACTTTGAGGTGATGTCCTGGATGTCTGGGCAGTTCTTCATTCGAGTAGATGTACTTCAGCTTGATAATAGGAAGACGTGGTCCTTCTTCGTTGTCTATGGTCCGACTGACCACCGCAAGTCGCCGGAATTTCTGGGGGAACTTTCGTGGGCGGTGGAGGCTTGCCCTTTCCCTCTAGTGCTTGGAGGGGATTTTAACCTGATCACGGGATCGGAGGATAAAACCAACACCAACATCTATTGGACGAGGGTCCACGCCTTCAATGGTTGCATTGCGGGCCCGACCCTTCGAGAGATTCGTCGGGGTGGATCTAGGTTTACTTGTACCAACAAAAAATTGAACCTAGTTCGGCGCGTCCTCGATCGGGTGTTCGTCTTCAGGGAGTGGGAGACCCTGTTTCCGGTGTGTTTGCTGGTTGCGGAGACTATCATTCGGTCTGACCACGCGTCCCTCGTTCTAAGCTCCGGGGAGAACCATAGGAAGCGCAACCCCAGTTTTTTTTCTTTGAGAAAGGGTGGCTAGACATGCCTGAGTATGAGGACTTGGTGCATCTTAAGTGGTGGGAATGAGAGATCCTTGGGGGTGTCTTCCATGATCCCGTCGATGCCTAACAGTTTTGTCTCTAGGGGCCTGCGGCAGATCCTGAAAGGCTAGGGAGCCAACTTAGGAAAGGCGGACCGCGATCTCAAAGAGACTATTCTTACCCAGATCCAGGCACTGGACTTATAGGCAGATTACCAGGGGTCGGATGATGAGGGCTCGGCCCTACGGTACCACCCGGAGCATCAGTTCACACACCTTGCGAAGGTGGAGGAACTGCATTGGAGACAATGTAGAAGACATAACTGGTTGATTAAGGGAGATGCCAATACAACCTTCTTCCATGCCATGGCGAATGGTCGCTGCAGGAAATATTAAATTTCTAGGCCTATGTCGGAGGAGGAACTGATATTGGACCCAAGCTTTTACAACAACAGATCTACGAGTTCTACCGGGGCCTTATGGGCTCCAAGGGAGAGCTGAGGTGTTTTCTCCTTGCTGCCGGGGTCTGGCACATGTCGGGGAGTGTGTTTGAGGACGGAAACTGTTGGAGATATGCCCAAGAGGCAATAATAAAGTGGTTATTATAATATCTTTGTGTTTATGATAAATGTTTGCCAGGCCCGGGCCGGTAAAATTCTGGGGCCTATGCGAAACTTGAAAATGGGCCCTATTTTATTACAGAAATATTACTAATAAATAATTATAATAGAAAGAAATACTTTCAAACTCAAAGTTTGATAGCATATAATGATATCCCAGAAAGTACATGTACCATATTTCAGAAAGAAATACTTTCAATCTCAAATATGAGAAGTCAAGATACCATATTACAATTTTCATGACATGTTTAAAGTTTTAACTAGAAACTTATTTCGGAAGGTATAGTGTGATTTACACAAGCAACTTGTATGAGTTTATCTAAGTTTTATTCAATGCTCATAAAATGAATAATCTGGTATTTACATTTTAGGCTTCAATTGGAATTGAAAAAAGTCGTACAAAATAAAGAGACGAGTTGCTGACAAAGAGGTTCCAAAAGAAAGAGACGATTTGAATGCTAATAAAATGAATAATCAAGTGTTTACCTTATAGGCTTCAGTTGGAAAAGAAAAATGTGGGACAAAATAGAGAGACAAGCTGGTAACAAGTGGTTCTAAAATGAAGACACGAGCTGCCAAATAGAGGTTCTATGAAAAAGTGGGACAAAATAAAGAGACCGATACATGCGTCGAAATTGCAACCTGTTGGTATACGTTAACAAGACCGACCTATAGAACCAATTGGGCTGGTATGGACATATGATTATAACCTGGAGCGTACGTTGTATTAAAGGGTAACTTAAATTTTTGTTGGCCCCTGAAAATTTTGGGCCCTGTGCGGCCGCACAGCCCGCACTCCCGTGGGCCCGGGCCTGATGTTTGCATACCATGTTATAATTGTATTAACCGAAACATTGATACATGTGTGTTATGTAAAACAACAAGGAGTCCCTAGTAAGCCTCTTGTATAACTAGCTTGTTGATTAATGGATGATCATGGTTTCGTGATCATGAACATTGGATATTATTAATAACAAGGTTATGTCATTAGTTGAATGATATAATAGACACACACCCAAATAAGCGTAGCATAAGATCAAATCATTAAGTTCAATTTGCTATAAGCTTTCGATACATAGTTGCCTAAGTCCTTCGACCATGAGATCATGTAAATCACTTACACCGGAAGGGTACTTTGATTACATCAAACGCCATTGCGTAAATGGGTGGTTATAAAGATGGGATTAAGTATTTGGAAAGTGTGAGTTGATGCATATGGATCAATAGTGGGATTTATCCATCCTGATGACGGATAGATATACTCTGGGCCCTCTCGGTGGAATGTCGTCTAATTAGCTTGCAAGCATGTGATTGGATCACAAGAGATGACATACCACGGTATGAGTAAAGAGTACTTGTCGGTAAAGAGGTTGAACATGGTATGGAGATACCGATGATCGAACCTCGAACTAGTAAAATATCGCGTGACAAAGGAAATCGGCATCGTATATAATTGGTTCAATCGATCGCTAAGTTATCTTTGAATATGTGGGAGCCATTATGGATCTCCAGATCCCGCTATTGGTTATTGCTCGGAGAGGATTCTCGACCATGTCTGCATAGTTCACGAACCGCAGGGTGACGCGCTTAAGGTTCGATGTCGCATAAGTAGATTCCGAATATGAGATGGAGTCCGAAGTTTTTTTTTCGGAGTCTCGGATGGGATCCAGGACATCACGAGGAGGTCCGGAATGGTCCGGAGAATAAGATTCATATATGGGAAGTCATTTTCCGGGTTTCGGGAAAGTTCCGGTGTTTTGACCGGAGCTTCTAGAATGTTCTAGAAGGGTCACCAGTGGGCCCACCACCCAGGGAGGGACCACATAGGCGCCACATGGCATGGTGGGTCCTGCCCACTATGACATGTGGGCCCAGGCCGGCCCCCCCTTGGAGATAAGATCTATCTCTAGTTTAAATTGTTTAAATCTAGAGATAGAATCTATCTCTAAAAATTAAAAAGGTTTAATTTAGAGATAAAGTGGAACACTTGGGGGAGGGGTTCCCCCCTTCATGCGCCGGCCAAGGGGAGGGTGGGCCCTAGGGGAAACCCTAGGCCGACCCCTCCACCTATATAAAGAGGGGAGGGGGTGGCCGGCCAAAGCCCCCCTTCATCCAACCCTAGCCGCCCCCCTCTCTTCCTCCTCCATATGCTGCTCAGGTTTAGGCGAAGCCCTGCAGTATTTCTTCTCCACCACCACCACCATGCCATCATTCTGCTGGGATTCCGTGGAGATCTACCACACCTCCGCTGCCCGCTGGAACGGGGAGAGGACGGGCTTCATCGACACCGTACGCGCGACCGAGTAGGGAAGTGCTGCCGGATTGCAGCACCGGGACGATCGACTACATCAACAACGAGATCTGATCTCGTAGGCTTTGGAAACTTCAAGGGTTAGTATTACATACATCTCGTTGCATCGATCTCATAGATTAGATCTTGGCTTTTCCATAGATTAGATCTTGGTTTTATTCGTCTTTGCAGTAGAATTTTTTTGTTTTCTATGCAACGAACCCATCAGTGGTATCAGAGCCATGTCTATGCATAGATCTGTTGCACGAGTAGAACACAATGGTTTTATAGGCGGTGATGCTTTTGTTGTTTTTAGTTAGTGTACTTTGCATCTTGCGGGATGGTGGGATGAAGCGGCCCGGGCTAACTTTACATGACCGCGTCTCATGAGACTTGCTCCACGCTTGACATGCAACTTGTATTGCATAAGTGGTTTTGCGGGTGTCTGTCTCTCCCACCATAGTGAAGATTCAATTTGCTCTTTCTATTGACAACACTAGTATCACCGTTGTGGTTCATGTTCGTAGGTAGATTGGATCTCACTCGAAAACCCTAAGCCACATAAAATATGCAAACCAAATTAGAGGCGTCTAACTTGTTTTTGCAGGGTTTGGTGATGTGATATGGCCGTGTGATAATGATTATATTTGATGTATGAGATGTTCATTATTGTATTATGGCAACCGGCAGGAGCCTAATGGTTGTCTTTAATTTTTGTTAAAGACCCGCGTGTCTAATCATCATGTAATAGCTTTATTTCAAGTAGTTGTTATAGTAGCTATAAGTGATGGACAACCATGAAGCGGCGCCACTGACCTTGACGCCATGTTGGTGATGATGGAGATCATGTTCGTGCTTTGGAGATGGAGATCAAAAGCACAAAAAGAAAGGCCATATCATATCACACATTATGAATTGCATGTGATGTTAATCCTTTATGCATCTTATTTTGCTTAGATCGCGACGGTAGCATTATAAGATGATTCCTCTCACTAAATATCAAGATAATAAAGTGTTCATCCTTAGTATGCACCGTTGCGAAGACTTGTCGTTTCGAAGCATCACGTGATGATCGGGTGTGATAGATCCTACATGTGCATACAACGGGTGCAAGCCAGATTTGCACACGCGGATACTAAGGTTGCCTTGACGAGCCTAGAACGTACAAACATGGTCTCGGAACACGGGATACCGAAAGGTAGAGCATGAGTCATATGAATGATATGATGAACAATTTGAGTGTTCACCTTTGAAGCTACATCTTTTCTCATGAAGATCGGACTTGGTGTAGTGGATTTGGTTCGTGTGATCACTAAGACAATACGAGGGATGTTGTTTTGAGTGGGAGTTCACCTAGTTGATTTAAGAATTAAAATTGAACTCAATTTATCATAAACTTAGTCTAAACTCTTTGCAAATATGTTGTAGATCATGGCGTCCCCCTCCATCAGTTTTAACCAGTTCCTAGAGAAAGAAAAGCTTAAAAGCAATGGTAGAAACTTCACCGACTGGTTCCGTCATGTGAGGATTTTCCTCAATGGTGGAAATCTGCAATATGTGCTCGATGCACCGCTAGGTACCCCACCACCACCTGCAGTATCCGAGGATGAAAAGAATGTTTACGAGACTCAGGTCATTCGGTACTCTCAAGTTCAGTGTGCCATCCTGTGCAGCCTAGAGGCGGAGCTCCAAAAGCGTTTTGAGGACCACGACCCTTATGAGATGGTCAATGAGTTGAAAACTATCTTTGAAACTGATACGTCTCCAACGTATCTATAATTTCTGATGTTCCATGCTAGTTTTATGACAATACCCACATGTTTTGCTCACACTTCATAATGATTTTATGCATTTTCTGGAACTAACCTATTAACAAGATGCCGAGGTGCCAGTTCCTATTTTCTGCTGTTTTTGGTTCCAGAAAGGTTGTTCGGGCAATATTCTCGGAATTCGACGAAACAAAAGCCAAACATCTTATTTCACCGAGACGGACCAGAACACTGAAGGGGAGCCGGAGAGGAGGCCCAGGGCCCCCACACCACACTGGGGCGCGACCTAGGAGGGGGGCGCGCCGCCCTATGGGGTGGGCCCCCTAGGCACCCCCTTGCGCCGCCTCTTCGCCTATATAATCTCTCGTGACGTGAAAACCCTACAATAATTGATGAAACTCCAGAAAGACTCCAGGGACGCCGCCGCCATCGCGAAACTCCGTTTCGGGGGACAGAAGTCTCTGTTCCGGCACGCCGTCGGGATGGGGAATTGCCCCTGGAGTCATCTCCATCGACATCACCGCCATCTTCATCGCCGTTGTTGTCTCCCATGATGAGGAGGGAGTAGTTCTCCCCCGAGGCTGAGGGCTCTACCGGTAGCTATGTGGTTCATCTCTCTCTCCCATGGTGTGATCTTTATGAATATGTAGATGTTACTCTTGTCTATTATGCACTCTAGAGGTTACTTTAATATGAACTCCGGATGTTGTGGAGCTTGTTTACTCCGGCTTGAGGGAGCTCTTGTAGCCCTACACAATGAATGGTGTTTGTTATCCAACAAGAGAGTGTTTGAGAGTAGTACTTATTTGTTCATCTATGTGATCATAGGCTTTGCAATCTAGATGTCATATGCTATTCAAGTGTTTTATTATGTGAACTTTGGAGTTACTGTGACCTCGGTGTAATGGTGACAGTGTGTGCGCCGTGTGTAACTCCCTTATGAATTGTGGTGTGTTAGTACCTCCTATGAATGCTCACGGTGACAGTGTGGGGTGTTTATTAGTACTTGGGAATACGCCTTTGAGGTGTGCTTTTGCACACTTGCCCAATGAATTTGAGTTCTTTATCCAACAGGAGAGTAGTATGATGAAGTGCTTATATTTACATTCAATTATGATAGCAATGTTGAGAGTGGCCACTAGTGAAAGTAGGATCCCTAGGCCTTGTTTCCAAATACTGCAAACATCGCTTATTTACTGTTTTACTGCATCTTTACTTCCTGCAATATTTACTTCAGATCGAAATTACCGTTTACCACCATCTATACCACCTGCGTTTTAATATCTCTTCGCCGAACTAGTGCACCTATACATCTGACAAGTGTGTACTAGGTGTGTTGGGGACACAAGAGACTTCTTGTATCTTAATTGCAGGATTGCTTGAGAGGAATATCTCTGACCTCTACCTCCCTGAGTTCGATAAACCTTGGGTGATCCACTTAAGGGAAACTTGCTGCTGTTCTACAAACCTCTGCTCTTGGAGGCCCAACACTGTCTACAGGAATAGAAGCGTGCGTAGACATCAAGCTATTTTCTGGCGCCGTTGCCGGGGAAGTAAGGTAAAAGGTATTCACATCCTCCGACTACTAAGCTATTTCCTAGCATTGTTGCCGGTGTGTGAGTGCTCGAAGCTATCTCCTTTAGATCCTGCAATTATATTTTTTTGTTTCTTGTTTTTATTTTCATAGTTAGGCTTAATGGAAAACAACAAAAAAATTAGAGATCTTTATGAACTTTATATTGAATTAGGACATGATGTGTTTGAAGAGAGAATTAAAAAACCCATGGAACTTTGTTTGCAAAATAGTTGTAGCAATGTTATTAGCATGAACTCTTTGAATACTATTATTGCTAATGCTATGAAAGAATTTAAGCTTGGGGAAGCTGGTTGTGGTATTTTTAGTCCCCCAAGTTTTGAGGAGAAAATTTACTTTGATGATACTTTGCCTCCCATTTATGATGATTATAATGATAGTGGTATTTTGGTGCCACCTACTATAGAGGATAAAGGTTATTATGATTATACCATGCCTGCAATTTATGATGATTACAATGATGAATATGATATTTTCAGTCCACCTACTATTGAGGAGAAGATTAATTATGATTACAATATGCCTCCTATATATGATGATTATGGTGATGAGAATAATAATGATAGCTATTTTATTGAATTTGCTCCCACTACAATTAATAGTAATGACTATGCTTATGTGGAGAGTAATAATTTTATGCATGTAGCTCATGATAAGAATGCTTTATGTGATAGTTATATTGTTGAGTTTGTTCATGATGCTACTGAAAGTTATTTTGAGAGAGGGAAACATGGTTATATGCATCTTAATAATATTAAGTTTCCCCTATTTATGTTGAGAATCTTGAAGTTGCGCTTGTGTTGCCTTTCTATGCTTGTTGCATTATTCTTACATGACTTGTTTATTTACAAGATTCATTTTCATAGGAAGTGGGTTAGACTTAAAAGTGTTTCTTATTTACTTTTGATGCTCTCTTTTGCTTCAACACTTATTTCTTGCGCGAGCATCATTAAAATTACTGAGCCCATCTTAATGGCAATAAAGAAAGCACTTTTTGGAAGATAACCCATGTTTTTATTTTGCTACTGTTTTGTTGTGTCTTGGAAGTTGTTACTACTGTAGCAACCTCTCCTTGTCATGTTTATTTTGTTTTTGTGCCAAGAATTGCCTCTAATGGTAAGAAAGTGGTATTTGGGAGATTTGCAATCTTGTTTACTGTTTCTGGTTCGTCACTGGAAAAATCGTCAAAAATTACCAGAACATAAGTTTGAGCTGCCAATTTACGAGCATCTCCCCCAGGTATTTATCTAACTTTCATTAGTTTAGAGTTTTTCGAGTTACGCAGCGTAACTATTTTTTAAAAATCAATTTTTACGAACTGTTCTGTTTTGACAGATTCTTGCACTGTTTTGCATTTGCATCTTTTTGCCCACCTTTTTGAGTTCTCTTGATCAAAGAACCTTATTGAAGTTGTGCTACAGTAGCTAATGCTTATTAAAATGCTTTTCATATGTCATACTGAACTTTGTAGATTTGATTAATATTATCATTGCACTAACGCCGCTAATGAGATTTGTGATGAGTTTTGTATGAAGGAAGTTTTCAAGTGTAGGAAAGAAGAATGATGAGATGAGATGAAGAATGGACAAAATCTCAAGCTTGGGGATGCCCATGTCACCCCAAGATATATTCAAGAAGTACAAGCGTCAAAGCTTGGGGATGCCCAAGGCATCCCCTTCTTCATCAATAAAAATATCAGGTCCTGTTTCTGTTCACTATATTTTTATTGTTTCATATACTATGTGTTATTCTTGGAGCATCTTTATTTTCTGTTGTGTATTTTATTTTCAATAAAGTGGGCACCATCATACCATGTTTGTGTGGGAGAGAGACACGCTCCGCTTTTTCATATGAACACTAGTGTTCTTCACTTTTACTTTTAATGTTCAATGGCAAAAGTTGAAAGCCGCTGCATTTATTGCTATTTGGTTAGGAACAGAAAATGCTTCATGTGGTAATTGGTATATTGTCTTGAATAATTTGATACTTGGCAATTGTTTTGAGCTCTCAAGTAGATCATGTTTAAGCTCTTGCATCATGTAGTTTAAATCTATTAGTGGAGAACTACTGTAGAGCTTGTTGAAATTTGGTTTGCATGATTGGTCTCTCTAAAAGTCTAGATATTTTCTGGTAAAAGTGTTTGAGCAACAAGGAGACAGTGTGGAGTCTTATAATGCTTGCAATATGTTCTTATGTAAGTTTTTCTGTACCGGTTAATACTTGTGTTTACTTCAAACAACCTTGCTAGCCAAAGCCTTGTACTGAGAGGGAATTCTTCTCGTGCATCCAAAACCTTGAGCCAAAACCTATGCCATTTGTGTCCACCATACCTACCTACTATGTGGTATTTCTCTGCCATTCCAAAGTAAATTGCTTGAGTGCTACCTTTAAAATTTCATTCCTTGTCTTTGCAATATATAGCTCATGGGAAAATAGCCTTAAAAACTATTGTGGTAAAGAATATGTAGCTTATGTATCTTATTTCTTATAAGTTGCTTGTTGAGCGGTAACCATGTTTCTGGGGATGCCATCAACTATTACACTTTTGTTGAATATCATGTGAGTTGCTATGCATGTTCGTCTTGTCTGAAGTAAGGGTGATTTATCATGATCAAATGGTTTGAGTATGCATATTGTTAGAGAAGAACATTGGGCCGCTAACCGAAGCCATGTATCATGGTGGAAGTTTCAGTTTGGACATTAATCCTCAATCTCTTATGAGAATATTATCTGTTGTTGAATGCTTATGCATTAAAGATGAGTCCATTATCTGTTTTCTATGTTGTCCCGGTATGGATGTCCTTAGTTGAGATCTATCAAAAACGAGAAATCAAATGCGATCTATCTCCTTGGACCTTTGTACAGGCGGCATAGAGGTACCCCTTTGTGACACTTGGTTGAAACATATGTAATGCAATGATAATCCATGGAAATCCAAGCTAATTAGGACAAGGTGCGAGCACTATTGGTATTCTATGCATGAGGCTTGCAACTTATAGGATGTCTTATGCATAACACATATGAATTATTACTACCGTTGACAAGATTGTTTCTATGTTTTCAAAATAAAAGCTCTAGCACAAAAATAGTAGTCCATGCTTCCCTCTGCGAAGGGGCCATTCTTTTACTTTATGTTGAGTCAGTTTACCTACTTCTTTCCATCTTAGAAGCAAACACTTGTGTCAACTGTGCATTGATTCTTACATGCTTGCTTATTGCACTTATTATGTTACTTTATGTTGACAATTATCCATGAGATATACATCTTGAAGTTGATAGCAACTGCTGAAACTTATATCTTCCTTTGTGTTGCTTCAAAACTTTCTACTAAGAATTTATTGCTTTATGAGTTAACTCCTATGCAAGTCTTATTGATGCTTGTCTTGAAAGTACTATTCATGAAAAGTCTTTGCTATATGATTCAGTTGTTTAGTCATTGTCTTTACCATTGCTTTGAATCACTTCATTCATTTCATATACTTTACAATAGTATTGATCAAGATTATGATAGCAGCATGTCACTTCAGAAATTATCCTTGTTATCGTTTACCTACTCGAGGGCGAGTAGGAACTAAGCTTGGGGATGCTTGATACGTCTCCAACGTATCTATAATTTTTGATGTTCCATGCTAGTTTTATGACAATACCCACACGTTTTGCTCACACTTTATAATGTTTTTATGCATTTTCCGGAACTAACCTATTAACAAGATGCCGAGGTGTCAGTTCCTGTTTTCTGCTGTTTTTGGTTCCAGAAAGGCTGTTCGGGCAATATTCTCGGAATTCGACGAAACAAAAGCCAAACATCTTATTTCACCGAGACGGACCAGAACACCGAAGGGGAGCCGGAGAGGAGGCCCAGGGCCTCCACACCACACTGGGGCGCGGCCTAGGAGGGGGGCGCGCCGCCCTATGGGGTGGGCCCCTCAGGCACCCCCTTGCGCCGCCTCTTCGCCTATATAATCTCTCGTGACGTGAAAACCCTACAACCATTGACGAAACTCCAGAAAGACTCTAGGGACGCCGCCGCCATCGCGAAACTCCATTTCGGGGGACAGAAGTCTCTGTTCCGGCACGCCGCCGGGACGGGGAATTGCCCCCGGAGTCATCTCCATCGACATCACCGCCATCTTCATCGCCGTTGCTGTCTCCCATGATGAGGAGGGAGTAGTTCTCCCCCGAGGCTGAGGGCTCTACCGGTAGCTATGTGGTTCATCTCTCTCCCATGGTGTGATCTTTATGAATATGTAGATGTTACTCTTGTCTATTATGCAGTCTAGAGGTTACTTTAATATGAACTCCGGATGTTGTTGAGCTTGTTTACTCCGGCTTGAGGGAGCTCTTGTAGCCCTACACAATGAATGGTGTTTGTTATCCAACAAGAGAGTGTTTGAGAGTAGTACTTATTTGTTCATCTATGTGATCATAGGCTTTGCAATCTAGATGTCATATGCTATTCAAGTGTTTTATTATGTGAACTTTGGAGTTACTGTGACCTCGGTGTAATGGTGACAGTGTGTGCGCCGTGTGTAACTCCCTTATGAATTGTGGTGTGTTAGTACCTCCTATGAATGCTCACGGTGACAGTGTGGGGTGTTTATTAGTACTTGGGAATACGCCTTTGAGGTGTGCTTTTGCACACTTGCCCAATGAATTTGAGTTCTTTATCCAACAGGAGAGTAGTATGATGAAGTGCTTATATTTACATTCAATTATGATAGCAATGTTGAGAGTGGCCACTAGTGAAAGTAGGATCCCTAGGCCTTGTTTCCAAATACTGCAAACATCGCTTATTTACTGTTTTACTGCATCTTTACTTCCTGCAATATTTACTTCAGATCGCAATTACCGTTTACCACCATCTATACCACCTGCGTTTTAATATCTCTTCGCCAAACTAGTGCACCTATACATCTGACAAGTGTATTAGGTGTGTTGGGGACACAAGAGACTTCTTGTATCTTAATTGCAGGATTGCTTGAGAGGAATATCTCTGACCTCTACCTCCCTAAGTTCGATAAACCTTGGGTGATCCACTTAAGGGAATCTTGCTGCTGTTCTACAAACCTCTGCTCTTGGAGGGCCAACACTGTCTACAGGAATAGAAGCGTGTGTAGACATCAGAAACTCATGCGGCCGTGGAAAGCTATGTGGCCTCAAACACTTCTTTGGTTGTATGATGGAAGAGGGCAGCTCCGTTAGTGAGCACGTGCTTGCTACGTCCGGGCATGCGAAGAAGCTCATTGACTTGGGGATAGTGATTCCTAACCAGCTGGGTATTCATCGTGTCCTCCAATCACTGCCACCAAGTTACAAGAACTTCGTGATGAACTACAACATGCAGAACATGAACAAAGAGTTACCTGAACTCTTGTTCATGCTGAAATCTGCTGAGGTTGAGATAAAGAAAGAGAACCAAGTGTTGATGGTCAACAAGACCACCGGTTTCAAGAAGCAGGGCAAGCCTAACAACAAGGGAAACTTTAAGAAGGGCGGCAAGAAAGCTGCTACGCCTCCTGAGAAGCCTAAGGCTGGCCCTAAGCCTGATACCATGTGCTATTACTGCAAGGAGAAGGGGCACTGGAAGCGTAATTGCTCCAAATACTTGGCTGATCTGAAGAGTGGCCTCATCAAAAAGAAAGGTATATTTGATATACATGTTATAGATGTCTATCTTACTGGTTATCGTAGTAGTGCCTGGGTATTTGATACTGGTTCGGTTGCTCACATTTGTAACTTGAAACAGAAACTGCGGAATAGACAAAGCCTGGCGAGGGACGAGGTGACGATGCGCGTTGGAAATGGATCCAAGGTCGATGTGATCGCCGTCGGCACGCTCCCTCTACATCTACCTTCGGGATTAGTTTTAAACCTCAATAATTGTTATTTGGTGCCTGCGTTAAGCATGAACATTATATCTAGATCTTGTTTAATGCAAGATGGTTATTCGTTTAAGTCAGAGAATAATGGTTGTTCTATTTATATGAATAATATCTTTTATGGTCATGCGCCTGAGATGAATGGTTTATTCTTGTTAAATCTCGATAGTAGTGATACACATGTTCATAACATTGATGCTAAACGAATTAAATTGAATGATAATTCTACTTATATGTGGCACTATCGTCTTGGTCATATTGGAGTGAAGCGCATGAAGAAACTCTATTCCGATGGACTTCTTGAGTCACTTGATAGATGCGAAGCATGTCTAATGGTAAAAATGACTAAGACTCCATTTTCTGGTACAATGGACCGAGCTACAGACTTATTGGAAATCATACATACCGATGTGTGAGGACCAATGAGTGTAGCATCGCGCGGTGGTTATCGTTATGTTCTAACCTTCACGGATGATCTGAGTAGATATGGGTATATTTACTTTATGCAACGTAAGTCCGAGACTTTCGAGAAGTTTAAGGAATTCCAAAGTGAAGTAGAAAATCAACGTAACAAAAAGATAAAGTTTCTGCGTTCTGATCGTGGAGGCGAATATCTGAGTTATGTGTTTGGCATGCATTTAAAGAAATGTGGAATACTTTCACAATTGACACCGCCGGGAACACCACAGCGTAATGGTGTGTCCGAACGTCGTAATCGAACTCTCTTGGATATGGTTCGATCTATGATGTCTCTTACTGATTTGCCATTATCATTTTGGGGTTATGCATTAGAGACAGTCGTATTCACTTTAAATAGGGCGCCATCTAAATCCGTTGAAACGACACCGTATGAATTATGGTTTGGAAAGAAACCTAAGTTGTCGTTCCTTAAAGTTTGGGGTTGCGAAGCTTATGTAAAGAAGTTACAACTTGACAAGCTAGAACCCAAAGCGGAGAAATGTGTCTTCATAGGATACCCTAAAGAAACTATTGGGTACACTTTCTATCACAGATCCGAAGGCAAAATCTTAGTTGCCAAGAACGGATCCTTTCTTGAGAAGGAGTTTCTGATACGTCCAAAACGTATCTAGTTTCCCGAACACTTTTGCTATTGTTTTGCCTCTAATTTGTGTATTTTGGATGCAACTAACACGGACTAACGCTGTTTTCAGCAGAACTGCTCTGGTGTCTCGTTTTTGTGCAGAAATCCAACTTTCGGGAAAATCCTCGGAATTTATGCAGAAGGCCCTATTTTCCCAGAGAACTAACGGAGCCAGAAGGACAAACCAGGTGGAGGCCCGAGGGCCCCACACCATAGGGCGGCGCGGCCCAGGGGGGGCCGCGCGGCCCTGTGGTGTGGCCCCCTCGGCCGGCCTCCGACGCCCTCCTTCGGACTATTTATCGGCCTCGACGTAAAAACGCACGGGGAGAAGTCGAAGTCGCCGTAAACCTCCGTAACGCCGCCACATCGCGAAACTCCGTCGCGGGAGCCAGAAGTCTCCGTTCTGGCACTCCGCCGGGACGGGGAATTGGAGGAGATCATCGCCATCATCACCGCCAACGCCTCTACATCAACCAGCCATGTTTCCCCCATCCATGTGTGAGTAATTCCCCCGCTGTAGGCCGAAGGGGATGGTAGGGATTGGATGAGATTGGTCATGTAATAGCATAAGATTGTTAGGGCATAGTGCCTAGTGTCCGTAATTGGTACTTTGATGATATTGTTGCAACTTGTTATGCTTAATGCTTGTCACTAGGGCCCGAGTGCCATGATCTCAGATCTGAACATGTTATTGTTTCATCATGATATTCATTGTTTATGGTCTTACCTATAAGTTGTATACACATGTCGCTGTCCGGAACCGATGGCCCCGAAGTGACAGAAATCGGGACAACCGGAGGGAATGGTAGCGATGTGAGGATCACATGTGTTCACGGAGTGTTAATGCTTTGCTCCGGTACTCTATTAAAAGGAGTACCTTAATATCCAAAGTAGTTTCCCTTGAGGCCCGGCTGCCACCGGCTGGTAGGACAAAAGATGTTGTGCAAGTTTCTCATTGCGAGCACGCACGACTATATATGGAACACATGCCTATTGATTGCTTTGTACTTGGACACCGTTTTATTATTATCTCGCAAATGCCCTGCTATGATTGTTACATGAGTTTCTCTCATCCATGCAACGCCCGTCATCCGTCCCCGTGCCTACGATATTTTAATCCTGCTGTTTACTAAAATCACTACCGCTGTCTTTGTTACTCGTCGCTGTTATTTCACTACTGCTACTGCTATAAAACTGATTATCGATAAACTCTTGCGAGCAAGTCTGTTTCCAGTGCAGCTGAATTGACAACTCCGCTGTTAAGGCTTCCAAGTGTTCTTTGTCTCCCCTTGTGTCGAATCAATAAATTGGGTTTTACTTCCCTCGAAGACTGTTGCGATCCCCTATACTTGTGGGTCATCAAGACTATTTTCTGGCGCCATTGCCGGGGAGCATAGCTTTATTTGGAAGTTCACTTGGATTAATATTGTTCGCTGCAAATTCTCCATCATGGGTAAACCTCGCGATACTAAGATCGCCATATTACCATCCACTACAAGAAAAGGTACAATTCTGAATACCTCTGCTGCTCTTGATTCACCATCTGTGATTGATAAACTTGTTTCACCGCCGCATGCTTCACATGCGGTACTTCGCTGAATCTGAAAACTCTCATAATATTGATAATGTTTCTGCTGTGCTTGATGATAGTGGTTCATTGGGATCCTTTCTAGATGCTACAATTGCTAGGTCTAGACAAATAGAAAATACTGAAACTCCTAATGCTACTACACCTGTTAATTCACCTGAACTTGATTATTTTAGTGATGATCCTGATGAAGATTATGTGGAGCTTAATGATGATTTTATTGAAAAATGCAATGCTACTACCGATGCAAGAAAAATTAAAAAGTTGCTTGCAGAACATGCTGTTAGATATAAACTGTCTCCTGATCCTAAGTTTGCCACATCTCCTATAAACATTAAGGATAAAGATTATGATTTTTCTCTTGATCTATCTCATATAGCTATCGTTGAGAAAACCCCCTTTTGTGGTACTGAAAAAGAAAGTGCTGTTGAACACATGACTGAGTTATCTACTCTAAGTAGCTTGTTTTCTGATGATGTCAAGATGCGTACTTACTTTGTTGCTAAAAAATTTCCATTCTCATTAAAGGATGACGCTAAAACTTGGTATAATAATTTGCCACCTAATTCTATTAAAAGTCCAAAAGAATTGCTTGATGTTTTCTTCCGCAAATACTTCCCTGCTAGTGCTCAACATATTGCTTTGCAGAGAATTTATAATTTTGACCAGGGAGATGAAGAGAAATTGCCTGAGGCTTGGGCGAGATTTTGCTCTCTTATTAGAGCTCAGCCTGACCATGATTTGGAAAAGCATGATTTACTTGATATATTTTATAGTGGACTAACCATTGAGTCTAGGGCATACCTGGATAGTTGTGCTGGTTGTGTTTTCAGAAAAGAACTCCGCACGACGCTGAAGAATTATTGGCTAAAATAAGCCGGAATCATGATGATTGGACTACGCCTGAACCAACTCCAACGCCAATATTGAAGAAGAGGGGTTTAATTAAATTGAATGATGAAGATATGAGGGAAGCCAAGAAGTCTCTCAAGGAGAAAGGTATTAAATCTGAAGATGTGAAGAATCTACCTCCTATAGAAGATATATGTGAGATAATTCCCCCTTCATCCATGATTGAGGTAAACTCCCTTCAACGCTTTACTAGGGAAGATATTCCGTATTCGAAACCTCCTGCACAATGCTTAGATGAGTTTGATAATTATATTGTTAAGCAAGAAAATTTTAATATGAGAGTAGAGAATCATTTAATGGAAAATTCTCGAGCTATTAGTGAATTGCATGATATTGTGGAAAGAACCTCCAATGATGTTAAGATGCTTGTTAAACATTTCCATATGATTCAAACTCAAATTGATCAACTCACTAAAGTGCAAAATGACTTGTTAGGGAATAATTCTAAAGAGAAACATGCTTATGAAGTAACAACTAGAGGTGGTGTCTCTACCCAGGATCCTCTATATCCTGAAGGGCATCCCAAAAGAATTGAACAAGATTCTCAACGCATTGAACCTAGTGCTCATTCTAAGAAGAAAAAGAAGAAGAAACATAAAAATGTTGTAGAATCCTCTGAACCTGTTAATGATCCTAATAGTATTTCTATTTCTGATGCTGAAACTAAAAGTGGTAATGAACATGATAATGATAATGATAAGAATGATGCTCCTGATAAGGAAGAAGTTGAAGAAGAACCTGAAAAGCATGCTAAAAACAAAAAGTACACTAAAGAAGATTTTATTGCTGAGAAACATGGTAATGAAAGAGAACCTTGGGTGCAAAAGCAAATGCCTTTTCCTGCTAAGAAACTAAAATCAAAGGAAGAAGAACACTATAATAAATTTTGCGATTGGATGAAACCTTTATTCTTGCAAATCCCTTTGACTGATGCTATTAAATTGCCACCTTATTCAAAGTATATGAAAGATATTGTTACTAACAAAAGGAAAATCCCCAATGAGGAAATTTCCACTATGCTTGCTAATTACTCTTTCAATGGCAAAGTTCCAAAGAAGTTGGGCGACCCAGGTATACCTACTATTCCTTGTTCTATTAAGAATAATTATGTTAAAACTGCTCTATGTGACTTGGGAGCCGGTGTTAGTGTTATGCCTTTTTCTCTTTATAAGAGACTTTACTTAGATAAGTTGATACCTACTGATATATCTTTGCAAATGGCTGATAAATCTACTGCTATTCCTGTTGGTATATGTGAGAATGTTCCTGTTCAAGTTACTACTAACTGCTTGATATTAACTGATTTTGTTGTGTTGGAAATGCCGGAAGATGATAATATGTCTATTATTCTTGGGAGACCTTTTCTTAACACCGCAGGGGCTGTTATTGATTGCAATAAAGGAAAGGTTACTTTCAATGTCGATGATAAGGAGCATACCATTTATTTCCCCAAGAAGATTGATAAAGTATGTGGAGTCAATACTATTTTTAATGTGAGAACTATCAAGGTTGGAACTATTGATTGCCCTATATATGAGCCTAAGGAAGAATATCAAACTCTTGTGATTGGATCCATATCAATACAATTCAAGGTAACATGATTGATTTGAGGTTTATTTCTTCTTATGCTATGTAAAAGTTATTTGGTGGCAAGACTTGATCAACCTTGTTAACGAATACTTTTTATATGCATAGAGGCGGTAAACAACATCTCTTTCTTCCTCCACTTGCTCTAGTTGCTGTAGCATTTTTAATTTGCAAAGTTCCTTAGTTATTTGGAGATTTCAAAATTTTTCCTGGCCAGTAATAATAAACTAAATACCCAGAAATGTGCATTTTTCAAAGTTTTCAAAAATTCACAAAAATTATACCGTTGGTCCTATTTTTCGACGAGGCACCTGGGAGCACCAGAGGATGACCTGTGGGGCACCAGAGGGCGCCAAACCACAGGCCGGCGCGGCCAAGGAGGTGGCCGCGCCACAATGTGGTGTGGGCCCCCCTTTGCCCCACTTTGTCATCTCTTTCTCCCAGCACCTTCTCTCTCCCGAAAAAAACTCGTACCAAGTTCCTCTCTCTCGCGTTTTTGCTCCAGAACTCCAGATTTCTCGATCTCTTTGCTCAGCCCAGATTTCTTGCTGAAATTTGGCACATTTGCTCCTTGGTATGTGACTCCTCCACCCATCCAAGTAGAATTTTGTTTGGTTGAGTATATCTTGAATATTTTGCTGCTGTAGGTAACATGTTTAGTGAGCTTGCATGCTTGTTCTAAGTGGTAGAAACTAGTTTTGATGCATGATTAGTACTCTAGCAAGTTCCTATGGTAGTTTCCCTCAATTATATGTCACCAAATCAAATTTTTATATCGTTTGTTGAAATTTCAGAAAATGGAGTGGAATAGATATCACTTGAACCAGCAAGAATTGGAAGTCCAACAAGTTATGAGAGTCAATCGTGAAGAGGGAGTATACCCCTCTTACTACCCGTGCGCGGATTTTATGAGAAGCGCGGGAATACTTGAAGATGTTCAAAGTCTAATTTCTCGTGCAGGGCTGAGTGACTTTGTTGAAGGAGAGCCAAGACAATATGTAAAATTAACTATGTCTTTTGTGCAGGACTTCAAGTTCAATTGGTCGCGATCTAACCCCACGGTCCAGTATAAAATTTACAATAAAGCTGTCAACTTGCCATTTAGTGTTTTTTGTGCAGCAATTAGAGTACCGCAATGGGGGTCATGCGAGAAGATAAGGGGATCGCCACAAGAACTCTTGGACCTCTTCACGATGATTTGCGATGGAAGGAGTTTCTCAGGGGATAGTGGTAAAATCACTAGTATTCAGCTCCCGGCTATCCGCTACTTTGCCTATTTTATTACCAAATGCGTTCTTGCTAAAAAGATTGGTGGTAAACTTTCTATCCCGGATCTGGCTTTTCTAGCTGCGGCACTGCAAAATAGTAAGACTTATAATTTGGGGGCATTGATAGCTTATAGACTTGCTACTAACCGTGAGAAAGGTGGAATTTGTGGAGGTCTCATCGCCTCTCGTTTACTAGCTTTTCATAATGTAGAACCTCATCATTTTGATATTCCATTCCCCATAGAAAGACTTGACATAGCCTCTATGATTAAACATGAATTTGTTTCTGATTCCTCCAACTTGGGTAACCTGTATTACAAGATGATATTTTATAAGAAAGTTTGGAGAATAACTAAGAAAACTGAGAAACTAGTAAGATTGCCTGCGCCTGTTCTGTCTAACCTTGATTCCAGGGGAGATTGGTCGGTCACAGAAGGTGCACTGGATGCACACATAGAGAGAGGAGGCCAACATGCAAGAGACGACACGGAGGTCGAGGAGCACCTTGACTCATCATCCGATGCAGCAAGTTCCTCGCATCAACATGGTGGATATGCGGAGCCTCCACGCTTTTCTTCTGCACAGGAGCTTTACTATGACTACTCCATGAATTACCCACCGGCGAGGAACAACGACCCTCGTTGGGGTTGAACTCCACTTAGGCCAAAAGCCTAAGCTTGGGGGGAGGTATACCGGCATCACTCATTCTTTGCATATTATGGTTGCTGGATACTTGTACATACTTGTTTTGTTCGTTTGAGTGGTTTTCTAATGAGAGGAAGATGATATTTGGGGAAGTGCTGCCTGAAAACAGATTCTGGAATGTTACCGTAAAAATTATCAAAAATAGCCAGAGCGTCATTTTGAGCTGCCAATTTTTTTGCAGGTTCCCCAGGTTGTTACCTAACTTTCATTAGTTGAACACTTTTCGAGATGAGCAACGTAAGATTTTTGTAAAAATCGATTTCTGTACTGCTGTCAGGTTTTGGCAGATTTCTGCCATCTCGCTTTTCTGTGTTTCTTTTAGTTTGCTATTTCTTGTTTTTGCTTTGTTTCTTCCCCAAAACACAAAAAGACCAAAAACATTTCTGTTGTTTCTCTTCACCATTTGTTTGCTTTGGTTTCTTGCATTTGTTTCACTTTATTTGCTATTGCTAGTTTGCTATAAGAAAACCCAAAAAGATTTTGCTTTGTTTGTTTGTTTCCTTTTGTTCTTGTTCTCAAATTCGAAAACACCAAAAATATTTGCTGTTCTTCTTTGGTTTGTAAAGTTCTTTATGAGTTCAATGGTCTTCGGTGGCTGGAGCGTGGTTTTCATTTCATATTATCCAAGCTACACAAGTGAAAAGGCAATAATGATGATCTACGACAATTGGATTGTGGTGAGAGGCTGGTATGAACTCTATTTGTTTTCATTTTTGTACATATACTCATCCATGTGGGCATCCTTAGTTGGTTCATGTGAGGTATATGTTATTTGAGAAAGTCTAGTAGTTCATGATCTCTCATGTTTAGCACCAATCTATTAATATGAGTAGCATGTCATGGATGTTTGCTTGCATTGTTTTATTCATAAGTAAGTATGGCATTGTGGTATCCTCCTCTGAATAATTCATTCATATCGACTTGGCACATGCTCACGCATGCATATGACTGAACAAAAAGTCAATTAAGCCTCGATGATCTATATTGCTTCAGAGTTCTTGTATCACTTTTATGCCTCCGTTAATTTATTTTGCTGCAAGCATGATTATGACAGTTACTGCTCTCTTGATTTGTCGCTCCCTAGTCTATTGCTAGCCTTCACTTGTACTGAGCGGGAACGCTGCTCGTGGTTCCAAACACATGAAAACCAAGTTATTCCAGAGTGTCCACCATAAATACCTATGCATGGCATTTCAAACCATTCCAAGTAAATTCTCATGCGCTACCTTTAAAACCTTCAAAATGTTTCTCAATTTGTGTTTATGTTTCATAGCTCATGAGGAAGTATGTGGTGTTTAGCTTTCAACCTTGTCATTTACTTTTGACGGACTCTCATATGGACTAGTGGCACATCCGCTTATCCAATAATTTTGCAAAAAGAGCTGGCAATGGGATTCCCAGTCCCGAATTAATTAACTTAAATAGACACTCCTCCATGGTTTGTGATTGTTGGACGGCACCCGAAGATTTCGTTAGCCATGGCTTGTGTAAGCAAAGGTTGGGGGGAGTGTCATCATCATAATAAAAATAAAATAAAAAGGCGCTCCTTCATGGTATGAGATTGTTGGCAGGCACCCGAGGATTCGGTTAGCCATGGTTTGTGAAAGAAAGGTTGGAAGGAGTGCCAAATAAATATGCAATAATTCATGGGAGCCGCTCTTGAAAGTCCGGTTGGCGAGGTAGTTGGTGTACCCATTACCATTCGTTGACAACAACAAACACCTCTCAAAATAATTTTACTCCTATCTTTATAAAAATGAAAAGCTCTAGCGCATGTTAATCCCTGCTTCCCTCTGCGAAGGGTCAATCTTTTACTTTTATGTTGTGTGTCCATTATTTCTTTGAGCACTATCTTGAGAGCACAACTGTCATTCTTAGTATAATATGCTTGTCTCAAAATATGATTGATTGTGGTATAACTTTGATGCATTTATCTTTTGACAATCACTACTTCTAGTCTTTCTATGAACTCCAGAGGTGCCCGGGCATTTATGTTTTGCCAATCAAATACAGGCAAGCGAGATACCACTTTATCATACTCTCTTATGAACATTGCAATCCTTCTTATATACATGATTCATGATGCTTATTATTAATTGTTGGTACCTCTCCATGATTGACATAGCTGTTAGATGATCTTATTTGCATGTATCTCATTATGAATTGCTTAAGTATTAGCCATAGCATGAGAATATATACATCATATGAGCAAATGTGTTCGTGAAAGTTCTTTTATCGCTCAGTTGTTAACTGAATTGCTTGAGGACAAGCAATAAGCTAAGCTTGGGGGGAGTTGATACGTCCAAAACGTATCTACTTTCCCGAACACTTTTGCTATTGTTTTGCCTCTAATTTGTGTATTTTGGATGCAACTAACACGGACTAACGCTGTTTTCAGCAGAACTGCTCTGGTGTCTCGTTTTTGTGCAGAAATCCAACTTTCGGGAAAATCCTCGGAATTTATGCAGAAGGCCCTATTTTCCCAGAGAACTGACGGAGCCAGAAGGACAAACCAGGTGGAGGCCCGAGGGCCCCACACCATAGGGCGGCGCGGCCCAGGGGGGGCCCGCGCGGCCCTGTGGTGTGGCCCCTCGGCCGGCCTCCGACGCCCTCCTTCGGACTATTTATCGGCCTCGACCTAAAAACGCACGGGGAGAAGTCGAAGTCGCCAGAAACCCTCCAGAACGCCGCCACATCGCGAAACTCCGTCGCGGGAGCCAGAAGTCTCCGTTCTGGCACTCCGCCGGGACGGGGAATTGGAGGAGATCATCGCCATCATCACCGCCAACGCCTCTACATCAACCAGCCATGTTTCCCCCATCCATGTGTGAGTAATTCCCCCGCTGTAGGCCGAAGGGGATGGTAGGGATTGGATGAGATTGGTCATATAATAGCATAAGATTGTTAGGGCATAGTGCCTAGTGTCCGTAATTGGTACTTTGATGATATTGTTGCAACTTGTTATGCTTAATGCTTGTCACTAGGGCCCGAGTGCCATGATCTCAGATCTGAACATGTTATTGTTTCATCATGATATTCATTGTTTATGGTCTTACCTATAAGTTGTATACACATGTCGCTGTCCGGAACCGATGGCCCCGAAGTGACAGAAATCGGGACAACCGGAGGGAATGGTAGCGATGTGAGGATCACATGTGTTCACGGAGTGTTAATGCTTTGCTCCGGTACTCTATTAAAAGGAGTACCTTAATATCCAGTAGTTTCCCTTGAGGCCCGGCTGCCACCGGCTGGTAGGACAAAAGATGTTGTGCAAGTTTCTCATTGCGAGCACGCACGACTATATATGGAACACATGCCTATTGATTGCTTTGTACTTGGACACCGTTTTATTATTATCTGCAAATGCCCTGCTATGATTGTTACATGAGTTTCTCTCATCCATGCAACGCCCGTCATCCGTCCCCGTGCCTACAGTATTTTAATCCTGCTGTTTACTAAAATCACTACTGCTGTCTTTGTTACTCTGCTGCTGTTATTTCACTACTGCTACTGCTATAAAACTGTTACTACTGATAAACTCTTGCGAGCAAGTCTGTTTCCAGGTGCAGCTGAATTGACAACTCCGCTGTTAAGGCTTCCAAGTGTTCTTTGTCTCCCCTTGTGTCGAATCAATAAATTGGGTTTTACTTCCCTCGAAGACTGTTGCGATCCCCTATACTTGTGGGTCATCAGTTTCTCACTAAAGAAGTGACTGGAAGGAAAGTAGAACTCGACGAGGTTATTGAACCTTCTCTCATAGATCAGAGTAGCGCAGTACCGGAAGACGTTCCGGTGCAGTCTACACCGATAGGAGAGGAAGCAAATGATGATGATCATGAAACTTCGAACGAGGAAGCTACTGAACCTCGCAGATCGACGAGGGAACGTACCACTCCTGATTGATATGATCCCTGTCTAAATGTCATGATTGTGGACAACAACGATGAAGACCCTGCGACGTATGAAGAAGCAATGATGAGCCCAGATTCCAACAAATGGCAAGAAGCCATGAAATCCGAAATGGGATCCATGTATGATAACCAAGTATGGACTTTGGTAGACTTACCTGATAGCCGCAGGGCTATCGAGAATAAATGGATTTTCAAAAGAAAAATAGATGCTGATGGTAATATTACTGTCTATAAAGCTCGACTTGTCGCAAAGGGTTTCCGACAAATTCAAGGAGTTGACTACGATGAGACTTTCTCACCCGTAGCGAAGCTAAAGTCTGTGAGGATTTTGTTAGCAATAGCTGCATTTTTCGATTATGAGATTTGACAGATGGATGTCAAAACGGCGTTCCTTAATGGTGACATTGAGGAAGAGTTGTATATGGTACAACCCAAATGTTTTGTCGATCCTAAAAATGCTGACAAGGTATGCAAACTTCAGCGTTCAATTTATGGACTGAAGCAAGCATCCCGGAGTTGGAACCGGCGCTTTGATAAGGTGATCAAAGACTTCGGGTTTATACAGACTCATGGTGAGGCCTGTATTTACAAGAAAGTGAGTGGGAGCTCTGTAGCGTTCCTGATATTATATGTAGATGACATATTATTGATTGTGAATGATATAGAACTATTAAGCAGTGTTAAAGGTTATTTGAATAAATGTTTTTCAATGAAAGACCTTGGTGAAGTAGCGTACATTTTAGGCATCAAGATTTATAGATATAGATCAAGACGCCTAATAGGGCTTTCACAGAGTACATACCTAGACAAGATTCTAAAGAAGTTTAGAATGGATGAATGCAAGAAAGGGTTCTTGACTATGTTGCCAGGTAAGTTCTTGAGTAAGACTCAAGGTCCGGCTATGGCAGAAGAAAGAGAAATGATGAACAAGATCCCCTATGCCTCGGCAGTAGGCTCTATCATGTATGACATGCTATGTACTAGACCGGATATCGCACATGCTGTTAGTTTGACCAGCAGATATCAAAGTGATCCAGGAATGGAACACTAGACAGCGGTCAAGAATATCCTGAAGTACTTGAAAAGGACTAAGGATATGTTTCTTTGTTATGGCGGTGACCAAGAGCTCGCTGTAACCAGTTACACTGATGCAAGTTGGAACACTGATCCTGATGACTCTATGTTTTAGTCTGGGTATGTGTTTATACTGAATGGAGCTGCAGTAAGCTGGATGAGTTCCAAGCAGTGCACAGTGGCGAAGTCTTCAACTGAATCAGAATACATAGCGGCTTCGGAGAAGCGTTATGTATGAAGAGGTTCATTGCTGAGCTTGGTGTGATTCCTAGTGCATTCGACCCACACTACAAGAAAAGTTGCCATGGCCGATGAAGTTGAAGTCGCGCCGTGGTTGCTGGTGCACCATGGCCGACGATTTTTGGTCCCTCCGTGGTTCATGTCAAAACTTTTTTTTTCTCGTTTTTGAGGCCACCTAGCCCGACGAAAGCGGCCAAAACGTCGCGTATGGTGGCCCGGGACGTGGTGCATCGCGAATTCTCGGGTTCGCCGGCCGAGTCAACGCAAATCCGCACCGCCCAGGGATGTAGGGCCCAGATGGCAGCCTCTCTAGCATTGTTTTTTTTCTTGATCGCGCCATCTCGTTCAACGCTCTCCGATCGAGCCGTTTATGATGCAGGATTATGGGTCCCGCTTGTCATCCTCTATGAACCAAATTTCTTTCTTTTCTTGGATTTTTTTTGACCCCCTGATTTCTGGCTACTTCCTTTTTCTTTTGATCCCTTGCCGCCTTGGAAACGTTGAGACCGCTGCAGCTAAATGGGACCCGCATGTCATCCTCTATGAGCAATCAACTTTCTTTTCTTGGAGTTTTTTTGGCACCTCATATTTGGTCACTTGCCTTTTTTTTCGATCCCCTGCCGCCTCTCAAACGGTGATACCGCTGCTGCTAAATGGGACCCGCATGTCATCCTCTATAGACTATAAAACTTTCTTTTCTTGGATTTTTTTTGGCACCTCATATTTGGTCACTTGCCTTTTTTTCGATCCCCTGCCGCCTCTCAAACGGTGATACCGCTGCTGCTAAATGGGACCCGCATGTCATCCTCTATGAGCAATCAACTTTCTTTTCTTGGAGTTTTTTTTGGCACCTCATATTTGGTCACTTGCCTTTTTCTTTCGATCCCCTGCCGCCTCTCAAACGGTGATACCGCTGCTGCTAAATGGGACCCGCATGTCATCCTCTATGGACTATAAAACTTTCTTTTCTTGGATTTTTTTTGGCACCTCATATTTGGTCACTTGCCTTTTTTTCCGATCCCCTGCCGCCTCTCAAACGGTGATACCGCTGCTGCTAAATGGGACCCGCATGTCATCCTCTATGGACTATAAAACTTTCTTTTCTTGAATTATTTTTGGCTCCTGATATTTGGTCACTTGCCTTTTTCTTTCGATCCCCTGCCGCCTCTCAAACAGTGAGACCGCTGCAGCTAAATGGGACCCGCATGTCATCCTCTATGAGCAATCAACTTTCTTTTCTTGGAGTTTTTTTGGCACCTCATATTTGGTCACTTGCCTTTTTCTTTCGATCTCATGCCACGTTTGAAACGTTGAGGAACCTGCTGGCTCATGGGACCCGCATGTCATCCTCTATGTGCTATAAAAGTTTCCTTTGTTGGATTTTTTTTCACCCTCTGATTTTTGGCTTGCCTTTTTCTTTTGATCCCCTGCCCCCTTTGAAACGTTGAGTAAGTTGTTGGCTCAAGGGACCCGCATGTCATCCTCTATGTCCATCAACTTTCTTTTCTTGGATTTTTTTTCACCCCCTAATTACTAGCTACTTTCTTTTTCTTTTGATCTCAAGCCGCATTACAAACATTGAGACCGCTGCTGCAAAATGGGACCCACATGTCATCCTCTATGTACAATAAATCTTGGATTATTTTTGGCTCCTGATATTTGGTCACTTGCCTTTTTCTTTCGATCTCATGCCGCCTTTGAAACATTGAGTAAGCTGCTGGCTCATGGGTCCCGCATGTCATCCTCTACGAACAATAAAAGTTTCCTTTCTTGGAGTTATTTTTGACCCCTAATTTCTGGCTATTTGCCTTTTTCTTTTGATCCCCTGCCCCCTTTGAAACGATGAGGACGCTTTGTTGGCAGGGTCGGTCCCACATGTCATCCTCTATGAACAATAAAAGTTTCCTTTGGTGGATTTATTTTTGACCCCTAATTAATTTCTGGCTATTTCCTTTTTTTCTTTTGATCCCCTGCCGCCTTGGAATTGTTGAGAATGCTGCTGCCTCATTTTTCTTTTGGTCCTGTGCCGCCTTGGAAACGTTGAGACCGCTGCTACAAAATGGGACCCGCATGTCATCCTCTATGTACAATAAAGTTTCTTTTCTTGGATTATTTTTGGCTCCTGATATTATGTCACTTGGCTTTTTCTTTCGATCTCATGCCGACTTTGAAACGTTGAGGATGCTGCTGCCTCATGGGTCCCGCATGTCATCCTCTCAGAACGATAAATGTTTTCTTTTCTTGTATTTTTTTACCAACTGATTTTTGGCTTTTTTTATTTTCGATCCCCTGCCGCCTTTGAAACGTTGACGACGCTGCTGGCTCATGGGTCCCCGATGTCAGCCTCCCCGTACAAGAAACATGTGATATTTTATTTTGCAGACAATAAACGTTGTATTTCGCTCTGAGCTATTGCAAACGGATAAATTAAATCTTTATATCTACATAAACAAACTTATATGTTGAATCTCCTTGTTTTTTGTTTTTGCGAAGCATAGGACTTTCCCGTTTGTTTTTTTTGAGAAAAATCCGACCTTTCTGTTTTGGAGTGGGCTGAAATTGTACGAGTCAAAAGGCCCAGCAGGATAGTTCGAAGGCCCAGATGTCCAGATACAGCCCAATTGAAATCTTTCTTTTCTTGGATTTTTTCCACACCCTGATTTCTGGCTACTTCATTTTTCTTTCGGTCCTGTGCCGCCTTGGAAGCGTTGAGACCTCTGCTACAAAATGGGACCCGCATGTCATCCTCTATGTACAATAAAGTTTCTTTTCTTGGATTATTTTTGGCTCCTGATATTATGTCACTTGCCTTTTTCTTTCAATCTCATGCCGACTTTGAAACGTTGAGGAAGCTGCTGGCTCATGGGTCCCGCATGTCATCCTCTATGAACAATAAAAGTTTCCTTTGTTGGATTTATTTTTTCCCCTAATTTCTGGCTATTTGCCTTTTTCTTTTGATCCCCTGCCCCCTTTGAAACGATGACGACGCAGCTGGCAAGTCGGTCCCACATGTCATCCTCTATGAACAATAAAAGTTTCCTTTGATGGATTTATTTTTGACCCTAATTAATTTCTGGCTATTTCCTTTTTTCTTTTGATCCCCTGCCGCCTTGAAATAGTTGAGGATGCTGCTGCCTCATGGGTCTCGCATGTCATCCTCTCAGAAAGGTAAATGTTTCTTTTCTTGAATTTGTTTACCAACTGATTTTTGGCTTATTTCTGCAAAGGTTGTATTTCTAGATAGATAAGGTGGATTCGAATCTGCCATGGTTCAGGCAGCTCAGGTAAGCCTTCTTGCACTGATTAATGGAAGTAGTGTATAGCAAGGTCAAGACATGTGGCTCGGTGTAATGAATCTATTTGAATCATGTTGTGGGTTCAATCTGATAGTTCTCTAACAGGTCAGCCAAAATAGAAATTAAGTTTTTTCTAAAACAGAAATGCAAATTAAGATGAACACAAACATTAGTTATCATAATAGCTGATCATACATACATACTTGCTAAGAGCAAAAGCTTGCCAGAATTTTACCACCCATACAATTAATTAGCAGTTCAGATAAGATAACCTTATATAAGTATAACTACAAATGCATTTGCTAAGGGCTCATGGGATAACAGAACTAGACAACCGCGAACTTTATGACCAGCATGTCACAGCGGCATCGAAAGATCTTGACCTTCAACTTTGATCCAATGCGAAGTTTGGCACAGTCAATGAACTTTTTCCACCTGGAAGTAACAGCCAAGCGGCCATCTGTGGGACTGACGGAGTACCGTCCCTCCACGGTGAGACCTTCACTCTCCATGACGAGGGATATCTTGCCCCTTCGGCCAGCATTGAGATCCTTGGAGATACTTTTAGGCAATTTATGATTCAAAGCAAGAGATACCACCAAAAATTAGTCAATGGCACCAATGCACTGAACCATGTGAGACTTTGAGCAGAGAAGACATCAAGATAAGAGCAGTTATGCTGTCATATACTCACGAACATAGCCTTCAGATGCGTCCTGGTCACCACACGGGTGGCCACAGCAATGAGCTGAGACCTCGGTGATCTGGCTGGGGCAGGTGCAGGAGCCTGGGCTGGTACACGAGCTGGTGCTGATGCAGGAGACTGCTGGGCAGGTGCGATAACGGTGCCTCTAGAGGAACCGGTGCTGATGCAGGAGACTGTTGGGCAGGTGCAGAACGGTGCAGCTAGAGGAACCGATCTTGATGCAGGAGCCTGCTGGGCAGGTGTAGTATATGTGGCCTCTACAGGAACCAATGCTGATGTAGGGGACTGCTGGGTAGATGCAGTAAACGGAGCTGGTACAGGAACCGGTGCTGATGCAGGAGAGTGGGAAGCCGGTGCCGGTGCTGGTGTGGTTGCCCTTTGTGACATCCGCTCCTGTTCCATTAGGGGATCTGCAGCTTTGATCATGTTAAACCCAGCAAGCTAGAACAGAGGGAATGGTTTAGAACAACTGCTCAGAATGCAATTATCAAAAGATATGAGTAGAAAAAAGTTACATATTATATATTTGGAAGTGTCTCCAACTCGTAAGCGATTCACGTATATCTGCCCGTTTGAGTTTCTGATCCTCAGCTCGTCGCCCTTCTTCAGACCGTAGTCAAAAGCAAACTTTCTCCAATCATGTCCATACAAATATGTGATGGCCTGCGTCTTGTAGACATACACCTCATAGACCGTGTAGGTGTTCATCAATTTGCCATTGCCATGCATAGTGAAAGACCCTTCATGCGGACACATCTGGTTAATCATTGGACGAAGTTCACAAGGTACAGTCTGCATGTGAAAATTGATACAAATGTAAGAAGCGGGAAGACTAAAAACAAGACTTTACTATATGCCAATTCATGCTAAACCACTGAGAATACATACCTGTAACTCTGTGAAGGAGCTACTAGAAAGGTAGATAGAGCCATAGGAGGTGTTATATGCGGGGTATGTACATGGGCCCGCCATATTCCCGCAAGCTCGGCATCGGGATGGTGAAGGAAACATGGGAGGTACTACTGGTGCATAGCGCTGAATGTAAGTGGAAGAATTAGGTTGTGTAAAGTGCATAGTTCAGAGCAATGCAAATGTTGACAAGCGAGTGCATAACACTATGTTACAAACTGAACAGTGAAAAATTAGTGTATGATGAATATAAGCATGCTAATTTGGTGTTTCCGAATTCCAAAAAGCATTAGACAGAGCCGGTGATAATATCAGACATAAATCATGGCATGTATATGTGGCTTAAGAAAATATACCCGAACCCTTGGATGGTTACGGCCCGGCTGGTCCTTGGACTTGAGCTTATATAAGCATCCAGAAGGTGGGGCTGACAGTAACTTGGTGGCAGCCTCTGCAGATGCCTCATCAGCAGCAGTTGCAATCCTTTTGACCAATGAAGGCTTAGCAGTTTCAGTCTGCATATGAAAATTGAAGAGCAACAGACATCAGCAGTGATATATAAAATGAATCTATGAGACACTGATGCATATAGTGCTGGATGTAAGTGGAAGAATAGGTGTGTGTGTTTCTGAACTATTGGTAAGCATTAGACAAAGCCGGCAATAAACAGACAAAAATCAAATCATGTATGAGGATTAAGAAAATATACCTGCTTACTGAAAAGGGTACCACCCAGCTGGCCCGTGGCCTTGTGCTTGAGGAGGTTTTCGAAGATGGTGGCGGCACCATCGTCTTCACAGCAGCCTCATCAGATCATTTTTTATCCATTTGAGTAGAGGCACCGAAGTTTCATCCTGCATATGAATAGCAACAGAACTCATCATTGATATTTAATAAATCTATGAGATAGACTGATGCAAATAGTGCGGGGTGTAAGTGGAAGAATAGGGTTGTGCATAGAGAACAGTTGACAACAATGCAAATGATTACAAAAGAAGCCAATGGAAATCAACAGTTTATATACTGGATGAGACAGACTGAAAAGTGAAAAATTAGTGTATGATGATTGTAAGCAAACGCAGTGTTTCTGAACTTTTGGTAAGCATTAGACAAAGCCAACAGTAATTAAACAGATAATAATGAAATCATGTATGTGGATTAAGAAAATATACCAGATTCATTAAAAGGTCACCACCCAGCTGGCCCATGGCCTCGTGCTTGTAGAGGTTTTCGAAAGATGGTGCCGGCACCATCGTCCTCACAGCAGCCTCATTAGCCTCATTTTGCATCCACTTGAGTAAAGGCGCAGCAGTTTCAGCCTGCATAAGAATGGGAACAGATCTCAGCAGTGATATTGAATGACTCGAGACAGATCGATGCATATAGTGCTGGATGTAAGTGGAAGGGTATGGCCGTGTATGGACAACAGTTCACAACAATGCAAGGGTGTGTTCGGTTCTGAAACAGCGTGGAATGGAATGGAATGGTTCCATTTCAGAGGAATGGAATGGTTACATTTTTGTTCGGTTGGGAAAAATGGAGAGCAGAAGAGATCGAGGTTAAACTAACCATTTGTCTCAAAATTGTAATTAACAATTGCAAATGACATTTTAATCTCAAAGTCGTAATTAATAGCGCCTAATGGTGCTCTTTTAATCTAAAAATCGTAATTAACATCATTTTTTGTTGGGTTAGGGGAACTGGAGTAGATGAACATTACTGTATGATGATTGTAAGCAAACGAATTTGGTGTTTCTAAACTTTTGGCTTCGAGATCTTATGGGTTTCAACTCTAGCCTACCCCAACTTGTTTGGGACTGAAAGGCTTAGTTGTTGTTGTTGTTGTTGTAAACTTTTGGCAAGCATAGAAAATACCGACAATAAAAAGAGAAAAATCAAGGGATGTTTTGTGGATTAAGAATATATCCCATATTCATTAAAAGATAACCACCCACTGCGCGTGGCCTTGTGCTTGTAGAGGCATTTAGAAGATGGGGGCGGCATCAACATACTGGCAGCCTGATCAGCCGCAGTTTGGATCTTCCTTTTGAGTAAAGGCCCTAAAGTTTCAGTCTGCATATGAATAGCAAAACAAAAGGCAGACCTCAGCAGTGATATTGAATTACTGTATGAGATAGACTGATGCATATAGTGGATGCTCTTAGCCTTTTGCAGCGTGAACACTAGCTATGGACAGACAAAAAAACTAGTTAACTCAGCTTTGTCTAGATATGAATGTACTACCACCATCCAAAAGCTTAAGCCTTATTTATTTTTGAGAAATCAAAACAAGCAAAGTTTGACCAAAATTTTAGAACATTCTATCAACAAATATAATACTGTGTAGATACCGTAGGAAAATATATTTTATTATCTATTTAATGATATTAATTTTGTATTTTGCATGTTACTGATTTTTGGTAAAAGCTTAGTCAAACATGGTATAGTTTGACTTTCTAAAAATAATATAAGCCCAAAGCTTTGGGATGGAGGCGATAGTATCTAGAGCTAAAACACATCTAGATACATCCGTATCTACGTATAGTTGAGTCAATTAATTTGGGATCTGAGGGAGTATCGATTCAGACTACATCATGGTAAGTTGGTTAAAAAATTACCCCCGGGCGGTCCTCGCCCAGCTCGGCAGTGGCATTTCGCTTCTTGTCTTGCAGATCGGGCCATGCTCCTGCAGCAGGTGGGGCGCTATTCTCGTTCCCCATAGCCTCAAAGACGGAACCTGGAGGTACCAACCTGATACAGAGAATATAGAGCATGGTGTCACAGAGGCTTTACGCACAAACGGTGAAGACATGTGCTACTTTATGCATATTCAAGAACAGGAACAGATTGAGGATGCAGAGAGACACTTAAAAGGTAAAGAGTGGATAAGCAAACGGAGTACCAGCTTCGCGGGGCTGGGGACGCAGCTCAGGCTCAGCCAACTGCCCACATGCGTGGTGGCCTTACGCTCCATTGCTCCCACCGCCGAGGTCTTACCTTTCCTGTACAAGCTGACAAAAGATACAGTGAGGATCAGCAGAAACTACGAAGGTTGCAAATGTCGACAAATAAAGGAAGAACACCCCAATCCAAGCAAAGGTAGCCCCCGCCCCCACCCCCATCAATCACTCCCAGCTCGAGGGTGACCAGAAAGACACCCCTTCGCCCAGAATAGCAAAGAGATGCGCAAGATATCGAGGAGAGGAAAAAAGAACCGATCTCGAGAAAGGAAAGAACATTACTAGTCCTACCTAATCCGCTTGGTCTAGATGCAGCTTGCCCCTCCAAGCTGGATGCCTGGACGGTGGAGGCGAAAGGAGGGGATCGAGCTAGCGGCTTGCATCCGTCGGCAATCGGCACTCGATCGGGAGAGAAGGGGTGCTACATAAAGGCGAGGGGTAACATATTTTATTACACAGTGAACTTACTGATGTGACTAGTCATTACATGTCTCACTGAAACTAGGGCCCATAGTGTGGCACCCCAAATTCACTTGAAGCTGCCCGGCGGGACGCATTGGCGCGTCAAGAAACCCCCGAATTGTAGCGGGGAAATGAAACATTTCACAAAAATTCGAAATTCAAGCACACCGCCACGCGCCAAGCACGCGGCTGTTCCTTCCTCTTCCTCGGTTCCTCCTCCCCTATCCGAAAAACCCCAAATCCCAAGCTCAAACCAAAAAAAAAAAATCCCCTGGCCGCCATGCATGTCCTCGTTAACCCGCTGGAGATCGTTCCCGGACGATGCGGACCCCCCGCCCTGAGATCCAGAATTCCGTCCACCTCGAGGCACTGCGTGCTGTCTCGCAGCAGCGGCTTGAGGGCGCTGAAGAGGAAGTTCCGCCGGAAAGTGCTCATGGCAACCATGCAAGCTCATCGGCGTGCTGTATCCCGAGAGGAACTGGTCAAAGCTTTGCTATTCGCCACACAAAAAAAATTGCGGGCCAAGATCTGGTCAAAGCTTCGACGATGGCTTGCCGCGAGAGGCTTGGAGTCCAGAGTCAATAAACTAGCTGCTCGAGGACTGGGCGGTTTACACGGATTCATATTAACTGACTCAAGTTTGTTAGTCTAGTTAACAAATGCATCTAGATACATCCATATCTAGACAGAATTGAGTCAATTAATATGAATCAGAGGGGAGTACCTGAAAGTGTTTCATGCTACCAACTAATGCGCTGGCAGGAATCGCTGTAGAAGTAATTGTGCTACTACTCATACGATGAACTGATTGTGTGGGTGTCGAATTTTGCAATGCGATCATCCACTGAATGCTTAATCTAGCGCCAAAGGCGTACAAATCATAACATACTACAGCACCAGAACATAAGAGTACGAATCATAAAGTAGCTCAACATTTTGCATCAGGGCTGGGTGGTCCTGAGACTACCGGGACGCCCCTGATGATCTCCGGGTGTGCATCCTCTTCAACGCAAAGCTGTGTACTCGGTCCACGGCCTCCTTCTGTAGGCTGGATAATCTCAGGTGCAGGACCTTCGTCTATGAGAGGCTCGTCATCAGTACCATCCACAGGTGCATCAGGGCTGGGTGGTCTTGAGACTACCCGGACGCCCCTGATGATCTCCGGGCGTGCATCCACTTCAACGCAAAGCTGTGTACTCGGTCCACGGCCTCCTTCTGTAGGCTGGATAATCTCAGGTGCAGGACCTTCGTCTATGAAAGGCTCGTCATCAGTACCATCCACAGGTGCATCAAACTGAGATTCATCTTCAAATCTCCCATCAAACTGAGAGACCTCTTCAACTCTATGCTTCTGCAATTAGTACATCAACCGATTAGACAAACATCTAAGGGATGCAACCTGAACAAATGCCGTTTTACATATTTACCTTCTCATCTGGCACAACACATGTCCCAGAGCTGAAACCCGTTTCCTGAAGCAAGCGCTTTTTCTCTCCTTCCCGTCCATCCATCTGCAACAAGTTAAATTTGAGTACAGAACCTTGCACAGCAATGCAAACTATTGATTGAAACAGCGGCAGCATCAATATAAATAATTAACTACATATGCCAGCACACATACAGTGTGAGCAAGATCTGCTTCTCCTGCTAAATTAAGGATCATTATATGGTTCACCATGCTAAACCCGCCTAACATATGTGCGGTCCATCCCAAAAATGTGTAAATGATCTGCCACTACAGGGTGAGGCCTCTTCTCACCATTCATACATGTGCAGCGCGGGCAATACACGTCCAGGTTGTGACCTTCATGAGCTCTAATAAACCCCATAAAGGGTTGAACACCATTTATATATGAAGGGGAACATAAGTGTCCATGCAGTATCCAAGTTCTGTCCATCTGTTTAATTATGAGATACAGTGGTTGGTGATTAATTTAAGGCGAAGTAGGAAATGTATATCCATCGAGTACAAAACTATACTACATGATTATGCATTTCAGCAATCATGCCGAGTACAAAACAAAAAATGCCCATCGACATTTTAGCAAACAGATTGTGTACAAAACTCTGCCATGGCATTTCAGCAAATTAACGGATCGAGTGCAGAACTGACTCTATATGCCCACACAAATGAACAAATTGATCGATGACAAATCGAGCGGAAAACTATAAAGTGCCAATTAGTTCGAGCATACTGACGAATTTTTTTTAGCAGCATCAAGAAAATATAAATCGTTAGGACGTCTTGCCCGATACATGATTGAGCTAGAGATAGCAGCCCTACCGTGGATCAACTTGACCGCCGGTGCGTCTCGAGAAGAACGATGGGGAGGGGAAGCTTCTTCTTCGCACGGACGGGACGGGGAGGGGAAGCTCTTCGCACGGACGGGGATAAGTTGTGTAGGGGTGGGTGGGGGGTCATGCGGCCGGGCCGCCGGGGTGATAATTAAGGTCGGTAGGTGGCGTTTAATGGAGTTGCGTGTGTAATTTGCCGTGCACAAGGTTGAGGAATAGGCGGTTCCCTTTGCCGCGCGCACAATTCAAACTATCCCGCCCATGTAGTTTAAATTCGCCATATTTTCGTTAAATCGACATAAAGTCATGTGAGTGGGGGAAAATTAGCAAAGTTGCTTGAAAATAGTAAAACTCTGGAATTATCCTTTAAATATTGTAACACCCCAAATTTCAATAAAAAGAAAGTTAGAAAATTTCAGAAAGCAAAATTTCAAACCAACAAAAACTTTTCCTTTTGCATATAGTACCATGCATAGGACTTGTGCATTTGAGTGATATGCCATGATGATTGTTATTACTTGTATTTGCTATGCTCTAAAACCCTAGAGTGATCATATGAAGATCACCAATCAAATAAATCAAAGAGGAAGAAATTCCAGAAAATAGAAAACCCTAAAAACCCTCACATATGCCCTATGGCATTTTTATAAATTTTGACCCTAGACCTATTTGGTCTTCACCATTAGTTGAGTAATGTTATTAAACACTTACTACAACTTTTGGAATCAAAGATTCACAATTCAAATGGATTTCAAACACAAATCCCACTCACATATGATAATGGTCAATTTTGACAATTCTAGTCTGATCACCACTTTGAGCCCTTGCCATTCAAATTTCCCAAACCAACTCTTGCTAACTCTTTGCACCATTTCAAAGTCAACATCAAGGTGAACAAATTTGGTGAAGAGCACCATGCCAAATTCATCTTGGATCATGAGCAAGGCTCATCCAAACTTCCAACTTTCTCACATATGCAACATTCTACACTTAGCCATTTTGGCCAACTTTTGAATTCTAATTTTTCCACCACCACCTCTACTCATCTCTGGTCAAATACAACTTATCTAAACCCACACATTTCAAATAGATGCACCATTTGAATTAATTCAAATTTAGACATTTTTCACAATTTCCAAATATGTAACTATTTGACACTATTTGAAATAGTGATCTACCTCAATCCCTACTGCCCTCTCTCACTCTAACCTGTCCCCTGGTTCCCTCTCTCACTACAAGCCATGGCATAGCCATGCCGGCCACATGCCACATGTCGAGCCACCCCTCTCCTCTCTCTTCTCCAGCCACGGCCACCATGTCCCAGAGCTCCACCTTGCTTCCCTAGCACCGCCTAGCATCGCCATTGTCGAGGAGGACGGCGACCGTCGCCGGAATCCGCGCGCCCAGATCCTCCCAGGATGCCGTTGGCGTCGCACGTGCGCACGCCGCGGGCATCACTGGACATGCGCCGCCTGGCCACCTCGAGCATCCCCTGGCCCCTCCCTCGACAGGTTGAGCACCGCCGTGACACCTCAGCCGCGCCAGACACGCTCGGAACCCAGACCCGTGACCGCCGGCGCCGGAGACGACGACATGTTCCCGTGAACGCCGCGGCAGTCGTGGAAGCAATGCGACCAAACCAGCCGCCGCCCGACCAAGCTGTCGCCGCCAAACGACTCGCCAGGAACCGCAGAACAGCGCCACGCCCTCGCCTAGCTCGCTAGCTCGCCGGAGACGCCGCGCCCATGTCGACCTTGCTTCGGACCCGCAGCACCCTTGCTCGCCTATAAAAGGAGACCTCTCCTCGTCGATCTGAGCACACCATCACCTTCCCCTCTTCTCACTCGACCGCCAGAACCACTCCACCGTCGACATTAGCCACAGACGCCGCCCAATTTCTACCTCACTGCCGCACGCCGCCGCGGAAGCTCGCCGACGATTGGAGCCACCTCAGGCGACGCCACTTGTACCTGGAGCTTCGCCGTCGTCCACATCTACACCAAGCATACTGCCATACCTTGCTGGAGCCGCCGTAAGCCCTCCGACCCCCTACTGCCGCCGCTGCACCGTCGGGTTCTCGTCGGAGACGACGATGAACCACGGCCCTCCAATCCCCTTCTAATCCAACGCCTCCCATTGATCGGTACCGCTTCGGCGTTTATTAGCCGCTGACATGCGGGACCCCCTGGTCAGGCAGCCCACGCGGGCACAGACGCGTGGTGGGCTGGCCTTGGGCCGTTTTTGAATCTTTCGGCCCACCTAGCTTTCCCGCCGGCCCTTTTATTTCAAACTCGATTTAATTAATACAAATGATTTTGAATACTGCTGCCACTTTGAAATTCAATAGATTTAAATTGGCTAAACCAAATTTGATGAACTTTATATGGTTGGAAAGCTAGAGAAATTATCTAGCCAATGCCACTGGCCTCATGGACAGATTCTTGGTAGAATAAATGTGATAAAAATAACAAGACAGGGACTTTTCCCTATTCAAATAATTCTTAAAAATCAACCAAAATAGATATTAAGTTAATTCCAACTCTAATAGCTCACATTTGACTTACACTAATTGTTTATGCAATAAAATGGTGTGGTCACTTTGTATGATCATGCCATAGTTTAATGAATGGATATTATGGCTAGTTTAACTAGTTGATATTGTCCAAAACTATTAAAGTAAATTATGTGGAGTCTTACACTTCATTTAAACTTGTCTCACATGAATTCATGGGATGTTTGGACCCCTGGTCCTAAACTCTCTTATATGAATTACTTGAGATTTAAATCAAATGTAGTGTTATTTAAATAGTATGAGGTGATCCACCTCATTTAAATCATTTTCCCAAATGATGATGATGAACATTTGACTTAGGTCAATATGAGTTCATCTATGATTGTTTGAGAAATTAAATCTTAAGAAGATTTCAATGAGAGGAAATTATTTCTCAAGAACCCTATGGAAACTATCATTTACATATTAAATACAAAGAAGTGAATTCTGTTTAAACCCCACAACCCATGCACTCTAGTTAATTTATTTGTGTGCATAGAGTAGTTTGTGTGTTCTATGTGATGTATGGAATAGCCATTGAATTAGTGAGTAATTATACTCGTATTCAAATTTAGACGGTAGCACCGGAGAGTACGCCGAAGAAGAAGGTTGCTACCAAGAGGAGGAGGAGGAACAGTTTGAGAACTACCAAGGCAAGCTATTACCAATGCAAGCTATTATTCTTGCAAAGTGCAAAGCCCCTTGGGGCAAGGCACCATGTTTCTTATCTTTTCTTATATGAACCCATCCCAAGTTTTACCTTACAAGTTTTTACTTGTTTTCTAAATGAGTTACTTTTATAGTTAACTTTGGTCAAAATACAAGTTGGATACTAGAGTAGTGAGTTAGTCTTCTCCAAGCAAAGCAAGATAGCACCCCTCATGAATTAGAGCTAGTGCTAATGAATTAAAACTTGACTACTCTAGATGGGAACAATGTGATTTTGAAATGGATTTGAAACCTTGGAATGAATATGCATTCCATTGAATGATTTTGAAGGTGAATGTGAACAAGAGAAGATGGTGATTTTTGATAAACAATGATGTTGGTTTGAATGCGATACCTTTCCAATTATTGAGTACCCCCACAATACCTGATTATGGGTAGGGCTTAACTGGAAGTTTATGCGTCTTAGTATGGGTTCCCTCTAAACAAGCGTCATCGGGGTTATGCCGAAAGCTGCCTCTACCACAAAAGAAATGATATGATATGATGCGAAATGAGGTGAATGTCCGGCCCAAGCCCTGTGCAGTTCCCAGGTTGACAGTTGGTCTTCACTGGGAGGCCAAGCTCATGGGGAGAGGTGCTCATACTAGGATTCGTAAGTGAAAGGTTATGGTTGATGATCCGCGTACTGTGTTACGATGATTCGGGGAAATCCCGACGGATGAAATCAAATGTTGTGGCACAAGTGTGCAACCTCTGCAGAGTGTAAACCTATTCGAATAGCCGCATCCACGGTTACGGACGGTTGGAAAGGCCATACAGTTTCCGATGTCATATCTTTGAAAATAATGTTGAAAGATGATGGTGAAATGACTTGTGGTGAATTGAATTGAAATCACCACTTGAATGGTGGGAATGACACTAATGTTCCCACTTGAGTTAGTTAGCACTTGAATAAGCTTTTCTCAACATTTTGTGAACTAAAACTAGCTTTATGCAAATAAACTAGAGCTTAGCAAACCATACTAGAATGTCTAGCACTTATATTAGTATTAGTTTGCGAGTACTCAACGTACTCACGGCTTTGTCCCTGGCTATTCAAATGGCCAGAGTATGAAGATGAACAAGGAGACGACCAGCAGGACGCCTACGACAACTAAGCGCCTTCCGACGTCAAGCGTTGGCCTGTGGACTAGAGAGTCCTTGTATCTTACGCTTCCGCTATGTTGAACTATGAACTTGTGTTTGTTCGTTGATCAATAGATCAACTATTCGTGTAATATGGATCATGTGATTCCAATTTGTAAGACTTATGGTTTGTAATGAATGATGACTGTGATACTTAACTATTATGCCTCGCAACAACAATATTCCTGGGATTGCGATGTATGACATAATAGGCATTCGGACTTAAAAATCCGGGTGTTGACAAGTTGGTATCAGAGCCATTGTTTGACCTTAGAAGACCTTAGTTAGAATGGGCGTTCTGAAAACCTTAGCTTTGAGATCAAATGAAAGAAACTATTTGTGAAAATTTACTACACTCTTGTCTTTGAGACTTTGCCAAAATTTGATGAATCATGTCTATCTTATTTGAATCAACTTAAAACTTTGCCACACTTTGCACTCTCTAACTTACTCATCCAATTCTCTTTCAGATGGCGCTGAATGAACCCATCAACACCAAGTTTTACCAGCTTGGGAACGGAGGAAGCTTGATCTTCGAGCACGACCTCAACGCCCTCTCTGACTTCCTTGGGCGCCCACACCCCGAGTTTCACGGGGTTCAGCTGGACGACACGCCTGGAGGAGAGTTGCAGTGGGTGATCACTGCCGACTTGAGGGGCAAGATGGAGCCTCCCACTTCGGAGAGGATTCTCTTCTCCTTCCGCGAGAGCAACTGGCTCGACGGACTCGCACGTGGTCTTCAGGAGGCACTTGCGCGCCTCTGTGGACAGAACGTGGTGAGCATCCTCGCCTCTCGCTACGCCCACCTTGTGAGGCGTGATGCCGCGGGAGTGCCCATGGAGCTGCAGCCGCACCCGGAGTTGAGGCACCATGCTGAGCACCTGGACTTCATGCTCTACCAGACTCAGAGGGACCTCGACGCCACTCGCGCTTACGCGAACCAGACCCATGCTCACATCACCGAGCAAGGTGAGGCGATCAAGCTACTCAACAACGATCGCAAGAGCCTTCGCCAGCAGCGTGCCAAGAAGGACGCTACGATTCGTCGCCTTCGCGCCCGGATCGCGTCACTTGAGGCCACTGTCAAGGCCCAGGAGGATCAGATTCGTCAGCTGGAGGATGACGATGGAGGCATCGACATTCAGGGAGGAGACGCCTTCCTGAGCGACGACAATGACTTTGAGGATGACGAGAACACCGAGGAGGAGGACTACGAGTTCCTGGAGGCAGGACCCGACGACTACGTCCCGATCGATGTCGATGATGAGGAGTAGTTGCACTAGTTCACTTATAGTAGGTGTGAGTTGTATCCCGTCCTTTGTATCGTAGCATGAGAATGGTTCTTAAAACCATTGGAGTATGTGTGTAGTTTGTACTATGTGTTGCATGAATGAATGAATGTTATGTTTGTCATGAAAAGATTACAAGTTTTCAAATGTTTTTCAAACTTAACCAAAATGAACCATAGAATTTCCCTCTTATCTCATAATCTCCTACATCTTCAGATGGCCCCTCCGAATCGCACCAACGACGCGATGCTACAACTGCTGCAAACCATGCTTGCAGACCGGGAAACCGAAAGAGCCGAACGCCAAGCCAACCTCATCGCCTTGCAGAACATCGCCAACCAAGGCCATGGAAATCATGACCACCCCGGATCCAAACTCAAGAACTTCCAAAACACCAACCCTCCGGTGTTTAGCAAGACCGAGGAGCCCCTCGACGCCGACGATTGGCTCCAGACTATGGAGAACAATCTTGAGGTAGCCGGAGTAGAAGCCAACGAGAAAGTTCTGTTCGCCACTCACTATCTCGCTGGACCAGCCCGCGCTTGGTGGACAAGCACCCGTGCCATGAACGGAGGTCAATTCATGACTTGGGAGGATTTCAAGCTGAAGTTCAGCAAGTACCATGTACCCCCGGGTCTTATCAAGAAGATGAGGGATGAATTCCGTGAGCTGAAACAAGGTCGCATGACGGTGGTTGAATACCGCGACAAGTTTCTCACCTTGTCAAGGTATGCCCCTGATGAGACCGACACCGTTGAAAAGAGGAAGGAGAGATTCCTGAACGGACTGCATGATGAGATGCAGACTGTCCTCGTCAACATCCCCTTCGCCGACCTCGAAGCCCTTGTTGACTCCGCCATCCAGATGGAGGGCAAGTTGAACCAAGCCAATGAGAACCGCAAGCGCCGCATGGCGAATCAGAGTGGATCAAGCCACCCCCAGAAGTTTCGCCCTAGCTCAAGCGGAGGTTTCACTCCGAGAAACAACAAACCCCAGCTGCAGAACTCTCGCCCCGGTTATCAGAACCGGAGTGGAGGAAACTCCAAGCCAGGAGGCTACAACAACAACTACAACAACAACAACTACTACAACCGCGCTCCACCCCGAGCCCCTAACAACAACAACACCAACACCAACACCGCTCCCAGAACCGGAAGCAATGCCGTTCCCGTTGCGAACAAGCAGGACAAGACCACTATCACTTGTTATGAGTGTGGTGTAGTGGGGCACTACTCCAACGAGTGTCCCAAGCGTCTTGCCAAGCTCACCGGCAACACCGCTGCACCTGCTCAGCAACAACGCCGTGTCTCCACCGGCAAGAAGTTCGCCCCCAACAACCCCAACAATCGCAACGGCCGCCTCTACCACATGAACGCCGAAGAAGCCCAGGAAGCACCAGATGTGGTACTGGGTATGTTTTCTGTCAACCACATCCCTGCCAGAGTGTTGTTTGATTCCGGAGCATCTCATTCTTTTGTCACCGAAGACTTTGCATCAACAAGTAAAATTCAACCTCTCAGTTTGAAACATGTTATGATAGTCTAAATCCCCGGATCAACCACCAAAGCCAGAAAATTTTGCAAAAATGTGCCAATCAAAATCCATGATGTAGATTTCTTTGCAAATCTAATCATACTTGGAACCAAAGGTTTGGAAGTTGTCCTAGGAATGGACTGGATGTCCAAGCACAATGGATTGATAGACTGCGCCAAGAAAGCCATAACCATGACTAGCAGCACCGGTATCGTAGTTGAGCACGTCTCTGAAAAACTACCCAGAAAATTTACCTGCAACCAAAGTGTATCCAAGCCAACTCTGGATCAAATCAGGGTCGTTTGTCGCTATCCTGATGTGTTTCCGGATGATCTACCTGGTATGCCCCTGGATCGGGATATCGAGTTTATCATCGAGTTAATCCCCGGAACGGGACCCATAGCCCAGAGAGCCTACAGCATGAACGCAGCCGAGCTTGTGGAGCTGAAGAAGCAAATAGATGACATGTTAGCCAAAGGTTTGATTAGACCAAGTGCATCCCCCTGGAGATCCCCCGTCTTGTTTGTCGACAAGAAGGATGGTGCAAATCGTTTATGCACGGACTATCGTAAGCTTAACGATGTCACCATCAAAAACAAATACCCCTTACCCAAGATCGAAGACTTGTTTGACCAACTCACCGGATCCCGAGTTTTCTCCAAGATAGATCTTAGAACTGGATACCACCAACTGAAGATCCGAGCCACCGACATTCCAAAAACTGCCTTTACCACCAGATATGGGTTGTATGAGTACAACGTCATGTCATTTGGACTGACCAATGCCCCCGCTTATTTCATGAATCTCATGAATAAGATCTTCATGAACTTTTTGGACAAGTTTGTCGTTGTATTCATCGACGACATCCTCGTCTACTCCAAGTCCGAAGAGGAACATGAACAGCATTTGGAGATTGTCCTAGAAACCCTTAGACAGCACAAGTTATATGCCAAGTTTAGCAAGTGTGAGTTTTGGCTGGAAGAAGTTGGATTCCTGGGACACATCTTGTCTGCAGGAGGAATTGTCGTAGATCCCGCCAAAATCAAAACTGTTATGGAATGGCAAGCCCCAACCACACAAACCGAGGTCCGCGCTTTTCTTGGATTAGCCGGATACTACCGCAGATTTGTAGAAGGTTTTTCGAGCATCGCTCGACCAATGACCCAACTGCTGAAAAAGGACAGAAAGTTTGAGTGGACCGACAAATGCGAAGAGACCTTTCAACAGCTCAAGAGTAGGTTGACAACAGCCCCAATCCTGATCATGCTAGATATCGCAAAGCCCTTTGACGTATATTGCGACGCCTCCAAGACTGGACTTGGATGCGTGCTTATGCAAGAAGGCAAGGTTGTATCCTACCTTTCAAGACAACTCAAGCAACATGAACAGAACTACCCAACCCACGACCTCGAGCTTGCAGCCGTGGTCTTAGCCCTGAAAGTTTGGCGTCATTACCTCATGGGTAATCGTTGCGAGATCTACTCAGACCACAAAAGCCTCAAATACATATTCACCTAGAAAGAGTTGAACATGAGACAACGCCGATGGATCGAATTGATCAAGGATTACGACATGGAGATTCACTACCACCCCGGCAAGGCCAATGTGGTAGCGGATGCTTTGAGTCGACTGCCGTGTCAGTTGAACTCCATGCTCGCAACTGAACAGCCCAGCTTGCATCAAGAGTTTGAACAGTTCAGACTTGAACTTGTTAGTGAAGGATTCCTAGCCAGCATAGAACTGCAACCCACCTTGGTTGGTCAGATCAAGGAAGCCCTGAAAGACAACGCTAGCATTGACGGAATCAAGAAACAGATAGCCGCAGGAAAAGCCCCCGGATTCACCGTAGACGAAGCCGGAGTTCTTTGGTACAAAGAACGTCTCTGCGTACCATCGGACTCTGACTTGAAACAAGTCATCCTGCAAGAAGCCCATGACACCCTTTATTCAATCCACCCCGGAGGTACCAAGATGTACCAGGACCTGAAAGAACAATTTTGGTGGCACGGGATGAAGAGAGAGATCGGTAGCTATATCGCTAAGTGTGACATCTGTCAGAGAGTCAAGGCAGAACATCAACGACCCACCGGACTGTTACAACCCCTCCAGATTCCGGAATGGAAATGGGACTCCGTAGGAATGGACTTTATCACCGGACTGCCCAAATCCAGCAAAGGCAATGATTCAATATGGGTAGTTGTCGATAGATTGACCAAAGTCGCCCATTTCATCGCCGTCAAAACCACCTATCAAGGCCCAAAGTTAGCTGAACTTTACATCTCCAGAATAGTCGCTCTGCACGGAACCCCCAAATCGATAGTGTCAGATAGAGGTTCACAGTTCACCTCAAGGTTCTGGCAGAAAGTGCATGAAGGACTAGGCACTCGCCTAAATTTCAGCACTGCCTATCACCCTCAGACCGACGGACAGATTGAGAGAGTAAACCAGATACTGGAAGACATTCTTAGAGAATGCGTACTGGAATACGGATCCAAGTGGGAAGACTGCCTACCTTACGCAGAATTCTCTTACAACAATAGTTACCAAGCTAGCCTACAGATGGCCCCCTTTGAAGCCTTGTACGGAAGGAAGTGCCGTACCCCCCTGAACTGGTCAGAAGTCGGAGAGAGCCAAGTTTTCGGCCCTGATGTTCTTCGTGAGGCCGAAGAGAAAGTTCACAAGATCCGAGAGTACCTCAAAACGGCGCAATCCAGACAGAAGAGCTACGCCGACAAGAGACGTCGGGAGATGACCTTTGAGATCGGAGACTTCGTCTATCTCAAAGTATCCCCCTTGAAAGGAATGCAAAGGTTCCAACTGAAAGGAAAACTTGCACCCCGCTATGTCGGACCTTTCAAAGTCCTCAGCCGCCGAGGTGAAGTATCTTATCAACTGGAGTTGCCTGAAGAAATGTCGGCGGTGCACGACGTGTTTCACATCTCACTTCTCCGGAAATGCCTTGAAGTCCCGGAGAAGACCGAAGTGTTCAAGAACATCGATCACCGATCGGTGGATATCAACAAGGATCTGACTTACCGCGAAGTGCCGATTCGCATCCTGGAAGAAGCTTACCGAACCACCCGCACTCGAAGCATCAAGTTTTTGAAAATCCAATGGAGCAATCATACCGAGGATGAAGCCACGTGGGAACGCGAAGACTTCATGAAGAAGGAGTACCCAGATCTCTTTAGTACCTAACTTTCTTTTCGATCTCGGGACGAGATCTTTTGTAAGGGGGAAGGGTTTGTAACACCCCAAATTTCAATAAAAAGAAAGTTAGAAAATTTCAGAAAGCAAAATTTCAAACCAACAAAAACTTTTCCTTTTGCATATAGTACCATGCATAGGACTTGTGCATTTGAGTGATATGCCATGATGATTGTTATTACTTGTATTTGCTATGCTCTAAAACCCTAGAGTGATCATATGAAGATCACCAATCAAATAAATCAAAGAGGAAGAAATTCCAGAAAATAGAAAACCCTAAAAACCCTCACATATGCCCTATGGCATTTTTATAAATTTTGACCCTAGACCTATTTGGTCTTCACCATTAGTTGAGTAATGTTATTAAACACTTACTACAACTTTTGGAATCAAAGATTCACAATTCAAATGGATTTCAAACACAAATCCCACTCACATATGATAATGGTCAATTTTGACAATTCTAGTCTGATCACCACTTTGAGCCCTTGCCATTCAAATTTCCCAAACCAACTCTTGCTAACTCTTTGCACCATTTCAAAGTCAACATCAAGGTGAACAAATTTGGTGAAGAGCACCATGCCAAATTCATCTTGGATCATGAGCAAGGCTCATCCAAACTTCCAACTTTCTCACATATGCAACATTCTACACTTAGCCATTTTGGCCAACTTTTGAATTCTAATTTTTCCACCACCACCTCTACTCATCTCTGGTCAAATACAACTTATCTAAACCCACACATTTCAAATAGATGCACCATTTGAATTAATTCAAATTTAGACATTTTTCACAATTTCCAAATATGTAACTATTTGACACTATTTGAAATAGTGATCTACCTCAATCCCTACTGCCCTCTCTCACTCTAACCTGTCCCCTGGTTCCCTCTCTCACTACAAGCCATGGCATAGCCATGCCGGCCACATGCCACATGTCGAGCCACCCCTCTCCTCTCTCTTCTCCAGCCACGGCCACCATGTCCCAGAGCTCCACCTTGCTTCCCTAGCACCGCCTAGCATCGCCATTGTCGAGGAGGACGGCGACCGTCGCCGGAATCTGCGCGCCCAGATCCTCCCAGGATGCCGTTGGCGTCGCACGTGCGCACGCCGCGGGCATCACTGGACACGCGCCGCCTGGCCACCTCGAGCATCCCCTGGCCCCTCCCTCGACAGGTTGAGCACCGCCGTGACACCTCAGCCGCGCCAGACACGCTCGGAACCCAGACCCGTGACCGCCGGCGCCGGAGACGACGACATGTTCCCGTGAACGCCGCGGCAGTCGTGGAAGCAATGCGACCAAACCAGCCGCCGCCCGACCAAGCTGTCGCCGCCAAACGACTCGCCAGGAACCGCAGAACAGCGCCACGCCCTCGCCTAGCTCGCTAGCTCGCCGGAGACGCCGCGCCCATGTCGACCTTGCTTCGGACCCGCAGCACCCTTGCTCGCCTATAAAAGGAGACCTCTCCTCGTCGATCTGAGCACACCATCACCTTCCCCTCTTCTCACTCGACCGCCAGAACCACTCCACCGTCGACATTAGCCACAGACGCCGCCCAATTTCTACCTCACTGCCGCACGCCGCCGCGGAAGCTCGCCGACGATTGGAGCCACCTCAGGCGACGCCACTTGTACCTGGAGCTTCGCCGTCGTCCACATCTACACCAAGCATACTGCCATACCTTGCTGGAGCCGCCGTAAGCCCTCCGACCCCCTACTGCCGCCGCTGCACCGTCGGGTTCTCGTCGGAGACGACGATGAACCACGGCCCTCCGATCCCCTTCTAATCCAACGCCTCCCATTGATCGGTACCGCTTCGGCGTTTATTAGCCGCTGACATGCGGGACCCCCTGGTCAGGCAGCCCACGCGGGCACAGACGCGTGGTGGGCTGGCCTTGGGCCGTTTTTGAATCTTTCGGCCCACCTAGCTTTCCCGCCGGCCCTTTTATTTCAAACTCGATTTAATTAATACAAATGATTTTGAATACTGCTGCCACTTTGAAATTCAATAGATTTAAATTGGCTAAACCAAATTTGATGAACTTTATATGGTTGGAAAGCTAGAGAAATTATCTAGCCAATGCCACTGGCCTCAGGGCCAGATTCTTGGTAGAATAAATGTGATAAAAATAACAAGATAGGGACTTTTCCCTATTCAAATAATTCTTAAAAATCAACCAAAATAGATATTAAGTTAATTCCAACTCTAATAGCTCACATTTGACTTACACTAATTGTTTATGCAATAAAATGGTGTGGTCACTTTGTATGATCATGCCATAGTTTAATGAATGGATATTATGGCTAGTTTAACTAGTTGATATTGTCCAAAACTATTAAAGTAAATTATGTGGAGTCTTACACTTCATTTAAACTTGTCTCACATGAATTCATGGGATGTTTGGACCCCTGGTCCTAAACTCTCTTATATGAATTACTTGAGATTTAAATCAAATGTAGTGTTATTTAAATAGTATGAGGTGATCCACCTCATTTAAATCATTTTCCCAAATGATGATGATGAACATTTGACTTAGGTCAATATGAGTTCATCTATGATTGTTTGAGAAATTAAATCTTAAGAAGATTTCAATGAGAGGAAATTATTTCTCAAGAACCCTATGGAAACTATCATTTACATATTAAATACAAAGAAGTGAATTCTATTTAAACCCCACAACCCATGCACTCTAGTTAATTTATTTGTGTGCATAGAGTAGTTTGTGTGTTCTATGTGATGTATGGAATAGCCATTGAATTAGTGAGTAATTATACTCGTATTCAAATTTAGACGGTAGCACCGGAGAGTACGCCGAAGAAGAAGGTTGCTACCAAGAGGAGGAGGAGGAACAGTTTGAGAACTACCAAGGCAAGCTATTACCAATGCAAGCTATTATTCTTGCAAAGTGCAAAGCCCCTTGGGGCAAGGCACCATGTTTCTTATCTTTTCTTATATGAACCCATCCCAAGTTTTACCTTACAAGTTTTTACTTGTTTTCTAAATGAGTTACTTTTATAGTTAACTTTGGTCAAAATACAAGTTGGATACTAGAGTAGTGAGTTAGTCTTCTCCAAGCAAAGCAAGATAGCACCCCTCATGAATTAGAGCTAGTGCTAATGAATTAAAACTTGACTACTCTAGATGGGAACAATGTGATTTTGAAATGGATTTGAAACCTTGGAATGAAGATGCATTCCATTGAATGATTTTGAAGGTGAATGTGAACAAGAGAAGATTGTGATTTTTGATAAACAATGATGTTGGTTTGAATGCGATACCTTTCCAATTATTGAGTACCCCCACAATACCTGATTATGGGTAGGGCTTAACTGGAAGTTTATGCGTCTTAGTATGGGTTCCCTCTAAACAAGCGTCATCGGGGTTATGCCAAAAGCCGCCTCTACCACAAAAGAAATGATATGATATGATGCGAAATGAGGTGAATGTCCGGCCCAAGCCCTGTGCAGTTCCCAGGTTGACAGTTGGTCTTCACTGGGAGGCCAAGCTCATGGGGAGAGGTGCTCATACTAGGATTCGTAAGTGAAAGGTTATGGTTGATGATCCGTGTACTGTGTTACGATGATTCGGGGAAATCCCGACGGATGAAATCAAATGTTGTGGCACAAGTGTGCAACCTCTGCAGAGTGTAAACCTATTCGAATAGCCGCGTCCACGGTTACGGACGGTTGGAAAGGCCATACAGTTTCCGATGTCATATCTTTGAAAATAATGTTGAAAGATGATGGTGAAATGACTTGTGGTGAATTGAATTGAAATCACCACTTGAATGGTGGGAATGACACTAATGTTCCCACTTGAGTTAGTTAGCACTTGAATAAGCTTTTCTCAACATTTTGTGAACTAAAACTAGCTTTATGCAAATAAACTAGAGCTTAGCAAACCATACTAGAATGTCTAGCACTAATATTAGTATTAGTTTGCGAGTACTCAACGTACTCACGGCTTTGTCCCTGGCTATTCAAATGGCCAGAGTATGAAGATGAACAAGGAGACGACCAGCAGGACGCCTACGACAACTAAGCGCCTTCCGACGTCAAGCGTTGGCCTGTGGACTAGAGAGTCCTTGTATCTTACGCTTCCGCTATGTTGAACTATGAAATTGTGTTTGTTCGTTGATCAGTAGATCAACTATTCGTGTAATATGGATCATGTGATTCCAATTTGTAAGACTTATGGTTTGTAATGAATGATGACTGTGATACTTAACTATTATGCCTCGCAACAACAATATTCCTAGGATTGCGATGTATGACATAATAGGCATTCGGACTTAAAAATCCGGGTGTTGACAAATATGCTCTACTTCGTGTGAAAATCGGGGTGTGGAAGCATGTTGAGCTGTTTTATTTGTACTTTCTTCATTAAAACTCCCATTTTATGCACTTTGGATGGAAAGAAATCATTTGTACATAAATTTTGACAATGCCATTTGCAAACACTAATTGTTTTACATGCCAAGATGCACCCATCCACCAAATATATATGGGGCAAAAGTTTATCACAATCTAGCAGATATGCATAATTAGTGAGGGACCCCTTTTGATTTTGTGCAATTTCCACTAATTAGGTAGAGAGAAGGGGTTAATTAATTAGGCCATGTTAGGGGTTATGTGTTTTAGATTAGGTTGTGTGGATTCAAATACAACTTCTTTATTTGTGTGCTATGATTAATCAAAACTAGATCGATCGACTGCGCACACATTATTAGAGGCGCATGCCTTTGCACACAAAGTGCATGTGTGTGTTGTTGGCCACCAATTAACGAGAGAGAGAGACAGAGAGAGAGAGAGAGGTAGAGAGAGAGCTACATACGAGAGAGCGATTGAAATCCCCAAATTAAACACATATATATGTATGGCACATTTAATTTAATTAGAGGACCGCGAGCTAAGGCACCCCTGGCCTGCTTGATGCACAATTAAGTGTCATTGGCCTATATATAGGGTTTAATTAGGGTTTAGGGTTTAGGGTTAGGAGGTTAGGGTTTAGGGTTTAATGTTTATGGTGTTTAGGGTTTAGGGATTAGGGATTAGGGTTTATTTAGGGTTTAAGGTTTAGGGATCATCGATCGAGTGCGCACACACACATTATTAGAGGCACACGCGCCTTTGCGCATAAAGTGCATGCGTATATGTTTGTGTTTTTTTGGCCACCAACGATATATAGATGATCGAGAGAGAGAGAGAGAGATTGAAATCCCCAAGAATATGTTCAAATATATATTAAAATATATGCACGAATGCATGCATGGTAGGCCATGCATGCACACTAATTATATATATATTATGAGGAAACTTAATCAAATGTGTTTTCATTCGAGAGAACTTGTCAAAATTCAAGTTAATTAATTTATCATCGATAATTATATAATTAATTAATGAATCTCAGGGAGATGTTATACAACATATGATCGATATAGGCCATGTATATATTAATTGGTGTTAATCTACCGTTTAATTTGCTAGCTAGCTGCTATATATAGAGCATGTTTTTATTAGATCGGGTTATAGCTAGCTAGTATAGTTTAGGGTTATGTGTTTTAATTAACTAGGGTTTGATTAGCTAGGGGTTAGTTATATATATATGGTTTAGGGTTAATGCATTGCACATTTAATTTAACTAGAGGACCGCGAGGCACCCCTGGCCTGCTTGATGCACAATTAAGTGTCGTTGGCCTATATATAGGGTTTAATTAGGGTTTAGGGTTAGCTAGCTAGGGTTTAGGGTTTAGTGTTTAGGGTGTTTAGCTAGGGTCTAGGGTACGTTTAGGGTTCAGTGTTTAGGGTCTAGGGTTTAGTGTTTAGGGTGTTTAGGGTCTAGGGTTTAGGGTCTAGTGTGTTTAGGGTGTTTAGGGTCTAGGGTTTAGGGTTTAATTAGTGTTTAGGGTGTTTAGGGTTTAGGGTTTAGTGTTTACGGTGTTTAGGGTCTAGGGTTTAGGGTTTAGTGTTTAGGGTGTTTAGGGTCTAGGGTTTAGTGTTTAGGGTGTTTAGGGTTTCGGGGAGTAGTTTTAGGGTTGTTTAAGGTTTAGGGATCATCGATCGAGTGCGCACACACATTATTAGAGGCACCCCGCGCCTTTGCGCATAAAGTGCATGCGTATATATGTGTGTTTTTTTTGCCACCAACAACGATATATAGATGATCGAGAGAGAGAGATTGAAATCCCCTAGAATATGTTCAAATATATATTAAAATATATGCACGAATGCATGGTAGGCCATGCATGCACACTAATTATATATATATATATTATGAGGCAACTTTTGATCAAATGTGTTTTCATACGAGAGAACTTGTCAAAATTCAAGTTAATTAATTTATCATCGATAATTATATATATAATTAATTAATGAATCACAGGGAGATCGATAATTAATTTAGGGTTTTAGGGTTGTTTAAGGTTTAGGGATCATCATCGATCGAGTGCGCACACACATTATTAGAGGCACCCGCGCCTTTACGCATAAAGTGCATGCGTATATATGTGTGTTTTTTGGGCCACCAACGTCTTATATAGATGATCGAGAGAGAGAGAGATTGAAATCCCCAAGAATATATATGTTCAAATATACATTAAAATATATGCACAAATTCATGGTAGGCCATGCATGCACACTAATTATATATATATTATGAGGCAACTTAATCAAATGTGTTTTCATTCGAGAGAACTTGTCAAAATTCAAGTTAACTAATTTATCACGATAATTATATAATTAATTAATAAATATGAGGGATATATGTTATACAACATGATCGATATAGGCCATGTGTATTTTAATTGGTGTTAATCTACGGTTTGCTAGCTAGCTGCTATATATAGAGCATGTTTTTATTAGATCGGGTTATAGCTAGCTAGTATAGTTTAGGGTTATGTGTTTTAATTAAGTAGGGTTGATTAGCTAGCTAGGGTTAGTTACATATATATGGTTTAGGATTAATGCATGTCACATTTAATTTAATTAGAGGACCGCGAGGCACCCCTGGCCTGCTCGATGCACAATTAAGTGTCGTTGGCCTATTTATAGGGTTTAATTAGGGTTTAGGGTTAGCTAGGGTTTAGGGTTAGGGTTAGGGTTAGGGTTTAGGGTCTAGGGTTTAGGGTTTAGTGTTTAGGGTGTTTAGGGTTTAGGGATTAGGGATTAGGGATTTAAGGTTTTAGGGGTTGTTTAAGGTTTAGGGATCATCGATCGAGTGCGCACACACATTATTAGAGGCACCCGCCTTAATTTACGCATAAAGTGCATGCGTATATATGTGTGTTTTTTGGGCCACCAACGATATATAGATGATCGAGAGAGAGAGATCGAGATTGAAATCCCCAAGAATATATATGTTCAAATATACATTAAAATATATGCACGAATGCATTGTAGGCCATGCATGCACACTAATTATATATATATTATGAGGCAACTTAATCAAATGTGTTTTCATTCGAGAGAACTTGTCAAAATTCAAGTTAATTAATTTATCACGATAATTATATAATTAATTAATGAATCTCAGGGATATGTTATACAACATGATCGATATAGGCCATGTATATTTTAATTGGTGTTAATCTACGGTTTGCTAGCTAGCTGCTATATATAGAGCATGTTTTTATTAGATCGGGTTATATCTAGTATAGTTTAGGGTTATGTGTTTTAATTAAGTAGGGTTGATTAGCTAGGGTTAGTTACATATATATGGTTTAGGGTTAATGCATGGCGCATTTAATTTAATTAGAGGACCGCGAGGCACCCCTGGGCTGCTCGATGCACAATTAAGTGTCGTTGGCCTATACATAGGGTTTAATTAGGGTTTAGGGTTAGCTAGGGTTTAGGGTTAGGGTTAGGGTTAGGGTTAGGGTTAGGGTTTAGGGTTTAGGGTTTAGTGTTTAGGGTGTTTTGGGTTTAGGGATTAGGGATTTAGGGTTTTAGGGTTGTTTAAGGTTTATTAGGGATCATCGATCGAGTGCGCACACACATTATTAGAGGCACCCGCGCCTTTACGCATAAAGTGCATGCGTATATATGTGTGTTTTTTGGGCCACCAACGATATATAGATGATCGAGAGAGAGATTGAAATCCCCAAGAATATGTTCAAATATACATTAAAATATATGCACGAATGCATTGTAGGCCATGCATGCACACTAATTATATATATATTATGAGGCAACTTAATCAAATGTGTTTTCATTCGAGAGAACTTGTCAAAATTCAAGTTAATTAATTTATCACGATAATTATATAATTAATTAATGAATCTCAGGGATATGTTATACAACATGATCGATATAGGCCATGTATATTTTAATTGGTGTTAATCTACGGTTTGCTAGCTAGCTGCTATATATAGAGCATGTTTTTATTAGATCGGGTTATAGCTAGCTAGTATAGTTTAGGGTTATGTGTTTTAATTAAGTAGGATTGATTAGCTAGGGTTAGTTACATATATATGGTTTAGGGTTAATGCATGGCACATTTAATTTAATTAGAGGACCGCGAGGCACACCTGGCCTGCTCGATGCACAATTAAGTGTCGTTGGCCTATACATAGGGTTTAATTAGGGTTTAGGGTTAGCTAGGGTTTAGGGTTAGGGTTAGGGTTAGGGTTAGGGTTAGGGTTTAGGGTCGAGGGTTTAGGGTTTAGTGTTTAGGGTGTTTAGGTTTAGGTATTAGGGATTAGGGATTAGAGATTTAAGGTTTTAGGGTTGTTTAAGGTTTAGGGATCATCGATCGAGTGCGCACACACATTATTAGAGGCACCCGCGCCTTTACGCATAAATTGCATGCATATATATTTGTGTTTTTTGGCCACCAACGATATATAGATGATCGAGAGAGAGATTGAAATCCCCAAGAATATGTTCAAATATACATTAAAATATATGCACGAATGCATGGTAGGCCATGCATGCACACTAATTATATATATATTATGAGGCAACTTAATCAAATGTGTTTTCATTCGAGAGAACTTGTCAAAATTCAAGTTAATTAATTTATCACGATAACTATATAATTAATTAATGAATCTCAGGGATATGTTATACAACATGATCGATATAGGCCATGTATATTTTAATTGGTGTTAATCTACGGTTTGCTAGCTAGCTGCTATATATAGAGCATGTTTTTATTAGGTCGGGTTATATCTAGTATAGTTTAGGGTTATGTGTTTTAATTAAGTAGGGTTGATTAGCTAGGGTTAGTTACATATATATGGTTTAGGGTTAATGCATGGCGCATTTAATTTCATTAGAGGACCGCGAGGCACCCCCTGGCCTGCTCGATGCACAATTAAGTGTCGTTGGCCTATACATAGGGTTTAATTAGGGTTTAGGGTTAGCTAGGGTTTAGGGTTAGGGTTAGGGTTAGGGTTTAGGGTCTAGGGTTTAGGGTTTAGTGTTTAGGGTGTTTAGCATTTAGGGATTAGGGATTTAGGGTTTTAGGGTTGTTTAAGGTTTATTAGGGATCATTGATCGAGTGCGCACACACATTATTAGAGGCACCCGCGCCTTTACGCATAAAGTGCATGCGTATATATGTGTGTTTTTTGGGCCACCAACGATATATAGATGATCGAGAGAGAGATTGAAATCCCCAAGAATATGTTCAAATATACATTAAAATATATGCACGAATGCATTGTAGGCCATGCATGCACACTAATTATATATATATTATGAGGCAACTTAATCAAATGTGTTTTCATTCGAGAGAACTTGTCAAAATTCAAGTTAATTAATTTATCACGATAATTATATAATTAATTAATGAATCTCAGGGATATGTTATACAACATGATCGATATAGGCCATGTATATTTTAATTGGTGTTAATCTACGGTTTGCTAGCTAGCTGCTATATATAGAGCATGTTTTTATTAGATCGGGTTATAGCTAGCTAGTATAGTTTAGGGTTATGTGTTTTAATTAAGTAGGGTTGATTAGCTAGGGTTAGTTACATATATATGGTTTAGGGTTAATGCATGGCACATTTAATTTAATTAGAGGACCGCGAGGCACACCTGGCCTGCTCGATGCACAATTAAGTGTCGTTGGCCTATACATAGGGTTTAATTAGGGTTTAGGGTTAGCTAGGGTTTAGGGTTAGAGTTAGGGTTAGGGTTAGACTTTAGGGTCTAGGGTTTAGGGTTTAGTGTTTAGGGTGTTTAGGTTTAGGTATTAGGGATTAGGGATTAGAGATTTAAGGTTTTAGGGTTGTTTAAGGTTTAGGGATCATCGATCGAGTGCGCACACACATTATTAGAGGCACCCGCGCCTTTACGCATAAATTGCATGCATATATATTTGTGTTTTTTGGCCACCAACGATATATAGATGATCGAGAGAGAGAGATTGAAATCCCCAAGAATATGTTCAAATATACATTAAAATATATGCACGAATGCATGGTAGGCCATGCATGCACACTAATTATATATATATTATGAGGCAACTTAATCAAATGTGTTTTCATTCGAGAGAACTTGTCAAAATTCAAGTTAATTAATTTATCACGATAACTATATAATTAATTAATGAATCTCAGGGATATGTTATACAACATGATCGATATAGGCCATGTATATTTTAATTGGTGTTAATCTACGGTTTGCTAGCTAGCTGCTATATATAGAGCATGTTTTTATTAGGTCGGGTTATATCTAGTATAGTTTAGGGTTATGTGTTTTAATTAAGTAGGGTTGATTAGCTAGGGTTAGTTACATATATATGGTTTAGGGTTAATGCATGGCGCATTTAATTTCATTAGAGGACCGCGAGGCACCCCTGGGCTGCTCGATGCACAATTAAGTGTCGTTGGCCTATACATAGGGTTTAATTAGGGTTTAGGGTTAGCTAGGGTTTAGGGTTAGGGTTAGGGTTAGGGTTTAGGGTCTAGGGTTTAGGGTTTAGTGTTTAGGGTGTTTAGCGTTTAGGGATTAGGGATTTAGGGTTTTAGGGTTGTTTAAGGTTTATTAGGGATCATTGATCGAGTGCGCACACACATTATTAGAGGCACCCGCGCCTTTACGCATAAAGTGCATGCGTATATATGTGTGTTTTTTGGCCACCAACGATATATAGATGATCGAGAGAGAGATTGAAATCCCCAAGAATATGTTCAAATATACATTAAAATATATGCACGAATGCATTGTAGGCCATGCATGCACACTAATTATATATATATTATGAGGCAACTTAATCAAATGTGTTTTCATTCGAGAGAACTTGTCAAAATTCAAGTTAATTAATTTATCACGATAATTATATAATTAATTAATGAATCTCAGGGATATGTTATACAACATGATCGATATAGGCCATGTATATTTTAATTGGTGTTAATCTACGGTTTGCTAGCTAGCTGCTATATATAGAGCATGTTTTTATTAGATCGGGTTATAGCTAGCTAGTATAGTTTAGGGTTATGTGTTTTAATTAAGTAGGGTTGATTAGCTAGGGTTAGTTACATATATATGGTTTAGGGTTAATGCATGGCACATTTAATTTAATTAGAGGACCGCGAGGCACCCCTGGCCTGCTCGATGCACAATTAAGTGTCGTTGGCCTATACATAGGGTTTAATTAGGGTTTAGGGTTAGCTAGGGTTTAGGGTTAGAGTTAGGGTTAGGGTTAGGGTTTAGGGTCTAGGGTTTAGGGTTTAGTGTTTAGGGTGTTTAGGTTTAGGTATTAGGGATTAGGGATTAGAGATTTAAGGTTTTAGGGTTGTTTAAGGTTTAGGGATCATCGATCGAGTGCGCACACACATTATTAGAGGCACCGGCCTTTACGCATAAATTGCATGCATATATATTTGTGTTTTTTGGCCACCAACGATATATAGATGATCGAGAGAGAGATTGAAATCCCCAAGAATATGTTCAAATATACATTAAAATATATGCACGAATGCATGGTAGGCCATGCATGCACACTAATTATATATATATTATGAGGCAACTTAATCAAATGTGTTTTCATTCGAGAGAACTTGTCAAAATTCAAGTTAATTAATTTATCACGATAATTATATAATTAATTAATGAATCTCAGGGATATGTTATACAACATGATCGATATAGGCCATGTATATTTTAATTGGTGTTAATCTACGGTTTGCTAGCTAGCTGCTATATATAGAGCATGTTTTTATTAGATCGGGTTATATCTAGTATAGTTTAGGGTTATGTGTTTTAATTAAGTAGGGTTGATTAGCTAGGGTTAGTTACATATATATGGTTTAGGGTTAATGCATGGCGCATTTAATTTCATTAGAGGACCGCGAGGCACCCCTGGGCTGCTCGATGCACAATTAAGTGTCGTTGGCCTATACATAGGGTTTAATTAGGGTTTAGGGTTAGCTAGGGTTTAGGGTTAGGGTTAGGGTTAGGGTTTAGGGTCTAGGGTTTAGGGTTTAGTGTTTAGGGTGTTTAGCGTTTAGGGATTAGGGATTTAGGGTTTTAGGGTTGTTTAAGGTTTATTAGGGATCATTGATCGAGTGCGCACACACATTATTAGAGGCACCCGCGCCTTTACGCATAAAGTGCATGCGTATATATGTGTGTTTTTTGGGCCACCAACGATATATAGATGATCGAGAGAGAGATTGAAATCCCCAAGAATATGTTCAAATATACATTAAAATATATGCACGAATGCATTGTAGGCCATGCATGCACACTAATTATATATATATTATGAGGCAACTTAATCAAATGTGTTTTCATTCGAGAGAACTTGTCAAAATTCAAGTTAATTAATTTATCACGATAATTATATTATTAATTAATGAATCTCAGGGATATGTTATACAACATGATCGATATAGGCCATGTATATTTTAATTGGTGTTAATCTACGGTTTGCTAGCTAGCTGCTATATATAGAGCATGTTTTTATTAGATCGGGTTATAGCTAGCTAGTATAGTTTAGGGTTATGTGTTTTAATTAAGTAGGGTTGATTAGCTAGGGTTAGTTACATATATATGGTTTAGGGTTAATGCATGGCACATTTAATTTAATTAGAGGACCGCGAGGCACCCCTGGCCTGCTCGATGCACAATTAAGTGTCGTTGGCCTATACATAGGGTTTAATTAGGGTTTAGGGTTAGCTAGGGTTTAGGGTTAGAGTTAGGGTTAGGGTTAGGGTTTAGGGTCTAGGGTTTAGGGTTTAGTGTTTAGGGTGTTTAGGTTTAGGTATTAGGGATTAGGGATTAGAGATTTAAGGTTTTAGGGTTGTTTAAGGTTTAGGGATCATCGATCGAGTGCTTTACACATTATTAGAGGCACCCGCGCCTTTACGCATAAATTGCATGCATATATATTTGTGTTTTTTGGCCACCAACGATATATAGATGATCGAGAGAGAGAGATTGAAATCCCCAAGAATATGTTCAAATATACATTAAAATATATGCACGAATGCATGGTAGGCCATGCATGCACACTAATTATATATATATTATGAGGCAACTTAATCAAATGTGTTTTCATTCGAGAGAACTTGTCAAAATTCAAGTTAATTAATTTATCACGATAATTATATAATTAATTAATGAATCTCGTGGATATGTTATACAACATGATCGATATAGGCCATGTATATTTTAATTGGTGTTAATCTACGGTTTGCTAGCTAGCTGCTATATATAGAGCATGTTTTTATTAGATCGGGTTATATCTAGTATAGTTTAGGGTTATGTGTTTTAATTAAGTAGGGTTGATTAGCTAGGGTTAGTTACATATATATGGTTTAGGGTTAATGCATGGCGCATTTAATTTCATTAGAGGACCGCGAGGCACCTGGCTGCTCGATGCACAATTAAGTGTCGTTGGCCTATACATAGGGTTTAATTAGGGTTTAGGGTTAGCTAGGGTTTAGGGTTAGGGTTAGGGTTAGGGTTTAGGGTCTAGGGTTTAGGGTTTAGTGTTTAGGGTGTTTAGCGTTTAGGGATTAGGGATTTAGGGTTTTAGGGTTGTTTAAGGTTTATTAGGGATCATTGATCGAGTGCGCACACACATTATTAGAGGCACCCGCGCCTTTACGCATAAAGTGCATGCGTATATATGTGTGTTTTTTGGGCCACCAACGATATATAGATGATCGAAAGAGAGATTGAAATCCCCAAGAATATGTTCAAATATACATTAAAATATATGCACGAATGCATTGTAGGCCATGCATGCACACTAATTATATATATATTATGAGGCAACTTAATCAAATGTGTTTTCATTCGAGAGAACTTGTCAAAATTCAAGTTAATTAATTTATCACGATAATTATATTATTAATTAATGAATCTCAGGGATATGTTATACAACATGATCGATATAGGCCATGTATATTTTAATTGGTGTTAATCTACGGTTTGCTAGCTAGTCGCTATATATAGAGCATGTTTTTATTAGATCGTTATAGCTAGCTAGTATAGTTTAGGGTTATGTGTTTTAATTAAGTAGGGTTGATTAGCTAGGGTTAGTTACATATATATGGTTTAGGGTTAATGCATGGCTCATTTAATTTAATTAGAGGACCATGAGGCACCCCTGGCCTGCTCGATGCACAATTAAGTGTCGTTGGCCTATACATAGGGTTTAATTAGGGTTTAGGGTTAGCTAGGGTTTAGGGTTAGAGTTAGGGTTAGGGTTAGGGTTTAGGGTCTAGGGTTTAGGGTTTAGTGTTTAGGGTGTTTAGGTTTAGGTATTAGGGATTAGGGATTAGAGATTTAAGGTTTTAGGGTTGTTTAAGGTTTAGGGATCATCGATCGAGTGCGCACACACATTATTAGAGGCACCCGCGCCTTTACGCATAAATTGCATGCATATATATTTGTGTTTTTTGGCCACCAACGATATATAGATGATCGAGAGAGAGAGATTGAAATCCCCAAGAATATGTTCAAATATACATTAAAATATATGCACGAATGCATGGTAGGCCATGCATGCACACTAATTATATATATATTATGAGGCAACTTAATCAAATGTGTTTTCATTCGAGAGAACTTGTCAAAATTCAAGTTAATTAATTTATCACGATAATTATATAATTAATTAATGAATCTCAGGGATATGTTATACAACATGATCGATATAGGCCATGTATATTTTAATTGGTGTTAATCTACGGTTTGCTAGCTAGCTGCTATATATAGAGCATGTTTTTATTAGATCGGGTTATATCTAGTATAGTTTAGGGTTATGTGTTTTAATTAAGTAGGGTTGATTAGCTAGGGTTAGTTACATATATATGGTTTAGGGTTAATGCATGGCGCATTTAATTTCATTAGAGGACCGCGAGGCACCCCTGGGCTGCTCGATGCACAATTAAGTGTCGTTGGCCTATACATAGGGTTTAATTAGGGTTTAGGGTTAGCTAGGGTTTAGGGTTAGGGTTAGGGTTAGGGTTTAGGGTCTTGGGTTTAGGGTTTAGTGTTTAGGGTGTTTAGCGTTTAGGGATTAGGGATTTAGGGTTTTAGGGTTGTTTAAGGTTTATTAGGGATCATTGATCGAGTGCGCACACACATTATTAGAGGCACCCGCGCCTTTACGCATAAAGTGCATGCGTATATATGTGTGTTTTTTGGGCCACCAACGATATATAGATGATCGAGAGAGAGATTGAAATCCCCAAGAATATGTTCAAATATACATTAAAATATATGCACGAATGCATTGTAGGCCATGCATGCACACTAATTATATATATATTATGAGGCAACTTAATCAAATGTGTTTTCATTCGAGAGAACTTGTCAAAATTCAAGTTAATTAATTTATCACGATAATTATATAATTAATTAATGAATCTCAGGGATATGTTATACAACATGATCGATATAGGCCATGTATATTTTAATTGGTGTTAATCTACGGTTTGCTAGCTAGCTGCTATATATAGAGCATGTTTTTATTAGATCGGGTTATAGCTAGCTAGTATAGTTTAGGGTTATGTGTTTTAATTAAGTAGGGTTGATTAGCTAGGGTTAGTTACATATATATGGTTTAGGGTTAATGCATGGCACATTTAATTTAATTAGAGGACCGCGAGGCACCCCTGGCCTGCTCGATGCACAATTAAGTGTCGTTGGCCTATACATAGGGTTTAATTAGGGTTTAGGGTTAGCTAGGGTTTAGGGTTAGGGTTAGGGTTAGGGTTAGGGTTTAGGGTCTAGGGTTTAGGGTTTAGTGTTTAGGGTGTTTAGGTTTAGGTATTAGGGATTAGGGATTAGAGATTTAAGGTTTTAGGGTTGTTTAAGGTTTAGGGATCATCGATCGAGTGCGCACACACATTATTAGAGGCACCCGCGCCTTTACGCATAAATTGCATGCATATATATTTGTGTTTTTTGGCCACCAACGATATATAGATGATCGAGAGAGAGATTGAAATCCCCAAGAATATGTTCAAATATACATTAAAATATATGCACGAATGCATGGTAGGCCATGCATGCACACTAATTATATATATATTATGAGGCAACTTAATCAAATGTGTTTTCATTCGAGAGAACTTGTCAAAATTAAAGTTAATTAATTTATCACGATAATTATATAATTAATTAATGAATCTCAGGGATATGTTATACAACATGATCGATATAGGCCATGTATATATTAATTGGTGTTAATCTACGGTTTGCTAGCTAGCTGCTATATATAGACCATGTTTTTATTAGATCGGGTTATAGCTAGTATACTTTAGGGTTATGTGTTTTCATTAAGTAGGGTTGATTAGCTATGGTTAGTTACATATATATGGTTTAGGGTTAATGCATGGCACATTTAATTTAATTAGAGGACCGCGAGGCACCCCTGGCCTGCTTGATGCACAATTAAGTGTCGTTGGCCTATATATAGGGTTTAATTAGGGTTTAGGGTTAGGGTTTAGGGTATAGGGTTTAGTGTTTAGGGTGTTTAGGGTTTAGGGATTAGGGATTAGGGTTTCAGGGTTGTATAAGGTTTAGGGATCATCGATCGAGTGCGCACACACATTATTAGAGGCACCCGCGCCTTTGCGCATAAAGTGCATGCGTATAGTTTAGGGTTATTTGTTTTAATTAAGTAGGGTTTGATCAGCTAGGGTTAGTTACATATATATGGTTTAGGGTTAATGCATGGCACATTACATATAGTTTAAATCTCAAGAATGTTTATACATGATAGGCCATATGTGCAAAGGAATTTTTTTCCCTGTGAACTTGTCAAAATTCAAGTTTATCAGTGCCAATGGAAACTAGTCCAAAAAATTACATAGAGGACCAAAAGTACTAGACAATAACTAATAGAACCTGCAACTTTACAAAAAGGACCCCAAAACATATAGAAGAAAATCAATCGAGTCCTTCTCGACCGCACATCAGATCTCTGCTCCGCATCCTTTCCAGCAACTCCGTCACCGGGGACACACCACTTGGGACGGTGTCGCCGGTAGTCGCCAGGACGAAGGAGAAGAAGGGCCTCAGCAACGGCCTATTGGCTCTGAGAAGGGCCGCTGTAAGGCCAAGATGTGCACGGGCAAGACGGATGACGCTGTCGTATGCCCCGAGCTTGTGAACTTTAGCAGCTTGACTTCCCCATTGGCCAGAACTGAAGCACTGACCGAAGCAAGCCTCGCCGTTAGCGCCATCACATTGATGGCACCAGATCGGGGTTTGGCCGGCAAGATCCGCCAGATTCTCCATAGGCCAGATCTGAAGCCGATGACGAGATCCCCGACTCCATTGCGCCATTCTGCTCATGGGAAACACTGGATCTAAGCTTACATCAACACTAACTCCCTCGGATCCAAATTAGCTGACTCAACTTTGCTTATCTAAATATGGATGTATCCACACATGTTTTTACTCTAGATACATACACGTCTAAGGAAAGTTGAATCAATTAATTTAGTTCGGAGGGTGTACAATATACAGAGAGAAGTCGGCCTCGTCTCCGGCCGGCGAGGCCGCCGGAGAGAAGGGGGAGAGGAGCCGGGGGAGTGGTAGAGACTCGAGAGAGAAAGAGAAGAGGAAGAAATGAGAGCTCCCTGGGGAAGAACATTATTTTTGTCGTTCTGCTCGTAGCTTGAAACTGAAAATTTCGGCCGCGCGCCAAATCATCCTGCCGCATCCATTCGAAAATCCCGTGACCAGTTTTACCCTTTTAACCCTGGTCCGGAAGCTACAACCCACCGACCATGGAGGGCTCATTCGGTAACAATGAAATATCTTGCCTAGATCCCGAACCCTCCCCACAGGCCCACACCCACCCACCAACCATTCGCCCCATTAGCTCAAAAATAATATCACACGCCAAAGCTCTGACTCTCTACAGTACTAGATCTGCTTCGCCGCCGGCATACTCCTCCACAGCGTAGCCTTGATCGTGTTGGCTGTCCACCCACCTGATCCGCTCCCCCGCCGCCCTCGTCACCGACGGATCTGCTTCACCGCCGACCTCGCCACCGACGGATCTGCTTCACCGCCGACCTCGCCACCGATGGATCTGCTTCACCGCCGACCTCGCCACCGACTACCTCGGCGCAGCGGCTGTATCAACTTCACCGAATCCCTTGCCAGCCAACCAGATCTGCTTCACTAACGCCCGCTTCTACTGAAACAGGGTCGATTCATCGTCTCCCGCGTTCGCCGCCGCTGGAATGCAAGTTGCCGCCCCCGTCCACCCCGCCGCAGCTTGGTTAGTACGCTGGCCCGTTAGATCGCGGTGTTTCTTGAGCCATGTTTTGTGTAGTTATTTGCAGATCTCATATGCAGTTAACTTTCTTGATGTGTTGCTTCGCATGAAGTTTGTTTAAATATTGTACAGTACAAAAGCATTATCCGGTCGCTACCATCCTGTTCAATCTACTGACACCTGTGTGCATCCACATATTTATAGCCTTATACCCATTCATTTGCTGCCAACTGTTTTTGTACTGCATGCTATTGTCGCACTGCTTTTATAGTCATGCTATGGGCATTTCCAATCTGCTTGTTCTTATACCACGTCATTAGCTCACCGCTAGCCGCTAGCTGTTTTCTCGTGTCTGCTATTCTCACACTGCTTTTATAATCATGCTATGTGCATTTCCAATCTGCTTGCTCTTATACCTCGTCTTTAGCTTATATAGTTATTGCTGCGTGCATGTCTGGTCTTTGTATTATCGTAGACTGACTTGTCAATGTTATTTTTCCTAGGGATTGATCATGCGAACCACTTATTAGAACATCCAACATTAACAGTGGGGACGCTAGGGAAGGTTGGAATCTGAGTTCTTGGTTGGTAATTTTGGCAGTTTACTTCCGTTATTATCTATAATCTATATGCATTGTTCCTTATGCAAGAGATTAACACTTGGAACCCTGCCATAGCAATGCCATTCATGCTTTACTATGTTTCTGCCTATTTGATATGCTTGTCTTGGAGAAACTGCGAAGGTGATTTGAACCTGACATTTGGTCATTCTTAATGCCAGCTTTACTTTATGTGGAAAAGCTTGGCATTACCCTACTCTAAATGTGAATTTCTGAATTTAGTATCTCATGCAAAGCAACATCTAGTTGGTTTTAATCTGATATCTGGTAAATATTGGCTTATTCATTTGGCAGCTCAAGTTTTTTGTTATTTGAAACCAGCTGACTTGGTCTTAAATGTGATATCTAAACACAGATTAAGGACAATGGAGCAGGAGGATTAGCATTTCATTTGATGGCTGAACCTAAAATGACAGGCATGTTGACCACGACTAGTGCACGCAAGAGAAGGACCTGCAGCGAGCCAGTATGTGCTTAGTACATGCATCTTATCTTATCTTGTGCTTATTTCTGCTACATGCTGTTATCTGATCACTGATTTTCGTAATAGATGTTTGAATAGTTAATTGATTTAAATATGTTTTCAATGTTACAAGAATGCAGTTTTAATGAATCAGTCATCATTATAAGATAGGCGCCAACAAAGGATCTGTAGCGACCCTGTGCAACATTATGATGTAAGTTTGTGCTTAGTACAAGTTCCATACATTGTCTTATTTATGCAACTTGTTATTATCTTATATCTACATTGCATAATAAATGTTTGCATAGTTCATCGTTTAACTCTTTTTGCATTATTATCAGAATGCAGTTGTGATGAAGCAATCTTTATTAGAAGTGAGGCCCACAAAAAGTTCTGATATTTCTTCTGATGCATCTTCTCATAGCCGTCAACCTAGACCATTTCTTTCATCAAACAAGAATATCTCAAGGTCAGTACTTTATAAAAGACATGGTATTGCTGCTTTAAGATCTGTAGCTGATATGTTGACAAAGAGTACACAAGATTCAATCAAGGCGATTGCCAAAGGTCAACGTGTTATTGATGATGCTAATAGAAGTCCTCAATGATTCTATGTAATTTTTTTATTTGGGCACATTAATTGCCTTGTAATTTTCCTACTTGTTTTATTTGTGTATGTAATTGTGTGTATCATTGATATCAGATTTTAGGCTCATGAAATTTAATGCAAGTTGACTAGTCAAACAAGTAGGGCCCTACAACAGATTGGGCCGGCCCACTTACAGTAGTGTGGGACCCACTTTCATTTTGGGCCGGCCCACTTCTTTAGTAGGCCGGCCCGGTTACACGATAGTGGGATCCACATGCTTATTGGGCCGGCCCACTATCTTGTTGGGCCAGCCCATTTGCTATATGGTGGTCCCACATGGTAAATGGGCCGGCCCTTTAACAGGAAGGTGGGACCCACCTGTGTTTTTGGCCCGGCCCACTATCTTGTTGGGCCGGCCCACTCGCTATATGGTGGACCCCACATACTAAATGGGCCGGCCTTTTAACTGGAAAGTGGGACCCACCTGTGTTTTTGGCCCAGCCCACTATCTTGTTGGGCCGGCCCACTTGCTATATGGTGGACCCCACATACTAAATGGGCCGGCCTTTTAACTGGAAAGTGGGACCCACCTGTGTTTTTGGCCCGGTCCACTATCTTGTTGGGCCGGCCCACTTGCTATATGGTGGACCCACACACCAAATGGGCCGGCCCTTTAACAGGAAAGTGGGACCCACCTGTGTTTTTGGCCCGACCCACTATCTTGTTGGGCCGGCACACTTGCTATATGGTGGACCCCACATACTAAATGGGCCGACCCTTTAACTGGAAAGTGGGACCCACCTGTGTTTTTGGCCCAGCCCACTTGCTATATGGTGGACCCTACACACTAAATGGGCCGGCCCTTTAACAGGAAAGTGGGACCCACCTGTGTTTTGGCCCGGCCCACTTGCTTCTTGGGCCGGCCCGATTCTTTGTAAGGTGGACTCCCACATGTTAAATGGGCCGGCCCATTTAAGTTTTGACCATCAACCTTAGAGGTTAGGCCGGCCCACGTAACTAATGGACCAGCCCAGCTATATAGTTGACCGGTCAAACTATGTCGGTGGCCGCCCGCTTAAGACGTGGCAGCCTCGTGTGGGCCTACCATCTACCACGGGGTTTCAGCCGGTTAACGCCGTTAATCGCCGATTAACGGCGTACGCACGTGTCGGTTGCATGACGTCAGCAGTCAACGGGCTCCCGGAAACACTTGGGCAACGGTCCGATTTTCCGTGGCGGAAGGGCGCCCAAGCGCGACGGACCGAAAAAATCGTCGTAGGACTTTGCCTGACGCAGTTTCGACAACAGAACCCATATCGTCGGGTTAGGCCCATAGGCGACGAAAAATACCCCTTAGCGGACGATTTTTAGACGTTGTCTATCAGAACTTTTCTTGTAGTGCCATTAATCATCTATTGTGACAACATGGGTGCCATCGCCAATGCACAAGAACCAAGGTCACACAAGAAGCTAAAGCATATCAAGCTGCGTTTTCATTTGATTCGTGAGTACATCGAAGATGGTGAAGTAAAGATTTGCAAAGTACACATAGATCTGAATGTGGCAGATCCGTTGACTAAAGCTCTCCCTAGGGCAAAGCATGACCAACACCAGAATGCCATGGGTGTTAGGTACCTTACAATGTAATCTAGATTATTGACTCTAGTGCAAGTGGGAGACTGTTGGAGATATGCCCAAGAGGCAATAATAAAGTGGTTATTATAATATCTTTGTGTTTATGATAAATGTTTACATACCATGCTATAATTGTATTATCCGAAACATTGATACATGTGTGTTATGTAAACAACAAGGAGTCCCTAGTAAGCCTCTTGTATAACTAGCTTGTTGATTAATGGATGATCATGGTTTCGTGATAATGAACATTGGATGTTATTAATAACAAGGTTATGTCATTAGTTCAATGATATAATGGACACACACCAAAATAAGCGTAGCATAAGATCAAATCATTAAGTTCAATTTTCTATAAGCTTTCGATACATAGTTGCCTAAGTCCTTCGACCATGAGATCATGTAAATCACTTACACCGGAAGGGTACTTTGATTACATCAAACGCCATTGCGTAAATGGGTGGTTATAAAGATGGGATTAAGTATTTGGAAAGTGTGAGTTGAGGCATATGGATCAATAGTGGGATTTGTCCATCCTGATGACGGATAGATATACTCTGGACCCTCTCGGTGGAATGTCGTCTGATTAGCTTGCAAGCATGTGATTGGATCACAAGAGATGACATACCACGGTACGAGTAAAGAGTACTTGTCGGTAACGAGGTTGAACAAGGTATGGAGATACCGATGATCGAACCTCGAACTAGTAAAATATCGCGTGACAAAGGGAATCGGCATCGTATGTAATTGGTTCAATCGGTCACTAAGTTATCGTTGAATATGTGGGAGCCATTAAGGATCTCCAGATCCCGCTATTGGTTATTGCTCGGAGAGGAGTCTCGACCATGTCTGTATAGTTCACGAACCGTAGGGTGACGCGCTTAAGGTTCGATGTCGCATAAGTAGATTCGGAATATGAGATGGAGTCCGAAGTTTTTGTTAGGAGTCTCGGATGGGATCCAGGACATCACGAGGAGGTCTGGAATGGTCCGGAGAATAAGATTCATATATGGGAAGTCATTTTCCGGGGTTCGGGAAAGTTCCGGTGTTTTGACCGGAGCTTCTAGAATGTTCTAGAAGGGTCACCAGTGGGCCCACCACCCCGGGAGGGACCACATAGGTGCCACATGGCATGGTGGGTCCTGCCCACTATGTCATGTGGGCCCAGGCCGGCACCCCCTTGGAGATAAGATCTATCTCTAGTTTAAATTGTTTAAATCTAGAGATAGAATCTATCTCTAAAAATTAAAAGGTTTAATTTAGAGATAAAGGGGAACACTTGGGGGAGGGGTTCCCCCCCTTCATGCGCCGGCCAAGGGGAGGGTGGGCCCTAGGGGAAACCTTAGGCCGACCCCTCCACCTATATAAAGAGGGAAGGGGGTGGCCGGCCAAAGCCCCCTTCATCCAACCCTAGCCGCCCCCCTCTCTTCCTCCTCCATACGCTGCTCAGGCTTAGGCGAAACCCTGCAGTATTTCTTCTCCACCACCACCACCACGCCGTCGAGCTGCTGGGATTCCGTGGAGATCTACCACACCTCCGCTGCCCGCTGGAACGGGGAGAGGACGGGCTTCATCGACACCGTACGCGCGACCGAGTATGGAAGTGCTGCCGGATTGCAGCATCAGGACGATCGACTACATCAACAACGAGATCTGATCTCATAGGCTTTGGAAACTTCAAGGGTTAGTCTTACATACATCTCGTTGCATCGATCTCATAGATTAGATCTTGGCTTTTCCATAGATTAGATCTTGGTTTTATTCGTCTTTGCGGTAGAAATTTTTTGTTTTCTATCCAACAAACCTATCAGAAACTCTAGGCTCATGCTGACCTTCTCTTCAAAGGAACTAGACAACGTGCCAGCTAGCATGACAGTTGACACGTCGCCGGGCACAGATGGGCTACCCGTGACCTTATTCAAGAGGTTTTGGTCGCTTGCAAAGCCATATATTTTGGCCATCCTCAATGGCTATGCTCTGGATAGAGTGGATATATCGAGGCTTAATTTTGGCATTCTCACGCTCATACCCAAGGTTCAGGGGCGGAAGATATAAAACAATTCAGTCCTATTGCTTTGATTAATGTTATTTTTAAATTCATTGCGAAGGTTTTTGTGATCCGTCTTTCGTCTATTGCGCACCACACGATTAGTAGAGCGCGATCTGCATTCATCAAAGGTAGAAGAATTCATGAAGGGTGGTATCTCTGCAAGATATTATCAATCAGACCAAAGCTAAGAGACTCCAGGGAGTCTTTCTTAAGCTGGATTTCGAGAAATCTTACGATAGGGTCAACTGAGGCTTCCTCCGGAAGGTCCTGATCCACAAGGGTTTGACCCAGGTTGGACCATCGCGTGCTTGGCCTAGTCTCGGGGGTCTAGACGGCCATTTCCATAAACGGGGAAGTTGGCAACTTATTTAGGAACGGTCAAGGGGTTCGTCAGGGAGATCCCCTCTCTGCAATCCTTTTTGAATTTGCAGTCGATGCTTTGGATGCAATCCTGGAAGCAGCTAAAGCTGCTATGCATATTAGCGGGGTCATTCCTCATCTCATCTCAAGCGGGGTGTTGCATTTGCAAGAAGACCTCGCTTTAACCAACCTAAAGTTCCTTCTCCTGTGTTTTGAGAGCATGTCGGGACTGCGAATCAATTTCCACAAGAGTGAGGTGATGGTTTTGGGGGCCACTCCTGAGGAACAACATCGAATTGTAAACCTGCTTATCTACAATTTGGGGTATTTTTCCTTTCACCTACTTAGGGCTTGCAATTGTGGACCGCGCCTTTGTAGCCAGTGATTGGGACCCACTGGGGTTGAAGGTGGTTAAGCGAGCGGAGCCCTGGATGGGCAAGTTCCTGTCCTCTATGACAAGATTGATTCTTATAAACACTTGCCTATCTAACCTTCTGAGGCATGCTACGGCGGTCTGCCAGCTGGGTAATGCGGTGCACAAAGTGTTCAACAAGCACTGTTCCAGATTCTTCTAGGAAGCTAACGAACCCAAGCGAACATACCAATAGGTCCGTTGGGAGGCGTTGTGTAAACCTAAATCCTTGGGGGACTTGGGATTGTTGACACGAAGTTGATGAACATTTTCCTGATGGCGAAATGGATTTGGAATTTGTATGCGGGGAACAAGGCCTTTGGGCCGACATCATGCGAAACGAATACCTTAGATCGAAAGACGTGTTGGTGGACGAACACAGGAACATGTCACAATTCTGGAACGCTATCCAAAAGGTGAAACTGGTGTTTTGCTTGAGGGCAAAACACCAGGTTCGCAACGGTTCCTCCACTAGATTGTGGTTCGATTGGTGGCAGGGGTCGGGCCCCTCCAAGGAGCGTTTTCCTTCTCTGTTTGCATTAGCTGTTGAACAAGACTGTTCGATCACTCGGGCAAACGTAGATGGGACGTGGCGGATTTCTCTGCCTCAGGCTTTGGGTCAAGAGGACTTGGCAGCGCGTGAGAGTTTAGGAGGGAGATTGGGGTCTTCCACCTGTCTACCTACCCGGATATCATATCATGGGCCCTTGAACCTTCGGGATGTTCTCTTTCCGTTCCCTGTACAAAAAGATTTGCTAGGGGACTCCACGGAAACATTATAATACGCTGTGGCACATCAATGTGCCCCTCAAGATCCGAGTGTTCTTGTGGCAGCTTCCCAGAAGCGTAACCCATCTAGCGATAACATTCGTCACAGACGTGGTCCGTCGACTGGACATTGTGCCCTGTGCGATGAGTGGATGGATACAAACCATATCTTCTTTACCTGCCCGCTTGCCAAATTCACGTGGAGCGCAGTTAGAGAACTGTTGAACTGCTCCCGGAACCCCTCATGCGCGGCGAGCCGTCGATGTGTTTAGATGTCTAGAATCTCAGACCGGATAGACGAAGCGTGTGTTGTGGATCAGTTGTTCAGCCCTCTTCTGGTCCCTCTGGAACATGAGGAACAAATTTACTATAGAGGGCATGTTCCCTACATAGCCTGTTGATGTTTTATACAAAATGTTCATGTATGTACAGGTGTGGAAGCCAGTGGCTATGAGACGAGACCGAGAGGCACTAGAGATGACAGTTGGCCGGATTAGAGCGCTTCACGCTTCAGTTCGGGAGGTCCCACCATCAACCTGATCTCTGACTATGCTCTGTGACTGAGATCCGGTGCCTTGCTTGAGACAAGGCACGCGTGAACGGTACCGTGCCTTGCTATCCTGGACGTTAGATTGAAAATGGATGAACAAGATCTGAGCCCTGCAGCAACCTACTGTACCGCGTGCACTGCAGACAACACTGTAGCAGATTTCCTATAGCAAGCACACTGTAGATGGTATTGTAGCTTATGCACTGTGTGTGTTCATCGGGCCATTGATTCTCGATCCAGCGGCAAAAAAGGGGTAAAGGTATGCTACTGTTCATCCGTGCCTTGTCTTAAGCAAGGCACCGGATCTCAGCCTCTTAGGGTGATGGGTCTGAGACCCCTCGAACTTTTATCTCTTTTTCAATACTTGTTGTATGACTTGTGTACTTTGCTATGGTGGCTTTATTAATTTAAAGCATGGCTCATCTTGAGCCTACCGTCTTATACACCATTGGCCATCTCTAGAGTTTTTATTCAGATTTTTTAAAATTTTGAAATACGAATTCTAAGTGGTTGCAACACTAGTAGAAAATGGGCCTACAGTCCCGGTCCATTTGGGCCTTCAGTCCCAGTTTTTCAACCGGGGCCAACCAGTCGGGACTAAAGGGTCAACCCTTTAGTTCCGGTTCAAATATACACCGGGACCAAAAGCCCCGCCACGTGGTGCGGCCAGGCGGCTCGTGGTGGAGGACCTTTGGTCCCAGTTCATATCATTTGTAACATATAATTTCACTACTTTTTTACTAACATATATATTAATAGTTAGAAATATTTGTAACATATAATTTCACTACTTTCACTACTACTAATTTCACTACACTAATCTAACAAAAATATATTTCTAACTATTTTCTAACTAATTTGGCAATACTACTAATTTCACTACACTAATCTAACAAAAAAATAAATAAAAATAAAAATACACATATGCCGGCCGGCGGTCGGCCGGAGGAGAGGGAGAGGGGGGCTTACCGGCCGGCATGGAGGAGGGCATCAACGACGTGGAGGAGGGCGACGATGCGGCGGGCGGTGCGGCGGACGGCGGCGGCGCGCACGGAGGAAGGCGCGCGCGGAATGTGAGGAGGAGAGGCGGTCGGGCGGTCGGCGACGCGCGCGGAGGGTGGCAGCGCACGACGGTGGCATGCGCGGGCGACGGCGCGATCTGCGCGCATTTCAGCAGCCTGGCGGCGTCTATGAGTTCCTCCGCGTGATTGATCTCCGCGCGGAGACGAAGCGAGCGGTTTATACTGGAGGACCCTTTGGTCCCGGATGGTGGCACGAACCAGGACCAAAGGTCCCCCTTTGGTTCCGGTGCGTGCCACCAACCGGACCAAAGTCTAATTTTCGCTGGGCTGTTCACTGCCCGCGCAAAATAACCCTTTGGTCCCGGTTCGTGGTACGACCCGGGACCAAAGGCAAATTTGTATCTGCCTTTTAAAATAATTTTCGTTTCCCGCCTTATTTCAAATCAAAAAATGACATATGATATATCAAAATGTTCAGAAAAGAAATCTCTATGTAATAAAAGTATAATTTATTCATTATGAACATTTAAATATTACATTCCTTAAGAATATGAATTTGAATAACTTATGAATATGAATTTGAATATGAATTTCGTTTCCCGCCTTATCAAAAAATAACATATGGCGGGTAAGTTTCCCGCCAAGATGCCGCGCGGAAAAGTTTGCCGCCATGACGCCGCGCGGGAAAGTTTGCCGCCACGACGCCGCGTGGGAAAGTTTGCCGCCACGACGCCGCGTGGGAAAGTTTCCCGCCATGATGCCGCGCGGGAAAGTTTCCCGCCCCGACGCCTCTATAAATAGCTCCGACGTCCCCGTCTCCCACTTCACTCACCGAACTCTAGCCCATTTCACAATGCCCTCAAAGCCATACCTGCCACCGGTGGAGGTGGACCCGCAGCTCGCCGAGATAGAGGAGTAGGAGGAGCTGCAGCAGTAGCTGCGGCAGGAGGAGGCAGCCAGGAGGGCAGCAGCGGATGAGGTGGACCTGCAGCTCACAGAGATAGAGGAGTGGGAGGAGGCGGCGCTAGCGGCTACCATAGAAGCATTTGAGAGGCAAAGTCTCCAGGAGATGCATAAGCGGCGGCATGTGGCGGATCTGGATAGTGAGGAGATGCATAAGCGTCGTCGTGAGGAGGAGGCGGCGGCCAGGAGGGCAGCATCGGATGCACGGAAGAACTAGTCAAAGTTGTTATTTTAGTTTAAATTTAGTTAGCATATCTAGTTAAATTCTAATAAAGTCGTAGTCGTTACTTTGGTTTAAATTTAGTTAACGTATCTAGTTAAATTTCAATAAAATCGTTGTCGGTTGTTTTAGTTTAAATTTAGTTTATATACCCCTTTTATCCCGGGCGGGGGCTCAAACCAGGTCAAAAGATGGGGGGCTTAATCTTGAGGAGGAAGAACAGAGGAACTCGGAGCTGGTGGCTTCATCGTGGCTGACGCTGATGATGAGGAGGAGGAAGAAGAGGAACCCAGAGCCGGTGATGAGCATATGGAGGAAGAAGACGAAGCAAGCCAGAGCTGACCATCTAACCTTTAGTCCTGGCTAGTGGGTGCAACCGGGACTAAGGTGGTTTTAGAAGCCATGCACCAAACTGTCGGCGGGATAAGGATATGCGGGCAACCATTAGTCCCGACTGGTGGGTACAACCGGGACTAAAGGTGGTTTTTGTGTCATCTAACAAAACTATCGGTGAGATAAGGACGTGTGGGTAACCTTTAGTCCCGGCTGGTGGATGCAACCTGGACTAAAGCTATCGGCAGGATAAGGACGCGTGGGTGGACGCACTGCTCGATGAGATAAAGCATGTAGCGCACGATGCCATGTCGAAGGAACAAGACAAAGTAGATGCGGCGCCGTTCCTATAAAAGGATCATCGATGCGCCATGGCAAGCAGCTCAACAAGCCAACCTAGCAGGTAGGGAGAGTTTCATCCACATGGTGGAGGAAAGGGTTGGGAAATTTCCTGTGGCGTAACTTCTCGAATATGTCATTGGTGCGCACGCTCTACGGCATCTTCAGAAGTTCCGCCTCGGGAAAATTTTCCTGCAAGCCCGTGAAATACTCCATCTCCTCTAACAATGTTGGGGAAAGGGTTGGGAAATCTCCCGTGGCGGAACTTCTCGAAGATTTCGTTGGTGCACACGCCCTACGGCATCTTCGGAAGTTCCGCCTCAGAATTTTTTTCCTGCAAGCCCGTGAAAAACTCCATCTCCTCTAACAGTGTTGGGGAAAGGGTTGGGAAATCTCCCGTGGCGGAACTTCTCGAAGATGTCGTTGGTGCACACGCCCTACGACATCTTCGGAAGTTCCGCCTCGGAATTTTTTTCCTCTGCAAGCCCGTGAAAGACTCCATCTCCTCTAACAGTGTTGGGGAAAGGGTTGGGAAATCTCCCATGGCGGAATGATGGCGTGTAACTCACACGTTCGTTGGGAACCCCAAGAGGAAGGTATGATGCGCACAGCAGCAAGTTTTCCCTCAGAAAGAAACCAAGGTTTATCGAACCAGGAGGAGCCAAGAAGCACGTTGAAGGTTGATGGCGGCGGGATGTAGTGCGGCGCAACACCAGGGATTCCGGTGCCAACGTGGAACCTGCACAACACAACCAAAGTACTTTGCCCCAACGAAAATGTGCTGAGGTTGTCAATCTCACCGGCTTGCTGTAACAAAGGATTAACCGTATTGTGTGGAAGATGATTGTTTGCAGAAAACAGTAGAACAAGTATTGCAGTAGATTGTATTTCAGTAAAGAGAATTGGACCGGGGTCCACAGTTCACTAGAGGTGTCTCTGGAAGGTTTTCCGTATCGTGGCTCTCGGTACTGGGGGTTTCGTCACGGAGGCTTTAAGTAGGCGGAAGGGTAAGTCAAGAAGCGGGCCCAAACCATAGGCCGGCGCGGCCAGGGGTGGGGCCGCGCCGCCCTAGGGTTTGGCCACCCCGTGGCCCCTCTTCGTTTCATCTTCGGACTTCTGGAAGCTTCGTGGAAAAATAGGCCCCTGGGCGTTGATTTCGTCCAATTCCGAGAATATTTCCTTACTAGGATTTCTGAAACCAAAAACAGCAGAAAACAGCAACTGGCACTTCGGCATCTTGTTAATAGGTTAGTTCCAGAAAATGCACGAATATGACATAAAGTGTGCATAAAACATGTAGATAACATCAATAATGTGGCATGGAACTGTTGACTACATAATTTGGCTACTAAATATTTACAAGCCAAATTGAGTTCAATGATTGGCTGACATAAATATTTAGACTTTGCTGCTTAGTTTAAATTGCAGGATTGGTCATTGGAGATGTCGCAGTAGCACAGTTGGAGCAAACCATTTGGTCAGAAATATGTATGGAGGTTTTCATGGCCAGAGGACAAGTTACGATCAGGGGTTCATCGAGCTACAATGATGCTGCCAGGAGCATGTCATATGACAATATGAAGCTATAGAAGATAAGTCGTGGAGGTATTTTGAGATGTCTTGACCTGATTCGGATGACCAGCTAAAAGGAGTTTGCAAAAGTGGCGTGATCGATTAGCTTGGCTTCATGGCTAGAATACTTTATTCAAGAAGTGCTCGTACGTGAACATGGCCAGGAGTTATCACATGCAAGTCAGCTAGCTGATTTAGAAGGCCAAGGTGCTACGTGAGATTTACAAGTGCTGTCAAGTCACGTAAGGAAGATGGACTTGTGTTTCTGATCGATTCGGTTAATATATCCCATATCTGGTGAGTTGTGTTGGCCGAATCGACACGGAATATCTTATTTGACTTGTATACTAAGGAAACTTGTATTTGCCGAAGACCAGGCTGCCTATATAAACGTGGGCGCACGGCCGATTGAAAGGACCAATCGATCTATACACAAAATACATCTACCTTTTACGTTTTATTACTTTATCTTTTGTTCTTCTTTGCCATGCTCTAGCAGCCCTAGAGTTTGGTTCATCTTTACCGTTTTGCGCCGAAAAACGGTCGATCTCCTCCACGAAAGCGAGGAACCTTTGTTGCTTTGCTCGGAAAGCAATCGGTCGTCGTCACGAAAGTACGACAACTATCCTAGTGTTGCGCAGCAATTTTGTGTGCCAACACAATTGGCGACTCCGCTGGGGACGAAGAAGCACATGATGAACTCTGATCCCATGGACACAAGCTGCATCGACCGAGACAACATCATTGACTTCGGCCTTGAAGATTTGTGTGAAGATGATCGGCTAGAGCTTGAGCGGGAGCTTGAAGAGTTGAAGGCTGAGAAGTTGAAGCAATACTTCAAGACAAGAGACGGCATCGTCATGAAGGTAATGGCACCAATCCCTTCTCCTGCGTTGGACACTAAGGTAAGTAACTCAACCAAAATTTCTCATCAAACTGATGTGTCCGTAGCTAGCAAGTTCAGCTCTGATATTGCACATGCGGCGCACACAATTACTCAATCAATGGCTAGTATGCTTGTAAAATTAGATGATATAAATTCTGAAACTAGTCTACCTCATCAAGATCGCTCTTTAGTGCTGCAAATAGAAGGTGAACATTCTCAGAAAAATCTGATGCCTATAGAGAATAGCCGATTCCTTAATCTGCAAAATAATACATATACATCTGGTACATCGGCTAATGTTAATGTTACGCAGCCTCACATCGCCGTAAATAATAATCAAGGTGGTCAAAATTATGCTAGCAAATCAGCCAATAATTTTCTACCTAGTGTTGCTACTCCTATTGTTTCAACTTTGGTTCCACAGAATTACATAAATAACCGAAGTGTCGGGTTTAATCCCAATTTCCAGCAACCTAGTTGTCAAACGGTGGCATATAATACATCACCGCTGCCACCCATTGGTATCGGGGTTCCTTACGGGCCGATACCAGATGCCTATTTTAATGTTTCTCCGCAACAAACCACGCATGTTCAAATTACTTCGTCGGAGATGCCACAACGCACTTGTGTTCCCGTTACACAAATTAGTTCTCCACAACCCACTGATAATTTTAAGGATCAAATTGCTAGTATACTTAGAGAATTTGGTTTGCAACCTGAGGGTAGAGCACATGCATATCAAAAACCATACCCTGAATATTTTGACTTGACACCATATCCACGTGGTTTTAGAATTCCCAATTTTGTTAAGTTTACGAGAGAAAATGGTACATCCACTTTTGAGCATGTAGGAAGTTTTCTAGCACAATGTGGTGAGGTATGCACATCAGATGTTTATAGAGTAAAATTATTCTCTTTGTCTTTGTCTGGTGCTGCATTTACTTGGTTTACATCGCTTGCTCCTAATTCTATTTTAACATGGGCACAATTGGAGAAACAATTTCATGATTATTTTTATAGCGGTGAAACTGAACTCCGACTTTCAGATTTAACCATGGTTAGGCAGAAACATAATGAGCGTGTTCATGATTATATTAGAAGGTTTCAAATTGTAAAAAACCGTTGTTTAAGCTTAAACATAGCCGAAAAGGATTTGGCTGATCTTGCCTTTTCGGGTCTGCTTGCTCATATTAAGAAAAAATTAGAAGGGCAAGAATTTTTAGATGTTAATCAAATTTTGCAGAAAGCTTTGGCACATGAAAACCAGGCTAAAGAAATTAGAAAACAGAGCCGGTTAAAAGGAAAAAATGAACAAAGAGAAGGAAAACCACATGGTTAAGGATTTAGAATATGATGGTGATTCGGCTAGTGGTGATTATATTGACATATGCATAGCCGAATGGGTGCAAGCACCTACGTCAAAACCTTTTGCATGCTCTGCTTTGAATCCTACACCTACTAAGCGAGAGGATATTAAGTACAATTTTGATTTTAGCAAGTGTGATAGAGTTTTTGATACATTGGTGCAAGGAAAAACAATTAGAGTTAGAGATGGTCATGTAATTCCACCTCCAGAAGAATTGGCTGGAAGATCTTATTGTAAGTGGCACAATTGTTTTTCACATTCTACTAATGATTGTAATGTGTTTCATCGACAGATACAATCGGCCATTGATGACGGACGATTGATATTTACAAAATGTTCTAAGACGAAGCTCGATATTAATCCTTTTCCAATCAGTGCGATTGACTTCGAGAACAAGAAAATTCTCGTTCGGTCGGATCAGACCGAATCTACCAAAGGGAAAAATATTATCATTGATGATAATGCTGCACCTAGGATGATCAAACCAAAAAATCCAAATGTAGGAGTACAAAACGTCGATGAAAGAAAGAGAAAACAAGCTCCAAGACCAAAGCCGACTGTTAAACATATGTTGGACAAATACACTTCACGCAAGGCCAACACGGTGTTTAGTCGGCTTGGAGGTACTAAGCATCCCAGGTCTTCTACTCGACCCAGGGGGCATGAGTGCTGGCGAGTAAATTCACAGAACCAGCAACCTTATTTCCTAGTGGTGCCAATACATTGGGGCTGCCCACCTCCTATGTGTCCTAAAGTTCCTCCATGGGATTATAATTCCCCGTATCATACATGGCCAGCATGTTATCTTCAGCCGGAGTGGGTTCCGTCGAGGTATATGTTCAGACCAAAATTGCATGAGAAAAAGGTTCGGTTCCATCAGAAAGCAATGTCACGTGATGCAACTATTATTCGAGGAAACCGATCCCTGGTGCACAAGGAAGATGTTAGAAACTGTAAGGGTAACCGCAAACTCATGTGGATGCCAGTGAACCGTGTTGAACCTAAGTGCGTAAAAAGCCCAGATGATTTAGATGCTACCCATGGTTTGAAGGTTGGTGACCATCGATCAGCTGTAGGTGTTGTTAATAATCACAAAACAGCTGACATTGATCGAGTTTGTTCCGGTTCAGTTAAAGGAAAGGTTGCTAGTACAGAAGGGAAACATGCAAATGATATGCTGGCATCCTTTAGCACACGTATAAGTAGGAAATCTGGATCGGCTAGAAGGTATGCCGTTTCAGCTTGTTTGTCTCCAACAGTTCTCAAATCTGATGCTAGTACATATACGCAACGCTGGGACTCAAGAAATGGAGGTAGCCAGAGAGTTGTAGCCAGCGACATATCTGATCAGCAGAGAATGTTTTCGGCCGAGGACAAACTATTTGCGCCAAAAATGATATCACATCAGTACAGGCCGCGGAACTCGGGGGGCAACAGAATTAAGTCAGTTGTAGCAGGAACTAAACCTAGACCTCAGTGGTGCCCAACAGGACGCACACATACTCAAAAACTACAGGTACAACGACTACAAGTATTGGAAATTAGAGAAAAGTCACCTGAGAACTGGCATAATGAATGGTTTAATCAAGATAAACCAATGGTGCCTACGAAGAGGATATCTAGAGGAAGTACATCATTGCATATCTAAGCTGCAGCTTACTCGACGCCGAGAATCGGTACGTGTTTACTGGAAATTTATGTGTATCTTTATATCATACATGTACCAATTTTCGGCACTATCTACTTTCTAGTATACGTGTGCAAACTTGATAGCCAACATGTTTAACTATTTACGTTACATCGACCGATTACCAATGGTAGGATTAGAAAATGGGTTTAGCACTAATATAATATGATTTAGCATATGAATCGATGCGTGCTATGAAAGGTGAAGTTGTCGCCGATTCTATTTTGGGTCATATGACTACGGATGAGGAAAATATTATTTTTGTTGGTGTTTGCCCATGAAAAAATATTTTAATGGATCGGTTTATAGAGACGGACATGGTGTCGGCCATGTTTTAATTTCCCATAATAATATAGCTTATGAAACATCGGTCCGTTTGAAATGTCCTTGTACTAACAACCAAACTGAATATAAGGTTTTGGTTTGCTCTAGAAAGTTTAGTAGATATGGTTGTTAAGGTTACATATGCTTTTGGGGATTCGCTTCTGGTAGTGCGCCAAAATAAAAGCGAATTCCAATGTTTTGATGAAGTACTAAATAGTTATTTGGACCGGTGTTTTAGATATAATTGAGTCTCTAGATGAGTTCATTATACATCATATACCTAGAGAAGGAAGTCCTAGAGCTAATTGTTTAGCAAAACATGCATCTGGTTATAATATTAAGGAAGGAAGGTTGAAAGACCGATGCAAGCTATTGCTGAGAATAAAATATGTCTGCTCGATGTTTGTTCGGTAGACTGTGCACCTGGTCTTAGACTGGATCAAGTCAGCAATTAGCAGTACAAAGAAAGTATGATTCGGTAAATGAATTAAAATAACCGAATTGTCAAGTGTTAAAGTCAGTTGATTGGAGAGTATCTCTAATTACTTATTTATCCAAGTCAGGCGAGAGATAAAAAAAATTCGGCGACAAGCTTTAAATTATACCTTGTTGAATAATGAAATATATTGCCGAACTGCAGATGGTTTACTCTTAAATTGATTGGATTCAGTCCATATTAGATATAGGTGAAGTGCATGAAGCAATATGTTGGACACATCAGTCGGCCCATGATTACAATGGTTATTAAAAAGATTGGCCGGCTTTGTTAGAAGATTGTTTTTGGCGCTAAAAAGAGTGTGACCTATTGATACTAAAGGTACATAATTCGGCAAAAGGTTGCCGATTTGGGAAGGCCTATATAGTTATAGAGATTGTTCCTCAAAATCAATAATTTGTACAATCATTGCAGGGAAGAAATTTCCGAAAGCTCCCAATGAAAAATATTTTAAGAAGTATTATCCTAGCATGTGGATGTATGCTTGATGACACTATGGCCGATATCTTATTTGAAATATCGCCCTAAGAAAATATGGCTGATGAGTTATTTACACATCGCGGTTAGCAAAAATTTGGCCGATGTGTTCTTTGGACATCGCCCTAATAGCCAGTGAAGTTATTGGCATTGTACTAAGGTATTGTGGATGTGTTTTTGGTCAATTCAATTGTACCAAAAACAGGGGGGCATGTGTTGACTACATAATTTGGCTACTAAATATTTACAAGCCAAATTGAGTTCAATGATTGGCTGACATAAATATTTAGACTTTGCTGCTTAGTTTAAATTGCAGGATTGGTCATTGGAGATGTCGCAGTAGCACAGTTGGAGCAAACCATTTGGTCAGAAATATGTATGGAGGTTTTCATGGCCAGAGGACAAGTTACGATCAGGGGTTCATCGAGCTACAATGATGCTGCCAGGAGCATGTCATATGACAATATGAAGCTATAGAAGATAAGTCGTGGAGGTATTTTGAGATGTCTTGACCTGATTCGGATGACCAGCTAAAAGGAGTTTGCAAAAGTGGCGTGATCGATTAGCTTGGCTTCATGGCTAGAATACTTTATTCAAGAAGTGCTCGTACGTGAACATGGCCAGGAGTTATCACATGCAAGTCAGCTAGCTGATTTAGAAGGCCAAGGTGCTACGTGAGATTTACAAGTGCTGTCAAGTCACGTAAGGAAGATGGACTTGTGTTTCTGATCGATTCGGTTAATATATCCCATATCTGGTGAGTTGTGTTGGCCGAATCGACACGGAATATCTTATTTGACTTGTATACTAAGGAAACTTGTATTTGCCGAAGACCAGGCTGCCTATATAAACGTGGGCGCACGGCCGATTGAAAGGACCAATCGATCTATACACAAAATACATCTACCTTTTACGTTTTATTACTTTATCTTTTGTTCTTCTTTGCCATGCTCTAGCAGCCCTAGAGTTTGGTTCATCTTTACCGTTTTGCGCCGAAAAACGGTCGATCTCCTCCACGAAAGCGAGGAACCTTTGTTGCTTTGCTCGGAAAGCAATCGGTCGTCGTCACGAAAGTACGACAACTATCCTAGTGTTGCGCAGCAATTTTGTGTGCCAACAGGAACATAAGAAATTATCGATACGTCGGAGACGTATCAGCATCCCCAAGCTTAGTTCTGCTCGTCCCGAGCAGGTAAAACGATAACACAGATAATTTCTGGAGTGACATGCCATCATAATCTTGATCATACTATTTGTAAAGCATATGTAGTGAATGCAGCGATCAAAACAATGTATATGACATGAGTAAACAAGTGAATCATATAGCAAAGACTTTTCATGAATAGCACTTCAAGACAAGCATTAATTAAGTCTTGCATAAGAGTTAACTCATAAAGCAATAATTCAAAGTAAAAGCATTGAAGCAACACAAAAGAAGATTAAGTTTCAGCGGTTGCTTTCAACTTATAACATGTATATCTCATGGATATTGTCAACATAGAGTAATATAATAAGTGCAATAAGCAAGTATGTAGGAATCAATGCACAGTTCACACAAGTGTTTGCTTCTTGAGGTGGAGAGAAATAGGTGAACTGACTCAACATTGAAAGTAAAAGAATGGTCCTCCATAGAGGAAAAGCATCGATTGCTATATTTGTGCTAGAGCTTTGATTTTGAAAACATGAAACAATTTTGTCAACGGTAGTAATAAAGCATATGCATCATGTAAATTATATCTTATAAGTTGCAAGCCTCATGCATAGTGTAGTAATAGTGCCCGCACCTTGTCCTAATTAGCTTGGACTACCGGATCATCACAATGCACTGTTTTAACCAAGTGTCACAAAGGGGTACCTCTATGCCGCCTGTACAAACGTCTAAGGAGAAAGCTCGCATTGGATTTCTCGCTATTGATTATTCTTCAACTTAGACATCCATACCGGGACAACATAGACAACAGATAATGGACTCCTCTTTTATGCATAAGCATATAACAACAATTAATAATTTTTCTCATTTGAGATTGAGGATATATGTCCAAAACTGAAACTTCCACCATGGATCATGGCTTTAGTTAGCGGCCCAATGTTCTTCTCTAACAATATGCATGCTTAACCATAAGGTGGTAGATCTCTCTTACTTCAGACAAGACGGACATGCATAGCAACTCACATGAAATTCAGCAATGAATAGTTGATGGCGTCCCCAGTGAACATGGTTATCGCACAACAAGCAACTTAATAAGAGATAAAATACATAATTACATATTCAATACCACAATAGTTTTTAAGCTATTTGTCCCATGAGCTATATATTGCAAAGGTGAATGATGGAATTTTAAAGGTAGCACTCAAGCAATTTACTTTGGAATGGCGGAAAATACCATGTAGTAGGTAGGTATGGTGGACACAAATGGCATAGTGGTTGGTTCAAGTATTTTGGATGCATGAGAAGTATTCCCTCTCGATACAAGGTTTAGGCTAGCAAGGCTTATTTGAAACAAACACAAGGATGAACCGGTGCAGCAAAACTCACATAAAAGACATATTGAAAACATTATAAGACTCTACACCGTCTTCCTTGTTGTTCAAACTCAATACTAGAAATTATCTAGACCTTAGAGAAATAAAATATGCAAACCAAATTTTAGCATGCTCTATGTATTTCTTCATTAATGGGTGCAAAGTATATGATGCAAGAGCTTAAACATGAGCACAACAATTGCCAAGTATCACATTACCCAAGACATTAATAGCAATTACTACATGTATCATTTTCCAATTCCAACCATATAACAATTTAACGAAGGAGAAACTTCGCCATGAATACTATGAGTAGAAACCAAGGACATACTTGTCCATATGCTACAGCGGAGCGTGTCTCTCTCCCATAAAGTGAATGCTAGGATCCATTTTATTCAAACAAAACAAAAACAAAAACAAACCGACGCTCCAAGCAAAGCACATAAGATGTGATGGAATAAAAATATAGTTTCATGGGAGGAACCTGATAATGTTGTCGATGAAGAAGGGGATGCCTTGGGCATCCCCAAGCTTAGACGCTTGAGTCTTCTTAGAATATGCAGGGGTGAACCACCGGGGCATCCCCAAGCTTAGAGCTTTCACTCTCCTTGATCATGTTGCATCATACTCCTCTCTTGATCCTTGAAAACTTCCTCCACACCAAACTCGAAACAACTCATTAGAGGGTTAGTGCACAATAAAAATTAACATATTCAGAGGTGACACAATCATTCTTAACACTTCTGGACATTGCATAATGCTACTGGACATTAGTGGATCAAAGAAATTCATCCAACATAGCAAAAGAGGCAATGCGAAATAAAAGGCAGAATCTGTCAAAACAGAACAGTTCGTATTGACGAATTTTAAAATGACACCAGACTTGCTCAAATGAAAATGCTCAAATTGAATGAAAGTTGCGTACATATCTGAGGATCATGCACGTAAATTGGCTTAATTTTCTGAGCTACCTACAGGGAGGTGGACCCAGATTCGTGACAGCAAAGAAATCTGGAACTGCGCAGTAATCCAAATCTAGTACTTACTTTACTATCAAAGACTTTACTTGGCACAACAAAACACAAAACTAAGATAAGGAGAGGTTGCTACAGTAGTAAACAACTTCCAAGACACAAAATAAAAAAAAAAGTACTGTAGGTAAAAACATGGGTTGTCTCCCATAAGCGCTTTTCTTTAACGCCTTTCAGCTAGGCGCAGAAAGTGTGCATCAAGTATTATCAAGAGACGAAGTGTCAACATCATAATTTGTTCTCATAATAGAATCAAAAGGTAACTTCATTCTCTTTCTAGGGAAGCGTTCCATACCTTTCTTGAGAGGAAATTGATATTTTATATTACCTTCCTTCATATCAATGATAGCACCAACAGTTCGAAGAAAAGGTCTTCCCAATATAATGGGACAAGATGCATTGCATTCAATATCCAAGACAACAAAATCAACGGGGACAAGGTTATTGTTAACGGTAATACGAACATTATCAACTTTACCCAAAGGTTTCTTTGTAGAATGATCAGCAAGATTAACATCCAAATAACAATTTTTCAGCGGTGGCAAGTCAAGCATATCATAAATTTTCTTAGGCATAACAGAAATACTTGCACCAAGATCACATAAAACATTACAATCAAAATCTTTAATCTTCATCTTAATGATGGGCTCCCAACCATCCTCTAGCTTTTTAGGAATAGAGGCTTCACGCTCTAGTTTCTCTTCTCTAGCTTTTATGAGAGCATTTGTAATATGATGCGTGAAAGCCAAATTTATAGCACTAGCATTAGGACTTTTAGCAAGTTTTTGCAAGAATTTTATAACTTCAGAGATGTGGCAATCATCAAAATTCAAACCATTATAATCTAAAGCAATGGGATCATCATCCCCAATGTTGGAAAAAATTTCAGCGACTTTATCACGGGCGATTTCAGCGGTTTTAGCGATTTCGGGCGGTTTCTCGCTTTGCATTAGAAGTGGAAACATTACTAACACCAATTCTTTTATTAGTATTAGTAGGAGGTGCAGCAACATGTGTAGCATTAGCATTACTAGTGGTGGTAATAGTCCAAACTTTAGCTATATTCTTCTCTTTAGCTAGTTTTTCATTTTCTTCTCTATCCCACCTAGCACGCAGTTCAGCCATTAATCTTATATTCTCATTAATTCTAACTTGGATGGCATTTGCTGTAGTAACAATTTTATTATGATGATTCTCATTAGGCATAACTTTCGATTTCAAAAGATCAACATCAGCAGCAAGACTATCGACTTTAGAAGCAAGTATATCAATTTTCCCAAGCTTTTCTTCAACAGATTTGTTAAAAGCAGTTTGTGTACTAATAAATTCTTTAAGCATGGCTTCAAGTCCAGGGGGTGAACTCCTATTATTATTGTAAGAATTCCCATAAGAATTACCATAGCCGTTGCCATTATTATAAGGATATGGCCTATAGTTGTTACTAGAATTGTTCCGGTAAGCATTGTTGTTGAAATTATTATTTTTAATGAAGTTCACATCAACATGTTCTTCTTGTGCAACCAATGAAGCTAATGGAACATTATTAGGATCAATATTAGTCCTATCATTCACAAGCATAGACATAATAGCATCAATCTTATCACTCAAGGAAGAGGTTTCTTCGACGAATTTACCTTCTTACCTTGTGGAGCTCTTTCCGTGTGCCATTCAGAGTAGTTGATCATCATATTATCAAGAAGCTTTGTTGCTTCACCAAGAGTGATGGACATAAAGGTACCTCCAGCAGCTGAATCCAATAAATTCCGTGAAGAAAAATTTAGTCCCCGTATAGAAGGTTTGGATGATCATCCAAGTAGTCAGTCCATGGGTTGGGCAATTTTTAACCAGAGATTTCATTCTTTCCCAAGCTTGAGCAACATGTTCAGTATCTAATTGTTTAAAATTCATTATGCTACTCCTCAAAGATATAATTTTAGCAGGGGATAATATCTACCAATAAAAGCATCCTTGCATTTAGTCCATGAATCAATACTATTCTTAGGCAGAGATAGCAACCAATCTTTAGCTCTTCCTCTTAATGAGAAAGGGAACAATTTTAGTTTAATAATATCACCATCTACATCTTTATATTTTTGCATTTCACATAGTTCAATAAAATTATTAAGATGGGCAGCAGCATCATCAGAACTAACACCAGAAAATTGCTCTCGCATAACAAGATTCAAGATAAGCAGGTTTAATTTCAAAAAATTCTGCTGTAGTAGCAGGTGGAGCAATAGGTGTGCATAAGAAATCATTATTATTTGTGGTTGTGAAGTCACACAACTTAGTATTTTCAGTGTTGGCCATTTTAGCAACAGTAAATAAAGCAAACTAGATAAAGTAAATGCAAGTAAACTAATTTTTTTGTGTTTTTGATATAGCAAACAAGATAGCAAATAAAGTAAAACTAGCAACTAATTTTTTTGTATTTTGATTTAGTGCAGCAAACAAAGTAGTAAATAAAACTAAGCAAGACAAAAACAAAGTAAAGAGATTGAGAAGTGGAGACTCCCCTTGCAGCGTGTCTTGATCTCCCCGGCAACGGCGCCAGAAAATATGCTTGATGGCGTGTAACTCACATGTTCGTTGGGAACCCCAAGAGGAAGGTATGATGCGCACAGCAGCAAGTTTTCCCTCAGAAAGAAACCAAGGTTTATCGAACCAGGAGGAGCCAAGAAGCACGTTGAAGGTTGATGGCGGCGGGATGTAGTGCGGCGCAACACCAGGGATTCCGGCGCCAACGTGGAACCTGCACAACACAACCAAAGTACTTTGCCCCAACGAAACAGTGAGGTTGTCAATCTCACCGGCTTGCTGTAACAAAGGATTAACCGTATTGTGTGGAAGATGATTGTTTGCAGAAAACAGTAGAACAAGTATTGCAGTAGATTGTATTTCAGTAAAGAGAATTGGACCGGGGTCCACAGTTCACTAGAGGTGTCTCTGGAAGGTTTTCCGTATCGTGGCTCTCGGTACTGGGGGTTTCGTCACGGAGGCTTTAAGTAGGCGGAAGGGTAAGTCAAGAGGCGGCACGGGGGGCCCAAACCATAGGCCGGCGCGGCCAGGGGTGGGGCCGCGCCGCCCTAGGGTTTGGCCACCCCGTGGCCCCTCTTCGTTTCATCTTCGGACTTCTGGAAGCTTCGTGGAAAAATAGGCCCCTGGGCGTTGATTTTGTCCAATTCCGAGAATATTTCCTTACTAGGATTTCTGAAACCAAAAACAGCAGAAAACAAAGAATCGGCACTTCGGCATCTTGTTAATAGGTTAGTTCCAGAAAATGCACGAATATGACATAAAGTGTGCATAAAACATGTAGATAACATCAATAATGTGGCATGGAACATAAGAAATTATCGATACGTCGGAGACGTATCACGGAACTTCTCGAAGATGTCATTGGTGCACATGCCCTATGGCATCTTTGAAAGTTCTACCTCAATTTTTTTCCTGCAAGTGAAAGACTCCATCTCCTCTAATAATGTTGGGTAAAGGGTTGGGAAATCTCTTGTGGCGGAGCTTCTCGAAGATGTCGTTGGTGCACACGCCCTACGGCATGTTCGGAAGCTCCGCCTCAAAAAAATTTCCTGCAAGCCCGTGAACGACTCCATATCCTCTAACAGTGTTGGGGAATCTCCCTATATATATGGTACAAAAAGCCAACTATCTCCACTTTTAATATCTTACATACAGTTACATGATTACCCAAAAATAAATGGGAAGTTGATTGCCATGTTGAGATACTCATTTCTGGCATGAACATTCTTAAATTAACTTGATCATGGAGCATCTTCATAATTGAACCTTCTTCGGCCGTAACCATGGAGCATCTTCATCATTTAACTTGATGCTTGGGTCAATGTTCACTGTGAAGGGTGGAATTTCATCAAACTTATTATAATCTTCTGACATGTCTGTCTTGTCCTCCACTCCCATGATGTTTCTTTTTCCAGAAAGAACTATGTGGCGCTTTGGCTCATCGTATGATATATTCGTTTCCATATGTTTCCTTTTTCTTGCTTTGGTAGACATGTCCTTCACATAGAAAACTTGGGCCACATCCTTGGCTAGGACGAAAGGTTCGTCTCTATACCCAAGATTGTTGAGATCCACTGTAGTCATTCCATACAACTTGTCTACCTGAACTCCGCCTCCTGTTATCTTGACCCATTTTCACCTAAACAAAGGGACCTTAAAAGAAGGTCCATAGTCAAGTTCCCATATCTCCTCTATGTAACCATAATATGTGTCATTTGGGCCTTTGTTGTTTATTGCATCAAAGCGGACACCACTGTTTTGGTTGGTGCTCTTTTTATCTTGGGAGATCGTGCAAAATGTGTTCCCATTTATCTCGTACCCTTGGAAAGTCAACACAGTAGAAGATGGTGTCTGGGCCAACAAGTACAACTGATCTCCAACAGTGGTGTCATTCATGAGATGTTTTTGCAACCAACCGCCGAAAGTCGACATGTACGTGTTCACGTGTAATCCAATCGTCCGACTGCCCCGGGTTATGGGAGCGTACAAAATTCTTGTGTACATTGATATACGGAGCCACTAAGGTGGAACTTTGTAGAACTGTGTAGTGTGCTTGAGTGAAAGAAATATCGTCCGTACATATCATTGATTTCCTTCCTAGCGTGCCTTTTCCACTTAGTCTACACTCATGCCGCGATCTAGGAACACCAATCGGCTTCGGGTCAGGAATGAAGTCAACACATAACTCAATGACCTCTGTTCCATAGCCCTTGGAGATGCTTCCTTCTGGCCTAGCACGGTTATGAACATATTTTTTCAAGACTCCCATGAACCTCTCGAAGGTGAACATATTGTGTAGAAACACAGGACCGAGAATGGAAGTCTCATCGACCAGGTGAACGAGGAGATGCGTCATAATATTGAAGAAGGATGGTGGGAACACCATCTCAAAACTAACAAGACATTGGACCACATCATTCTGCATCCTCGGTAGAATTTCTGGATTGATTACCTTCTGAGAAATTGCATTGAGGAATGCACATAGCTTCACAATGGGCAGTCGAAATTTTCCGGTAGAAGCCCCCTCAAACGTCCACACCGGGCATGCATCCAAATTCTCGTACTCACCGCGGTAGAGAATGCAGACATTAATGCATGCATGTATCTTTTGCACATCTAATCCTAGAGGGCAGACAACCTTCTTCACTTCGTAGTTATTGGCGGGCAATTCGTTATCCCTTGGAAGCTTCTTCTTAATTATTTTCAGCAACTTTTCAAATCCTGAGTCAGTGACACCGTTCTCTGCCTTCCATTGAAACAATTCCAGTGTGCTACCTAACTTTTTATGGCCATCTTCGCAAGTTGGGTATAACAATTTGTTGTGATCCTCTAAGATCTGGTCGAAGTCCAACCTTTCCTTTTTAGTTTCACATTATCTCCTTGCATCAGCAATGGCCCGACCAAGATCATCAACAGGCTCATCTGGTGCCTCTTGATCTTCTACTTCATTGCCTTCTGATGGAAAACAACCCCCCTCTGCAGTATCACCGTATTCAGGGAACATGGGATAGCTGTCATCATCCTCTTCTTCTTCATTGTCGTCCATCATAACCACTCTTTCTCCGTGCTTGGTCCAACAATTGTACTGGGGCATGAAACCGGATCGCAGCAGGTGGCCGTGAATGGTACTCGAGGAAGAGTAATTTACGACATTCTTATAGTCAACACATGGACAATACATAAAGCCACCATGTTTGTTTGCCTCAGCCACGGTGATAAAATTACTCAGGCCCGAAGTGAACTCGTCAAAGCATCGGTCAATGTACATCTATTGTCAATTCATCTGCATGATATAATTAAGCTTATCAAAAACTATTACAGAACATCATGATTAGTTAAACGATGTATATATATATATATATACACATGCATTTTATCAATGACAGATGAAAGGATAAAGTTGTTAACCTTGATGGAGAAGAAAAAAGACAGTTAAGTGTGGCTTGTTTTGTGTGAACTCAAGTGGCAAAACCTCTTAGGAGTCGTTTGGAAGCTAGGCTTTCATTTCGTTTGTAGCATTTTGAAATGAATACACGTGTTCATTTCATTTACATTGTAATTCCAGAAATGGACACTCGCTTGGTTGCCACATGAATTGCAAATGACAGAAGAATGCAATATTGAATTTGTAAATGGCTTCCATAGAGAAACACAAATGACAGGTCTCAGCTCGGAATCGTGTTTACCCATGGCATCATTTTGCTGGATTTCCTAAATGAAATGATGGCCCAATTCTGTGGCAACCAAACAACCCACCTATGGAATTCCAAAATGAATTCCAGGATTCCAGACCCAAATGATGGATACCAAACGACTTCTTAGGCATTTCATCGAACAGCTCTTGTGCATATGAAGAGAGCAAAGCAACATACATCCCTCTTGTGATAAGAAGTGGAAAAATTGCTAAGTGTGGCTCACACTTAGACAGGGGCAAGGTATATGTAGGCAGATGGGGACTTTGTCCCGGTTGGTAAGGCAAACCGGGACCAAAGGTAGACAAACTAGGGCTAAGGGGGTTCGAGGCCTGACACGACCTGCCACGCCCTGCCGAAGCCACTTTAGTCTCGGTTTGTAATACAAACCGGACCAAAGACCCCAAACGGACTGGGACCAGAGGGTGGGGTCATCCCACGCGGAACGAACCGGGACCAATGCCCCCCACTGGTCCCAGTTTGTTTTAAAACTGGGACTATTGCTGTCAGGGGGGCTGGATAAAAGGTTTGTTCTCTACTAGTGTAAATAAAGATCTATGTGTAGCTCGGCCTCCATTTGAAGTTTTTCCATCAATTTTCCCTCAATATATCAATCACACGTTTAGGATGCGTCAGATCTTAAAGGAGAGCAAGGCAGTATACAGGAAACTTGTCTCCGTCCCATGAAATTTTTCTAAACTTTGTCAAAATTTGGGTGTATCTAGATGCTAAATAGTGTCTAGATACATCCATATTTTAATAAAATTTAGACAAGTTTCATGGGATGGAGGTAATAGAATTTTGTAAGTCACACTTACAGGATCCTACTGACAAATAAACCTGCTAGTCCCAAAGCAACACTAGCAATAAGTGAGTCCAGAAAGCAGCATTTCAACTCTTGGTTCCTTTTTCCTTGCAGTAAAATGTCAAACCAAATACACTATGCATATACAAAACTTTGGTAGTCCTACATTTCCTATTTGGTGAACATACCAACATACCCGCCACTTTCTTCCCGCCTCATGTCTTCCCACTCCCATTTTTCCCGCTATTTCGCACTACATATATGTAGCCCGGCTTGGCCAGCATTATCACATCTCTACAATCTCTCATCACTCTCTCATGGCTTCCACCGTACCTACTCTAACCTACCAGCAGGTGGAGGAGCTTTGCGCCTCGAACTACCCTTGCCCACCGGGCTACCGCGTCCCCGCCGGCTGGAGCCTAAGCGCCGGAGGCGTGTCGGTCCCTCCCGTCCCTCAGGGTACTGCGCGAAGGGCGGCCATCACGAACCACTACTACCTCGACCTCACGCCAGAGCAGCGGATGAATCCCCGCTGGTGTAACATCCCTAGTTTTCAAAATTAAAAAAACCTGCATGCATTCATGGCATCTTTGCATTTGCATTTATACACATAAAATGTTAAGCACAATATGACTCAAACATGGCTACATACCCTAATGCAATGATATTATTTTTCTACCTTGCTCTTCTGAGTCAAACAATGTTTTATGAAGTTAAGAACAAGGCCCAAATTTTTACAAAATTTTAGAAACTAGTTTGACCCAATTTGGATTCCTAAAATAAAAGTTATGAAGAAAACAGTAAAAAGAAAAAGGAAAATGAAAAGAACAAAAAAAACAGAAGGAAACGGTTCGGACTGACCGAACTGGGCCAGCCCGACCGCACCGGCCCGCTCGGCCTGCCAAAGTGGCCCACGCGCCGAACCGCCTCCTCTCTTTCCCCTTTCTTTTTCTTTTCTGTCACAGACAGGTGGGGCCCGCCCGTCAGCGGGGCCCGCAAGTCAGCTCCCTCTTCCACCCCGTGTCCGAGCAGGACTCTGCTGCCACCGTCGCCTAACCCTAGTTGGGCGCGGACAAATCCGCACCGTCCGAGCCACCCTCGACGTCCGTGCCTGCGGCCCATAAATACCCCGTGCCCACCGCCTCCTTTTCCCCCAAGCGGCCACGCCAATCGCGCCGCCAAGCGCCGCCAATCGCTCGCCGTAGTTGCCGCCGGCCGCGCCGCCTCCAGCCAAGCGCCGCCGCCGCCCTAGCCCACCATCTGCCGCGCCGCCGCCACCAATCGCATCGCCGCGCGCCGCCGCACCTCGTAGACGCCTTCGCCGCCGCCAGGACTCGCCGTAACCGCCGCCCACGTCGCCTACTGAGCCGCCTCGCCGCCCACATCGCCGCCGGCCAGGTGAGCCCGCCCCCCCCTCTCTCTTTATTTTTTTTATTTATTCGTGCCATCCGATCTAGATCTTGTGGCGTAGGATAGAAGGCGGTACCGAATCGGAACCGACGAATAGCATAGCGCCGCGTGGCGTCCTAGTCAGCGCCCCGGTCAGATTAGTCAAACGCAGTTCGATTTTGAATTATAAATCTCAGATTTGCGGCAGAACTTGTAAATTCGATATAAAATCATCCACTGGGCCAAATTTTACAAATTTTATAGTTTCGGAAAGCTTACAGTCTGTAGAACACGATTATGAAATAATATAGCATAGGTACTGTGCTAGATTTCGTATCAAAATTAAATAAAGAAATTGACTACTTTACACTATAAAAATCGTATAAAATAATCTACTGGCCCAAATTCTATGATTTTGTACTTTCTGGAATCCTCAGATCATGTACTACAGCATGGAATAGGAATTGTACAACTTTGATGCATGCACAAACTTGCTTTGGTAAAATCTATTCAAACCAGTAATTTGACGATAATTCAAATTCTATAAATTGTTTTCGAATAATTCCAATTGGCCTGCTCTTGTATTACTGTTGCCTATCCAGGGAAGTCAAGTTTATATTTTTACTAAACAAATTTCGTGCAGTAACTATTTAATGAGGTTGTGTATGTTAAGTAGATACTCAATCAATGTTATTTTAAATCAAATTAAGTTTCCAGAAAACTTAAATCACTTGTTACACATCAGAGAGCAACTAATATAACATCTTCACACTACTTATAGGTGTGAAGTTAATTTGTGCATATCATGCATGCATACATGTCTATGGTTGTTCTATTTGAATGCTTGTTTATTTTTGTTTGTTTACTTGATTAGATTGTGGAGGAGATCAAGGCTATTCTTGTGATTGCTGTGATTGTGCGGGTTGCTTTGATCAAGGCAAGTGACACTCAATTCCTACCTATTTTATTATGCATTAGTGTTTTCAACTAGTATGCATGGTAGGATTTTGTTTTCGAAAGTATGCTATGCTTATCAATCCTAGTAGTGTGTAGCCACCATGAACCCTTGCTAGTATTCCTAGTATGCCTAGCAATAACAAAATGCTACTGCTGTTTTGGTTACTTTGGTTTGTGAGTATTGGAAATTAAAATTAACAACCCCAAATGAAACACCTGGGTGGATTGGTTGATTGGTGGGCGACTACTCAGGGCCACTAGGTGGTTGTCGTCGCCTGAGGGTACGCATAAGTTGAGTGGCTACTCAGGGCCACATTGTGGTTGTCGTCGCCTGAGGGTGCACTTGCGGTTGGCCACTCAGGATTAAAGAGATTAATATGTCGTCCATGTTTTAGATAGCTTCCAGTGCAGCCTTATGGTATTATGGGCTCTGCCGGGATTAAGTAAGTTGTGAGGTCCAACTTGTCGGCTAGACAGCGGGTGGAGGCGACGGCCAAGGGAACGAGTCTAGCTAAAATTTCTTCTGAAAGATCTTGTCTCATTCTTCTCTTGGGAAGGGTGGGTCGTAAGGTGAAAGTGCACAACCTCTCGAGAGTAAACCAAAGATCTTAGCCGTGTCCCCGGTTACGGATAATTTAAGCTTTCTAGGCAGAGAATGTACGGAAGAATCTCATCACCTTTTCTGAATAAGTTAAAATTTGAGTAGCAATTGTTGGATAGTACATGGGAGATGTAACCATGATACTGTCTATGACATCATTATGAGTTTGTAAAATGTTTTGTTTTGAAATAAATGTAGGATAAAATTTGCTTTATGCAAATCTGCCTAAACTCCACTTGCCAAATATCATGTAGATAGTCATGCCCAAAACTGCCACCATATAAGTGTCATTTGCCAGTACATCATTGTACTGACCTCCATTCGTGGGGCTGCATATTCAAACGTGCAGGTTCGTCTGAAGAGGAATACTAGGTAGGATCTCGAGTCTACATTCCAACATGTCTGCCTGTGGCGCATGAAGATGATGGAGGCTCATTGAAGTTATTTTCCGTTGTATTTTCTTTGAACATTTATTTTTGAGCTAGTCTATTTGACTATGCAATTTGTAAGACATTATTTTATCTCCTGAGGATCTACATTGTAATAAATTTGATACTATTGCTATGATTATTACATTTGAAATGTGTGTGCTATCAGTGATTCCGGGAATAGCACTATACACAGGTATCTTGCCTTTGTTTAAAAGGTAGGGTGCTACAGCTGGCATCCCGATAACCAGCATACTTGGGACGCCTTCATCATCAATCGGTGTGAGAGGGTGCTCGCCAGGTATGAGGCGGACGGTCTGCCTCCTGGGAACTTCCACGAGGCCGGCCATCGGCTATGGTGGTACGGCCGGACTCTACAGAGCGTCATGGACTATATCACGGACGGCGATATCCCCCGCCTGCGCTACCCTCAGGTCGAGCCACGAGCGCCGCCCGACGACAGCGACGACGACGGCGGCAACTTAGAAGGCGACGACTACCAGTACAACGGCGGCGACTATGAAGACTACGAGTATGCATATTATATGCCTAGGCAGGAGTATGACTAAATCACTCCAACATTCCAAGATGTACTCCTATGCCTAGGCATGTCCTTCACATCATTGGTTGTAGTTCAAATTTCATGTATCATCAGTGGTATCTCGAATCAATCGAATAATTCGAAAATGGACACCAAACACATCACAGATAATATAATTCACATGATCCATTCAACAAAGTTTGGTACAATAAATTATTACACATCATTTCTTCCCTTGTGTCCCTGCTTGCTTACGATTGTGCCGTATCCATGGAGCATCCTCATCATTTAACTTAATGCTTGGGTCAGTGTTCACTTTGAAGGGCGGAATTTCACCAAACATATTATAATCTTCTGACATGTCTGTCTTGTCCTCCACTCCCACGATGTTTCTTTTCCCTTAAAGAACAATGTGGCGCTTTGGATCATCGCATGATGTACTTATCGTTTTCTTATCTTTCCGTTTCCTCGGTTTGCTACTCATGTCCTTCACATAGAAAACCTGAGCGACATCTTTGGCTAGGATGAATGGTTCGTCAAGGTAACCAAGATTGTTGAAATCCACCATTGTCTTTCCGTATTGCTCATCCACCTTTACCCCACCTCATGTTAGCTTGAACCATTTGCACCGGAACAAAAGGACCTTAAAGGAGGGTCCATAGTCAAGTTCCCATATCTCCTCTATGTAACCATAATATGTGACCTTTTGCCCAATCTCGGTTGCTGCATCAAAGCGGACACCACTGTTTTGGTTGGTGCTCTTTTTATCTTAGGCGATCGTGTAAAATGTATTCCCATTTATCTCGTACCCTTGGAAAGTCGTTATAGTCGAAGATGGTCTCTTGGCCAACATGTACAGCTGATCTCCAACATCATTGTCATTCATTAAATGTTTTCGCAACCAACTGCCGAAATTCTCCATGTGGGCCTTTCTAATCCAGGATTCAGGCTTCCCCGGGTTGTCCGAGCGTAAAATATTCTTGTGTTCCTCGAAGTACGGAGCCACCAAGCTGGAATTGGTCAGAACTTTGTGGTGTGCTTCAGTCATAGAATGGCCGTCCATACATATCGTTGATTTCCTTCCGATCGTGCCTTTTCCACTTAGTCTCCCCTCGTGCCGCGATTGAGGAAGACCAATCGGCTTAAGGTCAGGAACATAGTCGACACAAAACTCAATATTACCTCCTCATTTCCATAGCCCTTGGCGATGCTTCCTTCTGGCCTAGCACGGTTACAAACATATTTCTTTAATACTCCCATGAACCTCTCAAAGGGGAACATATTGTGTAGAAATACAGGACCGAGAATGGAAATCTCTTCGACTAGGTGAACCAGGAGGTGCGTCATAATATTGAAGAAGGATGGTGGGAACACCAACTCGAAACTGACAAGACATTGGACCACATCGTTCTGTAACCGTGGTAGATCTTCTGGATTGATTACCTTCTGAGAGATTACATTGAGGAATGCACATAGCTTCAGAATGGCTACTCGAACATTTTCCGGTAGGAGCCCCCTCAAAGCAATCGGAAGCAATTGAGTCATAATCACGTGGCAGTCGTGAGACTTCAGGTTTTGGAACTTTTTGTCTGAAATGTTTATTATACCCTTTATATTCGACGAGAAGCCAGACGGGACCTTCATACTGCTCAGGCATTCAAAAAAGATGAGCTTCTCTTCTTTGGTAAGAGCGTAGCTGGCACGACCTTGAAACCATTCCGGATGCCGGTCATCTGGGTCTTTCAAACGTTGCTGGTCCTGCCGTGGTTCCTTTGTATCATTTGTCTTCCCATACACGCCCAAGAAGCTTAGTAGGTTCACGCAAATATTCTTCATAACATGCATCACGTCGATTGCAGAGCGAACATCTAGGACTTTCCAGTATTCTAGCTCCCAAAATATAGATTTGTTCTTCCACATGGGTGCGTGCCCGTCAACTCCCTGCGGAACTGATTGTCCGCCAGGACCCTTTCCAAAGATGACTTTCAAATCCTTGACCATATCAAATACCTCCGCACCAGTACGTTCTGCAGGCTTCGGCCGGTGATCTGCCTTGCCGTTGTAATGCTTGCCTTTCTTTCTTACGTTATGATTTTGGGGAAGAAATCGACGATGCCCCAGGTACATGTTCTTCTTACAATTTGGCAAATATACACTTTCAGTCTCATGTAAGTAGTGCGTGCATGCATTGTATCCCTTATTTGTCTGTCCCGAAAGGTTACTAAGAGCAGGCCAATCGTTGATGGTTACGAAAAGCAACGATCGTAGGTCAAATTCCTCTTCTTTGTGCTCATCCCACACACGTACACCAGGTCTGCCCCACAATTGTAAAGTTCATGAACTAATGGCCTTAGGTACACATCGATGTCGTTGCCGGGTTGCTTCGGACCTTGGATGAGCACTGGCATCATAATGAACTTCCGCTTCATGCACAACCAAGGAGGAAGGTTGTAGATGCATAGAGTCACGGGCCAGGTGCTATGGCTGGAGCTCTGCTCGCCAAAAGGATTCATGCCATCTGTACTTAGACCAAATCTTATGTTCCTTGCGTCAGGTGCAAAATCTTTGAAATCTCTGTCGATCTTTCTCCATTGCGTTCCATCAGCGGGGTGTCTCAACTCCCCGTCCGACTTACAGTCCTCTTTGTGCCATCGTAACAACTTGGCATGCTCTTTGTTCCTGAACAGACGTTTCAACCGTGGTATTATAGGAGCATACCACATCACCTTGGCGGGAACCCTCTTCCTGGGTTTCTCGTCCTCAACATCGTCACCAGGGTCATCACCTCTGATCTTGTAACGCAATGTAGTGCATACCGGGCATTCATTCAAATTCTCGTATTCATCGCGGTAGAGGATGCAATCGTTAATGCATGCATGTATCTTCAGAACCTCCAAACCTAGAGGGCAGACAACCTTCTTTGCTTCGTACGTACTGGCGGGCAACTCGTTATTCTTTGGAAACATATTCTTCATCATTTTCATTAAATTTTCAAATCCCGAGTCAGATAGACCTTCCTGTGCCTTCCATTTCAACAAATCCAGTGTGCAGCCCAGCTTTTTCAGACCATTATCTGGGTACAACGACTTTTTGTGATCCTCTAACATGCGATCCAAATTCTTCCTCTCCTTTTCAGTTTCGCAGCCTCTCCATGCATCAGCAATGGTCCGACCAAGATCATCAGCGGGCTCATCACGTGCCTCTTCTTCACCTTCCCCTTCCCCTTCACCTTCCCCACCTTCAGCATCCTCCATGAAAGTATCACCGAAATGATCAGGATAGTTGTCATCGATGATATCATCCCCTTCTTCATCTTCTTCCATTCTAACCCCTCTTTCTCCATGCTTGGTCCAACAATTATAGCTTGGCATGAAACCCTGCCGAAGCAGGTGCAGGTGAACGTCTCTTGAGGAAGAGTAACCCTTCTGATTCTTACAGGCAACACATGGACAGATAACAAAACCCCCCTGCTTGTTCGCATTAGTCACTACGAGGAAATCTTGCAAACCCGTAATGAACTCGCCGGAGAGTCGGTTACCGTGCATCCATTGCCGATTCATCTGCATTATTATTATATAAAGTATATAATTAACCATCATGTATTTGTTAAACTAACTAGCTAGAAATAATAGAAATTAAACAATGAACTACACACATGCATATTTTATCAATGACACATGAAATGTTCAAGTTGCTAACCGCGATCGAGGAGGAAAAATAAATGACAAAGCTCAAGTGTGGCTCGGACACTTCATATCATGTTTGTTTCATGCTCGCGGGCATTTCATCGAACACCTTGTGTGCATAAGAGGAACCAAAAGCAAACCCACCACCCCCTTGTGAAGATTGTGAAGAGAAGTGGCACCAAATGGCTAAGTGAGTGTGTTGAACCGTATTTATAGGGGTAGGCCTTTAGTCCCGGTTGGCCTGGCCAACCGCGACTAAAGGCCTTCGGGCCAGGCCTGAGGATGGCCAACCGCGACTAAAGCCCCTCCCGTCCTCCAGCTGTCGACCGAGCCCGCTGGGCCCAGACCTTTGGTCGCGGGTCGCCTCCCGAACCGCGACTAAAGGGGTCTTTAGTCGCGGTTCGAATATTTTGGAGACTAATGGGGGTGGACGGAAGCCCTTTTTTCTACTAGTGGGCATTCTTTTGATCCTCTATGTAAGATTCATTCTTTGTATCCACATGCAAATGACTCAAGTTTTTTTTTTCAATTTCAAGTTTTGTGAAAATCTCAATTCATTTGAGAGCTTTTCAAAAATAACAAAACAATTGCATTTCAAAACCCAAGCTACTATAAGTCCCCACTTAATATTATCTTTGTTATATCACAAATCATTGAATATTTCCAGAAAACTTATTTTAATATGGACATGTGAGATTTTCTTTAAAAAAATATAAACTATTTAAACTATTTTTTTCATTTTACTAAATTTTTTTTTGAGGTTAAACAGTGGGTTTCCCCACTGTGTATTTTATTTATTTTATATAAGAGTACAAAAGGCAAAAGTATCAGGGTGCTAGAGAAAAGCACCACAGAAAAACAAGATAACAAAAAGAGCTAACTAAATAAACGAGAACTATGAAGCCAGCTTAGATAAACAATTTCACCCAATTTCCTAGCCCTGCATAAGATTTCCTTTTCGCCTTGTATACCAAAAGAGCCAACTCCTCCTTGAAGAATTTCTTGCATCTGTATAAATTAGGGGTGATATCCTTGAACAGGAAATCATTTCGAACTCGCCAAATAGACCAACAGCCAAGAATAACAATGTCCAAAGAGAAATTCTGCCCAATAGTGATCAAGAGCGAGTTGATGATTTCTTCATGATAAGACTGTTGTCCAGAATCCACAGGAATAGACCACCCTGGGCAAATATACTGCCAACACATAAGGGCAAAAGGACACGCGAAGAACAAATGAGTTCTTGATTCAAGCTGCAAGGAACCACACATAGCACAAGAATAATCCGGCAGGAAAAAACTCTTTCTTTGAAGCAGCTGTCTAGTATTAAGCCTGTCTTGCAATAGCAACCAGAAGAAAACCTTGTGCTTAGATTGACAGCAAGTTTTCCAAAGCTTTTTGATAATCGAGCAAACCAAATGTTGCCCAATAAAATGCTTGTAAGCTTTAGATACCTTGAAACTTGCACTATTCCCAAAAACCTCCCAAGAATCCGACTCAGCACTATCAGGAATATTCAGAATAACCTCTTGAAGAACTTGGAACTGAGCAAATGCTTCATTTGAAGGAGGCAGGTGAAACAAATCTGACATATGCTCTAAGGACTTTGCTTGATGGAGAGAGACTGATTCATTAACAGCAAAAGAATATAGATGTGAGAACTGCAAATTAAGTGACACATCACTCCAAGAATCTGTCCACAACATGATGGAGGAACCTGTCCCAATGGAACATTTAGCCAAGCCTTTATAATCTGACAAAATTTTCAAACAATCTCTCCACCAAAAGGAAATATCCCTTGACTTAGCAGGAGGCAGAGCATTGTCATAATAGACCTCCCATAACAACTTGACCCAAGGCAGATTTGCTTTATTATAGAATTTGTGGAGATGCTTCATTAGCAAACATCTATTCTGAGTGCTTAGATTCACCACTCCAAGCCCTCCTTGATCCTTGGGCTTGCACACCATCTCCCAAGCTGCCAGAGGGTGGCCATGCTCCTCTAAATCTTTCCTTCTCCAAAGGCAATGCCTTCTATATTTATCAAACTCCTTAAGAACCCACTGATATAATCTGAGAGTACTCATATAAAAAGTGGGCAGAGAGGACAAAACAGAGTTTACCAATCGCAGCTTATCACCATAGCTAAGATGCATTGAACAGGCAGAGAGTCTCCTCTGGGCACTCTGAAGAATGGGCATGAAAAACTCCTTTGATGGTTTTGTTGTACTTAAAGGAAGTCCAAGATAGGTGAAAGGCAGTGAACCTTTTTGACATTGCAAAGTGTGCAGGAGCACCTGCAACCTCTCCTCTGAAGTGTTGATTGGAATTAAATTTGATTTATCATAGTTAACCTTTAACCCAGTGGCATTCCCAAAATCAATCAATAGATTCTTCAGAAACAATAGCTGCTCCTCATCAGCATTTAGAATAAGAAGAGTGTCATCAGCATACTAAATTATAGGGAAATCAACTGAGGAGGTCAAAGGCAGAGGCCTGGTGAGAAACCCATCTCTCATAGCTTGATTGACAATGGTCTGTAGAAAATCAGCAGCTAAAACAAAGAGGAGAGGAGAAAGGGGATCTCCTTGTCTAACTCCTCTCTTACAGTGAAAAACAGAACCAGGCACACCATTGAGAAGGACAGCAGAAGTAGCTGAATTAAGAATGAGCCTGATCCATTGACACCATTTCGGCCCAAAACCCTTGTGCTCAAGAACCTTTAGAATGAAGCTATGTTCCACTTTATCAAAAGCTTTCTCAAAGTCCAGTTTAAAGATGACCAACTCTTTCCTAGACTTGTGACATTGATGCAAATATTCATAAGCCCAAGAGAGGCAATCTTGGATTGTTCTAGATTTAATAAATCCATATTGATTTTCATGTATAAGCTGCATGATTACTTTCTGCAATCTGTTAGCTAGAATCTTGGTCAATAGCTTGAGAGTGCAATTAAGAAGAGATATTGGCCTATAATCATTTGTGGTGACAGCATCCTGCTTTTTAGGCACCAGAGTAATAAAACAGTTATTAATGCTCTCTAAGCATAGATCACCTTGATGAAATTGATTGCAAAGATCATAAAAATCTTTTTTTATCACTGGCCAACATTTCCTTAAGAATTCTGCATTAAATCCATCAGGCCCAGGGGACTTATTACAGGGGAACTCCTTGACCACATCATCAATTTCCTGATGTGAAAAAGGTTCCTCTAAGAAGGATAGATCTTCAGAATAAGCAAGCAAGCCAGCCATGTCAAAGGAGTTTGAAGTTGGGGCAGTCTGTCCCAATCTATCTTTGTAAGAATCCAAAAGCAGCTTAGCCTTGCTCTCATGAGAGGTAGCAACAGAACCGTCAGAATGAGTGAGAGATGCAACATGATTCTTTCTCTTCTGAAGATTTGCTATTGAATGAAAGAATTTAGAGTTGGAATCTCCCAAAGTGACCCATTTGATCTTTCCTCTCTGCTTCCAATAAGCCAATTGCTGCTTTAAGAGCTTTGCAAGGTGACTCTTTAGAGAGACTCTAAGGCTAACTTCTGAAGGAATTAAGGATCTGAAATTTTCTACAGAGTCCAAGAGAGCAATGACAGAGTTACAGTCCTCAATTTCATCCTTAAGGGAGGAGAGAGATTTAGCCCACTGCTTTAATACCTTTCTTAAAACCTTAAACTTGGCTGTGATCCTCTTAGCAGCATCAGCATAATGTATAGAATGTGTCCAGACCTTTTCAACAAGAGGCAAGAAACCATCCAAGAGCAACCATCTATTCTCAAATCTAAAGACCTGTGCTTTTGGGATAGAGGTTTGAAAAGATATGACACAAGGAACATGATCAGAAGTTGTCATGGCTAGAGGCATAGCAATAGTATTTGGGTATGAAGTTGTCCAAGAAAGAGATGTGAAAAACCAATCTAATCTCTGCAAAAGGGGGCAGCCTGCATATTACTCCAAGTAAACTTTCTGCCCTTCAAAGGAATTTCAATCAGACCCGGATTACTAATAGCCTCATTAAACAAAAGAATCTCATGAATATTTCCACCTGGCTTATTCCTATCAGTGGGAGCTCTAATTAGATTGAAGTCACCCACAATTAGCCAGTCAACATCATCATCTACCTGGATATTGTGAAACCAGGATATAAAGGCTAATTGCTGTGCATCCTGACATGGAGCATATATATTAGTGAGAGTCCAAGCACCATCATCTTTTGCAGATTTAAAGTCAACTGAAAGAGCAAAGGAGTCCTGGAACACACAATCCCCAGAAAGCATAGCACTGTCCCAAACAGTCAAGATACCCCCTGATCTACCAACAGATGGCTGAAAAGCAAAACCATCAAACCTCCTAGGGCAAAATTTTCTGATGAAGTCTAAGTCAATAGATTCCCTCTTGGTTTCTTGAAAGCAGATAATATGACAACCACTTTCCTGGATTTTATCATAAATAATGACCCATTTATCCTTATCATTCAAACCTCTTACATTCCAATTCAAAACTTTCCAACTTAACTTTGTATGATTTATACTCATGGATACAGGATAGGAGGTGAAAGGCCATGCACATTACCAACAATATGCAAGAAACCAAAAAGGCAACAGCCTGAGAAAGACCAGGCTGAACTCCAAAGAATAGTGACTAGATCACCTGAGAAGGACCAGGTGTCACTTAGACACATGCACAGAAAGAAACCTGAGAGGGACCAGGTCTCTAAAAACATCATACACAGCTCAACATCATAAGGCCATCATAACATAAACCATAATATAATAGGACCATATATAATATTCAGAGTTTGACAGCAACTAAGACTAGCATGGATAAAAGACAAGATAGCCCAAAAGAAAGGGACCAATCTTTCCAAAAAGCAAGTGATGAACTGTCTTGGAATATTCATCACTATTAGCAGAGGCAGCCTGAATTTATTCATCACTATCATCAGAATCTTCATCATCAGGAGAGGAGACACCAACATCATCCTCAGCCACTTCATCCTTGCCTTTATCAGAGAGGCCAAACTTATCATATAGATTCTTCACAACCTTGCTTTTGAGGCCAGGGATGGGAGGAGCACATGCTAGACAATTTCTATCAAAACAAGTCTTCCTCCTATAACCTTTAGATTGAGCCTGAATTCTGTCACTTCTTCTGACTTCAGAAATAACCAGAGGGCCTCTCTTCTTTATATTACAATGCACCTTAGAGGTAGATGGAGGAGCAGAGAGACTAGGAGCCTTCCTAGGAGCTTGGGGAGTAGAGAAGCCAGTCATGACTTCCTTGCAGGCTTCTTGTATGGCATAGACAGGTGGAGTTTTAGCAGGACAAGAGGAAGGCAGCAAAATATCCAAAGTGCCATGATCAGAGCTTTTAGTGATGATTTCCCAGACCTTTGACTGCATAAGAGAAGAAGTCCATTTAAAATCTTCTGGAGTCAGAAGCTTGCACATAAGAAAAGCCACCCAATCTATAGGGACTGAGAAGGTGCTATGACTGTCAGAAACAGAAGGTGGCTTGAAAAACTTCCTCCAGGCAGCAGCAGATTCCCTGGCTAAAAAACCAGGATCTCCATGGGTCTCAGGGTCTAGCACCAAGCCAACCTGGAGATTATTTTGTGGCCCACCCAAACCTCCATTAACTGAACCACCTGAACCATCAGAAGCAGAGGGATCAGAACTAATGGTCAGAGTAACAGAGCTGTCCCCAGGAGCTGCATGATCAATCTCCATCTGCTGCACATCACCAAGGTTTGGAGGAACAGGAGCAACAAGGTCATTGAGTTCGATGAAAGCTTCCCCAGGCTCAACATTGAGATCAAGTCCACCAGGGGGCCCATTAAGATTCAGAGCAGCATTGTCAGGAAACAGAAAGTCTATATTTTGCTGTAAATTAATATTCTGCTGCAAATTATCTTGCTGCTCATTGCCCATTTGATTCAGATCATTATCTAAGCCAGCTTGAAAAGGATGGGGCTCCCAAGCAGGCCACACAGGAGCAGGGTTATGCACAGCATCATGTCCCCCAGGGACAAATTCAGGCTGGAAAGGTTGCACTGGCATTGGGTGAGGGGTGGACCCGTCTGCAGGAGGATCATCTTCATCAGCAGGCAAGTTACCAAGAAGCTTCTGACTGAGGATAAAGATAGGGACAGTCCATGACTCTCCTTGGAAAGTATTCCCATCAGTGACCACACAACTATGTGGGATGTGCTGGAGGCCAGCCACTCTAACCTTAATCACAATAGCACCATAACAACTAGCTTCTTCATCCCATGCAACAAAAACCCCAAAGTACTTGACAGCCCTTTTTATATGCTCAGAATTCCAGAGATCTAGGGGATAAGCAAGGAGCAACAACCAACACTCTTGATTATAGGTGAAAGCTCGGTGATTAATCCCCTCATTGTGATTGACAAAGGAAATAGTCCTGCCAGCAAACTGATGGGGGCTCTGATTCACTAGCCAATCTCTATCCGCAAAGGAACTAACTTTGACAAAAGCCGTCCCAATAGGGCAGCGCTGAACCATCTCCAAAGTGAAGCCATATTCTATCTCGATAAGATTGCTGAACTAGAGGATCTTTTCCAAAAAGGAAGGAAAAACAGTTTGCTTTAATATGGCCAAAAGATTCACAATGAAAGCATTTAATATTATTCAGACAATTGGGCCTGACATGATTCGGAGAAAGACAGCGACTGCACCTTGGGCTATTGATGGGCCGGTCCGCCCGAAGTGGTACAGAAACCTTTGCACTCGGCCTATCTGCTGAATTTGAATTCCCGCCGAAGTTACGGAGATCAGAATGCAGGCAAGAAAAAATCTCCTTCACCGTGATATTCGGGCCAGACTTGAGAGGATAACGCTTGAGCAGCTCCTTGAAGAAAAAAGTCAAATCCGCAGTGAAAAGTTTCAGATTAGCCAAATCAGAGATAGCTGCCCGATGAACTGAAGAAATATGATCCATGGGGTTGTCTAGGGAGGCCTCAGAACAAGGATTGCGAAAATGTATCAAAATATCCACTACTGAATAGCCAGCATTCACCAAATCTTCAAGAAGCAACCTAAGATCAGAATTGAAGCCAACAATGAAAGAAAACCTCGACAGAAGCTGTGATCCTGGGAACACTGCAGGTTTTGTTCCAACAACAGTAAGATTAGCACCCGTTAAAGGTCCTCTGACCGCATCAGCAAAAGTGAAAGGCCGTGAGCTTGATTTAACTGTGACCCAACTGCGATCTTCCTCTTGCTGCCAAAGACGGAATTCACGAAAAGCATTTGGACCACCATTGCCCCAGAGGAGGAAGAAAACCTTAAAATCTTTGCAACTAAACGAGCGCAGTTGATTCACAAAAAAAACCCACATTTCTAGAGCAGACAGAAAACCTGAAAGTACGATCTCGCAGAAAGATCACCTGGAAATCCTTGGCAATGCCACCCAGACATGCTGAAAGGGCTTCGCTAACTGAATCTGGATCAAGCCTAAAAGAAGCTCTGCCAAAGGAGGCCACTAACCAGAATTCTTGATTGCAGTGAGCCGAAGAGAAAGCAACTGGGCAATGGAAGAGCCTCCAGATCTGTCTCTGAATATCAAGCCCAGAAGAAGAATCAAGGCGAAGTGCAGAAACCTTAGGAACAGATCCATCTAGTGGGACTCCTGATGGCTGAGGAAGCTGACTAGAAGGCGGCAGACCACGTCGATAGCCAACATGAACACGAAAACCAGGTAGATCTACCTCCATACCAGGACCAATGGCTTCACGATCACCAAGATCACGACCACCAATCACCTTTCCTTGCGCCGAAAGAAGAACAAGACGACGAACCTCAGATCGGAGGTAGAGAAAACCAATACCTCGGTCAGCATTACCATTGGAAGGCCTTGGGAGCGGCCAGAAGACTGCCTGCCAGCAGGAGAGGGTGTCCGCCATGACACCCAGGGCAAGCAGGGCAAGACCCGCCGAAGGAAGACGACGGGAGAGGGAGCCGGCGGCCGGGCTAGGCCCGCCGAGGGGCGGCGGCGGAGACGTCGCACTCAGATCTCATCCCCATGAGTCGTTGATTTGTAGAAAGATCACAGCGACCCTTTTACTAAATTAGATGAGCATGCTCTCCCCATGGCCCAAAATTGGGTGTCGCGCTCTCCTTTCTTATACACAACAAAATGTACAAGGGTTGTTCCACAAATGCTTTTCTATTGCACTAATTCCATCTTTAATTACACTCAATCACCGATGGAGGAGATGCCAAAGTAGTGGCGTTTAATTTGTCGAGTTTGACACCTAACATAAATCACAATATTATGTTCTGCGCTTGGACCAACCGGGATGAAGTTTAGTGAATATATACATCAATGGGTAGTCGTTAGGGCATGTCAAAGGCATCAATTGGGATTCACAACTGAGGGAGGTACACCTGATACATTGGTTTATCTATTTCTTAGATAACTGAGAAATAACTATATCTAAGTCGACCATAAGAACAGAATTATCTATGGTCACCTCTTCATGAAGTCAAACATCTGATGGTGATGGAGCTTCGAGATAATATCCTCATGAAGATTGAGCGAAACCAAAATAGGGTTGCTCACTGTCTAGCCAATTTAGTTAGAACTGGAGGAAGCACCAACTATTGGGTGCGTCATATACCAGTGTGTATTTCTCAGTTGTTATTAGCAGATTGTAACCCTGATATAGAGGTGCAATATCTAGATGTTTTCCACGCAAAAAAAGTCAATCATAAGAACAACCTGACTATACAAGTGGTAAGATCTCCATCAGATATATGGTCATGAATATTGACTGAGAAATAGCTATTTCCGAGTAACCGAGAGTAGTAGCCACTCCCATCTGATACTTAGGTTTAGCAAGTGTTGTGTCTACTTTGTACTCTCCATGTACTATCATACTTCATGCACGGGCACTCACCTCTGACGGATGTAGATCACGATCGAGAGATTTCGTAGTAAGAACGAAATTTGATTATTTGACAACGTCGTACGTCCAGCTCGGAAGCTCACTGTTTGACAGACGAGTCCAGAATACACATATGAGAGATCAGACGATTCAGTTGACAATTTAGCATGCGCCATCAGCAATTCGGCCTGTCAAGGCGACCATGCATTCAGGCAACGTCAACAATCTATGACTGGATCCGTTCGTTAGGATGGCACGTGCGGCGCGCGTGACTTCACGTGGACGCGAAACTAAGTGCCAGGTCTGCGTCCATCGTTCCGGCGCACTCGCGCCGGCCGATCGACGGCGACGTACGGGCGGCCGGAGGGAAAGAAGATGGCGACCGACGCATGGCGTCCATAAGTGCGTGCCGGAGCAGCCAGGAATCTTTCCTCAAGAAGATGGGGACTGGGCATCGCCTAGGAAAACCCGAGGCCGGGGTGGAGGGACGTGGCGCGTGCCACGCCGGCCGGCCCTGCCGCCAGGGCCGTCTTTCCGTACGACGGCGACGCCGATGAAAGCGTGGAAGGGTGAGGGCGCCATGCATATTGTCTGCGGTGGTGGAGCATGTTGATGTCCGACAGTTACGCGATTTAGACGGCCGTTGAAACTTGAAAGATAAAAATGGCATAGGAACTCAACCCCACTGTGGTGCAAAAATTCCTGGATCGAAAATGACTGAGGAATTATTCCTTTCCCCATCGGCGGGGACGTTCTTCAGCTCCCTCTCCGGCGATCCCGCGGCAACGTAGGAGTTTTAGACTGCAGAACAAGAGATCTACCTATAGCATCGTGAAGCAGTCAGAGATCGACAGCGAGACAACACAACAGTACATCCCAGGCTTCATGAATCCGCTGAATATGTTGTCGGCGACAGCGTGGCGCCACGTACGTGCAAATCATGCACACTGTGGATTGTCTGTTTGAAGATCAATTAGTACGCGCGTACACAACTGCACATACAGCTACATCGTTAGCTTTCGATTCGCATCGCCCTGGAAGCGGCGGCGGCAGCGTGGCGCCGCGACGGCCGCTCGTTACCGGTGGCCTCCACGTGCTCGCCGGGGCCACATGACCTCGCCGGACCACCGTCCGGTCGTCTCCTTCCCGTCGAGCAGGACAGACCTCGTGCCCACAAGGCCACAACTATCTGTCCTTTCTCTGTATGTCATGTCATGCTTCTTAATCATGTGATTCATGCAGGGTAAGCTTTGTGGCGCATTGTTACCATGGGTCAGGATTCAGGAAAGTCACATGGTTCTCAAAGAAGAAACAGAAACATGCCACGTAGACAATACAACTAGTCAACTAGGTGATAATTCTCTGAACCGAAGTAATGTTGACGCTTCAGCACAGTCAACATTAGAGTTTTTGACAATCAATACCATATATATTTATATATGAATACTACAAGACAGAGATACACGACTTATCTTTCACGATTACAAAATAAAATCTTGAGTAGATATTCGAGATCTTCAAACTCTATATATTTCATGATAAAATATTGTATTTTTAAAAAGGTAGTTGAAGAAAAATATCACAGTTATCATGTCATAGATTTGTATAAATACCAATGAAGGTTCTTCCATAATTCCTTGAGAAGTGCATGTTTTTTTAGGAGACTTTTTCGTGAGTTTTTGGTAGGCAGCTGACTTTCTCGCAAACACAAAATCTTTATGCTGACGAATGTAGTGTTTCTTAGCTAGCCCACAGGCCTTCATAGATGCCAGATTATTTGGTCCTTATATTTAGGCCCATCTGAATCAATGAATACGAGGCCTTGTAGTGTTGCTCATGAAGATTCTGCAAAGGTAATAATTAAAATCCTATTATTTGTCCTCTTAACTTAATGTACCTTAAATATGAGCCAATTTTTTGTCGAACAATTGTGAATGAGTTAAAAAAATATATCAACATCCCAACACCAATTTATTTAGATTCATGATAAAATAATTTTCGGTACTACATAGATTTGGCATCATAGATATTAGCACGTGTTTGAATTAATTCGGTCAAAACATAGATAAGTTTGACTTAAAATTAAAATAGGGCTTCAATAATTTTCGAACAGAGAAAATGGAATATTTTTTATTGATTAACATGTGCCAAAGACACCTAAAGAATTTTTTTTAGAATATTTTTTATTGATTAACATGGCTTCAATAGTTTTATATACACATGCAAAGTACGCAATTAAAGATATCAAAAGTATTTTTTGAAAAAATTAAAGTTACAAATCCTAACCAAAAACAAATAGTTACCTTTGTTAGTTAGTTGTTAGATATAACAAGTCTCACCGCATATTTTGCAAACCTAAAGGGTATTCGTTATACGTTATGGTATAAGAGCAACTCTAACATAACCCGTAAATGACACCAGAACTGAAATTTTCCGAAGGATGTCCGGGTTTGGACCGAATGCGTCGTAGAATAGAGCCCGAATCGGTGGCCCGACCCGTAAAAGTTTCTCAGGGGCCCGAGAAACGCGAGGCTCGCCACGTATTAAAACGGGCCACGGAGGGGAGTTCGGTTTCCAAACCCTACTCCCCTCCGCCACCTTCCTCCACCTCCTCCGATGAGAAATCGTCGCACTGCCAGCACCGCTTCGCCGCACCTTGACCTCCATGGCTAGACGCGGATGCTTCGCTAGGGGATGCGATAGTTTGGGCAGCGGAGACTCGCCGCCGTGGCCCCTCTTTTTCCGCACGGAGGCGGAGCGGCGCAGATGGAACCATTCGGAGGGCGTACACAAGCGCAGCGCTCGCCGGTGGACGAACTGGGGGCTCACACCCCCGGGGAAGCTCGCGCGCTACAGGCGAACAGCGGCGAGGGCTACTACTCCGGCGGGTCGTGCCAGCCCCTTGCCCGCCGGTGTACGAGAACTCGGAGGATGAGGTGGATGCGGCGCCGGCGCAGGCGCCTCTCTTCTTCGGTGGCGACTACGTCCATGACGACCAAGAGGAGGACGCCGTCATCGCGTAGGTAGCGGCCGCGTCAAGCTCGAGATCGTCGAGCTCGACTCGGAGTAGGAGCTCGACGCATCCGCCGCATCACCTTCCTCCGCCACCACCTCTGCCGCCACGCGTAGAGGCGGGCCGAATTTTGGTCACAATTAGGTAACGCGGCGGTGGCTATTAGTTAATTTGGTTCTTAGTAGAAATTATGTAAAGTTTGATGCTCAATCGAAGCATCAACTATCCTTTAATTATGTGCTCATCGATTAATTCTCCCGCGAGAATTAAATATCTTTTTTCAGTTCCTATTTACAGTTTCTACTTTACGCGAGTGACAAAATTAAATCAACCGAACAATCGTTTTCGGGAGACTGAACTCACCGTTTTCAGTTTAGGTGAGTTCTGTCTCTGTTAGAGATGCTCTAACATTCGAGTTCTACTGTAGTAGACATGGAAGATTCAACAAGAAATTTAATGAAGATTAAAACGAATGCTACTTGCCAGATATCTCATTGCTCCAAAAAGTACTACAAATACAAGTTTTCCTAGGCCTTTTCTGCAAATTGCATGCGCTTGAAGTTTCGAGCGTTGTTGAGTTGAAGGCCCGTTGACGCATGGAAATATACAAGGTGCCGATGGCCGTTACATGCAGCTCAACAACACGGCCGTCGGGCGTCGGCGTAGATAAACCGTAGGCGTAGGGCATGTTGGCCAACGTCAATCGTCAGCGTAGGGTAGGCCGTCGGCGCAGGGCAACGCTAGCTAGCTACGTACAAATGTCGTCGACGTAGGCTGGATACCGTGACGGCGAGGCAACGACGTAAACCCTATGCCGACCGCAAAGCCATTTGCCCAGCTTTATCTTTTTTTGCTCTTCATTTTTATATAGGTATATATTTATACTCATTTATTTATTACTCTCAATTATTTTCACCAAATTGTAGGGTTTAGGGATTCGTACCCTCTAAATAGAGGTCTCCCATGATAAGTGCCAGCCAGATTTTGCCTACAGAAAGTTACATCTGATATAAAAATGTATCTACATAAAAAGTTACATCCGATTTCAACATCTACAGCCATACTATTTTTTAGAATCCTCAAAATCAAAAAGGAAATAGGATTTCCTTCAGATTTTATATTTTGATGCAATTTAAAAAAAAGTATTTGAATTCAAGGTTTTATTGTTATTTGAATGCAAGATTTATTATTACTTATTCATTGTTGTTTAGTCAAATAATTGTTTGGATAAAAACAAGCACAAGGGTTAATAGGATTAATAAGGTACTATTATCAACAAAATATAACTTGTTTGTTAGAAGCTCATCCGAAAGAAACAAAGAAGTTAAGCTTGTTAGGACCGGGAGCAGTCTGAGGATGGATGACTGACCGAAAAGTTTGACTATGAGTAAGTAATTTGATTTGAGGTTAAGCTTCCTTAGAATTAAAGATATCCCTTGTACAGTTAACTAGTCATACAATTCAAATATGTTGAATTTTTTTAAAAAAAGTTGATAAAAGAAATATATTTTTTGAAAAAAGCTAGCCGACGGCATAGGCTACGCTGATGCCCAAATGAACCTATGCTAGCAGCATGTCGACACATTATCCATTTCGTGTAATGACGATGCATACAAGCTTCCGGAGAGGCAAACATGGCACCTTATCCATTTACTATGTGTCCCCCCCCCCCCCCACTTGCCGATATCGTTGATCCAAGTCACAATTTACCAAGTCGGTCAATCCCTCATTTCCACTAGTACTCGAATCACCAATACTAGTCCACATATCTCGGCTTCCATGACATTCTCCACCACTGACATCGCCATGGAACTAAAGACATTTCCCATGATGGAAATAGATGATACGTCTCTAACGTATCTATAATTTTTGATGTTTCATGCTTGTTTTACACCAATTCATATATGTATTACTTACACTTCGTTGCACTTTTACATGATTTCTGGTACTAACCTATTAATAAGATGGCACAATGCCAGTTCATGATTTTCTGCTATTTTTGTATTTCACAAAAGTTGTACAGAAAATATTCTCGAAACTCAATATTTTACCGTAACGAAGACTGAGTCCAGAGGGGAGTCGAAGGGGGTGACAAGGGATTAACTTATCAATGCCTACAGATTGCAGACTAGGGTTTAGTTGGAAGTAGAGGGAAAGTAGATCTCGAAGGTTTCAGCCGAAAAGTACTCGACGAATATGAAACTAGGGTTCTGTTGACAATGGATTCGATGATCTCTTTGTCCCACGACTCCCCCTTATATAGGAGGCGGAGCCGAGGATACCGTGTTACACAAGATTACAGATCCCGGGGGACTCTCTGAGTTCAACCCGTAAAGTTACAAGTCTATATTTCCTAATACAACTCTAACTTTCCTTAATACTAATTGGGCTTCCAAACTTCATATTCTTCGACTCGTGGGCCTTCAGTAAACCCCGGGTACTATCTTTGGCAGGCCCATTGGGGGTGCCTATGTCAGTAGCGCCCGAGATTTTGCTTGAATCGAAGAATCAGGGAAAATCTCCAACTTTATAATCATCCAATAACACTGTCAAACTTTCATATATCTTTGGATACGCATTTATATATTATACATGGATAATGGTAATTGGGGCTAGTTCATCTGACGGATCAAGTACTAGTTAACTGATCTAGTGGCAATCCGCAAAAACCTTCTTCAAGATCACGTCCCTGGACATGATCCCGGGATACTGGTGTTAACTCGATAGGTTCCGCTTAAGGTCTTACCATCTGTCGAGTCCCAGTCATGTTTTATCGGGTACCTAACGCGTCCATTAGGATTTTTCTTCGTATCTTTTGATACGGAAAAAAATAGCAAACCGACGTCAAAGACGGTGCCACGCCAGTCAGAACGGATCTGGGGTCTTACCTTCGCAAAGTTTTGCGGCATTCAGAGATTATTCGCGACTTAGGCGCTCTGAGAATATATTGTCGAGTGCTTTTTCGGCTGCTGGAATAGCACATTTTATTGAGTCAACGGATGACTTATCTTGCCTTCCCGATGGGAGTATATGTAGAGTTATTTGTATAACTCGAAATATGCTTATTATTCTCTTTTATAATTTCATCGGGCACGCAAACAGCATTCCCGATGGGAGTAGCCCCCGAGGCTACAACCAAGGACTTGTACTTGATTGTAGGCTCAATGCCTTACATCTGATGTCGCTATATTGTCATTTTTCTTCTTTGAGTTCTTTTTGTTTTTTCTCGGGTGCGCGACCAGCGCTCCCGATGGGAGTAGCCCCCGAGGCTATGGACAAATGCTCGCATTTGATCATAGGCTCTCGCCATTTCTATTTTTCCATACTCGAAATTTCCTTTTTCACAAGTAGCCCCCGAGCATTTGATCAAAAACTTGTATTTGACCAAAGGCTAAGGATGACAATTTTACCCACGGGTACGGGTACCCGCGGGTACCGTACCCGCATGGGCAGGGTATGGGTACAGTTTTATGCCCATGGGTACTACCCATGCCCTGCCCATGATGCAGGGTATGGGTACAGTTTTATGCCCATGGGTACTACCCATACCCTGCCCATTAAGTCATGGGCAGGGCATGGGTATAACCTCGTATCCGCGGGTAAACCCATACCCTACCCATTTATTGTCAAATCTTACGTGACACGTCTATTTTTGTTGACTTATGAGTTAGAATATGAGAATGTGATTTTTATATTATGTTAATTTTTATGTACTCAACTAGCTGTTATTGAGTTGAGATCATTAATTTTTTAATCGAATTTCTTATCGATAAATGTAAAATTGTGATTAACTTGTGTACAATTTAACCTACCCACCGGGTACCCAATGGGTACGGGTACCCGCCGGGTATGGGTATGGGTAAAGTTTTATACCCATGGATACGGTATGGGTAGAAGTTTGTACCCATTGGCTCTACGGATATGGGTATGGTATTGCTCTACCCTGCCCATACCCTGCCCATTGCCATCCTTACCAAAGGCTCTCGAAATTATCATCACTTGTATTTTGCCACCCTTTTTCACATTACTACTGTCGAAAATTCCCTTCGTCAAAGTGACATCAGTGCTGACGATGGCCACGACCTTTGTACCAGGAAAACATGAGCCCTGCCCCATCACTGACCGGTGGACCCAAAATTTGCGGTAGTTTGACACGTCGTGCAAGTGGGGGACACACGCCCTCCGCTTTTCCTGGCACGCGCACTGTAGCGTCTGCTCTGTTCCTTCATAGTAAAAATACGCATTTACCCCTTAGCCACGTGGAAAGCATCCATCTCACAACTACTCCATCCAACGGTGCATCGTTTCGCAAATGCCCTATAAGAGGTCTTCTTCTTCCTCCGTTCGTCCTTTCGCTGCGCCGCACCTCTGCTCTCCTCTCCAAAAAATCTCCCATTGCACCCAACTGTTCCTGAGCACAAGCAAACTCTCACTCTTACTTTCGCCATTGTTAATGCCACCGCGCACCAGGCTCACCAGGCACAGCACTCCGGAATCCAAGATGGCGACGCAAGATCTGGAGTGGGAAAGATCCAAGACCTCCAACCAGGACATCAACCTGATGAAAAAGCTTGGGTTGATGAAGAAGAAAGACGCGCTGCTCTTCCCCAGTGAAGAAAGCTACCCGAAGCCTCCTATCCAATATCGGGTTAGTTTTGTTGACCATCTCATCCACGGCCTCTCTGCCCCCATCCACGATTTTCTTCGCGGTTTGCTCTTTGTCTATGGGTTGCAGCTTCATCAGCTGACTCCCAATTCCATCCTCCATGTCTCTATTTTCATCACTCTTTGCGAGTGTTTCCTCGGAGTCCATCCTAATTGGGCTCTGTGGAAGGGCATCTTCTGCCTCCGCCGCAATGGCTCCCACAACATCGCCTACAACATAGGAAGTGTTGTTATTTGCGTTCGCCCTGATGTCGAGTATTTCGACGTCAAATTACCCGACTCCGTCCAAGGGCGGCGCAAAAGATGGTTGTATGTTCGCGAAGAATGCTCCGACTCGGTGGAGTACAACATTGCTCCCTTCGGCGGAGGTGCCGAAATTCTTTGCCGCCGATCCTGGGACGCGGAAGCCACCGAAGAAGAGAAAACGGTGACAGAGGCGCTGATGTCCCGTATTCACGAGCTTCAAAATACCCACGGCAAGGAATTGTCGGGTATCCAAATTACAGCATACTTCCTTAGGATTAGGGTCCAGCCTCTGCAGGCTCGGAAAAAACAACTTTGGATGTACTCTGGCGAGGAAGATGTCGACCGGCTCTCCAAGGGTCACGAAGTAAAGGACTTGGAGAAGCTTGTCCGAAGAATCTCCTCTCTCGGCAAGAAAGATGCCGTTCCATCAACTTGTCGCGTGGAGCCGTATAGCGGCGCCAACGCCCTGCCCAAGGTAAATTTTCATCCTTCCGAGTTTTTAGTATTTGTCGACTACTATATTTGATGGTATCCTTTATGTAATCCTGTTATCGACATATCTTGTCCTTGTAGAAACACCACGTCCTGTCTTCTCTTCCTCCTCTTCCTGAAGGCGGGGAAGTCGAAGAATGGACCGTTGTCACCGACGAACACCAGGGCACTTCTCGCCTGGAGAGCGAATTCGCGGCTTCCTCTGAAAAAGAAGTTGATTCTGAGGCTTCCGAATCCACGCATTCCCTCCCCTCTGTTGTTTCTCCAACGAACAAGCGGAAGAGAGATGATGCCGTAGATTCTGGCACCTCCAAAAATAAGTCCCTTCTCGAGGTAACTGTACCCGAAAAGGAGGACAAACCCTTCAACCCTTACGAAGATGCCCTTGTCAGCTCGTAAGTTTCTATCTTCTCTTTTCTTTGCATCCGGAAATTTTGCCTGTCTTTGTTTCTTATATTTTCCCTGATGTATAGTGGTGACGAGGAAGAAAATCCTCCTATTGACGTGACTGCTCGAACGAGCACGTCCCGTACTTTAGTTATCTCCGAGACTCGTCCCGAAGTGGATGAAACCTCGCCTCCACAACAGGATATAGGACATCCCAGTCCTGTTGTGAGCCCCTGTGCTCCGTCGCCAAAACGAGCAAAGACTGATCAAGGAAAAGAGCTAATTCTTTTGACCGACAGCCTCGACGACTCCTCTTATGGATGATGTAAGTGCTTCTTATTTTCTTTTTACTGTTGAATACTTCCAACTCCTTTGCTGTCGGAATTCTTCAACCTCTTTTTATTCCGTGTTACTTTTCCAGCCTTTGATGAAGGAATTTGTTCGTCTCGGTACCCAATTTATCGGGTACCGTGATCTTGCCAATGAGCTAAAAGGTATTCTTTACTTGCTGCATTTCATCGAATAGATTTGCCTCTTCTATTTTGTTGTAACCTGTGTCACCCTTTATTTTTGTAGAATCCCTTTCTGAGGCAAACAAGCGTGCTGATGACCTTGCCTGCAAGCTCGAACGAAGTGAAAAAGCTCGCGAAAAGGCTGAATCAGATGCTGCCGCTGTCGAGGGTCTTCGAAAGAGACTTCAAGATGCGGAAAATGCCTTGAGTGAGAATATAGCTCAACAATCTGCTCGCGAAAAAGAGATTATCACTCGCTTGGAGTCGCAAAGCCGACGCTTTGTTAGTAAGTGCCCTAACCACTTTGATTTCTTCGGGAACTCATGCTTTCCTTTGCACATTTGTTGACAAGCCAAATTTTTCCTCTTCAGGAAAGACACACCAAGATTACGATCTTAAGAATCCTAAGGGTGATCGCCTTCTCGACGCACTCTCCCTCCTTGAGATTCATGGAGACGAGGCGCGCCAGGGCCTTGCTGACGCCAGGACGGGGCATTTACGGCTTTTTCCCTACTTTTTCGCGAAGAAGAAGGAGCCCGAGACTTTCGCTGCACTGGCCCAGCACTTCATCCCTCAAGAAAATCTTGGGCTAGGTCTTCGACAAGAGGGCTTGAAGATTGGCATTGAAGGCACCATCGCTCTGGTTGCCGAAAGCCAACAAGTTGTCGATTGGACGAAGGTTGGAGACGTGGGGCAGATGGAGATGAAGAAGTGGCAATCTCTGATTAAAGCTGCAAAGACAAGCTCAAAGAAGATCCTCTCCTTCCTTGGATGCAAACCAACTCCTTCCCCTAGCTCGACAAAGCCAGAGGTCAAGTAGACCGTCCTGTCCTTGTCTTTTATTTTGTTCTTTTGCTCTTTTCGACGTCACCGAAGTAGCTTTGTCGACAGCTACCCCATTGGTTCATTAAGAACCCTCTTTTGTAATGCCCATGAATATTTGACTGAATCAATGAAAAGCTATCTTGCCTAATTATTGATATCAAAATATTTTTCTCCAGTTGAATTTTGACAACTATACCGTGATGCCTCGCTCTTCGGATGCATTACCAGCTGTGTCTTACTCGAAAAAAGCCCCCGTTGTCGAGCTTATGGAAGGTTCTTCGAATACTGCACAGAATGAAGATTTGAATGATCTTCGACAACAACTTCAATTGATGAAGAAACAAACTCTCGTGATAATGGAACAGTCTTGCAGATCTTCTGAAAGGGAGAAACTTGATCTTCTACAAGCTCAGGAGGCCCTAGCGTGGAAGGAAACCGCGATTACTGAGGCTGCCGAAGCTACTTCACGAGAAAATTATATGCTTCAACTGATGAACGACTCCAGCTTGGATATGACGGGTACGCTTCGTAAATTTGGTCATACTTTATCTTATTCTTACTGTTTTTTCTTCCTCGCTGATGCTTCCGATGAAACAGGCTCTTTTTTGGATACCGCTGCCGAAGATCAGTTTGTTGAAGCTCGGTCCAATGTGCTTCTCACGCTTGCACTGAGCATGGTTCTAATTTTTGGGTTACGCCTGAACATAACCGCCAAATCGTCAGATTTCAAGATCGCGCGGGTCAGGTCCGCGATTTTCTCGACTTCTGCACAAGGACATTGTCCTTAGTTTATAGTACCATGTTTCCACGCAACAAAATACCAGAAACTCTTCCTGCTTGATGGATAAGTTCCGAGATGCCCCTCGAATCCATGAATTTGTGCGAGCCCAACTATCTGCTGGGGCAAGATTTGCCATGATTATGATACAAATCTACTACCCGAAGTTAAACCTAACTCAAATTGTCACCAAGTGTCTGGCTAAGCAGGCGAAGAGGAAGAGGAACATCGAAAAAATCAACGATGTAGTGACCTCTATAGCAGAAGAAATGATGGATGAACTGCTTCGGCTAGACGCCGAATTCTTCGTGAGAGGTAGCTATGCTGAGCATAGACATGGTATTGCAAACAATGAACGGATAAATATAGATGATATACTAGGTGGTAACTGAGAAGTTGCTTATTCTTGTCGAATTTTTCATGTTGTAAACACAATCTATATTGTAAAGCAGCTTGATAATGAAGCCCCCGAGCCTATTGTTGGCCAGTGCTTATGTCTTTTTTGATTTGCGAACTATTTTTATGCCGAGGTGAATAACTGTATTTTGCGGAAGATTATATATATTGTTACTGCGGGTCATGAGCCCCCGAGCCTGTCGACAAAAAATATGTATATCACCAATATCTTTATTATATTGCAGCACCGCGAGCCCGCTTCATTAAAAACCTTTCAGCCCCACTCGGTGCCCTGAAAGGAAAAGAGTGTGTCTGAAAACTCGCGGGCGTTTCAGTACATCGTATGTTTACATATATATCTTGACTTAAGCATAGAAATGCCTAAGTTGCGCCACATTCCAGGGATTTGGCTCGGCAACCCCTGTCTTCTTGTCCTTTATCCTGTACGCTCCTCCTTCGATTACTTCTGTGACGATGTAAGGGCCAAGCCACGGCGATTCGAGTTTTTCAAGGCTTTTTTGTGTGAGCCAAAGAACTAAGTCGCCTACCTGAAAGGATCTTGGTCGCAAACGTCGACTGTGGTAATTTTTCAGGTCTTGCTGGTACTTAGTGACCCATGATAACACTTCGTCTCGAGCTTCATCGAGTGCATCGACATCATCCTCCAATGCTTTTCTTGAAGCTTCTTCGTCATATTCTGTTACTCTTGGAGAATCATGTTCTATTTCTGTCGGTAGCACTGCCTCAGCTCCATGGACCAGGAAAAACGGTGTTTCCTGTGTCGCTGTATTTGGTGTTGTTCGAATATTCCATAACACACTGGGCAACTACTCTGGCCAGGTGTGTCGAGCTTTTTCCAATGGTGCTAACAGACGTTTCTTGATACCGTTACATATGGTGCCGTTGGCTTTCTCGACTTGACCGTTGGTCTGCGGGTGCGCAACCGATGCAAAGTGTAGTTTAATGCCTACCTCTGCACAATATGCCTTGAATTCCTTGGATGTAAAATTACTACCGTTGTCCATGACGATACTATGAGGTACTCCAAACCGAAAGACGATACTTTTCACGAACTTGATTGCAGACGCTCCATCTGGTGAATTTATCGGCTTTGCCTCTATCCACTTTGTGAATTTGTCAACAGCGACGAGCATGTACTCGTATCCTCCTAGCGAAGCTTTGTGTAATTTTCCCACCATATGAAGACCCCACTGAGCAAAGGGCCAAGACAACGGTATTGGCATCAGCTCTGCTGCCGGAGAATGAGGTTTTGCGGCAAATCTCTGGCACGTGTCGCAAGTACGAACAATGTCTTTTGCATCCTCGATTACTGTCAACCAATAAAATCCTGCTCTGAAAACCTTGGCTGCTATAGCTCGGCTTCTTGCGTGATGTCCACACACTCCTTTGTGTACGTCCTTCAGAATTAGCCTTCCTTCCTCAGGTGTGACACATCTTTGTAGTACTCCTGAAATACTTCTTTTGTATAGCTCCCCTTTGACCACATTAAAGGCTTTAGAACGCCTAATAACTCGCCTTGCTTCAACTGGATCGTCGGGTATTTCCTGTCTCGAGATATATGCTATGTACGCCTGTGATGACCCACAAGTATAGGGGGTGTATCGTAGTATCTTCGATAAGTAAGAATGTCGATCCCAACGAGGAGCAGAAGGTGTTGACAAGCAGTTTCGATGAAGGATTCACTGTAAATGCTCACAGACAAGTATTCAGGGGGTTTTGATGTAACAGATGAATAAAGTATGAGTAAGTAAAGTGCGAGAGTAACAATTGCAGCGAGTGGCCCAATCCTTTTTAGCACAAAGGACAAGCCGGTTTGTTTACTTATAATGACCAAATGTTCTCGAGGACACACGGGATTTTAGTCTAGTGCTTTCGCTACATACGGCTAATTAATCTTCATTGTTTTGATAAGTGTTGTGTGGGTGAACCTGTGCTAATGTACCTCCCCTCCTAGGACTAATACATACTTGTGATTATACCCCTTGCAAGCATCCGCAACTACAAGAAAGTAATTAAGATAAATCTAACCACAGCCTTAAACTCTGAGATCCTGCTATCCCTCCTGCATCGATATACCAACGGGGGCTCAGGTTTCCGTCACTCCGGCAACCCCGCAATTGGCAAACGAGTACAAGATGCACTCCCCTAGGCCCATAAAGGTGAAGTGTCGTGTAGTCGATGTTCACACGACACCACAAGAAGAATAACACCACAACTTAAATATCATAACATTGAATATTACTCAACCATACTTCACTACTAACATTTAGACTTCAACCATGTCCTCAAGAACTAAACGAACTAAACGAACTACTCACGAGACATCATATGGAACATGATCAGAGGTGATATGATGATGAATAACAATCTGAACATAAACCTTGGTTCAACGGTTTCACTCAATAGCATCAATAACAAGTAGAAATCAACACCGGGAGAGTTTCCCTATCAAGCAATCAAGATTAAACCCAAATTGCTACAGCGATGACGATGTGCAGCGGTGGAGACGGCGGTGATGATGATGAAGATGATGATGATGGTGATGGAGATGATGTCCAACTTGATGGCGGTGACGATGGCGTCGATTTCCCCCTCCGGGAGGGAATTTCCCCGGCGGATCTCAGCCCGCCGGAGAGCTCTTTTCTCTCTGGTGTTCTCCGCCTCGCAGAGGTGGCTGTAACTCTTCGCGAGGTATCCTCTGGAGCTTAGGTTTTCGGGACGAAGGCGTACGCGAAGAAAAGGAGGCGAGAGGGGGCTATGGGCCCCCTCCTCACAGGGCGGCGCGGCCAGGCCTTGGGCCGCGCCGGCCTATGGGGTGGGCCCACCTCGGGTCCCCTCAGCTCCCCCTTCTGGCTCACTTCATCTTCTGGAAAAATAAGGTTTTTCGTATAATTTCCGTCAATTGTTGATCTTCCGAAATATTGCATTCTGACGGCGCTTTTTCCAGCAGAATCCTGGCTCCGGTGCTCGATCCTCCAATAATCATGAAACATGCAAAATAGATGAAATAACATAAGTATTATGTCCAAATATGAAATATATCAATGAATAACAGCAAATTATGATATAAAATAGTGATGCAAATTGGACGTATCAACTCCCCCCAAGCTTAGACTTCGCTTGTCCCCAAGCGAGACTGAACTCGGTAAACAGGACCACATGTTTATGGAGTGAAGAGTCGATAAATAAAATACGGACAAGAAGCATCATATTCATTCACACAAGACATTCTAGTAAACATCTTCCTCATATAATTCAACTTCAAACAAGTATAAGGTAATCACAAATAAAGGTGCATAAGAAATCATAGTTGGTGATGGCAAACTTCGTTCTTGGTCAGAGAACAATTAACAGGTTATTCTTATCTATCGAGCAGCGCTCTCATGTTAAAGTTTATATTGCACAACTTGCATACTCAATCATAATAGTCTCCTCATGATCATTGATAACTTGCAAAGCTATATTCATTCAGATAAAGCTTGTACTAAACAAGGAAGAATAAAAGACATGATGAAGCAAATCACAATATAATGGTTTGATCACAACAACTCAAATGCTTGCTCAAGATGGAGGGAAATAGGTTTACTGACTCAACATAAAGTAAAAGACAGGCCCTTCGCAGAGGGAAGCAGGGATTAAATCATGTGCTAGAGCTTTTTCAGTTTTGAAATCATATAAAGAGAATGAAAGTAACATTTTGAGAGGTGTTTGTTGTTGTCAACGACTGGTAGCGGGTACTCTAACCCCCTTGCCAGACAAACCTTCAAAGAGCGGCTCCCATTTTATTTTTATTTTGTGTGGCACTCCTTCCAACCTTTCTTTCACAAACCATGGCTAACCGAATCCTCGGGTGCCTGCCAACAATCTCATACCATGAAGAAGTGCCTTTTTATTTTAGTTTTATTATGATGACACTCCCCCCAATCTTTGCTTACACGAGCCATGGCTAACCGAATCCTTCGGGTGCCGTCCATCAATCACATACCATGGAGGAGTGTCTATTTAGGTTAATTAATTTGGGACTGGGAATCCCATTGCCAGCTCTTTTTGCAAAGTTATTGGATAAGTGGATGAAGCCACTAGTCCATTGGTGAAAGTTGCCCAACAAGATTGAAAGATAAAACACCACATACTTCCTCATGAGCTATAAAACATTGACACAAATAAGAGATAGTAAATTTTGAATTATTTAAAGGTAGCACACGAAGTATTTACTTGGAATGGCAGGAAATACCATGTAGTAGGTAGATATGGTGGACACAAATGGCATAGGTTTGGGTTAAGGTTTGGATGCACGAGAAGTATTCCCTCTCGATGTGTCTTTGGCTAGCAAGGTTAATTAGCAAGCAAAAGAGTCGAGGGAAACAAACAAATATACATGTGATAGAAACAATCATGCATCTTCCTTGCAAGCACAAACAATTTTAACTTCAGAATAATAAGCTATGAGCTAACAAGAAAGAAAGATAATGAAACAACTACATGTATTTCTCTTTTCTACTTAAACCTCAAAGTGTTGTTGCTATTGACCAATGCTAAGTTTGCCAAAACCAAATAGATGTATTCAATGCTCCCAAAGTGATACCAATACTAACAACAAGATAAATCATATAATAGAGATTGCAAACTAAAATAAGATGTGCAATATGAAAATGATAAGACTTCTCATTAATATTTCATAACGATAACTCACACCAAGGGATACATAGACAACCAACTAAAGGAGAGATACTTCCAAACTGCAACCCATCTTATATGATAACTTCCCTACTCATGATATGACACTACTTGACAGTAAAAAGTAAAAGATAGTGATGATGTGATACCGCGGCACTCCCCCAAGCTTGGAACAAACCAAGGGGATGCCAATACCGATGATGAATTACTCCTTCGGCGATGGTGGTGATGAATTCCCGTCATCAGACTTCCAAGGAAGAGGCTCTCCATCAACAAACGACATCTTGGTCTCGGGAATCCTGAAACTAGCAGCATGGCTTATGTGTTTAAACCTGTTTTCATACTCACAGTTCTGATTCTGAACGTCATAGAGTTGAGCTTGGAGTTTGTTGGTGGTGTCGTGAAGTGAGAGGATGTCGCCCCATAGCTTTGCAGTTTCCTTCTCGTGTTCAGCAATGAGTTCAGACACAATCTTGTGAAAGATATCCACCTCACGCTCAGCCATCTTCTTGTATTTGAAGACCTCTTGTTCTAGCTTCTCCATCCTGTCCTCCAAGCTTCCTTCTCCTTTAGGACCCTGGACATCCTTGATCTGCAGTTCTCCCTCAACGAGCAGCAACTCCTTGGGGTGCATCCTCAGCTCCTCCATGTACAAGTTGTCAACGTCCTTGCAGGAGATGTCCTTCGGAGTTTCCGACGAAGACATGATGGCTCTAGATCCGAAGCAAATCCTGGCAGAAACAGCTCGAAACAAAACACGTCGAGAAAACGATATACGGACCTCCAGGGGTCCGGGGGATTATATAGCAGGAATTTTCACGACAAAAGGAAAGTACCAGGTCGAACCAGAGTCGGAAAGAGGCGACGAGGCGGCCAGCTCATAGGGCGGCGCGGCCTGGCTGGGGCCCGCGCCGGCCTATGGGGGCACGCCCTCGTGCGTCTCCTCCACTCCGTTTCGATCTCGTAATTTTTCATATTTTCCAAAAACAGCAAAAACATTGTTCGGAAAGTAAATTGCGAACTTTTTATTACCAAGATCTTGTTACCTATTCAAAGTCGAGTTACGCGGATCGTCAATTTGTCCTTTGATGAAAGCCTCCGGTGTTTCCACTCGAATAATATCAACATCTACATTATAAGAATCACCTGAGATATAATGCTTGAGTCTTTGTCCATTCACCACTTGTGTGGCATTGCCTTGGGAAGAGCTAATTTTAATTGCTCCTAAACGATACACCTCCTCAACAACATATGGTCCTTCCCATTTCGAGAGTAATTTCCCTGCAAAGAATCTGAGACGAGACCGATACAATAGGACTTTATCCCCAATATTAAATTCTCTTTTGATAATCCTTCTATCATGCTATTTTTTAACTTTCTCTTTAAAGAGTTTAGCATTTTCATAAGCTTCACTTCTCCATTCATCTAGAGAACTCAATTGTAGCAACCTCTTATTACCGGCAAGTTTAGGATCTTTATTTAATTCTCTAACTGCCCAATAAGCTTTGTGCTCTAGTTCTAAAGGTAAATGACAAGCTTTTCCATAAACCATTTTATAAGGTGACATTCCCATGGGGTTTTTATAAGCAGTTCTATAAGCCCATAGTGCATCCTTCAATTTACTAGCCCAATTCTTTCTAGTTTTATTAACAGTCTTTTCCAAGATAGATTTAATCTCTCTATTTGATAATTCTACTTGCCCACTAGTTTGAGGATGATAAGCGGAAGCAATTCTATGATTAATACCATATTTAGCAAGAGTTTTTCTAAAACCACCATGAATAAAATGAGAACCTCCATAAGTCATAATATATCTAGGAACTCCAAATCTAGGAAAAATAATATCTAAAAGCATTCTTAAAGAGGTCTCACCATCAGCACTTTTTGTAGGTATGGCTTCCACCCATTTAGTAACATAATCAACAGCAACAAGTATATGAGTGTTACCTTCCGAAGAGGGAAAAGGTCCCATGAAGTCAAATCCCCAACAATCAAACGGTTCAATAACAAGAGTATAATTCATAGGCATTTCATTGCGTCTAGAGATATTACCAACCTTTTGACATTCATCACAAGATAAAATAAACTTCCTTGCATCTTTGAAGAGAGTCGGCCAATAAAAACCTGATTGTAGAACCTTTTGCGCGGTTCTATCTCCGGCGTGATGTCCTCCATAAGCACTACCATGACATTTACTCAATATCTCCTGTTGTTCATATTCGGGAACACATCTTCACAGAATACCATCCACTCCTTCTTTATATAAGTGTGGGTCATCCCAGAAATAATGCCTCAAGTCATAAAAGAATTTCCTCCTTTGCTGAGCTAAAAAGGTTGGAGGCAAGTACTTGGAAACAATAAAGTTAGCATAATCAGCATACCAAGGACTGTCTCGCGAGCTCACCTTTATTACAGCCAATTGTTCATTTGGAAAACTATCATTAACAGGAACAGGATCATAAGCAATATTTTCCAATCTAGACAAATTATCAGCAACAGGATTATCAGCACCTTTCCTATCTACAATATGTAAATCAAATTCTTGCAACAGAAGTACCCATCTAATAAGCCTTGGCTTAGCATCTTTCTTTTGCATAAGGTATCTGATTGCAGCATGATCAGTATGAATAGTAACTTTTGAATCAACAATATAAGATCTAAACTTATCACAAGCAAAGACTACAGCTAACAATTCTTTTTCAGTAGTAGCATAATTTCTTTGAGCAGCATCAAGAGTTTTACTAGCATAATGAATAACATTCAATTTTTTGTTTACTCGCTGTCCAAGAACAGCGCCTACAGCAAAATCACTAGCATCACACATAATTTCAAATGGTAAGTTCCAATCAGGAGGCTCAACTATAGGAGCAGTTGTTAAGGCTTTCTTTAGAGTTTCAAAAGCTTCCTTACAATCATCATCAAAAACAAAAGGTACATCTTTTTGAAGAAGATTAGTAAGAGGCTTTGAAATCTTGGAGAAATCTTTAATAAACCTCCTATAAAACCCAGCATGACCAAGAACACTACGAATACCTTTAACATCCCTAAGATAGGGCGTCTTCTTAATTGCTTCAACTTTAGCTCTATCAACTTCAATACCTCTCTCGGAAATTTTATGTCCCAATACAATTCCTTCATTAACCATAAAGTGGCATTTCTCCCAATTAAGAACAAGGTTAGTTTCTTCACATCTCTGCAAAACTTTATCGAGGTTCCGCAAGCAATTATCAAAAGAATTCCCATAGACAGAAAAATCATCCATGAATACCTCTACAATACTCTCGCAAAAGCCATGAAAAATAGCAGACATGCATCTTTGAAAAGTAGCAGGAGCATTACATAAACCAAAAGGCATACGTCTATAAGCATAAGTTCCATAGGGACAAGTGAAAGTGGTTTTCTCTTGATCCTTAGTTTTAACAGCAATTTGTGAAAACCCAGAATAACCATCAAGAAAGCAAAAGTGAGTATTTTTAGATAACCTTTCTAACATTTGATCAATAAAAGGCAAAGGGTAATGATCTTTTTTAGTAACCTTATTAACTTTTCGATAATCAATGCACATTCTATACCCTACAACTACTCTTTGAAGTATGAGCTCATCATTATCATTAGGCACAACAGTCATCCCTCCTTTCTTAGGAACACAATGCACAGGACTAACCCATCTACTATCAGCAATAGGATATATAATACCAGCTTCGAGAAGTCTCAATACCTAATTTCTTACCACATCCTTCATCTTAGGAATTAGACGACGCTGAGGTTCAACAACAGGCTTCGCATCATCTTCCATATTAATGGCGTGTTGGCAAATAGAGGGAGAAATCCCCTTCAAGTCATCAAGAGTGTAGCCAATAGCACCTCGGTGCTTCTTCAGTATTTCCAATAGCCTTTCTTCTTCAAACTCTGAAAGCTTAGAACTAGTAATAACAGGATATATTTTCTTATCATCAATATGAGCATATTTAAGATTATCAGGCAATGGTTTTAAATCAAAGATAGGATCTTCCTTTGGTGGCGGTGTTGTACCCAGATCTTCCACCGGTAAATCATGCTTAAGAATAGGTTGACGAAGGAAAATTTCATCAAGCTCATCTCTTTCTTCCCTAAAAACTTCACTCTCACTATTCTCCAAATGTTGCTGCAAAGGATTATTAGGAGCAAGAACAATAGATGCACACTGTTCAACTTTAAAATCATTATTAGGCAAATCAGCTTTATAAGGAGTTTTGGTAAATTTAGAGAAGTTAAACTCATAAGATTCACTAGAAATTTTAGTCAAAATTTTCTCTTTCTTGCAATCTATAATAGCTCCATAAGTATTTAGAAAAGGTCTACCAAAAATGATAGGACAATATTTACTAGCAGCAGAACCAAGTACCAAAAAGTCAGCAGGATATTTAATCTTACCGCATAGAACTTCCACATCTCGAACAATACCAATTAGAGAAATAGTTTCTCTATTAGCCAGCTGAATAACCACATCAATATCTTCAAGTTCACAAGAACCAATTTCGTGCATAATCTCCGTGTAAAGCTCATAAGGAATAGCACTAATACTTGCACCAATATCACATAAACCATAATAACAATGATCACCAATTCTAACAGATAGCATACGAACACTAGCTTGCTTGGACTTATTAGGATGTGAAACAATATTAGAGGCATCTTCACAGAAAATAATATGACCATCCTCCACATTTTCAGTCACAAGATCTTTAACTATTGCAACAGCAGGTTCAACTTTTATTTGTTCTTCAGGTTCTATAGGTTTCTTTTCACTTTTATGAACCGCACTATTTATAACAGAGTACTCCTTCATTTTAGCAGGGAAAGGAGTTTTTTCAATATAAGCTTCAGGAATAACATGATCAACAGTTTCAACTACAACACATTTATTAATAGATGAATCAATTTTATCTTTATACGGTTCATGATACTTATCAAAATTCTTCTTAGGCAATTCATAATGAGATGCAAAAGCTTTATAAAGATTTGCAGCAACTTGAGAATCAACACCATAAGTAGAACTCATATTACGAAATTTATCAGTATCCATAAAAGCTTCAATGCATTTGTAATCATAATTTATACCTGATTCTCTATCTTTGTCGTTCTCCCATCCTTCAGTATTTTCCTGGATCCGATTAAGAAGGTCCCTTTTAAACTCTTCTTTGTTGCGCGTGAATGATCCAGAACAAGAAGTATCCAGCAAGGTCTTGTCTTCAAAAGAAAGTCTTGCATAGAAATTATCAATAATAACATTACCAGGAAGCTCATGAATGGGGCATTTGAGCATTAAAGACTTCAATCTCCCCCACGCTTGGGCAATACTCTCTCCATCATGAGGCCAAAAATTATATATGCGATTCCGATCCTTATGAATTTCACTTGGAGGATAGAGCTTAGAATAAAACCGGGGCACAATATCATTCCATTCAAGAGAATCCCCATTATCCAGTAATTTATACCAATGCGCCGCTTTACCAGACAGCGATATAGAGAATAGTTTCTTCCTCACTTCATCCATAGCAATACCTGCACACTTGAATAAACCGCATAATTCATGTAAGAACAGTAAATGATCTCCAGGGTGGACAGTTCCATCCCCTGTATAACGGTTATCCACTACACGTTCAATAATTTTCATAGGTATTTTGTATGGTATTTCTTCCTCACCTGGCGCCTCATCCACTACCTTTGCAGTAGTAGTAGATTTTCCAAATAAAAACTCAAGAGAAGATTTCTCCATAATGAATTATGGCAGCAGGCAGAAATAAAATCAGCACAAACAGTAGAAGTTTCCCTTACCAATTCCACTTACCAATAGTGCTTCACTCCCCGGCAACGGCGCCAGAAAATAGTGTTGATGACCCACAAGTATAGGGGGTGTATCGTAGTATCTTTGATAAGTAAGAATGTCGATCCCAACGAGGAGCAAAAGGTGTTGACAAGCAGTTTCGATGAAGGATTCACTGTAAATGCTCACAGACAAGTATTCAGGGGGTTTTGATGTAACAGATGAATAAAGTACGAGTAAGTAAAGTGCGAGAGTAACAATTGCAGCGAGTGGCCCAATCCTTTTTAGCACAAAGGACAAGCCGGTTTGTTTACTTATAATGACCAAACCTCGAGGACACACGGGATTTTAGTCTAGTGCTTTCGCTACATACGGCTAATTAATCTTCATTGTTTTGATAAGTGTTGTGTGGGTGAACCTGTGCTAATGTACCTCCCCTCCTAGGACTAATACATACTTGTGATTATACCCCTTGCAAGCATCCGCAACTACAAGAAAGTAATTAAGATAAATCTAACCACAGCCTTAAACTTTGAGATCCTGCTATCCCTCCTGCATCGATATACCAATGGGGGCTCAGGTTTCCGTCACTCCGGCAACCCCGCAATTGGCAAACGAGTACAAGATGCACTCCCCTAGGCCCATAAAGGTGAAGTGTCGTGTAGTCGACGTTCACACGACACCACTAGAAGAATAACACCACAACTTAAATATCATAACATTGAATATTACTCAACCATACTTCACTACTAACATTTAGACTTCACCCATGTCCTCAAGAACTAAACGAACTACTCACGAGACATCATATGGAACATGATCAGAGGTGATATGATGATGAATAACAATCTGAACATAAACCTTGGTTCAACGGTTTCACTCAATAGCATCAATAACAAGTAGAAATCAACACCGGGAGAGTTTCCCCTATCAAACAATCAAGATCAAACCCAAATTGCTACAGCGATGACGATGTGCAGCGGTGGAGACGGCGGTGATGATGATGAATATGATGATGATGGTGATGGAGATGATGTCCAACTTGATGGCGGTGACGATGGCGTCGATTTCCCCCTCCGGGAGGGAATTTCCCCGGCGGATCTCAGCCCACCGGAGAGCTCTTTTCTCTCTGGTGTTCTCCGCCTCGCAGAGGCGGCTGTAACTCTTCGCGAGGTATCCTCTGGAGCTTAGGTTTTCGGGACGAAGGCGTACGCGAAGAAAAGGAGGCGAGAGGGGGCTGTGGGCCCCCTCCTCACAGGGCGGCGCGGCCAGGCCTTGGGCCGCGCCGGCCTATGGGGTGGGCCCACCTCGGGTCCCCTCAGCTCCCCCTTCTGGCTCACTTCATCTTCTGGAAAAATAAGGTTTTTCGTATAATTTCCGTCAACTGTTGATCTTCCGAAATATTGCATTCTGACGGCGCTTTTTCCAGCAGAATCCTGGCTCCGGTGCTCGATCCTCCAATAATCATGAAACATGCAAAATAGATGAAATAACATAAGTATTATGTCCAAATATGAAATATATCAATGAATAATAGCAAATTATGATATAAAATAGTGATGCGAATTGGACGTATCAGCCTGCATCCATGGGACCTGTATCATCATTATTACCTTAGGTTCCTCCTCTTCTCTCGATGGTACTTCTTTAGCCTCTGAGGATTTCTCCTCCTTTTCTTTCTTCTGCTGTTTCTTCGCCTTGGTTGATCTTTCAGCTATCTCTTCCCAGAACACTCCCGGTGGTATTGCGAGACATTGCGACCCAATGTTTGCAAGAACATTGGCTTCATCGTTGCTTAGCCTGCTGATGTGATTTACCTTGCACCCGTCAAACAGCTTCTCGAGCTCGTTATACACTTCTTTGTATGCTATCATACTATCATTGACTGCGTCGCATTGATTCATAACTTGCTGAGCCACCAGTTGTGAGTCGCCGAAGATTTTTAATCAAGTTGCGCCGTAAGCCTTTGCCGTCTTCATCCCATGTATAAGTGCTTCGTATTCTGCTTCATTGTTAGACGCGTTTGGGAACGTCATCCGTAAGACATATTTCAACTTGTCGCCTTGAGGTGATATTAATATCACGCCTGCTCCAGCTCCTTCTAATCTCTTGGACCCGTCGAAGTTCATAGTCCAAGTTCTCGACAAATCTGGCGGTCCCGTGCTTTGCAGCTCCATCCACTCTGCGATAAAGTCTGGTAAGATCTGCGATTTTATTGCATTTCTTTTTTCGTATGTGATGTCCCAAGGGGAAAGCTCTATTCCCCAAAGGGAGACACGACCCGTAGCTTCTGGATTGTTTAATATATTGGATAGAGTTGCTTCATTGACCACTATTATCGGATGCGCCGAAAAATAGTGTCACAGTTTTCTTGCAGTTGTAAACACTCCATATGCTAATTTTTGGTACTACGGGTACCGCTGTTTTGAGGGCGACAAAACTTTACTGATGAAATATACCGGCCTCTGGACTCCATGGAGTTTTCCTTCTTCCTCTCTTTCAACCACTAGAACTGTGTTGACCACCTGAGGTGTGGCTGCAATATATAACAAAAGAGGCTCCTTCTCCTTAGGTACTACTAGGATTGGTGGTGTCGAATATGCTCTCTTAAGATCTTCAAAAGCTTTGTCTACTTCTTCGCTCCACTGAAACTTCTCTCCTTGTTTGATCAAAGCGTAAAATGGCAACGCTTTTTCTCCCAGCCTGGTGACGAATCTGCTTAAAGCTGCGACTCGCCTAGACAGCTGTTGTATTTCCTTCAACTTTGTTGGCTTCCTCATTGTTACGATAGCTTGAATTTTCTCTGGATTGGCTTCGATTCCTCTTGCTGATACTAGGAACCCGAGAAGTTCTCCCGCAGGAACGCCAAAGGAGCACATCGAACCCCGCGATTACTGCTGGTAAAATCAATGCTGATTGCCCTGGCCGAGGGACTTGCTGTGGATGGTCTGCTATCGTGAAGCCGATATCTTGTCCCGACCAATTTAGGTAATCAATTGTTGGCGGAGGCATCTTTTCTGCCATGAACACTTGCCGAGAAATTACCTTCTGAGCTCTGTTAGACGGCCTAGCTTTCTGAATCATCGAGACCGCGTCGTTGGTGTCGATATAAGGAGGCGGGTTTGGAGCTGCCGCTATTTGTAACTGGTGTCGATTTGCATTCGTAATTGCGGGAGGAGGCGGAAGGTGGATCTCACTCCTTGGCCCTTGGGGGTTTCTATTCATTGCTTGCGTGTTAGCTTGCCCTGCAAACCTCAGCATTGCTTGAAAATTCCGACAGTCCTTCTGCAGATGACCTGACTGCCTCTTTCCATTATTGTCGAGATAGAAGTGCATCTGACAAGGTCCGTTCATCATATCCTCGAGAGATACATATGGTCTCTAGAACCTTGGTCCATTATTTTGTCTGTTGTTACGGGAATCGTCTCTATTGTCGCCTCGCTGCTCGCTGCTCCTCTGATAATCATCTCGATTGTTTCCTCCATTGTTTCCTCGAAATCCAGCAGATATTTGGCCAGGAGCATCACTATTTGAGAACTGTCGAGGAAAACATCGTCTATTTTGGAAGTTTCGACTACGCTCCTCGTCAGGCGACCTGTGCCGTTTGTTGTGAACGGCGTCTTCTCCGTCTGCCCACCTATTCGCTATTTCCATCAATGTTGATATTGTCTTTGGGTTGGTTCTCCCTAAATCCTCGACAAGATCTCCCCTTCGAATTCCAGCCACAAACGCATCTATTGCTCTCTCGTCAGATATGTTTTCTGCCGAGTTTTTGATAATATTCCACCTCTGGATGTACTTTCTCATTGATTCATCATACTTCTGCCTACAAGCCCTCAGCTCCTCTAGTGATGCAGGCTTTTTACATGTGGATCGGAAATTCTTCACAAAGATATCCTCGAAGCTGTCCCAGCTGTCGATAGACCCTGGAGGTAACTTTTTTATCCACGATCGTGCGGCTCCGCTCAAGTGCACTTGGAAACCTTGCATAGTTGTTGCACTGGTTCCGCCTATCAACTTTACTGTCTCGAGATAATCAACTAACCAGTCCTCAGGATCTTGCAGACCATCGAATTTTTTGAAATTATCGGGTAACTTAAACCCTGAAGGAACACGAGTTTTTCGGACCCGCCTTGTAAAGCACGGTAACCCACACATATCCTCCTCATCTATTTCCAGGGAATGCCAATGTTCCCTTCTATTTTGTCGCGCTCTGTCCACCCGTGCTTGAGTTGCTGCGTCTCTTGCCCCACTCGTTCTCTCGGGACCTGGTGCTGCTGCAGTAGGTCGTGGACTATTTTGCCTTGCTGATCCTTCGGGGAGCGAATTCGCAAACGTTGTTTCCATGGCTCCAACTCCTGCCATGGCCATATTGTACAATGCTTCTCTTGGATCTCCGGGAGGTGGCCCGGATGCGAGGATGAAGGCTTGCGTCTCCATGTATCCAGCTTCTGGTGTTTTGGGAATAATGTTCCCCCTTGTGTCGATCGACATAAAGGACATGTTGAGGTTTTGAACCAAATTCTCCCTATCTGCCTCAGGTATATTTTGCAGCCGAGATCTCGCTCTATTTCGAGCTGCTCTGTGACTATCTCCTGAAGTGCCAGATTGTTGACTCAAATGTGCTCTCCGCCTGCTTGACGCAGAAGCTCCTTCTTGCCTCCTATCTAGCTCGATTTTCTGTTTCTCGAGCTCTCGCCTGGTGCGTGCAAGTCTATATTGGTATGCTTGTAACTCTTCAGGTGTCGTTGTTATGGTCATTGGCTCTGTGCCATTGATAGCTCTTGCAACTCGATCCCACACTGCCTGCGGAAATTGCACCATCTCTCGTGTGCCGGGTCCGATATATTTTGTTCCCAAACCTCGCGTGAGATCTGCGGGATCGACATACGGATTTCCCGCATCGTCGAAATTCTCTGATGTCTGCTCCTGTGGGCGACTTGGTTCTCCAATTGCATAGATCTGATGATATTTTGGATTTTGAACTTTGTCTGGATTGGTGACACCATCATATAGATCGGTGAAGACCTCTCCGACGATAATGGATCTGTCGATGAAGTTGAAGCTGTCGGTGTTGCTCGAGTCATCGCTTATATCGGAGTCCGCAGATGACTCAAAAGACATGTCGCTGAAGATCTTGGCAAGTTTTTCACTTGCCGTAGTGTTGATGAAGCATGGTGGCGAGATCTCCTCGACGCCTGTCTCAGTTGATGACGTGGTATCCAGAAAATCGGAATCAATCTCCGATAATCCCGACGAAATCGGAATTTCGAGAAGATACGATCCTTCTTTTTCGACACGGATGTGGAACTTGCCGAATGTCATCTCCATAGGCTCCTCCAGATACGCATATGCATCTAGACGGGAGGGCGGGTGAGGAACAAAATCGACTAGACCAGTTTCGATATGTTTACCTCTGTCCATCGCGTTGCTTGCTGTTGACGAAGTCGACGATCTTGAACGTGCCATCGAGATCAGCTCCTTGTCACCTCTAATTCCCACAAACGGCGCCAATTGAAAAGGGATTAACTTATCAATGCCTACAGATTGCAGACTAGGGTTTAGTTGGAAGTAGAGGGCAAGTAGATGTCGAAGGTTTCAGCCGAAAAGTACGCGACGAATAAGAAACTAGGGTTCTGTTGACAATGAATTCGATGATCTCTTTGTCCCTCGACTCCCCCTTATATAGGAGGCGGAGCCGAGGATACCGTGTTACACAAGATTACAGATCCCGGGGGACTCTCTGAGTTCAACCCGCAAAGTTACAAGTCTATATTTCCTAATACAACTCTGACTTTCCTTAATACTAACTGGGCTTCCAAACTTCATATTCTTCGACTCGTGGGCCTTCAGTAAACCCCGGGTACTATCTTTAGCCGGCCCATTGGGGGTGCCTATGTCAGGGGGGCAGCAAGGCGGCCACACATACACTAGGTGCGGCCTGGCCCTGGCCCGCGCCTAGGGGTGGTGTGGGCCGCCTAGCCTCCACCGACATCGCCCCCTCCGCCTATTTAATCACGATCTCGGGAAAACCCTGGACACTCGAGTCTCCATCCAAGAAAAGTTCCATCACGACCGCCATCGCAGAACCCATCTCGGGGGGTTCTGAAGCTCTTCCCGGCACCCTGTCTGAGGGGAAAATCATCGCCAGAGGCATCTACATCACCATGCCCAACTCCAAAGTGATGCGTGAGTAGTTTATCCCTGGACTATGGGTCCATAGCAGTAGCTAGATGTTCGTCTTCTCCAATTTGTGCTTGATGTATAGATCTTGTGAGCTGCCCTACATGATCAAGATCATCCTTATGTAATCTTACATGTTGTGTTTGCTAGGATCCGATGAATATTGTATACTATGTTGAGGTCGATTATATATTCATGTCATATGTTATTTGTGATCTTGCATGCTCTCTGTTGCTAGTAGATACTCTGGCCAAGTAGATGCTTGTGACTCCAAGAGGGGGTATTTATGCTTGATAGTAGGTTCATGCCTCTAGTTTTCTGGAAGAGTGACAATAACTTCTAAAATTGTAGATGTGTTGTTGCTACTAGGGAGAAAACAATAATATTTTATCCAAGAGTAATTCTATTTTATACTTTACACACATTGCTTAATGCGCTAATCTGTTGCTTGAACCTTAATACTGAAAGGGGTTCAGACGATAACCGGAAGGTGGATTATTAGTCATAGACGCAGTTGGATTATGGTCTATATATTATGTTGTAATGCCCGAAAAATCTCATAGTAATCATCTTGTCATGTATGGTCGATATTCTGTCAATTACCCAGCTGTAATTTGTTCACCCAGCATGCTATTTATCTTTATGGTGAGACACCTCTAGCGAACTATGGACCCCGGTCCTTTATTTTACACTGATATAATCATCTTGTTATGTTTACTTACTGCAATTCTTGTTTTCTTTAATTACTGCAAATATCTCCTTACACTCGATATATCTAATCCTTTGCGTTCAGCAAACCGGTGAGATTGACAACCTCACTGCAAGTCGGGGCAAAGTACTTTGGTTGTGTTGTGTGCAGGTTCCACGTTGTTGCTGACGCCGGTAGTGCACTCTGCCACTAGTCAGCTAGCAACACCTTTAGAAGTCACACATTTCTCCTACTGGTCGATTAAACCTTGGTTTCGTACTGTGGGAAAACTTGTTGCTCTGCTCATCACACCTTCCTCTTGGGATTTCTCAACCGCTTCCACAACAACTGCCAACAAGATTGTTTGGCGCCATCACCCGAGCACCATCAAGATTTTCTGGCGCCATTGCTTGGGAGAAAGAGGATTTCTGCAAGGGGAGTCTCTCATCTTTAATCTCTTTACTTTGTTATAGTTTTCTTAGTTTATTTTATTTTGTTTTGTTTGATTTATCATATCAAAAACAAAAAAAATTAGTTTCTATTATAGCTGTTATTTCTGTTGCTTAGTTTATTCCATGCTTACTTTCCATGCTGATGTTTCTTGTTTTTATTTTCACTAGTTAGGCTTGATGAAAAACAACAACAAAATTAGAGAGCTCCATAGTATTTATCTTGAGTTAGGACATGAAGTGTTCAAAGAGAAAATTAAAAAACCTTGGAACTTTATTTGCATGCTAATAGAAATTGAACGGATTGTAGAAAACAAGAAGGGGGCTGAATGGACACTACACAAATTTTAAGTCTTTTTCAGATTTTAGGCGATGCGGAAGGTAAAGGTGATAGCTTTAGTGGTGGAGATGTTCCTAGTATGATCCTAGGCTAGTGCAACAAGCAAAGGAACCAAGCATAATAACAAAGTTAGGGAGCGGGACAACCAGGGGGCGCGGAGACGAGGCGAGGTTTGTTTCTCGTAGTTCCTCCCACAAAAGGGAGTACGCCTGCTGCCACATCACCATAAACTCATCAGCGGAACCACACCGTCGACTACCTTCGGCAGAGAAGGAGGCTACCACCACCATGCCAGAGACAGTTGCCCTGGCGTCCTCGTGTCGCGAGCATGGCCCAGGAAATCCTGTGCGAGCCGTTGTCGAGGGCGACACGAAGGAGCAAGCAACATTGCTATGGCCCATGTAGGCCTATATGGGTCCAGATCGGGGCCTGAACCACAGCCGCTGCCCGTTGTTTTCCACCGTCGGTCGTCAAGGTCCTTCGACTGTCGCCAACCACAACACTACCGCCGACACCGGCCAGGTGGTGGCACTGCCGCCAGCACGAGATGGCACCCCCGTGCAGAGTCGCAGTCGAGGTAACCGCTGATGCCGCCATGCCACTAGGGATTTGCTCGGCTACGCCCTAGGTGGCAACATCGCGAGGGGAGGCCAAGGAGCGGGGAGAGAGAGAGAGAGAGGACGTGACCACCCTGCGCGGCGTGGCGCCACCACGCTGATGCGGGAGGTAGTTGAAGGTTATCAAATGGAACGCCACTATACATGTTAGGTGTGTGGTAACTATTGTTGGGTATCTGAATAACATACTCTCCTTTCGTCCCATCAAACATGTCTAAGATTTATCAAATTCGTACGTGTCTAATACTATTTAGTGTACGTCTAGATATATCTAAATTTAGACAAATCCTAGAGATGTTTGATGGAAGGGTGTGGGTTGTAAAGTTTATTTCGTCTAGACTGTGGTTCGTTGGATTTTGTTTACTTTTATCTAGTCAAATTTGATGAATACAATCTTAAGATTTACCATAGATACACCATTTTGCTTTGCATGTCTCTTTTATTGGAATATATCAAAGCGTATAACCCTTATGCATATCTGCTTTTTTTAGCAAACAACTCTGCCTTTCAATTAAGCAATATCAAGAATTACAGGCAGGTTTAGATCTTCAAGTGGTGCTAGGAGGCACACATGACGCCCCGCCAAGAAGCGTATAAGAGCATCTCTAGCAGAGTTCGTAAACACCTGACCTGAAAAATGTGAGTTCAGTTCACCGAACTCGTGTTTACGGGCCGGAAAACCATTGTCACAAATTAGAATCCGTAAAAGAGGAATTGGAAAACGGAATTTGAATGTCGCGGGTAAACTATATATGAATTTGATGCTCCGATTGAGCATCAAAACTTACATAGTTCGAGAAATTAAACCTAAAATACTTATACACCGCCGAGCGCTACTTAGTTTAAGAAAAATGTGGCCTAAAATAGTGTCCTATGCGCACGGCGGTGCTGATGGTGGCGGAGCATCTCGGCGGCAAATGGCGTCGACGCTATCGTGGAGGAGCTTCACTCCTCGTCGGCGTCAAGCTCGACTTTTTCGAGCTTCACGTGGCGGACGCGCTCCTCCCGGCGGGCCACCTCGTACTCTCGCACCTGGCGGACAGCGTCCCCCTCCTCCCGGCGGAAGCGAGCGTCGGCCTCCGCCTCGCTGATGGCCTTGGTCTGCGCGAGCACGGACTCCTCCTTGTCGCTGCCGTGGACGTAATCGCCCGCCGAGGTGGTGGGCGACCGCGCAGGGACGGGGTCGTCGTCGTCGCTGCTGTCCGCGATGGGGAGCCGCGGTGCGCGGCTTGATCCGCCGGACAAGGACCCCTTGCCGACATTGGCGTACCTGGCCAGCTTCCCTAGGGGCGTGAGCCCCCAGTTCGTCCACCGACGGGTGTTGCGCTTGCGCGCGTCCTCCGACTTGTTCCATTTCTGCCGTTCCGCGTCGCGTCGAGTCCCCGCTGCCCAATCCGACGCCCCGGCCTGCTGAGCCGCCACGGGAGGCCATCGCGCCGACGAGGAGGGTGGATCGGTGGCTGGGGGCTGCTCGATTGCTCAGCGGAAAACGGGGTAGGGAAGTAGGGTTTGGAAACCGAACTCCCCTCCGTGGCCCCATTTAATACGGGGCGACCGCTCGATTTCTCGAGGGCCTAAACTCGTTATACGGGCCAGGCCGTGAGTTCGGGCTCCGTTCTGGCCCATTTTTGGCCCAAACCCGTATAACCGCCGGAGTTTTTCTGTTTCCGCCCAGTTTACGGGTTTTGCTAGAGATGCTCTAACTACTTGCATGTACTTCGTTTTTTGCATGTGGAGAAGCTAGCTTCTTCTTTCCTTGTCATTTACTCCATGAATTCCGGCATCAAATAGATTTGAGCATGAGGATACTTTTCGATAAAGGGTGCTTCATTACTCAAAGAATTTTAAGCATTACACCAGCCTCTGCATAACTAGGATGCACATAGCCGTTCCAATAAATAAAAGGATGAAAACCAAAATGTTGAAAAGACGAAAATAGGTAAAACACTAGATAGTCCCGGTACAGCCTAATTAGCCTCAAGACGCCTACTATGCTGCCACCCATGTTGGGAAATTAAATTCTTCGCCGTATTCTCCAATCATGTAGACACCTTCGTACAGAGGTCGCGATCCTCCAAATGTTGGAGTGGCGACCATGAAAGGAGCAAAGCCGTATCGCGGTAAACAACCTGTAAAAGAGAAGAATTTTTGTCATTAAAACCTTGTCATTTCTACATAGCCAAAGCGACCATATAACAGCAATCGCGCCCATCCTGATAAGCGTTTTATACCTAACATCAACCCCATTTAGCCAATTGCCGAAAATGTTTGCAACGCTATGGGGAGGATATAAGGTAGAACCTATCTGAATGATTGACCCTATAGACCTAGCAACTCTACAGCTGAAGAAAAGATGTTTTATTGTCTCTTATTCATGACAAAAAAACACATTTCGTACAGCCATGCCAATTGCGTTTGGCAAGGTTATGTTTAGTGAGAATCACACCCCGACGAAGATACCATGCAAAGACCTTTGTTTTCAATGGTATCTTCATCTTCCAGATGGATTTGTTATTAACAATCGGTTGAATAGGTATGATTAAGGCATTGTACATGGAACTGACCGAGAATTTACCATTCTTGGTAAGATTCAAACGAAATTCATCGCTCCCCTGAACCAATTGGACTGAAGGTAATCTCATTAGCAATTCATTCCATGAGGCAAGCCTGGGACCAATGAGATTACGCATGAACGACACAGAGGGTGGAGAGGTTTCCATTACCTTCTCTAAGGTATCTCCCTTATGTCGAACAATATTGTACAAAGCTGGATATTGTTCACGAAGAGAGGTTGTACCCAACCATCTGTCCTCCCAGAACCTTATCTCAGACCCATTTCGAATGGAGAAGGAACCGAATGGGAAAAAGTGCTTTTTTAGTTTCCATAATGCCAGCCCAAAAGTGAGAATCTCGTTTCCATATAACCTGAGATATTTCTTTCGAGCCCACATACTTTTTCCGTAACAGTTGTTGCCATCGATCATCCTCAGTTAACAATCTGGCCAACCATTTTCCTAGCAAGGCCCTGTTTTTAAATTCAAGATCATGAACTCCAAGTCCATCTTGATCTTTTGGACGATAAACAACACTCCATTTGGTTAACCGATATTTTTTCTTTTCATTATACCATTGGCAAAAGAATCTTGATCGGTAATAATCCAATCTATGTAAGACTCCATTAGGTAATTGGAACAAAAATATCATATACAGTACCATATTCATCAGTACTGAATTTATGAGAACCAATCTTCCTCCAAGGGATAATAATTTACCTTTCCAACTACTCAGGCGTTTCTGGAGTCTTTCCTCCATAATTTTCCATTCGGCTAGCGTCAGCCTCCGATAATGAATCAGAATGCCTAGATAGCTAATTGGAAAACTCCCAAGTCCACATCCGAAAAGCTCAGCGTATAGGTTGGCATCGTCTTTGGCCTCACCAAAACAATTTATGGAAATTTATCTTGAGACCAGAAAATTGCTTGAAAGCTAAAAGAATTAACTTCAGATTCATTGCTTTGTCCACGTCATGATCCATAAATAAAATTCTATTGCCGGCATATTGAAGAATAGATAAGCCTTCATCAACTAAATGAGGAACCACCGCTTTAATCTAGCCATCAACTTTAGCCCGGTCGATTATAATAGCAAGCATATCCATCACAATGTTAAATAACATTGGGGATAGGGGATCGCCTTGCCTCAAACTTTTCTTTGTCTGGAAGTATCTACCAATGTTGCCATTGACTTTGATTGCAATACTTCCTTCAAAGACAAAGTTATTAATCAGAGCACGCCACTCATCGGAGAAACCTTTCATCTTGAGTGTCTGCTGAAGAAAATACCATTTAACCTTATCATGGGCTTTTTCAAAGTCGATTTTGAGTATTACTCCATTCAACTTTTTGCGGTGCATGTCATGAACCATTTCATGCAAAGTGACAACCCCATCTAGGATGTATGTACCTTGCATAAAAGCAGTCTGAGATGGAAGCACCACATGATCAGCCACCGAATTAAGTCTAATAGTCGCAACTTTGGTAAAAATCTTGAAGCAAACATTTAGGAGACAAATTGATCTATATTGTTGAATCCTTTCAGCATCAGTCACTTTTGGTAAGAGAATGATTTCGTAAAAATTGATCCGAAACAGATCAAGTTGTCCCTTATGAAGTTCACTAAATAAATCCAATAGATCTCCCTTAATTATATCCCAGAAGTTTTGATAGAATTCAGCAGGGAAGCCATCCGGTCCTAGTGCCTTATTGTGCTCCATTTGAAAAACCGATTTTCTTATCTCTTCCTCATAATAGGGAGATGTTAGAAGCGCATTTTCTTGTGGATTCACTTGAGGTATATCATCAATCTTGAACTCGTTCATAGATATATCTGATTCATCAGGAGCGCCAAATAGAACTTTATAATATGATGTAATATAGGACTTTAACTGCTCATGACCTTCAATCACACCCTCTTTCTGGACTAGAAAATGAATGAGTTTCTTTTTATGTCTGCCATTGGCTACACTGTGAAAGTATCTCGTATTTGAATCTCCTTCCAACAAAAATTGGGCTTTGGATCTTTGATACCATTTGAGTTCCTCCTACCTGAGTGACAAGGGATTAACTTATCAATGCCTACAGATTGCAGACTAGGGTTTAGTTGGAAGTAGAGGGCAAGTAGATCTCGAAGGTTTCAGCCGAAAAGTACTCGACGAATAAGAAACTAGGGTTCTGTTGACAATGGATTTGATGATCTCTTTGTCCCTGGACTCCCCCTTATATAGGAGGCGGAGCCGAGGATACCGTGTTACACAAGATTACAGATCCCGGGGGACTCTCTGAGTTCAACCCGCAAAGTTACAAGTCTATATTTCCTAATACAACTCTAACTTTCCTTAATACTAACTGGGCTTCCAAACTTCATATTCTTCGACTCATGGGCCTTAAGTAAACCCCGGGTACTATCTTTGGCAGGCCCATTGGGGGTGCCTATGTCAGTAGCCCCAAAGATTTTGCTTGAATCGAAGAATCAGGGAAAATCTCCAACTTTATCATCATCCAATAACTCTGTCAAGCTTTCATATATCTTTGGATACGCATTTATATATTGTACAGGGATAATGGTAATTTGGTCTAGTTCATATGACGGATCAGGTACTAGTTAACTGCTCTAGTGGCAATCCGCAAAAACCTTCTTCAAGATCATGTCCCTGGACATGATCTCGGGATACTGGTGTTAACTCGACAGGTGCCGCTTAAGGTCTTACCATCTGTCGAGTCCCAGTCATGTTTTATCGGGTACCTAACGCGTCCATTAGGATTTTTCTTCGTATCTTTTGATACGGAAAAAAGTAGCAAACCGACGTCAGAGACGGTGCCACGTCGCTCAGAACGGATCTAGGGTCTTACCTTCGCAAAGTTTTGCGGCATTCAGAGATTATTCGCGACTTAGGCGCTCTGAGAATATATTGTCGAGTGCTTTTTCGGCTGCTGGAATAGCACATTTTATTGAGTCAACGGATGACTTATCTTGCCTTCCCGATGGGAGTATATGTAGAGTTATTTGTATAACTCGAAATATGCTTATTATTCTCTTTTATAATTTCATCGGGCACGCGAACAGTGTTCCCGATGGGAGTATCCCCCGAGGCTACAACCAAGGACTTGTACTTGATTGTAGGCTCAATGCCTTACATCTGATGTCGCTATATTGTCATTTTTCTTCTTTGAGTTCTTTTTGTTTTTCTCGGGTGCGCGGCCAGCGCTCCCGATGGGAGTAGCCCCCGAGGCTATGGACAAATGCTCGCATTTGATCATAGGCTCTCGCCATTTCTATTTTGCCATACTTGAGATTTCCTTTTTCACAAGTAGCCCCCGAGCATTTGATCAAAAACTTGTATTTGACCAAAGGCTCTCAAAATTATCATCACTTGTATTTTGCCACCATTTTTCACATTACTATTGTCGAAAATTCCCTTCGTCAAAGTGACATCAGTGCTGACGATGGCCACGACCTTTGTACCAGGAAAACATGAGCCCTGCCCCGTCACTGACCGATGGACCCGAAATCTGCGGCAGTTTGACACGTCGTGCAAGTGGGGGACACACGTCCTCCGCTTTTCCTGGCACGCGCACTGTAGCGTCTGCTCCGTTCCTTCGTAGTAAAAATACGCATTTACCCCTTAGCCACGTGGAAAGCATCCATCTCACAACTACTCCATCCAACGGTGCGTCGTTTCACAAATGCCCTATAAGAGGTCTTCTTCTTCCTCCGTTCGTCCTTTCGCCGCGCCGCACCTCTGCTCTCCTCTCCAAAAAATCTCCCATTGCACCCAACTGTTCCTGAGCACAAGCAAACTCTCACTCTTACTTTCGCCATTGTTAATGCCACAGCGCACCAGGCTCACCAGGCACAGCACTCCGGAATCCAAGATGGCGACGCAAGATCTGGAGTGAGAAAGATCCAAGATCTCCAACCAGGACATCAACCTGATGAAAAAGCTTGGGTTGATGAAGAAGAAAGACGCGCTGCTCTTCCCCAGTGAAGAAAGCTGTCAACACCCGGATTTTTAAGTCCAGATGCCTATTATGCCATTCCTCGCAATCCCAGGAATATTGTTTTTGCGAGACATAATAGATTGATATCACAACACATCATTCATTACAACGCATAATTGTCTTACAACAAAGGATCACATGATCCAGTCTCATTACAAAAGTAGATGATCTATTGATCAATTACAAAACACATAGCGGAAGCGAAGTAGCGTAGTAGTAGTCCATCTATTCCACAGGCAACTGTTGACGTCAGGAGTGATCCTAGTTGTCGTAGACGTCCTGCTGTCCTTCTTCCGGGGTCTGGTAATCCTCTTCATAGTCTGGCCATTTGAATAGCCAGGGACAAAGCCATGAGTACTTTAAAGTACTCGCAAACTAATACTAATGTAAGTAGTATCAACTATAATAAGGGGGTTCTAAGCTCTAGTTTCATTTGCATAAAGCCAGTTTTATTTCAAAAACCCTTTCATAAACAAAACCTCTTCATTTGCTAACTAACTCGAGTGGGAACATTAGTGTCATTCCCACAACTCAGTTGTGATTCAAAGTCAAAGTCACCTTTCAATTCAAAATCACAAGTCACCCTTCACATGTCACTTTTTGAAAAAAAAAGTCTGATGACGGAACAGTATGGCCTTTCCAACCGTCCATAACCGTGGACGCGGCTATTCGAATAGATCTACACTCTGCAGAGGTCGTACACTTGTGCCACAACATTTGCAATAATCCGTCGTGTTAATCGGCCCTGATTTACCACACTCCGTGTGCGGACTACCAACCATAACCTTTCACTTACATATCCTAGTATAGGCATCTCTCCCCATGAGCTTGGCCTCCCGGTGAAAACCAACTGTTAACCCGGGAACTGCACAGGGCTTGGGCCGGACATTCACCTCATTTCACGTCATTTCAATATCACTTCACTTTTGTAGAGGCAGCCTCCAGCATAACCCCGATGACGCTTGTTTAGAGGGAACCCATACTAAGATACATAAACTTCTAGTTAAGCCCTACCCATATCAGGTATTGTGGGGGTACTTGCAAAATTGGAATGGTATCGCATCCGAACCCAACCATCAGTATTTTTGTAGAATTCACCAAGTCATTCACCAGTCATATTCACCTTCAAAAAAAAAACTTTCAATAGAATGACTCCTCATTCCAAGGTTTTCAAAGTCATTTCAATTCACAAGTTCCCATCTAGAGTAGCCACTTTTGATATTGAGCACTAGCAACTAGTCATGAGGGGTGCTAACTAGCTTATAGCCTTCTAGGCTAAGTTTGATACTCTTGTAGTATTCTATCTCTAGACCAAAGTTAACTATAAAAGCAAGTTATAAATACTCAAAAACAAAAGCTTGTAAGAATAAAACTTGGGATGGGATCATGAAGCATAAAGTAAATTGGTGAGGGTGCCTTGCTCTAGTAGAGCTTTGCACTTTGCAAGAATATTAGCTTGCAAGGGTGTTAGCTTGCATTGGTAAAAGTATGCAAGAATACTAGCTTGCCTTGGTTGGGGAAATGATCAAAGTGGTCTTCTTCTCCTTCTTCTTGGTAGAATACCTCCTCCTCTTGATATTCTCCGGTACTAGCGTCTATAAACGAATACGAGGATACAATCACCAAACAATTCATTGGCTATTCCAAACATCACATATATTCACACAAACTATTCTACTCACACAATTAATACAATTTGGTGTATTGGTGGTCTTGCTTTGAGGAAGAATAATTTCCTCTCAATTTATATGTAAAAGATAGTTTTCATATAGTTCTTGAGGAATAATTTCCTCTCATTGAATCTTCTTTTAAGATTTAATTTCTCAAATCATCACACATGAATTTATGTTGACCTAAGTCAACCATTCATCATCATCATTTGAGAAAATGATTTAAATGAGGTAGGGATACCTCATACCATTTAATAAGGCCTATTATGATTTAAAAACTCCAAGTATTTCAGGTGAGAGTATTTGACCAGGGGTCAAACTTCATATGAAAATACTTGGGACAGGATTTAAATGAAGTGGAACACCTCATATAATTTACACAAGTAAACTAGCATCACTCATTACTATTAAGTGGGTAAGTGTGTTGTTTTTCTTATTTAGGAAAATAATTTCCTCTCATTATCTTATTAAGATTTAATTTCTCTTATGAACCATATATGACCTAGGTTGACCCAAGTCAACCTCTTCATACTTATCATTTGAGAAAATGATTTAAATGAGGTGAACACCTCATACCTTTTAATCCTAACAAGGTAATGACTTAATATCATCAACAATTCATATGAGACCTAAATGACCAGAGTCTCTACCTCATTTTGAATTGTTCATGACAAGATTTAAATGAGAGAAACACTCCCATAAGATTTAATAAATTGGTTGGAACAATTTAAAAAGCTACTAAGGCAAACATTTAATTTCTTAAAATGAGCAATTATGAGACCAAGCAACCAGGGTCATCACATTACTTCATACAACTTGAGAAGATGATTTAAATGAGGTGCTACACCTCATAGATTTAAAATCTTAATTTTGGAAAAATTTAAATGGGCTAGTAATGGCTACATAGCCATTATTTGATTCTAACCCATGATCATATACAGTACCCATATCATATTTTTACGTAATCAAATAGAGTATTTGAAAAGTGAATTTTGAGAGGTGGAAACACTTCAAAATTCAAAAGGGTTGATTTTTAATAATTATTCTAAGGCAGAAAAGTACCTGCCTTGTTATTTTTACTATTCAAATTCTACAACACATTTTGATTTGAATCCAGTGTGGTTGGATGGGGCCTTTCATGAGCTTTCCAGAAATATAAAATTTGTAAAATTTGGCTCAGTAGATTTGTCGCCATTAAATTTTGAAGCTAGTATCAGATTGCAAATTAATTCTACTGGAAAATTTGAATTCAAACTGCGTGGGCTGGCGGGAAAGACTAATGGGCTGCAGAGGGGTTAACTGACTGGGCTGGCCCAACTAGCGCGCCACGCACGCGACGGGCCGCCTGGCAGATGGGGCAAGGCTGTCAGTGGCTCATAACCAACACCGAAACGGTACGCAACTACAGCCGTCCGATTAAAAGGAAGATCCACGGTCCAGGGTTCATCCTCGTCGGGGACGAGCTCCGACGAGCTCTAACCCTAGCCGGCGGCCAGGAGGGTCCAGAGGAGGTTCTTACCGGCGTCCAGCGAGGTCAGCGAGGCGGGCAAACGACCGAGGCGACGTCGGCGAGTCGAGGGAGGGTCGCGGCGGCTCCTGAGGTGGATGAATTCGACGGCTTCGTCTTCCGCGTCTCCGGCGAGCTCTGGTGGTGAAATTGGGGCGGTGTGGTGGCTAATGTGCAGGGGAAGGGGTGCAGGGAGAGCAAGGAGAGGTAGGGGAGCGAGATGGTGTGGAATATTGAGGCAGGGGCGCCCTCCTTTTATAGCTGGCGGTCGAGGCCGAGGGGTGCGGAGCAGGTCGTCGATGACGATGGCGTTACGGTGGTTTCTGGGCACTGGCGATGAGGCAGAGGGGTCGGCGACTTCCAGGCGAGTGCGTGGGACTTGATGGCGCAGGAAATGGGGGCCTGTGGCGATCGTCACCGTCCTCGCGTTCCTGTGCCCGTGGCGGATGGTCGTCGTCCTTGGCGACGGTGACAGTGGCTCGGCGAGCCAATGGCGATGTCTGGGCGGCTGCTGGTGTCGAGGGGAGCAGGTGGGTGAAAGGAGAAGTCGTGAGGTGGTCTGAGGCGACGAGGCGAGGAGGTGCACTGACGTGCTCCGGGGCGTCACCATGCGCGTCCTGTCGCGCGTGGGCGTCTCTGGGCGCGTCTGGTCACGTCAGTTCCTGGCCGGTGGCGACGTTTCCTCGAGCAAGGGCTGACACGAGCGAGTCCAGTGGGACGTGGAGAGTCTCCAGGACATGGGTGGGCATGGTAGAATTGACCAGAGAGGGATTTGGCATGGGTGTGTGTCAAGTGGCCGGCATGGCTTGGCATTGGTCATGTTGGTCCAAAGCAAGGGCTGGCAAGTGGTGGCTCTGGTGCTGCAGGGTAGGGAGGGTCTCCAGAAGTGCAGGGGTGGCCAGAGTTGGACCAAGTCCAACCAAAATTGCAGCATGGGCACAAATCTAAGTGCTGCCCACAAGGTGTTTGTTGATATGGCCGAAAGAGAAAAAGTTTCAAATTTTGGAAAAACCTTTGGTGGGTCTCAATCATATATTCCTAGAGATGGAAATGGTGGTGGTGGGGTTCAATTTGGAAAAGAATTGCAAAGTTTCAAAAAGTGGATCATCTCCTCTTTAATTCAAGGTCTCCTCTTGTCAAATTATTTCTGGTCAACCTGGTCAACTTCAGCAGGGATGGTCAACAAGGAAGTTGTTGACCTTGACATGGTCTTGGATGACATGGTCATAGTTGACCAAGTTTGGTTTAGGAAAAGTCCAAACCAGGGGTGCAAAGTGGTGAAGATAAAATAAAAGTGACATATGACCATTATCATATGTGAGATGGTTTTGAGATTTCCTTTGATTTGATTCTTGTTTCTTTGATGCAATTGTGTTTGTTTATCAAATATAAGTATTCTACAAGCAAGAGATCAAGCAATGGTGGCCTTGGTTGAAGATTTGCAAATTTGGCTAAGTGTATGTGAGTGAATTTTGGGGATTATCTCACTATTTGATTTTTCTCCAATTGAGTTGACTTTGGTTGACTCTAATGTGATTCTTATTAGTTTAGAAACATTTTCAAACCATTGAATCCAATTCAAAGGGTCTTGTTCAAAGATTTGCAAAATTGGCCATAACACATAAGAGGTGAGGTTCAAATTTTATTATTTTTGCAAATTGTTCCCCTTGCTTCACTTGGGCATGGGTTAGGGTCAATTTAGGGTTATAATAGGTTGAGAGATGGTTTCCCATCATTTGATCAAGGTAGAAGTGCATAGGTCAAGATTTGGGGCAAAATGGCTATGTGTCACATATGCCTCTATGCATATGTGGCATTTGATTTTTGATTTGAGTGTTCTTGGCCCATTTGATATTGTTGAGTGTTGAAATGGTATATGGAAGTGATCCATCCATTCACCACAAGTCCTAGGGTCAAGAATCTTAAATTCACAAATTTGCATTTTTCTCTCATATGCCTCTATGGCATTTTTAGTTTCTTTTTATTTTCTTTGGAAACCACTTGGATTTGGTTTAGTAGGTACTAGGTAAGGTGTATGAAGATTTTCCAAACCTCTAAGCAAAGTATAAGGCTTAGGGTAAAGTTTTATAATTATAGCCATAGGCACATATGCCTCTTTCTTATTTAACTAGTAGGGGTGAAAAGAGGGGTGAGGTTTAGGGTTTTGTGGGGTTCACAATGGTTCACCACCATTTAGCATAATTAATAAAGGTAGGGTTCAAGATTTACCTATTAGGGCTAGATGCCCACATATGCCTTTTATTTTATTTTGGGTTTCTCAAAATAGATCCAGAAGGATTTCTGGAGAAGATTAGGGTTTAAGGTTTTTCTTATTTGATTTCTTTCTCTTGTATTTTATTTGATTGGTGGTCTTCACTTGATCACTTTGGGGTTTTAGGGTTTAGCACATAAGCATAATAACACTCATCATGGCAAACACAAGATTTGAACAAGATCTACTTGTATCAATCTCATTTTAATAAAAGTTTTTGTTGGTCCAAAAATTTGGACTAGGGAAATTCATTTTGTTTGTTTTGAAAATTTTGGGTTGTTACAAACCCTTCCCCCTTAAACAAATCTCGTCCCGAGATTTTAAGAAAAGTTAGGTTCCTAAGAGAGATTGAGCATTTTATTAACAGGAAGACATACTTGGCATGGTCTGGGGTGCTTCCTGAGCTTCAGTGGCGGTCATGTGGTAGAGACGGCCGTTGTTGTTGTTCTGATTCTTTCTTCCGGCAAAGCGGCGCTGTTGCTGAGCAGGTGCTGCGGTATTGGCGGCAATCCTGGCAAGCTTCTTGGGGCACTCTTTGGAGAAATGACCCACAACTCCACATTCATAGCAGTTGACGTTGGACTTGTCTTTGGGGTTGACGGGGGTAGCATTGCTTCCAGTCCTCGGGGCGGTATTGGGGTTGTTGTTGTTTCTATTGTTGTTGTTGTTGTTGTTGTTGTTCCCTCCGGGCTTCGGGGGTCCTCCGTTGTTGTTGGCGTAGTTGGGGCGATAATTCTGGGCAGGGGGATTGTTGAATCTTGGGGTGAATCCTCCAGAGGAGTTATTGCGATACTTCTGATTATGGTGGGGTCCATTCTGGTTCATCATTCTTCTCTTGCGGTTCTCGTTGGCCTGATGCAGCTTTCCTTCCATCTGTATGGCTGAGTCCACGAGGGCTTCCAAATCAGCGAACGGAATGTTCACCAATACAGTCTGCATCTCGTCGTGTAGTCCGTTCAGAAATCTTTCCTTTCTCTTCTCGTTGGTGTCGGTCTCATTCGGGGCGTACCTCGATAGAGTGAGAAACCTGTCGCGGTATTCCACCACGGACATCCTTCCTTGTTTGAGTTCACGGAACTCATCTCTCATCTTCTTGATCAGTCCCTGGGGCACATGGTATTTGCTAAACTTCATCTTGAAGTCTTCCCAAGTCATCATTTGTCCTGCATTCATGGCACGGGTGCTGGTCCACCAAGCTCTGGCTGGTCCGGCTAAGTAATGCGTGGCAAACAGCACTTTCTCTGCGGCTTCAACTTGCGCCACTTCGAGGTTGTTCTCCATTGTCTGGAGCCAGTCATCAGCGTCGAGGGGCTCTTCAGTCTTGTTGAACATCGGAGGGTTGGTGTGCTGAAAGTTCTTCAGCTTTGATCCAGGGTGATCGTGGTGGCCGTGATTGTTCTGAGCTATCTGTTGCAGTGCAGCGATGTTGGCTTGGCGCTCAGCTCTTTCGACTTCTCGGTCTGCCATCATCGTCTGCAGCAGTTGCATCATGGCATCTGGGGTGGCGTTGCGGGTTGGTGGGGCCATCTGAACATTGAGGTAGATGATAAGATAAGAGGGAAATTTCTATGGTTTGTTTTGTTAAATTTTTTAAAAGTTCATAAATTGAAATTTCGAGTAGTGTTGCGGGGGTAAAAACCAACAACACTTTTTCATTCATACCAAGCATCATACATTACAAAGCTAACACACCGTTGGTTTGAAGAACCATTCATCGTTCTACGATACAAGGGGGATCCTGATACAACTCACACCTACTTAAGTGCTTAAATGATACTACTCTTCCGAGTGGATTCTTCTTCTTCACGGGTGAGATGCTTGGCGAGAGGCGAGGGCGTTGTCCAAATCTCTGCGGGTTTTGTACTGCCTGAAGTCCTGAGGTGCTTCATAGGGGTTCATCTTGGGTTGTGGTGGGGGCATGGTCATCGGTCTTCCCAAGGAGTCATGTCTTGGGTAGTAGATGAAGCGAGTGTTCTTGATCTTGTCCTCATTTTGTCCACACAGACGGGAAATTGCTTCTTGCATAGCTTTGTCTAGTCCTTCCTTCCAAGTGTTTCCCGTTACAGAAAACCATATGGTTTCCCATACCGGGGCATCAAGCTTCCTTCGTAGATCAGTAGAAACGTCCCACCGAGGTGGTTCTCCTAACTGAGCTTTGAGGGGTATTCCGAAGAACTCGGGATACGGGTGTCCCAGATAGTCCACTAGTTGCTTCAACTCCTTTTCGAACCTTGGGTCGCCTCCGTAACCAAGCTGATAGGACTCCCATTGGTACTTCATCTGTGAGCAATTAGGATAAGTAAGTTAAGAAGTAGTCAAGTGTGCAAAATTTTATGTAGGCTTGCAAAGAAAGTAGGGTATGGATTTCTCATTTTGAAAAAGATTTCAAGGTTAAGGGTGAGAATAAGTTTTTCACAAATATTCACTTCTTGGGTTTTGAAACTAAGTTTTACAGACGTCCATTCTAACTAGGGTCTCCTAAGGTCAACAATGGCTCTGATACCAACTTGTCAACACCCGGATTTTTAAGTCCAGATGCCTATTATGCCATTCCTCGCAATCCCAGGAATATTGTTTTTGCGAGACATAATAGATTGATATCACAACACATCATTCATTACAACGCATAATTGTCTTACAACAAAGGATCACATGATCCAGTCTCATTACAAAAGTAGATGATCTATTGATCAATTACAAAACACATAGCGGAAGCGAAGTAGCGTAGTAGTAGTCCATCTATTCCACAGGCAACTGTTGACGTCAGGAGTGATCCTAGTTGTCGTAGACGTCCTGCTGTCCTTCTTCCGGGGTCTGGTAATCCTCTTCATAGTCTGGCCATTTGAATAGCCAGGGACAAAGCCATGAGTACTTTAAAGTACTCGCAAACTAATACTAATGTAAGTAGTATCAACTATAATAAGGGGGTTCTAAGCTCTAGTTTCATTTGCATAAAGCCAGTTTTATTTCAAAAACCCTTTCATAAACAAAACCTCTTCATTTGCTAACTAACTCGAGTGGGAACATTAGTGTCATTCCCACAACTCAGTTGTGATTCAAAGTCAAAGTCACCTTTCAATTCAAAATCACAAGTCACCCTTCACATGTCACTTTTTGAAAAAAAAAGTCTGATGACGGAACAGTATGGCCTTTCCAACCGTCCATAACCGTGGACGCGGCTATTCGAATAGATCTACACTCTGCAGAGGTCGTACACTTGTGCCACAACATTTGCAATAATCCGTCGTGTTAATCGGCCCTGATTTACCACACTCCGTGTGCGGACTACCAACCATAACCTTTCACTTACATATCCTAGTATAGGCATCTCTCCCCATGAGCTTGGCCTCCCGGTGAAAACCAACTGTTAACCCGGGAACTGCACAGGGCTTGGGCCGGACATTCACCTCATTTCACGTCATTTCAATATCACTTCACTTTTGTAGAGGCAGCCTCCAGCATAACCCCGATGACGCTTGTTTAGAGGGAACCCATACTAAGATACATAAACTTCTAGTTAAGCCCTACCCATATCAGGTATTGTGGGGGTACTTGCAAAATTGGAATGGTATCGCATCCGAACCCAACCATCAGTATTTTTGTAGAATTCACCAAGTCATTCACCAGTCATATTCACCTTCAAAAAAAAACTTTCAATAGAATGACTCCTCATTCCAAGGTTTTCAAAGTCATTTCAATTCACAAGTTCCCATCTAGAGTAGCCACTTTTGATATTGAGCACTAGCAACTAGTCATGAGGGGTGCTAACTAGCTTATAGCCTTCTAGGCTAAGTTTGATACTCTTGTAGTATTCTATCTCTAGACCAAAGTTAACTATAAAAGCAAGTTATAAATACTCAAAAACAAAAGCTTGTAAGAATAAAACTTGGGATGGGATCATGAAGCATAAAGTAAATTGGTGAGGGTGCCTTGCTCTAGTAGAGCTTTGCACTTTGCAAGAATATTAGCTTGCAAGGGTGTTAGCTTGCATTGGTAAAAGTATGCAAGAATACTAGCTTGCCTTGGTTGGGGAAATGATCAAAGTGGTCTTCTTCTCCTTCTTCTTGGTAGAATACCTCCTCCTCTTGATATTCTCCGGTACTAGCGTCTATAAACGAATACGAGGATACAATCACCAAACAATTCATTGGCTATTCCAAACATCACATATATTCACACAAACTATTCTACTCACACAATTAATACAATTTGGTGTATTGGTGGTCTTGCTTTGAGGAAGAATAATTTCCTCTCAATTTATATGTAAAAGATAGTTTTCATATAGTTCTTGAGGAATAATTTCCTCTCATTGAATCTTCTTTTAAGATTTAATTTCTCAAATCATCACACATGAATTTATGTTGACCTAAGTCAACCATTCATCATCATCATTTGAGAAAATGATTTAAATGAGGTAGGGATACCTCATACCATTTAATAAGGCCTATTATGATTTAAAAACTCCAAGTATTTCAGGTGAGAGTATTTGACCAGGGGTCAAACTTCATATGAAAATACTTGGGACAGGATTTAAATGAAGTGGAACACCTCATATAATTTACACAAGTAAACTAGCATCACTCATTACTATTAAGTGGGTAAGTGTGTTGTTTTTCTTATTTAGGAAAATAATTTCCTCTCATTATCTTATTAAGATTTAATTTCTCTTATGAACCATATATGACCTAGGTTGACCCAAGTCAACCTCTTCATACTTATCATTTGAGAAAATGATTTAAATGAGGTGAACACCTCATACCTTTTAATCCTAACAAGGTAATGACTTAATATCATCAACAATTCATATGAGACCTAAATGACCAGAGTCTCTACCTCATTTTGAATTGTTCATGACAAGATTTAAATGAGAGAAACACTCCCATAAGATTTAATAAATTGGTTGGAACAATTTAAAAAGCTACTAAGGCAAACATTTAATTTCTTAAAATGAGCAATTATGAGACCAAGCAACCAGGGTCATCACATTACTTCATACAACTTGAGAAGATGATTTAAATGAGGTGCTACACCTCATAGATTTAAAATCTTAATTTTGGAAAAATTTAAATGGGCTAGTAATGGCTACATAGCCATTATTTGATTCTAACCCATGATCATATACAGTACCCATATCATATTTTTACATAATCAAATAGAGTATTTGAAAAGTGAATTTTGAGAGGTGGAAACACTTCAAAATTCAAAAGGGTTGATTTTTAATAATTATTCTAAGGCAGAAAAGTACCTGCCTTGTTATTTTTACTATTCAAATTCTACAACACATTTTGATTTGAATCCAGTGTGGTTGGATGGGGCCTTTCATGAGCTTTCCAGAAATATAAAATTTGTAAAATTTGGCTCAGTAGATTTGTCGCCATTAAATTTTGAAGCTAGTATCAGATTGCAAATTAATTCTACTGGAAAATTTGAATTCAAACTGCGTGGGCTGGCGGGAAAGACTAATGGGCTGCAGAGGGGTTAACTGACTGGGCTGGCCCAACTAGCGCGCCACGCACGCGACGGGCCGCCTGGCAGATGGGGCAAGGCTGTCAGTGGCTCATAACCAACACCGAAACGGTACGCAACTACAGCCGTCCGATTAAAAGGAAGATCCACGGTCCAGGGTTCATCCTCGTCGGGGACGAGCTCCGACGAGCTCTAACCCTAGCCGGCGGCCAGGAGGGTCCAGAGGAGGTTCTTACCGGCGTCCAGCGAGGTCAGCGAGGCGGGCAAACGACCGAGGCGACGTCGGCGAGTCGAGGGAGGGTCGCGGCGGCTCCTGAGGTGGATGAATTCGACGGCTTCGTCTTCCGCGTCTCCGGCGAGCTCTGGTGGTGAAATTGGGGCGGTGTGGTGGCTAATGTGCAGGGGAAGGGGTGCAGGGAGAGCAAGGAGAGGTAGGGGAGCGAGATGGTGTGGAATATTGAGGCAGGGGCGCCCTCCTTTTATAGCCGGCGGTCGAGGCCGAGGCCGAGGGTGCGGAGCAGGTCGTCGATGACGATGGCGTTACGGTGGTTTCGGGCACCGGCGATGAGGCGAGAGGGTCGGCGACTTCCAGGCGAGTGCGTGGGACTTGATGGCGCAGGAAATGGGGGCCTGTGGCGATCGTCACCGTCCTCGCGTTCCTGTGCCCGTGGCGGATGGTCGTCGTCCTTGGCGACGGTGACAGGGCTCTGGCGAGCCAATGGCGATGTCTGGGCGGCTGCTGGTGTCGAGGGGAGCAGGTGGGTGAAAGGAGAAGTCGTGAGGTGGTCTGAGGCGACGAGGCGAGGAGGTGCACTGACGTGCTCCGGGGCGTCACCATGCGCGTCCTGTCGCGCGTGGGCGTCTCTGGGCGCGTCTGGTCACGTCAGTTCCTGGCCGGTGGCGACGTTTCCTCGAGCAAGGGCTGACACGAGCGAGTCCAGTGGGACGTGGAGAGTCTCCAGGACATGGGTGGGCATGGTAGAATTGACCAGAGAGGGATTTGGCATGGGTGTGTGTCAAGTGGCCGGCATGGCTTGGCATTGGTCATGTTGGTCCAAAGCAAGGGCTGGCAAGTGGTGGCTCTGGTGCTGCAGGGTAGGGAGGGTCTCCGAAGTGCGGGGGTGGCGAGTTGGACCAAGTCCAACCAAAATTGCAGCATGGGCACAAATCTAAGTGCTGCCCACAAGGTGTTTGTTGATATGGCCGAAAGAGAAAAAGTTTCAAATTTTGGAAAAACCTTTGGTGGGTCTCAATCATATATTCCTAGAGATGGAAATGGTGGTGGTGGGGTTCAATTTGGAAAAGAATTGCAAAGTTTCAAAAAGTGGATCATCTCCTCTTTAATTCAAGGTCTCCTCTTGTCAAATTATTTCTGGTCAACCTGGTCAACTTCAGCAGGGATGGTCAACAAGGAAGTTGTTGACCTTGACATGGTCTTGGATGACATGGTCATAGTTGACCAAGTTTGGTTTAGGAAAAGTCCAAACCAGGGGTGCAAAGTGGTGAAGATAAAATAAAAGTGACATATGACCATTATCATATGTGAGATGGTTTTGAGATTTCCTTTGATTTGATTCTTGTTTCTTTGATGCAATTGTGTTTGTTTATCAAATATAAGTATTCTACAAGCAAGAGATCAAGCAATGGTGGCCTTGGTTGAAGATTTGCAAATTTGGCTAAGTGTATGTGAGTGAATTTTGGGGATTATCTCACTATTTGATTTTTCTCCAATTGAGTTGACTTTGGTTGACTCTAATGTGATTCTTATTAGTTTAGAAACATTTTCAAACCATTGAATCCAATTCAAAGGGTCTTGTTCAAAGATTTGCAAAATTGGCCATAACACATAAGAGGTGAGGTTCAAATTTTATTATTTTTGCAAATTGTTCCCCTTGCTTCACTTGGGCATGGGTTAGGGTCAATTTAGGGTTATAATAGGTTGAGAGATGGTTTCCCATCATTTGATCAAGGTAGAAGTGCATAGGTCAAGATTTGGGGCAAAATGGCTATGTGTCACATATGCCTCTATGCATATGTGGCATTTGATTTTTGATTTGAGTGTTCTTGGCCCATTTGATATTGTTGAGTGTTGAAATGGTATATGGAAGTGATCCATCCATTCACCACAAGTCCTAGGGTCAAGAATCTTAAATTCACAAATTTGCATTTTTCTCTCATATGCCTCTATGGCATTTTTAGTTTCTTTTTATTTTCTTTGGAAACCACTTGGATTTGGTTTAGTAGGTACTAGGTAAGGTGTATGAAGATTTTCCAAACCTCTAAGCAAAGTATAAGGCTTAGGGTAAAGTTTTATAATTATAGCCATAGGCACATATGCCTCTTTCTTATTTAACTAGTAGGGGTGAAAAGAGGGGTGAGGTTTAGGGTTTTGTGGGGTTCACAATGGTTCACCACCATTTAGCATAATTAATAAAGGTAGGGTTCAAGATTTACCTATTAGGGCTAGATGCCCACATATGCCTTTTATTTTATTTTGGGTTTCTCAAAATAGATCCAGAAGGATTTCTGGAGAAGATTAGGGTTTAAGGTTTTTCTTATTTGATTTCTTTCTCTTGTATTTTATTTGATTGGTGGTCTTCACTTGATCACTTTGGGGTTTTAGGGTTTAGCACATAAGCATAATAACACGCATCATGGCAAACACAAGATTTGAACAAGATCTACTTGTATCAATCTCATTTTAATAAAAGTTTTTGTTGGTCCAAAAATTTGGACTAGGGAAATTCATTTTGTTTGTTTTGAAAATTTTGGGTTGTTACAAAAGCTACCCGAAGCCTCCTATCCAATATCGGGTTTGTTTTGTTGACCATCTCATCCGCAGCCTCTCTGCCCCCATCCACGATTTTCTTCGCGGTTTGCTCTTTATCTATGGGTTGCAGCTTCATCAGCTGACTCCCAATTCTATCCTCCATGTCTCTATTTTCATCACTCTTTGCGAGTGTTCCCTCGGAGTCCATCCTAATTGGGCTCTGTGGAAGCGCATCTTCTACCTCCGCCGCAATGGCTCCCACAACATCGCCTACAACATAGTTGGTGTTATTATTTGCGTTCGCCCTGATGTCGAGTATTTCGACGTCAAATTCCCCGACTCCGTCCAAGGGTGGCGCAAAAGATGGTTGTATGTTCGCGAAGAATGCCCCGACTCGGTGGAGTACAACATTGCTCCTTTCGACGGAGGTGCCGAAATTCTTCGCCGCCGATCCTGGGACGCGGAAGCCACCGAAGAAGAAAAAAACGGCGACAGAGGCGCTGATGTCCTGTATTCACGAGCTTCAAAATACCCGCGGCAAGGGATTGCCGGGTATCCAAATTACAGCATACTTCCTTAGGATTAGGGTCCAGCCTCTGCAGGCTCGGAAAAACCCCCTTTGGATGTACCTGGCGAGGAAGATGTTGACCGGCTCTCCAAGGGTCTCGAAGTAAAGGACTTGGAGAAGCTTGTCCAAAGAATCTCCTCTCTTAGCAAGAAAGATGCCGTTCCATCAACTTGTCGCATGGAGCCGTATAGCGGCGCCAACACCCTGCCCAAGGTAAATTTTCATTCTTCCGAGTTTTTAGTATTTGTCGACTACTATATTTGATGGTATCCTTTATGTAATCCTGTTATCGACATATCTTGTCCTTGTAAAAACACCAAGTCCTATCTTCTCTTACTCCTCTTCCTGAAGGCGGGGAAGTCGAATAACGGACCGTTGTCACCGACGAACACCAGGGCACTCTCGCCTGGAGAGCAAATTCGCGGGTTCTCACAAATCCGCGGCTTCCTCTGAAAAAGAAGTTGATTTTGAGGCTTCCGAATCCACGCATTCCCTACCCTCTATTGTTTCTCCAACGAACAAGCGGAAGAGAGATGATGCCGTAGATTCTGGCACCTCCAAAATAAGTCCCTTCTCGAGGTAACTGTACCCGAAAAGGAGGACAAACCCTTCAACCCTTACGAAGATGCCCTTGTCAGCTCGTAAGTTTCTATCTTCTCTTTTCTTTGCATCTGAAAATTTTGCCTGTCTTTGTTTCTTATATTTTCCCTGATGTATAGTGGTGACGAGGAAGAAAATCCTCCTATTGACGTGACTGCTCGAACGAGCACGTCCCGTACTTTAGTTATCTCCGAGACTCGTCCCGAAGCGGACGAAACCTCGCCTCCACAACAGGATATAGGACATCCCAGTCCTGTTGTGAGCCCCTGTGCTCCGTCGCCGAAACGAGCAAAGTCTGATCAAGGAAAAGAGCTAAGTCTTTTGACCGACAGCTCGACGACTCCTCTTATGGATGATGTAAGTGCTTCTTATTTTCTTTTTACTGTCGAATACTTCCAACTCCTTTGCTGTCGAAATTCTTCAACCTCTTTTTATTCCGTGTTACTTTTCCAGCCTTTGATGAACGAATTTGTTCGTCTCGGTACCCAATTTATCATGTACCATGATCTTGCCAATGATCTAAAAGGTATTCTTTACTTGCTGCATTTCATCGAATAGATTTGCCTCTTCTATTTTGTTGTAACCTGTGTCACCCTTTATTTTTGTAGAATCCCTTTCTGAGGCAAACAAGCGTGCTGATGACCTTGCCTGCAAGCTCGAACGAAGTGAAAAAGCTCGCGAACATGCTGAATTAGATGTTGCCGCTGTTGAGGGTCTTCGAAAGAGACTTCAAGACGCGGAAAATGCGTTGAGTGAGAATATAGCTCAACAATCTGCTCGCGAAAAAGAGATTATCACTCGCTTGGAGTCACAAAGCCGACGCTTTGTTAGTAAGTGCCCTAACCACTTTGATTTCTTTGGGAAGTCGTGCTTTACTTTGCACATTTGTTGACAAGCCAAATTTTGCCTCTTCAGGAAAGACACACCAAGATTACGATCTTGAGAATCCTGAGGGTGATCGCCTTCTCGACGCACTCTTCCTCCTTGAGATTCATGGAGACGAGGCGCGCTAGGGCCTTGCTGACGCCAGGACGGGGCTGTTGCGGCTTTTTCCCTACTTTTTCGCGAAGAAGAAGGAGCCCGAGACTTTTGCTGCACTGGCCCAGAACTTCATCCCTCAAGAAGATCTTGGGCTAGGTCTTCGACAAGAGGGCTTGAAGATTGGCGTTGAAGGCACCATCGCTCTGGTTGCCGAAAGCCAACAAGTTGTCGATTGGACGAAGGTTGGTGATGTGGGGCAGATGGAGACGAAGAAGTGGCAATCTCTGATTAAAGCTGCCAAGCCAAGCTCAAAGAAGATCCTCTCCTTCCTTGGATGCAAACCAACTCCTTCCCCTAGCTCGACAAAGCCAGAGGTCAAGTAGACCGTCCTGTCCTTGTCTTTTATTTTGTTCTTTTGCTCTTTTCGACGTCGCGGAAGTAGCTTTGTCGACAGCTACCCCATTAGTTCATTAAGAACCCTCTTTTGTAATGCCCATGTAAATATTTGACTGAATCAATGAAAAGCTATCTTGCCGAATTATTGATATCAAAATATTTTTCTCCAGTTGATTTTTGACAACTATACCGTGATGCCTCTCTCTTCGTATGCATTACCAGCTGTGTCTTACTCGAAAAAAGCCCCCGTTGTCGAGCTTATGGAAGGTTCTTCGAATACTGCACAAAATGAAGATTTGAACGATCTTCGACAACAACTTTAATCGATGAAGAAACAAACTCTTGTGGTAATGGAACAGTCTCGCAGATCTTCTGAAAGGGAGAAACTTGCTCTTCAACAAGCTCAGGACGCCCTAGCATTGAAGGAAACCACGATTACTGAGGCTGCCGAAGCTACTTCACGAGAAAATTATATGCTTCAACTGATGAACGACTCCAGCTTGGATATGACGGGTACGCTTCGTAAATTTGGTCATACTTTATCTTATTCTTACTGTTTTTTCTTCCTCGCTGATGCTTCCGATGAAACAGACTGTTTTTTGGATACCGCTGCCGAAGATCAGCGTGTTGAAGCTTGGTCCAATGTGCTTCTCACGCTTGCACTGAAGCATAGTTCTAATTTTTGGGTTACGCCTGAACATATCCGCCAAATCGTCAGATTTCAAGATCGCGCGGGTCAGGTCCGCGATTTTCTCGACTTCTGCACAAGGACATTGTCCTTAGTTTATAGTACCATGTTTCCACGCAACAAAATACCAGAAACTCTTCCTGCTTTGATGGATAAGTTCTGAGATGCCCTTCGAATCCATGAATTTGTGCGAGCCCAACTATCTGCTGGGGCAAGATTTCTCATGATTATGATACAAATCTGCTACCCGAAGTTAAACCTGACTCAAATTGTCACCAAGTGTCTGGCTAAGCAGGCGAAGAGGAAGAGGAACATCGACAAAATCAACGATGTTGTGACCCATATAGCAGAAGAAATGATGGATGAACTGCTTCAGCTAGACGCCGAATTTTTCATGAGAGGTAGCTATGCTGAGCATAGAACTGGTATTGCAAACAATGAACGGATAAATACAGATGATATACTAGGTGGTAACTGAGAAGTTGCTTATTCTTGTCGAATTTTTCATGTTGTAAACACAATCTATATTGTAAAGCAGCTTGATAATGAAGCCCCCGAGCCTATTGTTGGTCAGTGCTTATGTCTTTTTTGATTTGCGGACTATTTTTATGCCGAGGCGAATAACTGTATTTTGCGGAAGGTAATATATATTGTTACTGCGGGTCATGAGCCCGCGAGCCTGTCGACGAAAAATATGTATATCACCAATATCTTTATTATATTGCAGCATCGCGAGCCCGCCTCATTAAAAACCTTTCAGCCCCACTCGGTGCCCTGAAAGGAAAAGAGTGTGTCTGAAAACTCGCGGGCGTTTCAGTACATCGTATGTTTACATATATATCTTGACTTAAGCATAGAAACGCCTACGTTGCGCCACGTTCCAGGGATTTGGCTCGGCAACCCCTGTCTTCTTGTCCTTTATCCTGTACGCTCCTCCTTCAATTACTTCTGTGACGATGTAAGGGCCAAGCCACGGCGACTCGAGTTTTTCATGGCTTTTTTGTGTGAGCCGAAGAACTAAGTCGCCTACCTAAAAGGATCTTGGTCGCAAACATCGACTGTGGTAATTTTTCAGGTCTTGCTGGTACTTAGTGACCCGTGATAACACTTCGTCTCGAGCTTCATCGAGTGCATCGACATCATCCTACAATGCTTTTCTTGAAGCTTCTTCGTCATATTCCGTTATTCTTGGAGAATCATGTTCTATTTCTATCGGTAGCACTGCCTCAACTCCATGGACAAGGAAAAACGGCGTTTCCTGTGTCTTTGTATTTGGTGTTGTTCGAATACTCCATAACACACTGGGCAACTCCTCTGGCCAGGTGTGTCGAGCTTTTTCCAATGGTGCTAACATCCGTTTCTTGATACCATTACATATGGTGCCGTTGGCTTTCTCGACTTGACCATTGGTCTGCGGGTGCGCAACCGATGCAAAGTGTAGTTTAATGCCTACCTCTGCACAATATGCCTTGAATTCCTTGGATGTGAAATTACTACCGTTGTCCGTCACGATACTATGAGGTACTCCAAACCGAAAGACGATACTTTTCACGAACTTGATTGCAGACGCTCCATCTGGTGAATTTATCGGCTTTGCCTCTATCCACTTTGTGAATTTATCAACAGCGACGAGCATGTACTCGTATCCTCCTGGCGAAGCTTTGTGTAATTTTCCCACCATATCAAGACCCCACTGAGCAAAGGGCCAAGACAACGCTATTGGCATCAGCTCAGCTGCCGGAGAATGAGGTTTTGCGGTAAATCTCTGGCACGCGTCGCAAGTATGAACTATGTCTTTTGCATCCTCGATTACTGTCAACCAATAAAATCCTGCTCTGAAAACCTTGGCTACTATAGCTCGGCTGCTTGCGTGATGTCCACACACTCCTTCGTGTACGTCCTTCAGAATTAGCCTTCCTTCCTCAGGTGTGACACATCTTGGTAGTACTCCCGAAATACTTATTTTGTATAGCTCCCCTTTGACCACAGTAAAGGCTTTAGAACGCCTAATAACTCGCCTTGCTTCAACTGGATCGTCGGGTATTTCGTGTCTCGAGATATATGCTATGTACGCCTGCATCCGTGGAACCTGTATCATCATTATTACCTTAGGTTCCTCCTCTTCTCTCGATGGTACTTCTTTAGCCTCCGAGGATTTCTCCTCCTTTTCTTTCTTCTGCTGTTTCTTTGCCTTGGTTGATCTTTCAGCTATCTCTTCCCAGAACACTCCCGGTGGTATTGCGAGACATTGCGACCCAATGTTTGCAAGAACATCGGCTTCATCATTGCTTAGCCTGCTGATGTGATTTACCTTGCACCCGTCAAACAGCTTCTCGAGCTCGTTATACACTTCTTTGTATGCTATCATACTATCATTGACTGCGTCGCATTGATTCACAACTTGCTGAGCCACCAGTTGTGAGTTGTTGCGACCCCAGGAGGTCGTAGGCTAGACAAACCCAGATCCGCATCTGGCATAAGCCTAACCTAGATCTCTAGGGCCTACAGGGTGAGAATCGGTAACACATCAGTGACTCTACGACTCAAAGAGTAATTCAAGCTCATAGCTGAGCGAAAAACCAAAGTATTACAAGCAGAGGTCACTGACCTGACATTTCATCAATCAACGGAAGCAAAGTTATGCTATTCTAAATAGCAAGATAGCAAAAGGCCTAAGAGGCCAAGAGCATAACGGCGACGTCCCAGCCCATAGATTCTAGGCTGCCACCTGGGAATCCCAAGCTACTCGTCGATGTCGACCTAGAGACCTTCATTTGTTGGAGCGACTTCATCTGAAACAAAGCATGCAAAGCTGAGTACAGGGACTCAGCAAGACTTAGTACAACCTGTTAGCAAAGCGGTTATGCGAGGCTTTATGTGGAGCTTATTTTGCGGAAAGCCAGTTTTCCTTTATAAACAAGAGAGCAGAAGCTCGTCTATTCAGATCATTTTAAAAGGGGATAAGAGAGCGATATATCTAGCTCTACTGATCATCATATTGAATCCACCGAAATCTTCATCATATGTTGAACCTATCAACTAGGAGCACCCCCTCGATACCCTGAGGAGGGATCCTTATCACACATTGATTCCAAGTTTTACGATTAGGTTCATGTTTACTATGATCACAGAATCCATCACCAAGTCGTCCGTAACCGTGGACACGGCTTTTCGAAAAGATTTACCCTGCAGGGGTGTACAACTTTACCCACATGCGCCGACCGACTCTTAACGCCACATGATTAACACACTTCCTTGGTGTGCCGGCAGAGGGTGGTCGAGCAAAACCTTTCCCTTGCTTCGCCTATTCCATGAGTCAATCTAACTAGGGAGCTCCGTCATCGTAGGTAGCCATTCTCCGAGGCAGTCCCGGTCATTGTGTGCAGGGGATCCAGTTCAATGCCTCCAGCATCCTTCACCCTAGCCACGTCCCTGTATGATGCACCTTTGAAAACCTTTTCCACGCCTTCGCCATGCAGAATGCCAAATGGAACTCGCAAACTAATTGACTCATGGGTAAGCTAGACAAGTTCGGGCCAAGGGGTTCCCATGGGCCCCGTGTGGCTGTACGCTCAGTCTTGGTTCCGAAGGCGAGAACTCGGGTCCTAGTATCGGCGAGAACGAGTCAAATCACCACATCCCCATGTGGCGGCCCATCCAAGCCTTTGACAAGTTTATTATCATCACTGATCTTACCACGTCATCCTACCATACTAGGTTCATTCGCATTTCTGATTCATCAACCGGATGGATCAGAATTCGTCAACTAAGCATGGCTAAGCATATTCGATACAACGGCTCTAGCGATGCACACAAGCTCAAACCTAGTCTTGATGGGAGCAGTGGATCAGAGTATTTAGGTTACAAGGATGGTAAATGCAACACACATAGGATAACTATCCCTGCCGATAAAACATATTGGAAACGAATGCAATATGTAGGAACCAGAAGTAAAAGCATTTCGAAATCATAATATGAACCAGGCTAGGGCTTGCCTTTGTCCCTGACAAACCAATGTGGATCTTCGGAGATCCCATGCTTGACTTGTTCTTCGATGGACAAGTATTGAGTTGCGTCGTTGTCGATCTTCATCGTCTCGGGCACTTGCTCAATCGATCGCGAAGAAGCAAACACCGGAAAGGTAGAACAACAATCAACACATGGCATTGATGCAATGCGCAGATAAGAATGATGATATGACATGTTAATTAGGTATTCAAGTTAACCCTAAGACATCATCAATTTAACTGGGTTTCGGCGAACTAGGGTTAGCAGTTCCGGAAACCTCAGAGGGGTTCATTTTAGTTCTTCTAAAACAACTAGGGTTCAAGTTGTTTAACAATGCATGATTGTGTAACCAAATTGTAGATCTCATTTTTCTGAAAATTTTGATATATTATACATATTTTTCTGATTTAAAATGAATAAGTTATGAATTTTACAAGTTTTATTCATTTTAAATCATTTCTGAAAATTCCAGAAATTATTAAAAGCCTGACAGGTTGGACCCACATGTCAGGGTTTTATTCTTTTTCTAAATATTTACGGAAATTATTAAAAATCTGACAACGGGCCCCACATGTCATGGATTTATGAATTAAAGAAAACATTTAAACAAAAGAAAAAGGGGGGCGGGCCCCACGGGGTCAACCGCCGGTGGTCAACTCCGGCGGACCGCGCCGGTGAGCAACCGCAGGAGGAGCTACGGGGCTCCCCTGGAGGCGCCGAGGGGCGCGTTAGGTGCGCAGCTCCGCGCTGAGCCGCCTCGTGGTGGCGCCGCCCTATTATGGCCGCCGGAGCTTGGCCAGCGACGACGACCGACGGCGGCGCACACGGGCGCTCGTGGAGGCGACGCTACAGAGGGGAATGGAGACGGCCGAGTGGTCCTGGAGGACGAGAAGCTCACCGCGAGCGTGGAGGAGGGGTCGGCGAGGGTGGAGGAGGCCTGCAGCGCCGGCATCGGGCCGGTTGCCGGCGGCCGGTGATGAGGAAGACGAAGTCGGGGCGGCCGATTGGGGGCTTCCCAGGATGATTCCCTTGGCAGGGAAGTAGATGAGGACGAGGCGGACCCAGAGGTGGCCTCGCCGGAGCTCGCCGGGGCTCCAAACGGCGGCGATAGCCGGAGGCCGAGCGGCTACTGTAAGCCATTAGGGTTAGGGTGTCCACTCGGGAGCGCGCGAGAGGGGAAATGGGGCTTGCTAGGGTTGGTCTGCGGCGGCTAGATGGATTTATAGGCACAGGGGGCGGCGGCGGGCATCACGACGGCAAAGAGGAGCATCGGGTGGCCGTGGCGCTGCCAGGCAGGTGCTTGGAGGCGCGGGGAAGAAGGAGTTTTTGCAGAAAACCCCCTGCAACTTCTGTCGGGCTGAGGTGGCTCTGGCTAGGCCGAGCTGGGCCGCTTGCTGGGCTGCGCAAGGAGAGGGGAAAGGGGGAAATTGGGCTGCTGGCCCAGGGGAGAGAGAGAGAGGAGAGTTCTCTCTCCTTTTTCTGAATTTTGTTTTCATTTGGTTTCCAAAATTCTTTTGCAAATTTTGAAATTGTTTTGTATTTTCAAACTTTCTAAACTTTTCAAATATCACATGGACTTCTTAAAAGAGAAGTGCCACGTAGGTTTGGTTTGAACAATTTAAACATAATGAGCATTTGAGTTTGAGAGGGAGATTTGCATAACATTAGGGTTTTCAAAACAATTCATTGATGCAAATTTTCTTAGGAAAATTATGATGCAAATGATGCACAATCAACCCTAATTAGGTTTTATTAAAACAGGGATGTTACAAATCTATCCCCCTTAAAAGAATCTCGTCCCGAGATTCCAAGGTAGAAATAGAGAAGGTAACAAGAACTACACCGGTCTTCAACGATCTTGTCGATACCACGACGGTCTTCCTTCTTGAAGAGGTTGATTCACGACGTCATGAATGAAGTTGATCCACAAGACCATGAAGAACTCTTCACTTTGCTTTCTTGGAAGTTGTTGCACAACATCACCTAAAGGAAAGAGGGAATAACTCTAAAACGAAGGATCTCTAGAAGATCGAGTATCTCATAGTCAACTCATGGAAGGAGTGCTTAAAAACAACTCTTGAGCTGACAACATGAAACACATCAAGGTAACGGAGGAGACAGAAAAAGTTTCAACTTTTGGTAGGCAATTGCTCCAAGCTTAACAAAAATACAAAGGGACAAGGTAGTGAGGAGTTAAACTGCCTTTGATACCATAACGAGGCACTCTTAGAGAGGGTGACTCGTGGAAGCACAAATGATTAAGCAACCAGAGTAACTTTGGATTTCAAAATCATAGTCACTCTTTGGTAAAGATACATGAAACGATTGTTGCCTACTAAAAAGGCTGGGCCCTGGATGACTGACGAATTCACACAACGTGTGAATTGATTAGAACTTCAGGTACAAACAACAGGAAGGGGAGGAACAATGGCTACAGAAGTGCCAAGGTTCATGATATTACTTCATGTTACTTGAACGAATAGACAACGGTTATTTGTCACCCTATGAAAAGATACTTCCATGAGGCTTTGAAATTTGAATATGACAACAGGATTGTCATTTGGCTAAAGCTTGCTCAGAAGTACTGGGGTCCCATATGGTTGACGAATTCACACAACGTGTGAATTTAAGAGAGCTTCAAGTAAAAATCCAAAGGAAGGGGAAATGCATTCTCGAACGACGTAGTAAGGATCATCGGGGAGTGAAATTTCTCCTGACGGAGTTGTTGTCACCGGAGAAATGATTTATATGGATTGACCGAGAGACATTTAGCAACACTGCTTCTAATGTTCTCCTTGATGTTCTAGACACCAATATCAGGCTTCAGAATAGTCTTCAATAGGTCATCAAGTGAAGGTCATTCTTCGGAATTGAAAAGCATCATAAGGGTAACTCCTAGAATAAGTCACATAAGATCCTTATGGAGAGTGGTTATTCTTGAAGAGATTATGACACTAGACCTTCCGACTAATTGTGTTAAACACTACATCAATCTTGCCGGATTTACAAAGGGACCTATGTCATGAATCCTTGAGAAACACTAACCATCGTTGTTGCTTGAGATTCAGCTTAGGTTAGGTGACTGAACATATTCGAATAGAAATTTGCAACAGTTACCACAAAGGTAAAGTCACTAGATTCTCAAGTTATAGACTACAATGTCAAGCTCCAAAAGATTTGAGCTAGATTGCGTAATACATGTGGTTGCGACTGCACATGAACTTGCAAGGTAACACAACTGAGTCCTGGTGGGGACATCATAGAAGATATTGAAGTTCTTAACCTTCTTCTCTTTCTTGAACAAACCAGACAGTGGCTTAGTGTGCATAGAGGAACATTTCGAGGAATGGAGGTAACAACCTGCCATCTCAAGAATATTCCGCACATGCATAACTGACTTGCGATGATTCCCGGGGAAAGGAAAGGGAACTCGACTCGGATCCACGTCGACATCTTGCAGCAAATGCACGTGAATCAGAGAAGGTCACTTCTAACATCCAGAACACATACTTCGTAATGAGACAAAGATGGTTCTTAAAAGTTTCCAACATTAGTGCCAACTGTGCAACATGAACCTCTTTGGACATGGAGAAAATAAGAATGTCATCAATGGGCTCAAAAAAAAACTTATCAGGATACTCCAATGAGATGGTCTCATATGTTGAATGAATGAGGCAAAAGGATTGGTCAGACCAGAAGGGCATGAAGATGTACTCAAGCGAAACACCATGAGTAAAACACCGTCAAGACAGTCCTTGGAACTGGGTTTGATTTGATGATAGCCCAAACTCAAATCAAATCTTTCTATTCTTAATAGGTGATCCCATTTTCCTGCAGCATATCCATAAAGGAGATACTTCCTGACTTCAACACAAACAAAACTAGATATCCCTTTAAGAAGGAACAAGTCTGATAGAGCTCTTATCTTTCAACTCTCCAAGTTGTCGTTGAATCTCAACCAACTAGTACAGGATATCCAGTACGGTTTCTTGGAGAAAAATAGCGATTCAGAGAACCAACTTACTCACGAACCTGACAACACGGTCATGTGATAACATGGCGATACTTCTAGAAAGACATCCAGAACATCACGTACCACCGATATATCACTTAGTTCGAGAGGAAAGCTTGCTTTACAAAGCAAAGGATGTGGTCTTGAGAGCTTCGGCGTGAACCTAACTTTTTGACCGAAGAAGGTGCACATGAATAACGGACTTGGGAGCACAGTCAAACTTCGCTTAGTGATTGGTTAAACAATCATGCTAAGAATGACACAAACGTCCTTGGATTTCAAAGCAATGAGAATTGCAAAGAATCTCGGATGGCCACATCAATACAAACACCCCAACATTCCCAAGCACGGGCAGCTCGGAGGAAGGGCGAGTAAAGATATGTAAGAGCATCACTTCATCAGTAAGGCCATGATACTCAGCACGACCTATAGATATAAAAGAGTGTGATACTCTAAGGTAGAACATAAAATAAGGTGCATAAACCTTTTAATCTGCGGATTACAACACTTTGACCGGGTCCTAGAAATGGATGAGGTACTGGAGTTTGTGTCTCCTGCCATCTTGAAGTGAAATGTCTTGAAAGACCACAAGGTACCATGCACTGGAAAACACCAATGCACAATTACCACTTGGCTGCTAACTCGCAGGCAAAGGTCAGAAAGTAACTAAAGAGAAGGAACACGATCAGGATTAGAAATTCTGAGATGTAGAAGCACAAGATAACAGTCTTGCAAAACTCATGCAGGAAACGGAGGTGTGGCAGAGTCATGAACATAGATGTGGGACTCCCAAAGAGCACTCTTGTCGTGATCCATTTGGTTCCATGAAAGAACCTCTACCAAAGCTACCGTTAGGAAAGAACTTTGTTGCCGCAATTCAATCGCGACAATGACACCAAGCTTGAAGGATAGCTTGATTTGAAGTTAGCCATCCTGATGTAATGTTTGACCATTAACAACAGTGTCCAACGGAATGGATCTTGGGTTAAAGGTCAGCATCATGTACTGAGGTTCAAAACAACCCAGCACAATCCGGGACCTTCGGTTCAAGTCCAAGGGTTAAAACATAAAGAAAGAAGTAACTACTATCTGAGTGACACGGAGGACACTTCGAGGCAGTAATCACAAGGTAACTTTTAAGAAGCCATAGCTTCAAAAGTATCCAATAAAAAGGAAAGAAGGCATCCAAGGTGAATGGAAACCTCGAAGCCTAGAACAGAATGATGTGGAACCCATAAAGTAGAGAGATCATGATGGAAATGAATCTCTCGATTGAAACACAACAAAGATAGATTAAAGAACACACAAGACTTTAGAATACTCAACTCTAGGTCAACTGGTTAAGAAACGGCCTGCTCTTCAAGCACCTAAGTTTTGAAAGACCAGAAGAGATGGTAAAACTTTTTCAAATCAACACAAGGTAAGGTGACTCTGAATTAGAGCGATACCAGATAAGGAGTAAAAGAATCCTAATCAGATTTTTGCAAATACTTTTAGCTTTCAAATAGTTTTCACAACTACTAGACTCAACATCGACCAATAGAAACGGTTTCCTACAGGCAGTCCTGCTCTGATACCAAAACCTGTTGCGACCCCGGGAGGTCGTAGGCTAGACAAACCCAGATCCGCATCTGGCATAAGCCTAACCTAGATCTCTAGGGCCTACAGGGTGAGAATCGGTAACACATCAGTGACTCTACGACTCAAAGAGTAATTCAAGCTCATAGCTGAGCGAAAAACCAAAGTATTACAAGCAGAGGTCACTGACCTGACATTTCATCAATCAACGGAAGCAAAGTTATGCTATTCTAAATAGCAAGATAGCAAAAGGCCTAAGAGGCCAGGAGCATAACGGCGACATCCCAGCTGATAGATTCCAGGCTGCCACCTGGGAATCCCAAGCTACTCGTCGATGTCGACCTAGAGACCTTCATTTGTTGGAGCGACTTCGTCTGAAACAAAGCATGCAAAGCTGAGTACAGGGACTCAGCAAGACTTAGTACAACCTGTTAGCAAAGCGGTTATGCGAGGCTTTATGTGGAGCTTATTTTGCGGAAAGCCAGTTTTCCTTTATAAACAAGAGAGCAGAAGCTCGTCTATTCAGATCACTTTAAAAGGGGATAAGAGAGCGATATCTCTAGCTCTACTGATCATCATATTGAATCCACCGAAATCTTCATCATATGTTGAACCTATCAACTAGGAGCACCCCCTCGATACCCTGAGGAGGGATCCTTATCACACATTGATTCCAAGTTTTACGATTAGGTTCATGTTGTCTATGATCACAGAATCCAACACCAAGTCGTCCGTAACCGTGGACACGACTTTTCGAAAAGATTTACCCTGCAGGGGTGTGCAACTTTACCCACATGCGCCGACCGACTCTTAACGCCACATGATTAACACACTTCCTTGGTGTGCCGGCAGAGGGTGGTCGACCAAAACCTTTCCCTTGCTTCGCCTATTCCATGAGTCAATCTAACTGGGGAGCTCCGTCATCGTAGGTAGCCATTCTCCGAGGCGGTCCCGATCATTGTGTGCAGGGGATCCAGTTCAATGCCTCCAGCATCCTTCACCCTAGCCACGTCCCTGTATGATGCACCTTTGAAAACCTTTTCCACGCCTTCGCCATGCAGAATGCCAAATGGAACTCGCAAACTAATTGACTCATGGGTAAGCTAGACAAGTTCGGGCCAAGGGGTTCCCATGGGCCCCGTGTGGCTGTACGCTCAGTCTTGGTTCCGAAGGCGAGAACTCAGGTCCTAGTATCGGCGAGAACGAGTCAAATCACCACATCCCCATGTGGCGGCCCATCCAAGCCTTTGACAAGTTTATTATCATCACTGATCTTACCACGTCATCCTACCATACTAGGTTCATTCGCATTTCTGATTCATCAACCGGATGGATCAGAATTCGTCAACTAAGCATGGCTAAGCATATTCGATACAACGGCTCTAGCGATGCACACAAGCTCAAACCTAGTCTTGATGGGAGCAGTGGATCAGAGTATTTAGGTTACAAGGATGGTAAATGCAACACACATAGGATAACTATCCCTGCCGATAAAACATATTGGAAACGAATGCAATATGTAGGAACCAGAAGTAAAAGCATTTCGAAATCATAATATGAACCAGGCTAGGGCTTGCCTTTGTCCCTGACAAACCAATGTGGATCTTCGGAGATCCCATGCTTTACTTGTTCTTCGATGGACAAGTATTGAGTTGCGTCGTTGTCGATCTTCATCGTCTCGGGCACTTGCTCTATCGATCGCGAAGAAGCAAACACCGGAAAGGTAGAACAACAATCAACACATGGCATTGATGCAATGCGCAGACAAGAATGATGATATGATATGTTAATTAGGTATTCAAGTTAACCCTAAGACATCATCAATTTAACTGGGTTTCGGTGAACTAGGGTTAGCAGTTCCGGAAACCTCAGAGGGGTTCATTTTAGTTCTTCTAAAACAACTAGGGTTCAAGTTGTTTAACAATGCATGATTGTGTAACCAAATTGTAGATCTCATTTTTCTGAAAATTTTGATATATTATACATATTTTTCTGATTTAAAATGAATAAGTTATGAATTTTACAAGTTTTATTCATTTTAAATCATTTCTGAAAATTCCAGAAATTATTAAAAGCCTGACAGGTTGGACCCACATGTCAGGGTTTTATTCTTTTTCTAAATATTTACGGAAATTATTAAAAATCTGACAACGGGCCCCACATGTCATGGATTTATGAATTAAAGAAAACATTTAAACAAAAGAAAAAGGGGGGCGGGCCCCACGGGGTCAACCGCCGGTGGTCAACTCCGGCGGACCGCGCCGGTGAGAAACCGCAGGAGGAGCTACGGGGCTCCCCTAGAGGCGCCGAGGGGCGCGTTAGGTGCGCAGCTCCGCGCTGAGTCGCCTCGTGGTGGCGCCGCCCTATTATGGCCGCCGGAGCTTGGCCGGCGACGACGACCGACGGCGGCGCACACGGGCGCTCGTGGAGGCGACGCTACAGAGGGGAATGGAGACGACCGAGTGGTCCTGGAGGACGAGAAGCTCACCGCGAGCGTGGAGGAGGGGTCGGCGAGGGCGGAGGAGGCCTGCAGCGCCGGCATCGGGCCGGTTGCCGGCGGCTGGTGACGAGGAAGACGGAGTCGGGGAGGCTGACTGGGGGCTTCCCAGGACGATTCCCTTGGCAGGGAAGTAGATGAGGACGAGGCGGACCCAGAGGTGGCCTCGCCGGAGCTCGCCGGGGCTCCAAACGGCGGCGATAGCCGGAGGCCGAGCGGCTACTGTAAGCCATTAGGGTTAGGGTGTCCACTCGGGAGCGCGCGAGAGGGGAAATGGGGCTTGCTAGGGTTGGTCTGCGGCGGCTAAATGGATTTATAGGCACAGGGGGCGACGGCGGGCATCACGACGGCGAAGAGGAGCATCGGGTGGCCGTGGCGCTGCCAGGCAGGTGCTTGGAGGCGCGGGGAAGAAGGAGTTTTTGCAGAAAACCCCCTGCAACTTCTGTCGGGCTGAGGTGGCTCTAGCTAGGCCGAGCTGGGCCGCTTGCTGGGCTGCGCAAGGAGAGGGGAAAGGGGGAAATTGGGCTGCTGGCCCAGGGGAGAGAGAGAGGAGAGTTCTCTCTCCTTTTTCTGAATTTTGTTTTCATTTGGTTTCCAAAATTCTTTTGCAAATTTTGAAATTGTTTTGTATTTTCAAACTTTCTAAACTTTTCAAATATCACATGGACTTCTTAAAAGAGAAGTGCCACGTAGGTTTGGTTTGAACAATTTAAACATAATGAGCATTTGAGTTTGAGAGGGAGATTTGCATAACATTAGGGTTTTCAAAACAATTCATTGATGCAAATTTTCTTAGGAAAATTATGATGCAAATGATGCACAATCAACCCTAATTAGGTTTTATTAAAACATGGATGTTACATGAGTCGCCGAAGATTTTTAATCGAGTTGCGCCGCAAGCCTTTGCCATCTTCATCCCATGTATAAGTGCTACGTATTCTGCTTCATTATTAGACGCGTTTGGGAACGTCATCCGTAAGACATATTTCAACTTGTCGCCTTGAGGTGATATTAATATCACGCCTGCTCCAGCTCCTTCTAATAAATCTGGCGGTCCCGTGCTTTGCAGCTCCATCCACTCTGCGATAAAGTCTGGTAAGATCTGCGATTTTATTGCTTTTCTTTTTTCGTATGTGATGTCCCGAGGGGAAAGCTCTATTCCCCAAAGGGAGACACGACCCGTAGCTTCTGGATTGTTTGATATATTGGATAGAGGTGCTTCATTGACCACTATTATCGGATGCGTCGAAAAATAGTGTCGCAGTTTTCTTGCAGTTGTAAACACTCCATATGCTAATTTTTGGTACTGCGGGTACCGCTGTTTTGAGGGCGACAAAACTTCACTGATGAAATATACCGGCCTCTCGACTCCATGGAGTTTTCCTTCTTCCTCTCTTTCAACCACTAGAACTGTGCTGACCACCTGAGGTGTGGCTGCAACATATAACAAAAGAGGCTCCTTCTCGTTAGGTGCTACCAGGATTGGTGGTGTCGAAATTGCTCGCTTAAGATCTTCAAAAGCTTTGTCTACTTCTTCGCTCCACTGAAACTTCTCTCCTTGTTTGATCAAAGCGTAAAATGGCAACGCTTTTTCTCCCAGCCTGGCGACGAATCTGCTTAAAGCTGCGACTCGCCCAGTCAGCTGTTATATTTCCTTCAACTTTGTTGGCTTCCTCATTGTTACGATAGCTTGAATTTTCTCTGGATTGGCTTCGATTCCTCTTGCTGAAACTAGGAACCCGAGAAGTTCTCCCACAGGAACGCCAAAGGAGCACTTTGTCGGGTTCAGCTTGAGGCAGAACTTGTCGAAGTTGTCGAAAGTTTCCTTTAGATCCTCGATCAATGTTGATCCCTTTTTTGTTGTTATGACGACATCGTCGATGTACACTTGTACGTTTTTGCCAATCTGTGTTGCAAGACACTTTTGCATCATCCGCTGATATGTTGCTCCCGCGTTTTTCAGGCCAAAAGGCATTGTTCTGTAGCAGAACACACCATGAGGTGTTATAAAAGCGGTTTTGACCTTGTCATTTTCATTCAATCTGATCTGGTTATAACCAGAGTATGCATCCAGGAAGGAAAGACGTTCACAGCCTGCCGTGGAGTCGATAATTTGATCGATCCTTTGGAGGGGGAAGTGATCCTTTGGACAATGTTTATTGAGACTTGTGAAGTCGACGCACATGCGAAGGACTTTTGTGTTTTTCTTCGGGACCAAAACTGGGTTAGCTACCCACGTGGCCTCTGTATGTAACTCTTTGATAAAACCAGCCTCTCTGAGTCGATCAATCTCTGATAGCATAGCTTTGCGGTTTGGTTCTGAAAAACGCCGCAAAGGTTGTTTAATTGGTCTCGCTATTGGATCCAAGTTTAGGTGCTGCTCGGCAAGTTCCCTGGGTACTCCTGACATGTCAGCTGGACACCATGCGAAGATTTTCCAGTGCTCACGGAGGAACTCGACGAGCGCGCTTTCCTATGCGAGGTCCATGTTTGCTGCAATGGACGTCGTTTTCTTTGGATCTGTCGGGTGAATCTGCACCTCCTTATAATCCTTAGTGGTGTTGAATGTTGGTTCCCTGAGTGGCCTTCCTACATCTGGCAACACATCATAGTTTGTTGTTAGCCTTGACGCCATATACTCCGCTTGCATCCCGAAGGTTTCTGAGAGTCGATGAAAATCCTTGTAGCATTGATACGTCTCCGACGTATCGATAATTTCTTATGTTCCATGCCACATTATTGATGATATCTACATGTTTTATGCATACTTTATGTCATATTTATGCATTTTCTGGCACTAACCTATTAACGAGATGCCGAAGAGCCAGTTGCTGTTTTCTGCTGTTTTTGGTTTCAGAAATCCTAGTAAGGAAATATTCTCGGAATTGGACGAAATCAACGCCCAGGGGCCTATTTTCACACGAAGCTTCCAGAAGTCCGAGAGAGAGACGAAGTGGGGCCACGGGGCGCCGCCACACTAGGGTGTGGGGCCCCCGTGACGCCTCCTGACCTGCCCTTCCGCCTACTTAAGTCTTCGTCGACAATAGCCCCAGTACCGAGAGCCACGATACAGAAAACCTTCCAGAGACACCGCCGCCGCCAATCCCATCTCGGGGGATTCAGGAGATCGCCTCCGGCACCCTGCCGGAGAGGGGAATCATCTCCCGGAGGACTCTTCACAGCCATGGTCGCCTCCGGAGTGATGAGTGAGTAGTTCACCCTTGGACTATGGGTCCATAGCAGTAGCTAGATGGTCGTCTTCTCCTAATTATGCTTCATTGTCGGGTCTTGTGAGCTGCCTAACATGATCAAGATCATCTATGTGTAATGCTATATGTTGTGTTTGTTGGGATCCGATGGATAGAGAATACTATGTTATGTTGATTATCAATCTATCACCTATGCGTTGTTTATGATCTTGCATGCTCTCCGTTATTAGTAGAGGCTCTGGCCAAGTTTTTACTCTTAACTCCAAGAGGGAGTATTTATGCTCGATAGTGGGTTCATGCCTCCATTAAATCTGGGACAGTGACAGAAAGTTCTAAGGTTGTGGATGTGCTGTTGCCACTAGGGATAAAACATCGATGCTATGTCCGAGGATGTAGTTATTGATTACATTACGCACCATACTTAATGCAATTGTCTGTTGTTTGCAACTTAATACTGGAAGGGGTTCGGATGATAACCTGAAGGTGGACTTTTTAGGCATATATGCATGCTGGATAGCGGTCTATGTACTTTGTCGTAATGCCCAATTAAATCTCACAATACTCATCATATCATGTATGTGCATTGTCATGCCCTCTCTATTTGTAAATTGCCCAACTGTAATTTGTTCACCCAACATGCTATTTATCTTATGGGAGAGACACCTCTAGTGAACTGTGGACCCCGGTCCATTCTTTTAATCGAATACAATCTACTGCAATACTTGTTCTACTGTTTTCTGCAAACAATCATCATCCACACTATACATCTAATCCTTTGTTACAGCAAGCCGGTGAGATTGACAACCTCACTGTTTCGTTGGGGCAAAGTACTTTGGTTGTGTTGTGCAGGTTCCACGTTGGCGCCGGAATCCCTGGTGTTGCGCCGCACTACATCTCGCCGCCATCAACCTTCAACGTGCTTCTTGGCTCCTACTGGTTCGATAAACCTTGATTTCTTACTGAGGGAAAATTTGCCGCTATACGCATCACACCTTCCTCTTGGGGTTCCCAACGGACGCGTGCTGTACGCGTATCAAGCATTTATCAGCTAACGCGAAACTGTCTTTGACTGTAATTGGTCCCTTGGGTCCAGGTAGCCTCCACAACAAGTATGTATAGTGTTGTACCTCCATAAACCTGGCGTATGCTGGTCGTCCCAACAAAGAGTGATATTGCGACGGGAAATCCACAACTTCGAATTCCAATCTTTCTATTCTGTAATTCTCTCGGGTCCCAAACTGAACATCTAGATTGATCTTTCCAAGCGGATAACTCGGCTTGTCTGGTGTGATACCATGGAAACGCGTGTCAGTTGATTTGAGATTTGCCAGGGATATGTTTATTTTCCTCAATGTATCTGCATACATAAGGTTTAAGCTGCTGCCTCCATCTATGAATACTCGTGAAACATCGAACCCCGCGATTACTGCTGGTAAAATCAATGCTGATTGCCCAGGCCGAGGGACTTGCTGTGGATGGTCTGCTATCGTGAAGCCGATATCTTGTCCCGACCAATTTAGGTAATCAATTGTTGGTGGAGGCATCTTTTCTGCCATGAACACTTGCCGCGAAATTACCTTCTGAGCTCTGTTAGACGGCCTAGCTTTCTTAATCATCGAGACCACGTCGTTGGTGTCGATATAAGGAGGCGGGTTTGGAGCTGCCGCTATTTGTAACTGGTGTCGATTTGCATCCGTAATTGCGGGAGGAGGCGGAAGGTGGATCTCACTCCTTGGCCCTTGGGGGTTTCTATTCATTGCTTGCGTGTTAGCTTGCCCTGCAAACCTCAGCATTGCTTGAAAATTCCGACAGTCCTTCTGCAGATGACCTGACTGGCTCTTTCCATTATTGTCGAGATAGAAGTGCATCTGACAAGGTCCGTTCATCATATCCTCGGGAGATACATATGGTTTCTGGAACCTTGGTCCATTATTTTGTCTGTTATTACGGGAATCGTCTCTATTGTCGCCTCGCTGCTCGCTGCTCCTCTGATAATCATCTCGATTGTTTCCTCCATTGTTTCCTCGAAATCCAGCAGATATTTGGCCAGGAGCATCACTATTTGAGAACTGTCGAGGAAAACATCGTCTATTTTGGAAGTTTCGACTACGCTCCTCGTCAGGCGACCTGTGCCGTTTGCTGTGAACGGCGTCTTCTCCGTCTACCCACCTATTCGCTATTTCCATCAATGTTGATATTGTCTTTGGGTTGGTTCTCCCTAAATCCTCAACAAGATCCCCCCTTCGAATTCCAGCCACAAACGCATCTATTGCTCTCTCGTCAGATATCTTTTCTACCGAGTTTTTGATAATATTCCACCTCTGGATGTACTTTCTCATTGATTCATCATACTTCTGCCTACAAGCCCTCAGCTCCTCTAGTGATGCAGGCTTTTTACATGTGGATCGGAAATTCTTCACAAAGATATCCTCGAAGCTGTCCCAGCTGTCGATAGACCCTGGAGGTAACTTTTTTATCCACGATCGTGCGGCTCCGCTCAAGTGCACTTGGACACTTTGCATAGCTGTTGCTCTGGTTCCGCCTATCAACTTTACTGTCTCGAGGTAATCAACTAACCAGTCCTCAGGATCTTGCAGACCATCAAATTTTTTGAAATTATCGGGTAACTTAAACCCTGAAGGAACACGAGTTTTTCGGACCCGCCTTGTAAAGCACGGTAACCCACACATATCCTCCTCATCTATTTCCGGGGAATGCCGATGTTCCCTTCTATTTTGTCGCGCTCTGTCCTCCCGTGCTTGAGTTGCTGCGTCTCTTGCCCCACTTGTTCTCTCGGGACCTGGTGCTGCTGCAGTAGGCCGTGGACTATTTTGCCTTGCTGATCCTTCGGGAGGCGAATTCGCAAATGCCGTTCCCATGGCTCCAACTCCTGCCAGGGCCATATTGTACAATGCTTCTCTTGGATCTCCGGGAGGTGGCCTGGATGCGAGGTTGAAGGCTTGCATCGCCATGTATCCAGCTTCTGGTGTTTTGGGAATAATGTTCCCCCTTGTGTCGATCGACATAAAGGACATGTCGAGGTTTTGAACCAAATTCTCCCTATCTGCCTCAGGTATATTTTGCAGCCGAGATCTCGCTCTATTTCGAGCTGCTCGGTGACTATCTCCTGAAGTGCCAGATTGTTGACTCAAATGTGCTCTTCGCCTGCTTGACGCAGAAGCTGCTTCTTGCCTCCTATCCAACTCGATTTTCTGTTTCTCGAGCTCTCGCCTGGTGCGTGCAAGTCTATATTGGTATGCTTGTAACTCTTCATGTGTCGCTGTTATGGTTATTGGCTATGTGCCATTGATAGCTCTTGCAACTCGATCCCACACTGCCTGCGAAAATTGCACCATCTCTCGTGTGCCGGGTCCGATATATTTTGTTCCCAAACCTCGCGTGAGATCTGCGGGATCGACATACGGATTTCCCGCATCGTCGAAATTCTCCGATGTCTCCTCCTGTGGGCGACTGATACGTCTCCGACGTATCGATAATTTCTTATGTTCCATGCCACATTATTGATGATATCTACATGTTTTATGCATACTTTATGTCATATTTATGCATTTTCTGGAACTAACCTATTAACAAGATGCCGAAGAGCCGATTCTTTGTTTTCTGCTGTTTTTGGTTTCAGAAATCCTAGTAAGGAAATATTCTCGGAATTGGACGAAATCAACGCCCAGGGGCCTATTTTGCCACGAAGCTTCCAGAAGACCGGAGAGTCAACGAAGTGGGGCCACGAGGCGGCCAGATGATAGGGCGGCGCGGCCCAGGTCCTGGCCGCGCCACCCTGTCTCCTGGGCCCCTCGTGACGCCCCTTGACCTGCCCTTCCGCCTACTTATAGCCTTCGTCGTGAAACCCCCAGTACCGAGAGCCACGATACGGAAAACCTTCCAGAGACGTCGCCGCCGCCAATCCCATCTCGGGGGATTTAGGAGATCGCCTCCGGCACCCTGCCGGAGAGGGGATTCATCTCCCGGAGGACTCTACGCCGCCATGGTCGCCTCCGGAGTGATGTGTGAGTAGTTCACCCCTGGACTATGGGTCCATAGCAGTAGCTAGATGGTTGTTTTCTCCTCATTATGCTTCATTGTCGGATCTTGTGAGCTGCCGAACATGATCAAGATCATCTATCTGTAATGCTATATGTTGTGTTTGTTGGGATCCGATGGATAGAGAATACTATGTTATGTTGATTATCAATTTATATCTATGTGTTGTTTATGATCTTGCATGCTCTCCGTTATTAGTAGAGGCTCTGGCCAAGTTTTTGCTAGTAACTCCAAGAGGGGGTATTTATGCTCGATAGTGGGTTCATGTCTCCGTGATTCTGGGGGAGTGACAGAAACCTCTAAGGTTATGGATGTGCTGTTGCCACTAGGGATAAAACATTGATGCTATGTCCGAGGATGTAGTTATTGATTACATTACGCGCAATACTTAATGCAATTGTCTGTTGTTAGCAACTTAATACTGGAAGGGGTTCGGATGATAACCTGAAGGTAGACTTTTTAGGCATAGATGCATGCTGGATAGCGGTCTATGTACTTTGTCGTAATGCCCAATTAAATCTCACAATACTCATCATAACATGTATGTGCATGGTCATGCCCTCTCTATTTGTCAATTGCCCAACTATAATTTGTTCACCCAACATGCTATTTATCTTATGGGAGAGACACCTCTAGTGAACTGTGGACCCCGGTCCAATTCTCTATACTGAAATACAATCTACTGCAATACTTATTCTACTGTTTTCTGCAAACAATCATCTTCCACACTATACATCTAATCCTTTGTTACAGCAAGCCGGTGAGATTGACAACCTCGCTGTTTCGTTGGGGCAAAGTACTTGGTTTGTGTTGTGCAGGTTCCACATTGGCGCCGGAATCCCTGGTGTTGCGCCGCACTATATCTCGCCGCCGTCAACCTTCACGTGCTTCTTGACTCCTACTGGTTCGATAAACCTTGGTTTCTTACCGAGGGAAACTTGCCGCTGTGCGCATCACACCTTCCTCTTGGGGTTCCCAATGGACGCGTGTCGAACGGAAAGACAATACGTCAACCACGCGCATCAAGCAAATTTCTGGCGCCGTTGCCGGGGAGATCAAGACACGCTGCAAGGGGAGTCTCCACAATCCAATTTCTTTACTTTGTTTTTGCCTTGCTTTATTTTATTTACTACTTTGTTTGCTGCACTAAATCAAAACACAAAAAAAAAAATAGTTACTTATATTTGCTTTACTTGTTTCAACATGTTTCCTTTTAATTTTACCGTAAAAGACATGCCGGTAGGACGTGAGTCTATAATTGGAAGAAATAATATAGAAGCATTTTTCAATCATGTTAGTACCGTTGAAGATTTTGAAGATAGACACTTGGTAGAACTTGCTCCTACTTATGAAATTGCTGCTGCTGCTTTAGTTCGCATGTTGGAAACTAAATTTGTTAATCTCAATCCTATAATCCAACACATGTTTCTTACACTCGGTGATATGGAAGAAGGGGAAAAGAAAGATTTTGTTTTAGAAACCCTTCTTAGAGAATTTGGTGGTATAGCAAGGGAGGCTAGAAAGGTCTTTATTGAATATAAGATGCTTGGTTCTTATACCAATTTTGTTAGTCTCCTTGAAAAGATGGACATGGAGAGAATAAGGTACACTAATAATATTAATGATGGTGGGGAGATCAAAGCACCAATACCATGTAAGCTCCTAGCGATGAATGACGCACTAGAAAATAACTATGCTTGGCTTGTTCCTGAAATTTTGTTTGATGAGAGTAGCAAGCCCAAGACTAATGAAAAGGGAGCCGCTAAAACTTATGTATCCAATATACTATGCATGGTTGAGAAAACTCCAAACCCCGCTGTAGATGCACCATCCTTCGATAATACTTGATATACACTTTCTGTGCCTAGCTGAAAGGCGTTAAAGAAAAGCGCTTATGGGAGACAACCCATGTTTTTTACTACAGTACCTTTGTTTTTATTTTGTGTCTTGGAAGTTGTTTACTACTGTAGCAACCTCTCCTTATCTTAGTTTAGTGTTTTGTTGTGCCAAGTAAAGTCGTTGATAGTAAGGTTCATACTAGATTTGGATTACTGCGCAGAAACAGATTTCTTTGCTGTCACGAATCTGGGCAAAATTCTCTGTAGGTAACTCAGAAAATTATGCCAATTTACGTGAGTGATCCTCAGATATGTACGCAACTTTCATTCAATTTGAGCATTTTCATTTGAGCAAGTCTGGTGCCTCAATAAAATTCGTCATTACGAACTGTTCTGTTTTGACAGATTCTGCCTTTTATTTCGCATTGCCTGTTTTGATATGCTCGATGGATATTTCGATTCCATTGACTTTCAGTAGCTTTTTGCAATGTCCAGAAGTGTTAAGAATGATTATGTCACCTCTGAACATTTATATTTTGATTGTGCACTAACCCTCTAATGAGTTGTTTTGAGTTTGGTGTGGAGGAAGTTTTCAAGGATCAAGAGAGGGAGATGATACAACATGATCAAGGAAAGTGAAAGCTCTAAGCTTGGGGATGCCCCGGTGGTTCACCCCTGCATATATCAAGAAGACTCAAGCGTCTAAGCTTGGAGATGCCCAAGGCATCCCCTTCTTCATCGACAACATTATCAGGTTCCTCCCCTGAAACTATATTTTTATTCCATCACATCTTATGTGCTTTGCTTGGAGCGTCGGTTTGTTTTTGTTTTTGTTTTGTTTGAATAAAATGGATCCTAGCATTCTTTGTGTGGGAGAGAGACACGCTCCGCTGTTGCATATGGACAAATATGTCCTTAGGCTTTACTCATAGTATTCATGGCGAAGTTTCTTCTTCGTTAAATTGTTGTATGGTTGGAAACGGGAAATGTTGCATGTGGTAGTGTATAATAAAATACTTGTAGAACATTGAGCTTTGATAACTTGATTCATTGCAAATGTTTTGAGGTATTTAGATGGTAAGGCTTGCTGGATAAATAAGTTAAAATTAGTAGTGGATTGTTGTCTTTAAGCTTGTGACGTACTACAAACTCTATTTAAATAGTTGAAGGCGTAGTTGGACTTGATAGCTTTCCATGTCTGAGAGTTCATCGTAATAAATAAGTTGTGCTGAAGGTCGAGGGAGCTAGCGGGGTACTTGTGCCACCGTGAACGGCCCTCCTTGGAGTAAATTTTAATCATGCTCTTAATGATAAACCTGCTAGTTGTTTGCAATAAGCTTGTGAGTTCTTTTTGACTAATGTTAAGCTACGGTTTTTGGCACTTCCACCATCCAAATTTGCTAGCCTCTTCGGTACTGTGCATTGCCTTTTGCTCACATTGAGAATTGTGCATACTTCGCCGGTACATCCAAACCCGTGGGAGAACTTTCTCTTGTTCTCCTACACATAAGCCCATACATCTCCTCAAAACAGCCACCATACCTACCTATCACAGCATTTTCATAGCTGTTCCGAGATATATTGCCATGCAACATCCATTTTACATTACATGCCATGTTGTCATTTATTATTTATATATTGCTTTGCATGATCATATACAGCTGATGTGTGGTTTACCCATGTTACGCTAGATCATTGCACATCCTGCTACACTGGCAGAGGCATACAGTTTCATACATCATGTTTCATTCATTATGAGTTATTTGTACCAAAAAGTGTGTTGTCATATTAGGATGTTGCCCCTAAAAATGAAAAGAGCCGTGGAGGCCATCAAAAAGAAAAGAAAGAGAAAGAAAAAAAAATGATGAAAAGAAAGAAAAAAAGAAAAAAAGAAAAAAGAAAAAAAAGAGAATAAAGAAAAAGGGGGCAGCATTACTATCTTTTATCCACACTTGTGCTCATGTTTTAGCACCCGCATTATTCATAGTCATCATTTGTGCTCATGTTTAGCACCTACACTTCATATGAGAGAGTTTTCATGTTTTACTAGTATAACTATGTGGGGAATTTACACTATAGAACTTGGGTTGTATATTCCAATGATGAGCCTCCTCAAAAGTGCTCTAGGTCTTCGTGAGCAACCAAGTTGGATGCACCCCCACTAGTTCCATTGGAGAGCTTTCATACACATATAGCTCTATGTGCATCCATTGCATGGCAATCACTACTCCTTGCATAGCTTCGATCATAAGGCTTCCTCTTGTCTAATGGTCATTTACAGCTTTGCAAGCCTTTCTTCCATTTGGCCTTCCAAACCCCCATTAACGTTCTTTATGCCATAACATCCTGGTGCTAATACCAAATGCTTGCGCTCACCGGTTGAGTAGACTTCGAAACAGTTGATTCATGACGTTCATGTTTATATTTACTTGACTGAATCCTTCTTATGTTGTGAAAATTTACTTGATGCTTGGAATGAAGGATAGAACTTCTATGTTGAATACTTAATACATCTTTAATGAACTTTGTACGGTTGCAAGTCTTTAAAGCAATAGTTCATGAAAACTTCTAGCTTGTCTAACTCTTGCATTATCATCTCTTATATCAATATAGATACTTGCTTTGAATGATTTGATCTCAGCTCATATGCTTTACAATAGTATGATCAAGGTTATGATGGCATGTCACTCCAGAAATTATCTTTGTTTATCGTTTACCTGCTCGGGACGAGCAGAAACTAAGCTTGGGGATGCTGATACGTCTCCGACGTATCGATAATTTCTTATGTTCCATGCCACATTATTGATGATATCTACATGTTTTATGCATACTTTATGTCATATTTATGCATTTTCTGGAACTAACCTATTAACAAGATGCTGAAGAGCCGATTCTTTGTTTTCTGCTGTTTTTGGTTTCAGAAATCCTAGTAAGGAAATATTCTCGGAATTGGACGAAATCAACGCCCAGGGGCCTATTTTGCCACGAAGCTTCCAGAAGACCGGAGAGTCAACGAAGTGGGGCCACGAGGCGGCCAGATGATAGGGCGGCGCGGCCCAGGTCCTGGCCGCGCCACCCTGTCTCCTGGGCCCCTCGTGACGCCCCTTGACCTGCCCTTCCGCCTACTTATAGCCTTCGTCGCGAAACCCCCAGTACCGAGAGCCACGATACGGAAAACCTTCCAGAGACGCCGCCGCCGCCAATCCCATCTCGGGGGATTCAGGAGATCGCCTCCGGCACCCTGCCGGAGAGGGGATTCATCTCCCGGAGGACTCTACGCCGCCATGGTCGCCTCCGGAGTGATGTGTGAGTAGTTCACCCCTGGACTATGGGTCCATAGCAGTAGCTATATGGTAGTCTTCTCCTCATTATGCTTCATTGTCGGATCTTGTGAGCTGCCGAACATGATCAAGATCATCTATCTGTAATGCTATATGTTGTGTTTGTTGGGATCCGATGGATAGAGAATACTATGTTATGTTGATTATCAATTTATATCTATGTGTTGTTTATGATCTTGCATGCTCTCCGTTATTAGTAGAGGCTCTGGCCAAGTTTTTGCTAGTAACTCCAAGAGGGGGTATTTATGCTCGATAGTGGGTTCATGTCTCCGTGAATCTGGGGGAGTGACAGAAACCTCTAAGGTTATGGATGTGCTGTTGCCACTAGGGATAAAACATTGATGCTATGTCCGAGGATGTAGTTATTGATTACATTACGCGCACTACTTAATGCAATTGTCTGTTGTTAGCAACTTAATACTGGAAGGGGTTAGGATGATAATCTGAAGGTGGACTTTTTAGGCATAGATGCATGCTAGATAGCGGTCTATGTACTTTGTCGTAATGCCCAATTAAATCTCACAATACTCATCATAATATGTATGTGCATGGTCATGCCCTCTCTATTTGTCAATTGCCCAACTGTAATTTGTTCACCCAACATGCTATTTATCTTATGGGAGAGACACCTCTAGTGAACTGTGGACCCCGGTCCAATTCTCTATACTGAAATACAATCTACTGCAATACTTATTCTACAGTTTTCTGCAAACAATCATCTTCCACACTATACATCTAATCCTTTGTTACAACAAGCCGGTGAGATTGACAACCTCGCTGTTTCGTTGGGGCAAAGTACTTGGTTTGTGTTGTGCAGGTTTCATGTTGGCGCCGGAATCTCTGGTGTTGCGCCGCACTACATCTCGCCGCCATCAACCTTCACGTGCTTCTTGACTCCTACTGGTTCGATAAACCTTGGTTTCTTACTGAGGGAAACTTGCCGCTGTGCGCATCACACCTTCCTCTTGGGGTTCCCAACGGACGCGTGTCGAACGGAAAGACAATACGTCAACCACGCGCATCAGCAAAATCAAAGATGAATATTGTATCCATCATATTAATGAAAAAACTAGAAAGTGGTTTAGGGCTCTAGATGATCTTGGTAAAAAAGTTTGTGCCCTCTATCCTTTTATTTGTGAACTTTGCCATGGAGTGGGACATTTTAATTTTCAATGCTCCTCCAATGATAATTTGAACCCCATGAGTGCTACAAATTTGTATTGTGATGATGAAATTACTCCTAATCAGCATGATGAACTTACTTTATTTTTGTGGTGTGAAGAGCTCTCAAGAAAAATTTCTTTGTTACATATGAGTGATCTTGATATTGATGACGTCCTGCATGGGTGTTTTTCTTATTGCATTGATAATAGCCATACAAATACTTACATACAAAATATTTTAGAAGATGACACCTTACCAAAATATGATAGGACCGCTGTGTGTTTTGAACTAATTAATGAAAAGGAGGAATCCTCCCAAGTTTCTTCTATTGTTTCTGAAAGTAAATCAGGTTATGCGGACAAGCCACCCTTCAAGCCTCTTCCTCCTAAAGAAGGGAACGAGGAGAAGGAAGAGAAGAAGAAGAAGAAGAAGAAGAAGAAGAAGAAGAAGAAGAAGAAGAAGGGAACGAAGAAGAAGAAGAAGGAGAATAAAGAGAAAGAGGTAACGGCATATCCCCGCGTGAATGAGATAACGCTAGGTAACCGTAAGTATGTTGCTCCTAAAGATTATTATGATAATGAATCTGAATACGATGATCTTCCTATGCCCTTTACATACATTAGTGATCATGATTTGAAAGAGCACACTACTTTTGATATTGCAAATCTCTGGGAAACTAATTCTGAAAATGATGATGATAATAATTGCCATAGTATCAGTACTATCCATGCTTCCTCCCATAATGATATAGAAAGCTCTAAGCTTGGGGAAGAGGTGTTTGAAAATCATTTTGCTACTGATCGTTATGTGTTTGATAATCTCCTTCTAATAACAATGATGGTATGGTCACAGACAAACCGACTGTGAAAGATAACTATTCTATTTCTTATGATGACACTGTGCCTCCGACCTTTAATGATTATTATAAAGAATGCTATGATATAGGTTATAACTATCCTTATGAAACTTGTCATAGTTATGATTGGATTGCCAAAAACAATTCCCTTAATATGCAACTTGTTTACCATGTTCAAATTCTTGATAATAATCTTGCTCCAATTACTATTAATGAGAAGAACTCTTCTTATGCCAAAATTAATGATACTTCTATGCATATGAACCATGATAAGAATGTTTTAAGTGATGGGTATATTGTGGACATCAATGATGCTACTGAAAGTTATTATGAGAGAGGGAAACATGGTTATATGCATCTTAATAATATTAAGTTTCCCCTCTTTATGTTGAGAATCTTGAAGTTACTCGTGTTTTATCCTCTTATGGTTGTCACTCTGTTCTTCATGAATTCATTTGTGTACAAGATTCCTTTGCATAGGAAGTGGGTTAGACTTAAATGTGTTTTGAATTTGCTTCTTGATGCTCTCTTTTGCTTCAAATACTATTTCTTGGGAGTGCATCATTAAAACTGCTGAGCCCATCTTAATGGCTGTAAAGAAAGCACTTCTTGGGAGATAACCCATGTGTTTATTTTACTACAGTAATTTTATTTTATATTTGAGTCTTGGAAGTTGTTACTACTGTAGCAACCTCTCCTTATCTTAGTTTTGTTGCATTGTTGTGCCAAGTAAAGTCTTTGATAGTAAGGTTCATACTAGATTTGGATTACTGCGCAGAAACAGACTTCTTGCTGTAACGAATCTGGGCCTAATTCTCTGTAGGTAACTCAGAAAATTATGCCAATTTACGTGAGTGATCCTCAGATATGTACGAAACTTTCATTCAATTTGAGCATTTTCATTTGAGCAATTCTGGTGCCTCTTAGAAATTCGTCTTTACGAACTGTTCTGTTTTGACAGATTCTGCCTTTTATATCGCATTGCCTCTTTTGCTATGCTTGATGGATTTTTCTATTTCATTAACTTCCAGTAGCTTTGAGCAATGTCCAGAAGTGTTAAGAATGATTGTGTCACCTCTGAACATGTGAGTTTTCGATTATGCACTAACCCTCTAATGAGTTTATTTCGAGTTTGGTGTGGAGGAAGTTTTCAAGGGTCAAGAGAGGAGGATGATACAATATGATCAAGAAGAGTGAAAGCTCTAAGCTTGGGGATGCCCCGGTGGTTCACCCCTGCATATTTCAAGAAGACTCAAGCATCTAAGCTTGGGGATGCCCAAGGCATCCCCTTCTTCATCGACAAAATTATCAGGTCACTTCTCTTGAAACTATATTTTTATTCGGTCACATCTTATGTACTTTACTTGGAGCGTCTGTTTGCTTTCGTTTCTGTTTTTGTTTGAATAAATGCTTGTGTGGGAGAGAGACACGCTCCACTAGTTCATATGAACACATGTGTTCTTAGCTTCTAATGTTCATGGCGAAGGTTGAAACTGCTTCGTTAATTGTTATATGGTTGGAAACAGAAAATGCTACATGTAGTAATTGGTATAATGTCTTGAATAATGTGATACTTGGCAATTGTTGTGCTCATGATTAAGCTCTTGCATCATATACTTTGCACCTATTAGTGAAGAAATACATAGAGCTTGCTAAAATTTGGTTTGCATGATTGGTCTCTCTAGAGTCTAGATATTTTCTGGTAAAGGTGTTTGAACAACAAGGAAGATGGTGTAGAGTCTTATAATGTTTACAATATGTCTTTTATGTGAGTTTTGCTGCACCGGTTCATACTTGTGTTTGTTTCAAATAACCTTGCTAGCCTAAACCTTGTATCGAGAGGGAATACTTCTCATGCATTCAAAATCCTTGAGCCAAAAACTATGCCACTTGTGTCCACCATACCTACCTACTACATGGTGTTTCTCTGCCATTCCAAAGTAAATTGCTTGAGTGCTATCTTTAAACAATTCAAAAGTTATTACCTCTTATTTGTGTCAATGTTTTATAGCTCATGAGGAAGTATGTGGTGTTTATCTTTCAATCTTGTTGGGCAACTTTCACCAATGGACTAGTGGCTTCATCCGCTTATCCAATAATTTTGCAAAAAGAGCTGGCAATGGGATTCCCAGTTCCAAATTAATTAACCTTAATAGACACTCCTCCATGGTATGTGATTGTTGGACGGCACCCGAGGATTCGGTTAGCCATGGCTTGAGAAAGCAAAGGTGGGGAGGAGTGTCATCTAAATAAAACTAAAATAAAAAGTCACTCCTTCATGGTATGAGATTGTTGGCAGGCACCCGAGGATTCGGTTAGCCATGGTTTGAGAAAGTAAAGGTTGGAAGGAGTGCCACCCAAAAATAAATAATGGGAGCCGCTCTTTGAAGGTTTGTCTGGCAAGGGGGTTAAAGTGCCCACTACCATTCGTTGACAACAACAAACACCTCTCAAAACTTTACTTTTATGCTCTCTTTATGTTTTCAAAACCAAAGCTCTAGCACAAATATAGCAATCAATGCTTCCCTCTGCGAAGGGCCTTTCTTTTACTTTTATGTTGAGTCAGTTCACCTATCTCTCTCCACCTCAAGAAGCAAACACTTGTGTGAACTGTGCATTGATTCCTACATAATTGCATATTGCACTTGTTATATTACTTTATGTTGACAATATCCATGAGATATACATGTTACAAGTTGAAAGCAACCGCTGAAACTTAATCTTCCTTTGTGTTGCTTCAATGCCTTTACTTTGAATTTATTGCTTTATGAGTTAACTCTTATGCAAGACTTATTGATGCTTGTCTTGAAAGTACTATTCATGAAAAGTCTTTGCTATATGATTCATTTGTTTACTCGTTGCATTACCATTGCTTTGATCGCTGCATTCATTACATGTGCTTACAATAGTATTGATCAAGATTATGATGGCATGTCACTCCAGAAATTATCTTTGTTATCGTTTACCTACTCGGGACGAGCAGGAACTAAGCTTGGGGATGTTGATACGTCTCCAACGTATCGATAATTTCTTATGTTCCATGCCACTTTATTGATGATACCTACATGTTTTGTTCACACTTTATATCGTTTTGATGCGTTTTCCGGAACTAACCTATTGACGAGATGCCGAAGGGCCAGTTGCTGTTTTCTGCTGTTTTTGGTTTCAGAAATCCTACAAAGGAAATATTCTCGGAATCGGACGAAATCAATGCCCAAGATCTTAAAATTCCCGGAAGCTTCCAGAGCACCGAAGAGAGGCCAGAGGGGAGCCAGGGGGGCCCGACCCCACAGGGCTGCGCGGCCAAGGGGGGGGGCGCGCCCCCTAGTGTGTGGGTCCCCCGTGGCCCCTCCGACTCCGCCTCTTCGCCTATTTGAAGCCTCCTGACCTAAATCCTCGACACCGATTGACGAAACCCGAGAAAACCTTCCAGAGCCGCCGCCATCGCGAAACTCCAATTCGGGGGACAGAAGTCTCTGTTCCGGCACGCCGCCGGGACGGGGAATTGCCCCCGGAGTCATCTCAACCGCCATCTCCACCGCCATCTTCACCGCCATCGCTGTCTCCATGATGAGGAGGGAGTAATTCACCCCCGGGGCTGAGGGCTCCGCTGTAGCTATGTGGTTCATCTCTCTCTCTTTGTGATCTAGTTGAATATCATCTATGTGCTACTCTAGTGATGTTATTAAAGTAGATTATTCCTCCTCCATGATGTAATGTTGACAGTGTGTGCATCATGTAGTACTTGGTATAAGCTATGATTGTGATCTCTTGTAGATTATGAAGTTAACTATTACTATGATGGTATTGATGTGATTTATTCCCCCTTTCATAGCTGATGTTGACAGTGTGCATGCTATGTTAGTACTCGGTATAATTGTGTTGATCTATCATGCACTCTAAGGTTATTTAAATATGAATATCGAATATTGTGGAGCTTGTTAACTCCGGCATTGAGGGTTCGTGTAATCCTACACAATTAGTGGTGATCATCATCCAACAAGAGAGCGTAGAGTGGTTCTATTATGTGATCATTGTTGAGAGTGTCCACTAGTGAAAGCAGAATCCCTAGGCCTTGCTTCCAAGCATCGAATCTCCGTTTGTTTACTGTTTTGTTGCATGTTTACTCGCTGCCATATTTTATTCAGATTGCTATTACCACTCATATACATCCATATTACTTGCATCTCACTATCTCTTCGCCGAACTAGTGCACCTATACATCTGACAAGTGTATTAGGTGTGTTGGGGACACAAGAGACTTCTTACTTTGTGGTTGCAGGGTTGCATGAGAGGGATATCTTTGACCTCTTCCTCCCTGAGTTCGATAAACCTTGGGTGATCCACTTAAGGGAAACTTGTTGATGTTCTACAAACCTCTGCTCTTGGAGGCCCAACACTGTCTACAGGAAAAGAAGCGTAAGTAGACATCACCTATGTCACTGAGTATACCAGCTAACTTTGCATACATGTGTAGTTAATAGTCGTACTTCAGCGAGTGCCTCTAGATCATCTATTTTTGATGATTGGCCGAGTTTCTCCTTTTTAAGTTGGTCAGTCATGTGCTTAGACCATCCTCCAAGGTATCTACGCGTGGAGCGTAACTTATTATTCCACCTTTGTATTGGAGTGTTCCCAGCAACAGGCTTGTCCCATATAAACTTAATCATATCCGAGAAACCATCCCGTTGTAATCATCCAAGTTCGAATTTGAACGGACGTCTATGCGGAGGCGATGGTGTACCGGTTGAAATTAAAATAGGGGCATGATCCGACAAAGCTTCTATGCGAGGTAGGACCCGTACCGAGGCAAGAGGGTATTTTACTTCCAAATCTGAGTCCATCAGTACACGGTCTAACTTCTCATAAGTAGGATCTGGGAGGCTATTTTCCCATGTAAATTGTCTCCCAACCATTGAAACCTCTCTTAAATCCAAGCTATCAACGACGGCATTGAATAAAAAAGGCCAATGTGTATCGAACCTACCCCTGCTCTTCTCCTGTGGGTATCGTAGCAAATTGAAATCCCCCCAATAATGATTGGGTGCGGATTTTCCTTTGCTAGATTAACCAATTCACGAAGAAAAGCCGGGTTTTCCATATCCTGAGCAGCCCCATAGAAGGAAACCAAGCTCCATATGAAATTATCAGATTTGTTCCCGATGTGGAGCTTTATATGAAAGTCACCTCCAGAATTTTCGAAAATTTTCATAGTAGAAGTTCGGACTCCGACTAAAAGACCTCCCGAACGCCCTCGGGGTGGGCGGGATACCCAAGCAAAGTCTTCCCCGCCTGAAAGGCGATTTAGAAAACTTGTTGAGTAGTTTCACTTGCCCGTGGGCAACAAAATCTAAAACATGTTCCCTAATGCAATCAGGATGTGCATGTGTTTAGCCAAGTATTTTAGACCTCTGCTATTCTTAAACATGCCATTTATTTAGAAACAATAGAGGATTTATTCGCCTTAGCCTTTTTATTAGGCGAAGCATTTCTCTTAATAGAGGATGCTCTGGATTTACGTTCTGCTGCTTGAAGTTCAATGCATGAACCCATCCAGACCAACCTACTTGAGCGATTTAGTTCAGTTGATCTTGTTCAGAATATGGTGGATCACCTGAAGATTATACACGGACTAGCACATGATGTACTGATGTAGGGCGTGACTTTGTCTTTATTTTAAATCTCCAGAGGGAATATATGTGTACAATTGTTTTGCCCATGCTTATGTTTACATAGTAAGCCAATGTCGTTCCTGAATCTGAGTTGCCACCTATGTTGCAAGTTACATTAGTACGAATCAAGAAGCAAATCTAACGGTCTATAGATATTTTCTAGTTGCAATCTTATTTGCAACTACAAGAAATACATGTGCAACTTAATTTGTAACTGTAAAAATCTCAGTTGTCAACCAACTTGTAACGCCAGTGCGCGAATCACGATATATATAAATCTGATGGTGTAGAACTCTACCGAGAACTAAATTAGTTTTCTGAGAACTAAGCAAAACCGCAACAAAAAACATAAAAAAGAGAATAGATAAGAGAAGCACAATTTGAAATTACCTAAGAAAACTTGCCACTGCAAATAATTTTTTTTGGTAGCACTTTGCTTATAAGTTGTTCCCTAATTTTGAGCTTCAATTGAATGACCTCCTAATATCTCAAAAGTAATAAAATATAAATATATAATAACACGTGAAACACCTATCAGGGTAAATTCTTGAGTCCACATATGCAAATTCAAAATTTTACATGTTATCCAAAAAAGAAATCTCATTTCTGTAAAAACCATTTATATTACCAAAACTTATTTACTTTTCAGAAAGCACAAAATTGTCAACTACATGAAAACAATATCATACGTCTAACAAGATATTTGAAATTTATTGAGATAGCGCACACATTTGCGCGGGCCATTTTAAGCCAAAGCTCGCGGCACGTTCAGCCAAAAAGCCTTGAATATACTTCGGGATGGAACAAAAACGTCTTTTGCGAATTAAAGATAAATATGTCAGGTCAATTCTGTCAGTTAGACAATAATTGATCGAAGAAGAAGAATGATCTTGACGAATAGTCGACGATGCATATCGACATTCCATTCACGCGTCGTTTTACTACAGCAACATGCAGGATATGCTCACCATCTCCTCCGATCTTGATCTGATCTACTAGCTAGCAACTGTGCGGCTAATTAGCAATCTTGCTGCTTTGTGCTTTGTTGACGGCCCAACTAACTAGCAATAGCTAGCAAGTGTGCAGAGTCGATAGGTCCTGCTGCTGATGTGAAGGGTGAAACCGGATTAATAAAATGTCATGCTAAGATTGTTACTTCCTCTGTCCCGGTTTATAGGATTTGTGTGTATCCTAGGTTGTAAATTTAAACATGATAATACAAGACGTATATTACAAAGCATTATTATCAGATGTTTTACTTTCTAATGATACAAATTCTATGATGTATAATCGATATTATATTGACCAAATTAATAACCTAGAAGTAAGCGCAAGCCTTATGACCTGGAACGTAGGTAGTAGGATTATTCAAGGACGTCTCCATAATTTTGTTCTTGGTGTTAGCTAGGGGATCTCTTCTAATTTAGGTCACTATCTGGGCTAAGTATCTTTTAGTTCCTTATATATATTTACTACTCTAAAGAAAAGCAGTTCATAACAGTTTCTGTAATTGACTCTTTTTTTCCATAATCAAACTATTCAAAACCAAAACGCCCCGAAACCAATCAATAAATTAGATTAAAATATTATGAAAGAATAAAAATTTAGTTTACTAACCAAATTATTTAACGACAAACACATGTCAGGTTTTAAATGAAATGAATAGCATGGTTCAAATGAAGTGAATAGTATGACTGTGATCTCATAAGCTGGTGTGGCCCTCCGCTCTATCTCTGTAAATGTACAAATGGCCGAACTGTGATCCTAGTCTTGGCCAGTGAATATCATTGTTCAAGTTCACGGTCATGGCCATCTCAAAGTCATCATCGTCTTCCGACGATAATGATGAAAAGTCTTTGAAGATAAACTCGGTCGACCTATTCATCTACATTATGCAATTGTCTATGTTAATTTTTATTGAAAAATATCAAAATAGCAAAAGTTAAACTCCAGGTCAAATCAGGGAACACTTGGCGGATGGTGGAGGTGACAGTGTTGGCTGGCTGTGTTGAGGTAGTGCCAAAGCTGCACGTCAGACGATGGGGATTGGAGAACGAGGGTTCGACTCCGACCTTGGTCGTTGGTCGATGGTTGGCCGGATTTCACCGGCCTCCCTTGATTCTACAAATCGAGCTCGACGCTGATCCCTTTTTAACAAGTCGACGCGGGGGCACCGGAGCTACAGATTGATTCTGATGACGTCGATCGATTCTTAGTGGATGGGAGGGCGACTTAGGCTGCGGATAATTTTTTTGGGTGAGGCGTCGATGCTAATGTTGCAGTGTGGGCAGGGCAAACATCAACGTTGGGTGGAGAGCCAAGTTTTACTCTGTCATAGCAAGAACAATAGTAGAGTCAATCGCTCGATCTACCACATTGCCATATCACATATAGCTAATCTTATTGCCAATATGTACAATAGTGAGCTACAAAAAAGTACTGTTTTAGTGGTACATGACCCACCATTCACTCTCATAACATGCCTAGAAGCCCACTTCCCTTCTCTCGCTTCTTCTCTCTCATTCAACTCAGCCAAAATATAATATTTAATTTCTTGGAGCTAGCTAACTACAGTTGGTTCTATTGTACAAGCTCTTAGGACCGCTGCCAATTATACTTACAGATCGGGGCGGCCGAGGAGTAAATCCTCTAAACCGTTTGAATGCTCTGCTAGATCCGATTTAAAGAAATAAAACATAACTTTTACTCCTCTAACTGATTTAAGGGATCGACTGGAGATGCAATTACTCAACAAGAGCAAGTTTTGAGAGGCATGAGTGCAAATGGTGAAAAAAGCGCGCGTAGTCGAGTACAGGGCACGTACGTGTTGGTTGGTGGAGCCAGGATGCGGATCAGTTGACGAATGGCACCGGCAATGGGGTCACAGGAGATCTCGGTGGTGGCCGGTCACGTTGCCCTGCACTCGAGTGCACACCATAACGACCCGACATTCTCCCACCGTCACGGGAAGTCCTGCCTAGATCACGGATACAAAGAAACGAAACGATAAGAAGAAGAAAATTAATGTCAGTCTAACTCACTCACTCGTTTGTATTTGAGATTTAAAGAACAAGAGAAGTGGAGTTAGCTGGTTCCCACACCAGATGAAGTGCAAGGCCAAAGCGGCTACCAAGTCTCCTCCCTCTTCTTCCATGGATAGTTGTGGGGTCGGCGAACCGCCGCCGGCGATCTCCACGGCGTCGTCCCGTTACCGGCCGCCGCCGATCAGCACTGATCTTCACCTCGGTCTCAGCCGGCAGGCATGTTCCTCCTCCACCCATACAGCTCACAACAGCTCCCCTTCCACTCCAAGGTTTAATTCTCTCAGAAATCAAGCTTAACTGGTATTCATCATTTTCTTTTTTTTTTGCGGGTATGGTATTCATCATTTTCATTGTTCGATCTCTGGCTTTCTGCATATCAACCATCAACCGATCGATCAAATCATTTCACAGGAGCGCGCTAACCACAACAACGGCCACAGATATTCCGGCGTACAAGAGGGGCGGCGGCGGCCATGGGCAGCAGTCGCTGTTTGTGAAGGTTTACATGGAGGGCGTTCCCATCGGCCGGAAACTGGATCTGCTGCTGCTGGACGGCTACGACGGCCTCCTTGCTCTTCTAGCTCGCATGTTCAAGGCCTCCATCATACGTACGTCTGAGACTAAAATTCGTATAAATCATCACACCAAACTCTTCTCTGTTCACATAGCTACTATTTTCTTGTGATGTTTGGTTTGTTTAATTGCCAGATCATGATATTGTCGGTGGCGATCATCAAGGGGAGACGCAGGGTCGCCATGTTCTCACGTATCAAGACCAGGAAGATGACTGGTTGATGGCCGGGGACGTACCGTGGGAGTACGTAATGCTTCATTCTTAATTTCTCACTTATTCTTTCTCCCCTCTCGAAATAAATTTGTAGAATTAGCATCGGGCAACTAGAAAGAGCCATAAACGTGAGCATGACGTGTGGACCACCTAGCTAGTGATTTTTGTTGACAAATTTTTCCATAAGACAACGAAAGATCGGGTTCTACTATCATATGATGATGGAACATAGTTCCCATATTATAATTTTTCTAAGAGAAATAGTTCCCTTATTTTTCTCAGAGAAACAAAAATGTACAATTTATATTTTCCAAAGTATACACTTTGTGAAAATTCTGATCCATTACTTTCCTTCAATTAATTCACTTTGGACAGGCTGTTCCTGGCGAGCGTGAAGAAACTGAGGATCGCATGTGCGGATAGCTGCTTTCATTGATGCACTGATCACGATGGAAGGATGCAAATAGCTATTCCTGGGGATACTATTTATCCATTTCACTGGAGACAAGCCTTTTGGTGGATTTTTTTATACTATGATAAGATGGTTAATTCTTTGTGGCAAATATATAGTAGGAGTATTTTTTCGATATGGTAGGAGTATTAGCTAGAGCTTAGACATATCTTTCAAAGAAATAGCTAGAGATTATTGGTCAGGATATACACAATATGGTAAAGAAAGAAGAGACACATGCTTGCAATACATTTTCTTCTATTGTTTTTCTGTAGTCATTGTTTCCTTTGCTCTTATGAGGTTGGCACTATGAATTGCATGTCCAAACTATGTAAAGCCTGCATATAGAGTATAGTAAATACTAGTAGGATTTTCTATAACTATGAAAATATGAAATAAAGCTAGTACAAGGCACGAGTTTGTGGAATAACTTCAGCCATTCATATATTCTAAGTCATAATGGGCAAATACCTTTCAGACTAGCAATACTGTTAGTATCATAAGTTGTCTCATGCATACCATGTTGGCAAAAAATTGATGTGGCGGAATAATTAATAAGGAGAGAGATGTTTTCATGTTTTCTTTACGATATTAGAGAGGTGTGTCGGTACACTCTCTTAAAAGCTTTAAAAGGGTGATTTCATCGATTCATTGTTTGGCTAAAATTTATTGAGATTAGATGTGTAATTAGGTTATAAATGCGAACATGTAGCCATATATAGTTAGGCCCATAATCTAGTATTATCCCACTAGATGTCTATGTTATGGCATCTTGCATTGAACATAGTCACCGTGGGTGAGGATCACGACTGCTGAAGATGGACATCATTGAATTGAATTTGTTGAAGCGCCATGGTTGACTACATCAGGAGTTCCATGCCTTGGGAGCTAACCTAGTTTAGATATCCCAAAGCTTCTTTCATCCATTATCCTATATGACTTAGCTGCTAATCATGCCTTGGTCCTTTTGTTTGAGGGAATCCGTGACTTTATCCTTCCGTTTATCAAAAATACATCATGGCCTAATGCACTGCCGGCTATCGAATGGAGGGGCTCGTCATTCTACATTATAGTCCCATATAACCAAAGAGAAAGAAAGGGCTTATACATTCGTGGCTCATTCGTTAGTGGAATATATATAGTATTAAAACAAACGAGAAAGAAAGGGCACTCGATATTATTTTAGTTTATGTTTCCCTTTTCTCCCATTTTTTCCTTTTCTCCCATTTCCAATTTTTTATTTTTATTTTTGTTTCCCTTTTCCTTTTGATATTATTTGAACCGTTTTAAAATGATAATGATTTACATTTTTTAAATGATTGTGTAATGTGAGTATTTTGTCACTTGAGCAATTTTAAAATATGAACATTTGTGTCATTTAAACAAGAAAAGTTGCTATTAGTTTTAATAATAATATTTACCTCATTTTCATGGTTTTTCAATAAGAACATTTACCTCATTTAAACGGTTCTTATCATTGATAGAATTTAAATTATCTAAGGGTTTTGAAAATAAAATATTTTAACTTTTTCATACAATATTTTAATATAAATATTGGCTTTTGAATAAAAAACACTACTAATTTATGTTTAAAATTAAAATAGAAACTAAAAAATTAAAAAGAAGAACAAAAATAACAACAAGAAAAGAAAACATAAATACAAAAAATGAAGAGGAAAAAAATAAGAAACATAACACGAAAAAGTTAAAAAAAAAACCAAAGAGGAGAAGAAAAATGAAAAAACAAACAACAAACAGATAAAACCCACTAAAATCATTAATCCGTCCGTAGTAGCTTCTATTGGGCCTACGCCCTCTGCGGGCATTTTGGTCCAATGGAGCAGCAAATAGAGAAACGCCTACCGCATTGGTATAATTTATTAGTGAATTCTATTTATCGCTTAGCACCGCGCCTTAATACGCTACACACGCGGCGTCTGGCGATTAGGCCGTGGCCCATTAGAACAATTTTTCTCCTTTTCTCTCCTCGGGCTTCTAGTTAGGTTTTTATTGGTTTTCTTCCGGTACGGCTCACTCTGTTTTCTTTGTCAGTTTCTTCGGTTTTTATTTTTTTTCGTTTCTTTTTATTGAAAAATGGAAACACTTTTAATTTTAAATATGTTAGAGATATGAACTTTTTTGTGGTTTTCTGTTTTTATAGTTTCATTAAATATGTTTAGATTCATAATTTGTTTAAATTCAAATTTTGTACAGTTTCGAAATTTGCTCATATTTAAACTTTGTTTGGTTTTGAAATTTGTTCAGGTTCAATTTTCGCTTGACTTCAAAATTTTCTTAAATTCAAAATTTTGTTCGGTTTTGAAATTTACTCATATTCAAATTTTGCTCGGTTTCAAAATTCAAATATTATTTTCAGTTTCAAAATTTGTTCACATTGAATTTTTGCTCGGTTTTGAAATTCAAATGTTATTTTCAGTTTAAAAATTTGTTCACATTGAATATACTTTTCCTGAGAGATAGAAAAGCCATCAGAAGTGGAGGAGACCTCAATCCCAGGAAAGTAGCGACGAGGACCAAGATCAGTCATAAGAAACTGATCACGAAGACGAGCCTTGACAAAGACAATATACTCAGGATCATCACCAGCAATGATCATATCATCAACATAGAGAAGGAGACGAATGCGTCCACGAGGAGAAGAGCATTGGATCGTGAACGCTAGGAGAGAAATCAGCAGCAGTCACCACAGAGGCAAAGCGCTCAAACCAGGCACGAGGGGCCTGTTTCGGGCCATAAAGAGAACGTCGAAGACGACAAACCATCCCATCGGGAACAGAATACCCAGGAGGAGGCTGCATGTAAACCTCCTCACTCAACTTGCCATTAAGAAAAGCGCTCTGAACATCAAGCTGAGACACAGACCATCGTAGAACAGAAGAAACAACAAGAAGAGTACGCACATTGGTCATATGAGCCACATGGGAAAAAGTCTCATCATAGTCACGGTCGTGCTCCTGCTGAAATGCACGAGCCACAAGACGCGCTTTATAGCGCTCAAGAGATCCATCAGAGCGGGTCTTAATTTTATAGACCCACTTACACGTGATAGGCGAACACCAGGAGGGGGAGAAACAAGATCCTAGGTGCCAGTGCGATCAAGCGCAGCAATCTCCTCAGCCATGGCAAGATGCCATTCAGGATGATGCCCGGCATCCCGATAAGAAGTCGGCTCGAAGGCAACAGAGAGACCATACTGACTAGGAGAGTAACAGTCTGGCGCACCACGCTGACGAACATGCCGTGAAGAGGAAAGCTCATCGGCGGAAGATGACTCTTCGGAAGAAGAGGAAGAAGGAACAGCAGAGGAAGGGTGTGACGCCCCAGAACCGGTACCATGAGGATCCCAGCGAATCCGCCGAAATCCGCACGATATCGATTTTAGGAGACGCACCACCAAGCGCCTCGTACACGCCGAAGCATGCACGCGATGCGGGTGGAATCAATCACGAGAGGTAACATTGCAACAGGTTTACAATAGAGCCCACAAGAAACATATATTACAACAACGACTCCGACGAGTCAAGAGACAAATATACAACATAAGATCCAAATCATACAGAAGATCAAATATGTCCGAGTACGGACAAGATACAAATGGGACTAAGAGTCCTGAAGATAACCAAGTGGCGTCCATAACCCTGCCCAGGCCAAGCCGGAAGGGTAACCTTGCTAGCGTCATCTTCATCGAACATATCTTCATACCTGCCCGGTTATATCCCGTAGAAGCAGCAATAAGTACGGGTTCGTACTTAACAAGACTTCAAGACGTATAAGCATTCGTCAACCGGTCGTCCTTTGTACTTGAGGCACGCAGGGGACTTAGAGGACGCAAGAGGAACGTCATAGGCAATATGGTGGGGTTAAGCGGCAGCGCGCAAGCACTAAAAACCTATAGAGACACTCTACAACAGTCGTCTATCAGAGAAGGTGAGAGAGCGTAACTAACAGTTCTATACTCTGCAAACATAACACAGCCAATGTGTTCCCCCTTCGCCAAGAAGTACTGGCAAAGGCACTCACACGGTTGTCAAGTTTTAACCATTTATTATTAGAGTTGTGCTAACTTACTACGCAAGTTATTATGATTGAAACAGCAGGTGTAAGTTGTCTATGGTCGAGTCATACAGCTCCAATTCGTCCATAACCGCGGACACGGCTTATCGATAAGATGTACACCCTGCAGGGGTTGCCCAAATGTACCCACACGCACCGCTCGATCCACTTACGACAGGTGGATATCACGGCTTGCACTCTCCTTCACGACAACAATGTCTAGGAAGCCACCTAACCAAGTTGAACCCGAATCGAAGTCCGGCCGTATCTCCGAAACGGACCTAGCTATTGCGTGCACGGCTTCCGAGGGTCAGAACACACACAGGGGCGAATGACCCGCTTCAGCATGCGATAAACGCTCAGGCCGCAAACCTATACGTGCATACCAGAAACAAGGGATACAAGGCACCCAGAGGCTTCCCAAAGTAAATAAGTAACAAGCTGGCATGCACGCAACAACAAATGGTAAAACATTGCAAACTAGTTGTGGCCACTGGACAAAGCTGTAGATTCCGGCAGTGGTCAAGGGGAGACCCATAAGCATACCCACGTGTGGTTAGAGCGCTCAGTCTCGGAACAGATAACAAGAACTCGGGGTCCTAGATTTCATGGAAACACAAGTGAGCCGTCATAAAACGAGCAACTGACTCACCGATGCCTCCGCTTAACAACTATTAACAAGTAACCATGATACCCTCAACAGATATATCCATAAGGTAAATGTGTTGTTGCCACCCGGTGGCAATGCCACCCCTCTCATTGCCGTGGGATTGATCATCAAGATTCGGATCGATCTCTGTCTCTCATTTCTTGATTAGTGTAGCTTTTGCAAATTACCTGACACACGGCAGGCTAAGAGCAGTCATCATATAGTCATATCGTCAGACCCTAGAATAGCAGTGCACAGTCAAATGTGAATAGATGCTCTGCAAATGTCCTGGCACGACATATGGTTGTTGTCTTCATTTAATAAATTTGCATGCCACAAACATGTGGTTGATGGCAAGTGCTGCTATCCACTAGAAATTTATAAACAAGCTGAATTCGGTCGATTGCTTTAGAGTAGTTGTCATGATTTTTATGTGTGCAGTTGGGTGGCAGGCTCGCTCCATACTTAAGTGGTTGTTTGGATTAGCACGATTTCGAGTTAGTTTTTTGCAAAACAAGTTTAAGGAGGGTTTTTAGCAAAACTAATTTTAGTTAGTTTCTTTTGTTAAACATGTTTAAGGAAAACTACGTTTGGGGGGGCTGGAGGCGAAAAGCACATATTCATAGTGGCCGCATGTAGCGCTGCCGACACCGGGCGCGCACCGACCAGCGCCCCGACCAGCGTATCTTCCAACAGCGTCTGCCACGAGACCACCTGAACCATATATGAAGCATGGCGGTGGCCGCTCGCTATGTTCAGTCTACTACGCACGATGCAGCACGACGAGAACGGCAGCACATTGGCTGCCTTCGCACGTGTGTCTTATGCCTCGGCGAACGCCACGGCTCGGGGCTTCCTGCAGGTAGGCGCCGCCGCAGTCTTTGGTGAAGATAGTCAGGGAGCCTGCCGCCCGCGCCGTCCTTGAGAATCGACGCCGAGGGACTCGAGGAACAGGATGGCCTGTGTGCTGTAGGAGGTGGGCCGGTGAGGCCGCACATATAGGAGACGTAGAAGAGGCTACTGTTGATTCTACCCCCGCTAGCTAATTCCTTATTAATTCACCTGAAGCATATCTTCTGTTGTATGCTCCACCCTCGATCCGTTGTTCTATTCTCAGTTTCTCTCTTTGGTTTGCTTATTAGATGCAATTGCTGATTGGTTTTGACCGTACGTGTGAGTGCATCGACTGGAGTTGGAGCTTGGAGGCCAGTCCATGGTCGCCGGGTTTTTTAGTTGGTTGGTCGCCATTTCTCTTGTACAGTAGTTACTGTAGAAGAGAGATTGTGAGAGGTAGAAGAAGAAGATAGAGCTGCAAGGTTAGCCTCAACACACGTCCATGGCTCCCCGCCAGAGTGCTACTGCTACAGTCTCCAAGTCCGCGCGCAGCACCTTGACGGCCCATGCTTCACTGATGCCGCCGCCCGACGCAGAAAGGCTGGTGACGCTGCGGCTACTTGGGTGCGTCGTACTGCTCACTTGGCAACCTCTGCTGCTGTTACTGCGGGGTGGAGGCCTAGAGCTCGATGTGCCGTCTGCCTTCACGCTCGTGTCGCCACCGCCCGTGTGAGCATGGCCCGGGTAGACATACACTTTGACCTGGACTTCTTCATGGCCAGCCGCATTCAACCCAAATCAAACAATATATGCCAAGTTTTGGGGAAATAAACAGCGTATGCATGCACGAAGCACTCAGTATGTTAGCATAGTCTGACATGCACGTAGAGCAGCAGTACGGGCTATGCATGCATTTATTCGGTGCATTTTTGCATCTGCAAAAAGCTGAAATAAGCGATCAGCTAGCCGGGTCTTGCGCTGCATGGCTCTGCAGGCCCTGACACTTCAAGCATATAATTAGGTTATAAACCAGTTTAGCACATGACCAATGAGTTGTAACTGCATCGCTGTGGATATCTGGCAGCGCGAAAACGAATCTCCATCAATTCATCGGACCGCAGCCAAAGGGGGGGCATTGCCACCCGGTGGCAACAAATCCACACTCATATCCATAAACCATGTGTCAATGATCCCCAACAGATAATCCGATAAGATAGCGGTAACGGTAACGAGATATAAACAGCACTAGCATGCACTACGACTCGCAAGGTAGACCCGATAACCAAGCAACAGCTGTAGGAGGTTGGTGGTTGGTGGTGGCAATATGGGCTGCTTGAGGTAAAAGTGGAAGGGACACGTGACAAGAACGCAACTTAAGGATAGCATGAGGGAGAAGGCAAAATAAAATAGATAAGCGACTTCTGCAGGGGCAGGAGTATAAGGGAAATGCTTGCCTGTTAAAGCTTGCCGAGGGACATCCGGAGAACTTGGCGTATCTCACCGCACCACTTCACGATCCTATCCGGGAAGAAGCAAATACTGGAACACACAACGCATACAAGTCTTACTACTACGGATAAAGAAGATCCAGCATGATCAAGATGATATGCATGACATGGCATATATGGTGCAGTGCAACTTATCCAATTTGAACGAAATCGGAATCCCGAAAATTATATATTAGGTTCAAGTTGTTTTTCTACCCTGCATATTAAATGTTGATTAGCATGGCAACACATGGCATGGGTGAGCTACACAATTTAAATGGAACCGGGATAAGAGATAAGCAATCCCGCACAATTCCATATTTAATATTAGGTGATTCGCTATTACCCGAACCCACAAGATATGAGATGCGATGCAACATGTATGGATGATTTTTCAATGCACACAAGATGTATGTCACATTTAGAAAATATAGGGCTTATGGTTGGGTTCTCACATTATCGGAACAAGGATGGTCGCCGGATTCGGGTTCGAAGAGGAAGAAGAGGAAGCCGAGGTCTCGGACTTTGAATCGGTGAAGAAGAACTTGGGTTGTCCGGCTTCGGGGTCGATGGCAAACTTGAGTAGGAGCCGATGGCCTCCGGGTTCGGGAACGATCTTCACATCAGGGAGGAAGAACTTGAATTGCTGCCGGTAGTCTTCCGATGAACTTGGCAGACTTGTCGATGGACAGAAACACCATCATGTGTGCACATCAGGAATAAGGAAACAGACGAAGCACCGAACACAACGCAACATAAGCCACTAGTACTGGCTTGTGCAGCGACACGAGCAGCAACGAAGAGGTCCAATTGGACTTGGCAACACCACCACGGCTGCGCGTAGCAACATCTCCTGGCAGCAAGGGCGGCGTGGGGAACAAGGAGATGCAGTGGCGTCGACTGGAGTTTGCCCAAGTGAAGATGGCGACGGGATCTGGGGTCTTTGATACAGAAAACTGCAGCGCTACTGTTGCCGAACGAGGCATGAAGAGGTGGCGCTGGGGTTGGGTAGGGAGATGGCGACGCGGGTTCGGCGGGGGGCCAAGAGGAGCAGAGCGGGGAAGACGCTGTGGTGGAGCTTGGCGCTGCAGGGGAAAGGGGCGTCGACCGCGCAGGGGCAAGGGCGATGCAGGGCCCATGCGCGCGAGATGGAGAAGGGCGTCGAGATGGCCGGGGTGCGCGACGGCGCTCGCGTCTGAGGCGGAGAGGAACCGCGACGGCGAGGTCGTGCGGCTCTGGCCGGGACGCCCGGGGTCGAGCAGGGGAAGGGAGGCGCGGCGGCGGCTGGACCTTGGAGGAGAGGAGGCGTAGCAGGGAGCGCCGGACGGGGGGCTCGGGTCGAGCGGGTGAGCAGAGGGAGGAGACGCGGCGGCCAGCTGCTGCAGGCGAGCGGGAGGAGCGGCGTCGGGGACGGGTTCGGTGCAGAGAGAGGAAGAGAGTCTGGGTGGTTGGTGGGAGGACCGGATCAGGAATAAGAAAAAGACAAGGGGGAAAGAAAAGACCCAAATTATCCCGGGCGGGCGCCTGCCAGATAGACGTCCTCAGCGCACGCGCTATACGACAAAACGAGCTAGGCCAGCGAGCGACCGGAGCTTGGGGTCCTGCTCTGTTCGTCCTGGCGGCGAATCCCCACTTAGTTCGACCGGATCCACACGGTCGCGTCGCTCCTGCTCCGGCCGCCATGTCCTCCAGCAGCTGCTCCGGCCGCCGCCTCGCTGACCTCCTCCTCCAGCCGCAACATCGGCCGGTGCGTTCCGGACGATCTCGTCTAGCAGCTGCTTCGGCTGCCGCGACGCTGACCTCCTCGCGGAACAGTTGCTCCGGATACTGCGCCGCCGATCTCCAGCAGCTCCGTCCGTCGTGTTTCCAACCTCCTACTCCAGTAGCAGCTCCACTGCAGTTGAAGACCGCTGCATCGAAGTTGCCCGCCACAGCAAAAGTTGCACACCGCAGTTTTAAAGGTGCTAAAATATATTGGTGCCTTAAGACGTAATTTTTGGTACCCTGCAGAGCAACTCTAATGTGTGACAAAACAATATTGGTGCCCGCTAGAGCAACTTTGGTGTCCGACGATGCAATTTCCGGTACCCTGCAGAGCAAGTTCGAACCCTGACAGAGCAACTCTAATACATGTTAGAGCAACGTTGGTGTCAGTCGGAGCAACTTTGGGGTCGATAGGGCAACTTTGGTGCCCAGGGCAATTTTGACACCAACATTATGATTCTAGTGAGCGACAATCAACTTTTAGCATCCGTCAGAGCACCTTTGATACCCGACAACATAAATATGGTAGTAGAAAGCGTAACTTTGGTGCCTAAAAAAGCAAATTTTGTGCTCAATAAAGAAAATTTGGTGCCGACAACACTACTTTGTGCCCAATGACGCAACTTTGATGCACTTGAGTTCTCGAAGGCATGTGCGAACGCATGTATGTGACAAAGCAGCTTTTATACCCGGCGGGGCAATTCTAGTGCACAACTTTGTAGCCGACAAATCATGGGCATGTCATGATTTTTTTTTTTTTGCTTTTTTCTCCCATCCTCTTCCTCCCCAACGAGCGGCCAATCCCTGTATCCCCGCCCGTCGCATGCCTCACGCCAAAGCAACGTTGGTTCTTGCGGCACATTCTTGTGTCCGATAGAGCAACTTTAGTGACTTACGGCGCAACTCTAGTGTTCGACAATGCCCAATATGGCAATTTTGATGTTCGATGACACAACTTTGGTGTCCGATGACACAATTTTGGTGCCCGAAAACACAACTTTGGTGCCCACCATAGAAAAATTGGTGCTGATATTGCAATTTTGGTGCCCGACAACACAACACTTTAGTGCCCAGTTGAGCAAGTTTTTATTTGAAAGTTACAAGTATGCAATATACTTGATGTCTGACAGAGCAACTTCGGAATTCAACGAAGCAACTTCGGAACACGATGGAGCAACTTCTGAACCCAACGGAGCAACCTTGCTCCACGACAGAGCAACTTTGGACAAAAATATTGGCATAAATATACAACACAAGAGTATTATCTAGGAAACTATTATGTGAGGTTAGGCAATTATTGGCATAAATAGGCAACACAAGAGGATTAGCTAGTACGAAATAGTACTAACAAATAGCCAGAATTGAGCAATTATCATGGTTTTTTTAGCCAGAATTGAGCAATTATCATGGTTTTCCGACAGAGCAAATTTGATGCCTCACGGTGCAACTTTAGACCCCGACAGAGCAACTTTGGTACCTAATAGCACAATTTTGGTTTCCGATAGAGCAACTTTGGTACCTAACGGCTAACGACACAATTTTGGTTTCCGACATACTAACTTTGGTGCCTTACGAAGCAACTTTGGTTCCCGCCGAAGCAATTCCGATACCCAAAGGAGCAACTTCGGTGTCTAACGATGCAATTATGGTGCCTGACAGCGCAACTTTGGAACCCTACGGAGCAACTTTGGAGCCCAACTTTGGTGACATACAGAGCAACTTTTGTGCATGGTGGCACAATTTTGGTGTCCGAAAGAGCAACTTTGGTGCCCACCGGAGAAAATTAGGTGCCTCACGTCGCAACAATGGTGCATGATAGCGCAACATTGGTGCATGGCAACACAATATTGGTGTCCGGCGAAGCATTTTGTGCATGATGACACAACTTTGGTACCTGGCGGTTCAACTTTGGAAGTACCCTACTGTTGTTGTAAAGGTGCTTACTGTGTCGATAAGTTGTTATAAGTTGTCTAACGATATTTATAAGTTGTCTATAGTTGCACGAAATTTCCTAGTACTACTGCAAATTTGCCTCCCCCTCCGATGGCCCCGGAGACTCGCGGCTGCGAGGGCCAGCTCCAACCAGGGCCTATGTACGACGGTCCTGAACAGCACAAGAATCAGCGTCAAGAATGACGCGACAACCAGAATCAGTAAGCTGACTAGCAGAAAAAGATTCATCTTAAGACTAGGAACATGAGAAACGTCAGGAACAGAAAAAGAGCGAGTAGAGAGGGTGCCTCGACTGGAAACAGGAAGAGAGGTACCATCAGCCGTGATAACATGGACATGAGAAATAAGAGAACGAAGAGCAGAAAGAATAGAAGACGCATACGTCATATGAAAAGAAGCTCCAGAATCCAGATACCACGGGGATGACGTACCTGACTGTGTAGAAGATGGTGGTCGCGCAGTGCCAGAAGAGCTAGGCACAAAACCAGTAGTACCCGACGAGGAAGAGTCTGTAGCAGCGAGCAGACCACGAAGACCACGGATAATATCCTGCTCAGAGAGTGCAACTGCAGAAGATCCTGAAGAACCAGCCTGCTAACGAGCATGGTACTGCTGACATAAACTGGGATCCCTCCTCCAGCAGCTAGAGAAATCGTGGCCAGGCTTGCCACAGTAGGAGCAAGGAGGACGAGGAGGGCGGATCTGACCACGAGGCTGCTGAGGCTGACTCTGGCCCTAGACCGGAGGAGTAGAGAGTATCGGCGGTACTGGAGACCGCAACGAAGTCGACGACACAGGAGGACCACGAACAGACGACACAAGAGGACCACAAGCAGCAAGTACAGAGGGAACCTCAAGAAGACCAGCACCACGAAGACGAGTCTCCTCAGCACGAAGCTCAGACAATACCTCAGAGAGCGGAAAACGACCACGAGCAAGCAGTTGGGCACGACGAGGCTCAAACTCCTTGCGGAGCCGCGACAAGAACTCAAATACGTGCTGAAACTCAAGATACACGCGCACAGTCAGACAACAGGGACATGTGGCACACACAGCTGTACGAAGAGAATCAAGCTGATGCCAGATAGCTGCACTCTGAGTATAGAACTCATCAATAGTAGAATCACCCTGCTGAAGAGCATCCCCAGACGGCTGATAGCGCTGACGAAGAAAAGCCTACTAAGCAATATGAAAGTGCATGGAGCCCCCATGTGTGGTTTTGGTAATTAATGATAATCCCTATGGACTAATGTTTGCATTGAGTTATATTTGTAGGAGTTGTCCATAGGCAATTCTTGAACCATTTGTTGGCTTCAAGGTTGCAATAAGAAGAAATTGATGAAGGAGATCAAGTGTCAAGTATGTCTTGAAGATGAAGATGAAGTGAGCCCTCAAGTTACTTCAAGACATCAATATGATGAAGAATGAAGAATGAAGTGCAAGTTCAAGATGAGCCATCTCGAAGAGATCCTTTGCTTGAGTCTTGCCATCCACATGGTGGTCATGGTTATGTGAAGATGCGCCGAAGAAGAAGCTCTCCCATGGTGGATTATGGGGGAGCAATCCACAAGACTTCGTCAAGCAAGCACAAGCAAGAAAGGCGTTCCATCTTGTTGAGGTCAAGATCGTCGTCATCGAGCTCAAGTGGAATGCGCAAGTATAAGGTTTGCTCTTGATAGGGTTTCTTTCTCACCGGTCTCATAGTGTAGTTAGAGACCGGTTTATAGTTTAGTTGCCGTACTATCAAGAGGGCTCTCGAGTGAGTATCTCGATCGTATCGTTCGGAGAGAGCTCAAACCTTTGCATCCTTGCATCATCTTTCTTGGTTGTTATTTGGACCTTATCCATGTGATGTTTTAGAGCTTGTGCTTATTCTCATGACAAGCTCTAGTTCATTGAGAATGGTTTTTCCATGGGCAACTTGTTGCATTTTCAAGATTGGAGGTTTTACCGGTATGTCTTTTTGAGATAGGTCAAACCTTTCATCATTTGTTTCTATCCTCCTTTGCTGGACTATGATGTTTCTATGCATATTGTTGTAGAGCTTGTTGTTGTGATTTCAACGAGCCCAAGATCATCGAAATCGGAGTCCGGATGCAAAAGTTATGCCCGTTTTAGTTTTGGTGTTTCTGCAGTTTGCTTAGGCCGGATATTTCGGAAATATCCGGGCCGGATTATCCGGGCCGGATATTTGGGAAATATCCGGCCCGCTCGAAATCGGCTAAGGACCTCAGGAATTGCTGCTCAGTATAGGGGCCGGACATTTGCCCGGATTTTGACCAGGTTTTGTCCCGGAGGCCGGATTATCCGGGGGGGGGGGGGGGGGCGGATTATCCGGCCCTTACTTAGGCCGGATTATCCGGCCCTTACTTAGGCTGGATTATCCGGCCCTGGTTTTGCCCAACGGCTCGATTTTCTTGGGGGGTATAAATACCCCCCTTCTTCCTCCTTGGGCTGTTGCTTCTTCTACTCTCTCTCTCCTCCATTGTTGTTCTTGAGAAGCTTGCCCTTTCTCTCTATCCCTCCATGATTCTTGCCCCATTTTGAGGGAAAAGAGAGAGGAGATCTAGATCCACACTTTGACCAAACCAAATCATCTCTTTGTGAGTGAATCTTTGGGATCTAGATCTTGGAGAATTTTGTGTTCTCCTCTTTGTTCTTCCTCTCCTATTTCCCCAATAGCTTTTGTAGCTTTGTTGGAATTTGAGAGAGAAGGACTTGAGCATCTTTGTGGTGTTCTTGCCATTGCATTTGGTGCATCGATTTGAGTTCTCCACGGTGATTCGTGGTGGTGAAAGCAAGAAGATTGTTACTCTTGGGTTCTTGGAACCCTAGACGGATTCTACGCCTTTGTGGCGATTTGTTGGGAGCCTCCAATTAAGTTGTGGATGTGTGCCCCAATCTTTGTGTAAGGCCCGGTTTCCGCCTCGAAGGAAATCCCTTAGTGGAACCGTGACCTAGGCCTTTGTGGCGAGGGTCACCGGAGATTTAGGTGAGGCGCCTTCGTGGCGTTCGGTGTGTGGTGTGAGTACCGCATCTTGGGGTGAGGCCTTTGTGGCGTTGGTGTGCATCGAGCAACCACACCTCAAGATGAGCCTCTTGTGGCGTTCGGGAGCACTAAGCAACCGCACCTCTCCACCGGAGATTAGCACTCGCAAGAGTGTGAACTCCGGGATAAATCATCGTCTCCCGCGTGCCTCGGTTATCTCTATACCCGAGCTCTTTACTTATGCACTTTACCTTGTGATAGCCATCGTGCTTGAAGTTATATATATCTTGCTATCACATACTTGCTTGTATTGCTTAGCATAAGTTGTTGGTGCACATAGGTGAACCATTGCTTAGAATAAGTTGTTGGTGCACATAGGTGAACAATAGTATATAGGCTTTGGGCTTGACAAAGTAAACGCTAGTTTTATTCCGCATTTGTTAAGCCCATCTCGTAAAAGTTTTAAATCGCCTATTCACCCCCCCTCTAGGCGACATCTGTGTCCTTTCACAACAACAGTGGGAAGACCCATAAACTCAGCAGCATACTGAGGCAGAACACTGGAAGTGAGAACAACAGCACCACAAACATCCTCATCTATCCACTGAGTGTAGTCAGTCAGATCAAGCGGTACGTCGCAACAGCGGTAGAATACTCCTGGACCTTCTGGTCATACTTAGCCAGAGCAGTATCATCAACACTCTTGGGCGTACTCCTCCTGAGTAGCATCGGGGGCAAGGGCAACGGGCGTCGGTGGAATAGGCGCCGTAGAAGCAGTGGGGCGCGGCGGACAGGGAGCCTCGCCAGAAAGCACACCCCAAAGACGAAGACCGCGCATGTGGCGCATAAAGGCATCGAAATCAGGGTAATTCGCGCCATCAAAAATCACCGGGAAGCAAGGAATCGCAAGATAGCCCGATGAGGAAGACATAATTTTTGTTTTTTGGGAAGAAACTGAAAACTGAATCAGATCACGCGACGGAAACTGGCGGGCGCACGACGCGACGTAGACTGGCAAGCACGCGTGGAGGCGGACGGGGGCGGATGGGCGGGCGGCGACCGGGAGGCGGCGGTAGCCGAAGAAGGAGCAGCGCCCGGGCGGCGACCGGAGAAGGAGCGGCGGCCGGAGAGCCGGGCGACGGCCGGGAGGAGGAACTGTCACTGACAGATCGAATTTTGCTCTGATACCATGTTAGGGTAATAGACAGCTTGTATTACCAAGGGGTCAAAAGCCACAATATATAGTACAGGTACATGTGCAAATATGCAGGAAGCCCCCTAACATATGGGGAAACTACAATATACAAATATATACATCTAACAGTATTAAAACAAACGAGAAAGAAAGGGCAATCGATATTATTTTAGTTTATGTTTCCCTTTTCTCCCATTTCCAATTTTTTATTTTTATTTTTGTTTCCCTTTTCCTTTTGATATTACTAGTAAATGTGCCCGTGCGTTGCAACGGCAGACAACAAATTAGTATCACGTCGCACACAAATTAAGTTGTGGTTGGTACTGGCATAGACAACTATTCTAAAGAAATCTTGAAGACATGAACATATTTCTTACTTTCGTAGTACTGTTAGTGTGCTACTGCAAAATACCAAGTCAGTAAGTAAAAGCATTGACGACGCACCGTGGAGGGACCCTAACCTCAAATACATCTTACAAAATAACCAATTCAGAATATAAGCGCTTTGGACATTATCAATTTAGCTTAACTGACCATTTAGAAATTTGAGTTTCTGTTATAGTTCAAAATGCAGGAAGGAGTATAGAAAATATTCGTTCAAGGCAAACATCAGAATCATAGTTGTCGGGAACGGGGTTGAGGACGTGTTCCCGGATCGACCCGGAAACGGGTCGAGAACACGAGCAGATCCACCTGGTGGGGCGCCAGGTCACGATCCCGTTTGTTCGCTTCTAACGTCAAATTCTAAGCGCCCAATTAAATGAGAAAAATGATGATTCCATAGCGTTGGTCCTAGCGTATGGCGTCTTAATTTTCTTGATGCCACCTATTTTCCTCATAAGCTCATGCGCCTCTTCCTCTCTACACGTTCTGCACTCATGGGTCTCTTCCTCTCTTCGTTGTTCTCGGCAGCGTAGACACAATTCTGAAATCTGGAATCTAGAATTTTGTGTATCTTCCTCTTCCTCTCTTCGTTCATTTGGATCACATACCACAAATCATTTTATCGACATGGGTTCATCGATTCAAAATTAAGTGGATCCCGATGCACGTCCCAAATTAGTTGTACCGGATATGTATACCCCTCGTCGATCCTCGTTCGCTGGGATGTCGATCCTCGTTCGCTGGGATGTTGACCCTCAAAGCTCGACCCGGTACCTTGACCCGGACGAGCCGAATTTCCGGCAACTATGATCAGAATAACCCATGTCCTCTTCAGAGAAAAATTAGTAGACTAAGACACAATTACTGTAACGAACATGACCATGAGCACCTAGTAGTACCTCGAGACACCTGAGGAGACGGTGAACGATGAGGCAAAGTAGCATAGGGGATTCTTGTCCTGTTTGGTCAATTAAATAAACGATGGATGGCCACCTGGTGTGCATCAGGCAGCATATTTAGCACAATCAGTATAGATCACATGAACTGCAGGTGATTTTACTTGTTGAGGCACGAAGCTTTACTGGAGCATAACAACACAAACAATAAAATTTCTTCTTCAATCAATCAGAGCTTCAGCAGCCAATGAGAGAAATCCCAGGACGTGTCCTTGATAGGAACCCTGGAGCTCACGATAACAGGACCCCTGACCAGATCGGGTGCCTTCCTGTAAGGACAGGTGCTGGTTCTGCGATAGCTCAGATTGGCGTTGTTGCCGTCAACTATGTGGCCATAGCGACGAGAGATCCACTTGCTGGCACGTTCAGGAGCTCGTCCCTGAAGCTTGACGCCATCGCTGCCAGTGGCGACTGGCGAGGAGAGGTCCGGTAGTGCTATCAGCTGGAACATCCACGTCGCCGAAGTTAATGAGTCCATGGATAGGAGTAGCCGAGTAGTTCTCCATGTTATCGCTGGTTGCGGCTAGATTAGGCCGAGGTCCTGTCGACGAGAGGATCCATCGATCGGATCGCGAGAAACGAAAACTTCTATTCAGGGCATACGATTTTCTATTATTGATCACAATTGATCAACACGTCTATTTATACATAGCACAAGCGCTCGAGGTAGTAGTAACCGATGGTGACTCTCTTCACGTGCCAATTTTGATGGATTTCTACACGTTACATTGATTGGATGGGCCCGATCCAAGACGTACTAATCAGAAACTCCACCGTGAACATAGGAAACGTACGAAACGACCACATGGACCAAACCACGGAAACACTTCTCCCTTTATTATTAGGTAATAGATTTGAACGGTTTTAAAATGATAATGATTTACCTTTTTTAAAATGATTGTGTAATATGAGTATTTTGTCACTTGAGCAATTTTCAAATATGAACATTTGTGTCATTTAAACAAGAAAAGTTGCTAATAGTTTTAATAATAAGATTTACCTCATTTTTATGGGTTTTCAATAAGAACATTTACCTCATTTAAACGGTTCTTATCATTGATAGAATTTAAATTATCTAAGGGTTTTGAAAATAAAATATTTTAACTTTTTCATACAATATTTTAATATAAATATTTGCTTTTGTATAATAAACACTACTAATTTATTTTTAACATAAAAATATAAACTAAAAAATTAAAAAGAAGACCAAAAATAATAACAAGAAAAGAAAACATAAAGACAAAAAATGAAGAGGAAAAAAATAAGAAACATAACACGAAAAAGTCAAAAAAAAGAAGAAACCAAAGAGGAGAAGAAAAATGAAAAAACCAAACAACAAACAGATAAAACCCACTAAAATCATTAATCCGTCCGGAGGAGCTTCTATTGGGCCTACGCCCTCTGTGGGCATTTTGGTCCAATGGAGCAGCAAATAGAGAAACGCCTACCGCGTTGGTATAATTTATTGGTGAATTCTATTTATCGCTTAGCACCGCGCCTTAATACGCTCCACACGCGCGTCTGGCGGTTAGGCCGTGGCCCATTAGAACAATTTTTCTCCTTTTCTTTTACTCCTCTGGTTTCTAGTTAGGGTTTTATTGGTTTTCTTCTGGTACGGCTCACTCTGTTTTCTTTGTCAGTTTCTTCGGTTTATATTTTTTGTTTATTTTTATTGAAAAATGGAAACACTTTTAAATTTTAAATATGTTAGAAATATGAAATATTTGTGGTTTTCTGTTTTTTTAGTTTCACTAAATATGTTTAGATTCATAATTTGTTAAAATTCAAATTTTGTACAGTTTCAAAATTTGCTCATATTTAAACTTTGTTTGGTTTTGAAATTTGTTCAGGTTCAATTTTGGCTTGACTTCAAAATTTTCTTAAATTCAAAATTTTGTTCAGTTTTGAAATTTACTCACATTCAAATTTTGCTCGGTTTTGAAATTCAAATATTATTTTCAGTTTCAAAATTTGTTCACATTGAATTTGTGCTCGGTTTCAAAATTTGCCCAGATTTATATTTTGTTCAGTTTCAAAATTTACTCAAATTTAAATTTTGCTCGGTTTCGAATTTTGTTTAAGTAACTCATATTCAAATGTTGATCGGTTTCAAAATTTGTTCACATTGAATTTTTACTCGGTTTCAAAATTTGCTCAGATTTAAATTTTTCTCGGTTCCGAATTTTGTTTATGTTCGAAAAAAGTGGAAGCATCGAGCGGGGATTTGTTCTCTGGTGTGTGGCTTGGAAGGAGGAGTTGACACCACTTTGATACGGCTAATTTGTTGTAGAGAAATGGAAGAAGACTCTGTAGGACTTGTTTTGTCGCTCAAACAAACTAATGGGCCGGCCCGTCCGGCATCGGCTTCAGGCGATGCGCTGTTCCGGCTCGCTAACGAGCAACGACTAGAGGTACCGCTAGCTAGAGATCGACCTTCGCGAAGGGAAACTTCATCCCGCACACTGTACGTATGGTTGACACGTGTTAGCTCCGCGTGTCAGGCCCGCGTGAAACGTCCGCCCGTGCGAGTAGAGTAGCTCTAGTACTTACATCCACGCGCGTACAGCCGGCCGCGCGCGTAGAACCACATGCAGAGCACGGATACATCGGATGACGAGTACAACTTAGTGAGCATTCGAGTACAGTTACATAGACGATTGAGTACCTCGTGCACATGAACGAGTACATGTACAATTGCGCACACGAGACAGGTACAGTTGCGCACACGGGTAAGTACAGTCGCGCACATGAACAAGTACATGTACAGTCGCGCACACGAGACACGTACAGTCGCGCACACGAGTCAGTACAGTCGCGCACACGAGTCAGTACAGTCACGCACACGAACGAGAACAGATACAGTCACGAGTACATGTACAGTCGCGCACATGAGTAAATGGAAAAAATGCACCAAATATATTTAAAATAAAAGTACTTATGAGTAATGCACGAGTACACCTAGATACACAGCACAAAGACAACCATAGTAGTATAGGAAGTACGAAAAAAAATATCTTGAAACCTATCAACATGTGATCCAGTTTTGAAGATCTCGAAAAGGGAATCACTAATGTGAAAACGATTTGTAATTTGGACTTACGGTTTTATTTCATTTAAAAAAACGAATATAAAAAAGGAAAAAGGAAAAAGCTGCCACAATCTAGCCCCCCATTATCTTCTCTCTCCTCCATTATCTCATCTTGCTTCCTCTTGCGACATGTGGTGAGGAGGGAGATCACTTCCCAGAATTTTTTTTGACACCACAACGAATGTCTGGGCATCAGCCTTTTTCAATTGGGCCTTTATCTTTTCACCACAGTCCATAAGACAACCTGGCAGCGACAGGCCCAAATACGAGTCCACGGTAGATCTGGGCTCCAAAAACTGAATTAAGCCCTATGCGTAGGCTGCTTGCAGAACAGCCATCGGCCCCCGAAACCTGAGCAGGCACGGCGGCGACGGACCGCCGGCGAGTAAGATGAAGACGGTGAGCATGGGCGCCCCCAGGTCCTCCACCGTCAAGTTCCGCATGTACTCCCTCTCCCTCCCTCCCCCTCCTCCCTCTCTCTCTCTCTGTCGAATCTTGGATCGATTTGGGGATAAGGGGAGGAGCTAACCGCGCCGCCGTGCTGCGCAGGCCGACGAGGGACAACCTGGTGCCGATACGCGTCGACGTCGAGGTGGACGGCCAGCGCTACCGGGACGCCTTCACCTGGAACCCTCGCGGTAGGGAACCGCCTCTGTCTTCCACGCTTGTTTCTTTCCTTGTGTTCGTCTGTTCCTTACAGTCCTGTCCTCCTCGCGCCTTGCAGATCCCGACTCAGAGATCATGAGCTTCGCCAAGAGGACGGCCAAGGACCTGAAGCTGCCGACCAGCTTCGTCCCCCAGATGTTCCACTCCATCCAGGTACCCCGCCTCTCGTTCTCAAGTTGTTGTTCATCTTTCGTAGGACAGAGACTATGTTTGCGTTGGTAATTCTGCAATTGCACAGCTCCGTCGCTTACTTGTATATTCTTTGGTTTATTTGTGTGTTCGCAAAAGGGGCAATTGGCCGACTTTCGTTCCTACGAGGGGCAGGATATGCAGGTCAAAGAGAAGATTGTGCCCCTCAAGGTTTGCTTCTTTTCCCAACTGCGGATTGCCTGACCGTTCCGGTACCATCTGCTTTAAACTTTATGATTGAATGCTGAATGTGCAGATTGACCTCCGGGTGAACAACACTATAGTGAGAGACCAGTTCTTGTGGGTACGTGCACGATTTTTGACTATTTTTCATGCAGACCCGTTTGATTTATTGGCCTGTTGTAATGTGCTATTTGGTCAACTCTGCGCTTTCACATAAACTTTCACATACCAGGATATAGGCAACCTTGAAAGCGATCCTGAGGAATTTGCAAGGACCTTATGTGATGATTTGAACATTACAGATCCTGAAGTTGGGGTATAACTCTTTACTTTCTTAAGAGCTTAGTTTATTTTCATTTTGGAAACCTTGATTTAATATGATAAAAATTAACAATGCATCTATCTTGTTAAGGATGTTGCTTTTGTTTGTCACCCAGTTGCTGCCTCCACAATTAGTGTACTCCTGAATCCGTTGCCAGATATGGGAAGTTGCGATGTTTTTGTTATGCTTTGTATATGGGTTGTTGTCACTCTTTTTGTTAAGCTTGGTCTGCGTAACTATAGTACGTAGAGATGCAAAGGGATGAAAATAGAGCAGAAATTTTTGGTCTGTTCTGGAAAAAAAATCTGGAAACAGAGCACAGATATTGAAACGAAAACGGAAATTCAAGGAAGAGAAGTGGAAAATGGCAAAAATTTCTCGCGGAAACAGAAACGCAACGGTGATTTCCTGTGGAACATCGTCTGCAGCGTATTTTCTGTATCTCCGCAAGTGCGGAAATTTCTGTTTATCTGGCTATATAGTCAGGCGCTGTCCCCTCTAGCCTCCCCACGTTGGCCTCCATGAAGGTCCGCCTCTGTATATAGTCCCTCTAGCCTAGCCCATATACAATTCTGGCCCAACTCCATGCTCTACCAAGTAAACATAATTTTTACCCTATTCCCTTGATCCTCCTTGTCATCCCCATTCTATTCAAACAGTATACCTATTGTATTGCCAAAGTTAGAAAATTATGCACTATAATATTCCTTATTATACATATGAAAAATAGTTTGCTGCCACTGTGGATAGCTGCCTCCCTCTCGTCCACCATATGATCGAGAGATGTGTGCCTGCCTGCTTTGTGGTTTTGTCTGCAAGAGGATCATGCTCTACACATGCACTGTTCCCTTTTTTGTTTGATGCGCCGGTCTTTATTTATATTAATTTGTTAGATACATGTGTATATATCTATAATATATTAGTTTTGTTTCACTCTATGTATGGTATGTTGGGAGCCTGCCAATGGAACTCTGGTCATATCAGATTGTGGTGATCACGTGTCCTGTACGCTTCTGACGAAGTGTGCACCTTAACAACCAGTAGCTAGTTTTATTGAGAACCAACCAGTAGCTACTTACAACCATGACCTTACTATATATTCGGTCAACATGCCTACACTCCTTTTTGCCTTCAGATGTTGCCTCATGCAGAGGGACCTAGGCAGGAATTGCTCATCAAGTACTAGATCTTTTTTACCTATGGCGCTGTATTATTACATGGAGTCTGCTTGTGCATGTTCACTGGTCCATGCCGGTAACAGCGTACCACGTTTGTAGTAGAGGACTGCAATCTACAAAAAGTGGAAGAAATTAGAACACATCTTGTCTCTCAGCTGGAATCTCATACTATGTACCCTGGAAGCAGAACTTGTGTATGTCTAGTTATATCAGAGATAGACTGTCACGCCATCCACAACTACTACATCACCTGTGTCAATTCCTGAGACATACTTGGCGATTCTGATGCCAGCTTGTCTAATAATTTGTTATTCTCGCGAGCTTTGTAAGAGTCATCAACCCTCGTTGTTCTAACATAATAGTATATCAGCTCTCGAAAGTGAAGATGGGCAAGGGGCGTTAAGCTCGATGCCTCTCTTAAAGTCGTTTGCAAGAACACACTACCCGATTGTGTCTTTACCGAGTACCATGACAATTTTGTGGCACATTTGCCAGAACACACCACATGGCCAAAAATGGAAAGTTTGGCACATTTTCTTCAAAACCGGTCACAGCATGGTCATCCCAGGCAAAACTGGCAAACTTTCCGTTTTTGGCCATGCGGTGTATTTGAGCAAATGTGCCACAAAATTGTAATGGTACCCGGCAAAGGCACAATCGGGTAGTGTGTTTCAGCAAACTTTCCCCCTTAAAATAACATGCAACAGTACTATGGTAGGCACATTGGAGGTAGCTATCCTCAGTGGTAGCAAATCCACACCCTTATACATATATACACAAGGCATCATAATAAATTTTAGTTATCTTAGCAATTTTGTTTGGTTCTATTTTTCTGTATGGTTCAAGAGAGATTTTTTAGTTCCGGTGAACTTTTGCTTTGTATCCTTGTCTGATTCGTATTCTCTCTGTATTATTTCATGGCAGTGTCTGCTTCTGTATTTTGTTTCCGGGGTTTCCGTTGTCATTTCCGCTTCCTCTAAAAGATACAAACACAAATACGACAACACTTAGTTTCCTCTGTTCCCTCTGCCTTTTCATCCCTAGATGCGACTATGGTTTTAATATCATTGAACTTCAGTTTCTTATCAGGAGCGTTTGGATCTATACTTGCTAATAATTTCTATGCAAGAAACTTAAAATTTCTGTTGATACCTGATTATACTTGCAAGTAAAATGTAAAAGAACAGGCGATTGATGTTTTTATAGTACATAGCTGGTCTATTAGCCTATATGGTTAGATTTCAGCAACTTTGTTATACACTGACAAAATCCAATTAATGTGCAGCCTGCTATAGCTGTTTCCATCCGCGAGCAGCTTTATGAGGTTAGATATACCTTTCCAGCTTATTTGCTGCTTACAAATTCATGAATATATTTGATGGTCTCTTTCTCCATAAAGGAGCAAAGTTTTGTCTTTCATCACATATCAGAAGACGTACATAAACAGACGACATGAATTTGCAGATTGCTAGTCAGAGTGTTTCAGCTATGAGAGAAGCTAAAATGTCAAAGAAGAGGCGAGCACCAGAATTTGCTTCAAATAGGTTTGTACGAGTCTCTACTGGTGTTATTTTAGCTCCGTGTCTTAGTTTTGAGTGGAACTGCAGGATTGGCAAAATTTCTCAAACTATGTTTATTTTTAAATTGAGGTGGTCATATATGTTCTTGCAGTAAAGCCATGAATAACGCAGTGGACATGTTCAAGTATTTTGGAAGCAAAGGGAGCGTCATCCGGTATGATCTGTTCCATTAAAAAGCCTTTTAAATAATTGAATCATATAGTTTGATTTTATTGCATCGTTTGCTCCCCCCTTGTAGGTTGTGCAACTCTTTGGGAGTTAAACTTAAAATTTGCTCTGTTTTGTGTATCAGGAAAAGGAAGGAGTGGTACCTGTATGCACCTGTTGTTGATGTAATTTCTAACGAGAAAACTGTAGTTGTTGCAAAGGATGAAGCTAAGCTCTAGGTAAGATAACTACGACATAGTACTGCTCATTTACCATCATCAAACTCTATTTACTGCCCTACTTTCCATGTTTTCTGCCTGCAAGATTTCATCTGCGTTCTACCTGAGCTTGGTTCTGCAATTGTAATGGACTGTCCCTCATAGCGTAATACTAAGGATGTGTTATAGGAAGTAACTTTGTATGCAGGAGAGCCGAATATAGTGATACATCTTAATGGAAGTCTCGCTAACAACCATTTTGACAGGTCGTTGTAGAAAAATGGAAGCATCCCCTTCAGTTTCCGTGACCAGCTGTAATTGGGAACCTTGAGGAGGAATGTTGCTGAGTTGCTTGGAAGAACTTGTCAGCTGGCAACCGTCCTTTTCTGTCTGGCAACGAGTTCTAGGTAGGACCTCCACTGAGTACACCGCTTGGCAGTGTGAGGGTTTGAGGTAGAATAGGCTAGCTCTGTATACCTGCTGCTGATGGCGACATGAACGAGGCCACATCTTGTTGAAAATTTCTGACGTTGTGCCAATGTTTCACATGTTTGTCTGTATGTTGGCGGCGACGTGTTTGGTCATGGTTCGTCGACTGCGTCCAGCTTCCCCATCGTCTAGATAGTGCCCGCTCTGATTTGGCGCAGTGCCTGATTATCATGTACTGAAAGCGACATTTTAGAGTCAAAGATGGCACGTCTGAATTTTCTGTTTTTGAAAGAAGCGTGCAAGTTGTACAAGTAACCAACCAGCCTAGTAACACGTAGTTGGAAATTGAGTTGGGATTTTCACTCCAGATGTACTGTATTTGTTGTCAGCTCCCGTGGCTGCGTTGCAGCCTTGCAGGAGAATATGTTGCCATGTTAGAGGAACACTTTACACTTCACATCAGCTACTGTAAGCTTGATGTTTGCTGGAAAGATGAATGGAAAATACAGAAAAGAGAAGCATATAAATGACAGAAGGGAGAACAGAAAAGAAGCATATACCAGACGTTGGCGGTGGGGCCAAGGCAGAGTATTAAGCGCTTGTTTGGTTCAAAGCAAACTTTGACACAACAAAGTTTTGACAAACTGGAGCTTGCCACCAACGTACCATGAAAAATTCATCTCCACACCTGCAACTTGACTACTAGAGGGGGAAAAGAAGTAGAGTATATATTGCATGGATCATGTGAATATTAAAATGTCGGTCCCATTAGTGAAGCAACTAACAGGATGATGCATTCAACCTTATACCCATTGTTGAAAATTCTGGAAAACAATTGGTCTTAAAGCTTAGGCCAGAAACCAAACATACCCTAAGTGTCCTGCTGGATGGTACGGAGTATTAACATAAAACAAACGTAAATGCTAGACCAAAATAGATAAATGTGAAACCCTAGATCACGCGGCCGCCATCCTCCCCCTCATCCTCCCCTCTCGTCGCCATTCCCAGGCTGCTGGGCGATTCCTTACGGTTGCCGATGAAGAGGTAGTAGGGCATCGCTTGTAATGGTGGTGGTCGGCTGCGACGGCATCGGTACATGTCGAGTGTACACATGAGCATGTCAATTTTATGAATATAATATAATATTGTGGACACGTTCATGTCGCTCGTTCGTTGGCACGATGCCCATGGAAGTTGCCATGATGAAAGTATATATAGGCCCTGCAATTTTGTAATTTTGATTGGAGAGATCAAAAGTTGCCATCCAAACCATGTGATCCGAAAACGATGGACCATATCGCATCGTGCATGGGGACGAAACCCTCTCGGCCACACAATATAATTTCCACTATTTTATTTATCTGTATTGTGACGATGTTACAGGAAAAATTCATAATGTTTTCATCCAACGACATGGGCCGAGTGGCTTGACCATATGATACAACTAAGACGACTAGCAAGTGCTTAGTGCAATCTACATTTCTAGCAGGAGACAAGGTACTTGAGAACCAACCTGTGGTTCGATGGTTAGGAGGTAGTGGCAGCCTCAACCCACTAGAGTTTAACCCCCAGGTTCAACACTTTGGTGTCTCATAATGGTGGAATATTCTTCCATGTGAGGATGTTTTGTCGGTAGCGAGACAACTGTGGTGACTTCGTTAATTTCAAGACCAACTATATCAAATTTCTTGAACTTAGTCTATCAAAGAGGGTACGAATCGGTACCTGCCAAGAGAGACTACCAGGAGGCGGCAGAAGCCACAAAACCCATCTAGGGTTCCATCCTCCTTACCAGCGATACCACCGGTTCACTCCGCCTCCTGTGGCCTTGGGGCCTTGGAGGTGTGGCGGACCACTCCCTCACCGGCGAGGAGTTTCCTTTCTTAATTTAGTTAGTTTTTCAGTGTCTTTTTTGGATGGTGAGGCGACGGCTACATCCTGAATCGGAATAAGGTCCTCCATGCTCTATCCTCGCTCTGGTGGTGCATCTAGCGCTGACGGAGGGCGCGCGAAGTTGTGTGCCCGTCGGATCTCCTGGGATCCGGTCGATTTTCGTGTTTATTACTGTGGTTTCATGTCATTCCCTTCAGATCTACGGTTGTCGTCATTGACGATGGTTGATGCTCTGGTGCGCTGGTCATTGGGGACCTTAGCACGATAACTTCCCGTATGTCTACTACAACAAGCACTACTACGACAAGCTTTGCCCGGCTCCGGCGATGGAGGGGCGAGGATAGCGGCGTGCCTTCGGCTCGTGCTAGTGGTTGTAGACGTCGCTAGGTGGTCCGAGTAGCAATTTGTAATTTTCTTTACTTCTGGAGACATTTGTACTAATATTAATGATTATTAATAGATTGGTGGATTTTTTTAAAAAAATGGGTAGGGTGTGAGTAGGTAGATACATTCATAGTGGTGAGTATACGAGCGTCTGTATTGTGTAAAAAAACAAATACTTAACAACGAAGCAAAAAAGGTTGACAAATTGCTAAGGAAACGCGCAAATTGCCAAACCGTCGCCGCGTGGGACGGTGGATGAAGTGAGTCCAGCAACCAAGAGCGCGTTGCCGTCGTCAGGCCCACACGTGGCGGCGCAATATTATCTCCTCCTTCGCTTCCATTCCCTCTACTACCTGGCCGTCGCCCTCCATCCACCCTGCAGTTCTTTACCGTCTATACTCTATATAAAGGGAGCCACAGGGGAGATCCGTTTCTCTATTCCATCCGCCTGCTGCTTCGCCTAGTTTACTACCTCATCGACAAGGAGAGGAAGAGTTCATCAAGATCAAGAAAGGAGACCGATCATGGGCACGGCCACCTGCATCGACATCATCATCGCCATCATCCTCCCGCCCCTCGGCGTCTTCCTCAAGTTCGGTTGCGGGGTAAGCTGAAAAATCAGATTCTTTCCTTTCTTTGCAGGTACTACCTCTGTTCTTCTTTAATCGACGCGGAATACAAGCTAGTTAGCAGAGCATATCTTCATATCTAGCGTCAATTAAACACGAACGGAGGGAGTACATGTATAGATAGTCCTCTGCTCGGAGAGCAGCAGAAGGTTCTCATTCGGTACTGATTTCTAGTTTTTTTCTCTTGCAGCATGAGTTCTGGATCTGCCTCTTGCTCACCTTACTCGGGTACCTCCCCGGCATCCTCTATGCCATCTACGCCATCACCAAGTAGAACCAAATCTTCGCATGTGTTCCAAAATATATGTTGATGAGGATGTTATCTCCATAGAGTCTAGTGTGCTTCAGTTCTTGTTTGTGTTTCCTTCTCCATTTTTCTGTCATGCATGCGTACCGGCGATGATGCAAATTTCCCTGCTGTTTCCTTGGACCGTGATGAAGAAGATGAGGCTCTATGTAATTATTATGTATGGGGTTTACCAGTTGGGAGTTTGTTAAAGTTTGATCATTGCATCCATGTGATGTTTGGAATATGTGACATGCATCTGCTCAGGTTTCTCACTTGATTGGCTCAACTTTACTCAAGTGTATAATAATAATAAAAGTAAAGAACCATAGGTTTCTACCGTGAAGTTATCTACTCCTCCGTTTACAATTACCCTCTGTTCTTGACATAGTTAAAGTTAAACTTTACAAAGTTTGATTAAGTGTATACAAATTATTTATATTTGTAATACCAATGAACACAATCGCAAATAAACTTTATGGCAATTCTAATAATGTGGGGTTTATATTATAAATGCTGATTATTTTACTATATATTTGGTTAAATTTATCTATTTTTGACTTTGATTATAGACATAAAAGGAAGAGTAAATAAAAACAGAGGGAGTATAAGGCCCATTTGGGTGGCCACTTTCACGCCAAAACCGGCATCAAGTGTCGATTACACGCCTTACTTAAAACACGCTTAGAAAGCCTGATATTAGGCCCGACAAAATACTTCGAATCCCGGTTTACACATGAAAAATAAAAAACACCAATGTAGCTCGGAATTCCAACGGCAAAGAAAGGACTTTATCATATCCTGGCAGGGTTTGCGTTCCAATTCACATGTGCAAGAGAAGATTAGAAGTTTGGAGGAAAGGTTGGGGAGATGGTGGATCAACGGTGGTGGCCTGAGCAGCTAGGGCTGGTGCGGGGGCAGCATCGGCCGTAGGTGGCGGTAACAAGTCGCTAGGGCCGGTGCCAGGGTGTCTGAAGACGATGGCGGGATGGTCCAATCATTGGTTTCTTCAGGCACCGGTGCATTTCTAGATGTTAGGAGCTCCCTAAGACATTGGTAGGTCAAGCATGATGAAACCAACTAAGAGAGCGACGATAGTGGCGCTCGACATCCGCGAGGTCGAATAGCTTGATCTCGACGAGACTATAGTGGGTAATCGAGCATTTGCCGATCCTTAGATATGTTTTACACTTGTAGAGGGCGATGGTGACATGCTTGCGAGTGGATGAATTGCTTATGTATTTTGGATATATCATCCGGTATATCAAAGAAGTAACAGAATCATGTACGTGTGAGAAAGAGTTGTTGATATCCTGTCCTTTGTTTCTGCCCATGCCTTTCAAACGTGCGATATAGCATCCGGGAGTGGTTTTCCACAAGGCTTCTAGAAGTTCTTAAACTTATCCTATGTGGGAAAGCATGTCATGCTCCTTAGGGTACAACGCTGAGTAGGATGCATATCCATGCGTCAACAAAGCCTGACCGCAATCATAATTTGTAATGTATTTGATGCAGATCAGTTCATGAGAAAAGCACCTAAGTGTGCTATCACTCTCCTACTGATGCTACACAGGTTGCAAGTCCAAAGGATGGGTTGATAGAAGTGATTTTCTATGTTGGAGAGCTTATCGTGCTATTTGATCAATGCCACCGATCTTTTAAAGATGACACCGATCTTTTTAAGATGGCACCGTTCCGATGTTTTCACATCCCCCAAAGCTCCGGAATGGCAAGGGCGGGGAGATCCAGTAGTACCCTGCAACAACCGAGGAGACCCAGTTCAACCCTACCTAGGATGCTAAATAGCTCGTGCCAAACTACCAAGGCCTAGATGCATCGAGGAGAATGTGACTTAGTATATCATCGTGCCGATCAAAGAATGGACAAACCAGGTGGTGGCAAGGCCATGCCCAGCCAGTCGGTCCAAATTATAGGACCACCTGCTGAAGCGGGACACGCAAAGAAGCGGATTGTATTGAAATGCTATGTAAAACTTGAAACACGAAAACAGTCCATATTGACATTTGGTTTTAAGAGAACATACCCATGCAATTTTCTGCAAAGGGACATCAAAACATGTTGATTTTATTTCTTTGTACAAAAAAAGGTGTTACATGATACATAAGGTTTCAGCAAGCAAAGAACATAACATTGCGTTTGGATGCACATAATTTGGGCATGGAATTGGAATTTGGAGCGAATAGGCCCAATTTGGCTGTTTAGATGGCTTTAGAATTGATGCCTGTAAACCGTGGGCAAATTCCGAGCCATCCCCCCGCGCGTACCGTTTCACTAGGATGATTTCCGGGCTCTGTACCTCGGAAAGGCCTGGAATTGCTTTGCCCCTTCGTCAACCCACGACAGAGCACGAAGCTCTCGAGCGATGGCTCCGCCCGCCAGCGATGGCTCCGGTAAGCCACCGCGCCTGCCGACATTCTGCGCCCTCCTCTCCCCATCTCGCACCTCTCCCAATCCTCTCCCTGACCTCGGTCTAACCGGCTCCCCTAACCCTAGAACAACGGCGGTAGGAAGGGGAACAGTAGCGGGCGGTGGTCTCTCCCTGGCCGGTAGAGGAACGGCGGCGGGCGGTGGCGGCGGACGGTGGCCTCTCCCTGGCCAGGTAGGAGAACAACGGGGGTGGCCTCTCCCTGGTTGGGTAGGGGAACAACGGGCAGTGGACGGCGGGCGGCGTCGGTCGGTGGACGACAGCGGTAGGTGGCCTCTCCCTGGCCGGCGATCTCTTCCTGCCCTCTCCCTGCCTCTCTCCAATTCAATTCCACACTTTGCGCATCCAAACACGTTAGAATCGGGTGCTGCCTTTTAATTCCAACAACAAATATCATGTACACCCAAACAGAAGAGTTGAAATGGAGGCCATTTCCTTTCGATTTTGAATTTGTAATTTTATTGCAATTCAATTTCATGGCCAAATTCTGTGCATCCAAACATAGTACAAGGGATTTCGTGGACATGGGCCGAGTGACTTGACCTTATGATACAACGTGGACGGCCAAACCTTACGTTTCTAGCAGCAGGTCCAGAGAGACAGGTGCTTTACAGCTACTAGTAGCTATGCACGCGCACGCGCGTCTTAACTAATCAATTCAATAATATGTCCAATATTTTCTTAAAATATGCAATTTCATATGATTTTCATCCAACATGATACATGCCTGAACTTCAATCTTTTAGCTATCATCCATTAAATGAGCGGGCAAACTTCACCCATTTTGCTACACCACTGTATATAGAGATCTCTCTTATTGAAAAACTCTGAGTTCTCCCATTCTTGTCGATGGCAAAAAGCTTCAGCAGCCCCGCAGCTCCTGATTTAGGAGCCTCCAGTCCTAACCAAATTTCTGAAAATTAAGATGCATGAGTGAACTGGGCACTACCCTTCGGGGAACCAATGTTGCCCTATCCTGTACCATCTAGTTGTAGGCCCATGAAGACACTTGGAAGCAAGGCGGCCCACTAGGACGGTGCACCAAAAGGTTCCTTGACGGGCAAGACAAGGAAGCAGCCGAACAAGAAAAGATCAGATCTAAAACTACTGTAAACCTAGTCGTATTCGGTTAGACCTCTTGAGACCTGGCCTCCTATATAAAGGCCAGGAGAGGGGCTGCCGAGGGACACGATCAATCTTAGCAATCTTAGCCAACAAAAGCTTAGAGCTAGGTCACCTTAGCGATTAGCCATCTCGACGAGATCTCAGCCGAACTATTCGGCACCCCATTGTAACCCATTATCATCATAATCAAGAACAGACAGGCAGGACGTAAGGGTTTTACCTCATCGAGGGCCCCGAACCTGGGTAAATTGCTCTCCCCGCTTGTCTGTGAACCGATGTCTCGTGTCAGCTTGCAGGATTCCATCAACCCTAAGCCCCTATCGGAGGGCATTGGCGAGGAGTACCCTCGACAATTGGCGCCGTCTGTGGGAACCCTGTCGGCACAAGATCGGACATCGGCTGAACCCGTCATGTCATCGGCAGCTTCATCAACACCGTCATCGCCTCGTCTGGGAAGCCTGATTCGTTTTGGCTCCTACGAGTTCACCCCACATAGCGATTCGTCTCGCTCGACTTTCTACGGTCTGCAAGGCAACATGGAGATGACCTTCGGGAGCGTCCACTACAACGTCAACTCAGAAGGAATTCTTCGACTGCTGGAATCTCCCATCTCCAGGTCGATGAGTCCAAACGCATCGTCGTCACTCGACCTTTTGGCTGGCCTGACAAGCCCGTCGAGTTCGCCCGCGCCTTCGACTCCCCGTTCAGCATCCTCCATGTCGATCGGATCCGATGATCCCGCATCCTCGGAGCTAACCTCGTACTACTGCATGAACTGCGACACCAGGCACGGGCTAGGGTCGAGCGACACGCCGTTTATCTGCAATGCCTACTATTCGTCGAGAGAGGACAGCACCGACAGCATCACCCAAGGAGACACCCGAAGAGTGGCGCCCCTCCAAGTTTATGTTGCTAACAGGGGAGATGGAGATCGCACCCCCCGTTCCAGCAGGCGAGCTAGTTTTGAGAATAGCGCCAGCAACAACAACAGCGACCACACCATCGGAGAGGAGGAGTGGGCTGCAGCCAAGGCAGCCGTGCTTAACAACACACCACTTCCGGCGGGAACCACGGTTGGCACTCTCAATGCTTACCGCTCCATAATGGAGAAAAATCGGGAGCGCCTATCTAAGGAGCAGGCCACCCTCGAGAGACGCCTATCTGCGGCAGACCGATCCAGCGAGCGACGAAGGGGCTCACAGGGAAGTGCCTCTCGAAGTACCCACGGAGGAGGCAAACATCGATCAAGAATGTCCAGGCTTTCAGAAGATGATGCAAGGGAGATAACGTCAAACTTGACCAAGTCCTTTATGACTACGGACACCGCGGGCATGCCACGGCCAAAAACCGTTGCGGGAGCAACAGCCAACCTTGCAGCATACCTCATTAACCAGCGTCCTGAAGGATCCATGGCTCAGGCTCACCGTGGTGCCTTAGAAAGTCTCGCGATATTAGGAGATAATCTAGTTCCACGGAAGGAAAAGACCACGTTGCAGGCAAGCGGCTCAAAGCACCACGCAAGAGATGCTCGGGACGAAATTACTCAGAGTAGGATCGACAAAGCAAGGCGGCGACGCGCCGCCAGAGAGGAACTCGACAGCGATTCTTCGGATGAGACCCAGGAGAACGACGGCGAGCTTAGGGGAGCCGATTGTTTAAGCTACAAAATTCGGGAGGCGATGCCACCCAAGAAGTTCAAACCCACCCCTACTGACGCCGCCAAGTACGATGGGCAGCAGGAGCCGAGATCCTGGATAGAGGATTATCTGCGGACAGTAATTCTGCAAAAAGGGAACCAGATAGCAGCAATGCAGTGCCTGCAGCTTTACCTAAAGGACTCAGCGCGAGCCTGGCTAAGAGGTCTGCCGAAGGGTTCCATCAAGTCATGGGACGACCTAGTAGAAGCCTTCGTCGCCAACTTCCAAGCAACCTACAAAAGGCCCGTCGGGATTGAAGAGTTACAGCATTGTCAGCAAAAGCAGAAGGAGTCGATGCGCGCATACATCGGGAGATTCACCAAGCTCCTGAACGCTGCGAAAGACGTATCTGTCGACAGAGCAATCGACGCCTTCAGTGATGGCATCCGACGTGAAAGCTATATAGAAGAACTTGGACGCAAGAAGCCGAAAACCATAACCAAGTTAATGGAAATCGCCAACAGCTGGGCCGATGGCGAAGACAACGTTCGAAAGCCACGACAGCGCAACGACGACGAACAAGATGACCAGCCGAAACATGATTCGGGTGGTCGAAGGGATCGCAACAAGAGAAGGAAGAACCGCAGCTACTCTGATCGGCAGGATGATCGGTACGATGACAGGCGAGATGATCGACAGGACGGTAATCGGAACAACTCTGGAAACCGTGGCAACTATAAACCACGACAACAGAGAACCCCCGAATTACCCTACGCTGAGCAGATCAACGCCCCCTGCTACCTGCATTCATATACCGATTCCAAGGATGGTAAAATAAAGTCTAGCCACCTGCTCAGGGACTGTCGGCAGTTCATCGATATGCATAAACTCATCCAAACAGCAGCCAAACAGCCTACCACCACCACCACCCCCATCGCAACACCAGGTCCAGCAAGCTCAACCTCATCAACCAAACGAGGCATTTCCACCACCACGTGGGCAGATGAGTATGATCCACAGGATAGGCGTTTCAAGGAGAGAAATGAAGAAGCTCACCCGAGAAATCAATCTGGCAGAAAGCATCATGGCGAACATCCCTGAGTATGTCGAGTGGTCGTCTCAGAACATCACGTTCAGCCGAGCGGATCACCCGATGACTATACCAAAACCAGGACACGCTGCCCTAGTGGTCGAAGCACAGATAGAAGGGTTCAAGATGAGCAAAGTCTTCATGGACGGAGGAAGTGGACTCAACCTGATATTCCTTGACACAATCCAAAGTATGGGGATCACCATGAGAATGCTAGAAGAATCAGACACCCGCTTCCATGGGATCCTCCCTACTTCACCAGCGTACTCTCTTGGCAAAGCGTACCTGAACGTCGTCTACGGCAAAACCGATAATTTCAGGAAGGAGAAAATCGAGTTTGAGGTAGTGAACTGGGAATCACAGTATCACGCCATACTCGGGAGACCATCTTATGCCAAGTTCATGGCTGTGCCGCACTATGCATACCTCAAGCTGAAAATGCCTGGGAACAACGGGACGAACATCACAGTCCATGGAAGTTTCTCACGCTCGGACAATTGTGATCGCGACTTTCAAAGGATTGCTGCAAAGTTTGGGCCACAACGAGAAATTGTCGACCCTCCGCCCAAGCTGACGATACGAGAAATCAAGGAGGAAAAAACATGACAGGGAAACCAGGAAGAAGCCAGCCAACCTTGCTCTTGAAGCCTCGGCAGCAGAAGCTTCGGCAACAAAAGCTTCGGCAGAGGACGACATAGAAGGCACAGGAAACAGCAAGACGCTGGCAATCACTGCCCAGACCCCTGGCGAAATCAACAACGCTGCAGCGACCACTAGCATGGCGAAGAAGTCAGAAGATGCTGTCGAAGATGAGAAGAACCCCTTCCTTGATTAAGCACTTCCTTAGCCTTTAAATTTTTTCCCTTTACTTTACACAGGGCCTCCCTTTTTCGCCCTCTAGTTTTGTATTTACCCTATTAATGAGAACTTAAGTTTCGATTCCTTGTTGAGCATTGCAGTAATCTAAAGCATCTATGACCGCGCCACCGTGAACCTTGCTTACAAGCAACGGTACAACGTAACGCGCGGCAGAAGATCGCGCCCCAAGGGAAAAGCCTCTACGAGTGCTGCAAAGAAAAACAAGGACATTAATACTTCCCTCTGCTTCAGATGCCTCTACGAGTGCCGCACAAAGCAAGAGTTTGGAAAATATAAACGCAACCCACGTTCGATATTTTACTTATGGAAATATCAAAGAACAACGGGCTCATCGGCAGAATCATTGTACCCGAAATATTCGGGAGTGACTGTCGAAACTTACAATCAGTTGAAAGCAAAGTTGCGCATACAACAGGTTTAGCAAAACCTGCAACACGAGCTGATCACTCATAATGATTTGCTAACCAACTAGTATACATACATCTAACGGGCAATTAAGATTTGCTCCTTCAAAATTTACCAACGGCATCAACATGGTAAAAGTACATATTCATCAACGCTGGATCCGATCATCTTGAGGAAGAGCACCCGAAGAGTCGTCGACAAATGAGGGCACTGGGAAGACCTGCAGGATACGCCGTTAAAAAGGATGATGGATATGGTACAGCTGAGCATCCGAAGTAACTCCCATCGGGAGAAATACAAGAAGAAATATCATAACAAAAGTGTGCTAACAACATTGCTAGCACGGAGTTTTATTACAAGCATAAATTTCGTAGCAGAACAATGTTTCACATCAGCTCGAGCATAAGTTTGTTACAAAAATCAAGGGGCTTGGGTCTGAGTCGATAAACTGGGTCCAGCCGACGACTTCCTTGATGAAACCAGCTCAAGAAGCTGGCGAGCACAAGTAAGGGCAGACGCTTTAAAGGCGCTTAAGTCAACAAGCTGCCCGTCTTGCTCTTTCGGCAGCTCCTTAGTCATCTCTTCAATATCACCCTTAAAGCCGTAACCCATCATAAGCTGGAAGGCAAGGACAACACCATAAGTGCGCGATGTACGCTTGAATACCTCGATAACCTCCTTGGTGTCAACCGCGAAGGCATCGATCAGCTGCCCCAGGGTCTTGTCCTGCTTAATCTTGGGGAAAATCATCAAGTGCATCCGCGCCAGGGCACCCTTTCTCTTTACAAGAAGCTCCCGCGTAAGCTGGTGAGAGGCAAGAGTCATCGACATAGCATTTGCCGGAAAATTATTTGGAACTCTGTCCAGGGCATCAGCAGGGATGTTCGCCGCTTCTGGAGAGGAAAGAAAGAAAAAAAATACATTGGCAAAAGGATCGAATCCATAAACGCATCAATCGACAGAGGTGCACAAAAAAGATTACCAAGTAAAGCCAAGGAAGACTCGCGAAGGAGTTCATCCTTTTCGGCTGCCTGAGCTTCGGCAGCCAGCCTGGATGCTTCCTCCTCCTTCAGCTTCTCCTTCAGCTTGCCCAGTTCCTCCTTCAAAGAGTCGACCTCTTGGCGAGCTTCAGCAGCTATCTTGACTGCGCCATCCAATTTCGAAGAGAAAGATTTGACTTCCTTTTGTAGCCGAGCCTTGTCAGCTTTCAGAGAAGTGAATTGGGAGGCGAAGGCCTCCAAAGAGGAAATAACGCCTCGCAGGTCCTTAAGAAAGAAGGATGATTTACCAAAAATTGTTAAGCAAAGCACACTCCAAGAGATTTGCATCACAATCAGAAAAGTACTTACAGAAGGAGGAGTCGCAGCGGCAGCAGTTGGAGGAACATCTTTCCCCTTGGAAAGGGAAGAAGCTGTCGATGCTTGAACCACAGGGGCTGCCTTAGGAGCCGAAGCTTCGAAAGCCACTACGACCGGCGGGGCAGCGCCAGATTTGGCTTTTTTAGACGGAGGCTCGATAAAGCCTTCGTCGCTGCAAAGATGGATGATTGACAATGGTTATAAAAGGAGTATGAAAAATAAAAGGGCAAAATGTAACTTCAGGAAAGAAACTGCTTACATGTCGAAGAGATCATCTTCATCGGCAAAGCCGCCGGTTGATCTCTTCGCAGGAGAAGCCCTGGCCTCCTCCGTAGCTGCATTAACAAAGGTATCACGATCAGCGTCGTCATTACGCACTGATCCATCTGTGACGCCAGCATCATCGGATGAGGAAGGAAGGTCGGTGTGAGCAACTTCAAAATCTATCGGACCATTATATTCGTCCTCTGGGCCTGTGTGCTCGACAGTGTGAAAATCTACGGGGATTGAGGAGCCTCTCCCCTCAGAAGTATCATCCGGCGAATGATGTCTACTTCCCCCTCCTTTTCCTGTAGACAGTGTTGGGCCTCCAAGAGCAGAGGTTTGTAGAACAGCAGCAAGTTTTCCCTTAAGTGGACCACCCAAGGTTTATCGAACTCAGGGAGGAAGAGGTCAAAGATATCCCTCTCATGCAACCCTGCAACCACAAAGCAAGAAGTCTCTTGTGTCCCCAACACACCTAATAGGTGCACTAGTTCGGCGAAGAGATAGTGAAATACAAGTGGTATAAATAAGTATGAGCAGTAGCAACGGTGCCAGAAAATAGCTTGCTGGCGTGTAGTTGATGGTGGTGGTATTGCAGCAGTAGTAACACAGCAGTATTTAGGAACAAGGCCTAGGGATCAGACTTTCACTAGTGGACACTCTCAACATTGATCACATAACAGAATAGATAAATGCATACTCTACACTTTTGTTGGATGATGAACGCATTGCGTAGGATTACACGAACCCTCAATGCCGGAGTTAACAAGCTCCACAATTTGTTCATATTTAAGTAACCTTATAGTGTAAGATAGATCAAAAGACTAAACCAAGTACTAACATAGCATGCACACTGTCACCTTCATGCATATGTAGGAGGAATAGATCACATCAATATTATCATAGCAATAGTTAACTTCGCAATCTACAAGAGATCATGATCATAGCATAAACCAAGTACTAACACGGTGCACACACTGTCACCTTTACACACGTGCAGGAGGAATAGAACTACTTTAATAACTTTGCTAGAGTAGCACATAGATAAATTGTGATACAAAACTCATATGAATCTCAATCATGTAAAGCAGCTCATGAGATTATTGTATTGAGGTACATGGGAGAGATGAACCACATAGCTACCGGTACAGCCCCGAGCCTCGATGGAGAACTACTCCCTCCTCATGGGAGCAGCAGCGGTGATGAAGATGGCGGTGGAGATGGCAGCGGTGTCGATGGAGAAGCCTTCCGGGGGCACTTCCCCGCTCCGGCAGCGTGCCGGAACAGAGACTCCTGTCCCCCAGATCTTGGCCTCGCGATGGCGGCGGCTCTGGAAGGTTTCTGTGGTTTTCGTCCAACGCCTCAGGGTTTTCGATCCAGGGGCATTATATAGGCGAAGAGGCGGCGCAGGAGGGTCGAAGGGGCGACGACACCATAGGGCGGCGCGGCCAGGGCCTGGGCCGCGCCGGCCTATGGTCTGGGGGCCCAGTGCCCCCCCTCTGGTCCTTCCCGGGTGTTCTGGATGCTTCCGGTGAAAATAGTGAAGGAGATATGCCCTAGAGGCAATAATAAAATGGTTATTATTTATATCTTTATGTTTATGATAAATGTTTATATATCATGCTAGAATTGTATTAACCGAAACATTAGTACATGTGTGATATGTAGACAAACAAGAAGTCCCTAGTATGCCTCTTAAACTAGCTTGTTGATTAATGGATGATTAGTTTCATAATCATGAACATTGGATGTTATTAATAACAAGGTTATGTCATTGTGTGAATGATGTAATGGACACACCCAATTAAGCGTAGCATAAGATCTCGTCATTAAGTTATTTGCTATAAGCTTTCGATACATAGTTACCTAGTCCTTATGACCATGAGATCATGTAAATCACTTATACCGGAAAGGTACTTTGATTACACCAAACACCACTGCGTAAATGGGTGGCTATAAAGGTGGGATTAAGTATCCGGAAAGTATGAGTTGAGGCATATGGATCAACAGTGGGATTTGTCCATCCCGATGACGGATAGATATACTCTGGGCCCTCTCGGTGGAATGTCGTCTAAATGTCTTGCAAGCATATGAATGAGTTCATAAGAGACCACATACCACGGTACGAGTAAAGAGTACTTGTCAGGAGACGAGGTTGAACAAGGTATAGAGTGATACCGAAGATCAAACCTCGGACAAGTAAAATATCGCGAGACAAAGGGAATTGGTAATATATGTGAATGGTTCATTCGATCACTAAAGTCATCGTTGAATATGTGGGAGCCATTATGGATCTCCAGATCCCGCTATTGGTTATTGGTCGGAGTGAGTACTCAACCATGTCCGCATAGTTCACGAACCGTAGGGTGACACACTTAAAGTTGGATGTTGAAATGGTAGTACTTGAATATGGAATGGAGTTCGAATATTTGTTCGGAGTCCCGGATGAGATCCCGGACATCACGAGGAGTTCCGGAATGGTCCGGAGAATAAGATTCATATATAGGATGTCATTTTATGTGAAATAAAATGTCGCGGAAGGTTCTATGGAAGGTTCTAGAAGGTTCTAGAAAAGTCCGGAAGAAACCACCAAGGAAGGTGGAGTCCACATGGGACTCCACCTCCATGGCCGGCCAGCCCTAGATGGGGTGGAGTCCCAAGTGGACTCCACCATAGGGGGCCGGCCACCCCCACATGGGAGGTGGAAATCCCACCTTTGGGTGGGAGTCCTAGTTGGGCTAGGTTTTCCCCTCTTATGGAAGGTTTTGGTTTCGTGTCTTATTCGAAGACTTGGACACCAACACTTGGGATCCACCTATATAATGAGGGGCCAAGGGAGGGGGCCGGCCAACCCTAAGACCACAAGCTGGCCGCCCCCCATAGAGTGGCCGGCCACCCCTCCCAAACCCTAGCCGCCCCCCTCTCCTCCATATTGCCCGCGTAGCTTAGCGAAGCTCCGCCGGACTTCTTCACCGCCATCGACACCACGCCGTCGTGCTGTCGGATTCAAGAGGAGCTACTACTTCCGCTGCCCGCTGGAACGGGGAGGTGGACGTCGTCTTCATCAACAACCGAACGTGTGACCGAGTACGGAGGTGCTGCCCGTTCGTGGCGCCGGAACCGATCGTGATCAAGATCTTCTACGCGCTTTTGCAAGCGGCAAGTGAACATATACCGCAGCAACAAGAGCCTCATCTTGTAGGCTTTGGAATCTCTTCAAGGGTGAGACTCGATAATCCCCTCGTTGCTACCGTCTTCTAGATTGCATCTTGGCTTGGATTTCGTGTTCGCGGTAGGAAAATTTTTGTTTTCTATGCAACGTTATCCTACAAAGTGGTATCGTAGCCGTGTCTATGCATAGATGGTTGCACGAGTAGAACACAATGGTTTGTGGGCGTTGATGCTCTTGTTATCTTTAGTTTGAGTACTTTGCATCTTTGTGGCATAGTGGGATGAAGCGGCTCGGACTAACTTTACATGACCGCGTTCATGAGACTTGTTCCTCGTTCGACATGCAACATGTATTGCATAAGAGGCTTTGCGGGTGTCTGTCTCTCCTACTATAGTGAAGATTCAATTTATTCTTCTATTGAAAACATTAGTATCAACGTTGTGGTTCATGTTCGTAGGTAGATTAGATCTCTCTCGAAAACCCTAAACCACGTAAAATATGCAAACCAAATTAGAGACGTCTAACTTGTTTTTGCAGGGTTTGGTGATGTGATATGGCCATAATGTGATGATGAATATGTATGAGATGATCATTATTGTATTGTGGCAACCGGCAGGAGCCTTATGGTTGTCTTTAAATTTCATGTTGAGTAGTATTTCAAAGTAGTTGTAATAGTTGCTACATGGAGAACAATCATGAAGACGGCGCCATTGACCTTGACGCTACGCCGACGATGATGGAGATCATGCCCGAAGATGATGGAGATCATGTCCGTGCTTTGGAGATAAAGATCAAAGGCGCAAAGACAAAAGGGCCATATCATATCACATATGAACTGCATGTGATGTTAATCCTTTTATGCATCTTATTTTGCTTAGATCGCGACGGTAGCATTATAAGATGATCCCTCACTAAAATCTCAAGATAATAAAGTGTTCATCCTTAGTAGCACCGTTATCAAGTCTTGTCGTTTCGAAGCATCTCGTGATGATCGGGTGTGATAGATTCAATAAGTACATACAACGGGTGCAAGACAGTTTTGCACATGCGGATACTAAGGTGGCCTTGACGAGCCTAGCATGTACAGACATGGTCTCGGAACACGTGATACCGAAAGGTAGAGCATGAATCATATGGTTGATATGATGAACACTTTGAATGTTCGCCATTGAAATCACACCTTTTCTCGTGATGATCGGGTTTAGGTGCGGTGGATTTGGTTCGTGTGATCACTAAGACAATGCGAGGGATATTGTTTTGAGTGGGAGTTCACTTAATTTTTTAATTATGTTGAATTAAAATTTGAACTCAATTTGTCATAAACTTAGTCTAAACTATTGCAAATATATGTTGTAGAGATGGCGTCCTCAATCAATTTTAATCAGTTCCTAGAGAAAGAGAAACTTAAGAGCAACGGTAGCAACTTCACCGACTGGTTCCGTCATGTGAGGATCTTCCTCTATGGCGGAAATCTGCAATACGTGCTTGATGCATCGCTAGGTGACCCTCCAGCAGAAACAGAAACCGATGAAGTAAAGAATGTTTACGCGACTCGGAAAACTCGGTACTCTCAAGTTCAGTGTGCCATCCTATGCAGTCTGGAATCCGATCTTCAAAAACGTTTTGAGCACCACGATCCTCATGAGTTGATGAAAGAGTTAAAGACTATTTTTGAAACTCATGCGGCCGTGGAATGCTATGAAGCATCGAAACAATTTTTCAGCTGCATGATGGAAGAAGGTAGCTCCGTTAGTGAGCACATGCTCGCCATGACCGGGCATGCGAAGAAACTCAGTGACTTGGAAATAGTTATTCCTAACAGATCGGGATTAATCGTATCCTTCAATCACTGCCACCTAGTTACAAGAACTTTGTGATGAACTACAATATGCAGAACATGAACAAAGAGTTACCTGAACTCTTTGCCATGCTTAAAGCTGCTGAGATTGAGATCAAGAAAGAGCACCAAGTGTTGATGGTCAACAAGACCACCAGTTTCAAGAAACAGGGCAAGTCTAAGGGAAAATTCAAGAAGGGTGGCAAGAAAGCTGCCACGCCTCCTATGAAACCTAAGAACGGCCCTAAGCCTGATGCTGAGTGCTATTACTGCAAGGAGAAGGGACACTGGAAGCGTAATTGCTCCAAGTATCTGGCTGATCTGAAGAGCGGCCTTGTCAAGAAGAAGAAAGAAGGTATATCTGATATACATGTTATAGATGTTCATTTCACTGGTTCTCGTTCTAGTACCTGGGTATTTGATACTGGTTCGGTTGCTCATATTTGTAACTCGAAACAGGAACTAAAGAATAAACGACAACTGCTGAAAGATGAAGTGACGATGCGCGTTGGAAACGGATCCAAGGTCAATGTGATCGCAGTCGGCACACTTCCTCTACATCTACCTTCGGGATTAGTTTTAAGCCTAAATAATTGCTATTATGTACCTGCGTTGAGCATGAACATTATATCTGGATCTTGTTTAATGCAAGACGGTTATTCATTCAAGTCTGAGAATAATGGTTGTTCTATTTTTATGAATAATATCTTTTATGGTCGAGCACCACAAAAGAATGGCTTATTTCTGTTAGATCTCGATAGTAGTGATACGCATATACATAACATTGATGCTAAGCGAATTAAACTTAATGATAATTCTACTTATATGTGGCACTGTCGTCTTGGTCATATTGGAGTGAAACGCATGAAGAAACTCCATACTGATGGATTACTTGAATCACTTGACTTTGAGTCACTTGATAGATGCGAAGCATGTCTAATGGGAAAAATGACAAAGACTCCATTTTCTGGTATAATGGAGCGAGCTACTAACTTATTGGAAATCATACATACCGATGTATGTGGACCAATGAGCGTAGCATCGCGCGGTGGTTATCGTTATGTTCTAACCTTCACAGATGATCTGAGTAGATATGGGTATATCTATTTCATGAAACATAAATCCGAAACTTTCGAGAAGTTTAAGGAATTCCAAAGTGAAGTAGAAAATCAACGTAACAAGAAGATCAAATTTCTACGATCTGATCGCGGAGGTGAATATCTGAGTTATGAGTTTGGCATGCATTTAAAGAAATGTGGAATACTTTCACAATTGACTCCGCCGGGAACACCTCAACGAAACGGTGTGTCCGAACGTCGTAATCGAACTCTCTTAGATATGGTTCGTTCTATGATGTCTCTTACTGATTTACCGTTATCATTTTGGAGTTATGCATTAGAGACAGCCGCATTCACTTTAAATAGAGCACCATCAAAATCCGTAGAAATGACACCGTATGAATTATGGTTTAATAAGAAACCTAAGTCAGTTGCTCCTGAAAGTTTGGGGTTGCGAAGCCTATGTAAAGAAGTTACAACCGGACAAGCTAGAACCCAAAGCGGAGAAATGCGTCTTCATAGGATACCCTAAGGAAACTATAGGGTACACTTTCTATCACAGATCCGAAGGCAAAATCTTTGTTGCTAAGAACGGAACCTTTCTTGAGAAAGAATTTCTCACTAAAGAAGTGACTGGAAGAAAAGTAGAACTCGATGAGATTGATGAATCTATACTCGTTGATCAGAGTAGCGCAGTACCGGAAGTTGTACCTGTACCGCCTACACTGGCAACAGAGGAAGCTAATGATAATGATCATGAAACTTCGAACGAGGAAACTACTAAACCTCGCAGATCGACAAGGGAACGTGCCACTCCTGATTGGTATGATCCTTGTCTAAATGTCATGATTGTGGATAACAATGATGAGGATCCTGCGACGTATGAAGAAGCGATGATGAGCCCAGATTCCAACAAATGGCAAGAAGCCATGAAATCCGAAATGGGATCCATGTATGATAACAAAGTATGGACTTTGGTAAACTTACCTGATAGCCGAAAGGCTGTCGAGAATAAATGGATCTTCAAAAGAAAAACAGATGCTGATGGTAATATTACTGTCTATAAAGCTCGACTTGTCGCAAAAGGTTTCCGACATATTCAAGGAGTTGACTACGATGAGACTTTCTCACCTGTAGCGAAGCTAAAATCTGTGAGGATTTTGTTAGCAATAGCTGCATTTTTCGATTATGAGATTTGGCAGATGGATGTCAAAACGGCGTTCCTTAATGGAGACATTGAGGAAGAGTTGTATATGGTACAACCCAAAGGTTTTGTCGATCCTAAAAATGCTGACAAAGTATGCAAACTTCAGCGTTCAATCTATGGACTGAAGCAAGCATCAAGAAGTTGGAGCCGACGCTTTGATAAGGTGATCAAAGACTTCGGGTTTATACAGTGTCATGGAGAGGCCTGTATTTACAAGAAAGTGAGTGGGAGCTCTGTAGCATTCCTGATATTATATGTAGATGACATATTATTGATCGGGAATGATATAGAACTATTAAGCAGTGTTAAGGGTTATTTGAATAATAGTTTTTCAATGAAAGACCTTGGTGAAGCATCATATATATTAGGCATCAAGATTTATAGAGATAGATCAAGACGCCTAATAGGGCTATCACAGAGTACATATCTGGACAAAATTCTAAAGAAGTTTAGAATGGACGAAAGTAAGAAAGGGTTCTTACCTATGTTACCAGGCAAGGTATTGAGTAAGACTCAAGGACCGGCTACGGCAGAAGAAAGAGAAAGGATGAGTAACATCCCCTATGCCTCGGCAAAGAGGATCTATCATGTATGCCATGCTATGTACTAGACCGGATATAGCACATGCTGTTAGTTTGACTAGCAGATATCAAAGTGATCCAGGAATGGAACACTGGACAGCGGTCAAGAATATCCTGAAGTACTTGAAAAGAACTAAGGATATGTTTCTTTGTTATGGAGGTGACCAAGAGCTCGTTGTAAACGGTTACACCGATGCAAGTTGGAACACTGATCCTGATGACTCTAAGTCACAATCTGGGTACGTGTTTATATTGAATGGTGCTGCAAGCAAGCTGGGCAAGCTCGAAGCAAAGGCACGGTGGCGAAGTCTTCAACAGAATCGTAGTACATAGCGGCTTCGTAGGCTTCATCGAAGCGGTATGGATGAAGAGGTTCATTGTAGAGCTCGGTGTGGTTCCTAGTGCATTGGACCCATTAATCATTTACCGTGATAACATGGGTGCCATCGCCAATGCACAAGAGCCAAGGTCACACAAGAGGCTGAAGCATATCAAGCTGCGTTACCACTCGATTCGCGAGTACATCGAAGATGGAGAAGTAAAGATTTGCAAAGTACACACCGATCCGAATGTAGCAGATCCGTTGACTAAAGCTCTCCCTAGGGCAAAGCATGACCAACACCAGAATGCCATGGGTGTTAGGTATATTACAATGTAATCTAGATTATTGACTCTAGTGCAAGTGGGAGATCAAGGAGATATGCCCTAGAGGCAATAATAAAATGGTTATTATTTATATCTTTATGTTTATGATAAATGTTTATATATCATGCTAGAATTGTATTAACCGAAACATTAGTACATGTGTGATATGTAGACAAACAAGAAGTCCCTAGTATGCCTCTTAAACTAGCTTGTTGATTAATGGATGATTAGTTTCATAATCATGAACATTGGATGTTATTAATAACAAGGTTATGTCATTGTGTGAATGATGTAATGGACACACCCAATTAAGCGTAGCATAAGATCTCGTCATTAAGTTATTTGCTATAAGCTTTCGATACATAGTTACCTAGTCCTTATGACCATGAGATCATGTAAATCACTTATACCGGAAAGGTACTTTGATTACACCAAACACCACTGCGTAAATGGGTGGCTATAAAGGTGGGATTAAGTATCCGGAAAGTATGAGTTGAGGCATATGGATCAACAAGTGGGATTTGTCCATCCCGATGACGGATAGATATACTCTGGGCCCTCTCGGTGGAATGTCGTCTAAATGTCTTGCAAGCATATGAATGAGTTCATAAGAGACCACATACCACGGTACGAGTAAAGAGTACTTGTCAGGAGACGAGGTTGAACAAGGTATAGAGTGATACCGAAGATCAAACCTCGGACAAGTAAAATATCGCGAGACAAAGGGAATTGGTAATATATGTGAATGGTTCATTCGATCACTAAAGTCATCGTTGAATATGTGGGAGCCATTATGGATCTCCAGATCCCGCTATTGGTTATTGGTCGGAGTGAGTACTCAACCATGTCCGCATAGTTCACGAACCGTAGGGTGACACACTTAAAGTTGGATGTTGAAATGGTAGTACTTGAATATGGAATGGAGTTCGAATATTTGTTCGGAGTCCCGGATGAGATCCCGGACATCACGAGGAGTTCCGGAATGGTCCGGAGAATAAGATTCATATATAGGATGTCATTTTATGTGAAATAAAATGTCGCGGAAGGTTCTATGGAAGGTTCTAGAAGGTTCTAGAAAAGTCCGGAAGAAACCACCAAGGAAGGTGGAGTCCACATGGGACTCCACCTCCATGGCCGGCCAGCCCTAGATGGGGTGGAGTCCCAAGTGGACTCCACCATAGGGGGCCGGCCACCCCCCACATGGGAGGTGGAAATCCCACCTTTGGGTGGGAGTCCTAGTTGGGCTAGGTTTTCCCCTCTTATGGAAGGTTTTGGTTTCGTGTCTTATTCGAAGACTTGGACACCAACACTTGGGATCCACCTATATAATGAGGGGCCAAGGGAGGGGGCCGGCCAACCCTAAGACCACAAGCTGGCCGCCCCCCATAGAGTGGCCGGCCACCCCTCCCAAACCCTAGCCGCCCCCCTCTCCTCCATATTGCCCGCGTAGCTTAGCGAAGCTCCGCCGGACTTCTTCACCGCCATCGACACCACGCCGTCCTGCTGTCGGATTCAAGAGGAGCTACTACTTCCGCTGCCCGCTGGAACGGGGAGGTGGACGTCGTCTTCATCAACAACCGAACGTGTGACCGAGTACGGAGGTGCTGCCCGTTCGTGGCGCCGGAACCGATCGTGATCAAGATCTTCTACGCGCTTTTGCAAGCGGCAAGTGAACATCTACCGCAGCAACAAGAGCCTCATCTTGTAGGCTTTGGAATCTCTTCAAGGGTGAGACTCGATAATCCCCTCGTTGCTACCGTCTTCTAGATTGCATCTTGGCTTGGATTTCGTGTTCGCGGTAGGAAAATTTTTGTTTTCTATGCAACGTTATCCTACAAATAGGAACTTGGGCGTTGATTTCGTCCGATTCCGAGAATATTTCGTTACTAGGATTTCTGAAACCAAAAACAGCAGAAAACAGGAACTGGCACTTCGGCATCTTGTTAATAGGTTAGTTCCAGAAAATGCACGAATATGACATAAAGTGTGCATAAAACATGTAGATAACATCAATAATGTGGCATGGAACATAAGAAATTATCGATACGTCGGAGACGTATCAGCATCCCCAAGCTTAGTTCTGCTCGTCCCGAGCAGGTAAAACGATAACATAGATAATTTCTGGAGTGACATGCCATCATAATCTTGATCATACTATTTGTAAAGCATATGTAGTGAATGCAGCAATCCAAGACAATGGTAATGACATGAGTAAACAAGTGAATCATATAGCAAAGACTTTTCATGAATAGTACTTTCAAAACAAGCATCAATAAGTCTTGCATAAGGGTTAACTCATAAAGCAATAATTCAAAGTAAAAGCATTGAAGCAACACAAAGGAAGATTAAGTTTCAGCGGTTGCTTTCAACTTGTAACATGTATATCTCATGGATATTGTCAACATAGAGTAATATAATAAGTGCAATATGCAAGTATGTAGGAATCAATGCACAGTTCACACAAGTGTTTGCTTCTTGAGGTGGAGAGAAATAGGTGAACTGACTCAACATTGAAAGTAAAAGAATGGTCCTCCATAGAGGAAAAGCATCGATTGCTATATTTGTGCTAGAGATTTGATTTTGAAAACATGAAACAATTTTGTCAACGGTAGTAATAAAGCATATGTATCATGTAAATTATATCTTATAAGTTGCAAGCCTCATGCATAGTATACTAATAGTGCCCGCACCTTGTCCTAATTAGCTTGGACTACCGGATCATCACAATGCACATGTTTTGACCAAGTGTCACAAAGGGGTACCTCTATGCCGCCTGTACAAAGGTCTAAGGAGAAAGCTCGCATTGGATTTCTCGCTATTGATTATTCTCAACTTAGACATCCATACCGGGACAACATAGACAACAGATAATGGACTCCTCTTTTATGCATAAGCATGTAACAACAATTAATAATTTTCTCATTTGAGATTGAGGATATATGTCCAAAACTGAAACTTCCACCATGGATCATGGCTTTAGTTAGCGGCCCAATGTTCTTCTCTAACAATATGCATGCTTAACCATAAGGTGGTAGATCTCTCTTACTTCAGACAAGACGGACATGCATAGCAACTCACATGAAATTCAACAATGAATAGTTGATGGCGTCCCCAGTGAACATGGTTATCGCACAACAAGCAACTTAATAAGAGATAAAGTGCATAATTACATATTCAATACCACAATAGTTTTTAAGCTATTTGTCCCATGAGCTATATAATGCAAAGGTGAATGATGGAATTTTAAAGGTAGCACTCAAGCAATTTACTTTGGAATGGCGGAGAAATACCATGTAGTAGGTAGGTATGGTGGACACAAATGGCATATTGTTCTTTGGCTCAAGGATTTGGATGCATGAGAAGTATTCCCTCTCGATACAAGGTTTAGGCTAGCAAGGTTGTTTGAAGCAAACACAAGCACGAACTAGTACAGCAAAACTCACATAAAAGACATATTACAAGCATTATAAGACTATACATCGTCTTCCTTGTTGTTCAAACACCTCACTAGAAATTATCTAGACCTTAGAGAGACCAATTATGCAAACCAAATTTTAGCATGCTCTATGTATTTCTTCATTAATGGGTGCAAAGCATATGATGCAAGAGCTTAAACATGAGCACAACAATTGCCAAGTATCACATTACCCAAGACATTATAGCAATTACTACATGCATCATTTTCCAATTCCAACCATATAACAATTTAACGAAGAAGAAACTTCGCCATGAATATTAAAAGCTAAGAACACATGTGTTCATATGCAACAGCGGAGCGTGTCTCTCTCCCACACAAGCATTTATTCAAACAAAAACAAAAACAAAAGCACACAGACGCTCCAAGTAAAGCACATAAGATGTGACCGAATAAAAATATAGTTTCAAGAGAAGGAACCTGATAATTTGTCGATGAAGAAGGGGATGCCTTGGGCATCCCCAAGCTTAGACGCTTGAGTCTTCTTGATATATGCAGGGGTGAACCACCGGGGCATCCCCAAGCTTAGAGCTTTCACTCTTCTTGATCATAGTATATCATCCTCCTCTCTTGACCCTTGAAAACTTCCTTCACACCAAACTTCTCATAAACTTCATTAGAGGGGTTAGTACATAATCAAAAACTCACATGTTCAGAGGTGACACAATCATTCTTAACACTTCTGGACATTGCATAATGCTACTGGACATTAGTGGATCAAAGAAATTCATCCAACATAGCAAAAGAGGCAATGCGAAATAAAAGGCAGAATCTGTCAAAACAGAATAGTTCGTATTGACGAATTTTAAAATGGCACCAGACTTGCTCAAATGAAAATGCCCAAATTGAATGAAAGTTGCGTACATATCTGAGGATCATGCACGTAAATTGGCTTAATTTTCTGAGCTACCTACAGGGAGGTAGACCCAGATTCGTGACAGCAAAGAAATCTGGAACTGCGCAGTAATCCAAATCTAGTACTTACTTTTCTATCAAAGACTTTACTTGGCACAACAAAACACTAAACTAAGATAAGGAGAGGTTGCTACAGTAGTAAACAACTTCCAAGACACAAAATAAAAACAAAGTACTGTAGCAAAATAACACATGGGTTATCTCCCAAGAAGTTCTTTCTTTATAGCCATTAAGATGGGCTCAGCAGTTTTAATGATGCACTCGCAAGAGATAATATTTGAAGCAAAAGAGAGCATCAAGAGGCAAATTCAAAACACATTTAAGTCTAACATGCTTCCTATGCAAAGGAATCTTGTAAATAAACAAGTTCATGAAGAGCAAAGTGACAAGCATAGGAAGATAAAACAAGTGTAGTTTCAAAAATTTCAGCACATAGAGAAGCATTTTAGTAACATGAAAATTTCTACAACCATATTTTCCTCTCTCATAATAACTTTCAGTAGCATCATGAGCAAACTCAACAATGTAACTATCACACAAAGCATTCTTATCATGAGTCTCATGCATAAAATTATTACTCTCCACATAAGCATAATCAATTTTATTAGTAATAGTGGGAGCAAATTCAACAAAGTAGCTATCATTATTATTCTCATCATCAAATATAGGAGGCATATTGTAATCATAATCAAATTTATCCTCCATAACAGGTGGTACCAAAAGACTACTATCATTATAATCATCATAAATAGGAGGCAAAGTATCATCAAAGAAAATTTTCTCCTCAATTCTTGGGGGACTAAAAAGATCATGCTCATCAAAACCAGCTTCCCCAAGCTTAGAATTTTCCATATCATTAGCAACAATGGTATTCAAAGTGTTCATACTAACATGTTCCATGGGTTTTTTAATTTTCGGATCAAACCATCCATGTCTTAAATCAGGAAATAGAATAAAAAGCTCATTGTTGTCCATTATGCCAAACTAGTGTAAACAAGAAACAAAAAGTTGCAATTGCAGGATCTAAAGGAAATAGCTTTGAGTACTTACGGCGCCGGAAAATAGCTTGGTAGCCGAGGTCTGGAGTGTGAGTACCTTTTACCTTTCCTCCCCGGCAACGGCGCCAGAAAATACTTGATGCTGTCTAGGACTGGCGCGTGGTTGACGAGGGAGGAAATTCCTGTTGTGTAGCTTTCTGGTCCCCGGCAACGGCGCCAGAAAATAAGCTTGATGTCTACTTCCCCCTCCTTTTCCTGTAGACAGTGTTGGGCCTCCAAGAGCAGAGGTTTGTAGAACAGCAGCAAGTTTTCCCTTAAGTGGATCACCCAAGGTTTATCGAACTCAGGGAGGAAGAGGTCAAAGATATCCCTCTCATGCAACCCTGCAACCACAAAGCAAGAAGTCTCTTGTGTCCCCAACACACCTAATAGGTGCACTAGTTCGGCGAAGAGATAGTGAAATACAGGTGGTATAAATAAGTATGAGCAGTAGCAACGGTGCCAGAAAATAGCTTGCTGGCGTGTAGTTGATGGTGGTGGTATTGCAGCAGTAGTAACACAGCAGTATTTAGGAACAAGGCCTAGGGATCAGACTTTCACTAGTGGACACTCTCAACATTGATCACATAACATAATAGATAAATGCATACTCTACACTTTTGTTGGATGATGAACGCATTGCGTAGGATTACACGAACCCTCAATGCCGGAGTTAACAAGCTCCACAATTTGTTCATATTTAAGTAACCTTATAGTGTAAGATAGATCAAAAGACTAAACCAAGTACTAACATAGCATGCACACTGTCACCTTCATGCATATGTAGGAGGAATAGATCACATCAATATTATCATAGCAATAGTTAACTTCGCAATCTACAAGAGATCATGATCATAGCATAAACCAAGTACTAACACGGTGCACACACTGTCACCTTTACACACGTGCAGGAGGAATAGAACTACTTTAATAACTTTGCTAGAGTAGCACATAGATAAATTGTGATACAAAACTCATATGAATCTCAATCATGTAAAGCAGCTCATGAGATTATTGTATTGAGGTACATGGGAGAGATGAACCACATAGCTACCGGTACAGCCCCGAGCCTCGATGGAGAACTACTCCCTCCTCATGGGAGCAGCAGCGGTGATGAAGATGGCGGTGGAGATGGCAGCGGTGTCGATGGAGAAGCCTTCCGGGGGCACTTCCCCGCTCCGGCAGCGTGCCGGAACAGAGACTCCTGTCCCCCAGATCTTGGCCTCGCGATGGCGGCGGCTCTGGAAGGTTTCTGTGGTTTTCGTCCAACGCCTCAGGGTTTTCGATCCAGGGGCATTATATAGGCGAAGAGGCGGCGCAGGAGGGTCGAAGGGGCGACGACACCATAGGGCGACGCGGCCAGGGCCTGGGCCGCGCCGGCCTATGGTCTGGGGGCCCAGTGCCCCCCCTCTGGTCCTTCCCGGGTGTTCTAGATGCTTCCGGTGAAAATAGGAACTTGGGCGTTGATTTCGTCCGATTCCGAGAATATTTCGTTACTAGGATTTCTGAAACCAAAAACAGCAGAAAACAGGAACTGGCACTTCGGCATCTTGTTAATAGGTTAGTTCCAGAAAATGCACGAATATGACATAAAGTGTGCATAAAACATGTAGATAACATCAATAATGTGGCATGGAACATAAGAAATTATCGATACGTCGGAGACGTATCAGCGAATCATGCATATTTCCAGAAACTATGGGGATCTGTTAAAGAAAATAAAAAGTAAGAACAATGGTAATTATGTCGGCTAAGTAAAAGCAGCATAATGGGAACATGAAGAAAGAAAAATACCTTTGATGGTGGATGGTCAGCGTCAAGGGGAGCATAAGAAGAAATCAACGGAATCGAATCTTCCTGGCTAAAGGAAGTAAGACGACGGACTTCGTCAAGCAACTCCTTTTCCGACAGATCGGCAGCGTTAATCCTGGTCTCGTCCTTTGGACCTGAGTACAACCACATCGGGTGAACTCTGGCCATGACTGGTTGCACTCGGAGTTTCAAGAATACCGCTGCCACCTCTGTGCCGATCATAGTTTGGCCGTCGGCCTCTTTGATTCGAAGGAATTTGGCAAATAGTTCTTCGGCTGTTACTCTTTCGTCGGGTGAGAGAATATTCTTCCAGGAATTCTTGGGCTTAGCTTCGGAGATATCGGCAAAGCAAGGAAGCTGAGATTCGGGTGACAGGGAGTCCTTGATGTAAAACCATTTCAGCCTCCACCCTTGCACGGATTCTCTCATTGGGAAATTGAAGTAATTGACCTCCGAACGGGCTACAAACCCCACTCCTCCGGTAACAAAGTATCCATTACTACTGCTGTATCTCTTCACATAGAAGATCTTTTTCCACAGCCCGAAATGAGGTTCGATACCCAGAAACGCCTCGCAAAGGGTGATGAACACACCAACGTGGAGGATTGAGTTGGGGGTAAGTTGCCATAGTTGAATTTCGTACGTTCGCAAGAGATGGAGGAGGAATTCGTGAGTGGGAAGCGAAAGGCCTCGATATAGGAAAGATAAGAACATCACGGTAAAGCCAGCAGGGGGATCAGGCCGAGAAATCGCACCTGGAAAGATCACGTTTCCCTCCTCAGAAGATATTAATCCCAAGCTTCGGGATCTCTTCTCGTCACGCTTGGTGACGGTTGATGCTACCCAATCTCCGGGCTTGGCCATTGAGCTCGACGGCGCTGGCAGCGCCGGAGCTGGGGGAGGAGCGTTTGAAGCGCTCCCCTTCGGAAGAGAAGAGGAGGACTTGGCGGCGGCGCCTCCGCTGGTGGAACTGGCGGCGGCGGCGGGATTCTTCTTCTTCACCATTGTGAGATCTGATGAAGATTGGAAAAGCAGTGGTGGCGGCGCAGCAACGACAAAGGAAGGAAGAAGGGGAAGAATGAGGAGATGCTACGGAAAACGTGGAGAAGATTAGGGATTTTTCGCCCTTTGGAAATTTTGAGGAGAAGTTAAGAGCTGTGTAAGCACGTGGCGCTTGAAGAAGGAGTGGAACCGGCGGCCCATTATTCCCACGTTCTGCGAAAATCGAGGAGACGCCTCGATCACCACGCGTGCACTGGTCAAGCCCTAAAAACTGCCCGCGCAGAGCTAGGGTGGGCCCGTCAGGTAAAGTCCTGTCAATCAGCCCACAACAGTTCCACGTCAACAGTGACGTCATAAAATAGCTAGAAGCGTTCGAAGGAAAAATGGAAAGTTATCGGATGAGGGACTCGAGTCTACGCACGGATTGCAAGCATCCGTACCTAGACTCGGGGGCTACTCCCATCGGGAGCGCTGACGCGCACCCGATAAAATGAAGACTCGAAGGAAAAATGTTTTGGAGGAAGAGATAATTGCTCGACTTAAGTCTGCACCCGGCTGCAAACACCCGCGCCCAGACTCGGGGGCTACTCCCATCGGGAGTGCGTGATGCGCACCCGACAGAATGAGCAGTCGAAGGAAAAAGGGATTGAAGAAATATTGTTTGAATAGCTCGAGTCTGCACTCGGTTACAAGCACTCGCACCCAGACTCGAGGGCTACTCCCATCAGGAGCGCGCGACGCGCACCCGATAGAAGTTTTTTGCACTCCAGGATCATGCCCGGGGACTTGATTCTGTGTAGGGTAACGTTGTTTTGCCATCGGCAGTTAACCAACAAAATTTGGGCACGTTACTCATTATCCCTTGCATAAAGAAAATATATCGGATGACCGATGAAGATTTGCAGAAAAAACTTCGGCAGAACGAAATATTCGAGTGGTACAACTTGAGTCTACGCACGGATTGCAAGTATCCGTACCTAGACTCGGGGGCTACTCCCATCGGGAGCGCTGACGCGCACCCGATAGAAGAAGCTGAAGCAGATTCAAGATGAACAAGGACAATGAAGAAGAAGAACATCAGGAGGAGACGAGTTTTAGTCTCTACCCGAACTATCTTCGGCTAGACACTCGGGGGCTACTGACGTGGGCACTACCCTTCGGGTAACCAATGTTGCCCTATCCTGTACCATCTAGTTGGAGGTCCATGAAGACACTCGGAAGCAAGGAGGGCCACTAGGACGGTGCACCAGAAGGTTCCTTGACGGGCAAGACAAGGAAGCAGCCGAACAAGGAAAGATCGGATCTAAAACTACTGTAAACCTAGTCGTATTCGGTTAGACCTCTTGAGACCTGGCCTCCTATATAAAGGCCAGGAGAGGGGCTGCCGAGGGACACGATCAATCTTAGTAATCTTAGCCAACAAAAGCTTAGAGCTAGGTCACCTTAGCGATTAGCCATCTCGACGAGATCTCAGCCGAACTATTCGGCACCCCATTGTAACCCATTATCATCATAATCAAGAACAGACAGGCAGGATGTAAGGGTTTTACCTCATCGAGGGCCCCGAACCTGGGTAAATTGCTCTCCCCGCTTGTCTGTGAACCGATGTCTCGTGTCAGCTTGCAGGATTTCATCAACCCTAAGCCCCTATCGGAGGGCATTGGCGAGGAGTACCCTCGACAATGAGCACCGTAAATATGACAGTAGAGTTGAGATTTTTAGCTTCTGTGCTGAATCCAAATTTTCAAGGCCCTGCAAATGATCAGTGTGCTCAAGTTGAAATCTGAATTGTCAAAGCGTGTAATATCACCAAATGATAACATCCTTAAAATCTCCAATTGCTTACACACTTTTGATGATAAAGTAAAATTTTATCTGAAAAATAAACATTAACCACGTAACAATCTTTCAGGAACATAATGAATTTAGTGCTGACTTAAGAGTCTTGTCAAAGCAGACAATGGAAGCATACTACTGGAACAAAACGCATTATTGTTCAGAAAAATGAGTAAAAATTAAATGCTTCCAACACTATGTCTACCAATAGACTAAGCTGAACTCGAATGGTGGGCCAACAACATCCTTCTTGAGACAGAACTGAGGCAAAGGGGACGAACAAAGTACCTTGAAGGAAGTGATGATGCAAAAAAAATTGAAATGCTTCGTGGCGCTGAATCCAGGTGTGCCCCATTAGGCATGGATCAAAATTCTGATACGATTTCACACGTTTTCACTATTATAAATACGCACACAACATTTGCACCAGCCATTGTGCACTGAGTTCCACAATTTTTCAAACACAAAGAAGCACCCATAATTGTATACCTCAAAAGATATGATAAATAGTATACTTCAAAATTTGTGTCTTCCTTTTGGCTGTCAGTCCACAAGTTTCTGTCCCACTGAAGCGGTCCTTTTTACCTCTAGTGAATTAGCAATTAAAGTCATTCGTTATCTAGACCTGAAACGCGATTACATATAGGGTATCTGCGCCATCGTCGAGTGCCTTCAAGGAAGTGATGATGCAAAAAAAAATCGAATTGCTTGGCAGCGCTGAATCCGGGCGTGCCCCATTAGCGGCAGTCAGGGTCCTTGTCAGCGATAGATCGAGAGGAAAGCAGCAGTACCGACAGAACGTGAGGAGGTTGGGCCGTTGACCACCGGCAATCCTAGGACGGGAGGGGCAAGCGTGAGGATTGGTGGCGGACTCGGCGCTGGATCACGTGGGGGAAGCAGCGCGACGAGCGAGGACGGCGAGCGATCACCTCCGCTTCTGGTTGGAGCTCGGAGTACGACATGCTAGGGACGCGGCGGTGCGGGGAGGTCCGGGAGAGGATGTGGAGTGCGCTTCGATGCGCGGGAGCAGGGCACCAGGATGCGGGGAGGATTTTCGTGCTGGGTTCAGAAGGGGAAGCAAGGAGGGTATGCGTGCAGTCATTGCCATGATTTTGGGGAGAATGAAGCGTTTGTGTCCCTTAGATCAAATCACGTGCATGGTTGAGATCTTATTTTCCTAGGCAAGTTCGTGCCTTTATAAATAGTAGAGATAGAGAAGTACAACCGTTCTTATAGAAGAAAAAAAGTGGAACTGCCACGGCCGTGTCCTCGTGGGACGGTGGATGAAGTGAGTCCATCAACCAAATATGATTCGGGTTTTATTTATAACGCGTCGACAACGAGGCCGCCAGCGCGTGGCCGTCGTCAGGCCCACACGTGTCGGCCCGATATTATCACCTTCCACTCTATCTCGCCGACTCGCCGTCGCCCTCCATCCACCCTTGACTTCTTTCCCGTCTATATAAGGGGAACCAGGGAAGATCAGTTTCCCTACTCCCTCTGCCTGCTCTGCTATCCTCTGCTTGGCTGCTTCGCATAGTTCACCTCATCCACCTGTTCATCAATACCAAGAAGGGAGATCGATCATGGGCGCCGCCACCTGCATCGACATCATCCTCGCCATCATCCTCCCGCCCCTCGGCGTCTTCCTCAAGTTCGGTTGCGGGGTAAGCATCAGATTCTTTGCTTTCCTTGGTTAATTTCTTCCTTTTCCTGCTTGCTTGCTTTTGCAGGTCGATTCTCTCTGATGAGAGAAGAAAAGGTTCTAATTTGTCACCGATTTTTAATTATTTCTCGTCCTCTTGCAGATTGAGTTCTGGATCTGTTTGTTGCTCACCTTCCTCGGGTACATCCCCGGCATCCTCTACGCCCTCTACGTCCTCACGCAGTAGAATCAAGGCCTCGTCGCAAGTATTTTCTTTCCTGATGATGCAAATTTCTATGGTGTTTCGTTGGACTGTGTGAAGAAGAAGGCGAAGCTCTCTGTATATGTATTATGTATGGGTGTTCCCAGATGGGAGTTTGTCTTTTGTAAAAGTTTGATCCCTGTTGAAGTTTGCAATCTATGACATGTATCTACTCGAGTTTCTTTCTCACTTGTTTGCCTCAGCTTTTCTTGTAGTACATAATAAATAAATAAAGAAGCATCGTGTTTCTACTCTGAAGTTAATCTACTAATAGGATTTATTTTAATTTTAGATCTGTTATGATGCAAACTTGATACGCGTCCTTTTCGGGGCTGTTGAGCGAGCATCACAGCTTTGCACTTAGCTAGCTCGTGGTACAACACCAAGGAACAAGAATAAAGCAAAGAAGGTCATGAGGGACCTGGCGCATTTCTCTATTTCGGGTTGTGGGTTCCAGTGGTGGGCCGTCATGGCAAGTGGATGAAACACTTTGGGTCTGCTACGATCGTAGGGGAAAAAAAAAAAAGAGTCGGAGCGACACCGTGCACGAAACCTAGCCTACGGGAGCCCGCTCCTCATCCGCCCTTCCTCCCTAGCCTCTGCCGCTGGTGAGCACCGCCAGGCGAAGATCGAGGTGAGCTGCGTGGGGCGATGAGGCAAGGTTTGCCACAGGTCGGCGCTATGCGATGCGGGGGTGTGAAGTGTCCTGAGAATGGTGTAGGCGCAAGGGTCGTAGCGGATGGGCTCGATCTTGGTTTCTCCGGACGAGTTGTAGTGGACATTGAAGTCCACACATTTAGCTAGTTGTGCCCATGCTATCTGGGCTGTCGTGTGTGAGCCGGTGGTGGAGATGGTAGTCCAACTGAAACTTTGTGCCGATTTCGGTTGGTGCCAATGTTACCGGTGTCTTATGGGATCCATTTCCTTCTTGAAGGTGTCACGGTGGAGGTATGTACCCTGCGATCGGGAGCTTCATGTGATATTCGGGTGAAAACCTGATCTCTCTGGGACAGGTGATGACGAAAACTTTGTCGCGACCTTTACCTTTTTGAAGGCGTCATACTTGGAGTACTTGACCCTTCCCAAGTGAAAGTTTGCGAATACTGTGCACGTTTACCTTTGTAATTGAGGATGGTGGATGCCGAGGCGACAACTCGATATGGTGAACATAAGCCTAGGTAACTGTTTGGGGGATGGTCCCCGGTAGGCTAAGAGTATGGCAAGTTCGCCATGTTTTGGTAATGGTAAACCGGATCACAGAGCGATCCGGAATCTAAAGTTAAGTTCAGCTAACTGGAGTTGTACAAACCGGTATCCCCAGAGGGGTATCCCGGAATACTGGCTCTAAGAGGCTGTATGGCTAAGTGCGAAGATACCGGAACCAGAGGTAAAGGTACCGGCAAACCGGAATCAGGGTCACTGTAGCCTGTCAGCACATTGGTCAAATATTCCATCAAGAACTAATGGATAAGGATGAGCGAAGCACATCAGATTTAAACGAAGCCCTGACGCCAAAGCAAGATGATGACATTAAAGATACCGGCGGACGTCACCACTCCCTGTTTAAAGTCATAACCGGTGCCAGCTGGGCCAAAGTAGCTTTATAAAGTATCTTAGCTCATCCTAGATTCCATTAGGGTTTCTTGCCTTGTAAGCCACCCTCTCCCCTATATAAGGAGGGGGGCACACCCCTGCGCGGGAGGTTCAATTAGGAGGTCACCTGTTCAGAGATCGAGTATTGTACATCTTCTACCTCTGGCCAAGGGCCAAGTTAAGGAATACATACCAGTTTCTTTCCATCCCTTTTCGTGTTAACCAAACCCTCACCCGGATCCTCAAGCGCACATTCGACCCCAACTTAAGCCATCCTATGGCATCTGTTGTTACACCACGACGACAGTTTGCGCCCACCGTGGGGCCAGCAGCTGCGCTTGCTGGAGTTCATATTCGGGCGGGAATCCTCACCATCTCCGGCGAGCGTGTGGTGTCTGGGCTTGTCCAGCGCCTCAGCTCGTTGGACTTCGTCAACGACAACGCGGGCTGCTTCGCCAACGACGCACGCTTCTCGCAAAACGGACGCATCATCGAATTCGGCTCCTACCGCATCTACCTCGGCATCGTAGAGGAGCGCCAGTACCCCTCGACGGTGCTGGTGGCGCCGGATACACCAAGGTCTTCAGCTGCTCGCGGGCCGCGCGTCGACCGCGCCACCGGCAGCGTGGAGGTGATGATGGCTGGTGCGGGCGACACCGGCAAAGAAGCTGCTGTGGAGGGCGCTGGGCTGACCAAGTCCACGCGTACGGCCAAGCCACCAATAGAGCGCGACGAGGTCGTCGCCGGAACATCTACTGCGCCACCGGAGACACCGCTACAAGCGGCCATGAGCGTGTTGGCTACGCCCATCGCGCAGAACATCGACCCCACCGCAGCTCAAGCCGAACTGGAGGCGCAGCGGCAGAAGCTGCTCTCCGGTGGAGCGAACGTCATCAAGGCTCAGCGAGAGCTCAACCTAACCCTATGCGAGTACAACGCTGCCCATGGCTTTGCTTCCGTTAGCGCACAGCCTGCTAGAGTAGCGGGAAACCGGCTTGGAGGTCGCAACATAGATCAGGATCTGCGTCGGGAAGTTCTCCCCGGTAAGAGCATGTTGGTATCTTTGAGCATGGTAGAGAAACCTAAGTACAACAGTCCGGATAAAACGCTAAAAGCTGCTAGGGCTGCAGTAGAGATGTGTGATTCGCTTTCTGGCGAGGCTTTAGCAAAACAGCAAGATCGAGTTAGAGAGTTGCTTGCTATGATTGAGGCACAAAATGCTGAGCTTGCTAAAATTAACAAAGCAGCTGCAGCGTCAAAGTAGATACGTTCGGCAAAGAATGCCGGAAGCAAGTCGCATGGACATGCATCGTCCCCCCATCCCGACAGAAGAAGAGAAAGATGCAAATGCACAGCAGATGACTGTGTATGGTCCGGTTCTGGCCAGAAAACAACAAGCAGGGCAACACGATGCGGGTAGAAAAAGCCAAGGGGAAGGTCGTGGCTATGCCGGAAATGGCTACGCCGGAAATGCTTATGCCGGTAAAGGTGAAACCGGGCAAAATTATCGAGCGGCAAGAGCAGCTTATGCTGATGAAATGCCACCACCAAGGTACCAGTGAGGAAAAGCTGTGATGCCGGAACACTATGATGAAGTCGATTCCAGAATGGAAAGGATCAGAGCTTACCGGAACCCGTTGGGAGAACGTGTTGGAGAAAGATGCCTGCCAGACCGGGATGCGAGGCACAGGCTGGATAGAGTGCATCTATCCGAGATGATCGAAGCCGAAGGTCCTCCGGGTCCGCAATGCTTTGGCCCGCGGATCATGAGGGAAGAACAACCGGTACGCAACCTCCAGTTGCCCCGTGATACAAAAACATACGATGCACCACTAAGCCGGGAGATTGGCTTGCGGACTATGGGACCGCAGTATACGTCGCTGGCGGCGGAGGATCCGCGACTGGCGGAGGAAACCGGAGCTGGGCCGTGAGAATCATACCGTCCTTCCTCGTGGGACCGACATGTATTTGGCTTAACAATTTTCCAAAAGGAAGCATAAATGGCTGGCTCGATTTCGAGGAAGCATTTGTGAGCAATTTTAGCAGTACATACCGGAGGCCAAACAGACCACAGCAACTCGCTCTATGCCAGCAGCGCGATAATGAAACAGACCGGGATTATCAGACCCGGTGGAACTCCACGAGGAACTCCTACGAGGGTGTGATAGAAGCAGAAGCTATTGCTTGGTTCTACAATGGATACCGGAGAGGTTCACCACTGTGGCAGAAGTTGCAAAGAAACATGCCGACAACCTTGGCTGAGATGATACGTGTGGCAGATAGCTACGCGCTGGGAGATCCAATGCAACCGGCAGTCCAAGCTAATCCGGTGCAAAGAAGCCAGCCATGCCAGGATCAGTACCGGAATAACCACCATAACAAACGAAGGGAAGACTTTCCGGATCGGAGGTACGGAATGCAATAAATGGACGCGGTGCAGGACAATTCCGGTGCCGACGGAAGCCAAAGACAAAAAAACGGATCACAGCCATGGGCGGGTCCAAAAAAGCAATGGGTTGAGAAGAAGCCGTGGCAATATCAATAAAAATATACCATGGAATCCGCTATGGATCAGCCGTGCCGCTGGCTGATACGTCCCCAACGTATCTATAATTTCTGATGTTCCATGCTAGTTTTATGACAATACCTACATGTTTTGCTCGCACTTTATAATGATTTCATGCATTTTCCGGAACTAACCTATTAACAAGATGCCACAGTGCCAGTTCCTGTTTTCTGTTGTTTTTGGTTCCAGAAAGGGTGTTCGGGCAATATTCTCGGAATCGGACGAAACAAAAGCCCACGATCTTATATTTCACGGAAGGTTCCAGAAGTCCGAAGGGGAGACGAGGAAGGGCAGCAGGGGACCCACACCATAAGGCGGCGCGGGTGGCCCCCTGGCCGCGCCAGCCTATGGGGAGGGGGCCCCCTGGCCCCTCCGACTCCGCCTCTTCGCCTATATAACGCCTCGTGACCTAAAAACTCGAGACCAATTGACGAAACTCCAGAAAGACTCCAGGGACGCCACCGCCATCGCGAAACTCCGTTTCGGAGGACAGAAGTCTCTATTCCGGCACGCCGCCGGGACGGGGAATTGCCCCCAAAGTCATCTCCATCGACATCACCGCCATCTTCATCGTCATCGCTGTCTCCTATGATAAGGAGGGAGTAGTTCTCCCCCGAGGCCGAGGGCTCTACCGGTAGCTATGTGGTTCATCTCTCTCTCCCATTTTGTGATCTTTATGTGATCATGAGCTTTGTATCACTATTAATCTATGTGCTACTCTAGTGATGTTATTAAAATAGTCTATTCCTCCTCCATGATGTAATGTTGACAGTGTGTGCATCATGTAGTACTTGGCGTAGGTTAGGATTGTAATCTCTTGTAGATTATGAAGTTAACTATTACTATGATAGTATTGATGTGATCTATTCCCCCTTTCATAGCTATTGTTGACAGTGTGTATGCTATGTTAGTACTCGGTCTAAATTGCAACGGTCTATTATGCACTCTAGAGGTTACTTAAATACAATGATCTCATGAGCTGCCTTACATGATTGAGATCCATATGATGAGCTTTGTAATCTAGATGTCGTTATGCTATTCAAGTGGATTTTACTTATGTGATCTCCGGAGACTCCTTGTCCCACGTGTGTAAAGGTGACAGTGTGTGCACCGTGTGGGTCTCTTAGGCTATATTTCACAGAATACTTGTTCACTGGGTTATGATTTGAGTTGGATGTCTCTATGAAATTGTGGTGTGTTAGTACCTCCTATGAATGCTCACAGTGACAGCGTGGGGTGTTTATTAGTACTTGGGAATACATCTTTAAGGTTTGCTTTTGCAGCCCTACACGGTGAATTAGTGTTCGTTATCCTGCCAGAGAGTAATTCAGAATAGCATAGTGAAGTGCTTATATTTATATTCCTTTATGATAACATTGTTGAGAGTGTCCACTAGTGAAAGTATGATCCCTAGGTCTTGTTTCTAAGCATTGAAACACCGTTTCCAACAAGTTCTGTTACATGTTTGCTTGCTGCCATCTTTATTTCAGATTGCAATTACTACTTACAATCATCCATATTACTTGTATTTCACTATCTCTTCGCCGAACTAGTGCACCTATACATCTGACAAGTGTATTAGGTGTGTTGGGGACACAAGAGACTTCTTGTATCGTAATTGCAGGGTTGCTTGAGAGGGATATCTTTGACCTCTACCTCCCTGAGTTCGATAAACCTTGGGTGATTCACTTAAGGGAAACTTGCTGCTGTTCTACAAACCTCTGCTCTTGGAGGCCCAACACTGTCTACAAGAATAGAAGCGTGCGTAGACATCAAGCTATTTTCTGGCGCCGTTGCCGGGGAGGAAAGGTAAAAGGTATTCACATCCTCCGACTACTAAGCTATTTCCTAGCACTGTTGCCGGTGTGTGAGTGTTCGAAGCTATTTCCTTTCGATCCTGCAATTGTATCTTTTTGTTTCTTGTTTTTATTTTCACTAGTTAGGCTTAATGGAAAACAACAACAAAATTAGAGATCTTTATGAACTTTATATTGAATTAGGACATGATGTGTTTGAAGAGAGAATTAAAAAACCCATGAAACTTTGTTTGCAAAATAGTTGTAGCAATGTTATTAGCATGAACTCTTTGAACACTATTATTTCTAATGCTATGGAAAATTCTAAGCTTGGGGAAGCTGGTTTTGATGAGCATGATATTTTTAGTCCCCCAAGTTTTGAGGAGAAAATTTTCTTTGATGATACTTTGCCTCCCATTTATGATGATTATAATGATAGTTGTATTTTGGTGCCAGCTACTATGGAGGATAAAGTTTATTATGATTATACTATGCCTCCTATATTTGATGATTATGGTGATGAGAATAATAATGATAGCTAATTTGTTGAATTTGCTCCCACTATAATTAATAAGAATGACTATGCTTATGTTGGGAGTAGTAATTATTTTATGCATGAGACTCATGATAAGAATGCTTTATGTGATAGTTATATTGTTGAGTTTGTTCATGATGCTATTGAAAATCTTTATGAGAGAGGGAAACATGGTTATATGCATCTTAATAATATTAAGTTTCCCCTCTTTATGTTGAGAATCTTGAAGTTGCGCATGTGTTGCCTTTCTATGCTTGTTGCCTTATGCTTACATAACTTGTTTATTTACAAGATTCCTTTTCATAGGAAGTGGGTTAGACTTAAATTTGTTTCATAATTGCTTTTTGATGCTCTCTTTGCTTCAACTCTTATTTCTTGCGAGTGCATCATTAAAATTACTGAGCCCATCTTAATGGCTATAAAGAAAGTACTTCTTGGGATATAACCCATGTTTTTATTTTTCTACTATTTTGTTGTGTCTTGGAAGTTGTTACTACTGTAGCAACCTCCTTTATCTTTATTTTATTGCATTGTTGTGCCAAGTAAAGTCTTTGATAGTAAGGTTGATACTAGATTTGGATTACTGCGCAGAAACAGATTTCTACCTGTCAGGATTTTGAGTAGGTCTCTCTGTAGGTAACTCAGAAAAATCTGCCAATTTTCGTGTGTGATCCTCAGATATGTACGCAACTTTAATTCAATTTGAGCTTTTTCATCTGAGCAAGTTAAGTGCCCCTAAAAAATTCGTGTTTACGGACTGTTCTGTTTTGACAGATTCTGCCTTTTATTTCGCATTGCCTCTTTCGCTATGTTGAATGGATTTCTTTGTTCCATTAACTTCCAGTAGCTTTGAGCAATATCCAGAAGTGTTAAGAATGATTGTGTCACCTCTGAATATGTGAATTTTTAATTATGCACTAACCCTCTAATGAGTTTGTTTTGAGTTTGGTGTGGAGGAAGTTTTCAAGGGTCAAGAGAGGAGGATGATACAATATGATCAAGAAGAGTGAACAGTCTAAGCTTGGGGATGCCCCCGTGGTTCATCCCTGCATATTTCAAGAAGACTCAAGCATCTAAGCTTGGGGATGCCCAAGGCATTCCCTTCTTCATCGACAACTTATCAGGTCACCTCTAGTGAAACTATATTTTTATTCCGTCACATCTTATGTGCTTTACTTGGAGCATGTGTATGTTTTTATTTTTGTTTTTGTTTGAATAAATTCGGATCCTAGCATTCTTTGTTTGGGAGAGACACACGCTCCGCTCGTTCATATGAACACTGGTGTTCTTAGCTTTACTTTTAATGTTCATGGCGAAGGTTGAAAACTGCTTTGTTCATTGTTATTTGGTTGGAAACAGGAAATGCTTCATGTGGTAATTGGTATATTGTCTTGAATAATTTGATACTTGGCAATTGTTTTGCTCAAATAGATCATGTTTAAGCTCTTGCATCATGTACTTTGCACCTATTAATGAAGAACTACCATAGAGCTTATTGAAATTTGGTTTGCATGATTGGTCTCTCTAAAGTCTAGATATTTTCTGGTAAAGTGTTTGAACAACAAGGAAGACAGTGTAGAGTCTTATAATGCTTGCATTATGTTCTTATGTAAGTTTTGCTGTACCGGTTCATACTTGTGTTTGCTTCAAACAACCTTGCTAGCCCAAAGCCTTGTACTGAGAGGGAATACTTCTCGTGCATCCAAATCCATGAGCCAAAACCTATGCCATTTGTGTCCACCATACCTACCTACTATGTGGTATTTCTCTGCCATTCCAAAGTAAATTGCCTGAGTGCTACCTTTAAAATTCCATTCCTTGTCTTTGCAATATATAGCTCATGGGAAAATAGCTTAAAAACTATTGTGGTAAAGAATATGTAGCTTATGTATCTTATTTCTTATAAGTTGCTTGTGGAGCGGTAACCATGTTTCTGGGGACGCCATCAACTATTACACCTTTGTTGAATATCATGTGAGTTGCTATGCATGTTCGTCTTGTCTGAAGTAAGGGTGATTTCTCATGATCAAATGGTTTGAATATGCATATTGTTAGAGAAGAACATTGGGCCGCCAACCAAAGCCATGTATCATGGTGGAAGTTTCAGTTTGGACATTAATCCTCAATCTCTTATGAGAATATTATCTGTTGTTGAATGCTTATGCATTAAAGAGGAGTCCATTATCTGTTTTCTATGTTGTCCCGGTATGGATGTCCTTAGTTGAGATCTATCAAAAACGAGAAATCAAATGCGATCTATCTCCTTGGACCTTTGTACAGGCGACATAGAGGTACCCCTTTGTGACACTTGGTTGAAACATATGTTATGCAATGATAATCCATGTAAATCCAAGCTAATTAGGACAAGGTGCGAGCACTATTGGTATTCTATGCATGAGACTTGCAACTTATAGGATGTCTTATGCATAACGCATATGAATTATTACTACCGTTGACAAAATTGTTTCTATGTTTTCAAATTGAAAAGCTCTAGCACAAAAATAGTAATCCATGCTTTCCTCTGCGAAGGGCCTTTCTTTTACTTTATGTTGAGTCAGTTTACCTACTTCTTTCTATCTTAGAAGCAAACACTTGTGTCAACTGCATGCATTGATTCCTACATACTTGCTTATTTGGATTCATCATATTACTTTGTGTTGATAATCATCCATGAGACATACATCCATGAGATATACATGTTGAAGTTGAAAGCAACTGCTGAAACTTATATCTTCCTTTGTGTTGCTTCAAAAATTTCTACTAAGAATTTATTGCTTTATGAGTTAACACCTATGCAAGACTTATTGATGCTTGTCTTGAAAGTACTATTCATGAAAAGTCTTTGTTATATGATTCAGTTGTTTAATCATTGTACGTCTTTACCATTGCTTCAAATCACTTCATTCATTTCATATGCTTTACAATAGTATGATCAAGATTATGTAAGTAGCATGTCACTTCAGAAATTATCCTTGTTATCGTTTACCTACTCGAGGGCGAGTAGGAACTAAGCTTGGGGATGCTTGATACGTCTCCAACGTATCTATAATTTCTGATGTTCCATGCTAGTTTTATGACAATACCTACATGTTTTGCTCACACTTTATAATGATTTCATGCATTTTCCGGAACTAACCTATTAACAAGATGCCACAGTGCCAGTTCCTGTTTTCTGTTGTTTTTGGTTCCAGAAAAGGCTGTTCGGGCAATATTCTCGGAATTGGACGAAACAAAAGCCCACGATCTTATATTTCACGGAAGGTTCCAGAAGTCCGAAGGGGAGACGAGGAAGGGCAGCAGGGGACCCGCACCATAATGCGGCGCGGGTGGCCTCCTGGCCGCGCCAGCCTATGGGGAGGGGGGCCCCTGGCCCCTCCGACTCCGCCTCTTTGCCTATATAACCCCTCGTGACCTAAAAACTCGAGACCAATTGACGAAACTCCAGAAAGACTCCAGGGACGCCGCCGCCATCGCGAAACTCCGTTTCGGGGGACAGAAGTCTCCGTTTCGGCACGCCGCCGGGACGGGGAATTGTCTCCGGAGTCATCTCCATCGACATCACCGCCATCTTCATCGCCATCGCTGTCTCCCATGATGAGGAGGGAGTAGTTCTCCCCCGAGGCTGAGGGCTCTACCGGTAGCTATGTGGTTCATCTCTCTCTCCCATGTACTTCAATACAATGATCTCATGAGCTGCCTTACATGATTGAGATCCATATGATGTGCTTTGTAATCTAGATGTCGTTATGCTATTCAAGTGGATTTTACTTATGTGATCTCCGGAGACTCCTTGTCCCACGTGTGTAAAGGTGATAGTGTGTGCACCGTGTGGGTCTCTTAGGCTATATTTCACAGAATACTTGTTCACTGGGTTATGATTTGAGTTGGATGTCTCTATGAAATTGTGGTGTGTTAGTACCTCCTATGAATGCTCACAGTGACAGCGTGGGGTGTTTATTAGTACTTGGGAATACATATTTAAGGTTTGCTTTTGCAGCCCTACACGGTGAATTAGTGTTCGTTATCCTACCAGAGAGTAATTCAGAATAGCATAGTGAAGTGCTTATATTTATATTCCTTTATGATAACATTGTTGAGAGTGTCCACTAGTGAAAGTATGATCCCTAGGCCTTGTTTCTAAGCATTGAAACACCGTTTCCAACAAGTTCTGTTACATGTTTGCTTGCTGCCATCTTTATTTCAGATTGCAATTACTACTTACAATCATCCATATTACTTGTATTTCACTATCTCTTCGCCGAACTAGTGCACCTATACATCTGACAAGTGTATTAGGTGTGTTGGGGACACAAGAGACTTCTTGTATCGTAATTGCAGGGTTGCTTGAGAGGGATATCTTTGACCTCTACCTCCCTGAGTTCGATAAACCTTGGGTGATTCACTTAAGGGAAACTTGCTGCTGTTCTACAAACCTCTGCTCTTGGAGGCCCAACACTATCTACAAGAATAGAAGCGTGCGTAGACATCACTGGCACACACCGAATCCGGCAAGACCGGCAAACCACTTAACAAAAGATTTCTCCTGGACCAAGAGGTTGATGGAGAGAGGTTGATGGAGAGAGACCAAGGTTTCGAAAAGTTGCCGCCACCGCCACCGTTAACCGGGGCAAACGCGCAATCGGTTTTTGCCCAGCCAAACCGGCCGCAGCAGCAGCAAGTTCACCAGGTGGCGCACGGCAATAATCAAGCACCACCGCCGGCACCTTTGGGCCGGAATGTTTATAAGGATCCGGACATGTGCTGCGTCGTGCTCGTGACAGAGCCAAGAGACCGGCAAAGTGTGCATCGCCGTTCCCTGAAAGTGAACGCGGTGATACCGGCAGTACCAAAGTACATGCTGTGGTCGGATCAGGAGATCACATGGTCATTAAAAGATCATCCGAAAGTAATGCCGAATCCGGGCGGCTATGCCTTGGTAGTGGACCCAATCATGCAGGGGCCATTGACGCGAGTCCGATTTAGCAAAGTGCTGGTGGACAATGGTAGTAGCATCAACATCATGTATCGGCACACCATGCACACGCTGGGCATAACGGAAAACATGCTGGAGCCAACTCACACGACATTTCACAGCATCGTTCCGGGATTATCCTGTTCGCCCATGGGCAAAGTATGGGTTGATGTGCTCTTCGAAGGGCGTGACAATTGTCGCGTTGAAAACATTCTGTTCGAAGTGGTTGATCTCGACAGCCCTTATCATGCACTGCTGGGTAGACCGGCATTGGCAAAGTTCATGGCCTCAACTCATACCGCGTACCTCAAGATGAAGATGCCGGCACCCAGTGGACCCTTAACTGTGGTGGGCAACTACAAAGTGTCGCTGCAAACCGCGTCCGCCGGATCAAATCTGGATGAATCACTGGTGATAGCGGAAGAAAAAAGAAGAATGCAAACCATAGTCACGATGGCTCAATCTTCTCAGCTAAACTTAGCGGCAATGAGTGGTGACTTGGGTGCACCGGCTTTTAACCCAACCAAGGAGACGAAGGATATCGTGCTGGATCCGGGTTACCCAGAGCGCACCGTCCGTATCGGTGCCGGCCTGAGTGAAGCATAGGAAAGCGCGCTCGTCAACTTCCTCCGTGAGAATCGGAACATTTTTGCCTGGTCTACTGATGACTTGGTGGCTGTGCCGAGGGAGTTGGCTGAGCACTCTCTGAATATATGGAAGGACACGAAGCCGGTGAGACAACCTTTACGCTGGTTTGCTGAAGACAGGAGAAAGATCATTGGAGAAGAAGTGACCAAGTTGCTGGTTTCCGGTTTCATCGTAGAAGTACTGCACACTGAGTGGCTAGCCAACCCGGTGCTGGTCAAGAAGAAAAAAGAGGAAGACCCCAATGCTCCAAAGGTGTGGCGCATGTGCATTGACTACACCAACCTGAACAAGGCGTGCCCAAAAGATCCATTTCCGTTACCCCGGATTGATCAGGTGATCGATTCCACCGCTGGTTGTGAACTGTTGTCTTTTCTGGATGCTTTTTCCGGCTTTCATCACCCCGCACGGGGCTTATTGCTATGTCACTATGCCTTTTGGTTTTAGAAATGCCAGCGCAACATACCAGCGCTGTATGAAAAAATGCTTGTTCGATCAAATCGGTAAAAATGTGCAAGTTTATGTAGACGATGTCGTCGTAAAAACAAAGGTAAAAGACACCTTAATCGATGACCTGAGGCAAACGTTTGATAACCCGCGAAGGTTCCGGATGAAACTTAGTCCGGCAAAATGCACCTTCGGCGTTCCTGCCGGCAAACTACTTGGTTTGTTGGTATCGAGCCGCGGTATAGAAGTGAACCTGGTAAAAATTCTGGCCATTGAACGAATGACCATACCGCAAGATCTTAAGGATGTGCAAAAGTTTACCGGAATCTTGGCATCGCTAAGCCGGTTTATAAGCCGGTTGGGAAAAAGGCTTTACCGCTGTATGCCTTAATGAGAAAATTAGATACTTTCGTTTGGACCCCGCAGGCAGACGCGGCGTTCAAGGAGCTAAAGAAAATGCTAGCCACGGCCCCGGTATTGGCTTCACCTTTGGAAAGGGAACCAATGATGCTCTACATCGCAGCAACAAACAGGATGGTGAGTGTTGTGGTTGTGGTAGAAAGGGAGGAGGAAGGAAAAACTGTGCAGAGGCTAGTATACTACCTGAGCGAGGTTCTATCCCTCTCAAAACAAAACTACTCCCACTTCCAAAAAATGACGTATGGCGTGTTCATGGCCGCCACGAAGCTCAAGCACTACTTTGAAGAACATCCGATGAAGGTGGTGAGCGAGGCACCTATCTCGGAAATCATGGGCAACAAAGATACCAGCGGCTGGATCGCCCAATGGGTAATTCAGCTGTCACCGTACGTACCGGCTTACGAGAGGAGAGATGCCATAAAATCACAAGCATTGGCAGATTTTCTGGTTGATTGGGCTAAAATGCAGTACAAGCCGCCTAAACCGGAAGCGGATTACTGGAAGATGCACTTTGACGGATCCAAACTCAAGGAGGGTCTCGGTGCCGGAGTAGTACTCACCTCACCAAAGGGAGATCACTTGAGATACGTACTGTAAATACACTTTAGGGCATCAAACAATGTCGCTGAGTATGAAGCTCTGGTCAATGGGCTCAAGGTCGCAAAAGAAATTGGTGCGCACCAGATCATTTGCTATGGTGATTCGGATCTGGTAGTGCATCAGTGTTCCGGAGATTGGGATGCGAAAGATGCCAACATGGCCGCATATCGGTTTCACGTGCAAAAAGTTGCCGGATTCTTCGAAGGATGTGAGTTTCACCACGTGCCACGGGCAGAAAATGAAGCCGCGGACGCACTGTCCAAGCTCGGCTCATCCAGGCAAGAAATTCTTCCCGGAATAGCATTGGCTCACCTGAGGAAGCCATCAATAAAGCCCAGTCCGGAATCGGAATCAATTTTTGTACCGGAATCCCACTTTGTGCCAATGGACATTGATGAAGGAAACCCAGGGACTGCTTCAGCTAACCCGGGGACTTCGGGATCGAAACCGGAGGAAACCATGATGGTGGATTACATGGAAGTTGATGTGCCAGTGTTTCTGGTTCGGGAAGCACCAACTTGGGTAAAACCTATTAAGGAATTCCTGATCAATGGTGGCTTACCGCAAGACGAAACCGAGTCCAGGAGAATTCAAAGGAGGTCCAAGGCATACACCATCATCAACGGTGAAATGTACAAAAGAAGTGTTACCGGTGTCCTCTAGCGATGTGTGCAACCGGAAGAAGGAAAAGAGATGCTCCTGGAAATTCACCAAGGAGAATGCGGGCACCATGCCTCATCCAGGGCACTTGTGGCAAAAGTGTTCCGACATGGATTCTACTGACCCACGGCTTTGGAAGACGCTGAGGACTTGGTACGCAAATGCAATGGGTGGCAGAGATACGCCAAGCAAAATCATACCCCAGCGTCCGGTTTAAAACTATACCGATAACTTGGCCATTTGCTATTTGGTGCCTGGACATGGTTAGACCATTCAAAACGGCAAGAGGAAACATGACCCACATCCTCGTGATGGTGGATAAATTTACCAAGTGGCTAGAGGTTAAGCCAATCGCAAAGTGTGATGGGCACACTGCCATGAAATTCTTGAAAGATGTCATATTGCTGTATGGATACCCGCACAACATTATCACTGATAACGGGACAAACTTTGCCCAGGGAGAGTTTAAGCGATTCTGTGAGGATAACAATATGCGGTTGGATTTGTCCTCAGTGGCACACCCACAAGGCAATGGCCAAATGGAAAGGACCAATGCACTTGTGCTTTCCGGTATCAAACCGAGGCTTATTGAGCCACTCGAAAAGACGCCGGTATGTTGGCTTGATGAACTACCATCAGTGTTGTGGAGCATAAGAACCACACCAAACCGGTCTACCGGATACACACCATTCTTTATGGTATATGGAGTAGACGCGGTCATACCAACCGACATCATCCATGACTCACCACGAGTTCAACTCTATACCGAAGAAGAGGTAAAGGAGGCCCGAGAAAATGATGTCGATTTTCTTGAGGAGCAAAGAGAGCTGGCTTTAACATGATCAGCCATATACCAGCAAAACCTCAGACGCTATCATAGCCGGAAAGTTCACCCGAGAGTGTTCCGAGAAGGAGACTTAGTGCTACATCTCGTGCAACGCACTAAGGGACATCACAAGCTCTCAGCTCCATGGGAAGGGCCTTTCATTGTGAGCAAAGCTCTGCAAAATGATGCCTATTACCTAATTGACGCACATGAATGGAAGAAAGGAAAGAAGGACAGGTCAGGAGAAGAAGCTAAGCGACCTTCGAACATAGCCTTGTTGCTCCCTTTTTATTACTGAAGATGTGATGTAAGGAGTTCCTTTTTGTACCTTATTTGCAATGAATAAAGATGTCGGCACCTCGAAAGTATCTCGGGGACTGCCTCAACTGAACTTGCATACAATATGTTTATTTTTTTCGTATACCGGTTTGATTTGTTGGAAACTTTCCTTTCCGGTTTAGTAACGTGATAAACCTAAAGGAGTCTTCGACTTAGCTGTTGTCCGCAACCCGGCTTTATGGCAAGCAAGATAAACCGGAAGGCTTTAAGCACATGAAAAACGAAAAAGAAACCGAAAGCAAACAATCCAGAATAAATTTAACTAACCCCGGTTATACCGGTTTTTTTTTGAAAAAATTCGAATTATTTCTAAGTTCAAGAAAATGTTTGCTTGGCAAAAGAACTTTGAGTCTCATACTCCAAACATCCAAAAGAGGTAGGCAGAGCCAAAGCAAAAGAACCAAGGGTGCATCAGATTGAATTCGAAAACGAATCCGGAATCTTCACCATGCAAGATTGGAGCAAACCAAAACAAACAGACATGGTATAAACCAAAAAAAGTACCAGCTTAGCATATAAGCTTTTAAGTCAAGCATGCCGGCCTGAAGGCTAAGTTAAATGTAGCACAACAAAAAGGACTTAGAAGTATTATACATCTTCCCACCCCGGCATACCGGGGGCAAATTTAACGAACATTGTTTCATGTGAATCAAGACAGGTCAGGGGTCTGGTAGAGCGGAGCTGAATCTTCGGAAGCTTGTCGAGGGTTCGCAGGGGCTTGAATAGGTGCTTCTGGGGGAGCAGGGGCATCTGGAGCTGGCTCTGGGGCACCGGCAGCAGGTTCCTCATGCGCTTCCGCCTCGGCTTCAGCATCGCCCTCTCCGACTTCTTCCTCTTCCTCCTCCTCAGCATCGGTAAATTCTTCAACAATATCCGCAGGAGGAGGAATGAAGGTGCTGGTGGAGGCATATTGAGCGATGTGGTAGGCGCAGTCGTGGCACTTGGCGGTCTTCTCTGGGACAGTGTCCGTCGGAGCTTGATCGCGCATGCTGTGCAGCGCGTCCAAATCCAGGCCCTCGTACCAGGAGCACGCAAAGCGAAGCGCGGTATCGGCTCCAGCACGTGTAGAGGAGTGGTGCCTGATGTCTACGCCCCCTCCTTTTCCTGTAGACAGTGTTGGGCCTCCAAGAGCAGAGGTTTGTAGAACAGCAGCACGTTTTCCCTTAAGTGGATCACCCAAGGTTTATCGAACTCAGGGAGGAAGAGGTCAAAGATATCCCTCTCATGCAACCCTGCAACCACAAAGCAAGAAGTCTCTTGTGTCCCCAACACACCTAATAGGTGCACTAGTTCGGCGAAGAGATAGTGAAATACAGGTGGTATGAACAAGTAGTAGCAACGACACCAGAAAAGTGCTTTGCCCAGGACAGTAAACAAGCAGTAGTAACGCAGCAGTAGTAACGCAGTAAAACAGTAAACAAGCAGCGATAGCAGTATTTAGGAACAAGGCCTAGGGATTAGACTTTCACTAGTGGACACTCTCAACTTTGATCACATAACAGAATAGATAAATGCATACTCTACACTCTTGTTGGATGATGAACACCATTGCGTAGAATTACACGAACCCTCAATGCCGGAGTTAACAAGCTCCACAATTCAATGTTCATATTTAAATAACCTTAGAGTGCATGAAAGATCAACACGACTAAACCAAGTACTAACATAGCATGCACACTGTCACCTTCACACTATGTAGGAGGAATAGATCACATCAATACCATCATAGCAATAGTTAACTTCATAATCTACGAGAGATCATAATCATAGCCTACGCCAAGTACTAACACGGATGCACACACTGTCACCATTACACCGTGCAGGAGGAATAAAACTACTTTAATAACATCACTAGAGTAGCACATAGATAAATTGTGATACAAAACACATTGCAATCTGTTGATCGCCAAAACCCACCGGCGGGCAGCGGCCTGTCAACACGGTAGAGCCGGGAAGAGCCTAGAGCTGCGGCTGGCTGAGACCCCTCCGAGCGACGGCCCGCAATGCTCTTCTGGTCACACGCGGCGATGCGAAGTGCAAGGGCGTGCCACCTGACCTATACCTGGTCAGGAAGGTGATGGGGATGCCTCGCTTAGTTCCTGCATGGCATACACGTAAACATTAAATACGAGCCTCGATCGGCTCTCAGGTTATCCTGTGAATCGGCTCAAAGAGCCGATCCACCCATGATTCGTACGGGGTGCACGAATACTTGGTGATCCTGCTTGATCAAGATAAAGCTAATGAGATCTACGACGATTTAGGGTTTTCACCGCATAATCGGATCATCCTACTCCAGGTTGGGCCTCGCGGCCACGCACGGTGCTCATAAGCCGATCCTAAACAAGGCCAAAGAACCAACAATGATGTTGATCCACGGAACATCCTGTTTAGGACTTGCGAACGCCACCCTACGTGCCACTGGATCCTCCCCCCCTTTGTAAGGCCTAACTATTGCAGATATTAAACTAATCCTTGCATAACAAGGAGCAATCGTAACGGATCAGATCTACTAAATAAAGAACAAGCAGGGTGCCGCCCCCACACCTGAGATAGGCGTGAGGGCGGCTAGACATGCAAGGGTTGCACTACGTAAGCATGTTATACGGAGAACTATGCTAACCCTAACACATCTATGATAACTACGTTGCCCGCCATCAAAGGCGCTTCAGTACGGGCAACGCATGAACAACGTGGAGCTTGTGCTGCCTAGATCGCAAGATGCGATCTAGGCAGCATGTCGCTACTCCGATTGAAACCCTCGAGACGAAGGAGTTGGCGATGCGCCGAGATTGGTTTGTTTTTGGGGTGAACGTTGTGTTGTTGTTTATTCCATAAACCCTAGATACATATTTATAGTCCAGCGGACTTTCTAACGTGGGAATATCCCACCGTGTGCGATACAAACTCTAAATCTTGATCTAAGATATAACCTACTACAATTAAAGATACACGGGCAAACTAGCCCAAATTCTCCGTGCAAGGCCGCTTCATAGATCTTCCACGTGTAGTCCTCTAAGCCCATCTCTCTTACGGCCCACCTCTGGATTTGTCCAAAATCTGGTGATAACACATGCCCCCTGGTTTTGGAAATAATTTTTCCAAAATCATTAAGCGTTCCTCCGTCGGGTCATGTCGTGCGCAGCGTAGCTGTTGCAGATCCGTTATCATTATGCCCCGTCTTCTCAGCTTCTCTCGCAAAATTCGATAGCTCGCGTCATCTCCTTGGAAACCGTAATGACAAGAAATTTCCACCAGGCTCCTCATTATTTAACCGTGCCGATCGATTAGCTTTCTTCATCCCCTTCCTCTGTTCCAGCCATCGGCACCCAAAAACCCTCTTCTCCCTCAGCAATGTCTTCCTCTTCCTCCTCCTTCTCAAACCTCTTCCCCCCATTCTCGCCGAAGAAGAACGAGGACAAACCTTCTTCCGAAGTGGACCCCCTCCCCTCCGATGATGAGAAGAAAGAAGGAGAAGTAGCGAAGGCCAAGACCTTCCCCTCCGCCAAGCTCCCGCTGAAGAAGCGCACCCGCATGCGGGCGGACCGCGAGGCTGAAGATGACGACGAAGAAGAAGAAGAGGAGGAGGAAGATGAATCTTCCACTTCTGCCGGGTCCCCGCCAACCAAGCGCTTCCGCTCCCGGGCGGACAGCGAGGACGATGATGATGACGAGGAGGAAGAGGCTCCGGCCATGGGCTGGGGTAGCAGCGACGAGGAGCTCCCGGGAGGAGCAGCGCCGACGACATCGACGGCGGTGACGACGAGGACAGCGACGACTAGTAGAATAGGACTAGTAGTAGCAAGGCGCTAGGCACTAGATCCCTCTTTTGAGAGCCATCGGCTCTTTCTTGTAAAGCCGCTCCTCTGAATTAATGAAATTGTTCTTTTGATTCATCCTTCAATTGCCCCAATTTCATTCCTTCCGCCTGTCATATCAAGACCGATAGCAATGTATCGATTTTTTCTTCTTTTGGACGCCCATGAAGCTGGATTCTCATGTCGATTAGCTCGTAGGCCGAGAACTTCTCAATTTCAGGCTGCGATTTGGTATCTCGACCATATTTTCTTCGCAATCCCTTAGCCGATGACCACTCATCGGCTATTTTGAGAATCCAATCCCTTTGCAGCGACAGGACAATCCAAAATCTGTAAAAGCCGACGGCCTCCCTTCCCGATTCCTCTCCATAGCTTCAAAGCAATCTTCTTTCGCGACCGTAATCGCTTCCAGAGAGGATCACGACGCAGATCAACCGATGCAACTCCAATTGGTTTCTAAAGAACCAAATCTTCATGTAGTCCGTTGCCCCCGAGTCTTCATCAAGGCGAGGACAATCGTGAGCCAACCACATGTGTCACCATCAGCCTCCGAATCGTAACGCAGAAATGACCGATTCCATCAAAATCGGCTCTCTCAAGAACTTCCAGGCGAGCTGCCCCGAGCTTTCATCAAGGCAAGAATACCGGCGAGGATGCATAAGTCGTTGATCAGCTTTCTTTCTACTGAACATCGACGTTGATGTAATCCCTTGAGCACATAGCCAGTAGGGCTTGGGCCTGTGCAACTGTACTAAAGTCGAGGGCTGCGCATCGGCTTTGCTTCTGAACTTTTTTGTGATTTGGCCGCTGTTTCCGTAGCCGGCCCCCAATGTTCCATCGCACGCATGTCCGCACATGTTTATCTCGCATATGTTCATCCGACTATATGCCCCCGAGCCGAATCTGCCGAATGACTGCAGATATCGGCTTTCTTGGTTAGTCAGTGCACCGTATTTGCACGTCGGCTTCGCAAAGACTTATGCTGACTTTCATCCGCCGACGTGGCCACCGCCAAGAGATCGTTGTCGACCACAAACAGAATATGTGCAGAAGATAATTTTGGCCGATTGCTGGAATCGGCCTCCACCTTGCTCGTTCGATGAAGGTTTTGTAATGTCCCTCCATAAACTTTTGGGGCCGATCACAAGGATCAGCCTCGCACGGTTTGCTCATTGGTTTAATCTTGCTACTCGGTTAGGCTGGATAAAACCAACCCAACCTCTGACTTGACGCGCCTGCTGTCGTCCACCTTAAGTGCATCGTATAATCGTGGAACACTAAGCTCCGTCGGCAAGAGAAGCACCATGTTTGTGCCAGCCGATGTTTCATCATCGGCTTTCTTTTGCTTGGGACGCCACTCCATTCTTCGTGGACGACCCTCTTCATCCAGGGCTCGCTGAACCTTTGCGGCCAGATCAGGCCGTGCCTTCCTTAGCGTATGCAGGTATAACCTTTCGGCTTCCTCCAGGCCGCGCAAACGTTGAACCCTGCGCTTTTGTGAACGGCTGAGTCCGTCAGGGCACCACCTCGGACGGTGGCACCTGTCTTCTTCTTCTTCAAGTCCTTCGTCTTCGGAATCCTCAAAATTTGCCCAACGAAGTGACTCAGCACGTTTGCTTGGTGGTGGGAGAGGCCCTAAGCGCTCAAACACAGACACGTTGGCTGCCTCCTTCTTCTTCTCGTTGCATTCTGGGCAATTGCCGATTGTGGGCAATCGGCTCATTCCTGAATCCCAGCAGTGTCTGAAGAAAGGGCAGTCCCAGTGTCTGGCGTTGTCATCTTGCTCCCTTGATGTGTCCGTGGCACGGCGCTCGTGCTCCTCCTCATAGCGATCCTGCCGACGATGTCTTCTGGCTTCTCTAGCCAGACGATCTCCTTCATCATCATAGTTGGACCGTCGGCGTTGGTCATACTGTCTCACATATTTGTTGAGGAGGTGATCAGAGAGAGGTCGTTGATATCTTATGTTCTTCACTTCTCCCTCTGTAACGTAGCGCTTGCCATCATGATGGAGCCGATCGCGTGGAGCGGCCTCCTCTGTATCCTTGCTATGAGAGCAGCTGCCCTCATCTCCATCTTTGCCAGAGTGGTTCCTAGGTCCTACCATGTTGATGCTGAACGTGGGACCTGGCTGGCAACTCTCAGGGTAGATGACTTCTACCATGTTAACGGCGGGGAAGGGCTGGGTGTCTACCTTCATGGCGTACTGGTTGAAAATTAAACGCCCCTTCTCTATCGCCGCTTGGATGTGCTGACGCCACACCCCCGCAATCGTTGGTGGCATGGGAAAGCGAGTTGTGGAACTTGCGGTATGGCTTTCCGTTTAGCTCTTGCGCCGTAGGGAACTTGAGACCTTCAGGAATCGTCAACCGTTTCTCCTTGAGCAGGAGGTCGAAGATTTGTTCAGTCTTGGTCACGTCAAAATCAAATCCCCCGGGCGGCCCCTGGTGGCTTTACCCATTTGCAGACACAGGGTTCCTCCCGAGTCCATTCAGCCATCGCTACTTCTTGGTCTCCCGCAGGCACTTCACCTTCCTCTGTATCGACCATGACTATCTGCACGCTTGAACTTATCTTGGTACAGTGTCTGGGTGGCGCTGTTCATATGCCGATAGTTTCGAACCATGTGCGCCAGCGAGGGATAATCTGCTTGGGAGGCAATGTCGTTGAGTTTTGTTGCAAGGCCAGCTACGCCAACTCGATCGCTTCCTTTTCAGTTATACGAACCGAATAACATCGGTTCCTAAGATTCCTGAAGCGCTCGGATGTACTCGTCACCGTTTCTCCGCGCTTCGACGTAGTTGTGCTAGATCGGCAATGCTAGACTCGGAAGCTTCGAATGATATTGCATATGGAACTGTTCTTCCAATTGCTTCCAAGACTGGATGGAGTTTGCTGGCAAAGAGGTACACCATCCAAAAGCCGATCCTGTGAGGGACCGTGTGAAAAGAGCCTCACACGTAGCTGATCCGACACGAAGCCGGTCCTAGTTGCGCCAAATATCGGCCGATATGCTCGATGGAGCTGGAGCCATCTGATCCACTGAATTTGGAGAAGTCGGGAGCCGATATTTAGGTGGCAGCGGGATCATCTCGTACTCGTCGGGTACGGCTTAGAATAGCCGATTGCCCTCCTTTTCGGCATAATGCCGAACTGGTCTCTCAGTATGGTACTGATCTGATCCGCCGTGCTGGCTGCAGGAGATGCACTCTGAAGATTCGCCGGGGTGGCGTACTTAGCCAGCCATGTTTGCTTTTCCAGCTCTGAGCCAACTGCAGGAGCTGGGCTCTGGAGTTTCGTCGGGGTGGCGTACTTAGTTAGCCACGTCTGCTTCTCAAGCTCGTCGCCGACGTCCCTCCCGTCTGCGCCGGAGTTCCCGACGTTGTGGCCTGGTTTGAGAATGCCCAGCTGCCACAACTGGCACATACGTGCACGCGTATCCTTGAGGGATCTCCTTAGGCGCCTCAGCCAAGAACCGGTAGTCACTAGGGTCACCACCGATCTTGTAGATTTACGAATGCCGGTGTAGCCGGCACTTCAGGTGGTGCTGCCAACGCATATGGCAGCGGTGGACGGGACCGGAGTGGCAACTCTCCTTGGTGCGTCCCGAGAGCTGGTCCTGACGGCGAGTACTGGTGGCTCATGATCTCCTGGATCACGCGCAGAGCGAGACGCTCCAACACGTTGACCAAGTTTTCAGAGTGGCGGTGTAGCGAGTGAGCCACCAAGTAGTTGATCTCCTGCCGCAGGGCCCTGGTGCGTTCCTCCGACGGGGCAGAGATCTATCCCATCGAGTGCACCTTGTGGTGAGAACCCCTTCCATCCGATGCCATGGGTACGGGTTCTTCGAAAAGAGCCGATGAGGTCGGCTTCGAGGGTGGCCTTGATCTCGTCATGTTTCTTCTTGAGCTCAGCAGGCAGCTCCTCGTAGGTGATCGGCGTGCCGTCCGTCGCCATCTCGTATGTAGATGGCGATGTGGTTGATGTAGACGCTTGTCCCACTGGGCGTGCCAGAATGAGTTGATCGCCCAAACCCCCCGGCGGGCCGCGGCCTGGCCACACGGTAGCGCCGGGACGAGCCTCGAGCGGCGGCTGGCCGAGACCCTCCGAGCGACGGCCCGCAATGCTCTTCTGGTCACACGCGGCGATGCGAAGTGCAAGGGCGTGCCACCTGACCTATACCTGGTCAGGAAGGTGATGGGGATGCCTCGCTTAGTTCCTGCATGGCATACACGTAAACATTAAATACGAGCCTCGATCGGCTCTCAGGTTATCCTGTGAATCGGCTCAAAGAGCCGATCCACCCATGATTCGTACGGGGTGCACGAATACTTGGTGATCCTGCTTGATCAAGATAAAGCTAATGAGATCTACGACGATTTAGGGTTTTCACCGCATAATCGGATCATCCTACTCCAGGTTGGGCCTCGCGGCCACGCACGGTGCTCATAAGCCGATCCTAAACAAGGCCAAAGAACCAACAATGATGTTGATCCACGGAACATCCTGTTTAGGACTTGCGAACGCCACCCTACGTGCCACTGGATCCTCCCCCCCTTTGTAAGGCCTAACTATTGCAGATATTAAACTAATCCTTGCATAACAAGGAGCAATCGTAACGGATCAGATCTACTAAATAAAGAACAAGCAGGGTGCCGCCCCCACACCTGAGATAGGCGTGAGGGCGGCTAGACATGCAAGGGTTGCACTACGTAAGCATGTTATACGGAGAACTATGCTAACCCTAACACATCTATGATAACTACGTTGCCCGCCATCAAAGGCGCTTCAGTACGGGCAACGCATGAACAACGTGGAGCTTGTGCTGCCATGCGATCTAGGCAGCATGTCGCTTACCTGATTGAAACCCTCGAGACGAAGGAGTTGGCGATGCGCCGAGATTGGTTTGTTTTTGGGGTGAACGTTGTGTTGTTGTTTATTCCATAAACCCTAGATACATATTTATAGTCCAGCGGACTTTCTAACGTGGGAATATCCCACCGTGTGCGATACAAACTCTAAATCTTGATCTAAGATATAACCTACTACAATTAAAGATACACGGGCAAACTAGCCCAAATTCTCCGTGCAAGGCCGCTTCAGAGATCTTCCACGTGTAGTCCTCTAAGCCCATCTCTCTTACGGCCCACCTCTGGATTTGTCCAAAATCTGGTGATAACACAATCATAAAGAGATATAAATAAGCACTTCACTATGCCATTCATAATAGTGAATAAGTATTCTGTGAAATATAGCCTAAGAGACCCACACGGTGCACACACTGTCACCTTTACACACGTGGGACAAGGAGTCTCCAGAGATCACATAAGTAAAATTCACTTGACTAGCATAACGACATCTAGATTACAAGCATCATCATATGAATCTCAATCATGTAAGGCAGCTCATGAGATTATTGTATTGAAGTACATAGGAGAGAGATGAACCACATAGCTACCGGTACAGCCCCGAGCCTCGATGGAGAACTACTCCCTCCTCATGGGAGACAGCAGCATTGATGGAGATGGCGGTGGTGTCGATGGAGGAGCCTTCCGGGGGCACTTCCCCGTCCCGGCGGCGTGCCGGAACAGAGACTCCCGTCCCCCAGTTCTTGGCTTCGCGATGGCGGCGGCTCTGGAAGGTTTCTCGTACCGTGGCTTTTTTCGTATCGAGGTTTTAGGTCGAGGGGGCTTAAATAGGCGAAGAGGCGGCGTCAGAAGGTCAACGGGGCGACGACACTATAGGGGGGCACGGGCCCCCCCTTGGCCGCGCCGGCCTATGGTCTGGTGGGCCTGTGCCCCCCTCTGGCGACTCTCGGGTGTTCTGGATGCTTCCGGGGATTCTAAATTCTTCGGCGTTGATTTCGTCCGATTCCGAAAATATTTCTTTACTAGGATTTCTGAAACCAAAAACAGCAGAAAACAGGAACTGGCCCTTCGGCATCTCGTCAATAGGTTAGTTCCGGAAAACGCATAATAATGACATAAAGTATGCATAAAACATGTAGATATCATCAATAATGTGGCATGGAACATAAGAAATTATCGATACGTCGGAGACGTATCAGCATCCCCAAGCTTAGTTCCTGCTCGTCCCGAGCAGGTAAACGATAAACAAAGATAATTTCTGGAGTGACATGCCATCATAACCTTGATCATACTATTGTAAGCATATGTAATGAATGCAGCGATCAAAACAATGTAAATGACATGAGTAAACAACTAAATCATATAGCAAAGACTTTTCATGAATAGTACTTCAAGACAAGCATCAATAAGTCTTGCATAAGAGTTAACTCATAAAGCAATAATTCATAGTAAAAGCATTGAAGCAACACAAAGGAAGATTAAGTTTCAGCGGTTGCTTTCAACTTGTAACATGTATATCTCATGGATATTGTCAACATAGAGTAATATAATAAGTGCAATATGCAAGTATGTAGGAATCAATGCACAGTTCACACAAGTGTTTGCTTCTTGAGGTGGAGAGAAATAGGTGAACTGACTCAACATAAAAGTAAAAGAAAGGTCCTTCAAAGAGGAAAGCATCGATTGCTATATTTGTGCTAGAGCTTTGATTTTGAAAACAAGAAACAATTTTGTCAACGGTAGTAATAAAGCATATGTGTTATGTAAATTCTATCCTACAAGTTGCAAGCCTCATGCATAGTATACTAATAGTGCCCGCACCTTGTCCTAATTAGCTTGGACTACCGGGATCATCGCAATGCACATGTTTTAACCAAGTGTCACAAAGGGGTACCTCTATGCCGCCTGTACAAAGGTCTAAGGAGAAAGCTAGCATCGGATTTCTCGCTACTGATTATTCTCAACTTAGACATCCATACCGGGACAACATAGACAACAGATAATGGACTCCTCTTTAATGCATAAGCATGTAACAACAATTAATTTTCTCATATGAGATTGAGGATATATGTCCAAAACTGAAACTTCCACCATGGATCATGGCTTTAGGTAGTGGCCCAATGTTCTTCTCTAACAATATGCATGCTCTAACCATAAGGTGGTAGATCGCCCTTACTTCAGACAAGACGAACATGCATAGCAACTCACATGAAATTCAACAAAGAGTAGTTGATGGCGTCCCCAGTGAACATGGTTATCGCACAACGAGCAACTTAATAAGAGATAAAGTGCATAAGTACATATTCAATACCACAATAGTTTTTAAGCTATTTGTCCCATGAGCTATATATTGTAAAGGTGAAGAATGGAAATTTAAAGGTAGCACTCAAGCAATTTACTTTGGAATGGCGGAGAAATACCATGTAGTAGGTAGGTATGGTGGACACAAATGGCATAGTGGTTGGCTCAAGGATTTTGGATGCAAGAGAAGTATTCCCTCTCGATACAAGGTTTAGGCTAGCAAGGTTATTTGAAACAAACACAAGGATGAACCGGTGCAGCAAAACTCACATAAAAGACATATTGAAAACATTATAAGACTCTACACCGTCTTCCTTGTTGTTCAAACTCAATACTAGAAATTATCTAGACCTTAGAGAAACCAAATATGCAAACCAAATTTTAGCATGCTCTATGTATTTCTTCATTAATGGGTGCAAAGTATATGATGCAAGAGCTTAAACATGAGAACAACAATTTCCAAGTATCACATTATCCAAGACATTATAGCAAATTACTACATGTATCATTTTCCAATTCCAACCATATAATAATTTAACGAAGAAGAAACTTCGCCATGAATACTATGAGTAGAGCCTAAGGACATACTTGTCCATATGCTACAGCGGAGCGTGTCTCTCTCCCACAAAGTGAATGCTAGGATCCATTTTATTCAAACAAAACAAAAACGAAAACAAACCGACGCTCCAAGAAAAGCACATAAGATGTGGTGGAATAAAAATATAGTTTCAGGGGAGGAACCTGATAATGTTGTCGATGAAGAAGGGGATGCCTTGGGCATCCCCAAGCTTAGACGCTTGAGTCTTCTTGATATATGCAGGGATGAACCACCGGGGCATCCCCAAGCTTAGACTTTTCACTCTTCTTGATCGTAGTATATCATCCTCCTCTCTTGACCCTTGAAAACTTCCTCCACACCAAACTCAAAACAACTCATTAGAGGGTTAGTGCATAATCAAAAATTCACATGTTCAAAGGTGACACAATCATTCTTAACACTTCTGGACATTGCACAAAGCTACTGAAAGTCAATGGAATCAAAATATCCATCGAACATAACAAAATTGGCAATGCGAAATAAAAGGCAGAATCTGTCAAAAGAGAACAGTTCGTATTGATGAATTTTATCGAGGCACCAGACTTGCTCAAATGAAAATGCTCAAATTGAATGAAAGTTGCGTACATATCTGAGGATCACTCACGTAAATTGGCATAATTTTATGAGTTACCTACAGAGAAAACAGCCCAGATTCGTGACAGCAAAGAAATCTGTTTCTGCGCAGTAATCCAAATCTAGTATGAACTTTACTATCAACGACTTTACTTGGCACAATAAAACACTAAACTAAGATAAGGAGAGGTTGCTAGTAGTAAACAACTTCCAAGACACAAAATAAAAGCAAAGTACTGTAGTAAAATAACACATGGGTTATCTCCCAAGAAGTTCTTTCTTTTTAGCCATTAAGATGGGCTCAGCAGTTTTAATGATGCACTCGCCAGAAATAGTATTTGAAGCAAAAGAGAGCATCAAGAGGCAAATTCAAAACACATTTAAGTCTAACATGCTTCCTATGCATAGGAATCTTGTACACAAATGAATTCATGAAGAACAAATTGACAAGCATAGGAAGATAAAACAAGTGTAGCTTCAAAAATTTCAGCACATAGAGAGGTGTTTTAGTAACATGAAAATTTCTACAACCATATTTTCCTCTCTCATAATAACTTTCAGTAGTATCATGAGCAAACTCAACAATATAACTATCACATAAAGCATTCTTATCATGAGTCTCATGCATAAAATTATTACTCTCCACATAAGCATAATCAATTTTATTAGTTGTAGTGGGAGCAAATTCAACAAAGTAGCTATCATTATTATTCTCATCATCAAATATAGGAGGCATATTGTAATCATAATCAAATTTATCCTCCATAATAGGTGGTACCAAAAGACTACCATCATTATAATCATCATAAATAGGAGGCAAAGTATCATCAAAGTAAAATTTCTCCTCAATGCTTGGGGGACTAAAAAGATCATGCTCATCAATACCAGCTTCCCCAAGCTTAGAATTTTCCATAGCATTAGCAACAATAGTGTTCAAAGCATTCATATTAATAACATTCCCATTAGCATGCATATAAAGTTCCATGGGTTTTTTAATTCTCTCTTCAAACACATCATGTCCTAATTGAAGATAACGTTCATAAAGTTCTCTCATATTTTTGTTGTTTTCCATTATGCCTAACTAGTGTAAACAAGAAACAAAAAGATGCAATTGCAGGATCTAAAGGAAATAGCTTCGAGCACAAACACAATGGCGCCAGAAAAGTACTGTTACCTGGAACCGAAGTATGAGTGCCTTTTACCTTTCCTCCCGGCAACGGCGCCTTTAAAATAGCTTGATGTCTACGCCCCCTCCTTTTCTCAGTAGACAGTGTTGGGCCTCCAAGAGCAGAGGTTTGTAGAACAGCAGCAAGTTTTCCCTTAAGTGGATCACCCAAGGTTTATCGAACTCAGGGAGGAAGAGGTCAAAGATATCCCTCTCATGCAACCCTGCAACCACAAAGCAAGAAGTCTCTTGTGTCCCCAACACACCTAATAGGTGCACTAGTTCGGCGAAGAGATAGTGAAATACAGGTGGTATGAATAAGTAGTAGCAACGGCACCAGAAAAGTGCTTTGCCCAGGACAGTAAACAAGCAGTAGTAACGCAGCAGTAGTAACGCAAGAAACAGTAAACAAGCAGCGATAGCAGTATTTAGGAACAAGGCCTAGGGATTAGACTTTCACTAGTGGACACTCTCAACTTTGATCACATAACAGAATAGATAAATGCATACTCTACACTCTTGTTGGATGATGAACACCATTGCGTAGAATTACACGAACCCTCAATGCCGGAGTTAACAAGCTCCACAATTCAATGTTCATATTTAAATAACCTTAGAGTGCATGAAAGATCAACACGACTAAACCAAGTACTAACATAGCATGCACACTGTCACCTTCACACTATGTAGGAGGAATAGATCACATCAATACCATCATAGCAATAGTTAACTTCATAATCTACGAGAGATCATAATCATAGCCTACGCCAAGTACTAACACGGATGCACACACTGTCACCATTACACCGTGCAGGAGGAATAAAACTACTTTAATAACATCACTAGAGTAGCACATAGATAAATTGTGATACAAAACACATTGCAATCATAAAGAGATATAAATAAGCACTTCACTATGCCATTCATAACAGTGAATAAGTATTCTGTGAAATATAGCCTAAGAGACCCACACGGTGCACACACTGTCACCTTTACACACGTGGGACAAGGAGTCTCCGGAGATCACATAAGTAAAATTCACTTGACTAGCATAACGACATCTAGATTACAAGCATCATCATATGAATCTCAATCATGTAAGGCAGCTCATGAGATTATTGTATTGAAGTACATAGGAGAGAGATGAACCACATAGCTACCGGTACAGCCCCGAGCCTCGATGGAGAACTACTCCCTCCTCATGGGAGACAGCAGCGTTGATGGAGATGGCGGTGGTGTCGATGGAGGAGCCTTCCGGGGGCACTTCCCCATCCCGGCGGCGTGCCGGAACAGAGACTCCTGTCCCCCAGATCTTGGCTTCGCGATGGCGTCGGCTCTGGAAGATTTCTCGTACCGTGGCTTTTTTCGTATCGAGGTTTTAGGTCGAGGGGGCTTAAATAGGCGAAGAGGCGGCGTCAGAAGGTCAACGGGGCGACAACACTATAGGGGGGCACGGGCCCCCCCTTGGCCGCGCCGGCCTATGGTCTGGTGGGCCTGTGCCCCCCCTCTGGCGACTCTCGGGTGTTCTGGATGCTTCCGGGGATTCTAAGATCTTCGGCGTTGATTTCGTCCGATTCCGAGAATATTTCTTTACTAGGATTTCTGAAACCAAAAACAGCAGAAAACAGGAACTGGCCCTTCGGCATCTCGTCAATAGGTTAGTTCCGGAAAACGCATAATAATGACATAAAGTATGCATAAAACATGTAGATATCATCAATAATGTGGCATGGAACATAAGAAATTATCGATACGTCGGAGACGTATCAGTGCCACTCGCTTAGCCGCCGGCTTGTCTCATCGAGGAGACGCTCAACAATGAGGTCGATGCTTTCCGGAATAGCTTCGCCGGGCCAAAGGCACTTGAAGACAGTAGTGGCAGCACCCGGCAGCAAGCCAAAGGTCCGGTCGACTGCACGCATGTGGGTAATCCCGCAGAATAGCGCGGTGAGGTGGTCCTTGGCGGTCCAGGGGAGATCGGCATCTACCACCTCCTCGACCTGAAGCTTGTTGACGGCGGCCTCGGCGCGTATCTGCGATTCCGGAAAGAGCCCTAGGCAAAGGTTTAAAAGGATAAGTGTAAGAACAAACTGGTAAGAACAAGCCGGTGAAAACTCGAAAGCTTATCGGTGGAAACTCAAAAGCTTATAAGCAAGAGAACAACAAACTTACTGACAGCCTTGGCGTTGGTGTCCTTCACCATGTCCTCGATACCGGTCAGGTAAACCTGAACAGCCTCGAGGTTCTCCTTCTCATCTTGCAGCCGTTTCCATGCCTCCTCCAGCTCGCGGCGAAGTTGCTCCTCAGTCTCGACAAGATGCTTCCGGGTTTCTTCAACCTGGGCATTGTCGACGCTAATGGCTTCCTTCAAGGCCATGGCGTGCTCAGACCCAGCCTGGATCAGCTGATCCTTGAGCTTGGCGGTTTCTTCCCGCTGGGCCTGGAGCTCGCGCTGGTGCTGAGTGCCAAGCTCATCCTGAGCAGCTACAATCCGGAAGGCATGGGTTTAGTAAAAAAGATTACAAGTGGAAAACAAACCGGTCAGCGCGGCTTACCCTTGAGCGCAGCGACTTTGGTGGCGAGGTCCTCCACGGGGGCTTCCGGCAGAGCAGCTGCACAACAGAAACTGGTTGTTAAAATTTGATAAAGGCACATACCGGTACAAAAGAAGCCGGGGCTTCAAGCCGGAGAACACCTCGTTGAGGCCCTGGTGCTTCCACAGCAGCTCTTCAAAGATCTACTTGCGGCTGTCCAACATGCTCTTCAAATATAAGCTATGCCGGTTCCTTTCAGTTTTGCGCTAAGTACTTCGTGCTTAACCCGAAACTCGGGGACTAGCTATGCTGGTTTCTTTCAGTTTTGCGCTAAGTACTTCGTCCTTAACCTGAAACTCGGGGACTAGCTATGCTGGTTTTCTTTCAGTTTAGCGCTAAGTACTTCGTGGTTAACCTAAAACTCGGGGACTAGCTACGCCGGTTTCTTTCAGCTTCGCGCTAAGTACTTCATGCTTAACCCGAAACTCGGGGACTAGCTATGCCGGGTTTTTGAGAAAAGCTTGCAAGTTTCCTAAGGAAGTTTCGCGCCAAGTACTACGTGCTTAACCTGAAACTCGGGGACTGAGGATATACTTACGGGTTCTGAGAGATAAAAGCTTCCGGAAAGATATCTTACCACCACGTTGCCATTGGCATCGTGCCAAGCATTGTCAAACTCCTTCACCGCGGCTTTAAGCCGGCTAAAGTGCTGCACTGTGGTGCGGGGGCCGCGCGCATCGAGCTTCGGCTTGCCGTCCTTGCCAACGCCAAGGGTGGCATCGGTAAGGTCAGCAAGGTTCCATCGCTCCACCAGCTGTTGCAGCGCGCCCAACGAAGCGCCGCCACGGCTCAGCTCCACAACCTGGCCAAGTTGAGAGGCAACCTTCTCACCGGCGGCCACGGCGGCGCGCCCGGTATGGAGGACCAAAGTTTGGGCCTGAGGCTGGGCCTGAGAGCTGGAGGCAAGCGCGGTCGCTGCCTTGACCGCTGCGGTGAACTGCTCAGCGGTCACCATCGTGCCCTCTGGCTGGCTCTGGAGTGGTGCAGCGGGAGCTTTGACGGTAGCCGCCGGCGTTGGAGCCGCTGCGCTTTTGGCCGGCGGAGGAGTGGTTGCGGAAGCCTTGGAGGGGGAAGCAGTGGTCTTCTTCTTCTTTTCTTGGACGGGCGGAACCAAAGGTTCCGACCGCCCGACAACATCTGAGCCGGAGCCCATGTCGCTGGCGCCGGTGTCTTGGTAGTGTGAAGGGGAGAAAAATTCCTCCTCCACGCGGGAATTGGTCGGTTTGGGGGCCGCACGCCCCGAACTTGTGTTGCCTCCCCAAAGGGAGGAGGGAGATGTGCCAGCACCCGAAGGTACCGGGCTTTGACGAGGAGGAGGAGTGGCTCTTCCGGCATCAACGGGGGTCTCCGACCTCATTCCGGGCGCGCTCCTGGTGAGTTCCAGGGCAGATCTGAAAAAGAAAAAGATAAAGATTAGCCGCAAGAACGAAAAAATACCAAGTTGAAATCTAAGAAAAAGTGAAGATGGTTTTACCCAAAGAGGTCGGGATCTTGCTCTTGCGCTTTCGCTCAAAGGGCCCGAGGCTGGACTTCTTCACCCTCTTGGCAGGAGGAGCCCCGCGGGTGCCGGCATCTGCCGCCAGTTCCGGTGCCTTCCAGACTCGCGAGGCCTGGGCCTAGGCCTTGTTCATCCATTCCGGACCCACCTTATTGGCGATGGGGGTCACGCTCTCCAGAACCTGAGGGTTCCATTCAGCTGGAGCTGGCCTCACAAAGAAAGTTTATAAGTACGGGAAAGCGGATAAAATACCTCGAGGACGAGGAGATCATCATCGCTGTCGGAACCATTGTCCAAGTTTGAGGCAGAAGAGTTACCGGGGCGAGAGGTGTGAGTCCGGCCCATCTTGTGCTTGTTGCCTACCACGTAGCGATCCGGGTCTTCCTTGTCCAAGCGACACTTGCAGGAAGGCTCAGATACCTCCTCGAAGATGCGAGGAAAGCGCTCAAGGGCCTAGAAAAAAGCAAGTTAGTAACACATCAAAGACATACCGGAAACATCAATCCGGATTCCCAAGTCCTTACTTCAGCTGAAGGGGGTTCCTGCGGCTGAGGGGTTGGCCTATCTTATGGACCCGACGCTGAAGAGGAAGAACCCGGCGCGAGACAAATGCACGAATTATATCGTCAGAATAGATGTCGGTATCCTTGTTGAGTTGCTCCATGAACCGGACGATCCGGTTAGTTTCGACATGGGTGTTCTTCGGATTGTGCCTCCAGTTGGCTCGCGAGGGCGCACCGGGAGCGTATGCCGGGAGGTTGATGAAATCAGCATCGCCGCTATTCTTGACATAGAAGAAGGTTTGTTGCCATGACCGGCATGACTCCAAACCGGTGAATTTGTAGAAGGGGCTAACCTGGCGGGCCGTGACAATGCAAGCCCCGCACTGAACCGGAGGCTTGGGGTCAAAGCTTCTTATCTTGGATCGAGTTGATCCAAAGATTATAGAAGCGGGCAAAGGTTTCGATGGTGGGGAGGAGGCAAATGTAGGCCTCCAGGAAGGAAACGTAGCAGGAAAGATAGAAAATGGCGTTGCCGGGAAGATGGTGAGGCTGGAGCTTGTAAAAATCTAAAAAACGGCAAAAGAAGTTCGACGCCGGGAGGCCAAAGCCGCGCTCAAAATGGGCGGCGAAGACCACATATTCTCCATCTTCGGGCGCAGGCTCCAGCTCGTCACCGGGAATCCGGCAGGCCACCTATCCCGGCATCCTCCGGGAGCGGTACAGCCAATCGATTTCGGCTTCTTTCACGTCGGAGCCCTTCCAGGCTCCACGGGTGTACGCGGCCAGGTTCATGCCGGAACCTTGGCCGGAGCTGCTAGCCTCCTGGCCCCGTCTGGTATCAGTTTCCGGGGGGGGGGGGGGAGGTTTCATCCATCCGGGCGAGTGCCTCCTCAAGCCCGTAGGATTACGAAGCCCCGGATTGCTCCTCCCCTAAAGAAATCTCAGGGGAGTTGCTAAACTGGGTTCCACCGGAAGGCAGCCCCTCGCTTTCTCCGGAAGACATGTTTTTCACTAAGTGTCGAGGACGACTAAAAACAGATTTCCCTGAATCTACTTCTTCCCGAAGATCTACGAAGGAAAGGAAAACAAAAGAAAAAGAGAGATTAAATATCCTACTGCGCCAAGGATGAGCTGCGAGAGGAAGAGAATGTGAGATATGGGGAGGACTGACATGAGGACGGCGGCGAAGATCTTGCGAGGCAGCGGGCCCAAGGTGGCGGCGAATCTCGTTGAGGACACGGTCGACGGCGGCGAAGTAGAGCTGGGCGCGGAGGTGCGTCCCGCGGTGGAAGAGGAGCCCGCTGCTCAATCGCGGTGAAGGAGGACCAGCGGTTTCCGCGAAGTGCTCCTACGGGGTCTCGCCGGAGAACTTGGGCGCGACGGCGAGCAGCAGCGTGAGTAGCTCAAGCGGCGGAGTGCGTAGAAGACTGGGGAGAAGGCGAAGTGAGAGCGTGGGGGGCGACGAAGAACCGTCGCACCCTTATATGGGAAAGAGGATCGTGGGCCAAAAACCATCGGGCTCGAACCGTTTCGCTTCGTGGGCCGCCACGTGTCACGGAGAAACACGCGACCCAGAAGGTTGCCACACGGGAGGCCACAGGGATCCACTGTGGTGCATTAATTGCGCGCGGGAGTCGAAGGACTTGACGCCTGACACTGGCGCGTCAGGCACAGTGCACATGTCTCTGATAGGCACAGACTTCAGTATATTCTCGACTTCGTCAAGGAGAGCTTTAAAGACAAAAGAAACCAGTGAAAAGAGGCCGGAGATGTTCGACGGAGGTGGTTTGGATAAGTGATTTAGGCATGGTGCCGGACGAGTTTAGATGGAAACCGGAAGGATTAATCCGGTATGTTTGAAGTAGGAACCTGGCATGGCTCGTCGGATAGAATCCGCCGAACCATACCAGCTTCGGGGACTAATGTTGGGGGGATGGCCCCCGGTAGGCTAAGAGTATGGCAAGTTCGCCATGTTTTGGTAGTGGTAAATCGGATCACAGAGTGATCCGGAATCTAAAGTTAAGTTCAGCTAACCGGAGTTGTACAAACCGGTATCCCCAGAGGGGTATCCCAGAATATTGGCTCTAAGAGGCTGTATGGCTAAGTGCGAAGATACTAGAACCAGAGGTAAAGGTACCGGCAAACCGGAATCAGGGGTCACTGTAGCTTGTCGGCACATTGGTCAAAGATTCCATCAAGGACTAAAGGACAAGGATGAGCGAAGCACATAAGCTTTAAACGAAGCCCTGACACCAAAGCAAGATTATGACGTTAAAGATACCGGCGGACGTCACCACTGCCTGTTTAAAGTCATAACCGGTGCCAGCTGGTCCAAAGTAGCTTTATAAAGTAGCTTAGCTCATCCTAGATTCCATTAGGGTTTCTTGCCTTGTAAGCCACCCTCTCCCCTATATAAGGAGAGGGGGCACACCCCTGCGTGGGAGGTTCAATTAGGAGGTCACCTGTTCAGAGATCGAGTATTGTACATCTTCTAACTCTGGCCAAGGGCCAAGTTAAGGAATACATACCGGTTTATTTCCATCCCTTTCCCTGTTAACCAAACCCTCACCCGGATCCTCAAGCGCACATTCGGCCCCAACTTAAGCCATCCTATGGCATCTGTTGTTACACCACGACGACAATAACAACCTCAAATGGCTCTGCAATGATGACTCTATGGGGTCTTTTTGTGGCCTAGCAACGAATTTATGACGTACTGGTGCTGCGAGGATAGCCGAGTAGACACGATCCTCGGCTCATTTATCTTCCCCTCTCTTCTAACGGGTACAACGTTCTCTACTCTCTCTCTCCCTCTCTCTCCCCTTTCTTGCATGCAACTAAATATACTAGTACAACATGTTTTCATGACAATCAGGCGAAAACAACAGTTCTTCATTCTTTTCTTTTTGGAGGCGTTGCTGACATGGGTATGACTTGTCGGGTACCACCGCTAACATACTTGGTTCATCCCAATTGGAGGCCCACCCGATGACTTGCAAGGACCACAAAGCCTAGTATATTTTGACAACTATGAAGCATTCATATCCGAGATCCTTGGCATGTCGAATAAGTATAAGCCCACGAGTAGAAAACCCTAGAGTTTTTCCCTATCATGTAACCAACCCTATCACGGTACCCAAGACCTAGCCTCCTATATAAAGGCTAGGAGGGTCCACCAGACATATAGACTCATTTAGACTTTGAGAGATCGCAATCTACACCACCACAGCCATCACAACGACATTGTAATGGGGATCAGACAAGCAGGAAGTAAGGTATTACCCTATCGAGGCCTAAACCTGGCTAAGTCGTGCCTTCTCTTTGCTTGTCAGCCAACGAAATTGCCACCACACCTCTCTACCTAAAACCTAAGTCCATCAACCATGGGCATTTTTGTGGATACCTGATGACCCACAAGTATAGGGGGTGTATCGTAGTATTTTCAGTAAGTAAGAGTGTCGAACCCAACGAGGAGCAGAAGGTGTGGACAAGCAGTTTCGATGAAGGATTCACTGTAAATGCTCATAGACAAGTATTCAGGGGGTTTTGATGTAGCAGATGAATAAAGTACGAGTAAGTAAAGTGCGAGAGAAATAATTGCAACGAGTGGCCCAATCCTTTTTAGCACAAAGGACAAGCCGGTTTGTTTACTTATAATGACCAAACGTTCTTGAGGACACACGGGAATTTAGTCTAGTGCTTTCGCTTCATATAGCTAATTAATCTTCATTGTTTTGATAAGTGTTGTGTGGGTGAACCTATGCTAATGCACCGCCCTTCCTAGGACTAATACATACTTGTGATTATACCCCTTGCAAGCATCCGCAACTACAAGAAAGTAATTAAGATAAATCTAACCACAGCCTTAAACTCTGAGATCCTGCTATCCCTCCTGCATCGATATACCAACGGGGGTTCAGGTTTCTGTCACTCCAGCAACCCCGCAATTGGCAAACGAATACAAGATGTATTCCCCTAGGCCCATAAAGGTGAAGTATCATGTAGTCGACGTTCACATGACACCACTAGAAGAATAACACCACAACTTAAATATCATAACATTGAATATTACTCAACCATAATTCGCTACTAACATTTAGACTTCACCCATGTCCTCAAGAACTAAACGAACTACTCACGAGACATCATATGGAACATAATCAGAGGTGATATGATGATGAATAACAATCTGAACATAAACCTTGGTTCAATGGTTTCACTCAATAGCATCAATAACAAGTAGAAATAAATACCGGGAGAGTTTCCCCTATCAAACAATCAAGATCCAACCCAAATTGTTACAGCGGTGACGATGTGCAGCGGTGGAGACGGCGGTGATGATGATGGAGATGATGGTGATGGTGATGGATATGATGTCCAGCTCGATGTCGGTGACGATGGCGTCGATTTCCCCCTCCGGGAGGGAATTTCCCCGGCAGATTTCAGCCTGCCGGAGAGCTCTTTTCTCTCTGGTGTTTTCCGCCCCGCAGAGGCGGCTGTGACTCTTCGCGACTATCCTCTGGAGCTTAGGTTTTCGGGACGAAGAAGTACGCGAAGGAGAGGAGGCCAAAGGGGGCTGTGGGCACCCTCCCCACAAGGCGGCGCGGCCAGGCCTGGGCCCGCGCCGGCCTGTGAGGGGGGCCCATGGCGGCCCTCCTCAGCTCCTCCTTTTGGCTATCTTCGTCTTCTGGAAAAATAGGATTTTTCATATAATTTCTGTCAATTGTTGATCTTCCGAAATATTGCATTCTGACGGTGCTTTTTCCAGCAGAATCCTGATTCCGGTGCGCGATCCTCCAATAATCATGAAACATGCAAAATAGATGAAATAACATAAGTATCACCTCTAAATATGAAATATATCAATGAATACCAGTAAATTATGATATATAATAGTGATGCGAAATGGACGTATCAACTCCCCCCAAGCTTAGACTTCGCTTGTCCCCAAGCGAAACTGAACTCGGTAAACAGGACCACATGTTTATGGAGTGAAGAGTCGATAAATAAAATACGGACAAGAAGCATCATATTAATTCACAGAAGACATTCTAGTGAACAACTTCCTCATATAATTCAACTTGAAACAAGTAGAAGGTAATCACAAATAAAGGTGCATAAGAAATCATAATTGGTGATGGCAAACTTCGTTCTTGGTCAGAGAACAATTAACAGGTTATGTGAAAGCTTATATGGCACAACTTGCATACTCAATCATAATGATCTCCTCATAATCATTGATAACTTTCAAAGCTATATTCATTCAGACAAAACTTGTACTAAACAAGGAAGAGTAGAAGACATGATTAAGCAGATCACAATATAAATGGTTTGATCACAACAACTCAAATGCTTGCTTAAGATGGAGGGAAATAGGTTTACTGACTCGACATAAAGTAAAAGACAGGCCCTTCGCAGAGGGAAGCAGGGATTAAATCATGTGCTAGAGCTTTTTCAGTTTTGAAATCATATAAAGAGCATAAAAAGTAAAATTTTGAGAGGTGTTTGTTGTTGTCAACGACTGGTAGCGGGTACTCTAAGCCCCTTGCCAGACAAACTCTCGAAGAGCGGCTCCCATAAAGTTTTATTTTTGGTTGACACTCCTTCCAACCTTTGCTTTCACAAACCATGGCTAACCGAATCCTCGGGTGCCTTCCAATCATTCTCATACCATGAAGGAGTGTCTTTTTATTTTAGTTTTATTTAGATGACACTCCCCCCCACCTTCGCTTTCTCAAGCCATGGCTAACCGAATCCTCGGGTGCCTTCCAACAATCACATACCATGGAGGAGTGTCTATTTGTAAAATTATGAAAGTTAATTAATCGGGGCTAGGAACCCCATTGCCAGCTCTTTTTGCAAAGTTATTGGATAAGTGGATGAAGCCACTAGTCCATTGGTGAAAGTTGCCCAACAAGATTGAAAGATAAACACCACATACTTCCTCATGAGCTATAAAACATTGACACAAATAAGGGATGATAAATTTTGAATTGTTTAAAGGTAGCACACGAAGTATTTACTTGGAATGGCAGGAAATACCATGTAGTAGGTAGTTATGGTGGACACAAATGGCATAGGTTTGGGTTAAAGTTTGGATGCACGAGAAGCATTCCCTCTCAGTACAGATTTTTGGCTAGCAAGGTTAATTAGCAAGCATAAGAGTTGAGGGAAACAAACAAATATACATGTGATAGAAACAATCATGCATCTTTCTTGTAAGCACAAACAATTTTATCATCAGAATAATAAGCTAAGAGCTAACAAGAAAGAAAGACAATGAAACAACTACATGTAATTCTCTTTTCTACTTAAACCTCAAAGTATTGTTGCTATTGACCAATGCTAAGTTTGCCAAAACCAAATAGATTTACTCAATGCTCCCCAAGTGATACCAATACTAATAACAAGATCAATCATATAATAGAGATTGCAAACTAAAATAAGATGTGCAATATGTAAATGATAAGACTTCTCATTAATATTCCATAACGATAACTCACACCGAGGGATACATAGACAACCAACTAAGGAGAGATACTTCCACACTGCAACCCATCTTATATGATAACTTCCCTACTCATGATATGACACTACTTGATAGTAAAAAGAAAAAAAGTAAAAGGTAGTGATGATGTGATACCGTGGAACTCCCCCAAGCTTGGAACAAACCAAGGGGATGCCAATACCGATGATGAATTACTCCTTCGGCGGTGGTGGTGATGAATTCCCATCATCAGACTTCCAAGGAAGAGGCTCTCCATCAACAAACGACATCTTGGTCTCGGGAATCCTGAAACTAGCGGCATAGCTTATGTGTTTAAACCTGTTTTCATACTCACAGTTCTGATTCTGAATGTCATAGAGTTGAGCTTGGAGTTTGTTGGTGGTGTCGTGAAGCGAGAGGATGTCGTCCCACAGCCTTGCAGTCTCCTTCTTTTGTTCATCAATAAGTTCAGACACAATCTTGTGGAAGATGTCCACTTCACGCTCAGCCATCTTCTTGTAGTTGAAGACCTCTTGTTCTAGTTTCTCCATCCTGTCTTCCAAGCTTCCTTCTCCTTTAGGACCCTGGACATCTTTGATCTGCAACTCTCCATCGACGAGCAGCAACTCCTTAGGGTGCATCTTCAGCTCGTTCATGTACGGGTTGACGACGTCCTCGCAGAAGCTGTCCTTCGGAGTTCCCGACGAAAACATGATGGCTCTAACTCCGCAGCAGATCCTGGCGGAAAACAACTCGAAACAAAACACGTCGAAAAAACGATATACAGACCTCCAGGGGTCCGGGGGATTATATAGCAGGAATTTTTACGACATAAGGAAAGTACCAGGTCGAACCAGAGTCGGAAAGGGGCGACGAGGGGCTCTCCTCATAGGGCGGCGCGGCCAGGCTGGGGCCCGCGCCGGCCTATGAGGGCACGCCCTCGTGCGTCTCCTCCACTCCGTTTCGATCTCGTAATTTTTCATATTTTCCAAAAACAGTAAAAACATTGTTCGGAAAGTAAAATGCGAACTTTTTATTACCAGTACTGTTACCTATTCAAAGTCGAACTCTGCCGGACTGTCAATTTGACCTTTGATGAAAGCTTCCGGAGTTTCTACTCGAATAACATCAACATCTTCATTATAAGAATCACCTGAGATATAATGCTTGAGTCTTTATCCATTCACCACCTGTGTGGCATCGCCTTGGAGAGAGCTAATTTTAATTGCTCCTGAACGGTACACCTCCACAATGACATATGGTCCTTCCCATTTCGAGAGTAATTTCCCTGCAAAGAATCTGAGACGAGACCGATACAATAGGACTTTATCCCCAATATTAAATTCTCTTTTGATAATTCTTCTATCGTGCCATTTCTTAACTTCCTCTTTAAAGAGTTTAGCATTTTCATAAGCTTCACTTCTCCATTCATCTAGAGAACTCAGTTGTAGCAATTTCTTCTTACCTGCAAGTTTAGGATCTTTATTTAATTCTCTTACAACCCAATAAGCTTTGTGCTCTAGTTCTAAAGGTAAATGACAAGCTTTTCCATAAACCATTTTATAAGGTGACATACCCATGGGATTTTTATAAGCAGTTCTATAAGCCCATAATGCTTCCTTCAATTTACTAGCCCAATTTTTTCTAGATTTATTAACAGTCTTTTGCAAGATAGATTTAATCTCTCTATTTGATAATTCTACTTGCCCACTAGTTTGAGGATGATAAGCAGAAGCAATTCTATGATTAATACCATATTTAGCAAGAGTTTTTCTAAAACCACCATGAATAAAATGAGAACCTCCATCAGTCATAAGATATCTAGGAACTCCAAATCTAGGAAAAATAATATCTAAAAGCATTCTTAAAGAGGTCTCACCATCAGCACTTTTTGTAGGTATAGCTTCCACCCATTTAGTAACATAATCAACAGCAACAAGTATATGAGTGTTACCTTCTGAAGAGGGGAAAGGTCCCATGAAATCAAATCCCCAACAATCGAATGGCTCTATAACAAGAGTATAATTCATATGCATTTCATTGCGTTTGGAGATATTACCAACCCTTTGACATTCATCACAAGATAAAATAAACTTCCTTGCATCTTTGAAGAGAGTTGGCCAATAAAAAACCTGATTGTAAAACCTTTTGCGCGGTTCTATCTCCGGCGTGATGTTCTCCATAAGCACTACCATGACATTTACTCAATATCTCTTGTTGTTCATATTCGGGAACACATCTTCGCAGAATACCATCCACTCCTTCTTTATATAAGTGTGGGTCATCCCAGAAATAATGCCTCAAGTCATAAAACAATTTCCTCCTTTGCTGAGCTGAAAAGGTTGGAGGCAAGTACTTGGAAACAATAAAGTTAGCATAATCAACATACCAAGGACTATCTCGCGAACTCACCTTTATTACAGCCAATTGTTCATTTGGAAAACTATCATTAACAGGAACAGGATCATAAGCAATATTTTCCAATCTAGACAAGTTATCAGCAACAGGATTATCAGCACCTTTCCTATCTATAATATGCAAATCAAATTCTTGCAACAGAAGCACCCACCTAATAAGCCTTGGCTTAGCATCTTTCTTTTGCATTAGGTATCTAATTGCAGCATGATCAGTATGAATTGTAACTTTTGATTCAACAATATAGGATCTAAACTTATCACAAGCAAAGACTACAGCTAACAATTCTTTTTCAGTGGTAGCATAATTTCTTTGAGCAGCATCAAGAGTTTTACTAGCATAATGAATAACATTCAATTTTTTATCGATCTACTCACTGTCCAAGAACAGCGCCTACAACAAAATCACTAGCATCACACATAATTTCAAAAGGTAAGTTCCAATCAGGAGGTTCAACTATAGGAGCAGTTGTTAAGGCTTTCTTTAGAGTTCCAAAAGCTTCCTTACAATCATCATCAAAAACAAAAGGTACATCTTTTTGAAGAAGATTAGTAAGAGGCTTTGAAATCTTGGAGAAGTCTTTAATAAATCTCCTATAAAACCCAGCATGACCAAGAACACTACGAATACCTTTAACATCCCTGGGATAGGGCATCTTCTCAATTGCTTCAACTTTAGCTCTATCAACTTCAATACCTCTCTCAGAAATTTTATGTCCCAATACAATTCCTTCATTAACCATAAAGTGGCATTTCTCCCAATTAAGAACAAGGTTAGTTTCTTCACATCTCTGCAAAACTTTATCAAGGTTCCGCAAGCAATTATCAAAAGAATTCCCATAGACAGAAAAATCATCCATGAATACCTCTACAATATTCTCGAAAAAGCCATGAAAAATAGCAGACATGCATCTTTGAAAAGTAGCAGGAGCATTACATAAACCAAAAGGCATACGTCTATAAGCATAAGTTCCGTAGGGACAAGTGAAAGTGGTTTTCTCTTGATCTTTAGTTTTAACAGCAATTTGTGAAAACCCAGAATAACCATCAAGAAAGCAAAAATGAGTATTCTTAGATAACCTTTCTAACATTTGATCAATAAAAGGTAAATGGTAATGATCTTTCTTAGTAACCTTATTAACTTTTCGATAATCAATGCACATTCTATACCCTACAACTACTCTTTGAGGGATGAGCTCATCATTATCATTAGGCACAACAGTCATTCCTCCTTTCTTAGGAACACAATGCAGAGGACTAACCCATCTACTATCAGCAATAGGATATACAATACCAGCTTCAAGAAGTTTTAATACCTCATTCCTTACCAAATCCTTCATCTTAGGAATTAGACGACGCTGATGTTCAACAACAGGCTTTGCATCATCTTCCATATTAATGGCATGTTGGCAAATAGAGGGAGAAATCCCCTTCAAGTCATCAAGAGTGTAGCCAATAGCTCCTCAGTGTTTCTTCAATATTTCCAATAACCTTTCTTCCTCAATCTCTGAAAGCTTAGAACTAATAATAACAGGATATATTTTCTTATCATCAATATGAGCATACTTAAGATTATCAGGCAATGGCTTTAAATCAAAAACAGGATCTTCTTTTGGTGGTAATGTTGTACCTAGATCTTCTACCGGTAAATCATGCTTAAGAATAGGTTGACGAAGGAAAATTTCATCAAGCTCATTTCTTTCTTCCCTAAAGACTTCACTCTCACTATTCTCCAAATGTTGCTGCAAAGGATTATTAGGAGCAAGAGCAATAGATGCACACTGTTCAATTCTAAAATCATTATTAGGCGAATCAGCTTTATAAGGAGTTTTGGCAAATTTAGAGAAATTAAACTCGTAAGATTCACCAGCAAATTTAGTCAAAATTTTCTCTTTCTTGCAATCTATAACAGCTCCACAAGTATTTAGAAAAGGTCTACCAAAAATGATAGGACAATATTTACTAGCAGCAGAACCAAGTACCAAAAAGTCAGCAGGATATTTAATCTTACCACATAGAACTTCCACATCTCAAACAATACCAATTGGAGAGATAGTTTCTCTATTAGCTAGCCGAATAACCACATCAATATCTTCAAGTTCACAAGAACCAATTTCATGCATGATCTCCGTGTAGAGCTCATAAGGAATAGCACTAATACTTGCACCAATATCGCATAAACCATAATAACAATGATCACCAATTCTAACAGATAGCATAGGAACACTAGTTTTTCTAGACTTATTAGGATGTGAAACAATATTAGAAGCATCTTCACAGAAAATAATATGACCATCTTCCACATTTTCAGTCACCAGATCTTTAACTATTGCAATAGCAGGTTCAACCTTAATTTGCTCTTCAGGTTCAACCTCAATCTTTAACTCTGCATGTTCGAACCGCCTCCGCGCCGAGAGGGCTGCAACCAGCCGTTGTCCGCTTTGTCACGCCGCCATTACAGCCATCCCCGAATACAGCTGACCACCGGCAGTCTCCGCTTCGTCCAATTGCATAACGTTAGAATCGGCGGCCCTGGCAATGATTATGGGACAGGATGGATGGAATTTAATGGACAAGACAATTGATCGGCCTCGCTGTGATTCTGGACTCAATCGCTGCTTGCGTCATGGTTCCGCCCGTGTCCTTGTGATGTTGTGCACCACGACTTCCTGCCGCAGCTCGAGCTCAGGATCAGCGGCGCCAGCCGGGTTTCCATGGATGTCCACGGCGGATTCCTACCTTAATTTAGGATGGCTTCGTGTCACCAACGGGTGGTGGTGATGGAGCGCTTACCAGCGGCATGACGGGGATGGAAACCACAGGCCTCAAGCTCACTTGGCTGCCGTGCGTATCAGGAAGCCTCGATAGATATACTCATAATTCTGGTCACCACGGATATTGTTGTGACGGAGGCTGCTAGAGGTAAAACTCGGGGACTAGCTGATTAGCTGCTCAGTTAATTTTTCCAGATCCAATTTGATTGTTTTGTATCCGGCTTTGGGTGGTCCCTGCCTCCCTGGTGGCGAGCAACAACAGGGACGATCTCAGTAAGAAAAAATTGGTTCGCCTTTTTCGCTGAATACAGAGCAAGCTAGAGCTTGGAAAAATATAGAGCAAACCTTCAACTACAAACAAAAGCAAGGTCACGGTGGAGTACATGTACAACATCCACGAGGAGTTGAACACGACGATGCATGTTCTCCCCTCTAATAGTTGCACCTTCACTTCCAATGCCATTGAGGGGTTATCCCCAAGACCATGCACGAGGTGTCGAAGACGAAGTCGGACTCACACTTTTTATGTGTTTAAAACAAGTAATTTGTTTTTTTTTCTGTTGCAACGCACAGGCATGTTTCCTAGTATTTTCAATAAGTAAGAGTGTCGAACCCAACGAGGAGCAGAAGGTGTTGACAAGCAGTTTCGATGAAGGATTCACTGTAAATGCTCACAGACAAGTATTCAAGGGGTTTTGATGTAGCAGATGAATAAAGTACGAGTAAGTAAAGTGCGAGAGAAATAATTGCAGCGAGTAGCCCAATCCTTTTTAGCACAAAGGACAAGCCGGTTTGTTTACTTATAATGACCAAACGTTCTTGAGGACACACGGGAATTTAGTCTAGTGCTTTCGCTTCATATAGCTAATTAATCTTCATTGTTTTGATAAGTGTTGTGTGGGTGAACCTATGCTAATGCATCGCCCTTCCTAGGACTAATACATACTTGTGATTATACCCCTTGCAAGCATCCGCAACTACAAGAAAGTAATTAAGATAAATCTAACCACAGCCTTAAACTCTGAGATCCTGCTATCCCTCCTGCATCGATATACCAACGGGGGTTCAGGTTTCTGTCACTCCGGCAACCCCGCAATTGGCAAACGAATACAAGATGTATTCCCCTAGGCCCATAAAGGTGAAGTATCATGTAGTCGACGTTCACATGACACCACTAGAAGAATAACACCACAACTTAAATATCATAACATTGAATATTACTCAACCATAATTCACTACTAACATTTAGACTTCACCCATGTCCTCAAGAACTAAATGAACTACTCACGAGACATCATATGGAACATGATCAGAGGTGATATGATGATGAATAACAATCTGAACATAAACCTTGGTTCAATGGTTTCACTCAATAGCATCAATAACAAGTAGAAATAAATACCGGGAGAGTTTCCCCTATCAAACAATCAAGATCCAACCCAAATTGTTACAGCGGTGACGATGTGCAGCGGTGGAGACGGCGGTGATGATGATGGAGATGATGGTGATGGTGATGGATATGATGTCCAGCTCGATGTCGGTGACGATGGCGTCGATTTCCCCCTCCGGGAGGGAATTTCCCCGGCAGATTTCAGCCTGCCGGAGAGCTCTTTTCTCTCTGGTGTTTTCCGCCCCGCAGAGGCGGCTGTGACTCTTCGCGACTATCCTCTGGAGCTTAGGTTTTCGGGACGAAGAAGTACGCGAAGGAGAGGAGGCCAGAGGGGGCTGTGGGCCCCCTCCCCACAAGGCGGCGCGGCCAGGCCTGGGCCCGCGCCGGCCTTTGAGGGGGGCCCATGGCGGCCCTCCTCAGCTCCTCCTTTTGGCTATCTTCGTCTTCTGGAAAAATAGGATTTTTCATATAATTTCTGTCAATTGTTGATCTTCCGAAATATTGCATTCTGACGGTGCTTTTTCCAGCAGAATCCTGACTCCGGTGCGCGATCCTCCAATAATCATGAAACATGCAAAATAGATGAAATAACATAAGTATCACCTCTAAATATGAAATATATCAATGAATAAAAGTAAATTATGATATAAAATAGTGATGCAAAATGGACGTATCAATACCCCACATCAATTGGCGCCGTCTGTGGGAAGTCTGTTCGATGGAGTCACGGTTCCGTTTCCAAGGAGCGAATCTACTTTGGATCCCTCACGTTCATCCCACACCCGTCAGCCTCACGCCTGGCCTTCAACTCCTTCCATGAGGGAATCAATTTGGCGCTTGGAGATCTGCATTTCCACATCAACAAGGTGGGCATCCTTCACCTCCCGAACCCGATCCATTCGAATCTGGGGGAGTTGACCTCACCATCAGATACTGTGGCACCCTCCTTGCCATCTTCCGTTGGCTCCTCCATCGAGCCGGAATCGAACCCAACATCAATATTATGCATCGACTACGACACCCACCACGTCGTAGGTCCGAACGACTTCACCAGGGATCACGACGATGGCTCCACTGACCACAAGAGCTGCAACATTGGCTCGCACTGGATACACTTTCAATGTGCGGCCATCGACCCTATCACCAGAGTCAACGATGGAAATGGCTAACCGGTCAACTGGACTACCGTCACCATCCCTACGGAGGCCTGGAATAAGGCAATGGAAGTCCTAAGCTAGGCTCGACCCCCATGTGGGGTCCCCCAAGATCGGGGCTAGACAAATCCAGATCTCCATCTGGCATAAGCCTAACCTTGAGCTTGAGAGCCTACAAGGAAAGAATCGGTAACACAACAGTGACTCTATGACTCGAAGAAGTATTACAAGCTCATAAAAGAGTAAAGAACCAAAGTATTACAAGCAGAGATCACTAATTTGACACTACATCAATCAACGGAAGCGAAGTTATGCTATTCTAAATAGCAAGATAGCAAAAGGCGTAAGAGGCTAGGAGCATAACGACGACGTCCCATCCCATAGATTCTAGACTGCCACCTGGAAACCCCAAGATACTCGTCGATGTCGACCTAGAAACCACCATTTGTCGAAGCAACTTCGTCTGAAATAAAAGCATGACAAGCTGAGTACAGGGACTGAGCAAAGACTTAATACAACCTGTTAGCAAAGCTGGTATGCGAGGCTTTATGTAGATCTTCTTTTGCGCAAAGCCTTTTTTCCTTTGTAAAACAAAAGGAGCAGAAGATAGACTACTCAGATCATTTAAAAGAGGATAAGGGAGCGATATCACTAGCTCTAATGATCATCATATTGAATCCACCGATATCTTCATCATCAGCTGAACCTATGAACTAAGATCACCTCCTCTATCAACCCAGAGGAAGCATCTTGATCACACATTGATTCCAAGTTTTACGATTATGTTAAAGTTGTCTATGATCACAGAATCCATCACCAAGTCATCTGTAACCGTGGACACGACTTTTCGAAAAGATTTAACCCTGCAGAGGTGAACAACTTTACCCACACGCACCAAACGACTCTTAACGCCACATGATTAGCACACTTCCTTGGTGTGCCGGCAGAGGGTGGTCGACCAAAACCTTTCCCTTGCTTCCCCTAATTCATGAGTCACTCCAGTTGGGTAGCTCCGTTATTGTAGGTAGCCATTCTCTGAGGCGGTCCCGCTTGTTGTGTGTAGGGGATCCAGTTTAGTGCCTCTGACACCCTTCACCCCGGCCACGTCATGTATGATGCACCTTTACAAACCTTTTTCCCACTTTCTTCATGTAGATGCCAAATAGAAATCGCAAACTATGTGACTCATTAACAAACTAGGCAAGTTTGGGCCAAGGGGTTACGATGGGCCCCGTGTGGCTCTACGCTCGGTCTAGGTTCTGAAGGAGAGAACTCAGGTTCTAGTATCGAGAGAACGAGTCAAATCACCACATCCGCATGTGGTGGCCCATCATGTTTAACATCATCACTGATCAAACAACGTCATCCTATAATACTAGGTTCATTCGCAGCTCTGATTCATCAACCAGATGGATCAGAATTCGTCAACTAAGTATGGCTAAGCATATTCAATATAACAGCTCTAGCGGTGCACACAAGCTTAAACCTAGCCTTGATAGGAGCAGTGGATCAGGGTATTTAGGCACGAAGGATGGAACATGCAAACCATAGGATATACTAATTTATCTGCTGATAAAAGACATTGGAATCGTATGCATTATATAGTAACCATAATTTGTAAAACTTAAAAACCATATGAACAATCATACCGCTAATGCTACCAATCAACAAAAAATAAATAACATCATTTATACAATTCATTGTTAATAACATATAACTATTGATGATTGCAAGTACACACATCAATTGTAGCTAGTTTCGAAATAAGATATCGAACCATTAAAAGCTACTTATGAATCTTTCTTTAATCTCAAATAAAGGTGTTTAAAATATTGTTGTAATTGGTTGCAAGAAAGTAAAAAAAGCAATAGCAATAAGAGTGGTGAGAAATGGATTGAAACTCAATAAGACAAAGTGTTCTCGGTGATTATTGGATCAACCTATAGCATTAGGATTCATCTTAATCAAGATAAAATGTGCTTTCAATCATGTTATGTGTGGTGAGAGCTCCATAACAAGATGCACACGGAAAACCATCGGTCATCGCATCTCTGAATAACCACCGTGGCTAGCCTTCTGCAAACCACATGTTGACCATCACAATTAAGGGTTTCCCCATGGTTATCGATATGAGCTTGGCGAGTCTCCCTTTATCCCCTCTCCTATGTGTTAAAGTGCCGATACGGTGATGTCACTTCTCGTCGTACATTTTACCACACTTCAAAGGGTAGTTCCCTCTCGAGACCATAAGGCAAATATTACATGGTGCAAAACATATAATATCAAGAGAGCGAACTAACACACATTAATACATCCAAAAGAAGCCTAGTGATACGTGAGCACGCATCCGTTGAGTGACATGTGTCTAACGCCATCCGTTCTCTCCGTCAAGTGTTGTACTACTAAAAAATTGTTTCACAGGGATTCTTTTCCTCCATCTACTCCCACTCCGAGCCGCCCCCATCAGCGCAGAGGACTGGGGAGGCCATGCTGCTCTCCGCGCAGCCGCCGATGTGTCTCTTTCCCCGTGGCCGCCGCTCCTCTGCATTGCCGACCGCGCCGCCCGAGTCAGCATCAGCCGCCGGCGCCTCCCGTTGAGCCTCGCCGCATGTTCCCCGTCGTCGTCCGGCAAACCGCCACGCGCAGGCCCGCGCACCGCCACGACCATCGCTCCGCCTGTCTGCCTCCAGCGCGAGCGCGCCCGCCCACCGCCATGGCCAGCCGCGTCCTACCAAATCCAGCTCGACATCACCCGCGAGGGCGAAGGCGCGCGCGAAGAAATCGGCAACGGAGAGCCTCGCCCCGACCTCCTCAACCGCGGCCGCAGGGAACGCCTCGGCCGAACGCTCCCTAGCATTCGCCGGGCTTCCGAGCGCGTTGCTAGCACGGCGGCCACGTCGCCACCGCTGGAGAGCGCCGCCTCAAGTTCTCCGCCACGGGCGAGGTGGTGGGAATCTTCTTTTAGGACCCGGTGACAGCGATGCACATGTTCTCTTCTTATCCATCCTTCTTCGTGCTCTCTCCCTTCCCAACAAACCAAAAGAATCCCCACGAAATCTCTCTCTATGCTCTCTTTCTCGTATAGACTTAAATCAATCCCCTTTTCTGATTGTTGTTGCTATATGAACCTATGAATTAAGATTAAAATGTTTCTGCCTTCGAATGGCATAAATCATCTGCAATTCTGAAAAGACAAAAAGGGGATTCCAGGTCCGTTCCAGCCATAGCAGCACTGGCGGCCACTCTCTGGCTCCTCGTCAGTGACTCGTATGGCCGCCAAAACGGTGCCGCCGGCCAGGGCGAACTGAACGCCACCGCCTCGATTACGGACGGGGAGCAATACAGCAAGAGCCGCGAGATGCGAGCAGCGCCAGAGCAGAGCCTTGAGTTGGACGAACCTGCAGTGGACGCCGTCTCCAGGTGAAGGTGCATTGAATCATATGCACAACAAATTTCATAGAAGAGATGGAGAGAGAGACTATGAGGTCGATCCGTGAGTGTAATGGCCGCACCATAGTCCAGAGCGGCGACGCCGGTCGACAATGGAGAAACAGTGAGGCAGAGGACGGAAATCCGGTCTCACCTGGACCGGGCCCCTTGCCTCCGGCCTCGCCTAGACTTGGGCCAGCGTCTCCGACCTCCGCTCAACCCAGCTCCACACGAGCATCTCCTCACCGGGCCCGGGATACAACAGCTGATGGCGCGGTTCGCCGCAGCGGCGAAACACGGTGGCGCGGCGGCGTAGGTGGACTGCGGCGACGGTGTTGGGGGCGAGTCCGGCGAGCAGTTGCTATCGGTCCTTTCCAAACTCCAAACCAACAGCTCGGCCCACGTGGTCCAGAAGGGCCACATCAGCCAGAAAAAGTAGCTATACACGCTGTCTGTCGCTGTGAGCATCTTCGCGCATGCAGTACGAATCTGAAAGCAAATCCAATGATGGCTAGTGCGTGCTCACCTATACACCTGGTTACCAAATTCACTCTCCTTAATACATCAAAACCATAGATCATCTTTGATTCATCTCATATTCATGCTAGGTTTCTCCATCTCCCCAAGAACAAGAGGAACTACTCAAACATGGAAACAATCAAGAACCTCATCATATTCTTATGGATGAAATGAGAGTAATGGTATGAATTCGAATACAAATCGACAATAGCAATCAAGATCACAACTATGGTTGAAGGAGAATGGGAACGGTGATGGTGATAGTGATGCAACAGTTGTTGGTGAAAGGGATTGATGCCTTGTCCTCCGATGATCTGTGTAGCAGCCCGGATGATGTCTTCTCCAAAGTTTCTCCTCCAGATCTATCCCTTAGGCGATGTTTCTATGTTTCCCGAGGCTTTGTATCCTAGGTCTCGCTGCTGTCTGCGCGAGATGAAAGTATTTGACGAGGCGGTGCTCCTGGTACGGCGTACGGGCGGACGGTATTGGTAGGGTCTCCCTGTATCGGTGTCCGCTAAACCTTCTGATGTTTGTCCTCGCATTCCCCTTTCACCCAGGCGTATGGGTAAGTGCTTAGATGATTTTTATCACGTCAAAATACCATAAAATGATAGTTTTTATTGATATTTTATCATTTCTTTAATATTTTTAGATCCCGCGTAAACAAGCATAAAAGACGCGTGGAAGCGCAGTGAAATACAAAAATCCTATTGCTACTCAGAGATATCTATATGAAATAACGGTGTAAAAGCACTCTAAAAATGCACTCATCAACTATCTTCTACTAAAAACTAACACGATCACGTTAACAAATGAACAAAACAAAGATACATGAAGTAGTTTCAATAAAAACTAGCACAATTATGTTTACAAATGATCGAAGCAAATATACATGAAGTACTTCCAACACGATCATAGCACGATTAATTAGTTTTTTTTAACAAGATTAATTAGTTGCATAGTATGATAATCATTTAGAGATGGGCTAAAAAGAGAGCAGCACGCATGTACTAGCTGCGCACGGACGGATAGACCAGGAATCACTCGATCGGGTGCGACAGGGACGCATGTTATGACGCGATGAGCACGCGGGAAAAGGAAGAGAAGGGGACGAATGCATGCAGAGTGCTCCGCGTCAACTCGACCCTGCTGTAGCTACAGCTGGTGAATATAGTTTTCCATGTACAATTTCTAAGTCTATTTTGGACAATAGAATTGAACAAACAAGACTTTCTTGCATGAATAGTCTGAAGGGCAACATCCTTTGGATCGACATGGAAATTCCCCAAATTAACAAGGAATCAAGGATACAGAGTGTGACATGATCGTTGTTTGGGGAGAAAAAGGTTTTTGCGATGCTCTAGAATTTGAAGCAACATGAAGTTCACCGATGTATAACTAAAATCGGAAGAAAATTGCATGCATGTCTCCTAGATCGATTACGAGAATGGCAGCTGGTTAGCGCAATCCAAGTTTGGTCCGAGGTTTCGGACGCCGAGGATGTCGCCGTAGTGGCGGTAGTAGCCGACCCTGTCGTCCGCCTGCGCGTTGCCGGTGCGGTTGCACTCGAGGCCGCCGTTGATGATGTTGGTGGTGAGGCCGAAGCCCGTCCTCCGGTTCGCCGCCTTGTCGGCCCTGGTGGGTCTGTAGCGCCCCACCATGACGTCGTGGCACGACGGCTTGGGCGGCTGCGGCGTCATCCAGAACCACAGCGCCGCCTTGAACGCCACCACCGGGTCGCTCGCCACCACCTCCGGATTTCCTAGCCCGTCGAAGTCCAGTGCCTCACCCGCCGGCCCGTAGTTGTAGTTCCTGGTGGTCAAACAAGTAGAGTTTAAGATATTACCTGAAAATCCATGGTAATCGGGGTGGAAAGCTAAGCTCACCAGGAGAGTTGCATGGGTCCGCGGCCGTGGTAGGACTTGCCGGGGACGCAGGGCCACTGCGTGTTGTTGGCGTCGCAGTAGTTGCTGGGCGGCGTCAGCTCCTCCTTGAAGCAGAGGCCCCACGCAAAGGGTCCGTCGGGCGCGGTGGCCCACCCGCCGGTGGTCTCGTGGGAGATCTGCGCCAGGAAGGCGGCGACCTCGCGCCGGCGCGTGTCGAAGTTTCGGCCCGTGCTGCCGAACTCCGGGAAGCGCTCCGCTGCGGACACGAAGGCGGAGTAGTTGTAGAAGCCCTTGGCGGGGCAGGCAGCGTCGTCCTTGTGGAGGAACAGGGAGGCGTAGTCATCCTCGGAGACGATGGACGAGATGTGGTCGTGGTGGCCGTACCGGCCGCGGAAGATGTGGCGCCACCCGTGCCAGTGCCACGCTTCCGCGACGCCGGCGTTGGAGACGACCGACGCCGCGGCCAGGAAGAAGGCCAGCAGGACGGGAGAAAGAAGCGAGCGCGCCATCTGAGCTATCTGCTGCGTATGAGCAAAGGAAGTCTTGCTCATATGTAGAGTTCCGGATGTGGTATGGTGGAGAACGTGGCACGTGATGGTGCCATTGGCGCGCGTAGCAGCCGGACGGAGAACACGGCGACACCTGCAGGTGCTCGGTCGGTGTGTTCGCGCGAGAGGCCATCTGCATGTGGTGTAGAGTTTCATGGGGTTTGACTTGAGATGGGGGCAATTACTGCTCCCGCCCTCCTTGGAATCAGTGCTAGGTCAATGGCTAGCTTCCTGGGTAGTTTAGTAGGTCAACGAGCTGGAAGCATGCGGCGATCGGAAGGCCACGTGCATCCTTCCGTTTAGCGTTATAAACAGAGGATGAATGGAATGCAGACTGTCGTGCTGATCCATGTACTTGCGCCGAGCATCAGTGATCTCACTTCAAAAAAAAAAAAAAAAATTATTATCTGTAAGCTTCATAAAAATCTGAAAATAAATCATGATGTAGCCGGTATTGTATCCCACAATCATGTAAATTTTGAACTGAAAATAATGTGCATTTTAGGCCGCACAAAAATAAAAAATGCATAGATCTGAGTGTAGTGATTCAAATCTACAAAAAGAAAACAGATTTTGTCATTTTTATATAGGTCAAAAAACAAAACATTTGAAATGGAGATTTTGTAGGTTAGTGGGGTACATCATTAGGTACTTTTAGAATTTTGTTACATAATTTTTTTTAAACATATAAGTATAATTTTCGAAATTTTTTAATCTGTCAAGAGCACTGGTGCCCAGGATCCAATATGACTTTTCGGTTTTGATTGGAATACTCTATCTGAGCTACACAAAAACAAGAAAAGTGTAGACATGAGTATAGTGAAAAACGCACATTTCTAATAGTCGTAGGATACTTTACTGTTCATTTCTAATTGCTGGGAGAGGCCGCCTGTTTGCGTTTATGATTCCATGACTTCAGATCTTAATAAACCTGGTGCTCAACCGAATTTTGTGGGTTCTCGGCTCTATTTGGAACTATTACTTGGTCTATTTGGTTGGCTTAGAATGATCTGGTTTCAACAATAAAACCTGCGGGATCCTCTGTTGCTAATATTTTCAAGATGATCTCATTCCTTTGGCAGTGGACGACACTGTTACCAAAAGCATAGGACAAAGTGCATGAAGATGATGAATCGGGTGAAGATGGCCACGAAGAACTCCTACTTCCTTGTCAGACCACTTGGATGGATTGGATAATGTATGTTCATCTGGTGGTGTTTAGGCTAGTTGGTGTCGACTCTTGTGCGGGTTCTTTCATTCATGTTAAACTTGTGGATGTTCGCTAGCATAATGTTTTGTGGCTAGTTGTTTTTGGTGATGTGTGTGTCTGTAATAACCAAAGGTCCCAATATACTACTCCCTCCGGACCAGGCGCGCATGTAGTTTAAAAAATTATTTTGACCATTATTTTGGTCAATAAAATGTAGAATATATGTTATAAAAATTATATCATTGGAAACCTTGTTTAAATACGAATCTAATGGTATAAATTTTGTAGATATATAATTTATATTTTATTAACCAATTCAACGGTCAAACTTTACCTTAAATTACGTGCGCACCTGTTAAACTGATCCGGAAGAAGTATGTGTTTTCTTCAGAAAGCAGGACAAGTGATTGTCTTTCCTCTGAAAACAATAGGTGTGGTTATTATTTTGGCAGTGCTGAGCGTGTCCCGGGGGATCAGAACTCCCGATCCCCCGCCTCCACTGACTGACACGTGTCCATATCATCTTTCACCTTTCTAGCATCGTCCTCCACGAACTGCCCCAGGATCGAAAAAAAACACACGCAAAAACGGGGATGGGAAATCCCACCCGGCAACTCCTACCGCCCACCCCTCTCGGTTGGCTCTGGTGAGAGACCTTGCCGGTGTCGACCACGCTGATAGCACCACCGCCAGCCTTAGGTAGCATCGCCATTTGCCGAACGTAGCACACCGACACCGTCCTTTTGTAGCACCGCCACCAACCTTTTGCAGCACCACCGCCGGCTGGATGTCGCATCTCCGCCGTCCTCTAACATCGCTTGTAGCACCGCCGACGTGGCGTGTAGCGAACGCCGCCGCCGCTTGTAGCACCGGCCGACGCTGCGTGTAGCAAACACCGCCGCCGCAAAACGACGACAGCCTTCGATGTCGCATGTAGCACCGTCAGACGCTTCTTGTAGCAAATGTCGCTGCCGCTGGTAGCACCAGCCGCCGCTGCGCATAGCAAGCGCCGCCGCCGCTATATGTAGCAAGCTCCGCCGCCACTCGTAGCAAATAGGAGGCGCCCTTGTAGCATGCGCCGATGCCGTTTGTAGCAACCGCCGACGCCGCCTATAGCACCACCGGCAGAGGTGGAAGAGCTACGATGTCCCCGGGCCGGCCGTCCGCGCCCTAGCCCAAGGCTTGACGCAGCCGGTGGGCCGTGTGTCCGCCGCCGCTAACCGCCCCCTCTATGGCAGCCCGTAACTCGGTCCGAAGCTGCCGTTGCGGTCAGCCGCCGCCGATTGTCCGCTTTGTGGCTGCCCTCGCCTGAGAGAAAATGGAGAAAGCGCATCGAGGAGATGGCGCGGGACGGCGCCGCGGCGGCGTTCCGGCGAGATAGGAACTGCGGATGCAAGTTGGCCGGCGAGGAACCAGAGCTCTGCGTCGGTAGCAGAGCTTAGGAGGAGAATTTCATGGCGTCCCGTCCCGTGACAGTAGAGAAGAGAGAGCAGAGATAGAAGACGAGCGGTGGAGAAAAGAAGAAGATAAGGTTTGGGGGAAGCAGTGTTGTGTGGGCCCGTAGTGGACGCGTGTCACCACGTGAAGGCGGAGGCCGTGACGCGCTCGATCCCCCGGGGGGAAGGAAGCATTTTCCTTATTATTTGGTCCTTCTTCGTAGCTCGTGAAACAAGCCCATCAAAACAACCGTTCTTGGTAGCAGTTTACCGTCAGCTTCAGTTATCTTAACATAAAATATTTGTTCCTGTTCTGTTTTAGTATTCACTAGGCACACAACAAAACTCATAATTTGTTTCTGTGCGGCCACTTCTTGAATCAGAGTACCAGTGCAGCAATTCCAAGTAGACCGCAAAACGATATGTTATATTTTCTCATCTAGTATTAGTACTCCCTCCGGCCCTGTTTAATACTCATGAGAGTGAATTAAGTTGTAAATCTGATCAACTTAATATGTGATATATGTTACAAAAAATATATCATAAGAAACTTACAACGCTATATTTACTAATGGTATAACCTTTAGGTTATATAATTTTTATTATATGGATCAAATTGATGACTTGGAGATAGAAGGATTGAACCTCTCTTGTTCCCCTCCCCACCCCACCGCGCTCTCTCGTTCTCCACCAGATCTGGGCCGTACGGCCTATCCCCCTCCCTGCCCGGGCGACTGCCGGTGTCATGGTAGGTGAGGGACCCCTCCCCTGTATAGAGGTAGAGTAGATCTAGGTTTTTGGTTTGGCTGTTACCTTGTTGGCGTTATGCCGTTGTGTTGGAGCGTCTCACCGTTATTCTCGAGCTGACGGTGGTCTTCGGTACTACTCTTCCTCGTGCTGACGGCATGGTGCCGTGAGTGGCCAGTGGGGGTGATGCCGACATCTCCTAGAATAAGCTCGATTTCATCTTGTAGGTTGGTCGCTGGTGGTTACGACTTTGGGCTCCTTCCATCTCCTCGAGGTGATGCTGAGGAAGGGAGAATCCCTGACCGTGGTTGTTGGGTGGCAAGTCGGCAGCAGGGGAGCTGAAGCTGCTCTCCGGAGAGCATCCATGGTAGCCCATCTTTGGCTACCTTCTTCAATGGTCGAATTGCAACCTCTCCCACCTCCATCGCCAGCTATGGTTTTTTTCGTGGTGATTGAAGGAGATGAACAACTTCCAGGCTGCCATGCCAACCAGGAGGCCCCCAAGCTCCAGTAAGCTCTCGGTACTGCGCCCCAAGTGGTTCTACCCATGGCGGCATTGTGCCTGGCTATACTGCGGCGTGTTGATGCGGTGGCAGTGGACCTGGACCCGATGGAATTTTCTGTTCTACTTTTAGGGCCCACATTGCTATTTGTTTGGACTTGATTGCAATTTTCAACTTTCTTTTGGTCCTCTTTGTAAGTGTTTCCAGTGCTGAATGAAAGCTTCTAGGTCTCTCTTGGACCGACCCCTTATAAAAAAAAAACTTGGGGACACACGAATAGGACTTACAAACCATATCAGAAGATTAGGTATCGATATGTTCATTTCATTTGTGTAACGATCTGATCAGACAACTCTCTGGACTACTACACCCATGTATCTCGTAGGTATGGCAATTTGGCTTGTCGGACTGGTCGGGTCCAACTTGTCTGTCCCCGAACCATTGCATGGGCTATTATATATGTCCTCTTATCCCAAGCATTAGAGATTGTCTTTACTTTGTTAGTACTAGCAAGTGAGATAGATATGCCACGATTACCTTACATGCAATGTTGCATATCTATTCTTCTTCCGAAGTAGTACAATCTAGCCTCTGCATCAATCGATGATACGGCTTTTTATTGCAAATATGTCAGCTGAATATTAATGGGAATTGTCGTGTTGCATCTAATTTATTTCTGCTTTAAATATAGTGGAGAATTGTTTATATATTCAACATAATTTGGGTTGGTTTGGTCCATAGTAAGACAAAACCCATTGCATCCCAGTAGTATGCCCTATGCTTCGGTAGTTTTTAAATTTACTACTCTTTCGGCTTATTCACTAAACACATAACCAAACTCTCTAGTCTGAGTACCGCTAATTCGTGGATCATTATTTGTCCATGTAATGGCAGGTTCACCCCAACCCACGATCCTTTTTCTTTTCAGGATTATTACGCATATATTCAGGTGGTTTAAATGTTTGGATTTGACATAGCAGTTCCTGATCGATTCATATGTGCAATTATCTTGCTCCACTTGTACGTGTAGGTAATATCTCTCTTTTACAACGACATGTCATTTCTTAAGGAATAGGATGCTCCAAAGAATTATAGTCTCAACGTACCTCTTCATATTACAGACGATCCACAAATCTGAAAGTGTGTCGATCTATTAGTAATTCACTACTGGAGGTCAGTTCCAACCAAGGTTCAACACAAATCTTAATGGAGCATCAGCAACAAGAGTAGCATCAACAGGAATTTACTATATTATTAGGTAACTCTTCATCATAATATTTTACATGACCGAAACTCAATTGTTATGGACCTCAATAAAACCAGGTCTTTTTTTTCTGTTGAACAATATTTATATAGTGCCTTTCTAATCACATAAACTTCGGAAATATTTGTCTTCGCAGGTTTAACCGTTTGGTTCTCAGACTACCCTTTAGTCTGCTTCTTTCCCTGGTCAAGATATTACATGCATGCAGTTATTTTTTTCCTTTCTCTAAATGGAGGTTGAGACCCCCCCCCCCCCCCCCCCCGGGCTCTGCATCAAAGAGATGCATACGATCTTTATTTACATTTTCTTCAACAAAGATCTGCTATGAACATACATCACACAATCCGAAGCCATCACTAATCAGCTACAAACCTGACAATGAGTGAAGAACATGACGTTAGGGCCTCATGACCTAAAAACACAAACAAATGCCTTACCGGTTATTTCCCGGAGCATCGCAGAGTCACCCTATGACGAAGCAGGAGGACACATCTTATCTACCCCGGCCCGCCCCTAGCGAGCATCTCACACACTTGCTTCAAAAGATGTCATCCCCATCAACCGCTGGTCTGAGAACATAGATCGGCATAGTTCTTGACAGGCATGCTGACGACACTTACTGGTGCCACATAGTGCCCCCACCCCACGGGATTCCATCACATCTGGTACGTGCATGCATGCAGTTCTCCTACATGGTTCGTGCCAAAAAATAATAATATAACATTAACTGAAACTACTCTAGCCACTCCGACACTAATGGTAATATTCGAACATATAGGCTCTATGTTGGATTATCTTTGGCCATCAAAATACTTAATTGTTAATAATGTTTTGTGATTTGTGTTACCCAAGTTCCCAAGAAATTATTTACTCCTTTTAGACTACTGTAATTCTACTAGCCTGGTTGTTATTATGTGGGACTAGCTTAAACTACTTACCTTGCAAATCCACTATTTAATCTTTTGTGAGCCTATACTTTCTTTTAGATAGTCATAATTTCATAAATGAAGATACCATGGTGCAGTCGTTGAATTACTCCGGATATAGAGCAATTTCAGCACGCTTACTACAAAATAAGTACCTCCAAATTGCCTTGTGTTTGTTTTTCCTTTTAATTGCATTGATTCGCATGGAAAGCATATATTTTGGTTTATTTAAGTAATTATGAAGTGGATTTAATTCTACTTGGTTTACTTCTACTTAATGCTGGTAGTTATAAAATAATAACCGGTAATACAGTTTCTACTTAGTTGTTCGCTACCATGACATTCCGTAGATAATTTATATATATGTATTACAAAATTTACGCAACAACATCTTACTCTTTGACTTAAGCAATGTAATTATATGCTTAATAATCTGTGACTTTGGGTGCATCGATCGGTACATATTAGTTATAGTCTATTAGTACACCATCAATTGTTCAACTCAATATAAGTCATAGTTGTTGTTTGTTAGCATTATTCGGTATCTTTTCATGAGAACCTTAAATATGTCTGAGAGCCTTGGTTCTACATGGTTTTTAATGAAATTTGGTAAATATCTTTTGCCAAGAATACAATCATTTTTATCATTTTATCTATAGAAATTTATTTTGATATTTGCATAAAACATTAATTTGCATACCGATCTACTATATGCAAGCATATCAATTCAAAATGCTTATAGTGAAATAAACGGGGCTATGTGCTCGATTTTGGATTGGCCATAAATCACACTCCTTAAGGGTTGAATTATCTTCTGCGAAAAAATCAGTAATTTACAAAAATATTGTTCGCTGTTTTGATTTGTCCAACTATACTTAGTATTGCAATACAACCTGTGTTTTTTTTTTCACTTTACTGCCTAAAATCTAACCTGCACCTAGTCAGCTTAAAATTCTTTGTAACTCAAGCAATCTGTGTATCATCCGAGATACTTATAGTTATAGAAATTCATCATACGTGTGCCAATATTGGGCCACTACATGATAGAGATTATATATTTCGTTTGTCACTAAGCAAGATGTTCAAAGCAGTTACTTTACCTTTTTTTTTGGGGAACCAGCAGCTCCAAACCGGCATAGATATATTGTTTAAAAATTCAAATTATAAAATTGCAAAGAAGTTATCTTTCTTTGGTATCCAACTGGTTCCATTCTACCATATGGTGTCATGATAATACATAATTACTTTGGTTTTCAAGAGCTTAATTAGATTCACATGATCCAAATACAACTATTGACGATGTAGTTTCCAAGTTCTAATATACCATATATTACCGTGCTAGTTTGGATAGAAGATATGCATGCATTTTAAACAAACAAGATTAATTCTGTGTTGATAATCATATAGTGTTCCAGAGGTTATGGAGGTCTACGTTCTTGAGAATGAGACAAAACCAGTTATCTTGGCCTAAAATAGTGATGAACTAAGGCTCTCTGGCATATTCAAGACACTCATGAATAGTTACCAATTAATTCTAACAGACAACAACTACAACTTATATTGAATCTTCCCTCAGAAAAACTTATATTGAACAAGAACCTGGGCTGTATCTAAGTTTCACTATAGCTGGTTTAGTAATAAATTATTATTAATTTGTACACATGCATCCAAAGGCATAGGTAATTAATTCCTCGTCTTCAACTTGTTTTCCCTCAAATAATCGTGTTATGTAAGATTTTTGGGTCTAGAGTTTACCTCAATAACTGGTTAAACTCTTTTCTTCTTAATTATTGCAGAAAGGCGCGGAAACCCCGTGTGCTCCCAATGAGGTTTGTGAAAACAATTTGTAAGACTTTCAAAGCCCTTAGTATAGTTCAAGCACCAAAATGACACGGGAAATCATTTTTTTTTCAGGAAACAAGGCATATATCTTAGGAAAAATTACAAATTATGAAGTACTTCTAGTTTGGTTTCATTTGGTTTTGCTTGTTGTCAGAAATTGACATTGGATTTTTTTATAGAAATAACCGTATAACGGGGGATTCTTGTCGACTTCTAGGATGCCTTCTCCCAAACGCTACCCTCCCTCGGCATCTTTTAGAAGCACGTCTCTCAAACTTGTTTAAACTTCTATTTTTTTTCAATACTAATTTAGAAACTAAAAAAAATTTAGGAGACGAGATTCTGGGAGAAGCTGAGAGAGGGCAGCTTCTCAAAAAAATTCCTTTTAGAAGCTGAATAGAAGTAGGCCTAAGCATGTTTCTACTTAGAGCATCTTCAGCAAAAGCGTTATAACGTGCCCTCGCCAAAATAGCTGCTAGTATAGAGCGTGTGAGGCTATTTTTGTTGGAGATATGCTCAAGAAGGAGTAATAAAGTGGTTATTATTATATCTTTGTGTTTATGATTAAAGTATACATCCCATGCCATAATAGTATTAACGGGAAACAATAATATTTGTGTGTTTGGTAAACATAAAAGAGTCTCTAGTAAGCCTCTTGTTAAACTAGCTTGTTGATTAATAAGATGATCATGGTTTCCTGATCATGAAAATTGGATGATATTAATAACAAGATCATATCATTAGGTGAATGATGCACCCATAGTAAGCATAGCATTTCATCTAGTCATTAAGTTCATTTTGTTACAAACTTTAAGATACATAGTAAACTAATCGACCATAAGATCATGTTAATCACTTACACCAAATGGATACGTTGATGACATCAAACACCACTTCGTAATTGGGTGGTTATAAAGGAGGCATTAAGTGTTTTGAAAGTATGACTTGAAGCACATGGATCAAGAGTGAGATTTGTCCATCCAAATGACGGATAGATATACTATGGGTTCTCTCAGTGAAATGTCATCCAATTAGCTTGCAAGCATGTGAATATCTCACAAGGGATGTCATATCACGGTACGAGTAAAGAGTACTTATCGGTAATGAGGTTGAACTAGGTATAGAGATACCGACGATCAAATCTTAGATAAGTAAAGTATCGCGCGACAAAGGAAATCGATATCGTATGTTAATAGTTTTTCGATCATGAAGTTATCGTTGAATATGATTGGAGCCTAGGGTTTTCCACCTATATATAGAGGAGGAGAGGGGAGGGGCCGGCCACCACATTGGCTGCATCACCCAAGGGCACCAAGGCCGGCACCCAACCCCTCTCTCCCAAAATCCTAGCGCCACCCTCCCCCACCTCTCTCCTGCACGGCTACGACGAAGCCCTGCAGGAAATCTCCACCACCACCGTCACCGTGCCGTCGTGCTGCCGGGATTCCTAGGAGGATCTACTACTTCTGATGCCCGCTGGAACGGGGAGAATGATATCTTCATCAAAACCGTACGTGTGACCGAGTGCGGAGGTGCTGCCGGATTGCGGCACCATCAAGATCTTCTACTCACTCCAGAGAGCGGCAAGTGATCTACTACTGTTGACCACCAAAACCCACGGGCAACACGAAGAGCCGGGAGGCTCCCAGGACTGCTGGAGGGCCCTGGTCCCTCGGGCGACGGCCCGCAAAGCTCCGGCACACACGTCCGATGCTGGTGCAAGGGCGTGCCACCTGACCTATACCTGGTCAGGAAGGTGATGGATTGCTTCGACTAGTTTCCTGCATGGCATACACGTAAACATTAAATACGAGCCTCGATCGGCTCTCAGGTTGTCCTGTGAATCGGCTCAAGGAGCCGATCCACCCATGATTCGTATGAGATCTACGATAACATGGTGGTCCTGCTTGATCAATATTAAGTTAAAACGATCTACGACGATCTAGGGTTTTCACCACATAACCGGAACGTCCTACACGTAATTGAGCCTGGCAGACACGAAAGATGATAATAAACCAGTCCTAGACAAGGCCTAAAAACCAACGTGGAGTTGATTCCCGGAACATCTTCTTTAGGACTAGCAAACTATACCCTACGTGCTACTGGATCCTTCAACCCGTTTATAAGGCCTAACTATGCAGATATCAAACTAATCCTTGAAGAACAAGGAGCAATCATAACGGATCGAATCTACTAAACAATGACTAAGCAAGGTGCCACCCTTGCACCTAAGATCGGTACAAGGGTGGCTAGATATCCAGGGGTAGCATGACTAATCAAATACATCGAGAAAGTACCGATGCTAACCCTAACATATCCATGATAACGGTGTTCTCGCCATCAAAAAGGCTTCAGTACGAGCAACACATGAACAACAGATAAACAGGATTCTGCCTAGATCGCAAGATGCGATCTAGGCAGCATAGCGCTTACCCGGAAGAAACCCTCGAAACAAGGGGTGGCGATGCGCCTAGATTGGTTTGTTGTGAACGTGATCGTCTTCTTTCTCAATAACCCTAGATACATATTTATAGTCCGTAGACTTTCTAACGTGGGAATAATCCCAACCGTGTACGAGCTAAACTCTACCATTTAATCCTAACCGACACGTATCCTACTATATTTACAGATACACGGGCAATTTAGCCCAAACTCTTTATACAAGGCCGATTCATGAATAATTTCTACGTATATTTGCTAAGCCCACCTCAATCACGGCCCACTTATGATTTGGTTAAAATCTGGTGATAACACATGCCCCCCTGGTTTTGGTAATGATAATTCCAAAACCACTCTGTTTTTTTTTCGTCGGGTCATGTCGTGGCAGAGCAAAACCGTCGCAGTATCCTTCATCATGATGCCTTGCCTTCTCAACTTCTCCGCGTGATCTGACATTTTTTTTTCTTTTGGCACCACTTCCTCGGAAACTGCTGTGGCATTAAATCTCCACTATATCCCCTTTTATTTAACCGCGCCGAACAGTTCGCCTCTTCATCCCCTTGCTCTGTTCTAGCCATCGGCACCAAAAAAACCCCCATCTCCTGTAGCAATGTCTTCCTCTTCCTCCTCCTCCGCCTCGTCGGGTCTCTCTTTTCAGTCCTCCTCCTCCAGCGAACCAATACCAGAGCAGGATCTGATGGCGCAATACGAGGAAGAGGCTCCCGAACACTGGGACGATGAAGAGTGGGACTTCACCGTCAGGGTGAATGATGACCTTCCCCTGGCCGCCATCGGGTCGGACGACGACCTGTCCATGACCGACGGGGAGGCGGATCTCCGGTTCCTTGTCGACGGGGAACTGGAAGGAGAGAGCGAGGACGACCTCTACTCCTGGGCGAGCTTCACCTCCTACGACGAGGAGGAGGAAGAAGAGGAAGAAGAAGAAGAGGAGGAAGAGGAGGAAGATGACTCCTCCTCCGCCGGGTACCCGCCGGCTAAGCGCTTCCGCGCTTGGTCAGAGGACGACGATGACGATGATGATGAGGAGGAAGAAGCTCCGGGCGAGGGCGAGGGCTGGGGCAGCAGCGACGAGGAGTTCTCCGGAAGCAGCTCCGATGGCAGTTACGACGCCGACGACGAGGCCAGTGATGGCCCTTAGAATAGGAACCACTAGTATAGGACTAGTAGTAGTTCTTGAGCAATCGGCTCTTCTTTTGTTCTTCCTTCCTTGAGCAATCGGCTCTTCATTGTAAAAAACCCCTTTTATTAATGAAGGAGTGCTTCCAATTCATCTTGCCGATAGTCAAAGTTAGTCAACGCCCAAAGAGCCGATGGCATCGCATCGGCCTTTACCATAAAATGCGAGTAAGGCCAAATCAGTTGTCTCCTCAAACGGTAACCTGCAACCTCCGTCTGAGAGATTAAACTCAGATCCCCAAATCGCCGCTCGAACAGATCCAACTCACGGCCACACGAATCTCAGATCTCATCCGCGCCAAACCAACTCCGCAACGTATCCAATGGCGGAATCATCCAACGCCAATGCTATGGTCTCCGGTCTGAAGGTAATCCTTAACCGTTCCTCGCTACCTGGGTAAATGCTAGGATTAACAGCAAATACCTGAATTAATGTCCTATTTCGTTATTAATTTTAGGTTTCAGACATCCTGCTGCCGCATCCTTCTCTCCCAAATTCTCTGTGTCTTGGCCCCCGTTCTTCCGAGAGTCCCGCTCATCTAATTTCATGCGAGGCCAATAGAATTCCCTTTGTAAACCAGAATTTAGATCTGACTTCTTGGGCCGACTGCCTACGAGCCTGGCCTAATCCTCCTGGGGGTTGGGTGGCATGGTACAGTAGAGTATCCAAAACTCACCATGCCACATGGGAAACTATAGGGATAGCCGATGCTTTGTCATTATCATTGTCTCCCCTTGAGAAGCACGAAAACCTTCTGAAAACCATCAGCTACTTCTGGTCTGATGCACTGAATTGCTTCATATTTGGCCATGGTCCCATGACACCAACTCTGCTGGACGTGGCCATGATCATAGGTCTAGACATTGCATCCCCAAGCCCCTCTGCTTTTATGCTGCCAAAGGTTCCTTTCACCCTCTCCTCCAAAATAGAGTGTACCAGCTGGGGTGCCTACCTTAGGCGTTACATGAAAACCAAAGGGCCTGTGACAGAGAAAGAGCACACAACCTTCCTGAACTTCTGGTTAGAACACTTCATATTCTGTGGCCCATCACTCGCCCCAACCAAGAATTACCTTTCCCTGGCCTATGAACTTGCCAAAGGCACCCAGCTTGGCCTCGGGAAACTATTCCTTGGAGAGGTCTATCGATCCCTCCAACTGATGTCTGTCAAACTGTTTTCCCAAAAGACAGTTAAAACAGGAGGCCCCTGGTGGTTTATTCAGCTATGGGCTCAACTGTACTTCCGAAACCAGGTCCCAAACTCCCCACCTCTGGCCACTTGCACCTTCCCAAATGCTAATGGGAAGGAGATCCGATGCACCAGCTACGGCCAAGCTCTATATAGCCTTCCAGGCAGCAGGCTGATCCCAAAGGAAGCGTCAGAGTGGTTCAGAATTTTCTTCCAAGGCCTGGACAGTCCCCTGTTCTTTCCTTACACTGAATCTGAAAATTTTGAGAATCCAGTTTCCTTCAGGTTGGACAGCTTTGCCGATGACCCCAGCACTCGGCACTTGTACTCCATCATGATCCGTCCTTGCTTCCTCCCGGTTGGCATGAGCACCTCAAACAGGATCATCAAACCTGGTTATGAATCCTATCAGCCGGTGGTAGTGGCCCGGCAGTTTGGTCTTGGGCAAGTGCCTCCACACTACTTCCTTCACCACTTGACAGAGAGCAGGGCTGAGCTGCCTGATGTCCTTACTGGCCAGCTATTCCTTCTTTGATGCTCTGGCCATTCCAATCCCTCACAACCTTCGTTTCACCACCACCACCGATGGTTTTGAGACTTGGTGGTCAATGTGGAAGACCCACGCCTTCAGGAGAGCTCTAGGACCGTTGCTGAAACAACTTGATGCTGAATACGACCTTCCTGCAGAACAGGTACCACTACTCACAATTTTCTTGCAGTGGTTCACAATGATTATCTGTAACCCGGCTCTATTTCCTTGCAGCAACGAGATGGTCCAGAACCTGTGCAGGCTGACGGCTCCTCCTTCAAATTCCTTCCACCAGCTCCAGTGGTTCTCTTCTGCAAGAGCTCACCACCCCTGAAGAAGGTCATGATGCAGAGCCAGCCGATTTCACCGAAATCGGCTCCTAGGAGCAAAGCATCCTCTGGGACAACTGCCCCCCGAGCCTCAATCCAGGCGAGGAAAGCAGTGAAGAAAGTAGCTGCCAGGAAGACCCTGAAGCGCCAAACCCCTATTCCCGCTCAAGAAAGCTTGCACGTAAGCTGATCTATGCCTTGACTAATTTCATCTGTCCTTCTAGGCTTCTGCAACATGCTTGTATTCCTTTTACAGACCTCCACCGAGGAGAACTCCAGCGAGGAGACACAGTCCAGTCGAAGGGACTCGAGCTCAGGTAATTCTGGGAGAACCACCACACAGAGCCAGACAAACTTGCCATCGTTGGCTTCCAAGAAAAGGTCAGTTCCCGAACCTGCTGCTTTTCAAGCTCCGATCAGGGCAGGGCTACGCACGAAGAGTCGATGTGTCAAGAGGGCTCGCAAAGAACCGCGAGCTTCTTCACCAAGCCAGGAGGTTTCAGATGTAATTATCTCCCCCGGTCCATATTTCATACTATCCCACCGCTACTCGGATCGGCTAAACATTTCTTTTGTAGACTGATGGCACCTCTAGTGGGGACGTTGAAGAGATACTGATGCCATCCGCCACCCTGGATTTAGCAACTTCAAAGAGCGTGGCTGACAAGGTGGCCAACCTAACCAAGCCCACAGAAAAGCCGATCACCACAACATCGGCTGCCCCTCCGGTCTTAGGAGAGGTATACTTCATTCCCTCGGTTCTACCCTTTTCTTTCGCTGCATACTGACGTTGTTCGTGTTTATCTGTCAGGGTTATGACCTCTCAAGCTTGCTGACGTTCGACCCTGAATCCATCGAACCAGCTACCTCCAGGGCAGGTGAAGAGCCAAGACCTAGCACAACACAAGGTCAACTCCAGCGTCTCAAGGCTTTGCTTTCTTCCTCAGTTGAGACATTGGTTGAAAACCCTGAGGAAGTAAAGGGCATTCTTGAAGACATTCAGCCCCACCTCCCGATGACACTGCAGGTGAAACTTTGGCCAGTTGTGACCCTTTCGGCCTTCAGGTCAAGGGTGCAATTGGCTCGTCAGAGAATTAACCTTCGCCATTCTCAGTTACCATTGAAAGCCGATATTGCGGACAAGTGTCAACGGCTCAATGAGAAGAAAGCTTCCTTGGATGCCAAAACTGACACCTCTGTCAGCAGTGCCGAACTCGAGACCCTGCGCAAGGAACTGGAGAACCTTGAAGAGAGGGTCAGGGTGACCAAGCAGCTTATCCAAGACAAGGAAGCTCTTATTGCTCGCTCTCAAGAGGAAGCAAAATGCCTCACAGCTGAACTGAAGACTGATCTGGCTGAAATACGTGCCCTGGACAGTCAGCTGGTGATGGGCAAAGACGAGGATGACAAGGCCGAGATCGCCGAGGTGGATCGTATCCGTGCTGACGCCCTTCATGCCCTCAATGTATTCCTCCAGTAGAGCCTTTCCGTGTAAACTGATAAATGCTTTATTGAACTTGTACCTCTAGAGTCGATAGCTATGCATCGGCTTTTTTATTCTGAAGTCGATGTCTGTGCATCGGCTGTACTTGTATGCTGTTGTCTCGCATATTTTCTCAAGTCGATGTCTGTGCATCGGCTGTGATTTGTACGTACATTTTTTGTTTTTTTACTGGCCGATTTTTTGTGCATCGGCCCCCATATTCCCCATATTTCATTGCTTATGGGTTATGTGCCCCCCGAGCCGAATCGTTCAAGTAATTGAAGATATCAGCTCTCCAGTCATCCTGTCTGTATGGCTTGATGAACCCGGCGGTCAACATTTTCTCGACCTCTTTCTTGACTTCTTCTAGGATATCGGCCTTCATCTGACATGCACGTTGCTGGAATGGCCGAAATCCTTTCTTGAGAGGGAGCCGATGCTCAATGATGCTCCTGTCTAACCCAGGCATCTCTGTGTAATCCCATGCGAAGCAATCTGGGTATTCTTTTAACAGAGCTATCATCTGGCTCCTGAGATATGGATCTAGCTTTTGGCTGATAAAAGTTGGTCGTGGCTTATCCCCAGGACCAATGTCAACCTCTTCTAGCTCATCAGCCGATGTAAACCCATACCCTAGCTTTCCGTCGCCTGCTAGATCGATGTTAAACACAGGCAAAACGTATGGCGAGGATAGTATGGGCCGATTGCTGGAATCGGCCCCCATTTTTATTGCATTGCCCAATGAAGGTTTACATCTTGTTCGTGCTTTACTACGACTACGTGGCATGCTTGATACGAGATCATCACTTTTTATTTTTTGGGGCCGATCGCAGGGATCGGCCTTGCCACGTATGTCCATTGTCTTTGCTCTTGCTATACTGTCAGGCCGGTGGATAAGACCAGCCTCACCCCGTTTTTTGTCACTTCGATGCACTCACAGCCGTCCAAACTGATTCCGGAGAGCGGCTCTTGGCCTCCCGTTTCCCAAATGTTCATGCCAGCCGTTGATATTTCGGCTGAATCATCTGCATGGACGACCTCCACTTCATCTCCATCCCACTGTATCAAGCATTGGTGCATTGTGAATGGAATGCAACAGTTAGCGTGGATCCAATCTCTCCCTAGCAGGACAGCGTAAGTGCTTTTGCTGTCGACGATGAAGAATGATGTAGGGATGGTCTTTCGGCCTACAGTTAAATCCACGTTCAGAGCGCCTTGCGCCTCTGATGCTTGGCCGTTGAAGTCGTTCAGAGTGACGTTGGTTTTGATCAGGTCTGCGCTAGAGCGTCCCAAGCGACGTAGCATGGAGTATGGCATTATATTGACTGCCGCTCCCGTGTCGACCAGCATCTTATTGACAGGCTTCCCATTGATATAACCTCTTAAGTATAGGGCTTTCAGATGCCTGTAGCTCCTTTCTCGTGGTTTCTCAAAGATCACTGGCCGTGGGCCGCAGTCGAGCTGAGCTATAGGTGCCTCTTCTGTTCCTGGAGCACAAAACTCCGATGGAAGAATGAACACCATGTTCGTGCAATCCGATGTCGTATCATCGGCTTTCTTTTGTTTGGGGCGCCACTCTTTCTTCTGTGGACGACCCTCCTCGACCAAAGTTTGCTGAATTTTCGCGGCCAGATCAGGCCGCGCTTTCCTTAACGCGTATAGGTATCGTCTCTCGGCTTCCTCTACGCTACGTAGTCGCTGAACCCTATGCTTTTGAGAATGACTGAGTCCATCAGGGCACCACCTTGGCCGGTGGTATCTATCTTCTTCTTCTTCGTCATCCTCTAACTCCTCGAGATCTTCCACCCGAGAGGACTCAGCTTGCTTGTTCCGAGATGGGAGAGGCCCTAGACGCTTGAACACTGACACGTCTCCTGCGTCCCTCTTTTTCTGTCTGCACTCTGGGCAGTTGCCGATTGTAGGCAATCGGCTCATCCCTGAATCCTAGCAATGCTTGAAGAAAGGACAATCACAGTGTCTGTCCACGTCGTCTTGCTCTCTTGACTTTTCCTTGACGCGGCGCTCATATCTTTCGTCGTCTCGATCGTACCGACGATATTTCATGTGATCCACGCTAGACCGACGATCTTTTTCGTCGTCGCTGTCGTATCGCCGGCGCTGGTCGTACTGACGCTCATATTTGTTGAGGAGGTGCTCGGAGAGAGGTCGCTGGTATCGCACGTTCCTCACTTGCTCCTCTGTGATGTAGCGCTTGTCGCTACGTTGGGGCCGGTCACGTGGATCGGCCTCCTCTTTTTCTTTGCCACGAGAGCGGCTGCTCTCGCCTTTATCCTTACCAGGGTGGTACACAGGTCCTACCATGTTGATGCTGAACGAGAAACCTGGCTGGCACCTCCCAGGGTAAGTGCACTCCACCATGTTAACGGCAGGGAAGGGGTGCGTGTCAACTTTCATGGCGTACTGGCTGAAAATTAGACAGCCTTGTTCTATCGCCATTTGGATCTGCTGACGCCACACCCTGCAGTCGCTGGTGGTATGGGTGAACGTGTTATGCCACTTGCAGTATGGCCTTCCGTTCATCTCTTGCACCGTAGGGATTTTATGGCCTTCGGGGTAACTTCAGCTGCTTCTCCTTGAGTAAGAGGTCGAAAATCTGCTCAGCTTTGCTTACGTCGAAGTCAAACCCTTTTGCAGGACCTTGTGGTTTAACCCATTTGCAGGACACGGGGTTTGCCCCCCGAGTCCATTCAGCCACGGCTACCTCCTGATCTCCCGCAGAGTCTTCATCCTCCTGTGTCTCCACCAGGACTACCGCGCGCTTGAACTTGTCCTGGTACAACTCTGGGTGGCACTGCTCATATAACGATAATTTCTGAACCATATGCGCCAGTGAAGTGTACTCTGCTTGGGAAGCCATATCCTTGATCGGTGATGCGAGACCCACCACTGCCAGATCGACTGCTTCTTTTTCATTCATACGAGCCGAATAGCATCGGTTCCTGACGGCCCTGAAGCGCTGAATGTATTCAGATACCGTTTCTCCGCGCTTCTATCGTATTTGTGCTAGATCGGCAATGCCAGCCTCGGAATCTTCTGAGTGATATTGCATGTGGAACTGTTATTCCATCTGCTTCCAAGTCCGGATTGAATCTGGTGGCAGAGAGGTGTACCACCCGAAAGCCGATCCTGTGAGAGATTGCGCGAAAAACCTCACATGTAATGGGTCTGATGCTGAGATCATGCCCAACTGCGCCAAATATCGGCTCACATGCTCAACTGAACTAGAGCCTTCCGATCCACTAAACTTGGAGAATTCAGGGAGCCGATATTTGGGTGGTAGTGGGATCAAATCGTACTCGTTGGGGTACGGCTTGGAGTAGCTGATTGCCCTCCTCTTCGGCACCATGCCGAACTGGTCCCTCAAGATTGCACTGATCTGATCCACGGTGCTAGCTGCAGGAGTTGAGCTCTGATGAGTCGTTGGAGTGGCATACTTAGCTAGCCACGCCTGCTTCTCGGGATCCGATCCAGAAACCCCTCCTGCTGTTCCAGAAATCCCTACTGTCGCAACCTGGTTCGTGCGCGCCCAGTTATTGCAGTCTGACACATATGTGCACATGTATCCGTGCGGGATCTCCTTAGGCGGTTCATACAAGAACTGGTAATCACTAGGATCGCCACTGATCTTGTAGATGACGTATGCCAGTGAATTCGGCAGTTCTGGTGCTGCTAGCGCGAACGGCAGCGGTGGTCTGGTCTGGAACGGTATCTCTCCTTGGTGAGTCCCTAGGGCAGGCCCTGACAGAGAGTACTGATGCTTCATGATTTCCTGGACCACGCGCAGCGCGACACGCTCTAAAGCGTTCACCAGGCTCTCAGAATGGCGGTGTAGCGAATGCGCTACCATGTGATTAACCTCCTGACGTAGAGACCTGGTGCGTTCTTCTGAGGGAGTAGACAGATCCACTCCATCGAGAGCACCTTCAGCTGAGAACCCTTTCCACCTGATGTCGTGTGAGCGGGTCCTCTGAAAAGAGCCGATGAGGTCGGTTTCGAAGAGAGCTTTGATCTCGTCGTACTTCTTCTTGTACTCCTCAGACAGGTCTTCGTACGTGACTGGATCTTCCGCCATCTCTGATGCGGATGTTGATGCAGTTGTTGTAGAAGAAGGTCCCACCGGGCGTGCCAGAATGTGTTGACCACCAAAACCCACCGACGAGTAGCGACGGGCAACACGAAGAGCCGGGAGGCTCCCAGGACTGCTGGAGGGCCCTGGTCCCTCGGGCGATGGCCCGCAAAGCTCCGGCACGCACGTCCGATGCTGGTGCAAGGGCGTGCCACCTGACCTATACCTGATCAGGAAGGTGATGGATTGCTTCGACTAGTTTCCTGTATGGCATACACATAAATATTAAATACGAGCCTCGATCGGCTCTCAGGTTGTCCTGTGAATCGGCTCAAGGAGCCGATCCACCCATGATTCGTATGAGATCTACGATAACATGGTGGTCCTGCTTGATCAATATTAAGTTAAAACGATCTACGACGATCTAGGGTTTTCACCACATAACCGGAACGTCCTACACGTAATTGAGCCTGGCAGACACGAAAGATGATAATAAACCAGTCCTAGACAAGGCCTAAAAACCAACGTGGAGTTGATTCCCGGAACATCTTCTCTAGGACTAGCAAACTATACCCTACGTGCTACTGGATCCTTCAACTCGTTTATAAGGCCTAACTATGCAGATATCAAACTAATCCTTGAAGAACAAGGAGCAATCGTAACGGATCGAATCTACTAAACAATGACTAAGCAAGGTGCCACCCTTGCACCTAAGATCGGTACAAGGGTGGCTAGATATCCAGGGGTAGCATGACTAATCAAATACATCGAGAAAGTACCGATGCTAACCCTAACATATCCATGATAACGGTGTTGCTCGCCATCAAAAAGGCTTCAGTACGAGCAACACATGAACAACAGATAAACAGGATTCTGCCTAGATCGCAAGATGCGATCTAGGCAACATAGCGCTTACCCGGAAGAAACCCTCGAAACAAGGGGTGGCGATGCGCCTAGATTGGTTTGTTGTGAACGTGATCGTCCTCTTTCTCAATAACCCTAGATACATATTTATAGTCCGTAGACTTTCTAACGTTGGAATAATCCCAACCGTGTACGAGCTAAACTCTACCTTTTAATCCTAACCGACACGTATCCTACTATATTTACAGATACACGGGCAATTTAGCCCAAACTCTTTATACAAGGCCGATTCATGAATAATTTCTACGTATATTTGCTAAGCCCACCTCAATCACGGCCCACTTCTGATTTGGTTAAAATCTGGTGATAACAACTACATCATCCACGAGATTTATCTTTTTAACGCTTTGCTTTGAGATTATATCTTGGCTTGTTATTAGTTCTTGCGGTAGGAATTTTTTTGTTTTCTATGCTACAAACTCCTACATTTTTCCCACCTCTAGCATACGCGGTAAAATCACGCGCGCTCTAACTTTTTCACGCGTGCGGCATATTGCCTCCTTCCGCGCCTCAAAATTGGCGCTTCCAATCGAGCGCGCGCTATCTCTCTCGCTTGCGCTCGAAGAACCAAACACCGCGCTGAACTTTCCCCGGTGCAAGCGCTCTCGATTCCCCGTCGATTCCGCTCGGTCGTCGTGGTAATTTCGGCGATTGGCGGCCTGTCCGACGACCCCTCCCTACTTTGTCCCCGCCACAAACGGCGGTGCCGTCGTAGTTCTGCCGCCGCCCATGGCAAACGCTAATGCTGTCGGTGCTGCCGCGGCCGCGGCCGAATGCGTACCCCGGCTTCGCGCTGCCTCCACCAGCGCCAGCGCTGAAAGGAAAGACCGGCGCTTTGAAGCGGCGCACAATTGATGTTCTTATTTTGATTTGGGCCATTTGTTATTCTTATCTTGATTTATTTGATCATGAAGATGTTCATTCATATTGTAAAACATGTCGCGTTGGTGCAGCGTGTTGCATTTTAGCGCCCCTGCTAGGCGAGTTTTTGCGCTGCATTTTAGCGATGTGTTTTAGCGCTTCCCATGTAGGATAAGCGGGCGCTGCACGCTATAACACGATCTAGCGTGCTGCAAATCAATTTTAGCACACCGTAATAGAGCGTCTGTAAAGTTCCAAAAAAATGGGTGACAAACGTGTGTAATTTGAGTATCGTATTATTATTTAACAAAAGTTTGTTTGAATCTGTATTCGTGCAAACTATCCGCAAAACAAAAATGTTATGTGTATTTTGCCGAATCACCCGTGGCACTTTCTTTCCGATAGCATAGTTTTATAAAATTTCAATCAATTTATTTACAAGTCTAAAATGTTACAGATTAGCAACTAAAAATATAAAAATAATGGCACTTCATCTAGATATTCAAACTGTTATCGTTGCATATGCACTATTGCATAACGGATGATCAATCTTTGGCGCGATTTGAAACATGTTAGGGTAATAGACTTGTTGTATTACCAGGGGGTCAAATGCCACAATATATAGTACAGGCAGGTGCAAATATGCAGGAAAAACCCCCTAACATATGAGAAAACTACAATATACAATATATACATCTAACACCCCTCCTCAAACTCATGGTGGATCCACAACACTGAGTTTGGAGAGTAAGAAGTCATGCTGCGCTCGGATTTATGCCTTAGTAAAGAAATCCGCCAACTGCAAATCTGAAGGCACATAATGAAGCGCAACAACCTGAGCCTGCACCCGAGCACGTATAAAAAGCATTAACACCAATATGCTTGGTAAGCTCATGCTTGACCGAATCACGTGCAATACTGATAGAACATGTACTGTCAGACAAAAGTGGAGTGGGTGTCGTAACAGAGACCCCAAAATCTGCAAGCAACCACCGCAACCAGGTCACCTCAGCAATCAACAAAGCCATAACCCGCAGCTCAGCCTCAACACTCGAACGGGAAACCGCTACCTATTTCTTCGTCTTCCAAGCAACAAGCGAACCACCAAGAAACACACAGTAACCAGAAAGTGAACGACGATCCGTAGGATCACTCGCCCGCGTAGCATCCGAGTAGCACTGGAGCTGGAGAGAGCTGGAACTAGGAAAGAAAAGGCGACGAGTGAACGTGCCACGAAGATAACGAAGAACACGGAGGAGATGACTGTAGTGAACGGTTGTAGGAGCTGAGACAAACTGACTCAGAATATGAACAGGATAAGAGATATCAGGACGAATGACAGCAAGATAAACAAGACTCTCAACAAGATTTCGATAACGTGTCAGATCAGGAAGAGGATCACCATCAGTAGGACGAAACTTAACACTGAGATCCATAGGAGTCTAAATAGTGCGCTCATCCTCAAGAGAAGCACGAGCAAGAAGATCCTGATTATACTTTTCCTGAGAGATGAATATACTTTTCCTGAGAGATAGAAAAGTCATCAGAAGTGCAGGAGACCTCAATCTCAAGAAAGTAGCGAAGAGGACCAGGATCAGTCATAAGAAACTGATCACGAAGACGAGCCTTGACAAAGGCAATATACTCAGGATCATCACCACTAATGATCATATCATCAACATAGAGAACGAGAAGAGTGCGTCCACGAGGAGAAGTGTGAACAAAAAGCGCTGGATCATGAAAACTAGGAGAGAAACTAGCAGCAGTCACCATAGAGGCAAAGCGCTCAAACCATGCACGAGGGTCCTGTTTCAGGCCATAAAGAGAACGCCCAAGGCGAGAAACCATCCCATCAGGAATAGAATACCCAGGAGGAGGCTGCATGTAAACCTCCTCACCCAACTCACCATTAAGAAAAGCGTTCTGAACATCAAGCTAGGACACAGACCAGCGTCGAACATAAGCGACATCAAGAAGAGTACGCACAGTGGTCATATGAGCCACAGGGGAAAAATTCTTATCATAGTCACGGCCGTGCTCTTGCTGAAAGCCACGGGCCACAAGACGCGCCTTATAGCGCTCAAGAGATCCATCAGAGCGGGTCTTAATTTTATAGACCCACTTACACGTGATAGGACGAACACAAGGAGGGGGCGAAACAAGATCCCAGGTGCCAGTGCGCTCAAGCGCAACAATCTCCTCAGCCATGGCAAGCTGCCATTCAGTATGACGCTCGGCATCCCGATAAGAAGTCGGCTCAGAGGTAACAGAGAGACCATACTGACTAGGAGAGTAACGGTCTGGAGCACGACGCTGACGAACATGCCATGAAGAGAGAAGCTCATCAGCAGAAGATGACTCCTCGAAAGAAGAGGAAGAAGAAACAGCAGAGGAAGGGTCCGAAGCCGGAGAACAAGGAGAACTAGGGGAACTAGATGGAGGAGAGGATGGCGCCGAGGTCGAAGGGAGCGCATCAGACCTAAGAGGTCAAAGAGAAGGCACAGTGGGAGGTGCATCAGGAAATAGAAGAAAAGATATATCATCCACTGGGTAAGTACCAGAGGTGGGACGAGGATAGAAGGGACGCGTCTCATCAAACGTGACATCACGAGAGATGCGCATCCGACGACCAACGGGGTCCCAACAGCGATAGCCCTAATGCTCATCATTGTATCCAAGAAAAACACACTCAACAGACTGAGCGGTCAGTTTGGTGCATTCACGAGGAGGTAAGAGGACATATGAAACACAACCAAATAAACGAAGAGTCGAGTAGTCTGGAGAACTACCAGAGAGACGCTCGAGAGGAATGCCACCTTGAAGGGCAACAAAAGGCTGAATGTTAATGAGTTAAGTCGACGTAGCGCCAGCCTCAGCCCAGAAATGCGGCGGAAGAGAGGAAGCAATCATCATAGCACGGGTAGTCTCAAGAATATGATGATGCTTACGCTCGGCGACACCATTTCGAGCATGGGCGCCGGGACACGAGAACTTAGCGAGGGTGCCCTGCTCAGCACGGACACCACGCAGGTGCTACGAGATATACCCACCTGCAGAATCAGCACGAAACACACGAATAGGCGTGAAATAATGAGTACGAACCATGGCCGCAAAGCGCTGATAAATAGAGAGCACCTCACTGCGAGAGCGCATAAAGAACAACCAGGTGACCGTGAAAAATCATCAATGAACAAAATATAGTATCGATGGCCCCCTTTTGAAGCAAAGGGAGCCGGACCCCAAACATCTAAATGAACTAAATCAAAAGGGCGCTGAGATACAGACACACTAGTAGGGAAGCTGAATCGGTTTGCCTAACCTACAACCCTGACAATTTAAAGACACATCTCCTGAGACAGACCCCAGAAGACCACGACGGACTAATAACGATAAACGGGCGCCACAAAGGTGACCCAGCCGATGATGCCACTGCTGAAAAGAGCCAGTGAAGGAAGCAGCAACTGCAGGAGAACTGGCAGAAGAAGTATCAGCGGATGGAACGCGAAGCCAGTCTAACTCCCATAGACCCGGAGACTCAAGGCTGCGAGGGCCAGCTCCAAACAGGGCCTGTGTACGGCGGTCCTGAACCGCACAAGAATCAGCGTCAAGAATGACGCGACAACCAGAATCAGTAAGCTGGCTAGCAGAAAAAATGTTCATCTTAAGACTAGGAACATGAGAAACGTTAGGAACAGAGAAAGAGGGAGTAGAGAGGGTGCTTCGACTGGAAACAGGAAGAGAAGTACCATCAGCCGTGATAACACGGACATGAGAAATAAGAGAGCGAAGAGCAGAAAGAATAGAAGACGCAGAAGTCATATGAAAAGAAGCTTCAGAATCCAGATACCACGGGGATGACGTACCTGACTGTGTAGAAGATGGTGGTCGCGCAGTGCCAGAAGAGCCAGGCACAGAACCAACAGTACCCTTCGAGGAGGAGCCTGTAGCAGCGAGCAGACCACGAAGACCACGGATAATGTTCTGATCAGACAGTGCAACTGCAGAAGATCCTGAAGAGCCAGCCTGCTTACGAGCATGATACTGTTGTCGTAAACTGGGATCCCTCCTCCAGCAGCTAGAGACATCGTGGCCAGGCTTACCATAGTAGGAGCAGGGAGGACAAGAAGATGTTGTCATACCACGAGGCTGCTGAGCCTGACTCTGGCCCTAGACCGGAGGAGTAGAAAGTATCGGCCCTAAATTCTTATTTAGATTTATTTAACACTTTAAAATGTCTATCCCATGTAGCAGGAGCATATGCTCTCATGTTTAAAAGTGGATTTTCCTTAAACATCATGTTAATTTGCAAATTTTACTCGAAATGATCTCAAAATTTCAGAGATTTCCGATATTTCGGATATTTCGATAGGTCCCAAAATTATTCTCGCACCGAAATTCAAAATCCCAGCGAGGGATTATTTTTGTTCTACTACACATGGCAAAATACATATATGAACGTTGGAACAATATTGCTGACTCAAATACACATGTCGTTATCCTGCTTTTGGTATATCTAGAGTTTAATACACTTCTTCTCTATAAAGATCTGATCTTTACTGGATGATATATTTTGCGATCTTGACAACCAAAATATTTAACAGAAATTATTACCATCGAAATATTTTCTGCTATAAAATGGGCCCTACCGTCCCTCTTCTTCTCACAAGTCAAAAAGCAGGGGGGCAATGGCTCGTAAGGGAGAGAGGGTGAAGATCCAGCGGATCACGGACGAGAAGAGGCGCAAGGCGACACTTAGGAAGCGCCTCCCCATTGTTGTCAAGAAGGCCAGGGAGCTCTCTATCCTCTGCAACATCCCCGTGTGTCTCATTGCGTACCGCCCAGGTGACGCCCGGCCGGTGGTCTGGCCATCACCGGAGGCGGCCTCCGCTGTCGTGCGCCGGTACAGGGACCTACCGGATTTGGATAGCTGCAAGAACAATCTGGACATCATCGATTTCCTCAAGCAGAGGAACCAAAAGGTAAGAGTGAAGCTGTCCAATGTCCAGAGGCAGACCCGCGACGTGGAGATCAACCTCGTCCTGTTCGACTTCCTCGCCGGTCGCCGCAAAAGCTTCGACGACCTGCCTATTGACATCGTCACCGCCGTCGGATCGAGGGTGCAGGATAAGCTCCAGGCCGTCAAGGCGCGCCTCCAGGAGCTCCGGTCGGCTGCGGCACCCGCGTTGCTTCCACCACCTCCTCGTGAACCCGTGGACGTGCCAATGGTTGATTCTTTGCCCATGGTGCAGCCACACAATGGTGGCTACCGCGAGCTGCTGGACGGCAATAGCCTCTCTACCACTGAGGAAATGCATGCCCTCTTCGTGCAGGCTGGGATATTTTCCCCACAGGTGCCGACCCAAGCTCCCTAGAATCGTAGAGTCTTGATGGTTTGACTCGATCAACTTTGTTGCTCCAGCTTAACTTTCTTGATTTAATGAGGAGTATTACTGGCGGATCTCAGGGTTAGTTGGTTTGCATGAGCGAGAATGGAATTAGATTTTTTTTTCTCTGTCACCGCGTTGCTCTCTTTATGTCTGTACTAGACAAAGATTCTATGATGTAATCCAGCCATATTATTATATAATGGAATTCACTGTTGTCCAACCTTTTGAGATTCGGTGCCATAATTATTTTTATTGATTAACTGCTTTCCGTTGTGCTTGTTGCCTTTTCTGTGTATGGAAACATGCATATACAGGTCATATGGCGAGCACTGCATAGATGTGGTCAATCCAAGCCTTATGTGTGGGAGAAATTGGCATATAATGTATGGTGTACCTGTATTTTAACATGGACTAAATACATGAATTGAGATTAGCAACGGTGGCCCTTGTTGTCATATTTGTATTTTAAGGAAACACAACACGGTTCATGAGTGAGAAGCCCAGCGCAATGCTCCCACAGCCTACTCATTAAGCGGTATATATATTTTTTAAGACGGGAGAATTAAGACTAGATGGTTAGTTAGTTTACGTCCATTAGAGGCCTAACTCTCTATTCTAGTCCATTTATTTTTAAATATCTTATACGGTTCGTTAGAGGCCTAACTCTCTGATCAAATCCATTTATTTTAACTTTGTTATGTTTCAGAATTAAGAGCAAGACTTCAACAACGCCCAATAAGTACTTTCTAGCTCAAAAACTTGTCAAAGACATGCTTACGGAATAAATTTGGAGATGATTTTTTTGCATTGCATGGTGCTTATTGGGAATAAGTAGATCCAAATTTACAAGCATGGCGGCCAAAACGTATATATGAACTATTAAAAAGTACCTTTACAATTGTTAAACACATGTTTATATATTTATTATTTACATTTTTTCTAGTGTTAAGTCTCTTATACGGTCATGTCTCCCCTTGGCTATACCATATGCATATCATTTGTTTTAGTAAAACATGTATTGATCAATTTGGAAGGTAACATAATAGGAGCTCAAGCAATTCGTAGACTAAAATATGCTTAAACTTGCGGCATAGCTACAATCAGTTTGATCCAACACCGCCCTTGCTGTTCGCTAGAGTTCAATTGATACTTCACTTCTTAAAAAATGCAGTTTTTGCATATCCCTTTCTTTATGTGTTTCAGGTCCTAGATACAGTGTAACAAAATATTTTCTTAACAAATTAAAGTAATCGTTTTGTTGTTGGATAAATCCCATATGAACAACCTTAAATCCTTAAGTAAATACATGTGTGCTTTGGTTTATAGGAGAGTGCTAAGTAACTATAAATAGTTATACGGATTAACCAAGGAATATTCATCCCTTCCCTTTATTTGCTCCTTGGGTATGGGGACTAACTTTTGTGAGAGTTTCTCCCATTTATGTCAAAACTATGCACTACTACATATATGCCTTCGCAGTTGGATTTTCCACTTCAGTGGTTAATCGAACCAACTACTGTATTCATATCAACATGATGTCTATTATGATTTTACACTTCCACTAATACAATGGTCCTCACAAATGGAGTGATCTTTAGTGTGATGAATGTGTTTCAAAAGAAAAAAAAAACAAAGATATATGGCCTTCGCAAATGGAGGGAGTCATCTTTAATATATATGTTCTAGAATATGTTCGAAAAATGATTACCATACCATTTACAAGAACACCATTGTAGATTGCATGTGTTGATTGTATGTGCTATTAGATAAGAACATATAACCAAAGTTTTTATTGTGCTACCCTATATATAACTTATGCTGCAATGGGTAAATTGCCAGAAGATGCATATGTATATTTATAAACATGTTTTAGTTACATCAGAAATGAATGAATTATATTTATAACAAGAACACCATTTGACAAATTTTTCACCAGTATTAAGTTCCAACGCTTCAACGGTTAAATATTATGTAGGTACAGATGTACTGTCATGCAGATATTTCAATTGTGAGGCCACCAGATTAGTGGAGGAGTGTTTTTATTTGTTTGGGAATTTTTTAGCTCAACTATATTCTCTTTGTTGGTCATACATGTGCATAACACATAGCAGACGTGGTGTATGATGCATACAATGCTGCACATTTTTACAGTAATACTACATATCTCTTCACAATTTTTTGATCAGGTCTTTATTGAACTATTGCATTTTAGATAGTCTTTTGCATTGAATAAAAATTTAATGCATGTCTTGAATAGTGCTAATGAATTCATCTACAAAGATAGAGAGGAAAATAAAACACTTAGTTTATGACCTTAACTTCTACCCTTCCGTCCCAAAATATAAGATGTTATTACGAACTTATTATTCGAATATCGAGGGAATATCACTCAGTAGTACTAATGGATTCATCAGACGCGAATAGTACTAATGGATTAATCTACAAGAGAAGCGTGTCTGCGATGCAAACAAAGAAATTTGTCATGCAGGCATGGATATGTTCCCCTCTTCATGACTTAGCCCAGTCCATACTTTATTATTAGGAGAGCTAACACATTGTTCAGTTCAGAGAGAGGGGAACTTTGGTAGGTCAGGGGCGAAATCTCCAGTGATTTTTCTGGAACAGTTTAATAAATTATACTAACTTGAGGATGGATCCTAGCAAGAATCGATCGCAGGCATCCTTTACAGCATGTTACGGTTGAGGCTGAACTACAGGAGCTTTGGCATGTCAATGTTTATATCTATCAGAAGTTCTATGTACGTACTTCCTCAGTTTCCAAATATAAAATATTTTAGCAGCTCAAATTAAACTGCCAAAACGTCTTATATTCAGAAACAAAGGATGAAACGAAGTAGTTCGTAATGCATTAGCGACGAACCTGTTGGGGAAGCCAGGGATCCCAGAACATTGACAAAGAGAAGCTTCAGCTCTGGCTGGATGGGGGAGGGAATCAAGCTCATGTTGCCCACAATCCTATAGGCGAGACCGGATGAGCTTAGAATGAACGTAGCACCTGAAACCCACATGTTTCATGACAGGGCCGAGTTCGGAGCTTAGAGTGGCACGTGATGTGGCCACCAGGGCTGCGCGAGCGATGGCCATTTGCAGGGGCTCGACGCCGACACGATTGACCACAAAGAAAAGCAACTGCTTGCAGATGTCGAGCAACGGCTGCACAACGATGGTCACCAACTTTCTTTTCGAAAAGGGGAATGCAGCCCCGGCTTCTGTGTCAAGTGACGCACACTGCCTTTTTTATTTTATTTCATATAGCAAAATCCAGAAGCCGGACAAGTTTGATCTGAAAAAAAACTTTGGTTACCAATTGAACGCTGCGCTTTTTATGAGCATGAACTCCTGTAGCACTACTCTCAAGAGGACACGACGAGGTTGACTGTACAGACAAGTGATGATATATGTTGTTGGTTTAGCTAAAATTTGGGATTACACACATGAAAAATGTGAGGATGTATCAATGACTTAGATAGATGATCAACCTTATTTGAAAATATATATTACCAGTCTCATGCGCGCCCATGAGGAATTGGTCAATGGTGCATGTGCTGATGTGGGTTAATTGCTTGCCGAGGGAACGCGGACCACATGGAATGTTTCATTGTTTCGTGTATTGTAGGGAGCGGGAGTGAATGCATGTCACATGAAATTCCACATCCCCCCACATAAAAATGTCTCAAGATTTTAATGAAAATATTTTTCGTTGGAGGGTTTACCAACAATGGATCAAATGCATTTATGTGGAATATCATTTTGTCTTGTGGTGCTCATGTTCATCACATATCTCTTAGTTTTCAATATTACATTTATAAATATACTACATCAATGTGATACTCAACTTTATTACATTTTGTTCTTATAAGGAGGACCGGGATATCGTCCTTTTTAGGAGGGTGATGGTGATAGTGCTCTGCACAGGTTGCAACAGAGGAGGATGACTGAGATGAAGTAAGAAAGAGCTGTTGATTATATGCATCTCTTCATGTTTGTCTAACTTATTATGGAATTTAAGAGTTTTTCTCTTACCCGGTTCGTTGTAATCAGAATATCGTGATGCTATGACTATCAGCTTCACTACAGGAAAATCAGGCGCTGCCGTGCAGCAAATCATTGCCGTGAGCTACCGCACGGCAAAGATTTCTTTGCCGTGCGACGCAAGAGGCACGCACGGCAAAGAAAATGTGCACGGCAAAGATACAGGGTGGCGCACGGCAAAGATTCGGTTCACGGCAAAGTCAGCAGCGCCGCACGGCAAAGTATCAGCGCACGGCAAAGTCCCTCGAAAGCCCACGGCAAAGAAGCTAGCACGGCAAAGAGCATAAGAGCCTCACGGCAAAGAAAACCTGGTCGGCAAAGGGGCTGGGACATTGCCGTGGGCCTCCCTTTGCCGTGAGGCCAGGAAAAGTGCACGGCAAAGCCTCCTTTGCCGTGCGATTTCTTCTTTGCCGTGCGCCGTCATTTATTTTATTTGTTTTCTATTTTATTTCATCTAATACTTATATTTTTTTATTAGTTTTACTTTTTGATGACTATTTATTAGTGTTACTTAAGACAATGTGCAATACAAAATTAGTCTCCATGCTCATCCCCCACAAATATCAGGGTTCCGGTGCTCCGGCGGCCGTCCCCCTCCTTCCCCCCAAAACAGCGGGACGACGGGTCTACCCCCGTTGATTTCTCCGCGCGAGGGTGCACAATGTACTTTTTCATTCTCTTAGGTTTGTTAGGGTAGGTTTTAGGTCCAGTTGCAAGTTTTGGTTGCATTTCGGTGCTCCGGGGGTCATTCCCCCCCTAAAAACGGCTGTCTGTGGGCCCCGGATGGTCTACCCCCTAGATTTCTCCGCGCGAGGTTCCACCAATATACCTTTTCATAGGTTTAGGTTTGTTTAGTCCATGGACATATGGAAAACCATGTGTGGCACCCTTTGGCACAGTCTAGCCCCCGATATACCCGCGGCGGGACACTTCAGCGTACACGTCCAGAATCATAAGTGTTATCGCCCGAAGGTGAGGAATGTCAGACCGGGGATCCATGCCATGCACCATTTTGTGAATCACACCTTGCATCACACTTTGACACATATCATAGGTCCACATGCAAGGTTTGGTGGGGTTCCGGCGCTCCGGCGGTCGTTCTCCCCCTCCTCCCCCCAAAACAGCGGAACGCGTGCCCCGGCGGGTCTACCCCCCTAGATTTCTCCGCGCGAGGGTGCACCAATGTAACTTTTCATAGGTTTAGGTTTGTTTAGTCCATGGACATATGGAAAACCATGTGTGGCACCCTTTGGCACAGTCTAGCCCCCGATATACCCGCGGCGGGACACTTCAGCGTACACGTCCAGGAATCTGTTAAGTGTTATCGCCCGAAGGTGAGGAATGTCAGACCGGGGATCCATGCCATGCACCATTTTGTGAATCACACCTTGCATCACACTTTTACACATAGAATAGGTCCACATGCAAAGTTTGGTGGGGTTCCGGTGTTCGGCGGTCGTTATCCCCCTCCTCCCCCAAAACAATGAACGCGTTCCCCGACGGGTCTACCCCCCTAGATTTCTCCGCGCGAGGGTGCACCAATGTAACTTTTCATAGGTTTAGGTTTGTTTAGTCCATGGACATATGGAAAACCATGTGTGGCACCCTTTGGCACAGTCTAGCCCCCGATATACCCGCGGCGGGACACTTCAACAGTACACGTCCAGAATCATTAAGTGTTATCGCCCGAAGGTGAGGAATGTCAGACCGGGGATCCATGCCATGCACCATTTTGTGAATCACACCTTGCATCACACTTTGACACATAGAATAGGTCCACATGCAAGGTTTGGTGGGGTTCCGGTGCTCCGGCGGTCGTTATCCCCCTCCTCCCCCAAAACAACTAACGTGTGCCCCGGCCGGGTCTACCCCCTAGATTTCTCCGCGCGAGGGTGCACGAATGTAACTTTTCATTCTTTTTAGGTTTGTTTAGTACATAGACACATGGAGAACCAAAGATTGGGACCCTTTGGCACATATACCAGCAGCTAGAGCCATTATCACACGGTCGACGGTGTGCCTGGTCTACTGGTTAGGGTTAGGTGTAGGGTTAGGGCTAGGGTTTAGGGGCTAGGGCTAGGGTTTAGGTTAAAGGGTAAGTATTTATGGTTAGGTATAGGTTTAGGGTTTAGGGTTAGGGTTAGGGTTTATGATGCATGGTTCTGCAGCTCCGGCGTCGTGGTTTAGGGATTTAGAGGGGTTTAGGGCTCGAAGCCTCCCCAGTTTAGGGTTTAGGGTTTAGGGGAGCTACTTTTGCACCATTAGACCTTGCACCACACTTTGAAACATAGAATAGGTCCACATGCAAGGTTTGGTGGGGTTCCGGTGCTCCGGCGGTCGTTATCCCCCTCCTCCCCCCAAAACAGCGGAACGCGTGCCCCGGCGGGTCTACCCCCCTAGATTTCTCCGCGCGAGGGTGCACCAATGTAACTTTTCATAGGTTTAGGTTTGTTTAGTCCATGGACATATGGAAAACCATGTGTGGCACCCTTTGGCACAGTCTAGCCCCCGATATACCCGCGGCGGGACACTTCAGCGTACACGTCCAGGAATCTGTTAAGTGTTATCGCCCGAAGGTGAGGAATGTCGACCGGGGATCCATGCCATGCACCATTTTGTGAATCACACCTTGCATCACACTTTGACACATAGAATAGGTCCACATGCAAGGTTTGGTGGGGTTCCGGTGCTCCGGCGGTCGTTATCCCCCTCCTCCCCCAAAACAATGAACGCGTGCCCCGGCGGGTCTACCCCCCTAGATTTCTCCGCGCGAGGGTGCACCAATGTAACTTTTCATAGGTTTAGGTTTGTTTAGTCCATGGACATATGGAAAACCATGTGTGGCACCCTTTGGCACAGTCTAGCCCCCGATATACCCGGCGGGACACTTCAGCGTACACGTCCAGAATCATAAGTGTTATCGCCCGAAGGTGAGGAATGTCAGACCGGGGATCCATGCCATGCACCATTTTGTGAATCACACCTTGCATCACACTTTGACACATAGAATAGGTCCACATGCAAGGTTTGGTGGGGTTCCGGTGCTCCGGCGGTCGTTATCCCCCTCCTCCCCCCAAAACAGCGGAACGTGTGCCCCAGCGGGTCTACCCCCCTAGATTTCTCCGCGCGAGGGTGCACCAATGTAACTTTTCATTCTTTTAGGTTTGTTTAGTACATATACACATGGAGAACCAAAGATTGGGACCCTTTGGCACATATACCAGCAGCTAGAGCCATTATCACACGGTCGACGGTGTGCCTGGTCTACTGGTTAGGGTTAGGTGTAGGGTTAGGGCTAGGGTTTAGGGGCTAGGGCTAGGGTTTAGGTTAAAGGGTAAGTATTTATGGTTAGGTATAGGTTTAGGGTTTAGGGTTAGGGTTAGGGTTTATGATGCATGGTTCTGCAGCTCCGGCGTCGTGGTTTAGGGATTTAGAGGGGTTTAGGGCTCGAAGCCTCCCTGCCTTAGGGTTTAGGGTTTAGGGGAGCTACTTTTGCACCATAAGACCTTGCACCACACTTTGAAACATAGAATAGGTCCACATGCAAGGTTTGGTGGGGTTCCGGTGCTCCGGCGGTCGTTATCCCCCTCCTCCCCCAAAACAATGAACGCGTGCTCTGCCGGGTCTACCCCTAGATTTCTCCGCGCGAGGGTGCACCAATGTAACTTTTCATAGGTTTAGGTTTGTTTAGTCCATGGACATATGGAAAACCATGTGTGGCACCCTTTGGCACAGTCTAGCCCCCGATATACCCACAAGTGGACACTTCAACAGACACGTCCGGGAATCATAAGTGTTATCGCCCGAAGGTGAGGAATGTCAGACCGGGATCCATGCCATGCACCATTTTGTGAATCACACCTTGCATCACACTTTGACACATAGAATAGGTCCACATGCAAGGTTTGGTGGGGTTCCGGTGCTCCGGCGGTCGTTATCCCCCTCCTCCCCCAAAACAGCGGAACGCGTGCCCCGGCGGGTCTACCCCCCTAGATTTCTCCGCGCGAGGGTGCACCAATGTAACTTTTCATAGGTTTAGGTTTGTTTAGTCCATGGACATATGGAAAACCATGTGTGGCACCCTTTGGCACAGTCTAGCCCCCGATATACCCGCGGCGGGACACTTCAACAGACACGTCCAGAATCATTAAGTGTTATCGCCCGAAGGTGAGGAATGTCAGACCGGGGATCCATGCCATGCACCGTTTTGTGAATCACACCTTGAATCACACTTTGACACATAGAATAGGTCCACATGCAAGGTTTGGTGGGGTTCCGGTGCTCCGGCGGTCGTTATCCCCCTCCTCCCCCCAAAACAGAACGCGGGCAACGTGCCCCGGCGGGTCTACCCCCCTAGATTTCTCCGCGCGAGGGTGCACCAATGTAACTTTTCATAGGTTTAGGTTTGTTTAGTCCATGGACATATGGAAAACCATGTGTGGCACCCTTTGGCACAGTCTAGCCCCCAATATACCCGCGGCGGGACACTTCAGCGTACACGTCCGGGGAATCATTAAGTGTTATCGCCCGAAGGTGAGGAATGTCGACCGGGGATCCATGCCATGCACCATTTTGTGAATCACACCTTGCATCACACTTTGACACATAGAATAGGTCCACATGCAAAGTTTGGTGGGGTTCCGGTGCTCCGGCGGTCGTTATCCCCCTCCTCCCCCAAAACAATGGAACGCGTTCCCCACGGGTCTACTCCCCTAGATTTCTCCGCGCGAGGGTGCACCAATGTAACTTTTCATAGGTTTAGGTTTGTTTAGTCCATGGACATATGGAAAACCATGTGTGGCACCCTTTGGCACAGTCTAGCCCCCGATATACCCGCGGCGGGACACTTCAACGTACACGTCCGGTGAATCTGTTAAGTGTTATCGCCCGAAGGTGAGGAATGTCAGACCGGGGATCCATGCCATGCACCATTTTGTGAATCACACCTTGCATCACACTTTGACACATAGAATAGGTCCACATGCAAGGTTTGGTGGGGTTCCGGTGCTCGGCGGTCGTTATCCCCCTCCTCCCCCCAAAACAACGTGAACGTGTGCCCCAAATGGGTCTACCACCCTAGATTTCTCCGCGCGAGGGTGCACCAATGTAACTTTTCATTCTTTTAGGTTTGTTTAGTACATATACACATGGAGAACCAAAGATTGGGACCCTTTGGCACATATACCAGCAGCTAGAGCCATTATCACACTGGCCGACGGTGTGCAGGTCTACTTGGTTAGGGTTAGGTGTAGGGTTAGGGCTAGGGTTTAGGGCTAGGGCTAGGGTTTAGGTTAAAGGGTAAGTATTTATGGTTAGGTATAGGTTTAGGGTTTAGGGTTAGGGTTAGGGTTTATGATGCATGGTTCTGCAGCTCCGGCCGTGGTTTAGGGATTTAGAGGGGTTTAGGGCTCGAAGCCTCCCGCCTTAGGGTTTAGGGTTTAGGGGAGCTACTTTTGCACCATTAGACCTTGCACCACACTTTGAAACATAGAATAGGTCCACATGCAAGGTTTGGTGGGGTTCCGGTGCTCCGGCGGTCGTTATCCCCCTCCTCCCCCCAAAACAGCGGAACGCGTGCCCCGGCGGGTCTACCCCCCTAGATTTCTCCGCGCGAGGGTGCACCAATGTAACTTTTCATAGGTTTAGGTTTGTTTAGTCCATGGACATATGGAAAACCATGTGTGGCACCCTTTGGCACAGTCTAGCCCCGATATACCACAAGGGACACTTCAACAGACACGTCCGGGGAATCATAAGTGTTATCGCCCGAAGGTGAGGAATGTCGACCGGGGATCCATGCCATGCACCATTTGGTGAATTACACCTTGCATCACACTTTGACACATATCATAGGTCCACATGCAAGGTTTGGTGGGGTTCCGGTGCTCCGGCGGTCGTTATCCCCTCCTCCCCCCAAAACAGCGGAACGCGTGCCCCGGCGGGTCTACCCCCCTAGATTTCTCCGCGCGAGGGTGCACCAATGTAACTTTTCATAGGTTTAGGTTTGTTTAGTCCATGGACATATGGAAAACCATGTGTGGCACCCTTTGGCACAGTCTAGCCCCCGATATACCCGCGGCGGGACACTTCAGCGTACACGTCCAGGAATCTGTTAAGTGTTATCGCCCGAAGGTGAGGAATGTCAGACCGGGGATCCATGCCATGCACCATTTTGTGAATCACACCTTGCATCACACTTTGACACATAGAATAGGTCCACATGCAAGGTTTGGTGGGGTTCCGGTGCTCCGGCGGTCGTTATCCCCCTCCTCCCCCCAAAACAGCGGAACGCGTGCCCCGGCGGGTCTACCCCCCTAGATTTCTCCGCGCGAGGGTGCACCAATGTAACTTTTCATTCTTTTAGGTTTGTTTAGTACATATACACATGGAGAACCAAAGATTTAGGTTAAAGGGTAAGTATTTATGGTTAGGTATAGGTTTAGGGTTTAGGGTTAGAGTTAGGGTTTATGATGCATGGTTAAGTATTAATGTGTTAGGATTTATGGTTAAGTATTAATGTGTTAGGATTTAGGGTTAGGGTTTAGGGTTAGGGTTATGATTTAGGGTTATATGATTTAGGGTTATATGATTTAGGGTTAGGGTTATGATTAATGTGGCTAGATCAATGGGTTAGGATTTAGGGTTAGGGTTAATCACACATTTCTTGAAAAACATGAAACATATAGTATTAAATAATACACATTTTGAAAAACAAGTTTAATATAATTTACAAATAAAACTTAATGTTATTGATAATTTACAAATAAAATTCTTAGTGTTATAGAAGTGGTAAAAAAAAATGCTTTGCCGTGCGCAGGCGCACGGCAAAGAACCCTGCCGCACGGCAAAGGCCGCCATGCGCACGGCAAAGAGTGCCCGCACGGCAAAGGCCCTTTGCCGCACGGCAAAGAACGGCGCACGGCAAAGTGTGGGGATAAGGCCGGTACCTGGTCGGGGCACCTGAGCCACAAACGCATCGACACCTCGCCCGCATCCACGCCACGCCGCGCCGCCTCGCCCGCATCCACGCCACCACCATCGCGCGCCATCGCCGCTTCTCCCGGCCGCTGCCGCCAGCCACGCACACCGCCACCCTCCCCGCCGCTGCCGCCAGCCACGGACACCACCGCCCCTCCCCAACCACCGCCGCCAGCCACGCACGCCGCCATTCCCCGTCGCCGCCGCTGCTTCCCGCCCTCCCCACCGCGCCGCTGCTGCTCCCTCCCCCACCGCTGCTGCTCCCTCCCCCACCGCCACCGCGGCCGAGCTAGCTAGGGAGCTAGGTCCCGCCGCCGCCCCCGCCGCTCGCTCCGATTCCGGCGGGATACGGGAGGTCCTCCACCCTCGCTGCCTCGACCCGACGGCCTGCTGACCCGAAACGACGGCCTACTGCCCATTCCGCCAATCTGCCAATCTCTGCAGCAAGGTGTGTTTGTGTGTTCCCGACCCGACGGGTTGTTTGTGTGTTACATTGAAATGAACGCTGCTAGATGTAGATAAATTTGAAAATCTGTGAGCTATTTGTGTGATATTTTGACATGAGCTGGTATTTTATTCATATCATGCATGAAGTTAAAATACTTTGCCTTATGCCTTTACATGGATCAAGATAAGACACGTAAAGCACATTGAGATGCATTGATTTTGTGAAATTTGCATACACGAGCGTACGGAAAAATTTAGGTCTCGGTAGGTCAAAATTAGGGCCATTTAGCAAATAGGAATTTGAGGCAGAATTTAGTCTTGACTTGAATGACTAATTTATTTTTCTCGCTATGCAGACGATGTTTCGAGGTGGATACAGGGGCCGGCGTTGTCGGGGTGCTTGAGGAGCGTTGCCGGAGGGTCATTGGTCTTCTTCGCCGGCTGTCGGTCACGCTTCGAGGGTGAGAATCCGTTCGCCTCTCTTGTACCTAGGTTTTTTCTTTATGTCTAGATCACCAAGTCTGTCGCGATACCTAGGCGTCTCTTCCCGACCGTAAGGGTTACGCGGATAAATATGCATTAGTGGTCTCGCATATTATGAACCGTAACTCTTACGGCATTTATCGGGACAGCCGGCGGATGCGTAGTTGGGTACGTTCTCCGTGCTCTACCCCGATCCGAGACAGGATTTCGGTAGCGCCTCCCCGTTGTTCTCCGGATGCACACCCCTCTCGGCTTTTTGCCGAGACGTGTATCGGGAGAGCAGCGGGGAGGTGCTGCCGAAATTCTGTCTCGGATCGGGGTAGAGCACGGAGAACGTACTCAATCTACGGATCCGGCGGCTGCTAGGAGCCCACCTAGTAGAGTTTCGTGTTGATGCACGCGTAACATAAATAAATATATGATGCATTTATTTCGTATTTGATATATAAATGCTATGTTCGTCTGTTTTGTTGCTGATTAGAGGATGGATAATCGTGGCTGGATGTACGATGGCGTAATCGGTCAGTGGAACTATACTGATGAATGGGGAGAAAAGACCGAGCAGTTTGTGGATAGGGCGTTTGCCATCCCTAGCAGACCTATAAGTGTTTGGTGCCCTTGTAGTAAGTGCGCTAACCGAAAGGCACAGGACAAGGAAACTATGAGTATGCACCTGATCAAGTTTGGGTTCACACCGTCCTACAGGATTTGGACTTACCATGGAGAAAAGGCAAAGAAACGTGCTAGGAAGGAGGTGCGGCAGATTCAACCTAGGGGGGAATATGACACTGGTTTTGATAGGTGCTTAGAAAACTTGGCTAATGGTAATGTGCCTGAAAGCTCTCATGTAGAGGTTGAGACACCTCAGGATGCGGAGACAAGTGAGGACCCGGAGGAAAACACAAAGGAGTACTATGAGGCTCTGTTTGCTTCGCAGAAACCCCTACATGAAAATACAGAGGTTACCCAACTAGATGCCATCGCTCGCCTTATGGCCTTGAAGTGCCATAGGAACTTGTGCAGAGATGGGTTCGATGAACTTCTGGTCATCGTAGGCAGCCTTCGCCGAAAGGGCACCTCTTGCCGCAAAACTTCTACTATTCGACCAAATTGCTCAGTGACCTTAAGATGTCATCTCAGCAGATACACGCTTGTCCAAAGGGATGCATGCTATTCAGAGAGGAGCACGCTGACACAAATTATTGCATCAAATGCAATTCCTCTAGGTACTTTGAGGTAGACCGCAATGGTGATGGTCAGAAGAGGCAGACCACGGTTGCCAAGAATATCCTCCGCTATCTTCCAGTTCTACCGAGGATCCAGCGGCTCTTCATGACCGAGGATACCGCCCAGCAGATGAGGTGGGCCGTGGAAGGAAACAGATACACCGACAAGATGATACATCCGTCGGATGGTACCGCATGGAAGAACTTTGTGAAGAAATTTCCACCGAAAGCAGTGTGACCCGAGGAGCGTAGCGCTTGCGATATCAACCGATGGGTTCAATCCATATGGTATGTCGGCTGCAAGATACGCTTGTTGGCCGTTGTTTGTTATTCCCATGAACCTCCCCGGCGTCTGCATGAGATCGTAGAACATGTTTGTGTCGATGATAATCCTGTGGCCCAAATACCCGGCAAGAACATGAATGTGTACCGGAACCGCTGGTGGATGACTTGGTTCGTGGCTGGGAAGGTCGCGGGATCCGAACATATGACGCATCAAAGAAGGAGTACTTGATATGTATGTGTGGTACCACACGTCCCTGCATGACCTGCCAGCACGTGCTTTGTTCTGCGGGTGGTGTACACATGGGAAGTGGCCTTGCCCACAAGCAAGTGCATGTGCCGTGACTTTCTTCTGGCTAAACAAGGGAGGCAAGTATTCATGCTTTGATGAAGCTCGACAGTTCCTTGAGCGGAGGCATGCATACAGGAGTGATGTAAAGAGTTTCAAGAAAGGCCGTGTTGTCCGTGGCCCGAAGCCAATTCCGAAGACCGGAACGGAAATCAAGGCCGAGTTAGATGCTCTTCAGCCTAGCCCTGATGGGAATGGTTTCTTAGGATATGGGGAGACACACCAATGGACTCACAAGCCGTGCTTATGGAAGCTCCCTTACTTTGAGTTTCTCGAGCTCCCGCATAACATTGATGTAATGCACACCGAGAAGAATATCAGTGAAGCCATTTGGAGCACTATTGTGGACACTGAGAAGACGAAGGATAACATAAAGGCTCGAATTGATCAAGAAAGGTGGTGTGATAGGCCGGAGTTGAACATGCAGCCACCTAATGGTGCCAAAAAAACTTGGACTAAGCCACACGCTCCGTTCGCCTCACAAAGGCCCAAAAAGGGAGGTCTTCCAATGGATGAAGGACTCCTTGTTTTTCCCCGATGGGTTCGCAGCCAACTGGATGAGGGGCCTGAACATTGAAACGCTGCGAGTACAAGGACTGAAGAGTCATGACTACCACATATGGCTTGAGCGGATAATGCCGGTGATGATTCGAGGCTATGTCCCTGAGAAGACTTGGCGAGTGCTAGCGAGGTTGAGTTTTTTCTTCCGCCAGATTTGTGCTAGGGAGTTAGACACTAAAGTGATTGAGAAGCTGGATGAAGAGGCACCCGTGTTGCTTTGCGATCTGGAGAAGATCTTTCCTCCAGGGTTTTTTAATCCGATGCAACACATGATCCTGCACCTCGCGGAGGAGTGCTTAAAGGGGCCCGAATTGGGCCGTTGGCGCTTTGGTCCCGAGAGAGAAACACAAAAGCTTCATCAAATGACTGGCAATAAATGCAAGATCGAAGCATCCATAGCCGAGGCAGTCCTGAACGTGGAGGTGGCAAACTTCACCACTAAGCACTATGATCCCAACATTCCCACAAAGCACAACCCGGTCCTCCGTTTAAATGCCGCCAACAATGAAGAAGTACCCAAGCTTAGCATCTTCGTGGGGCTTGGTGGCAAGTCAAGTGGCTCGAAGCCGTACAGAACGGACCTACCTGAGCGGACCTTGATCCACTCGTATGTCTTAAACACCATGGTCGAAGTGAAGCCGTACATCGAGTAAGTGCGAACCATTTAATTATTCGCAAACATTCACTCGTATGTTCGTGGCTAACTCTTCCTCTTTTCATCGGTATAGGAAATTCAAGGCTATACATTGGAAGAATACCCACAGGGAGCCTACCCCGGAAGAATCCAAGCAAATTTTCGATAAGGGAGGCGGTTTCGGTTTCAGTAGCTGGTTTTGTAATTTGGTACTATTCTATCCAAATTAGCTAGCACTTCCTACATTTATCGGTCATTTCTCGTTCTAAACTTCTTGTGCTAAACTTGTAGGCAAGAACTGACAAAGAGATGAAGTCAGAGCTAAGAAAAATTGCTAGGGGCTTTGACCATTCCGTAGAAGCGTTCAACTCCTATGACGTGAACGGGTATCGCTTCCTGCACTCCATCAATACACAACAAGCCGGCCCAACGCGAAGACAATAAATAGTGGGGTGGTATGTCAAGGTGATGATGGGCTCCATTACTATGGAAGAGTCGAGGGTATATACGAGCTGAATTACGGGTTTCACAAAGGGCTAAATCCCGTCGTCTTCAAATGCCATTGGTTTGACCCACGTCGGGTGAGACGGGATCCTGAAATTGGGTTGGTCGAAGTTGAAAGGAACTCCGTTTATAAGGGAGAGGATGTGTACATCTTGGCAACCCAGGCCTTTCAAGTATTCTATCTCCCGTACGCGTGCAGAAACCCGACAAAACGTCTACATGGATGGGATGTTGTGATGACGGTGCCTTCACGCAATAGGCCGCCCCCGCCAAACAAGGACGATTACCGCCGCGTAGACCCCTCAGCAAGGAGTGTCGAGTTTTATCAGGAAGAAGGGCTCCCCGGCCATTTCACAATCGGCTTGCCGACTATCGATGACATGGTCGTAGACGATGAACAAGAAGACGCGGGCATGGATGGAGACAATGCGTAAGATGAAGCCGAGGATGTCTGTGCCCCGGAAGACCTGAGTTTGCTCGAGGCGTTCAAAGCAGGGATTGACCTCGATGCGTATGGACCACCTCCAGGTTTCATTGATGATTATTGGTTCGCCGAGCCTCGATGACGATGAGGAGACACGCGGTCCAATCACGGATGGCGACACAAACTCTACTGATCTATGTAGTAGTAATTGTGAGGCTAGCCTATTTGTAATAACTCCGTGTAATAGAGATTGTCTAGCTAGGTTATTTGTAAGAACTCCGTGCTATGTTTGAGAGAACTCTATGGTAGCTATTTGTTGCTTCCACTAATTAATTAATGTTCATCCTTTTGCATTATTTGTTGCTTTCATTAATGTTCATCTACTTATATTTCTGTTGCTTTCACTAATATTTATCTCTTTACAATATTGCGTACTAATAAACCACTCTCTTCATTTGTGTTTGCAGGTGATTGAAGCATGCCGCCAAAAAAAAGGGGTGGCGGTCTTAAAAAGAAGCTCAAGGACTTGGTAGGTGTAGGGACTTCGAGGCGGGGCCCCCCACCTAGCCCCCCTCCTAGCCCCCCTCCTGTCGCTCCCACAGGGCGGCCGCGTAGGAAGAATGCGACGCGGGTACTCACTCCTAGTCCTAGCCCCCCTCCCGCAGCCGATGATGATGACGAGGAGGAGGAGGTGGGTCGGGAGGACGAGGAGGAGGTGGGTGGGGAGGACCAGGAGGAGGAGGGGGGTGGGGAGGACCAGGAGGAGGAGGGGGACGAGGAGGACCTCTCGGAGGATGAGGGGTTGGGGAACTTAGTGTTCGATCCGGATCCAAGCCTCGAGTGGTGTGAGCCGGAGGATTACCAAGACGTTCCAGCTTTGGAGAGGCTGAGGCCACGTGATAGGAAGCCATATCGGCGTGGGATAACACAGCTCCCTCGCCGAGAAGCTGGCGCTACAGCACGTTGTTCTTGTGCCCTATGGAAGGAGGTACATGTTATTTTTTGGCATTTCGTTATCGCAATTTTGTCATTATCAAAATTATTATCACATACATATTGATGTTGTCGTTTCATGGTGCAGCTCGTTCCAGCTTGAAGACCCGACGCAGAGACCGCCACGTGGGTACTCGAACATCCTTGGGGGCCTACTTAGGTGGTATTTCCCTGGGATAGTCAACTTCCCTACTGGTGGCTGCGACGTAGCTTGGAGGTGGGCGCACTACAGCCTCGCGGAAGATCCTCTTGGCCGCGGCACCGCGGCGGATATGGTTGTTGCCAAATTCTGGGTACGTGACTTTTGACTTCTTACCATTCATACACTCTCCTTGGTTCACAATAATTGCACTAATGCCCCTTGTTTTACCTATGTGCATGGTTGCAGAAATACTTCAAGAGGGCCGAGGGCAAGGAGAATGCGTGCGATGATGTCCTACACCAGCTTGCAAGGAAGAGGGTGACTGGCATGCACTACGAGGCACGTATTCAATGCGTCCGCGACTGGCACGCCGACCGCTTCGTCCACATGAGTAAGGAGGACGCTCGCGACACGCTCATGCAGCCGTGGCGTACTTGCAGTGTATTTGCATTTATGTGTTATTGATTTCTTTATCGCCATGTAGTTTATTTTACCATAATGGGTTTATCTTGTGCATGTAGAACCCTCCTCAAGACGTCGGCAACGACGATAGGTGCTTTCGTGCGATGGTCATGTGGTGGACATGCCCCGCACCTCAAGAAGCACGAGGAGGGCAAGGCGAAGCGGGCAGAGATGCGAGGTGGATCGCATATCCAAGGCAGCATCCCCATCTCTCTTCACCTGCAGAAGGAGGTGAGCAAATTAATGGTTCCTTCATTCTTTGAATTCATGTTATATATTTGTTAACTCCGCAAGGGTGTGTCACTTCACTCAATTACATGTTCTCTTTTGCAGGAAGTCAGGACAGGAGCGAAGCCTAACGTCTTTGCCGTGCTAAAGAAGATGAAGCAAAGGAAGACGCCTGATCCTGAGACGGGGTCCTTGTGGGTTAACCCGCAATCCGAGACCCAGTGCACGGCGTATGTCTCCAAGTTCAAGCAGAAGCACGGCGAGGACGCCAATCCAGAGGCCGAGGACTTTGACCCTGAGGTCGCGGTGCTTGCGGGAGAAGGCTTGAAGCATGGCCGCCTATGGTTTGGTGACGGGTGCGTCGACCCAGCGAGGGTTCCCTCTCTCCGCCAGATCCGTCGTGGTCGTAAGAGCGGCCAGCCTGAGGTAGAGCCCCGGCCACGGGCTTCGGATCTAGCTGTCGAGCGGTTACGGGTATGTTCTTCCTCGGGTCTCTACATTTCCTTTACATGCTTTCCATTGAAATGTTAATGACATCGCGGCAACACAACGTAGGAGGAGATGGCAGCGAAGGAGCAGGCGGCCCAGGAGCACGCACGGAACATGGAGCGGCAGATTCTGGAGTACCAGCAGCAGCGGACACGTATGATGCAGCGGATGCAACAAAGAAGAAGAGATGATGCAGCAGCAGCAGTACGAATGAGCTGGCTCATGAGCCAGACGGCTCTGTCTTCTCCACCGGGGAGTCTTCCTCCTCCACCTTACTCCATGTGGATGCCGCCACCGCCCACTCAGACCCCGGGGACACCTATCACCGTCAACAACATGAACATCATCCGGAGCATGAACCTCGGTGAGTCCTCCTACGCTTGTGCCCAACCCGCTACTTGTGCTTGTTCAAGTGTTCAATATGCAAATGCATGTTAATTCCATCAACCTGCTTATAGATTTTATGTCACAAGGCAATGACAATGAGGCCGGCGGAAGCGGAGGAGGACAATAAGGTTGATGGCATGGTCTTGATGGATTTGTGGACTTTCCCGTTATGGATTGTACTTGTACTTGATGTGTGTTGATGTATTTGTGGACATTGCACTTGTACTTGATGTATTTGTGGACATTGCACTTGTTATGCATAAACTATGTGTGCTCGATGTATTTGTGGTGTTGTTCATGTGTTTGGTGATGCTATGGTGAATATATATGTTGTATATGTTATATATATGTGAAATGCAATTTTGAAATGCAGGGAATAAAGAAAAACAGAAAAAAAATGAAAAATTAGGGGCCTTTGCCGTGTGTATGCACACGGCAAAGGACATTTGTCACTTTGCCGTGTGCATACACACGGCAAAGGCGCCACGTGGCGCAAGCCTGTGCTCCTGGGAAGCCAGTGTGTGTCCCTGGAGAATCCTTTGCCGTGCGTGCTGGGGAGTGGGCGCACGGCAAAGAGGAGAAGCACGGCAACGAGCAGGCGCACGGCAACGTCGGGGCGCACGGCAGCGTCGGGGCGCACGGCAGCGTTTGGTGGCACGGCAGCGTCGGGGCGCACGGCAACGTCTGGGCGCACGGCAGCCTCCAGGACGCACGGCAGAGACGGCGCGCACGGCAAAGGAGTGGGCGCACGGCAACGAGCGCGCGCACGGCAAACGCTCGAGCGCACGGCAACGAGAGCGCGCACGGCAACGAGCCTTTGCCGTGCGGTTTGGTCAGGCGCACGGCAATGTCTTCTTTGCCGTCGAGGGCGTTGCCGTGCAGACGCTGCCGTGCGCCGACGCACGGCAAATCCTTTGCCGTGCAAATAGGCCCCTTTGCCGTGCGATTGGTCGCACGGCAACGTAGTGTTTTCCCGTAGTGCTTCATGTACAATCTGGTATTATTGCTGCTGTAAAAATTGCATTTGTACTTAGAAAAATATTCAGCCTCGCACTATTCATTTTGACAGCAATCTTTGCCATTTGTCTAAATTTTCAACCGGAAATGACCTCTATGTGGAAAACATACAACTTGGAGTAAGAATTGTAGTGATACGGGACTACAGTGGAATCAAATGGATTTGCTGTGAGTGGTGTTCAAAATGATTTAAACCACTACAGTGGAATCAAATGGTTTTTACGCAATACTACGATTTAAACCACTTGTTCAAAACGAGGCCTGAAATGGCTGAACTACCTTGGCAAATATTGGTTTCAACAATTTTAGCTAGTAGTTTTATCTTCAGTGACTAGTCACCATGTTTCGTGGATTTTTTTTTGGTAGCTTGTTTGGCCAAAAATAATCCCCAAGCAATAAAATATCTTTTGTTATCATGCAATTCACAACTAAGTTTAATAACCAAAATCAAAATCAAATATGCACTAGCAAATCTAATCACATGCAGACAAGCAAGCACATCTAGCAGATCTACCAAAAAAAAGAGCAAATCTTGGTGCATACATATATGTGGAGCCCATAGGTATTGACCAGGATGGTCACCACCACCGATCACAAGGGACATTGTTGTTATCACCCATGGTCTTGTCGAGTTCACCTAATCCGTAAATGTAGAAGATACACATTTGGCGAGAAAGAATTCGAACGGAGTCTAGCAGCCCAGCCGAGACACTCCCCAAAATAACTTATCGTCTGTCTCCCTATGCAAAAGCTCATGGACCGAGTATCGGAGGTCTACTTTCCCAGAGCTAGCCGAGAAGCCTTGAGAGCAGCGTAGGGAAATGACCTTGGTCAGTTGAGAGACTAATAGAGTGGAGAGATCTCAACATATGTTATGTATCTCATCTCCTGTATAGCCTGACAGGTGGAGGCACCGAGCCAATCAAACCGTCATGCGCTGGAAGACATGGCGCACGAGTCGAAAATGCTCCTCAGCTATCCCCAAGCAGGCATTGTAGATGGAACTTTGAGGTTTTATAATTTGCAGGCTACATGAGCTGCCTACATGTGCAGCCCATATAAATCCAACATAATATCTTTCTGCTAAATGCAAGGGCAATTGAAAGGCACTAGAAAAAAATCACACTGCAGTGTAAAGGATGCGATGTTGTTTTTAAGAAAGAAATGATTATCTTCTCTCTATATTTGCATTGCGTTGGACAGCATACTTATTTCAAAAATGAAATATTTTGTGTTTCCTTACATATATATTTGCCGGCCTAGAAATTACAAATGTCCAACGTCCTCTTGTCAGGTAATTTTCAAATTTGCTTAAGGCTTGGGGTTTCGGTGTATCTCCAACTGGATGGTGTAATGCTTGTCATATATGTCATTAATTAATGGAATGAATATTGTTATCGACAAAATAGTCTGGCGCCCGGCCATCTTCCGTTAGCCTTTTCTAATATCTTTCCTGTTTTTTTTTATTAAAACGGGCAAATTTGAGTCATACGACTGTTGGTGAATTGGTCAAACAAAACACGTGTTTTCTACATGGATCTGTACTTAGCTTAACACCTAGTCTATAAGTTCTTAGATGGATCACCAACCGTTGGAACTAGCAACTTTGCCGAGGCCGTGGTCACCTTGGGACAAACAGACGATTCTATAGAAAATGAAAAATATGTCTTGTTTGCATAAACTAGCAAGATGACCCTCGCAAATACGAGAGCATCATCTTCAATGCTTTGAATTATTAATTAATTATATTTACACATATATACTACTAAAATGGTGAATTCCAACTTTAATTAATATATATATTGGTCCATCTTATCTATTTCTAATCATTCATTAGATTTTTGGTCCTAAATATTTTGTAGAAATTTCATTCAGTTTAATTAATTTAATGGACATAATTGGGTAAAGTATTCACTTAGAAAATTCTCATCTGAAAACTTGATTTAGTTATAAGTCCATAGAAAAAATATAATAGCTGTAACACCCAGCATGTCGTTAAAGTCCGAAAATATAATAGTAGTAACTTAGTTTATCTTCTTTGATTCATCCTTTTCTCCGATTAGGTGTGCTTACTTTTTGCACTCTACTTGTCTTAATGTTGCAACGTGACTCATGGCTTCACACAGAAGTTTGAAGAGGCAGCAGTGTTCGTAGTTTCGATATTTCTGTACACCCATATGTATCATCTTGTAGAAATAAATATACATAAAATGAACTAAAAAGGTTCAGCCATGCCATAGAAGTGCACACTTCGGCATTTACAAGTTTGCATGAATGATCACGCGTTGGGGCCCTCTTATACGCGTTGTCAGATCACCATGCCATGTTTTCTTGTGATTTTCAACATTGTTTAATGCGAGGAAGAAGAGGAGGTCAAGGAAGGAGAGTAAGGTGGGGAAGGCGAGTAAGGTCAAGGTGAGGAATGCAAGGAAGGTGAGGAAGAACCCTTCAAAACTATTGTTGTTTCCGGAAGAAGCAATATTACGGAGGTTGAGCAAGTAAACCTCACATAAATCCAACCTCCCGCAGATACATATGTTGGGATGCTTTTTGTGATGCACTTGACCAATACGAACGTTCTTAGGTACATTTTCTTGCGAATTTATCTATTTTTGGGTGGACGTCCGCCAAACACCCGCACGGTGTGATATTCTCGAAGAGGGTGGCTGCTGGAATCGTGTTTTTTGATCACGGTTTTGTAGAATGGCAGACCAACTTGGGTTATATCTTTCCGGGCTGGCAGGAGTGGAGTTGGAGCCAAAGGGGGAGCCATCTGGCAAAGTTGGATATTTATGGAGCCCGGTGAAAAGTCGTGGCACTGCCTTGAGCCGCCTCCAATATCTGGTCAACCTATGCGAAGGTCTGGTCCACGATGTGTCCCTGCAAATTCGTAGGGAGGCGTGAGTAAGAGCACCTGGCCCGATAGTCACCCATGGCCTCGTATTTCGTCTTCGGCATATCAAAGAGCTCGCGATACGCGTGCTGGCGCTCCTGCTCCACGCGCAGCCCCATTCAGATCGCGTCACCATTTTTGAAGTGATGGACGCAGGAGCTGTTCGAGGCCAGAGCCGCATTGCCGCTGCAACCGTCTGGTTTGCAGACATGGGACCGGCGGTGGTTGTCTACATGTCTTTGATCGCTAGACTGTCACCGTGATGACGGCTGACATTGCAGATCCGCTAGAGATGGAGCTTACAGAGTCTCTGCCTGAATCGTATTCGTGAATGGTTAAAATTGACTCTTCACTCTTGTTGACTCCGCTTGTCACAACGAGAGTGTTGGTGTTAGAGTCGGCATGATCATCGAGGAAGCTATCCACATTTGGGTCCTGAAGCCCGGTGATTTCACAGGAGTCGCTGAAGCCGACGAAAGCGCTGATGCGCTCGATCAACACCGGTGGGCCGCGAGCGTAGTGTTATATTATGATCCAAATTCCAAGAAGAGGCTAACTTCTGACGAGCGGAGCGAGGCCCGCCCCCGCGGTACGGATCGTTGCCACCGTCTATATATATTCCCTGTAAGCCGCCGCTAGGGTCTGGATCGCATCATTGTACACCCACGGCGTTTGTAAACACCACCGAAATAGTGAAGTTTTGCTGGCTGGCGCCCGTGGTTTTTCCCTTGTGTGTTGCAAGGGTTTTCCACGTTAAAATCTCGTGTCCCCTGCAGTGTTTTACTTTTTGTTCTTCGTTTATTGTGCATCTCGATTATAACAAGTGGTATCAGAGCCCGTGTTCTTTGGATCTAGGGTTTACGAGATGTCGTCACTGAAGTTCGATCTACCGCAGCTGGACTACACCACGAGATTTGCTTTGTGGCAAGTGAAGATGAGGGCGATTCTCGCCCAATCTTCAGATCTGGATGAAGCGATCGATGCTTTCGGCGAGAAAGCGAAGGATACCTGGACCGATGTGGAGAAGCGGAAAGACCGTAAGGCTTTATCGTTGATTCAACTCCATCTGTCCAATAATATTCTGCAGGAAGTGCTGCAGGAGAAAACCACCGCCGAGTTATGGGTCAAACTAGAGGAGATCTGTTTGTCCAAGGATCTCACGGGCAGATTGCACGTGAAGATGAAGCTGTTCTCGCATAAGTTGCAAGAGGGAGGTTCGGTAATGAATCACCTATCTTCCTGGAAAGAGATTGTTTCTGATTTGCAGTCTATAGAAGTTAAGTATGAGGATGAGGATTTAGGTCTTCTTCTTTTATGCTCGCTGCCTAATTCTTTCAGTAATTTTCGTGACACCATATTATTGAGCCGCGACAAACTAACTCTCGCGGAAGTTTATGATGCTCTCCAACAAAAGGAGAAAATGAAATCTATGGTGCAGGCTGAAAGTTCGTCCTCAGAGGCGGAGGCATTAGAGGTCCGCGGCAAGCCTGAGCAGCGAGATAACTACTACCACAACAATAGAGATAAGAGCAAGGGCGACAGAGGTCGCTCAAAGTCCAAAGGACGTGACAAGTTCTGCAGTTATTGTAAGAAATCTAACCACAATATTGATGATTGTTGGAAGCTGCAGAACAAGGAGAAAAGTAACGGAACTTACCAACCGAAAAATAATGATGGTAATGGTAAGGCTGACGTTGTCACCGGTAAGGGTGAGGCTGCTGTTGTTGCTGGTAATGATGGTAGTGATAGTTCTGATGGAGATTGCTTAGCTGTCTTGGCTGCATGTGTTTCACGTGATGATGAATGGATTCTTGATACTGCATGTTCGTTTCATATTTGCTGTAACAAAGAGAAGTGGGTAGGTGCGATGCAAGAAGAGATGCAATCGCTTGAGAAGAATGGCACATGGGATGTTGTGCACTTGCCTAAACAAAAGAAGGCTGTCCGCTGCAAGTGGATGTTTAAAAGAAAGGAAGGTTTGTCTCCTAATGAGCCTCCACGGTTTAAGGCAAGATTAGTAGCAAAAGGTTTAAGTCAAATTCCAGGTGTTGATTATAATGATGTATTCTCCCCGGTTGTGAAGCATAGTTCTATTCGTGCTTTCTTTGGTATTGTTGCTATGCATGATCTTGAGCTTGAGCAGCTAGATGTAAAGACTGCTTTTCTGCATGGTGAGTTGGAGGAGGAGATATATATGGACCAACCTGAAGGTTATGTTGTGCCTGGTAAGGAGGATCTTGTTTGCAAATTAAAGAGGTCCCTTTATGATCTGAAACAGTCGCCACGACAGTGGTATAAAAGGTTTGATTCATTTATGCTTACACATGGTTTTGAGAGATCTCAGTATGATAGTTGTGTGTATATCAAGTTTGTTAATGGATCACCTATTTATTTGCTGCTATATGTTGATGATATGTTGATTGCTGCCAAGAGCATGAAAGAGATCACTATTTTAAAGAATCAATTAAGTAGTGAGTTTGAGATGAAGGATCTTGGTCCTGCTAAGAAAATACTAGGCATGGAAATTAAAAGGGACAGAAAGTCTAGTTTATTGTTTCTTAGTCAGGAAAAGTACATTGAGAAAGTTCTTCATCGTTTTAATATGCATGATGCAAAGTCAGTTACTACTCCTGTTGCTTCTCATTTCAAGTTGTCAGCTTTGCAATGTCCTAGCTCTGAAGATGATATTGAGTACATGTCTCGAGTTCCCTATTCTAGTGTTGTTGGTTCCTTGATGTATGCCATGGTTTGTTCACGTCCTAATCTGTCATATGCTATGAGTTTGGTCAGTCGATACATGGCTAATCCTGGTAAAGAACATTGCAAAGCTGTTCAGTGGATTTTCAGGTACCTTCGCGGCACATCAAAAGCTTGCTTGAGGTTTGGCAGGATTGGTGAGGGGCTCGCCAGATATGTGGATTCAGATTATGCTGGCGATTTGGATAAGAGAAGGTCCCTCACAGGTTATGTGTTTACTATTGGTGGATGTGCTGTTAGCTGGAAGGCTACTTTGCAGGATGCTGTTGCACAATCTACTACTGAGGCTGAGTACATGGCTATTGCTGAGGCAGGTAAAGAGGCAGTTTGGCTGAAAGGTTTATATGCTGAGCTTTGTGGAGATAATTCTTGCATTAAGTTGTTCAGTGACAATCAAAGTGCTATTTATCTTACTAAAGATCAGATGTTCCATGAGAGGACATAACACATTGATATTAAGTACCACGCAATCAGAGATGTGGTTGCAAAATGTAAAGTGAAGGTATGCAAGATTAGTACTCATGATAATCCTGCTGATATGATGACTAAGCCTGTCCCTGTGTCCAAGTTTGAGCTTTGCTCAAGCTTGGTTGGTATAACTGTTTAGCCCAAGTGGCTATTGGCGCCAGCAAGTGTTTTCTTTGTTGATTCAGGTGATTGTTGAAGTTCATGCTACAAGGAATTTGCCTCAAGGTGGAGTTTGTTATATTGTGATCCAAATTCCAAGAAGAGGCTAACTTCTGACGAGCGGAGCGAGGCCCGCCCCCGCGGTACGGATCGTTGCCACCGTCTATATATATTCCCTGTAAGCCGCAGCTAGGGTCTGGGTCGCATCATTGTACACCCACGGCGTTTGTAAACACCACCGAAATAGTGAAGTTTTGCCGGCTGGCGCCCGTGGTTTTTCCCTTGTGTGTTGCAAGGGTTTTCCACGTTAAAATCTCGTGTCCCCTGCAGTGTTTTACTTTTCGTTCTTCGTTTATTGTGCATCTCGATTATAACACGTAGGATGCCGCCACAGAGCTGCAGCCACATCAGGAGATGAAGCCAGTTGCAAATCTAGAATGCGACATCATCACCAACCGCGGAAAGTGATCCAGCCAGTAACACAGCTGCAGATTCCATTTGCCCCATGGTGGGCACCAACTATTGTGGCATATTCTATAGAGGGTATTTTAGAGAGGGTGGAGGCGATGGAGATTGGAGACTCATAGGACGAGACCGGGTCATTGATGTACCCAGGTTCGACCCTTCTTAGTGGAGTACTCTTGCCTGATTGTATTGCTTAGATCGATTACAAGGGCGCCAAAGGTTGGGGTCACGACTAATGCTAGCATCTGAGCGTAATGAATCTAAGGGTTGTGATCTCTAGCAAAGCCTCATATAAGCAACCTGACTAGGGTTTACATGATATGGGCCAAGTTGGTTAGGATCCGAGTCAACAACTTCACCGCCAAGTCTCCAACTACGCTTTAGATTCATGTCGTCCGACTGGGCCTTCGAGTTAGCCCACTTGATGGTGCTGCCTTGGAAGTTGGCAATCTCGTTGGGGAACCCCAAGGGGAAGGTGTGATGAGCACATCAGCAAATATTTCCTCGGTAAGAAACCAAGGTTTAATCGACCAGTAGGAGAAAGGTGTGATTTCAGAAGGTGTTGCTAGCTGACTATTGGCAGTGCGCACTACCGGCGTCAGCAACAACGTGGAACCTGCACACAACACAATCAAAATACTTTGGCCCAACTTACAGTGAGGTTGTCAATCTCACCGGTTTTGCTGGACAGAAAGGATTAAACGTATCGAGTGGAAAGAGATGTTTGCAGTAATTAAAGAGAACAATGTTTGCAGAAAATAAACAGAACATGATTGCAGTAGATGAATTTATCAGTGTAAAAGAAAGGACCAGGGTCCACAGTTCAGTAGATGTGTCTCTCCATAAAGATAAATAACATGCTGGGTGAATAAATTACATATGGGCAATTGACAGAATAAAGACCATACATGATAAGATGATTACCTATGAGATTCGTTTGGGCATTACAACATAGTACGTAGACCGTAATCCAACTGTTTCTAATAATCCACATTCCGGTTATCTTCCGAACCCCTTCCAGTATTAAGTTGCAAGCAACAGATTATCACATTAAGCAATGTGTGTAAAGTAAACAATAGAATTACCCTTGGATAAAACATTGTTGTTTTCTCCCTAGTAGCAACAACACATCCACAATCTTTGAAGTTATTATCACTCTTCCAGAAATCTAAAGGCATGAACCTACTATCGAGCATAAATACCCCCTCTTGGAGTCACAAGCATTTACTTGGCCAGAGTATCTACTAGCAACAAAGAGCATGCAAGATCCCAAATAACCTATGAAAAGTATATATAATCAATCTCAACATAGTATTCCATATTTATCGGATCCCAGGAAACACAACATGTAGCATTACATAAGGATAATCTTGATCATGTAGGTCAGCTCACAAGATCTAAACATGAGGCACAAATTGGAGAAGACAACCATCTAGCTACTGCTATTGACCCATAGTCCAGGGATAAACTACTCACACATCACTTCGGAGGTGGGCATAGCGATGTAGAGGCCTCCGGCGATGATCTCCCCCTCCGTCAGGGTGCCGGGAAGAGCTTCAGAACCCTCCCGAGTTAGGGTCTGGAATGGCGGCTGCGACGGAAGTTTTCATGGATGGAGACTCGAGTGTTAGGTTTTTCCCAAGATCGTGAATAAATAGGATGAAGGGCAAGGTCGGTGGAGGCCAGGGTGGCCCACACCAACCCTTAGCGCAGGCCTAGGCCAGGCCGCGCCAAGGCATGGCCGATCTGGTCGCCCTGTGCCTCCTCGTCGTCCCCCTTTGGACTCTGTCTTCGTTACGGTAAAATATTAACTTCGGCTTTTGTTTCGTCCAATTCCGAGAATATTTTCTGTACAACTTTTCTGAAATACAAAACAGTAAAAAATAGGAAACTGGCACTGTGACATCCCGTTAATAGGTTAGTGCCGGAAAATGTATAAAAGTGCAAAAAAGTGTGAGCAAAACATATAGGAATTGGTGTAAAACAAGCATGCAACACCACCCCCTTTGCGTGTATGCCCACCAAGGAGGCGGCCATGAGATGTCACATGTCAGCCTAGTGTGTTGATCCGACTCGGCTCCTCGGGACTACCTGTTTCTTATTTCGTCGCCATCCAATGCGAGGGCGACACCTCCTACAAACTGCGGCTTCTGGAAGCTTCCCTCAACTACTAGGTTATCCAAGTTCCGTAACTGCACCGTGTTGCACCTCCTACTGTCGAAGTTCCCACGGACCTGCCAGCACTTGCATCAGCAGCACCTGAACCTGTTCAAGTACTCCAAACAAGACTCTACCAATATAGCGGCGACACAAGGACGAAAGTGTGGGTCTAGTGGACGGGCTAGCCGGAGATGTTGGCGGCATGGGAGGACCAGCAGGAGCTCTTGCACAGCTTCCCGGAGGCCCCATTTCTGGCACACACTCGCTCTCAAAGGGGGGATAATACTACCGGCACCAACTCAATACCTGGTGTTACCACGAATGGACCAGTCAACATCGTCGCTCCTGATGTGATGTTGTTACGCCGAAGCAAGCGAGCCTAGAAGCCCAACCCGTGCTACATGTAAGCCGGCCCAGGTACCCTGGCCATATTGACATCGAGCAACTTAAGTGCAACACCCTGTTGGTGACCTAGCGTGGAAGATCTGAAGAGTGACAATGACTCTCCTCTATCCCCTTGTTTCTCCCTTCCCCAAGTCTTGTAACCCTGGACTTCCTATTTTGAATTTGTACGTGAGATAATAGTGGGATCATGACATATAGCTAGTAGTTTTATCCTTAGGGAGTAGTCCACATGCGGTGTGAAGTTATCTTTTTAGAGAACCAAACTGTGGTTGCATAGTTAGGAGTGCAGTGACATCCCCGGCCCACTAGAGTTTCAATTTCAGATTTAGCACTTTAGTGTCTCATTAGAAATGGTGGAATATTCTTCAGTGGCAGACGGCGTTCTCGTCGACAGCGAGACGCTCATGGTGACTTCGTCAATCTCAAGATCCACCGGATCAGTTTCTTGAACCTAGTCACTCGAAGGTGCAAATAGGGGTAGGGTGTGTGCGCTTGCGTTCATAGGGTTGAGTATATGTGCGTATGTGCGAGCGTCTGTGTTCGTACTGTGTTTTGTAAAAAAAAGTTTTTGCTTCAAAATTTGTATCCCGTGTCTCGTTCCGTACCAGATGTCAACTTTCAGCTCCTAACTTGCCAGTTGGTAGAAAAAACCAATCAGTAAAATATCATTCCTTCTAATAGAAGGGCTATAAGCCTATAATTAACGGGAAACAAATATCACTCTGAGGTGTGTGGTTTTCTTAGGAAAGAAATGGTTCTTGTCTCTCTAGATATGCATTGCCTTGGACAGCATACTTGTTTTCGAAGCAATATCTTCTGTGTTTCCTTACATATAAAATTCCTTCGCGCCTAGATATTAAATATGTCTAAATATTACACAATACGTTGGCTATAAAACGAGACCTCCTCCCCGCTTACTCTCTCACACAGTCACACACACCACCATTTGTTAGAACTTCTTGGTTTAGTACCATGGTTCGTAGCGGGAGGACCAAGCTTCAATACATCGTGGACCGCAAGGAGCGCAAGAGGACGCTGGAGAAGCGCCTCCCTAACCTGTTGAAGAAAACCAGGGAGTTCGCCGTCCTCTGCGACGTCCCCACCAGCCTCGTCGTGTACTGTCCCGGCGACGACCACCCGGTGGTCTGGCCTTCGCCGGATGTGGCCGCCGACTTGCTGCGCCGGTACAACGAGTTGGGGAACTCGCAGAGGCTCAAGCATAGGCTAGACGGCGCGGAATTCATCGGGAAGTTGGTGGACAAGGCGAAGGCGGAGCTGTCCACTGTCCAGCGCGAGATACGCGGCAAGGAGATGGACCTCCTCCTCGGCGACTTCTTCGCCGGCCGCCGCGGGAGCTTCGACGACATGTCGCCGGAGGTCTCCGCCGCCCTCGAGTCAACGGTGGAGAAGAAACTCCGGACCGTCAAGGCGCGCCTCCAGGAGCTCCATGGTGGTGCCGTTCTTCCGCCCCTTCCTACGCAGCTGGTGCAGCCACAGCCTCTCCTGCAGGACGACGTCCAATTCCATCAGGCGCTTGACGCCAGCGACGGCAGCGGCCTGCCTACCACGGAGGAGCTTCAAGCTGTCTTCATGAAGTCTGGGATATTTACCGCACCGCAGCCCAGCCCTTCCGTGGACGATATCGTGTAGATCGGGGGCTGCCCTAGCTATCTTACCTTCCGATCCTGCTCCTACATCTGGGGCAGAGTGATCATTCGCTTGGTTTTCTTAATGATATTGCTATTTCTCTGGCGCCTGAGATTCAAATCTCAGTCGATTATGTAACCGTTGGATCTGGATGTCAAGATTCGTGCTCTTTTTTGTCTTTGTCGTGTTCTAGGCAGCGACCTGGTTACTTTTTCTTTTTTTGAGCCAAGCTCCAACCATTTTATTCAACAATTGGAACAATGTTTATAGGAAAATTTAACCCCTCTGGAGGAGTACCAAACCAAACATGGCGACCCACAGGTAGGGTAGTAGCTAACCTAGCTAATTTGTGAGCGTCGACATTGAAACGTCTGCCCTCATGGCAGAAGCTCGTCCTCCCTCGACTGAACAGCCCCAGGTTCTGCCCCTGTCGCAATCCCCGCACCACCTCCAAACAGTCGGACGTGACCATGGTGGCGCCCATGTTCAGATCGATGGCTAGAGCAACTCCTTCCCGGCATGCAAGGGCCTCCAAACAACTTGGATGGGTGATGCCCTCGAAGACCACTGCAGACGCACCCTGGAAGACGCCACTGCGCGAGCGGCACACGGCACCAACCACACCCCGTTGCTGCGACCTCGCCACTGCGCTATCCACATTAACTTTGCACATGTCAGCAGGCGGTGGTAGCCAACCCCTCACCTGCTTGATAGCGGACCTGCCCTTCTTCTCTTTCGGCTCCGAAGACGTGCTCCCCAAGTCACGAAGGATGGAGTCTATAAAGGGATGTGTCGCTGCCGGACTCTGCTGAATATCTTCATGGATCAGCTTCCTCCTAGCGTGCCAGATTGATCAGAGAGTGACGATCATCCTCGTCAAATCATCGTGGTCCATTGATTCAAACATAGAGAACAGCCACTGCCTAGCAGGCGGCTCGATAGACAAACTGACATGTTCTGCTATGACTGGGGTTGAGAGAGCCCATATGCACCTTGACATGGTGCAATCAATCAAAGAGTGACGCCAAGAATCCTCCATACCACGGATCGAGCAGGCTGGAGACGGTGTCATACCCCTATGATGTCTGATATCCCCCCGTAGGTAATGAGCATTGAGCCAAACGCCAAAGAAACACTCTAACTTTTGAGGGAAGAGAGCACTTCCAAAGTTTAGTCCACAACTTCCCCTCTGAAACCACATTCGTAGATCCTGGCCGTTCCTCAATCCAGTCCTCCCTCGTGCGTTTCACATTCACAAGAGCATGATATGCTAAACGAACTGAGAAAATGCCTGACTTCTCGAAGTTACCTTGGATTATCTCCGCATCCATAGGCAGAAAGAACTCATTAGTTTTGTCCATACGTGTATGGGTTTGTGAGTCTCATCTGGGCCTTTTGTTTTATCATGTCCATACATCTAGGCTTCGTCTCCAATCTAATGGGCTTTTCATTTTGGTTGTATCTCCTTTTCTGTGGAAGCGGGCTTTCTTGTACAGAATGTGTTGTTTTTTAAAGGTGATTTGGGTAGATGTTTTGATACACTCCTATAAATAAAGCATAGTATTTCTTTGTTGTTTTCTTATCATCTAATTTGTTAATATGTTTCTTATTTTCTAATATTTATTCTTATTGTTTTCTTTTTGCCCAATGTCTAACTAAGCCGTTGGAAGGATTTTTGTTTACTTTGGAGCACAACCTTTAGTCTATTTTCTGATAATGTATAGCCGAGTAGTTTGCATGACCGCTGTCCACCTTTGTAGAAGAAAAAAGACAGTGTGCAACTAAAAATCATCTATACTCCAAGAGAGAACCACGATTCAGTTACATATGTTGTGTAACTAGAGGATACTTATTACACATGGTGTACTACAAAGAGATAGAAGAACGTGGGATTAAAATCGCATGAGTTACAGCTGAGATTTTTTGTTAGATTGTGTCATGAATAGTGTCGACATAGGTAGTTGTACATGAGTTGCAACTGAGTATTTTGGAATTGCACAAGGGTAGCAATATGATTTCTCAGGTTTTTTTTGTAGTTGCACACGTGTTGCCACCGAGGAAAAATTTCCCGTGTCGTTGGGTTGCGTCAGGGTGCATAGTGAGCTCGGGAGTTGCACATGAGTTGCAACTGGTTGTCCATGTTACACATTGGTTGCAGCTATTATTTATCTCAATTACACATGGATTGCAACTATTTTTTTTTCCAATTGCACATGGGTTATAACTGGAAATTTTCAAGTTGCACATAGGTTGCAACTAAGATTTTCCTGGTACCATATGAGTTGCAACTGAGATTTCTCACTGACACATGGGTTGCAACTAAGATTTTCCCAGCTACACATGAGTTTCAACTGAGTTTATTCGAGTTGTACGTACATTTCAACTGAGATTTTCCAGTTGCATCCTATTTGCAACTATAAAAAAATCTAGTTGCAAATGGGATGTAACTGCGATTTCATAGTTGTACATGTGTTGCAACTGAATTTTTTTAGTTACACGACCGGTTGTAACTAAGCAAAAACTAATTGCCCCGCCCCTATTTTTTGGGGTATGAACCACCAAATGGCTAACTGTTCTTACACTCTTTCAAGTAATTGATCAGCCAAAAGAAACCAACGCGAATGATTGCAAAGTTGGCAGTCTAGTAGATCGGGTAGCCCCAGCTTGGACCTTAAACAGTACAAGGATAGACCTGCCCACCTTACTCCAGAAAAAAGTAAAGAAACTCACTGCCCATGCACTAACATAGAAATTAGTCGAGGGGTTTCGTGATTACAATCACTAGTAGAAAAAGAGGCTTCCGTCCACCTCCATTAGTCCCGGAAATATTCGAACCGCGACTAAAGGGGGCTTTAATCGCGGTTCGGGAGGCAACCCGCGACTAATGCTCCATCTGAGACGAAAGGGTACCCACCAACCGCGACTAAAAGGGCGATGGAGGGATGCGGCCGGCGGAAAACCTTTAGTCGCGGTTGGGGACACCAACCGCGACTAAAGGGTACCCCTTTAGTCCCAACCGCGACTAAAGGTTTTTCCGAGTTTTTTTACTCCCACGCACCCTGCACCCCCCCCCCCCCCCGTGGATCGCCTTTTTTTGGTTTGTAAAATACAAAAGAAAATGATAGAAAATTCAGAAAAAAATGTTTTCAGATTCTTGTTTGTTATGCAACCTACTATTCGGAGAAATTAAGAAATTTGAATTTCACTTTTTTTTGCAAAAAAAGTTAAAAAATAGTAAAACCGCAATAACTTTTGCATACGACGTCGGAAAAAAACACGAAAGCAGGAAGATTTTAGTTTTTGCTATAAATTATGGATTTTATATTTTTTAAATTTTTCAAAAAAATAAAATTAATAATTGCATCCAGCATAAAGATTATTAATACTTTTACCCAATTTTTATATTTTCAAATTTTTAGGTTTTAGGTTTGGCAAAAAAAATATTTAAAAAATTTAAAAAAAAATAAAAAATAATAAAAATTAAAAAGTTAATGTTCATTTATTTATTCACGATTATTATTACATCATTATTTTTGTTTATGAAAAAAATTATTTGAAAGTCAAACAATAAAAAAATGTGATATCGACCAACATGTTAATAGGATTGATATGATACTAGTATCATATACATGTGCGTGTAGCACTTGGATGCGGGACGGAATGGAACTCGGAAGTTAAGCGTGCTAGAGGTGGAGTAGTGGGAGGATGGGTGACCGAGCGCGAAGTTTGACCACTATTAAGTAATTTGACTAGAGATAAGTGTAGTTAGAGATAGAGACTAAACTATGCAAATAACTGAAATAATAGAAATTCTGAAAAAATAGAAAAAAAACGGAGTGAAAAAAAATTAGAAACCCAAATGAATTAAATTTTTTTTTGACGAAATAGCCTTTAGTCCCGGTTGGGGACACAACCGCGACTAAAGGTCCTTCGCCTAGGCGCACGCTAGCCGCCCACGTGGACGGACCTTTAGTCGCGGTTCGTAAGCAACCGCGACAAACGGGGGGGCCTTTAGTCGCGCTTAATTGGTCGCGGTTGCGCAACCGCGACTAATGGCAGTTGCGAACCGCGACTAAAGGCCATTTTTCTACCAGTGAATGCTCGCTGAGTCGGTCTACTGAGATTTTTAATCTCAGTCACCTGAGCTCCAGGCACCCCCTTTTCTTAAACATCGGTGCCGTCGGAGTGGTCATTTGGTTTCCATCGAGTTGTCTAGTTCGACCTGTAGCATCAGTACTCCTTGTTCAGTAGCATCAGAATTTTCTAATTTACTTAATGCATGGGTTTCTCTCAATCTTCAATTGTATGATGTACTGTACTCCTTTTCATATGATTAATTAATGGAATAAATATATTGTTGTCAAAATAGACTGGCGCGGTGGCGCCCGACCATCTTCATTAACTATCAGTTTTCTATTTAATATATCTTACGTGTTTTGTTCATACGGCTGTTCTTCAACGTTTCAAACATGTGACATAATGCCATGCATTTGTGGGTGAAATTGTTCGTACACGATACTTCCTTTTACATGGACTCGTGGGACGGTTCGTTGGTTCTTTCAGGTGCCACCTCTCAGGTCTGGAGCGCAGAGAGAGGGAGGGGTTTGGGTTTCGATGGTTTATGTTGGGAAATTTGGGTATCCTGTGAGAGGGTATTTCGGTGAGACATCTAGGCTAAGTCAACTTCACATTTAACATTACATGAATCTTATCCATTTATCTCTTTAATGTTTAGTACTACCTCCGGTCGGTAATAATAGACGTGGGCATGCACTAATCAACATGCATGCCACTGAACTACTCCGCGTCGATTAAAAACGACCAGAGGAGTATATACTAGTTGAATACATGTGCATTGCTACGGCCTCGTTAAATTTTGTTTTGCCTCAAATGTAGACAGTAATGCATATAGAAAAGTCTAAGACGTAAATGATGTGTTGTTGCTTCCTATGCAGCCCGAGGACTAATTTCAAACATGCAAAATTATCATGAACAATATGGGAAAATTAATCACAAATTAGGCCATTCCATCTTTTGTGATGATATCATACAAATATAAAATTTGATATGGTCTTTGCATGTTAGAATTACATGTTTGATATTATAAAACATGCATAAATGGTTAATATGAAACTTCGTAAAGATTTTCGGTGCAACCAACATCATAAAACACTAAGGAATAGGTAAAAAAAAATCTCTCAAATGCCCAAGAGCTTTTGTTAGCGGAATAAACCTTCTCATTTAACATCTTAACCCAGGAACAACATAGTTGACATTTATGTGATGCAAACGATGAGAGACAAGAAAGGACACAAAATTAAAGTTTTAGTGCAGTAACTTTGACATATAGCAATACAAAACTGGTATATAGTATGCTTTGGAATAATCAAGTTAGTTGGTTTCCTTTTTCATAAAGGAAAACATAAAATAATTTTATTGAATGGATCTCAAGTGCAGTTCAACAGTAACATAGTGCACACTGATCTACTTGGGTCGTAACTTCACGGAGGTACTTCCAAACCAATTATCTTATGAATTACCAACGGTTCAGTTCATGCCCAAATTTCTGTAGTATCAAAACCATACATTCATGATCCACTGAAATGAGGGAAAGACATTAATTGGTGGATATATCTGTTATATAGATAGCATGCATATATTTCAAGATACTACTCAGTTAGCAGCTACAAAAATATTGATCTAAGATGATTATGGTCCTCACAAACATGATCACTAGAGCAATATAAGGTTATCATTTCATTGTAAAAAAAATTCTTCTAGAGAAACAATAATTTTCTTTCTCTAAAGGAAAGACAACATACTATTTCCTCAATTTGAAAAGCCAGGTACACATGTGCATAAGTGTCTTGCCTCAACTCAGCAAATTGACTATCGGAAGTCTAGTCATCTTAATTTCTTGTCTGGATAAGGAATTCCAATGACAGCCTTAGAGATTTACGGACTTTAGTGGACATTTAGAGGTCTGCAATGTTTAGTGGATAACTGGGCAATGGCGAATACATGTAGATTTAGATATACCCTTGGTACTTGTAAGTAATGTCAGGAGTTAGATGGGTAATACTGAACAAATGACATGAACTTAGTGTACAATATGTAGGAAAGAAAAGACTCAGTGTTGAAAATATAAGCAAATATCCATATGAAATAATCCGTAGAAGTAATTGATAAATCATGACTATGAAAATAACAGATAAACTAATCGTGCAGACTAGTAAGATAGATAAACAAATCACATGTAAACAAGACAAACCGATCGCATCTACCACAAAAACTAGAAGAAGAAACTCTAACAGAAACTAAAAGAGAAACGACAAGATCACATACTTCGCTGCAGCGTCGTTGTCGCCCATGTTGAGGTTGTCGAAGAAATCGCTGAGATCCGGGAAGAAGTTGTCGGTGTGGAGCAACTCGTCGTCCGATGACGACGTCGTGATTCCAGTAGTCACGCCGGAGCGCTCCCCAAAAATCTGATTGCCCCTCACCCGTACAGGTTCATGAGAGGCAGGGTTCCGGAGGCCTACTGTCCCGGCAGTCGGTGCACGCCGACGGACGGGATGAGGAAGACGAAGGCGGCGGCGCAATAAACTGGAAACAGGTAGTCGCGTATATGTCTCGTCATAGCGGCTAGGGTTGCGTCGGGTCTTATGTAGTGCGGTTCGGGAAGGTCGTGGGGCGCAGCTCACGTCGGAGTCGGCACAGCCACGATCCAGAAAAACCGGCAGGCAAAACGGCTGAGTAACGCGTCCGTTAATGACTCAAAATTGATTACACAATTAATTTCCCAAACAGCAAAAAGATAAGCTCGGCTCGGCGAGATTCCCACGGCGCGTCGTGACGAGGTGAGGCGGGCGGCGGAGGAGGAGGAGTGCGCGAGGGCTCTCTCTCTTCTCACTCACTTACTAGGACTAGAACAACCCACCTTATATACCACTCCAACTCTCTCCCAACTAGCAATGTGGGACTAAACTTTAGCCCCCACTAGTGCTGCCACTGATTTTTGGAATGGATCATGTGAGTTTCAGAATTTGATAATGGGAAAGGCCAAATGCCCCAAATTCCAGCACTCAGATCATAAAAAATCGCCTGAAAAGTAAGAATGTATCATAAACTCACCTTCATTAAACATAATTAACATAGGTACCTGCTTAATTAATCCTTTTTTCCTTCTATATGACCAGCATACTCATAGATAGTTGCTAAGTCAGTGTAAATATAACCGGGATAACCATGCCTTCCAGGTACTTCTCTTTAGTAGCAAAACCTGATAGGAAAAAAAATCAGAAGGTAACTCTACGTTCATATAGAGTAAGGGAACTGAACATGAAAAAGGACAGTGCACTCAAGGATCGGTTGAATCGAAACCATACAAGAACTATTTCTGTTCTCAGCCAACATCGCAACCAGGAATTTTTTACGGTATCATTTTTGCATACAGGTATTTTTTTCTTGGATCTTATTTCATAACTATTAATAGCTCAAACTAACATAAATGAACCTAAGTTTAACGAGGTTATTATAACACAAAAGCATAATCTGGCATAGCTACTAATGATACTACACATATAGTAGATGACAATTTTTTAAGCTCAAGTTAATGGAAATTTATGCTATATATTGAGTTATAACTTTTTTTTTTGAAAGTTATATTGAGTTATAACTTTGGGTCTAGAAAACTGATTTTTCTGTAATAAATACACATGTTAAGCTTCATTGCAACAAGTAAAATATAGATGCGAGATAATAGATAAGTAGGGTGCGGATAACAGAAACCTTGTGCTAACTCCAGTTGATGGGAGAGAATTGCTAACATGTTTTATCATAAAATCCAGGGGAATATTACTGGAGCATCTTAGTTCATGAAGTGCATCTGCATATGAACTCATGTCAGGCCGGATGACCAGCACATGCTTCGTACACTCATATGCCAAGTATTCCACTCTGGTGAGCAATTTTAGGAGAAATAATATGCTCAATGGTTGGATCATTTTCGTATGACAAAAAGAAAGGGGTTAGTTGGTAGATTATACAAAATCATTAAGTAAAAAAAGGGAAAAATAATCCAGACGTACGAGATTTTTATGAAATAAAGTAACAGTCTCTATAGAACCATCTATTATATACTAAAAGCAAAATACAGATGTTTAATAGAGTCATTAGGTTGATCCACATCATCTTAATTATTTTAATGGTTAGATCTAAAATTAATGTCTATGATTTAACAAAAAATTATTAGTTACGTAACGGTGCAGGTCCGGTTGACACCATGGTATAGTTCCATTTATTTATGTTGTTTGCCGGGAACACATCTGTCGATTGAGTCCTTTGTTAATATACACAGCGTATAAATAGGAATAGCTGCACGTTTAAATGGAAAGACTCCTTGCTCACGTGATTCAACCTCGAATGATGGAAATAGCCCATGACTAAATCAGGCAGATTTCTTGCTCCATACGAGCTCCATCCTTTCGGGTGTTAACCAGATCCGTTTGCCGCGTGAATCAAATTGTGAATCACAACAATTTGCATGCAGTCTTGATCAGATTACTGGCCGCCCAAAAAAATTTGCACGTACCAACAAAGACAAATCAATTCAACTTTCTTTCTCTGTACGTGATGCAACTGGTCTATTTATTTTGTTCTTCGGCGAAAAACAACTCACATGCCAGAACCAATTGCAATCAGGCTCAACAACAATGATTAGTATTTATTACTATAGCCTAGTATGATTTCTTTCTTGCACCCTGCGGGTCTGGAGGAAAATCTCCTATGACTCCGGGTTTGAGGTTCCAGTGATTAGTACTTATTTCTCTCGGCTACAATGATAAGGTAACATTTTTAAAAAGTTCGGCATAATACTTGTGAAATTTGTGTAAAAAATATATTTTAAAATATAAGTTATTTCTTTTGCGAATATGATCTAACTAGAGTCCGTTTGATATAAAAGAACCGGAAAGCTAGCCAAGTCCAATAAAAACATGCGGGCGGAATCCGACCGTTCGAAAATAAAAGAGCAGGTGAGCTAGCTAGCCGTCTGTTCGCCAAAAAAAACACACAATAGTTAAAACCACAGTTGATAGACTTCCATAACTTTGCATATATTATCAACAACCATGAACTTAGATTCAAATATACCTCACGTACTGCTCTGACAGCATACAAAATTTGGTGCTATTTGATGATCTAATGTCAAACAAACAAACCAAAGTATTTATCAATATCCCTTGCATGGAATAGTACTTATCGCTGTTGCATACAACGATTCCTTCCCGGCACACATGCCCGTCTGAAGGAAAAACTGCTATCGCTCGAGGTTCGAGCGATTAGTGTTCCTGTTCTCGGCTACAACAACAACAACATAATAGTTTTTTGATTTTTTTATTAGACAAATTATTATTATTTTTTATTAAAATAATAATATTTTGCAATACAAGTTCTAGAAATAGGCGATCGAGTCCCTTCGAAAATAAACATACACGGGCTAACTAGACGAGACCAATTGTACCGGCGAGCTATCCAAGTCCATTCGTAGAAAAAAAGAATTCTGGCACAGTTTGTTTGGAAAATAAGAGTACACCAGCAAACTCCCCTCGAAAAAAAGAGTAGACCAGCAAACTAATTAAGCCGCCCGTTTGTGGAAGAAAACGTACAATAGCTAGAACCACAGTTGATACTCTTAGATAACTTTCCATTTGATACCAACCACCATGAACTTAAATGTTAACTAACCTCAAGTTCTGCTTTGACATCATGCAAAAACTTGGTACTATTTGCTGATCTAATATCACACAAACAACAAATATTAGAAATGAGGTAACATCTGTTGTACACTTATTTGTTATTTTGTTTACGAACATATGCAATGGCCGAAGGACCGTAAATTATTATCCATAGTGAGACTAAGATTTCCATGAAAATATAACTTTATTTTACAATTTAAACACTTGAAAAGATGATGCCCTTGCATTTGCGAGGGCAAGCGTGCTAGTTCTTCTTAAAATATGTAAGGAAGCTTCATCTTCTCTTCCTCTATGCATTCCATAGAGGTACTATCAAATCATTTTCTCTCTCTCTCTATTCTATACACGGCTATAGCTAACATGGGATGTACTATGCATGTTCACAATTGCAGGCTCGCTAGAAGAACAAAAACACACGACAAACAAGTACTCTAGTGTATTAAGCCATTTTAACAAAGACAACCCATGCACTGCCAACGAAGGCCAAATATACTCTTCCCTTTGTCTGGTTATATCTAATACGTTACACTGACTTTATCTAAAATGTTGCACATCAGAAACTTGCCCTACAGTCTGTCATGTGAAGGCAAAAAAAAAAAAAAAAAAAAAAAAAAAAAAAATCTCGGTCGAGCTTCCAAGCTATATGAGAAAGAAAAATCTGGGCCTTGCTAATAGCCATGCCTTGAGTGCAGTAATGTTGCACGTGCTAAAATTTGAGCATCTTTAATGGCAACATTCAATACCCTGGTTGCATCTGTCTTTTACTCTTTTGCCACTACTGGAGACACCCTTCTGTCCTGACCCGTAAGGGGCTTTCGTCCCGGTTGGCCAATATTTTCCTATATCGGAACCTAGCAAATATTTAAATGCACACATTGGAGCAGGAAAGCTAAAGGACCTAGCTCCCAGATTGTAAAATTTGGTGGAGCAAGGGGACGTGCCTGATGCACTCCATGACGTAATGGAAATTAAATGTTTTAATTTAGGTGAGTCGTTCAATCGATCCATGGAAAATGTCGGCGTTAATTTTGCCATGAAAATGGTCTCAATGATAGATTTTCACCTTGAGTCTAACACCCTCAATGATTGAAAGAAAAGGTTGGATTGGAAAGATTGGAAGCATGCAATAAATATTGAATTATTATCTATGGACAAAAGAGAGGTGTTTGGACATGTTTATCTAACTCCTCCCCACATTGCCATGTTGGCCATATGTGGGTGTTTTTTTAAAGAGAAATGAAAATAATTAATTAGTAAGGTACAAAGCAATGCTCATTGCTCAAGGTTTTACAAAGTTACCAAGTGTGGAGTTTGATGTAATTTACTACCAGTTCATGGATGTAATTACATTAAAATTAAATTTACAAAGCTTTAGGGACTTGATTGTGGTGACCCGGCATACCACTGCATGGTGTAGTATGCAAGTCTGATATAACACCAATGAAACACCGTTCCACTAGTATTATATCGCTCAGAGTGGTACAACAGAAACATATGCGGGTCCAAGGCATGTCTATAAAATTACATACAGACTCTGTTACATAAGATCAGCATAGCCTCCTACTTTACAATGAGGTAAATCTGCAAATAAACTCCAGAAGAACGACTCGTAGTCTAGTCTTATCACGAACTCTATTTGTAGAGTATTTAACTAGCTATAGAGGCTAAGAATAGATTCTAACTAAATAGGAGCTAGGTTTAGGAAGCTAATTCCTTTCTAGGGCTAAACTAGGTTTTCTCCTTGTTGGATGTGGTATCTGACTCCTCTGACAGGGTCCTGTCTCTTGAAGTAGTTGTTGACTCCTCGGTCTTCAAGTTGCACTGTAGAACCTCCTTCGATGCCTTCATATCTAAGAAGGGGATTTAAGAGTGGGATGAGTACGAGCGTACTCAACAAGTTCATTATAGGAAAGAGGTGTTTAATGCACTAGCTACAACATTAGACCAGAAAGTCTAATACCAATGCAGGTTTTCATAACCATTTCTTCAAAAGGTTGCTTTTATTCAGAAGAACTATGTCCGTCAGCCTTCACCGGTTTACTAGAGCTTCATGGAGCTCCTTTCCGGCAGCGTTCGCAGTTCCATATCCCGAAACGGTTCATTACACTCTGCAGAGGTGTGTTGCTTTACCCATAAGAGATCTTAACCTTGGTGCCAACCGGGCAGCTTTCCCGTCCACACTTCCTATGGTGTGAGGCCCGGTATAAGGTCTAGCCAATCATGTTCCTCCGCTACCTCGCACACCCACCCTTTTTTGCATACCCCGACCCTGGGTCCTCGTCGGTCCCATTATTCCCACTTACAGGTGGACCCCGACCACGACAACAGTTTGGGACTCGTTAACCAAACTCCTTCGCCGGTAGCTGCAACCCATCATAGACCGCAATACCATGGGGAACTTAAGGCTTCCCCAGCCTACCGCTTGTTCCTCGGGCGACAAGTGTCTACGGACAATACCGTGGGAACTAAAGGCTTCCCCAGCCTACCGCTCGCCCCCGACAGATACAAGTGTCTACGGTAAAGCGCGTCCATTGATGTACGAGAGGTGGAAACACTTTTGACTACTCCGTCCCACTCCAGATCTTATGGTTAACACGGGTAGTACGGCACAAGAATCACTGGACGACATTTGTTGTTTAATCCTAGATGAATATAAACCCTTGCAATGGAACCTCCACCATATCAACACAATCCATGGTTCCATTGCCAACCACATAGTCATATTCATAGTTATGAAAATAGTGGTTTTGGTTTTTATGCAATAGTGATAATCATAGTACTTTGCAAGTAATTTGATAAAGATACTCAAATGACATGAGCAAGTGATGAACTTGCCTTTCTTGACTGCAAGATTATGCAGACAAGGTCTTTGATACGCAATAATTCCAAATTCTGAAATAGCATCATCGTCCGGTAAGGACGATGTTTAAAAGATTGGCAAGGATGCAATAATGCATAAGTATGAGATGCAATCGCTCTAAGCGTGACCTAACCCCGATGATTGAGGATCAGTGAGTTGTAATGATTGGTTCAGGGTGTGTTGCACTTTTAGAGTGATTCACAAACAAGGTTCTTATTAAGGATTAGTTGCTTGGTATCATAAACAGGTGTTGTAATATATCATAATAATAACACTAATAGCACACAACAATAATATTTGGTATAATCCTAACATGTAATGAATAATGGTTGGTTTTAGCACTATATGGCATGGTTAATGATTAATTATCATATACTTCAAAAGAATAACTTTTGAAGAACATGTTCTATGATAAAGAACAAGTATGACAATTAGGGTTGTGGAGTTCTATGGTTTTCTATGGTTCTAATTGGTTTCTGGAGTAAGTAGTAGATGGATCACAACCTAGTTGGATTCATCAACACCAAGGGCTTGTAAGGTTGAATTAAGCCTGGCATTCTAAGCAATTATTCATACAAGGTTGCTATCAAGATTGGTTCATCTTGTTGGTGCTAGCTAGCTAGGGTTTAAGGGTCCTTATAAGCAGGGTTGATGATGATTCTTTATTTACTTCAAAAGAATAACTTTTGAAGAACATACTTCTTAAATAATAAGAAGTATAACAATTAAGGTTGAGGTTGTCTTGTATTAGCTATTGGATCTCTAAGTAGATAATGGTTGGTTCCTAAATAGGATGGTTCATAAGTATCTCACACTAGTAGGGTTTAGTGGAACAGGTTTATGTAATGTAAAATAGTAGGTATGGTTGCTATTAGGGTTCATCACAATGGTGTGATGTTGAGCATGGATAGGTAAGGTTGATATATCTGAGGATTGGAACTAGGATTTACATTTGGTTAACCCTATTTGAACATCTAGTTCTGATGAAGATGAACACATGGAATACCCATATATTAGTGATAGGTCTTCTACATTTTATGTGGCCAAGACAAGTGTTTAGTTGCTACTATGGTTCCATGATTTGAAAGATGGTACCATGATCACATGTTCTAACCTAGGGTTTAGGTTAGAAGCAAATTAAGATTCATATGAATTAATGGAGCTAGGGTTTTGTGCATAATTGAATTAGGGTTTTAGGGTTCCACATAAAATTATGAGGTTATCACCTGGTTTATAATGGAACTAGGGTTTCCTAATTACCCTATAATTATTGAATTAATAACTTGTTTGCAAAGGTAAAGTTATTAATAATTTTGAAATAAAAATAATATTGGATTTGGCATTTTTCTATTTTAGAACAATTAATAATTAGAATAATTAGGGTTTAAATCCTGTTAATAAGGATTTAATAAAATAACAAATAAAGAAATTAGTTTTAAAGTTTTCTTTATTTGTTTACTGGTTTCTTTTTAATTTTTAATGTTTTCCTTATTTATTGAATTTTTAATTCAATCAAGTATAAAAGAAAAGACTTAATTAATGAGTTTAAAATAATTAAATTTTTATTAAAAATAAAAATTCTATATTATATTTTTATTGGGTAGATTTTATTTTTAGGAACATTTAGATATTTAATTTGTATTTTTCTGAATTGTAATGAATTTTCTAAATTTACTTGAAGTTGCAGCAATTTTAGGGGATTTAAATTAAAGCTAGAAATGCTAACTACACCCGGGCTCAAGCTACTCGCAGGGGCTGACTGGTGGGCCAGTGGCCATGTTGGCTGCCACGCGGACATTGACTAGTCAAAATAGCCAGCGTGGCCAGGGAAGCTCTCTGCCGGCGATCAGACGGCGACGGCGCCGCCGTTCCCGGACTCGCGCGGACAAATTCCTCACGCCACTCGATTCAGCTCGCCGCGGTGAACACACGGGTACCAACGCCGCGCCTAAATCATCGCCGGAGCTAGTCCGACGGTGAGGTGCTGCGGCGGTGCCCACGGGCCTACGATGCTGGGCATGCTAGGGGATGCTAGAGGAGGAGCGAGGATGCTCGAGAGGGTCGCCGGCTCACCGTGAGCACGTAGGATGTCGGCGAGGCCGATGGAGGCTTGCATCGCCGGATTTCATGTCGCCGGCCATCGGAGAGACGAGCTCGATGGAGATGCTCCGGGGCTCCTCGACTCAATTCCTCGTGCAGGAGGAGCAAGGAGAGGATGGCGATGACGATGGCGTCCTTGGCTTGGCTCAGGAATGCTCCAGTCGACGGCGGTGGTGGTGGCCGGGTTGAGCTAGGGTTTCGGAATTGGGGAAAATGAAGAACAGGAGCGAGGAGGGCTTCGGCCGAGTATTTATAAGGCGTACGTGTTCGTCGATGGTCGCCCAGGTCAACAACGGCGGCCGGGACGTGGCTCACAGCGCCGTGGCGCTCTCCTGGACGTCGACGGTGGCGAAGACGAAGGTGGCGACCTCGTCTTCGGTCTTATCCAACGAAGGGGTATTTGGGCTGGTTTTGTGATGGTCTGGGCCGAGTGTTGGGCTGCTCCTGGGCTCTGGTGCTGGGCTGCACCGTGGTTGCTTGGCCAGGTAAGGCTCTTTTCCCTCTTTTTCTTTTATTTGTTTTCTTTTTCTGCTTTTAATTCTGTTTTGAATTTTCTATTTGGAATTCAGATTTGAATTCAAATTTTATTTGCAGGTTTCTTGTTATGTTCACTGAATTAAGATATAGTGCAATGACTATTGCACCATTCTTTATTTGAAACAAATATTGGATATTTGATTTCATTTTATACTTGCAGGTTTATTCAAAATAGCAAATATGTATGAGTTTATATTCTCATTTTTTTAAAATTTCCTTTTTCTTGTGAATTAATTCTGTTAGGATTTATGAGAGTTGATAATTGCAACTCAAAGTATTTCTGAGGTTATTATTAAGACTTGGTTTCCATTTGAGAAGTGGATGACTTACATATGATTTTATGTGATCACCAACTTATTAAGGTTTTAGAACTTCTATTCTAACCCCCTTTTAAGGTTAACACTATCATTATCTTTGAAAGTATCTAAGGTAGGTATTGTTCCATCATGGTTGACCTTGGTTACCAAGATAATTAGTTGATCACTACACATATGGTTTTAACCATATAATGTAGCACAAGGTTTTTCTTATGTTCAAGAATTGAAGCATAAGATTTATTTGATGTGCAAATCTAGGGTTCAAATGCTATTTACCTAATGACACATGGGTTGAATCTTAATTGTGGTTTAGGTTTTATTTGTGATCACCCAAGTGATACTCAACTAGGGTTATTATTAAGACTTGGTTTCCATTTGAGAAGTGGATGACTTACATATGATTTTATGTGATCACCAACTTATTAATGTTTTAGAACTTCTATTCTAACCCCCTTTTAAGGTTAACACTATCATTATCTTTGAAAGTATCTAAGGTAGGTATTGTTCCATCATGGTTGACCTTGGTTACCAAGATAATTAGTTGATCACTACACATATGGTTTTAACCATATAATGTAGCACAAGGTTTTTCATATGTTCAAGAATTGAAGCATAAGATTTATTTGATGTGCAAATCTAGGGTTCAAATGCTATTTACCTAATGACACATGGGTTGAATCTTAATTGTGGTTTAGGTTTTATTTGTGATCACCCAAGTGATACTCAACTAGGGTTGAGATTTAATTCTAGGTTGTAGAGATGAGATGACACCATATTGCATGTGCTAGGGTTTAATCTCCCCTAACCATGATAAGTTGGTTACTTGCTTAATATTTCATGAGCTTCTCTAATTACTAAGGATTTGGGAATTGGTTTTATCTTCTACCCATTAACTTCTATTAGTATTCTCAATTAATCATTAAAGTAACTACAGTGGTTATAGTTCTTTTTATAGTTAACTTTGGTCATATGGATGGATGGTTTCTCACCATATAAAGTATAGAGTTTGACACTAAGGTTTTCTATTGTTCTTTATTTAAGGAGTAAGTGGAATATAGATGTGGTAGGATTATACTTATGATCACCAAGTGATTCACAAGTAGGTTGGGATATAAGCCTAGGGTTGCTTACTAATGATCTCCTTATAATTTCATGTGGTGAAAGATATCTATATATCCTATTAGGATTTAACTTATCCTCACATAACTCAAGAGCATGATCATGGTTAGACATGATCAACTTGTTCTTGATATCATTACCTCAAGTTCTTAGGGTTTATGATCATCACTCAATTTATAATGATCAAGGTTTGGCTGCCTAAGGATCTCTCATTAAATGGGGTTCTCACTTCCATGATCAAACATTGTCTTGATCAATTAAGGTATAGCACTTCTATTTTACTTTCTAGGATGGACATGGTCATGGTTGTCTCAATAGTTTTTATATCCCAGGAAAATGCCTGAGATATTCTGTTAGGGTTTTACTTAAGCAATTATGATTTAATCATCAGTACATATGGATAGTTCTCTCCCTTAGATTTAAGTGTTGCCTCAACTATCTTGAGTATAACACCATAGGTTGAATTCTCTCATATGGGAATAGTTATTCTAGGGTTTAGGGTGTACTATTAATATCTTCTTAGGTATCTAGGCTAAGACTCCACTTGGGTATCTTGGTTGGATTAGTCTCATTCTTACTTTATCAATTCATGGATATAATCTTGTTTCACTTGATGTTAGGTTATCTCACCACTCCAAGAGGAAATGGTTTGCAACCTAATACTTTAGCTCAAAGGTTATCCTTTACTCTGAAATAGGTAAAGCTAAGATTGGTATGAGTGGTCTCTCTCTCATTTGGGGAAGGACTTTAATACTAACCTAAGGTTAGGCTCCATAGAGGTTGATGTGATCTCAATATCTATGTTTAACATAAATGGGTTCTCTCTCAAGGAAATGTCTTGAATAATATACTAGGGTTCCTCTTAAAGATGATGACTTGAATACTTGGATGTATATCCAAGGTTTAGCTCAAGGTTTGTTATTGCTTCTCTAATAATTATTATAGAACTCTCACCTCTCTAGGTTTGATGCTTAATAATTTGTAATAGAGAAGAATATGTACTTCTTGAGTGGATCTCCTTGTTATACATTCCAACGTTGAAGTGGAATGAATACCATGAGGTTTCATGGTAGGTTCATGGATTAGTCTTAAGACATGGAAAAGATTGGTCCAGAATGGTTTCTCCATTTTACTGTTACTTGATTTCCAATAAAATGGATGTTCATATGTTATGGCAAGGAATATCATGTTGTGATCTTTAATAAGATCAAGTAGTTGATCCTTGATTGAAGTGTTGTTGTGTTAGATTTAATTCCATTCGATCTAACCCCTTAGATCAAATCATCTTTGCCCAAAACAAGGTTTTATCAAAGGTCACATTGATGTTTATAGCGCTTGACTTGATGAGCTACTTCAATTCCACCAAGGTCAAGTGAAACTTCAGTTACTGTGACAGTTTACTTTAAAGCGCGAAAATTCCCCAGATTTTCTATGCATGAATGCAATGCACACATCTGTTTCCTCTATTTTTGTAACCCCAATACCTGGGATATTACATTGATCCCAATGGAACTTAATATGGACTAGAAAATGAAACTTATGGATGCTATCACCACTTACCTTTATGGTAACTTGGATCCAGACATATACTAAATGTACCGGGAGGTACCCATGTCCCGAACTAAGATAGAAAAAACATGGGTTTATACGGTGCTCAACTCAAGAAGTCGCTGAGTGGACATAAGCAGCTTGGTAGAATGTGGTATAATCGTTGAAGTGATTTCCTTCATTAGAAGGGTTACATGAGCAATGAATCTTCCCATGTGTTTTCATACGGAAATCACAAGATGATTCTATATTATCCCCTTGTATGTGGACAATTTGAATAGAATCGGTACACTTGACAATATTGAAGAAGCGAGTTTCTACATGATGTTGGTGTTCGAGAGGAAGGACTTCCCCTACTAGGATTGTAGTGCACCGGTGGACTTACACCCAAAAGGTGTTGGAAAGATTTGGGTTTAACTATGCATAACCTTCTACCCTGATGATCAGAAGATCTTTGCAAGAAGACATGGACCCGTTCACCATCTGTTTTCTTGCTCGGTGAAATTTTGAGGCGACCAAAGAGACATTGAAAATGCGCTAAGTATATCTTCTGACACCCACATGGAACCAAAAGGTCTTGGCTTGTTTGCCCCAAGGAACCAAGACATATTAGTTGTAGGCTATGCATATGCTAGATACCTTTCAGACCTGCATAATGGATATGTTTTCCTTTGTGAAGGAACTGCGGTTTCCTAGAAATCGTGTAAGAAAACTCTTGCGTCAACTTCGATGAACCACTAAGATATCATAGCACTATAGGAAGCATGACGTGTGTGCGTTTGGGGTTGGGGGATGTCCAACCACATCTAGCTGGCATGTGGATTGAACATTGTACAAACCCAACCATTATCTCTAAAGATAATGCCGCTTATGTTGCACAAGTCGAAACGAGTTATGGAGATGCAAGGTCTAGGGACATAATCTTCACAAACTCATCACTAAAATCTCGATCCGGATGATTTAGTACTTAACTTTATGATTAAGAGAATTGTGCTCTTTTTCCCTTGAGTGAGTTTTATGAAGTTTCTCGCACGATGTTTTTAGATAATTCTTGCAACATTGCAAACCTACAATGTAGTTTTTCTTCACATCTTTTTCATTGTGTTTTTCGGAAACATGGATATACAGATAATACCCAAGAAGAGTGTTGGGAAACATGGACCTCCCGTTAGAGCCCACCAAATGATGGGGGGCGACTAGGCTAAGTCAACCTCTAGATTTAGCCATAAGTAAGTCTTATCCATCTATCCCGTTAGTCTATATAAGAGAGAGTTCAATCATTATATGTACCAGAAATAGAAAAATAAATAAAAGAGATCATCCCATTTCCAGTGTCAATGTATATTTACGCATTCGGTGTATGTGTATTGTTCGTCTTGGATCACTAGGGTGGGAAGTTGGATGGATGGTTCGAGAGAAAGGAGGTGTCGGTGGGGTGCTCGATCCGTGTTCTGTGATCTGATTGGCTTGTTCATGGGGAGGTGAGAGAAGAAGAGGCCTGAAGGGTTTGATTCGATCTCTTTTGTTGCCATAACAAGTTAAATGAGTGCTCGTTTGCTCGACTCGTTTGATCTCGGCTCGTTTTGTTAACGAACCGAGCTGAGCAGCAGTTTTTGCTCGTTAAGGTTAACGAGCTAAACAATCGAGCCGACTATGTTCGTGAGCTACTCGTTAAGATCGGTAACAAGCTAGGCTTCACCAGTTTTGACAATGAGTCACTTTAGTTATCTCAAATATTTGGCACGAAGGGGCCAAGAAAAATAGTGCTCTTTAAGCATGCTTGAAACTCCTACAGTAGGATCTAAAAACCTATGCTTCCGCTCTTCCTCACCAGGCAATGCACACATATTTGCTTTGCATTGCCTCCTTAACGGTCCTTAACGAGCTGCTCGCGAGCGCTCGAAAGAACATAACGAGTCGAGCCGAACAATGATTTTAGCTTGTTATTCTTAACGAGCTTAACGATTCGAGCCTTAACTATCACGAGCTTAACGAGCCGAGCCTAAACGATCCGAGCAGCTCGTTAGTCCACCCCTATGTGCGACCGACAGCGAGAGGATCGCTGGATTTTGTAGTTCGATCGGTTACGTTTTCTGCTTGTAGAGTTTTAGTCGGACGCGGCGTGTCCAACCCCAAATTAATCGGCCAGACAGACGGCCATATTAAAGCACATCGATCGATCCACGAGAGGCCCCAACGTACATCGATCAATCATCTCGATTTCAAACTCCGGGAAGAAACCGATCAAATCAGACATGGATGCGCTCGACATGGACGGCATCATCCAACGCCTCCTAGACGCGGAGCACAGCTCGCCGGAAGAGACTCCGCCGCTCTCCAACACGGAGATCAAGCTCCTCTGCTTCGCCGCCACGAAGGTCCTCCTCTCCCAGCCCACGCTCCTGCGCCTCGACGCCCCCATCAATATCTGCGGCGACATCCACGGGCAGTACTCCGACCTCCTCCGCATATTCGGCACCACCGGCTCCCCGTCCGACACCAACCGCTACCTCTTCCTTGGCGACTACGTGGATCGCGGCAGCCGCAGCATCGAGACAATATGCCTCCTCCTCGCCTACAAGGTCAAGTACCCCGACGCCTTCTTCCTCCTCCGTGGCAACCACGAGTGCTCCTCCATCAACTGCTCCTACGGCTTCCTGGACGAGTGCAAGAAACGAGGCCTGGGCCACAAGCTCTGGAATATCATCAACGGCTGCTTTGGCTACCTACCGCTGGCGGCGCTCGTCGGGAAGAAGATATTCTGCGTGCACGGCGGCCTGTCGCCGGAGCTGGAGAGCATGGACCAGATACGCGGAGTCAAGCGCCCACTGCCGCAAGTCCCCACCGAGGGCCTCGTGTGCGATCTTCTCTGGTCGGACCCAGACGCCGCCGACGAGTGGGGCTGGGGCGAATCCAAGAGGGATAGGTCGCACACCTTTGGGTCCGACGTGGTGGCCGAGTTCGTGGAGAAGCACGGGCTGGCCATGGTGTGCAGGGCGCACGAGGTGAAGCAGGGCGGCTATGAGTGGTTCGCCGACCGGAAGCTCGTCACGGTCTTCTCCGCGCCCAATTACACCGGCCAGTGCGACAACGCCGGCGCGGTTATGACCGTCAACCATGATCTCACCTGCTCCTTCCACATCCTCCAGCCTACTCTGCTTCAACTTCTTACTGATGACTTGCATGATTCTTCTTAAGCACGCGTGAGTGTACTTTAAGTTATCTATATATATATAGTAGTAGTTTGTACTAGCAGACAAGATGAGCATCCAGTAGTAGTATTTAACTTCACTATGAGTGATGTTTGCCTCCATTTTTTTTTCGATAAAGAAGCATCGTCCTAGCCTCTTCATCAATAGATGCACACGGCTTGCTTTATTATAAATAGTATCAAGTCACTTGAGGTTTATCATCATTTATTACAATCATGGAAAAGCTAAGATCGATACATGAATCAACCAACTGAAAATATGGCACTCAGAAAAGCTATGCATTTGCTATTCTATTAATATGCCGCCACCCAGTAGTCTGGAAAAAGAAGTCCTGAACAACCACTAGCATCCGGTTGCATCCAATAACCATACCCTCCCACTGCTCCACCGGGAGAAGGAAAACCCACTGCTGAATTGAATGAGCAGCTCGCCGGATAACCTGTAAAAAATTAGTTCCAATTTGCTTGTTAATGATAATATCATTTATAGTCCTCCAAATAGTCCAACAAATGGCCGACACTCCAATTCTTATTTTTTGTTTGTCATCTTTCTTCACACCATTCAACCATCTACCAAACATATTAGTAACATTAGTTGGTGGCGGAATATTATAAGAAAGGTACATCATTCGCCATATTATCTTCGCAAAAGGGCACTGAATAAACAAATGATTAACAGTTTCTGCGGAATCACAAAAACAACACTTTTGACAACCTTTCCATTTCCGTTTGGCTAAATTATCCTTAGTTAGGAGCACCTTATTGCTCATGAACCACATAAATATTTTGATTTTCAAAGGGATCTTTAACTTCCATAAATATTTGCGAAGATAAACAGCATTCCCATTCATCCAATCAAGGTACATAGACTTGACTGAAAAAACACCCGAATCAGTAAGCTTCCAAATAAACCTATCCGGTTCAGATGTTAGATTGATATTAATAAGTCTTTGGCATAGATGTAACCATTGTATCCATTTATTATCATTAAATCCTCTTCCAAAAGAGATATTAATAGGTTCAGCTGCAAGCACTATCGAAACTAACTCATTCTTATGTTGAACAATATTATATAAAGCAGGATATTGATGAGACAATGGAGTATCCCCCATCCACACATCCTTCCAGAACCTAACAAATGTTCCATTCCCCACTCTGAAAAAAACTCTCTTGAAAAAATCCTCTTTAACATTAATGAGGCCCTCCCGGAAAGGTGAATCAATCGGTTTAACCTCTACTTGTGCCAATGTTTTATTTTTAAGGTATTTATTACATAAGAGTTGTTGCCACATACCTTCCTCTGAGAGAAGTTTAAACAACCATTTTCTTAGCAAACATTTATTCTTTAATTCCAACACCTCAATTCCCAACCCCCCTTGATCCTTCGGTCGACAAAAAATATTCCATTTAGATAATCTATATTTCCTCTTGTGCTCATCGGATTGCCAGAAAAAAATTGATCTATAAAAATCTAACCGCTTTCTCACCCCAATTGGTATTTCCAAGAAGGAGAGCATGAACATATGAAGACTAGTAAGGACCAAACTAATAAGAACCAACCTATCACCATAAGACATCATTTTACTCCGCGAACACCCAAATTTGGAAGCAAACCGGTTTTCAATAGGATTCCACTCCGCATTTCTCAGTTTTCTATAATGTACCGGAATACCCAAATATTTTAAAGGTATGGTTCCAGATTCACACCCAAAAAAAATTCTATACTGGTGTTCCATCTCCTTTGCGTTCCCAAAACTAAAAATTTCGCTCTTATGAAAATTAATCTTTAAACCCGATAGTTGTTGAAAGATGCATAAGATTAGTTTCATATTAACAGCCTTTGCAATATCATGTTCCAAGAACAAAATTGTATCATCCGCATATTGTAGAATAGATATCCCCCATCAATCAAATGAGGAAACAGACTCCCTACTTTACCGTCATCCTTAGCCCTTGCAATAAGAATCACTATCATATCAGCGACAATGTTAAACAGAATTGGAGATAAAGGGTCCCCCTGACATAATCCTTTCCTAGTTTGAAAATTATGTCCAACAACATCGTTAACTCTTATACCAACACTCCCTCCTTGCACAAATTGCTTTATTCTATCGCACCAAATAGGGTCAAAACCCTTCATACGTAGCACTTGCTGCAAAAAAGGTCATTTAACCTTATCATATGCCTTTTCAAAATCAATCTTAAAAAGTACCCCATCAAGATTCTTCCTATGCAACTCATGTATTGTCTCATGGAGAACAACAACTCCTTCAAGAATGTGTCTCCCAGGAATGAAGGTTGTTTGAGTTCGTATAATTATTTTTTGAGCTACTTCGGATATTCTGTTTGTTGCCACTTTGGTAAATATTTTGAAACTCACATTAAGCAGACATATTGGTCTATACTGTTATATCTGTGTTGCATTTTCCTTCTTAGGAATCAAAGTGATCACTCCAAAATTCAATTTATACAAGGGTAACTTCCCTCTCTGGAAGCTCTCAAATAGAGCCATGAGATCATATTTAATAATCCCCCAAAAATGTTGATAGAATTCCGCAGGGAATCCATCAGGTCCTGGTGATTTATTATGTTCCATTTGAAAAATTGCATCATCAACCTCTTCCATGGAGAAGTTGGCAATTAATATTGTATTCTCCTCCGCCAATAATTGTGGAACATCTTCAATTCTACTTTCATCCAAAACAATAGAACTAGGCTCGGGGTTACCAAATATTTTTTTATAATACTCCGAAATATAGACCCTTAAATTATCATCTCCAACAATAGTACCCTCATCTTGCTCCAGTTGGTAGATCTTCTTTTTCTGATGTTTACCATTTGCTATTAGGTGAATGTATTTAGTATTATCACCCCCTTCCTGAATATATTTCACCTTGGCCCTTTGTGGCCACTTAATCTCTTCCTCTCTTCGCAGCTTATTTATTTTTTTCATTCGCTTGTTTTAACTCAGTGCGCTCCACCAAAGATAGCGGCACTGTTTCCGCTTTAATATGCAACGTATATATAATGTTCAATAACCTTTCCTTCTCCCTCTTATATTTTCCACTTAATTTATTTGCCCAACACGTAAGAATCAACGCAAATGCCTAATCTTATTCTGCCAAGTCTAATCAGATTCTTTCCAAGAGGACCCGCTCCCCATTCACATGCAATGAGATCATAAAACCCCTCCGGTTCTAACCAAGCCAACTCAAATGAGAAGCGCGGTTTTTGACCTATATGTGCCTGAATCCCCGCATCAATCAACAACGGGGTATGGTCAGACCCAGAGCGAGACAAAGCCCTGACTGTGACCAGAGGGAACTTTTGTTCCCATTCAACACTCGCTAACATCCTATCCAGTTTTTCATATGTAGGATTTTCTCTTCTACTAGCCCAAGTAAATTGGCGCCCTGACATAGCAATTTCTCTTAAGTTTAAATTTTCAATGATCGCATTAAAAATAAAAGGCCAACGAGGATTAAAGTTAGCATTACTTTTATCCTCAGGTTTTCTCAAAATATTGAAGTCCCCGGCTAATAACATCGGTATCGTTTCAGATTCACAAGTTCTAACTAATTCTGCAAGAAACACATACTTATTTTTATCTTGGGCCGCTCCATACACCACCACAAGTAGCCATTGAAAACCATCCACTTTTGAAGTAATCGCCAATTTGACACAATAATCTCCACTATCTACCATATTAACCACCAAAGTAGCCGTGTTAATCCCAACCAGAATTCCACCAGATCTCCCAAGCGGCGGCAAGCAAAACCATGCGAACTCCTTCCCCGCGGCCAAATAATGAAGGAAACGGCACCGCAAAATTAGATCTTCCAGTCTCAAGCAAAGCTATAAAATCTAGGTCATACTCCCTAATTGATTCATTTACAAACACATGCTTCCCCGGATCTTTAAATCCCTCACTATTCCAAGTAAAACCTTTTAGATTAGTCATTGATACTTATTGTTTTTGAATCTACACCGGTTACTCCTCCTTACCGTTTTATTATCAATTTTTCTTTTCTTACGAGTCCTCCTCTCATTAGGAAGCACTAAAGGTTCATCCTCCAAAATATCTTCCCCATCCAAATCAAGACACAAATTTGAAGCTAGACAAGAAGCAGTATCGTTTACCAAACTATCCGATTTTTTAAGCATGGTTAAATTTCTTTGTAACTCGACATCCTTAATTAATCTAGCAGAGGCAACACAATCGGAATGAGAATTACCCAAAGAAACCCCCAAAGCTACAACATTTTGGACTATATGATCATCGGTAAACAAAGTAATTGAAGGGGATTTCAAAGGAGACTTACCCAGCACAGGTAGGTCCGCACGCTGCTTGGCGATCTTCATTGCCCTCTCCATTTGAGTGGCATCGGCATTAGGCTGAGCACTAAGTCTTCCACTCGACCGTAATCCACGCACATCCTCTTCTCGAATCCCTCCAAATGCTATGACTTGTTGAGGAGTATGCAAGAACTCCGTAGACACTTTCTTACTTACGGCAGCTGGAGCATACCCAGACTTGACCGTAGTTTGTCCATCCAAAAAACTATGCTGAGAATCTGTACGAGAATTCATATTCAACACAAAATCAGCCTTAGGTTTTGTCACCTGAGTCGCGATCGACGTAGCCATGCAAGACGGGCCCCCATGCAAACCGGGCCGGGGCACTAGCAGACACCCTGGGCGACTCACATTCGCTGGGCTAGATCCCGGCCGCTCCTCACCAGGCAGCCCACCACGCTGCAGCGCACCAGAGCGAGGCGCAGAAACAAGGGCAGGGCCCGCCAGAACCTGCCCATGCAGCCCAACACGCTGCTGCTCCTGGCCCGCCTCTGCATGTCTCGGACTGCGGACCGCTTGCGTGATCGACGTCCCCATGATCGACGTCGCCGCAGCCCCGCTTCTCTCTCCGCTGCATTCCATCACAGGAAAAACAACATCACTATTCGGAGGAGCATCCAAAGGGGTCGAGTTAAGCATACACTCGCCCCTCATATCCGCAACATCGCTGAAAAAAGTAAGAAGTTTCTTAGGATTTACACAAAGCTCATTTGAAAAATTAAACACAGTATCATACCTCACTGTATTTGTAACCGCTCCCAAGTTATGAACAGTATTATTGGGTGGCGATGTTGAACCCCCATTCTATCCCTTTCCCCCCTCATCCTCTCATGTATTCTTAGTTCTCTTTGCATTGCGATCGGATTCAACTCCTTTATCTTGATTTTGTTTCTGAGGATCATCATCTCCTCCATCACCAGGTGCTTCTGACATGGAAACATCTGTAGCCGCATGGTGTGACACCCCCTCAACTTCAAATCGGAGCCTAAAGAATTCATGTTTGATCTTTAAATCCCAAGTCTCTGGAATAAGAGCTGTATCCAGGCACGTGATAAACATACGGAGCACATTATGCTACCGAGTGAAACCAATATCAATCTCTTTTGTCCTGCCAAACACATCTCCTAAGGCCCAAAGAGCAAGATAATCATCGAGCGCCACAGGTGGTAAACCGTATACCCGTAACCAAACATCCTCAGGAGACCAGACAGGCTGAACCTCTTTCTTCCAAGAATCAAAGACAAGATGATAGTAGAGACAGGGACATGGAAACGCCCAAAATGTTGCACTCTCACCAGCTCATTCTTACTTGGGAAGTTGACCTTGAACACATTGTCCTCCACCTGTTGCACTTCCCACAGGTAACTAGGATCAGGCACTATCCACTGCAAATGTGTGATCATCTGCAGAAAGGGTACCACCAGACACCTCAACTCTACCCAAACAAGTGTTCTCCACACGTGGCCTAACAGAAGCAGACAGAGGTAACTTCCAGAATGCCAAATCCGGATGACCAAGCCCATACATCGCTAGGCGTGGAGCCTTATGCAAAGGACAATCTTTTGTAGCATGATCTGGTTTCTGATAGCAGTCACAAAGAATCGCCTCACAGTCATTGAGAAAAAGCCAAGGGATAGCAGCGGCATACCCACTACAAGCACTCCTAGAATTGAAATTAGAATTGGGAACAAACCGGTGGGAATTGAAGCTATTGTTATACCCTGCATTGCGACGGCCATCATTGAAATTATTGAAACCTTGATGATACCTGCGGTCACGACCAAAATTTTGCCGTCCTTGGCCTGCTCGAAAAACCCCGTCACGAAATACATTCGCATGATTGCCATCACCATCCCCTGCCTCTCCTCCAGACCCCGCTGTTCCGCTTGGCCCTCCCTCAAAGTAATTCGCGCCGCGCCCACCACCGAAACCATCCTGCCAGCCCGAGCCACCGCGACCTCCTGGCGGCCTTCCCCGGCCAGGATTACCACCACCACAGTTCGCCATTGTCGAGGCTTGGAGGAGAGCGCGTGGCGGCTGCGATTGGATATTTTTTGTATGGAGAAACTGAGAACCGAACCCTAACCGGTGTCGTATCCCTCGAGCAAACTGGGGAATACGTCCGATCGGCTGATTAAACTGTGTGATGCGTTGGCCCATACGACCGGCATTGTGGCACCCCCGGGATCAGGGTTAGACAAATACCAGATCTTCGCCTGATATAAGCCTAACCTAGACCTCGAGAGACTACAGTGAGAGAATCGGTAACACACCAGTGACTCTACGACTCAAAAAGTAATACAAGCTCATAACTGAGCGAAGAACCAAAGTATTACAAGCAGAGGTCAATGACCTGACATACATCAATCAACGGAAGCGAAGTTATGCTATTAGACATAGCAAGATAGAAAAAGGCCTAAGAGGCCAGGAGCATAACGGCGACGTCCCAGCCCATAGATTCCAGGCTGCCACCTGGGAACCCCAAGCTACTCGTCGATGTCGACTAGAAACCACCATCTGTTGGAGCGACTTCTTCTGAAACAAAAGCATGCAAAGCTGAGTACAGGGACTCAGCAAGACTTAGTACAACCTTTTAGCAAAGCAGGTATGCGGGCTTTATGTGGAGCTTCTTTTGCGTAAAGCCAGTTTTCCTTTGTAAGACAAGAGAGAGGAGAAGCTCGACTACTCAGAATCTTTAAAAGGGGATAAGAGAGCGACAACTCTATCTCTAATGATCATCATACTGTATCCACCAATCTTCATCATCTCGAACCACTATCCTCGGATCACCCCCTCAACACCCGGAGAAGGTATCCGTAGACACACATTGTTTGCCAAGTTTTACGATCAGGTTCATGTTCTCTATGATCTCCACGTCCATTCCCAAGTCGTCCGTAACCTTGGACACGGCTTTTCGAAAAGATTCATTACCCTGCAGGGGTGCACAACTTTACCCACACGCGCCGACCGACTCTTAATGCCACTAGTATAACACACTTCCTTGGTGTGCTGGCAGAGGGTGGTCGACCACGACCTTTACCTTGCTGTCGCCGAGACCATGAGTCACGCGCTAAGGATTGTTCCGCCGTAACGGGTCAAGTCCCGAAGTCGGTCCTTAACGATGTGTACCGAGGTGGGTTTCCCCAGAGGCCGCAACCCCCAGCCACCACGACCACGCTTACCTACCTGTTATGTACCTTTTCCGCCAAGCAAAATGCAATGCATATGTCCAGGTAAAGTGCAAACTATGTGACTCATGGAATCTACTAGGCAAGTTAGTGAGTCGAGAGGGTACCATAATAGGGCCTCGTGTGGTTGTACGCTCGGTCTTGGTTCAGGAGGCGAGAACTCGGTTCCTAGGGTCGGCAGAAACGAAACAACCCACCACATCCCAATGTGGCCTCTCGTCTGAGTCTTTAATCATGTTTAACAACATCTCTATACTTACCATGTCAACCTGTCATGCTAGATTCATTTCATTGTATGGCTCCAGTCCGAAGACCGGAGTAATAGCGTAACGAACTAAGCATGGCTAAGCATAAAGATATAAAGGCTCTAGCGATGCACACATGCCAAACCTAGTTATGCTAGGAGCAGTAGATCATGGATTTGAGGCTACAAGGGTGGAGCATGCAATAGATAGGATAACTCTACCTATCGATAAAAGACAGTTGAATCGTATGCGATATGTAGGATCCAGAAGTAAAAGCATTTCAAAATCATATATGAACCAGGCTAGGGCTTTCCTTTGTCCCTGACAAACCGAAGTTGATCTTCGATAATCCTGTACTTGACTTGTTTGTCGGTGGGCAATTATTGACCTTCGGTGCTGTCGATCTTCATCGTCTCGGACTCGTGCTCTATCGATCGCGAAGAAGCAAATACTAGAAAGGTAGATCAACAATCAACACATGGCATCGATGCAATGCGCATACAAGGATGATGATATGACATGTTAATAGTAATGAAAGTGATCCTATAACATGCTCATCAATTTAAATAGGGTTGGAATGCATAATACTTTGCAATTCCATAAACCCCGCGTATTAAAGAAGAGGGTTCATATGTTCTTCTATTAAGGACAGGGTTCAAAGTTGTTTAACAATGCATGCTTTTGATACTGAAGTGTAGATCTCATTTTTCTGAAGATTTTGATATATTATACACCTTTTTCTGAATTAAAAAGAAATAGTTATTGAATTTACAAGTTTTGTTCATTTTCTGAAATTTCCAGTAATTATTAAAATTCTGACATGGGGACCCACTGTCATATATTTATTCTTTATCTAAAACTCTGTAAATGATTAAGTTTCTGACGCCGGGACCCACCTGTCATGATTTTCATCTTTTACAGAAAAGATAAAACAAATTAAAAAGTAAAGCGAAAAGGGCCGGGTCCCACCGGAGTCAACCGCCGGTGGTTGACCACGGCAGGCCGGCGGCAGTGGCGAGCCTCGCTGGCGTTCTAGGCCGCCCCTGGACGCGCGAGCGGGCTCGTTAGCTGCGCCTCGCCGAGGCGAACCACATGGAGGCGGCGCCGCTTCCCAGAGGTCGCCGGAGCGGCGGGGACGACGACGTCCGGCGGCGGCGGACGCAGGCGAGCGGCGCGGGGACGGGCCAGAGGGAGAGAGAGGGCGTGGAGGGGCTCGTTCGAGCCGGAAGCTCACCGTGGTGCTGCAGGAAGTTTCAGCGACGGCGGGGGAGGTCGGTCAGCGGCGATTGGGGGTCGGCCGGAGTCGGGGAAGAAGCGGTGGCGCGGGCGTCTGCGGGTGTCTTGGTCCGATTCCCTTCACGGGGAGGACGAGGAAGGTGAGGCGGAGCCGGTGGTGGTGGCGGTTGGGCGCGGGGAGGCTCAGAACGGCGTCGACGGCGAGCTGGCCGTGGGCTAGGGTTTGCTCGAGCGTGCGCGCGCAGAGAGAGGAAGAGAGGTCCAGGGGAGGGAGAAGATAGGGGAGAAGGAGGGAGGTGCCACGGCGGTCTTATCCCCTGGAGGAGCATCGGCGGCGGCGGGCATCTCCTCGCCGGGATCGACGGCGGGAGGGCTGCCAGGCAGCTCTCTGCCTGTGTGAAGGAAGAAGACAAAGGCATATTTGCCCAAAACCCCTGCCCTTTGTTGTTTTCTTAAAAACAATTAAAAACAGGGCTAAAACCATTTGTACTTATTGTTTTGGGCTATTTTTGAAAACATAAACTTCCAAAATCGTGTACCAACATTATGTGGCATCATTGATCATTTCAAAAATATCACACCACAAGATTTTGAAGGTTTGAAACATTTCAAATAGAGGTAGAACTTTGAAATTTAGGGTTTCCACTTCACTTTCAAAATGCAAATTTTTTCCTAATGCATATTAGATGATGCTCATGATGCACAAAACAACCCTAATTAAGGTTTAGCAAAGCAGGGATGTTACAGCTCTATCCCCCTTACAAGAATCTCGTCCCCGAGATTCCTAAGGTAGGAAAAGAGAAGGTAACAAGGACTACGACGGTCTTCAACGCGCTTGTCGGTACCACGATGATCTTCTTTGTTGAAGAAGTTGATCCACGACACCATGAAGAAGGTTGACCCAGAACACCATGATTGAAGCGCTTCATTTTTCTTCCTTCGAGGTTGTTGCTCAACAACAGCTAAAGGAAAGAGGGAATGACAGTAGACGGTGGATCTTCACAAAGATCGAGTATCTCATGGTCAACTCATGGAAGGAGTGTTGAGAAACAACTCTTGAGCTGACAAACATGAAACACATCAAGGTAACGGAAGAGATGAAAGAAGTTTCAAATTTTGGTTGGCAATTGCTCCACGCTTGAGAAGAATACAAAGGGACAAGATAGTGAAGAGTTTGTTGCCTTTTCTACCATGACGAGGCACTCTTAGAGAGGGGACTCGTAGAATCACAAAGGGTTATGCCACCAGAGCAACTATGGAAGAATCATAGTCACTCTTTTTGCATGGGTACATGAAACGATTGAAGTGTATTCAAAAGGATGGGCTTAGATGAGTGACGAATTCACACAACGTGTGAATTCATTGGAACTTCAGGTATAAGCTAAAGAAAGGGGAGGAGCACTAGTTGGTGAAGTGATAAGGACCAGCGGGGAGTGAAATTTCTCCGAATGAATTTGTTGTCCCCAGAGAAATGATTTTGAGGGATTGTCCGAGAGACATTTAGCAACTGTGCTTATAAGGTTCTCCTTGATGTTCTAGACACTAATATTAGGCTATTGACCAGCCTTCAATAGTTCATCAAGCGGAGGTCAAGACTTCAGGATTTGAAAAGCATCATAAGGGCAACTCCTAGAATAAGTCACACAAGATCCTTATGGAAAGTGGTTATTCTTGATAATGCAAGAGATTATGGCATTAGGCCTTCCGACTAATTGTGTTAACCACGACTTCAATCTTGCCGGATTTACAAAGAGACCTATGTCAAAAATCCTTGAGAAACACTAACCATTATTGCCGCTTGAGATTCAGCTTAGGTTAGGTGTAAAGATATTTCAGACTTAGAATGTACGAATAGAAATTGCAACAACTACCACAAAGGTAAAGTTTCTAGATTCTCAAGATATAGACTATATTGTCAAGCTCCGAAAGATTGAGCCAGATTGCGTAATACATATGGTTGCAACTGTCAAAAACAATTGCGTGCATATGAACTTGCAATGTAACACAAGTGAGTCCTTGTGGGGACATCAAAGAAGATTTTGAAGTTCTTAAGCTTCTTCTCTTTCTTGAACAAACCAGTCAGTGGCTTAGTGTGCATAGAGGAACGTTTCAAAGAATGGAGGTAACAACCTTCCATCTTAAGAATACTTCGCACATGCATGACTGACTTGCGATGATTCCCGAGGAAACAAAAGGGAACTCGACTCAGATCCACGGCGACATCTTTCAGCAAATGCACGTGAACCAGAGAATGCCACTTCCAACATCCAGAACACATACTTCATGATGACACAAAGATGGTTCTCAAAAGTTTCCAATATTATTGCCAACTATTCAATATGAATCTCTTTAAACATGGAGGAAATAAGGATGTCATCGATGGGCTCAACAACAAACTTATCAAGATACTCCAATGAGGGACTCATATTCTATATGGACTCGACAGAAATATTGGTCAGACCAAAGGACATGAAGGTATACTCAGACGAGACACCATGAGTATAAACATCATCAAGATAGTTCTTGGAACTGAATTTGATTTGACGATAGCCCAACCTCAAATCAAATATGGGGAACATAGCATATCCATCGAGGAGATACTTTCCGTCTTCAACACAAACAACACTAGACATCCCTTTATGAATGAAGAAAGTTAGATAGAGCTTTTGTCTTTCAACTCTCCAAGTTGTTGTTTAAGCTCAACCAACTAGTCCAGGGTTATCCAACATGGTTCTTGGAGAAAGGAGTAGTTCACAGAACTAACTTACTCATGAACGCAATAACACGGTCATGTGACAACATGTCGATACTTCTAGAAAGACAACTAGAATATCACGAACCACCGGTATATCACTGAGTTAGAGAGGGGATATTGCTTTACAAAACAAACGATATGGTCTTGGGAGCTTTGGGATGAACCTAACTCTTTGACCAGAGAACGTGTGCCTGAACAAATGGACTTGTCAGCACAATCAAACTTCGCTTAGTAATTGGCGAACCAGTCATGCTAAGAATGATGCAAACGTCCTTGGATTTCAAAGCAATGAGAATTGCTAAGAATCTCAGATGGCCACATCAATACACAAACCCCAACATTCCCAAGCACGGACATCTCGGAGGAAGGGCGAGTAAAGATATGTAAGAGCATCACTTCATCAATAAGGTCATGAGACTCAGCACGACCTCATGATATAAAAGAGGGTGATACTCTATGGTAGAACAGAACAGAAGCTAACGAGACTCCTAATCTGCGGATTACAACACTTTGACCAAGTCCTAGAAATGGAAAAGGTACTGGAGTTTGTTTCTCCTGACATACTGAAGTGGAATGTCTGGACGAACCAGAAGGATAATATGCATTGAAAACACCAATGCACATTTACAACTTGACTACTAACTAGAAGACAAAGATCGGAAAGTAACAAAAGAGGAGGAACATGATCAGGATCAGAATTCCTGAGATGTAGATGCACAAGATAACACTTTTGTGAAACTCATGCTGAAAAGGGAGGTGTGGCAGAGTCACGGATATAGATGCGAGACTCTCAAAGAGCACTCTTGTCGTGATCCATTTAGTTTGATGAAAGAACCTCTGCGATAGCCAGTGGAAGGGAAAGTTCTTAATTATCGCAATTCAACATGACAATAACCACAAGCTTGAAGAATAGCTTGATTAGAATCTAGCCATCCCGGTGTAATGTATGAACATTAACACTAGTATTCAATGGCATGGATCTTGGGTTAAAGGCCAGCTTCATGTACCAAGATTCATTAGAATCCAGCACAATCGGGGACCTTCGGTTCAAATCCAAGGGTTAAAACCCGAGAAAGGAGTAAATACTACCAAGTGACACAAAGGACACTACGATGTAGTAATCACGGTGTAGCATCTAGAAGCAATTCATAGCTTCCAAACTACCCAAGAAAATAAAAAGGAGGCATACAAGGCAAAAGGAAACCTCGAAGCCTAGAACAGAATGATGTGGAACCCACAAAATAGAGAGATCATGATGGAAAGAAATCTTTCTGTTGAAACAAACAAAACAAAGAGGAAGCACGGAACACACAAGACTTTGGAGAACTATGCACTAGGTCAACTGGTTTAGAAACGACATGCCTTTGGGGCACCTAATTTTGAAAGACTAGAAGAGATAGGAAAACTTTCAAATCAACACAAGGTAAGGCACCTTAGAATTAGAGCGATACAAGATAAGGAGTAAAAAGAAGCCTAATCAGATTTTCGCAAATACTTTTAGCTTCAAATAGTTTTCTCAAACACTAGACTCAACATCGACCAGTACAAAGGGTTTTCCTACAGGCAGTCCTGCTCTGATACCAAAACCTGTGGCACCCCCGGGATCAGGGTTAGACAAATACCAGATCTTCGTCTGATATAAGCCTAACCTAGAGCTCGAGAGACTACAGTGAGAGAATCGGTAACACACTAGTGACTCTACGACTCAAAAAGTAATACAAGCTCATAACTGAGCGAAGAACCAAAGTATTACAAGCAGAGGTCACTGACCTGACATACATCAATCAACGGAAGCGAAGTTATGCTATTAGACATAGCAAGATAGAAAAAGGCCTAAGAGGCCAGGAGCATAACGGCGACGTCCCAGCCCATAGATTCCAGGCTGCCACCTGGGAACCCCAAGCTACTCGTCGATGTCGACTAGAAACGACCATCTGTTGGAGCGACTTCTTGTGAAACAAAAGCATGCAAAGCTGAGTACAGGGACTCAGCAAGACTTAGTACAACCTTTTAGCAAAGCTGGTATGCGGGCTTTATGTGGAGCTTCTTTTGCGTAAAGCCAGTTTTCCTTTGTAAGACAAGAGAGAGGAGAAGCTCGACTACTCAGAATCTTTAAAAGGGGATAAGAGAGCGACAACTCTATCTTTAATGATCATCATACTGTATCCACCAATCTTCATCATCTCGAACCACTATCCTCGGATCACCCCCTCAACACCCAGAGAAGGTATCCGTAAACACACATTGTTTGCCAAGTTTTACGATCAGGTTCATGTTCTCTATGATCTCCACGTCCGTTCCCAAGTCGTCCGTAACCGTGGACACGACTTTTCGAAAAGATTCATAACCCTGCAGGGGTGCACAACTTTACCCACACGCGCCGACCGACTCTTAATGCCACTAGTATAACACACTTCCTTGGTGTGCTGGCAGAGGGTGGTCGACCACGACCTTTACCTTGCTGTCGCCGAGACCATGAGTCACGCGCTAAGGATTGTTCCACCGTAACGGGTCAAGTCCCGAAATCGGTCTTTAACGATGTGTACCGAGGTGGGTTTCCCCAGAGGCCGCAACCCCCAGCCACCACGGCCACGCTTACCTACCTGTTATGTACCTTTTCCCCCAAGCAAATTGCAATGCATATGTCCAGGTAAAGCGCAAACTATGTGACTCATGGAATCTACTAGGCAAGTTAGTGAGTCGAGAGGGTACCATAATAGGGCCTTGTGTGGTTGTACGCTCGGTCTTGGTTCAAGAGGCGAGAACTCGGTTCCTAGGGTCGGCAGAAACGAAACAACCCACCACATCCCAATGTGGCCTCTCGTCTGAGCCTTTAATCATGTTTAACAACATCTCTATACTTACCACGTCAACCTGTCATGCTAGATTCATTTCATTGTATGGCTCCAGTTCGAAGACCGGAGTAATAGCGTAACGAACTAAGCATGGCTAAGCATAAAGATATAAACGCTCTAGCGATGCACACATGCCAAACCTAGTTATGCTAGGAGCAGTAGATCATGGATTTGAGGCTACAAGGGTGGAGCATGTAATAGATAGGATAACTCTACCTATCGATAAAAGACAGTTGAATAGTATGCGATATGTAGGATCCAGAAGTAAAAGCATTTCAAAATCATATATGAACCAGGCTAGGGCTTGCCTTTGTCCCTGACAAACCGAAGTGGATCTTCGATAATCCTGTACTTGACTTGTTTGTCGGTGGGCAATTATTGACCTTCGGTGCTGTCGATCTTGATCGTCTCGGACTCGTGCTCTATCGATCGCGAAGAAGCAAATACTAGAAAGGTAGATCAACAATCAACACATGGCATCGATGCAATTCGCATACAAGGATGATGATATGAAATGTTAATAGTAACGAAAGTGATCCTATAACATGCTCATCAATTTAAATAGGGTTGGAATGCATAATACTTTGCAATTCCATAAACCCCGCCTATTAAAGAAGAGGGTTCATTTGTTCTTCTATTAAGGACAGGGTTCAAAGTTGTTTAACAATGCATGCTTTTGATACTGAAGTGTAGATCTCATTTTTCTGAAGATTTTGATATATTATACACCTTTTTCTGAATTAAAAAGAAATAGTTATTGAATTTACAAGTTTTGTTCATTTTCTGAAATTTCCAGTAATTATTAAAATTCTGACATGGGGACCCACTGTCATATATTTATTCTTTATCTAAAACTCTGGAAATGATTAAGTTTCTGACGCCGGGACCCACCTATCATGATTTTAATCTTTTACAGAAAAGATAAAACAAATTAAAAAGTAAAGCAAAAAGGGCCGGGTCCCACCGGAGTCAACCGCCGGTGGTTGACCACGGCAGGCCGGCGGCAGTGGCGAGCCTCGCCGGCGTTCCAGGCTGCCCCTGGACGCACGAGCGGGCTCGTTAGCTACGCCTCGCCGAGGCGAACCACATGGAGGCGGCGCCGCTTCCCAGAGGTCGCCGGAGCGGCGGGGACGACGACGTCCGGCGGCGGCAGACGCAGGCGAGCGGCGCGGGGACGGGCCAGAGGGAGAGAGAGGGCATGGAGGGGCTCGTTCGAGCCGGAAGCTCACAGTGGTGCTGCAGGAAGGGTCGCGACGACGGGGGAGGTCGGTCGGCGGCGATTGGGGGTCGGCCGGAGTCGGGGAAGAAGCGGTGGCACGGGCGTCTGCGGGTGTCTTGGTCCGATTCCCTTCACGGGGAGGACGAGGAAAGTGAGGCGGAGCCGGTGGTGGTGGCGGTTGGGTGCGGGGAGGCTCAGAACGGCGTCGACGGCGAGCTGGCCGTGGGCTAGGGTTTGCTCGAGCGTGCGCGCGCAGAGAGAGGAAGAGAGGTCCAGGGGAGGAAGAAGATAGGGGAGAAGGAGGGAGGTGCCGCGGCGGTCTTATCCCCTGGAGGAGCATCGGCGGCGGCGGGCATCTCCTCGCCGGGATTGACGGCGGGAGGGCTGCCAGGCAGCTCTCTGCCTGTGTGAAGGAAGAAGACAAAGGCATATTTGCCCAAACCCCCCTGCCCTTTGTTGTTTTCTTAAAAACAATTAAAAACAGGGCTAAAACCATTTGTACTTATTGTTTTGGGCTATTTTTGAAAACATAAACTTCCAAAATCGTGTACCAACATTATGTGGCATCATTGATCATTTCAAAAATATCACACCACAAGATTTTGAAGGTTTGAAACATTTCAAGTAGAGGTAGAACTTTGAAATTTAGGGTTTCCACTTCACTTTCAAAATGCAAATTTTTTCCTAATGCATATTAGATGATGCTCATGATGCACAAAACAACCCTAATTAAGGTTTAGCAAAGCAGGGATGTTACAGGCATTCACAACATTATTATTAACACAAAACGGTGTACAGCTAGCGCAATTGGCCCAAAGGTACCGAATTTGAAAACTGATGATGGTAATTTGAACGTTGACAGACATATCTATCAGATCTCGCCGTCGGCCATATGCCTCGACGTCGACAGAATCTGTTCTTTCGTTGTCTCCTCTGCACCATTACCCACTCAGATGCATCAAAAGATCCGAGCAGGAACGTAGTTGGAGAAAGAATTGGTGTTTGAAACTAAACTTTCCTTGTTATTGGAGTGAACTTCGAACACGGTGAACCTGTACTTCTAAGACTGTCCGGCGTACCTGATAAAAGCTGCATCGCCGCTGCCCTTTGACGAAGTCTCTTCTCCTGACGCCGGTGGACCGCGAAGGACATCGAGGATGGGAGAGTGCAGGACTCTGCATCCGGCGTCTTGCAGTATGCCGACAAAGCTTCAAGGGAAATCTCCACCGGGAGGTCTTCATCGCGCTCTTCGTCAGTTCCTTCTTCAGAGCCGTCGTCGGAGTCGTTGTCATCGTCGGAGTCCTCGCTGGAAGAGAGCGACCAGAATCGCCCTCCGGTCGCCCCCAACGGGTCTCCAATTGGACTGATATCCAGTAGTAGTAGTATTTAACAGATAATGTGCACACACGGTAAAGACGCCACATGTCGCGTAGCTGTGCATCTGGCACGCAGGAGGTGTGTCTGGAGGAGGCTTTGCTGTGCACGCAGGGGGCAGGACGCACGTCAAAGAATTGTAGCACGGCACTGGGCTAGCGCACGGCAACGACCATGGCGCATGGCAGCATCTGACTGCATGGCAAAGATTTCAAGCGCACTGCAAAGGATCGTTGCACGGCAGCCTGTTGGGCGCATGGCAGCAGACGGGAAGCACGACAAAGGCTTTGCCGTGCAACTTTTGGGACGCGCACGGCAAAGAAACCGCGTGCGGCGTCGCATGCAAAGGCTTTGTTTGCACGGCAAAGTGTTGTTTTCCCGTAGTGCCAGTAGTAGTATTTAACTTCACTATGAGTGATGTTTGTCTCCAATTGAACTGATATTGGTCATCAGGACCCTGCTACTAACATGCATCTCATGCATGTAAAAACTGATGTTGCACTGCAATTAAAGATGAAAGAGATAATAATAGTACTCCCTCCTTCTCAGTTTACTAGTCTTTTCCGTATCCCTAGGTCGCTGATTTGATCTATATAATCTAAATTATATAATGTAAAAATTATATCATTAGAAAATAGAACATCTAAACTTTCTAATGATATAAATTTTATAACATATAACTAATACTAACTTGATCAAATTTGCGACCTAGGGGTACGTGCACGCCTAATGAGAGTAAGTATCATAGAGATAGATACCCATCATAATATGTATTACTAGAAAATTTAATATCATATAGAAGAGAGAGTTGAAAGTGGTATCATAGGTAGATACTATAGCACGTAAAACAAAAAATTTAAATGACAAATATCATGTATACAAATTTGCATTGAGATTTTACAAAATATAAAATACGATGAAACTAAGATACTACCTCATAATACTACTACCAAAAAATGCCCAGGTACCGATGGTCAGGATATGTGCCGATGAATTTTTGTCAGGGCCGTCGACACAGGGTTCCAATAGAAAAAGAGCAAGCTGTACCGGCGGCCACCATCGGCACAAAATCGTTCGTCAGCACAGGCTCGGTCTGGCTGTCGGCAAATGGGTCTCTGCCGTGACAGTGAGGCAACATGTATTATGTGGTTTAGTTGTTAGTAAAACATTTTTTATATAAAAACGTATCTACAATTTTTTTTACATCCGATTTCAACCGACTTCAGCCGTTTATCGAATTTTTAGATTCCCAAAAATCGAAAAGGAAAACAGATTTTTTTAGCTTTTAGGTTTTGATGAAAAAAAATAATTAAATTGAATTTATTGTTTGAAGATTTATTATTACTTATTCATTGTTCTTTATTCAAATAATTTTTTGGAATTCAAATAATAAAGAAGTGTGATGTCATAGCCCAAGGTTTATAGGGTTGAAATGGTAGTATTGTCAACAAAGAATAACTCCTCTGCCGGAAACTCACCTGGAAGGAACGAAGAAATTAAGCGTGCTACACTGGGATAATTTTGATTATTAATAATTATTTTGATCTAATATTAAGCATGGTTAGAGTTGAAAAACGATGCATCGTTAGGCCTCCGCTGAGCTCACCTGGGAGCTGTGTGCCGACGGGAATGCATGTAACAATGGCTAAATAAACTGTACCGAGAGAGTATTGTTCCGACGGCCACTATCGGCACAGCCTATGCGGAAAGCCAAAATGGCCAGTGCCGACAACACCTTGACTAGTTCCAGTAGTATATGCTATGCATTATAGATGTGGTATGATAAGCTAGTATCATATGCAAAATATTACTATATAATACTTACCATTGTGACTAGTCTTAACCATAGGCCAACCAAGTGCATTCTCGAACAAACAAAACATGCACATGCAGGCTTCGGTCTGCGGTAATCACGTTTGTACTATCATGCATGGGATTAGTTGGTTTATATTTAATATTAGATAAATAATACATATTATTTACATGATTAGACTCTATAAAAGACATACAGTATGTTCAAAATGAAAATGAAAATTAAATTAAATCTATTTGAGGTGTATTATAAATATATATATTTAATTAAAAATGTAACAGCCGCCAATGTTGTCCACATGCTACCATTGGTAACCTAATAATTCAAAATATATCTCATGATTTCAAATATTTATTAGATAAATAATACTTATTATTTACATGATTAGACTCTATAAAAGACATAGAGTATGTTCAAAATTAAAATGAAAATGAAATTAAATTTATTTGAGGTGTATTATAAATATATATATTTATATATTTAATTAGAAAATGTAACAGCCGCCAATGCTGTCCACACGCTAACATTGGTGACCTAATAATTCAAATTATATCTCATGATTTCAAATATCTCACCAATGACAGTACGGTCATAAATCTTGCATGTTGGAGGTACCTTACTAATGACGACTAACTGTCACCGATGAGTAACTAATGCCTTCATATTTGGCGGTTATCGAAACAACGAGGACATCACCGAATGTCTAGCATTGATGGTGATATACTTCCAATCCTCGCGAGCTATGACTTTTGTTGACTATCATTTTGTTACGTAGCTGTTACTAGTACTTTACTGTGAATCCCTTCCTAGTCAGTTCGAATGTCTACAGATGTTGGGTATTTCTGAAATTACTAGTCAAAAATACATTCTACCCGCGACTATCTAGTTCCCGTCAATGGACCCCTTACCAATAGTTGTATACCGGTGATATCAGCCTCTACCGCTAGTTTTGCGGGAAAAGATCGGAAAAGATCACATGTCACTGGTAATTCTGACGGACGCATTATAGCCACAATCATCAATGTGTATTTCTCTCAGAAATTCTGTTCCATCTATCCAAGAAACACATCGCTGTAATACACCACAATGCTCCATTTCTGTAAATGACCATTGATGATAGCCTATGTATTTGCTCGCCAGACTAACTGTTGCTTGAACACTTCATCTTCTGACATTTTTTTGTCTATCATATAGTCAAGGTATGGTTGTGTCCAACTTGGAATCACAACCATGATGGCACTACAAGGAAAAGGTTTATCGCTCCCAAGTTATTGTCGGCGAGCCAAAAAAGAGGTCCGTCGGCGCTATATTACCATTGGCGCATCAAATATATGTGCGCCGGGATGCTCAAATACCACCGATGCGATGGGTTTGTTGCATAGAAAACAATAATTCCTACGGTTGCTACCACAAACACACCAACATCATATCTACGAGATAATACTAACGGATGAACCGTGGTTGAGATAAACTCACCTTTAAAGCGTTAACGAGAAAGGTTCTCGTGGTTGATGTGGTTGATCACTTGCCAATCTCAAGAAGGACCTAGCGCATCTTGCCGCGCCGATCTTTACTATTATCGTTTATTTTTACAATTTTGTACACACAACCAACCTAATTGGTCTATAAACATGCAAATAATAACACTCCCATCAGCAAAATATTGCACCCTCCGGACGAACAATAAAGCAAACTAAATAGTGAATGTGTATACATCAGTGAACTGATAAAAAATATACTTGAAGAACAAAAAAGTCTATGTAAGAAACACAGACCGAAAAAACTAACAATGGGTCATCTCCTGGAAACATGTATACATGAAGTTCCTCAGAAAAATAATTAGCTAAGCACCAACAAATTGTATATCTTGTTCTCAAACTGAATAACGGTGTGACTGAACACAAACCCGAGCCCTTCAAGTGACATGTTGTATAGAGGAGGATATCATATGTATCAGTGATGTACTGTAATATTGAGCCGATATAACTGAATTCCAGGAAGTATATATATTACAAATTTCAAAGAGCTTGTCTATGATCACATCATCTTCTCCATCTCGGTTACATGTATTGGATTAAGAGACATGTAAATTTCTATGGTACATGAGAAGAGAAGGAAAACATACATTAAACACAAATGGCCAGGCTGAGCTTTTAATCACATCCATAGCAAGAGTTCAGCCTTATCGCTGGTTGGTTCTGCACTGGCGAAACTACAATCCATAACTGAACCATATCGACCTGAACTCCACCTAGTTGTTGATGCTGCAAAATTAAGTCATTGGCTTAATTAGGAAGGGCCACATCAGCGGCTATTGTCCATAAAGAGAATGTGTCGTCGTGTGCTTGGATAGGAAAGGAAACATAACATAATAATGGAAGGAAGCTAATATCCAAATGAGCATGGATGAATCAAAATGACATGATCCATAGCTGTGCAGCAAACAGGTAGACGGTCGTCCAGGAGAAAAGGTCTAGAAAAGGATAGGTGAAAAGTGAACCTACAATGTAAAGGTTAAATAGCAAACAACCAGAACTTCCGCGTGGTCACTAATATGCAAAATATGATTGTATTCTATGCAGGAATCTAAATGGCCACCAAAAGGAACAATGACACATACCATTTTGCACATTGATCGTTGTTAATAAGTGTGAAAAAAGAGGAATTTTTTTTGATAGGCAGGTTAAACAAACTTTCAAAACATTGAGAAGTTCCCTTAATTAAGAGACGTCTCGCAAATAGTGTGGTACCAAAAACTTCTGCTTATTCTTTAAAACTACACTAAAAAATGAAGGGTATTCTCCCATAAATTAATAAAACATTTTTAATTATTTTACTTAATATTTGTTAATTCTATTAATTGAAAATATTAACATTCCGCCCCTTTATCTACTCCGGTATCCAGAGAACAATTACGATGATTCTCGAAACAGACTCTATGATGTCCAAAATTTATCCACTGTCCCGTATCCACTCAAAAGCATCTAATGTTCATGATCAGGAAACGTTCCTAACAACATCTAATGTTTATGATCAGGAAATCTTGATCACCCATTAAAAGAAAGACTTTACAAGGAACTCTTGCTTGTTTATTAAACACACATGTATTAACGTTTTCGGTTAATAAAATTCTTGCATGAGAAATAAATGTATATTATAAACATGGAATAAGATAATAACCATTTTATTATTGCATCTCAGACATATTCCCTTCATGTTGCACCAGAAATATTGCCCACCAGCACTAAGCCTCACCCCGACCTGGGCCATGTCATCGCCATGACGTAAACATACCGTTGGTGCATAGCTGTAGTGGTGCGCCTGTAAGTTTTGAAAAAAAAATGATAGAAATTGAAAATAAAAATTTCTTCGAGATGTCAATGTGTTATGTGTTCTAGTTGTTAGGAATATTAACAAACATAAAATTCTACTTTCGATAAACTGGCTCCGGATTTTGCATACGACCTTCGATGAAAAAGTTTTTTATATAAAAATGTATCTAATGAAGAAGTCACATCTGAAATCAAAGTCCTACAGACGATTACCGATTTTTTAGATTCATCATAATCAAAAAGGAAAATGGATATTTCTGATCTTTTAGATTTCGATGCAAAAAAATATTGAAAAAAAGGAAAAAAAACATACCCCCGGTGTACCACCATATTGGGGCGTCGGCGACAACCTCGCTATAAGGAGCCGGTGCACCTTATACTTTCTCACTTTCTACTCATCCTCCTCTTCTCCTCCTCCTTGTCTTGCCCCTCTCCCTCCTTATCCCCCTCTTCCACTTCTTTACCTTCTCCCCCTCCTCCTTCCTCCCCCTCCCTCCGGCGACCCATTCTCTGCCTCCCTACGTTGACACTCCAGTGACCACCTCCTCTATCGACCACCATCTTCTCAAGCCGGCGACCTCCTATTCAGCGAGCAATCCTCTTTGGTGACTACATCCCCTCCGACGATAACTCAGTGGTTTGCTACAACGGTATAAACTATTGTTATAGTGGCTCTAACGAGTGTGTCCGACGAACCCGGTTCTGCTACAGTAGTACACACTTTTTCTCTGGAGATGTTTCTAACGTGGTATTTTTTTTGGCTTCAGTAGTACAAATTTTCAGGGTTTCTAACCTAGTCTCCGGCAAATCAGCCTTTTTTTGTGGGGGAACCTTTTTTGATGCATACTAGCGAAATTAGGTTTTTTTTTTTTTGCTACATAGAAGCAAAAGTAGGACTTATGTGGGAACTAGTTTTGCTACAATAGCACACTGCTTAGAGCCAAACATTTTTTCTTTATTTGGGCTTTATGAAAACAAACACGGTATGAAAAGGGAGGTGGTGTTTTTGGCTCATAGATCGATGCATATAAACCTATTATGCAAAATGCATAAATTTTTAAAAATATCAAAAAATTATGTATTGCTACTAGGGGGGCGCATTTTTAGGATTTTTGCTACGTACAGCGGTGATTGGCTACACTTTTTTTTCTACAATCGCTATGTGGTTTGCTACAATAGTACAAAACCAGTGTTGCACTGGCTCCGATGAGCGTGTCCGATGAAGTCAGTTTTGTTACGGTAGCTAATTTTTTTTCCGGATATATTTCTAACAAGGCCTCTATTGCTTCGGTAGTACAAATTTCCGATACCTAGTCTCCGAGTTAGTATTTTTCTTTTGTTTTGTGGGCGAACCTTTTTTATACATAGTAGCGAAAGCGGGGTTTTTTATGCTACATAGAAGCAAAAGTAGAATATACCTGAGAATTAATTTCGCTACAATAGCACAATAAAATTGATCAGAAAAAAACAATATTTCTTTATTCGGGCTTCATTATGAAATCAGAGGCGGTATGAAAAGGGAGGTGGTGTTTTTGGCTCATAGATGCATATAAACCTACTGTGAAAAATGCACAAAAAGAAAATTTAAAAATATCCAACAAATCTGAAATAAAATAGTGGACAGGTGTCGGCCTCTGAACCAGGGTGATTGGGGGCTTTATCCCCTTGATAGTTGAGACGTCCAGCACTCCCCTTGCTCTAATTGAAAGGCTAATTGAAAGTTCAAAAAAAAAAAAAGAGTCATGGCTCGCCCGTTAACGGGCAAAAATTATCACAATGGAGATACGTAAAAGGTGTGAGGTCTTCTTAGGAAAGAATTAATTCTCCTCTCTCTAGATATACATTGCGTAGTACAGCATATATATTTATATCCCAAAACAAAATCTTTTGTGTTTCCTTGCATATATATTTGCAATTAAAAGTATCCATATATTGCACAGTACTTTAGCTATAAAACAAACTCCTCTCACCTATCACCAAACACACACATACACCATCCGGTAGATCTCCTGGGTTTAGTGCCATGGCTCGTCGTCGTGGGGGCATCAAGATTCGATACATCATGGACCGTGCGGAGCGCAGGAGGACGCTGGAGAAGCGGCTCCCTAATCTTCTGAAGAAAACCAGGGAGTTCGCCGTCCTCTGCGACGTCCCCACCAGCCTCCTCGTGTACCTCCCAGGTAAGGACCAGCCGGTGGTCTGGCCGTCGCAGGAGGCGGCCCTAGCCGTGGTGCGTCGGTACAAAGAGGAAAGGGACTTGCAGAGGTTCAGGAATAACCTGGACGGCCCGGAATTCATCCGTAAGATGATTGCCAAGGCGAAGGTGGAGCTGTCCACCGTCCAGCGCCAGACCAGAGACAAGGAGATGAGCCTCCTCATCGACGACTTCTTCGCCGGCCGCCGCATGAGCTTCGACGACCTCTCACCGGAGGTCCTCGCTGCCCTCGAGTCGACGGTGGAGAATAAACTCCGGGCCGTCAACGCTCGCCAACAGAAGCTCCTTGGCGCAGCCGTCCTGCCGCCCCTTCCTACGCAGCTGGTGCAGCCACCGCCTCTGGTTATGGCGCCAACGTTTTCTTCGAACCTGCCGCCCCTTCCTCCGTCGCTCGACGCCAGCGATGTCAGGGGCCTCCCTACCACGGAGGAACTTCAAGCTTTCTTCATGAATGGTGAGCTGGCCTAGCTATCTTACCTTCCGGCGGTGCTCTTGATGCTACATGCATGGCCGTCGATCCAGTTATCATTCGCTTTAGTTTGTCTGGTTTCCTTTTAAACATTGCTGCTGTCGGCCAGAGTCTTATGTTTGATTCCTGGTCATTTTATTTCTGTCGAGTCGTCCAGTGTTCGATCCATATCATCAGTATGTTCCTTGCCTGCTCGCCATGGCATGTAATTTTCAAATTTGCACAAGGCTTGTGTTTCGCTCTATCTCCATCTGTATGGTGTAATCCTTGTCATATATATCATTAATTGATGGAATTTATATTGTTATCAAAATAGTCTGGCGCCCTGCTATCTTCTTTAAATATACCATATCTTTCCTGTTTTGTTATCATGCGGCTGTTCATCAACGTTTCCAGTATATGACATGAATTTTTGGGTGAAATTGGCCATCGCCGTACTTGTTTTGTATATGGACTCGTGTAGGGATCCATAGATACTTGTTTTGTAGATGGATCGCCAACCTTTAGAACTAGCGAGTTTGCCATGCATGGACAAGTACATTGGTGCCCACACATGATTCTATGGAAAATGGAAAATATACTTTGTTTGCACAAAAAAAGTCAGCATATTATGCAATATGTGACTGAATAATTTTGAAAATGAAAGAATCTTGACAAAAATCTACTAACAAACGAGCCCTACTTCAGTGCTCCCCCCTAACCCCAAGTTTGAAGGGGTAATTATGCCCCGCCAGTTTTTTTTTCTTTGGCCCGTTAAAACCCATATCCAAGCCCCGTATATCTATGTGTATGAATACCGTACGTGTACTCTACGTCAAAAAAAAAAAATGCACGCCCCTACCGGACGATCTAGTTCCGTCATTCTCGACCCACGTCTTGCATACGCGAATTTTGGAACAGCCACGGATGAATCTCTTCTCCTTGATAGCCAGGATCCGATCGATGCTGTCGTACGCAGCTGCTCCGTCAGAACGCATCGGGACGCCGCCGTACGTAGCCTCTCCGCCGGCACGGATCGGTTCCGCAACGGCTGTTCCTCGCTACTCGTCGCGATCCTCAGTGATCACGACGCCGCTCTAGATCCGCCAGGATCCGATCGCCGCCGGCTGCTCTCGGTCTCTTCCTTGCTAGGGTTTCCATACCCGATCGTATCCAGCTCCGCGATGTTTCGGTCTCGCCCTCGTCAGCGCACACGTGCAGGTGGAGACGGAGCGAGCACATACGTATACGTCGCGTATGCATACGCGTACTGTGTGACCAGGCTGTACAGGCTTTCTTGTGGGTTCTACGTACACCATATAGAGTGCGAGTTTACCATCATGCCCTCCAGTCCGAAGGGGTATCGGAGGATCTTAGCCGTCCTTGTGTTTCACAGACTTAAGTTTTGACTTGGGGTGGAGCAAGTGCTAACAAACGGAAATTTGTCGACCATAGTGGATGTAACAATTGATTATAGAATAATGATTCAATTATTTTTTGTCGTTGTCTTGAGTGACAATAAAAGAAGAGAGTGGACTTTTGGAGCAGGTGCTTGGTGAGCACCCGTATCCATACCGTGTATACTGCATCAAGATTCGTGCAAATTCTTTTTGTTCCCCTCTCAAACAATTTCTCATTTTTGTATCTCTCGCACCACACATTGTTTGAACAAAAAAATTGCAGATCACTTAAACATAACAATTAGAACATGGGAAAAATATTTTTGATTTTTTATTTCATTGTGTAAATATATATTTCAAGAATTTATTTTGAATTTTAAATAATTTGAAATTTGAAATTGCACAAAAAAAATTCCGAGATATTTTTGTCTCGTTCCATTTGTTATTTTTTAGTGAATTGCAAAAAATCAAATCAAAAAATTACATAATTTGAGAGATATAAAAAAGAGAAAATGAAAAAGTGTGAGGGCTCTCTCACACTTTTTCCTAAAAGAATCATCAATAGCAGCAAAGAGAGAGTTCATAGATTCAAGGTGGGTCGTTGTTTGGTCAGGCATAGATGGTTAAATAGTGTTCATAAGTCAAGACTCTAGGAGAGAGCAGCGGAATGGATAAATGTGAAGAAAATACGTACAACACCGATGGGAGCAATTTGAAAACTATAGGGCTCCACTGAAGTTCTAGGAGCCGGTTTTGAGTTGTTAGAAAAACGAATTCTGAATCAGGTAGGCCTCTTTGCTAGATTAATTAGTTAACAAGTGTGTAAAAAAAATACTAAACAGTAGCATAACGGGAGTTAGCTGAACCTTCTTACAGTGGCAAGTCGTAGTGTTAATTTCATTTCCTACATAATATGCGACCGTAGTTCATGTTATGTACAATTGTGGATTTGTAATCAATCCAAGTGATTGTTAGAGGACTGCCAAGCCGCCGATAACCTCGAACGAAGAGGCTGTTGGAGCAATGGCTACTCCCTACTGTGCCTAAGGGCACCGGAAGCTTGCACACATCTGTTCGTGCCCTCCCCATACGCCACAGCGGTCTGGCAGCGCGTTAGAGCTTGGACGGCAGTAGTTTTCCCCGTCCCAAACCCCTACCAGTTTCGCCAACACCGATGAATGGTGGCTGCATGCACATCAGGAAGAGGCTCCAAAAAATCATAGGCGAGACTTTCGCACGGTGGAAATTCTTGTACACTAGAAGATGTGGAAGGAGTGGAACTCCGAGTTGTTCAACAACATATCCCACAAAGTCTTTGAAGCTATCCGAGAAGAGATCTTGCTGTGGCGGTCAGCATAATGTCCATATGATCTCCAGTAAGCGTGTTTAGCATAGCTCGCTCCACCTCCAAGCTAGATTAAATGTAGCTGCCTAACTATCTCTCCTTAATAAAGATTGGCCATATGCTATTCGGTTGTTTCAAGATGAAAAATGAATGCATAAATGCAGATAAGTTCCACTGTCATCATATTACCAAAAAGTATAATTTTGAGGATGTGGTATTAGCATGGTTATTTCCAAATATATTATAAAATCAACATTCTTTTTTTCAGAATTAGACACATTGTTGTTTGATGTTTCAGTTGAACAAAACGGATCATCCATCATCAGCCATTTTTTCTATGTGAAAGATTTAATCCAACGATAATGACACTACTGATCAGTACGTGGTCAATGCGGTACTCGTTTTTTTTTCAAAATGGGGGTAAAATCCCCGGCTTCTGCATCATGATGATGCACACGGCCTTTTATTAAAAATCCAAAGTATCGTTGTTTACAAATCACGCATCATCGAGGATTCATACAAGAATCAACCATCAAAAAAGTAACATACTATGACTACGAATTAACATAGCCTTCTAGTATGTCGCCAACCAGCCTGGCACAAGATATCCTGAGCGACCATCAGGAGCCGTGTGCAGCCAGAAACCATGGCATCCCGCTGTCCCTCCGGAGAAAGCTGGGTCCAAAGCTGGACCCAATGGGAAACCATATGAATAACCTGCAAAAAATGAAAAGAGGGTTTTTTTATTAAAAACTATGTCATTTCTGCTCCTCCAAATAGCCCAACATAAAGCAGAAACCCCAATCCGGGTATACGCTTTAGATTATCTATCTACTCCATTTAACCAATTACCAAACATATTGGCAATATTGGTGGGAGGTGGAAGAACATAAGTAAAGTTAACTATACGCCATAAGAGTTTAGCTAAAGGGCATTCAATAAAAAGGTTTTGGATGGTCTCCTCTTCCCCATAGAAAACACATTTTGTACACCCATTCCAATGACATTTAGCTAGGTTGTCCTTGGTTAACAACACCTTGTTACTCAAGAACCACATAAAAATCTTAATCTTTAACGGAATTTTAACCTTCCATAGATATTTTCTGAGAAAGGGGGTATGGTCACACATAAGATCTTCATACATCGACTTTACGGTAAACAAACCATTTGGTGTTAATTCCCATATAAAACGATCTTCCTCTTCAGTCAAATGTACAACCATTAGTTTCCTACATAATTGTAACTATAGATTCCATTTATTACCATTCAAGACTCTTCTAAAAGTAATATTCAACAGTGACTGACCAAAAATATGCGCAGCTGTGACATTCTTATGATGGGAAATATTGTATAGTGACGAGTATTGTTGGGCCAATGAAGTCTTGCCCAATATCTTCCCAGAAGCGAGTCTGCAATCCATTACCCACTTTGAAAAAACCCCTAGAAAAAACTCTTGTTTGACCTCCATTAGACCTTTCCAGAATGGAGAGTCAGTCGGTTTCGCTTGAACCTCCGATAATGTCTTCTGCCTGAGGTATTTGTTATGTAGCAACCCTTGCCACACCCCATTTACTCAATAAACATCTGTTTTTTGATTTCAAGAACTTCAATACCTAAACCCCCTTGATCCTTCGGTCTGCAAACAATGTTCCATTTTGTAAGCCGGTATTTTCTGTTGTTTTCGTCGGACTGCCAAAAGAATCTAGATCTATAGAAGTCCAAACGTTTTCTTACCCCAACGAGTATTTGCAGGAAAGACAGCATAAACATCGGTAAGCTAGTTAATACTGAATTAATAAGCACTAACCTATCACCATAGGATAGCAACTTCCATTTCCAGCATCCTAATTTACTCTCAAACCGTGTTTCTACCGGATACCAATCTGCATTTCTGAGTTTTTCGTAGTGGATTGGAATACCTAAGTATCTAAAAGGAATTTGTCCAGCATCAGATCCAAACATCTTCTTGTACTGGTCTTCCTCCTCTTTTGTCTTTCCAAAACAAAAAATCTCACTTTTATAAAAATTAATCTTGAGGCCCAATAGTTCTTCAAAGAGACACAAGATTTGCTTCATATTGACAGCTTTGTTGAGGTCATGTTCCAAAAAAAGGATAGTATCATCGGCATATTGTAATATAGAGAGACCACCCTCAACTAAATGAGGAATTAATCCTCCGACTTGATCATCTTCTTTAGCTCTTTCAATTAAGATGGCAAGCATATCAACTAAATGCGGTACTCGGTTATATATCTAACTTGAGCGAACAACAGAACCAACGTCAGGATAATAAAAAATTTAAGTGTACTACGTATCTTGATGAAGAAAATACCTAGCGCATTTGCAGACAAAAGAATGCAACAACCAAACTTCACCAATACTCTTTATTTCCGAAAAGAATAGTACACCCCATTATCTACATTAATTGGTGCACACGTCCATCACAAATAAACTCTGAGATGCACATATAATTTATCTATGTCTACTACTCTGTAATACAGTAGTAATTGGGATACCAAGTTTGCAACATGAAAATAAAACATTTAGGCAGCTCAGTAAATTACATACATACAGAAGTAATTCGAAGATGTAAGAACGAAACCATTTTTATTACATCACCTAGATCTCTACTAACAATTTTTTTTGTCTTGCAGATTATGGTTCAAGTTGTGCCTATAATTGACGCTTTAGATGTAATGACAAGGATATGAAAATCTAAGGGTGTGTTTGGATTGCAACAATTATGAACCATACCAAAATATTGGTCCCCCCATGGAATTTGGTGGTCGTTTGATCCTGTGCCAAAAAGTTGGCTCACCCTATGCCCGTGTTCTAGCCAGCCTATGGGCGAGTTGAGGGCGAGGAGAAGCCCCGACAAAAAAATGGTGACATAGCTTGCCATTCTCTTCCCTCTGGTCCCATATATTCTATTATTCTATTTCTCACTTTTATAGTGCATGATTGAGTGTGGTGTTTTGGAGCAGAGCTACATGCAGCTCTATATTTTCAAAGACTCAAAATTCGTATTTTAAAGTTTCAATACAATCTGAAACAAAATCCTAGAGGTAGCCAATGATATATGCTATAATGGTGCAAAATCTCAATGAAAAATGATTTGTATTCTAAGCTACACAAATTGATAAAATCTGACAAAATTAATAGTCTTGAAATATATAGTATTCACTATAAAATTTGTCAGAATTTGTCATTTTTATGTAGCCTAAAATATAAAGTAGTTTGTATTGAGATATTACATCATTGTAGTATACATCATGAACTATCTCAAGAAATTTGATTCGGAGATTTTAAAACTTTTAAAATACGAATTCTGATTGTTTAAAAATAAAGGGATATGTGTAGCTTGGCCTCCGTTTGAAGTTTTCCATGTAGCACGTCAGTTTCATTCTTTTGGCTTGTTATCAAGCAGTGGGATCTTGGTTCCTTGCGTTAAGCTAGTGCATTCAGCTCCGCAGGTAAACAAATTCCAGCGATGATGAGCTCGTTGCCATGACATGCATTGGCTACCATCTAAACCACAAAAAGTAACATTTTTTTTGGTCATGCCAAAAATTGTGGGGGAAATTTGGGGCTCAAACAAAAAAATTGATGATGTCTAATTTTAAACATGCCGAAAAGATCCCTCTAGGTTTGCAATAATAGCAGGCAACACTATTACTCTAGGTCAGCAATAGTAGCAGGTAATAACTGGGATATAGTTTGAAGATGATAGTGATATGGTGGAGAATGGGCGTTCCACTGCTTTTGGAGGATCTTATATTCGGTGTCTGGAAAAAATATTTGGAGAAACAATTTTCTGCATCACACTTAATAAAAATAATCATAAACTGCATATATCGGTAGAAGCAGAATTTTAATTAGCATGAAATAATTTAACAGTTTGCATTCTAACACCAGTACAAACTCATGCACGCTATTGTTATTTTGCAGTATGTGGACATGTGGGCATTGTATTTATAAATATGCTGAAAACAGTGAACGATAAAACAATAAATTAAAGAAACGTTGTAAGCAACCAGGGACTCACTTACACCCCCCACACTTCTTCCAAGTTTCTATTTTGTTATTTCTCCTAAACTAAAAACTATGTAATCGTCAAACTTCAACTTCGTAGGTGAGCAGCACAGTAAAACATGGATTTGGGAAAATGGATAATATTTTCTACAATTTAAATATGTAAAAATAAATTTAGTCAAAAATACGACTTTATATTTATTTGGTATCAAAAAAAATTATGACCTATTTTGCAACACTTCAATTGCATTGTTTCACAGACCTGCAAAGTTTCAGATAGATAATGTTTATTTGAGAGAAATAGAAAAGAAAAGTTGCTACAGAGTGAAAAATAAGCTAGCATGGGTCTTGAAACAAAGCTGGATCAAGCACAGATAGGGCCTATTGCTGAGTCCCGCTCAGGAACACCAATAATCTCATAGATTCATGAATTCATTATGAAGATTGCATCAAAATATTTTACACTAAACAATATCAAAAAGATGCCATGATCTTGGTAGATATTATGACTTTTGCTACATGAAACACCATTTTCAATCGTCAAATCTAATAAATTATTGAATTCACCACTGGTTCCGATGTCCATTCTTTCGTAACTATCAAATGTACTGAAAAATAAAAGATTGTAGATTTTCACATAAAATCATCGAATATACTAATAATGATAACCGCACACACATTTCCAGTTCTAACAAATGCTTAAAGAGTTTTAACGAAATCTTAGAATTACTATATTTTGATTTGTGTGTTGGTTTGGATGAAATAGAACTTAATTTATCTAGCTGATCAACTAACTGCACATCTTTAGTGAGTACAAGAAAATACTACTCCATATGTCTTACACTTTGTGTTTAGTTAATTTAATGAATAACTCAAGATTAATCCAATGAATTCGATATCCAATGCACACTAAATATACCTTTTCCAAAATTTCCATATAGCATCAACTATTGTATATGGAATAGAAATAATTATATGACTAAATAGTTTATGTAGTTCACAGTTTGATGATATAAATTTACTTGCCAACTAAGTTGGTGTAGGAGCGACCATTGAAGAATATAAAGATGTGAACAACTACATCACTAGTCTGCCGACCGCAATTAGTACATCTTCTCTCTCTCTATCTCTCTCTCTCTCTCTCTCTCTCTCTCTCTCTCTCTCTCTTTTCCTGTGTTGCATCAACAATTGCAAGATAGTTTCATTGAATGGAGTAAAATGTATGCTAGACTGCAGGAAGGTTTTAGCTTACAAGAAGATGCCATCATTCAAAAATAGTTTACATACGAAGAGGATTAGGAGGGTCCTATGAGGCTAGATCTGGATTGCAGTTTTTACATTAAATTACCATAGAGAGGAGACATTGCGGAGTCTTTGGTGGTGATGTCCTTCTTAGCAGCCAAAGGGTGAGCTTCTGTTTTATTCATTATGAATCGAGCCTGAGATTTTGGCAATGCGGTACGAGTGGATGAGATGGAAAAATGACGCATGGTATTGATCTAAAGGATATATGTTGTTGATAAGAATATTTGGCAGGTATATGAACTATTTTATAATGATTAATGTGTAGCTAGAAAGTGAATTTCAAATTAATAAATAAAAATTCATTTTATGTAATAAAACACATAATTATGCCTTCTAAATTATATTTTCCCCCCTACTGCTACAACAACAAAAACAAAGTTATCTGCATACAAATAGAGTAAAAGTTTCAATTATTTTTTCTCCTTTGTGCAATATCCTTAATGGGGGAATCTACCTCTGCCATTTTGTTAGCAACTTCACATAATAATATCCTCCTTTCTGACATGTATAATTCTACTTGCCTTACTTTTGCATGTAGCTTTCAAGATATTAATCTTCACCATACGCCTTCTTTGCTTTAACGATCTTAATTTACAGCATGCATCTAATTAATCAATAAAGGTTTTTTTAATAGAGCAATGTACAACTTTTGTTTGTGGCAGAATCAACTATAATGTGAGTTGGTTGTAGTTTAATTCTGCATTCATACATGAATCATCATTGGGCAAATATATTACTCATATGCCTTAATATTATACAAACTTTACAGTCAATTCAGGAAAAATATTATTTTGTCTGATTCAAAAATTAAATCAGCTTCAATATATTGTTTGAAACTTTATAGCCAGTTAAATTGAGTTATGTCAGTTTTCAACATGTATATTTCTAATGGCTTCATTTTGACATAATGGGTCGCGGTACTACATAAATATGTGGCTTTTCTAGGGTTCGTATAGTACAAGCATCCTCCAAATATGACTCACCATGATGTGTTTCTAGTCCCAAAGGTATCAAATTCCATGCATGTATTCTCGGCAACAAAGTTCGTTATATTGTTTATGTTCAAGCTTTTCGTTCGTTACAAGGGAAATTCTATTATTCTGCAAATAAGACATGTAATGTTGGAAGAATAATTAGAATAATGCAATTTTTGAGTGATACTTGATTTTTGTTTACTTCGCATTGCTAGACTACTTAATAAATCATATGTATGTATCTACTTGCTTTGTATCTATTACGATATTCCACCAAGAAGGCATATTAATGTTGGCAAAATGTGCAGGCAAATCGCTTTTAGTTTGAACAGAGTTATAGTTTAGATTGCCTATATATATTTGTTCAAATTTATTACTACATAGGATCATACAGTAGATAACCCGGATGTTTTGTGTGTGGCAAAACAGACATGAACATTATCAGTCTGCCTTGCGTTATTAGAAGAAAACCCAATGCCATTCTATTCGATATTCCAATGTTGTAAAGAGACTGAATCTAAACATTGGGGATGCGCTTTGAAGCAGGCAGCCTCCACAGCAGAGGGCTTCTGGCTGCATGATTATTCATCCAGAACTCCTGTTATGATGAACACGAATTTCCTACTGTTGGATATGAGGTTGGTGATCAATTGTTAGCTGAAAATTGTACTCTTACACGCATTGGTTATATCTTGTCGACAGAGCATTATCACACATCATGTGCATCAAACGGTTTCTTGACCAAACAGGGTAATAGTTTGTGAACTATATACATCTGATGTGAAGGATTTTCTTATTCACATATGTGAACAAATGTTTTTTATGTGTATACATGGACGCACATTTGGTGCTCCTGAGAATAGTGGTGCCCTTTTTTGGGAAATAATTGAAAATGATACTTTTCAGTTTAAAAATGCAGTTTTTCCATGTTAATATGTAAACATGGTATGTATATTCGTGCAAAGTTCTAGTAGAAAAACCTTTCTGTTTTGGGCAACAGAAAAAATTGTTGTTGTATATAGGAATAAACTATTATGTATCCAAAAACTTGTCATCTTTGTGTATCCCAAAATATAATGTATTAACAAAACTTCTGGCGCACATTCTACGTGTGTGTATATGTAGCCATGTATTTGTTTTTAGGTTTTTTTTGAGACTTGGAAGTATGAGTTTAAATTAATTTTTGAAAATGGTTCTCATATATACGATAGACCAGCAAAAAAATCATATATACATGTGGTAAACTATTTATATACTTGCATACGTGCTTGTGAGTAAATGTTTTCTTATTTAACATAAATGTGATGAAATATTCCTGATTTTGTAAATTTGGGGGAACAAAACATTTGGTGAGAAGGAAATATGTTTTATTTACACACATGTCATGATTCTTTGGTACCTTGCGTTCTATCCATGAAGTCTAGCTAGCAGTACATGTATCACACAAGTGTGGCACGACCCTTAACCTTGAGGGACTCTCCAAGGGTCGTGACACGCAGCAGGTACAAAGGCCTGCGAGGTCCATTTCGTCCACAATTAAATTATGGTATTCATTTTTCGACATTTTAGATTTGCATTAGATTGGACAGCGCAGCGTACTTATCTTCGAAAACAAAATCTAACAGAATATTTTGCGTATCCTTACAAATTTAGGCCTGCAATTACATATGTCCATATATTGGACAATAATTTTGCTATAAAAACAAGTCTTCCTCTCCTATCTCCTCACACACACACAACACAAACCTTTCGTGAGATCTCTTGGGTTTAGTGCCATCTGCCATGGCTCGTATTCGTGGTGGGAAGCTCAAGCTCCAATGGATCGCGGACCGGGCGAAGCGCAACAGTGCGATGAAGAAGCGCCTGCCAAATCTGGTGAAGAAGGCTGAGGAGCTGGCTGTTCTGTGCGACGTCCCCGTTTGCCTCCTCGTGTACCTCCCGGGCGAGGAGGAGCCGGTGGTGTGGCCGTCGCAGGAGGCGGCCGCAGACGTGGTAGCACGCTACAAGTCTGTGGCGGAGTCACGTCGGCTGAAGCGTAAGCTGGACGGCGAAGACATGGTCCGAAAGATGGTGAACAAGGCCAAGGCGGAGCTCTACAACGTCCACCGGGAGAGATGCGAGAAGGAGATCAACCTCCTTCTTGTGGACTTCATCGCCGGCCGCCGTGGGAGCTTCGCCGACCTACCGCCGAACATTTCCGCCGCCTGTAAATGGCAGGTGGAGAGGAAACTCCAGGCCGTCACTGCGCGCCTCCAGGAGATCCGTGGTGCCAGGGGTGGTGCCATCCTGCCTCCTCTTCCTGCGCAGCTGCAACTCGTTCCATTTCAACCGGCGCCGGTTGAAGCAACTCCTCTGATGATGGCGCCACCTTCTCCTCCGTACCTGCCAACTCCTCTTTTGCAGAACCATGTCCAAGATTCCGAGGCGCCGCTGTCGGAAGATGTGCTGATAGTTGAACCTCTTGCCATGGTGCCGCAGCGCTGGCAAATTCCTCCTGCTCAGGCCGTCGTCCCTGTAGCGCCGCTTCGTGAGGAGGGCGTGTCGATGATGCTGAATCCATCGGCATATGATGCTTCTGCTGCTCCCATGACCCTGGACAGCGAGCCACGCCATGGAAGCTTCCTCTTCGAGGTGCTCGACGCATGCGACGTCGCCGGCGACGGCAGCGGCCTCCCTACAAACGAGGAGTTGCACGCCGTCTTCCTCAAGGCTGGCATATTCACCCCACCGCAGCCCAACCCATCATTCGACGATCCCATGTAGATCGTCGGCCTCCCCTACTGGTGCTGCATCGAATGGTTTACTTTATTTGGGCTGCTGTCAGAATCTTAAGGTTGTTTGTTGGTCATTTGCCTTCTGTTTAGTTCGATCGGTAATGTCGTCGAAATATTCCTTGCCTTCCCCATGAGCGCCTGTATTTCGCTCTTTGAGTCTATGGACTATGGTGCCCGCGTTGTACTTGACAAAAATGGTAAGGTGTAATACTGTAATCCCTGTCATGTCATTAATTGATGGAATAAATATTGCTCGAAAACTAGTCTGGCGCCCAGCCATTTTTCTTAACAAATCACTTTTTTGTTTTAACATCTTGCCTGATTTTCTTAAAGATATTGTCAGTGTTTCCAAGATAAGAATGGTGTGGGAAAGAGAAATTGGTAATGCGCGGTGCTTGTTGTGCACAAGGACTCGATATAAAGAGTTGACATAAATAGGTTTAGTAAGGAGAACTGAGATTTAAAAAAAAACGTTTGGGCCAGTTGTGGACTTGTGGTTTTGTACTGGAACGGGGAACTGAGGTAGCCCAATCAACTGTCTCACTGAAAGCCCGATACTCGAACGTGGGGAAGATTCAAAAGTTCTTCACTCTATGCAGAAGAGAATAAGTATTGCTTAATTGGGTGTTCCGCCTACTAATTTGGGTTATTGGAGGCCTTACCAGGAAATGGGATATTCTATTAGGCATCAGTTAGTGTTTATATTCAGTTGCTTAGACTGTTCCTAAATCCTAACTCAGCTGCACACGATGAAAAGACTATCTAACTCTTCCATCTATTAGGGGACACCAACTGATGAAAAAGAATGGACGCCAAAAGCACAACCAACGAAAACAAGGCATTTTTTTTTTGTTATGGGTCATGGAATATGGCATAACCATCACTAGTGGAAAACGGGGCAATAGGCCCGGTCCATTTGGGCCTTTAGACCCGGTTCTTGAACCGGGACCAACAAGGCGGGACTAAAGGGGGTACCCTTTAGTCCCGGTTCAAAGATAAACCGGGCCTAAAGGCCTCAACACGTGGTGCGACCAGGGAGCTCGCGCTGGAAGGGCTTTGGTCCCGGTTCGTGGTACGAACCGGGCCTATGTTCCTCTGCCGCGGCAGAGAATTGCTCTTTCTCTGCCGCGGCTGATTTGGGCTGTCAGGCGTTTCTGCCGCGGCAGAGAAACAGTCTGTTTCCCTTGCCGCGGCAGAGTTTCAGCAATGCATATATATATCATTCAAGAAACCACAAAAAATCGTCATGAATATATATAGACATCGTCAACAGTACACGACATAGTCAACACAGTACACGTAATGCATGCATATTTACAATACAACTTTTCCTGAACGAATATCGTCCAACGTCACGATCTTCCGATAGTGCTCTCCACCTGGGGTAAGGACCTCGGTAATAAAGAATCCCGCGATTTCCTCTTGAATTGCTTTTATTTGATCCGCTGTTATGAGAGTGTCCCGCAGGCGTGTCATCTATATTTAAAAAAGGAGATCAATATATGAATGGAACTCAATACAATAGATGGTACTAATTAAGATTAATTGTGAAAATTTGTTATCGTACACGAGTGTGGTGTATTTGGGCATCCCCACCCTTGGGACAGGACATGTCACGCATGAAGGTGCAGACGTAGTATCCACATAAGTTATTCCCTTTTTCCTGCCTCATACACTTTACGAAAAAATAGTTCGATCAAACTAATAATCAAGCATCGTATTGAAAGTAAATATCATATATAAAGTTTCACGGACATAGCTATATATATAGTACTACTTACGGGGTAATCTCTAAATGTAAGCTCCGGTTTCCATTCACCCGGAACAGTATTGATGAACCGTTTCCAAGCCCTGCCCGGCAAAAAATAATGAGTAAATGAGTAATTGATTAGTTGATGATATCTTCGAATTAGAGCAGATGAAGATGCCAATACGAAATTGATTGAAACTACCTCTGGAGGATGGCAGCCATGTCCGCCCATTCCGCATATTCTTTACGTTTCGAGTCCATGACGTTTACGACTCCAAGGTGAAGATCAATGATTAGGAGAATAAAATGGAAACCGCACAAGCATAGCTCAATGATTACGAGAATAAAGTGGAAGGTGCACAAGCATAATGTATGTTATATATAACACTCACTTGAAGTTGTAGGGAAAGAATATATCCTCTTTGTCTGCTTGCTTCTCTAAAAACATTACGATGTTGTCCTCTGTGTCCTTGGCGAAGTCTCGAACCGTAACTTCATGAAGTGTGTTTGGGTCTATGAACCCCGTGGTAGGAGCTTGCCTCTTTTGTATTCCAGCTTCTTCATTCTGCATAATTAAATGTATAGCGTACACAAAGAATATAATGAGGATAATTGTTAGTGCAAATGAATGAGCTACAAACTTAATTACACAAATAAATCACTTACGTGCGTATAACCGATGACAGCTTTGTCGAGGGCGTCTTGATTGAATAACTGAAACAGCTTCTTCTACGTCAATGTTTATCTCGTCTTCCCCCGGAAGTAATGCTCATCTCTAAGATACAACGTGAGGTAGCGATCACCTCTTCGACAAAGCTTTCAGTACCAGTCATGCAACCTTCGCATCCGAGTCCCTAGACGCGCGAGCTCGCCAGGTTTGACGAGATCAGATCCGTATCTATACTTGTTTACCATTTGAGCCGTCGGATAGTAATCTTCGTACTCAACCGATGCTCCCTGAGCTCTAGCCGCCCGTTCGATCATCGATGCCGTCTCGGATCATGATATGGCTCCACGATGAAGTGGGGTGCGGCCTTAATGTCCTGCTGTCCAAGCTGGGCGACTTTTTTTGCTTCTTTCATCGCTTTAGAGGACTGTCCAAGAGAGCGGTCATAATCAGCTCTCAGCTCAGGTCTCTTCATTCTCGTCTCGGCAAAGTGCTTCACTGTCTGCGGTGGAATAAACATCTTCTTCGGCGCAGTTGCAAGAAACGCCTTTTGCTCTTCGATCTGCTCATGTGGCAACAACTCGAGTCTGCTCCCTCATTGGAGTTGATGATCTCTTCGGAGCTGTAGGAGGTGCCGCGGACCGCTTCCTCTTTTGCTTAGGTGGAAGCGGCGGAGTCTCTTGACGAGGAGGAGGAGGCGGCGGAGTATTTTCACGCGGAGGAGACTGGTCATGGATAGGGGAATCATCATCGCGCAGAGGAGAATCATCACGCGGAGGAGACTGAGGTGGCGGAGGAGGCGGAGGTGGCACGCTTGTTGGCTTCTCACCCGGAAACACAATGTTCTCCTTCCGCCATTGCACGGTGGTTCTACGGGCTTCTCCCGCTTCTTTGATTTCCCCATCTTCACCTGCAGGGTGCTCAAGCACCAACCCTCATACTCTCTCAACACTTCATCCACCATCACAACAAGAAAGTCGTCTTGGACCGGACGGCAATGGTAAGACCTTGTAGGTAAGAGGATGCCGACCGCCGCCTTGAAGGATAGGTTGAAAACTTTAACATGCAGCTCACAAGGACGGCTCTCAGTGAGATCATCCACGGGGGGGTAGCGAGGAGGCTCGACCACCTGGTCATCATCACCATCATTATCCACCTGCTGAGAGGAAGCCACGCTGCTTTTCCGGTGTGGCTGAGATTGCGCGGGCGATGGCATTGAGCGGTGCAGGATCTACAGCACTGCCCCCGAGCCATCCGAGATGTAAGTACTTGGGTTACCATGGTTAATTGGGCTTGCATGGTGCTCATACCCTCCTCTAAGTTAGCCAGGCGGTCTGTTTCCCTTGCCTTCCTCCTCTCATGGCTTTTATCAGAAATCTCTTCCTTTCCGCAGAAAGCCATACTTCCACGGAACGGAGCCTGTTCGTGCCTCGTGTTCGTCCGCCGTGTTCTTTGTTCCCAAGGGCGCGTGTCAGCTCATCGTTCTCTCTTTCGGGCTGGAACAACCCCGCCTCCACGTCCCTATGTGCCTTTTCCAGGGCATCAATGGGAACCTTCGATGAGCTTTCTTATAGATGCACTTCCCTGCTTCGGATCCAACGTTCCCCCAATCCCGTAGAACCACTCCTTGCACCGTTCGATCCAACCGTGTGTCCCTAATCTGATCCCTTTATCGGTCGGTTCCGCCTCAGCTGCCTCCCACTTAGGACGGTTAGCCCCGTATCCACCTGGACCTTAATTTGGTGATATAGCTTCAACGCAAAGATTTGCCTTATTTATTTCCGACCTTCTCAAAATTCTTCCGACTCCGTGCGGTACTTCACGAATTCGTCCCCAAAGTGACTTTTTACCTTCTCACCGTCCGGAGTCTTCTTTAACTTGATAAGTCGGCGCAATCTTTTCTTGTGGCTCTTGAATAGTTCGGCCATCTTCTTCTTGCCAAACTCGCGGAGGGCCTGCTCCATCTTGGCCTTCTCGCGTCACCCCCTCTTCGGGTACTATGTTGAAATGTGCCATGAGCTTGTTCATAATGCTGTTTTTGGCTACATCATCGATATAAAGACCTTGAGCTTCTTCCTCTGCAGACAAAGACTAGTCCCTTCGGCTTGTGCCATTCTCGAACGGTGATCGGACGTGGTCCCTAACAAGCACTCCGCATTGAGCTATAAATGCCTTTGCACCTTTCTGGAGCAATCGGTTTACCATCATTCTCGATGTGGGTGATGTCGTGCCTAACACCGTCATCCAACTTTTGGCCGGGCCTCGCTTCCTCGACTTTACGTAAGAAGTGCTCGATCCGGAGGGCTAAAAAAGAAATAGTTCATAGTCAGTACAATTTCATTAGTTAATGCATCTAGTCGATCAACAGCGGCTTAATTAATTTATATACCTCGGTGATAACTACAGTTCGGGAGCCATTATGATGATCTTGTTCCTCACCGCGCCACTAGGATCTTCTTCCTCAATATCCTCCGCTCCCTCACCGGAGGCATTCAAATAAGTTGCGGTGACATCGTCACCGCCATCATCTGGAATAACGTCGTCGTCGCGATCATCCAGAGTACCGTTTGCTATGAGTTCCTCCATGAAATTTTCTTGAATTTCATCTCTCTCCATGCTTTCTACAACGACCTGCAAGCTATACATAGGAACCATCATATGATCAAATTAAGGATAATGCAGAAAACTGAAAATGGAGTTACATATGTGTAGTTCTTAACTAAGGATCGATAATATAGTGCTGAAAGCATATACTGCAGCTTACATGCATACATAGATCGGGTTCATGTTTATTTAACCCTAATACATATCAATCACTACTACAACCACTCAACCGCGCAGACCGGGTCCTAGAGGGCGCCGATCGGGTCCCGAGCCGCGCTGGTGTGCCCCCAAAGCCACGGAACAACAACGGGAGCATAGCTAACATGAGATCCCCGCATAACGCTCCATCCGGTCCTATACATGTTGTCTAACGCGTACATGTAACGGCGAACGTGCTGGTCCTCCGCTTCAATGCGCTGAGCTACCTCCTCCGGCGGGGCCGGCTCCCTCTGAAACGACCGTGGCCCATAAGACCTCCACCAAAGAATATCCGGGTCGACAACGGGACCCGGATTCCGCACCAAGGTGCGCGACCCGGAAGCTAAGACCTCCCAATGCCACCCCGGCGGAGCCCAGTCCGGACCTCCCCATCCGCTCCATCTCCTCGGTGAGAGTCGACCACGGCCCGCCGGCTGTCGCCGTCGCGGCATCGTAGCTACGAAAACAAATCTTATATTTATACTAATATAAATAAAAAACATGATATTGTGCTAAATAAAAAACTTCACTACTTTTGTACTAACGCCGCGTTCCACGACCCCTGTTTTGGGGGCGTCGCGGGCGCCGGCGAAGACGGCACCGCCACGGACTCGGCGCTCCTCCTCGCTCGCTTCTTTCTCTATTTCGCGACCCTAAGTCTATGTCGCGGCGGCATCGCTACGGACTCGGCACCGCCACGGTCTAAGTCGTCGGCGCACAAGTGCGGCGCCGACACAAATGAATATATTTTCTAACTTTTCTAACTTTTTCCTAACTAATTTTACTAACTTTTTTCTAACTAATTTTTCTAACACTTACTAACTAGTTTTCTAACTTTTCTCTAACTAATTTTACTAACACTAATTTTTCTAACACACTAACTACACTATTTTTTTTTCACTAAATTTTACTAACAAACTAATTAACTACACTAATTTTTCTAACACACTAACTACACTATTTTTTTTTTCACTAAATTTTACTAACAAACTAACTACACTAATTTTTCTAACACACTAACTACACTATTTTTTTTTCACTAAATTTTACTAACAAACTAACTACACTAATTTTTCTAACAAACTAACTACACTATAATCTAACAAATGAAAAAAAAAAAAAAAAAAAAAAAAAAAAAAAGGGGATGTGGCCGGGGGCCGGGCTCACCTTTGCCGAGGAGGAGGCGCGCGGTGGCGGCTTGTGCGGAGGGGAGGCGGGCGGCGCGGGCGTGGAGGAGGCGGACGGCAGCGGCGCAAGCGGGCGGCGGTGGAGAGGAGGCGGGCGACGCGACGAGGCCGGGCGCGGGAGGGCGGCAGCGGCGTGGGCGCGGGAGGGCGGCGGCGACGTGGCGCGGCGGCGGCGTGGCGCGCGGAGGGCGGCGACGGCGCCGGGTGCGGAGGGCGGCGGCGCGCGTGCGCGCGGCGGAGCAAGCAACTTTGGCGGCTTCGTCTGCGCGCGTCGCGGCCGTCTCGCGGGATTGATCTCCATGCGGAGACGAAGTGTTTTCTTTTATACCCCCCCTTTGGACCGGTGCGTGTTACAAACCGGGTCCAAAAAGGCCTCTTTGGACCCGGTTTGTAATACAAACCGGGACTAAAGGCCATTTTGCTGCGTTTTATTACTGCGCGCGCAAAAAGGCCTTTAGTCCCGGTTTGTAATACAAACCGGGTCCAAAGGCCAATTTTTTAAAAATTTCATTCCCGCCTTATTTCAAATGAAAAAAGCCACCGCACCGCCACCGCCTTGGCCACCACCGTCACCGCCGTAGTGGCCACTGCCGCCACCGCCACCGCCGCTTCACCACCGCCACCGCCGTATCACTGGCCACCGTCGGCACCGCCGTGTAGCCCACCACCGCCACCGCCACCGCACGGCCACCACCGTCACCGCCATGTACGGCCACCGCCGTGTACTGCCCACCACCGCCACCGCCACACGTGTCCCTTCCCCGTGCCACGTGTCGCCGCCGCTTCCACGTGCCTCGCCCCGCCTTGCCACCGCCATGTACGGCTTGCCACCGCGTGTCACGCTTCACCACCGCCACCGCCGTGTCTTGGCCACCGTCGGCACCGCCGTGTACTGCCCACCACCGCCACCGCCACCGCCTGGCCACCACCGTCACCGCCGTGTAGTGGCCACGGCCGCCACCGCCGCCCACCACCGCCACCGCCGTGTATCGGCCACCGTCGGCACCGCTGTATCGCCCACCACCGCCACCGCCACCGCCTGCCACCACCGTCACCGCCATGTACGGCCACCGCCGTGTACTGCCCACCACCGCCACCGCCACACGTGTCCCTTCTCCCGTGCCACGTGTCGCCGCCGCTTCCACGTGCCTCGCTTCGCCGCCACCGCCGTGCGACGTGTAGATCCCGCTTCCACGTGCCACGCCCGCCGCTTCGCGCCACCTGTCGCCGCCGCTTCCACGTGCCACGCCCGCCGCTTCCGCGCCACCGTCGCCGCCGCTTTCCACGTGCCACGCCCGCCGCTTCCCGCGCCACCTGCCGCCAAACTTGCCGCGTCGCTGTGCTATAAAGCGCCGCGTCTGTGCGCGCGGAACCACACGTCATTGCGTCGCCTGCTTCATTCGTCGCCGGATGCCGCCGCGCCGTCGCGGTTCGTCCGGCTTCCGTGGCGCGTCGAGCGCGTCGAACGGTAGGTTCTACGCCGAGATGCGTGCGGTGGCTTCCGGCTCACCCTCGGCACGTACAACACCCCGGAGCTGGCGGCGCGCGCTTACGACGCGCCGACAACGACCCTCGGTGGGACGACATTTGGACCGAGACAACCTCCGACGACGAGTAGATCGACTAGACTAGTTGTTTATCTATTTTATTGTATTTTCAAGAAAGTCGTTGTGGCAGACGCTGATGATGAGAAAAGTTTCCCGCCAGATTACAGGTGGCATTAAAGTCCAGTAACTCAACTGAAAATTAATTAAGATACATGGCCGAGATAGTACTCGTGCCTAGCCCTATAGTACTCGTGCCTAGCTCAACTGAAAATTAATTAAGATACATGGCCAGATTCGATCGTTCGAGTCATTCAGTCATACTCGTGCCTAGCCCTATAGTACTCGCCACCGTAGTCGTCGTAGTCGCCGTCATCATCGTCGCCGGCATCGGGGTCGCGGTAGTCAAACCTCGGCGGGAGAGCACGCGTGGGCTGGGATCGAGGGTAGCGCAGCGGGGCCACGGTGGGCCATGACGCCTGGAGAGTTCGGTCGCGCCACCACAGCCGACGGCCGGCCTCGTTGAAGTTCGAAGGAGGCGGGCCGCCCTCCTCGTGCTCGGCGAGCGCCCTCTCACGCCGATTGATGAAGAAGCTCTCCCAAGTCGGGCTGTAGTCGGGATGCCATCGGGGATTCCTCCGCCGCTCTGGCGTGAGCTCGAAGTAGTAGTGGTTCGTGATGGCCATCTCGCGCGCCACACCTAGAGGGACAGGAGGGACCGGTACCCCTCCGACGCTCAGCAACCAGCCGGTAGGGACGCGGTAGCCCGGCGGGCAGGGGTAGTTCGACGCGCAAAGCGCCTCCGCCTCCCGGAGGGTTAGAGATACGATGGAAGCCATGTGACCTGGTGATGAGGTTTGCAGATATGAGTCTAGATGTGATATGTAAATGGAGGCCAAGCCAACATATATATAGTGAAAAAATGGCGGGAGGACGGAGGCGGGAAGCAAGTGGAAAGCGCGGGAAGAAAAATAGGCGGGAACGCATGGCGCCAAAACTGCTCGGTGGGATAAGGACGTGTGGGTAACCTTTAGTCCCGGCTGGTGGGTACAACCGGGACTAAAGATCCTTTTTTGTGTCATCTAACAAACCGTCGCTGGGATACCGACCTGTGGGAAACCTTCAGCCCCGGCTGGTGGGTACAACCGGGACTAAAGATGTCGGCAGGATAAGAACGCATGGGTGGACGCATTGCTCGATGAGATAAAGCATGTAGCGCACGACGCCCGTCGAAGGAACAAGACAAAGTAGAAGAGGTGCCGTGCCTATAAAAGGAGCATCGATACGCCTTGCCAAGCCCCCCGAACGACTACATCTCATCTAACAGTTGTTGGGGAAAGGGTTGGGAAATCTCCGTGGCGCATCTCCACTTTTAATATCTTACATACAGTTACATGATTACACAAAAATAAATGGGAAATTGATTGCCATGTTGAGATACTCATTTGTGCCATGAACATTCTTCAATTAACTTGATGATGGAGCATCTTCATCATTTAATTAATCTTCTTCGGCCGTAACCATGGAGCATCTTCATCATTTAACTTGATGCTTGGATCAATGTTCACTCAAGGGTGGAATTTCATCAAACTGATTATAATCTTCTGACATGTCTGTCTTGTCCTCCACTCCCACGATGTTTCTTTTTCCAGAAAGAACTATGTGGCGCTTTGGCTCATCGTTTGATGTATTTGTTTCCTTATGTTTCCTTTTTCTTGGTTTGGTAGACATATCCTTCACATAGAAAACCTGGGCCACATCCTTGGCTAGGACGAATGGTTCTGTCTCTATACCCAAGATTGTTGAGATCCACCGTTGTCATTCCATACAACTTGTCTACCCGAACCCCGCCTCCTGTTTTGTTGACCCATTTGCACCTAAACAAAGGGACCTTAAAAGAAGGTCCATACTCAAGTTCCCATATATCCTCTATGTAACCATAATATGTGTCATTTGGGCCTTCATTCATTATTGCATCAAAGCGGACACCACTGTTTTGGTTGGTGCTCTTTTTATCTTGGGCGATCGTGTAAAATGTATTCCCATTTATCTCGTACCCTTGGAAAGTCACTACAGTCGAAGATGGTGTCTGGGCCAGCAAGTACAACTGATCTTCAATATGTTCGTTATTCAGAGATGTTTTTGCAACCAACCGCCGAAAGTCGACATGTGTTCACGTCTAATCCAATCGTTCGATCGCCCGGGTTCTCGGGAGCGTAGAAAGTTCTTGTGGTCACCGATATACGGAGCCACCAATGTGGAACTTTGTAGGACTGTGTAGTGTGCTTGAGTCAAAGAAATCCCGTCCCTACATATCATTGATTTCCTTCCTAGCGTGCCTTTTCCACTTAGTCTCCCTTCATGCCGCGATTCAGAACACCAATCGGCTTAAGGTCGTGAATAAAGTCAACACGTAATTCAATGACCTCCTCTGCTCCATAGCCCTTGGAGATGCTTCCTTCGGCCTAGCACGGTTATGAACATATTTCTTCAAGACTCCCATGAACCTCTCGAAGGGGAACATATTGTGTAGAAACACAGACCGAGAATGGAAATCTCATCGACCAGGTGAACGAGGAGATGTGTCATAATATTGAAGAAGGATGGTGGGAACACCAGCTCAAAACTAACGAGACATTGGACCACATCATTCTGCAACCTCGGTAGAATTTCTGGATTTATTACCTTCTGAGAAATTGCATTGAGGAATGCACATAGCTTCACAATGGGCAGTCGAACATTTTCCGGTAGAAGCCCCCTCAATGCAATCGGAAGCAATCGTGTCATTATCACGTGATGCTCATGAGACTTCAAGTTCTGGAATGTTTTCTTCTCCATATTTATTATTCCCTTTATATTGGAGGAGAAGCGACGGGACCTTGATACTCGCTAAGACATTCAAAAAATATTTCCTTCTCTGCTTTTGTAAGAGCGTAGCTGGATAAATGACGTCCTTTAACTCTCTCATGCAGCTTTTTGGGGTCTTTCCAACGTTGCTTTGGTCCTCCCGTGCTTCCGGTGTATCTTTTGTCTTCCCGTACACACCCGTAAAGCCTAGCAGGTTCACGCAAAGATTCTTCGTCACGTGCATCACATCGATTGAAGAGCGGACCTCTAAGACTTCCCAATAGGGTAGATCCCAAAATATAGATTTCTTCTTCCACATGGGCGCGTGTCCCATCGTCATTCGGAATGCACCGTCCGCCAGACCCTTTCCAAATATTACATCTAGATCCTTGACCATACCAAATATATCAACACCATCACGATGGGGAGGCTTCCTCCGGTGATCAGCCTCACCGTTGTAATGCTTGCCTTTCTTTCTTACGGGATGGGTAAGCCTAAGAAATCGACGATGCCCCGTGTACACGACCTTCTGACCTTTTTCCAAATAATCACCTTCGAGCTCATGTAAACAAAGTGTGTGCATGCATTGTATCCCTTGTTTGACTGTCCCGAAATGTTACCAAGAGCAGGCCAGTCATTGATGGTTACGAAAAGCATCGCTCTTAGGTCAAATTCCTCCCGCTTGTGCTCGTCCCACACACGTACACCTGCTAGGGACCACAGCTGTAGAAGTTCTTCGACTAATGGCTTCAGGTACACATCAATGTCGTTCCCAAGTTGCTTCGGGCCTTGTATGAGCACCGGCATCATAATGAACTTCCGCTTCATGCACAACCAAGGAGGAAGGTTATATATACAAAGAGTCACGGGCCGAGTGCTATGGTGCAGCTCTGCTTCTCCAAAAGGATTCATGCCATCTGTGACCGAGACCAAACCGTAAGTTCCTTGCATCCCGTGCAAAGTTTGGGAACTCTCTATCGATTTTTCTCCATTGGGAGCCATCAGCAGGGTGCCTCAACATCACGTCTTTCTTACGGTCTTCTTTGTGCCATCGCAACAACCTAGCATGCTCTTTATTTCTCGAACAAGCGTTTCAGCCGTGGTATTATAGGAGCATACCACATAACCTTGGCAGAACCTCTTCCCGGGGCGCCGCCCTCAACATCACCAGTGGTCATCTCGTCTGATCTTATACCGCAATGCAAGGTACACCGACATGCATCCAAATTCTCGTACTCATCGCGGTAGAGGATGCAGTCATTAATGCATGCATGTATCTTTTGCACATCTAATCCTAGAGGGCAGACAATCTTCTTCGCTTCGTACGCATCGCGGGCAATTCGTTACCCCTTGGAAGCTTCCTCTTAATTATTGTCAAGAACTTTCCAAATCCCGAGCCGGTGACACCGTTCTCTGCCTTCCATTGCAACAATTCCAGCAGTGTCGCCTAGCTTTTTATGGCCATCTTCGCAAGTTGGGTATAACAATTTGTTGTGATCTTCTATCATCTTGTCGAAGGCCAACCTTTCCTTTTCAGTTTCACATTCTCTCCTTGCATCAGCAATGGCCCGGCCAAGATCATCATCAGCAGGCTCATCTGGTGCCTCTTGATCTTCTACTTCATTGTCTTCATTGCCTTCTGCAGTATCATCGTATTCAGGGAAATTGGGATAACCGTCATCATCCTCTTCCTCTTCGTCATTGTCTTCCATCATAACCCCTATTTCTCCGTGCTTGGTCCAACAATAGTAACTGGGCATGAAACCGGATCGCAGAAGGTGGCTGTGAATGAGACTCGAGCGAGCGTAATTTACGGTATTCTTGCAGTCCACACATGGACAATACATGAAGCCACCATGTTTGTTTGCCTCCGCCACGGCCATAAAATTATCCAGGCCCGCAGTGAACTCGTCAAACCGTCGGTCAATGTACATCCATTGCCGATTCATCTGCATGATATAATTAAGCTGATCATTACAGAACATCACGATGTATATATACACATGCATTTTATCAATTGCAGATGAAAAGGATAAAGTTGTTAACCTCGATGAAGAAGAAAAAAGCAAGTTAAGTGTGGCTTGATTTGTGTAAACTCAAGTGGCAAATCCTCTTAAGCATTTCATCAAACACCTCTTGTGCATGTGAAGAAGAGAGGAGAGCAATACACCCTCTTGTGAAGATAGTGAAAAAATGGCTAAGTGTGGCTCACACTTGGGCAGGGGCAGCAGGGGCAAGGTTATATAGCCAGAGGGGGCCTTTGGACCCGGTTTGTCATACAAACCGGGACTAAAGGGTTCCCCAGGCTGACACGGCCTGGCGCGCCCTGCGGGTGGACCTTTGGACCCGGTTTGTCATACAAACCGGGTCCAAAGGCCGCTACAGGACAGGCGCCAGCGGGTGGGGTCGTCCTGGGCAGAAACGAACCGGGTCCAATGGGGGCATTGGACCCGGTTTGGTTCAGCAGTGGGTCATTTGCTTGGGTCCAAAGGCCTCTTCTCCACTAGTGCATGGCAATATTTTATAAAAACGAAATTCCTTTTCTGAGATAGAAACATTGTTGCAATATTGTTCAGTTCAACAAGACGGATAAACCATCAACAGCTAATTCTTTCACATAAAGGATTCACTACAACAACATTGATACTACTCCCTGTATGCCAAAATATCGTGTGTATTGCATTTTTTTAAGCCAACCTGTGTAAACTTTGATCAATTTTATACCAGAAAAATCAACATCTAGAATATCAAATCAATACTAGTACAAACATCATGAAATATATTTTAATATGGTAATTTTAAATATATAGATACTTTTCTCCATAAACTTAATTAAAATTAGTGTTATTTGACTTGCGTAGAAAACAATGCACACACTAGTACATTATAGCAAGGAGAGGGTACTAATCAGTGGTGAATGCGGTGCTTGGTTAGATATCTTGGGGGAACTACACACCAAAGTCAAGATAACTAAAAGTTCCAATACCCTACATATCTCTATGAAGAAAATGTCAAAAAAAAGTTACACAACCACCTATAATAGCTAGTGCATTTACGGACAGAAAACCACACAACAACTTAGATTCACATGTACTCTTATTCTCTCAAACAAGTGTATACCCTAACCTCTCCACGATCCGGTGCACAAAAGCATTAGCAATACTCCAATTAAATGCAAAAAAAATTATCACACGTCATTATGCACATGTATGTCTACTACTGTTTCACCAATAATTTTGATATCTAGGTGGCAGCAGGAAAAGAAAACGTGTAGCCAGATAAATCAATTACATATTTTGTTTCTATAAATAGCGCTTTGTTACTTAAAAGGTAATCACATACATATAGAAGTCGTCCTGAATGTCCTGATTACGTAAGAGTGGAATCATTTTCAGTACATTATGTATACCTCTACTGACATTTTTTGTAACAATTGTTTTTTTCTCGTAAACTTTAACGTTCATATGTGCTTATGGTTGATGCCGTAGATGGAATAACATAGATATACAACTCCAAATATTTGATGATGTCTAACGTAAAACACGCCGATCTGATCACTCTAGGTTAGAAATAGTAGCAGGCAATAACTGGTGTCTACTATTGAAGTTACCCAGAGATTACTCTAGGTTAACAATAGTAGCAGGCAATAACTGATGCCTTGTTTAAGTTGGTAGTTGCCAATAATCCTGACCCGCTTAGTGATGTGGTGGGGAGAGGATGTACTACCTCTCTTGGAGGAGTTCAATTGGGTGTAAGAAAAATATTTAATAAATAATCATCTGCGCAACAGTTATTGAATTCATTGAAAACATCATATATTGGCAGTGAATAAAATTTTAATTAACAAGAAATAATTCGATAGTATGCATTCTAACACTAGCGTAAAAAAATCCGCACTATGGTTGTTTTGCAGTACGTGAGGTTGTGGTTATTGTATTTATAAGTATGCTCCAAATAGTGAACGATAAAATAATGAAGTTATCATTTTGTTATGAAGATTACATAGAAATATGTTACAACAAACACCATTAGAAAGAGGCAATGATCTTGGTTGATATTAGTAGAATAGTTGCTTCATGAAACACCATCTTAAACCGTCCAAAAACTCAAAACTTTTTGAATCCACCAATAGTTCTGTTATGCACTTTTTCATTATTATAAAAAGTAATGAACAAAAATGAATATATTCTGGATTTTCACAAAAATAAAGATCCAAGATAATAACAAATAGATTCACGCACCTAAATGTAATTCTTATAAATGATTTGAAAGTTTGGAAAAAAATCTTGGAAGTAGTATGATTTGTGTGCTGGTTTGCTTGACATCTAACTTATCTAGCTATTGAATGATTTTTTTCCATACTATCATAACTAAAAATCTTTCAGGAATAAAAATATGTTAATACATGAGATTCATTGAATTTTTGTGCTAAATTAACTTGATGGAAAAACTCAAAATTGGTCCACCCCAATTTAATTAAACAAGCAATGCTTACTAAAAAAATTTAAACAATCTTCCATATAACATCAACATTTTGGACAGTTTAATAAAAGTAATTATATGACTAAATAATTTTGACCAACGATGAACATCAAGGATGTGAGCAGCTACACACTGGTCCACCGTAATTCCTTCACATGACAACCTCATGGATGGGCAATCAACCGTTGTTCTTCAAACTGTAGTTAGTACACATCTCCATGTTGCACAACAATTGTATGATTGTTTCATTGACTGTAGAAAAACTATGCTAGCCTGAAGAATGGTTTGAGCTTAAAAGAAGATGAGGACATTAAAAAAAAAAGGTTAGATAGGAAAATTGCAAAGAGGTTTCGGATTGCATGCATGTTTTCTGTACATTAGCATAAAGAGGAGACGCGGCGGGGGGACGATGCACCGGTAATTAGGACTGCTTTGGATTGTACAACTTCAAGCTGGAGGAGATTGTGGGTTCCTTGCCCCACTGCACGCCCATATCTCGAACTCATGGTGGTCAATCAACTAGAAAATGCAGGAGGTTTAAATCGAACATGACGCGCGCATCCTAGTTCACGATTTAAATTTCGTGCCATGTCTGTGCTGCACATAGTAGGGAAGGTTGGAGAGAAGCATCTTGTCGACATCAAACACCAAGGCATCGTTGGCGATGCCCTCCCTAGTGCATTCAGGGCCAGGAGCTCGGTGCCTTGCAAGAGTTTGGGCGAGCGGGTGGTCTGGGGCTGGGAGGCTGAGCAGGGAGCCGATTCCTGGAGCTGGCGAGGAAGATCGTTGATGGTGAGGGGAAGCGCCGGTCTTGGGGTTATAGTCTGGTGAAGGCAGTGAACAACGACGTCGAGAACGAGATATTGTGGATGTTTTTGTTGGGACATCCCACGTATGGAGCATCAGATGAGCGTCGGACGGCCACAAAATGGAGTCTCGGACGCTCCAACGAGCCTCCAAGCATTTCTTTAGCACTTGTAAAGTTATATTAATCTATTTGTGAAGTTTGAGGTCAAAAACTTATGCTATTAGAGAGAAACAAAAAATAATTTTGATGAATTTTATATTCACACATATTTGCTACCGCTTTTAATTTTTGTTCATGTCATATTATACTATATGTATTCCCTCTAAAAAAATTGTACAGCATACTATAATCGTTTATTACAGCCATCATTTTTTGTATACTTTTTTCTTGTGATTTAGTATTAAAAAATCGAAAGGTTGCGGGTTGTAAGTGTCATAGTTGAAAGGGAATTTTCCTTCATAAGTGTGTTTTGTGTGTTTGCTAACAATATAAGGATGTTTAAAAATGTGCTTAATTGTTTTAGGTAATATCTATAATGAGCAGAACATGGTGATCAAGCACTCAAAATGTGAAAAGACTATGATGATGTCTTTAATTTTTTGTTTGTGTAGCTATAGGTGTCCTTTCTATCAAGAGAGGTTGATCAATGGAAGGTTTGGGTTTTTTTGTCACGCGGAAACATATTTGAGCCCAGCAAACTTCCTAGGAATAATGTTGGAGAGGTTCTCCAAAAATATGTGTTGTTGAGGAGCCTCCAGACCGGAGAATCGTGTGTCTACCAGGTTGGAGACTGCGACCCACCAGATCGGAGACTCCAAAGAAAGTTTACAGTCCTTTGCAAAAACTAGGGTGACACATTCGTGTTCTCCTTTGTTGCTAGTCCGGAGACTTTGGGACCTAACACCGATGACTCCTATTTAGAGACTCTAGCCTTGCTAGATTGAAGCCTTCTAGGCATCAGGCTCAAATACTTACAAGTCGGATACTCCAGTCCTCATAGATACTGACAAATCTGGGGTATAAATCACCCAATGGTCATTTCATGCAGTTAATTACTATAAATATCGCCCTTCGTCTGCAAGTCAAGGCTGCGGCTTAACCACCCACTAGGGGGAAAAGATGTAGGGTTCCGTTGCAGAACAAAACAAAAAATTCCCTACGACATAATAACAAAACCAAGATCTATTATATGGAGATGCAAAGTAATATAGGTATTCGGTGTTCATACCCTTGAAGACCGAAACATCATGTTCCAAACGAACATTGTTGATGAAGGTTTACATCGATGCCGATCTCATGATCGAGTAGAAGTACAAGTGTTGAAGCTCTCAAGTGTCGCACCTTCGCAGTTCTAGACACGTATGGTGTATAGACGTCCCCCGAGCTCCGGTCCAGTAGTGCAGCGGAAGAAGAAGATCCATACCGATGTTCCAGCAGCATGACGATGGCCTGCGTATGTTGTAGAGATCTCCCAGTATGCACATTCCAATCTCGGGAACACACACGTGAGGGAGAGAGAGGGAGAGAGGGCAAAATCCAAGGGGGTGAGTGAGGGAGAGGGGCTTCCTCTCTTTATATAAGGGGAACAGGAGAGGAGGTGGGGCCACCAAGGGCCGCCCCCTAAGGTTAGGGTTTGGGGCAGCCTACCCAACATGGGCCGTTGGCCCTCCCTTCCCCTACGGTTCGGCCTGCTCCCTTCATGGGCTGCCCAATGGTGTCTCATTTAGGGGTTTCCCTATTTTAGTTATATTTTTAATATTTAATTCACATAATTAACTAATAAAACATATAATGTAGTCTCCAACCAATTCATAGACCCCTGAACTTATTCTGATACCTCTCCAGAATAATTCCGTTGTTCGCCATCTTTTCTCTTCTGATCCCGAATCTATCTCAAAGCGTCATATACCCTTAAGTGTGCCAACCTTCGGGTTTGTGAATGCGCAGACATGATCGAGACAACTCTCCGATCAATGACCACCAGGGGGTTCTAGGAAACCATAACGGTCCCTACGCCTTCCACGAATTTATCTTTAATTATCACGTGAACCTCAACATCGTGTCCAATTCCCTTTGTCACACGATACCCAGTTTGTGTACGCCTAGTTCGATCTCGTTACGGGCTAACATATTAAGATTGTTCACGTGATATGACCTAATCACATGCTTGAAAGTTTTATTAATATAATTTCACTGAGTGGGCCCATAGTTTCGATCCGTTCGCGGATGTACAAATCCCGCTATTGACACATACACCTCAACCCGTCTCACTGGAATACTTAGGCAACACCTTTATGACCTCCCTTTTAAGGTGTTGCAGTTGATGATGTCTAAGGAGCCGTTGGTGATACTGATTAGATGTGACCTCACGGTCTAGATATTAGGTTACAACATTTCTTCTTAGTATCGCAATAATGAACTATGTGACTGGATCACATTACAATACCTTATATGGGTGTGAGTCCATCATGTTATTCATCTAACAACACAACTCCATTATTAATGTCGTTGTTGTCCATGATCAGGAAACCTTGATCATCTATTAATCAATGGACTATTTTACTAGGGACAATATTTTGTTTACATACCACACATATACTAATGTTTCCGCTTAATAGAGTTATAGCATGACACAAAACTTATTGTGAACATTACAAATATGACAATAAAACATCTGTATTTATTTTCCTCTAGGGCACATATCCAACAAACATAAAGATAATAATTGTGTTTTGTGGGTTTTTATTAACGACATAAGGATGATTAACCATGTGCTTAAGTGTTTTAGGTAATATCTATGATAAGCACAAGATGGAGATCGACTCCTCGAAAGGTGAAAGATCAATATGGTGCCTTTAGTTTATTGGTTGTGCCACTATAGATGTCCGCTCTATAAAGAGGGGTTTCTCAATGGAAGGTTTGGATTTTTTTTATCACACACAAACATATTTGCACCCACCAATGTTGGAGAGGATCTCTAAAAAGATGTGTTGTTGAGGAGCCTCTAGATCGGTGAATCTTGTGTACTAGGCAAGAGACTCTAGCCATCCTACGTCCGAGACTCTAGAAAAAGACTCTAGCCCTGGGCAAAAATTGGCGCGACACATTTGTGTTCACCTTTGTCGCTAGTCCAAAAACTTTGAGACCTGACACTTGAGACTCCTTTCCGGAGGCTCCGGCCTCATTGCGTTGAAGCCTTATCGATAGGAGACTCTGGTCCTTACATGCCGGAGACTCCATTCCTCCTAGTTGTAAACAAAGCATAGGTCGGAAACTTCGCCCCTTCTTAGGCCGGAGACTCTTGGGTAAAATTCCTCGAACTGTCATTTTTTCATGTACTATAAATATGTACCTTCTTTCCAATGAAGGATACAGCTTATACACTCTCTTCTCCACTTTTGCAAAGCTCAAATCTCATACATCTCCCTCCCGAGCCACTCAATGTTTTTTCCCTCTTGGAAATCAAGGGAGAAACCCTAAATCTGCACTTCGACCAATATTTGAGCCCTTTGTGGCGTTACACCCCTCCAATTTAGACTTACTTCCCTTAACAAGGAACTACAAAAATCATCTGTGTGTCTCCTTATCACAATTGTGGTTACTTCTATCCTTTAATTGTTGTATCGTTATTTACTTGTATCTTGATAGCATCTCATTGATATGTCTCCAACGTATCCATAATTTCTGATGTTCCATGCTTGTTTTATGACAATACTTACATGTTTTGCTCGCACTTTATGATGATTTCATGTGTTTTCCGGAACTAACCTATTAACAAGATGCCACAGTGTCAGTTCCTGTTTTCTGCTGTTTTTGGTTCCAGAAAGGCTGTTCGGGCAATATTCTCGGAATTCGACGAAACGAAGACCAAACATCATAATTCACCGAGATGGACCAGGACACCGAAGGGGAGTCAGAGGGGAGGCCTGGGGCCCCCACACCATAGGGCCGCGCGGGCTGGCCCCTGGCCGCGCCGGCCTATGGGGAGGGCGCCCTGGTGCCCCTCCTGCGCCGCCTCTTCGCCTATTTAAGCCCTTTCGACCTAAAAACTCGATACCTTTTGACGAAACTCCAGAAAGACTCCAGGGGCGCCGCCGCCATCGCGAAACTCCAATTCGGGGGACAGAAGTCTCTGTTCCGGCACCCTGCCGGGACGGGGAAGTGCCCCCGGAAGCCATCTCCATCAACGCCACCGCCTCCATCATGCTCCGTGAGTAGTTCCCCCATGGACTACGGGTTCTAGCAGTAGCTAGTTGGTATTCTCTCCTCCATGTACTTCAATACAATGATCTCATGAGCTGCCTTACATGATTGAGATCCATCTAATGTAATCGGTGTTGTGTTTGTTGGGATCCGATGGATGATACATTATGATTAGTCTATCTATAAAGTTTGTGAAGTTATTGTTGCTGCAATCTTGTTATGTTTAATGCTTGTCACTAGGGCCCGAGTGGCATGATCTTAGATTTAAGCTCTATACTTATTGCTTAGATTGTATCTACAAGTTGTATGCACATGTCGCTATCCGGAACCAAAGGCCCCGAAGTGACAGAAATCGGGACAACCGGAGGGGATGGCGGTGATGTGAGGATCACATGTTTTCACGGAGTGTTAATGCTTTGCTCCGGTGCTCTATTAAAAGGAGTACCTTAATATCCAGTAGATTCCCTTGAGGCCCGGCTGCCACCGGCTGGTAGGACAAAAGATGTTGTACAAGTTTCTCATTGCGAGCACATATGACTATATACGGAAAACATGCCTACATGATTAATGAATTGATGTTCTATCTTAATGCTTTATCAATCCTATCAATTGCCCAACTGTAATTTGTTCACCCAACACTTGTCACTTGTTATTGGAGAATTACCACTAGTGTAGATCGCTGGGAACCCCGGTCCATCTCTCATCATCATATACTCGTTCTATATGTCATTGGAAGTAGTATCAACTATTTTCTGGTGCCATTGCCTCTGTGTTACTGCTACCGCTTTGTGTTATCACATTATTGCTCTCATATTATCAGCTTTCACATCACCCTCGTTACTAGTGCTTTTCTGTGTGCAGCTGAATTGACAACTCTGTTGTTAATGCTTATATGTATTCTTTACCTCCCCTTGTGTCGAATCAATAAATTTGGGTTTTACTTCCCTCGAAGACTGCTGCGATCCCCTATACTTGTGGGTTATCAAGACTGTTTTCTGGCGCCATTGCCGGGGAGGCATAGCTCTACTCATAAGTTCACCTTGGGAATACACTCTACCTCTCTATCTGTTTTTATTTTATTTTGTTTTGTTTTGCTTAGTTTACTTTTGTCTAGTTTGTTTGTGCTTAGTTTATTTCTGTCTAGTATTATTTTGCTTAGTTTCTTTTTGTCTTGTTTTACTTTTTTTATATATCCAAAAATCCATAAAAATTTGAAAAACCTAAAAATTAAAAACTGTTGTTATGGGAGAACCTACAACCTACTTGGAGCTTATAGAATATTATAATAATTATAGAGAATCAAGAACTGGTAAAGTAATGAGTGCTATGATAGAAAAATTGAATACAATTGCTAAAATTTTGCTTAAACGCCATGATATAAATTGTTGCTCTAAAGAGGATACTAAACATCTGAAATTTCAATGTGGCTTTAGTGAAGAAGTTTTAATTAAGAACTATAATTGGAATAGCTATATTCATCTTGGGTTCGAAGAGGTAGAACAATTTGTCTTATTTATGGGAGCCTCTGAGATAGAATCCTTCATGGCTAAAAATTATGAAACTTGTGTTGTTTGTAAGGACCTTAAAGATTATGTCTCTTCTATCCTTAATTTTTGCAATGAAAGTTACACTGATAATCCTTATATCATTGATTATAAAGAGAGACTCATTAATGCACAAGAATGCACTCACAATTTGCAGGAACCTGTGGAAGAAGAAATTGATGAACCTGAAAGCTCATTGGATGAAAAAGAGGAGGAAATTGATGAACCTGAAAGCTCATTGGATGAAAAAGAAGAGGAGAGTGATGAACAAAAGGAGGAAGAATGGATTAGCTGCCCATGCCAACTTTCTAATGAGAGTAACTCTTTATCTCTTACACTATTTGATTATCCTCCATGCTTACCGAAAGAGGTTGAATGTTATGTTCCTGTGGATTCTCTTGAAATATTCCCTATGAGTAAAACTTGTGAGAATAATTATGCTACTGTTATTTATGATAATCCATGGTACTAAAGAATTTTGCTTAGCAAATGTTTATGATAAATCTCTAGATGATGGTCCTATGTTACTTGATAATATTAATTGTACTACTAATGAAAATGGGATTGGAGAGTTCTTGACTTTATCTATGAGTCCCATATCTCTTGAGATTGATCAATCATCTTGTTATATTATTGATAAAAGTGGGTTCGAAAGTTTTAATCCCACTATTTTTGAGATTGATAAAAATTATGTGCTTATGGATCATGAAAAGCATGCTTTATGTGATAGTTATATTGTTGAGTTTATTCATGAAGCTACTGAAAATTATTATGAGAGAGGAAAATATGGTTGTAGAAATTTGCATGGTACTAAAACACCTCTCTATATGCTGAAATTGTTGAAGTTACTCTTGTTTGATCTTCTTATGCTTGCCACTTTGTTCTTCATGAATTTATTTGTGTACAAGATTCCTATGCATAGGAAGTGGGTTAGACTTAAATGTGTTTTGAATTTGCTTTTTTATGCTCTCTTTTGCTTCAACTCTTATTTCTTGCGAGTGCATCATCAAAACTGCTGAGCCCATCTTAATGGCTATAAAGAAAGAACTTCTTGGGAGATAACCCATGTGTTTATTTTGCTACTGTTTTGTTGTGTTTTGGAAGTTGTTACTACTGTAGCAACCTCTCCTTATCTTTATTTTGTTGCAATGTTGTGCCAAGTGAAGCTTCTAATCGAAGGTTGATACCAGATTTGGATTTCTGCGGAGAAACTGATTTCTATCTGTCACGAATCTGGGCTGTTTTCTCTGTAGGTAACTCAGAAAAATCTTCCAATTTACGTGCGTGTTCCTCAGATATGTACGCAACTTTCATTAGTTTTGAGTTTTCTGATTTGAGCAACGTAAGTACCTCTTTAAAATTCGTCTTTACTGGATGTTTTGTTTTGGCAGATTCTGTCTCTGTTTTTTGCATTGTCTCTTGTGGACTTTAAGCAAGGCTTTCTAGACGTGGAGAGCTGTAGCTAATGTTTTATTGAGTTCTTTCAATGTGTCACTACAGGACTAAAAGTGGATTCAAGTTTTTTGAGTACTAACCCCTCTAATGAAGTTTATGAGAAATTTGGTGTGAAGGAAGTTTTCAAGGGTCAAGAGAGGAGGATGATATATGATCAAGAAGAGTGAAAAGTCAAAGCTTGGGGATGCCCCCGTGGTTCATCCCTGCATATTTCAAGAAGACTCAAGCGTCTAAGCTTGGGGATGCCCAAGGCATCCCCTTTTTCATCAACTTATCAGGTTTCTTCTATTGAAACTATATTTTTATTCGGTCACATCATATGTAACATCCCAACCTTGTTTATCTAAATAAATGAGTGTTCATGTGCATCTCATGCATATAGTTTGCATTTGAGTAAATTTTCGCATCAAAGTTGAATTGTTTTACAATTATGCAAATCCCTCTCTATTTCTTCTCCATTCAAAATCTCTCAAGAGTTATAAAATAAACAACATGGCATTGTTGTTATTCAATAAGTCCATGTTTGTTCTTTTATTCTATGGTAATTTTGAGTTGTCAAAATTTGATTCAAAACATATTTGAAATTGGTTTTGAAAAGAGAAACAAAAATCAGAAAAAGAAAAGGGAAAAAAATAGAGGGAGGAACCCCTCTCTTCCTCTCCCTGGGCGCAGCCCACCTCCTCCCTCTCTTTCTTTCTCTCTGGCATGGCCCAATTCGGCCCAGCCGAAACCCACCTCAGCCCAAGTTTTCCCCAGGGGGGTTTTTGCAAAATGTTCATCGTCTCCCCTCGCACCGAAGCAGCTCGGTGTCCTGGCGCCGGCCGCTCGATCCCCGGCCGGGCCAAGATCGCCGCCGCCGCCCCCTGGCGGCTATAAGTACCCCCTCCGCCGCCGCCCCGAACCCTAGCCCCAGTCTCCCCCTTCCCCACGCTCTCCCGCGTCCCTCAGACCTAACCCTAGCCGCGCAGAGATAGCCGGACTCCGGTCAAATTCGTCGCCGGCGAGCTCCCCCGGCCACCGTCGACCACGCCATCTTGCTCGCGGTGAGCTGCTGCACCTCCCCATGCCCTCTCCTCCCTCTCTGCCCCTCTGTATCGCGCCCGCACCGTGGCACCCGACCCGGCCGCCGCTCGTCCTCGCCGTCGGCCGTGCTCCGGCGACCAAACGCGGGCGGCGCCGCCACCCCTGGACTCCCCACGTCGAGGCGGGTCGTTTGCCCCCGCACACGCGCGCTATCGCGCCCTGAATCGCCGGATTGCATCCCGTCTGAGCTCAATTGTGAGGTCATGGCCATGATGACGTCAGCATGACGCCATAAGTCTTTTTCTTTTATTTCTGTTTTATTTTCTGTAATTAATAACTAATTCATATTAATTCTTTAAATAGGAAATAATATGACAGGTGGACCCCATCTGTCAGGATTTTAATAATTTAAGAAATATTTTAGAAAAGAATAAAATTATGACATGTGGGTCCAACTTTATTATTATTTATATAATTTCCTGAAATTGGTTTAAAATGAATTAAATCCTGGAAATTCATAAGTAATTCATTTTAAATCAGAAAAATATAAAATTATATATCAAAATGATCAGAAAAACATTTCCTAATTGTTTATCCATGTTTCATAGATGTTTGAACCAATTAAATATGAGCCTTTGTAGAAACCCTAAATCGACCCCTCTCTTATGTCGGGATCGATGCCGAACCCCTCTAATTTCCGTCGATGCACCTAGGGTTAACCGAATCCCTTTAATATGACATGTCATCATATTGTATGTGCATTGCATTATACCATGTCTTGATTGTGCTCTTCCTTTCCGGTATTTGGTTCTTCTCGATAGGGACCGAACACGAGCCTGAGATCAATGCCCTCAAGAGCAAGACACCGAACAACGAGGGACAAGGCAAGCCCTAACCTGGTTCATATATGGTTTCGAAATGCTTTACTTCTGGTTCTTACATATTGCATCCGCTTCAAATATGTTTTATCGGCAGTTGTAGATATCCTACGTGTGCATAATTCCATCTTTGTAGCCCAAAGTTCCTGATCCACCGCTCCCAGCAAAACTAGGTCTGAGCTTGTTCGCATCGCTAGAGCCTTATATATGTTATGCTTAGCCATGCTTAGTTGTTGAAGTCTGATCCATCCGGTTGATGAATCAGAGCTACGAATGAACCTAGTTGACAGGATGACGTGGTAAGATCAGTGATGTTGTTAATAAACATGCTAAAGGCTTGGATGGGCCGCCACATGGGGTTGTGGTGATTTGACTCGTTCTCGCCGATGCTAGGACCTGAGGTTCTCGCCTTCGGAACCAAGACTGAGCGTACAACCACACGGGGCCCATGGGAACCCCTTGGCCCTAACTTACCTAGCTTACCCATGAGTCAATTAGTTTGCGAGTTCCATTTGCCATACGCATGGGGGAAAGATGGAAAAGGTTTTCAAAGTGCATCATACAGGGTGTGGCTAGGGTGAAGGATGCTGGAGGCATTGAACTGGATCCCCTGCACACAATGACCGGGACCGCCTCGGAGAATGGCTACCTACGTTGATGGAGCTCCCCAGTTAGTTTGACTCATGGAATAGGCGAAGTAAGGGAAAGGTTTTGGTCGACCACCCTCTGCCAGCACACCAAGGAAGTGTGCTAATCTATAGTGGCATTAAGATTCGGTCGGCGCGTGTGGGTAAAGTTGTACACCCCTGCAGGGTAAATCTTTTCGAAAAGCCGTGTCCACGGTTATGGACGACTTGGTGATGGATTCTGTGATCATAGACAACTTGAACCTAATCGTAAAACTTGATGTCAATGTGTGAATAAGGATCCCTTCTCAGGGTGTCGAGGGGGTGATCCTAGGTGATAGGTTCAGGTAATGATGAAGATTCGGTGGATTCAACATGATGATCTTAGAGCTAGAGTTGATATCGCTCTCTTACCTCTTTTTAAAATAATCTGAATAGACGAGCTTTTGCTCCCTCCTGTTTACAAAGGAAAACTGGCTTTCCGCAAAATAAGCTCCACATAAAGCCTCGCATACCCGCTTTGCTAACAGGTTGTACTAAGTCTTGCTGACTCCCTGTACTCAGCCTTGCACGCTTTGTTTCAGAGGAAGTCCTTCCAGCTGATGGTGGCTTCTACCTTGATGTCGACGAGTAGTTCGGAGTTCCTCAGGCGGTAGCCTGAGACTTATGGGCTGGGACGTCGCCTTATGTTATGGCCTCTTAGGCCCTTTGCAGTCTTGTTATCTAGATAACATAATTTGGTTTCCGTTGCTTGTTGATTTGTGGTCAGTGACCTCTGCGTGTAATAAATTTGGATCTTAACTCTGCTAAGAGTTGTAATATATTTGTTTTCAGTCGTAGAGTCACTGTTGTGTTACCGATTCTCACCCTGTAGGCCCTAGAGATCTAGGTTAGGCTTATGCCAGATGTGGTATCTGGGTTTGTCTAGCCCTGACCTCCGGGGTCGCGACAGGTTTTGGTATCAGAGCAGGACTGCCTATAGGAAACCCTTTCGACTGGTCGATGTTGAGTCTAGTAGTTGTGAAAACTATTTGAAACCTAAAAGCATTTGCAAAAATCTGAATAGGACTCTTTTTACTCCTTATCTGGTGTCACTCCAATGCTGAGTCCTCTTACCCTGTTTTTATTGAAAAAGGTTTTATCTCTACCCTGTTATTTCCAAACTTATAGGATCTACGGGTTTGGGTTGTTTTCTCTAAAAAGTACTCCGTACTTGGTTGCTTAGCTCAGTGTTCCTAAAGTTACCTCAGTTAATATGAATCTTGTTCCTTCCATTTAGTGAATGTTATCATTCCGTTGAATCCTTTCCAAGGAATCTGTTTCTCATGATCTTTGTATTTCTCTTCAGGATGGCTGGTCGTGGTCGTGGTCGTAACCGACGTGGACAAAACAATGCTGAACAGGAACTGCCGCCACCTCCCACAATGGCGCAGGTTCTTAACAACATTGAGACCAACCGCCTGAGGAATGAACAACTTCTGGAGCGTGTAGCTCAAAACACAGAACGTCGTCCCGACAACTGTGTCACACTTGGGGACTTCATCCGTGCACTGCCTCCTGTCTTCACCCACCCCAAGGAGCCTCTTGATGCTGATGATTGGCTTCGCACCATCGAGTGCAAGTTCAACGCTCTTCATGTTCCACCAGGTGAACGCGTGAACTTCGCCACCTACCAGTTAGAAGGTGCCGCTGGTTCTTGGTGGGAAGGTTTTCTGGCTCTTCAAGCGCCAGGACATGATGTTACCTGGGAGGAATTCGTCACAGCTTTCCGTGCAGCCTATATCCCAAAGACTGTCATGGACATCAAAAGGAGGGAGTTCCTGGACTTTTCTCAGGGCAAGCTGGATGTGGAGACATATGGACGTGAGTTCACTCAGCTGTCTCGCTATGCACCCCGTGATGTGGTTGATGATGCTGATAAGCAAGATCTGTTCCGCAAAGGACTTAACCCTGAGCTTCGCTATGAGATGCTTCCTTTCACCTTCCAGTCATTCCAAGACCTGCATAACCGTGCTCTTCTGATGGAGAACGGAAGGAAGGATATGGAAAAATCCAAGAAGCATGAAGAAGGTGATTCTCGTGCGTCTTCCTCTCACAACAAGAAGCGCCGAGTCTGGATCCCTTACAGTGCTGTACCTCGTGCTCCCTATGCACCAAGGTCTTCGGGCAATAACTCTAAGCCACCCTCTGGTGGTTCAAGCTATCATCCTGCCATGGGTACTGTGCCTAGTGGTGCTTGCTACTCTTGTGGTCAGCCTGGCCACTACTCAAAGGAGTGCCCCCATAAGCCTGCTGGTCGTGGATATTCCCAGCCCAAGAAGGATGACAAATACTCCTCTGGTCGTGCTCGTCTGACCCATGTCTCTGCTGATGAGGCTGAAGAGGATCCAAGCGTCCTAATGGGTACGCTCTATATAAACTCAATCCTAGCTACAGTTCTGTTTGATTCTGGAGCATCACATACATTCATATCTCAAGAGTTTGCACAAAGGCATGATATACCCTTCGAGACAATGCCCTCCCCTCTAGAGATCACAACTCCTCGTTCTCATTGGCAAACTATCTGGATTACCCCTGAGGTTATAATCAGTATAGGGCCAGTGTGGTTCCCCACCTCTCTCATTGCCCTCAAGTCAACTGACATTGATGTCATCTTGGGCATGGATTGGCTAGTAAAGCATAAGGCTATCATTGATTGCGCAGCTAGGTCTGTTGTATTGACCAATCTTTCTGGCAAAAGTGTTCTGTATTGGGCTCCATCCGCAATACCTCCGTCGGCAAGGTTTACCCCTGAAGCCGAGTTGTATGCTATTGAAGCCCTGCCTAAACCAGAAATCTCTGATGTCTGGGTGGTCCGTGACTTTCCAGATGTCTTCCCTGAAGAGTTACCTGGCATGCCACCTGATCGAAGTGTGGACTTTGTCATTGAGTTAGTCCCCGGAACTGCTCCTGTTTCCCGGAGACCATATCGTATGCCTCCGGAAGAGTTGGTTGAACTGAAGAAGCAGTTAGAGGAATTAGAGGAGAAGAACTTCATACAACCCAGTACTTCTTCCTGGGTTTGCCCTGCCCTCTTTGTCAAGAAGAGAGATGCCAACATTCCGCGGCTGGTTGTTGACTACCGTCCGCTCAACGCAGTGACAATCAAGAACAAATACCCTCTTCCTATAATCTATGATCTTTTTGATCAGTTGTCCGGTGCCACAGTCTTCTCCAAGATGGATTTGAGATCAGGGTACCATCAAATAAAAATCCGCAAGGAGGACATTCCAAAGACAGCGTTCACAACTCGTTATGGTCTTTACGAGTATACTGTCATGTCCTTTGGCCTTACAAATGCTCCAGCCACGTTTATGCGGCTCATGAACTCTGTTTTCATGGAGTATCTTGACAAGTTCATCGTGGTCTACATCGACGATATTCTGATCTACTCCAAAACCGAAGATGAACATGAGGAACATCTCCGTCTGGTGCTAACTAAACTTCGTGAGCACCGTCTCTACGCCAAATTCTCCAAATGTGAGTTCTGGTTAAAAGAGCTCATATTCCTTGGTCATGTTATCTCTGAAAAAGGTGTTGCAGTCATTGCAGATAAAGTTCAAGCCATTCTTGACTGGAAGACGCCTAAGTCAGCTAAGGAGATTCGAAGTTTTCTCGGTCTGGCGGGTTATTACCGCTGATTAATTGAAAATTTCTCCAAGATTGCCAAGCCAATGACCGATCTTCTCAAGAAAGACAAGAAGTTTGAATGGTCAGAAAAGGCTGAAGAAAGTTTCCAGGTTTTGAAAACCAAGCTGACTACTGCTCCTGTGCTCGTCCTTCCGGACACAAGCAAAGACTTCGTTGTCTATTGCGATGCCTCTCTCCAAGGGCTCGGATGTGTGTTGATGCAAGATGGCCATGTGGTGTCCTATGCCTCTCGACAGTTGAAACCACATGAGCTCAATTATCCTACTCATGATCTCGAGATTGCAGCTGTGATCCATGCTCTTAAGCAATGGCGACCTTACCTTTATGGTAATCGTTGCGATTTGTACTCGGATCATCAAAGTCTGAAGTATCTTTTCACCCAGCCAGATCTGAATATCAGACAGAGAAGATGGCTGGAAGTCATCAAAGATTATGACTTGGGTCTCAACTATAAGCCCGGCAAAGCCAATGTCGTTGCTGATGCACTAAGTCAGAAGTCCTATTGCAACAATCTGATGGTTAAGCAAGCGCAACCTTCTCTCTATGAGGAACTTGCAAAACTCAACCTTGATATTGTTCCTAGTGGATTCCTTGCTAATCTAGAGGTGAAGCCCTCTCTTGAAGACCAGATCAATAAGGCTCAGAAGCAAGATTCTGGTATTACCGAGATCAAGAAGAACATTGCTAGCGGAGTTGCTAAATGTTTCTCCATTGATGATCAAGGTACCGTTTATTTCGGTAAGCGTCTAGTCGTGCCGGATAAATCGGATCTCAAAGAGCTAATCCTTAAAGAAGCTCATGAATCACCACTCTCCATCCATCCTGGTAGTACCAAGATGTATCGGGATCTTCGCCAAAGATTCTGGTGGTCTGGGATGAAGCAAGAGATCGCTAAGTTTGTTGCTGAATGCGACGTTTGTCGTCAAGTAAAAGCTGAACATCAAAGACCTGCTGGCACTCTCCAACCTCTATCAATTCCAGAGTGGAAATGGGATGAAATTGGCATGGATTTCATTACTGGTCTCCCCAAGACCAAAAATGGAAGAGATGCTATATGGGTAGTCATTGACCGTCTATCCAAGGTTGCTCACTTCCTTCCTATCCGAGAAGACATAAAAGCTAGTCAACTAGCAGATCTGTATATCTCACGGATAGTCACTCTTCATGGTGTTCCTAAGAAGATCATCTTTGATCGTGGAAGTCTTTTCACCTCAAAGTTCTGGGCTAGCTTTCAACAAGCTATGGGAACTCGTCTTTCCTTCAGCACAGCCTATCATCCTCAAACCGGTGGTCAAACCGAAAGAGTGGATCAAATTCTTGAAGACATGCTCAGGGCCTGTGTTATATCCTTCGGTAAAGATTGGGAAAAGTGCCTTCCATTTGCCGAGTTCACCTATAACAACAGCTTCCAATCTAGCCTGGGCATGGCACCTTTTGAAGCTTTGTATGGCAGAAGGTGTAGAACTCCTTTGAACTGGTCCGAAACTGGAGAAAGAAAGTTCTTTGGACCAGATATAATCAATGAAGCAGAAGATCAAGTTCGCATCATTCGCGAGCGTCTGAAAACTACTCAGTCACGTCAAAAGAGCTATTATGATCGCCATCATCAAGATGTGAAGTATGAAATTGGTGATCAAGCTTATCTTCGAGTCACTCCTCTCAAGGGTGTTCGTCGTTTCGGTATCAAAGGCAAACTAGCTCCTCGCTATGTTGGTCCTTTCCGCGTCCTTGCCAAGCGTGGTAATGTTTCCTACAAGTTGGAGTTACCTTCCAATTTTCCTGAAGTTCATGATGTGTTCCATGTGTCCCAACTCAAGCGTTGCTTCAAAGATCCTATTCGTGGTGTTGATCACGAGACTCTTGACCTCCAAGAGGATCTAACCTATCGAGAACATCCTGTTCGTATCCTTGATGAAGCCGAGCGTAAAACTCGACGTCAGAGCATCAAGTTCCTGAAAGTTCAGTGGTCTAATCATTCTGAGCAAGAAGCAACCTGGGAACGAGAAGATCGTTTACGATCTGAGTACCCTTCCTTCTTTTCTAAAATCTAGGAATCTCGAGGACGAGATTCTTGTAAGGGGGGTAGAGTTGTAACATCCCAACCTTGTTTATCTAAATAAATGAGTGTTCATGTGCATCTCATGCATATAGTTTGCATTTTAGTAAATTTTCGCATCAAAGTTGAATTGTTTTACAATTATGCAAATCCCTCTCTATTTCTTCTCCATTCAAAATCTCTCAAGAGTTATAAAATAAACAACATGGCATTGTTGTTATTCAATAAGTCCATGTTTGTTCTTTTATTCTATGGTAATTTTGAGTTGTCAAAATTTGATTCAAAACAGATTTGAAATTGGTTTTGAAAAGAGAAACAAAAATCAGAAAAAGAAAAGGGAAAAAATAGAGGGAGGAACCCCTCTCTTCCTCTCCCTGGGCGCAGCCCACCTCCTCCCTCTCTTTCTTTCTCTCTGGCATGGCCCAATTCGGCCCAGCCGAAACCCACCTCAGCCCAAGTTTTCCCCAGGGGGGTTTTTGCAAAATGTTCATCGTCTCCCCTCACACCGAAGCAGCTCGGTGTCCTGGCGCCGGCCGCTCGATCCCCGGCCGCGCCAAGATCGCCGCCGCCGCCCCCTGGCGGCTATAAGTACCCCCTCCGCCGCCGCCCCGAACCCTAGCCCCAGTCTCCCCCTTCCCCACGCTCTCCCGCGCCCCTCAGACCTAACCCTAGCCGCGCAGAGACGGCCGGACTCCGGTCAAATTCGTCGCCGGCGAGCTCCCCCGGCCACCGTCGACCACGCCATCTTGCTCGCGGTGAGCTGCTGCACCTCCCCATGCCCTCTCCTCCTTCTCTGCCCCTCTGTATCGTGCCCGCACCGTGGCACCCGACCCGGCCGCCGCTCGACCTCGCCGTCGGCCGTGCTCCGGCGACCAAACGCGGGCGGCGCCGCCACCCCTGGACTCCCCACGTCGAGGCGGGTCGTTTGCCCCCGCACACGCGCGCTATCGCGCCCTGAATCGCCGGATTGCATCCCGGCCGAGCTCAATTGTGAGCTCATGGCCATGATGACGTCAGCATGACGCCATAAGTCTTTTTCTTTTATTTCTGTTTTATTTTCTGTAATTAATAACTAATTCATATTAATTCTTTAAATAGGAAATAATATGACAGGTGGACCCCATCTGTCAGGATTTTAATAATTTAAGAAATATTTTAGAAAAGAATAAAATTATGACATGTGGGTCCAACTTTATTATTATTTATATAATTTTCTGAAATTGGTTTAAAATGAATTAAATCCTGGAAATTCATAAGTAATTCATTTTAAATCAGAAAAATATAAAATTATATATCAAAATGATCAGAAAAACATTTCCTAATTGTTTATCCATGTTTCATAGATGTTTGAACCAATTAAATGTGAGACTTTGTAGAAACCCTAAATCGACCCCTCTCTTATGTCGGGATCGATGCCGAACCCCTCTAATTTCCGTCGATTCACCTAGGGTTAACCGAATCCCTTTAATATGACATGTCATCATATTGTATGTGCATTGCATTATACCATGTCTTGATTGTGCTCTTCCTTTCCGGTATTTGGTTCTTCTCGATAGGGACCGAACGCGAGCCTGAGATCAACGCCCCCGAAGAGCAGCACCCAAACAACGAGGGACAAGGCAAGCCCTAACCTGGTTCATATATGGTTTCGAAATGCTTTACTTCTGGTTCTTATATATTGCATCCGCTTCAAATATGTTTTATCGGCAGTTGCAGATATCCTATGTGTGCATAATTCCATCTTTGTAGCCCAAAGTTCCTGATCCACCGCTCCCAGCAAAACTAGGTCTGAGCTTGTTCGCATCGCTAGAGCCTTATATATGTTATGCTTAGCCATGCTTAGCTGTTGAAGTCTGATCCATCCGGTTGATGAATCAGAGCTACGAATGAACCTAGTTGACAGGATGACGTGGTAAGATCAGTGATGTTGTTAATAAACATGCTAAAGGCTTGGATGGGCCGCCACATGGGGTTGTGGTGATTTGACTCGTTCTCGCCGATACTAGGACCTGAGGTTCTTGCCTTCGGAACCAAGACTGAGCGTACAACCACACGGGGCCCATGGGAACCCCTTGGCCCTAACTTACCTAGCTTACCCATGAGTCAATTAGTTTGCGAGTTCCATTTGCCATACGCATGGGGGAAAGGTGGAAAAGGTTTTCAAAGTGCATCATACAGGGTGTGGCTAGGGTGAAGGATGCTGGAGGCATTGAACTGGATCCCCTGCACACAATGACCGGGACCGCCTCGGAGAATGGCTACCTACGATGACGGAGCTCCCCAGTTAGTTTGACTCATGGAATAGGCGAAGTAAGGGAAAGGTTTTGGTCGACCACCTCTGCCAAAGACACCAAGGAAGTGTGCTAATCTATAGTGGCATTAAGAGTCGGTCGGCGCGTGTGGGTAAAGTTGTACACCCCTGCAGGGTAAATCTTTTCGAAAAGCCGTGTCCACGGTTATGGACGACTTGGTGATGGATTCTGTGATCATAGACAACTTGCCTTCGACCTAAAAACGCACGGAGAGAAGTCGAAGTCGCCAGAAAGCCTCCAGAACGCCACCACATCGCGAAACTCCGTCGCGGGAGCCAGAAGTCTCCGTTCTGGCACTCCGCCGGGACGGGGAATTGGAGGAGATCATCGCCATCATCATCACCGACGCCTCTCCATCAACCAGCCATGTTCCCCCCATCCATGTGTGAGTAATTCCCTCGCTGTAGGCCAAAGGGGATGGTAGGGATTGGATGAGATTGGTCATGTAATAGCATAAGATTGTTAGGGCATAGTGCCTAGTGTCCGTAATTGGTACTTTGATGATATTGTTGCAACTTGTTATGCTTAATGCTTGTCACTAGGGCCCGAGTGCCATGATCTCAGATCTGAACATGTTATTGTTTCATCATGATATTCATTGTTTATTGATCTTACCTGCAAGTTGTATACACATGTCGCTGTCCAGAACCAATGGCCCCGAAGTGACAGAAATCGGGACAACCGGAGGGGATGGTAGTGATGTGAGGATCACATGTGTTCACGGAGTGTTAATGCTTTGCTCCGGTACTCTATTAAAAGGAGTACCTTAATATCCAGTAGTTTCCCTTGAGGCCCGGCTGCCACCGGCTGGTAGGACAAAAGATGTTGTGCAAGTTTCTCATTGCGAGCACGTACGACTATAATTGGAACACATGCCTATTGATTGCTTTGTACTTGGACACCGTTTTATTATTATCTGCAAATGCCCTGCTATGATTGTTACATGAGTTTCTCTCATCCATGCAACGCCCGTCATCCGTCCCCGTGCCTACAGTATTTTAATCCTGCTGTTTACTATAATCACTACTGCTGTCTCGTTATTCGCGCTGTTATTTCACTACCATCTTTGCTATATAATCATATTACTTGATAAACTCTTGCGAGCAAGTCTGTTTCCAGGTGCAGCTGAATTGACAACTCCGCTGTTAAGGCTTCCAAGTGTTCTTTGTCTCCCCTTGTGTCAAATCAATAAATTGGGTTATACTACCCGCGAAGACTGCTGCGATCCCCTATACTTGTGGGTCATCAAGACTGTTTTCTGGCACCGTTGCCGGGGAGCATAGCTTTATTTGGAAGTTCACTTGGATTGATATTGCTCGCTGCAAATTCTCCATCATGGGTAAAGCTCGCGATTCTAAAGTCGCCATATTACCATCCACTACAAGAAAAGGTACAACTCTGAGTACCTCCGCTACTCTTGATTCACCATCTGTGATAAGTCAACTTGTTTCACCGCCACAAGCTGGTACGTCTGCTGAATCTGAAAACTCTCATAATATTGATAATGTTTCTGCTATGCTTGATGATAGTGGTTCATTGGGATCCTTTCTAGATGCTACAATTGCTAGGTCTAGACAAATTGAAAATGCTGAAACTACTGATGAAAATGCCACAACACCTGTTAATTCACCTGAACTTGATTATTCTAGTGATGATCCTGATGAAGATTATGTGGAGCTTAATGATGATTTTATTGATAAATGCAATTCTATTACTGATGCAAGAAACATTAAAAAGTTTCTCACACAATATGCTGTTAAACATAAGCTATCTCCTGATCCTAAATTTGCCACATCTCCTATATGCATTAGGGATAAAGATTATGATTTTTCTCTTGATCTATCTCATATAGCTATTGTAGAGAAAGCACCCTTTTGTGTTACTGAAAAAGAAAGTGCTGTAGAACACATGAATGAACTTTCTTCTATGAGTAGCTTGTTTTCTGATGATGTCAAGATGCGTACCTACTTTGTCATTAAAAATTTTCCTTTCTCATTAAAGGATGATGCTAAAACTTGGTATAATAATTTGCCTCCTGGTTCTATTAAAAGTCCATCTGATTTGCGTGATGTTTTCTTTCAAAAATACTTTCCTGCTAGTGCTCAACATGCTGCTTTACAGAGAATTTACAGATTTGATCAGGGAGATGAAGAGAAATTGCCTGCGGCATGGGCAAGATTTTATTCTTTTATCAGAGCTCGACCTGGACATGATTTAGAAAAGAATGATCTACTTGATATATTTTATAGTGGACTAACCATTGAATCTAGTGCATATTTGGATAGTTGTGCTGGTTGTATTTTCAGGAAAAGAACTCCAGACGAAGTTGAAGATTTATTGGCTAGAATAAGCCGGAATCATGATGATTGGGATACACCTGAACCAACTCCAACGCCAATATTGAAGAAGAGGGGTTTAATTGAATTGAATGATGAAGATATGCGGGAAGCTAAGAAGTCTCTCAAGGAGAAAGGTATTAAATCCGAAGATGTGAAGAATCTACCTCCTATAGAAGATATATGTGAGATGATTCCCCCTTCATCCATGATTGAGGTAAACTCCCTTCAACGCTTTACTAGGGAAGATATTCCGTATTCAAAACCTCCTGCGCAATGCTTAGATGAGTTTGATAATTATATTGTTAAGCAAGAAAATTTTAATATGAGAGTAGAGAATCATCTAATGGAAAATTCTCAAGCTATTAGCAATTTGCATGATATTGTGGAGAGAACCTCCAATGATGTTAGGATGCTTGTTAAACATTTTCAAATGATTCAAACTCAAATTGATCAACTCACTAAAGTGCAAAATGACTTGCTAAATAACAATTCTAAAGAGAAACATGCTTATGAAGTAACAACTAGAGGTGGTGTCTCTACCCAGGATCCTCTATATCCTGAAGGGCACCCCAAAAGAATTGAACAAGATTCTCAACGCATTGAACCTAGTGCTCCTTCTAAGAAGAAAAAGAAGAAGAAACATAAAAATGTTGTAGAATCCTCTGAACCTGCTAATGATCCTAATAGTATTTTTATTTCCGATGCTGAAACTGAAAGTGGAAATGAACATGATAATGATAATGATAATGATAAGAATGATTCTTCTGATAAAGAAGAGGTAGAAGATGAACCTGAAAAGCATGCTAAAAATAAAAAGTATACTAAAGAAGATTTTATTGCTGAGAAACATGGTAATGAAAGAGAACCTTGGGTGCAAAAGCAAATGCCTTTTCCTGCTAAGAAACTAAAATCAAATGAAGAAGAACACTATAATAAATTTTGTGATTGGATGAAACCCTTATTCTTGCAAATCCCTTTGACTGATGCTATTAAATTGCCTCCTTATTCAAAGTATATGAAAGATATTGTTACTAACAAAAGGAAAATCCCCAATGAGGAAATTTCCACTATGCTTGCTAATTACTCTTTCAATGGAAAAGTTCCAAAGAAGTTGGGCGACCCAGGTATACCTACTATTCCTTGTTCTATCAAGAATAATTATGTTAAAACTGCTCTATGTGACTTGGGAGCCGGTGTTAGTGTTATGCCTTTTTCTCTTTATAAGAGGCTTTATCTAGATAAGTTGATACCTACTGATATATCTTTGAAAATGGCTGATAAATCTACTGCTATTCATGTTGGTATATGTGAGGATGTTCTTGTTCAAGTTACTACTAACTGCTTGATATTAACTGATTTTGTTGTGTTGGAAATGCCTGAAGATGATAATATGTCTATTATTCTTGGGAGACCTTTTCTTAACACCGCAGGGGCTGTTATTGATTGTAATAAAGGAAATGTTACTTTCAATGTTGATGATAAGGAGCATACCATTTATTTCCCCAAGAAGATTGATAAAGTATGTGGAGTCAATACTATTTCTAATGTGAGAACTATCAAAGTTGGAACTATCGATTGTCCTATATATGAGCCTAAAGAAGGTTATCAAAATCTTATGATTGGATCCATATCAATACAATTCAAGGTAACATGATTGATTTGAGGTTTATTTCTTCATATGCTATGTAAAAATCATTCGGTGGCAAGACTTGATCAACCTTGTTAACGAATACCTTTTATATGCATAGAGGAGGTAAACAACATCTCTTTCTTCCTCCACTTGTTTTATTTGCTATAGCACTTTTGATTTGCAAAGTTCCTTAGTTAATTAGAGTTTTCAAAAAAATTCCTGGCCAGTAATAATAAACTTAATACCCAGAAATGTGCATTTTCCAAATTTTTCAAAAATTCACGAAAATTATACCGTTGGTCCTATTTTTCGAAGAGGCACCTGGGAGCACCAGAGGATGACCTGTGGGGCACCACAGGGTGCCACACCACCAGCCGGCATGGCCAAGGAGGGGGGCACGCCACCCTGTGGTGTGGGCCCCTCCTTGCCCCACTATTTCATCTCTTTCTCCCAGAATCTTCTCTCTCCCGAAAAAACTTGAACTAGCTTTCTCTCACTCGCGTTTTTGCTCAAGAGCTCAGGATTTTTCGATCTCTTTGCTCAGCCCAGATTTCTGTCTGAAATTTGGCACATTTGCTCTCCGGTATGTGACTCCTCCGATTATCCAAGTAGAATTTTGTTTGGTTGAGTATATCTTGAATATTTTGCTGCTGTAGGTAACATGTTTAGTGAGCTTGCATGCTTGTTCTAAGTTGTATAAACTAGTTTTGATGCATGATTAGTACTCTAGCAAGTTCCTATAGTAGTTCCCCTTGATTATATGTCACCAAATCAAGTTTTATATCACTTGTTGAAAAATTTCAGAAAAGAAAGATGAAGAAGTTCAACTTTGGAGAATTGTTCAAGAGAGGAACGACCAGCACCGGGAGGCCTTCTAGGACCGCCACCCGACTTAGGCAATCGTACAATGAGGATATCATCGCGCCTAGCTTCGCGCCCGAAGAGGACAATGGGGCTCCTAATGCTTCGTTTTTTCCATGCTATGATTTTCTGAAAAATGCAGGGATACTGGATGATTTCTTCACCCTTGTCAATAGGGCGGGCTTAACCGCCTATGTTGGAGATGAAAGGGAGCAATACTACATGCTCACCAAAATTTTCGTCGAGAGCTTCAAGTTCCACAACAAGCAATATGAGCCGACAGTTGCATTCAAGATCTATGGTAATCCTGTTACTATGGAATTGGAAGATTTTTGTCGTGCATTGGATATTGCCCCTGTAGGTACAGCAAGGACAATTGATGACAACCCCCGGGACCTGTTGGAGCTCTATCGAGGGATCACCGATGATGATTGTCGCACCATTCAGCGTGGCAAGATAAGGAACATTCAACTCCCCGCCATTAAATATTTTGCATATTACATTGCTACTAGCATTCTTGGTAGGGAGAACACTAGCAATATTTCTAGCTATCATCTTGCTTTCTTGAATGTTGCACTTACTGGACGAACACCTTATCATCTTGGTTCTCTTATTGCTCGCCGCCTGTCTAACAGGGGGCCTATTTTTGGAGGAATTATTGCATTGCGCGTTTTAACACATTTAAGACTTCCTCTCGATCCTAATGATGTGCCATTAACCCCTAGGAAGCTTGATATTGCTGCTATGAAAAGCCATCATTTTGTTACCACTGACTCCACTTTAGATAACATGGTCTATAGAATGTTGTTTGCTGATGGGGATGAGAAGGAAATCCCTCTTCCCCAGCCGGGTTTGTTCAGTATTGACAGGGAACCATGGTCGCGCACTAAGGAGGAGGTGGATGAACATATGAAGATACAAGACTTCCACCAGCAACATGACTCCGAGGACACCGAGCCCTCCTACGACTACACCGTCACGTATCCGGGTGCTTCTTCTAGCACATACCCGGAATATGATCCATCTTCGTCGTACTACGGAGTTACTACCTCATGGCCTCGATGGGACTGAACTCCACTTAGGCCAAAAGCCTAAGCTTGGGGGGAGGTATACCGGCATCACTCATTCTTTGCATATTATGATTGCTGGATACTTGTATATACTTGTTTTGTTTGTTTGAGTGGTTTTCTAATGAGAGGAAGATGATATTTGGGGAAGTGCTGCCTGAAAACAGATTCTGGACTGTTACCGTAAAAATTCTCAAAAATAGCCAGGACAGTATTTTGCGAAGCCAATTTTTTTGCGTGTTCCCCAGGTTGTTGTCTAACTTTCATTAGTTGAACACTTTTCGATTTGAGCAGTGGAAGAATTTATTAAAAATCGAGTACTGTACTGCTGTCAAGTTTGACGAATTTCTGCTGCTTTGTGTTTGTGTGACTTTTCTAGTTTGCCGTTTCTTGTTTTTGCTTTGTTTCCTTCCCAAAACACAAAAAGACCAAAAATATTTCTGTAGTTTCTCTTCACCATTTGTTTGCTTTGGTTTCTTGCATTTGTTTCGCTTTATTTGCTATTGTTAGTTTGCTATAAGAAAACCCAAAAAGATTTTGTTTTGTTCGCTTGTTTCCTTTTGTTCTTGTTTCCAATTCGAAAACACCAAAAATATTTTCTGTTCTTCTTTGGTTTGTAAAGTTCATCTTGAGTTCAGTGGTCTTCGGTGGCTGGAGCGTGGTTTTTATTTCATATTATCCAAGCTACACAAGTGAAAGGCAATAATGACGATCTACGACAATTGGATTGTGGTGAGAGGCTGGTATGAACTCTATTTGTTTTCATTTTTGTACATATACTCATCCATGTGAGCATGCTTAGTTGGTTCATGTGAGGAATATGTTATTTGAGAAAGTTTAGTAGTTCATGATCTCTCATGATTAGCTCCAATTTATTAATATGAGTAGCATATCATGGATGTTTGCTTGCATTGTTTTATTCATAAGTAGGTATAGCATTGTGGTATCCTCCTCTGAATAATTCATTTACATCGACTTGGCACATGCTCACGCATGCATATGACTGAACCAAAGTCAATTAAGCCTCGATGATTTATATTGCTTCAGAGTTCTTGTATCACTTTTATGCCTCCGTTAATTTATTTTGCCGCAAGCATGATTATGACAGTTACTGCTCTCTTGATTTGTCGCTTCCTAGTCTATTGCTAGCCTTCACTTGTACTGAGCGGGAATGCTGCTCGTGCTTCCAAACACCTGAAAACCAAGTTGTTCCAAAGTGTCCACCATAAATACCTATGCATGGCATTTCAAACCATTCCAAGTAAATTCACATGCGCTACCTTTAAAACCTTCAAAATGCTTCTCAATTTGTGTTAATGTTTCATAGCTCATGAGGAAGTATGTGGTGTTTAGCCTTCAACCTTGTCATTTACTTTTGACGGACTCTCATATGGACTAGTGGCACATCCGCTTATCCATAAATTTTGCAAAAAGAGCTGGCAATGGGATTCCCAGTCCCGAATTAATCAACTTAAATAGACACTCCTCCATGGTATGTGATTGTTGGACGGCACCCGAAGGATTCGGTTAGCCATGGCTTGTGTAAGCAAAGGTTGGGGGGAGTGTCATCATAATAAAACTAAAATAAAAAAGGCACTCCTTCATGGTATGTCATTGTTGGCAGGCACCCGAGGATTCGGTTAGCCATGGTTTGTGTAAGAAAGGTTGGAAGGAGTGCCACATAAACATGCAAATAATTCATGGGAGCCGCTCTTGGGAGTCCGGTTGGCGAGGTAGTTGGTGTACCCATTACCATTCGTTGACAACAACAAACACCTCTCAAAATAATTTTACTCCTGTTTTAAAAATGAAAAGCTCTAGCGCATGTTAATCCCTGCTTCCCTCTGCGAAGGGCCAATCTTTTACTTTTATGTTGTGTCTCCATTATTTCTTTGAGCACTATCTTGAGAGCACAACTGTCATTCTTAGTATAATATGCTTGTCTCAAAATATGATTGATTGTGGTATAACTTTGATGCTTTTATCTTTGACAATCGCTACTTCTAGTCTTTCTATGAACTCCAGAGGTGCCTGGGCATTTATATTTTGCCGATCAAATACGGGCAAGCGAGATACCACTTTATCATACTCTCTTATGAACATTGCAATCCTGCCTATATACATGATTCATGATGCTTATTATTAATTGTTGGTACCTCTCCATGATTGACATAGCTGTTAGATGATCTTATTTGTATGCATCTCATTATGAACTGCTTAAGTATTAGCCATAGCATGAGAATATATACATCATATGAGCAAATGTGTTCGTGAAAGTTCTTTTATCGCTCAGTTGTTAACTGAATTGCTTGAGGACAAGCAATAAGCTAAGCTTGGGGGGAGTTGATACGTCCAAAACGTATCTACTTTCCCGAACACTTTTGCTATTATTTTGCCTCTAATTTGTGTATTTTGGATACAACTAACACGGATTAACGCTGTTTTCAGCAGAACTGTTCTGGTGTCTCGTTTTTGTGCAGAAATCCAACTTTCGGGAAAATCCTCGGAATTTATGCAGAAGGCCCTATTTTCCAAGAATAATGACGGAGCAAGAAGGACAAGTCAGGTGGAGGCCCGAGGGCCCCACACCATAAGGCGGTGCGGCCTAGGGGGGGCCCGCGCGGCCCTATGGTCTGGCCCCATCGGCCGGCCTCTGACGCCCTCCTTCGGACTATATATTGCCTTCGACCTAAAAACGCACGGAGAGAAGTCGAAGTCGCCAGAAAGCCTCCAGAACGCCGCCACATCGCGAAACTCCGTCGCGGGAGCCAGAAGTCTCCATTCTGGCACTCGCCGGACGGGAATTGGAGGAGATCATCGCCATCATCATCACCGACGCCTCTCCATCAACCAGCCATGTTTCCCCCATCCATGTGTGAGTAATTCCCCCGCTGTAGGCCGAAGGGGATGGTAGGGATTGGATGAGATTGGTCATGTAATAGCATAAGATTGTTAGGGCATAGTGCCTAGTGTCCGTAATTGGTACTTTGATGATATTGTTGCAACTTGTAATGCTTAATGCTTGTCACTAGGGCCCGAGTGCCATGATCTCAGATCTGAACATGTTATTGTTTCATCATGATATTCATTGTTTATTGATCTTACCTGCAAGTTGTATACACATGTCGCTGTCCGGAACCAATGGCCCCGAAGTGACAGAAATCGGGACAACCGGAGGGGATGGTAGTGATGTGAGGATCACATGTGTTCACGGAGTGTTAATGCTTTGCTCCGGTACTCTATTAAAAGGAGTACCTTAATATCCAGTAGTTTCCCTTGAGGCCCGGCTGCCACCGGCTGGTAGGACAAAAGATGTTGTGCAAGTTTCTCATTGCGAGCACGTACGACTATAATTGGAACACATGCCTATTGATTGCTTTGTACTTGGACACCGTTTTATTATTATCTGCAAATGCCCTGCTATGATTGTTACATGAGTTTCTCTCATCCATGCAACGCCCGTCATCTGTCCCCGTGCCTACAGTATTTTAATCCTGCTGTTTACTATAATCACTACTGCTGTCTCTGTTATTCTCACTGTTATTTCACTCACACATCTTGCTATAAAACTGTTACTACTGATAAACTCTTGCGAGCAAGTCTGTTTCCAGGTGCAGCTGAATTGACAACTCCGCTGTTAAGGCTTCCAAGTGTTCTTTGTCTCCCCTTGTGTCGAATCAATAAATTGGGTTATACTACCCGCGAAGACTGATACGATCCCCTATACTTGTGGGTCATCAGGGTGTCGAGGGGGTGATCCTAGGTGATAGGTTCAGGTAATGATGAAGATTCGGTGGATTCAACATGATGATCTTAGAGCTAGAGTTGATATCACTCTCTTACCTCTTTTTAAAATGATCTGAATAGATGAGCTTCTGCTCCATCCTGTTTACAAAGGAAAACTGGCTTTCCGCAAAATAAGCTCCACATAAAGCCTCGCATACCCGCTTTGCTAACAGGTTGTACTAAGTTTTGCTGAGTCCCTGTACTCAGCCTTGCATGCTTTGTTTAAGAGGAAGTCCTTCCAGCTGATGGTGGCTTCTACCTTGACGTCGACGAGTAGTTCGGAGTTCCTCAGGTGGCAGCCTGAGACTTATGGGCTGGGATGTCGCCTTATGTTATGGCTTCTTAGGCCCTTTGCAGTCTTGTTATCTAGATAACATAATTTGGTTTCCGTTGCTTGTTGATTTGTGGTCGGTGACCTCTGCGTGTAATAAATTTGGATCTTAACTCTGCTAAGAGTTGTAATATATTTGTTTTCAGTCATAGAGTCACTGTTGTGTTACCAATTCTCACCCTGTAGGCCCTAGAGATCTAGGTTAGGCTTATGCCAGATGTGATATCTGGGTTTGTCTAGCCCTGACCTCCGGGGTCGCGACATCATATGTGCTTTACTTGGAGCGTCTGTGTGCTTTTATTTTGTTTGAGTTTGAATAAGATCGGATCCTAGCAATCCTTGTTTGGGAGAGAGACACGCTCCGCTTTTTCATATGAACACTTGTTCTTCATTTTAATTTTAATGTTCAATGATAAAAGTTGGAAGCTACAATACTTACTGTTATTTGGTTGGAAACAGAAAATGCCTCATAATGTCTTGGATAATTTGACACTTGGCAATTGTTTTTAGCTCTCAAGTAGATCATGATTAAGTTTTTTCATGTAGTTTAAACCTATAAGTGGAGAACTACTGTAGAGCTTGTTAAAATTGGTTTGCATGATTGGTCTCTCTTAAGGTCTAGATATTTTCTGGTAAAAGTGTTTGAGCAACAAGGAAGACAGTGTAGAGTATTATAATGCTTGCAATATGTTCTTATGTAAGTTTTGTCAGATCTTTGGTTCATACTTGTGTTTGCTTCAGATAACCTTGCTAGCCTAAGCCTTGTATCGAGAGGGAATACTTCTCATGCATCCAAAATCCTTGAGCCAACCACTATGCCATTTGTGTCCACCATACCTACCTACTACATGGTATTTCTCCGCCATTCCAAAGTAACTTGCTTGAGTGCTACCTTTAAACAATTCAAAATTTATCACCTCTGATTTGTGTCAATGTTTTATAGCTCATGAGGAAGTATGTGGTGTTTATCTTTCAATCTTGTTGGGCAACTTTCACCAATGGACTAGTGGCTTCATCCGCTTATCCAATAATTTTGCAAAAAGAGCTGGCAATGGGATTCCCAGTCCCAAATTAATTAACCAAAATAGACACTCCTCCATGGTATGTGATTGTTGGACGGCATCCGAAGGATTCGGTTAGCCATGGCTTGAGAAAGCAAAGGTGGGGAGGGGTGTCATCATAATAAAACTAAAATAAAAGGGCACTCCTTCATGGTATGAGATTGTTGGCAGGCACCCGAGGATTCGGTTAGCCATGGTTTGTGAAAGAAAGGTTGGAAGGAGTGCCACCCAAAAATAGAATAAAATGGGAGTCGCTCTTTGAAGGTTTGTCTGGCAAGGGGTTTAGAGTGCCCACTACCATTCGTTGACAACAACAAACACCTCTCAAAACTTTACTTTTATGCTCTCTTTATGTTTTCAAAACCAAAGCTCTAGCACAAATATAGCAATCAATGCTTCCCTCTGCGAAGGGCCTTTCTTTTACTTTATGTTGAGTCAGTTTACCTACTTCCTTCCATCTTAGAAGCAAACACTTGTGTCAATTGTGCATTGATTCTTACATACTTGCTTATTTGCATTCATCATATTACTTTATGTTGACAATTATCCATGAGATATGCATGTTGAAAGTTGAAAGCAACCGCTGAAACTTATATCTTTCTTTGTGTTGCTTCGATGCCTTTACTTTGAATCTATTGCTTTATGAGTTAACTCTTATGCAAGACTTTTGATGCTTGTCTTGAAAGTACTATTCATGAAAAGTTTTGCTATATGTTATCTATTTGTTAGCAACTATAGATCATTGCCTTGAGTCACTTCATTCATTTCATATGCTTTGTAATAGTATGATCAAGGTTATGTAAGTAGCATGTCACTACAGAAATTATTCTTTTTATCGTTTACCTACTCGAGGACGAGTAGGAACTAAGCTTGGGGATGCTGATACGTCTCCAACGTATCCATAATTTCTGATGTTCCATGCTTGTTTTATGACAATACTTACATGTTTTGCTCGCACTTTATGATGATTTCATGTGTTTTCCGGAACTAACCTATTAACAAGATGCCACAGTGCCAGTTCCTGTTTTCTGCTGTTTTTGGTTCCAGAAAGGCTGTTCGGGCAATATTCTCGGAATTCGACGAAACGAAGACCAAACATCATAATTCACCGAGACGGACCAGGACACCGAAGGGGAGTCAGAGGGGAGGCCTGGGGCCCCCACACCATAGGGCCGCGCGGGCTGGCCCCTGGCCGCGCCGGCCTATGGGGAGGGCGCCCTAGTGCCCCTCCTGCGCCGCCTCTTCACCTATTTAAGCTCTTTCGACCTAAAAACTCGATACCTTTTGACGAAACTCCAGAAAGACTCCAGGGGCGCCGCCGCCATCGCGAAACTCCAATTCGGGGGACAGAAGTCTCTGTTCCGGCACCCTGCCGGGACGGGGAAGTGCCCTCGGAAGCCATCTCCATCAACGCCACCGCCTCCATCATGCTCCGTGAGTAGTTCCCCCATGGACTACGGGTTCTAGCAGTAGCTAGTTGGTATTCTCTCCTCCATGTACTTCAATACAATGATCTCATGAGCTGCCTTACATGATTGAGATCCATCTGATGTAATCGGTGTTGTGTTTGTTGGGATCCAATGGATGATACATTATGATTAGTCTATCTATAAAGTTTGTGAAGTTATTGTTGCTGCAATCTTGTTATGTTTAATGCTTGTCACTAGGGCCCGAGTGGCATGATCTTAGATTTAAGCTCTATACTTATTGCTTAGATTGTTTCTACAAGTTGTATGCACATGTCGCTATCCGGAACCAAAGGCCCCGAAGTGACAGAAATCGGGACAACCGGAGGGGATGGCGGTGATGTGAGGATCACATGTTTTCACGGAGTGTTAATGCTTTGCTCCGGTGCTCTATTAAAAGGAGTACCTTAATATCCAGTAGATTCCCTTGAGGCCCGGCTGCCGCCGGCTGGTAGGACAAAAGATGTTGTACAAGTTTCTCATTGCGAGCATCTATGACTATATACGGAAAACATGCCTACATGATTAATGAATTGATGTTCTATCTTAATGCTTTATCAATCCTATCAATTGCCCAACTGTAATTTGTTCACCCAACATTTGTCACTTGTTATTGGAGAATTACCACTAGTGTAGATCGCTGGGAACCCCGGTCCATCTCTCATCATCATATACTCGTTCTATATGTCATTGGAAGTAGTATCAACTTTTTTCTGGTGCCATTGCCTCTGTGTTACTGCTACCGCTGATGTGTTACTGTTACTATTGCTCTCATATTACTGCTGCTTTCACATCACCCCTGTTACTAGTGCTTTTCCAGGTGCAGCTGAATTGACAATTCAGTTGTTAAGGCTTATAAGTATTCTTTACCTCCCCTTGTGTCGAATCAATAAATTTGGGTTTTACTTCCCTCGAAGACTGCTGCGATCCCCTATACTTGTGGGTTATCACTAATACATGCCAATTCACACCGGCGGACCGTCTTGGGGACCATACTAGACCATGGCCCGGTCTTCCCAACATTTTTTTCATTTTAACAGAGCATTCGGCCCATTAAATATTAAGATTTGTACACAGATTCTTCATGGGCTAACAAATCGGCCCGGTCTTATTGGGCTGGCACGGTCCGCTACTGCCAATTCATATAGTCACTATTGGGAAAAAGCCTATCGTGTGCACACCAAAAAAACTCTACTGCCGGAGCACTAGCGCCATCCAGCGGTAACACACTAGTGGTAACGCTACCGCCAGCGCACCAAGCTGGTCCGCCGGCGGTAACAATAACACATATTTCCAGCGCACCACTATGGTGTGCCGGCGGTAATTTTTGGAAAATAAAAAACCCTAGATCTAAATATATGTCATCATTGTGGCCATGATGGTCCACCGTGGCCGTGGTGCTCTCCTTGTTCGTCGTCGTGTCGTGTTCCTATTTGTGGCCATGTGGCCGGAGTATCTCGCTGGAGGGGAGGCAGCGGAGGTGGTCGTCTGTGTAGCTCACCAGAGGGATGGAGGTTTCAAGTAGGTGGTCGCCAGAGGGAGGTCGAGGAGGTCATCACCGGAGGGACGAAGAGGAAGGATGAGTTGGAAGAAGCAGGGAGAAGTTGGAAGAGGAGGATGGGGGAAATGGAAGTGGGAGAGAGGAGAAGTGGAAGAGGAGGAGGAAAAATGAAAAAGGAGGAGTAGAAGGGGTGCGTCAGATGGTTATAAAGTGAAGATTACCGCCGGCACACCACTATGGTGATGCGCCGGCGGTAGGTGCCCCGTTTTGCAAAAACTTCGCAGCAAAATAAAAAATATCAGAAAACTCCGTTTTCCTTTATGTTTTTTTATGATTCTTAAAATCGGTTGGATGTAATTTTTTGTAGATACATCTTCATATGAAACTTTTTATTGGAGGTCGTATGCAAAATCCAAAGCCATACCGAAACATGGCGCCATTTTGCAAAAAATATAAAACATCATGTTTCTTAAATTTTTCAAACAAGATGACATAACATATGGACATCTCTAAGGATTTTAAATTTCGAAATTTCTATACTTTCTTCGAAATCTGCCACCACTTACCGTGCCCCCATAAATTCGATATGACGGTGGTAATATAGTGCCGGCAGACTTTTTTTTGCGCTTCGGCAGTAGCTTGGAGCCTATAAGTCTTTTCCTAGTAAGTTGCATATATAGAAAATTTACCTTTTATGTCAAGCCAAAATTTAAAGAAACTAAAAAATTGAGAATCACCTACTCACCCCTCCCCCCTTCCCCTCGCCGCGTCTACTTGCACATACCATCCTTTCGGGTAATGCTCACTCACAACTTTTATCCTAATTAAATGCACTTTCATCCTTGGGGAGCATAATAAAAAAGGTATATCGAGCCATATTTACATTGGGGTCTTGCTAGGTCAAAATCTCGACGCCCATTCAGGCGACGGGGATAACTAGCTTAGATAGCTCACCTCCCAAAACAAGCACTCATGTTTACTCCGTTCATCCACAAATAAGTGTACATCTATCTTTATTCTAAGTCAAACATTTTAGCATTTGATTAATTTTCTTGGAAAAATAAAAATATTTATTGCACTAACTTGATATCACTAGATTCATTTTAAAATTTAGTTTCATAATATACCAATTTAATGTCATACATTTTGCTGCATTTTTCTATAAATTAAATCAAATATAATATATTTTTGAACGGCGTTCGAAACTAGATGTTGTGCATAGAGGGAGTATCTCACTACCCACGCTGCGCGTGTACGTCTAGAGTTGAGGTATGGAGCTTAGAAAGTGAGAAATTATATGTGAGAACCTTAATATAGATGGCTTCTCCGTTGATTGATGTACTAAAGTAGTGCGATTTCGTTTAAGATTTTCAGACATTAACAAACTACCATCACGTTAATTGTTAGGAAATGCTAGTAAATAGACTGATTCCTCCTTTCCATGCAGAAAGGTGAAATACGGTTAAGCAAGTGTCATCTTTTTTTTTTTTTGCGAGAGCAAGACATGTCGGCAAATAATTAGAGAGAGAAAAGCACGTGCATCACAGGATTGGGCGTGGTCCCAGATGTTGCAAAACCATATGATTGAATCCATGGATCGAATGATGCAATGCCTCAATCTCTGACACCAAAAAGGAAGAGAAAAGATAAACATGGCCTTAACCAAGGATCCATCCTAATGCTGCTGCAGCAATCGATCAAATCACTCCAAGCACCTAATCTAGCAACAAGCACCTCTGCTTATCGATCAAGCAAGGTGCGATGCCAGCGCTGGGGATTCATTCCGATCGGACCGACAAATCAACCGAAAAAAGGGCTCCAGGGTCGACTCGCTCTGCATCTGCGTAGCAAGAGAGTATGTACTGGACGGATCCCTGCCGACGAGCGGCGTGGTCACGATGCGGCGGCGTCGAGGACCCTGGCCTGCTTGTTGTCGAGCATGGACCACATGACCTGCACGTCCTCGTAGGCGCAGGCCATGACGTCGCCGTAGAGCTGCGCCGTGGACGGGCTCTCCACCACGTCGCTGGCACGCGCCACCGCTGCGGCGGCTCCGGATCGCTTGAGCTGGTGGCGCGCACGGGGCGTCTTCCTACCGCCTTCGCTGCCGCTGCCGTGGTCGTCGCTCCTACCGCTGCCGCTCCCGCCGGCGTGCTGCGGGCTGAGGATGGTGCAGGCCTTCCTGAAGGGCGACGTGATGGTGCGCTTCCAAGAACCCATGGCCGATGGATTGATCTATGTGTATCTAGTCTAGTATCTAAGGAGTATCGAACAGATGGATGTTTTTGTATATGTTTGTGTATGCGATGCAACTGTGTTGTCGAGTGAGAACCGGCTGCTCTGGCTGGGCCTTGGAGGCAATATATATCCATGGTGGGTGAGAAGGAGAGGAAGAGGAGGAGGAGGGAGAGGAAGGTGGGGAGGCAAGATCCGGAAGACAGGATAGGGAGGGGTGCACGTTGCGGCGAGGAGCGCCAATGGAGAGGGCGGTAGGGACTTCCGCTCCATGTCCCCTCTCTTCCGCCGCCGGACCACCATCGGACGGCTGGGAAGCCCTGGTAGGTCACCGCGTAGGGTGCGTCCCACTCCCGCTCCTCCCACCCCACGAGAAGATCTTTAGTTTATGTTCGCGAGTGAGAACAGAATCATGCGCGGGCACGTGCTCCTCCAATCGACCTCGCTCGCCGCGAATCATGAGAAGCAACAGGCGCACATGCATCCACGGCCGGTATCATGCGCGCTGCCCCGAATGACGATGAGCACCAACGACGGCATCAGCGCCGCCCTGCATGTTAGCTTGCTAGCGTTGGCCCGTCGCGTTCGTACTGGAACGTACAGTCTCTCGTGGACGCCTTGTGGCGGTTGGGCTCGGATTCGGCAGGTTTCGATCGGTGGTACACTGGTACTCCCTCGTGACATTCATTGCTTGCCCGTTGCTGGTCACCGTCGACGCGACAAAAAGTGGTGCATTATTGGTGCACTGGGGGTAAGGGTCACCTAAGCCCTAGCCAAGAAAGACCCATGCCACCCCCCTATCGTCGGCGCACCGGTATAGTGGTGCGTTTGTTGTAATTTACCACCGACACACCACTATACCAGTGCGTCGGCGGATACTGTGTGGGACGTATGCTCCACCACCACCACTCTCCCACCCATTGGGAGTCGCCTTTTGGCTTTGAAAATAATAATAGAAAACGATAGAAATTTAAAAAAATAAAATCCTTAGCGATGCCCATGTGATATGTGTTCTAGATTTTAGGAAATTGACAAATATAAATTTTGGCATATTTTGTAAAATGGCGTCATTTTTCGATATAACGGTTTTTCTGGTTGCATACGACCTTCAATGAAAAAGTTTTTATATGAAAAAATATCTATGGAAAACTTTACATCAGATTTCAACCGCATACGGCCATTCACCATTTTTTTTGATTCCTCAAAATCAAAAAAGGAACAAAAGTTTTTTTAAGATTTTGATGGAAAAAATAAAAAGAATCACCGCGCCAACGCACCACCATATCTGGTGCGCCGGCCGTAACCTATTCTATATATGACCAAAGCAGCTGGTGCACCACTCTCTTTCCTCTTCCCTCTTCCTCGCTTTCTCTTCCTCATTTTCCTCTTCTCTCTTCCTCTTTCCCTTTCTCCTCCTCCTCTCCACCTCCTTTCCGCTACCTCTCTCCGGCCACCACCTCCTCAAGCTACCTCCTCCGGATACTCCCTACGGCGACCGCCTCCTCGACCTACCTTATTTTTCCTAGAAGTGCGCGGCTACTCATTTGGAACGGACTCATATGTTTATGCCTGATGGCCAACCGCGAAAATTCATGTGAAAATTCAGCACCAGTGGTGGACACATGACTAGAATCTGTAGATTCCTTTGGGGGCGACTCCATCCAGGCCAACCAAACGGACTAGGGCGTTATGTTTGGCTCCGTGCGGACAGGAAGGCACAAAAAGGATGTTCTAAGGACGCAACACGTCTGAACCACATTTCCAGCCTAAATTTGGGTAGGAAATGGAGCCATGCAGCTGCACGAATGCGTTGTTGAACGCTCGGCTATCCGCGTGTATCCTCTCGTAGCCCTAAGTGGTACAAAAGGAAGTAGAAGATTTTCATTGCAACTAAGATAAAGATTACACAAACATAAGTAAAACTAAATAGAAGGGCGGCTACGTGGACTTCTCAACATCCTTCGGCTCGTCGTGACCGGAGGGACCAGCCTCGTTGTGTATCGATGCTCCATCGTGGCTTCAAATGAATGTTGGTTCCGCTCGCTTTTTTACAATGACACTGGAGCCTGGCCATCTAGAGGCATGGCATGAGCACCTCCCAACGGTCCATCACCGCCCTGGACTCCACCTTTCGGCGCTTCAGAGTCGCATAGGTCTCCGGGTCCTCCCCACATGTGCCTCCATCTCCTGGTTCTTTTGGTGCACCTCCACTTTTCGGCTCTGCCTCGCCGCCACGTTAGCTTCGCACACTTAGCAGGCTTCCTCCAGCTAGGAGACATATGTTGCATCATTAGTGCCCACCTAGGCCTCCCTCTGAGCGAGGATGCCTGCCAGGACTTGTCGTTCGGCAACAAGGAGTCAGTGGAGAAACGCCATGGTGGGCGGTCTCGAAGGAGGCGACCAAAGATGCTTGTGCATGGCTCGTCAACATCGTCATTGAAGTCATCGAGCTTTCGCATAGGAATTTAGTTTCCCCCACCACCACCTTGGCCGTGAGCTCCGCCCACACCGCCACCTCGGCCTCCTTAGGTTCCATGTAGACAACGACCTCCACCATTGTTTCCGCCTTGTCCTCCACCAGCAGGTAGCACTCGCTCGCTAGGTGGGTGAGCTTGGCCGAGTTCATCATTTTGGGGCAAGGCATGGCTGCACATAGGGTCTGCCCATCCATCCCGCGACGTAGTCCTTCTTATAGCCCACGTTAACTGAGCAGCCTGCATGTAAATGAGACATGGTGGTTGGGGAGGTGATACGTCTCCGACGTATCGATAATTTCTTATGTTCCATGCCACATTATTGATGTTATCTACATGTTTTATGCACACTTTATGTCATATTCGTGCATTTTCTGGAACTAACCTATTAACAAGATGCCGAAGTGCCGATTCTTTGTTTCTACTGTTTTTGGTTCCGTAAATCCTAGTAACGAAATATTCTCGGAATTGGACGAAATCAACGCCCAGGTCCTATTTTGCCACGAAGCTTCCGTAAGTCCGAAGAAGAGACGAAGAGGGGCCACGAGGGGCCACACCCTAGGGCGGCGCGGCCCCCTTGGCCGCGCGGCCCTGTGGTGTGGGGCCCCGTGCCGCGTCTTGACCTGCCCTTCCGCCTACAAATAGCCTCCGTCGCGAAACCCCGGTCATCGAGAGCCACGATACGGAAAACCTTCCCGAGACGCCGCCGCCACCGATCCCATCTCGGGGGATCCAGGAGATCGCCTTCGGCACCCTGCCGGAGAGGGGAATCATCTCCCGGAGGACTCTACGCCGCCATGGTCGCCTCCGGAGTGATGTGTGAGTAGTCTACCCCTGGACTATGGGTCCATAGCAGTAGCTAGATGGTTGTCTTCTCCCCATTGTGCTATCATTGTCGGATCTTGTGAGCTGCCTAACATGATCAAGATCATCTATCTGTAATTCTATATGTTGCGTTTGTTGGGATCCGATGAATAGAGAATACTTGTTATGTTGATTATCAAAGTTATATCTATGTGTTGTTTATGATCTTGCATGCTCTCCGTTACTAGTAGATGCTCTGGCCAAGTAGATGCTTGTAACTCCAAGAGGGAGTATTTATGCTCGATAGTGGGTTCATGCCGCATTGACACCGGGACAAAGGATGTAAAGTTCTAAGGTTGTGTTGTCTTGTTGCCACTAGGGATAAAACATTGATGCTATGTCTAAGGATGTAGTTGTTGATTACATTACGCACCATACTTAATGCAATTGTCTGTTGCTTTGCAACTTAATACCGGAGGGGGTTCGGATGATAACCCGAAGGTGGACTTTTTAGGCATAGATGCGGTTGGATGGCGGTCTATGTACTTTGTCGTAATGACCAATTAAATCTCACTATACTCATCATGATATGTATGTGCATGGTCATTCCCTCTTTATTTGTCACTTGCCCTCCTGTAAGTTGTGCACCCAACATGTCGTTTATCTTATGGGAGAGACACCTCTAGTGAACTGTGGACCCCGGTCCAATTCTCTTTCTTGAAATACAATCTCTTGCAATATTGTTCTACCTGTTTTCGCAAACAATCATCTTCCACACAATACGGTTAATCCTTTGTTACAGCAAGCCGGTGAGATTGACAACCTCACTGTTTCGTTGGGGCAAAGTACTTTGGTTGTGTTGTGCAGGTTCCACGTTGGCGCCGGAATCCCTGGTGTTGCGCCGCACTACATCCCGCCGCCATCAACCTTCAACGTGCTTCTTGGCTCCCTCGGTTCGATAACCTTGGTTTCATACTGAGGGAAACTTGCCGCTGTACGCATCACACCTTCCTCTTGGGGTTCCCAACGGACGCGTGTTGAACGCGTATCAAGCAGCTTTTTCTGGCGCCGTTGCCGGGGAGATCAAGACACGCTGCAAGGGGAGTTTCCACTTCTCAATCTCTTTATTTTGTTTTTGTCTTGCTTAGTTTTATTTACTACTTTGTTTGCTGCACTAAATCAAAATACAAAAAAATTAGTTGCTAGTTTTACTTTATTTGCTATCTTGTTTGCTATATCAAAAACACAAAAAAATTAGTTTACTTGCATTTACTTTATCTAGTTTGCTTTATTTACTGTTGCTAAAATGGCCAACCCTGAAAATACTAAGTTGTGTGACTTCACAACCACAAATAATAATGATTTCTTATGCACACCTATTGCTCCACCTGCTACTACAGCAGAATTCTTTGAAATTAAACCTGCTTTACTGAATCTTGTTATGCGAGAGCAATTTTCTGGTGTTAGTTCTGATGATGCTGCTGCCCATCTTAATAATTTTGTTGAATTGTGTGAGATGCAAAAATATAAGGATGTAGATGGTGACATTATATAATTAAAATTGTTCCCTTTCTCATTAAGAGGAAGAGCTAAAGATTGGTTGCTATCTCTGCCTAAGAATAGTATTGATTCATGGACTAAATGCAAGGATGCTTTTATTGGTAGATATTATCCCCCTGCTAAAATTATATCTTTGAGGAGTAGCATAATGAATTTTAAACAATTAGATACTGAACATGTTGCTCAAGCTTGGGAAAGAATGAAATCTTTGGTTAAAAATTGCCCAACCCATGGACTGACTACTTGGATGATCATCCAAACCTTCTATGCAGGACTAAATTTTTCTTCACGGAATTTATTGGATTCAGCTGCTGGAGGTACCTTTATGTCCATCACTCTTGGTGAAGCAACAAAGCTTCTTGATAATATGATGATCAACTACTCTGAATGGCACACGGAAAGAGCTCCACAAGGTAAGAAGGTAAATTCTGTCGAAGAAACCTCTTCCTTGAGTGATAAGATTGATGCTATTATGTCTATGCTTGTGAATGATAGGACTAATATTGATCAATGTTCCATTAGCTTCATTGGTTGCACAAGAAGAACATGTTGATGTAAACTTCATTAAAAATAATAATTTCAACAACAATGCTTACCGGAACAATTCTAGTAACAACTATAGGCCATATCCTTATAATAATGGCAACGGCTATGGTAATTCTTATGGGAATTCTTACAACAATAATAGGAATTCACCCCCTGGACTTGAAGCCATGCTTAAAGAATTTATTAGTATGCAAACTGCTTTTAACAAATCTGTTGAAGAAAAGCTTGGGAAAATTGATATACTTGCTTCTAAAGTCGATAGTCTTGTCATTGATGTTGATCTTTTGAAATCGAAAGTTATGCCTAATGAAAATCATCATAATAAAATTGTTACTACAGCAAATGCCATTCAAGTTAGAATTAATGAGAATATAAGATTAATGGCTGAACTGCGTGCTAGGTGGGATAGAGAAGAAAATGAAAAACTAGCTAAAGAGAAGAATGTAGCTAAAGTTTGGACTATTACCACCACTAGTAATGCTAATGCTACACATGTTGCTGCACCTCCTACTAATAATAATAAAAGAATTGGTATTAGCAATGTTTCCACTTCTAATGCAAAGCGCGAGAAACTGCCTGAAACTGCTAAAACTGCTGAAACTGTCTGTGATAAAACTGCTAAAATTTTTTCCAACATTGGGGATGATGATCCCATTGCTTTAGATTATAATGGTTTGAATTTTGATGATTGCCACATCTCTGAAGTTATAAAGTTCTTACAAAAACTTGCTAAAAGTCCTAATGCTAGTGCTATAAATTTGGCTTTCACACAACATATTACAAATGCTCTCATAAAAGCTAGAGAAGAGAAACTAGAGCGTGAAGCCTCTATTCCTAAAAAGCTAGAGGATGGTTGGGAGCCCATCATTAAGATGAAGGTTAAAGATTTTGATTGTAATGCTTTATGTGATCTTGGTGCAAGTATTTCTGTTATGCCTAAGAAAATTTATAATATGCTTGACTTGCCACCATTGAAAAATTGTTATTTGGATGTTAATCTTGCTGATCATTCTACAAAGAAACCTTTGGGGAAAGTTGATAATGTTCACATTACCGTTAACAATAACCTTGTCCCCGTTGATTTTGTTGTCTTGGATATTGAATGCAATGCATCTTGTCCCATTATATTGGGAAGACCTTTTCTTCGAACCGTTGGTGCTATCATTGATATGAAGGAAGGTAATATAAAATATCAATTTCCTCTCAAGAAAGGTATGGAACACTTCCCTAGAAAGAGAATGAAGTTACCTTTTGATTCTAATATTAGAACAAATTATGATGTTGACACTTCGTCTCTTGATAATACTTGATACACACTTTCTGCGTCTAGCTGAAAGGCGTTAAAGAAAAGCGCTTATGGGAGACAACCCATGTTTTTACCTACAGTACTTTGTTTTTATTTTGTGTCTTGGAAGTTGTTTACTACTGTAGCAACCTCTCCTTATCTTAGTTTAGTGTTTTATTGTGCCAAGTAAAGCCGTTGATAGAAAAGTAAGTACTAAATTTGGATTACTGCGCAGTTGCAGATTTCTTTGCTGTCACGAATCTGGGTCTACCTCCCTGTAGGTAGCTCAGAAAATTAAGATATGTACGCAACTTTCATTCAATTTGAGCATTTTAATTTGAGCAAGTCTGGTGCCTCGATAAAATTCGTCAATACGAACTGTTCTATTTTGAAAGATTCTGCCTTTTATTTCGCATTGCCTCTTTTGCTATGTTGGATGAATTTCTTTGATCCATTAATGTCCAGTAGCTTTATGCAATGTCCAGAAGTGTTAAGAATGATTGTGTCACCTCTGAATATGTTAATTTTTATTGTCGCTAACCCTCTAATGAGTTGTTCTAAGTTTGGTGTGGAGGAAGTTTTCAAGGATCAAGAGAGGAGTATGATGCAACATGATCAAGGAGAGTGAAAGCTCTAAGCTTGGGGATGCCCCGGTGGTTCACCCCTGCATATTCTAAGAAGACTCAAGCGTCTAAGCTTGGGGATGCCCAAGGCATCCCCTTCTTCATCGACAACATTATCAGGTTCCTCCCCTGAAACTATATTTTTATTCCATCACATCTTATGTGCTTTGCTTGGAGCGTCGGTTTGTTTTTGTTTTTTGTTTTGATTGAATAAAATGGATCCTAGCATTCACTTTATGGGAGAGAGACACGCTCCGCTGTAGCATATGGACAAGTATGTCCTTAGTTTCTACTCATAGTATTCATGGCGAAGTTTCTCCTTCGTTAAATTGTTATATGGTTGGAATTGGAAAATGATACATGTAGTAATTGCTATTAATGTCTTGGGTAATGTGATACTTGGCAATTGTTGTGCTCATGATTAAGCTCTTGCATCATATGCTTTGCACCCATTAATGAAGAAATACATAGAGCATGCTAAAATTTGGTTTGCATATTTTGTTTCTCTAAGGTCTAGATAATTTCTAGTATTGAGTTTGAACAACAAGGAAGACGGTGTAGAGTCTTATAATGTTTACAATATGTCTTTTATGTGAGTTTTGCTGCACCGGTTCATCCTTGTGTTTGTTTCAAATAAGCCTTGCTAGCCTAAACCTTGTATCGAGAGGGAATACTTCTCATGCATCCAAAATACTTGAGCCAACCACTATGCCATTTGTGTCCACCATACCTACCTACTACATGGTATTTTCCGCCATTCCAAAGTAAATTGCTTGAGTGCTACCTTTAAAATTCCATCATTCACCTTTGCAATATATAGCTCATGGGACAAATAGCTTAAAAACTATTGTGGTATTGAATATGTAATTATGCACTTTATCTCTTATCAAGTTGCTTGTTGTGCGATAACCATGTTCACTGGGGACGCCATCAACTACTCTTTGTTGAATTTCATGTGAGTTGCTATCCATGTCCGTCTTGTCTGAAGTAAGAGAGATCTACCACCTTGTGGTTAAGCATGCATATTGTTAGAGAAGAACATTGGGCCGCTAACTAAAGCCATGATCCATGGTGGAAGTTTCAGTTTTGGACATATATCCTCAATCTCAAATGAGAAAATTATTAATTGTTGTTACATGCTTATGCATAAAAGAGGAGTCCATTATCTGTTGTCTATGTTGTCCCAGTATGGATGTCTAAGTTGAAGAATAATCAATAGCGAGAAATCCAATGCGAGCTTTCTCCTTAGACCTTTGTACAGGCGGCATAGAGGTACCCCTATGTGACACTTGGTAAAAACATGTGCATTGTGATGATCCGGTAGTCCAAGCTAATTAGAACAAGGTGCGGGCACTATTAGTATACTATGCATGAGGCTTGCAACTTATAAGATATAATTTACATGATGCATATGCTTTATTACTACCGTTGACAAAATTGTTTCATGTTTTCAAAATCAAAGCTCTAGCACAAATATAGCAATCGATGCTTTTCCTCTATGGAGGACCATTCTTTTACTTTCAATGTTGAGTCAGTTCACCTATTTCTCTCCACCTCAAGAAGCAAACACTTGTGTGAACTGTGCATTGATTCCTACATACTTGCTTATTGCACTTATTATATTACTCTATGTTGACAATATCCATGAGATATACATGTTACAAGTTGAAAGCAACCGCTGAAACTTAATCTTCCTTTGTGTTGCTTCAATGCTTTTACCATGAATTATTGCTTTATGAGTTAACTCTTATGCAAGACTTATTGATGCTTGTCTTGAAGTGCTATTCATGAAAAGTCTTTGCTATATGATTCACTTGTTTACTCATGTCATATACATTGTTTTGATCGCTGCACTCACTACATATGCTTTACAAATAGTATGATCAAAGTTATGATGGCATGTCACTCCAGAAATTATCGTGTTATCGTTTTACCCGCTCACGAGCGAGAACTAAGCTTGGGGATGCTGATACGTCTCCGACGTATCGATAATTTCTTATGTTCCATGCCACATTATTGATGTTATCTACATGTTTTATGCACACTTTATGTCATATTCGTGCATTTTCTGGAACTAACCTATTAACAAGATGCCGATGTGCCGATTCTTTGTTTTACTGCTGTTTTTGGTTTCAGAAATCCTAGTAACGAAATATTCTCGGAATTGGACGAAATCAACGCCTGTGGTCCTATTTTGCCACGAAGCTTCCAGAAGTCCGAAGAAGAGACGAAGAGGGGCCACAAGGGGCCACACCCTAGGGCGGCGCGGCCCCCCCTTGGCCGCGCGGCCCTGTGGTGTGGGGCCCCCGTGCCGCCTCTTGACCTGCCCTTCCGCCTACAAATAGCCTCCGTCGCGAAACCCCCAGTACCGAGAGCCACGATATGGAAAACCTTCCAGAGACGCCGCCGCCGCCGATCCCATCTCGGGGGATCCAGGAGATCGCCTCCGGCACCCTGCCGGAGAGGGGAATCATCTCCCGGAGGACTCTACGCCGCCATGGTCGCCTCCGAAGTGATGTGTGAGTAGTCTACCCCTGGACTATGGGTCCATAGCAGTAGCTAGATGGTTGTCTTCTCCCCATTGTGCTATCATTGTCGGATCTTGTGAGCTGCCTAACATGATCAAGATCATCTATCTGTAATTCTATATGTTGCGTTTGTTGGGATCCGATGAATAGAGAATACTTGTTATGTTGATTATCAAAGTTATATCTATGTGTTGTTTGTGATCTTGCATGCTCTCCGTTACTAGTAGATGCTCTGGCCAAGTAGATGCTTGTAACTCCAAGAGGGAGTATTTATGCTCGATAGTGGGTTCATGCCTGCATTGACACCTGGGACAGTGACAGAAAGTTCTAAGGTTGTGTTGTGCTGTTGCCACTAGGGATAAAACATTGATGCTATGTCTAAGGATGTAGTTGTTGATTACATTACGCACCATACTTAATGCAATTGTCTGTTGCTTTGCAACTTAATACTGGAGGGGGTTCGGATGATAACCTGAAGGTGGACTTTTTAGGCATAGATGCAGTTGGATGGCGGTCTATGTACTTTGTCGTAATGCCCAATTAAATCTCACTATACTCATCATGATATGTATGTGCATGGTCATGCCCTCTTTATTTGTCAATTGCCCAACTGTAATTTGTTCACCCAACATGCTGTTTATCTTATGGGAGAGACACCTCTAGTGAACTGTGGACCCCGGTCCAATTCTCTTTACTGAAATACAATCTCATCGCAATATTGTTCTACTGTTTTCTGCAAACAATCATCTTCCACACAATACGGTTAATCCTTTGTTACAGCAAGCCGGTGAGATTGACAACCTCACTGTTTCGTTGGGGCAAAGTACTTTGGTTGTGTTGTGCAGGTTCCACGTTGGCGCCGGAATCCCTGGTGTTGCGCCGCACTACATCCCGCCGCCATCAACCTTCAACGTGCTTCTTGGCTCCTACTGGTTCGATAACCTTGGTTTCATACTGAGGGAAACTTGCCGCTGTACGCATCACACCTTCCTCTTGGGGTTCCCAACGGACGCGTGTTGAACGCGTATCAGGAGGCTATGCACCAGCATTAACCTTGTTGTGTCATCCATGGCAGTGAGTGGAATATGGAAAATGTTTTGGCATGCTCCTTGCACCCCTGCCAGATACGAACCAGGGGAGACACAAGGCTCTAGCCTATCCATGGGGCGCCACGAACGGACAAAAACGAACACTTTTGTTTTCGGATGTAGGCAGCCTCTTGGAGATGCCCTAACCATCACTATGTTATTTGCTGCATAGTGTGCATGTCACATAGGAAATGGAGCTTACTTGGTTGCTCGCAACCTTTCTGGGAATATTTGGAAATTAGCTCCACGATTTATCTAGCCTAGTCCAAAGTCCTGTTCTGCATCTAATTTGGTTGCTAACATTTAATTTTGCACTCATTTTGTAAACTTTGTTTGGCTGCCAACAAAATCATATTATGGCTGGGAGGATGCAAATTTAGCTTATTTGGTTACATACGATTCTAATGTTGTGGTAACCACTTCTCACAAGTGATAACCTTACCACCCACAACTCTAAACTAGCAGCATAGAAAACCAGCAGACATCATATTTAACTAACATGCAAGAGTAGATTTACTAGAAAATAGCAATTCTTCATGTTGTAACATAGCTAATATAAAATATGAGCTCACCATGATATTACCTAGGCACTAACAAGTAGAATTTATACACATAATTAGGGGTAGTTCATAGAAGAGGACAGCATCACGATCTTCTACGTCAGTTCTTCACTTCTTCTTCCTCTTCTTCATCTCCTATTCCACAACTCACTAGCCCACTGCTTCCTCTTGTTCTTCCAAGCATGATTGTCATTGAGAGGGACGCTATGGCAACCATAAATTTCATCAAGTGTCTCTTCATTCTCATCCGGGAAGAAATCATCGATACCCCACTCTAAGATCTAGTTGTGCATAATGCAATAGGGAAGAACTAACTTAACTTTAGCGGGGAAAGGATCTAATACCTTCTGAGTGTGATCTTAAACCTATTCTTCAGAGCAGTGAATGCCCTCTTGATCGTGACTCTAAGACTTGAGTGTCTGATATTGATAAGTTTATTGGCATTCTTGGGGTAGTACCTTGAAGAAAACCCATTCAGATGGTACCTTGCTAACCTTAAGGGTGCAAGAATACCAAGGTGGCAAGCATATCCATCATCAGCTAGGTCAAACTTACCTTTATGTATTTTGAGGCTAGAAAATTTGTTGCCAAAAATTCTTGGACCATGGGATAATCCTTCCCATCAAACTAAGACACATGCAAGCTTCATATCAAAGTCATTATACACAAGCACATTTTGTCTGGTGTAGTGCTTTCTCCCCTCTATGAATGATTATCTAATCTAACCCAACACAATCTTTTAATTAACATGAACATTTTTTTAGGCCTCGCTAAAATACAATCGTGTCATGAACTAGTAAGAAGAGTTGATCACCTTGAAATATCAAAATCATCGGTATCTTTCTCTTTTCTTCGTGGGAGTACAAGCAGATGGTGGCTTGATCATCTCCCATCTAAGCTCTCTAATAGAATACATGACTTAAGTACTGGGATATTTTCTCAGTCGATCTCCTCCATGTGTTGTCAATCTCTCGAAATATGTGGTTATGTCCAAGAGCATGAAGGAACATTGCCACTTGGGCTCTTCGACACCAGTGTAAATGCTATCTTTAAGCAACCCCCCTGACTCTCCATGTCTTCATAAGGTGGTTAAAAGGTCCTCGCTTCATCGTAAGCATGTTGGTAGATTCTATTCATTGTTGTTGTAGATGTAATTCAGATTTGTCATCCTCTCTCCGTCGTATTCAACATGGGAGTATATGTGGTGGCGGGCTAATAATTTCGACCAATCGCTCTCTTGTGGATCAAATGCATCTAGGCCCGAATCACAGTTGCGAGGGGATGTGCCTGAATGAAAAGCTTCATATGTTTGTCCTAATTAAATTGATGTTTCATAAGTAATTATGAAATCATTCATAAGCTGAAAATAATGAGCTAATGATATAACGGTGGAGGGCGAGAGGGGGGCAAGGACCGGACGGAGTAGGAGACGATGGGGAGAAGAGGGTGATGGAGATGAAGAGGGCAAGCCAGTGCCATAGATCTGCGAGCCCCACCATCACCGGTGTCGGAGATATGATGAGAGGGTGACGGAGGCGGTGTTGGAGATCTATAATGTCGGAGCAGCCGGTGTTGCGGATCTAAATCGTCACCTCTGTTGCCCAAGAGAAAAAGTGTGGATGGATTAATTCTCCACAAGTGTTGACCAACTAAGACGGTGGTGAGGCTACATTTCACGCCAAACCGCGGAGCCAATTTTGTTTGGCTCCCACCATCACCAAGCTTGTTTCCCGCGCACGTTGTTGCTCTTTTGACACCTGCCGAGTGGAAACACTCGATTCGGGTGTTCCTTGCAACCATGTCGAGGCTGCTTTAAGGTTCATGCCAGTCCAGAGCGCGGCGGACCGCGAGCAACAAGACGAGCGTATTTTAGCTTACGGAAAATGAGAAACGGTTCGTGAGCAACCAAACTGGTCAAATGTGGGGTAAGAGCTGGGTTTTATGACCTGATTGCTACAGAGAAAAATGTTGGACGTTGCTGCATTGATGTAGTCCTTAAGTCCTGACAGTCAAACAGCAGGCGCGTTGCCTGCCGGATCTGTAGATGCATGAATGATGTGCGTTTAAGCTAGTACACTTGATTCAAACGGTGAGTATTATATTAAAATTTTAGGCGCGCGCGCAGCACAAGGTTTGAAAACTAGCCCCCGTGACGACCGGCCACTAACGGTTTTTCAGTGTCCGGTATCAATCAACTAATCGTCATCTTACCACTTCCGAGCTCTGACAGTGTTACCTAATGATGATGCACGCCGACAGAGGGAAATGGTTACTTAAAGTGTTGATCACAGAAGACCGTGACTGTTTACTTGTATATTGTTCATAGTGCAGAGTTCCGAAGAAAACTTTATATATATGTGTGCAAAGATGCTTGGGAAGTGTCTACAGGCCAATTGAAGCAATCTAACCATTTTTTATTTTGTAGAAAGACGATAGCTTAAGGTAAAAACCAAACAGCCACGTGAAAGGCCGGTTAAGTATAGTTGCTTAAGTATTAGTAATCATTTTGGTAGCAAGTTGCTTATGTATCAGTACTCATTTTGTAAGCAAGTTGCTTAATTATTTGAGCATTGACATCTTCTATTGGCTGGATGCATGCATATATTGTACACGCGACGTACGTGAGTCTCGTCGTTGTCAGCTTGATTCGGCGGTGTAACTGAAATGTATGTCCCACACATTCAAATTATTAAGAACATAAATGGATTCCTTTCATAAATATGGGAGGAAGGTCAACTAGTGTCGGTTTCGTTCGTCGATGATAAAGCAGTGGAGCCGGCCAGGCTTTGCCCTGTTGACTGTTAGAAGTCAAATACATAGGGTGAGAAATTAAATAAGTCAAATGCTAGCTAGATCATTGGGCTGAGTATTATTTTTGAGTCGTTATAAGTTTCTTTCTTTAGATCAATGTTATAAGTTACTACTCTCTTCGTTCCATAATTCTTTTCATGATTTTAATTTGAATTTATACTAGGACGACAACGACTTGAATTATAGAATGGAGGGGTACTACTTACCATGATATTTCAAAATCCTAATTTTGTAGTATAAAGATTCATGTAGACCAGATTTTCTAACTTTGATAATTATTAATATGTGAAAATCTCATGAAATTGCACCAACACCATTTTTTAAGGCTGTTGAAACAAACTTTTTTTTTAAGTGCAAAATACCCAAAAAAATTGCGCCATTGGAAATTTTATGCAAAAACTATGATATGTTCCCAAGAGTTAAGTGACTCAACAATAAACTGAACAAATATTTATTGTCTCTAGCTCCGCTTGAGCCATCCCGAGCTGGTGAAAGAGGCTATGCCTCTGATGCATATTTTCATTCTCTCCTAAATGGGTTGTATAGTTGATATCGAATTTTACCTTTCACTCAGCGACATATTTTGTAATCATGATTTTTTAATCCTTATGAAATGTTAAATTGTGAACAATAATTAGACTTGAATTAAGAAATCTTCCAAAACAGTATTTATCTAGATATTAGGTTCAACTGTCCAAAAAATAGTAAGCAGAGGTAAATTATTTCAATATAACTTTTCCATGCATTTTAAATTGATAATACTTCCATTCCAATATATGATTCTTTTTAGAAATCTAAACTAGCTTTCTAAAAAAGGCTTATATTTTAGAACGAATGTAATATTTTGGACTAAAGATTCCAAAACTTTCCAAATGCATCAAAACTAATAATGTCTTGAAAAAATTCTTAGGATTTCCTAGAATGGTGAAGGAAAATCATCTTGTTCGCTGTTTGTTTCAAATATTTAAAATTTTGAATTTAATTTGCACCAAATTTGGCTCAACTTTTCCAAGCCTCTAAAGGAACAATGCCTTGGAAAAACTGCTCAAACTTTCTTAGAATAATCACCCTGGCTACCCACAAAAGTTTAACAAACACCAATAACACAAAGATGTTCATCGAGGTTTCCCACCAGTATCAACGTCATCACCCTGCAGCACTCCGACTTCCCCGAAGAAGGGACAAATAAAGATCACCCCGCCGAAGTGCACCATGAGACTCAAGTCGGCCTATGCCAAACAGGTGGCTCCACACGTAGGGGAAGGCAGCTCCGACTTACATGATGAGCTCCAGAGAGGGGAATCGCGAGACCCGGACCGAAGAAGAACTGCAATTGGATGCTGAAGTTGTATCCTAGTATAAGTCACTGACTTATGCATACAGTGTACTAAATTCCGTTGAAAATGACTAATCACATGGCTTCTCCATTTTTGTGACAACTTTGCCTTTGACAATGGGCCATGAGTTAAAAACCCTCAAAACTTTTTTTTGTTACAATAGAACCAATACAAACCAAAACCTGTATACTGGTGCAAATATCCACATTTGTAATCATATCATCTTGAATTCATGATATCGATATTTTCATACAACATGTAGTAACAGTCGTCGAAGTTGCAACAAACCATTTCGATAGTTAAACTGTCATGTACAGCGTATATATGTCCAACTATATGGGCACTAATATTAATTAAAAACATCCAAGCATCGTCCAAGTAGCGAAACTAAATTTGCAATATGATATTCCATCCGTTCCAAAATAATCGTCATAGTTTCGTCTGCATATATATGAATATATGGCCAATTAAAATGCTTCAAGATACATGACATGGTGCTTCTGCACCCGGGTGCATACGCACCTTTTATTTGAAATATATTTTAAATATATTTACAAATATTAAAAAATTAAAAATTAAAATATCTCTTGTATATCTTGACATGTTACATGCTCACAAAGTTGTTTCAGCAAAAAACTGATAAGTTTTGTGGCCTCTGTAAAAACACAATTTTTTAGTGCTAAAATAGTCTATTTGTGAAGACATTATTTCTCTTTTTTACACAGGGTAAAAAAAAATTCTCGGTTTTATGTGAAATTTTACGCACACATAGAACATATCCCTCTACATGCGAAAATTTTAAGTTTTTAAAATATATTTTATACATACTGGGTGCATAAGCACCGTGATCAGTTTTGGTTTTCCGCAAGATACATCCATATCTAGATACAGGCACAACACTTATTTTAAAACAGATGTACACTCTTTGTCCACATTAGATTGATGCGGACTCACACACGAAGTACAACGCATGCCTAATAGTGTGCCTCTCGTCGCAAGTACTATTAATATGTATGTGCCATCCGTTTGCTTTTGCTTCGATGCACACTCCCTGACATAGACATCCTGAATGGGTCTGCCGAATAAAGTACCCGAGGTTATCTGGATGCCCACAACTTGAAGCTTTCAATGCCCAGAAGCCCGGCGAACATTGATAAGGAATCTAGAGTCAGAGCTTGTAACTTGTACGGCTCGAAATCCGTCGGCTCTTCCTCCTATATAAAGTGGAGCCGAGGGGAGGAAAATCCATCGAATCTATTGTCAACATACACTCTAGTTTTCTTAGTGGAGATCTACTTGCCCTCTACTTGCCATTTTCGGCTGAACCTTCGAGATCTACTTGCCCTCTACTTTCTACGAAACCCTAAGTCTACAATACGTAGGTATTGATAAGTTAATCCCTTGTCACTCCCCCTCCCCATGTCCCCCTCTCTCTGAACTTTAGCCCCTTGTGATGGTCGGAATCTTCCAATATTCCTATTCCTTCATAGGTCTAGCTTATGCCTTCAAGTTTAGAACTTTTTTTATTCATAGGATAGAAAAAATATAGGAACAACAAAAGCATATGATTGAGATGTCATGTCTAGTTGAATCATATAGGAAGATTATTTCTCTTTGATTGTACCAAAGATATTTCCATGAGGTATGACCTAATGTTTTGTTTTTGTAGTATTGGCACTATAAAATTACTATAGGATCAATTCATGATACTTTCTAATAATCAAACAATTAATGTAGGAAAAATTTCCATAGAATATAAAATCCTATACAATTTCTATGTAAACTCTATAAACTATAGGAGAACTTTAGTAGTTAGTAGGGAGAGAGGGGGACACCGAAGCACATGCGTCCGTTACCCCCAGAGGGTACGGCTTTGCATGAGCTCCAGAGTTGATCCCATATAGGACGATCCAATCGAGCGGATCCAAAAAATCCATGAACAAAACATGAGCTAGGTCGTACAAAAGGTGGGTACTGTCGTTACCGCCGGCCATGCATGTGACCGGTGCACCACCGTACCCAGCCGGCTGGCCGAACGTCGGTGTATCCAAACAGCGTTCGACCGGACATCGTCTTTTACTGACTGTAGTTATAGCTTGCGTGATCTGCGGTATCATGCATGTGCGCCCGCTACGCAAGGGTGTGGAAACCAGCTGTAACACCCCAAATTTCAATAAAAAGAAAGTTAGAGAATTCCAGAAAGCAAAATTTCAAACCAACAAAAACTTTTCTTTTGCATATAGGACCATGCATAGGACTTGTGCATTTGAGTGATATGCCATGATGATTGTTACTACTTGTATTTGATATGCTCTAAAACCCTAGAGTGATCATAGGAAGATCACAAACCAAATAAATCAAAGAGGAAGAAATTCCAATATTTGAAAAACCCTAAAAACCCTCACATATGCCCTATGGCATTTTTATAAATCTTGACCCTAGACCTATTTGGTCTTCACCATTAGTTGGATAATGTTATTAAACACCTATTACAACTTTTGGAATCAAGGTTTCACATTTCAAATGAATTTCAAACACAATTCCCACTCACATATGATAATGGCCAAATCTGCCAAATTTAGTCTGATCACCACTTTGAGCCCCTGCAATTCAATTCTCTCAAACCAATTCTTGCTAACTCCTTGCACCATTTCAAAGTCAACATCAAGGTGAACAACTTTGATGAAGATCACCCTGCCAAATTCATCCTTGATCAATAGCTATGCTCATCCAAAGTTGCAACATTTTAACAAGTGCAACAATCTCCACTTAGCCATTTTGGCCAATTCTTGAATTCTACTTTTTCCACCACCACCTCAAATCACCTCTGGTCATTTACAACTTATCTCAACACTCACATTTCAAAAACTTTCACCTTTTGAATTATTTCCAATTTGGATAATTTTGTATTTTCCAAAATTGAACACTATTTAGACACTATTTGCTATAGTGATTCTACTCTAACTAACCTACCCCAATCTACACCAATTGGTCCCCTGGTTCCCTCTCTCACTAACACCAAATTAAAAACCCTAGGAGGAGAGGCATAGCAAGCATGGCAAGGCCATGCCGGCCACATGCCGAGCTCGTCGAGCTCCCTCTTCTCTCATTGCTTCTCTGCCCTGCCCACCCTGCCATATCACGCCACCTCGCTCCTCTACGTCGCCTAGCACCGGCCGTTGTCGAGGAGGAGCACCGCACCGGCCAGACAAGCACGCGTCCATGGCGCCCTGGACGCCGCTCGCGTCGCGCATGTGCACACCGCGGACACGTACTGGCCACGCGCCGCGCCACCATCTCGCGTTCGCCCTGGCCCCGCTCACTAGCCGTTGAGCATCACCACGCCACCACGACACCGCCAGACAGGGCCACAACCAGACCCTGGACCGCCGTCGCCGTAGACGGGGAAGAAGATCCCGCCACTGCCGCCGCACGACATGGAAGCAACGCGAACTAGCTCGCCGGAGACGCCGCCAACAGCATCGCCAGGAACCGCAGAACAGCGCCACGCCCTCGCTTAGCTCACTAGCTCGCCGGAGACGCCGCGCCCATGTCGCCCGCATCACTGCCCCGCACCCCTTGCTCAATCCTATAAATAGAGCGTTCCCTGGACCAAACCAAGCACACCACCTCGCTCCCCACCTCTCACCGCTTCTCCACCACCACTCCACTCACTCGATCGTCGCCGGAGCTGCTCCAATTTGAAGATCGACGCCGCCCGTACCCGGAGGTCGCCGCCGTCGATTGGAGCTGTTCCAGGAGGAGCCGCCGGTACCAGGAGCTCCGCCGTCGTCCACAACTTCCCCACGCACACTGCCATCCCTCGTTGGAGCACTGGTTAGCCCTCCGACCCCCTAGGTCCGCCGCCAGAGTGTCGGGTTCTCGTCGGAGAAGACGATGAACCTCGACCGTCGGATTCACTTCTAATCCAACGCCTCACTTTAAAACGTACCGATTCGGGTTAGATGAGCCGCTGACAGGCGGACCCCACCCTGTCAGGCAGCTCGCGCGGCACTGGACCGTGGTGGGCTGGCTCGGGCCGTTTTCAAACCATTTGGCCCAATTAGCTTTTCCCGCCGGCCTGTTAAATTCAAAACCAGTTTAATTATTTCAAATAAATTCCAATACTGCCCAAACTTTGAAATTCAACCATTTCAAATTGGCTAAACCAAATTTAGTGAATTTTATATTGTTAGAAAGCCACTGAAATTCTCTACAACATGCCACTGGCCTCATGGTCAAATTCTTTGTAGAATTAATGTGATAAAAATAACAAGGCAGGGACTTTTCCCTATTCAAATAATTCTCAAAAATCAACCAAAATAGATATTAAGTTAATTCCAACTCTAATAGGTCACATTTGACTTACACTAATTGTTTATGCAATAAAATGGTGTGGTCACTCTGCATGATCATGCCATGGTTTAATGAATGGATATTATGGCTAGTTTAACTAGTTGATACTATCCAAAACTATTAAGATAAATGGTGTGAAGTCTTACACTTCATTTAAACTTGTCTCACATGGATTCATGGGATGTTTGGACCCCTGGTTCCAAACTCTCTTATATGGATTACTTGAGATTTAAATTAAAGGTAGTGTTGTTTAAATGGTATGAGGTGATCCACCTCATTTAAATCATTTTCCCAAATGATGATGATGAACATTTGACTTAGGTCAATATGAGTTCATCCATGATTGTTGGAGAAATTAAATCTTAAGAAGATTTCAATGAGAGGAAGTTATTTCTCAAGAACCCTATGGAAACCATCATTTACATATGGAATACAAATTCTATTTAAGTCCCACAACCCATGCACCCTAGTTTATTTATTTGGTGTGCATAGAGTAGTATGTGTGTTTATTTGTGATGTGTGGAATAGCCATTGAATTAGTGAGTAATTATACTCGTATTCAAATTTAGACGGTAGCACCGGAGAGTACGCTGAAGAAGAAGGTTGCTACCAGGAGGAGGAGGAGGAGGAACAGTTTGAGAACTACCAAGGCAAGCTAAATTACTATGCAAGCTATTATTCTTGCAAAGTGCAAAGCCCCCTTGGGGCAAGGCACCATGATTCTTATCTTTTCTTATATGAACCCATCCCAAGTTTTTGCTTTACAAGTTTTTACTTGTTTTCGAAATGAGTTACTTTTATAGTTAACTTTGGTCAAAGTACAAGTTGATTACTAGAGTAGTGAGTTAGTCTTCCCCCAAGCAAAGCAAGTTAGCACCCCTCATGAATTAGAGCTAGTGCTAATGAATTAAAACTTGACTACTCTAGATGGGAACCATGTGACTTTGAAAGGATTTTTTAAAAACCTTGGAATGAAGATGCATTCTATTGAATGATTTTTGAAGGTGAATATGACCAAGAGAAGATGGTGATTTTTGATAAAACATGATGTTGGTTTGAATGCGATACCTTTCCAATTATCAAGTACCCCCACAATACCTGATTATGGGTAGGGCTTAACTGGAAGTTTATGCGTCTTAGTATGGGTTCCCTCTAAACAAGCGTCATCGGGGTTATGCCGAAAGCTGCCTCTACCACAAAAGAAACGATACGATATGATGCGAAATGAGGTGAATGTCCGGCCCAAGCCTCGTGCAGTTCCTGTGCCGACTGTCTGTCTTCACTGGGAGGCCAAGCTCATGGGGAGAGGTGCTCATACTAGGATTTGTAAGTGAAAGGTTATGGTTGATGATCCGCGTACTGTGTTACGATGATTCGGAGAAATCCCGACGGATGAAATCAAATGTTGTGGCACAAGTGTGCAACCTCTGCAGAGTGTAAACCTATTCGAATAGCCGCGTCCACGGTTACGGACGGTTGGAAAGGCCATACAGTTTCCGATGTCATATCTTTGAAAATGACGTTGAAAGGTGATGGTGAAATGACTTGTGGTGGATTGAATGGAAATCACCACTTGAATGGTGGGAATGACACTAATGTTCCCACTTGGGTTAGTTAGCTCTTGGATAAGCTTTTTCCCAAAACTTTGTGAACTAAAACTAGCTTTATGCAAATAAACTAGAGCTTAGCAAACCATACTAGAATGTCTAGCACTTACATTAGTATTAGTTTGCGAGTACTCAACGTACTCACGGCTTTGTCCCTGGCTATTCAAATGGCCAGAGTATGAAGACAACCAAGGAGATGACCAGCAGGACGCCTACGACAACTAAGCGCCTTCCGACGTCAAGCGTTGGCCTGTGGACTAGAGAGTCCTTGTATCTTACGCTTCCGCTATGTTGAACTATGAACTTGTGTTTGTTCGTTGATCAATAGATCAACTATTCGTGTAATATGGATCATGTGATTCCAATTTGTAAGACTTATGGTTTGTAATGAATGATGACTGTGATACTTAACTATTATGCCTCGCAACAACAATATTCCTGGGATTGCGATGTATGACATAATAGGCATTCGGACTTAAAAATCCGGGTGTTGACAAGTTGGTATCAGAGCCATTGTTTGACCTTAGAAGACCTTAGTTAGAATGGGCGTTCTGAAAAACTTAACTTGGAAATCAAATGGAAGAACTTATTTGTGAAAATTTACTACCCTCTTGTCTTTGAGACTTTGCCAAAATTTGAGGAATCATGTTCTATCTTATTTGAATCAACTTAAAACTTTGCCACACTTTGCACTCTCTAACTTACTCATCCAATTCTCTTTCAGATGGAGCCGAATGAACCCATCAACACCAAGTTTTATCAGCTTGGGAACGGAGGAAGCTTGATCTTTGAGCACGACCTCAACGCCGTCTCTGACTTCCTTGGGCGCCCACACCCCGAGTTTCACGGGGTTCAGCTGGACGACACGCCCGGAGGAGAGTTGCAGTGGGTGATCACTGCCGTCTTGAGGGGCAAGATGGAGCCTCCCACCTCGGAGAGGATCCTCTTCTCCTTCCGCGAGAGCAACTGGCTCGACGGACTCGCACGTGGCCTGCTGTGGAGGCACTTGCACGCCTCTGTGGACAGAACGTGGTGCGCATCCTCGCCTCTCGCTACGCCCACCTTGTGAGGCGTGATGCTGCGGGAGTGCCCATGGAGCTGCAGCCGCACCCGGAGCTGAGGCACCATGCTGAGCACCTGGACTTCATGCTCTACCAGACTCAGAGGGACCTCGACGCCACTCGCGCTTACGCGAACCAGACCCATGCTCACATCACCGAGCAGGGTGAGGCGATCAAGCTACTCAACAACGACCGCAAGAGCCTTCGCCAGCAGCGTGCCAAGAAGGACGCTACGATTCGCCTCCTTCGCGCCCGGATCGCGTCACTTGAGGCCACTGTCAAGGCCCAGGAGGATCAGATTCGTCAGCTGGAGGATGACGATGGAGGCATCGACATTCGAGGAGGAGACGCTTTTCTGAGCGATGACGACGACTTTGAGGAGGACGAGAACACCGAGGAGGAGGACTACGAGTTCCTGGAGGCAGGACCCGATGACTACGTCCCGATTGATATCGATGATGAGGAGTAGTTGCACTAGTTCACTTATAGTAGGTGTGAGTTGTATCCCGTCCTTTGTATCGTAGCTTGAGAATGGTTCTTAAAACCATTGGAGTATGTGTGTAGTTTGTACTATGTGTTGCATGAATGAATGAATGATATGTTTGTCATGAAAAGAGTACAAGTTTTCAAATGCTTTTCAAACTTAACCAAAATGAACCATAGAATGTTCCCTCTTATCTCATGATCTTCTACATCTTCAGATGGCCCCTCCGAATCGCACCAACGACGCGATGTCGCAACTTCGCAAACCATGCTTGCAGACCGGGAAACCGAAAGAGCCGAGCGCCAAGCCAACCTCATCGCCTTGCAGAACATCGCCAACCAAGGCCATGGAAATCATGACCACCCCGGATCCAAGCTCAAGAACTTCCAAAACACCAACCCTCCTATGTTTAGCAAGACCGAGGAGCCCCTCGACGCCGACGATTGGCTCCAGACTATGGAGAACAATCTGGAAGTAGCTGGAGTGGAAGCCAACGAGAAAGTGTTGTTCGCCACTCACTATCTCGCTGGACCAGCTCGCGCTTGGTGGACAAGCACCCGTGCCATGAACGGAGGTCAATTCATGACTTGGGAAGATTTCAAACTCAAATTCAGCAAGTACCATGTACCCCCGGGTCTTATCAAGAAGATGAGGGATGAATTCCGTGAGCTGAAACAAGGTCGCATGACGGTGGTTGAATACCGCGACAAGTTTCTCACTTTGTCAAGGTATGCCCCTGATGAGACCGACACCGTTGAGAAGAGGAAGGAGAGATTCCTGAACGGACTGCATGATGAGATGCAGACTGTCCTCGTCAACATTCCCTTCGCCGACCTCGAAGCCCTTGTTGACTCCGCCATCCAGATGGAGGGCAAGTTAAATCAAGCCAATGAGAACCGCAAGCGCCGCATGGCAAGTCCGAGTGGATCAAGCCACCCCCAGAAGTTTCGCCCTAGCTCAAGCGGAGGTTTCACTCCGAGGCACAACAAACCCCCGATGCAGAACTCTCGCCCCGGTTATCAGAACCGGAGTGGAGGAAACCCCAAGCCGGGAGGCTACAACAACAACTACAACAACAACAACTACAACCGCGCTCCACCCCGAGCCCCTAACAACACCAACACCAACATCACCACCACCCCCAGAACCGGAAGCAATGCCATTCCCGTTGCGAACAAGCAGGACAAGAGCACTATCACTTGCTACGAGTGTGGTGTAGTGGGACACTACTCCAACGAGTGCCCCAAGCGTCTTGCCAAGCTCGCCGGCAACACCGCTGCCCCTGCACAGCAGCAACGCCGTGTCTCCACCGGCAAGAAGTTCGTCCCCAACAACCCCAACAACCGCAACGGCCGCCTCTACCACATGAACGCCGAAGAAGCCCAGGAAGCACCAGATGTTGTGCTGGGTATGTTTTCTGTCAACCACACCCCTGCTAGAGTGTTGTTTGATTCCGGAGCATCTCATTCCTTTGTCACCGAAGATTTTGCATCAACAAGTAAAATTCAACCCCTCAGTTTGAAGCATGTTATGATAGTTCAAATCCCCGGATCAACCACCAAAGCCAGAAAATTTTGCAAAAATGTGCCTATCAAAATCCATGATGTAGATTTCTTTGCAAATCTAATCATACTTGGAACCAAAGGTTTGGAAGTTGTCCTAGGAATGGACTGGATGTCCAAGCACAATGGATTGATAGATCACCAAGAAAGTCATAACCATGACTAGCAGCACCGGTATCGTAGTTGAGCACGTCTCCTAAAAACTACCCGTAAAATTCACCGCAACCAAAGTGTATCCAAGCCAACTCGGATCAAATCAGGTCGTTCGTCGCTACCCCGATGTGTTTCCAGATGATCTACCCGTATGCCCCGGATCGGGATATCGAGTTTATCATCGAGTTAATCCCGGAATCGACCCATCGCCCAGAGAGCCTACAGCATGAACGCAGCCGAACTTGTGGAGCTGAAGAAGCAAATAGATGACATGTTAGCCAAAGGTTTGATTAGACCAAGTGCATCCCCCTGGAGATCCCCTGTCTTGTTCGTCGACAAGAAGGATGGTGCAAATCGTTTATGCACGGACTATCGTAAACTTAACGATGTCACCATCAAAAACAAATACCCCCTACCCAAGATAGAAGATTTGTTTGACCAACTCACCGGATCCCGAGTTTTCTCCAAGATTGATCTTAGAACTGGATACCACCAACTGAAGATCCGAGCCACCGACATTCCAAAAACTGCCTTTACCACCAGATATGGGTTGTATGAGTACAATGTCATGTCGTTTGGACTAACCAATGCCCCCGCTTATTTCATGAATCTCATGAATAAGATCTTCATGAACTTTTTGGACAAGTTTGTCGTTGTGTTCATCGACGACATCCTCGTCTACTCCAAGTCCGAAGAGGAACATGAACAGCATTTGGAGATTGTCCTAGAAACCCTTAGACAACACAAATTGTATGCCAAGTTTAGCAAGTGTGAGTTTTGGCTGGAAGAAGTTGGATTCTTCGGACACATCTTGTCTGCAGGAGGAATTGCCGTAGATCCCGCCAAGATCAAAACTGTTATGGAATGGAAAGCCCCAACCACACAAACCGAGGTCCGCGCTTTTCTTGGATTAGCCGGATATTACCGCAGATTTGTAGAAGGTTTTTTAGCATCGCTCGACCAATGACCCAACAGCTGAAAAAGGACAGAAAGTTTGAGTGGACCGACAAATGTGAAGAGAGCTTTCAGCAGCTCAAGAGTAGACCGACCACAGCCCCAATCCCGATCATGCCGTATATCGCAAAGCCCTTTGACGTATATTGCGACGCCTCCAAGACTGGACTTGGATGCGTGCTTATGCAAGAAGGCAAGGTTGTATCCTACCTTTCAAGACAACTCAAGCAACATGAACAGAATTACCCCACCCATGACCTCGAGCTTGCAGCCGTGGTCTTAGCCCTGAAAGTTTGGCGTCATTACCTCATGGGTAATCGATGCGAGATCTACTCCGACCACAAAAGCCTCAAATATATTTTCACCCAGAAAGAGTTGAACATGAGACAACGCCGATGGATCGAATTGATCAAGGATTACGACATGGAGATTCACTACCACCCCGGCAAGGCCAATGTGGTAGCGGATGCTTTGAGTCGACTGCCGTGTCAGTTGAACTCCATGCTCGCAACCGAACAGCCCAGTTTGCACCAGGAGTTTGAACAGTTCAGACTTGAACTTGTGAGTGAAGGATTCTTAGCCAGCATAGAACTGCAACCCACCTTGGTTGGTCAGATCAAGGAAGCCCAGAAGGACAACGCTAGCATTGACGGAATCAAGAAACAGATAGCCGAAGGAAAAGCCCCCGGATTCACCGTAGACGAAGCCGGAGTGCTTTGGTACAAAGAACGTCTCTGCGTACCATCGGACTCTGACTTGAAACAAGTCATCTTGCAAGAAGCCCATGACACCCTTTACTCAATCCACCCCGGAGGTACCAAGATGTACCAGGACCTAAAGGAACAATTTTGGTGGCACGGAATGAAGAGAGAGATCGGTAGCTACATCGCTAAGTGTGACATCTATCAGAGAGTCAAGGCAGAACACCAAAGACCCGCCGGACTGTTGCAACCCCTTCAGATTCCAGAATGGAAATGGGACTCCGTAGGAATGGACTTTATCACCGGACTGCCCAAATCTAGCAAAGGCAATGATTCCATATGGGTAGTGGTCGATAGATTGACCAAAGTCGCCCATTTCATCGCCGTCAAAACCACCTATCAAGGCCCCAAGTTAGCTGAACTCTACATCTCCAGAATAGTCGCTTTGCACGGCACCCCCAAATCGATAGTGTCAGATAGAGGATCCCAGTTCACCTCAAGGTTCTGGCAGAAAGTGCATGAAGGACTAGGCACTCGCCTAAATTTTAGCACTGCCTATCACCCTCAGACCGACGGACAGACTAAGAGAGTGAACCAGATACTAGAAGACATGCTTAGAGCATGCGTACTGGAATACGGATCCAAATGGGAAGACTGCCTACCTTACGCAGAATTCTCTTACAACAATAGTTATCAAGCCAGCCTACAGATGGCCCCCTTTGAAGCCTTGTACGGAAGGAAGTGCCACACCCCCCTGAACTGGTCAGAAGTCGGAGAGAGTCAAGTTTTCGGCCCAGATGTTCTTCGTGAAGCCGAAGAGAAGGTTCACAAGATCCGCGAGTACCTCAAGACTGCGCAATCCAGACAGAAGAGCTACGCCGACAAGAGACGTCGGGAGATGACCTTTGAGATCGGAGATTTCGTCTATCTCAAAGTATCCCCCTTGAAAGGGATGCAAAGGTTTCAGCTGAAAGGAAAGCTTGCACCTCGCTATGTGGGACCTTTCCAAGTCCTCAGCCGCCGAGGTGAAGTATCTTATCAACTAGAGTTGCCTGAAGAAATGTCGGCTGTGCACAACGTTTTTCACATCTCACTTCTCCGGAAATGTCTTGAAGTCCCTGAGAAGACCGAAGTGTTCAAGAACATCGATCACCGATCGGTGGATATCAACAAGGATCTGACTTACCGCGAAGTGCCGATTCGCATCCTGGAAGAAGCTTACCGAACCACCCGCACCCGAAGCATCAAGTTTCTGAAGATCCAATGGAGCAATCATACCGAGGATGAAGCCACCTGGGAACGCGAAGACTTCATGAAGAAGGAATACCCAGATCTCTTTAGTACCTAACTTTCTTTTCGATCTCGGGACGAGATCTTTTGTAAGGGGGAAGGGTTTGTAACACCCCAAATTTCAATAAAAAGAAAGTTAGAGAACTCCAGAAAGCAAAATTTCAAACCAACAAAAACTTTTCTTTTGCATATAGGACCATGCATAGGACTTGTGCATTTGAGTGATATGCCATGATGATTGTTACTACTTGTATTTGATATGCTCTAAAACCCTAGAGTGATCATAGGAAGATCACAAACCAAATAAATCAAAGAGGAAGAAATTCCAATATTTGAAAAACCCTAAAAACCCTCACATATGCCCTATGGCATTTTTATAAATCTTGACCCTAGACCTATTTGGTCTTCACCATTAGTTGGATAATGTTATTAAACACCTATTACAACTTTTGGAATCAAGGTTTCACATTTCAAATGAATTTCAAACACAATTCCCACTCACATATGATAATGGCCAAATCTGCCAAATTTAGTCTGATCACCACTTTGAGCCCCTGCAATTCAATTCTCTCAAACCAATTCTTGCTAACTCCTTGCACCATTTCAAACTCAACATCAAGGTGAACAACTTTGATGAAGATCACCCTGCCAAATTCATCCTTGATCAATAGCTATGCTCATCCAAAGTTGCAACATTTTAACAAGTGCAACAATCTCCACTTAGCCATTTTGGCCAATTCTTGAATTCTACTTTTTCCACCACCACCTCAAATCACCTCTGGTCATTTACAACTTATCTCAACACTCACATTTCAAAAACTTTCACCTTTTGAATTATTTCCAATTTGGATAATTTTGTATTTTCCAAAATTGAACACTATTTAGACACTATTTGCTATAGTGATTCTACTCTAACTAACCTACCCCAATCTACACCAATTGGTCCCCTGGTTCCCTCTCTCACTAACACCAAATTAAAAACCCTAGGAGGAGAGGCATAGCAAGCATGGCAAGGCCATGCCGGCCACATGCCGAGCTCGTCGAGCTCCCTCTTCTCTCCTTGCTTCTCTGCCCTGCCCACCCTGCCATATCATGCCACCTCGCTCCTCTACGTCGCCTAGCACCGGCCGTTGTCGAGGAGGAGCACCACACCGGCCAGACAAGCACGCGTCCATGGCGCCCTGGACGCCGCTCGCGTCGCGCATGTGCACACCGCGGACACGTACTGGCCACGCGCCGCGCCACCATCTCGCGTTCGCCCTGGCCCCGCTGACTAGCCGTTGAGCATCACCACACCACCACGACACCGCCAGACAGGGCCACAACCAGACCCTGGACCGCCGTTGCCGTAGACGGGGAAGAAGATCCCGCCACTGCCGCCGCACGACATGGAAGCAACGCGAACTATTCTGACGCCGCCCGACCAAACTGTCGCCGCCAACAGCATCGCCAGGAACCGCAGAACAGCGCCACGCCCTCGCTTAGCTCACTAGCTCGCCGGAGACGCCGCGCCCATGTCGCCCGCATCACTGCCCCGCACCCCTTGCTCAATCCTATAAATAGAGCGTTCCCTGGACCAAACCAAGCACACCACCTCGCTCCCCACCTCTCACCGCTTCTCCACCACCACTCCACTCACTCGATCGTCGCCGGAGCTGCTCCAATTTGAAGATCGACGCCGCCCGTACCCGGAGGTCGCCGCCGTCGATTGGAGCTGTTCCAGGAGGAGCCGCCGGTACCAGGAGCTCCGCCGTCGTCCACAACTTCCCCACGCACACTGCCATCCCTCGCTGGAGCACTGGTTAGCCCTCCGACCCCCTAGGTCCGCCGCCAGAGTGTCGGGTTCTCGTCGGAGAAGACGATGAACCTCGACCGTCGGATTCACTTCTAATCCAACGCCTCACTTTAAAACGTACCGATTCGGGTTAGATGAGCCGCTGACAGGCAGACCCCACCCTGTCAGGCAGCTCGCGCGGCACTGGACCGTGGTGGGCTGGCTCGGGCCGTTTTCAAACCATTTGGCCCAATTAGCTTTTCCCGCCGGCCTGTTAAATTCAAAACCAGTTTAATTATTTCAAATAAATTCCAATACTGCCCAAACTTTGAAATTCAACCATTTCAAATTGGCTAAACCAAATTTAGTGAATTTTATATTGTTAGAAAGCCACTGAAATTCTCTACAACATGCCACTGGCCTCATGGTCAAATTCTTTGTAGAATTAATGTGATAAAAATAACAAGGCAGGGACTTTTCCCTATTCAAATAATTCTCAAAAATCAACCAAAATAGATATTAAGTTAATTCCAACTCTAATAGCTCACATTTGACTTACACTAATTGTTTATGCAATAAAATGGTGTGGTCACTCTGCATGATCATGCCATGGTTTAATGAATGGATATTATGGCTAGTTTAACTAGTTGATACTATCCAAAACTATTAAGATAAATGGTGTGAAGTCTTACACTTCATTTAAACTTGTCTCACATGGATTCATGGGATGTTTGGACCCCTGGTTCCAAACTCTCTTATATGGATTACTTGAGATTTAAATTAAAGGTAGTGTTGTTTAAATGGTATGAGGTGATCCACCTCATTTAAATCATTTTCCCAAATGATGATGATGAACATTTGACTTAGGTCAATATGAGTTCATCCATGATTGTTGGAGAAATTAAATCTTAAGAAGATTTCAATGAGAGGAAGTTATTTCTCAAGAACCCTATGGAAACCATCATTTACATATGGAATACAAATTCTATTTAAGTCCCACCACCCATGCACCCTAGTTTATTTATTTGGTGTGCATAGAGTAGTATGTGTGTTTATTTGTGATGTGTGGAATAGCCATTGAATTAGTGAGTAATTATACTCGTATTCAAATTTAGACGGTAGCACCGGAGAGTACGCCGAAGAAGAAGGTTGCTACCAGGAGGAAGAGGAGGAACAGTTTGAGAACTACCAAGGCAAGCTAAATTACTATGCAAGCTATTATTCTTGCAAAGTGCAAAGCCCCCTTGGGGCAAGGCACCATGATTCTTATCTTTTCTTATATGAACCCATCCCAAGTTTTTGCTTTACAAGTTTTTACTTGTTTTCGAAATGAGTTACTTTTATAGTTAACTTTGGTCAAAGTACAAGTTGATTACTAGAGTAGTGAGTTAGTCTTCCCCCAAGCAAAGCAAGTTAGCACCCCTCATGAATTAGAGCTAGTGCTAATGAATTAAAACTTGACTACTCTAGATGGGAACCATGTGACTTTGAAAGGATTTTTTAAAAACCTTGGAATGAAGATGCATTCCATTGAATGATTTTTGAAGGTGAATATGACCAAGAGAAGATGGTGATTTTTGATAAAACATGATGTTGGTTTGAATGCGATACCTTTCCAATTATCAAGTACCCCCATAATACCTGATTATGGGTAGGGCTTAACTGGAAGTTTATGCGTCTTAGTATGGGTTCCCTCTAAACAAGCGTCATCGGGGTTATGCCGAAAGCTGCCTCTACCACAAAAGAAACGATACGATATGATGCGAAATGAGGTGAATGTCCGGCCCAAGCCCTGTGCAGTTCCCAGGCTGACTGTCTGTCTTCACTGGGAGGCCAAGCTCATGGGGAGAGGTGCTCATACTAGGATTTGTAAGTGAAAGGTTATGGTTGATGATCCGCGTACTGTGTTACGATGATTCGGAGAAATCCCGACGGATGAAATCAAATGTTGTGGCACAAGTGTGCAACCTCTGCAGAGTGTAAACCTATTCGAATAGCCGCGTCCACGGTTACAGACGGTTGGAAAGGCCATACAGTTTCCGATGTCATATCTTTGAAAATAACGTTGAAAGGTGATGGTGAAATGACTTGTGGTGGATTGAATGGAAATCACCACTTGAATGGTGGGAATGACACTAATGTTCCCACTTGGGTTAGTTAGCTCTTGGATAAGCTTTTTCCCAAAACTTTGTGAACTAAAACTAGCTTTATGCAAATAAACTAGAGCTTAGCAAACCATACTAGAATGTCTAGCACTTACATTAGTATTAGTTTGCGAGTACTCAACGTACTCACGGCTTTGTCCCTGGCTATTCAAATGGCCAGAGTATGAAGACAACCAAGGAGATGACCAGCAGGACGCCTACGACAACTAAGCGCCTTCCGACGTCAAGCGTTGGCCTGTGGACTAGAGAGTCCTTGTATCTTACGCTTCCGCTATGTTGAACTATGAACTTGTGTTTGTTCGTTGATCAATAGATCAACTATTCGTGTAATATGGATCATGTGATTCCAATTTGTAAGACTTATGGTTTGTAATGAATGATGACTGTGATACTTAACTATTATGCCTCGCAACAACAATATTCCTGGGATTGCGATGTATGACATAATAGGCATTCGGACTTAAAAATCCGGGTGTTGACACCAGCCCCCGTCACGACCGGTAGCTAACGGTTTTCTAGTGCCAGATATCACTTACCCGCTACTGTCACTCTACGTTTGACATGCTACTATGCTACTCCATCAGTGGAAAAACTAAAGATTTGAAGGTGCTTCTCTATTGCAGGAAAGAACGGAGGACGATAACTAAGTTTTCTGCTAGGTTATTATTTTAAAGAAGAATTTTCTTTGCAGAAAATATTTAAAATACTACCCCAAGAAGCCCTCAGAATGCACCATCTAAACAGGAGCAAATGTTCACACACAAGAATTGCCAGGATAATGTTTGCTGGGTGTCCTAGTAACTTTGCCATATGCAGAAATAAAATGTGCTATCCACCGTATATTGTAAAATCTGATGATTCATGATGCATTTTCGTCAGAGACTAAGGGTTTGTTCGTTTCAAAGGATTTTTAACGAAATTTTGTAGGATTATTATCCAAAGAAAATTTTCCTATAGAGGCCATTTGATTAAATGATTGAATCCACCAAAATTACTATGGATTGTTCATTGTTGTCTTATACTACAATATGATAGGATTTCTAGCAAAAGGTTAGACCTCTTGAAAAATTTACTATATGTCTATGACAACTATGATATGTACTAAATTTTTGAAAAAAATTCCTGCGTTTTTAACGTGGTGTGATCAAACGATTTCTGCAACTATTCTTGCGTTCTTATCCCTCTACGATTTCACATGCCATGACATACCGTTTTTGTGTTTTTCCTGATTCTGTGATTTTAAAACCTTTTGAACCAAACATGCCCTAAAATTATCACGTGATATTCTTATAATTTCTCCTGATTTAGTTATGAACGTAATGATCGGATAAGTCTCGGTACTATGTACCTTTGATGTATTGTGTGAATAGTGCTTCGCATGACATATGGTGAATTAAAAACGCGCGGCTAGGTTAAGGCGCTCCATAAATAGACGATCATGAGGCACAAGAAAGGGTTAATAATGGTGACCATTGCCGAGGTGGCCATGTTGCATCAGCCATAGATATTTTTAGCATGCTCGCGTCAAGGCTTCTAAGAAATTGGAGATACAAGGTCGGCTGCTATCGCGGTGAACAGGACATAATATATTGCCCCATGGCCCTACAAAATTGTCTCACTTTCTCTCGCTCACTCTGCCCAAACGGGACGCAATGTGGCAACGATGTTCGAGTGAATTCGTTCTCTCACACACCTCTCCCATGATGGAGAGTACCCGACGATGGTGGGGACATTGCATCCGCTCCTCATCTTCCTCCTTAGATAGAGATCTCATGCCTTGTACTCACGTGTTCATCCAGCAGCGTGGACGGGGTGGCTTGGCCAGGAGAAGAGGAGGACAAGGTGGGTCAGTCACGCATGAGACTTCGAGGTGGAGTTGGCGTTGGTGCTGGTATGCACAAAAGTAGCGGGGAAAGGAAATGCCGAAGACAAGGGCATATTAGGTGTGGAGGGATCCTCAATCCCTTCGCGTCCCAATCTATGGCCGGTGGTTATGTCTTCATCCGCCATTTCCCCGAGAGGATTCCCTCTGGAAGAGCCGTTAACAAAACCGGTAGACGACGGGCCGACCTCCTGCGGACTCCAAGCTATAACCCTTTTGCTACCGGCCATGGGGCCATACAAATCTTGATAGTTAATATGATAGTTTTTTCACCATTAATATGATGAACTTGCCACTGTTAGTATGTTGAAATGGTCACTATTAGCATAATAAAATTTCTGTTGTTGCTATAGTAAACATGTCAAAGCTTCTAGTATAGTTAACTTTTCGTTGTTATTGTAAATTCTTAGTATTTTTTTCATGGTTAGTGTAGTTGACATGCATGCCACTGTTTTTGAGTTCTCGTGATGATGGGCAACAACCCGTCCAAAGATGATAATAGGGTTTAAGCTTGAGGATTTGTTTCTGTTTACATTAAAACCAAGGCCTCAACCCAAACACCATAAATCCTATTCTATGTAGTGTTATATTGAAGGTTATTCACCTTGTTTCAATGATCCTAGGCAACCATTTCCTATTTAGTGGCAGTGATGTAAATCCATATTCCATGCGATAGGTATATTTCTCCCTCCGATCCATATTAGTTGTCGCTAATATGGATTCATATAGACATATTTTAGCTCTAGATACATCCATATTACTGAAAATTGATATGAATCAGAGGAAGTAGTTAAACAAATACCAACTCCATGGATACCATTTGTAGCTAGCAATGGAAATTGCCATATATCTGCCAAATACAAGGAGACAATTCTTTGTAAAGGTTGCATACAAAGATACACTTTGTCATCGTTATCACTCCTCTAAGGTGGAGAGTATTGTTTGACAAAGTTGCAAATGCATGCTGGAAATTGCCATTTTATCCTCCAAAGACTAACAAGCAGTTGATTGGTTTTCAATTTGCCTCGAGTCCTCTAATGATTCAGATTTTACCCACTCACAGAGTTTACCTCGAGTGGAAATCATGTGAGTCAATGTGTTAACTGTGAAAATTTACAATCCTATATATACTAAGCAAACCTATTTCGTAAGTCATATTATTTCACTAGTAACTAAAAACCTAGACTGAGTTGTTACCTCCGTTTCTTAAGCTGCTAAAACGGCTTATATTGTGGAACAGAGTCATCCGTGCCTTTTATCATAGAAATACATCCCACATGTATGTCCAAATCATTGCCTTTCAGATTGTAGTACCATCTTATATCCTTTTGAAGAAAAAATTGTGCTACCGTGATATAGGAGAAAAAAAAGACGTTACACGAAATGAGAATAGGGGGGTGGATATCACCAAACACCGTTTCTATATTTCTTGGGCATTGTAGTTGCCGATTCACGCCGCCAGTACAAATACGACTTCACCACTGCATGGCAAGAAGTCTCCCAGGACAAACAAATAGTATAACATATGATGTTCGTCATCAATCAATGACATATTATAACCCAGTTTCAATTGCCACCATCAACATTGCACACAAGTCACAATGCCGGTGGATCCAAGGCCACTACCCTGACATCTGCAGGGGCAAAGTCGCCACACCACTTAAGGTAGCCAACTTTTCGGCTATCAACAAATCAAAAAAGGTAATATGCAGTTTCTTCAAGCTCCCGGGAAGACGAAAGCTCAACACCAAATCATGCAGTGTCTCCAAGGTTCTCATGAGGAAACAATACGGCGTCACCCATTGTTTATGTCCACAACCAACCGATCAACGCAAGGCTTTCGCTAGGTTCTCATGACAACACGTTGATCTGGCAGGCTAGAGGTAGAGCTAGACCAACCAGATGTGGCACCACTGCAAATTTGGAGCCGCCAAAACCCAATAAACTAGCTAGCGATGCTTTTGGAGATGACGCCGGCCCTTCACTTGGAGCCTCATGGATCTAGATCCTGCGATGTTGGAGGGCCGGAAAGACCTCTGGCTCAGACCAAGTGCGCAATACCACGAGCTATAATGAATTGGGAGGAACACTTTGTGCTGAATTATTGTTCCTGAATTTATTATCTGCCCTTAGTTTAGTTCAAGGGCGAATCTATGAATCTATGATCATGTCGCATAAGCGTAATGACAACATGTGCCGCCATGTTCTGCCACATGCATGGGGCTAGGTCTCGCTCGCCCGCTTTTCTGCCCGTCAAAGTAGGCAGAGCAGCAGGCCAGAGCAATATGGTTGTGATAATCTTATCTTGTACACTTCTCGTTTCCTACCAACAATTCGTTTGTCTGCTTAGCATATTTTTTTAACAAAGAAAATATATTAATATCGTGATGAAACCAATTGCACATTGCCTCTGCAACAATGTAGTGCCCTAATAAAAAAATACGGATACACACAACTAAAAAAATAAAATAATTATGAAAAAAAAAGTCCCGCTACAATGATCTACTCCTGCTAGCAACAGACCTAACACCACCAAAATATCACTAGAAATCCATATTCTCCAATAGCGACACCTACAAGAAGGGAACAACGCACAAGTGTACCTGTCGCCATGATCGGTTGCCGTCGCCCTGATCATGGATCATAGGTTTTCACCTTGGAGAAATTTCTTGCTCTCAAAAGCAATGCCTTCAACAAGGACATTGTCAGGTACAATCAATTAAGGCCAAACCTTGGACCTTCACCCTAAAGTTTAGATTGTCAACTTCTCATGTGTTGTCGCCCCCACTTGTCGATGCGGCTGCTCCAAGTCACAAATCACCAAGCCAAGTATACATCGCCACCAGTACTCAAACCACCATTACTAGCCCTCAGATTACAGCTTCCATGCCATTCTCCGCCACATACTTCACAGTGGAACTAAAGCCAAGTCCCACGCTTGCAACAAACATCTGAGCTTCACCTCGCTCACTCTGAAACCAAACAGTCATAAAAAATATGGTTGCGCACGACCGGATCCCATCCAACCTGGCAATCTTCAGGGATTAGTCATCTAGTGCAGTTCGCCGGCGAAGTCTTCCGGAACTCGACACTTCAGATGGATCATTAAAGGCATGCATCAAGCTGATCTTCGGAATGGCCTAAGAGGGCCCCTAGGACTGCCACCTTTATTGCAGAAAAGCTGGTGATGAGGACATCCCATCTCTTGATACAACCGCTGTACCTACAGCCACACAAATACAAGGACCAATCACTCGAGCTCGTGCCAAACAACTTAACTATCAGGTACTTTCGTTTCTTGGAACTATTCCTCACATACATGAGAATATGATGCTGCCTAAATCAGATATGTTTGTTACTCTTAGGAATGATGGACCAAGCATGGATGAGGAGGACAAGTATTGGAGCATGATCACGCATGGAGGAGATGGCAGCAAGCGTTTGAGGATTGAAGATGACGCCGCAAGTGGAGATTTCAGAACTTTGAAGCCACCATAAGAAGAGATGAAGACATGGACGAAATATAGAGTTTTCCACTTCATAATTTCGTCCATAGCATGTTATGGTGCTGCGTCACCTTTAGTTTTGGGCCAGGCCCATGTCATTTTCGCAGGAATTAAGTCAGCCACTTTTTAGAGTCCGTATTGAAGGGGGAAAGTCCTTCTAGGGTTTGGTTCGACCATCATACGTATGGTTGGCCGAAACCCCACCTTTTCCTCCTTTAAATACCCCCATAGCCATCACGTTTAGACTCGGATTTTGATTAGATTAAAAGTTAGCCAATTGTTGCAACTTCGGGTACTACTTTTGAGGCCAACGCCCAGAACAAGACCGACTATTCGGAATCCCACCTTTTCAATAAAGCTTTCATCTATATCCGCAATATTCTGATTGCAATATTAGTTCTTACTTGTTCTCGATTTCAGGTAGGAATTAAGACCCTCGCTGGTCAGGCTGATCGTGCATCCGCAAGATCAGTAACTCCCGGAGATTGTCCTAGCGATTGCATTGGCGCACGAGCTTTGCACGTGTAGTCGGATCGTCAAGCACGAACTCCACCAACAAATCGATTTATCCCCATCTCATCGAAAGATCGGACACCTTTGCCCTATCAAGTGGTATCAGAGCTCAGGTTGCTCGGTGAGATTTTACTGTTTTCCTAGTGTAGATTGCATCTGCCATCATACCCATAAACCACGAAAAAGCCAAAAAAAAATATACAGTTAGGGTTTAGATCATATCGTCCCATAAACCCCCTGCCACGCCTTGCATTGTCTTTTCAGTTTTGCATAGTTGAATTTGTGTCTGCATCTTCGTGTCGAGTTGCTGGTCTTAGCATCTAGTTACTGTAGAGTTTCGAGTTCTGGTCATATTAGTCACGCCGCCGCCGCCCACTCGCACCATACGCAGATCACCGCCGTCTACACCCACCATATACTTCCGCCACTGCCAGATACATCCACCATATACTTCCGCCACTTCCATCTATACCCACCATATACACCCACCAGATTGTTTCCGCCACAGACATATACATCTGCCATATACCCCGTGTCCTACCGCGACACGGATTAGTGCTATTTTCTCTGCCGCGACAGAGCCCGTGTAGAATTAGGTTTTATTGTTTTTCCTCCTTAGCTGTTACCTTCTAATATCATCTTGCGCTGCAGAAAAATTTCCGTGAGTTAAGTTTCGGCCGCCAGTAAAGAATTGGAAGGAGAGCAAAAAAAAAAAAAAAAAAAATTTCTGGCTACATTGGTTTTTCACTTTGGCGATCACTTTTCGCCACTGGCCGTTATAGCGACATTTTTTTTGGCGCCTGCGCGCTTTCCGGAGCACCTCCGAAATTTCGACAAATTTTTTTTTTCTGAGGCTATACTGTTTTTAGACCTTGGGGATCAGTTTGAGACACTTGCCATCATAGTGATTTTTCGCACCTCGCGTCGCCACCTCATCGCCACCTCATCGCTGCTAGTTGCTTGTGTGCCGCGCCGTGACCTCGCTAGTGTTCTAGGCTCGCGTCTCTAGTACGGTCTAGCCTAGGACCAGCACAGTACCGTTGTTGAGCATACTTTCAATATTGCTCTGCTGTTTTGACAATTGCTGTTTTGCTACCATACTAGCCTTCCTACAGCTCTACATATTGTCTCCACGTGCACTGTGTCGACACCTGGTAATCGCTTTGGCAATCTTTGGAGACGCTGATCCTTGCTGGTTGTTACATCGCCTTCCTCCTGTTTGGTAAGAACTTGTAAGAGCTTCGTATTTTGCCTGACGAATTGCGCGTGAACCACCATATTCCGTAGTTTGTAGGCATATACATTTTCTTGTGTACTAATCATGTCAGGACCAGTTGATCCGGCCGCTGTTGACCCGTCCAAGATGACGTCTGAGCAGTTGCATGCTCATTTCACCCACCTTTTGGGCGGGCATGCACGCGACACAGATGCGCGCATTGGTGACGTGGATGCCAAACTCACCGACGCGCTGGACAAGCTGGATGGCCTCGAGGCAGCTTTCAACTCCAAGCTCGACGCCAAGTTCCAGGAGCTTTTGACTCGGTTGCCGCCACCTCGCGACAATGTGCAACGACGCGCACGCCGCGTTCCTCGTGCGGATGTGCCTGCGGGTACCGCTCCTGCTGCAGCAGCCGCACCTGACGCGCCTTCTGATGAGGGATACGAAGACTATGAAGCGGACGCGGACGAGCAGGTCGAGGAGAACGTACTGGACGGGGAGGAAGTCGAACAACCTGCACCGGGTCGTCCACGACAACTGAACCGCAACACTCGTCCACCTCCACGGCCGGTACGTAATGATGATGATCATGTTGCTAAACTTAAATTGAATATTCCGCCATTTGAGGGTAGATATAATCCTGATGCATATCTTACATGGGAATTGGAAGTAGAACAACGCTTTGCATATTTAAAATACCCTGAGCACTTGCGTGTTAGTGCTGCTACTTGTGAGTTCAAAGATTTTGCTTCTATTTGGTGGTCTGAACATTGTAGAGCACGTCCTGCTAATATTCCTACTACGTGGTTTGGTTTAAAACTTGCTATGCGTACTCGTTTTGTTCCTCCACATTATCAGCGTGATTTACTTAAGAAATTGTCTCGCTTAGAACAAGGGAAAAATTCTGTAGAAGACTATTATCAAGAATTGCAAACTGGTATGATTCGCTGTGGTGTTGTAGAGGATAATGAGGCTATGCTTGCACGTTTCTTTGGTGGTTTGAATAAAGAGATTCAACATATTTTAGATTATAAGGAGTACAACACTATTACTCGCTTGTTTCATCTTGCTTGCAAAGCTGAACGTGAAGTGCAGGATCGTCAACCACCATGGAGAAGAGCTAATGTTTATGCAGGTCGTACATCGTCGTGGTCTCCGCGACAATCAGCGCCACCATCGCGTGGGACTGCTCCAGCACCTACTACTTCCAAGTACACCGCGCCTACATCACGAGCACCACCTGCTGCGACTCCACCACCATCTGCTGGTCCTCCTCGGAGTTCATCTTCCATGGCCTCCACAGGGAAGACGCGCGACATTCAATGTCGCAAATGCTTGGGATTTGGTCACATAGAGAGAGAATGCAGAACAAAGCGTGTGATGTTGGTGCGTGAAGATGGCGAATATGATTCTGCAAGTGACTTTGATGAAGATACATTGGCCCTTATTGCTGCACGTGATGGTGCCAATTCTGATTCTGAGAGAGAGATCGAGGTAATGGATGCTGACACTGCTGATCAGTATAGGAGCTTAGTTGCACAGCGTGTGTTGAGCGTGCAATTGAGCAAAGCTGAGCATGATCAACGCCACAATCTGTTTCAAACAAGAGGCGTTATAAAAGAGCGAGCTATAAGGATCATTATTGATGGAGGGAGCTGCAATAATCTGGCTAGCGTTGACATGGTGGAGAAGCTTTCTCTTTCTACAAGACAGCGCACACATCCATACTACATTCAATGGTTTGAGAGCTCTCGGAAGCTCAAGGTAACAAGAACTACACGTGTGCATTTTACTATTGGTACATATTCTGATTTTGTTGATTGTGATGTTGTACCTATGCAAGCTTGTTCTTTGTTACTTGGTAGACCTTAGCAATTTGATAGAGAATCTGTTCATAATGGTAGAACTAATCAGTATTCTTTTATGCATGATGGAAAGAAATTTGGTCTCAAACCTATGACTCCTGAACAAATAGTAAAAGATGATCTTGCTAGAGCTAGTAGAGTAAAAAACGAGGAGAAACATAAGAGTGAAAATCAGATTGTTGCTGCAGATTTTGTGCCCCATAAGACTAATACTAAATCTGATTCGAACCATGCTACTGAAATTCGTTTGAAGAATCCTTGTTTACTTGCTAGCAAATCTGATATTGCTGAACTTGATGTGAACACTACTCAATGCTATGCTATTATTTGCAAAGAAGTTCTGTTTTCATTTGAGGATATGCCTCCTTCTTTGCCACCTGCGGTTGCTAACCTTTTGCAGGAATTCATTGATGTGTTTCCACAAGATGTTCCACCTGGATTGCCACCTATTCGTGGGATAGAACACCAGATTGACTTGATTCCAGGAGCTTCGCTGCCCAACCGTGCACCATACCGTACCAATCCTGAAGAGACGAAAGAGATTCAGCGACAAATTCAGGTTCTACAAGATAAAGGTTACATTCGTGAGTCTCTTAGTCCATGTGTTGTTCCTATTATCTTGGTACCTAAGAAGGATGGTTCTTCACGCATGTGTACTGATTGTAGAGCTATTAATAATATTACCATTCGATACCGTCATCCTATACCTCGTTTAGATGATATGCTTGATGAATTGAGTGGTTCTATTATGTTCTCTAAAGTTGATTTGCGTAGTGGTTACCACCAGATTCGGATGAAATTAGGAGATGAATGGAAAACAGCGTTTAAAACTAAGTTCGGCTTATATGAGTGGTTAGTAATGCCCTTTGGTTTAACTAATGCACCTAGTACTTCCATGATACTGATGAACGAAGTTTTACGTGCTTTTATTGGACGTTTTGTGGTGGTATACTTTGATGATATTCTGATTTATAGCAAATCTTTGGAGGAACATTTGGATCATTTACGTGCTGTTTTCAATGCTTTACGTGATGCACGTTTGTATGGTAATCTTGAGAAGTGCACCTTTTGCACCAATCGAGTTGCGTTTCTTGGCTATGTTGTTACTGTGCAGGGAATTGAAGTTGATCCAGCCAAGATTGAGGCAATTGAGAGTTGGCCGCAGCCAAAGACGGTCACACAAGTGAGGAGTTTTCTTGGCCTCGCTGGTTTCTATAGGCGCTTTGTGAAAGATTTTGGATCCATTGCTGCGCCGCTGAATGAGCTTACAAAGAAGGATGTGCCCTTTGTGTGGGGCGATGCACAACAAAACGCCTTCATGATTCTGAAAGATAAGTTAACACATGCTCCATTACTCCAACTTCCTGATTTCAATAAGACTTTTGAGCTTGAATGTGATGCTAGTGGAATTGGTTTGGGAGGTGTGTTATTACAAGAGGGCAAACCTGTTGCATATTTTAGTGGAAAATTGAGTGGGCCTAGTCTGAACTATTCTACTTATGATAAAGAATTATATGCGCTGGTTCGGACATTAGAAACTTGGCAACATTATTTATGGCCTAAAGAATTTGTTATACATTCTGATCATGAATCTTTGAAGCATATTCGTAGTCAAGCTAAGTTGAATCGTCGCCATGCAAAGTGGGTTGAGTTTATAGAGTCTTTTCCTTATGTTATCAAACACAAAAAGGGTAAAGATAATGTTATTGCTGATGCTTTGTCGCGCCGTTATACTATGCTATCTCAACTTGACTTCAAGATTTTTGGATTAGAAACCATAAAGGAACAATACTTGCTTGATGCTGATTTTAAAGATGTGTTGCTGAATTGTAAAGATGGTAGAACATGGAACAAATTCGTCCTCAATGATGGATTTGTGTTCCGTGCTAACAAGCTATGCATCCCAGATGGTTCCGTTCGTCTTTTGTTGTTACAGGAGGCGCATGGAGGAGGATTGATGGGTCACTTCGGTGTGAAGAAGACGGAGGATGTACTTGCTGCACACTTCTTTTGGCCACGTATGCGTCGAGATGTTGAGAGATTTGTGGCACGCTGCACTACATGTCAAAAAGCTAAGTCTCGACTTAATCCACATGGTTTATATATGCCTCTTCCTGTTCCTAGTGTACCTTGGGAGGATATTTCTATGGATTTCGCTTTTGGGTTTGCCTCGCATACGTAAGGGGAGGGATAGTATTTTTGTTGTTGTGGATCGGTTTTCTAAGATGGCACACTTTATTCCATGTCACAAGACTGATGATGCTACACATGTTGCTGATTTGTTCTTTCGCGAAATTGTGCGTTTACATGGTGTGCCAAATACTATTGTTTCTGATCGTGATACTAAATTTCTTAGCCACTTTTGGAGATGTTTATGGGCTAAGTTGGGGACTAAATTGCTGTTTAGTACTACATGTCATCCCCAAACTGATGGACAAACTGAAGTAGTAAATAGAACTTTGTCTACTATGTCATGGGCTGTTTTGAAGAAGAACTTAAAATTGTGGGAAGAATGTTTACCTCATGTTGAATTTGCTTACAATCGTTCACTGCATTCTACCACTAAGATGTGCCCATTTGAGATTGTTTATGGTTTTGTACCACGTGCACCCATTGATTTGTTGCCTTTACCATCTTTTGTGCAAAATAATTTGGATGCTACAGACCGTGCTGAATTGATACTAAAATTGCATGAGACTACTAAAGACAACATAGCACGCATGAATGCTAAGTATAAAATTGCTGGGGATAGAGGAAGAAAGCATGTTGTGTTTGATGTTGGTGATCTTGTTTGGTTGCATTTGCGCAAAGATCGTTTTCCTGAATTGCGCAAGTCTAAGCTAATGCCACGCGCTGCTGGTCCTTTTAAGGTGATAGAGAAAATAAATGATAATGCATATAAACTTGAGCTTCCTGCAGAATTGGGTCCGGTTAGTCCTACATTTAACATTGTAGATTTGAATCCTTACTTTGGTGAAGAAGAGGAGCTTTCATCGAGGACGACTTCAATTCAAGAAGGGGGGCATGATGAGGACATCCCATCTCTTGATACAACCGCTGTACCTACAGCCACACAAATACAAGGACCAATCACTCGAGCTCGTGCCAAACAACTTAACTATCAGGTACTTTCGTTTCTTGGAACTATTCCTCACATACATGAGAATATGATGCTGCCTAAATCAGATATGTTTGTTACTCTTAGGAATGATGGACCAAGCATGGATGAGGAGGACAAGTATTGGAGCATGATCACGCATGGAGGAGATGGCAGCAAGCGTTTGAGGATTGAAGATGACGCCGCAAGTGGAGATTTCAGAACTTTGAAGCCACCATAAGAAGAGATGAAGACATGGACGAAATATAGAGTTTTCCACTTCATAATTTCGTCCATAGCATGTTATGGTGCTGCGTCACCTTTAGTTTTGGGCCAGGCCCATGTCATTTTCGCAGGAATTAAGTCAGCCACTTTTTAGAGTCCGTATTGAAGGGGGAAAGTCCTTCTAGGGTTTGGTTCGACCACCATACGTATGGTTGGCCGAAACCCCACATTTTCCTCCTTTAAATACCCCCATAGCCGTCACGTTTAGACTCGGATTTTGATTAGATTAAAAGTTAGCCAATTGTTGCAACTTCGGGTACTTCTTTTGAGGCCAACGCCCAGAACAAGACCGACTATTCGGAATCCCACCTTTTCAATAAAGCTTTCATCTATATCCGCAATATTCTGATTGCAATATTAGTTCTTACTTGTTCTCGATTTCAGGTAGGAATTAAGACCCTCGCTGGTCAGGCTGATCGTGCATCCGCAAGATCAGTAACTCCCGGAGATTGTCCTAGCGATTGCATTGGCGCACGAGCTTTGCACGTGTAGTCGGATCGTCAAGCACGAACTCCACCAACAAATCGATTTATCCCCATCTCATCGAAAGATCGGACACCTTTGCCCTATCAGCTGGTAGCCCCCAGGCCACCCACCGACACAACCTGCAAGATCCGCCTCTCTCGAGAGTAGTGACAAGAAAAAGCAAAGGCGGTGCCTTCGATAAGGTAACGTCACCAAGTGACATCACCGTAGCCCACCAAGACCAAGGTTGGGGCATGGTTTTCAACGGCTCCACATCACCCCAAACTTATCATTGACTACATCAACACCGCCAAAGATCTGTGTGGGATCCCAAGATCCCCCACACCAGATCCCAACGTGGCCTCCACCTTCGGAGGAGGAAAATGCCGCTGCCATGTCCGGGGCCACCGCCTCGGCACCCAGATGATGTGGCAGCGCCGCTGGACATCGTTTTTGTCGGTAGGTGTAGAAGGTCGAGATCTAGGCCCATACGGGCCAACCACGCCCATCTCGCTATCGTGACTACATCTCTAGTTGTCGTCACCGTGCATTACAACAAGTTGCATAGGTCGGAGGGTGCCACCTCGCTGCTCTGGCCGCTCTCGCGGGCACCCCGCGCTGCCACACCACGTAACCTTTTGCCAGCGACACCTTCAGCGGCGACGAAGGGAGGAGAGGAGAGTGGGGTGGCTGAGAGGAGGGTGGGATAGCCGAGCGGTGCGACATCATCGCCGCACGCGGTCACATGACGGTTAGGTTGGAGGAGCGGAAGTAATCTAAACTAGAATGCATGTGCTCTTAGGAGAAGGCCATCTGGACTCGATTTTCGAGCACCGATGGAGGTCCTTGACACTGGTGTAGACAATGGGGAGTGGCGGCGGTGTTGATGGGGAGTGGTGGTGTAGTTGCTGTGGTGGGAAACGAGGAAGAGGAGGCGGAAGCACGGTGATGAAGAGGAGTCGCACGAGAGAGAAAGGAGAGAGAGAGAGACAAGGGATTGGGGGATGAATAGCACGACAACGACCACACCACCCAGGCCCACAAGTGAGGGTGAGTGAGAAAACGGCAGATAGCCTCGGAAGAGCTGCAGCTAAACATGCTTACACTTTTTAGTAGTGTGGTTAGCATGAAAGTTGTAAGTCATTTCTCGCCAATTATTTTGCACGGGAATATAAGACCATGCATAACTGGTCCATAAGATGGTCTTCTTTATACCTCGCATGCCATCTACATAAGATGAAAAACATGTTATAGCAATTAATGTTCGCACAATTGTCAAATTATTGGTTTATTAAAATTAAATTTGGATACACGGCTTAACATATGGCATCCCGTATAATGAAAACAAAGACTTATATATCTTACCGAGAAATCATCTTTCAGCTAAGAGAATGTGTGATTTATTTTCCAATTTTATCTCTTCCAATGGAACATTACAATTTACAAACACTACCAATAAACCATGTTGCACTTTTTCCTTTGAGATGTAGTTAAATAACTACTCCGTCTGTCCCATAAAATACATCTCAAATTTCTCTAAAGATAGTGTATCTAGGTGTATGTCATTGAAGAATATGTAGCACGAAACTTCCAAGAACTTGTTTTTACGTTGTCTCTTTCAATCAACAATGACCACGCTAATTTTCTAAAGAAAACAAACAATGACCACACTACCGTAATGAAACCAGGTACCGAAGGCCCAACAACCTCTCTTCAGTTCTACCAGGACTTCCTCTTTTGGGCCCGGCCTAATAATGCACCAGGCATTTATAACCTTTTCTTCCGCATTTTTTTTTTACTCCCTCCGAGTCCATAAATATATGTAATTTAGACATGTTTTAGGTTACACTTTATTAACTTTGAACACTTAGGACACTAAATTAATATCTCTAGACTTATCTTGGCATATAGTTCAATAATATTGTAATTCGATGTCACATATGTTGCTTATATTGTGTAAAAATTTGGTCAAATTTGAAGATGTTTGACTTTGCAAAATGTACGAATATTTTTTGCCATGAATATTTAATTACTAGCAATCCATTATTATTTTGCTAGATCGATTTCCGTTCAATTTATTGCCTCCTTCCCACAAAAATCCGCCAACATGTACCCCTCTCCTCTACGCAATCCCCTCGATCACGACATCTAAAAAAATCCAACCAAGCCCATGAACTTGCCAGACTTCGCTCGCTGTTCCACGGCTGCCAACGATAGTGCTCGGCTCTGGACTCATAGAGGTTGGGAGAGGTGTGGAGAGATTAGGCGATTTTTTTAATATTTTTTTGCGTTATTTCTAGACATAATACTCTATTTTAATCAATTTCACAAATAATATACTGTCTTGGAGGCGTTTCTCAAAAGGATAAATTGGGCAACAGTTTCCGAGAGGCCGAGATTCCATGGCCCACTGCTGCACTGAGCAGGCTAGGAAATATTATTAAAAATATTTAAAAAAGGGGCAGTCACGAAACGGTTCCCCAATAGGTACTAATCGGGTTAGTTTTTCCCGATTAGTGCATGAAGGGGCAAACGGGAAATGGTTCCCCAATAGGTACTAATCGTGTTAGCTTTTCCCGATACGTTTCCCGCCTGCTATATCACACACACTGGCCCACCGAATCTTGACTAGTCGGGCTAGCCTTGCGCGATAAGTACTAATCAGGGAACTATCCCGACGCTGTACTATTCTTGAAAAAGTTTAGAGTCTATTATTATTCGTGGAATTAACGAAAAAGTATTGTTAAAAAATCACGAGAGATTAGAACCTCGCTTAGATCTCCAAGAGACGGTCACTGGGTTCGGGGACGCATGGGAACGATGGTACGGCCAACTGCGGCGGCAGTTGGCAGTCGGCATGAGGACATGTTGGGGAAACTCTTTGGGATGCACACCCCCCGAGAAGATTTCAGCAGCTTCAGAAGGACGATCATGTGCTCCAGGGACCGATGGAGAGGATCGAAAGGCAGTAGTGCAGGCGATTTGATGGCGGTGGCTGACGGAACGAGACGGGGAAGAAGATAGTGGTGGCATGTATGTCGGTCACCACGGTTCGATTGCTTGAGCCAAGAGAACGAGGGGAGTGAGGCAGATCAGATGGGGTGACCCGAGGTCCAAGAAGATGGACGAAATTTTAGTCGCATCGACGTTTTTAGTATAGTATAATTTTTTCTGAGCCGTCTAATATTCAACTTAAAACAACTAGTTGCAACCCATGGTCATAATTACCAACTTGGTACATGGGAATGACATAAAAATTATGGAGAACCAACTTGAGGTTGGGTGGTTAGGAGGATGGTTGTACCCTCAGGCCTCATCCCCACCTGATTTTAAACTCTAGGTTTGACCTATGTGTGTCTCATAAAGACATATTATTTTTCTTTCAGCGGGAGGCGATGTTTGCGTCGACAGCGAGAGGCACTCGTGGTGAATTCGTCAATTTCAAGATCAAATCCACCGACTCCGTCTTTCGAATGTGCTCATAGGAATAGGGTGAGTGTATTACACATGTATACTAGATCATTATAGCGCGCGTTGCCGCGCCCGTCTATTTTTAGAGTAAGGTGATAGTCACTTACGTAAATAAATTGTGATCCCACATGAAAGTCATATTTGCAAAAAAGAAAACATAATCAAGAAGTTTGGGCAATACAGAATTAAGTTGATTAACAATCTGGCATGAACCCCATTTTCAAAGTACTTCTTCAATTCTCTAATATAAAATGTTGCAGCAAACTAATTTAGTCCGCCCAAACTGATCTTATATTAGTGAACACTGGGAGTAGCTAGGTTCGCAGAATTGTGTTCTCAATGAGGAAGCTCTTCAGATATTGACCCCAAAAGGGCATTTGGATCCAAGCATCGAACAAATTGACCACAAAATGAATGAGAGGCACATACAAGAATAGAGTGACATGGAAAATCGTGCCTCCAACAGCCAATTTTGAGAAAGAGGAGATGCGAGAATTTCTACCAGATTTGCTAAGATGATATGCTTCACAATTGAAGTAAAAGTGACCTCTTCTTGAACAACATCGTATAAAGCAGTAAGAATTCTGGAATGGCAATCAACAAAGTAGCAAGAGATTTTCTAAATCAACAAAATCTACATATGCAATTCTATGTCCAAGTAGACGGCAAATGAATAGTGACAGGATTGTTCTCTTTTCAGACACTTTGTCTAAACATTACAGATGCAATTTAGGGTCATTAACAAAAGAAAGAAAAATATACTAACTACTTTCTCCACGGATGCTACTGAAGGTCTACTGATTGGCAAACGGAAGAAGAATATTAACTTCTACTGCGGCATAATTTAAGAACGGGAAAGTGGACTTGTTTAAGACACTTGTCTAACATTCCAAACCCAGAAATGGAAAATGTGGAAGCACCAATGCGCACGCAATTCGACACCAGCAGTTGGATTTTTTTCCTCAAGTTGAACCGAAACAACACCCAGAGTCTGCTGTTCACTTGCTTGCGAACTGCCCGATGGCAACTCAGCTATGGTGCATGGTCCTGCAAGCAAGCCTGCTGCCGCCCTGTTTCGTCCCTACTCCAGATTGCAAGCTGGAACCATGGCTGCAATCGATAGTACGTGGCCATGCTTCCTCGTGCTAGACACAAAGGATGGCTGGCCCTTTGTGGAAAGAACGCAAAGCAAGGATATTCCAATTCCAGGCCGCTTCAGTTCAACAAGTCTACAACAAGATTATTGATGAGGCCCGCTCCTGGTCATCGGCAGGGAGAAATGAGGCTGCTGACCTGATTATTAACCAAGAGAGTCAGACTGATGTTGCTTACCTGCAGAACTGCTGATTTTCTTTTCTATTTTTGCCGTTTCTGATCGCTATTTGAGCATCGTGTAACTCCGTAACATCTCCTTATGATTATTAATCAATGAAAAGCAGCTCCTACTGCATTTTTGTCAACAAAAAACAAAGAGGAAGGAGTAGGGCTAGTTGTACCTAAACAGGAACGTTGAATCGATGGTGGAGTATCAGTTATGTTCACCCTGAGCAGATAGGAAGTAAACCCTGGCACCATCACCAGTAGAAAAGAATTGCAATCCACCTTTGTTACCGTCGCCCTTTCTGGGACAGGACGGCAAGGAAAGTTGGTAGGAGCTCTCTATGGCTCCTTCTATTAAGCAAAAAAAAATATATGTAGATGTAGCAACTATGTAAGAAACAGGAAATGTAACTGAACTTATATCTACCAACTTGGCATCAATCTTTGCACTACTGGCATCTAACACGATCAATTTCTGGTGCCACATAAAAATACAGAACCCGCTGCAAACTTTGTACCGCCACAACCTAAGTGCTACATGAAATAATTAGCTGAATGGATAATCAATTATAGAAGATCTGGGACCTGCAGGATAATTAACGCTATCTAGTACTCCCTCCGGTCTGAAATAATCGACGCGTCACATTGCCTACCTCTGTGTACTTTCTATATAAGTGCGCGTCAATTTAATGCGACCAGAGGGAGTATGATACTAATATCCCTGCAGATCCGTTTCATTTTAAACTCTCCAAACATGAAGTGAAGTAGTACTGCCTGCCACTATGTCTTTTTAAACTCTCCAAACATGAAGTGAGGTAGTACTGACTGCCACTATGTCAAGGTTAGTAGTTACCACTTAAAATCTCAACCCGAGTTATGAAATTTAAGACAATTAGAAAATACCTGATTTACCAAAAGTTACAGTGCCATGAGTTAAATAAGATCAAGGTCTTAAGTCTTAACACTCCACACAAATTCACTATTTTGAACTGCATATGATAAAAAAATTCAATATAACATTTCTGGTCGAAAATAAAGTAAAAAAAAGACACTGACCATAAACATTAGCTGCAGTGTCGGATGACAGAAGGGTTTGAACCTGGGCCAGGGGTTTTAGAGGCAGAGTATCGAGCCAGAACAAGCACGCCATTTAGGAGATGCTGACAGTTGCAACCCGTAGTGTAGCAAACCACGTGCCTCTGCCTTGTTCCAGAAAGACTCAACCTCCCATGTTCTCAAGGGCGTAGGAGAGACGAGCAGAAGCGGTGGCGCGCCGTTGGGGCGAGAGAGAACATGAGGGTACCACACATCACCCTAATTCACCCAAGAATCCAAGTCAGATAGGAGATGTTGAACAAAGCATACAGCCCAACAAATGATAAAAATATGAGAAAATCTTATATAAAACCAATCATCTCACCACACAGCAGTCTGAAATCATCTTGGATGCTAAGCTCTGTTAAGAAGGGCTCATTGCCGCCACGGCTGTTGCGTCTCTACAGATCGCGCCGATGGGGCGGAAATGGCGAGGGCAGAGCCTGTGGTCACACCGATGCGCGCCGACCAAGCGCCAACAGCCATTGACATCGGCACAAGGGGAGCGACCCACGGAGTGGCGTGTGCTGCTGCTGCTCCTACTGGCGTGGAGATTTAGGATTGGTCCTCTTCCCTCCTTCTGAATTCTGCTTCCCCTAGTTGACTTTCATCATCGTTGGACCACGGCAAACTCGCTCGCTAGGATTCCCATAATTTATAGGCACGATGAACTTAAGGGCAGCAGAACAGAAACGTACTTTTCCATAACTTGCCGCCGGCGGCGCACCTCAGCTGTCATTGATGGCGTAGAGTAACCTATTCGGCTTCCATCGCCCGACGGTCGCATCTCCGTGCCGCATCAGCTGCTGAGGCCCACGTCATGGTCGTGGGAGGAGTGCCGCTTCGGCCGAGATAGTCAGGTCGGCCTCCAGGCCCTACGAGCGTTTCGTGGCCCAACAAACCAGGAGCAGGCTAACTCGGTCCGTGGAGTAGCAGCCCGATTAACGATACGGTTGGCCATTTAGCTCGTTTTGACGACGTAAAACGACGTTACGGACCTAACAGGAGTAGTGAGTTTAATCTGGACCATTCTGTGGGTAGATCCGACCGTCCATGAAGCTAAATCGCTGTGAGAGCTCCTAGGTGGAGCAGTTTTACTGTTTACTAATGAGGGTCTGTGTTTGTATTATGTTTCTAAAAAAGAGGGATATGTACCAATTTGGTACGTGGGAGTTACCATATGTGGATGAGACTGAAAAGGAGATAATTTGTTGCCTGCAATCCCGAAAATTAGGGGCAGTTAAGTTGCGGGATTGTATCGTCAGTTGATAATCGCTGCCGATGTTATATATGTGATATGCATTGCCGCCGTTGGAACGACACCATCTCTTATTGCGCTCATCTCCCACAGCAGCTGGCTAGGTAGTTTTCCCGATCAGTCGACCATGTCCGCCGCCGGCCTTGGTCGTTTGTCGCGGTCGGCCACTAGGATCCTGGCCAAGCAGGCGAACGGGTTCCACCTTCTCCGCATCGATGGCTACTCGCACACCAAGACCATCGTCGCCGGCCAGAAGCTCTCCTGCAACGGTTTCACCGTCGGCGGCTACACCTGGCGCATGGACTACTACCCCAACGGCCGCGACACCTCGGCGAAGCACAACGCCATCTCTGTATACCTCCAGCGCACCGACCGCGTCCAACGGCCCCTCGAGGCGCGGTACAAGTTCAGCCTGCTGGACCACGGCGGCAACGCCGCCTACGAGCTCCCCGCCGAGAATGGATAATTTGTCCCCGTCCCGGAGGTCAACCACTACGCCCACACCAACGCGAGGACGATAGGCGGCTACCGCAACGGCTACGGCTACGACAACATAGGCACGTTCGGCTACGGCCAGGAGGAGCCGGGGCCGGGTTGCGGCCACGAGATGTTCATCGGGAAGGAGGAGCTGGAGAGGCGCGAGCACCTCATCCGCGACGACAGCATCGTCATCCGGTGCGACGTCGGCGTCACGGAGGTTGTTAACTCGTGGCTGGCGCTTGACGAGCTCAATGCCTGGGAAGACGGGGAGGAGTCGGAGGAGGAAGGCTACGAGGCACCAGGCGGGTATGGAGCTCCTCGCCGCCGTAATCGGCGCAAGCGTAGGGCGGACGACAAGGAATACGTCAAGTGGTGCTTAGCCCAACGCTAGAGACGACCCATCGGCGATCACCCATGAAGAACCCATGAGATCGTGATGATCGTTTTTTCTTCCCTGTTCATCTGAATAAACCTATGGGCTATGGCTATGCCTGTAACTTGTTAGGGGCCTTCCTATTCACAATATTTAAGGGATACATTATTATTTTAGATTTATTTACTAATACATTCGTTTCGATTATTTAATTTGTCTAAACACAAAATGCACTTTTTTACATGGGGATTATCTACGTCGACACTCCAATATATTTGGAAAATGAAAAATACGAACCACATCTGATCGTAGTACTTTAACGAGCACAGATGCCATATTATACGGCCGTGGCCAAAATACCCGCGGCAGAGCTCTAGCAGATGTCCTATCGTAAAATCTCCCAAAAAAATATCGGGTAAATAGCTCAAGTACGACGTTTTTCAACGCTATTCACTGAAGAGCGCCGTGGTTCATTCTCTGTGAGCACAAATAGCCCAGGCACAACATGGCCCTTAAGCGCAACGAACAACAGGATTAGGCGTGGGGCCGAGACAAGAGAGACGACGGTTATACCGTTTTCCCCTTTCGCGCGCATCCTCCCTCTTCTCTGACGACGAAGCATGCAACACCGGCGAGCTCCGATTTAGACAATAATAGATAAGGGCATTCAAATGAACTCAAGCATTCAAGTGGACACACAGACAAGCACACATAGTAGATCCGTAGATAATTGTGCATAGTAATATTACACACGGAGTAGTTTTAACGGTGACTCGTCGGAGCAAAAGCCGCACGGACACTAGATCTTAGCTATTACTACGTACAAAAGGAGGAGGGCACCATCGCGGCCCCTACCCCTACATCGGGCCATCCGAAATTGGGCTCACCTGAGCCCCAGGAGTGTTGTGGCGACGAGGCGGCGGCGCCGGTCAGCCAGAGTCAGAGCCGGAGACGAAGTTGGAGCTTCCCCATGGGATGTCGGCCTTGGATTCCTCGATGGCTTGCCGGTACTGGTACTCGTAGAGCTTCCTCTTCATCTCCCGGTCGGCCTTGAGCTGTTGAGGATTGTCCTTGGTGCGCTCCATCAACTCGGCGGTGACCCAGTCGAGGTCGACGTCGTCGACGAAGTCTCCCGATAGATAACCGCGCCCGTCGCGCGTGCCGCGCCCTGCTCCTCCTCCTCCCTCTTCGGCGGCTGCAGCAGTGCTCGTGCGATGGTGGAGATCCCCGCGCCAGAGGAGCTCCTCGAGCCTCTCGCCGCCGCCGCCATCTCCATCTGGCGGTCGTACTCCACCACCTCGCGCGGGGCGGACGCACGCGGCGCCTCCAACCTCCAACTCGTGTACATGCGCGCACCGCGCTTCCGAGCACCATCGAAAGCAACCCGCTTAGCCCGTACATGGGTCAGCGGACGCCGGCGCCGGCTGCTCGCTTACCCCTTTTTCGTTCCTCGTTGGAGCTGTTTCCGTGGCCGGAATGGCCACCGCGCGAGCAGGAACCTCCAGGCTTCATCCTCGTCGCACGTACGAGCTTGATCTGTGACCCGATCTGTGGCGGAGGGGGTGGATTGCGTGGTTTTGGTCAAACTTAAAGCCGCACGGACACTAGATCTTAGCTATTACTACGTACAAAAGGAGGAGGGCACCATCGCGGCCCCTACCCCTACATCGGGCCATCCGAAATTGGGCTCACCTGAGCCCCAGGAGTGTTGTGGCGACGAGGCGGCGGCGCCGGTCAGCCAGAGTCAGAGCCGGAGACGAAGTTGGAGCTTCCCCATGGGATGTCGGCCTTGGATTCCTCGATGGCTTGCCGGTACTGGTACTCGTAGAGCTTCCTCTTCATCTCCCGGTCGGCCTTGAGCTATTGAGGATTGTCCTTGGTGCGCTCCATCAACTCGGCGGTGACCCAGTCGAGGTCGACGTCGTCGACGAAGTCCCCCGATAGATAACCGCGCCCGTCGCGCGTGCCGCGCCCTGCTCCTCCTCCTCCCTCTTCGGCGGCTGCAGCAGTGCTCGTGCGATGGTGGAGATCCCCGCGCCAGAGGAGCTCCTCGAGCCTCTCGCCGCTGCCGCCATCTCCATCTTGCGGTCGTACTCCTCCACCTCGCGCGGGGCGGACGCACGCGGCGCCTCCAACCCCCAATTCGTGTACATGCGCGCACCGCGCTTCCGAGCACCATCGAAAGCAACCCGCTTAGCCCGTACATGGGTCAGCGGACGCCGGCGCCGGCTGCTTACCCCTTTTTCGTTCCTCGTTGGAGCTGTTTTCGCGGCCGGAATGGCCACCGCGCGAGCAGGAACCTCCAGGCTTCATCCTCGTCGCACGTACGAGCTTGATCTGTGACCCGATCTGTGGCGGAGGGGGTGGATTGCGTGGTTTTGGTCAAACACGAACACTCCACTACTAGGAAAAGGCCTAGCCGTAACATTGATATCACTGGCTGATACGTTCAAAACGTATCTACTTTCCCGAACACTTTTGCTATTGTTTTGCCTCTAATTTGTGTATTTTGGATACAACTAACACGGACTAACGCTGTTTTTAGCAGAATTGCTCTGGTGTCTCGTTTTTGTGCAGAAACTCAACTTTCGGCAAAATCACCGGGATTAATTCCAATGGGCCTATTTTCACATAATATTGATGGAGCCAGAAGACCAGAAGGAGGGGGCCACGAGGCGCCCACCCCACAAGGCGGCGCGGCAGGCCCCTGGGCCGCGCCGACCTATGGTGGCGGCGCCTCGGCCAGCCTCTGACGCCCCCCTCTGGACTACTTAAGGGTTTCGACCTAAAAACGCACGGGGGTAAGACGAAATCGCCAGAAGACATCCAGAACACCGCCGCCATCGCGAAACTCCGTCTCGGGACCAGAAACTCCGTTCTGGCACTCCGCCGGGACGGGGAATTGGAGGAGATCATCGCCATCATCACCACCGACGCCTCTCCATCGACCAGCCATGTTTCCCCCATCCATGTGTGAGTAATTCCCCCACTGTAGGCTGAAGGGGATGGTAGGGATTGGATGAGATTGGTCATGTAATAGCATAAGATTGTTAGGGCATAGTTCCTAGTATCCGTAATTGGTACTTTTATGATATTGTTGCAACTTGTTATGCTTAATTCTTGTCACAAGGGCCCGAGTGCCATGATCTCAGATCTGAACATGTTATCAATTCATGATGATATTCATTGCTTTATGATCTTACCTGCAAGTTGTATACACATACCGTTGTCCGGAACCCGAGGCCCCAAAGTGACAGAAATTGGGACAACCGGAGGGGAAGGCGGTGATATGAGGATCACATGTGTTCACGGAGTGTTAATGCTTTGCTCCAGTGCTCTATTAAAAGGAGTACCTTAATTTCCAGTAGATTCCCTAGAGGCCCGGCTGCCACCGGCTGGTAGGACAAAAGATGTTGTGCAAGTTTCTCATTGCGAGCACGTACGACTAAATATGGAACACATGCCTATGGATTGTTTAGTACTTGGATATTGTTTTATTACTATCTGCAAATGCCCTGCCTTGATTGTTACATGATTTCTCTCATCCATGCAGCGCCCGTACATCCATCCCTATGCCTACAGTATTTTAATCCTGTTGTTTACTATAATCACTACTGCTGTCTTTGTTACACTGCTGCTGATATTTCACTACTGCTACTGCTATAAAACTGTTACTACTGATAAACTCTTGCGAGCAAGTCTGTTTCCAGGTGCAGCTGAATTGACAACTCCGCTGTTAAGGCTTACAAATATTCTTTGGCTCCCCTTGTGTCGAATCAATAAATTGGGTCCCTCGAAGACTATTGCGATCCCCTATACTTGTGGGTCATCAAGACTATTTTTTGGCGCCGTTGCCGGGGAGCATAGCTTTATTTGCAAGTTCACTTGGATTGATATTGTTTGCTGCAAATTCTCCATCATGGGTAAACCTTGCGATACTAAAGTCACCATATTACCATCCACTACAAGAAAAGGTACAACTCTGAGTACCTCTGCTGCTCTTGATTCACCATCTGTGATAAGTCAACTTGTTTCACCACCACAAGCTTCACATGCTGGTACTTCTGCTGAATCTGAAAATTCTAATAATTTTGATGATGCTTCTGCTGTGCTTGATGATAGTGGTTCGTTAGGATCTTTTCTAGATGCTACAATTGCTAGGTCTAGACAAATTGAAAATACTGAAACTCCTAATGAAAATATTGTTACACCTATTAATTCACCTGAGTCTGAATACTCTAGTGATGGTCTTGATGAAGATTATGTGGAACTTGATGATGATTTTATTGTTAAATGCAATGCTACTACTGATGCAAGTAATATTAAAAAGCTTCTTGCACAACATACTGTTAGATATAAACTGTCTCCTGATCCTAAATTTGTCACATCTCCTATAAATATTAAGGATAAGGATTATGATTTTTTCTCTTGATTTATCTCATATATATATTGTTGAGAAAACACCTTTTTGCGGTACTGAAAAAGAAAGTGCTGTAGAACACATGATTGAGCTGTCTACTCTGAGTAGCTTGTTTTCTGATGATATCAAGAAGCGTACTTATTTTGTTGCTAAATTTTTTCCTTTCTCATTAAAGGATGATGCTAAAACTTGGCATAATAGTTTGCCTCCTGATTCTATTGATAGTCCAAGTGGTTTGCTTGATGTTTTCTTTCGGAAATACTTTCCTGCTAGTGCTCGACATGTTGCTTTGCAGAAAATTTATAGTTTTGACCAGGAAGATGGAGAGAAATTGCCTGAAGCTTGGGCAAGATTTTGTTCTCTTATCAGAGCTCGACCTGGGCATGATCTAGAAAAGCATGATTTACTTGATATATTTTATAGTGGACTAACCATTGAGTCTAGGGCATACCTGGATAGTTGTGCTGGTTGTGTTTTCAGGAAAAGAACTCCGGACGAAGCTGAAGAATTATTGGCTAGAATAGGCCGAAATCATGATGATTGGACTACACCTGAACCAACCCCAACGCCAATATTCAAGAAGAGGGGTTTGATTAAATTAAATGATGAAGATATGAGGGAAGCCAAGAAATCTCTTAACGAGAAAGGTATTAAATCTGAAGATGTGAAGAATTTACCTCCCATAGAAGATTTATGTAAGATAACTCCCCCTTCATCCATGATTGAGGTACATTCTCTTCAACGCTTTAGTAGGGAAGATATTCCGTATTCGAAATCTCCTGATCACTGCTTAGATGAGTTTGATAATTATATTGTTAAGCAAGATAATTTTAATATGAGAGTAGAGAATCATTTAATGGAAAATTCTCAAGCTATTAGTAAATTGCATGATATTGTGGAGAGAACCTCCAATGATGTTAAGATGCTTGTTAAACATTTTCATATGATTCAAACTCAAATTGATCAACTCACTAAAGTGCAAAATGACTTATTAAAAAATAGTTCTAAAGAAAAACATGCTTATGAAGTAACAACTAGAGGCGGTGTTTCTACTCAGGATCCTCTATATCCTGAAGGGCATCCCAAAAGAGTTGAACAAGATTCTAAACGAACTGAAACTAGTGCTCCTTCTAAGAAAAAGAAGAAGAAACATAAAACTGTTGTAGAATCCTCTGAGCCTGTTAATGATTCTAATAGTATTTCTATTTCTGATGCTGAAACTGAAAGTGGTAATGAACATGATAAAGATAATAATAAGAATGATTCTTCTGATAAAGAAGAGGTTGAAGATGAACCTGAAAAGCATGCTAAAAATAAAAAGTATACTAAAGAAGATTTTATTGCTAAGAAACATGGTAATGAAAGGGAACCTTGGGTTCAAAAGCAAATGCCTTTTCCTGCTAAGAAACTAAAATCAAAGGAAGAAGAACACTATAATAAATTTTGTGATTGGATGAAATCTTTGTTCTTGCAAATCCCTTTGACTGATGCTATTAAATTGCCTCCTTATTCGAAGTATATGAAAGATATTGTCTCTAACAAAAGGAAAATTCCTAATGAGGAGATTTCCACTATGCTTGCTAATTACTCTTTCAATGGCAAAGTTACAAAAAAGCTGGGCGACCCAGGTATACCGACTATTCCTTGTTCCATCAAGAATAATTATGTTAGAACTGCTCTATGATTTGGGAGCAGGTGTTAGTGTTATGCCCTTTTCTCTTTACAAGAGACTTTATTTAGATAAGTTGATACCAACTGATATATCTTTACAAATGGCTGATAAATCTACTGCTATTCCTGTTGGTATATGTGAGGATGTTCATGTTCAAGTTACTAATAATTGCTTAATATTAACTGATTTTGTTGTGTTGGAAATGCCTGAAGATGATAATATGTCTATTATTCTTGGGAGACCTTAACACTGCAGGGGTTGTTATTGATTGCAATAAAGGAAAAGTTACTTTCAATGTTGATGACAAGGAGCATACTGTTTATTTTCCCAAGAGGATTGATAAAGTATGTGGAGTTAACACAATTTCTAATGTGAGAACTATCAAAGTGTGAGTTATTGATTGTCCTATATATGAGCCTAAAGAAGGATATCAAAATATTACGATTGGATCCATATCAATACAATACAAGGTAACATGATTGATTTGAGGTTTATTTCTTCTTATGACATGTAAAATTTATTTGGTGACAAGACTTGATCAACCTTGTTAACAAGTACATTTTATATGCATAGAGGAGCTAAACAACATTTATTTCTTCCTCAACTTGTTCTACTTGCTGTAGCACTACTTGTTTTGCAAGATGCTTAGTTGTTTAGAGGTTTGAAAACCTTTTTCTGCCCTGTAATAATAATTTTAACACCCAGAAATGTGCATTTTTCAAAGTTTTAAAAAATTTACAAAAATTATATTGTTGGTCTTATTTTTCGAAGAGCTACCTGGGAGCACCTGGGGCTCACCAGTGGGGCACCCCAGGGCTGCCCCCCATGAGCCAGCGCGGCCAAGGAGGGGGGCGCGTCACCCTGTGGTGTGGGCCTCTCCTTGCCCCACTAAGTCATCTCTTCCTCCCATTCTACTCTCTCTCCCGAAAAAATTCGTACCAACTTTCTCTCACTCGCGTTTTTGCTCAAGAGCTCGGGATTCTTCGATCTCTTTGCTCAGCCCAGATTTCTGTCTGAAATTTGGCACATTTGCTCTCCGGTATGTGACTCCTCCGGTTATCCAAATAGAATTTTGTTTGGTTGAGTATATCTTGAGTATTTTGCTGCTGTAGGTAACATGTTAAGTGAGCTTGCATGCTTGTTCTAAGTTGTAAGAATTAGTTTTGATGCATGTTTAGTACTCTACCAAGTTCCTATAGTAGTTTCCCTCATTTATATGTCTCCAAATCAACTTTTATAATGTTTGTTGAAAAATTTCAGAGAAAGAAGATTCATAACCATACCTTTGGAGAAGTGTTCGAAAGAGAGACGACAAGCACGGGGAGGCCCTCAAGGGCAGCCACTCGAATTAGACGATCCTATAATGAGGATGTCATCGCACCGAGCTTCGAAGTTGAAGAGGATAATGGAGTTCCTAATGCTTCATCCTTTCCATGTTATGACTTTTTGCGTAATGCAGGGCTGCTTGATGACTTCTTGTTCCTCATCAATAATGTGGGATTATCTACCTATATGGAAGATGAGAGGAGTCAATACTACATGCTAACTAAAATCTTTGTTGAAAGCTTTCAGTTCAACAACACACACTTCCAACCATCAGTTACATTCATGATTTATGATAGGCCTATTACTATGAAGTTGAAGGATTTTTGTGCTGCATTGGATATTGCTCCTGTAGGTACAGCGAAGAAGATCGAGAAAAGTCCCAAGGCTTTGACGGAGCTCTATCGAGAAGTTACCAATGATGATAGCCGCACCATTCAGCGCGGCAAGATAAGAAACATTCAACTCCCTGCCATTAGATATTTCGCTTACTATCTTGCTACTAGCATTCTTGGTAGGGAGAACACTAGCAATATTTCTAGTTATCATCTTGCTTTTCTAGTTGATGCACTTACTGGAAAGACACCTTATCACCTTGGTGCTCTTGTTGCTCGTCGTTTATCCAATAAGGGGCCTATTTTTGGAGGAATTGTTGCCTCGTGTATTATGGCATATCTAGATCTTCCTCTTGATCCTACTGATGAGAAATTAACTCCTATAAGGCTTTATATTGCTGCTATGAAGAGTCACCAATTTGTCACAACTGACTCTAGTTTAGAAAATATTGTCTATAAAATGTTGTTTATTTACGGGGATGAGAGGGAAATCCCTTAGCCGCAGACCGATTTGTTCAGTGTTCACAGGAGACCGTGGTCGCGCTCTAAGGAGGAGGTGGATGAGCAGCTGAGGATACATGGTTTTCACCAGCAGCATGACTCCGAGGATGCCGAGCCCTCCTACGGGTACACCGTCACGTATCCTGGTGCGTCCTCCAGCACATACCCAGAACAGGATCCCTCTTCATCATACTACGGAGGTGCCACTTCATGGGCACCATGGGATTGATCTCCACTTAGGCCAAAAGCCTCAGCTTGGGGGGAGGTATACCGGCATCACTCATTCATTGCATATTACAATTGCTAGATACTTGTACATACTTGTTTAGCTTCTTAAAGTGGTTTCTAATCAGAGGGAGATGATATTTGGGGAAGTGCTGTTTGAAAACAGATTCTGGACTGATACCAAAAAAATTCTCAAAAACAGCCAGACGTTATTTTGTGAAGCCAATTTTTGTGCATGTTCCCTAGGTTATTATCTAACTTTCATTAGTTGAGCACTTTTCGATTTGAGCAGCGGAAGATTTTTGTAAAAATCGATTACTGTACTGCTATCAAGTTTGATGAATTTCTTCTACTTTGTGTTTATGTGACTCTTTTAGTTTTCATTTCCTTGTTTTTGCTTTGTTTCTTTCCTAAAATACAAAAAGACCAAAAATATTTCTGTTATTTCTCTTTACCATTTGTTTATTTTAGTTTCTTGCTCCTATTTTGCTTTATTTGCTATCGTTGGTTTGCTATAAGAAAATCCAAAAAGATTTTGCTTTGTTTGCTTGTTTCCTTTTGTTCTTGTTTCCAATTCGAAAACACCAAAAATATTTGTTGTTGTTCTTTGTTTTTGTAAAGTTCATTATGGAGTTCAGCGGTCTCCGGTGGCTGGAGCTTGGTTTTCATTCAATATTATTCAAGCTACACAAGTGAAAGGCAATAATGATGATCTACGACAACTCGACTGTGGTGAGAGGCTGGTATGAACTCTATTTGTTTTTATTTTTGTACATATACTCATCCATGTGAGCATGCTTAGTTGGTTCATGTGAGGTATATGTCATTTAAGAAAGTCTAGTAGTTCATGATCTCTCATGTTTAGCTCCAATTTACTAATATGAGTAGCATGTCATAAATATTTGCTTGCATTGTTTTATTCATAAATAGGTATGACATTGTGGTATCCTCCTCTGAATAATTCACTTGAATCGACTTGGCACATGCTCACGTATGCATATGACTGAACAAAATTCAATTAAGCCTCGATGATTTACTTTGCCTCGGAGTTCTTGTATCATTTATGCCTCTGAATTTATTTTGTCGCACGCATGATTATGACAGTTATTGCTCTCTTGATTGTCGCTTCCTACTCTATTGCTAGCCTTCACTTGTACTGAGCGGGAACGCTGCTCGTGCTTCCAAACCCCTGAAACCCAAATTATTCCAAAGTGTCCACCATAAATACCTATGCATGGCATTTCAAACCATTCCAAGTAAATTTTCATGTGCTACCTTTAAACCTTCAAAATACTTCTCAATTTGTGTCGATGTTTTATAGCTCATGAGGAAGTATGTGGTGTTTTATCTTTCAACCTTGTCATTTACTCCTGACAGACTTTCATCAATGGACTAGTGGCACATCCGTTATCCAATAATTTTGCAAAAAGAGTTGGCAACGGGGTTCCCAGTCCCAATTAATTAACTGTCATCAATAATTCTCTTCACATGTTTTGCCCTGATTTATCAGTAAGCAACTTAATTTGCAAATAGACACTCCTCCATGGTATGTGAATGTTGGAAGGCACCCAAGGATTCGGTTAGCCATGGCTTGTGTAAGCAAAGGTTGGGGGAGTGTCATCCATAATGAAACTAAAGTACGTGTGTAAACAAAAGAGAAGAGGGATGATTTACCTTGCTGGTAGGGATAACGTCCTTCATGGGAGCCGCTCTTGAAAGTCTGGTTGACGAGGTAGTTTGAGTGCCCACTACCATTCGTTGACAACAACAAACACCTCTCAAAATAATTTTACTCCTGTTTTAAAAATGAAAAGCTCTAGCGCATGTTGATCCCTACTTCCCTCTGCGAAGGGTCAATCTTTTACTTTTACATTGAGTCACCGTCCTTTCTTTGAGCACTTTCTTGAGAGCACAACTGTCATTCTTAGTATAATATGCCTGTTCCAAAATATGATTAACTGTGGTATAACTTCGATGCTTTTATTTTTGACAATCTCTACTTCCAGTCTTTCCATGAACTTCAAAGGTGCCCGAGCATTTATGTTTTGCTGTACAAATACGGGCAAGCGAGATACCACTTTATCATATCCTTTTATGAACATTGCAATCTTGCTGATAGACATGATTCATGATGCTTATTATTAATTTGTTGGTACCTTTTCCATGATTGACATAGCTATTAGATGACTTTATTTGCATGTATATTATTATGAATTGCCTAAGTACTTATCCATATCATGAGATATTTACATCATATGAACAAATGTGTTCGTGAAAGTTCTTTTATCGCACTCAGTTGTTAACTGAATTGCTTGAGGACAAGCAATAAGCTAAGCTTGGGGGGAGTTGATACGTCCAAAACGTATCTACTTTCCCGAACACTTTTGCTATTGTTTTGCCTCTAATTTGTGTATTTTGGATACAACTAACACGGACTAACGCTGTTTTCAGCAGAATTGCTCTGGTGTCTTGTTTTTGTGCAGAAACTCAACTTTCGGGAAAATCATCGGGATTAATTCCAACGGGCCTATTTTCACATAATATTGACGGAGCCAGAAGACCAGAAGGAGGGGGGCCACGAGGCGCCCACCCCACAAGGCGGCGCGGCAGGCCCCTGGGCCGCGCCGGCCTATGGTGGCAGCACCTCGGCCAGTCTCTGATGCCCCCCTCTGGACTACGTAAGGGTTTCGACCTAAAAACGCACGGGGGTTAGACGAAATCGCCAGAAGACATCAGAACACCGCCGCCATCGCGAAACTCCGTCTCGGGACCAGAAACTCCGTTCAGGCACTCCACCGGGACGTGGAATTGGAGGAGATCATCGCCATCATCACCACCAACGCCTCTCCATCGACCAGCCATGTTTCCCCCATCCATGTGTGAGTAATTCCCCCGCTGTAGGCTGAAGGGGATGGTAGGGATTGGATGAGATTGGTCATGTAATAGCATAAGATTGTTAGGGCATAGTGCCTAGTATCCGTAATTGGTACTTTTATGATATTGTTGCAACTTGTTATGCTTAATGCTTGTCACTAGGGCCCGAGTGCCATGATCTCAGATCTGAACATGTTATCAATTCATGATGATATTCATTGCTTTATGATCTTACATGCAAGTTTGATACGTCTCCGACGTATCGATAATTTCTTATGTTCCATGCCACATTATTGATGATATCTACATGTTTTATGCATACTTTATGTCATATTTATGCATTTTCCGGCACTAACCTATTAACGAGATGCCGAAGAGCCAGTTGCTGTTTTCTGCTGTTTTTGGTTTCAGAAATCCTAGTAAGGAAATATTTTCGGAATTGGACGAAATCAACGCCCAGGGGCCTATTTTCACACGAAGCTTCCAGAAGACCGGAGAGGATACGAAGTGGGGCCACGAGGTGGCCAGACAACAGGGCGGCGCGGCCCAAGCCCTGGCCGCGCCGGCCTGTCGTGTGGGGCGCTCGTGTGGCCCCCTGACCTATCTCCTCCGCCTACTTAAAGCCTTCGTCGCGAAAACCCCAGTACCGAGAGCCACGATACGGAAAACCTTCCAGAGACGCCGCCGCCGCCAATCCCATCTCGGGGGATTCAGGAGATCGCCTCCGGCACCCTGCCGGAGAGGGGAATCATCTCCCGGAGGACTCTTCACCGCCATGGTCGCCTCCGGAGTGATGAGTGAGTAGTTCACCCCTGGACTATGGGTCCGTAGCAGTAGCTAGATGGTCGTCTTCTCCTAATTGTGCTTCATTGTTGGATCTTGTGAGCTGCCTAACATGATCAAGATCATCTATCTGTAATACTATATGTTGTGTTTGTTGGGATCCGATGGATAGAGAATATTATGTTATGTTGATTATCAATCTATTATCTATGTGTTGTTTATGATCTTGCATGCTCTCCGTTATTAGTAGAGGCTCTGGCCAAGTTTTTGCTAGTAACTCCAAGAGGGAGTATTTATGCTCGATAGTGGGTTCATGCCTCCATTAAATCTGGGACAGTGACAGAAAGTTCTAAGGTTGTGCATGTGCTGTTGCCAGTAGGGATAAAACATCGATGCTATGTCTAAGGATGTAGTTGTTGATTACATTACGCACCATACTTAATGCAATTGTCTGTTGTTTGCAACTTAATACTGGAAGGGGTTCGGATGATAACCTGAAGGTGGACTTTTTAGGCATAGATGCATGCTGGATAGCGGTCTATGTACTTTGTCGTAATGTCCAATTAAATCTCACAATACTCATCATATCATGTATGTGCATGGTCATGCCCTCTTTATTTGTCAATTGCCCAACTGTAATTTGTTCACCCAACATGCTTATTCTTATCGGAGAGACGCCTCTAGTGAACTGTGGACCCCGGTCCATTCTTTTAATCGAATACAATCTACTACAATACTTGTTCTACTGTTTTCTGCAAACAATCATCATCCACACTATACATCTAATCCTTTGTTACAGCAAGCCGGTGAGATTGACAACCTCACTGTTACGTTGGGACAAAGTACTTTGGTTGTGTTGTGCAGGTTCCACGTTGGCGCCGAAATCCCTGGTGTTGTGCCGCACTATACTTCGCCGTCATCAACCTTCAACGTGCTTCTTGGCTCCTACTGGTTCGATAAACCTTGGTTTCTTACTGAGGGAAAACTTGCCGTTGTACGCATCACACCTTCCTCTTGGGGTTCCCAACGGACGCGTGCTGTACGCGTATCAAGACTGTTTTCTAGCACCGTTGCCGGGGAGATCAAGACACGCTGCAAGGGGAGTCTCCACTTCCAATCTCTTTACTTTGTTTTTGTCTTGCTTTGTTTTATTTACTACTTTGTTTGCTGCACTAAATCAGAATAAAAAAAAATTAGTTGCTAGTTTTACTTTATTTGCTATCTTGTTTGCTATATGAAAAACACAAAAAAATTAGTTACTTGCATTTACTTTATTTACTTCATCATGTTTCCTCTTAATTTTACTGTAAAAGATATACATGTGGGACAAGGGTCTATAATTGGTAGAGATAATATAGAAGAATTTTTCACCCATGTTAGTATGCAAGAAGATCTTAAAGATATACCACTGGCAAAAGCTATCCCTACTTATGAAGATGCCTCTGTTTGTTTGGTACGCATGATGGAAGCTAGATTTATTAGTCTCAACCCCATGATACAACACATATTTCTTACACTTTCTGATATGGAGAGGGGAGAGAAGAGAGATTTTGTTTTAAAAGTCCTTGTGCGAGAATTTGAGGATATAGCCAAAGAAGCTAGAAAAGTTTTTATTAAGCATAAGAGGCTTGGTATGTTTACCGATTTTAAAAGAACACTTGAAAAGATGGATATGGATAGAATTAAGTACACTAATAATGTTAATGATGGTGGGGAGATTAAAGCACCAATACCTTGTAAGCTCCTAGCAATGCATGAAGCTCTAGATGATAATTATGCTTGGCTTGTTCCTGAAAATTTGTTTGATGAAAGTAGCAAGCCGAAGACTAATGAAAAAGGAGCCTCTGAAACTTATGTATCCAAAATACAATGCATGGTTGAGAAAACCCCAAACCCCGCTGTTGATGCTTCGTCTCTCGATAATACTTGATACACACTTTCTGCGCCTAGCTGAAAGGCGTTAAAGAAAAGCGCTTATGGGAGACAACCCATGATTTTACTACTGCACTTTTATTTTGTATTTGAGTCTTGGAAGTTGTTACTACTGTAGCAACCTCTCCTTATCTTAGTTTTGTTGCATTGTTGTGCCAAGTAAAGTCTTTGATAGTAAGGTTCATACTAGATTTGGATTGCTGCGCAGAAACAGATTTCTTGCTGTCACGAATTTGAGCAGTAGTCTCTGTAGGTAACTCAGAAAATTCTGCCAATTTACGTGAGTGATCCTCAGATATGTACGCAACTTTCATTCAATTTGAGCATTTTCATCTGAGCAAGTCTGGTGCCTCTTAGAAATTCGTCTTTACGGACTGTTCTGTTTTGACAGATTCTGCCTTTTATTTTGCATTGCCTGTTTTGCTATGCTTGATGGATTTTTCGATTCCATTAACTTTCAGTAGCTTTGTGCAATGTCCAGAAGTGTTAATAATGATTATGTCACCTCTGAACATGTGAATTTTGATGGTGCACTAACCCTCTAATGAGTTGTTTTGAGTTTGGTGTGGAGGAAGTTTTCAAGGATCAAGAGAGGGAGATGATACAATATGATCAAGGAGAGTGAAAGCTCTAAGCTTGGGGATGCCCCGGTGGTTCACCCCTGCATATTTCAAGAAGACTCAAGCGTCTAAGCTTGGGGATGCCCAAGGCATCCCCTTCTTCATCGACAACATTATCAGGTTCCTCTAGTGAAACTATATTTTTATTCCATCACATCTTATGTACTTTGCTTGGAGCGTCGGTTTGTTTTTGTTTTTGGTTTGTTTGAATAAAATGGATCCTAGCATTCATTGTGTGGGAGAGAGACACGCTCCGCTGTTGCATATGGACAAATATGTCCTTAGGCTTTACTCATAATGTTCATGGCGAAGGTTTAATCTTCTTCGTTAAATTGTTGTATGGTTCGAAACGGGAAATGCTACATGTAGTAATTGGTAAAATGTCTTGAATAATTTGATACTTGGCAATTGTTGTGCTCGTGTTTAAGCTCTTGCATCATGTGCTTTGCACCTATTAATGAAAAAATACATAGAGCTTGCTAAAATTTGGTTTGCATAATTGGTCTCTCTAAGGTTTAGATAATTTCTAGTAAGGGTCGAACAACAAGGAAGACGGTGTAGAGTCTTATAATACTTACAATATGTCTTTTATGTGAGTTTTGCTGTACCGCTTCATACTTGTGTTTGTTTCAAATAGCCTTGCTAGCCTAAGCCTTGTATCGAGAGGGAATACTTCTCATGCATCCAAAATCCTTGAGCCAACCACTATGCCATTTGTGTCCACCATACCTACCTACTACATGGTATTTCTCCGCCATTCCAAAGTAAATTGCTTGAGTGCTACCTTTAAACAATTCAAAATTTATTACCTCTGATTTGTGTCAATGTTTTATAGCTCATGAGGAAGTATGTGGTGTTTATCTTTCATTCTTGTTGGGCAACTTTCACCAATGGACTAGTGGCTTCATCCGCTTATCCAATAATTTTGCAAAAAGAGCTGGCAATGGGATTCCCAGTCCCAAATTAATTAACAAAAAAATAGACACTCCTCCATGGTATGTGATTGTTGGACGGCACCCGAAGGATTCGGTTAGCCATGGCTTGAGAAAGCAAAGGTGGGGAGGAGTGTCATCATAATAAAACTAAAATAAAAAGGCACTCCTTCATGGTATGAGATTGTTGGCAGGCACCCGAGGATTCGGTTAGCCATGGTTTGTGAAAGAAAGGTTGGAAGGAGTGCCACACAAAAATAAAATAAAATGGGAGCCGCTCTTTGAAGGTTTGTCTGGCAAGGGGGTTAGAGTGCCCACTACCATTCGTTGACAACAACAAACACCTCTTAAAATTTTACTTTTATGCTCTCTATATGTTTTCAAAATCAAAGCTCTAGCACAAATATAGCAATCGATGCTTCCCTCGTCGAAGGGCCTTTCTATTACTTTTATGTTGAGTCAGTTCACCTATTTCTCTCCATCTCAAGAAGCAAACACTTGTGTGAACTGTGCATTGATTCCTACATACTTGCATATTGCACTTGTTATATTACTTTATGTTGACAATATCCATGAGATATACATGTTACAAGTTGAAAGCAACCGCTGAAACTTAATCTTACTTTGTGTTGCTTCAATGTCTTTACTTTGAAATTATTGCTTTATGAGTTAACTCTTATGCAAGACTTATTGATGCTTGTCTTGAAGTACTATTCATGAAAAGTCTTTGCTATATGATTCATTTGTTACTCATGTCATTTACCATTGTTTTGATCGCTGCATTCATTACATGTGCTTACAATAGTATGATCAAGATTATGATGGTATGTCACTCCAGAAATTATCTTTGTTATCGTTTACCTGCTCGGGACGAGCAGGAACTAAGCTTGGGGATGCTGATACGTCTCCGACGTATCGATAATTTCTTATGTTCCATGCCACATTATTGATGATATCTACATGTTTTATGCATACTTTATGTCATATTTATGCATTTTCCGGCACTAACCTATTAACGAGATGCCGAAGAGCCGATTCTTTGTTTTTCTGCTGTTTTTGGTTTCAGAAATCCTAGTAAGGAAATATTCTCGGAATTGGACGAAATCAACGCCCAGGGGCCTATTTTCACACGAAGCTTCCAGAAGACCGGAGAGGATACGAAGTGGGGCCACGAGGTGGCCAGACACCAGGGCGGCGCAGCCCAAGCCCTGGCCGCGCCGGCCTGTCGTGTGGGGCCCTCGTGTGGCCCCCTGACCTATCTCCTCCGCCTACTTAAAGCCTTCGTCGCGAAACCCCCAGTACCGAGAGCCACGATACGGAAAACCTTCCAGAGACGCCGCCGCCGCCAATCCCATCTCGGGAGATTCAGGAGATCGCCTCCGGCACCCTGCCGGAGAGGGGAATTATCTCCCGGAGGACTCTTCACCGCCATGGTCGCCTCCGGAGTGATGAGTGAGTAGTTCACCCCTGGACTATGGGTCCATAGCAGTAGCTACATGGTCGTCTTCTCCTAATTGTGCTTCATTGTTGGATCTTGTGAGCTGCCTAACATGATCAAGATCATCTATCTGTAATACTATATGTTGTGTTTGTTGGGATCCGATGAATAGAGAATACTATGCTATGTTGATTATCAATCTATTATCTATGTGTTGTTTATGATCTTGCATGCTCTCCGTTATTAGTAGAGGCTCTGGCCAAGTTTTTGCTAGTAACTCCAAGAGGGAGTATTTATGCTCGATAGTGGGTTCATGCCTCCATTAAATGCAGGACGGTGACAGAAAGTTCTAAGGTTGTGGATGTGTTGTTGCCACTAGGGATAAAACATCGATGCTATGTCTAAGGATGTAGTTGTTGATTACATTACGCACCATACTTAATGCAATTGTCTGTTGTTTGCAACTTAATACTAGAAGGGGTTCGGATGATAACCTGAAGGTGAACTTTTTAGGCATAGATGCATGCTGGATAGCGGTCTATGTACTTTGTCGTAATGCCCAATTAAATCTCACAATACTCATCATATCATGTATGTGCATGGTCATGCCCTCTTTATTTGTCAATTGCCCAACTGTAATTTGTTCACCCAACTTGCTTATTCTTATCGGAGAGACGCCTCTAGTGAACTGTGTACCCCGGTCCATTCTTTTAATCGAATACAATCTACTGCAACACTTGTTCTACTGTTTTCTGCAAACAATCATCATCCACACTATACATCTAATCCTTTGTTACAGCAAGCCGGTGAGATTGACAACCTCACTGTTACGTTGGGACAAAGTACTTTGGTTGTGTTGTGCAGGTTCCACGTTGGCGCCGGAATCCCTGGTGTTGCGCCGCACTACACTTCGCCCCCATCAACCTTCAACGTGCTTCTTGGCTCCTACTGGTTCGATAAACCTTGGTTTCTTACTGAGGGAAAACTTGCCGCTGTACGCATCACACCTTCCTCTTGGGGTTCCCAACGGACGCGTGCTGTACGCGTATCAAAGTTGTATACACATATTTCTGTCCGGAACCCGAGGCCTCAAAGTGACAGAAATTGGGACAATCGGAGGGGAAGGCGGTGATATGAGGATCACATGTATTCACGGAGTGTTAATGCTTTGCTCCGGTGCTCTATTAAAAGGAGTACCTTAATTTCCAGTAGATTCCCTAGAGGCCCGGCTGCCACCGGCTGGTAGGACAAAAGATGTTGTGCAAGTTTCTCATTGCGAGCACGTACGACTAAATATGGAACACATGCCTATGGATTGTTTAGTACTTGGATACTGTTTTATTACTATCTGCAAATGTCCTGTCTTGATTGTTACATGATTTCTCTCATCCATGCAGCGCCCGTTCATCCATCCCTGTGCCTACAGTATTTTAATCCTGATGTTTACTATAATCACTACTGCTGTCTTTGTTACACTGCTGCTGATATTTCACTACTGCTACTGCTATAAAACTGTTGCTACTGATAAACTCTTGCGAGCAAGTCTGTTTCCAGGTGCAGTTGAATTGACAACTCCGTTGTTAAGGCTTACAAATATTCTTTGGCTCCCCTTGTGTCGAATCAATAAATTGGGTTTTACTTCCCTTGAAGACTGTTGCGATCCCCTATACTTGTGGGTCATCAGTGCCACACACCAATAGTGGTGCGCCACTACTAGTTAGCATTGGTGCACCAAAAACGATGCTCCACTGATACAAACATAGCAGTGGCGCACTGCTTTTGAGGTGCGCCACCACTAAAGGTCGGCCAGATCACACCCATGCCTCAAAATTAGCAGTGGCGCACCCTTTACTGGTGCGCCATTGCTACATCTGTTAGGAGTGGCGCACTTCTATATAGTGTTTCATTGAAATATGCATGTTCACGTTAGCTATAGCGCACTTCTAGGAAGTGCGCCATTGATGAGTATATGTCTCAATTCGAACAAACGCATCGAACCGAACAGTCAAGACACGCGTCCCACGACCCCACTTCGTCCCACTACCGCACCAGCCCATGTGCACTGCTATTTTGTCCATATTATTTCTATTTGGATCCCACGTCCCCAACCCACACACATGGCTCCACCCACCCACCGCAGTCTGCACCCAACGAATCCTTATCTCTTCACCCCACGAATCCTATCTCGTCCCTCTCATTCTCGTCCTCTCCCCACGAATCCTCCGGCGAGGCAGTGGTGCTATCGACGCACGCGCACGCTCCGGCGAGCAAGTCAGCCGCGTCGCCGCCACGGTGACAGCGCGAGGGCTGGAGCGTCCTGCAGGCGAGCTAGGGGCGGCGTCTGGTGCTGGGCGTCTCGGAGACGACAAAGATGCCGCCTCCCGCGCATCCTCGTCACCGCGCTTCGCCTCGTTCGCGACCACGAGCTCCTCCACAAGCAGGACCACACTCGCCACGGCCGCCGCGGTCAATTCTTACGCGCTCACCACGGTCGCCGTCGTCGATTCGTGCACGGTCACCACGTCCGAACTCCGGTAGAGCTGGCCTCTCCACGGCAGTAGTACCGGCAAGGCCTAGGCGGTACTACCGGCCTGGCCTTTGCCTGTCGGTCTCCGTCTCCACTCCGTCTCTCCTTCTCCACTCCTGTCTCGTCTCGGTCGTGCACAGGGCGGTCAAGAACAGGGATTCGTGGAGGCCGGCAGGGTATTCAAGGCTACGACAGTAGCTCCTCCGGTAGGGTGCGCCGACGAGGCCGTCCTGTGCGGCCGCTACATCCACGCCGCCAACCGCCTCGCCGGGAAGCACGGCCGCCGCCGTCGAGTCTGGCGGAGGAGCTCAGAGGATTTGATTGCGTTTTTCTTTTTCTTTTAGGGTGCTGACTGCGAAGATTAGAAACTTTGGTTGTATTAGAGTGTAACTAGTCTAATTTGTAATGAAATAGAAGTGCTCTTTTGTAAACCGACACCATTCACTGCCCGCCACACCCAGGCCCGTGGGGCCTTTTTTTATTTTCTATTTTATTCAGCAGCAATGACGCACCCTTCATGTTTGCACTGGCGTACCCTATATTTTTTGCAATGGCGCACCTTTCATGTCTGTAGTGGCGCACCCTCTATAGCTTACCAATGGCGCATCTATTAGTACGCCATTGTTATATACCCTTACTAGTGACGCATCACTAGTGCGCCACTGCTAATAGTTAGCAGTGGCGTGATAATAGTGGCGCACCACTAGTGCGCCACTGATAGCTAAAACTAGTGCGCCACTGGTAAGCCTTTTTCTAGTGGTGCTCGACTATATGAAGTCAAGGTTGAACACAAGTGGTTGAGGGTTTTGAAAATGAAAAAAATTTAAAACCTCGTCAAAGCTTCATTTTTGTGTGACTAAGAAGGATCCAGGTTTAGTTTTTTATTTTGATGATTTAAACTTGTTAAAATCATGATTAGACTTGGGTTTGACCGAGTTTTCAATGACCATAGAAAATTCAAAAAAATGGAAAACCTGTGTACATACTCTTGTTTATGTCATATAATATGTAATAGAGTTGATAAACATACAACCAAACAAAACAGAGAGCATTAATGTGAAAATAAAAAGGGAAAAATAAAAAAGAACTAAAAACTCAGAAAAACCGGAAAAAATAAAACTTGTGGACCGGCCCAGCAGCTAGCCGTGCGTTCACGTCGGAACAGCAGCAGAAGAGAAGTCATCCCCATCTCATATCTGCTGACTCTGAAACAGACGCACGCAGACGCAGGTGTAGATTAACGATGGCGGGCAAGGGACAGAGCGGGGCGCCTTCAGCGTCGTCTCCACCCGGGCCGCCGCCCGGCTTCGGAGAAGGCATGCCGCCGGACAACGCGCTGCACGCCCTGGGCTTCGAGTTCACCCGCATCACCGGGGACGAGGTCCTCGGCCGCCTCACCGTCACCGAGATCTGCTGCCAGGTACGTACACTGCCGCCGTGCCGAACCATGTGCGCCGTGATTGGCCTGCTTAATTAGCTGGTGCCGTCGGCGTGGTCGCAGCCGTTCAAGATGCTCAACGGCGGCGTGTCGGCGCTCATCGCGGAGTCGACGGCGAGCATCGGCGGGTTCATGGCTTCTGGGTACAAGAGGGTGGCCGGCGTGCAGCTCTCCATCAACCACCTCAGGCCCGCCCGCCTCGGCGACCGGATCGAGGCCAAGGCCAGCCCCATCCAGGTCGGCCGCAACATCCAGGTATGCTACATCCCCGCGCCTCAATTCCCCACACGAAAGAAACTCAACAAGCAACAAATTCCTCTGGGAATGAAACCACGTAGTATTTTATTTGAACCCAAAGTTCAGTTTACCAAAGCAAAATAGGTTGATCAGATGCCAGGTTTCATTCCCCTCTTCGATAAAATAAACCCAAAGAAAATCAGTTCGGAAGACCTCAAGACGTTTCATTTCGGATCCCATTTTATGGGAATTGGAAAACTTAGTTTGTCGAAGCAAAAGTAAGGCTACCTCAGTCCCAAATTTTGACTCAAGATAGACATGTATCTAAACAAAACTGATTCAATTGATTTGGGACAGAGTGAATAATAACAAGGAACTCGTAACTACATGCTGATTCGTCAATCTGAGAGCCAGTAAGCCCGCACTGAACATGGATTAATCGGAAGCTGCATGCTGATTCGTCAATCTGGTTGGTTGGTTGGTTTTTCTTTCTTTGTTCTTTCTTTGGCGAACGGTTGGTTGGGACGTTGGAAAAGTAATGGAGAAGAAGATTGCCTCGAAATGGAATGCTCACCTTCACAAGTTTGACTCTTCTGCCTGCCTCACAAGTCTTTTCTGGCGTGCTAGCCACTGTCAAGACAATTCTCTTTCAGGCATACTAAAAAAAGAAATATCTTCCGGACAAAGAAAATAACAGATTAATGCAGGCTGCCCATCACTGCCCATCACTAACTGTCACATATCCATGCGTCAACTCGGATTATAATATACTCATCATTTTTTTGATAAAGAGAATATATTAATATCAAAAGATATCAATTACACTCAGCCTCTGCAACAACGCAACACGCTAATGGCAGTACGGATGCACGCAACCAAAAAATAGAAAACAAAACTAAGAAAACAAAAGTCCCGCTATAGCATCCTAGGCTTAACAACATCAATACAACCACCACCAAGATAACACCTGAAATACAGAATCTCCAAAAAACGACGCCTCCAAGAAGGAAACGGTGCACCAGCGCTGTCGTCGCCCGACCAAAGATCTTAGGTTTTCATCCTGAAGATAGTCCCGGCTCTCAAAACAATGCCTCCAACAAAGTCATTGCCAGGCACAACCAGTTAAGGTCAGACCTTGGATTTTCACCCTGAAAGGTAGGACTCTGAACTTCACCTGTGCTGCCGTCCCCACTTCCATACCACTGCTGCGGAGCCCGGGACACCAAGCAAGTCCTTCAACAATGCAGAGACTTGAACCTCTATTAGCTAGTCCTCCGCTCCGGCCTTCATGTTATTCACTTCTTCTGAGTGCATCATGGACCAAATGTCTCTTGATGCCAACACAGAACAGAGCTTCGCGCCGCTCCCTCCAGAACTAATCGGCCGGAATAAAAGCATGGGTGCGCACGACCGAATACCACCGATCCAGCAAACTCCAGGCAAAAGAAAGCACTGTTACATTCGTCGGCGGCGCCTTCCGGAACTCAACACTCCTGCCAGATCGAGAAGGGCAAACCTCAGGTAAGTCTTCATCTTCATCCAAGAGAGACCCTAGGACCGCCGCCTTTATTCAGGTCGGGCCCCCACGCTGACGACCATCCCAGGCTGGCCACAGTTGCCGCCGGAGACACCAAGCGTAGATCGCGTTGTCCGGAGACACCGCACATGCCCTGGGCATCGCCGCAACCGAACGCCAGCCCTCCACCGGCGACATCAAGGATGGTCATGCTTCCTCAGCCGTCGACGGCTTCCACGCCTCTCCACTTCGCCACCGGGACGCGGTGACAGGTCGAAAGACCCACCACCACCATCCGCAGGCCAACCATCTCTGGCGAAGAAAGAGGGCCGCCTCCGCTGTTGAACCCAGGGCTGCTGCCCCGGGCGACCTCGTGCCACGGGAGAACCCCAAGATCACCTCCACACACCGGCGAGAGGCGTCGGGATGCAGCGGCGCAGATCAAGGACCTGGCCGCCGCCCACCACCAGCCACCACCGGCGTGCCGCGGCGAGGAGCCGACGGGAGGCGGGGAGGCCGCAACGGAGATCAAGGTCTGGCCGCCCCCCACCACCATCCACATCCGATGAGCCACAGCGTCGAGGAGGGATCATGGCCGCCGTCCCCAGCGCGGCAACAAGGAAAGGCTGCCGCCGCCACGCCCCGCGGTCTTTGCCCGGCGGTGCCACCGGCGGGAGGCGGTTAGGGTTTGGAAGGGGGTGCGGGGGTTAGGCCTATTTGTTTAGGATTTAATTACCAATCGATCTCTTCAAACTAAGCAGTCTGCAGAATTATGGGTGTGGATATGGCTCCTCTTCTGTGTATTGTTTCTTCAGCTTTTAAAATATTTACACAACTTTCTTAGACTCTCTGTATTCATCATACAATACGCCAGCTGCTGTTTAGAATTTACCATTCAATCTGTTCAAACTAAGCAGTCGGCACAACCATAGGTCTGGATATGGCTCCACTTCTGTTTATTGTTTCTTCAGGTTTTAGAATATTTCCACAACTTCTGGATCGAGGGATGACTAAATGTTGCTGAACTTTATTCTGGTTCTCACAGGTCTGGGAGGTCCAGATATGGCTGATGGATCCTTCCACTTCGGAGCGCAAAGATTTGGCGTCATCTGCAAGAGTCACCATATTAACCAACATGTCAACACCAGAGAGGGTGAAGAACTACGAAGAAGGCATCAAGAAATACTCAAAGCTGTAGGGAGCGTAATATGTTGTTGTCAAACTTGAACTCAGTATATAATTTATATTAATCTGGAGCAGAGAACATCTCCTTGTCGTCAATAACATCTCGTATTTTATGGGAGAGTTTTCGGAGGTTTCATGGCGCAGTCTGGTACTTGCAAACCACATCAGATTTTAATTTTTTTGAGTTTTAAAGCAGCCGATCCTGCCACCCGATTAGATAGAATAGTGTTTATTTTCGTAAGTCTTTGCCGGATCAAAGAGAGTAACTGAACAAGGTTAAAAACAAGACATCTACGAAGCCACGGCGATGTCTCCTGGGTCCTCTCTGAGGAAAAAAAAAATTCTATGGGTTAGGGTCGCATAGTTACAATTCTGAGGCCCCTTCTTCGAGTGGGCAAAAGCCCTCTCCAAAATCTCCTCCCAAACTAGATGAGCCACCAAATTCGGTTGCAACGCCTTATTGCGAAATATCCGCCTATTCCTCTTCTTTCAAATTCCTCACATGGTGTATATCAGAGCTCCGCTGGCCTCCCTTCGCTTTCCTTTTGAAATCTCCATTACCATGCCGTCACACCAAGAGTCAATGTTATGTCCAAAGGAAAGAGGGGCCACTCCAATTGTGGCGTTCCACTCGAATATTTTGTCCCTAACCAACTTGAAGAAGCTGCAATCTAGCAGGAGGTGCTGCACTGTTTCTGGATAGATCCTACAAAGCTTGCAAATTGGGTCATGGGGCCATCCCTGAATAGCCAAATTCCCCACTATCAAATTTTTTTCCATGCAATACCAATCAAGTGAAGAAACGACACTTCGGTTCCGCGTGTGTCTTCCAAACCTTTTCCGTTCTGAAGGGCAGGAAGGTTCCGGTGAACTGATAGCGATATGCTGATGCCGTGGAGTAGATCCCCGAGGTTGTGTCCATCTCCAAGAGATGGCATCGGGGTGAGGCTGTAGCTGTACCTCCTGGAGTGTGCCCAGAGCACCACAAATTGGGAGAGTTGTGCCAGCGTGGAGAGGTGGAAAAGAGAACGCAACCAATTCCTATCGTGAAAGCTCCTTTTGGACCGATCTAGACTTCCTCGTTGCAATAGCGAAAAGGTTGGGAAACTGTAGCTTCAGAGCGCCTCTGGGCAACCAACGATCGTGCCAAAACAATGTCTTTGCACCGTCTCCAATGGAAATAACAGTTTTCAAACATACAGAAACCGGTGTACTGTAAGTCTCTGAAAATCTCATCGCATTGCGATTTGTCTGTAAGTGACCATGACTACTGTGACAAGGATGCGTCATCTAAACAAGAATTAGTAGCGAAAGTAAGAACTGAGATATCAATGCAAATAAAATAATGCAGAAACCTCCCTGTTTTGGTCATCCAATCCGACATTGCCTAGAGCATTCTTGTTAGACTTGTTAAAACCTAGATGATCTAGGTGTAGATCCTATGCCGGGAGAAAGATGGTACTGTGGGCGTTTACCTTTCACTTGGAGGAAGACGAGCCCACCGGTGTAGAGACATGGCGACGACGGCGGTGCGTGGGCGAGGTGGTGGTGGTGCTTCCCGTCGCTCCGTGCAAGAACCTAGATCGGTAGGTATCCTGGTGGGGCGAGTGGCACTTCGGTCAACCTCGTGATCTTTGCCACCGCCCCCACCACTCTATATATAGCACAGGCGACAGGGGCCCCACCAACCAGCGAACGGTTGGGCGCCCCCGATCAGGGCGCGGTCAAAGGCACGTCGAGCCGTTGGGCTCGTACGTGGTGGAGATCAACCTAACATTCTCCCCTTTGATCTCAACTTTACTTTTAACTTTATACTTTTATTTTATTCGTTTCATTTTAGACCAGTCCATAGGGCATGTTTCATCGTCACAGCTCTATTGCCGATAGAATCAGACAGCCACAATACACTTCTCTGTTTTGAAACAAATTCTTTTACTTTTGGACCTCTTATGATCCAGGATAGGCAAGACTTTCCCTTAAACCCATGCCGGCTACGTGCTCCTTGAAAACGCTGGGTGGTAAGCCTTTCGTTAGCGGATCCGCAAGCATATCTTTTGTCCTTATATGCTCTAGACTTATAGTTTGATCCTGGACCTTGTGTTTCACAACATAATACTTAACCTCAATCGGTTTCGTAGCTGTACTCGACTTGTTGTTGTGAGCATAAAATACTGCAGACTCATTGCCGCAGTACATCTTTAGTGGTTTGTCAATACAATCTACCACTTTCAAGTCGGGTATAAATTTCTTTAACCATAATGCCTGCCCCGTGGCTTCATAACTGTAGGATAACGTTGCATAGAAAACAAAAAATTTCCTACCGCGAACACGAAATCCAAGCCAAGATGCAATCTAGAAGACGGTAGCAACGAGGGGATTATCGAGTCTCGCCCTTGAAGAGATTCCAAAGCCTACAAGATGAGGCTCTTGTTGCTGCGGTAGACGTTCACTTGCCGCTTGCAAAAGCGCGTAGAAGATCTTGATCACGGCGCCACGAACGGGCAGCACCTCCGTACTCGGTCACACGTTCGGTTGTTGATGAAGACGACGTCCACCTCCCGTTCCAGCAGGCAGCGGAAGTAGTAGCTCCTCTTGAATCCGACAGCACGACGGCGTGGTGTCGGTGGCGGTGGAGAACTCCGGCGGAGCTTCACTAAAGCACGCGGGAGCTATGGAGGAGAGGGGGCGGCTAGGGTTTGGGAGGGGGTGGCCGGCCACTCAAGGGGGGCGGCCAGGTTGTGGTCTTGGGGTGGCCGGCCCCCTCCCCTTGGCCCCTCATTATATAGGTGGAAGCCCCAAGTGTTGGACTACAAGTCTCCGAATAAGACCCGAAACCAAAACCTTCCATGTGATAGGGAAACCTACCCAAGGTGGGAATCCCACTTGGGTGGGATTCCCCCCTTCCATGTGGGGGGGTGGCCGGCCCCCATAGGGGGAGTCCACTTGGGACTCCTCCCCCACTAGGGTTGGCCGGCCATGGAGGTGGAGTCCCTCCGGGACTCCACCTTCCTTGGTGGTTTCTTCCGGATTTTCTAGAACCTTCTAGAACCTTCCATAGAACCTTCCGCATCATTTTAATTCACATAAAATGACATCCTATATATGAATCTTATTCTCCGGACCATTCCGGAACTCCTCGTGATGTCCGGGATCTCATCCGGGACTCCGAACAAATATTCGAACTCCATTCCATACTCAAGTTCTACCATTTCAACATCCAACTTTAAGTGTGTCACCCTACGGTTCGCAAACTATGCGGACATGGTTGAGTACTCACTCCGACCAATAACCAATAGCGGGATCTGGAGATCCATAATGGCTCCCACATATTCAACGATGACTTTAGTGATCGAATGAACCATTCACATACAATACCAATTCCCTTTGTCACGCGATATTTTACTTGTCCGAGGTTTGATCTTCGGTATCACTCTATACCTTGTTCAACCTCGTCTCCTGACAAGTACTCTTTACTCGTACCGTGGTATGTGGTCTCTTATGAACTTATTCATATGCTTGCAAGACATTTAGACGACATTCCACCGAGAGGGCCCAGAGTATATCTATCCGTCATCGGGATGGACAAATCCCACTGTTGATCCATATGCCTCAACTCATACTTTCCGGATACTTAATCCCACCTTTATAACCACCCATTTACGCAGTGTCGTTTGGTGTAATCAAAGTACCTTTCCGGTATAAGTGATTTACATGATCTCATGGTCATAAGGACTAGGTAACTATGTATCGAAAGCTTATAGCAAATAACTTAATGACGAGATCTTATGCTACGCTTAATTGGGTGTGTCCATTACATCATTCATATAATGATATAACCTTGTTATTAATAACATCCAATGTTCATGATTATGAAACTAATCATCCATTAATCAACAAGCTAGTTTAAGAGGCATACTAGGGACTTCTTGTTGTCTACATATCACACATGTACTAATGTTTCGGTTAATACAATTATAGCATGATATATAAACATTTATCATAAACATAAAGATATATAATAATCACTTTTTTTATTGCCTCTTGGGCATATCTCCAACAGTCTCCCACTTGCACTAGAGTCAATAATCTAGATTACATTGTAAGGTACCTAATACCCATGGCATTCTTGTCAACACCCGGATTTTTAAGTCCAGATGCCTATTATGCCGTACATCGCAATCCCAGGAATAATGTTTTTGCGAGACATAATAGTAAGTAGCATAGAGTCATCATTTATTACAACACATATTGTCTTACAACCATAGATCACATGATCCAATATTACACGAATATAATGTTCAACATCACAAATAGTAGCGGAAGCGAAGTAGTAGTGGACTATCTATTCCACAGGCAACGCTTGACGTTAGAAGACGATCCTAGTTATCGTAGACGTCCTGTTGTCCGTCATCCTGATACTGGTGCTCTCCTTCATAGTCTGGCATTTGAATAGCCAGGGCAAAGCCATGAGTACTTTTAAAGTACTCGCAAACTAACTTAACAATAATTACTCATTAAGTGTAATAAGGGGGTGCTAAGCTCTAGGTTTATTTGCATAAAGCCAAGTTTTAGTTTAGTAAACCTTTAGCAAAGCCTTATCATGTGCTAGACTAACTCAAGTGGGAACATTAGTGTCATTCCCACGACTCATTATGGTTCACCATAATATCACCTCTCAATCCACCATTCATTTCTAGAATCAAAATGTTTCAATGATAACGGAGATAGTATGGCCTTTCCAATTGTCCGTAACCGTGGACACGGCTATTCGAATAGATTTAACACTCTGCAGAGGTTGTACTCTTGTGCCACAACTTTTGATTTCATCCGTCGAGGATAACCCCGAATCATCGTAACACAGTACGCGGATCATCAATCGAAACCTTTCACTTATATATGCTAGTATGAGCACCTCTCCCCATGAGCTTGGCCTCCCGGTGAAAACCGCAGTCAACCCGGGAACTGCACAGGGCTTGGGCCGTACATTCACCTCATATTAACATCATTCCACACTTAACGGAGGCAGCCTCGGCGTAACCCCTATGATGTTTGTTTAGAGGGAACCCATACTAAAATACACAAGTTTCTAGTTAAGCCCTACCCATAATCAGGTATTGTGGGGGTACTTGTATAATTGGAAGGGTATCGCATTCAGACCCAATCATCAATTTTATCAAAAATCACTATCTTCTCTTGTTCACATCCACCTTCACTTTACTTTCTTTCAAAGTCATTTCACTTCACCATGTTCCCATCTAGAGTAGTCAATTTTAATTGATTAGCACTAGCAACTATATGAGGGGTGCTATCTAGCTTTGAGTTGTGCTAATCTATTCCAAGTATTGTTCTACTCTAGACCAAGTGAATCATAAATCAAAAAGTACTTTGAAATAAATAAAAGCAAAGTAAAATTGTAAGTAAAAACATGGGATAGGAAATACATAAAAGTAAAATGTGATGGTGCCTTTGCTCTTGTAGAGCTAAGCACTTGTGTTTAGCAAGGGTTAGCTTGCCTTGAGCTGGGTAGTTATCGAAGTTCTCTTCTTCTTCCTGTGAGTAGCCTTCCTCCTCTTGGTATTCCTCGTTACTAGCGTCTATATACGAATACGAGATATAAATACTAAACCAAACTCACATACTAAACTAGAAACACTCGAAGAGTTCACACTCTAGTCCTATTATCAATCAAACATGGCATGGTGGGTTATTTGATGAATTCTTATTTAGGAGAAAATAATTTCCTCTCATTATTCCTATTTCTTAAATTTGATATTTGGAGAAATTCAATTCTTATCATTATATCTTATTAAGATTTAATCTCTTCATATAATAATAAGGTATGAAATATAGGTTGACCCAAGGTCAACATTTCATATCTATTATATGTGAGTATAATTTAATTGAAGTGCTACTCTTCACATAGTTTTAAAACTTAACATGTAAAAGAATTAAAATCTCTAAGTAATAATTCTCAAGGGTTCATTAGCCTAAGTCATTCCCCCTGGATATATCACTTAGGATCAAGATTTAAATGAGAGGTAGCTCTCATATCAATGGTTGAGTTTGAATTCCAATTTCAATTGCTCTAGAAATGACTACATAGCCATTTCATTTGATCTAGTCCATGATCATACAAACAACAGGGCTATGTTATTGCATAATCAATTAGAGGACATCATTTGTGATTTATTAGAATTGGAATTACTTCAACAACTATTCTGGTTAAATTTTAAATAAAGTTTGAATGTTCAAAAGTCCCTGTCTTGTCTTTTTTATCAAATTAATTCTACTACGAATTTGGAGGTGGGGCCAGTGGCATTGGATAGATAAATTCATGGGCTTTCCAACGGTATAAAGTTTGCTAAATTTGGTTTGGCAGAATTTAAATTATTCAAAAATTTGCTAAACCTTCAACATGGCAATTTGAATAAAGATTAAATCTAAATTTGAATTTCTGGGCTAGGCGGGAAACGTTACTGGGCCGAAACGAGTTTAAATTCTACTTCGCAGCCCAACAAGCAACCGGTGCGGGTGGGCTGCCCTGACGAGGTGGGGCCACCCGTCGCCGGCTCTTTAAACGCCGAAGCGGTACGCGAAATAGAAACCGTTGGATTAGAATGAGATCCGACGGCGTGTGAACGTCGTCGTCTCCGGCGAGAGGCGGGCACACTGGCGGCAAGCCTAGGGGGTGGGAGGGAGTACCAGGCCGTTGCAGGAGTCTGGCAGAGTGCGCGGGGAAGTGGAAGTAGATGGGGAAGCCCTGGAAGCAGCGGCGGCGCTCGGGGAAGCGCCAATCGAAGCAGAGCTTCTGCGGGCTCCGACGGACTTGAGCTCGCGATTCGAGCAGCTCCGGCGAGGACTGATGAAATTGATGGGTGGAGGAGGCTCAGTGAGGAGAGGGGAGTGGATTGTGTGAAGAGAAGGGGTGCCGATCGTCGCTATTTATAGAGGTAGGGAGGAGGCCGAGTGTGCTGTGGAGGAGCGGCCATGGCGCGGCGCTTCTGGCGCTCCAAGGGGCAAGTGAAGGACGGCTAGAGATAGGCGGTGTCCTGGCGATGCTCAACGGCTAGCTGGCGCAGCGAATGGGTGAAGGAATCGTTCAGGATTTCGTTTCGAGTGCTGCGGTACCCGCGGTACTTCGCCGGCGAGGACGACGGTGACGAGGCCTCTGCGCGTGCTCGAGCATGTCTAGCGTGTAGAGGGCGAGGAGTAGCTGCTCAACGTCGCGGTAGGGATGCAGGGCGAGGACGGTAGCGATCGAGTGGGCGACGATCTTGGCGCGCGGTTGCGCGCTCACCGCGTGCACGGCGCAGGTCTTGGCAAGGTTTTGGACGCGGGTGTTCCGGCCAATGGGGTGCGTTGGCGATCGATCAAGCGGTACTGGCGTGATCCTTGTGCTTCAGAGATGCTCGAAGACAAGGGGAAGAGTTGAGAGGGAGGCCAGAGATAGGGATGCCCAAAGGTGGCCGGGGTACATGACATGGCTTTGTTTTAGGGTTTTTCTTCTCCCTCTTCTCACTTTAATCGATCAGGGCAAGTACTGGGGTGAAGCAGGGGTCGTAGGGGAGTGCAATGATCAAAGTTAGAAGGGGTTTAGTGAAGAAACCAGTGGACAATAGTGTGTAACACGATTTGGAAATCATGCCTGCCACCTGTTCGACACAATGGCCGCATGAGATTTTTCTTTGAAATTTGCATTTCTTTTTGGTGAATCTCTTTTATATAATTAGAGTGAAGTATTGGTGGTGGTGGCACTCAATTTGGAAAAGAATTGCAGAGTTTCAAATTTGGGGTCATCTTGTTTTTCTTCTCAGATCCCATTTTGGCCATTTAATTCTGGTCAACCTAGTCAACTCTAGCCATGGTGGTCAACATGAAAAGTACTCACCTTGACATGGTCTTGGATGACATGGCTTTGGTTGACCAAGTTTAGTTCAAGTATTGAGAAAACCAGGGGGGTAAAGAGGTGAAGAAAATATTTTGGGGAGAAGTGACCATTATCATATGTATGTGAGAATTTCGAATTTCTTGTGTTTGATTCTTGATCCAATGATGCAATTGTGTTAGTTTATCATATTGAAGTATTTTAGAAGCAAGGGAGCAAGCAATCTTGGCCTTGGTTGAGGATTTACTATTTTGCATAATGTGTATGTAAGTGGGAAATGAGTTTTTTTCCATTTTTCCAATTCTCCTCAAATTAGGGTTTAGTGATCTTGATTAGGGTTCACATAGCAATGGTTAAGCATACCAACACTCATCATGGCAATTGCACAAAAGAAAACACTCAATTGCAAGAAACTATATGTGGCACTATATGCATATAAAAAGTTTTTGTTTGTTGCAAATTTTGAGTAATTGAAACTCTCTCTTGATCTTTATTATTGTTGAAACTTGGGATGTTACAAACCCTTCCCCCTTACAAAAGATCTCGTCCCGAGATCTGAGAAAACTAGGTACTAAAGAGATCTGGGTACTCGGTCCTCATAAAGTCTTCTCTCTCCCAAGTGGCTTCCTCTTCGGTGTGGTTACTCCATTGGATCTTCAGAAACTTGATACTTCGGGTACGGGTGGTTCTGAAGGCTTCTTCCAGGATGCGAATAGGTACTTCGCGGTATGTCAGATCTGAGTTGATATCCACAGCTTGATGGTCGATGTTCTTGAAAACCTCGGTCTTCTCAGGTACTTCTAAACACTTCCGGAGTAGCGATATGTGAAACACATTGTGCACCGCTGACATTTCTTCTGGTAACTCCAGTTGATAGGATACTTCTCCTCGGCGACTCAGGACTTTGAAAGGTCCGACATATCGGGGTGCAAGCTTTCCTCTAAGCTGGAATCTCTGCATTCCTTTAAGGGGGGACACTTTGAGATACACGAAATCTCCGATCTCGAAGGTCATCTCTCGACGTCTTTTGTCGGCGTAGCTCTTCTGTCTTGATTGGGCTGTCTTGAGGTACTCGCGGATCTTGTGAACCTTCTCTTCGGCTTCTCGGAGAATATCTGGTCCAAAGATTTGACTCTCTCCTACTTCCGACCAATTCAGAGGGGTACGGCACTTCCTTCCGTACAGTGCTTCAAAGGGGGCCATCTGCAAGCTGGCTTGGTAGCTGTTGTTGTATGAGAATTCTGTGTATGGCAAGCAATCTTCCCACTTAGATCCATACTCTAGCACACATGCTCTCAACATATCTTCTAGTATCTGGTTGACTCGTTCAGTCTGTCCATCTGTCTGCGGGTGATAGGCGGTGCTGAAATTCAGACGAGTTCCGAGTCCTTCATGTACTTTCTGCCAGAATCTGGAGGTGAATTGGGATCCTCTGTCGGATACTATCGACTTCGGGGTTCCGTGAAGGCTGACTATCCTTGAGATATATAACTCTGCGAGTCTCGGTCCTTGATAGGTGGTCTTGACGGGGATGAAGTGGGCGACTTTGGTTAGTCTGTCGACCACTACCCAGATGGAATCATTTCCTTTATTAGACTTGGGCAGTCCGGTGATGAAGTCCATTCCTACGGAATCCCACTTCCATTCGGGAATCTGTAGGGGTTGCAACAGTCCTGCGGGGCGTTGGTGTTCTGCTTTGACTCTTTGACAGATGTCACACTTGGCGATGTAGCTTCCAATTTCTCTTTTCATTCCATGCCACCAGAATTGTTCCTTCAAATCCTGGTACATCTTGGTCCCTCCGAGGTGAATGGAGTATAGGGTGTCGTGAGCTTCTTTCAGAATAACTTGCTTCAATTCTGAGTCTGATGGCACGCAAAGGCGCTTGTTATACCATAGCACTCCTTCTTCATCTACGGTGAATCCCGGTGCTTTTCCGGCGGCTATTTGGTTCTTGATTCCGTCAATGCTAGTATTTCCTTTCTGAGCTTCCTTGATCTGACTAATCAGGGTGGGTTGGAGTTCAATGCTGGCGAGATATCCTTCGCTAACCAGTTCAAGCCTAAACTGTTCAAACTCTTCAAACAGGCTGGGTTGCTCAGTTGCTAACATGGAGTTTAACTGACACGGCAGTCTACTCAGAGCATCTGCTACCACATTGGCCTTGCCGGGGTGATAGTGGATTTCCATGTCGTAATCCTTGATTAACTCTATCCATCTGCGCTGTCTCATATTCAGCTCCTTCTGCGTGAAGATATACTTCAGGCTCTTGTGATCCGAGTAAACCTCGCATCGATTACCCATGAGGTAATGACGCCATACTTTCAGTGCTAACACCACCGCTGCTAGCTCTAAGTCATGGGTTGGATAGTTCTGTTCATGCTGCTTCAGCTGTCTTGACAGGTAAGATATTACTTTGCCTTCTTGCATCAGCACACATCCAAGACCAATCTTGGAGGCGTCGCAGTACACATCAAAGGGCTTGGTAATGTCCGGCATAACCAGTATTGGGGCTGTTGTCAATCTTAGCTTGAGCTGTTGAAAGCTCTCTTCACACTTGTCGGTCCATTCGAACTTCCGGTCCTTCTTCAACAATTGAGTCATCGGTCTTGCTATGCTCGAGAATCCTTCAACGAATCGGCGGTAGTATCCCGCCAATCCGAGAAATGCACGGACCTCGGTCTGAGTGGTTGGGGCTTTCCATTCTTCAACAGTCTTGATTTTTGCGGGGTCAACGGCAATTCCTCCGGCAGACAAGATATGACCCAAGAATCCTACTTCTTTCAACCAGAACTCACACTTACTGAACTTGGCATACAACTGATGCTCCCGAAGGGTATCTAATACCACTTCCAAATGTTGCTCATGCTCTTCTTCGGACTTGGAGTATATGAGGATGTCGTCGATGAAGACAACGACAAACTTGTCCAGGAAGTTCATGAAGATCTTATTCATGAGATTCATGAAGTAAGCGGGGGCATTGGTTAATCCAAATGACATGACATTGTATTCATACAATCCATATCTGGTGGTAAAGGCAGTTTTGGGGATATCGGTGGCACGAATCTTCAGCTGATGGTATCCTGTCCGCAGATCAATCTTCGAGAATACTTGGGCTCCGGTCAGCTGGTCAAACAGATCTTCTATCTTTGGCAACGGATACTTGTTCTTGATGGCGACATCGTTGAGTTTACGATAGTCCGTAACCAAACGAGTGGCACCGTCCTTTTTATCCACAAACAAAACTGGCGATCTCCAAGGTGACGCACTTGGTTGAATCAGACCTTTGAATAGCATATCATCCAGTTGCTTCTTTAGTTCCACTAACTCTGCCGGGTTCATGCTGTAAGCTCTCTGGGCTATAGGTCCAGTTCCGGGGATTAACTCGATGATAAACTCGATATCCCGATCTGGGGGCATACCGGGTAGATCATCTGGAAACACATCAGGATATCGACAAACGACCCTGATCTGATCCAAGGTGGGTTTGGCTAGGCTTTGGTTACAAGTGAATTTTCGGGGCATCCTTTCAGATATGTGCTCAACTATTATTCCGGTGCTACTAGTCATGGTGATGGCCTTCTTGGCACAATCAATCAGTCCATGATGTTTCGCCATCCAGTCCATTCCGAGGACTACTTCCAAACCTTTGGCTCCCAGAACAATCAAATTTGCATAGAATTCTATTTCATGTATTCTGATTGGCACATCTTTGCAAATTTTTCTAGCTTTAGTTGTTGATCCGGGTATTTGAACTATCATGACATGCTTCAAACTGATGGGTTGAATCTTACTAGTGCATGCAAAATCTTCGGTAATGAATGAATGCGATGCTCCAGAATCAAACAGCACTCTTGCGGGTATTGAGTTAACAGAGAACATACCCAGCACAACGTCTGGGGCTTCCTGAGCTTCTTCTGCATTCATGTGGTAGAGGCGGCCGTTGCGGTTGTTCGGGTTGTTGGGGGCGAACTTCTTGTTGGTGGTGACACGACGCTGCTGCTGCGGAGGGCCTGAGGTGTTGGCGGCAGTCTTGGCGAGCTTCTTGGGGCACTCATAGGAGAAGTGCCCAGCCACTCCGCACTCATAGCAGTTGTAGGTGGACTTGTCCTTGGGGGTGATGGGAACAGCATTGCTCCCAGTCCTTGGAGCGGTGTTGGAGTTGTTGTTGGGGGCGCGAGGTGGAGCGCGGTTGAAGTTGCTGTGGTTGTTGTTGTTGTTGTTGTAGTTGTGGTGGCCTCCTGGCCTGGGGTTTCCTCCACTCCGGTTCTGATAACCCGGACGTGGATTCTGCATCGGGGGCTTGTTGTTTCTTGGGGCGAACCCTCCACTTGAGCTTGGGCGATACTTGTGGTTGTTGCTGGGCCCACTCTGGTTCATCATACGGCGCTTGCGGTTCTCATTGGCTTGGTGTATCTTCCCCTCCATCTGAATGGCGGAGTCAACAAGGGCTTCTAGATCAGCAAAGGGAATGTTGATCAGCACAGTCTGCATCTCATCATGCAGTCCATTCAGGAACCTCTCCTTCCTCTTCTCGACGGTATCTGTCTCATCCGGGGCGTACCTTGACAAAGTGAGAAACTTGTCGCGGTATTCCACCACGGTCATTCTGCCTTGCTTCAGTTCCCTGAACTCATCCCTCATCTTCTTAATCAAACCCGGGGGCACATGATACTTACTAAACTTGAGTTTGAAATCCTCCCAAGTCATCATTTGCCCCGCATGTAAGGCGCGGGTACTTGTCCACCAGGCACGTGCAGGTCCAGCCAGATAGTGGGTGGCGAACAACACCTTCTCATTGTCCTCCACTCCGGCAACCTCGAGATTGTTCTCCATAGTTTGGAGCCAATCATCAGCATCGAGGGGTTCTTCTGTCTTGCTGAACACCGGTGGGTTGGTGTTTTGGAAGTTTTTCAGCTTTGACCCAGGGTGGTCGTGGTTTCCGTGCCCTTGATTGCCCTGAGCAATCTGTTGAAGTGCAGCTAGGTTGGCTTGATGGTCAACTCTCTCAGTTTCTCTTTCTGCCATCATCTGTTGCAGCAGTTGCATCATTGCGTTTTCGTTGCGGGTTGGGGGTGCCATCTGAACAGTGATAGGGATCATGAGATGAGACGAGAGGGAAATTTCTATGGCTCATTTTGGGATAAATTCACACAACTTAAACTTGATTCATAAAATATTAATAATATTACACACAAACATAGTCATGGAGGTAGCAATTATTACAAGCCAAAGTTCAGGAGGGTTTTAAGAACCCTTTCAACAAACTACGATACATGGTGCGGATACAAGGGACCGATACATCTCATACTACGCAAGTGCTCATAAGGGGGATGGAAACTATCCATCGATGCGGAGCGGGAAGGTGGTGTCCATCCCGGCAGGCAGGAGCTGGTGGAAGTCCAGGTCTCCCTCATCTTCCTCCTCGTAGTCGCCGTCGTTGCTGACGTAGGAGTAGCCATCCCCTTGGATGTCTTCCCCTTCTCCCTCTCCTTCGAGGATCTGGAGCTGCTCCGCCTGAGTGGCGATGGTCTCCTTCAGGATGGCGATCTTGGCCTTCAGGCGGTGAATGGTAGAGTCCCTCTTCACGACCAGCTGGCGGAGAGTTCTACGCTCCTTTGCGATGACCTTGATGGTCTCCGCATACTTGTTCAGCTGGTCCTGGGTGTGGATGGCGGTGGAGCGGGAGTTGTCCAACTCAGCACGAGTTTCGAACAGCATGAAGTCCATGTGATCCACGTGGTGCCTGAGCACCGGGTGGAACGGCAGGCTGATGGGTAGCCCGAGAGAGGAGTGCCTTGCAAAGTGTTCAAAGCGTTCTCCTTCAATCGCCACCGAGTTTTGCCCGCACAGACGAGCGAGAGCCTCCTGTAGAGCGCGGGCGAGTCCATCCACCCAGTTGTTCTCTCGGAGAGAGAACTGAATCTGGCGGAACATGGGGGACTCCGGCTTCCCCGGGAGGCTAGCCATGATGAGCCATTGGAGTTGGCCTCCAACTTGGTCAGCGATCTGGCCCCCGTAGAACACGGGAGGCGAGCGTCCGAGGAACTGTGAGAGGGCCATCAGATCCCTCTCGAAGATCAGATCCCCACCGTTCGCCAGGTCGTACACTTGAGTCTGGATGAAGGGCTCCGTGGGGATGATATCCATCTGTAGAGGGATGGATGAGCAAGTTAGAGATGTGCAAGTGTTCAAAATTTTAAGCAACTTATAAATAAGAACATGAATTTGGCTAGTTTAAAAAGATCAAAGGTAAGGGTATGGTTGTATTTTTCATAACTATTCAATTCATTATTTTGGAAACTAAGTTTATCGAACGTCCATTCTAACTAGGGTCTCCTAAGGTCAAACAATGGCTCTGATACCAACTTGTCAACACCCGGATTTTTAAGTCCAGATGCCTATTATGCCGTACATTGCAATCCCAGGAATAATGTTTTTGCGAGACATAATAGTAAGTAGCATAGAGTCATCATTTATTACAACACATATTGTCTTACAACCATAGATCACATGATCCAATATTACACGAATATAATGTTCAACATCACAAATAGTAGCGGAAGCGAAGTAGTAGTGGACTATCTATTCCACAGGCAACGCTTGACGTTAGAAGACGATCCTAGTTATCGTAGACGTCCTGTTGTCCGTCATCCTGATACTGGTGCTCTCCTTCATAGTCTGGCATTTGAATAGCCAGGGCAAAGCCATGAGTACTTTTAAAGTACTCGCAAACTAACTTAACAATAATTACTCATTAAGTGTAATAAGGGGGTGCTAAGCTCTAGGTTTATTTGCATAAAGCCAAGTTTTAGTTTAGTAAACCTTTAGCAAAGCCTTATCATGTGCTAGACTAACTCAAGTGGGAACATTAGTGTCATTCCCACGACTCATTATGGTTCACCATAATATCACCTCTCAATCCACCATTCATTTCTAGAATCAAAATGTTTCAATGATAACGGAGATAGTATGGCCTTTCCAATTGTCCGTAACCGTGGACACGGCTATTCGAATAGATTTAACACTCTGCAGAGGTTGTACTCTTGTGCCACAACTTTTGATTTCATCCGTCGAGGATAACCCCGAATCATCGTAACACAGTACGCGGATCATCAATCGAAACCTTTCACTTATATATGCTAGTATGAGCACCTCTCCCCATGAGCTTGGCCTCCCGGTGAAAACCGCAGTCAACCCGGGAACTGCACAGGGCTTGGGCCGTACATTCACCTCATATTAACATCATTCCACACTTAACGGAGGCAGCCTCGGCGTAACCCCTATGATGTTTGTTTAGAGGGAACCCATACTAAAATACACAAGTTTCTAGTTAAGCCCTACCCATAATCAGGTATTGTGGGGGTACTTGTATAATTGGAAGGGTATCACATTCAGACCCAATCATCAATTTTATCAAAAATCACTATCTTCTCTTGTTCACATCCACCTTCACTTTACTTTCTTTCAAAGTCATTTCACTTCACCATGTTCCCATCTAGAGTAGTCAATTTTAATTGATTAGCACTAGCAACTATATGAGGGGTGCTATCTAGCTTTGAGTTGTGCTAATCTATTCCAAGTATTGTTCTACTCTAGACCAAGTGAATCATAAATCAAAAAGTACTTTGAAATAAAAAAAAGCAAAGTAAAATTGTAAGTAAAAACATGGGATAGGTAATACATAAAAGTAAAATGTGATGGTGCCTTTGCTCTTGTAGAGCTAAGCACTTGTGTTTAGCAAGGGTTAGCTTGCCTTGAGCTGGGTAGTTATCGAAGTTCTCTTCTTCTTCCTGTGAGTAGCCTTCCTCCTCTTGGTATTCCTCGTTACTAGCGTCTATATACGAATACGAGATATAAATACTAAACCAAACTCACATACTAAACTAGAAACACTCGAAGAGTTCACACTCTAGTCCTATTATCAATCAAACATGGCATGGTGGGTTATTTGATGAATTCTTATTTAGGAGAAAATAATTTCCTCTCATTATTCCTATTTCTTAAATTTGATATTTGGAGAAATTCAATTCTTATCATTATATCTTATTAAGATTTAATCTCTTCATATAATAATAAGGTATGAAATATAGGTTGACCCAAGGTCAACATTTCATATCTATTATATGTGAGTATAATTTAATTGAAGTGCTACTCTTCACATAGTTTTAAAACTTAACATGTAAAAGAATTAAAATCTCTAAGTAATAATTCTCAAGGGTTCATTAGCCTAAGTCATTCCCCCTGGATATATCACTTAGGATCAAGATTTAAATGAGAGGTAGCTCTCATATCAATGGTTGAGTTTGAATTCCAATTTCAATTGCTCTAGAAATGACTACATAGCCATTTCATTTGATCTAGTCCATGATCATACAAACAACAGGGCTATGTTATTGCATAATCAATTAGAGGACATCATTTGTGATTTATTAGAATTGGAATTACTTCAACAACTATTCTGGTTAAATTTTAAATAAAGTTGGAATGTTCAAAAGTCCCTGTCTTGTCTTTTTTATCAAATTAATTCTACTACGAATTTGGAGGTGGGGCCAGTGGCATTGGATAGATAAATTCATGGGCTTTCCAACGGTATAAAGTTTGCTAAATTTGGTTCGGCAGAATTTAAATTATTCAAAAATTTGCTAAACCTTCAGCATGGCAATTTGAATAAAGATTAAATCTAAATTTGAATTTCTGGGCTAGGCGGGAAACGTTACTGGGCCGAAACGAGTTTAAATTCTACTTCGCAGCCCAACAAGCAACCGGTGCGGGTGGGCTGCCCTGACGAGGTGGGGGCCACCTGTCAGCGGCTCTTTAAACGCCGAAGCGGTACGCGAAATAGAAACCGTTGGATTAGAATGAGATCCGACGGCGTGTGAACGTCGTCGTCTCCGGCGAGAGGCGGGCACACTGGCGGCGAGCCTAGGGGGTGGGAGGGAGTACCAGGCCGTTGCAGGAGTCTGGCAGAGTGCGCGGGGAAGTGGAAGTAGATGGGGAAGCCCTGGAAGCAGCGGCGGCGCTCGGGGAAGCGCCAATCGAAGCAGAGCTTCTGCGGGCTCCGACGGACTTGAGCTCGCGATTCGAGCAGCTCCGGCGAGGACTGATGAAATTGATGGGTGGAGGAGGCTCAGTGAGGAGAGGGGAGTGGATTGTGTGAAGAGAAGGGGTGCCGATCGTCGCTATTTATAGAGGTAGGGAGGAGGTCGAGTGTGCTGTGGAGGAGCGGCCATGGCGCGGCGCTTCTGGCGCTCCAAGGGGCAAGTGAAGGATGGCTAGAGATAGGCGGTGTCCTGGCGATGCTCAACGGCTAGCTGGCGCAGCGAATGGGTGAAGGAATCGTTCAGGATTTCGTTTCGAGTGCTGCGGTACCCGCGGTACTTCGCCGGCGAGGACGACGGTGACGAGGCCTCTGCGCGTGCTCGAGCATGTCTAGCGTGTAGAGGGCGAGGAGTAGCTGCTCAACGTCGTGGTAGGGATGCAGGGCGAGGACGGTAGCGATCGAGTGGGCGACGTACTGGCGCGGCCAGTGCGCGCTCACCGCGTGCACGGGCGTGTGCTGGCAAGGTTTTGGACGCGGGTGTTCCGGCCAATGGGGTGCGTTGGCGATCGATCAAGCGGTACTGGCGTGATCCTTGTGCTTCAGAGATGCTCGAAGACAAGGGGAAGAGTTGAGAGGGAGGCCAGAGATAGGGATGCCCAAAGGTGGCCGGGGTACATGACATGGCTTTGTTTTAGGGTTTTTCTTCTCCCTCTTCTCACTTTAATCGATCAGGGCAAGTACTGGGGTGAAGCAGGGGTCGTAGGGGAGTGCAATGATCAAAGTTAGAAGGGGTTTAGTGAAGAAACCAGTGGACAATAGTGTGTAACACGATTTGGAAATCATGCCTGCCACCTGTTCGACACAATGGCCGCATGAGATTTTTCTTTGAAATTTGCATTTCTTTTTGGTGAATCTCTTTTATATAATTAGAGTGAAGTATTGGTGGTGGTGGCACTCAATTTGGAAAAGAATTGCAGAGTTTCAAATTTGGGGTCATCTTGTTTTTCTTCTCAGATCCCATTTTGGCCATTTAATTCTGGTCAACCTAGTCAACTCTAGCCATGGTGGTCAACATGAAAAGTACTCACCTTGACATGGTCTTGGATGACATGGCTTTGGTTGACCAAGTTTAGTTCAAGTATTGAGAAAACCAGGGGGGTAAAGAGGTGAAGAAAATATTTTGGGGAGAAGTGACCATTATCATATGTATGTGAGAATTTCGAATTTCTTGTGTTTGATTCTTGATCCAATGATGCAATTGTGTTAGTTTATCATATTGAAGTATTTTAGAAGCAAGGGAGCAAGCAATCTTGGCCTTGGTTGAGGATTTACTATTTTGCATAATGTGTATGTAAGTGGGAAATGAGTTTTTTTCCATTTTTCCAATTCTCCTCAAATTAGGGTTTAGTGATCTTGATTAGGGTTCACATAGCAATGGTTAAGCATACCAACACTCATCATGGCAATTGCACAAAAGAAAACACTCAATTGCAAGAAACTATATGTGGCACTATATGCATATAAAAAGTTTTTGTTTGTTGCAAATTTTGAGTAATTGAAACTCTCTCTTGATCTTTATTATTGTTGAAACTTGGGATGCTACAATTCTGGTGTTGGTCATGCTTTGCCCTAGGGAGAGCTTTAGTCAACGGATCTGCTACATTCAGATCAGTGTGTACTTTGCAAATCTTTACTTCCCCATCTTCGATGTACTCGCGAATCGAATGATAACGCAGCTTGATATGCTTCAGCCTCTTGTGTGACCTTGGTTCTTGTGCATTGGTGATGGCACCCATGTTGTCACAATAGATGACTAGTGGGTCCAATGCACTAGGAACCACACCGAGCTCTATAATGAACCTCTTCATCCATACCGCTTCTGACGAAGCCTCTGAAGCCGCTATGTACTCCGATTCTGTTGAGGATTTCGCCACCGTGCACTGCTTCGAGCTTGCCCAGCTTACTGCAGCACCATTCAATATAAACACGTACCCAGATTGTGACTTAGAGTCATCAGGATCAGTTTTCCAACTTGCATCGGTGTAACTTGTTACAACGAGCTCTTGGTCACCTCCATAACAAAGAAACATATCCTTAGTTCTTTTCAAGTACTTCAGGATATTCTTGACCGCTGTCCAGTGTTCCATTCCTGGATCACTTTGATATCTGCTAGTCAAACTAACAGCTTGTGCTATATCCGGTCTTGTACATAGCATGGCATACATGATAGAGCCTACTGCCGAGGCATAGGGGATCTGACTCATCCTTTCTCTTTCTTCTGCCGTAGCTGGACCTTGAGTCTTACTCAAGACCTTGCCTGGTAACATAGGTAAGAATCCTTTCTTACTTTCGTCCATTCTAAACTTCTTTAGAATCTTGTCCAGGTATGTACTCTGTGATAGCCCTATTAGACGTCTTGATCTATCTCTATAAATCTTGATGCCTAATATATACGATGCTTCACCAAGGTCTTTCATTGAAAAACTATTATTCAAATAACCCTTTACACTGCTTAATAGTTCTATATCATTCCCAATCAATAATATGTCATCTACATATAATATCAGGAATGCTACAGAGCTCCCACTCACTTTCTTGTAAATACAGGCCTCTCCATGACACTGTATAAACCCGAAGTCTTTGATCACCTTATCAAAGCGTCGGTTCCAACTTCTTGATGCTTGCTTCAGTCCATAAATTGAACGCTGAAATTTGCATACTTTGTCAGCATTTTTAGGATCGACAAAACCTTTGGGTTGTACCATATACAACTCTTCCTCAATGTCTCCATTAAGGAACGCTGTTTTGACATCCATCTGCCAAATCTCATAATCGAAAAATGCAGCTATTGCTAACAAAATCCTTACAGATTTTAGCTTCGCTACAGGTGAGAAAGTCTCATCGTAGTCAAAACCTTGAATTTGTCGGAAACCCTTTGCGACAAGTCGAGCTTTATAGACAGTAATATTACCATCAGCATCTGTTTTTCTCTTGAAGATCCATTTATTCTCGACAGCCTTGCGGCTATCAGGTAAGTCTACCAAAGTCCATACTTTGTTATCATACATGGATCCCATTTCGGATTTCATGGCTTCTTGCCATTTGTTGGAATCTGGGCTCATCATCGCTTCTCCATACGTCGCAGGGTCTTCATCATTGTTATCCACAATCATGACATTTAGACAAGGATCATACCAATCTGGAGTGGCACGTTCCCTTATCGATCTGCGAGGTTCAGTAGTTATCTCATTTGAAGTTTCATGATCATTATCATTAGCTTCCTCTGTTACCGGTGCAGGCGGCACAGGAACATCTTCCGGTACTGCGCTACTCTGATCAACGAGCAGAGATTCTTCAATCTCATCGAGTTCTACTTTTCTTCCAGTCACTTCTTTAGTGAGAAATTCTTTCTCAAAAAAGGTTCCGTTTTTAGCAACAAAGATCTTGCCTTCGGATCTGTGATAGAAAGTGTACCCTATAGTTTCCTTAGGGTATCCTATGAAGACGCATTTCTCCGCTTTGGGTTCTAGCTTGTCAGGTTGTAACTTTTTTGCATAGGCTTCGCAACCCCAAACTTTCAGGAACGATAGCTTAGGTTTCTTATTAAACCATAATTCATACGGTGTCATTTCAACGGATTTTGATGGTGCTCTATTTAAAGTGAATGCGGCTGTCTCTAATGCATAACTCCAAAATGATAACGGCAAATCAGTAAGAGACATCATAGAACGAACCATATCTAAAAGAGTTCGATTACGACGTTCGGACACACCGTTTCGTTGTGGTGTTCCCGGCGGTGTCAATTGTGAAAGTATTCCGCATTTCTTTAAATGCATGCCAAACTCATAACTCAGATATTCACCTCCGCGATCAGATCGTAGAAATTTAATCTTCTTGTTACGTTGATTTTCTACTTCACTTTGGAATTCCTTAAACTTCTCAAAAGTCTCGGATTTATGTTTCATGAAATAGATATACCCATATCTACTCAGATCATCTGTGAAGGTTAGAACATAACGATAACCACCGCGCGATGCTACACTCATTGGTCCGCACACATCGGTATGTATGATTTCCAATAAGTCAGTAGCTCGCTCCATAATACCAGAGAATGGAGTCTTAGTCATTTTTCCCATTAGACATGCTTCGCATCTATCAAGTGACTCAAAGTCAAGTGATTCAAGTAATCCATCGGTATGGAGTTTCTTCATGCGTTTCACTCCAATATGACCAAGACGACAGTGCCACATATAAGTAGAATTATCATTCAATTTAATTCGCTTAGCATCAATGTTATGTATATGTGTATCACTACTATCGAGATCTAACAGAAATAAGCCATTCTTTTCAGGTGCTCGACCATAAAAGATATTATTTATAAAAATAGAACAACCATTATTCTTAGACTTGAATGAATAACCGTCTTGCATTAAACAAGATCCAGATATAATGTTCATGCTCAACGCGGGTACAAAATAACAATTATTGAGGCTTAAAACTAATCCCGAAGGTAGATGTAGAGGAAGTGTGCCGGCGATCACATCGACTTTGGATCCATTTCCAACGCGCATGGTCACTTCATCTTTTAGTAGTCTTCGTTTATTCTTTAGTTCCTGTTTCGAGTTACAAATATGAACAACCGAACCGGTATCAAATACCCGTGTACTAGTACGAGAACCAAGAAGATAAACATCTATAACATGTATATCAGATATACCTTCTTTCTTCTTCTTGACAAGGCCGCTCTTCGAGATCCGCCAAATACTTGGAGCAATTACGCTTCTAGTGTCCCTTCTCCTTGCAAAGAATAGCACTCAGCATCAGGCTTAGGGCCAGTCTTAGGTTTCACAGGAAGCGTGGCAGCTTTCTTGCCACCCTTCTTGAATTTTCCCTTAGACTTGCCCTGTTTCTTGAAACTGGTGGTCTTGTTGACCATCAACACTTGGTGCTCTTTCTTAATTTCAATCTCAGCAGATTTTAGCATGGCGAAGAGTTCAGGTAACTCTTTGTTCATGTTCTGCATATTGTAATTCATCACAAAGTTCTTGTAACTAGGTGGCAGTGATTGAAGGACACGATTAATCCCCAGTCTGTTAGGAATCACTATTCCCAAGTCACTGAGTTTCTTCGCATGCCCGGTCATGGCGAGCATGTGCTCACTAACGGAGCTGCCTTCTTCCATCATGCAGCTGAAGAAGTGTTTCGATGCTTCATAGCATTCCACGGCCGCATGAGTCTCAAATATAGTCTTCAACTCATTGATTAACTCATGTGGATCGTGGTGCTCAAAACGTTTTTGAAGATCGGCTTCCAGACTGCATAAGATGGCACACTGAACTTGAGAGTACCGAGTTTTCCGAGTTGCGTAAACATTCTTTACTTCATCGGTTTCAGTTTCTGCAGGAGGGTCACCTAGCGGTGCATCAAGCACATATTGCAGATTTCCGCCATTGAGGAAGATCCTCACATGACGGAACCAGTCGGTGAAGTTGCTACCGTTGCTCTTAAGCTTTTCTTTCTCTAGGAACTGGTTAAAATTGATTGAGGACGCCATATCTACAACATATTTGCAATAGTTTAGACTAATGTTTATGACAAATTGAGTTCAAATTCTAATTCAATATAATTAAAAACTAGGTGAACTCCCACTCAAAACAATATCCCTCGCATTGTCTTAGTGATCACACGAACCAAATCCACCACACCAAGTCCGATCATCACGAGACAAGATGTAACTTCAATGGCGAACACTCAAAGTGTTCATCATATCAATCATATGATTCATGCTCTACCTTTCAGTATCACGTGTTCCGAGACCATGTCTGTACATGCTAGGCTCGTCAAGGCCACCTTAGTATCCGCATGTGCAAAACTGGCTTGCACCCGTTGTATGCACTTGTTGATTCTATCACACCCGATCATCACGAGATGCTTCGAAACGACAAGTCTTGGCAACGGTGCTACTAAGGATGAACACTTTATTATCTTGAGATTTTAGTGAGAGATCATCTTATAATGCTACCGTCGCGATCTAAGCAAAATAAGATGCATAAAAGGATTAACATCACATGCAGTTCATATGTGATATGATATGGCCCTTTTGTCTTTGTGCCTTTGATCTTCATCTCCAAAGCACGGTCATGATCTCCATCATCTTCGGGCATGATCTTCATCATCGTCGGCGTAGCGTCAAGGTCAATGGCGCCGTCTTCATGATTGTCCTCCATGTAGCAACTATTACAACTACTTTGAAATACTACTCAACATGAAATTTAAAGACAACCATAAGGCTCCTGCCGGTTGCCACAATACAATAATGATCATCTCATACATAGTCATCATCACATTATGGCCATATCACATCACCAAACCCTGCAAAAACAAGTTAGACGTTCTCTAATTTGGTTTGCATATTTTACGTGGTTTAGGGTTTTCGAGTGAGATCCAATCTACCTACGAACATGAACCACAACGGTGATACTAGTGTTGTCAATAGAAGAGTAAATTGAATCTTTACTATAGTAGGAGAGACAGACACCCGCAAAGCCTCTTATGCAATACAAGTTGCATGTCGAACGAGGAACAAGTCTCATGAACGCGGTCATGTAAAGTTAGTCTGAGCCGCTTCATCCCACTATGCCATAAAGATGCAAAGTACTCAACTAAAGATAACAAGAGCATCAACGCCCACAAAACCATTGTGTTCTACTCGTGCAACCATCTATGCATAGACACGGCTCTGATACCACTGTAGGATAACGTTGCATAGAAAACAAAAAATTTCCTACCGCGAACACGAAATCCAAGCCAAGATGCAATCTAGAAGACGGTAGCAACGAGGGGATTATCGAGTCTCACCCTTGAAGAGATTCCAAAGCCTACAAGATGAGGCTCTTGTTGCTGCGGTAGACGTTCACTTGCCGCTTGCAAAAGCGCGTAGAAGATCTTGATCACGGCGCCACGAACGGGCAGCACCTCCGTACTCGGTCACATGTTCGGTTGTTGATGAAGACGACGTCCACCTCCCGTTCCAGCAGGCAGCGGAAGTAGTAGCTCCTCTTGAATCCGACAGCACGACGGCGTGGTGTCGGTGGCGGTGGAGAACTCCGGCGGAGCTTCGCTAAAGCACGCGAGAGCTATGGAGGAGAGGGGGGCGGCTAGGGTTTGGGAGGGGTGGCCGGCCACTCAAGGGGGGCGGCCAGGTTGTGGTCTTGGGGTGGCCGGCCCCCTCCCCTTGGCCCCTCATTATATAGGTGGAAGCCCCAAGTGTTGGACTACAAGTCTCCGAATAAGACCCGAAACCAAAACCTTCCATGTGATAGGGAAACCTACCCAAGGTGGGAATCCCACTTGGGTGGGATTCCCCCCTTCCATGTGGGGGGTGGCCGGCCCCCATAGGGGGAGTCCACTTGGGACTCCTCCCCCACTAGGGTTGGCCGGCCATGGAGGTGGAGTCCCTCCGGGACTCCACCTTCCTTGGTGGTTTCTTCCGGACTTTTCTAGAACCTTCTAGAACCTTCCATAGAACCTTCTGCATCATTTTAATTCACATAAAATGACATCCTATATATGAATCTTATTCTCCGGACCATTCCGGAACTCCTCGTGATGTCCGGGATCTCATCCGGGACTCCGAACAAATATTCGAACTCCATTCCATATTCAAGTTCTACCATTTCAACATCCAACTTTAAGTGTGTCACCCTACGGTTCGCAAACTATGCGGACATGGTTGAGTACTCACTCCGACCAATAACCAATAGCGGGATCTGGAGATCCATAATGGCTCCCACATATTCAACGATGACTTTAGTGATCGAATGAACCATTCACATACAATACCAATTCCCTTTGTCACGCGATATTTTACTTGTCCGAGGTTTGATCTTCGGTATCACTCTATACCTTGTTCAACCTCGTCTCCTGACAAGTACTCTTTACTCGTACCGTGGTATGTGGTCTCTTATGAACTTATTCATATGCTTGCAAGACATTTAGACGACATTCCACCGAGAGGGCCCAGAGTATATCTATCCGTCATCGGGATGGACAAATCCCACTGTTGATCCATATGCCTCAACTCATACTTTCCGGATACTTAATCCCACCTTTATAACCACCCATTTACGCAGTGGCGTTTGGTGTAATCAAAGTACCTTTTCGGTATAAGTGATTTACATGATCTCATGGTCATAAGGACTAGGTAACTATGTATCGAAAGCTTATAGCAAATAACTTAATGACGAGATTTTATGCTACGCTTAATTGGGTGTGTCCATTACATCATTCATATAATGATATAACCTTGTTATTAATAACATCCAATGTTCATGATTATGAAACTAATCATCCATTAATCAACAAGCTAGTTTAAGAGGCATACTAGGGACTTCTTGTTGTCTACATATCACACATGTACTAATGTTTCGGTTAATACAATTATAGCATGATATATAAACATTTATCATAAACATAAAGATATATAATAATCACTTTTATTATTGCCTCTTGGGCATATCTCCAACAATAACATGCTATAAATTATGCATACATCGTGGATGATGCAACTATCGTCTGTTTGGAGCTTCTCCACGAAATAGCCCCCCCTACGAGGGTGAATACATATCCAGATGTGGATTTTCTATGATCTTTATCCCCCGCAAAATCTGCATCTGAATACCCTCGTATCTCTAGGGAATCAGATCTTCTGTATGTTAGCATGTAGTTCTTTGTGCCTTTCACATAACGCAATGCCTTCTTTACCATTTTCCAGTGTTCATAACCTGGATTTTCTTGATATCTACCGAGTACTTCGGTGATAAATTCTAAGTCAGGGCGAGTGCACACTTGTGCATACTGTAGGCTTCCAATAGCCGAAGCATATGGAATCGCTTTCATTTGATCGAGCTCGTATTGATTTTGGGGACTTTGATATTTCCCAAAACTGTCGCCCTTGACTATAGGGGCAGGTGTGGCACTGCACTTATGCATATTATACTTACTTAGAATCTTTTCTAAATAAGACTTTTGCGATAGTTCTAATACTCCATTGTTCCTATCTCGGTGAATTTCTATGCCCAAAACATATGATGATTCACCAAGATCTTTCATATCAAAATTTGAGGACAAGAACTTCTTTGTCTCTTGCAGTAGACTAACATCACTGCTGGCAAGCAGAATATCATCCACATACAAGATTAGGAAAATATATTTCCCACTTTTAAACTTTGCATAAACGCAATTGTCCTTAATATTTTCTTTAAATCCAAATCTCTTGATTGTTTCATTAAACTTTAGATACCACTGTCTGGAGGCTTGCTTTAATCCATAAATGGATTTCTTTAGGCGGCATCCCATTTCTTCCTTGCCTTCCATGATAAAACCCTTGAGTTGTTTCATGTAGACATTTTCTTCTAAATCCCCGTTTAGAAATGCCGTCTTTACATCCATTTGATGCAACTTTAAATCAAAATGTGCAACTAGTGCCATGATGATTCTGAAGGAATCCTTACATGAGACCGGAGAAAATGTCTCATTGTAAACTATCCCTTCTCTTTGTGTAAATCCCTTTGCCTCTAGAGGTGGCTGTTGTTGCTCCCTTTCATGCTCAACAAATGGTTCATTCGGCTCCTGACGGACAGGTTCCGAATTTTCACTCATCGTTGTCATGGGTGGAGTTACAACAGGCGCTTGCACCACAATCGCAGGGATCGTCGGTACAGGTGCACATGGTAGCGCAAAAAGTGGCTCCTGAGTCATCAGATTAGGTGCATGCACCCTCTTCTCCTCAAGATCAATTTTCCGAGCTACCATGCTCCCCCTCATCATTTCGTCCTCTAAGAAGACACCATGTCTCGTTTCCACAAACTTTGTGTATTTCTCTGGGCAGTAGAAACGATAACCTTTTGACTTTTCAGGATAGCCAATAAAATGGCAGCTGACTGTTTTTTGGTATCTAACTTTGCGATGTTTGGATTAAATACTTTGGCCTCAGCAGGGCTCCCCCACACTTTCAGGTGGTTTAGAGAAGGCACTCTCCCTGTCCATAGCTCATACGGCGTTTTGGGCACCAATTTGCTTGGTACTCTGTTTAGAATGTGAATAGCGGTTTTTAACGCCTCAATCCACAATCCCAATGGTAGGTTGGAATAGCTCATCATACTGCGCACCATATCCATAAGGGTACGGTTGCGCCTTTCAGCTACCCCATTCTGCTGAGGTTCGACCGGCATCGAGTACTGGGCGACTATTCCAGTCTCCTGTAGGAACCTTGCAAAAGGTCCAGGAACTTGGCCATATGGAGTATGTCGACCGTAGTACTCCCCTCCACGATCAGACCTGACTATCTTTATTCTTTTATCATGCTGATTTTCAACTTCAGCTTTGAATATTTTGAATTTATCCAACAATTCTGTTCTTTCTTTTATTGGATAAATATAACCATATAGGGAGTAATCATCCGTGAATGTTATGAACGAATCATAGCCATCTACGCTTTTCACAGGAAATGCTCCACATATATCGGTGTGAATTATTTCTAGTGTTGCTGTGCTTCGATTTGCACCATTTTTAATTTGCTTTACAAATTTTTCTTTAATGCAATCGATGCACTATTCTATGTCTGAGAATTCTAATGGAGGAAGAATATCATTTTAACGAGTCTTTCTATTCTCCCCCTCGAAATATGGCCTAAGTGACAGTGCCATAATTTCGATGATTCATCAGTTTTTTTTCTTTTCTTTTGTTCTTTGTCCGACGCGGACAATATTCTTTCACTCACATTACACACAGACAACACCACATAAGCATTATTACAACATATGACACACTTGCCATGTCCTTTATGTCCATGTGTACTTTTCTGTCACCAGTTGTTTCAGCAGCTGGGTTGCACATATCTTTGAAGAACCAGTGAACTGGCTCTTTATTCTTTCAAGATACTCCCTTACGGAAGCACACTCTGCAATTGAGCTCACAATAGCGTTCTCAATTGTATTCTTTATAAATGGCACTTAGCCACCTTTTATACTGCCATGCAGCATCATCATCCTTGTCATTTCTGACTGGATCTTTTGGTCTGACCGGCTGTGGGAACCCAGTCCACCTCAGCACAAATCGACCTTCTTTTCTCCATTCAGTGTAGTTGTCACCTTTGAGGGTTGGAACATCTTTGATGCAACTTATCAAGTAGTACCCTCCTTTTAACCACAATGAAATGAGATCATAACAACAATTGTATGCAATAATCCAACGTTGGTCAAAATTAGAACATACAACTGTTTGTGCAATTATATCTAAATCACCGTTGGGCAGAAATAGAGATAAATGCACCTCTTATTGCAACAAAACATGATCGTGTCATTAATAACGTTGGTCCAAAAATAACATAACCATATTTATCACAATAATCACTTTAATCATTTCTTTAAAATTTTGATTATCACTTTTGCATTAAAATGCATCTTTAACTATTTGCAGCGGAAACTTTGAATTCCTTTAAACTTTAAAACTTTCAGAAGCATCTCTGTTACTTTTTATTTCCTAAAGCAAATATCTCGTTGGTTCAATTTGCTCAGAAAAAATGTTGACAAAAAATGCTTCTTTTACTATTTGCAGCGGAAACTTTAACTTTAAACTATTAACTTTTCAACTTTTCAACTTTTCAGAGACATTACTGGTACTTTTTATTTCCTAAAACAAATATCTCGTTGGTTCTATTTGTTAGGAAAAAAAACATGCAAAAAATAGGCCCAAACTGACCTAAAAAGTCTAAAACTGCCTCTGTAATTAATAAACAGCAAAAAACTGTTAAAAAACTGTGCCGGGCCCGAAACACTGCATGGCCCACAGCCCACGCTTGCGGAAAACACTTACGCGCCGCTCGGGCGCGTCGCTTCGAGGCCTGTTAGTGCGCGACCCATGGCCCGACCGCAGCCCACGGCCTGCCTTTGGCCTCCTTGCGCCCGGCTCACTCCTGGACGTCGGATCTGATCCGACGGTCCGGCGCCGTCCTCGGTCGGTATAAAGGCGGCCGAAACCGCCGCCCGCCCTGCAACCCTAACCCTAAAACGCACCAGCCCCTCTCTGTCTCTGTTGCGCCGGCGCCGCCCGTGTGCTGCTCGTGCTCGCGCGGCCCAGGTATCAGAGCCAGTGCTAGTGTGCAGATCTCGTGTTTTTATGGGTAGAAAAGAAATCAAAAGGTAAACCGTAGTAATCACCCTAGTGCATCCCCGAAACCCTAGATCTGCAAGGATTGTTGCTTTGTTTTTCTTATGTTTTTCGGGTAAAGTTAATAGAAACCCTAGATCCCGACAGCAACCCTACCAAATTCCTAACAGAACCGAGGGTTTCTATTAACTTTACCCGAAAACATGAGGATCTACGATCTAACAGTGCTCTGATACCAATGTTAAAACCTAGATGATCTAGGTGTAGATCCTATGCCGGGATAGATGGTACCGTGGGCGTTTACCTTTCACTTGGAGGAAGACGAGCCCACCGGTGTAGAGACATGGCGACGACGGCGGTGCGTGGGCGAGGTGGTGGTGGTGCTTCCCGTCGCTCTGTGCAAGAACCTAGATCGGTAGGTATCCTGGTGGGGCGAGTGGCACTTCGGTCAACCTCGTGATCTTTGCCACCGCCCCCACCACTCTATATATAGCACAGGCGATAGGGCCCACCAACCAGCGAACGGTTGGGCGCCCCCGATCAGGGCGCGGTCAAAGGCACGTCGAGCCGTTGGGCTCGTACGTGGTGGAGATCAACCTAACAAGACTTTGTCCGCAAATACTATTTTTATTACACGACAAATGTTATTCCCTCCCTAAAAAGCTTTACTTGCGCCGCATAAAAACAAACTAATTAAGCATTTTTCTGTAGGGAGTTCTCTTTTGGTACTTGCACACCGCATTACATTTTTCAGAAACGGTGGATACTGTGAATAATCAAATGAATAGCCGTCTTTTGTTCCTCCTCACAAAGGGTGCAGCATTCGCCATGGTCGAGCCTGCAGCTCAAGCAGATCATCTGTGAGAATGCACTGCCGAAGACATAACCACATGAAAAAAGATTTTCACACTTGAAGTAGTTCGATAATTACCCACTTCGGTTATTCTTTACAGTTCTCACACATGTCAACAGAGTAACTTACATCACAATACAATACGAAGGACTTGTTTGATTTGTAGGGTAGGAAAGACATAGGAATATGGAAAGTATAGGATTGATATGTCATGTACATTCCAATCCTATAGGATTTGGTTTGTACCAAACTTTGTTTGATTCAACCAAAGGAATTGTAAAAAAAGCTTGGAGTGGATGTTAGAATTCCTATAGGAAGTAGTACAAAGATTCCTATGGGAAAAATTCCTATAGGAACTAATCCTATGAATCAAACCACTAGCAAAGGAAAAATTCCTATAGGATAAATTCCTACAAGAATCCTATGAAGTTCCTTTGAATCAAACAAGCCCGAAATATTAATAAACGAGGAAGAAAAGCTCTTGAGAGAAGCAGCATATTATTGCATTGATTGTTATACATATTCCTCTGTTCAAGAATACAGATATATTTTTACAAACCATGTGTTTGATATTTTCATCTCAGTTCTCGCTATACATGCATACGCTCCAATCTTCATTTTACAACAATAACCATAATGGATTCAAACATACTTTCCTCAGAGATTAGCTATCAATTTATTCTTTGTCTAAGAAAGAAATAAAAGGTTCTCTCTTTTGTTTCAGAATTTTATCAATCAACAGTTTACAGCAGGGCTCGGGTCGTGGATACCCAAACTATTCTAGGATACGTGGATATTTTAGCGACATCACACCGATCTTGAGTCCTCATGCTGATGTTGCGAACCCGATCCTGTCTTTACCGAAGTCAAACACGGTGTGGTAAGCGCCCATGAACACATCCCCAAGAATCCTGCAAGGGTTGTGTGAAATTGTATATGAGAAGAGGCAAACTATACGGAACTAGGTGGTAGTGTAAAACGTTATGATGCATACCAGAGAGGACCCTGTGGTGGTGGTATGTCGAACGCCATGAACCCACTGATGCAGACGGTTTGCCCTGATTGCTCCAATTTCACAATATACTGCAACACAAGTTTGGCATGGTGTAAATATGTATGGATATGTGGTCATGTGGAGGGTGAATACAGATTGTACTGAACTTCAGAGTGTCTGAAACTTTTTGTGGATCAGAATAGAACAGAAACGAACAAACAGAAAATTCAATGGAGTTTTCCTTCCAAAAAAGCCAATTGCATGCCATGCACTAATCATCTCATCCTAAATCTCAATCAAAGAGTTTATATTTTACGAACAGTTTTTATTCAACCTTTTGTCTGTATATATCGACGATGATATGCCTCACTCTAAAGGTACACGATTCTTAGGAAATTTGTGTACACCAATATCAAGGTTTAAAAATACAACATGAACTACACTAATGTGCGAGCTCGCTTATAACTTGTTCACCGTACGCCCAGCAAATCAATCATGTGGTAAAGCATATTGGTTGTTCACCAAATTAAGACAATGCATGGTGAAAATGATGGTTATTAAAGTTGGGAAATGGGCTGAAAGACACTTAAAAAACACCTGCTCTGGCGTTAGCACGAAAGTCTTGTTTGCGATGGTGAAAGCAAGATTCGGCATTGTAGATATCTCATGGCAGCTGACTGTTGACTCTCCATTAGGGCTCGGTAGGCGCTCACACAGCTGGAATGAAACGAAAATATTCTTGTCAGCAGTTACTTATTTTTAACAATTACTTTACAGAAGAAGATGATAAAGATCAAGGCCAATCATAAAGGCAGTAACCTGGTTAACATATTGCAATATCAGCTCCTGTGTTTTGTTTTCGCGCAGCTGGTTCTCTATCCACACAACAGCCATCTCACAAGCTGTGCACATAAGATCCGCACCAACATTTTCTTGACCAACAACAGATTCGATTCCATTACTGCCGAAGGTAATGAAATAAAAATTACCCCATCATGAAAGGACTTTAATAATACTAGTATTTAAGGAGCAGTTTAATTCATGTACATTCACAACGGTTACGGCATAATGAACAAACCTGACAGAGTGAGTACCATCAAACAAACACAGACCGACCTGACTGCATACTTTCTGTGGCTGTGTCTGCTCAAACATAGAACAAAATCATCTCAGGAAATATATCCCACTGTTCGAAGTTTGAAAGAAAAAAATGTGAAGAATGGAGTAACAGGCAAACCTGTGCTACTAACAACTCGAGGATCATCTCTCCGTACTGGCTCACCACTTCTTTACATTCTGTGCTGATAATTCCCTCAGCTCCAATTGCCTGGTTCACCTGAGTAATTATAGCCTGCAAACAGCACAACATAGGCAACAACTTAGTCATGCCATATTGATATAAGTAAGATACCATGCACTATCTAGCATTCAGCTCCATTCAAAGTAATTAATCTAGTGATTACTAACTCCAGCTTAGCAATGATTGTGTGTCCAGTAAACATGATCATATAAATATAGAACAAAGACAAAAGAAATATATGGACCATTAGTTTCAAGATATCAATACATACAGTTGGTCCAGCCAGCAGGGAAGTCCCGGAGTCCACAATAGCAGCACAGCCATTGGCACAGAAGCCTGTGGAGTGACCATCAATCAAGAGATCACCCATGTTAAATTGCCAGTAACCTTTGCTGCTCACAGGGACATAGGTATGGTTTCCCTTGTAGTGATTCGGGTCCATGCCACCAAAGACGAGCTCGCCACCAGAAGATGCATCAGAATCCCGGTTAAGCCAAAATGAGAAGACGTCGTCAGCAAGCAGTTTCTGCTCTTGCATGCTCAGCCTGTTGTTGCACACAAGATAGAAATCAATGTTCAGTTAGTAACCTGGAAATGCGGATCATGTGATTGTATACAAGCGGTTTAAATAACTCTAAAACGTACCATACTGGAGGGGCTTCCCCAACTGAGATGTCGGGGTAGCCAAGGCCAAGGATGCCATCAAACTTCCCGACGATAAAGCTAACACTTGATTCACGCGTCGTCTCAATGAATTTCTGAAATGGGCAAAGAAATTGCAGTATTAGAAATGCAATACGTGAAGGGTAGCATGAGGAATGATTATACACAATTCCTAATTTACCTGGTTTTTCACCACAAGGTCCCCGACCAACACATTATCATTGCTGAAAAATCCAGAGATTGCGCCAGAACCATATGAAATTTGGCAAGTCTCTCCTGAATAGTTTGAATAGACAACAGAGCTGACATTCAGCAATAATAATCATGAATAGCACAAACATGAGACCGCGATTTCAAAAAGGCAAACCATACCATCGGCTTTATAAGTGCTTGATTTGCTCGATTTGTACTTGGGGTGGAGGTAACACGCTATCTGCAGCATATTCAATTCACATCAAAGATCAAAATCCCATAATGTGCAAGGCTGAAACAGCTTAAAACACATGGATATGGTAAACTTGTCAACCAAGAAGACTGACCGAGAAATAGCACTTCGATGAGGGAACCCAGAGGTTGGAGCTCCCGGTGTCGAATATGACGGTGAAGTTCTGCGGCGGCGTGCCGAGGCCGATCACACCAAAGTACTGGGTGTTGAGGTAGTCGACAAGCGGCACGATGTCGCTGTCCGAGCCACCGGTCTTCAGCAGCCGACGGCTGTCCTTCTGCCTGGCTAACTTTGCTTCAGTCAGAGATTCATAGCTCAAAGTCTTCTTGTTCAGGTTGATCCTCAGCAGCCCGTCTTGCGAGGAAGCATCGAGCAGCGCCGCGCATGAGAGAGCCCACAGACAAGTGGCCACCAAGAAAAGATGCCTCCGCCCCATGGTTTCAGAAACTTAAAGAACTGAGGGCAAAAAATGTGAGCCTCGATTAGCCAACTAGGATAACATATGCTGAAGTCAAACTATGTTAGCGTCCATTTCGAAGTCATCCAAATGATAGCAGATTATACAACTCTGGCAGAACCTCAGACTTGCCTAAATATCTCCAGGCCCATGTCAGGAAAGCTCCTAGGCTGTATATATTTGCTAACCAAATATCTCAACAAAAAAAAAACTTTACAAACTAAAAAATATATGAACATACGCAGCAGAGTGATGCTATTTTGTTGAAAAACAAAAAGAAACTGTGTGTACATCATCAGGTTTACATGTATTGTGTACGCAGTAGAAGCAGCACAACTCATGAGCAACTCACAGCAAGGTAGCAAGTAGTTTTCTCCACACACATGAAAGGGAGAAGGTGGGGGCAGGTTATTCAGTCTAATCAGAAACCTTAGCAGCATATCAGGATTCAGGAATCAGGACAAGCACCGAACCAAACCAAATTAAAATCAGTCAACACAAACACACCAAATAAGAAGCTTTAAAATAGGTGGGAACCTACCTACTGATAGGCGATGACCACAAGCACGCATGATATGAATCGACCAACAAGCAAGATACTAGCTAGTACGGCTAACCAGGAGTAACACTTGATTAAGCAGGCATATAGCAAGTTAATCGGTGAATCGATCCCTTACCTCGCTTGCTTCACCACTCCCAGAGAGCAGAGCGGATGGTGGTTGTGAGTGAGACGGCGGCGAAGTCAAGGAGGGAGGGGAGAAGAAATAGAGAGAGGAGGAGAGCCACCCGCCAATCAAATGAGAGAGAGTGTGCGCGGCATCTTCTCTGATTCTCTCATTTTCTCCATGGAGGCAGCTGAATTCATAAAAGCTCGCGCAGTATCGCGCTACGTGTCGCTCGCGCGTGGGGCCTGCCCGCGTAAGGGGCCCACGTGTCGGTGGGTAAAGAGGGTGAGGGTGAGACGAATGGACAGGACGGGAGGTGGAGAGAAGAATTGAAGGGCGAGAGTGGCAGCGTGCTCCACGCCTCCACTATTCTATTCTGGTACCAGTATCTCTGTTCAACTAGGTGGGGTGTTGTGGGCCTCTTGGACGGCTTGGTGCTGCGGAGACTTTTTTTGTTTTGCTTGTAAGAGATGCTCCGATCCTATTTATACTAGTTAAATAAAAAAATATTACATTATTAAAACTTGCATCAAATAAACCAGTAGAGACCGATAAAATCTTCGGAATTCCTATCGAGCGAATGTTCATACAATAGTCCCGCTGCGTGAACGGCAATCAAAATTGACCAGTGTGAGCTCATGATATTCTCATTGTGTTTTTACACGCACAGACTAGGGTTAGAAGGTACATGTATCAAGTCCAATTAGCTTAGAAGGCTATTTACACAAAAATATAGGTAGCGGGGAGAAGTATCCTAAACCATGTCCTCAGTCCCGAGCAACTATGGATATCATCGGTGCTTCTTGCCCAATTACTTTACACTAGTAAGTAGCACGTGCTTTGCACGTTGCAACATAAAAGTATAAGACTATAACTTAAAAATAAAATGTAATAAGTAAGTGCTCAACATAAATTATAAACTAAGATCATCAGAGTTATTCTTATAATATATACGAAATAAGAGTATTTTCTGACATGGTGACAAATAAAAAAAAAAGTTTGGCTAAACTTTAAGAGTTTGACTCATAAAGTTAAACTAATAAAGTTTGAAAAGTCAAACTAATAAATTTTCACTAAGCATTGAGCGAAAACCACCAACAACTATAATATTATATAGATAATATATGTAAATATATTTCACAATGTATATAACATATTGAGTTACTATTGTACATATTTATGATTTTCTCTAATAACATGGTCAAACTTTTGACTTCTCAAAAAAATAGACTTTATTCATTGAAATGGGTTAGTAAGCATGTTTTACATTTTCTATTTTTTATTGAATTTGATTTGCTACTACAAGTATTCTAAATACTCTCTCCATCCAAGAAAGAATCGTAGTACTTCCAAATGTTTTGGAAAGCCAAGCCTTTTAAATTGAACCATAGTTATATAAAAAGGTGCCAATATTTATATCATTAAATTAGTATAATTAGATTCATAATAAAATATATTTGTCATCATATAATTATTTGGTATACTACATTTTTTTATATTTTTGTTTAAACCCAGTCAAAGTATAAAGTAGTTTGACTCTCCAAAAAAGCTAGAAATACGCTCTTTCAAGGATAGAGGGAGCAAGAGATAAAAAAAAAAGATGTGAGTCAAACAATCCAGAAAAATATGAAGGTTAAAACGTATTTTAATTTTCAATATAACGATGTACTCCCCCGTTTTGGAATAGTTTAACGTGCAGACGCGCATGAAATACACACGGCTTGGTAGTGTCCCGTGAAGATTAATTTCAACTGGAGGTGGAGGTGGTATGTTTCTTACTATCTCCGTTTCAATGAATAAAATGCACACATATTAATTTTAAGATGAATTTTGACTAAAAAAATTAAGTAAAAAATCTTGATTGTATTGTGCATAATTAGTATTGTTGGATTTATATTGAAAAGAACTTTCCGATGATGCTAATTTTATACGAATAATCTTCATATACTTAGAGTAATTTGTAGTTAAAGAAAACACGCAGAAAAGAACGGTAGGGAGTATTCGTTTAGCACCTAGAAACGTGCCAGTTCTGTGCCGCTAAAGAAAATGATCCTACTTAATAGTTATTTACTGGTCTAATAAGGTAAGCCTTCGTCACAAAACCAGAGAGGTGCGCTTCTCATGAATCTTCAACACAGTCCAATTTTGGATGAAATGGCCGCAAAAGATCCTAAGAGAAGAGAGGACCTGCATTTTTTTTTTTTTTTGAGATTAAGAGAGGACCTGCCTGGCTTCACATGGTCACTTCATGGTTTCCCATTAAAAAGTTGCATGTGCACGTCGACTCGCCGGTGCCGGTCAAAAAAAAAAAAGAAAATACTCGCATGAGAACACCCACACGTTTCAAGTCTGTATAGATTAGAGGAGAGTTACAGGATTTTAAGACAAACTGAACCAAGCTGGGAGCGACCGAAAAACTGAAGAAAAAAAGAATACAAAGCACCAGAGACTGAGCAGCACCCAGTTGGCCATTATATTCAGTCATCCATGTGGTCTTCCTAGGTTCAGCATTTCTGAGCGTCCGACCACATCGAAAGGTCCCCGCGGAATCTGTCTAGAGCTTTCAGCAACAACAAGTTGCATGAGAGCAATTCCAATAATATAGCCAACTGCTGACTATAACAAGATGTCATATCATTTATAGTCATCTTATAGCTAACATGTATAATAGTTGGCTATAAGAATGAAGCACTTTAGTAACATATGGACCACATTTCACTCTCACAAAGTGCCTAGGAAGATGCGTGTCAAGAAATTTGATAGTAAGCCTCACCTCCCTTCTCTCTCCTCTTCTCTCTCCTCCAACTCATCTAAAATATATTATTTAATATCTTATAGTCAGCTGACTGGACTCTATTGTACTTGCTCTGATGGAGCTCCAGGCCTTGCAGTGCTGAAAAGAAACCTGATTGGAAGACAGCTGCCACCAATCAAGCAGAAGAGCCCAAATGGGCAGTTGGCGAGGAGGCAAACAACAGATTCAAGTTCGATTCTGCAGGGTGGGCGAATTGGGTTGCAGGGCCAGCCTTTCTTGAGGCCTTTAATGCTAATTAGAATGCAAGAGTAGAACACATGCATAGTTGTCTTAACAATTATCCTTCTATTGAAGAACTATATCCATTTTCCTCAATTTTACTATCTTGAAAAGATATAGTTTGCTACCTTCAATGCTGAGATAAGCACACCAGAACATAGATAGAAAATTCCAATCAATAAATCATGTGCTTCTAATTTAGAATTTTAACAGAATATGCACCTACATCTTATTCACTATAATTATCAACCTATAAACCAGACTTTATATATGCACAGACGTATTTACCACTTTTCCTGTGCAAAAGAAGATGTAGCAATTTGTTGTGAGCAGAAGGCACAAAAATATGTAAGTAAAACCACAAACTGATTGAAGGCCTAAGCTGTAAGTCCTTGAATGGCAATAAAATGGATTGCCTCCAGAAAGTTCGGCTAGCTGCTAGGACATTCACACAGCCAGGCTCAAGCTTCGAGGTAGACAATTTGGTGTCCCAGTGGAGAAGCGAATCCAGTGCTCGGCGACCGTTGGATTATGCCCAACAATGCTTGATGAACGGAAGAGATAGATTTGCTTTGCATATCAAGGGCTACAATTGCTTTAGAGGTGTTTTGGCGGGAAATAAGAGGAGTCCAAATTTCAAATTCAAAACTGCTACATTATAGTAGTAGAGATGAAGGATTCTCATCTTGAAAATGGAGAAACGGAAGAAGTTCGGAAATCCACAACCACATTTTTTTTCTTACAGGTAGAACCTATTCGTCAATGGTTTCAACATCTGGCTCCCACACATACCCTCCGTGCAGTATAGATGAAGGGAGGCCTGGGGCTAGAACGATTGGAGGGAGCAGTGGCATTATAAGGGTGCGGTGGAGAATGGTCGAGCAGGGAAGGCCTCGAGCCGCTTGCACATGGGCTCGCCGGTGCCATTGCAACCGAGATAGGCCACTGCATGAAGGAGAATCTTCTAAAGCCGATAATTTGGTGAATTAAACTTTTCTTTGTAGGAATTTGAGCCGGTTAAATATACTCTTGTCTTCCTTTGTCACGACTAGGTTTACCTTGGGGCACTGCTTTACACCGACCCGGTCGGTGCCGAGCATGGAGCCGCACACCCCGGTCGTTGTTGGGCCCGACCCACTATCCCCGATCGGCTGTTTTATTTCGCTGTTGGCTGCGGTGGCTAGCTGGGCCACGGCCCACTAGAAGTAATTCTCATTTTGTTTCCTTATTTTTCTGCTGTTTCTTTTTTATATTTCATAATCCGGGTTTTTCCGGAAAAATTTCTATTTTTCACAAACATGAATTTTTAAAAAAACGAATATTTTTAAAAATATAATTTTTTTTAAAATAGAACAGTTCTCAAATTTGAAAGATTTTTAATTTTGAACGATTTTTAAGTTTGAACGATTTTAAAATTTGATCAATTTTTTATTTTGAACTATTTTTATGTTTGAACGATTTTTTGAATATGAACGATTTTCCTATTTGAACATTTTTCGAATTTGAACGATTTCCAGATTTGAACATTTTTAAAATTTGAACAAAATTTAGATTTAAACTTTTTAATTTTTTTTAAAATAAAATAAACAGAAAAGAGACAAAAACAAAAAAAAGAAACAGAAAGAAAGAAAAGAAAACGAAAAGAAAAGAAAAAGAAACAGAAAACAGAAAACAGAGAACTAAAAATAAACGTGAAATGGGCCGACCAGGCCGGCCCATACCCCGCGCGCGGGGTGTGCGGCGCGGGGTAACCACCGACCTGGTCGGTGTATAGAATTGCCTTACCTTGGGAGCGCCTATTGCACGTTCACAACAAGCCCTGTATCGCTTGAAGGTACATGTATTGGGCCGACCCTATTTCGCAAAAAAAAAGTATTGGGCCGTCCACGTCTGTGTGCGAAGCGCATGCATCATGTTTCAGGTTTTCTTATTTTATTTAGTTTTCAGAGATTTTAAACCATGTTCCAAATTTTAAAATTGTGAAAATGTTTAGATTAGAATTTTTTAAATCTGTAATCATTTCAAACAAGAAAACTATTTGGAATTAAAAATATTCAATATTCAACTTGAAACGTTCATATTTTGAAAGTTCAAATCCAGAGTTCAAATCTAAAGAATATTCAAATCCAAAAGATATTCAAATTAAAAATTGTTCATGTGTGAAAACTATTTGTATTGAAAATTTTCAAATCCAAAAATTCAATCTTGTAAAAAGTTTAACAAAACCAACCGCACAAAACAATTATGGAGAAAACCCCAAAACCGGAAGAAAAGCATAAAAAAGGAAAACCGCCTCCAAACCACCTGCTAAATAGGCCGGCCCAGCTCGAAAGCGTGCGTGGGTTAGCGAGCAATCTCCCACTTGGCATGCAATAGGAATTGACGTTTACCTTGATGCGATCTACTTGGGAAGTCCTATTCATCGCCCCGCTGCGGAGTGTACTAACCTCCGCACACGTGCGATAGCTTGCGGGCCGCAGCCCAATAGGGCGGGTTTAGGTTGGTGCTTTTTTCGCATTTTTTTCTTTTTCGTCGGTTCTTTCCTGGTTTAGTCAGTTTTTTTCTTTTCTATTTTCAATATTTTTGAATTTGAGAAAATTCAAATTCGAGCAAATTTTACTCAGATTTGAAATTTGTTCAAAATTATTTTTTGCTCAGGTTCGAAATTTGTTTAAATTCAAAATTTTCTTAGATTTAAAATTGTTCAAAATTAAAATTTTCTCAGATTCAAAATTTGTTCAAATTTTTTTTTGCTCCGATTCGAGTTTTGTTTAAATTCAATTTTTTCTTAGATTTAAAAATTTAAAAATTAAATTTTCTTAGAATCAAAATTTGTTCAAATAAAATTTTGCTCAGTTTGGGAGTTTGTTCAAAATATTTTTTGCTCTAATTCAAAATTTAAAGTTTGGAAGAATTCGAAAATTGGTTCTGAAAATGGTTATGCATACATGAATTCGAGATTGGGTCTCTGTAGTGGACTAAGTTGAAACCAGTGGGTTATAACTCGCATCACATACATCAATAGAAAAATATCTATTCCGTTCTATTCGGTCCGAACCAAATGGGCCAAGCCCATTAACCGTTTCCCCCTTAGCGATGCTCTACAAACCAGTGCTAACAAACCAGTGCTAACGAGCGATGGATAGCTGCTCCCGATCTACGGTGAATCCTATACACCGATCAGGTCGGTGCTTACCAAGCACCGAACACTCTGGTCGGGTATAGGGCCCGGCCCATTTTCGTTTTTTCATTTTATTTTTGTTTTCTGTTTATTCGTTTTCTTTCTTTTTTGTTTGTTTTTCTGTTTTATTTTCTTTTCTTTTCTGTTTCTTTGTTTCTGTTTCTTTTCTTTTCTTTCTTTTGTCAGATTCCAAAAAAATTAAATTATTTTTTTTAATTTTGTAAAAATGTTCAAATTTATAATTTGTTCTGATTTGAAAAATGTTTAAATTAAAAAATTGTTCAAATTTAAAATTTGTTTAAACTTACAAATTGTTCAGATTAGAAAATTATTCAAACTTAAAATTGTCAAATTTAAAATTTTCAAATTGTTCAAATTTAAAAAAAACGAAAAACTTAATACAATTGTCAAATCAGAAATGCTCGATTTTGAAATTTAAATTTTCATATTTTGATAAATTACACTTTTTAAAAATATTCAAATTATAAAAAGTTGACAGAAAGAAAAGAAACGAAAAAAGAAAAAAACGTTTAACTGATGCTGTTAGGCCGGGCTCAGCAAGCCACGTCGGAGCAGCGGAACGGAAAACAACCGGTCGGGATCGTGGGCCAGGCCCAACAACGGCTGGAGGGTGTGCCGTGTGCGGCTCCTCGCTCGCCACCGACCAGATCGGTGTAAAGCAACCCCCCGATCTACTTCCAGGCCAGAGACCGGAGAAGATATATGACCTGGGCTCTAGTTAGGCTGCGCCTTCTGGGTGGGATTTAGTATTTGTTAGGTACTAACTCCCTTTTATACATTTGTAGGCCCATCTAATAACCAATTCCCCAATTTTTTTTCAAGCCCATGGTCCTCCTGATAACCCAGGACATCCCTCTTCCCCTCTCTCTTTTCTTCAGAAACTTTTTGGATTTGGGGAGTTGAAGGTAGCTCTGGGAAATAAAAAAAAATTGGAAAATATCAAGCACTTTGTTTGGCGCAAAGAGTCATACGATTCATCCAAATGCACTTCTTTGTACAAATAAACAATCTCAAAGCTTAACCATAATCCCAATCACGCATGTCAATCGGACCAGACATACAAAGAGTTCCATATGACTGCATAATAATCTTACGAACTTGCTAGTAATAAGTTCTTGGAAGTTATTTTTTGACCAACCTACTCTTGATGGTACTTACTAGGAGTAGAAATAAAGCTTAATTAGTCTAAACTCTTCAGGATGGCTAGCTCGATCGGCAGTAGTTGCAGTGTCAGCAGTGAGCTGCGGCGCCGTCTGCACTTGCTGCAGCTTCACGCCATTAGTTGTCGCCGTCGACGGCGAGCCTAGTCGTGGTGGGCCTTGTCGACGACCTCCAGGTGGTGGCTCATGCACACCATGTAGATCACCGGCTGCGCCACAAGCGCGACGACGAGCACCCCCCACAGAGCCACGAACGCCGTCACCACCGCCGCCACCTGGAACGCGAGGCGGAGGCCCAGCACGTTGTCCACCACAAGCGCCGTGAAAGCCTTAAGCACGGCGATGATGCAGCCGTCGAGCGTGACGAGGACGCACACGACGGCCCAGAACTTGCCGGCGAGGAGCTCCCGGCTCCTGCGCACGGCGCCGAAGAGCTTGGTGTCCTCGAGCACCGAGACCACGCAGGCCAGCTGGCACACCGTGGCGACGTACGCCGCGGTTGCCCATCCCAGCAGCGGCAGCGGCAGCGGCAGCAGGACCTTGTCCTCGAGGGAGAGCGCGGTAGAGACTGCGAAAAAGGGGGCCGCCACGAGGAGGAACGTGGCGAGGAGCCGCGCGAGAGGGGCGACGGGGAGGTGCTCCTTGAGGATGCGATCGGCGGCGAGGAGGTCGCCGCCCGTGCGGTAGAGGGACGCGACGGCGAGCGCGTAGGCGGCGGTGCAGAGGAGGAAGAGCCCGAGGATGGCGAATGTGAGGAGGCCGAGGACGGCCGAGTCCGACACGAGGCTGGTGCCGTAGTCGGGGTCGGAAACGGCGGCGCGGGCGAACAAGAGCGCGGAGAGCAACGCGGGACCCACGTTGGCGAAGTTGGGGAGGATGACGCGGACCACGCGACTGGTCTCGCGACCGATGCCGGCGAGCCCGAAGCCGGCGAGATCCCGCTGCCACTCCATCTCCATTGTTGGAACTTGGAAATGGAACAAGTACGGTGGTGGACTGGTGGGTGTCGAGAGATCAGCTAGTGAAGCAAGAGATGATCACGAGTGCACATGTACGAGGGCAGAGAAAGCAATGCGGGGAAACTGAAAGGGACATGGCTTTGGCTTTGGCAATGCTCAGTGACAGCTCTTTATTTTTCCTTTGAGCATTTCTGGTAAGATAAGCTGGCATGGTGTTGCTGAAAATCGAAAGTGTTTCTATGGTTGCTCAAGGACAATGATGTTGGTAGAAGAGGGTGGCATGAGTCGGCATTTTGTTATTGTTCATGTGGTCTTCCGGGTTGCTCTGGAAAATTAAAACGGAACAGTTAGGGGCGTGCAAAAATTGTTTCACGAGTTGTTTTTGTTGTTTGAAACAATGACTTTTTCCTGGTCTCGGTTACGTGTTAAATAGTAGATGGAAAAGCACATACTCCGTACATAAAAGTCTTAAAGAATATTACAAAGAAGGTAATAAGAGATAAAAAAAAAGAAATCCGATCTTTATGTCAAAGAGCCGTCAGTAAGGGTGGACCCGAGCTGGCTTGGTCCAGGCTCGCCGCTTTGGACCATGCCATTTGAGCTCAGCTCAGGCCTAGAATTTGGTCGGTCTAGCTCGCAAGTTTGGCCGGAGACAGAGAAGAAAGACAAGGAAGACGCCTCCCATGGTCGCGAGGGTCAAGAAACATTTTGTGGATAGTGGCACGGAAAAAGTCCAAAATAAACCTTGAACCCATAGGCGTTAGTCAAATCAAACCCCGAACTTAGAATCCCGGTAATTGACACTCTGAACTATCACATCCCGGTCTATTTTCAACCCTGATCCTGTGTAATTTTCTTTCCAAACAAGATGAGAGCTGGCCCACATGTCATGTTTATCTTCTACCTCTAGTCTATTCCCCACTACATTTATCTACAGTTTCCTGTGCCATGTTTGTACAACTTCCGGTGGCTCGAGTTGGAGGTTGGGTACCCTCCCTCCGGTGAACTGCGCAGCTCCCGTCCACTCTGCTTCCAGCGACCGGCGCGGACCTGCGGACCCCCCCTCGGGTTACCCGCACGGCTCCCGCACCCCCCGCCTCCCCGACCAAAATAGAAGAAGTGGCCCGGCCGGTGAGACCTCAAGTGGGGCAACATGCTGGATGGGGGAGAAGCAGGGGCTGGCCAAGCGGCATCGCAGGATACGCACCTCCGAGGTGCTGGATGGGGGAGGAGCAGGGCCTGGTCGAGTGGCATCGTAGGCTACACACCTCCGTGTAGGGATTCGTTGCATAGAAAAAAAATTCCTACCGCGAGAACGCAATCCAAGCCAAGATGCAATCTAGAAGACGGGAGCAACGAGGGGATGAACGAGACTCACCCTTGAAGATTTCCAAAGCCTACAAGATGAGGCTCTTGTTGCTGCGGTAGACGATCACTTGCCGCTTTCAAAAGCGCGTAGAAGATCTTGACGGTGCCACAATCGGGCAGCACCTCCGTACTCGGTCACACGTTCGGTGTTGATGAAGATGACATCCTTCTCCCCGTTCCAGCGGGTAGCGGAAGTAGTAGCTCCTCCTTGAATCCGGCAGCACGACGGCGTGGTGGCGGTGGCGATGGAGATCTCCGGCGGAGCTTCGCTAAGCGTTGCGGGAGAGGGGGAGGAGTGGGGCGGCTAGGGTTTGGGGAGAGGGGGTGGCCGGCCTCCTTGGGGTGCGGCCAAGGTGGTGGTGTTGTGGTGGCCGGCCCCCTCCCCTTGGCCCCTCATTATATAGGTGGAACCCCCAAGTGTTGGACTACAAGTCTTCGAATAAGACCCCAACCCAAAACCTTCCATGTGTAGGGAAACCAACCCAAGGTGGGATTCCAACCTCAAGTGGGACTCCCACCCTTCCATGAGGGGGGGTGGCCGGCCCCCTTGGTGGAGTCCACCTTGGACTCCCCCCACTAGGGTTGGCCGGCCATGGGAGGTGGAGTCCCTCCGGGACTCCTCCTTCCTTAGTGATTTCTTCCGGACTTTTCTAAAACTTTCTAGAACCTTCCATAAATACACCGGATCATTTTCAAACTTATAAAATGACTTCCTATATATGAATCTTATTCTCCGGACCATTCCGGAACTCCTCGTGATGTCCGGGATCCCATCCGAGACTTCGAACAATACTTCGAACTCCATTCCATATTCAAGTTCTACTAATACAACATCAAACCTTAAGTGTGTCACCCTACGGTTCGCGAACTATGTAGACATGGTTGAGAACTCTCTCCGACCAATAACCAATAGCGGGATCTTGAGATCCATAATGGCTCCCACATATTCGACGATGACTTAGTGATCGAATGAACCATGCACATACGATACCAATTCCCTTTGTCACGCGATATTTTACTTGTCCGAGGTTTGATCATCGGTATCTCTCTATACCTTGTTCAACCTCATCTCCTGATAAGTACTCTTTACTCGTACCGTGGTATGTGGTCTCTTATGAACTATTCATATGCTTGCAAGATATTTAGACGACATTCCACCGAGAGGGCCCAGAGTATATCTATCCGTCATCGGGATGGACAAATCCCACTGTTGATCCATATGCCTCAACTCATACTTTCCGGATACTTAATCCCACCTTTATAACCACCCATTTACGCAGTGGCGTTTGATGTAATCAAAGTACCTTTCCGGTATAAGTGATTTATATAATCTCATGGTCGAAAGGACTAGGTAACTATGTATCGAAAACTTATAGCAAATAACTTAATGACGTGATCTTATGCTACGCTTAATTGGGTGTGTCCATTACATCATTCATATAATTATATAACCTTGTTATTAATAACATCCAATGTTCATGATTATGAAACTAATCATCTATTAATCAACAAGCTAGTTAAGAGGCTTACTAGGGACTTATTGTTGTTTACATAACACACATGTATCAATGTTTCGGTTAATACAATTATAGCATGGTATATAAACTTTTATCATAAACACAAAGATATATAATAACTACTTTTATTATTGCCTCTTGGGCATATCTCCAACAGTCTCCCACTTGCACTAGGGTCAATAATCTAGATTACATTGTAAGGTACCTAACACCCATGGCATTCTGGTGTTGGTCATGCTTTGCCCTAGGGAGAGCTTTAGTCAACAGATCTGATACATTCAGATCAGTGTGTACTTTGCAAATCTTTACTTCTCCATCTTCGATGTACTCACGAATCGAATGATAACGCAGCTTGATATGCTTTAGCCTCTTGTGTGACCTTGGTTCTTGTGCATTGGCGATGGCACCCATGTTGTCACAGTAGATGACTAGTGGGTCCAATGCACTAGGAACCACATCGAGCTCTACAATGAACCTCTTCATCCATACCGCTTCTGATGAAGCCTCTGAGGCCGCTATGTACTCCGATTCTGTTGAAGACTTCGCCACCGTGCACTGCTTCAAGCTTGCCCAGCTTACTGCAGCACCATTCAATATAAACACGTACCCAGACTGAGACTTAGAGTCTTCAGGATCAGTGTTCCAACTTGCATCGGTGTAACTTGTTACAACGAGCTCTTGGTCACCTCCATAACAAAGAAACATATCCTTAGTTCTTTTCAAGTACTTCAGGATATTCTTGACCGCTGCCCAGTGTTCCATTCCTGGATCACTTTGATATCTACTAGTTAAACTAACAGCATGTGCTATATCCGGTCTAGTACATAGCATGGCATACATAATAGAGCCTACTGCCGAGGCATAGGGGATCTGACTCATCCTTTCTCTTTCTTCTGCCGTAGCCGTACCTTGAGTCTTACTCAAGACCTTGCCTGGTAACATAGGTAAGAATCCTTTCTTACTTTCGTCCATTCTAAACTTCTTAAGAATCTTGTCCAGGTATGTACTCTGTGATAGCCCTATTAGGCGTCTTGATCTATCTCTATAAATCTTGATGCCTAATATATACGATGCTTCACCAAGGTCTTTCATTGAAAAATTATTATTCAAATAACCTTTTACACTACTTAATAGTTCTATATCATTCCCAATCAATAATATGTCATCTACATATAATATCAGGAATGCTACAGAGCTCCCACTCACTTTCTTGTAAATACATGCCTCTCCATGACACTGTATAAACCCGAAGTCTTTGATCACCTTATCAAAGCGTCGATTCCAACTTCTCGATGCTTGTTTTAGTCCATAAATTGAACGCTGAAGTTTGCATACTTTGTCAGCATTTTTAGGATCGACAAAACCTTTGGGTTGTACCATATACAACTCTTCCTCAATGTCTCCATTAAGGAACGCCGTTTTGACTTCCATCTGCCAAATCTCATAATTGAAAAATGCAGCTATTGCTAACAAAATCCTCACAGATTTTAGCTTCGCTACAGGTGAGAAAGTCTCATCGTAGTCAACACCTTGAATTTATCGGAAACCCTTTGCGACAAGTCGAACTTTATAGACAGTAATATTACCATCAGCATCTGTTTTTCTTTTGAAGATCCATTTATTCTCGACAGCCTTGCGGCTATCAGGTAAGTCTACCAAAGTCCACACTTTGTTATCATACATGGATCCCATTTCAGATTTCTTGGCTTCTTGTCATTTGTTGGAATCTGGGCTTATCATCGCTTCTTCATACGTCGCAGGGTCTTCATCATTGTTGTCCACAATCATGACATTTAGACAAGGATCATACCAATCAGGAGTGGCACGTTCCCTTGTCGATCTGCGAGGTTCAGTAGCTATATCATTTGAAGTTTCATCATCATTATCATTAGCTTCCTCTGTTACCGGTGCAGGCGGCACAGGAACAACTTCCGGTACTGCGCTACTCTGATCAACGAGTGAAGATTCAGTATTCTCGTCGAGTTCTACTTTTCTTCCAGTCACTTCTTTAGTGAGAAATTCTTTCTCAAGAAAGGTTCCGTTCTTAGCAACAAATATTTTGCCTTTGGATCTGTGATAGAAAGTGTACCCTATAGTTTCCTTAGGGTATCCTATGAAGACGCATTTCTCCGCTTTGGGTTCTAGCTTGTCCGGTTGTAACTTTTTTACATAGGCTTCGCAACCCCAAACTTTAAGGAACGACAGCTTAGGTTTCTTATTAAACCATAATTCATACGGTGTCGTATCAACGGATTTAGATGGTGCTCTATTTAAAGTGAATGCGGCTGTCTCTAATGCATAACTCCAAAATGATAATGGTAAATCAGTAAGAGACATCATAGAACGAACCATATCTAAGAGAGTTCGATTACGACGTTCGGACACACTGTTTTGTTGTGGTGTTCCCGGCGGTGTCAATTGTGAAAGTATTCCGCATTTCTTTAAATGCATGCCAAACTCATAACTCAGATATTCACCTCCGCGATCAGATCGTAGAAATTTAATCTTCTTGTTACGTTGATTTTCTACTTCACTTTGGAATTCCTTAAACTTCTCGAAAGTTTCGGATTTATGTTTCATGAAATAGATATACCCATATCTACTCAGATCATCTGTGAAGGTTAGAACATAACGATAACCACCGCGCGATGCTACACTCATTGGTCCGCATACATCGGTATGTATGATTTCCAATAAGTCAGTAGCTCGCTCCATAATACCAGAGAATGGAGTCTTAGTCATTTTTCCCATTAGACATGCTTCGCATTTATCAAGTGACTCAAAGTCAAGTGATTCAAGTAATCCATAGGTATGGAGTTTCTTCATGCGTTTCACTCCAATATGACCAAGACGACAGTGCCACATATAAGTAGAATTATCATTCAATTTAATTCGCTTAGCATCAATGTTATGTATATGTGTATCACTACTATTGATATCTAACAGAAATAAACCATTCTATTTAGGTGCTCGACCATAAAAGATATTATTCATAAAAATAGAACAACCATTATTCTCAGACTTGAATGAATAACCGTCTTGCATTAAACAAGATCCAGATATAATGTTCATGCTCAACGCGGGTACAAAATAACAATTATTGAGGTTTAAAACTAATCCCGAAGGTAGATGTAGAGGAAGTGTGCCGACAGCGATCACATCGACTTTGGATCCGTTTCCAACGCGCATCGTCACTTCATCCTTCAATAGTCTTCGTTTATTCTTTAGTTCCTGTTTCGAGTTACAAATATGAGCAACCAAACCAGTATCAAATACCCAGGTACTAGTACGAGACCCAGTGAGATAAAAAAACATCTATAACATGTATATCAGATATACCTTCTTTCTTCTTCTTGACAAGGCCGCTTTTCAGATCAGCCAAATACTTGGAGCAATTACGCTTGCAGTGTCCCTTCTCCTTGCAGTAATAGCACTCAGCATCAGGCTTAGGGCCATTCTTAGGTTTCATAGGAGGCGTGGCAGCTTTCTTGCCACCCTTCCTGAATTTACCTTTAGACTTGCCCTGTTTCTTGAAACTAGTGGTCTTGTTGACCATCAACACTTGGTGCTCTTTCTTGATCTCAATCTCAGCAGCTTTCAGCATGGCGAAGAGTTCAGGTAACTCTTTGTTCATGTTCTGCATATTGTAGTTCATCACAAAGTTCTTGTAACTAGGCGGCAGTGATTGAAGGACACGATTAATCCCAGTCTGTTAGGAATCACTATTCCCAAGTCACTGAGTTTCTTCGCATGCCCGGTCATGGCGAGCATGTGCTCACTAACGGAGCTGCCTTCTTCCATCATGCAGCTGAAGAAGTGTTTCGATGCTTCATAGCATTGCACGGCCGCATGAGTTTCAAAGATAGCTTTCAGCTCATTCACCAACTCATGAGGATCGTGGTGCTCAAAACGTTTTTGAAGATCGGCTTCCAGACTGCATAGGATGGCACACTAAACTTGAGAGTACCGAGTTTTCCGAGTCGCGTAAACATTCTTTACTTCATCGGTTTCAGTTTCTGCAGGAGGGTCACCTAGCGGTGCATCAAGCACATATTGCAGGTTTCCACCAGCGAGGAAGATCCTCACATGACGGAACCAGTCGGTGAAGTTGCTACCGTTGCTCTTAAGCTTTTCTTTCTCTAGGAACTGGTTAAAATTGATTGGGGACGCCATATCTACAACATATATTTGCAATAGTTTAGACTAAGTTTATGACAAATTGAGTTCAAATTTTAATTCAACATAATTAAAAACAAGGTGAACTCCCACTCAAAACAATATCCCTCGAATTGTCTTAGTGATCACACGAACCAAATCCACCACACCAAGTCCGATCATCACGAGACAAGATGTAACTTCAATGGCGAACACTCAAAGTATTCATCATATCAATCATATGATTCATGCTCTACCTTTCGGTATCACGTGTTCCGAGACCATGTCTGTACATGCTAGGCTCGTCAAGGCAACCTTAGTATCCGCATGTGCAAAACTGGCTTGCACCCGTTGTATGCACTTGTTGATTCTATCACACCCGATCATCACGAGATGCTTCGAAACGACAAGTCTTGGCAACGGTGCTACTAAGGATGAACACTTTATTATCTTGATATTTTAGTGAGAGGGATCATCTTATAATGCTACCGTCGCGATCTAAGCAAAATAAGATGCATAAAAGGATTAACATCACATGCAGTTCATATGTGATATGATATGGCCCCTTTGTCTTTGCGCCTTTGATCTTCATCTCCAAAGCACGAACATGATCTCAATCATCAACGGGCATGATCTCCATCATCGTCGGCGTAGCGTCAAGGTCAATGGCGCCGTCTTCATGATTGTTCTCCCATGTAGCAACTATTACAACTTCTTTGAAATACTACTCAACATGAAATTTAAAGACAACCATAAGGCTCCTGCCGGTTGCCACAATACAATAATGATCATCTCATACATATTCATCATCACATTATGGCCATATCACATCACAAAACCCTGCAAAAACAAGTTAGACGTCTCTAATTTGGTTTGCATATTTTACGTGGTTTAGGGTTTTCGAGAGAGATCTAATCTACCTACGAACATGAACCACAACGGTGATACTAGTGTTATCAATAGAAGAGTAAATTGAATCTTCACTATAGTAGGAGAGACAGACACCCGCAAAGCCACTTATGCAATACAAGTTGCATGTCGAGCGTGGAGCAAATCTCATGAACGCGGTCATGTAAAGTTAGCCCGAGCCGCTTCATCCCACTATGCCACACAGATGCAAAGTACTCAAACTAAAGACAACATAAGCATCAACGCCCACAAAACCATTGTGTTCTACTCGTGCAACCATCTATGCATAGACACGACTCTGATACCACTGTAGGGATTCGTTGCTTAGAAAACAAAAAAATTCCTACCGCGAGAACGCAATCCAAGCCAAGATGCAATCTAGAAGACGGGAGCAACGAGGGGATGAACGAGACTCACCCTTGAAGATTTCCAAAGCCTACAAGATGAGGCTCTTGTTGCTGCGGTAGACGATCACTTGCCGCTTTCAAAAGCGCGTAGAAGATCTTGACGGTGCCAGAATTGGGCAGCACCTCCGTACTCGGTCACACGTTCGGTGTTGATGAAGACGACGTCCTTCTCCTCGTTCCAGCGGGTAGCGGAAGTAGTAGCTCCTCCTTGAATCAGGCAGCACGACGGAGTGGTGGCGGTGGCGATGGAGATCTCCGGCGGAGCTTCGCTAAGCGTTGCGGGAGAGGGGGAGGAGTGGGGCGGCTAGGGTTTGGGGAGAGGGGGTGGTCGGCCTCCTTGGGGTGCGGCCAAGGTGGTGGTGTTGTGGTGGCCGGCCCCCTCACCTTGGCCCCTCATTATATAGGTGGAACCCCCAAGTGCTGGACTACAAGTCTTCGAATAAGACCCCAACCCAAAACCTTCCATGTGTAGGGAAACCTACCCAAGGTGGGATTCCCACCTCATGTGGGACTCCCACCCTTCCATGAGGGGGGGTGGCCGGCCCCCTTGGTGGAGTCCACCTTGGACTCCCCCCTCTAGGGTTGGCCGGCCATGGGAGGTGGAGTCCCTCCGGGAGTCCTCCTTCCTTAGTGATTTCTTCCGGACTTTTCTAGAACTTTCTAGAACCTTCCATAAATACACCAAATCATTTTCAAACTTATAAAATGACTTCCTATATATGAATCTTATTCTCCGGACCATTCCGGAACTCCTCGTGATGTCCGGGATCCCATCCGAGACTTCGAACAATACTTCGAACTCCATTCCATATTCAATTTCTACTAATACAACATCAAACCTTAAGTGTGTCACCCTACGGTTCGCGAACTATGTAGACATGGTTGAGAACTCTCTCCGACCAATAACCAATAGCGGGATCTGGAGATCCATAATGGCTCCCGCATATTCGACGATGACTTAGTGATCGAATGAACCATGCACATACGATACCAATTCCCTTTGTCACACGATATTTTACTTGTCCGAGGTTTGATCATCGGTATCTCTCTATACCTTGTTCAACCTCGTATCCTGACAAGTACTCTTTACTCGTACCGTGGTATGTGGTCTCTTATGAACTATTCATATGCTTGCAAGCTATTTAGACGACATTCCACCGAGAGGTCCCAGAGTATATCTATCCGTCATCGGGATGGACAAATCCCACTGTTGATCCATATGCCTCAACTCATACTTTCCGGATACTTAATACCACCTTTATAACCACCCATTTATGCAGTGGCGTTTGATGTAATCAAAGTACCTTTCCGGTATAAGTGATTTATATGATCTCATGGTCGAAAGGACTAGGTTACTATGTATCGAAAGCTTATAGCAAATAACTTAATGATGTGATCTTATGCTACACTTAATTGGGTGTGTCCATTACATCATTCATATAATGATATAACCTTGTTATTAATAACATCCAATGTTCATGATTATGAAATTAATCATCTATTAATCAACAAGCTAGTTAAGAGGCTTACTAGGGACTTATTGTTGTTTACATAACACACATGTATCAATGTTTCGGTTAATACAATTATAGCATGGTATATAAACTTTTATCATAAACACAAAGATATATAATAACTACTTTTATTATTGCCTCTTGGGCATATCTCCAACACTCCGAGCGACGGCGCAACATCCTTGGCGTGCTCCTCTTCGCAGGGCCCCGCTGGTCCCGAGATGCGCCTCCGCTCGACGGCGAACCACCAGCACGCGAGGGGCCAGCTCACCCTTCTGGCCCACGTGGATGATGACGAGGTCGCTCACGACCTTCTCCTCGCGTCCCCGTTGAGGTGTTTACTGATGTCTACAGGTGCTTCTATTCTTGTAGACAGTGTTGGGCCTCCAAGAGCAGAGGTTTGTAGAACAGCAACAAGTTTCCCTTAAGTGGATCACCCAAGGTTTATCGAACTCAGGGAGGAAGAGGTCAAAGATATCCCTCTCATGCAACCCTGCAACCACAAAGCAAGAAGTCTCTTGTGTCCCCAACACACCTAATAGGTGCACTAGTTCGGCGAAGAGATAGTGAAATCCAGGTGGTATGAATAAATATGAGCAGTAGCAACGGCGCCAGAAAAGTGCTTTGCTATCCAGGACTGGCGTGTGGTTGATGGTGGTAATATTGCAGACAGTACAGACGCAGTAGAACAGTAAACAAGCAGCGATAGCAGTATTTAGGAACAAGGCCTAGGGATCATACTTTCACTAGTGGACACTCTCAATATTGATCACATAACAAAATAAATAGATAGATGCTAGACTCTACACTCTCTTGTTGGATGATGAACACCACTAACTGTGTAGGATTACACGAACCCTCAATGCCGGAGTTAACAAGCTCCACAATATTCGATGTTCACATTTAAATAACCTTAGAGTGCACGACAGATCAACACAACTAAACCAAGTACTAACATAGCATGCACACTGTCACATTCAAGCTACGAAAGGAGGAATAGATCACATCAATACTATCATAGCAATAGTTAACTTCATAATCTACAAGAGATCATAATCATAACCTACGCCAAGTACTACACGATGCACACACTGTCACCATTACACCGTGCAGGAGGAATAGAGTACTTTAATAACATCACTAGAGTAGCACATAGATGAATTGTGATACAAAACACATTGCAATCATAAAGAGATATAAATAAGCACTTCACTATGCCATTCATAACAGTGAATAAGTATTCTGTGAAATATAGCCTAAGAGACCCAGACGGTGCACACACTGTCACCTTTACACACGTGGGACAAGGAGTCTCCGGAGATCACATAAGTAAAATCCACTTGACTAGCATAATGACATCTAGATTACAAGCATCATCATATGAATCTCAATCATGTAAGGCAGCTCATGAGATTATTGTATTGAAGTACATAGGAGAGAGATGAACCACATAGCTACCGGTACAGCCCTTAGCCTCGATGGAGAACTACTCCCTCCTCATGGGAGACAACAGCGTTGATGAAGATGGCGGTGGAGATGGCAGCGGTGTCGATGGAGAAGCCTTCTGGGGGCACTTCCCCGTCCCGGTAGGGTGCCGGAACAGAGACTCTTGTCCCCCAGATCTTGGCTTCGCGATGGCGGCGGCTCTGGAAGGTTTCTCGTACCGTGGCTTTTCCTTATCGAAAACTTAGGTCAGGGGCTTCTTATAGGCGAAGAGGCGGCGTCGGAAGGGGTCTGGGGCCACCAGACACTAGGGCAGCGCGCCCCCCCTGGGCCGTGATACGTCTCCGACGTATCGATAATTTCTTATGTTCCATGCCACATTATTGATGATATCTACATGTTTTATGCATACTTTATGTCATATTTATGCTTTTTCCGGAACTAACCTATTGACGAGATGCCGAAGGGCCAGTTCCTGTTTTCTGCTATTTTTGCTTTCAGAAATCCTAGTAAGGAAATATTCTCGGAATTGGACGAAATCAACGCCCAGGGTCCTATTTTGCCCGGAAGCATCCAGAACACCCGAGAGTCGCCAGAGGGGGGCCACAGGCCCACCAGACCATAGGCCGGCGCGGCCAAGGGGGGGCCCGCGCCCCCCTATGGTGTCGTCGCCTCGTTGACCTTCTGACGCCGCCTCTTCGCCTATTTAAGGGTCCTCGACCTAAAACTTCGATACGGGAAAAGCCACGGTACGAGAAACCATCCAGAGCCGCCGCCATCGCGAAGCCAAGATCTGGGGGACAGGAGTCTCTGTTCCGGCACGCCGCCGGGACGGGGAAGTGCCCCCGAAAGGCTCCTCCATCGACACCACCGCCATCTTCATCACCGCTGCTGTCTCCCATGAGGAGGGAGTAGTTCTCCATCGAGGCTCGGGGCTGTACCGGTAGCTATGTGGTTCATCTCTCTCCTATGTACTTCAATACAATAATCTCATGAGCTGCCTTACATGATTGAGATTCATATGATGATGCTTGTAATCTAGATGTCGTTATGCTAGTCAAGTGAATTTTACTTATGTGATCTCCGGAGACTCCTTGTCCCACGTGTGTAAAGGTGACAGTGTGTGCACCGTGTGGGTCTCTTAGGCTATATTTCACAGAATACTTATTCACTGTTATGAATGGCATAGTGAAGTGCTTATTTATATCTCTTTATGATTGCAATGTGTTTTGTATCACAATTTATCTATGTGCTACTCTAGTGATGTTATTAAAGTAGTTTTATTCCTCCTGCACGGTGTAATGGTGACAGTGTGTGCATCCATGTTAGTACTTGGCGTAGGCTATGATTGTGATCTCTTGTAGATTATGAAGTTAACTATTGCTATGATGGTATTGATGTGATCTATGACTCCTTTCGTAGCGTGAAGGTGACAGTGTGCATGCTACGTTAGTACTTGGTTTAGTTGTGTTGATCTGTCGTGCACTCTAAGGTTATTTAAATATGAACATCGAATATTGTGGAGCTTGTTAACTCCGGCATTGAGGGTTCGTGTAATCCTACACAGTTAGTGGTGTTCATCATCCAACAAGAGGGTGTAGAGTATGCATTTATCTATTCTGTTATGTGATCAATGTTGAGAGTGTCCACTAGTGAAAGTATGATCCCTAGGCCTTGTTCCTAAATACTGCTATCGCTGCTTGTTTACTGTTCTGCTGCGTTACTACTGCTTGTTTACAGTCCTGGGCAAAGCACTTTTCTGGTGCCATTGCTACTGATTTCATACCACCTGTATTTCACTATCTCTTCGCCGAACTAGTGCACCTATTAGGTGTGTTGGGGACACAAGAGACTTCTTGCTTTGTGGTTGCAGGGTTGCATGAGAGGGATATCTTTGACCTCTTCCTCCCTGAGTTCGATAAACCTTGGGTGATCCACTTAAGGGAAAACTTGCTGCTGTTCTACAAACCTCTGCTCTTGGAGGCCCAACACTGTCTACAGGAAAAGGAGGGGGCGTAGACATCAAGCTATTTTCTGGCGCCGTTGCCGGGGAGGAAAGGTAAAAGGCACTCATACTCCGGTTCTAGGTAACAGTACTTTTCTGGCGCCATTGTGTTTGTGCTCGAAGCTATTTCCTTTAGATCCTGCAATTGCATCTTTTTGTTTATTGTTAACACTAGTTAGGCATAATGGAAAACAACAAAAATATGAGAGATCTTTATGAACTTTATCTTGAATTAGGACATGATGTGTTTGAAGAGAGAATTAAAAAACCCATGGAACTTTATATGCATGCTAATGGGAATGTTATTAATATGAATGCTTTGAACACTATTGTTGCTAATGCTATGGAAAATTCTAAGCTTGGGGAAGCTGGTTTTGATGAGCATGATCTTTTTAGTCCCCCAAGCATGGAGGAGAAAATTTACTTTGATGATACTTTGCCTCCTATTTATGATGATTATAATGATAGTAGTCTTTTGGTGCCACCTACTATGGAGGATAAATTTGATTATGATTATACTATGCCTCCTACACTTGATGAGAATAATAATGATAGCTACTTTGTTGAATTTGCTCCCACTACAACTACTAAAATTGACTATGCTTATGTGGGTACTAATAATTTTATGCATGAGACTCATGATAAGAATGCTTTATGTGATAGTTATATTGTTGAGTTTGCTCATGATGCTACTGAAAGTTATTATGAGAGAGGAAAATATGGTTGTAGAAATTTTCATGTTACTAAAACACCTCTCTATGTGCTGAAATTTTTGAAGCTACACTTGTTTTATCTTCCTATGCTTGTTACTTTGCTCTTCATGAACTTGTTTATTTACAAGATTCCTTTTCATAGGAAGCATGTTAGACTTAAATGTATTTTGAATTTGCCTCTTGATGCTCTCTTTTGCTTCAAATACTATTTCTTGCGAGTGCATCATTAAAACTGCTGAGCCCATCTTAATGGCTATAAAGAAAGAACTTCTTGGGAGATAACCCATGTGTTATTTTACTACAGTACTTGGTTTTATTTTGTGTCTTGGAAGTTGTTTACTACTGTAGCAACCTCTCCTTATCTTAGTTTAGTGTTTTATTGTGCCAAGTAAAGTCGTTGATAGTAAAGTTCATACTAGATTTGGATTACTGCGCAGAAACAGATTTCTTTGCTGTCACGAATCTGGGCAAAATTCTCTGTAGGTAACTCAGAAAATTATGCCAATTTACATGAGTGATCCTCAGATATGTACGCAACTTTCATTCAATTTGAGCATTTTCATTTGAGCAAGTCTGGTGCCTCAATAAAATTCGTCTTTACGGACTGTTCTGTTTTGACAGATTCTGCCTTTTATTTCGCATTGCCTGTTTTGTTATGTTCGATGGATATTTCGATTCCATTGACTTTCAGTAGCTTTGTGCAATGTCCAGAAGTGTTAAGAATGATTATGTCACCTCTGAACATGTATATTTTGATTGTGCACTAACCCTCTAATGAGTTGTTCTAAGTTTTGTGTGGAGGAAGTTTTCAAGGGTCAAGAGAGAAGGATGATATACTATGATCAAGGAGAGTGAAAGCTCTAAGCTTGGGGATGCCCCGTTGGTTCACCCCTACATATTTCAATAAGACTCAAGCATCTAAGCTTGGGGATGCCCAAGGCATCCCCTTCTTCATCGACAAATTATCAGGTTCCTTCTCTTGAAACTATATTTTTATTCGGTCACATCTCATGTACTTTACTTGGAGCGTCTGTATGTTTTTGTTTTTGTTTGAATAAATGATTGTGGGGGAGAGAGACACGCTCCGCTGGTTCGTATGAACACATGTGTTCTTAGCTTTTAATGTTCATGGCGAAGGTTGAAACTGCTTCGAATTGTTATATGGTTGGAAACGGAAAATGCTACATGTAGTAGTTGCTAAAATGTCTTGGATAATGTGATACTTGGCAATTGTTGTGCTCATGTTTAAGCTCTTGCATCATATACTTTGCACCCATTAATGAAGAAATACATAGAGCATGCTAAAATTTGGTTTGCATAATTGGTCTCTCTAAGGTCTAGATAATTTCTAGTATTGAGTTTGAACAACAAGGAAGACGGTGTAGAGTCTTATAATGTTTTCAATATGTCTTTTATGTAAGTTTTGCTGCACCGGTTCATCCTTGTGTTTGTTTCAAATAACCTTGCTAGCCTAAACCTTGTATCGAGAGGGAATACTTCTCATGCATCCAAAATCCTTGAGCCAACCACTATGCCATTTGTGTCCACCATACCTACCTACTACATGGTATTTCTCCGCCATTCCAAAGTAAATTGCTTGAGTGCTACCTTTAAATTTCTATCCTCCACCTTTACAATATATAGCTCATGGGACAAATAGCCTAAAAACTATTGTGGTATTGAATATGTACTTATGCACTTTATCTCTTATTAAGTTGCTCGTTGTGCGATAACCATGTTCCTGGGGACGCCATCAACTACTCTTTGTTGAATATCATGTGAGTTGCTATGCATGTTCGTCTTGTCTGAAGTAAGGGAGATTTACCACCAAAATGGTTAGAGCATTGCATAATGTTAGAGAAGAACATTGGGCCGCTAACTAAAGCCATGATCCATGGTGGAAGTTTCAGTTTTGGACATATATCCTCAATCTCATATGAGAAAATTAATTGTTGCTACATGCTTATGCATAAAAGAGGAGTCCATTATCTGTTGTCTATGTTGTCCCGGTATGGATGTCTAAGTTGAGAATAATCAATAGCGAGAAATCCAATGCGAGCTTTCTCCTTAGACCTTTGTACAGGCGGCATAGAGGTACCCCTTTGTGACACTTGGTTAAAACATATGTATTGCGATGATAATCCCGGTAATCCGAGCTAATTAGGACAAGGTGCGGGCACTATTAGTATACTATGCATGAGGCTTGCAACTTGTAAGATATAATTTACATAACACATATGCTTTATTACTACCGTTGACAAAATTGTTTCTTGCTTTCAAAACCAAAGCTCTAGCACAAATATAGCAATCAATGCTTCCCTCGTCGAAGGGCCATTCTTCTACTTTCATGTTGAGTCAGTTTACCCAATTCTCTCCATCTTAAGAAGCAAACACTTGTATGAACTGTGCATTGATTCCTACATACTTGCATATTGCACTTGTTATATTACTTTGCATTGACAACTATCCATGAGATATACATGTTACAAGTTGAAAGCAACCGCTGAAACTTAATCTTCCTTTATGTTGCTTTAATACCTTTACTTTGAATTATTGCTTTATGAGTTAACTCTTATGCAAGACTTATTGATGCTTGTCTTGAAGTACTATTCATGAAAAGTCTTTGCTATATGATTCATTTGTTTACTCATATCATTTACCATTGCTTTGATCGCTGCATTCATCTCATATGCTTTACAATAGTATGATCAAGGTTATGATGGCATGTCACTCCAGAAATTATCTTTGTTATCGTTTACCTGCTCGGGACGAGCAGAAACTAAGCTTGGGGATGCTGATACGTCTCTGACGTATCGATAATTTCTTATGTTCCATGCCACATTATTGATGATATCTACATGTTTTATGCATACTTTATGTCATATTTATGCGTTTTCCGGAACTAACCTATTGACGAGATGCCAAAGGGCCAGTTCCTGTTTTCTGCTGTTTTTGGTTTCAGAAATCCTAGTAAGGAAATATTCTCGTAATTGGACGAAATCAACGCCCAGGGTCCTATTTTGCCCGAAAGCATCCAGAACACCCGAGAGTCACCAGAGGGGGGCCACAGGCCCACCAGACCATAGGCCGACGCGGCCAAGGGGGGGCCCACGCCCCCCTATGGTGTCGTCGCCTCGTTGACCTTCTGACGCTGCCTCTTTCGCCTATTTAAGGGTCCTCGACCTAAAACTTCGATACGGGAAAAGCCACGGTACGAGAAACCATCCAGAGCCGCCGCCATCGCGAAGCCAAGATCTGGGGGACAGGAGTCTCTGTTCCGGCACGCCGCCGGGACGGGGAAGTGCCCCCGGAAGGCTCCTCCATCGACACCACCGCCATCTTCATCATCGTTGCTGTCTCCCATGAGGAGGGAGTAGTTCTCCATCGAGGCTCGGGGCTGTACCGGTAGCTATGTGGTTCATCTCTCTCCTATGTACTTCAATACAATAATCTCATGAGCTGCCTTACATGATTGAGATTCATATGATGATGCTTGTAATCTAGATGTCGTTATGCTAGTCAAGTGAATTTTACTTATGTGATCTCCGGAGACTCCTTGTCCCACGTGTGTAAAGGTGACAGTGTGTGCACCGTGTGGGTCTCTTAGGCTATATTTCACAGAATACTTATTCACTGTTATGAATGGCATAGTGAAGTGCTTATTTATATCTCTTTATGATTGCAATGTGTTTTGTATCACAATTTATCTATGTGCTACTCTAGTGATGTTATTAAAGTAGTTTTATTCCTCCTGCACGGTGTAATGGTGATAGTGTGTGCATCCGTGTTAGTACTTGGCGTAGGCTATGATTGTGATCTCTTGTAGATTATGAAGTTAACTATTGCTATGATGGTATTGATGTGATCTATGCCTCCTTTCGTAGCGTGAAGGTGACAGTGTGCATGCTACGTTAGTACTTGGTTTAGTTGTGTTGATCTGTCGTGCACTCTAAGGTTATTTAAATATGAACATCGAATATTGTGGGGCTTGTTAACTCCGGCATTGAGGGTTCGTGTAATCCTACACAGTTAGTGGTGTTCATCATCCAACAAGAGGGTGTAGAGTATGCATTTATCTATTCTGTTATGTGATCAATGTTGAGAGTGTCCACTAGTGAAAGTATGATCCCTAGGCCTTGTTCCTAAATACTGCTATCGCTGCTTGTTTACTGTTCTGCTGCGTTACTACTGCTTGTTTACAGTCCTGGGCAAAGCACTTTTCTGGTGCCATTGCTACTGCTCATACTTATTCATACCACCTGTATTTCACTATCTCTTCGCCGAACTAGTGCACCTATTAGGTGTGTTGGGGACACAAGAGACTTCTTGCTTTGTGGTTGCAGGGTTGCATGAGAGGGATATCTTTGACCTCTTCCTCCCTGAGTTCGATAAACCTTGGGTGATCCACTTAAGGGAAAACTTGCTGCTGTTCTACAAACCTCTGCTCTTGGAGGCCCAACACTGTCTACAGGAAAAGGAGGGGGCGTAGACATCAGGCCGCGCCGCCACCATGTGTGGGCCCCCTGTGGCCCCTCTCTGGCGACTCTCGGGTGTTCTGGAAGCTTCGTCCAATTCTAAGATGCTGGGCGTTGATTTCGTCCGATTCCGAGAATATTTCCTTACTAGGATTTCTGAAACCAAAAACAGCAGAAAACAAAGAATCGGCCCTTCGGCATCTCGTCAATAGGTTAGTTCCGGAAAATGCATAAAAACGATATAAAGTGTGAACAAAACATGTAGGTATTGTCATAAAACAAGCATGGAACATCAGAAATTATAGATACGTTGGAGACGTATCAGCATCCCCAAGCTTAGTTCCTACTCGTCCTCGAGTAGGTAAACGATAAAAGATAATTTCTGAAGTGACATGCTACCAACATAATCTTAATCATACTATTGTAAAGCATATGAGATGAATGCAGCGATTCAAAACAATGTAAATGCAATAAGTAAACAATTGAATCATATAGCAAAGACTTTTCATGAATAGTACTTTCAAGACAAGCATCAATAAGTCTTGCATAAGGGTTAACTCATAAAGCAATAAATTCAAAGTAAAGGCATTGAAGCAACACAATGGAAGATTAAGTTTCAGCGGTTGCTTTCAACTTGTAACATGTATATCTCATGGATAGTTGTCAATGCAAAGCAATATAACAAGTGCAATAAGCAAGTATGTAAGAATCAATGCACAGTTAACACAAGTGTTTGCTTCTAAGATAGAGAAAAATGGGTAAACTGACTCAACATAAAAGTAGAAGAATGGCCCTTCGCAGAGGGAAGCAGGGATTGCTATATTTTTGCTAGAGCTTTGGTTTTGAAAACATAAAGAGAGCATAAAAGTAGAATTTTGAGAGGTGTTTGTTGTTGTCAACGAATGGTAGTGGGCACTCTAACCCCCTTGCCAGACAAACCTTCAAAGAGCGGCTCCCATGAATTATTTTTATTTTTGGGTGGCACTCCTTCCAACCTTTCTTTCACAAACCATGGCTAACCGAATCCTCGGGTGCCTGCCAACAATCTCATACCATGAAGGAGTGCCTTTTTATTTTAGTTTTATTATGATGACACTCCTCCCCACCTTTGCTTTCTCAAGCCATGGCTAACCGAATCCTTCGGGTGCCGTCCAACAATCACATACCATGGAGGAGTGTCTATTTAGGTTAATTAATTTGGGACTGGGAATCCCATTGCCAGCTCTTTTTGCAAAATTATTGGCTAAGCGGATGAAGCCACTAGTCCATTGGTGAAAGTTGCCCAAAAAGATTGAAAGATAAACACCACATACTTCCTCATGAGCTATAAAACATTGACACAAATCAGAGGTGATAAATTTTGAATTGTTTAAAGGTAGCACTCAAGCAATTTACTTTGGAATGGCAGAGAAATACCATGTAGTAGGTAGGTATGGTGGACACAAATGGCATAGTGGTTGGCTCAAGGATTTGGATGCATGAGAAGTATTCCCTCTCGATACAAGGTTTAGGCTAGCAAGGTTATTTGAAACAAACACAAGGATGAACCGGTACAGCAAAACTCACATAAAAGACATATTGTAAACATTATAAGACTATACATTGTCTTCCTTGTTGTTCAAACACCTCACTAGAAAATATCTAGACTCTAGAGAAACCACTCATGCAAACAAAATTTTAACAAGATCTATGTATTTCTTCACTAATAGGTGCAAAGTATATGATGCAAGAGCTTAATCATGAGCACAACAATTGCCAAGTATCAAGTTATTCAAGACATCATACCAATTACTACATGTAGCATTTCCCGTTTCCAACCATATAACAATTAACGAAGCAGTTTCAACCTTCGCCATGAACATTAAAAGCTAAGAACACATGTGTTCATACGAACCAGCAGAGCGTGTCTCTCTCCCACACAATCATTTATTCAATCAAAAACAAAAACAAAAACAAACAGACGCTCCAAGTAAAGTACATAGGATGTGACCGAATAAAAATATAGTTTCAAGAGAAGGAACCTGATAATTTGTCGATGAAGAAGGGGATGCCCAAGGCATCCCCAAGCTTAGACGCTTGAGTCTTCTTGAAATATTGTATCATCCTCCTCTCTTGATCCTTGAAAACTTCCTCCACACCAAACTCAAAACAAACTCATTAGAGGGTTAGTGCATAATCAAAAATTCACATGTTCAGAGGTGACACATTCATTCTTAACACTTCTGGACATTTCTCAAAGCTATTGGAAGTTAATGGAACAAAGAAATCCATCCCACATAGCAAAAGAGGCAATGCGAAATAAAAGGCAGAATCTGTCAAAACAGAACAGTCCGTAAAGACGAATTTTAAAGAGGCACCAGACTTGCTCAAACGAAAATGCTCAAATTGAATGAAAGTTGCGTACATATCTGAGGATCACTCACAAAAATTGGCAGATTTTTCTGAGTTACCTACAGAGAACCCTGTCCAAATTCGTGACAGACAGAAATCTGTGTCTGCGCAGAAATCCAAATCTAGTATCAACCTTACTATCAAAGACTTTACTTGGCACAACAATGCAACAAAACTAAGATAAGGAGAGGTTGCTACAGTAGTAACAACTTCCAAGACTCAAATATAAAACAAAATTACTGTAGCAAAATAAACACATGGGTTATCTCCCAAGAAGTTCTTTCTTTATAGCCATTAAGATGGGCTCAGCAGTTTTAATGATGCACTCGCAAGAAATAGTAGTTGAAGCTAAAGAGAGCATCAAGAAGAAAATTCAAAACAAATTTAAGCCTAACATGCTTCCTATGAAAAGGAATCTTGTACACAAATGAATTCATGAAGAACAAAGTGACAAGCATAAGAGGATAAAACACGAGTAACTTCAAGATTCTCAACATAAAGAGGGGAAACTTAATATTATTAAGATGCATATAACCATGTTTCCCTCACTCATACTAACTTTCAGTAGCATCATTGATGAAATCCACAATATACCCATCACTTAAAACATTCTTATCATGGTTCATATGCATAGAAGTATCATTAATTTTGGCATAAGAAGAGTTCTTCTCATTAATAGTAATTGGAGCAAGATTATTATCAAGAATTTGAACATGGTAAACAAGTTGCATATTAAGGGAATTGTTTTTGGTAATCCAATCATGACTACGAAAAGTTTCATAAGGATAGTTATAACCTATATCATAGCATTCTTTATAATAATCATCAAAGGTCGGAGGCACAGTGTCATCATAAGAAATAGAATAGTTATCTTTCACAGTCGGTTTGTCTGTGACCATACCATCATTGTTATTAGAAGGAGATGTATCAAACACATAATGATCAGTAGCAAAAGGATTTTCAAACACCTCTTCCCCAAGCTTAGAGCTTCCTATATCATTATGGGAGGAAGCATGGATAGTACTGATACTATGGCAATTATTATCATCATCATTTTCAGAATTAGTTTCCCAGAGATTTGCAATATCAAAAGTAGTGTGCTCTTTCAAATCATGATCACTAATGTATGTAAAGGGCATAGGAAGATCATTGTATTCAGATTCATTATCATAATAATCATTAGGAGCAACATACTTACGGTTACCTAGCGTTATCTCATTAACGCGGGGATATGTCGTTACCTCTTTCTCTTTATTCTTCTTCTTCTTCTTCTTCTTCGTTCCCTTCTTCTTCTTCTTCTCTTCGTTCTCCTCGTTCCCTTCTTTAGGAGGAAGAGGCTTGAAGGGTGGCTTGTCCGCATAACCTGATTTACTTTCAGAAACAATAGAAGAAACTTGGGAGGATTCCTCCTTTTCATTAATTAGTTCAAAACACACAGCGGTCCTATCATATTTTGGTAAGGTGTCATCTTCTAAAATATTTTGTATGTAAGTATTTGTATGGCTATTATCAATGCAATAAGAAAAACACCCATGCAGGACATCATCAATATCAAGATCACACATATGTAACAAAGAGATTTTTCTTGAGAGATCTTCACACCACAAAAATAAAGTAAGTTCATCATGCTGATTAGGAGTAATTTCATCATCACAATACAAATTTGCAGCACTCATGGGGTTCAAATTATCATTGGAGGAGCATTGAAAATTAAAATGACCCACTCTATGGCAAACTTCACAAATAAAAGGATAGAGGGCACAAACTTTTTTACCAAGATCATCTAGAGCCCTAGCCCACTTTCTAGTTTTTTCATTAATATGGTGGATACAATATTCATCTTCGATTTGATTAATTCCACAAGGTCTATGCATTCCACAAAAATTAACATGCTTATAGTAAATAGCATTCTTAGGAGTTTGAGCATGCTTATTGCAATCATTAACAACAATTTCATTCTTCATGCAAGCCTCTTTAAAAGGTTCATGATACTTATCAAAATTCTTCTTAGGCAATTCAAAATGAGAAGCAAAGGATTTATAAAGATTTGCAGCAACTTGAGAGTCAAGACCATAAGTAGCACTCATATTTCGGAATTTACCAGTATCCATAAAAGTTTCAATGCATTCATAATCATAATTTATACCTGACTCTTTACCTTTGTTGTTCTCCCATCCTTCAGCGTTCTCCTCAATCCGATCAAGAAGATCCCACCTAGCTTCAACCTCCTTTCTTGTGAAAGATCCCTCCGAACAGGCATCCAGATAGTCCTTGTGTTGTCCTGAAAGCCTCGCATAAAAATTGTTAACAATAACATTACGGGGGAGCTCATGAATGGGACATTTGAGCATTAGTGACTTTAATCTCCCCCACGCTTGAGAAATACTCTCTCCATCACGAGGATAAAAGTTATAAATATAATTCCTATCAATATGCACTTCATGAGGAGGATAAAATTTAGAATAAAAGAGAGGTACAATTTCCTCCCAACCAAGAGAATGACTATTCTTCAACAATTTATACCAATGCGCCGCTTTACCAGACAGCGAAACAGAGAATAGCTTCTTCCTCACTTCATCCATAGAGATACCTGCACACTTGAATAACCCGCATAATTCATGCAAAAACAGTAAATGATCTCCAGGATGGACAGTTCCATCCCCTTCATAGCGGTTATCAATAACACATTCAATAATTTTCATGGGTATCTTGAAAGCAGTACTTGCAGTAGGTGGATTTAAAATATCACAAGCATCATTAGAGTTATCGCATATGGGAGATAAAGCATTATCAGAACAAATTTTCTCCACTAAAGATGGGAAGCTAAAAAGATCATAAAAACTAGCTTCCCCAAGCTTAGACTTCTCCATAGCATTAGTAGCGCCCCAATAACATTGCTACTAGCATGCAAATGAGGTTCCATAGGTTCTTTAATTTTCGCATCACACAATTCATGTCTTAACTTAGGAAATAAATTAAAAAGCTCATAGTTGTTTTCCATTATGCCGAACTAGTGTAAAACAAAAAACAGAAAGATGCAATTGCAGGATCTAAAGGAAATAGCTTCGAGTACTTACAACGGTGCCGGAAAATAGCTTAGTAGCCGAGATCCGGAGTGTGAGTACCTTTTACCTTTCCTCCCCGGCAACGGCGCCAGAAAAGTGCTTGATGTCTACGGGTGCTTCTATTCTTGTAGACAGTGTTGGGCCTCCAAGAGCAGAGGTTTGTAGAACAGCAGCAAGTTTCCCTTAAGTGGATCACCCAAGGTTTATCGAACTCAGGGAGGAAGAGGTCAAAGATATCCCTCTCATGCAACCCTGCAACCACAAAGCAAGAAGTCTCTTGTGTCCCCAACACACCTAATAGGTGCACTAGTTCGGCGAAGAGATAGTGAAATACAGGTGGTATGAATAAATATGAGCAGTAGCAACGGCGCCAGAAAAGTGCTTTGCTATCCAGGACTGGCGTGTGGTTGATGGTGGTAATATTGCAGACAGTACAGATGCAGTAGAACAGTAAACAAGCAGCGATAGCAGTATTTAGGAACAAGGCCTAGGGATCATACTTTCACTAGTGGACACTCTCAATATTGATCACATAACAGAATAAATAGATAGATACTAGACTCTACACTCTCTTGTTGGATGATGAACACCACTAACTGTGTAGGATTACACGAGCCCTCAATGCCGGAGTTAACAAGCTCCACAATATTCGATGTTCATATTTAAATAACCTTAGAGTGCACGACAGATCAACACAACTAAACCAAGTACTAACATAGCATGCACACTGTCACCTTCACGCTACGAAAGGAGGAATAGATCACATCAATACTATCATAGCAATAGTTAACTTCATAATCTACAACAGATCATAATCATAACCTATGCCAAGTACTACACGATGCACAGACTGTCACCATTACACCGTGCAGGAGGAATAGAGTACTTTAATAACATCACTAGAGTAGCACGTAGATGAATTGTGATACAAAACACATTGCAATCATAAAGAGATATAAATAAGCACTTCACTATGCCATTCATAACAGTGAATAAGTATTCTGTGAAATATAGCCTAAGAGACCCACACGGTGCACACACTGTCACCTTTACACACGTGGGACAAGGAGTCTCCGGAGATCACATAAGTAAAATCCACTTGACTAGCATAATGACATCTAGATTACAAGCATCATCATATGAATCTCAATCATGTAAGGCAGCTCATGAGATTATTGTATTGAAGTACATAGGAGAGAGATGAACCACATAGCTACCGGTACAGCCCTTAGCCTCGATGGAGAACTACTCCCTCCTCATGGGAGACAGCAGCGTTGATGAAGATGGCGGTGAGATGGCAGCGGTGTCGATGGAGAAGCCTTCCGGGGGCACTTCCCCGTCCCGGCAGGGTGCCGGAACAGAGACTCCTGTCCCCCAGATCTTGGCTTCGCGATGGCGGCGGCTCTGGAAGGTTTCTCGTACCGTGGCTTTTCCTTATCGAAAACTTAGGTCAGGGGCTTCTTATAGGCGAAGAGGCGGCGTTAGAAGGGGTCTGGGGCCACCAGACACTAGGGCGGCGCGCCCCCTGGGCCGCGCCGCCACCATGTGTGGGCCCCCTGTGGCCCCTCTCTGGCGACTCTCGGGTGTTCTGGAAGCTTCGTCCAATTCTAAGATGCTGGGCGTTGATTTCGTCCGATTCCGAGAATATTTCCTTACTAGGATTTCTGAAACCAAAAACAGCAGAAAACAGCAACTGGCCCTTCGGCATCTCGTCAATAGGTTAGTTCCGGAAAACGCATAAAAACGATATAAAGTGTGAACAAAACATGTAGGTATTGTCATAAAACAAGCATGGAACATCAGAAATTATAGATACGTTGGAGACGTATCATTTACCGCGATGCTCCTCTCGTCCATCGGCATCAGCACGTGTTCTAGCCAGCCAGCCCGCGTCCGCGCCTACGAATGCAAGGGGCTGGTTCGAGCTAACATACATGATGAAGGCAGTCAACTGTGTCATAGTAAATTTGGCAATGATTGGGGAAAAATATTGGAGGAAGGAGATGGACATGATAGCTTTCGCAAAAAAAAGGAGATGGACATGACATGTGTACCCATCTTGTCAGTGAGAGTATCATATTATCCTGGCCTGGCTCATTCTTTCCCGGTGCGCCAAACACAACTAGGGTTGAAAATAGACTGGGATTTAACAGTTCAGAGTGTGGATTACCGGGATTCTAAGTTCAGGGTTTAATTTAGCTAACGCCTACGAGTTGAAGGTTTGTTCTGAACTTTTTCCAAAAATCTATGATATGCTTGAACTGCCACAGTTGGAACAGTGTTTTTTGGATGTTCATCTTTTTGATATTGCTGCAAAGAAACCTTTGGGGAGAGTTGATAATGTTCTTATTATAGTTAACAATAACCTTGTCCCCGTTGATTTTGTTGTTTTGGATATTGAATGCAATGCTTCTTGTCCAATTAGTTTGGGAAGACCGTTTCTTAGAACTATTGGTGCTGCTATTGATATGAGAGATGAGATTATTAAATATCAATTCCCACTTAAGAAAGGTATAAAACACTTCCCTCGAAAAAAGAAGTCACCTTATGACTCTATTATTAGAAAAAATTATGATGTTGTTGTTTCTTCACATGATAATAATTGTTGCTCGCTCTTTTTCTGCGCCTAGCTGAAAGGCGTTAAAGAAAAACACTCTTGGGAGATAACCCATGCTTATTTTCTGTAATTTTTCTTTTTATAGAGTCTTGAAAGTTATTTCCTCTGTAATAACCTCTTCTTGTCATTTTTATTCCGTTTTTGTGCAAAGAGTGGCCTCTAATAGGAAGAAAGTAAGATTTGGGGAAGTTGCTGTCCAAAAACAGATTATGTGATGTTACCTTACAATTCGTATAAATAGACAGTACGTAATTGTGAGCTGTCATTTTTTATTTATATGCCCCGGGTTATTACCGAACTTTCGTTAGTTGAACACTTTTTGAGATGAGCAACGGAAGATTTTCGATAAAATCGATCGTTACCTGTTATTCTGTTTTGACAGATTTCTACACTATTTGCATTTGCCTTTTAAATATTTTTTTTTAGTTTTGTTGATCAAAGAGCTTTTAAAGAGTTGCTACAGTAGCTAATGCTTTAATAGATGTTGATATATGTTATAACTGAACTCAAGTGGATTTGTTTATTTTGATTGTACTAATACTGCTAATAAAGAATTGTGTGAAGTTTTGTATGAGTGAAGTTTTAAAGTGTAGGGACAGTAGAATGATGTGATGAGATGAAAAATGGATAAAACCTCAAGCTTGGGGATGCCCCTGCCACCCCAAGAAATATCCAAGAGGTACGAGCGTCAAAGCATGGGGATACCCAAGGCATCCCCTCTTCATCAACAAAGCAACAAGTTATCTCTCTATGCGCTATATTATTATTGCTTCATACACTATGTGTTGTTCTTGGAGTGTCTTTATTCTTATTTTTAGTTTTGTTTTGTTTTGTTTGCTGTGGCATATGTCGGATCCCGGCACATTTGTTTTGCAGAAAGACCCGCTCCGTTTTAATTGCATAGAATGATCTAGTTTTCATTATTATTGTTCTGCGAGTGTTCTAATTTTCTAGTACTGCGTTTAGCTCTTGTTCTTTCACTTGAATTTTGTTCAGAGATCATTAGTATTCTTTATTTAAGTATGATTAGCTCTCTGGTCCATATTGTTTTTCATCTATGAGAGTTATTTCAAATAAGTTGATTGGTGTTGGATACGAGTAAAATGTTTCATGCCTATAGCGATGCAAAAAGAAGCTTGTCAAGACTGTGACATAGACTTTGGCATGTCATGTGGGATGTTATTCTTGCCATATGCTTAGTATATATATTATTGTAGCATGAATTGTCCCAAATAACTGAGAATGCATAATGTGCTATTGAAAGAATCATGTGCTGTTTCCATCATAAATAAAATGAATAATATTGTGGTATTCTCATTTGATGCTTTATTGGGTTGACTTGGCGCATGTTTACATCATGATATGACTATGACCAGTCAACTAAAGTCTCTATGATCATTTAGTTTTTGACTTGTAATATCACTTTATGATTTGATTGATAATGTTTTGTCACTATGCATGATTATAGCCATTATTGATCAGATGTACTGAGTATGAACTCTACTCGTGCATCCAACCACCGTTAACCAAAATTTGCCAATTTTATCGACCATATCTACCTATTAGCATTATTGCTATTCCAAGTATATTCATCGTATTATTATTTATCTTCCAAATTAAATTTTGGTATGAGAAAATTAATTAGTAAAGCTCGGACGAATTTGATGGCACATTTACTTTCTTGTACTTAATAAACTTGATCATTGTGACTATCTTATGTTGATTATATGATTACAAATTTTAAGTTGGGAGTTAGCAAAACCGTGCTTTCATGGGGCATGCTTTCAACATTGCACTTATTATTTAGTTGATATCATGATATTTTGCTTATGGATGCCTATCGATGCGAAATAGAATAAAAACTTGTACGTCCATGGCGTTTGTAGAAACGTTGGGCCGCTAACTTAAGCCATGCATCATTCATGGTGGAAGTTTATAACATTCTACATTGAGTATTCTATGAAGCATCTTCAATAAAAAGCTATACCCATAGTAAATAAAAAGATTGCTGAGATGCTCATTGTCTGTTTATCTTGTCATTTTGTTGTGGGATTGCACTTATTTGAAAGAGTACTTCCATATCATGGGGCAAGATGTACCCCTACTGCGTTCTTTATGATACATGTATACTTAAAATGACAAGAACTTATTTGGAACCTAAATTGAGTAGCATGATGTGTAGGTACTCGTATTCAAGAGGCATGATATTTTCAACTTGTGATTTGTTAAGCATATGACTCATATTTGCCTCACATTAACTTTAAACATTCAAGATGCTTATGATAGGGGCAATGAGAGCTCAAAGCTAATGAGTACCATACTTTTTAGAAGGTTTATAAAACTTGTTTATCTTGCTTGCTCTGCAAAGAGTCTCTCTTTTACTTTTATGATTGAATCTTCATCCTCTACTTATGCACCAATTAAGAGAGCATAGTTATCATTCTTAGTGCAATGTGCATAGTCCCAAAATTATTATTGTTTGATTCATGATTATGACTTTTTTTTTTCTTAAATTACTTGTATCTAGTCACCCTCTGAACTTTAAAGGTGTCCTAGCATCTATGTTTTGCTATTCCATAAAGGGCATGTTGAGTACCGCTTTGTTATCTTTTATCTATCCTCATAAACAACAGTTGATTTCATTGCATAATTATTCATGATCCTTTGTTTGAGTTACTTCTCATATTATAACATAATTGCAAAGTTCTATTATTAGAATTATATCTATCATGCCTATGTTTAGAGTACTTTGACCCCAGCTCACAATGCTTTACATGCTTGATCAAGATTGTGTTGGCTTGTCACCTCTAAAATTATTTTGTTATCACTTACCTACTCGAGGACGAGCATAAGTTAAGGTTGGGGATGCTTTATATGTCTCAAATGTATATATAATTTTGGATGCTCCATCCTTGTTTTACATCAATTTATATATGTTTTCCTCATGCTACGTTACACTTTTATACATTTTCCGGCACTAACCTATTGATAAGATGCCACAGTGTGAGTTCCCTGTTTTTTGCTGTTTTTGGTTTCAGAAAAATTGTACAGGAAATATTCTCGGAATTGGACGAAACAAAAGCCGAAGTCAATATTTCTCCGTAAGGAACACAAAGACCGAAGGGGGGATGAAGAGGCGCCACAGGGCGGCCAAGCCACCCCATGGCACGACCAAGGGTGGGCCCACGCCAAGGGGTGGTGTGGCCCCCCCAGGCGGCCACCGACCTCACCCTTCCACCTATTTATTCACGATCTCGGGAAAACCCCACACACCCGAGTCTCCATCCACGAAAAGTTCCATCATGGCCGCCATCCCATAACCCATCTCGGGAGGGTTCTAAAGTTCTTCCCGGCACCCTGCCGGAGGGGGAAATCATCGCCGGAGGCATCTATATCACCATGCCCCCCTCCGAAGTGATGCGTGAGTAGTTCATCCCTGGACTATGGGTCCATAGCAGTAGCTAGATGGTTGTCTTCTCCAATTTGTGCCTCATGTTTAGATCTTGTGAGCTGCCCTACATGATCAATATCATCTTTATGTAATGCTACATGTTATGTTTGCTGGGATCCGATGAATATTAAATACTATGTTGAGATCGATTATATATTCATGTCATATGTTATTTGTGATCTTGCATGCTCTCCGTTGCTAGTAGATACTCCGGCTAAGTAGATGCTTGTGACTCCAAGAGGGAGTATTTATGCTCGATAGTAGGTTCATGCTTCTAGTTTTCTGGAAGAGTGATAATCACTTCTAAGATTGTAGATGTGCTGTTGCTACTAGGGAGAAAACAACAATGTTTTATCCAAGGGTAATTCTATTGTTTACTTTACACACATTGCTTAATGCGATAATATGTTGTCTGCAACTTAATACTGGAAGGGGTTCGGACGATAACCGGAAGGTGAATTATTAGTCATAGACGCAGTTGGATACGGTCTATGTATTATGTTGTTATGCCCAAACGAATCTCATAGTAATCATCTTGTCATGTATGGTCGATATTCTATCAATTGCCCAGCTGTAATTTATTCACCTAGCATGTTATTTATCTTTATGGAGACACACCTTTAGTGAACTGTGGACCCCAGTCCTTTCCTTTACACTGATAAATTCATCCAGTGCAATCATGCTCTGTTTACTTACTGCAAGCTTTGTTCTCTTTAATTACTGCAAACATCTCCATCCACTCGATACATTTAATTCTTTGTGTTCGGCAAAATCAGTGAGATTGATAACCTCACTTTAAGTTGAGGCAAAGTATTTTGGTTTCGTTGTGTTGTGTGCAGATTCCACGTTGTTGCTGACGCCGAGTGCGCCCTGCCACTAGTCAGCTAGCAACACCTTCAGAAGTCACTCCTTTCTCCTACTGGTCGATTAAACCTTAATTTCTTACTGGGGGAAAACTTACTACTGTGCTCATCATACCTTTCTCTTGGGGTTCCCCAACAGTGTGCAATCCGCGCTCATCACTGCCAGCGGCATTGGATATTGCTACCAAGGGCAGTGGGGGCTGCTACAAAGGGTGTTGGCGGCTGCTACCAGCGGCGGCGGTTGCTTCAAACTGGCGACGCTGTGTTGCAAGGAAGCCGGCATCGACAATTGCTGCTACAAGCGGCATCGGATATTGCTACAAAGGGCAGTGGTGGCTGCTACCAGCGGTGGCGACGATGTTGGCGTGCTGCTAGGAGGCCAGCGGCGATGGGTATGTTTCTCTTTTTTCCCGATGGGTGTGTTTCTCTTTCTTTTTTCACAAGAGCGTTGACCCAGATCCAATCGTCATTTTTTGTTCGCATCGTGTGGTTAGCGACCCGGGGATCCAGGATTTGATCCCCTCGGGAAACTCAACGCTTTTCTTTTTTAATTCAGTGTCAAACATAGCTCTGAAAAACAAAATAAACATTTTGTTTGGCACGTAGAGTCATATGCTTCATCTAAATACATTTACTTTGTAAAAATAATAATTTCAAAGTTTAACCATACTGTACTGTCAATGGAAACCGACATACAAAGAATTCCATTTCCTCGAAATAGACTTTCGCCATGCTTTATAAATAAAGCAACCACACCATACACGAGTTGAAATAAAGAAAAGTGTTGGGGCAACATCAGAAATATATTCCCAACTGAAAAGGAAGATACAAAGGAAGCTAATGGTAGATTGACTAAACGATGGCAGTCCGCAACTGTCGATGCCCTCCGAAGTTGTCCCATCATGCTACAAGCACCATGGATCACCAAGTACCAAGGCAACACCTTCAAGAAGGAATGCGACGTCAGCACGACGCTGCTGCCCGGACCAGCGAACTAGACCTAGGGTTTCCCCCGGTACTCGGGGTTAGGTGGTACAGGGGACCCCACGATGCCCTAATAGAAGGAATGGCGACACCCGCAGGTACTGCCGCCTCCGCCTTCCCCTTATCCGGCGACCCGCACCAACCCACCTCGGGATCTCATCACCACCATCCTGCCGCCCACCAGCTCGCGTCGCACCAAACTTGAGCCACCATCACCACCGCTCCGTGGCCAGCACCACCAGGAGGACACCGTCGCGCCGCCGCCGGCTGATCCAGGCCCACATGGTCCAGATCCCACAACGAGCGGAACACATCAGCGCATCTCGCCGCCGGCCTCCTAGCACCCAGCTCGCCATCGAGCCACCCCTCCTTCCTCAGCAGAGGTCGGCTAACCACCTACCACCAATGCACCGCCTCCACCCGCTACTTCAAAGGCAGCCGACCACGTCCCGCGCCGCCCAGAGATACCGACGCCGTCACCATCCAGGACGCGCCACCACCACACTGCCACCCGTCGCGTCGAGGCAACGGGACAAGCCCGCGCGTTGGCCACCGTGGCACCCGACGGTCGCGCCACGCCTAGACCCACAAGGGAACGAGAGTGCCCTCGCCGCAGCCGGCGCCGACCGGGCTTTGGCCGGCCACGCCCTTAGAGCATCTCCAACAGGCGCGCTAAAACGCGGCGCGCTAAACCTCCGTTTCGGCGCGCTGCAAACCGCTGGCGCGCGTGATACCGAATTTTCCCCCGCCGGAGGCTGTATTTTATAGAGCGCGTTGGTGCGGGAAAAAAGCACCTCCGCCGGAGGCTGTATTTTGCAGCGCGTTTCGACCGTTTTTTCAAAATTAATCAAACGAACGATGAAAATTTGATCGAAAATACGAATATAATTAAAAAGTTCAACGATACAGCGCGACATAGAGGACGATACAGCTACTCGGAGGAGTCCCAATCGAAGTCCGACGAGTGGGTGCTCGGAGTCGTCTCCGACACCGGCGTCGTCGTCCACTCGAAGGAGGAGGAGGAGGAGAGGACGATCATCGACGGCCCTGCGCCCTTCTTCTTTTCCTCCTCCTTCCTGGCCGCCTTCGCGGCCCTCGCCGCCTTCCTCGCCGCGGACTCGGCGCGGCGCTTCTCGCGCGAAGCTTTTTTCTTCGCCTTCTCCGCCGCCTTCTCCTCCTCCTTCTGTGCATAGAAGGCCTCCGTGGCGGCGACGTCTTCGGGGAAGCGGCGCGCCCACTCGAGGTGCAGCGCCTCGTCGCGCTCCGCGATGAGGAGGCGCTGCTCCAACTCCCGTTGCCGGCGCTGCTGCTCGCGCGTGATGACGGGCGGCGGCGGCGCGAGCATCTCCGCTTGCTCGCGCGTGTAGACATCGTGGAAATTCATCGACCGCCGGGAGCGGCCGAGACGCCAAGCGACGGCGTCGTACGCCCGCGCCGCCTCGTGCGCCGTGTCGTACGTACCGAGGCGGATCCGCTCGTCGCCGGAGTGGATCTCCGCGTCGAACCGGCCGCTCGGCCGCGCCCGAACGCCGTGGTAGCCGGAGGCGGGGCGGCGGCGCGAAGGCATCGTCGGCGGCGCGGAGGCGGAGCGTCGGCGGGAGAGAGGGAGAGGTGGCGTTGGCGCGGAGGCGGAGCGTCGGCGGGAGAGAGGGAGAGAGCGGACGCGTGGAAAGTTCAGTCGGTTGGCTCGTTCGCGCGTGTCACGTTTATAGCGCGCGGCAGCGGACGCGGCAATTCTCCCGCGCGGGATAGCGCAAACGCGGACGCGCGGCAAAGTTTTTAGCGCGCGCCCTTTTTTCCCGCGTCCGCTGGAGCTGCGCGCGAGCGCCCGCGCGCGCCAAATCGGTAGTTTTTTTGCCGCGCGGCTGTTTTAACGCGCCTGTTGGAGATGCTCTTAGGCGCCGGCGAGGGAGGGGGAGGGAGGGGGGGGGGGGGGGGCGGGAGGGGAGGCCCGGCAGCAGCAGGGATTAGGGTTTTTCCCCGGTTGCCACGCGGGGGCGACACAGGGAGGGAGGGGGGATCTGGCTCTCGCACAACTAGGGTCAAACTGTCACGATCCCTGGGAAATGAAATTCCTGTGAACTCCAGGGCACTCTCCAAAGAGTTCCATTTGACTGCGCAATCTCACGAACTTGCTAACACGTTCTTCGTGGAAGTTCTTTTTTAGCAAAACTATTGTTGATGCTAAGTAGAAATAAAGCTTGATTAGTGGAATATAAAGCTTAATTATTCTAAACTCTCCAAGATATAGCTAGCTCGGCAGTAGTTGCTGGATCAGCAGTGGCCTGCGGGCTGCGGCGCCGTCCACCGCGCCTCTTACAGCTCCACGCCATTAGTTGTCGCCGTCGACGGCGAGCCTAGTCGTGGTGGGCCTTGTGGACGACCTCCAGGTGGTGGCTCATGCACACCATGTAGATCACCGGCTGCACCACAAGCGTGACGATGAGCACCTCGCACAGAGCCACGAACACGGCCGCCGCCGCCGTCACCTGGAACGCGAGGCCGAGGTCCAGCGCGTCGTCAAGTACCAGCGCCTTGAAAACCTCGAGCACGGCGATGATGCAACCGTTGAGCGTGACGAGGACGGACGCGGCGGCCCAGAACTTGCCGGCGAGGAGGTCCCGGCTCCTGCGCACGGCGCCGAAGAAATCGGTGTCCTCGAGCACTGAGGCCACGCAGGCCAGCTGGCACACCGTGGCGACGTACGCCGCCGTTGCCCATCCCAGCAGCCGCAGCGGCAGCGTGATATCGTCCTCCAGCACGAGCAGAGCCGCGACGGACAGGGCGGTAGACACTGGGAGATATGGGGCCGCCACGCGGAGGAACGTGCAGAGGAGCCGCACGAGAGGGCGGACGGGGAGGTCCTCCTTAAGGATGCGATCGGCGGCGAGGAGGTCGCCGCCCGTGCGGTAGAGGGAGGCGACGGCGAGCGCGTAGGCGGCGGTGCAGAGGAGGAAGAGCCTGAGGATGGCGCTGATGAGGAGGCCGAGGGCGGCCGAGTCGGCGAGGAGGCGGGGGAGGCTGGTGCCGTCGTCGAGGTAGGAGGCGACGCGGGAGAAAATGGAGCAGAAGACGGCGGCGCCGGCGAGCAAGAGCGCGGAGAGCAACGCGGGACCCACGTTGGCGAAGTTGGGGAGGATGACGCGCAGGACCACGCGGCTGATATCGCGGCCGATGCCGGCGAACCCGAGGCCGGCGAGATCCCTCTGCCACTCGGTCTCCATTGTTGGAACTTGGAGCACGTACGGTACAGTGGTGGCTGTGGAGTGATCAACTAGTGAAGTGAAGCAAGAGATGACGAGCGCATAGCATGTGGAGAGGCAGAGAAAGCAATGGGGCGAAAGGGACTTGGCTCTGGCTTTGGCAATGCTCAGTGACAGGCCTTCGTTTTCCTTTGAGCATTTTTGGTAAGATAAGCTGGCAGCCTGGCACTGTGCTAATGAAAATTGAAAGTGTTCATAATTTCATATGGTTCCTCAAGAACAATGTTGGTAGAAGACGGTGGTATGGGTAGGCATGTTGTTAACTTTTTATGTGGTCTCTAATTTTTTAGCATAATACCACAACGGCTAAATCTTCATTTTGGTATCACTTTATGTTTGGGTAGCAGAAACCTATCATATTTTTCGTCCGTTCTTTCAAAAAACAGTAAACTAATTTTACACGCGATTTGAGGTGCTCAAGGACAACTTCGGTATAAGAGGGTGACATGGGTCGGCATGTATCATTCCCGTGGTCTTCAATTTTTCAACGAAACTTCTAGGTAGCTCTGGAAAATTAAAACGGAACAATTACGGGTGTGCAAAAAGGGTTTCACGGTTGCTTTCGTTGGTGGAACCGATGACTTTTTATGTGGCCTCGGTTACATATTAAATAGTAGATGGAAAAACACATCAAAAGACTTAAAGGAGTTACAAAGAAGGTAAGAGATAAAAGGAAAGCAGTCGCTCGTATGGCTAACCCAAGCAGCTAGCATCGTACACAACAACACTGAAGCTGAAGTTTTTGTGAGTGCCAACCCTGTATAGGATGAAGTTGGAAAAAAATTAGGTGTGGCGGAGGCCAAACCTTGCCGGATTGCTGCCTCCGCCATTGCTCTATATGGTTGTTGGGTCCAAGAGTTATCGGTAAGGGTGGATGCCAACTGGCTTGGTCCAGGCTCGGGGCGAGCCACGCGTTGGCCCTGTGTCATTTGAGCTCGGCTTAGGCTGACTCACTTCGCTGACGAGAGCCGGAAAACCAGGCTCGGCCCGAGCTTAGCATTTGCTCGGTCTAGGTCGGTCCAGGTCACGAGTTTGGCAGGAGAGAAATGATAGATGACAGAAGTCATTGATACTTTGCAAACGTATCTATAGTTTTTGATACTCCATACTTGTTTTACACCAATTTCTATATGTTTTGTTTACACTTCGTTGCACTTTTATATATTTTTCGGCACTAACCTATTGACAAGATGTCACAGTGCCAGTTTCCTGTTTTCTGATGTTTTGTATTTCACAAAAGTCGTACAGGAAATATTCTCGGAATTGGGCGAAACAAAGCCGAACTTCCTATTTTACTATTACCAAGACGGAGTTCGGAGGGGACACGAAGAAACGACACGAGGCGGCCACAAAGGCCCTTGGCGCGGCCTGGCCCCTGGCTGCGCCATGGGATGGTGTGGGCCCCCCAGGCACCCACAGACCTCGCCCTTCCGCCTATTTATTCACGATCTCGCGAAAAACCTAAATTCCTGAGCCTCCATCCACAAAATTTCCGTCGCGGCCGCCGTCGCCGATCCTAGCTCGGGATGGTTCTGATGCTCTTCCCGACACCCTGACGGGGAGGGATATCATCACCGGAGGCCTCTACATCGCCATGCCCACCTCCGAAGTGATGTGTGAGTAGTTCATCTCTGGACTACGGGTCCATAGCAGTAGCTAGATGGTTGTCTTCTCCAATTTATGCTTCACGTTTAGATCTTGTGAGCTGCCTATTGCTGACGTGGGTGTTGGATTGCAACGGCACCAGAAAGTAGCTTCCTTGTGACGGTAAAGCACTCGTCCGTTGGGAACGCCAAGAGGAAGGTATGATGTGTACAACAGCAAGTTTTTCCTCAGTAAGAAACCAAGGTTTATCGAACCAGTAGGAGTCAAGGAGCACGTGAAGGTTGTTGGTGACAGAGTGTAGTGTGGCGCAACACCAGGGATTCCGGCGCCAACGTGGAACCTGCACAACACAATCCAAATACTTTGCCCCAACTTAACAATGAGGTTGTCAATCTCACCGGCTTGCTGTAAACAAAGGATTAAATGTATGGTGTGGAAAATGATGTTTGTTTGCAAATAACAGTAAAGAACAATGTTTGCAGTAGATTGTATTCAGATGTAAAAGAATGGACCGGGGTCCACATTTCACTAGTGGTGTCTCTCCAATAAGAAATAGCATGTTGGGTGAACAAATTACAGTTGGGCGATTGACAAATAAAGAGGGCATAACAATGCACATCCATATCATGATGAGTAGAGTGAGATTCAATTGGGCATTACGATAAAGTACATAGACCGCTATCCAGCATGCATCTATGCCTAAAAAGTCCACCTTCGGGTTAGCATCCGCACCCCTTCCAGTATTAAGTTGCAAACAACAGACAATTGCATTAAGTATGATGGGTAATTTAATCAACACAAATATCCTTAGACAAAGCATTGATGTTTTATCCCTAGTGGCAACAACACATCCACAACCTTAGAACTTTCTATCACTGTCCCAGATTTAATGGAGGCATGAACCCACTATCGAGCATAAATACTCCCTCTTGGAGTTACAAGTATCAACTTGGCCAGAGCCTCTACTAGCAACGGAGAGCATGCAAGATCATAAACAACACATATATGATAGATTGATAATCAACTTGACATAGTATTCCATATTCATCGGATCCCAACAAACACAACATGTAGCATTACAAACAGATGATCTTGATCATGATAGGCAGCTCACAAGATCTAAGATGATAGCACAATGAGGAGAAGACAACCATCTAGCTACTGCTATGGACCCATAGTCCAGGGGTGAACTACTCACACATCAATCCGGAGGCGATCATGGCGATGAAGAGTCCTCCGGGAGATGATTCCCCTCTCCGGCAGGGTGCCGGAGGCGATCTCCTGAATCCCCCGAGATGGGATTGGCGGCGGCAGCGTCTCTGGAAGGTTTTCCGTATCGTGGCTCTCGGTACAAGGGTTTTCGCGACGAAGGCTTTAAGTAGGCGGAAGGGCAGGGTTGGAGGCGGCGCGAGGGGCCCACACCATAGGGCGGCGCGGGCCCCACCCAGGCCGCGCGGCCCTATGGTGGCGGCGCCTCGTCGCCCCACTTCGTAATCCCTTCGATCTTCTGGAAGCTTCGTGGAAAAATAAGACCCTGGGCGTTGATTTCGTCTACTTCCGAGAATATTTTCTTTGTAGGATTTCTGAAACCATAAACAGCAGAAAACAGCAACTGGCTCTTCGGCATCTCGTCAATAGGTTAGTGCCGGAAAATGCATAATAATGACATAAAGTGTGTATAAAACATGTGAGTATCATCATAAAAGTAGCATGGAACATAAGAAATTATAGATACGTTTGAGACGTATCAAGCATCCCCAAGCTTAGTTCCTACTCGCCCTCGAGTAGGTAAACGATAACAAGGATAATTTCTGAAGTGACATGCTATCATAATCTTGATCAATACTATTGTAAAGCATATGAGATGAATGCAGTGATTCGAAGCAATGGTAAAGACAATGAATAAACAACTGAATCATATAGCAAAGCTTTTACATGAATAGTACTTTCAAGACAAGCATCAATAAGACTTGCATAGGAGTTAACTCATAAAGCAATAGATTCTTAGTAGAAAGTTTTGAAGCAACACAAAGGAAGATATAAGTTTCAGCGGTTGCTTTCATCTTCAACATGTTTATCTCATGGATAATTGTCAACACAAAGTAATATTATGAATGCAAGTAAGCAAGTATGTAGGAATCAATGCACACAGTTGACACAAGTGTTTGCTTCTAAGATAGAAAGAAGTAGGTAAACTGACTCAACATAAAAGTAAAAGAAAGGCCCTTCGCAGAGGGAAGCATGGTTTGCTATATTTGTGCTAGAGCTTTTATTTTGAAAACATAGAATTTTTTTTATCAACGGTAGTAATAATTCATATGTGTTATGCATAAGATATCCTATAAGTTGCAAGCCTCATGCATAGTATACCAATAGTGCCCGCACCTTGTCCTAATTAGCTTGGATTTACATGGATTATCATTGCATAGCATATGTTTCAACCAAGTGTCACAAAGGGGTACCTCTATGCCGCCTGTACAAAGGTCTAAGGAGAAAGTTCGCATTGGATTTCTCGCTTTTGATTATTCTCAACTTAGACATCCATACCAGGACAACATAGACAACAGATAATGGACTCCTCTTTAATGCATAAGCATTCAACAACAGATAATATTCTCATAAGAGATTGAGGATTGTTGTCCAAACTGAAACTTCCACCATGGATCATGGCTTTAGTTAGCGGCCCAATGTTCTTCTCTAACAATATGCGTACTCAAACCATTTGATCATGATAAATCACCCTTACTTCAGACAAGACGAACATGCATAGCAACTCACACGATATTCAACAAAGGTGAAATAGTTGATGGCGTCCCCAGGAACATGGTTACCGCTCAACAAACAACTTATAAGAAATAAGATACATAAGTACATATTCAATACCACAATAGTTTTTAAGCTATTTTCCCATGAGCTATATATTGCAAAGACAAAGAATGGAATTTTAAAGGTAGCACTCAAGCAATTTACTTTGGAATGGCAGAGAAATACCATGTAGTAGGTAGGTATGGTGGACACAAATGGCATAGTTTTTGGCTCAAGGATTTTGGATGCACGAGAAGTAATCCCTCTCAATACAAGGCTTAGGCTAGCAAGGTTGTTTGAAGCAAACGCAAGTATGAACCGGTACAGCAAAACTTACATAAGAACATATTGCAAGCATTATAAGACTCTACACTGTCTTCCTTGTTGTTCAAATCCTCACCAGAAAATATCTAGACTTAGAGAGACCAATCATGCAAACCAAATTTCAACAAGCTCTATGGTGTTTCTTCACTAATAGGTGCAAAGTACATGATGCAAGAGCTTAAACATGATCTATTTGAGCACAACAATTGCCAAGTATCAAATTATTCAAGACGTTATACCAATTACCACATGAAACATTTTCTGTTTCCAACCATATAACAATGAACGAAGCAGTTTCAACCTTCGCCATGAACATTAAGAGTAAAGCTAAGAACACATGTGTTCATATGCAACAGTGTAGCGTGTCTCTCTCCCACACAAAGAATGCTAGGATCCAATTTTATTCAAACAAAAACAAAAATAAAAACATAAAGACGCTCCAAGTAAAGCACATAAGATGTGACGGAATAAAAATATAGTTTCACTAGAGGTGACCTGATAAGTTGTCGATGAAGAAGGGGATGCCTTGGGCATCCCCAAGCTTAGATGCTTGAGTCTTCTTTAAATATGCAGGGATGAACCACGGGGTCATCCCCAAGCTTAGAGTTTTCACTCTCCTTGATCATATTGTATCATCCTCCTCTCTTGATCCTTGAAAACTTCCTCCACACCAAACTCAAAACAAACTCATTAGGGGGTTAGTGCATAATCAAAAATTCACATATTCAGAGGTGACATAATCATTTTTAACACTTCTGGACATTGCACAAAGCTACTGAAAGTTAATGGAACAAAGAAATCCATCAAACATAGCAAAACAGGCAATGCGAAATAAAAGACAGAATCTGTCAAAACAGAACAGTACGTAAAGACGAATTTTTCTGGGGCACTTAACTTGCTCAGATGAAAATTCTCAAATTGAATGAAAGTTGCGTACATATCTGAGGATCACGCACGTAAATTAGCAGATTTTTCTGAGTTATCTACAGATGGGGCGGCTCAATTTCGTGACAGTAAGAATTCTGTTTCTGCGCAGTAATCCAAATCTAGTATCATCTTTACTATCAAAGACTATACTTGGCACAACAATGCAATAAAATAAAGATAAGGAGATGTTGCTACAGTAGTAACAACTTCCAAGACTCAAATATAAAACAAAAGTGCAGAAGTAAAATAATGGGTTGTCTCCCATAAGCGCTTTTCTTTAACGCCTTTCAGCTAGGCGCAGAAAGTGTGAATCAAGTATTATCAAGAGATGAAGCATCAACATCATAATTTTCACAACTTGTCACAATAGGTATTTTAGTTGTTCCATTATCTATAGTGGTACTAAGGGCTTTGTCAAATTTAGGCCTATAATAGTTCTTTGGCTTAGGCACCTTAGAGACATACATGAACTTTTGCTCCTTACCCACATAAGCTTTCTCCTTAAACTTAAGAGAAGAAAAAGTTGAACCCAAGGTTCCCATAGCTTCTTCAAGTTCACTAATCCTATGGGTTTGATTATCATGAGTAGCACAAGTTTCTAAGACGGCAATTCTCTCATTAATTCCACCTAGAGATTTATCAAGTTTATCAGTGCTATTAAGTAATATTCCCAATTTAGTTTTAATACTTGGAAGATTTTGCTCTATTGTCTCCAACTTTTTCATGACATCTTCAAGAGAGATTTCAATTTTAGCTTCATTAACAGGTGGTATTCCAACTAGACTCTCAATAATGCAACTAGCTTCTAAAGCAGGAGTGACTAGGAAATTACCCTCCGCGAGAGTATCAAGAACATACCTATTCCAGCTAGAGATACCAAGATAAAAGTTCCTAAGTAGGATAATAGTGGAGTGTTTCTTAGTGCACCTGTGATGAGCATCACTAATTCTATACCAAGCATCTTTTAAACATTCTCCCCCTTGTTGCTTAAACGAACGAACTTCAACTTCAGGATTACTCATTTTAGCAATAGTAAATAAAGCAAACTAAATAAAGTAAATGCAAGTAACTAATTTTTTTGTGTTTTTGATATAGAGAACGCAAACAAGACAGTAAATAAAGTAAAGCAATGTAACTAATTTTTTTGTATTTTGATATAAGAAAGCAAACAAGACAGTAAATAAGGTAAAGCAAGTAACTATTTTTTTGTATTTTTGATAATAAGAAAGCAAACAAAGCAGTAAATAAAATAAAGTAAAGCAAGACAAAAACAAAGTAAAGAGATTGGATGTGGGAGACTCCCCTTGCAGCGTGTCTTGATCTCCCCGGCAACGGTGCCAGAAAAGTAGCTGCTGACGTGGGTGTTGGATTGCAACGGCACCAGAAAGTAGCTTCCTTGTGACGGTAAAGCACTCGTCCGTTGGGAACCCCAAGAGGAAGGTATGATGTGTACAGCAGCAAGTTTTCTCTCAGTAAGAAACCAAGGTTTATTGAACTAGTAGGAGTCAAGGAGCACGTGAAGGTTGTTGGTGACGGAGTGTAGTGCGACGCAACACCAGGGATTCCGGCGCCAACGTGGAACCTGCACAACACAATCCAAATACTTTGCCCCAACTTAACAGTGAGGTTGTCAATCTCACCGGCTTGCTGTAAACAAAGGATTAAATGTATGGTGTGGAAAATGATGTTTGTTTGCAAAGAACAGTAAAGAACAATGTTTGCAGTAGATTGTATTCAGATGTAAAAGAATGGACCGGGGTCCACAGTTCACTAGTGGTGTCTCTCCAATAAGAAATAGCATGTTGGGTGAACAAATTACAGTTGGGCAATTGACAAATAAAGAGGGCATAACAATGCACATACATATCATGATGAGTAGAGTGAGATTCAATTGGACATTACGACAAAGTACATAGACCGCTTTCCAACATGCATTTAAGCCTAAAAAGTCCACCTCCGGGTTAGCATCCGCACCCCTTCCAGTATTAAGTTGCAAACAACAGACAATTGCATTAAGTATGGTGCGTAATGTAATCAACACAAATATCCTTAGACAAAGCATTGATGTTTTATCCCTAGTGGCAACAACACATCCACAACCTTAGAACTTTCTGTCACTGTCCCAGATTTAATGGAGGCATGAACCCACTATCGAGCATAAATATTCCTTCTTGGAGTTACAAGTATCAACTTGGCCAGAGTCTCTACTAGCAACGGAGAGCATGCAAGATCATAAACAACACATATATGATAGATTCGTAATCAACTTGACATAGTATTCCATATTCATCGGATCCCAACAAACACAACATGTAGCATTACAAATAGATGATCTTGATCATGATAGGCAGCTCACAAGATCTAACATGATAGCACAATGAGGAGAAGACAACCATCTAGCTACTGCTATGGACCCATAGTCCAGGGGTGAACTACTCACACATCAATCCGGAGGCAATCATGGCAATGAAGAGTCCTCCGGGAGATGATTCCCCTCTCCGGCAGGGTGCCGGAGGCGATCTCCTAAATCCCCCGAGATGGGATTGGCGGCGGCGGCGTCTCTGGAAGGTTTTCCGTATCGTGGCTCTCGGTACAGGGGTTTTCGCGACGAAGGCTTTAAGTAGGCGGAAGGGCAGGGTTGGAGGTGGCGCGAGGGGCCCACACCATAGGGCGGCGTGGGCCCCACCCAGGCCGCGCGGCCCTGTGGTGGCGGCGCCTCGTCGCCCCACTTCATAATCCCTTCGGTCTTCTGGAAGCTTCGTGGAAAAATAAGACCCTGGGCGTTGATTTCGTCCAATTCCGAGAATATTTCCTTTGTAGGATTTCTGAAACCATAAATAGCAGAAAACAGCAACTGGCTCTTCGGCATCTCGTCAATAGGTTAGTGCCGGAAAATGCATAATAATGACATAAAGTGTGTATAAAACATGTGAGTATCATCATAAAAGTAGCATGGAACATAAGAAATTATAGATACGTTTGAGACGTATCACCTATCATGATCAAGATCATCTTTATGTAACGCTACATGTTGTCTTTGCTGGGATCCGGTGAATATTGAATACTATGTTGAGATCGATTATATACTTGTCATATGTTATTTGTGATTTTGCATGCTCTCCGTTGCTAGTAGATGCTTTGTCCAAGTAAGTACTTGTAACTCCAAGATGGAGTATTTATGCTCGATAGTGAGTTCATGCCTCTAGTAATCTGGAAGAGTGATAATAACTTTTAAGATTGTACATGTGATGTTGCTACTAGGGAGAAAACAACAATATTTTATCTAAGGATAATTCTATTGTTTACTTTACACACAATAATTAATGATAATTTATTGCTTGCAACTTAATACTGGAAGGGGTTCAGATGATAACCGGAAGGTGGATTATTAGTCATATACGCAGTTGAATTACGGTCTATGTATTATGTTGTAATGCACAAACGAATCTCATAGTAATCATCTTGTCATGTATGGTCTTTATTCTGTCATTTGCCTAGCTGTAATTTGTTCACCCAACATGTTATTTATCTTTATGGAGAGACACCTCTAGTGAACCGCGGACCCTGGTCCTTTCTCTTACACTGATAAAATCATCCTGTTCTGTTTACTTACTACAAGCACAGTTCTCTTTAATTTCACTACAAACAAACATTTCTTTCCTCACTATACGGTTAATCCTTTGTTTTCAGCAAAACCGGTGAGATTGACAACCTCACTATAAGTTGGGGCAAAGTATTTTGGTTGTGTTGTGTGCAGGTTCCACATTGTTGCTGACGCTGGTAGTGCGTCCTTCCACAAGTCAGCTAGCAACACCTTCATAAGTCACGTCTTTCTCCTACTTGTCGATTAAACCTTGGTTTCTTACCGAGGGCAAACTTGCTACTGTGCTCATCATACCTTCCTCTTGGGATTCCCAACGGTGTGCAATCTGCGCTCATAAAGCTACTTTTTTGGCGCCGTTGCCGGGAAGAAAGAAGATTTCTGCAAGGGGAGTCTCTCATCTCCAATCTCTTTACTTTGTTATTGTTTTGCTTAGTTTATTTTACTTTGTCTTGTTTGCTCCATTATATCAAAAACAAAAAAATAGTTTCTTTTATAGTTGTTATTTTGTTGCTTTGTTTTTAGCTTATTATGTTGGTCCCTAAGTACGTTCTGAAAGACCTATCAATAGGTAGTGGTTCTATAATTAGGAGTGATAACATTGAATAATTCTTTAATCATGTTAGTAAGCATAAAGATATTGAGGATAGATCCTTAGTAGAATTTGCTCCTAATTATGAAACTGCTGCAACTTATTGAGTTCAAATGTTAGACTCTAGGTTTGTTAGCCTTAACCCTATAATGCAGCAAATATTTCTTAAACTTCATGAAGTTGAGGATGATGAAAAGAGAGATTTTATCCTGGAAACTTTGCTTAAAGAATTTAAAAATGTTGTTATAGAAGCTAGGAAAGTCTTTGATCGGTTTAAGATGCTAGGCCCATGTGTAGATGTTATTGGTACACTTGAAAACATATATAAAACCAAACCTGAAAATAGGGAGGAAATCAAAATACCAATACCTGTTAAACTCATAGAAACGCATGAAGCTTTCGAAAAGAATTTTGATTGGATTGTCCCTAAAAACCCATTTGATGAAAGTAGTGAACCCAAAAGTGCTAAGTGAGGGTCTTCTAAAACTTATATGGATAAAATACAATTCCCTGTTGGAAAAACTTCTGGCATTAATCTTGATGTTTCTTCACTTGAAAATATTTGATGCGAGCTCTTTTTCCGCGCCTAGTTGAAAGACGTCAAAGAAAACACTCTTGGGAGATAACCCATGTTTTATTTCTGTAATTTTTCTTCTGTTGAGTCTTGAAATTTATTACCACTGTAATAACCTCTCCTTATCATTTTTATTTCATTTTTGTGCCAAGAATAGCCTCTAATAGGAAGAAACCATAAAAATTTGTATTCCCACCCAAAACGTAATTTTGAGCTGCCAATTTTCGAGCATATGCCCAAGGTTCTTATCTAACTTTCGTTAGGTGGGTACTTTTCGATTTAAGCAACAGAAGATTTTCGAAAAAATCGATCTTTAACTGTTGTTCTGTTTTGACATATTTCTGCAACTATTTGCAATTGCCTCTCAATCTATTTCTTTTTTAGTATTTTGAGGGAGTGAAGAATGATGTAATGAGATGAAGAATGGACAAAAGCTCAGGCTTGGGGATGCCCATGTCACCCGAAGTAATATCCAAGACGTACAAGCGTCAAAACTTGGGGATGCCTTGGGCATCCCTTCTTCATCAACAAAGCATCAGGTCAACTTTGTAGACGCTATATTTTTATTGCTTCATATGCTATGTGTTGTTCTTGGAGCGTCTTTATTATTTTTATTTTTATTTTTTTTTGTTTGCTGTAGCATATGGTTTGATCCCAGCATATTTTTTTGGAGAATGACATACTCCATTTTAATTGCATAGAACACTCTAGTTTTCATTTCTATTGTTCTGCGAGTGTTCTCTTTTGCTAGTACTATGTTTAGCTCTTGGCTTCCCACTCGTATTTTGTTCAGAGCTTGTTAATTTTCCTTATTTAAGTATGATTAGCTCTCTGGTATTTATTGATTTTTATCTATGAGAGTTGTTTGATATAAGTTGATTGGTGTTGAAGGCGAGTAAAATGTTTCATGCTTATAGTGATGCAAAAGAAAATTTGTCTAGACTGTGGCATAGATTTTGGCATACCATGTTGAATGTTATTATTATCATATTCTTAGTAGTTATTGTGTAGCATGACTTGCCTCAAATAGCTGAGAGTGCTTAATATGCCATTGAAATAATTATGTTTTGTTTTCATCATAAAAAGCATAATATTGTGGTATTTTCCTTTGATGATTTATTGGGTTGACTTGGCACATGTTTACATCATGTATGACTACAATTCAGTTACCTAAAGCCCCTATGATCATTTAGTTTTTGACTTGTAATATCACTTTATGCTTCGATTAATTGTCGCTATGCATGATTATGGCCATTATTGCTCTCTTAGTTGGTCGCTCCGAGTCTTTTGCTAGCATTAACATGTACTGAGTATGAGCTCTACTTGTGCATCCAACCACCAAAAACCAAAGTTTTCAATTGTGTCCACCATACATACATATATGTGGTATTTCACTGTCACTCCAAAGTGAATTGCTTGTGTGCTACCTTTAAACCTTCAAACATTATTATTGTTTTGTGTTTTGTTTTAGCTCATGAGGAAATATTGAATGGTTTATTGTCTTTTCATGACTTCATTATGTGACTAGCATTAATAATGTGCTGGTCCTTAATATTGCAAAAAGAGCATGGCAATTTTGTTCCCAGCGCACATAAAAAATAAAATAAATAAATAAACAAATAAAGCTCCGCACAGTATGGACTGGAGAGATACTAAATAATGGTGTGCGAATGAAGAACTTCATGGGAGTGATACGTCTCAAGCGTATCTATAATTTCTTATGTTCCATGCTACTTTATTGATGATACTCACATGTTTTATACACACTTTATGTCATATTTATGCATTTTCTGGCACTAACCTATTGACGAGATGCCGAAGAGCCAGTTGCTGTTTTCTGCTGTTTTTGGTTTCAGAAATTCTAGTAAGGAAATATTCTCGGAATTGGACGAAATCAACGCCCAGGGTCTTATTTTTTCACGAAGCTTCCAGAAGACCGAAAGGAAAACGAAGTGGGGCGACGAGGCACCGACACAACAGGGCGGCGCGGCCCAGGTCTTGGCCGCGCGGCACTGGCGTGTGGGGACCTCGTGACGCCCCTAAACCTACCCTTCCGCCTACTTAAAGCCTTTGTCGCGAAAACCCCAGTACCGAGAGCGACGATACGGAAAACCTTCCAGAGACGCCGTCGCCGCCAATCCCATCTCGGGGGATTCAGGAGATCGCCTCCGGCACCCTGCCGGAGAGGGGAATCATCTCCCGGAGGACTCTTCATCGCCATGATCGCCTCCGGATTGATGTGTGAGTAGTTCACCCCTGGACTATGGGTCCATAGCAGTAGCTAGATGGTCGTCTTCTCCTCATTGTGCTATCATTGTAGATCTTGTGAGCTGCCTATCATGACCAAGATCATCTATTTGTAATGCTACATGTTGCGTTTGTTGGGATCCGATGAATATGGAATACTATGTTATGTTGATTATCAATCTATCATATATGTGTTGTTTATGATCTTGCATGCTCTCCGTTGCTAGTAGAGGCTCTGGCCAAGTTGATACTTGTAACTCCAAGAGGGAGTATTTATGCTCGATAGTGGGTTCATGCCTCCATTTAACTGCAGGACGGATGAGAAAGTTCTAAGGTCGTGGATGTGCTGTTGCCACTAGGGATAAAACATCGATGCTTTGTCTAACGATATTTGTGTTGATTACATTACGCACCATACTTAATGCAATTGTCTGTTGTTTGCAACTTAATAGTGGAAGGGGTTCGGATGATAACCTGAAGGTGGACTTTTTAGGCATAGATGCATGCTGGATAGCGGTCTATGTACTTTGTCGTAATGCCCAATTGAATTTCACTTTACTCATCATGATATGTATGTGCATTGTCATGCCCTCTCTATTTGTCAATTGCCCAACTGTAATTTGTTCACCCAACATGCTAATTCTTATTGGAGAGACACCACTAGTGAACTGTGGACCCCGGTCCATTCTTTTATATCAAATACAATCTACTGCAATACTTGTTCTTACTGTTCTTTGCAAACATCATCTTCCACACTATACATCTAATCCTTTGTTACAGCAAGCCGGTGAGATTGACAACCTCACTGTTAAGTTGGGGCAAAGTACTTGGATTGTGTTGTGCAGGTTCCATGTTGGCGCCGGAATCCCTGGTGTTGCGCCGCACTACACTCCGCCACCAACAACCTTCAACGTGCTTCTTGGCTCCTACTGGTTCGATAACCTTGGTTTCTTACTGAGGGAAAACTTGCTGCTGTACGCATCACACCTTCCTCTTGGGGTTCCCAACGGACGTGTGTCTTACACGCCATCAAGCATTTTTTCTGGCGCCGTTGATACGTCCATTTTGCATAACTATTTTATATCATAATTTGCTGTTATTCATTGATATATTTCATATTTGGAGATGATACTTATGTTATTTCATCTATTTTGCATGTTTCATGGTTATTGGAGGATCGCGCACCGGAGTCAGGATTCTGCTGGAAAAAGCGCCGTCAGAATGCAATATTTCAGAAGATCAACAATTGATGAAATTTATATGAAAAATCCTATTTTTCCAGAAGACGAAGGGAGCCAGAAGGGGGAGCCGAGGAGGGTCGCCCTGTGAGGAGGGGGCCCACAGCCCCCTCTGGCCTCCTCTCCTTCGCGTACATCTTCGCCCCGAAAACCTAAGACCTGGGGGGAGAGTCGCGAAGAGTCACCGCCGCCTCTGCGGGGCGGAAAACACCAGAGAGAAAAGAGCTCTCCGGCAGGCTGAAATCTGCCGGGGAAATTCCCTCCCGGAGGGGGAAATCGACGCCATCGTCACCGACATCGAGCTGGACATCATCTCCATCACCATCGTCATCATCTCCATCATCATCACCGCAATCTCCACCGCTGCACCTCGTCATCGCTGTAACAATTAGGGTTGAATCTTGATTGTTTGATAGGGGAAACTCTTCCGGTATTGATCTCTACTTGTTATTGATGCTATTGAGTGAAACCATTGAACCAAGGTGTATGTTCAAATTGTTATTCACCATCATATCACCTCTGATCATGTTCCATATGATGTCTCGTGAGTAGTTCGTTTAGTTCTTGAGGACATGGGTGAAGTCTAAATGTTAGTAGTGAATTATGGTTGAGTAATATTAAATGTTATGATATTTAAGTTGTGGTGTTATTCTTCTAGTGGTGTCATGTGAACGTCGACTACATGATACTTCACCTTTATGGGCCTAGGGGAATACATCTTGTATTAGTTTGCTAATTGCGGGGTTGCCGGAGTGACAGAAACCTAAACCCCCGTTGGTATATCGATGCAGGAGGGATAGCAGGATCTCAGAGTTTAAGGCTGTGGTTAGATTTATCTTAATTACTTTCTTGTAGTTGCGGATGCTTGCAAGGGGTATAATCACAAGTATGTATTAGTCCTAGGAAGGGCGGTGCATTAGCATAGGTTCACCCACACAACACTTATCAAAACAATGAAGATTAATCAGCTACATGAAGCGAAAGCACTAGACTAAATTCCCGTGTATCCTCAAGAACGTTTGGTCATTATAAGTAAACAAACCGGCTTGTCCTTTGTGCTAAAAAGGATTGGGCCACTCGCTGCAATTATTTCTCTCGCACTTTACTTACTCGTACTTTATTCATCTGCTACACTAAAACCCCCTGAATACTTGTCTGTGAGCATTTACAGTGAATCCTTCACCGAAACTGCTTGTCAACACCTTCTGCGCCTCGTTGGGATCGACATTCTTACTTATCGAAAATACTACGATACACCCCCTATACTTGTGGGTCATCAAGACTATTTTTTGGCGCCGTTGCCGGGGAGTGAAGCGCTATTGGTAAGTGGAATTGGTAAGGAAAACTTTTACTGTTAGTGCTGATTTTATTTCTGCCTGCTGCTATAATTCATTATGGAGAGATCTTCTCTCGAATGCTTATTTGGAAAATCTACTACTACTGCAAAGGTAGTGGATGAGGCGCTAGGTGAGAAAGAGGTTCCATACAAAATACCTATGAAAATTATTGAACGTGTTGTGGATAACCGTTATACAGGGGATGGAACTGTCCATCCTGGAGATCATTTACTGTTCTTACATGAATTATGCGGTTTATTCAAGTGTGCAGGTATTGCTATGGATGAAGTGAGGAAGAAACTATTCTCTATATCGCTGTCTGGTAAAGCGGCGCATTGGTATAAATTACTGGATGATGGGGATTCTCTTGAATGGAATGATATTGTGCCCCGATTTTATTCTAAGTTCTATCCTCCAAGTGAAATTCACAAAGACCGGAACCGCATATATAATTTTTGGCCTCATGATGGAGAGAGTATTGCCCAAGCGTGGGGGAGATTGAAGTCTTTAATGCTCAAATGCCCCATTCATGAGCTTCCTGGTAATATTATTATTGATAATTTATATGCAAGACTTTCTTTTCAAGACAAGACCTTGCTGGATACTTCTTGTTCTGGATCATTTACACGCAACAAAGAAGAGTTTAAAAGGGACCTTCTTAATCGGATCCAGGAGAATACTGAAGGATGGGAGAACGACAAGGATAGAGAATCAGGTATAAATTATGATTATAAATGCATTGACGCTTTTATGGATACTGATAAATTTCGTAATATGAGTGCTACTTATGGTCTTGATTCTCAAGTTGCTGCAAATCTTTATAAAGCTTTTGCCTCTCATTATGAATTGCCTAAGAAGAATTTTGATAAGTTTCATGAACCGTATAAAGATAAAATTGATTCATCTATAAATAAATGTGTTGTAATTGAAACTGTGGATCATGTTATTCCTGAAGCTTATGTTCAAAAAAACTCCTTTCCCTGCTAAAATAAAGGAGTACTCTGTTATAAATAGTGCGGTTAATAAAAGTGAAAAGAAACCTACAGAACCTGAAGAGAAAATAAAAGTTGAACCCGCTATTGCAATAGTTAAAGATCTTGTGACTGAAAATGTGGAAGATGGTCATATTATTTTCTGTGAAGATGCTTCTAATATTGTTTCACATCGTAATAAGTCTAGGAAAGCTAGTGTTCCTATGCTATCAGTTAGAATTGGTGATCATTGTTATTATGGTTTATGCGATATTGGTGCAAGTATTAGTGCTATTCCTTATGAGCTTTACACGGAGATTATGCACGAAATTGGTTCTTGTGAACTTAAAGATATTGATGTGGTTATTCGGCTGGCTAATAGAGAAACTATCTCTATGTGGTAAGATTAAATATCCTGCTGACTTTTTGGTACTTGGTTCTGCTGCTAGTAAGTATTGTCCTATCATTTTTGGTAGACCTTTTCTAAATACTTGTGGAGCTATTATAGATTGCAAGAAAGAGAAAATTTTGACTAAATTTGCTGGTGAATCTTATGAGTTTAATTTCTCTAAATTTGCCAAAACCCCTTATAAAGCTGATTCACCTAATAATGATTTTAGAGTTGAACAGTGTGCATCTATTGCTCTTGCTCCTAATAATCCTTTGCAGCAACATTTGGAGAATAGTGAGAGTGAAGTTTTTAGGGAAGAAAGAAATGAGCTTGATGAAATTTTCCTTCGTCAACCTATACTTAAACATGATTTACCGGTAGAAGATCTAGGTATAACATTGCCACCAAAAGAAGATCCTGTTTTTGATTTAAAACCATTGCCTGATGATCTTAAATATGCTCATATTGATGATAAGAAAATATATCCTGTTATTATTAGTTCTAAGCTTTCAGAGATTGAGGAAGAGAGGTTATTGGAAATATTGAAGAAACACCGAGGAGCTATTGGCTACACTCTTGATGACTTGAAGGGGATTTCTCCCTCTATTTGCCAACATGCCATTAATATGGAAGACGATGCAAAGCCTGTTGTTGAACATCAACGTCGTCTAATTCCTAAGATGGAGGATGTGGTAAGGAATGAGGTATTAAAACTTCTTGAAGCTGGTATTATATATCCTATTGCTGATAGTAGATGGGTTAGTCTTGTGCATTGCGTTCCTAAGAAAGGAGGAATGACTGTTGTGCCTAATGACAATGATGAGCTCATACCTCAAAGAGTAGTTGTAGGGTATAGAATGTGCATTGATTATCGAAAATTTAATAAGGTTACTAAGAAAGATCATTACCCTTTACCTTTTATTGATCAAATGTTAGAAAGGTTGTCTAAGAATACTCATTTTTTGCTTTCTTGATGGTTATTCTGGATTTTCACAAATTGCTGTTAAAACTAAGGATCAAGAGAAAACCACTTTCACTTGTCCCTATGGAACTTATGGTTATAGACGTATGCCTTTTGGTTTATGTAATGCTCCTGCTACTTTTCAAAGATGCATGTCTGCTATTTTTCATGGTTTTTGCGAGAGTATTGTAGAGGTATTCATGGATGATTTCTCTGTCTATGGGAATTCTTTTGATAATTGCTTGCGGAACCTTGATAAAGTTTTGCAGAGATGTGAAGAAACTAACCTTGTTCTTAATTGGGAGAAATGCCACTTTATGGTTAATGAAGGAATTGTATTGGGACATAAAATTTCTGAGAGAGGTATTGAAGTTGATAGAGCTAAAGTTGAAGCAATTGAGAAGATGCCCTATCCTAGGGATGTTAAAGGTATTCGTAGTGTTCTTGGTCATGCTGGATTTTATAGGAGATTTATTAAAGACTTCTCCAAGATTTCAAAACCTCTTACTAATCTTCTTCAAAAAGATGTACCTTTTGTTTTTGATGATGATTGTAAGGAGGCTTTTGAAACTCTAAAGAAAGCCTTAACAACTGCTCCTATAGTTGAACCTCCTGATTGGAACTTACCTTTTGAAATTATGTGTGATGCTAGTGATTTTGCTGTAGGTGCTGTTCTTGGACAGCGAGTAGATAAAAAATTGAATGTTATTCATTATGCTAGTAAAACTCTTGATGCTGCTCAAAGAAATTATGCTACAACTGAAAAATAATTGTTAGCGGCAGTCTTTGCTTGTGACAAGTTTAGATCCTATATTGTTGATTCAAAAGTTACAATTCATACTGATCATGCTGCAATTAGATACCTAATGCAAAAGAAAGATGCTAAGCCAAGGCTTATTAGATGGGTGCTTCTGTTGCAAGAATTTGATTTGCATATTATAGATAGGAAAGGTGCTGATAATCCTGTTGCTGATAATTTATCTAGATTGGAAAATATTGCTTATGATCCTGTTCCTGTTAATGATAGTTTTCCAAATGAACAATTGGCTGTAATAAAGGTGAGCTCGCGAGATAGCCCTTGGTATGCTGATTATGCTAACTTTATTGTTTCCAAGTACTTGCCTCCAACCTTTTCAGCTCAGCAAAGGAGGAAATTCTTTTATGATTTGAGGCATTATTTTTGGGATGACCCACACTTATATAAAGAAGGAGTGGATGGTATTCTGCGAAGATGTGTTCCCGAATATGAACAACAAGAGATATTGAGTAAATGTCATGGTAGTGCTTATGGAGGACATCACGCCGGAGATAGAACCGCGCAAAAGGTTCTACAATCAGGTTTCTATTGGCCAACTCTCTTCAAAGATGCAAGGAAGTTTATTTTATCTTGTGATGAATGTCAAAGGGTTGGTAATATCTCCAGACGCAATGAAATGCCTATGAATTATACTCTTGTTATTGAACCATTCGATTGTTGGGGATTTGACTTCATGGGACCTTTCCCCTCTTCAGAAGGTAACACTCATATACTTGTTGCTGTTGATTATGTTACTAAATGGGTGGAAGCCATACCCACAAAAAGTGCTGATGGTGAGACTTCTTTAAGAATGCTTTTAGATATTATTTTTCCTAGATTTGGAGTTCCTAGATATCTTATGACTGATGGAGGTTCTCATTTTATTCATGGTGGTTTTAGAAAAAACTCTTTCTAAATATGGTATTAATCATAGGATTGCTTCCGCTTATCATCTTCAAACTAGTGGGCAAGTAGAACTATCAAATAGAGAGATTAAATCTATCTTGCAAAAGACTGTTAATAAATCTAGAAAGAATTGGGCTAGTAAATTGAAGGAAGCATTGTGGGCTTATAGAACTGCTTATAAAAATCCCATGGGTATGTCACCGTATAAAATGGTATATGGGAAAGCTTGTCATTTACCTTTAGAACTAGAGCACAAAGCTTATTGGGCGGTAAGAGAACTAAATAAAGATCCTAAACTTGCCGGTAATAAGAGATTGTTACAACTTAGTTCTCTAGATGAATGGAGAAGTGAAGCTTATGAGAATGCTAAACTCTTTAAAGAGAAAGTTAAAAAATGGCATGATAGAAGAATTATCAAAAGAGAATTTAATATTGGGGATAAAGTCCTATTGTATCGGTCTCGTCTCAGATTCTTTGCAGGGAAATTACTCTCAAAATGGGAAGGACCATATGTGGTTGAAGAGGTGTATCGATCAGGAGCAATTAAAATTAGCTCTCTCCAAGGCAATGCCACACAAGTAGTGAATGGACAAAGACTCAAGCATTATATCTCAGGTGATTCTTATAACGAAGATGTTGATGTTATTCGAGTGGTAACTCCGGAAGCTTTCATCAAAGGTCAAATTGACAGTTCTGCAGAGTTCGACTTTGAATAGGTAACAGTACTGGTAATAAAAAGTTCGCGTTTTACTTTCCGAACAATGTTTTTGCTGTTTTTGGAAAATATGAAAAATTACGAGATCGAAACGGAGTGGAGGAGACGCACGAGGGCGTGCCCCCATAGGCCGGCGCAGGCCCCAGCCTGGCCGCGCCGCCCTATGAGGTGGCTCCCTCGTGGCCCCTCTCCGACTTTGGTTCGACCTGGTACCTTCCTTATGTCGTAAAAATTCTTGCTATATAACCCCCCGGATCCCTGGAGGTCCGTATATCGTTTTCTCGACGTGTTTTGTTTCGAGCTGTTTTCTGCCAGGTTCTGCTCCGAATCTAGATCCATCATGTCTTCATCGGGAACTCCTAAGGACAGCTTCTTTGAGGACGTCGTCAACCCGTACATGAACGAGCTGAAGATGCACCCCAAGGAATTGCTGCTCGTAGATGGGGAGTTGCAGATCAAAGATGTTCAGGGTCCTAAAGGAGAAGGAAGCTTGGAAGATAGGATGGAGAAGCTAGAACAAGATGTCTTCAATTACAAGAAGATGGCTGAGCGTGAGGTGGATATCTTCCACAAGATTGTGTCTGAACTTATTGATGGACACAAGAAGGAGACTGCAAAGCTGTGGGATGACATCCTCTCGCTTCACGACACCACCAACAAACTCCAAGCCCAACTCTATGATGTTCACAATCAAAACTGTGAGTATGAAAACAGGTTTAAACACATAAGCTATGCTGCTAGTTTCAGGATTCCCGAAACCAGGATGTCGTTTGTTGATGGAGAGCCTCTTCCTTGGAAGTCTGATGATGGGAATTCATCACCACCGCTGAAGGAGTAATTCATCATCGGTATTGGCATCCCCTTGGTTTGTTCCAAGCTTGGGGGAGTGCCGCGGTATCACATCATCACTATCTTTTACTTTTTATTGCCAAGTAGTGTCATATCATGAGTAGGGAAGTTATCATATAAGATGGGTTGCAGTGTGGAAGTATCTCTCCTTTAGTTGGTTATCTATGTATCCCTTGGTGTGAGTTATCGTTATGGAATATTAATGAGAAGTCTTATCATTTACATATTGCACACCTTATTTTAGTTTGCAATCTCTATTATATGATTGATTTTGTTATTAGTATTGGTATCACTTTGGGAGCATTGAGTTAATCTATTTGGTTTTGGCAAACTTAGCATTGGTCAATAGCAACAACACTTTGAGGTTTAGGTAGAAAAGAGAAATACATGTAGATAGTTGTTTCATTGTCTTCCTTTCTTGTTAGCTCATAGCTCATTATTCTGAAGTTAAAATTGTTTGCGCTTACAAGGAAGATGCATGATTGTTTCTATCACATGTATATTTGTTTGCTTCCCTCAACTCTTATGCTTGCTAATCAACCTTGCTAGCCATAAACCTGTACCGAGAGGGAATGCTTCTCGTGCATCCAAACCTTAACCCAAAACCATGCCATTTGTGTCCACCATAACTACCCACTACATGGTATTTCCTGCCATTCCAAGCAAATACTTCGTGTGCTACCTTTAAACAATTCAAAATTTACTATCCCTTATTTGTGTCAATGTTCTATAACTCATGAGGAAGTATGTGGTGTTTTATCTTTCAATCTTGTTGGGCAACTTTCACCAATGGACTAGTGGCTTCATCCACTTATCCAATAACTTTGCAAAAAGAGCTGGCAATGGGATTCCCAGTCCCAAGTTAATTAACTTTCATAATTTCACAAATAGACACTCCTCCATGGTATGTGATTGTTGGATGGCACCCGAGGATTCGGTTAGCCGTGGCTTGAGAAAGCAAAGGAGGGGAGGAGTGTCATCCGAACAAAACTAAAATAAAAAGGCACTCCTTCATGGTATGAGATTGTTGGCAGGCACCCGAGGATTCGGTTAGCCATGGCTTGCGTAAGCAAAGGTTGGAAGGAGTGCCAACCAAAAATAAAAATTTATGGGAGCCGCTCTTTGAGAGTTTGCCTGGCAAGGGGGTTAGAGAACCCGCTACCATTCGTTGACAATAACAAACACCTCTCAAAACTGTACTTTTATACTCTCTATATGATTTCAAAAACTGAAAAAGCTCTAGCACATGATTTAATCCCTGCTTCTCTCTGTGAAGGGCCTGTCTTTTACTTTACGTTGAGTCAGTAAACCTATTTCCCTCCATCTTAAGCAAGCATTTGAGTTGTTGTGATCAAACTATCTATATTGTGATTTACTTCATCATGTCTTTTATTCTTACTTGTTTAGTACAAGTTTTATCTGAATGAATATAGCTCTGAAGGTTATCAATGATTATGAGGAGATTATTATTATTGAGTATGCAAGTTGTGCCATATTAGCTTTAACATAATATGTTAATTGTTCTCTGACGAAGAACGAAGTTTGCCATCACCAATTATGATTTCTTATGCACCTTTATTTGTGATTACCCTCTACTTGTTTCAAGTTGAATTATATGAGGAAGTTGTTCACTAGAATGTCTTGTGTGAATTAATATGATGCTTCTTGTCCGTATTCTATTTATCGACTCTTCACTCCATAAACATGTGGTCCTGTTTACCGAGTTCAGTTTCGCTTGGGGACAAGCGAAGTCTAAGCTTGGGGGGAGTTGATACGTCCATTTTGCATCACTATTTTATATCATAATTTGCTGTTATTCATTGATATATTTCATATTTGGAGATGATACTTATGTTATTTCATCTATTTTGCATGTTTCATGGTTATTGGAAGATCGCGCACCGGAGTCAGGATTCTGCTGGAAAAAGCGCCGTCAGAATGCAATATTTCGGAAGATCAACAATTGATGAAATTTATATGAAAAATCCTATTTTTCCGGAAGACGAAGGGAGCCAGAAGGGGGAGCCGAGGAGGGCCGCCCTGTGAGGAGGGGGCCCACAGCCCCCTCTGGCCTCCTCTCATTCGCGTACATCTTCGCCCCGAAAACCTAAGACCTGGGGGGAGAGTCGCGAAGAGTCACAGCCGCCTCTGCGGGGCGGAAAACACCAGAGAGAAAAGAGCTCTCCGGCAGGCTGAAATCTGCCGGGGAAATTCCCTCCCGGAGGGGGAAATCGATGCCATCGTCACCGACATCGAGCTGGACATCATCTCCATCACCATCATCATCATCTCCATCATCATCACCGCCATCTCCACCGCTGCACCTCGTCACCGCTGTAACAATTAGGGTTGAATCTTGATTGTTTGATAGGGGAACTCTTCCGGTATTGATCTCTACTTGTTATTGATGCTATTGAGTGAAACCATTGAACCAAGGTGTATGTTCAGATTGTTATTCACCATCATATCACCTCTGATCATGTTCCATATGATGTCTCGTGAGTAGTTCGTTTAGTTCTTGAGGACATGGGTGAAGTCTAAATGTTAGTAGTGAATTATGGTTGAGTAATATTCAATGTTATGATATTTAAGTTGTGGTGTTATTCTTCTAGTGGTGTCATGTGAACGTCGACTACATGATACTTCACCTTTATGGGCCTAGGGGAATACATCTTGTATTCGTTTGCTAATTGCGGGGTTGCCGGAGTGACAGAAACCTAAACCCCCGTTGGTATATCGATGCAGGAGGGATAGCAAGATCTCAGAGTTTAAGGCTGTGGTTAGATTTATCTTAATTACTTTCTTGTAGTTGCGGATGCTTGCAAGGGGTATAATCACAAGTATGTATTAGTCCTAGGAAGGGCGGTGCATTAGCATAGGTTCACCCACACAACACTTATCAAAACAATGAAGATTAATCAGCTACATGAAGCGAAAGCACTAGACTAAATTCCCGTGTGTCCTCAAGAACGTTTGGTCATTATAAGTAAACAAACCGGCTTGTCCTTTGTGCTAAAAAGGATTGGGCCACTCGCTGCAATTATTTCTCTCGCACTTTACTTACTCGTACTTTATTCATCTGCTACACTAAAACCCCCTGAATACTTGTCTGTGAGCATTTACAGTGAATCCTTCACCGAAACTGCTTGTCAACACCTTCTGCTCCTCGTTGGGATCGACATTCTTACTTATCGAAAATACTACGATACACCCCCTATACTTGTGGGTCATCAGCCGTTGCCGGGGAGATCAAGACACGCTGCAAGGGGAGTCTCCCACTTCCAATCTCTTTACTTTGTTTTTGTCTTGCTTTAATTTATTTTATTTACTGCTTTGTTTGCTTTCTTATATAAAAATACAAAAAAATTAGTTACTTGCTTTACTTTATTTACTATCCTGTTTGCGTTCTCTATATCAAAAACACAAAAATTAGTTACTTGCATTTATTTTATCTAGTTTGCTTTATTTAGTATTGCTAAAATGAATACTCCTGAAAATACTAAGTTGTGTGACTTCACTATCACAAATAATAATGATTTCTTATGCACACCTATTGCTCCACCTACTACTACAACAATTTTTTTTGAAATTAAACCTGCTTTACTGAATCTTTTTATGAGAGAGCAATTTTCTGGTGTTAGTTCTGATGATGCTGCTGCCCATCTTAATAATTTTGTTGAACTTTGTGAGATGCAAAAGTATAAGGATGTAGATGGTGACATTATAAAATTAAAATTGTTTCCTTTCTCTTTAAGAGGAAGAGCTAAACATTGGTTGCTATCTTTGCCTAAGAATAGTATTGATTCATGGACTAAATGTAAGGATGCTTTCATTGGTAGATATTATCCTCCTGCTAAAATTATATCTTTGAGAAGTAGCATAATGAATTTTAAGCAATTGGATAATGAGCATGTTGCTCAAGCATGGAAAAGAATGAAATCTTTGGTTAAAAATTGCCCTACCCATGGACTGACTACTTGGATGATCATCCAAACCTTTTATGCAGGATTGAATTTTTCTTCGCGGAACCTATTGGATTCAGCTGCTGGAGGTACTATTATGTCCATCACTCTAGGCGCCGCAACAAAGCTTTTTGATGATATGATGATTAATTACTCTGAATGGCACACAGAAAGAGCTCCACAAGGTAAGAAGGTAAATTCTGTTGAAGAAACCTCCTCCTTGAGTGATAAGATTGATGCTATAATGTCTATGCTTGTGAATGGTAGATCTAATGTTGATCCTAATAATGTTCCGTTAGCTTCATTGGTTGCCCAAGAAGAACATGTTGATGTGAACTTCATTAAAAATAATAATTTCAACAACAATGCTTATCGGAATAATTCTAGTAACAACTATAGGCCATATCCTTCTCATAATAGTAATGGTTATGGTAATTCTTATGGGAATTCTTACAACAATAATAGGAATGTACCCTCTGGTCTTGAAGCCATGCTTAAAGAATTTATTAGTACACAAACTGCTTTTAACAAATCTGTTGAAGAAAAGCTTGGTAAAATTGATATTCTTGCTTCTAAGGTTGATAGTCTTGCTGCTGATGTTGATCTTTTGAAATCGAAAGTTATGCCTAATGAAGATAAAGATATTAAGTCATTTGCTACAGCAAACGCCATCCAAGTTCGAATTAATGAGAATATTAGAATGATGGCTGAATTGCGTGCTAGGTGGGAAAGAGAAGAAAATGCTAAGGAGAATAATGTAGCTAAAGTTTGGACTATTACCACCATTAGTAATGCTAATGCTTCACATGTTGCTACACCTCCTACTATTAATGGTAAAACAATTGGTGTTAGCAATGTTTCTACTCCTAATGCAAAGCGTGCAAAACTGCCTGAAACTGCTAAAACTGCTGAAACTGCTTGTGATAAAACTGCTGAAATTTTTCAAAATATTGGGGACAATGATCCCATTGCTTTAGATCATAATGGTTTAGATTTTGATGATTGTCACATCTCTGAAGTTATAAAGTTCTTACAAAAACTTGCTAAAAGTCCTAATGCTAGTGCTATAAATTTGGCCTTTACAAAACATATTACAAATGCTCTCATAAAAGCTAGAGAAGAGAAACTAAAACTTGAAACTTCTATTCCTAGGAAGTTATAGGATGGTTGGGAGCCCATCATTAAGATGAAGGTCAATGATTTTGATTGTAATGCTTTATGTGATCTTGGTGCAAGTATTTCCGTTATGCCTAAGAAACTCTATGATATGCTTGACTTGCCACCATTGAAAAATTGTTATTTGGATGTTAATCTTGCTGATAATTCTACAAAGAAACCTTTGGGGAGGATTGATAATGTTCGCATTACTATTAACAATAAACTTGTCCCCGTTGATTTTGTTGTCTTGGATATTGAATGCAATGCATCTTGTCCCATTATATTGGGAAGACCTTTTCTTCGAACTGTTGGTGCTATTATTGATATGAAGGAAGGTAATATTAAATATCAATTTCCTCTCAAGAAAGGTATGGAACATTTCCCTAGAAAGGGAATGAAGTTACCTTTTGATTCTATTATTATAACAAATTATGATGTTGATGCTTCATCTCTTGATAATACTTGATACACACTTTCTGCGCCTAGCTGAAAGGCGTTAAAGAAAAGCGCTTATGGGAGACAACCCATGATTTTACTTCTGCAATTTTATTTTATATTCGAGTCTTGGAAGTTGTTACTACTGTAGCAACCTCTCCTTATCTTTATTTTATTGCATTTTTGTGCCAAGTAAAGTCTTTGATAGTAAAGATGATACTAGATTTGTATTACTGCGCAGAAACAGTTTTCTTGCTGTCACGAAATTGAGTCGCCCCGTCTGTAGGTAACTCAGAAAAATATGCCAATTTACGTGTGTGATGCTCAGATATGTACGCAACTTTCATTCAATTTGATAATTTTCATCTGAGCAAGTTAACTTCCCCAGAAAAATTCGTCTTTACGTACTGTTCTGTTTTGACAGATTCTGCCTTTTATTTCGCATTGCCTGTTTTGCTATGTTTGATGGATTTATTTGTTCCATTAACTTTCAGTAGCTTTGTGCAATGTGCAGAATTGTTAAGAATTATTATGTCACCTCTGAACATGTGAATTTTTGATTATGCACTAACCCTCTAATGAGCTTGTTTTGAGTTTGGTGTGGAGGAAGTTTTCAAGGATCAAGAGAGGAGGATGATACAATATGATCAAGGAGAGTGAAAACTCTAAGCTTGGGGATGCCCCCGTGGTTCATCCCTGCATATTTCAAGAAGACTCAAGCATCTAAGCTTGGGGATGCCCAAGGCATCCCCTTCTTCATCGACAACATTATCAGGTCACCTCTAGTGAAACTATATTTTTATTCCGTCACATCTTATGTGCTTTACTTGGAGCGTCTGTATGTTTTATTTTTGTTTTGTTTGAATAAAATTGGATCCTAGCATTCATTGTGTGGGAGAGAGACACGCTCCGCTGTTGCTTATGAACACATATGTTCTTAGCTTTATTCTTAATGTTCATGGCGAAGGTTGAAACTGCTTCATTCATTGTTATATGGTTGGAAATAGAAAATGCTACATGTGGTAATTGGTATAATGTCTTGAATAATTTGATACTTGGCAATTGTTATGCTCATGTTTAAGCTCTTGCATCATGTACTTTGCACCTATTAGTGAAGAAATACTGTAGAGCTTGTTGAAATTTGGTTTGCATGATTGGTCTCTCTAAGTCTAGATATTTTCTGGTGAGGGTTTGAACAACAAGGAAGACAGTGTAGAGTCTTATAATGCTTGCAATATGTTCTTATGTAAGTTTTGCTGTACCGGTTCATACTTGTGTTTGCTTCAAACAACCTTGCTAGCCTAAACCTTGAATTGAGAGGGATTACTTCTCGTGCATCCAAAATCCTTGAGCCAAAAACTATGCCATTTGTGTCCACCATACCTACCTACTACATGGTATTTCTCTGCCATTCCAAAGTAAATTGCTTGAGTGCTACCTTTAAAATTTCATTCTTTGTCTTTGCAATATATAGCTCATGGGACAAAGAGCTTAAAAACTATTGTGGTATTGAATATGTACTTATCTGTTCTATTTCTTAATAAGTTGGTTGTTGAGCGATAACCATGTTCCTGGGGACGCCATCAACTATTTTACCTTTGTTGAATATCATGTGAGTTGCTATGCATGTTCGTTTTGTCTGAAGTAAGGGTGATTAATTTATCATGATCAAATGGTTTGAGTATGCATATTGTTAGAGAAGAACATTGGGCCGCTAACTAAAGCCATGATCCATGGTGGCAGTTTCAGTTTGGACAACAAACCTCAATCTCTTATGAGAATATTATCTGTTGTTGAATGCTTATGCATTAAAGAGGAGTCCATTATCTGTTGTCTATGTTGTCCTGGTATGGATGTCTAAGTTGAGAATAATCAAAAGCGGGAAATCCAATGCGAACTTTCTCCTTAGACCTTTGTACAGGCGGCATAGAGGTACCCCTTTGTGACACTTGGTTAAAACATATGTTATGCAATGATAATCCATGTAAATCCAAGCTAATTAGGACAAGGTGCGGGCACTATTGGTAATCTATGCATGAGGCTTGCAACTTATAAGATATATTATACATAACACATATGCTTTATTACTACCGTTGACAAAATTGTTTCTTGTTTTCAAAATAAAAGCTCTAGCACAAATATAGCAATCCATGCTTCCCTCTGCGAAGGGCCATTCTTTTACTTTTATGTTGAGTCAGTTTACCTACTTCTTTCTATCTTAGAAGCAAACACTTGTGTCAACTGTGTGCATTGATTCTTACATGTTTACCTATTGCACTTGTTATATTGCTTTATGTTGACAACTATCCATGAGATATACATGTTACAAGTTGAAAGCAACTGCTGAAACTTATATCTTCCTTTGTGTTGCTTCAATGCTTTCTACTTTGAATCTATTGCTTTATGAGTTAACTCTTATGCAAGACTTATTGATGCTTGTCTTGAAAGTACTATTCATGAAAAGTCTTTGCTATATGATTCAGTTGTTTACTCATTGCTTTTACCATTGCTTCGAATCGCTGCATTCATTATATATGCTTACAATAGTATTGATCAAGATTATGATAGCATGTCACTTCAGAAATTATCTTTGTTATCGTTTACCTACTCGAGGACGAGTCGGAACTAAGCTTGGGGATGCTTGATATGTCTCAAACGTATCTATAATTTCTTATGTTCCATGCTACTTTATTGATGATACTCACATGTTTTATACACACTTTATGTCATATTTATGCATTTTCCGGCACTAACCTATTGACGAGATGCCAAAGAGCCGATTCTTTGTTTTCTGCTGTTTTTGGTTTCAGAAATCCTAGTAAGGAAATATTCTCGGAATTGGACGAAATCAACGCCTAGGGTCTTATTTTTCCACGAAGCTTCCAGAAGACCGAAAGGGAAACGAAGTGGGGCGACGAGGCGCCGACACAACAGGGCGGCGCGGCCTAGGTCTTGGCCGCGCGGCCCTGGCGTGTGGGGCCCTCGTGACGCTCCTAAACCTACCCTTCCGCCTACTTAAAGCCTTCGTCGCGAAAACCCCAGTACCGAGAGCCACGATACAGAAAACCTTCCAGAGACGCCGCCGCCGCCAATCCCATCTCGGGGGATTCAGGAGATCGCCTCCGGCACCCTGCCGGAGAGGGGAATCATCTCCCGGAGGACTCTTCATCGCCATGATCGCCTCCGGATTGATGTGTGAGTAGTTCACCCCTGGACTATGGGTCCATAGCAGTAGCTAGATGCTCGTCTTCTCCTCATTGTGCTATCATTGTAGATCTTGTGAGCTGCCTATCATGATCAAGATCATCTATTTGTAATGCTACATGTTGCGTTTGTTGGGATCCGATGAATATGGAATACTATGTTATGTTGATTATCAATCTATCATATATGTGTTTTTTATGATCTTGCATGCTCTCCGTTGCTAGTAGAGGCTCTGGCCAAGTTGATAATTGTAACTCCAAGAGGGAGTATTTATGCTCGATAGTGGGTTCATGCCTCCATTTAATCTGGGACAGTGACAGAAAGTTCTAAGGTTGTGGATGTGTTGTTGCCACTAGGGATAAAACATCGATGCTTTGTCTAAGGATATTTGTGTTGATTACATTACGCACCATACTTAATGCAATTGTCTGTTGTTTGCAACTTAATACTGGAAGGGGTTCGGATGATAACCTGAAGATGGACTTTTTAGGCATAGATGCATACTGGATAGCGGTCTATGTACTTTGTCGTAATGCCCAATTGAATTTCACTTTACTCATCATGATATGTATGTGCATTGTCATGCCCTCTCTATTTGTCAATTGCCCAACTGTAATTTGTTCACCCAACATGCTAATTCTTATTGGAGAGACACCACTAGTGAACTGTGGACACCGGTCCATTCTTTTACATCAAATACAATCTACTGCAATACTTGTTCTTACTGTTCTTTGCAAACATCATCTTCCACACTATACATCTAATCCTTTGTTACAGCAAGCCGGTGAGATTGACAACCTCACTGTTAAGTTGGGGCAAAGTACTTGGATTGTGTTGTGCAGGTTCCACGTTGGCGCCGGAATCCCTGGTGTTGCGTCGCACTACACTCCGCCACCAACAACCTTCAACGTGCTTCTTGGCTCCTACTGGTTCGATAACCTTGGTTTCTTACTGAGGGAAAACTTGCTGCTGTACGCATCACACCTTCCTCTTGGGGTTCCCAACGGACGTGTGTCTTACACGCCATCAGGGAGCCGCTCTTGAGGTCACTATATGAAAGGATGATGGATCATTTGATGCCATTCGTTGACATAGACATGCATACCTCCCAAAATATATTTTCAACACTCCTATTGCATTCAAAATAAAAAAGCTCTACCACATGAGTAATCTTGCTTCCCTCTGCACAAGCCTTTCTTTTAATTTTATGTTGAGTCTTTATCTTCTTGCTTTATGCACCAATTAAGAGAGCATACTTGTCATTCTGAGTATGATGTGCATAGTCCCAAAATTTATTATTGATTGATTCATGATTTGTTCTCAAATTACTTGTATCTAGTCACCTTTTGAACTTTAAAGGTGTCCTGTCATTTATGTTTTGCTACTTCATAAAAGACAAGTTGAGTACCACTTTGCTATGTTTTCTCTATGCTCATAAACAAACAGTTGATTTCAATCCACAATTATGCATGATCCTTTGTTTGGGGTACTTTTCATGTTATAACATAGTTGATAAGTTCTATTGTTAGAATTATATCTATCATGCCTATGTTTAGAGTACTTTGATCCCAACTCACAATGTTTTTGCAATAAACTTAATCAAGATTGTGTTGGCTGCATGTCACCTCAAAAATTATTTTTTGTTATCAATTACCTACTCGAGGACGAGCAGGAGTTAACCTTGGGGATGCTGATACATTGTAAACGTATCAATAATTTTTGATGTCTCATACTTGTTTTAACCAATTCCAATATGTTTTGTTTACACTTCGTTGCAATACATTTTTCGGCACTAACCTATTGACAAGATGCCACAGTGTCAGTTCCCTGTTTTCTGCTATTTTGTATTTAAGAAAAGTTGTACATGAAATATTCTTGGAATTGGACGAAACGAAAGCCAAAGTTCCTATTTTTCCTGGAGTAAAGATGGAGTCGAGAGCAGAGATGGAGGAGGGACAGAGAGGGGCCACACCATGCCTTTGCATGGCCCACCCCTAGCCACACCATGGGGTGGTGTGGGCCCCCCTGGCCTCCACCGACATCGCCCTTCCGCCTATTTATTCATAATCTCGGGAAAAACCTAAATACCCGAGCCTGCATCCATGAAAGTTTCATCGCGCCCGCCATCGCCGATCCTAGCTCGGGAGGGTTCTCAAGCTCTTCCCGGCACCTTGACGGAGAGGGAGATCATAACTGGAGGCCTGTACATCGTCATGCCTGCCTCCAAAGTGATGTGCGAGTAGTTCATCTCTGGACTACGGGTCCATAGCAGTAGCTAGATGGTTGTCTTCTCCAATTTATGCTTCATGTTTAGATCTTGTGATATGCCTATCATGATCAAGATCATTTTTATGTAACGCTAAAAAATGTGTTTGCTAGGATCCAATGAATATTGAATACTATGTTGAGATCGATTATATACTTGTCACATGTTATTTGTGATTTTGCATGCTCTCCGTTGCTAGTAGATGCTTTCGCCAAGTAAATGCTTGTAACTCCAAGAGGGAGTATTTATGCTCGGTAGTGGGTTCATAGCTCTAGTAATTCGGAAGAGTGACAATAACTTCTAAGATTGTAGATGTGCTATTGCTACTAGGGAGAAAAAAATAATGTTTTATCTAAGGATAATTCTATTGTTTACTTTACATATATTGCTTAATGCGATAATCTGGTGCTTGCAACTTAATACTGAAAGGGGTTCGGATGATAACCGTAAGGTGGATTATTAGTCATAGACACAGTTGGATTACAGTCTATGTATTATGTTGTAATGCCCAAACGAATCTCATAGTAATCATTTCATGTATGATCTTTATTCTGTCATTTGCCTAGCTGTAATTTGTTCACCCAACATGTTATTTATCTTTATGGAGAGACACCTCTAGTGAACCGCGGACCCCGGTCCTTTCTTTTACACTGATAAAATCATCATGTTCTGTTTACTTACTGCAAGCACTATTCTCTTTAATTTCACTGCAAAACAAACATCTCTTTCCAAACTAAACGGTTAATCCTTTGTTTTCAGCAAAAACCAGTGAGATTGACAACCTCACTGTAAGTTGGGGCAAAGTATTTTGGTTGTGTTGTGCGCAGGTTCCACGTTGTTGCTGACGCCGGTAGTGCGCCCTACCATAAGTCAGCTAGCAACACCTTCAGAACTCACGCATTTCAACTACTGGTCGATTAAATCTTGGTTTCTTACTGAGGGAAAACTTGCTACTGTGCTCATCACACCTTCCTCTTGGGGTTCCCCAACGGTGTGCAATCTGCGCTCATCAAACATCTCACAAGGTCTCGAGGGTCAAGAACCATGTTGTGGATAGGTGCACGAATGTGTGGAAGTAGGATTTGAAGTTGGCGTGGCTAGGGAGGTGTTGTTCCGACGGGAATTGCTCGGCAGCGTTACGACGGCATAAAGAAAGAACCCAACCATGGTGACCACCTCAGGACGATCCCTTTGACTGAGAACCCCTGAAGGGATGATGAACTAAATGGGCTAGATGACAAGGCTAGGAGTTGCCGTTAGTAGCACATGCGGACATGCGGTCCCGCCCACAACCTTGATGACTCCGAGTTCGACGAGTGGAACGAGACGTTCTTAGCAGACGAGGACGCCGATGCCACCAAGGAGCAGGCGACGATCCTAGCCTCCTGCAACTTCAACGTGTAGCGCTTCTAGAGGATCAACAAGAAAGCACTCTCGCGCCGCCCACTTCGACCACACCCTCGAGATCTCACGCGAGCGGGAATCTACGGAGGAGGCAGTTCACCTCCTCATGGCGGCCGAGTGGTAGAGGCTGCTTGAGCTCAACGCTCAGTACCAGGCCGAGACGACCGCCCATGAGGAAACGAGTCCCGCCACTTCTCAGCGCCACATGCATGCTCCGGCATCGCCTGCAGCCATGATGCACCTCGAGATGCGTGAAGCAAGGGAGGGGAGAACGATGACGAGGCAGATCCGTCACGCGCTCCAACTGACAGTCAGTAGATTAGGGTTGTTTTAATTTAATTTAGTTTAGTTCAAATTTCATTCAAACTTTTGTAAATAATCCTAAATATAAATGAAATTTTACAATTTTTTTACATTTGCTTGTTCAAAAAAGATTTTAGCATTTCTTATCGGGGTTGCTGGTGTGTTCAACCTCTTCCCAAATATTGGAGAGCAGGTCCAGCTAAGCCTCATAACGCACTGCAAGCGTACCTTCCGGTGCCGATTTGGGGTGCGTCAGTAGAGATGCTCTTGGCCGTTGGTGTAGCATACCATACAGTTTGCCCTTCCCATATATATACTAATTTGGTACAATTTTTCTAACACCTCCCTTAATCTAAACTGCGAAAGAGTGAAGATTTTTAGATTACGCTTGAAATTTTCAAAGTCTTCATCAGAAGAGCCTTTCTAAAGACATCGGCAAGCTGATTTTTTTGCTTCATATAAACTTGATTTCAATGTCTTTGCTTGCCCGAGGCCGGCAAGATCCCGCTGCCACAGTGCCACTCCATCTCCATCGTGGGAACTTGGAGCACGTACGGTGGTGGCCGTGGTCTGTGGAGAGATCAATTAATGAAGTGAAGCAAGAGATGACGAGCGCACATGTACAAAGGCAGAGAAAGCAATGGGGCGAAAGGGACTTGGCTTTGGCTTTGGCAATGTTCACTGACAGCTCTTTATTTTTTCGTTTGAGCATTTTTGGTAAGATAAGCTTGGCACGGTGCTACTGAAAAATAAAAGTGTTCATACGGTTGCTCAAGGACAATGTTGGTAGAAGAGCATGTTGTTATATTTCCGGTGGACTATAATTTTTTCAAACGAAACTTCCGGGCGCAAAAATGGTTTCACAGTTTCAGAGCAACTCTAGCAGATTCTGTATTTCACGACCTGTAAAAACGAGAGTACATGCCACGGTAAACACGAATTCTATGCTTGCGTGGGTTGCGGCCGAGCAGATCCCGTATACTAAAACCCTAAAATAGAATATTCCTCAATATGCCAAAAGACCCACCTATCAGCTTTTTTTTCCACCGTGCCTGGCCGCGTCCTCTCCTCCCCTGCCTGGCCGCGCCCCGGTGAGCTCTGTCCCGGCCGCGTCTTCTCCGCTACTGCCCGGCCATGTCCTCCCTTCCGCGCCTCGACCCGTCCGCGCCCGCCCAGCCCCGGCCCCAACCCTCCCCGGCTTCGCGAGCTTCGCCTCGGCGAGCTCTATTCGGCCATGCTCCGACGAGGTTTGACCAGATTTAGGGGGCATGTGGATTTCACCCGATTTGGCCTCCAAAACCTCATATACACGGTTGGTGGGCATGGGTTCAGAGGGTTTTGTAAAAATATTTACAGTTTGGACCAGTTTACGGGATCAACTCTACGCATGTTTCTCGACCGAAACTGTAAAAGTCGATAATTTTACGGGTTTGACCACTTTTACGGTAGCCGCTAGAGTTACTCTTAACCGTTTTAGTTCCTTTTCATCTAAAAAAAGTTCCTTTTTTGAACTAGTTACCAAAAAAAACTTGCCAAAGGGCAGAGGAGGCACATGCCGGCGATGCGTCGGAGTGGAGAAGCACGGAGGCAGGCGCGTGCGGATGGTGGTGGTGGAGGTGCTGGTTCTGATCTGGGCTGGCGGGTCGGTGAGAGCCATGCATGGCTAGATGGGTTGCTATCCAAGATGGTGGCGTGGGCCTCTATGCCTATCGCCTGATTCATCTTGGTCGCGGCGGTCTGGTTCACCTTCTCCTCTACGCCGACATGTGGCATGTGGGCTACTAGATCGACTGGAATAAATGCGACAATCCTACGGTTCCTCTGACGCCAAGACAAAAATCTGATCGACTCTTGTTCTCTTTGATATAACTGGATTTTCCAGTTTCGGAAGGCTCCACCGGAAAACTACCTAGTGCGCCCTATGCCTGGAGTAGGATGGGATTCGGTCGCGCGCAACCGTGTTTTTCTGACCGTTTAGGTCTCAGCGTGAGCGATGCGAAGATCTGCAGTTTGTTGCCATTGTTGTATATTGTTTGGTTCCATTGTGAAGTTAGTCGCTGAGAATGGCATGAAAACCTAGATCTGTGGTGACTCGTGACTTGGAGCAACGCTATCGGGAGGCGTCAGCACAGTAGAAGTTCGGAATCCAAGGTTTTATGGTAAAAATTCAAGGTCTGGCCTTAATTAATTATGCCTGACAGTTATCTTGTTGAAGGTATTGTTTTGCGAGTGCCGACTTTCTCTAGGGTGAAAACCTATCGTCTACGATCAGGGTGATGGCGATGCTTGTGCACTGTTTTTTTTGGCGGCGTCGCTTTGGAGAGATGAATTTCAGGTGCTATCTTGGTGGTGTTTGGTTCCATGTTACAATGAAGAGAGAAGTCCAATTTACCCACCTAAAATTGTATCAAAGTTCAGCTTACAACCCTCAACTTTACTTTGGTTCAACTTTCAATCCTGAATTCTAAAAACGGTTCAGAATCACCCCTTGCATTGTATTAAGCTGGTTTTTCGTGTACCGTGTATGTTGTATGTTGATGAGTTGACACAGTATATAAGAAGAAAACCCGCTAACTGGCGAGAAAAACCGGTTGAAAACATGTCAAAAAGGGTAGAAGGTCCAATTCCGAACGGTTTATAGAATTCAGGGTTGAAGATTGAACCAAAGTAAAGTTCAGGAAAGTAGTCTGAACTTTGAGACGAGTTTAGGGGGCTAAATTAGACTTCTCTCTACAATGAATAGATCACTGTAGCAGGATTTTTATTTTTTGTAATTATTCTTTCTTTTTTTGATGTGCATGCATATTGCCATTAGGGCACTACTTTGTTGCAGAGGATGGTTGTAATTGCTAACTTCTTGATATTAATACGCACCCTTTATTGAAAAATATCTCAATACCGAAATTACAGTACTACCAGGCCGTTGTTCTGACGTGGCGACACTTCTTAAGAGTTTAAGCTAAGACTAAGATTGACGATGAGGACTCCTGCTTTAGTCTTTCTGTGCTCTGCATTGACATCACATAACAGCTAGCTGAATCATCGGACACTGAGGAGGTTAGCACCATTTCAGTACATAATTATTCAAGTTTTGATCGAAAAAAAAAACATAATTATTCAAGTATGAGCAGAAAATACTACCTACCAATATATGTGCATTGGCATATAGAAAACCAAGTCTACCCTGTACAATTCTCATATGAATCAGCGACAGCATAAAGTTGAACCAATAATTAGAACTAACAATAGCTCGATACAACAATATGAAAATTTATTATTTTGCTCATTCAATAGCGAGGATATTTTTTCAATACTATAGGTACACTGTTGCTCCGCTCCCGGTAGGCAAACAGAACTAGCATTATGGTGGAAATTATTGTTTCGATCAATCACAATTTAATGCAATTCAATCAGAATGGAAGTGTGATCTGAATGATCTAGTACTATATCTAAATTGTTAGAAGTGCATCCCTTGTACGCCATCTACATTATCTTTTGAGGCTATTGCATCTACTGTTGCACCGAGACGGAGTGGCACAAAAGCAAACGCGTACGTAGTAATTGAATGGTTGCCCTTTGAATGAACTTCAAAGGATGCGTCGATGACGGAGACGTGAGGGTGGCCGGGCTCCATTTCCAGAAACGGTGATAAGCATCACGAGCGCGCGCGCAGCGTCGAGCTCAATATATATCGACTGGAATGTGAAAGAATCAGGCAAGGCACGATGACGCGGTCGGTTGGCCTGCCAGCTGCTACGGCTTGGCGGACTTCACGCTCTTCTTCACTTGGGTTTTGTGGTGTGGAACCACTAATCATGTATCTTCTTCTTTATTTTTTTGCACAACTTTTTATTTATATTATTATGAAAGCACAAAAGATTTACATAACTTGAAAATTTTCCAATGTTAAACAACTCCGGAAAATACAAGTTTTGCGGCTTGTCTAAGAAATCCGAATTTCGGGCTTACATTTTGTTCTTCTACCAGTCTCTACTCTGCAGTGCTTTGGTGTCGATCAGTGATAACCCTTTGCCAGCAACAGTAGCCAACAGGTATTTCAGAGAGAGAAAATAGCCAGTACAAATGTGTGCCAAGCCAGGTTAGATCAAGACTTGTTAGTTGAGACTGCGTTGCATTTTCTAAATAATTATTCATGTTTCATAATTACCAATGTGATGTTAACAAAAACTTTGTACCGCTTAAAGTGCTGTCATATCCATCCAGTTTCTATCTTCTAGACCTTCTTCATGGATCACATAATGCATCAAGCTGATGCAAAAAAAAAACTCCACCTTTTAAGACAGAGCATGGATACATACCCAACACAACTATCAGAGAAAAAGCTAAAAGATTACAAAGAAAATAGGAAAATCAACATCAACAACGGTCGACTTCAAAAGGATATCACAACCTAGCAGCACTCTCTTATATTTATGGAGTCGCTGCAAATTCATATGCAACAAGTAGGAACACGTTGGCCTGGATGTCTTGCTAAGTTAGCTATTTAATCTTGATGAGAAGTGTCTCATTTCGTCGTTAATTGTGTTAATTACCTTTGTTTCTTGGAAATATAATTACTTTTGCACTGTTTTGTCACTTGTTAATTTTAAGTTGGGTTCTGCCATCAAAGAAAATTATTTTAGCATCGGCACCTTCTTTTAACGCAAAAAAGACTGTGAAGAAATCATGCTTGGACCTATGGACAAATGCAAGATGATACTGACTGTCTGTATGCCCAAGTTTCCCATGTTACTTTCTTTTTAAACAAGGAAAAATACTTGTCACTTTATTAATTAAGAAGAGTGGAACTTACCCAAATAATTTACAGAAAACAGGTGAAAACGTCACAAAGGCACAAGGCACTCCAAATGCCACATTGGAGCGCGGAGACGATGATGTATACCGAAGTTCACACCTTGTGGGTGCTAATCTCCGTTTGAGCGGTGTGGAGATACAAGGCACTCTAAATGCGACATTGGCACACCATATTCTCCTCGAGTCTTCCCACCAAAAGGGAAAACTTTGATCCACTACAGGACCCTTGAGGGTGGTCACAAGCTTTGGGTGAGCTCCACAACTTAATTGGAGGCTCCCAAGTAATCTTCTTGAAGTTCACAAGCTTGAGGTAAACTCCACAACAATTGGAGGATCCCAAATAATTACCACCAAGGCCACAACATCACAAAATACCAACAAGTCGTCTAGGGTTCCAAGAACCCAAGAGGTACATGCATTGGGTATAAGCACCCAAGAGTAATAGCCCACAAACTTTCACTTCACTATATTTCCATAGATAATTTAAACCGATGAACCTTATTCAATGGGAAGAACACAAGTTCTCAAGTCCTTCAGTCCCAAATTCCACCAAAGCTAGAAAAGCTTATCGGGAATGAGGGAGGAAGAACAAAGGAAGAAATCCACAAAAGACTCCAAAATCTAAATCTAGTAAGATACCCTCACAAAAATAAGATTTTTATTGGTGTAGAAATAGATCTATATCTCCTCTCTCTTCTTGCCAAAAACAATTCAACAATTAGAGGAGGAAACAACAAATAGGTCAAGCTCTTCAAGGTCAACAATGGAGGAGAGAGAATGGCGAAGAGCTACAACCCATGGGGGAGAAGGGGTCCTTTTGTGCCCCCCGCCCCCACACAAAAAATCTTGTCGTTATGTGCAGATTCACGCACGACCGATAGTACTGCTCTGACCAGCAGTAGTTTCGCTACAAGAGTTACCATTTGTCCTCGTCAACGCCTACAACACATTGAGTTGTACTACCGGGTCTGAGGTACCAGTCAGGGTACCGATGCCTATTCTACGTTCTGTAAACTAGGCGGTACCTGAGCGGTACCGAGCCCGATACTACTGTGCACAAAGACCAATAAGTTGTACCATGGGCGGTACTACCGCGAGCCACGTAGAACATGGCTCAGCGGTACTTCTAGGGTACGTACCGGTCGGGTATCGGTCAGGGTACCGAACCAACTTAACCCCTAGGAGCAGTATCACGGGTACTGCTCCTAGGGATGCAGCGATTGTACCGCAACATTGGTTCCTTCCCATGCGTACCGGATCAATGGGCAGACGTGAAGGAGATATGCCCTAGAGGCAATAATAAAGTGGTTATTATTTATATCTTTATGTTTATGATAAATGTTTATATATCATGCTAGAATTGTATTAACCGAAACATTAGTACATGTGTGATATGTAGACAAACAAGAAGTCCCTAGTATGCCTCTTAAACTAGCTTGTTGATTAATAGATGATTAGTTTCATAATCATGAACATTGGATGTTATTAATAACAAGGTTATGTCATTGTGTGAATGATATAATGGACACACCCAATTAAGCGTAGCATAAGATCTCGTCATTAAGTTATTTGCTATAAGCTTTCGATACATAGTTACCTAGTCCTTATGACCATGAGATCATGTAAATCACTTATACCGGAAAGGTACTTTGATTACACCAAACACCACTGCGTAAATGGGTGGCTATAAAGGTGGGATTAAGTATCCGGAAAGTATGAGTTGAGGCATATGGATCAACAGTGGGATTTGTCCATCCCGATGACGGATAGATATACTCTGGGCCCTCTCGGTGGAATGTCGTCTAATGTCTTGCAAGCATATGAATGAGTTCATAAGAGACCACATACCACGGTACGAGTAAAGAGTACTTGTCAGGAGACGAGGTTGAACAAGGTATAGAGTGATACCGAAGATCAAACCTCGGACAAGTAAAATATCGCGAGACAAAGGGAATTGGTAATATATGTGTATGGTTCATTCGATCACTAAAGTCATCGTTGAATATGTGGGAGCCATTATGGATCTCCAGATCCCGCTATTGGTTATTGGTCGGAGTGAGTACTCAACCATGTCCGCATAGTTCTCGAACCGTAGGGTGACACACTTAAAGTTGGATGTTGAAATGGTAGCACTTGAATTATGGAATGGAGTTCGAATATTTGTTCGGAGTCCCGGATGAGATCCCGGACATCACGAGGAGTTCCGGAATGGTCCGGAGAATAAGATTCATATATAGGATGTCATTTTATGTGAAATAAAATGTCGCGGAAGGTTCTATGGAAGGTTTTGGTTTCGGGTCTTATTCGAAGACTTGGACACCAACACTTGGGATCCACCTATATAATGAGGGGCCAAGGGAGGGGGCCGGCCACCCTAAGACCACAAGCTGGCCGCCCCCCATAGAGTGGCCGGCCACCCCTCCCAAACCCTAGCCAAGCTCCTCTTCTCCATATTGCCCGCATAGCTTAGCGAAGCTCCGCCGGACTTCTACACCGCCACCGACACCACGCCGTCGTGCTGTCGGATTCAAGAGGAGCTACTACTTCCGCTGCCCGCTGGAACGGGGAGGTGGACGTCGTCTTCATCAACAACCGAACGTGTGACCGAGTACGGAGGTGCTGCCCGTTCGTGGCGCCGGAACCGATCGTGATCAAGATCTTCTACGCGCTTTTGCAAGCGGCAAGTGATCATCTACCGCAGCAACAAGAGCCTCATCTTGTAGGCTTTGGAATCTCTTCAAGGGTGAGACTCGATACCCCCTCGTTGCTACCGTCTTCTAGATTGCATCTTGGCTTGGATTGCGTGTTCGCCGTAGGAAAATTTTTGTTTTCTATGCAACGTTATCCTACAGTGGTATCAGAGCCGTGTCTATGCATAGATGGTTGCACGAGTAGAACACAATGGTTTGTGGGCGTTGATGCTCTTGTTATCTTTAGTTTGAGTACTTTGCATCTTTATGGCATAGTGGGATGAAGCGGCTCGGACTAACTTTACATGACCGCGTTCATGAGACTTGTTCCTCGTTCGACATGCAACTTGTATTGCATAAGAGGCTTTGCGGGTGTCTGTCTCTCCTACTATAGTAAAGATTCAATTTACTCTTCTATTGAAAACATTAGTATCAACGTTGTGGTTCATGTTCGTAGGTAGATTAGATCTCTCTCGAAAACCCTAAACCACGTAAAATATGCAAACCAAATTAGAGACGTCTAACTTGTTTTTGCAGGGTTTGGTGATGTGATATGGCCATAATGTGATGATGAATATGTATGAGATGATCATTATTGTATTGTGGCAACCGGCAGGAGCCTTATGGTTGTCTTTAAATTTCATGTTGAGTAGTATTTCAAAGTAGTTGTAATAGTTGCTACATGGAGGACAATCATGAAGACGGCGCCATTGACCTTGACGCTACGCCGACGATGTTGGAGATCATGCCCGAAGATGATGGAGATCATATCCGTGCTTTGGAGATGAAGATCAAAGGCGCAAGAACAAAAGGGCCATATCATATCACATATGAACTGCATGTGATGTTAATCCTTTTTATGCATCTTATTTTGCTTAGATCGCGACGGTAGCATTATAAGATGATCCCTCACTAAAATCTCAAGATAATAAAGTGTTCATCCTTAGTAGCACCGTTGCCAAGTCTTGTCGTTTCGAAGCACCTCGTGATGATCGGGTGTGATAGATTCAATAAGTACATATAACGGGTGCAAGACAGTTTTGCACATGCGGATACTAAGGTGGCCTTGATGAGCCTAGCATGTACAGACATGGTCTCGGAACACGTGATACCGAAAGGTAGAGCATGAATCATATGGTTGATATGATGAACACTTTGAGTGTTCGCCATTGAAATCACACCTTTTCTCGTGATGATCGGGTTTAGGTGCGGTGGATTTGGTTCGTGTGATCACTAAGACAATGCGAGGGATATTGTTTTGAGTGGGAGTTCACTTAGGTTTTTAATTATGTTGAATTAAAATTTGAACTCAATTTGTCATAAACTTAGTCTAAACTATTGCAAATATATGTTGTAGAGATGGCATCCCCAATCAATTTTAATCAGTTCCTAGAGAAAGAGAAACTTAAGAGCAACGGTAGCAACTTCACCGACTGGTTCCGTCATGTGAGGATCTTCCTCTCTGGCGGAAATCTGCAATTTGTGCTTGATGCACCGCTAGGTGACCCTCCTGCAGAAGATGAATCCGATGAAGTAAAAGCTGTTTACGCGACTCGGAAAACTCGGTACTCTCAAGTTCAGTGTGCCATCCTGTGCGATGCGGAATCCGATCTTCAAAAAAGTTTTGAGCACCATGATCCTCATGAGTTGATGAATGAGCTGAAAGCTATATTCGAGACTCATGCGGCCATGGAATGCTATGAAGCATCGAAACATTTCTTCAGCTGTATGATGGAAGAAGGCAGCTCCGTTAGTGAGCACATGCTCGCCATGACCGGGCATGCGAAGAAACTCGATGACTTGGGAATAGTGATTCCTAACAGATCGGGATTAATCGTGTCCTTCAATCACCGCCACCAAGTTACAAGAGCTTTGTGATGAACTACAATATGCAGTAACATGAACAAGGAGGTGCGTGAACTTTATGGCATGCTAAAAGCTGCTGAGATTGAGAACAAGACAGAGCACCAAGTGTTGATGGTCAACAAGACAACCAGTTTTCAAGAAACAGGGCAAGTCTAAGGAAAATTCAAGAAGGGTGGCAAGAAAGCTGCCACGCCTCCTATGAAACCTAAGAACGGCCCTAAGCCTGATGCTGAGTGCTATTATCGCAAGGAGAAGGGACACCGGAAGCGTAATTGCTCCAAGTATCCGGCTGATCCGAAGAGCGGCCTTGTCAAGAAGAAGAAAGAAGGTATATTTGATATACATGTTATAGATGTTCATTTCACTGGTTCTCGTTCTAGTACCTGGGTATTTGATACTGGTTCGGTTGCTCATATTTGTAACTCGAAACAGGAACTAAAGAATAAACGACAACTGCTGAAAGATGAAGTGACGATGCGCGTTGGAAACGGATCCAAGGTCAATGTGATCGCAGTCGGCACACTTCCTCTACATCTACCTTCGGGATTAGTTTTAAGCCTAAATAATTGCTATTATGTACCTGCGTTGAGCATGAACATTATATCTGGATCTTGTTTAATGCAAGACGGTTATTCATTCAAGTCTGAGAATAATGGTTGTTCTATTTTTATGAATAATATCTTTTATGGTCGAGCACCACAAAAGAATGGCTTATTTCTATTAGATCTCGATAGTAGTGATACGCATATACATAACATTGATGCTAAGCGAATTAAACTTAATGATAATTCTACTTATATGTGGCACTCGCTGCCTTGGTCATATTGGAGTGAAACGCATGAAGAAACTCCATACTGATGGATTACTTGAATCACTTGACTTTGAGTCACTTGATAGATGCGAAGCATGTCTAATGGGTAAAATGACAAAGACTCCATTTTCTGGTATGATGGAGCGAGCTACTGACTTATTGGAAATCATACATACAGATGTATGTGGACCAATGAGCGTAGCATCGCGGTGGTTATCGTTATGTTCTAACCTTCACAGATGATCTGAGTAGATATGGGTATATCTATTTCATGAAACATAAATCCGAAACTTTCGAGAAGTTTAAGGAATTTCAAAGTGAAGTAGAAAATCAACGTAACAAGAAGATCAAATTTCTACGATTTGATCGTGGAGGTGAATATCTGAGTTATGAGTTTGGCATGCATTTAAAGAAATGCGGAATACTTTCACAATTGACACCGCCGGGAACACCTCAACGAAACGGTGTGTCCGAACGTCGTAATCGAACTCTCTTAGATATGGTTCGTAGTATGATGTCTCTTACTGATTTGCCGTTATCATTTTGGAGTTATGCATTAGAGACAGCCGCATTCACTTTAAATAGAGCACCATCAAAATCCGTAGAAACGACACCGTATGAATTATGGTTTAATAAGAAACCTAAGTCACGTTCCTGAAAGTTTGGGGTTGCGAAGCCTATGTAAAGAAGTTACAACCGGACAAGCTAGAACCCAAAGCGGAGAAATGCGTCTTCATAGGATACCCTAAGGAAACTATAGGGTACACTTTCTATCACAAATCCGAAGGCAAAATCTTTGTTGCTAAGAACGGAACCTTTCTTGAGAAAGAATTTCTCACTAAAGAAGTGACTGGAAGAAAAGTAGAACTCGATGAGATTGATGAATCTATACTCGTTGATCGCAGTAGCGCAGATGCGGAAGTTGTACCTGTACCGCCTACACCGGCAACAGAGGAAGCTAATGATAATGATCATGAAACTTCGAACGAGGAAACTATTGAACCTCGCAGATCGACAAGGGAACGTGCCACTCCTGATTGGTATGATCCTTGTCTAAATGTCATGATTGTAGATAACAATGATGAGGACCTGCGACGTATGAAGAAGCGATGATGAGCCCAGATTCCAACAAATGGCAAGAAGCCATGAAATCCGAAATGGGATCCATGTATGATAACAAAGTATGGACTTTGGTAGACTTACCTGATAGCCGAAAGGCTGTCGAGAATAAATGGATTTTCAAGAGAAAAACAGATGCTGATGGTAATATTACTGTCTATAAAGCTCGACTTGTCGCAAAGGGTTTCCGACAAATTCAAGGAGTTGACTACGATGAGACTTTCTCACCTGTAGCGAAGCTAAAATCTGTGAGGATTTTGTTAGCAATAGCTGCATTTTTCGATTATGAGATTTGGCAGATGGATGTCAAAACGGCGTTCCTTAATGGAGATATTGAGGAAGAGTTGTATATGGTACAACCCAAAGGTTTTGTCGATCCTAAAAATGCTGACAAAGTATGCAAACTTCAGCGTTCAATCTATGGACTGAAGCAAGCATCAAGAAGTTGGAACCGACGCTTTGATAAGGTGATCAAAGACTTCTGGTTTATACAGGGTGATGGAGAGGCCTGTATTTACAAGAAAGTGAGTGGGAGCTCTGTAGCATTCCTGATATTATATGTAGATGACATATTATTGATCGGGAATGATATAGAACTATTAAGCAGTGTTAAGGGTTATTTGAATAATAGTTTTTCAATGAAAGACCTTGGTGAAGCATCGTATATATTAGGCATCAAGATTTATAGAGATAGATCAAGACGCCTAATAGGGCTATCACAGAGTACATATCTGGACAAGATTCTAAAGAAATTTAGAATGGACGAAAGTAAGAAAGGGTTCTTACCTATGTTACCAGGCAAGGTATTGAGTAAAACTCAAGGACCGGCTACGGCAGAAGAAAGAGAAAGGATGTGTAACATCCCCTATGCCTCGGCAGTAGGATCTATCATGTATGCCATGCTATGTACTAGACCGGATATAGCACATGCTGTTAGTTTGACTAGCAGATATCAAAGTGATCCAGGAATGGAACACTGGACAGCGGTCAAGAATATCCTGAAGTACTTGAAAAGAACTAAGGATATGTTTCTTTGTTATGGAGGTGACCAAGAGCTCGTTGTAAACGGTTACACCGATGCAAGTTGGAACACTGATCCGATGACTCTAAGTCACAATGCAGGTACGTGTTTATATTGAATGGTGCTTTGCGATAAGCTGGGCAAGCTCGAAGCGGTGCACGGTGGCGAAGTCTTCAACAGAATCGAGTACATAGCAGCTTCAGAGGCTTCATCGAAGCGGTATGGATGAAGAGGTTCATTGTAGAGCTCGGTGTGGTTCCTAGTGCTTTGGAGCCAGTAATCATTTCTTGTGATAACATGGGTGCCATCGCCAATGCACAAGAGCCAAGGTCACACAAGAGGCTGAAGCATATCAAGCTGCGTTACCACTCGATTCGCGAGTACATCGAAGATGGAGAAGTAAAGATTTGCAAAGTACACACTGATCTGAATGTAGCAGATCCGTTGACTAAAGCTCTCCCTAGGGCAAAGCATGACCAACACCAGAATGCCATGGGTGTTAGGTATATTACAATGTAATCTAGATTATTGACTCTAGTGCAAGTGGGAGATCGAAGGAGATATGCCCTAGAGGCAATAATAAAGTGGTTATTATTTATATCTTTATGTTTATGATAAATGTTTATATATCATGCTAGAATTGTATTAACCGAAACATTAGTACATGTGTGATATGTAGACAAACAAGAAGTCCCTAGTATGCCTCTTAAACTAGCTTGTTGATTAATAGATGATTAGTTTCATAATCATGAACATTGGATGTTATTAATAACAAGGTTATGTCATTGTGTGAATGATATAATGGACACACCCAATTAAGCGTAGCATAAGATCTCGTCATTAAGTTATTTGCTATAAGCTTTCGATACATAGTTACCTAGTCCTTATGACCATGAGATCATGTAAATCACTTATACCGGAAAGGTACTTTGATTACACCAAACACCACTGCGTAAATGGGTGGCTATAAAGGTGGGATTAAGTATCCGGAAAGTATGAGTTGAGGCATATGGATCAACAGTGGGATTTGTCCATCCCGATGACGGATAGATATACTGGGCCCTCTCGGTGGAATGTCGTCTAATGTCTTGCAAGCATATGAATGAGTTCATAAGAGACCACATACCACGGTACGAGTAAAGAGTACTTGTCAGGAGACGAGGTTGAACAAGGTATAGAGTGATACCGAAGATCAAACCTCGGACAAGTAAAATATCGCGAGACAAAGGGAATTGGTAATATATGTGTATGGTTCATTCGATCACTAAAGTCATCGTTGAATATGTGGGAGCCATTATGGATCTCCAGATCCCGCTATTGGTTATTGGTCGGAGTGAGTACTCAACCATGTCCGCATAGTTCTCGAACCGTAGGGCGACACACTTAAAGTTGGATGTTGAAATGGTAGCACTTGAATTATGGAATGGAGTTCGAATATTTGTTCGGAGTCCCGGATGAGATCCCGGACATCACGAGGAGTTCCGGAATGGTCCGGAGAATAAGATTCATATATAGGATGTCATTTTATGTGAAATAAAATGTCGCGGAAGGTTCTATGGAAGGTTTTGGTTTCGGGTCTTATTCGAAGACTTGGACACCAACACTTGGGATCCACCTATATAATGAGGGGCCAAGGGAGGGGGCCGGCCACCCTAAGACCACAAGCTGGCCGCCCCCCATAGAGTGGCCGGCCACCCCTCCCAAACCCTAGCCAAGCTCCTCTTCTCCATATTGCCCGCATAGCTTAGCGAAGCTCCGCCGGACTTCTACACCGCCACCGACACCACGCCGTCGTGCTGTCGGATTCAAGAGGAGCTACTACTTCCGCTGCCCGCTGGAACGGGGAGGTGGACGTCGTCTTCATCAACAACCGAACGTGTGACCGAGTACGGAGGTGCTGCCCGTTCGTGGCGCCGGAACCGATCGTGATCAAGATCTTCTACGCGCTTTTGCAAGCGGCAAGTGATCGTCTACCGCAGCAACAAGAGCCTCATCTTGTAGGCTTTGGAATCTCTTCAAGGGTGAGACTCGATACCCCCTCGTTGCTACCGTCTTCTAGATTGCATCTTGGCTTGGATTGCGTGTTCGCCGTAGGAAAATTTTTGTTTTCTATGCAACGTTATCCTACAAGACGTAGTACTGCCTCCTTGGAGACAGCGGTACTACCGGTGGCCAAACCAGTACTCCCGGCCAGAGCAAAACTTCAGAAACAAGATAATCCTTTTGATTCTTTCCTATGCAAAATCTGACGGTTTAAGTGCTAATTACTTCTAGGTAGCTTTTATTTACTTTATTATCTCATGTGCCAATCTTGGTAGTCATACATCTATGTTCTGGTACCTCCCTGAAGATGCATAGTTGTAGAAAAACTTGACTAGCAAGATTAGGTCAAGTGCCCAGATATTCCATTAAATAGCTGCTAGTATTATATTGGTATTGAGACAAATGGCGTCAAACACTACACAATTAAGTGATACTTCATGAGTAGGCATAACATGGATGTGTGCATAATTTCCTGCAACAAATCCATATTGATATGTTCCAGTTATATGGCAAGATTGTTTGAGATGATCTTTTGATCAACCAGCTAGATGGAGAGAAACATGTGTCTCATGGCTCTTGTAAACTTTATTCTCGTGGATAGCCTGCTCCTCCCAGATTCTTAATCTGGTTTCTAGTAGTGTTGTAAGTAACCGTGGTGATTCGTGTTCTTTGATGATTTTGTGTGTGTTCTGGAGAGAGTTGATGATGAGTTGTTGATTGTGGTCAATGGAATGGTGGTGGTAGCTAGCTTGCTAGCTACGAGTGTGGCTGGTACTGTTGTTTTTATATGTACCCTGGTTGCTCGCATTGGACAATAACATAACATTGAAAGCCCGTGGATCAACTCGGTTGGTTAATATTTATCCCGGTTATTGTTAGTTTCATACACTGCAAAATGTATTTTTACTTGTTGGATTGAGGATGCTTTAATTCAGTGGCTTATCTTCTTGTGAACTTTGGCTAATGATGGAACCAGTTTAGGTAAATAGTGATAAATCTAATTCATTAAACTGTTTCTTTAGATCTTGTAATTACAGCCCAGCTAAGATCTAGAGGGTTTTATAGCCGCCTTGCCATTGCTTTGTATCTCTGTTTGTGTTTCTCTAAATTTAGTTGCCTACTGTTAAATATTTGCCTCACACTGTCACGTGTAATCACATCTGTGATATGAATTACTATGTCCTAATTCTTGCCTAATGGATTTGATATTGCCTTCCTAAATATTTTTCTTGTTTAAAAACATTGAAATGCCTTACTAATGGTAAGGCAACATTTTAACATTAAAAAATGCTCCGCTTTAGGTCTTTATTTGTTTCACATGTTATAAGATCAAGAAGGATAATACAAATTGGATAGGACTTTCATTTCTCCATCTTTTTCTTTTGTTTGTAATTTTGTATGAAAATTGGAAGAGACCAATGTAATACCCTTTGTGAGCAATAAAGAAGCATTTTCTTTATTTTGCATCATCTATCTTTTATTAATTGTGTTTCTAATTCCAATCCAAAATTCAAATTCGATTTGAATATCATATACTTAAGTTTGAATATCAATTCAAACAACCCCCACTCCACCCCCCACACACACCCAAATTAAGATATCAACAAAAGTCATGTAAAAAATTTATCGCACTCATCTGACTACTAAACCGTAACTCATTAGAATTAATGAGAGAAACATCGATCACTCCATGTTTTAGTTTTGTTCGCGAAAGATTTCCCCACACTAGAATTAGAGGTCGCATTAACCGCACAGCTTCCCTAGAGCTAAGTCATCAGCTGCAGGAAAATGGTGTGAGCAAGCAAACTGACCCTAGTGAAGCAAGAGATCAAGAACGCACATGTACTGCGGCTGAGAAAGCAATGGGGTGAAAGGGACTTGGCTTTCGCTTTGGCAATGCTGACTAACATGTTTTTATTTTCCTTTGAGCATTTTTGGTAAGATAAGCTGGTACTGAAAATTGAAGTGTTCATATGGTTGCTCAAGGACAATAATGTTGGTAGAAGAAGGTGAGGCATGTTGTTATCTTCTCATCTCAAGTTTTCAACGAAACTTCTGGGTAGCTCTGGAAAAAAAGGGGGGATGATGAAACACTTGTTACTGCCCACACAGTCACACGCCCTCATCCAAAAAATGCACTTAATTTGTAGAAACATTTTTAGAGCTTAACTATATATGGTATAATTATTAGCCGCAAAAACAGAAGCTAGTACTTGCATCTCCGCAGACTAGCGCTCTCGTTTTTTAATTGTATAAAACGTTGTATCGGGGTACAAAAAATTACTGAAAGAAATACACGCATATAGTATGTACAGCGCAAGTTTCGTTAAGAAAGAAGTTGTACATTGAACTACACAAAAAAAGTAATTCTTGGGGTAAAATAAGAGTTTCTAGTCATTTCTACAGCCAATATATTTGTTTTTTCTGCAGTGTATAAATAAATGTGTTTTTAGCGAAACTTTGCACAAGTACACATAAAGTCATTTTCAAATATTTCAAAACCGAGCTGCAGTGAGATCGGGTGGCACAAATCCAAAGAAATTAAACATATATATTATTCTATTCAAAGCCTCACACATGCATAATCCCAAGCATGCATCTCTCATAAGTACTAATAACAATGGGATCACAGAGTTCCATACGAGAGATACGACTGCATATCCTTAAGAACTTGTAGTAATGAGTTCTTGGAAGTTTTCTTGTAACTAACTTCTTATTGGAAGCTAAGTAGCTAGTAGTATAGTAGAAACAAAGCTTAATTAGCACTAAACTCCACAGGATAGCTAGCTCGAGAGTAGTTGCAGGGTTAGCAGTGAGCTGCGATGCCTTGTGCACCCACTGCAGGTCCACGCCATTAATTGTCGCCGTCGACGGCGAGTGTAGTGGAGCCGTGGAGTTGGACCAGGTCGACGACCTCCTGACGGTGGCTCTTGCAGACCATGTAGGCCACCGGCTGCGCCACCATAGCGACGTGGAGCAGCGCCGGCAGCGCTCCGTATATGGCCGTCACGGCGGCCAGTCGGAACCCAAAGCCGAGGCTCCGTGCGCCATCAGTCATGAGCGCCTGGAAGGCCACCAGTAGGGCGATGATGCAACCGTCGAGCGTGAGGAAGAAGGTCGCCACCATCCAGAACTTGCCGGCGAGGAGCTCCCGGCTCCTGCGCACGGCGCCGAAGAGGACGGCGTCCTCCAGCACCGAGACGACACAGGCCAGGTGGCCCACGACGGCGGCGTAGGCCGCGCTGGCCAATCCCAGCAGGCGCATCGCCAGCAAGATCTTGTCGTCGAGGCCGAGCAGGGCCGCGACGGAGAGGGAGGTGAAGATGACGAGAATGGGGAGTGCAACGAGGTAGAACGTGCAGAAGAGCCGCCTGAGCGGGACGGCGGGGATGCGCTCGTTGAGGACGCTGTGGGCGGCGCGGAGGCCGCCGCCTGTGCAGTAAAGGGACGCCACGCAGAAGACATAGTCGGGGGTCAAGAGAATGAGGACCTGGGGCTGGAGGAGGAGGGCGAGGATCTGGACGTAGAAGAAGAAAACGCCCAGGTCCAGACAGTGGGGGCTACAGAGAAGACGGCATTGGCGATAAAACAATCGGTGAGGAGCGGGCGCAGAAGGGTGCCGCCGTAGTTGGGGAGGAAGACTCGACGGACCACGAGGATGGTCTCGCGGAAGATGCCGGCGAGCCCGAGGTCGCCGAGATCCCGCTGCTCCGGTTCCCATCCTGACTTCATTGTTCCAACACGTGGGGAGGAGAACTCAACTAGTGAAGAAGGAGATGACGAGGGCACACGTAGAGAGGCAGAGAGAATGAACTTGATGTGGGGAAAGGGCCTTGGCTTCGGCAATGCTCCCGGACAGATCTTTATATTCCTTTGAGCAAGCACGGTGTCACTCAAAATGAAAGTGTTTAGTATGTGGTTGTTGCTCAAGGGAAATGCTGAACCATAAGAGAGAGAGGGTGGCAATGCATGATGAGAAATTAAGTCTGTTTCATTTCGTTTTACTCCCTGATGTTTACCAACGTTATCAATCACCAATGTGTGAAACATGCACAGGATCACAATGCGCTGAGAATATTGCCCCCTCCCATGTCATGGGTCAACATGTTGTGATTTTCTATGTAGTGGAGGGACTAAAAAGAAATCGCGTTTTGCTATTGGACTTTGGCTTTATTTGGCTGCTAGAGGTTTAACCCATACGTAAGTAAACCCCAATGGGGAGTTTTGCCGGTGAGGTGGAATAAAGCTCTCTAGGGGTAGAAATCTCCCCAATCTTTGTTACCATTTGGTAACATTCAATAGTATAACACTGCGATGAAGCAGACTATACCCTTCCATCATCGTTCCAATAGGTTCTGGACTACATAATTATTGTTGATTTTTTTTTTTTGTAGAATTGCACCAAACACTACTCGAAAACATGTTGTGATTTTCTATGTAGTGGAGGGACTAAAAAAAATCGCGTTTTGCTATTGGACTTCGGCTTTATTTGGCTGCTAGAGGTTTAACCCATGTAAGTAAACCCAATCTTTGTTACCATTTGGTAACATTATATTCAATAGTATAACACTGCGATGAAGCAGACTATACCCTTCCATCATCTTTTTTTTTTTGAAATAACCACCATATATTAAGACCAACAGGCCGCCTCATTAAAAACCTTCCAGCCCCCTTCGGTACCCTGGAAGGAAAAGAGTGCGTCAGAAACCTGTTGGCCTGAAGCCAAGTCAATTACAATCCTGGGCGATGAGCTCCGACACGCAGGAAGGGGCTTCACCACGCAGGAAACCATCAAAGCCGGACTTGCCTAACTGTGCCAGCACATGCGCTGCACCATTACTGACCCGGTCTATCTTACAAATGGATATGCTACCAAAGACTCTAATAAGATCCCGAGCTTCATTACATAGTGCCCAGCCACTCGACAACTCCTGTCCTGAACTAGATATAGATTGCACAGCTCGGAGACAGTCAGATTCAACAATGGCCTGATCGCATCCAATAGATATAAGGTGTTTGATCCCAGCAATGCATGCTTGCAGCTCGGCCTCCTCGGCGCTGGCGCACGACTGAATATGTTTCCACTCCGTAAGAATGACTTGGCCCTTGTGATCACGAAGGATGACCCCCAATCCAGCTCTTTTGGATACCTCATCCCACCCAGCGTCCACATTGGCCTTCAGCGACCCCTCTGTTGGAGCTATCCACTTGGTATGAGCCAGCGGATCTTCAGAACTATGTTGGTTCATAGAATATCGGGCCGCAAGGAAAGAACGGTGATAGTTGACAATGAACAACGCCGAAGCTGTGATCGAAGCCTTCCCATCCCCATGCACGACATTATTCCTGTGATGCCACACCCGCCACAGAAGGAAAATAACCTTAGGCCGGTCACTCTTAGAGATGCTGCAAAGGAGCTGTAGTATCCACTCCTTGCCATTATACTCAAAGGTCTCCTCCGGAGGCAATCGCCAAAGCTTCCTCGTTTCATCCCGGAGAGCACGAGCCAGAGTACACCTGATTAGCGCATGATGACTGTCTTCGGCAGCCTGTCCGCAAATGGAACATGTGGGATTCACAGTGTTTATGCGCTTATGTAGCCCTGCCAGGACTGCGAGGCTGTCCGTGGCTACCCTCCAAGCAAATATTCGAAGTTTCTGAGGGACAGGCGCTTCCCAGACCATCTTCCATATGGAACGGTCCCCAGAAGGTTCAGAGCTCGATTGGCCTTGGGAGAGGCGTTGTAACATGGGGTTCACACCAATCCGATAGGCTGATCTCACACTAAAAATGCCATTACTCTCCGCGTTCCATGCAATAAAATCTTCGGAAGCTCTAGCCGGTATCTTGATCGACAGGATGACCCTAGCATCCGCCGGCGCACAGCAGGAACGGATCGCCTCCTCATCCCATGTTCTAGTGATAGGATTGATGAGCTCGGAAACCCATCTCCTTCGAGAGTTATTCCTCCTTCCTTCAACTTTCATGGCGCCTGGTCGAGGAAGCCAATTATCTCTAAAAATCCTCACCTTAGAACCAGAGCCAATACGCCATATGATGCCTTGTTTCAGAAGTTCAAGTCCATAAACAATCCCCTGCCAAGTCTGTGATTGGTTTTGAATAAAAGCAGTATCTAGTAAATTGCCAGATGGATAATATCTTGCCTTAAGTAGACGCGCACATAAGCTGTCGGGAGATTGGAGAAGGCGCCAGGCTTGCCTAGCAAGTAGCGCCTGATTGAAGACTTTCAAATCTCTGAAACCAACTCCACCTTGAGCTTTAGGCCGCGTTATTTTGTCCCAAGCGAGCCAGTGCATTTTGCGACGATCATCCTCATCTCCCCACCAGAAGTCGCGGATAATTTTGTGAAGATCCTCCACAAGCCCCATGGGAAATTTGAAAACCCCCATGGCGTAAGTAGCTACAGATTGGAGAACAGACTTAATCAGAATTTCTTTGGCCCCCGAAGACATATATTTTTCAGCCCAGTCACTAGCATTCTTTGAAAACTTTCCTTTTGTTGGTTTAAATTTGCCCTTAGACATTCTCCCTTCAGGGACTGGGAGACCCAGGTATTTTTCCTCAAAGCACACTGTCTCATATTTCAGTATTCCTTGCAAAGCCGACTGCACCTCAGGGGGACACTGATCACCATACATAATAGAGCATTTTCCCAGGCTCACCAGCTGTCCCGTGCTTTGTTCATATCGATCCAGAATAGATTTAATGACAAGACCTTGCTCAACAGTAGCTTCAAAAAACAGGAGACTATCGTCCGCAAACAGCAGATGAGACATACCAGGCGCTCTCCGACAAATGTGAAGCTCATGTAGGGCATTGTTCTCTATTTCTCTCCTAATAAGGCAAGAGAGACCATCAGCAACAAAGAGGAACAAGTACGGCGAAAGAGGATCACCTTGGCGGATACCACGGGTGGGAGTGAAAGGGTCCAACATATGTCCATTAAAGCGAATCGAGTAGCGTACAGTGGTGACACACGCCATCACCCACTGTATCCATTGACTATGAAAGCCCAACTTCGCTAAAACCCCTTCGAGAAATCTCCAGTCCACGCGATCATACGCCTTGGCCATATCCAATTTGTACGCGCAAAAATTCCTTCTAGTAGCTGAACCAGTCTGTATAGTGTGAATACACTCAAAAGCCATAAGAGCATTATCTGTAATGAGTCGCCCAGGGATAAACGCGCTCTGCGTCGGAGAAATAATATCCTGAAGCAAAGGACGGAGGCGATTTACCAGGCATTTGGAGATCACTTTGAAAATCACATTACAGAGGCTTATAGGCCTAAAATCCTTGAGCTCTTCCGGGTCATCTTTTTTTGGGATAAGGACAATAGCAGTATCATTCACCTCCTCTGGCATAATACCGTCAAGAAAAAATCGCTGGACTACATAATTATTGTTGATTTTTTTTTTGTAGAATTGCACCAAACACTACTCGAAAACATGTTGTGATTTTCTATGTAGTGGAGGGACTAAAAAAAATCGCGTTTTGCTATTGGACTTCGGCTTTATTTGGCTGCTAGAGGTTTAACCCATGTAAGTAAACCCAATCTTTGTTACCATTTGGTAACATTATATTCAATAGTATAACACTGCGATGAAGCAGACTATACCCTTCCATCATCGTTCCAATAGGTTCTGGACTACATAATTCTTGTTGATTTTTTTTTGTAGAATTGCACCAAAACAGCTGCTAGCAAATACACAACAACTATTGGGTTGTCCTATACTCATATATCGATACACAGGTATCTAACTAGAAAACGCTTCGATCCCTCCCATGTTGCCCCCACACTTGGGAGACACCGGAGGCCACCCACCAAACCCTACATAGCCGTCACCCTGGCCGCTGCCGCTGCTAGCGGCTGCGGCGGCGCGCGTCTCGCCAAAGGGAAGAGGGAAGAGGGAAGAGGAGGCACACGTCATCGATACATCGGAGCGGAGAAGCATGAGGCGGGCGCGGGCGGACGATGGTGGTGTAGGTGCTAGGTGCGTGGATCGAGCGAGGGTTACCTCGGCGACGCCATCCGAGGCGCTACTTCCATGGTGGGCGACAGGGGCCACCAAACTTGTCCTGGATCCGATGTGGGCCGTCAGGTTGGTGAGCGGCATGCATGGCTGGAGAGGTTGCTATCCAAGATGCATGGTGGTGGCGTGGACCTCTAGGTTTATCGTCTGATTCATCCTAGTTGCAGCGGTCTGGTTCGTCTTCTCCTCTACGCCGGCATGTGGCATGGGGGCTACTAGGTCGGCTGGAAAAAATGCGGAAGCCCTAGGGTTCCTCTCATGCCAAGATTAAGATCTAAACAACACTTGTTCTCTTTGATTTGGCTGGACTGTTGAGTTTTCAAAGGCTCCGCCGGTGAACTCCCTAGTGCGCCTTATGCTCGGAGATTGCCGGATCCGGTGGGATTTGATCCCGCGCAACCATGTTTTTCTGACCGTTTAGGTTTCAGAGGGAGCGATGTGAAGTTCTACAGTATGTTGCCATTGTGGGACATTCTTTGGTTCCATGGTGAAGTCAGTCGTGGAGAAATGCATGAAAGTCGAGATCTATGGACTAGTATTGGTGGTTCGAGTATTATTGGCGATGAGGAATTGGTCTGGTGAATCGTGACCTACAACAGCGCCATTGACAAATAGGAACGTCAGCACAGGAGAAATTTAGAGTCTAAGCTTTCAGGGTGAAAATCCAAGGTCTAGTCTTAATTAGTTGTGCCTGATAGTGGCCTTATTAAAGGTATTGTTTTATGAACACGGACTTTCTCCAGGGTGAAAACATATGGTCTACAATCAGGACGATGACGTCGTTTGTGTACTATTTCCTTCTTAGAAGCTTTTGGAGAGATGAATTTCTGTTGTTCTCTTGGTGGTTTTTCGTTCGCTGTTACAATAAATAGATTGTTGCCGTCAGACTTTTCTTTTTTTAATTCTTTTTTTTCAGTTGTTTGCATCTGTATTGCCGTTAAGGCACTGCAATGTTGCAGAGGCTGGGTGTAATTGGTACTTTTTAATATTAATATATAATCTTTGGTGAAAAATATCTCGATATAGAAATTACAGTACTCTCAGGTTGTTGTTCTGGCATAGCGACACTTCTTATGAGTTTAAGCTAAGACTAAGAGGACGATGAGGACTCCTGCTTGACATCACCTACCAGTTAGGTGAATCATCAGAAATAGTGGGGAGGTTAGCACCAATCTTTTTTCTCCATGCTACTGGTCAATGCCCTGTTGCTCACCCCCGGTAGGGAAAAAAACTAGCGTCATTGTGAAAATTGATTCGATCTATCAAAATTTAATGCAATTCAATCTGAATGGGAAGTGTGGTTTTGATGATGTAGTATATATAAATTGCTAGAAGTGCATCCCTTGTATGCATGCAAATCCAGCTATATTATAGAAATTAATATTAATATATAATCTTTGGTGAAAAATTTCTCGATATAGAATTACAGTACTCTCAGGTTGTTGTTCTGGCATAGCGACACTTCTTATGAGTTTAAGCTAAGACTAGGAAAATGCATGTATGGGAGGAGTCGTTTTGGCTCCAATAGTAGAAAAAGGAGTTTCCGTCCAGACCTTTAGTACCGGTTTCCTTACGAACCGGCACTAAAGGGTGCATTAGTACCGGTTGCACTTCCAAGGCTGCCGACAACCTTTAGTACCGGTTCGTGCAGGACCTTTAGTACTGGTTCGTATCACGAACCGGTGTTAATGGGTTAGCATCAGCCGGAAAACTACCGGTTCGTGTCACGGACCGGTACTAAAGGTTTTCCGGCTCCCCACGCACCTCCACGCCCCCGCCCCTGTAGGATAACGTTGCATAGAAAACAAAAATTTTCCTACCGCGAACACGCAATCCAAGCCAAGATGCAATCTAGAAGACGGTAGCAACGAGGGGGTATCGAGTCTCACCCTTGAAGAGATTCCAAAGCCTACAAGATGAGGCTCTTGTTGCTAAGGTAGACGTTCACTTGCCGCTTGCAAAAGCGCGTAGAAGATCTTGATCACGATCGATTCCGGCGCCACGAACGGGCAGCACCTCCGTACTCGGTCACACGTTCGGTTGTTGATGAAGATGACGTCCACCTCCCGTTCCAGCGGGCAGCGGAAGTAGTAGCTCCTCTTGAATCCGACAGCACAACGACGTGGTATTGGTGGCGGTGGAGAACTCCGGCGGAGCTTCGCTAAAGCTACGCGGAAGATATGGAGGAGAGGGGGGCGGCTAGGGTTTGGGAGGGGGTGGCCGGCCTCAAGGGGGTGCGGCCAACTTGTGGCTTTGGTGTGGCCGGCCCCCTCCCCTATGCCCCTCATTATATAGGTGGAACCCCAAGTGTTGGTATCCAAGTCTTCGAATAAGACCCGAATCAAAAACCTTCCATATGGAGGGGAAACCTAGCCAAGCTAGGACTCCCACTAGAGGTGGGAGTTCCACCTCCCATATGGGGTGGTGGCCGGCCCCCTAAGGGGGAGTCCAGTTGGGACTCCTCCCCCACTAGGGTTGGCCGGCCATGGAGGTGGAGTCCCATGTGGACTCCACCTTCCTTGGTGGTTTCTTCCAGACTTTTCTAGAACCTTCTAGAACCTTCCATAGAACCTTCCGCGACATTTTAATTCACATAAAATGACATCCTATATATGAATCTTATTCTCCGGACCATTCCGGAACTCCTCGTGATGTCCGGGATCTCATTCGGGACTCCGAACAAATATTCGAACTCCATTCAGTATTCAAGTACTACCATTTCAACATCCAACTTTAAGTGTGTCACCCTACGGTTCGTGAACTATGCGGACATGGTTGAGTACTCACTCCGACCAATAACCAATAGCGGGATCTGGAGATCCATAATGGCTCCCACATATTCAACGATGACTTTAGTGATCGAATGAACCATTCACATACAATACCAATTCCCTTTGTCACGCGATATTTTACTTGTCCGAGGTTTGATCTTCGGTATCACTCTATACCTTGTTCAACCTCGTCTCCTGACAAGTACTCTTTACTCGTACCTTGGTATGTGGTCTCTTATGAACTTATTCATATGCTTGCAAGACATTAGACGACATTCCACCGAGAGGGCCCAGAGTATATCTATCCGTCATCGGAATGGACAAATCCCACTGTTGATCCATATATCTCAACTCATACTTTCCGGATACTTAATCCCACCTTTATAGCCGCCCATTTACGCAGTGGTGTTTGGTGTAATCAAAGTACCTTTCCGGTATAAGTGATTTACATGATCTCATGGTCATAAGGACTAGGTAACTATGTATCGAAAGCTTATAGCAAATAACTTAATGACGAGATCTTATGCTACGCTTAATTGGGTGTGTCCATTACATCATTCATACAATGACATAACCTTGTTATTAATAACATCCAATGTTCATGATTATGAAACTAACCATCCATTAATCAACAAGCTAGTTTAAGAGGCATACTAGGGACTTCTTGTTGTCTACATATCACACATGTACTAATGTTTCGGTTAATACAATTATAGCATGATATATAAGCATTTATCATAAACATAAAGATATAAATAATAACCACTTTATTATTGCCTCTAGGGCATATCTCCTTCAGTCTCCCACTTGCACTAGAGTCAATAATCTAGATTACATTGTAATATACCTAACACCCATGGCATTCTGGTGTTGGTCATGCTTTGCCCTAGGGAGAGCTTTAGTCAACGGATCTGCTACATTCAGATCAGTGTGTACTTTGCAAATCTTTACTTCTCCATCTTCGATGTACTCGCGAATCGAGTGGTAACGCAGCTTGATATGCTTCATCCTCTTGTGTGACCTTGGCTCTTGTTCATTGGCGATGGCACCCATGTTATCACAGTAAATGATTAATGGGTCCAATGCACTAGGAACCACACCGAGCTCTACAATGAACCTCTTCATCCATACCGCTTCTGATGAAGCCTCTGAAGCCGCTATGTACTCTGATTCTATTGAAGACTTCGCCACCGTGCACTGCTTCGAGCTTGCCCAGCCATCGCAGCACCATTCAATATAAACACGTACCCAGATTGTGACTTAGAGTCATCAGGATCAGTGTTCCAACTTGCATCGGTGTAACCATTTACAACGAGCTCTTGGTCACCTCCATAACAAAGAAACATATCCTTAGTTCTTTTCAAGTACTTCAGGATATTCTTGACCGCTGTCCAGTGTTCCATTCCTGGATCACTTTGATATCTGCTAGTCAAACTAACAGCATGTGCTATATCCGGTCTAGTACATAGCATGGCATACATGATAGATCCTACTGCCGAGGCATAGGGGATTTTACTCATCCTTTCTATTTCTTCTGCCGTAGCCGGTCCTTGAGTCTTACTCAAGACTTTGCCTGGTAACATAGGTAAGAACCCTTTCTTACTTTCGTCCATTCTAAACTTCTTTAGAATCTTGTCCAGATATGTACTCTGTGATAGCCCTATTAGGCGTCTTGATCTATCTCTATAGATCTTGATGCCTAATATATATGATGCTTCACCAAGGTCTTTCATTGAAAAACTATTATTCAAATAACCTTTAACACTGCTTAATAGTTCTATATCATTCCCGATCAATAATATGTCATCTACATATAATATCAGGAATGCTACAGAGCTCCCACTCACTTTCTTGTAAATACAGGCCTCTCCATGACACTGTATAAACCCGAAGTCTTTGATCACCTTATCAAAGCGTCGGTTCCAACTTCTCGATGCTTGCTTCAGTCCATAGATTGAACGCTGAAGTTTGCATACTTTATCAGCATTTTTAGGATCGACAAAACCTTTGGGTTGTACCATATACAACTCTTCCTCAATGTCTTCATTAAGGAACGCCGTTTTGACATCCATCTGCCAAATCTCATAATCGAAAAATGCAGCTATTGCTAACAAAATCCTCACAGATTTTAGCTTCGCTACAGGTGAGAAAGTCTCATCGTAGTCAACTCCTTGAATTTGTCGGAAACCCTTTGCGACAAGTCGAGCTTTATAGACAGTAATATTACCATCAGCATCTGTTTTTCTCTTGAAGATCCATTTATTCTCGACAGCCTTTCGGCTATCAGGTAAGTCTACCAAAGTCCATACTTTGTTATCATACATGGATCCCATTTCGGATTTCATGGCTTCTTGCCATTTGTTGGAATCTGGGCTCATCATCACTTCTTCATACGTTGCAGGGTCCTCATCATTGTTATCCACAATCATGACATTTAGACAAGGATCATACCAATCAGGAGTGGTACGTTCCCTTATCGATCTGCGAGGTTCAGTAGTTTCCTCGTTCGAAGTTTCATGATCATTATCATTAGCTTCCTCTGTTGCTGGTGTAGGCGGTACATGTACAACTTCTGGTACTGCGCTACTCTGATCAACGAGTATAGATTCATCAATCTCATCGAGTTCAACTTTTCTTCCAGTCACTTCTTTAGTGAGAAATTCTTTCTCAAGAAAGGTTCCGTTCTTAGCAACAAAGATTTTGCCTTCGGATCTGTGATAGAAAGTGTACCCTATAGTTTCCTTAGGGTATCCTATGAAGACGCATTTCTCCGCTTTGGGTTCTAGCTTGTCCGGTTGTAACTTCTTTACATAGGCTTCGCAAACCCAAACTTTCAGGAACGACAGCTTAGGTTTCTTATTAAACCATAATTCATACGGTGTCGTTTCTACGGATTTTGATGGTGCTCTATTTAAAGTGAATGTGGCTGTCTCTAATGCATAACTCCAAAATGATAACGGCAAATTGATGTCTACGCCCCCTCCTTTTCCTGTAGACAGTGTTGGGCCTCCAAGAGCAGAGGTTTGTAGAACAGTGATACGTCTCCGACGTATCGATAATTTCTTATGTTCCATGCCACATTATTGATGTTATCTACATGTTTTATGCACACTTTATGTCATATTCGTGCATTTTCTGGAACTAACCTATTAACAAGATGCCGAAGTGCCAGTTGCTGTTTTCTGCTGTTTTTGGTTTCAGAAATCCTAGTAACGAAATATTCTCGGAATTGGACGAAATCAACGCCCAGGGTCCTATTTTGCCACGAAGCTTCCAGAAGTCCGAAGAGGAGACGAAGTGGGGCCACGAGGTGGCCACACCCTAGGGCGGCGCGGCCCTCCCCTTGGCCGCGCGGCCCTGTGGTGTGGGGCCCTCGTGCCGCCTCCTGACCTGCCCTTCCGCCTACTTAAAGCCTCCGTTGCGAAACCCCCAGTACCGAGAGCCACGATACGGAAAACCTTCCAGAGACGCCGCCGCCGCCGATCCCATCTCGGGGGATCCAGGAGATCGCCTCCGGCACCCTGCCGGAGAGGGGAATCATCTCCCGGAGGACTCTACGCCGCCATGGTCGCCTCCGGAGTGATGTGTGAGTAGTCTACCCCTGGACTATGCGTCCATAGCAGTAGCTAGATGGTTGTCTTCTCCCCATTGTGCTTCATTGTCGGATCTTGTGAGCTGCCTAACATGATCAAGATCATCTATCTGTAATTCTATATGTTGCGTTTGTTGTGATCCGATGAATAGAGAATACTTGTTATGTTGATTATCAAAGTTATGTCTATGTGTTGTTTATGATCTTGCATGCTCTCCGTTACTAGTAGATGCTCTGGCCAAGTAGATGCTTGTAACTCCAAGAGGGAGTATTTATGCTCGATAGTGGGTTCATGCCTCCATTGATATCTGGGACAGTGACAGAAAGTTCTAAGGTTGTGGATGTGCTGTTGCCACTAGGGATAAAACATTAGTGCTATGTTCAAGGATGTAGTTACTAGTTACATTACGCGCAATACTTAATGCAATTGTCTGTTGTTAGCAACTTAATACTGGAGGGGGTTCGGATGATAACCTGAAGGTGGACTTTTTAGGCATAGATGCATGCTGGATGGCGGTCTATGTACTTTGTCGTAATGCCCAATTAAATCTCACTATACTCATCATAATATGTATGTGCATGGTCATGCCCTCTTTATTTGTCAATTGCCCAACTGTAATTTGTTCACCCAACATGCTGTTTGTCTTATGGGAGAGACACCTCTAGTGAACTGTGGACCCCGGTCCAATTCTCCATACTGAAATACAATCTACTGCAATACTTGTTCTACTGTTTTCTGCAAACAATCATCTTCCACACAATACGGTTAATCCTTTGTTACAGCAAGCCGGTGAGATTGACAACCTCACTGTTTCGTTGGGGCAAAGTACTTTGGTTGTGTTGTGCAGGTTCCACGTTGGCGCCGGAATCTCTGGTGTTGCGTCGCACTACATCCCGCCGCCATCAACCTTCAACGTGCTTCTTGACTCCTACTGGTTCGATTAAACCTTGGTTTCTTACTGAGGGAAACTTGCCGCTGTGCGCATCACACCTTCCTCTTGGGGTTCCCAACGGACGTTTCAACCACACGCATCAAGCAAATTTCTGGCGCTGTTGCCGGGGAGATCAAGACACGCTGCAAGGGGAGTCTCCACTTCCCAATCTCTTTACTTTGTTTTTGTCTTGCTTAGTTTTATTTACTACTTTGTTTGCTGCACTAAATCAAAATACAAAAAAATTAGTTGCTAGTTTTACTTTATTTGCTATCTTGTTTGCTATATCAAAAACACAAAAAAATTAGTTACTTGCATTTACTTTATCTAGTTTGCTTTATTTACTGTTGCTAAAATGGCCAACCCTGAAAATACTAAGTTGTGTGATTTCACAACCACAAATAATAATGATTTCTTATGCACACCTATTGCTCCACCTGCTACTACAGCAGAATTCTTTGAAATTAAACCTGCTTTACTGAATCTTGTTATGCGAGAGCAATTTTCTGGTGTTAGTTCTGATGATGCTGCTGCCCATCTTAATAATTTTGTTGAACTATGTGAAATGCAAAAATATAAAGATGTAGATGGTGACATTATAAAATTAAAATTGTTCCCTTTCTCATTAAGAGGAAGAGCTAAAGATTGGTTGCTATCTCTGCCTAAGAATAGTATTGATTCATGGACTAAATGCAAGGATGCTTTTATTGGTAGATATTATCCCCCTGCTAAAATTATATCTTTGAGGAGTAGCATAATGAATTTTAAACAATTAGATACTGAACATGTTGCTCAAGCTTGGGAAAGAATGAAATCTCTGGTTAAAAATTGCCCAACCCATGGACTGACTACTTGGATGATCATCCAAACCTTCTATGCAGGACTAAATTTTTCTTCGCGGAACTTATTGGATTCAGCTGCTGGAGGTACCTTTATGTCCATCTCTCTTGGTGAAGCAACAAAGCTTCTTGATAATATGATGATCAACTACTCTGAATGGCACACGGAAAGAGCTCCACAAGGTAAGAAGGTAAATTCTATCGAAGAAACCTCTTCCTTGAGTGATAAGATTGATGCTATTATGTCTATGCTTGTGAATGATAGGACTAATATTGATCCTAATAATGTTCCGTTAGCTTCATTGGTTGCACAAGAAGAACATGTTGATGTAAACTTCATTAAAAATAATAATTTCAACAACAATGCTTACCAGAACAATTCTAGTAACAACTATAGGCCATATCCTTATAATAATGGCAACGGCTATGGTAATTCTTATGGGAATTCTTACAACAATAATAGGAGTTCACCCCCTGGACTTGAAGCTATGCTTAAAGAATTTATTAGTACACAAACTGCTTTTAACAAATCTGTTGAAGAAAAGCTTGGGAAAATTGATATACTTGCTTCTAAAGTCGATAGTCTTGCTGTTGATGTTGATCTTTTGAAATTAAAAGTTATGCCTAATGAAAATCATCATAACAAAATTACTACTACAGCAAATGCCATCCAAGTTAGAATTAATGAGAATATAAGATTAATGGCTGAACTGCGTGCTAGGTGGGATAGAGAAGAAAATGAAAAACTAGCTAAAGAGAAGAATGTAGCTAAAGTTTGGACTATTACCACCACTAGTAATGCTAATGCTACACATGTTGCTGCACCTCCTACTATTAATAATAAAAGAATTGGTGTTAGCAATGTTTCCACTTCTAACGCAAAGCGCGAGAAACTGCTTGAAACTGCTAAAACTGCTGAAACTGCCTGTGATAAAACTGCTAAATTTTTTTCCAACATTGGGGATGATGATCCCATTGCTTTAGATTATAATGGTTTGAATTTTGATGATTGCCACATCTCTGAAGTTATAAAGTTCTTGCAAAAACTTGCTAAAAGTCCTAATGCTAGTGCTATAAATTTGGCTTTCACACAACATATTACAAATGCTCTCATAAAAGCTAGAGAAGAGAAACTAGAGCACGAAGCCTCTATTCCTAGAAAGCTAGAGGATGGTTGGGAGCCCATCATTAAGATGAAGGTTAAAGATTTTGATTGTAATGCTTTATGTGATCTTGGTGCAAGTATTTCTGTTATGCCTAAGAAAATTTATAATATGCTTGACTTGCCACCGCTGAAAAATTGTTATTTGGATGTTAATCTTGCTGATCATTCTACAAAGAAACCTTTGGGGAAAGTTGATAATGTTCGCATTACCGTTAACAATAACCTTGTCCCCGTTGATTTTGTTGCCTTGGATATTGAATGCAATGCATCTTGTCCCATTATATTGGGAAGACCTTTTCTTCGAACTGTTGGTGCTATCATTGATATGAAGGAAGGTAATATAAAATATCAATTTCCTCTCAAGAAAGGTATGGAACACTTCCCTAGAAAGAGAATTAAGTTACCTTTTGATTCTATTATTAGAACAAATTATAATGTTGACACTTCGTCTCTTGATAATACTTGATACACACTTTCTGCACCAAGCTGAAAGGCGTTAAAGAAAAGCGCTTATGGGAGACAACCCATGGTTTTTACCTACAGTACTTTGTTTTTATTTTGTGTCTTGGAAGTTGTTTACTACTGTAGCAACCTCTCCTTATCTTAGTTTAGTGTTTTGTTGTGCCAAGTAAAGTCGTTGATAGAAAAGTTCATACTAGATTTGGATTACTGTGCAGAAACAGATTTCCTTGCTGTCACGAATCTGGGCTGTTTTCCCTGTAGGTAACTCAGAAAATTATGCCAATTTACTTGAGTGATCTTCAGATATGTACGCAACTTTCATCCAATTTGAGAATTTTCATTTGAGCAAGTCTGGTGCCTCGATAAAATTCGTCAATACGAACTGTTCTGTTTTGACAGATTCTGCCTTTTATTTCGCATTGCCTCTTTTGCTATGTTGGATGAATTTCTTTGATCCATTAATGTCCAGTAGCTTTATGCAATGTCCAGAAGTGTTAAGAATGATTGTGTCACCTCTGAACATGTTAATTTTTATTGTCGCTAACCCTCTAATGAGTTGTTCTAAGTTTGGTGTGGAGGAAGTTTTCAAGGATCAAGAGAGGAGTATGATGCAACATGATCAAGGAGAGTGAAAGCTCTAAGCTTGGGGATGCCCCGGTGGTTCACCCCTGCATATATCAAGAAGACTCAAGCATCTAAGCTTGGGGATGCCCAAGGCATCCCCTTCTTCATCGACAACATTATCAGGTTCCTCCCCTGAAACTATATTTTTATTCCATCACATCTTATGTGCTTTGCTTGGAGCGTCGGTTTGTTTTTGTTTTTTGTTTTGTTTGAATAAAATGGATCCTAGCATTAACTTTATGGGAGAGAGACACGCTCCGCTGTAGCATATGGACAAGTATGTCCTTAGTTTCTACTCATAGTATTCATGGCGAAGTTTCTTCTTCGTTAATTGTTATATGGTTGGAATAGGAAAATGATACATGTAGTAATTGCTATTAATGTCTTGGGTAATGTGATACTTGGCAATTGTTGTGCTCATGTTTAAGCTCTTGCATCATATGCTTTGCACCCATTAATGAAGAAATACATAGAGCATGCTAAAATTTGGTTTGCATATTTGGTTTCTCTAAGGTCTAGATAATTTCTAGTATTGAGTTTGAACAACAAGGAAGACGGTGTAGAGTCTTATAATGTTTTCAATATGTCTTTTATGTGAGTTTTGCTGCACCGGTTCATCCTTGTGTTTGTTTCAAATAAGCCTTGCTAGCCTAAACCTTGTATCGAGAGGGAATACTTCTCATGCATCCAAAATACTTGAGCCAACCACTATGCCATTTGTGTCCACCATACCTACCTACTACATGGTATTTTCCGCCATTCCAAAGTAAATTGCTTGAGTGCTACCTTTAAAATTCCATCATTCACCTTTGCAATATATAGCTCATGGGACAAATAGCTTAAAAACTATTGTGGTATTGAATATGTAATTATGCACTTTATCTCTTATTAAGTTGCTTGTTGTGCGATAACCATGTTTACTGGGGACGCCATCAACTACTCTTTGTTGAATTTCATGTGAGTTGCTATGCATGTTCGTCTTGTCTGAAGTAAGAGCGATCTACCACCTTATGGTTAAGCATGCATATTGTTAGAGAAGAACATTGGGCCGCTAACTAAAGCCATGATCCATGGTGGAAGTTTCAGTTTTGGACAAATATCCTCAATCTCATATGAGAAAATTATTAATTGTTGTTACATGCTTATGCATAAAAGAGGAGTCCATTATCTGTTGTCTATGTTGTCCCGGTATGGATGTCTAAGTTGAGAATAATCAATAGCGAGAAATCCAATGCGAGCTTTCTCCTTAGACCTTTGTACAGGCGGCATAGAAGTACCCCTTTGTGACACTTGGTTAAAACATGTGCATTGTGATGATCCGGTAGTCCAAGCTAATTAGGACAAGGTGCGGGCACTATTAGTATACTATGCATGAGGCTTGCAACTTGTAAGATATAATTTACATGATACATATGCTTTATTACTACCGTTGACAAAATTGTTTCATGTTTTCAAAATCAAAGCTCTAGCACAAATATAGCAATCGATGCTTTTCCTCTATGGAGGACAATTCTTTTACTTTCAATGTTGAGTCAGTTCACCTATTTCTCTCCACCTCAAGAAGCAAACACTTGTGTGAACTGTGCATTGATTCCTACATATTTGCTTATTGCACTTATTATATTACTCTATGTTGACAATATCCATGAGATATACAAGTTATGAGTTGAAAGCAACCGCTGAAACTTAATCTTCCTTTGGGTTGCTTCAATACCTTTACTTTGATTTATTGCTTTATGAGTTAACTCTTATGCAAGACTTATTGATGCTTGTCTTGAAGTACTATTCATGAAAAGTCTTTGCTTTATGATTCACTTGTTTACTCATGTCATATACATAGTTTTGATCGCTGCATTCACTACATATGCTTTACAAATAGTATGATCAAGGTTATGATGGCATGTCACTCCAGAAATTATCTGTGTTATCGTTTTACCTGCTCGGGACGAGCAGAACTAAGCTTGGGGATGCTGATACGTCTCCGACGTATCGATAATTTCTTATGTTCCATGCCACATTATTGATGTTATCTACATGTTTTATGCACACTTTATGTCATATTCGTGCATTTTCTGGAACTAACCTATTAACAAGATGCCGAAGTGCCAGTTGCTGTTTTCTGCTATTTTTGGTTTCAGAAATCCTAGTAACGAAATATTCTCGGAATTGGACGAAATCAACGCCCAGGGTCCTATTTTGCCACGAAGCTTCCAGAAGTCCGAAGAGGAGACGAGCGCGGCCCTGTGGTGTGGGGCCCTCGTGCCGCCTCCTGACCTACCCTTCCGCCTACTTAAAGCCTCCGTTGTGAAACCCCCAGTACCGAGAGCCACGATACGGAAAACCTTCCAGAGACGCCGCCGCCGCCGATCCCATCTCGGGGGATCCAGGAGATCGCCTCCGGCACCCTGCCGGAGAGGGGAATCATCTCCCTGAGGACTCTACGCCGCCATGGTCGCCTCCGGAGTGATGTGTGAGTAGTCTACCCCTGGACTATGGGTCCATAGCAGTAGCTAGATGGTTGTCTTCTCCCCATTGTGCTTCATTGTCGGATCTTGTGAGCTGCCTAACATGATCAAGATCATCTATCTGTAATTCTATATGTTGCGTTTGTTGGGATCCGATGAATAGAGAATACTTGTTATGTTGATTATCAAAGTTATGTCTATGTGTTGTTTATGATCTTGCATGCTCTCCGTTACTAGTAGATGCTCTGGCCAAGTAGATGCTTGTAACTCCAAGAGGGAGTATTTATGCTCGATAGTGGGTTCATGCCTCCATTGATATCTGGGACAGTGACAGAAAGTTCTAAGGTTGTGGATGTGCTGTTGCCACTAGGGATAAAACATTAGTGCTATGTTCAAGGATGTAGTTACTAGTTACATTACGCGCAATACTTAATGCAATTGTCTGTTGTTAGCAACTTAATACTGGAGGGGGTTCGGATGATAACCTGAAGGTGGACTTTTTAGGCATAGATGCATGCTAGATGGTGGTCTATGTACTTTGTCGTAATGCCCAATTAAATCTCACTATACTCATCATAATATGTATGTGCATGGTCATGCCCTCTTTATTTGTCAATTGCCCAACTGTAATTTGTTCACCCAACATGCTGTTTGTCTTATGGGAGAGACACCTCTAGTGAACTGTGGACCCCGGTCCAATTCTCCATACTGAAATACAATCTACTGCAATACTTGTTCTACTGTTTTCTGCAAACAATCATCTTCCACACAATACGGTTAATCCTTTGTTACAGCAAGCCGGTGAGATTGACAACCTCACTATTTCGTTGGGGCAAAGTACTTTGGTTGTGTTGTGCAGGTTCCACGTTGGCGCCGGAATCTCTGGTGTTGCGCCGCACTACATCCCGCCGCCATCAACCTTCAACGTGCTTCTTGACTCCTACTGGTTCGATTAAACCTTGGTTTCTTACTGAGGGAAACTTGCCGCTGTGCGCATCACACCTTCCTCTTGGGGTTCCCAACGGACGTGTCAACCACACGCATCAAACAGCAGCAAGTTTCCCTTAAGTGGATCACCCAAGGTTTATCGAACTCAGGGAGGAAGAGGTCAAAGATATCCCTCTCATGCAACCCTGCAACCACAAAGCAAGAAGTCTCTTGTGTCCCCAACACACCTAATAGGTGCACTAGTTCGGCGAAGAGATAGTGAAATACAGGTGGTACAAATAAGTAGTAGCAACGGCACCAGAAAATTGTTTTGCCCAGGACAGTAAACAAGCAGTAGTAACGCAGTAAAACAGTAAACAAGCAGCAATAGCAGTATTTAGGAACAAGGCCTAGGGATCATACTTTCACTAGTGGACACTCTCAACATTGATCACATAACAGAATAGATAAATGCATACTCTACACTCTTTTGTTGGATGATGAACACCATTGCGTAGGATTACACGAACCCTCAATGCCGGAGTTAACAAGCTCCACAATTCAATGTTCATATTTAAATAACCTTAGAGTGCATGAAAGATCAACACGACTAAACCAAGTACTAACATAGCATGCACACTGTCACCTTCACACTATGTAGGAGGAATAGATCACATCAATACCATCATAGCAATAGTTAACTTCATAATCTACAAGAGATCACAATCATAGCCTACGCCAAGTACTAACACGGATGCACACACTGTCACCATTACACCGTGCAGGAGGAATAGAATACTTTAATAACATCACTAGAGTAGCACATAGATGAATAGTGATACAAAACTCATATGAATCTCAATCATGTAAGGCAGCTCATGAGATTATTGTATTGAAGTACATAGGAGAGAGATGAACTACATAGCTACCGGTACAGCCCCGAGCCTCGATGGAGAACTACTCCCTCCTCATGGGAGACAGCAGCGTTGATGGAGATGGCGGTGCTGTTGATGGAGAAGCCTTCCGGGGGCACTTCCCCGTCCCGGTGGCGTGCCGGAACAGAGACTCCTGTCCCACAGATCTTGGCTTCGCGATGGCGGCGGCTCTGGAAGGTTTCTCATACCGTGGCTTTTTCGTCTCGAGGTTTTAGGTCCAGGGGCTTTATATAGGCGAAGAGGCGGCGTCAGGAGGTCGAAGGGGCGCCGACACTATAGGGGGCGCGGGCCCCCCCTTGGCCACGCCGGCCTAGGGTTTGGTGGGCCTGTGCCCCCTCTCTGGCGGTTCTCGTGTGTTCTGGATGCTTCCGGGCAAAATAGGAACCTGGGCGTTGATTTCGTCCAATTCCGAGAATATTTCGTTACTAGGATTTCTGAAACCAAAAATAGCAGAAAATAGGAACTGGCACTTCGGCATCATGTTAATAGGTTAGTTCCAGAAAATGCACGAATATGACATAAAGTGTGCATAAAACATGTAGAAATCATCAATAATGTGGCATGGAACATAAGAAATTATCGATACGTCGGAGACGTATCAGCATCCCCAAGCTTAGTTCCTGCTCGTCCCGAGCAGGTAAACGATAAACAAAGATAATTTCTGGAGTGACATGCCATCATAACCTTGATCATACTATTTGTAAAGCATATGTAGTGAATGCAGCGATCAAAACAATGTAAATGACATGAGTAAACAAGTGAATCATATAGCAAAGACTTTTCATGAATAGTACTTCCAGACAAGCATCAATAAGTCTTGCATAAGAGTTAACTCATAAAGCAATAATTCATAGTAAAAGCATTGAAGCAACACAAAGGAAGATTAAGTTTCAGCGGTTGCTTTCAACTTATAACATGTGTATCTCATGGATAGTTGTCAATGTAAAGTAATATAACAAGTGCAATATGCAAGTATGTAGGAATCAATGCACAGTTCACACAAGTGTTTGCTTCTTGAGATGGAGAGAAATAGGTGAACTGACTCAACAATAAAAGTAAAAGAATGGTCCTTCAAAGAGGAAAGCATCGATTGCTATATTTGTGCTAGAGCTTTGATTTTGAAAACAAGAAACAATTTTGTCAACGGTAGTAATAAAGCATATGTGTTATGTAAATTATATCTTACAAGTTGCAAGCCTCATGCATAGTATACTAATAGTGCCCGCACCTTGTCCTAATTAGCTTGGACTACCGGGATCATCGCAATGCACATGTTTTAACCAAGTGTCACAAAGGGGTACCTCTATGCCGCCTGTACAAAGGTCTAAGGAGAAAGCTCGCATCGGATTTCTCGCTATTGATTATTCTCAACTTAGACATCCATACCGGGACAACATAGACAACAGATAATGGACTCCTCTTTTATGCATAAGCATGTAACAACAATTAATTTTCTCATTTGAGATTGAGGATATATGTCCAAAACTGAAACTTCCACCATGGATCATGGCTTTAGTTAGCGGCCCAATGTTCTTCTCTAACAATATGCATGGTCTAACCATAAGGTGGTAGATCGCTCTTACTTCAGACAAGACGAACATGCATAGCAACTCACATGATATTCAACAAAGAGTAGTTGATGGCGTTCCCAGTGAACATGGTTATCGCACAACGAGCAACTTAATAAGAGATAAAGTGCATAAGTACATATTCAATACCACAATAGTTTTTAGGCTATTTGTCCCATGAGCTATATATTGCAAAGGTGAAGAATGGAAATTTAAAGGTAGCACTCAAGCAATTTACTTTGGAATGGCGGAGAAATACCATGTAGTAGGTAGGTATGGTGGACACAAATGGTATAGTGGTTGGCTCAAGTATTTTGGATGCATGAGAAGTATTCCCTCTCGATACAAGGTTTAGTCTAGCAAGGTTATTTGAAACAAACACAAGGATGAAGCGGTGCAGCAAAACTCACATAAAAGACATATTGTAAACATTATAAGACTCTACACCGTCTTCCTTGTTGTTCAAACTCAATACTAGAAATTATCTAGACCTTAGAGAGACCAATTATGCAAACCAAATTTTAGCAAGTTCTATGTATTTATTCATTAATAGGTGCAAAGTATATGATGCAAGAGCTTAAACATGAGCACAACAATTGCCAAGTATCACATTATCCAAGACATTATAGCAATTACTACATGTATCATTTTCCGATTCCAACCATATAACAAATTAACGAAGCAGTTTCAACCTTCGCCATGAACATTAAAAGCTAAGAACACATGTGTTCATACGAACCAGCGGAGCGTGTCTCTATCCCACACAAGCATTTATTCAAACAAAAACAAAAACAAGAAACATACAGACGCTCCAAGTAAAGTACATAAGATGTGACCGAATAAAAATATAGTTTCAAGAGAAGGAACCTGATAATTTGTCGATGAAGAAGGGGATGCCTTGGGCATCCCCAAGCTTAGATGCTTGAGTCTTCTTGAAATATGCAGGGGTGAACCACCGGGGCATCCCCAAGCTTAGAGCTTTCACTCTCCTTGATCATAGTATATCATCCTCCTCTCTTGACCCTTGAAAACTTTCTCCACACCAAACTCGAAACAAACTCATTAGAGGGTTAGTGCATAATCAAAAATTCACATGTTCAGAGGTGACACAATCATTCTTAACACTTCTGGACATTGCCTAAAGCTACTGGAAGTCAATGGAACAAAGAAATCCATCCAACATAGCAAAAGAAGCAATGCGAAATAAAAGGCAGAATCTGTCAAAACAGAACAGTCCGTAAAGATGAATTTTATTGAGGCACCAGACTTGCTCAAATGAAAATGCTCAAATTTAATGAAAGTTGCGTACATATCTGAGGATCACTCACGTAAATTGGCATAATTTTCTGAGTTACCTACAGAGAATTTTGCCCAGATTCGTGACAGCAAAGAAATCTGTTTCTGCGTAGTAATCCAAATCTAGTATGAACCTTGCTATCAACGACTTTACTTGGCACAACAAAACACAAAACTAAGATAAGGAGAGGTTACTACAGTAGTAAACAACTTCCAAGACACAAATATAAAACAAAGTAATGTAGCAAAATAAACACATGGGTTATCTCCCAAGAAGTTCTTTCTTTATAGCCATTGAGATGGGCTCAGCAGTTTTAATGATGCACTCGCAAGAAATAGTAGTTGAAGCAAAAGAGAGCATCAAGAGGCAAATTCAAAACATATTTAAGCCTAACATGCTTCCTATGAAAAGGAATCTTGTAAATAAACAAGTTCAAGAAGCATAATGCAACAAGCATAGAGAGATAAAACAAGTGTAGCTTCAAAAATTTCAGCACATAGAGAGGTGTTTTAGTAACATGAAAATTTCTACAACCATATTTTTCTCTCTCATAATAACTTTCAGTAGCAACATGAGCAATCTCAACAATATAACTATCACATAAAGCATTCTTATCATGAGTCTCATGCATAAAATTATTACTCTCCACATAAGCATAATCAATTTTATTAGTAATAGTGGGAGCAAATTTAACAAAGTAGCTATCATTATTATTCTCATCATCAAATATAGGAGGCATATTGTAATCATAATCAAATTTATCCTCCATAACAGGTGGCAACAAAAGACTACTATCATTATAATCATCATAAATAGGAGGCAAAGTATCATCAAAGTAAATTTTCTCCTCCATGCCCGGGGGACTAAAAAGATCATGCTCATCAAAACCAGCTTCCCCAAGCTTAGAATTTTCCATAGCATTAGCAACAATAGTATTCAAAGCATTCATATTAATAACATTCCCATTAGCATGCATATAAAGTTCCATGGGTTTTTTTAATTCTTTCTTCAAACACATCATGTCCTAATTCAAGATAAAGTTCATAAAGATCTCTCATATTTTTGTTGTTTTCCATTATACCTAACTAGTGTAAACAAGAAACAAAAAGATTCAATTGCAGGATCTAAAGGAAATAGCTTTGAGCACAAACACAATGGCGCCAGAAAAGTACTGTTACCTGGAACCGGAGTATGAGTGCCTTTTACCTTTCCTCCCCGGCAACGGCGCCAGAAAATAGCTTGATGTCTACGCCCCCTCCTTTTCCTGTAGACAGTGTCGGGCCTCCAAGAGCAGAGGTTTGTAGAACAGCAGCAAGTTTCCCTTAAGTGGATCACCCAAGGTTTATCGAACTCAGGGAGGAAGAGGTCAAAGATATCCCTCTCATGCAACCCTGCAACCACAAAGCAAGAAGTCTCTTGTGTCCCCAACACACCTAATAGGTGCACTAGTTCGGCGAAGAGATAGTGAAATACACGTGGTATAAATAAGTAGTAGCAACGGCACCAGAAAATTGCTTTGCCCAGGACAGTAAACAAGCAGTAGTAACGCAGTAAAACAGTAAACAAGCAGCAATAGCAGTATTTAGGAACAAGGCCTAGGGATCATACTTTCACTAGTGGACACTCTCAACATTGATCACATAACAGAATAGATAAATGCATACTCTACACTCTTTTGTTGGATGATGAACACCATTGCGTAGGATTACACGAACCCTCAATGCCGGAGTTAACAAGCTCCACAATTCAATGTTCATATTTAAATAACCTTAGAGTGCATGAAAGATCAACACGACTAAACCAAGTACTAACATAGCATGCACACTGTCACCTTCACACTATGTAGGAGGAATAGATCACATCAATACCATCATAGCAATAGTTAACTTCATAATCTACAAGAGATCACAATCATAGCCTACGCCAAGTACTAACACGGATGCACACACTGTCACCATTACACCGTGCAGGAGGAATAGAATACTTTAATAACATCACTAGAGTAGCACATAGATGAATAGTGATACAAAACTCATATGAATCTCAATCATGTAAGGCAGCTCATGAGATTATTGTATTGAAGTACATAGGAGAGAGATGAACCACATAGCTACCGGTATAGCCCCGAACCTCGATGGAGAACTACTCCCTCCTCATGGGAGACAGCAGCATTGATGGAGATGGCGGTGCTGTCGATGGAGAAGCCTTCCGGGGGCACTTCCCCGTCCCGGCGGCGTGCCGGAACAGAGACTCCTGTCCCCCAGATCTTGGCTTCGCGATGGCGGCGGCTCTGGAAGGTTTCTCGTACCGTGGCTTTTTCGTCTCGAGGTTTTAGGTCCAGGGGCTTTATATAGGCGAAGAGGCGGCGTCAGGAGGTCGAAGGGGCGCCGACACTATAGGGGGGCGCGGCCCTGATATGTCTCCGACGTATCGATAATTTCTTATGTTCCATGCCACATTATTGATGTTATCTACATGTTTTATGCACACTTTATGTCATATTCGTGCATTTTCTGGAACTAACCTATTAACAAGATTGCGAAGTGCCAGTTGCTGTTTTCTGCTGTTTTTGGTTTCAGAAATCCTAGTAACGAAATATTCTCGGAATTGGACGAAATCAACGCCCAGGGGCCTATTTTTCCACGAAGCTTCCAGAAGTCCGAAGACGAAACGAAGAGGGGCCACGGGGTGGCCAAACCCTAGGGCGGTGCGGCCCCACCCCTGGCCGCGCCGGCCTATGGTCTGGGCCCCTCGCGCCGCCTCTTGACCTACCCTTCCGCCTACTTAAAGCCTCCGTGACGAAACCCCCAGTACCGAGAGCCACGATACGGAAAACCTTCCAGAGACGCCGCCGCCACCGATCCCATCTCGGGGGATCCAGGAGATCGCCTCCGGCACCCTGCCGGAGAGGGCAATCATCTCCCGGAGGACTCTACGCCGCCATGGTCGCCTCCGGAGTGATGTGTGAGTAGTCTACCCCTGGACTATGGGTCCATAGCAGTAGCTAGATGGTTGTCTTCTCCCCATTGTGCTATCATTGTCGGATCTTGTGAGCTGCCTAACATGATCAAGATCATCTATCTGTAATTCTATATGTTGCGTTTGTTGGGATCCGATGAATAGAGAATACTTGTTATGTTGATTATCAAAGTTATATCTATGTGTTGTTTATGATCTTGCATGCTCTCCGTTACTAGTAGATGCTCTGGCCAAGTAGATACTTGTAACTCCAAGAGGGAGTACTTATGCTCGATAGTGGGTTCATGCCTGCATTGACACAGGACAGGATGAGAAAGTTCTAAGGTTGTGTTGTGCTGTTGCCACTAGGGATAAAACATTGATGCTATGTCTAAGGATGTAGTTGTTGATTACATTACGCACCATACTTAATGCAATTGTCTGTTGCTTTGCAACTTAATACTGGAGGGGGTTGATGGCGTGTAACTCACACGTTCGTTGGGAACCCCAAGAGGAAGGTATGATGCGCACAGCAGCAAGTTTTCCCTCAGAAAGAAACCAAGGTTTATCGAACCAGGAGGAGCCAAGAAGCACGTTGAAGGTTGATGGCGGCGGGATGTAGTGCGGCGCAACACCAGGGATTCCGGCGCCAACGTGGAACCTGCACAACACAACCAAAGTACTTTGCCCCAACGAAACAGTGAGGTTGTCAATCTCACCGGCTTGCTGTAACAAAGGATTAACCGTATTGTGTGGAAGATGATTGTTTGCAGAAAACAGTAGAACAAGTATTGCAGTAGATTGTATTTCAGTAAAGAGAATTGGACCGGGGTCCACAGTTCACTAGAGGTGTCTCTCCCATAAGACAAACAGCATGTTGGGTGAACAAATTACAGTTGGGCAATTGACAAATAAAGAGAGCATGACCATGCACATACATATCATGATGAGTATAGTGAGATTTAATTGGGCATTACGACAAAGTACATAGACCGCCATCCAACTGCATCTATGCCTAAAAAGTCCACCTTCAGGTTATCATCCGAACCCCCTCCAGTATTAAGTTGCTAACAACAGACAATTGCATTAAGTATTGCGCGTAATGTAACTAGTGACTACATCCTTGAACATAGCACTAATGTTTTATCCCTAGTGGCAACAGCACATCCATAACCTTAGAGGTTCTTGTCACCCCTCCAGATTCACGGAGACATGAACCCACTATCGAGCATAAATACTCCCTCTTGGAGTTACTAGCATCAACTTGGCCAGAGCATCTACTAATAACGGAGAGCATGCAAGATCATAAACAACACATAGATATAACTTTGATAATCAACATAACAAGTATTCTCTATTCATCGGATCCCAACAAACGCAACATATAGAATTACAGATAGATGATCTTGATCATGTTAGGCAGCTCACAAGATCCGGCAATGATAGCACAATGGGGAGAAGACAACCATCTAGCTACTGCTATGGACCCATAGTCCAGGGGTAGACTACTCACACATCACTCCGGAGGCGACCATGGCGGCGTAGAGTCCTCCGGGAGATGATTCCCCTCTCCGGCAGGGTGCCGGAGGCGATCTCCTGGATCCCCCGAGATGGGCTCGGCGTTGGCGGCGTCTCTGGAAGGTTTTCCGTATCGTGGTTCTCGGTACTGGGGGTTTCGTCACGGAGGCTATTTGTAGGTGGAAGGGCAGGTCAAGAGGCGGCACGGGGGCCCCACACCACAGGGCCGCGCGGCCAGGGGGGGGCCGTGCCGCCCTAGGGTGTGGCCCCCTCGTGGCCCCTCTTCGTCTCTCCTTCGGACTTCTGGAAGCTTCGTGGAAAAATTGGCCCCTGGGCTTTGATTTCGTCCAATTCCGAGAATATTTCCTTACTAGGATTTCTGAAACCAAAAACAGCAGAAAACAGCAACTGGCACTTCGGCATCTTGTTAATAGGTTAGTTCCAGAAAATGCACGAATATGACATAAAGTGTGCATAAAACATGTAGATAACATCAATAATGTGGCATGGAACATAAGAAATTATCGATACGTCGGAGACGTATCAGGGGTTCGGATGATAACCTGAAGGTGGACTTTTTAGGCATAGATGCAGTTGGATGGCGGTCTATGTACTTTGTCGTAATGCCCAATTAAATCTCACTATACTCATCATGATATGTATGTGCATGGTCATGCTCTCTTTATTTGTCAATTGCCCAACTGTAATTTGTTCACCCAACATGCTGTTTGTCTTATGGGAGAGACACCTCTAGTAAACTGTGGACCCCGGTCCAATTCTCTTTACTGAAATACAATCTACTGCAATACTTGTTCTACTGTTTTCTGCAAACGATCATCTTCCACACAATACGGTTAATCCTTTGTTACAGCAAGCCGGTGAGATTGACAACCTCACTGTTTCGTTGGGGCAAAGTACTTTGGTTGTGTTGTGCAGGTTCCACGTTGGCGCCGGAATCCCTGGTGTTGCGCCGCACTACATCCCGCCGCCATCAACCTTCAACGTGCTTCTTGACTCCTACTGGTTCGATAAACCTTGGTTTCTTATCGAGGAAACTTGCTGCTGTACGCATCACACCTTCCACTTGGGGTTCCCAACGAGCGTGTGCTTTACGCGTCATCAAGCTAAATTTCTGGCGCCGTTGTCGGGGAGATCAAGACACGCTGCAAGGGGAGTCTCCACTTCTCAATCTCTTTACTTTGTTTTTGTCTTGCTTAGTTTTATTTACTACTTTGTTTGCTGCACTAAATCAAAATACAAAAAAATTAGTTGCTAGTTTTACTTTATTTGCTATCTTGTTTGCTATATCAAAAACACAAAAAAATTAGTTTACTTGCATTTACTTTATCTAGTTTGCTTTATTTACTGTTGCTAAAGTGGCCAACCCTGAAAATACTAAGTTGTGTGATTTTACAACCACAAATAATAATGATTTCTTATGCACACCTATTGCTCCACCTGCTACTACAGCAGAATTCTTTGAAATTAAACCTGCTTTACTGAATCTTGTTATGCGAGAGCAATTTTCTGGTGTGTTAGTTCTGATGATGCTGCTGCCCATCTTAATAATTTTGTTGAACTATGTGAAATGCAAAAATATAAAGATGTAGATGGTGATATTATTAAACTAAAATTGTTCCCTTTCTCATTAAGAGGAAGAGCTAAAGATTGGTTGCTATCTCTGCCTAAGAATAGTATTGATTCATGGACTAAATGCAAGGATGCTTTTATTGGTAGATATTATCCCCCCTGCTAAAATTATATCTTTGAGGAGTAGCATAATTAATTTTAAACAATTAGATACTGAACATGTTGCTCAAGCATGGGAAAGAATGAAATCTCTGGTTAAAAATTGCCCAACCCATGGACTGACTACTTGGATGATCATCCAAACCTTCTATGCAGGACTAAATTTTTCTTCACGGAATTTATTGGATTCAGCTGCTGGAGGTACCTTTATGTCCATCACTCTTGGTGAAGCAACAAAGCTTCTTGATAATATGATGATCAACTACTCTGAATGGCACACGGAAAGAGCTCCACAAGGTAAGAAGGTAAATTCTGTCGAAGAAACCTCTTCCTTGAGTGATAAGATTGATGCTATTATGTCTATGCTTGTGAATGATAGGACTAATATTGATCCTAATAATGTTCCATTAGCTTCATTGATTGCACAAGAAGAACATGTTAATGTAAACTTCATTAAAAATAATAATTTCAACAACAATGCTTACCGGAACAATTCTAGTAACAACTATAGGCCATATCCTTATAATAATGGCAACGGCTATGGTAATTCTTATGGGAATTCTTACAACAATAATAGGAGTTCACCCCCTGGACTTGAAGCCATGCTTAAAGAATTTATTAGTATGCAAACTGCTTTTAACAAATCTGTTGAAGAAAAGCTTGGGAAAATTGATATACTTGCTTCTAAAGTCGATAGTCTTGCTGCTGATGTTGATCTTTTGAAATCGAAAGTTATGCCTAATGAACATCATCATAATAAAATTGTTACTACAGCAAATGCCATTCAAGTTAGAATTAATGAGAATATAAGATTAATGGCTGAACTGCGTGCTAGGTGGGATAGAGAAGAAAATGAAAAACTAGCTAAAGAGAAGAATGTAGCTAAAGTTTGGACCATTACCACCACTAGTAATGCTAATGCTACACATGTTGCTGCACCTCCTACTAATACTAATAAAAGAATTGGTGTTAGCAATGTTTCCACTTCTAATGCAAAGCGCGAAAAACTGCCTGAAACAGCTAAAATCACTGAAACCGCTCGTGATAAAGCTGCTGAAATTTTTTCCAACATTGGGGATGATGATCCCATTGCTTTAGATTATAATGGTTTGAATTTTGATGATTGCCACATCTCTGAAGTTATAAAGTTCTTGCAAAAACTTGCTAAGAGTCCTAATGCTAGTGCTATAAATTTGGCTTTCACACATCATATTACAAATGCTCTCATAAAAGCTAGAGAAGAGAAACTAGAGCGCGAAGCCTCTATTCCTAAAAAGCTAGAGGATGGTTGGGAGCCCATCATTAAGATGAAGCTTAAAGATTTTGATTGTAATTCTTTATGTGATCTTGGTGCAAGTATTTCTGTTATGCCTAAGAAAATTTATAATATGCTTGACTTGCCACCGCTGAAAAATTGTTATTTGGATGTTAATCTTGCTGATCATTCTACAAAGAAACCTTTGGGTAAAGTTGATAATGTTCGCATTACCGTTAACAATAACCTTGTTCCCGTTGATTTTGTTGTCTTGGATATTGAATGCAATGCATCTTGTCCCATTATATTGGGAAGACCTTTTCTTCGAACTGTTGGTGCTATCATTGATATGAAGGAAGGTAATATAAAATATCAATTTCCTCTCAAGAAAGGTATGGAACACTTCCCTAGAAAGAGAATGAAGTTACCTTTTGATTCTATTATGAGAACAAATTATGATGTTGACATTTCGTCTCTTGATAATACTTGATACACACTTTCTGCGCCTAGCTGAAAGGCGTTAAAGAAAAGCGCTTATGGGAGACAACCCATGTTTTTACCTACAGTACTTTGTTTTTATTTTGTGTCTTGGAAGTTGTTTACTACTGTAGCAACCTCTCCTTATCTTAGTTTTGTGTTTTGTTGTGCCAAGTTAAGCCGTTGATAGAAAAGTAAGTACTAGATTTGGATTACTGCGCAGTTCCAGATTTCTTTGCTGTCACGAATCTGGGTCCACCTCCCTGTAGGTAGCTCCGAAAATTAAGCCAATTTACGTGCATGATCCTCAGATATGTACGCAACTTTCATTCAATTTGAGCATTTTCATTTGAGCAAGTCTGGTGCCATTTTAAAATTCATCAATACAAACTGTTCTGTTTTGACAGATTCTGCCTTTTATTTCGCATTGCCTCTTTTGCTATGTTGGATGAATTTCTTTGATCCACTAATGTCCAGTAGCATTATGCAATGTCCAGATGTGTTAACAATGATTGTGTCACCTCTGAATATGTTAATTTTTATTGTGCACTAACCCTCTAATGAGTTGTTTCGAGTTTGGTGTGGAGGAAGTTTTCAAGGATCAAGAGAGGAGTATGATGCAACATGATCAAGGAGAGTGAAAGCTCTAAGCTTGGGGATGCCCCGGTGGTTCACCCCTGCATATATCAAGAAGACTCAAGCGTCTAAGCTTGGGGATGCCCAAGGCATCCCCTTCTTCATCGACAACATTATCAGGTTCCTCCCCTGAAACTATATTTTTATTCCATCACATCTTATGTGCTTTTTCTTGGAGCGTCGGTTTGTCTTTGTTTTTTGTTTTGTTTGAATAAAATGGATCCTAGCATTCACTTTATGGGAGAGAGACACGCTCCGCTGTAGCATATGGACAAGTATGTCCTTGGTTTCTACTCATAGTATTCATGGCGAAGTTTCTCCTTCGTTAAATTGTTATATGGTTGGAATTGGAAAATGATACATGTAGTAATTGCTATTAATGTCTTGGGTAATGTGATACTTGGCAATTGTTGTGCTCATGTTTAAGCTCTTGCATCATATGCTTTGCACCCATTAATGAAGAAATACATAGAGCATGCTAAAATTTGGTTTGCATATTTGGTTTCTCTAAGGTCTAGATAATTTCTAGTATTGAGTTTGAACAATAAGGAAGACGGTGTAGAGTCTTATAATGTTTTCAATATGTCTTTTATGTGAGTTTTGCTGCACCGGTTCATCCTTGTGTTTGTTTCAAATAAGCCTTGCTAGCCTAAACCTTGTATCGAGAGGGAATACTTCTCATGCATCCAAAATACTTGAGCCAACCACTATGCCATTTGTGTCCACCATACCTACCTACTACATGGTATTTTCCGCCATTCCAAAGTAAATTGCTTGAGTGCTACCTTTAAAATTCCATCATTCACCTTTGCAATATATAGCTCATGGGACAAATAGCTTAAAAACTATTGTGGTATTGAATATGTAATTATGCACTTTATCTCTTATTAAGTTGCTTGTTGTGCGATAACCATGTTCACTGGGGACGCCATCAACTATTCATTGTTGAATTTCATGTGAGTTGCTATGCATGTCCGTCTTGTCTGAAGTAAGAGCGATCTACCACCCTATGGTTAAGCATGCATATTGTTAGAGAAAAACATTGGGCCGCTAACTAAAGCCATGATCCATGGTGGAAGTTTCAGTTTTGGACATACATCCTCAATCTCAAATGAGAAAATTATTAATTGTTGTTACATGCTTATGCATAAAAGAGGAGTCCATTATCTGTTGTCTATGTTGTCCCGGTATGGATGTCTAAGTTGAAGAATAATCAATAGCGAGAAATCCAATGCGAGCTTTCTCCTTAGACCTTTGTACAAAGCGGCATAGAGGTACCCCTTTGTGACACTTGGTAAAAACATGTGCATTGTGATGATCCGGTAGTCCAAGCTAATTAGGACAAGGTGCGGGCACTATTAGTACACTATGCATGAGGCTTGCAACTTATAAGATATAATTTACATGATACATATGCTTTATTACTACCGTTGACAAAATTGTTTCATGTTTTCAAAATCAAAGCTCTAGCACAAATATAGCAATCGATGCTTTTCCTCTATGGAGGACCATTCTTTTACTTTCAATGTTGAGTCAGTTCACCTATTTCTCTCCACCTCAAGAAGCAAACACTTGTGTGAACTATGCATTGATTCCTACATACTTGCTTATTGCACTTATTATATTACTCTATGTTGACAATATCCATGAGATATACATGTTACAAGTTGAAAGCAACCGCTGAAACTTAATCTTCTTTTGTGTTGCTTCAATGCCTTTACTTTAAATTATTGCTTTATGAGTTAACTCTTATGCAAGACTTAATTGATGCTTGTCTTGAAGTGCTATTCATGAAAAGTCTTTGCTTTATGATTCACTTGTTTACTCATGTCATATACATTGTTTTGATCGCTGCATTCACTACATATGCTTTACAAATAGTATGATCAAGATTATGATGGCATGTCACTCCAGAAATTATATGTGTTATCGTTTTACCGCTCTGACGAGCAGAACTAAGCTTGGGGATGCTGATACGTCTCCGACGTATCGATAATTTCTTATGTTCCATGCCACATTATTGATGTTATCTACATGTTTTATGCACACTTTATGTCATATTCGTGCATTTTCTGGAACTAACCTATTAACAAGATGCCGAAGTGCCGATTCTTTGTTTTTGCTGTTTTTGGTTTCAGAAATCCTAGTAACGAAATATTCTCGGAATTGGACGAAATCAACGCCCAGGGGCCTATTTTTCCACGAAGCTTCCAGAAGTCCGAAGACGAAACGAAGAGGGGCCACGGGGTGGCCAAACCCTAGGGCGGCGCGGCCCCACCCCTGGCCGCGCCGGCCTATGGTCTGGGCCCCTCGCGCCGCCTCTTGACCTACCCTTCCGCCTACTTAAAGCCTCCGTGACGAAACCCCCAGTACCGAGAGCCACGATACGGAAAACCTTCCAGAGACGCCGCCAACGCCGATCTCATCTCGGGGGATCCAGGAGATCGCCTCCGGCACCCTGCCGGAGAGGGGAATCATCTCCCGGAGGACTCTACGCCGCCATGGTCGCCTCCGGAGTGATGTGTGAGTAGTCTACCCCTGGACTATGGGTCCATAGCAGTAGCTAGATGGTTGTCTTCTCCCCATTGTGCTATCATTGTCGGATCTTGTGAGCTGCCTAACATGATCAAGATCATCTATCTGTAATTTGATACGTCTCCAACGTATCTATAATTTCCGATGTTCCATGCTTGTTTTATGACAATACCAACATGTTTTGTTCACACTTTATATCATTTTCATGCATTTTCCGGAACTAACCTATTAACAAGATGCCGAAGTGCCGCTCTCGTTTCTGCTGTTTTTGGTTTCAGAAATCCTAGTAACGAAATATTCTCGGAATCGGACGAAATCAACGCCAAAGATCTTAGAATCCCTAAGCATCCAGAACACACGAGAGGGACCAGAGGGGGGGCACAGGCCCACCACACCATACCCTGGCGCGGCCTAGGGGGGGCCCGCGCCCCCCTATGGTTTGGCCAGCCCTTCGATCCTCCTGCGCCGCCTCTTCGCCTATATAAAGCCCCTGGATCGAAAACCCTGATGCGTTCGACGAAAACCACAGAAACCTTCCAGAGCCGCCGCCATCGCGAGGCCAAGATCTGGGGGACAGGAGTCTCTGTTCCGGCACGCTGCCGGAGCGGGGAAGTGCCCCCGGAAGGCTTCTCCATCGACACCGCTGCCATCTCCACCGCCATCTTCATCACCGCTGCTACTCCCATGAGGAGGGAGTAGTTCTCCATCGAGGCTCGGGGCTGTGCCGGTAGCTATGTGGTTAATCTCTCTCCATGTACTTCAATACAATGATCTCATGAGCTGCTTTACATGATTGAGATTCATATGAGTTTTGTATCACAATTCATCTATGTGCTACTCTAGTGATGTTATTAAAGTAGTTCTATTCCTCCTGCACGTGTGTAAAGGTGACTAGTGTGTGCACCGTGTGGTTCTTGTCGTAGGCTATGATCATGATCTCTTGTAGATTATGGAGTTAATTATCATTATGATGGTATTGATGTGATCTATCTGGTTATGTTGATCTATCTTACACTATAAGGTTACTTAAATATGAACAAATTGTGGAGCTTGTTAACTCCGGCATTGAGGGTTCGTGTAATCCTACGCAATGCGTTCATCATCCAACAAGAGTGTAGAGTATGCATTTATCTATTCTGTTATGTGATCAATGTTGAGAGTGTCCACTAGTGAAAGTGTAATCCCTAGGCCTTGTTCCTAAATACTGCTGAGTTACTACTGCTTGTTTACTGTTTTACTGTGTTACTACTGCTGCAATACTACCACCATCAACTACACGCCAGCAAGCTATTTTCTGGCACCGTTGTTACTGCTCATATATATTCATACCACCTGTATTTCACTATCTCTTCGCCGAACTAGTGCACCTATTAGGTGTGTTGGGGACACAAGAGACTTCTTGCTTTGTGGTTGCAGGGTTGCATGAGAGGGATATCTTTGACCTCTTCCTCCCTGAGTTCGATAAACCTTGGGTGATCCACTTAAGGGAAAACTTGCTGCTGTTCTACAAACCTCTGCTCTTGGAGGCCCAACACTGTCTACAGGAAAGGAGGGGGAACGTAGACATCAAGCACTTTTCTGGCGCCGTTGCCGGGGAGGAAAGGTAAAAAGGCACTCATACTTCGGTTCCAGGTAAAGTACTTTTCTGGCGCCATTGTGTTTGTGCTCGAAGCTATTTCCTTTAGATCCTGCAATTGCAACTTTTTGTTTCTTGTTTACACTAGTTTGGCATAATGGAAAACATCTGTGAGCTTTTTATTCTATTTCCTGAGTCAAGACATGAATGGTTTAATGCGAAAATTAAAAAACCTATGGAATCTTATTTGCATGCTAGTAACAATGATATTAGTATGAACGCTTTGAACACCATTGTTGCTAATGATATGGAAAATTCTAAGCTTGGGGAAGCTGGTTTTCATGATCTTTTTAGTCCCCCAAGCATTGAGGAGAAAATTTTCTTTGATGATACTTTACCTCCTATTTATGATGATTATAATGATAGTGGTCTTTTGTTACCACCTGTTATGGAGGATGAATTTGATTATGATTACAATATACCTCCTATATTTGATGATGAGAATAATAATGATAGCTACTTTGTTGAATTTGCTCCTACTACAATTAATAAGAATAACTATGCTTATGTTGGGAGTAGTACTAATTTTATGCATGAGACTCATGATAAGAATGCTTTGTGTGATAGTTATATTTTTGAGTTTGCTCATGATGCTACTGAAAGTTATTATGAGAGAGGAAAATATGGTTGTAGAAATCTTCATGTTACTAAAATGCCTCTCTATGTGCTGAAATTTTTGAAGCTATACTTGTTTTATCTTCCTATGCTTGTTACTTTGCTTTTCATGAACTTGTTTATTTACAAGATTCCTATGCATAGGAAGCATGTTAGACTTAAATGTGTTTTGAATTTGCCTCTGGATGCTCTCTTTCGCTTCAACTACTATTTCTTATGAGTGCATCATTAAAACTGCTGAGCCCATCTTAATGGCTATAAAGAAAGAACTTCTTGGGAGATAACCCATGTGTTATTTTGCTACAGTACTTTGTTTTATATTTGTGTCTTGGAAGTTGTTTACTACTGTAGCAACCTCTCCTTATCTTAGTTTTGTGTTTTGTTGTGCCAAGTAAAGCCGTTGATAGAAAAGCAAGTACTAGATTTGGATTACTGCGCAGTTCCAGATTTCTTTGCTGTCACGAATATGGGTCCACCTCCCTGTAGGTAGCTCAGAAAATTAAGCCAATTTACGTGCATGATCCTCAGATATGTACGCAAGTTTCATTCAATTTGAGCATTTTCATTTGAGCAAGTCTGGTGCCATTTTAAAATTCGTCAATACGAACTGTTCTGTTTTGACAGATTCTGCCTTTTATTTCGCATTGCCTCTTTTGCTATGTTGGATGAATTTCTTTGATCCACTAATGTCCAGTAGCATTATGCAATGTCCAGAAGTGTTAAGAATGATTGTGTCACCTCTGAATATGTTAATTTTTATTGTGCACTAACCCTCTAATGAGTTGTTTCGAGTTTGGTGTGGAGGAAGTTTTCAAGGGTCAAGAAAGGAGGATGATATACTATGATCAAGAAGAGTGAAAGCTCTAAGCTTGGGGATGCCCCGGTGGTTCATCCCTGCATATTTCAAGAAGACTCAAGCGTCTAAGCTTGGGGATGCCCAAGGCATCCCCTTCTTCATCGACAAATTATCAGGTTCCTTCTCTTGAAACTATATTTTTATTCGGTCACGTCTTATGTGCTTTACTTGGAGCGTCTGTATGCTTTTGTTTTTGTTTGTGTTTGAATAAATGCTTGTGTGGGAGAGAGACACGCTCCGCTGGTTCGTATGAACACATGTGTTCTTAGCTCATAATATTCATGGCGAAGGTTGAAACTGCTTCGTTAAATTATTATATGGTTGGAATTGGAAAATGCTACATGTAGAAATTGGTGTGATGTCTTGAATAATGTGATACTTGGCAATTGTTGTGCTCTTGTTTAAGCTCTTGCATCATATACCTTGCACCCATTAGTGAGGAAATACATAGAGCTTGTTAAAATTTGGGTTTGCATGAGTGGTTTCTCTAGAGTCTAGATATTTTCTAGTAAGATTTTTGAACAACAAGGAAGACGATGTATAGTTTTATAATGCTTGTAATATGTCTTCTATGTGAGTTTTGCTGTACTAGTTCATGCTTGTGTTTGCTTCAAACAACCTTGCTAGCCTAAACCTTGTATCGAGAGGGAATACTTCTCATGCATCCAAATCCTTGAGCCAAACAACACTATGCCATTTGTGTCCACCATACCTACCTACTACATGGTATTTTCCGCCATTCCAAAGTAAATTGCTTGAGTGCTACCTTTAAAATTCCATCATTCACCTTTGCAATATATAGCTCATGGGATAAATAGCTTAAAAACTATTGTGGTATTGAATATGTAATTATGCACTTTATCTCTTATTAAGTTGCTTGTTGTGCGATAACAGTGTTCACTGGGGACGCCATCAACTATTCATTGTTGAATTTCATGTGAGTTGCTATGCATGTCCGTCTTGTCTGAAGTAAGAGAGATCTACCACCCTATGGTTAAGCATGCATATTGTTAGAGAAGAACATTGGGCCGCTAACTAAAGCCATGATCCATGGTGGAAGTTTCAGTTTTGGACATATATCCTCAATCTCATATGAGAAAATTATTAATTGTTGTTACATGCTTATGCATAAAAGAGGAGTCCATTATCTGTTGTCTATGTTGTCCCGGTATGGATGTCTAAGTTGAGAATAATCAATAGCGAGAAATCCAATGCGAGCTTTCTCCTTAGACCTTTGTACAAAGTGGCATAGAGGTACCCCTTTGTGACACTTGGTTAAAACATGTGCATTGTGATGATCCGGTAGTCCAAGCTAATTAGGACAAGGTGCGGGCACTATTAGTATACTATGCATGAGGCTTGCAACTTGTAAGATATAATTTACATGATACATATGTTTTATTACTACCGTTGACAAAATTGTTTCATGTTTTCAAAATAAAAGCTCTAGCACAAATATAGCAATCGATGCTTTCCTCTTTGAAGGACCATTCTTTTACTTTTATTGTTGAGTCAGTTCACCTATCTTTCTCCACCTCAAGAAGCAAACATTTGTGTGAACTGTGCATTGATTCTTATATACTTGCTTATTGCATTTGTTATATTGCTTTGCATTGACAACTATCCATGAGATATACATGTTACAAGTTGAAAGCAACCGCTGAAACTTAATCTTCCATTGTGTTGCTTCAATGTCTCTACTATGAATTTATTGCTTTATGAGTAACTCTTATGCAAGACTTATTGATGCTTGTCTCGAAAGTACTATTCATGAAAAGTCTTTGCTATATGATTCACTTGTTTACTCATTGCATTTACATTGTTTCGAATCGCTGCATTCATCTCATATGCTTTACAATGGTATGATTAAGATTATGTTGGTAGCATGTCACCTCAGAAATTATCTTTTATCGTTTACCTACTCGAGGACGAGTAGGAACTAAGCTTGGGGATGCTGATACGTCTCCAATGTATCTATAATTTCCGATGTTCCATGCTTGTTTTATGACAATACCAACATGTTTTGTTCACACTTTATATCATTTTCATGCATTTTCCGGAACTAACCTATTAACAAGATGCCGAAGTGCCAGTTCCTGTTTTCTGCTGTTTTTGGTTTCAGAAATCCTAGTAACGAAATATTCTCGAAATCGGACGAAATCAACGCCAAAGATCTTAGAATCCCCGGAAGCATCCAGAACACACGAGAGGGACCAGAGGGGGGGCACAGGCCCACCACACCATACCCTGGCGCGGCCTAGGGGGGGCCCGCGCCCCCCTATGGTTTGGCCAGCCCTTCGATCCTCCTGCGCCGCCTCTTCGCCTATATAAAGCCCCTGGATCGAAAACCCTGATGCGTTCGACGAAAACCACAGAAACCTTCCAGAGCCGCCGTCATCGCGAGGCCAAGATCTGGGGGACAGGAGTCTCTGTTCCGGCACGCTGCCGGAGCGGGGAAGTGCCCCCGGAAGGCTTCTCCATCGACACCGCTGCCATCTCCACCGCCATCTTCATCACCGCTGCTACTCCCATGAGGAGGGAGTAGTTCTCCATCGAGGCTCGGGGCTGTGCCGGTAGCTATGTGGTTAATCTCTCTCCATGTACTTCAATACAATGATCTCATGAGCTGCTTTACATGATTGAGATTCATATGAGTTTTGTATCACAATTCATCTATGTGCTACTCTAGTGATGTTATTAAAGTAGTTCTATTCCTCCTGCACGTGTGTAAAGGTGACTAGTGTGTGCACCGTGTGGTTCTTGTCGTAGGCTATGATCATGATCTCTTGTAGATTATGGAGTTAATTATCATTATGATGGTATTGATGTGATCTATCTGGTTATGTTGATCTATCTTACACTATAAGGTTACTTAAATATGAACAAATTGTGGAGCTTGTTAACTCCGGCATTGAGGGTTCGTGTAATCCTACGCAATGCGTTCATCATCCAACAAGAGTGTAGAGTATGCATTTATCTATTCTGTTATGTGATCAATGTTGAGAGTGTCCACTAGTGAAAGTGTAATCCCTAGGCCTTGTTCCTAAATACTGCTGAGTTACTACTGCTTGTTTCTTTTTCTTGTGTTACTACTGCTGCAATACTACCACCATCAACTACACGCCAGCAAGCTATTTTCTGGCACCGTTGTTACTGCTCATATATATTCATACCACCTGTATTTCACTATCTCTTCGCCGAACTAGTGCACCTATTAGGTGTGTTGGGGACACAAGAGACTTCTTGCTTTGTGGTTGCAGGGTTGCATGAGAGGGATATCTTTGACCTCTTCCTCCCTGAGTTCGATAAACCTTGGGTGATCCACTTAAGGGAAAACTTGCTGCTGTTCTACAAACCTCTGCTCTTGGAGGCCCAACACTGTCTACAGGAAAGGAGGGGGAACGTAGGCATCATAATTCTATATGTTGCGTTTGTTGGGATCCGATGAATAGAGAATATTTGTTATGTTGATTATCAAAGTTATATCTATGTGTTGTTTATGATCTTGCATGCTCTCCGTTACTAGTAGATGCTCTGGCCAAGTAGATACTTGTAACTCCAAGAGGGAGTACTTATGCTCGATAGTGGGTTCATGCCTACATTGACACCTGGGACAAAGGATGTAAAAGTTCTAAGGTTGTGTTGTGCTGTAGCCACTAGGGCTTAAAACATTGATGCTATGTCTAAGGATGTAGTTGTTGATTACATTACGCACCATACTTAATGCAATTGTCTGTTGCTTTGCAACGTAATACTGGAGGGGGTTCGGATGATAACCTGAAGGTGGACTTTTTAGGCATAGATGCAGTTGGATGGCGGTCTATGTACTTTGTCGTAATGCCCAATTAAATCTCACTATACTCATCATGATATGTATGTGCATGGTCATGCTCTCTTTATTTGTCAATTGCCCAACTGTAATTTGTTCACCCAACATGCTGTTTGTCTTATGGGAGAGACACCTCTAGTGAACTGTGGACCCCGGTCCAATTCTCTTTACTGAAATACAATCTACTGCAATACTTGTTCTACTGTTTTCTGCAAACAATCATCTTCCACACAATACAGTTAATCCTTTGTTACAGCAAGCCGGTGAGATTGACAACCTCACTGTTTCGTTGGGGCAAAGTACTTTGGTTGTGTTGTGCAGGTTCCACGTTGGCGCCGGAATCCCTGGTGTTGCGCCGCACTACATCCCGCCGCCATCAACCTTCAACGTGCTTCTTGACTCCTACTGGTTCGATAAACCTTGGTTTCTTACTGAGGGAAACTTGCTGCTGTACGCATCACACCTTCCACTTGGGGTTCCCAACGAGCGTGTGCTTTACGCGTCATCAGGCCCCCCCTTGGCCGCGCCGGCCTAGGGTTTGGTGGGCCTGTGCCCCCTCTCTGGCGGTTCTCGTGTGTTCTGGATGCTTCCGGGCAAAATAGGAACCTGGGCGTTGATTTCGTCCAATTCCGAGAATATTTCGTTACTAGGATTTCTGAAACCAAAAACAGCAGAAAACAGGAACTGGCACTTCGGCATCTTGTTAATAGGTTAGTTCCAGAAAATGCACGAATATGACATAAAGTGTGCGTAAAACATGTAGAAATCATCAATAATGTGGCATGGAACATAAGAAATTATCGATACGTCGGAGATGTATCACAAATCAGTAAGAGACATCATAGAACGAACCATATCTAAGAGAGTTCGATTACGACGTTCGGACACACCGTTACGTTGAGGTGTTCCTGGCGGTGTCAATTGTGAAAGTATTCCGCATTTCTTTAAATGCATGCCAAACTCATAACTCAGATATTCACCTCCACGATCAGATCGTAGAAATTTGATCTTCTTGTTACGTTGATTTTCTACTTCACTTTGGAATTCCTTAAACTTCTCGAAAGTTTCGGATTTATGTTTCATGAAATAGATATACCCATATCTAGTCAGATCATCTGTGAAGGTTAGAACATAACGATAACCACCGCGCGATGCTACGCTCATTGGTCCACACACATCGGTATGTATAATTTCCAATAAGTCAGTAGCTCGCTCCATCATACCAGAAAATGGAGTCTTAGTCATTTTTCCCATTAGACATGCTTCGCATCTATCAAGTGACTCAAAGTCAAGTGATTCAAGTAATCCATCAGTATGGAGTTTCTTCATGCGTTTCACTCCAATATGACCAAGACGACAGTGCCACATATAAGTAGAATTATCATTCAATCTAATTCGTTTAGCATTTACGTTATGTATGTGCGTGTCACTACTATCGAGATCTAACAAAAATAAGCCATTCTTTTGTGGTGCTCGACCATAAAAGATATTATTCATAAAAATAGAACAACCATTATTCTCAGACTTGAATGAATAACCGTCTTGCATTAAACAAGATCCAGATATAATGTTCATGCTCAACGCAGGTACATAATAACAATTATTTAAGCTTAAAACTAATCCCGAAGGTAGATGTAGCGGAAGTGTGCCGACTGCGATCACATTGACCTTGGATCCGTTTCCAACGCGCATCGTCACTTCATCTTTCAGCAGTTGTCGTTTATTCTTTAGTTCCTGTTTCGAGTTACAAATATGAGCAACCGAACCAGTATCAAATACCCAGGTACTAGAACGAGAACCAGTGAAATGAACATCTATAACATGTATATCAGATATACCTTCTTTCTTCTTCTTGACAAGGCCGTTCTTTAGATCAGCCAGATACTTGGAGCAATTACGCTTCCAAAGGTCCCTTCTCCTTGCAGAATAGCACTCAAAGCATCGTGCTTAGGGCCATTCTTAGGTTTCACAGGAGGTGTGGCAGCTTTCTTGCCACCCTTCTTGAATTTTCCCTTAGACTTGCCCTGTTTCTTGAAACTGGTGGTCTTGTTGACCATCAACACTTGGTGCTCTTTCTTGATCTCAATCTCAGCAGCTTTTAGCATGCCAAAGAGTTCAGGTAACTCCTTGTTCATGTTCTCGCATATTGTAGTTCATCACGAAGTTCTTGTAACTTGGTGGCAAGTGATTGAAGGACACGATTAATCCCCGCCGTTAGGAATCACTATTCCCAAGTCACCGAAGTTTCTTCGCATGCCCGGTCATGGCGAGCATGTGCTCACTAACGGAGCTGCCTTCTTCCATCATGCAGCTGAAGAATTGTTTCGATGCTTCATAGCATTCCACGGCCGCATGAGTCTCGAATATAGCTTTCAGCTCATTCATCAACTCATGAGGATCATGGTGCTCAAAACGTTTTTGAAGATCGGATTCCAGACTGCACAGGATGGCACACTGAACTTGAGAGTACCGAGTTTTCCGAGTCTCGTAAACAGCTTTTACTTCATCGGTTTCAGTTTCTGCAGGAGGGTCACCTAGCGGTGCATCAAGCACATATTGCAGATTTCCGCCAGAGAGGAAGATCCTCACATGACGGAACCAGTCGGTGAAGTTGCTACCGTTGCTCTTAAGTTTCTCTTTCTCTAGGAACTGATTAAAATTGATTGGGGACGCCATCTCTACAACATATATTTGCAAAAGTTTAGACTAAGTTTATGACAAATTGAGTTCAAATTTTAATTCAACATAATTAAAAATCTAAGTGAACTCCCACTCAAAACAATATCCCTCGCATTGTCTTAGTGATCACACGAACCAAATCCACCGCACCTAAACCCGATCATCACGAGAAAAGGTGTGATTTCAATGGCGAACACTCAAAGTGTTCATCATATCAACCATATGATTCATGCTCTACCTTTCGGTATCACGTGTTCCGAGACCATGTCTGTACATGCTAGGCTCGTCAAGGCCACCTTAGTATCCGCATGTGCAAAACTGTCTTGCACCCGTTGTATGTACTTATTGAATCTATCACACCCGATCATCACGAGATGCTTCGAAACGACAAGACTTGGTAACGGTGCTACTAAGGATGAACACTTTATTATCTTGAGATTTTTAGTGAGGGATCATCTTATAATGCTACCGTCGCGATCTAAGCAAAATAAGATGCATAAAAGGATTAACATCACATGCAGTTCATATGTGATATGATATGGCCCTTTTGTCTTTGCGCCTTTGATCTTCATCTCCAAAGCACGGACATGATCTCCATCATCTTCGGGCATGATCTCCATCATCGTCGGCGTAGCGTCAAGGTCAATGGCGCCGTCTTCATGATTGTCCTCCATGTAGCAACTATTACAACTACTTTGAAATACTGCTCAACATGAATTTTAAAGACAACCATAAGGCTCCTGCCGGTTGCGACAATACAATAATGATCATCTCATACATATTCATCATCACATTATGGCCATATCACATCACCAAACCCTGCAAAAACAAGTTAGACGTCTCTAATTTGGTTTGCATATTTTACGTGGTTTAGGGTTTTCGAGAGAGATCTAATCTACCTACGAACATGAACCACAACGTTGATACTAATGTTTTCAATAGAAGAGTAAATTGAATCTTCACTATAGTAGGAGAGACAGACACCCGCAAAGCCTCTTATGCAATACAAGTTGCATGTCGAACGAGGAACAAGTCTCATGAACGCGGTCATGTAAAGTTAGTCCGAGCCGCTTCATCCCACTATGCCACAAAGATGCAAAGTACTCAAACTAAAGATAACAAGAGCATCAACGCCCACAAAACCATTGTGTTCTACTCGTGCAACCATCTATGCATAGACACGGCTCTGATACCACTGTAGGATAACGTTGCATAGAAAACAAAACATTTCCTACCGCGAACACGCAATCCAAGCCAAGATGCAATCTAGAAGACGGTAGCAACGAGGGGGTATCGAGTCTCACCCTTGAAGAGATTCCAAAGCCTACAAGATGAGGCTCTTGTTGCTGCGGTAGACGTTCACTTGCCGCTTGCAAAAGCGCGTAGAAGATCTTGATCACGATCGATTCCGGCGCCACGAACGGGCAGCACCTCCGTACTCGGTCACACGTTCGGTTGTTGATGAAGACGACGTCCACCTCCCGTTCCAGCGGGCAGCGGAAGTAGTAGCTCCTCTTGAATCCGACAAAGACGACGGCGTGGTGGCGGTGGCGGTGGAGAACTCTGGCGGAGCTTCGCTAAAGCTACGCGGAAGATATGGAGGAGAGGGGGGCGGCTAGGGTTTGGGAGGGGGTGGTCGGCCTCAAGGGGGTGCGGCCAACTTGTGGCTTTGGTGTGGCCGGCCCCCTCCCCTATGCCCCTCATTATATAGGTGGAACCCCAAGTGTTGGTTTCCAAGTCTTCGAATAAGACCCGAATCAAAAACCTTCCATATGGAGGGGAAACCTAGCCAAGCTAGGACTCCCACTAGAGGTGGGAGTTCCACCTCCCATATGGGGGGGTGGCCGGCCCCCTAAGGGGGAGTCCACTTGGGACTCCTCCCCCACTAGGGTTGGCCGGCCATGGAGGTGGAGTCCCATGTGGACTCCACCTTCCTTGGTGGTTTCTTCCGGACTTTTCTAGAACCTTCTAGAACCTTCCATAGAACCTTCCGCGATATTTTAATTCACATAAAATGACATCCTATATATGAATCTTATTCTCCGGACCATTCCGGAACTCCTCGTGATGTCCGGGATCTCATCCGGGACTCCGAACAAATATTCGAACTCCATTCCATATTCAAGTACTACCATTTCAACATCCAACTTTAAGTGTGTCACCCTACGGTTCGTGAACTATGCGGACATGGTTGAGTACTCACTCCGACCAATAACCAATAGCGGGATCTGGAGATCCATAATGGCTCCCACATATTCAACGATGACTTTAGTGATCGAATGAACCATTCACATACAATACCAATTCCCTTTGTCACGCGATATTTTACTTGTCCGAGGTTTGATCTTCGGTATCACTCTATACCTTGTTCAACCTCGTCTCCTGACAAGTACTCTTTACTCGTACCGTGGTATGTGGTCTCTTATGAACTTATTCATATGCTTGCAAGACATTAGACGACATTCCACCGAGAGGGCCCAGAGTATATCTATCCGTCATCGGAATGGACAAATCCCACTGTTGATCCATATATCTCAACTCATACTTTCCGGATACTTAATCCCACCTTTATAGCCACCCATTTACGCAGTGGTGTTTGGTGTAATCAAAGTACCTTTCCGGTATAAGTGATTTACATGATCTCATGGTCATAAGGACTAGGTAACTATGTATCGAAAGCTTATAGCAAATAACTTAATGACGAGATCTTATGCTACGCTTAATTGGGTGTGTCCATTACATCATTCATACAATGACATAACCTTGTTATTAATAACATCCAATGTTCATGATTATGAAACTAATCATCCATTAATCAACAAGCTAGTTTAAGAGGCATACTAGGGACTTCTTGTTGTCTACATATCACACATGTACTAATGTTTCGGTTAATACAATTATAGCATGATATATAAGCATTTATCATAAACATAAAGATATAAATAATAACCACTTTATTATTGCCTCTAGGGCATATCTCCTTCAGCCCCTTCCCCCCCCCCCCCTGTGGATCGCCTTTTTTGCTTTGTAAAATACAAATGAAAATAATAGAAAAATAAAAAAATAAAATGTTTTCAGATTCTTGTATGTTATGCAACCTACTATTCGGTGAAATTAAGAAATTTGGATTTTGACTTTTTTGCAAAAAAAGTTCGAAAAATGGTAAAACCGCATTAACTTTTGCATACGACGTCGGAAAAAACGTATAATATATCAAAATCAGCGTGGGAAAAAGTTACATCCGAATTCACGAGTTTACCCGGTTAGCTAATTTTTAGATTCTCAAAATTTCAAATGAAAATATAAAAGCAGGAAGATTTAAGTTTTTTTCTTAGAAATTTAGAATTTTATATATTTTTTATTTTATAAATTAAAATTAATAATTATAAGATTTTTTAATCCCAGAATATAACTATTACTTTTAGCAAATTATAAGATTTTCAAAAAAATATAAAAGATAATTAAAAATAATACAAATTTAAAAAGTTCATTTTATTTATTTATTCAACATTATTATTAAATCATTACTTTTGTTTATTAAAAGAATTATTTGGAACTTAAACAATAAAGAAGTGTGACATCGACCAACATGTTAATAGGATTAATATGATACTATTATCAATAACATGCACGCGAAGCACTTGGAAGTTGGAAGTGAGACAGGATGGAACTCGGAAGTTAAGCGTGCTAGTGCTGGAGTAGTGCGAGGATGAGTGACCGACCGGGAAGTTTGTCCACGGGTAAGTAATTTGACTAGAGATTAAGTGTAGTTAGAGACTAACGGAAATACTAGAAATTATGAAAAAAATAAAAAAAAGAGTGAAAAATAATTATAAAAAAATGGATAATTTTTTTAACGAAATACCCTTTAGTACCGGTTCGTGTTACAAACCGGTACCAAAGGTCTCCAGCCCCGCGGGCTCCACCGTGCCCACGTGGAGGCACCTTTAGTACCGGTTCGTAAGGAACCGGTACCAAAGGGGGGAGGCTTTAGTACCGGTTCCAAAACCGGTACTAAAGGCCCTCTGGACCGGAACCGGTACTAAAGGGGGGTTTCTCTACTAGTCATAGTAGCATTTGCACTCATTATGTAAAATAATGAAATAATAATAATTTTAAAAATGTTAAAAAATTCAGACATAAAATTTATGGTGTACTCATAACATTTTATGTTCATACACACTCGTGAAAAAACGACATTTTATGTGGCATGTATAAAAATGAGAAAAAAAATGTATTTTACGTAGTCGTATTGTAGCATCAAAATTTATCTTTTTTACATGCAATACCGGAAAAAAAATTCCTGGAAACTTGTGTACAAACATAAAATATCTATATGTACATGTAAAATTTTATTTCGGAATTTTTTGACACTTCAAAATTTATTTTCACACGGATTCATATATTACATGCTCCTTTGAGTCAAAGTGGATGTCCCACATGTATGCATCAATAAAACACAAGTTCATTACCTAAAGTTTTTCACACTTGTGGCATGTACACCATGTACATAATCTTTTCAGGCTATGGCATCTAGTGTTGCACCGAGACGGAGTGGCACAAAAGCAAACGCGTACATAGTAAGTAGTCGGCCTTTGGATGTATCGATCATGGGGAGACGTGAGGGTGGCCGGGCTCCGTTTCCGGAAACGGTGATAAGCATCACGAGCGCGCGCAGCGTCCACCTCAATATATCGACTGGAATGGCAAAGAATCAGCCAAGGCACGATGACGCGGTCGGTTGGCCGGACTTGACGCTCTTCTTCACTTGAGTTTTGTGGTGGAACCACTAATCATGTCTCCTCTTCTTTCTTTTTTGCGCAATTTTTTTTCTGTATCTTATTATCAAAGCACAAAAGCAATACTCTACATAACTTGAAAATTTGCCAATGTTGAACATCTCCGTAAAATTCGAGTTTCGCCGATTCTCTAAGAAAAACGAATTTCGGGCATACATTTTGTTCTGCTGCAGTCTCTACTCTCTAGTGCTTTGGTGTCGATCGCTGATAACCCACTGCTAGCAACAGTTATGAACATGTACTTCAGAGACAGAAAATAATCGGTACATTTGTGTGCCAAGCCAGGTTAGATCAAGTCTTGTTAATTGAGACTCCGTTGCATTTTCTAAATTATTATTCATGTTTCATAATCACCAATAGGATGTTATAAAACTTTCTACCGCTTAAAGTTCTGGCATATCCATCCAGCATCTATCTTCTAGGCCTTCATGTTCACATCATCCAGCTGATGCAAACAAAAAAAAAGATGCTACACATTTTAAGACGTCGACAAAGCATGGATACATACCCAACACAATCGATCAGAGCAAAAGCTTAAAAAGTACTAAGAAAATCGGAAAATCAACGCCAACAACCATCGTCTTTAGAAGAATATCACAAAACCTACGAACCTCGCCGTAATGGAGCATGGTAAAAAAATGGTACCATATGTCTGTCTGGCCACCAATATGAAAGCCATATAAGCTCCTTCAAATAAATGTAGTGTTTGTATCGGTGTAGTTATATTAGGATTGTAGAGGTAAACTGTGATTAGAAAATGGCTTCACGGCTTTCGTGGTAGCTTAAAACCAAAGTTTTAAATAGCGTGTTGTCTTTTCCCTATATGATTGCTATAACGTATTCACAACACTGCCGCCAAAGGTACATCCTTTTATCTCTGGATTGAATCTCCCGCTAATATCTTGCTAAATCGCGGTAAAATTGAATAAGGTTAAAAATAGGGGCTATTTCTCCCGCTAAGTCCAAATATTTCCATATTTAGATTTAAAAGCTAGACATGGATATGTAATATGCATTTATGCACTACTTTTATTACTACAATCATCATTATTGTTCAGTACAAGTTTGTATCACTGAATTTTTTTGGGTCATATTTATAGATTCTATGAATATTTGATGCCTAATTATTCTAGGGATTTTTTGTTTTGTAGAAAACTCTAAATGGTTTAGCTTACTATAACTTTGGTATAGCTTTCTTGCCTCCTGAAAATAGTCGCTGCTAAGACGCATTGCCCGCTTTTAAAAACTTTGCTTAAAATTGCAATATGATTATACACCGTGTACACACATGGATACATAATGAAAAGAAATTGCATTGTTTGTATTGTGGGTGTACTTATGCAGACACTGATGTAGACAACCCATTACAGTTTTTCTTCTTCTTAACAGCAAGAACATGTTCTAAATTTGCTTTTTTTTTTTGTTCAGACTTGAGGGACAAGAATTTTCCATGAGAACAAAAATAATTGCAGGGTAGTCGTAGTCCTATGTCTTAATGCACGCGGTAGCTAGTTGTTAAATAAGCTAAAAAAATTAAACTAGCTACATACACAAATAATTACAAACACCGAGCATGAATGACCCGTAATGGGATCAGATCAGATAGAGTTTCATCCGACTACTAAACTGTGCTGCTTGTAGGTAGCTGCAGCAACTTGCTGATCCTCTCAAATCTTCTTGGAAACTAAGCTAAGTAATTAAATACGGTAGTGGATTAAAGCTGAGAAATCAGTACTAGGTAGAACTGCCGGCCGGGGACTGCAAGGTTGCTGGGATCTGGGCTGTATTCACCGGCTGCATCTCCACGCCGCTGTCACCTTCGACGGCGAGCTGTTGGTACTGTCCGACGTGGTTGAGGTGGACCGTGTCGACGACCTGGTGGTGGTGGTGGTTCTTGCATACTGAATTTTTGCCATAAAGGACCACTGAATTGACAAAAAGGACCACCTCTAAATACAAATGCCAGAAAAGACCACTTACAGGATGGCGGCAGAGCCCCCAGGCGACACGTGTAGCGTGCCGTCGGAGCTCGTGGCGGCAGGGCTTGCCGCCACCGTCCGCGGCGGCACGTCCGGCACCATCGACCGCCGTTTGCGCGCTGTCAGCCGTGGCGGGCCATGCCGCCTTAGCGTGAGACGCCATGTACGCGTGGGACTGGGATTCCTTCGTCCTGCCCCGACCGGCAGCATCTCTCTTGCGCGCTGATTGCTAGCATGCATGGCACTAATCTCGTCCATTGATCTTTATAATTTGTGTCAGTACTTCCGCTTGTTCATCGGTGCTCCTCCCAGGCAGATTATGCAGAGATGTTAAGAATAATCAAAAAAGATGTCACAAAAGTTTCAGCCCAACACGCACTAATTCTCTTTTTTAAGGCTCTCAAAATATTTTCTTTTCTAAAGGCATCTTTAACGGGGCGACGGAACCGGACGCGGAGCGACCGTGACCGCGTGGTCGAAAATTGCGTCTCGAACCAGGCAGAGCAATCTGACGCACAGAGATTGAGCCGTCTGCGGAGACGCAAACGCGGCCCAAATATGTGTCTCGGATGCGTCTCCGCGGACGTTGAACGGTCCCGCCGCGTGACCACTCGTGCCTAGGCGGACATTTCGTTGGGCCCGCCTGGCAGCAACCCTAGCTCGATGCTTCTTCTCAGCGGCACTAGTACTGGCGATGAGGCGCCGCTTCGGTAGTCTGCGCCACGTTAATGGCGATGCCTCGCCTGTCGAGCGGCCGACGCCCACGACTTTCAACGATTATATAAAAAGTGTCGTCGCCCACGACTACCAACGATTAATGGTGATGCCATGTGTGCCTCCTCCTTCCGGACCGCGGCCTAGCGCGTGTCCTCCTCTTGCCGGCGCGTCATGGCAAGGAACGCCCACGCGTTGGCGTCCTCCTTGGCCTTCCTGCCCCCCTAGTCCAAGCCCTTCCCCGTTGCAATTTAGACCGAGTACTAACATAGCATAAACACTGTCAACAATAGCTATGAAAGGTGGAATAGATCGCATCAATAATATCATACTAATAGTTAACTTCATAATCTACAAGAGATTACAATCATAACCGTTCGTGGAGACGCATTGGGTCGCGTTTGCGTCTCCGCAGACAGCTCGGTCACTATGCGTCGAACCGCTGGGCCTGGTTCCAGACGCAATTTTCGACCGCGCGGTGGTAAACGGTCGCTCCATCGCTCCGTTAGAGATGCCTTTAGAAAGGAAAATATTTTAAGAGCACTTAGAAAAGAGAATAAGTGCGTGTTGCGCTGGAACTTTTGTGACATCTTTTTTGACCATTCTTAACATCTATGCATAATCTGCCTGGGAGGAGCAACCGAAGAACCAGCCGAAGTACTGACGTCAATTATAAAGATCAGATTAGTGCCATGCATGCAGGCGCGCGAGAGAGAGCTGCCGGCCGGGGCAGGACGACGGAAAATCCCACGCGTACATGCCGCCACGCTGCTTGCCGCCTCACACGCTAAGGCGGCATGGCCCGCCACAGCTGACGGCGGGCAAACGACAGTCGATGGTGCCGGATGGGTGCCGCCGTGGACGGTGGCGGCAAGCCCTGCCGCCATGAGCTCCGACGGCATGTCACACGTGTCGCTTGGGGTCGTGCCACCACACTGTAAGTGGTCTTTTCTGGCATTTGCATTCAGAGGTGGTCTTTTTTGTCAATTCAGTGAGCAGAGTGGTCCTTTGTGGCAAAAATTCCTTGCACACTAGGTACACCACCGGCTGCGCCACCAGCGTCAGCACAAGCACAGCCCACAGAGCCACGGCCATGGCCGCCCCTGCCACCACCTGGAACCAGATGCCGAGGTCCCACGCGTCGTCAAGCACCAGCGAACTGAAGAATATCTGCAAAGCCACGAAGCAGCCGTCGAGCGGGACGAAGATGGCCGCCGCCGCCCAAAACTTTGAGATTTCCCAACTTGTTGAGATTGAGCTTATGGCTTTTGCGCACGGCGCCAAAGAGGAAGGCGTCCTCGAGAACCGCCACTGCGCAGGTGATGTGGGAAACCACGGCAAAGTACGCTCCACCGGCGAGGAACGCGGCGCCATGTAGCATCCCAAGTTTTCCAATCAATAAAGGCAAAGAATTCAATTGCTCAAAATTTGGAACTATAAAAAACTTTTATTTTGAATAGTGTGCTATGCATAGTGCTCATGTTTAAATTCTTGTGTTATCACCATGATGTGTGTTTGCCACCATTGACATTGTGCTAAACCCTAAACCATCATAGAGGGAATCAAAGAAAAGAAAAGAAGAAAAGAGAAAAGAAAAAATACAAATACTCACACACATATGCTTATGGCCAATTTTGATAATCTTGAACCTAGGCCAATTTGACTTGTGCCAATGGTTGGATAATGTTAATAAACACTTAAGAACACCTTTGGAATCAAAGAAACTCAAATCAAATCAAATTTGAATTCAAAATGAACTCACATGAGATAATGGTCAAATCTGCCACTTATCTCATGATGCCTACTTTGAGTCTCTGTATTAAGAGATTTTTAAACCAAACAATCCCGACTCTTTGCACTCATCCAAGACCTCATCAAGGTGAACAACTTTGGTAAAGAACACCCCTGTAAATTCTTTCTCGATTTCAAATTACCATCAAGCAAAGTAGCAACATTCAAACATATTCTAGATTGTGCTCTTTTTGAAATTTTGCAAATCAACTCCATTTTGCACCCCACCACCACCATTGTGTCTCTTTTATTATATGAATCAACTCCACCAAAAATCATTGCAAAATTTGAAAATTCTTCTCTTGCGGCCATTTGACCGAACACTTGGTGTACACAATCTGACCAACTCCATACATGCTATTACCTGCTGGGTTTTGGCCTAAACCATCTTGCTCATGTCATCACACACACTCTCCTCGATCCCCTGGACCAAAGCCAAGTCTCAGAAAGCCAGTACATGCATGAGATCATCGGGTACATGACCATGTCGTGGCATGTCATGCCCTCACCATGCCACTCTCCTCTCTGGTCAACTCCACCATGCACAACTTTGTCAGCCAGCTTCCCCTCTCTCCCCTGAACCCGCTGGTACTGGCCATTGACGAAGAAGAGCACCACACGAGCCAGCACGCGCGCGCCTAGTGACGTCCAACAACGTAACAGAGCGCGCCACGACACGCCCTGGACGCGCCAGAGCACGCATGCCGCACGTCACGCTCGTCATCCATCTGCTCCCTCCTCTCGCCCGTGCACACGCCGTTGACCCTGCTACCTCCCAGACACGCCCATTCGACCGCGGGAATGCTGTAGACGACACCACCATCGCCGATGTCCTCCGCAGTACCGTGAGCTCCTGTCAAGCTCACGAGCACGTCACGGCCTCGTTTTCACCGCAATCAATCCCGTCGTGACCGCACTGATAGCGCCAACACGCCTGCGTTATCTCCCAACCCCCTGCACCCCTGTAGCAACGTCACCATGGACGACCTCATCTCTGCGCCACGGCCGCCCAGCCGCTACAAATGGAGGCCTTCCCCTCCCAATTCCTTCACACCACCAGCATTCTCTCCTCTCAGAACCTCTCCTCGACCATCTCCCTCTCCACATTAGCCACCGTAGCTCGCCAATTTCATCGTCGGAGCCTGTGGAGCTGCCGCAGAAGCCACCGGAGCTAGGAGCCGCCCCTGGAGATGCCACTTGTACCTGGAGCCTCGCCGTCGTCCACAACGCCGCCGCAACACCTCTCCAACGATCGCCGCACCGCCGGTGAGCCTCCGACCCCCTACCCTCGCCGCGCCAGTAGCCTCCTCTCGCCGTCGATGACGATGCACCCGGGCCGTTGGATCACGATCTAATCGTGCGTCCCAGAAAGAAACCTACCGCTTCGCTGTTTAAGTGACACTGACGCGTGGACCCCGCCATCAGGCGGCCTGCTCGCGCTGGACGCGAAGTGGGCCGGCCCAACTCCTTTTTCTCTCTGCAGCCCAAGTTCTTTCCCGCACGAGCCCAAACCGTTTGAATTCAAATAATTCGATTTAATTCAAATTTCTTACTGATGCCATGTTCAAAATTAAATAGAATCAAATCTACTGAACCAAATTTGATGAATTTTATATATTTGGAAAGCTTATGAAATTAGCTAAACAACTACACTGGTCTCAACCCTAGATTCATTGTAGAATTAATGTAGTAAAAATAACAAGGCATGGCCTTTTCAAACTTCAAACATTTATTAAAAATCTACCATAAATGATTTTTAGTTGATTCCAACTCTCATAAATCACTTTTGATATTGTCTAATTATTTATGCAAAAATATGACATGGTTACTTCATATGATCATGAGCTAGAGCAAAATAGTGGCTATGTGGCCATTTCTAGCCATTTGAAATTATCCAAAATTATTTATTAAATAGTATGGGAGGTATCCTCTCATTTAAATCTTTGTCTCAAGTAATTCAACATGAATGACCTTGGTCTATATAATCTCATATTGTATTATTTGGTGATATTAAATTGTTATTATGTTAGTGTTAAATTGCATGAGGTGTAACACCCCATTTAAATCCTTTTCTCAAATGATAAGGGTGAAGTGTTGACCTTGGTCAACATGTGTTCATACCTTATTATTTGAAGAGATTAAATCTTAACAAGATTCAATGAGAGGAAATTATTTCTCAAAGAACATAAATAACAACCCTAATAATTATTTCAATTAGAGGAAATTACTTTTCTTAAAAAGAAAACAAAGTCAACAAATATGTGAATGTTGTTGTGATGCTAGAATAGCTTGTGTGAACCATTTGTGTGATTAGTTTGGTGATGGTATACCTCGTATTCGTTTATAGACGCTAGTACCGAGGAGTACTAGGAGGAGGAGGTCTACTACCAGGAGGAAGAAGAAAGCTTTGACCATTGTACCAATCAAGCTATACTCTTGCAAGTTACCCTAGTGCAGGCTCAACTTGAGCAAGGCACTAACACCATTCTACTTGTGTTTTACTTTACAAGTCCCAGTTTTATCTCTCAAAGCTTCTACCTTGATTTTTCCAAGTCTTACTTTTATAGTTAACTTGAGTCTAGATAAGTTAGTGCAACAATATCAAAGTTAGCCTAAAAAGCTACAAGCTAGATAGCACCCCTCATGACTAGTTGCTACTGCTAAATTAAAAATGTCTACTCTAGATGGGAACATGTGAATCTTTGAAATTTGAAAACCTTGGAATGATGAGTCATTCTATTGAAAGATTTTGAAGGTGAAAGTGACTTGGATGAAATGGTGATTTTGATAAAAACTGATGATTGGGTTGGATGCGACACCATTCCAATTCTTGAGTACCCCCACAATACCTGATTATGGGTAAGGCTTTAGCTGGAAATTTATGTGTCTTAGTATGGGTTCTCTCTGAACAAGCGTCATAGAGGTTATGCCAAGGCTGCCTCCTTTGAAAGTGAAATGACGTGAAAAGAGTTGAATGTCCTACCCAAGCACTGTGCAATTCCCGGGTTAACAGTTGGTTATCACCGGGAGGCCAAACTCATGGGGGAGGTGCCTATACTAGGGTATGTAATTGAAAGGTTAAGGATTGATGATCCGCATACTGAGTTATGATTATTCAGGGTTATCCCTGACGGATGTAATCAAATGTTGTGGCACAAGTGTGCAACCTCTGCAGAGTGTAAACCTATTCGAATTGCCGCGTCTGCGGTCATGGGCAGTTGGAAAGGCCATACTATTCCGTCATCAGAACTTTTCCAAAAGGGTGACATGTGATTTGAACTTGAAAGGTGATCTTGATTTTGAATCACAACAGAGTTGTGGGAATGACACTAATGTTCCCACTTGAGTTAAGTTAGATAAATGAAGAGTCTTTGTTTAATAAATGCTTACGAAATAAAATTGGCTTTATGCAAATAAACTTAGAGCTTAGAACCCCTCACTAAAACTGTTAGTACTTACACTAGTATTAGTTTGCGAGTACTTGAAAGTACTCACGGCTGTGTCCCTGACTATTCAAATGGCCAGACTATGAAGATGAGCAACAGTATCAGGATGACAGATAACAGGAAGTCTACGATAACTAGGATCGTCTTCTAACGTCAAGCGTTTCCTGTGGATTAGATGGACTTCTACAACTTCGCTTCCGCTATGTGTTATGTATTGATCCTTAGATCAAGTGTTGTAATGAGACTGGATCATGTGATCCTTTTTGTTGTAAGACTATTATGATGTTGTAATGAATGATGACTCTATGATGTTCAACTGTCATGTCTCGCAAAAATAATCTTCCTGGGATTGCGATGTATGGCATAATAGGCATCTGGACTTAAAAATCCGGGTGTTGACAAGTTGGTATCAGAGCCATTGTTTGACCTTAGGAGACCCTAGTTAGAATGGATGTTTGAAAACTTAGTTTCAAAAATAAGTGAAGTGAATACTTATGAAAACTTTATTCACACTCTTACCCTTGAGATCTTTTTCAAAACGATAAGTTCATGCCTTACTTTTACTTGTAATTCCACCTAAAATTTTGACACACTTACTCACCTCTCTAACTTACTTCTCCAATTCGCTTACAGATGGAGCCACTCAACCAGACCAAGTTTTACCAGCTAGGCAATGGTGGTAGCTTGATTTCCGAGAGGGACTTGGATGCTTTGTCTGAGCATCTTGGGCGCCCACACCCGGAGTTCTTCGGAACTCAAGTCAACGACCAGCCCGAAGGGAAACTACAGTGGGTTATCATCGCGGATCTGAGAGGCAAGATGGAGCCTCCCATATCCGAGAGGATCCACTTCACCATCCGGGAGAGCAACTGGCTGGACGGACTTTCTCGTGCTCTGCAGGAAGCACTAGCCCGTCTGTGCGGGCAGAATGTGATTGGGATCCAGGAAACTCGCTTCGCTCACTTTGCGAGGCATGACTCCATTGGAGGACCCATTGACCTGCAGTCACACCCCGAGCTGAAGCACCACGTGGAGCACCTGGACTTTATGCTGCACGAGACCCAGAAGGAGCTGGACAACGCCCGCGTCTACACCAACCAGACTCACCTCCACCTGTCTCAACAAACTGAGACCATCAAGATGCTTGCCAAGGATCGCAAGACACTCCACCAGCAGCGAGCGAAGAAGGACTCCACCATCGCTCGCCTCCGCGCAAAGATAGCATCCTTGGAGGAGACTGTTCAGGCTCAGGAGACTCAGCTGAGTGAAATGGAAGAAGAAGGTGAAGACATTCAGGGAGGAGCAGCCTTCCTGAGTGATGATGATGACTTCGAAGAGGATGAGAACACTGATGTGGAAGACTATGAGTTCATGGAGGCCGGAGAAGATGACTACATCCCGATAGATGTAGATGATGAGTAGTTGCACTTGTTCACTTGCGTAGGTGTGAGTTTGTATCCAACCCCTTGTATCGTAGCATGGAGAAATGGTTCTTAAAACCATTAATGTGTTAGCTTGTAATGTGTGTTGTTTGAAATGAATGAAAGTGTGGTTTGTTTCAACATAACAAGTACTCAAGTTTTAAACTTTGAACTTACTCAAAACAAGCCATAGAAAATTCCCTCTTATCTCATGATCTATCTCAATGTTCAGATGGCCCCTCCAACCCGCAGCACCTATCAGGATGCCATGATGCAAATGCTGCAAATGATGATGGCGGATAGAGAGGCTGAAAGAGCATAAAGACAAGCCAATATTGTTGCACTGCAACAGATTGCTAACAGCAACCAAGGCCATGGAAACCATGATCACCCTGGTTCCAAGCTGAAGAACTTTCAAAACACCAACCCTCCAATGTTTAACAAAACCGAAGAGCCACTAGATGCTGATGCCTAGCTCCAGACAATGGAGAACAACCTGGAAGTTGCGGGAGTAGAAGCCGCAGAGAAAGTACTGTTCGCCACCCACTACCTATCAGGACCTGCCAGAGCCTGGTGGACAAGCACCCGTGCCATGAATGCAGGACAGATAATGACTTGGGCAGATTTCAAGCTCAAGTTTAGCAAGTACCATGTGCCCCAGGCCTAATCAAGAAGATGAGAGATGAGTTTAGGGAACTCAAACAAGGCAGGATGTCCGTGGTGGAATACCGCGATAGATTCCTCACTCTGTCAAGGTACGCCCCGGATGAGACCGACACCACTGAGAAGAGGAAGGAAAGATTTGTGAACGGACTGCACGATGAGATGCAGACTGTGCTTCTCAACATCCCCTTTGCTGACTTAGAAGCCCTGGTGGACTCAGCCATCCAGATGGAGGGCAAACTGCATCAAGCCAATGAGAACCGCAAGCGCCGCATGATGAATCAGAGTGGGCCCAGCAATACCCCAAGGTATCGCCCCAGCTCAAGCAGAGGATTTGCCCCCAGAAACAACAAGCCCCATGTGCCGCTGTCACGTCCGAGTTTTCAGAATCGGAGTGGAGGACACCGAAGGCCAGGAGGACACTGATACGTCTCCGACGTATCGATAATTTCTTATGTTCCATGCCACATTATTGATGATATCTACATGTTTTATGCACACTTTATGTCATATTCGTGCATTTTCTGGAACTAACCTATTAACAAGATGCCGAAGTGCTAGTTCCTGTTTTCTGCTGTTTTTGGTTTCAGAAATCGTAGTAACGAAATATTCTCAGAATCGGACGAAATCAACGCCCAGGTTCCTATTTTGCCCGGAAGCATCCAGAACACACGAGAACCGCCAGAGAGGGGGCACTGGGCCCCCAGACCATAGGCCGGCGCGGCCCAGGCCCTGGCCGCGCCGCCCTATAGTGTCGTCGCCCTGTTGACCTTCTGACGCCGCCTCTTCGCCTATATAAAGCCCCTCGACCTAAAACCTCGAGACGGAAAAGCCACGGTACGAGAAATCTTCCAGAGCCGCCGCCATCGCGAAGCCAAGATCTGGGGGACAGGACTCTCTATTCCGGCACGCCGCCGGGACGGGGAAGTGCCCCCAGAAGGCTTCTCCATCATCACCACCGCCATCTTCATCAACGCTGCTGTCTCCCATGAGGAGGGAGTAGTTCTCCATCGAGGCTCGGGGCTGTACCGGTAGCTATGTGGTTCATCTCTCTCCTATGTACTTCAATACAATAATCTAATGAGCTGCCTTACATGATTGAGATTCATATGATGATGCTTGTAATCTAGATGTCGTTATGCTAGTCAAGTGAATTTTACTTATGTGATCTCCGGAGACTCCTTGTCCCACGTGTGTAAAGGTGACAGTGTGTGCACCGTGTGGGTCTCTTAGGCTATATTTCACAGAATACTCATTCACTGTTATGAGTGGCATAGTGAAGTGCTTATTTATATCTCTTTATGATTGCAATGTGTTTTGTATCACAATTTATCTATGTGCTACTCTAGTGATGTTATTAAAGTAGTTTATTTCTCCTGCACGGTGTAATGGTGACAGTGTGTGCATCCGTGTTAGTACTTGGCGTAGGCTATGATTGTGATCTCTTGTAGATTATGAAGTTAACTATTGCTATGATAGTATTGATGTGATCTATGCCTCCTTTCGTAGCGTGAAGGTGACAGTGTGCATGCTACGTTAGTACTTGGTTTAGTTGTGTTGATCTTTCATGCACTCTAAGGTTATTTAAATATGAACATTGAATTGTGGAGCTTGTTAACTCCGGCATTGAGGGTTTGTGTAATCCTACGCAATGGTGTTCATCATCCAACAAGAGTGTAGAGTATGCATTTATCTATTCTGTTAGGTGATCAATGTTGAGAGTGTCCACTAGTGAAAGTATGATCCCTAGGCCTTGTTCCTAAATACTGCTATCGCTGCTTGTTTACTGTTTTACTGCGTTACTACTGCTTGTTTACTGTCCTGGGCAAAGCACTTTTCTGGTGCCGTTGCTGCTTATTCATACCACCTGTATTTCACTATCTCTTCGCCGAACTAGTGCACCTATTAGGTGTGTTGGGGACACAAGAGACTTCTTGCTTTGTGGTTGCAGGGTTGCATGAGAGGGATATCTTTGACCTCTTCCTCCCTGAGTTCGATAAACCTTGGGTGATCCACTTAAGGGAAAACTTGCTGCTGTTCTACAAACCTCTGCTCTTGGAGGCCCAACACTGTCTACAGGAAAAGGAGGGGGCGTAGACATCAAGCTATTTTCTGGCGCCGTTGCCGGGGAGGAAAGGTAAAAGGCACTCATACTCCGGTTCCAGTGTAATGTGACTTTTCTCGGGGCGCCATTGTGTTTGTGCTCGAAGCTATTTCCTTTAGATCCTGCAATTGCATCTTTTTGTTTCTTGTTTACACTAGTTAGGCATAATGGAAAACAACAAAAATATGAGAGATCTTTATGAACTTTATCTTGAATTAGGACATGATGTGTTTGAAGAGAGAATTAAAAAACCCATGGAACTTTATATGCATGCTAATGGGAATGTTATTAATATGAATGCTTTGAACACTATTGTTGCTAATGCTATGGAAAATTCTAAGCTTGGGGAAGCTGGCTTTGATGAGCATGATCTTTTTATTCCCCCAAGCATTGAGGAGAAAATTTTCTTTGATGATACTTTACCTCCTATTTATGATGATTATAATGATAGTAGTCTTTTGTTGCCGCCTGTTATGGAGGATAAATTTGATTATGATTACAATATACCTCCTATATTTGATGATGAGAATAATAATGATAGCTACTTTGTTGAATTTGCTCCCGCTATTACTAATAAAATTGATTATGCTTATGTGGAGAATAACAATTTTACGCACGAGACTCATGATAAGAATGCTTTATGTGATAGTTATATTGTTGAGTTTGCTCATGTTGCTACTGAAAGTTATTATGAGAGAGGAAAATATGGTTGTAGAAATTTTCATGTTACTAAAACACCTCTCTATGTGCTGAAATTTTTGAAGCTACACTTGTTTTATCTTTCTATGCTTGTTGCATTATGCTTCTTGAACTTGTTTATTTACAAGATTCCTTTTCATAGGAAGCATGTTAGACTTAAATGTGTTTTGGATTTGCTTCTTGATGCTCTCTTTTGCTTCAAATACTATTTCTTGCGAGTGCATCATTAAAACTGCTGAGCCCATCTTAATGGCTATAAAGAAAGAACTTCTTGGGAGATAACCCATGTGTTATTTTGCTACAGTACTTTGTTTTATATTTGTGTCTTGGAAGTTGTTTACTACTGTAGAAACCTCTCCTTATCTTAGTTTTGTGTTTTGTTGTGCCAAGTAAAGTCTTTGATAGTAAAGTTCATACTAGATTTGGATTACTGCGCAGAAACAGATTTCTTTGCTGTCACGAATCTGGGCAAAATTCTCTGTAGGTAACTCAGAAAATTATGCCAATTTACGTGAGTGATCCTCAGATATGTACGCAGCTTTCATTCAATTTGAGCATTTTCATTTGAGAAAGTCTGGTGCCTCAATAAAATTCGTCAATACGAACTGTTCTGTTTTTGACAGATTCTGCCTTTTATTTCGCATTGCCAGTTTTGTTATGTTCGATGGATATTTCGATTCCATTGACTTTCAGTAGCTTTGTGCAATGTCCAGAAGTGTTAATAATGATTATGTCACCTCTGAACATGTATATTTTGATTATGCACTAACCCTCTAATGAGTTGTTCTAAGTTTGGCGTGGAGGAAGTTTTCAAGGATCAAGAGAGGGAGATGATACAACATGATCAAGGAGAGTGAAAGCTCTAAGCTTGGGGATGCCCCGGTGGTTCACCCCTGCATATATCAAGAAGACTCAAGCGTCTAAGCTTGGGGATGCCCAAGGCATCCCCTTCTTCATCGACAACATTATAAGGTTCCTCCCCTGAAACTATATTTTTATTCCATCACATCTTATGCGCTTTTCTTGGAGCGTCGGTTTGTTTTTGTTTTTTGTTTTGTTTGAATAAAATGGATCCTAGCATTCATTTTATGGGAGAGAGAGACGCTCCGCTGTAGCATATGGACAAGTATGTCCTTAGGCTCTACTCATAATATTCATGGCGAAGTTTCTTCTTCGTTAAATTGTTATATGGTTGGAATTGGAAAATGCTACATGTAGTAATTTGCTAAAATGCCTTGGATAATATGATACTTGGCAATTGTTGTGCTCATGTTTAAGCTCTTGCATCATATATTTTGCACCTATTAGTGAAGAAATACATAGAGCTGGTTAAAATTTGGTTTGCATGAGTGGTTTCTCCAGAGTCTAGATATTTTCTGGTGAGGTGTTTGAACAACAAGGAAGACGATGTATAGTCTTATAATGCTTGTAATATGTCTTTTATGTAAGTTTTGATGTACTAGTTCATGCTTGTGTTCGCTTCAAACAACCTTGCTAGCCTAAGCCTTGTATCGAGAGGGAATACTTCTCATGCATCCAAAACCCTTGAGCCAACCACTATGCCATTTGTGTCCACCATACCTACCTACTACATGGTATTTCTCCGCCATTCCAAAGTAAATTGCTTGAGTGCTACCTTTAAACAATTCAAATTTTATCACCTCTGATTTGTGTCAATGTTTTATAGCTCATGAGGAAGTATGTGGTGTTTATCTTTCAATCTTGTTGGGCAACTTTCACCAATGGACTAGTGGCTTCATCCGCTTATCCAATAATTTTGCAAAAAGAGCTGGCAATGGGATTCCCAGTCCCAAATTAATTAATAAAAATAGACACTCCTCCATGGTATGTGATTGATTGGACGGCACCCGAAGGATTCGGTTAGCCATGGCTTGAGAAAGCAAAGGTGGGGAGGAGTGTCATCATAATAAAACTAAAATAAAAATGCACTCCTTCATGGTATGAGATTGTTGGCAGGCACCCGAAGGATTCGGTTAGCCATGGTTTGTGAAAGAAAGATTGGAAGGAGTGCCACACAAAAATAAAATAAAATGGGAGCCGCTCTTTGAAGGTTTGTCTGGCAAGGGGGTTAGAGTGCCCACTACCATTCGTTGACAACAACAAACACCTCTCAAAATTTTACTTTTATGCTCTCTACATGTTTTCAAAATCAAAGCTCTAGCACAAATATAGCAATCGATGCTTTCCTCTTTGAAGGACCATTCTTTTACTTTTATGTTGAATCAGTTCACCTATCTCTCTCCATCTCAAGAAGCAAACACTTGTGTGAACTGTGCATTGATTCCTACATATTTGCATATTGCACTTGTTATATTACTTTGCATTGACAACTATCCATGAGATATACATGTTACAAGTTGAAAGCAACCGCTGAAACTTCATCTTCCATTATGTTGTTTCAATATCTCTACTATGAATTTATTGCTTTATGAGTTAACTCTTATGCAAGACTTATTGATGCTTGTCTTTAAGTACTATTCATGAAAAGTCTTTGCCTTATGATTCATTTGTTTACTCATGTCATTACCATTGTCTTGGATTGCTGCATTCATTACATATGCTTACAATAGTATGATCAAGGTTATGATGGCATGTCATTCCAGAAATTATCTTTGTTATCGTTTACCTGCTCGGGACGAGCAGAAAGTAAGCTTGGGGATGCTGATACGTCTCCGACGTATCGATAATTTCTTATGTTCCATGCCACATTATTGATGATATCTACATGTTTTATGCACACTTTATGTCATATTCGTGCATTTTCTGGAACTAACCTATTAACAAGATGCCGAAGTGCCAGTTCCTGTTTTCTGCTGTTTTTGGTTTCAGAAATCCTAGTAACGAAATATTCTCGGAATCGGACGAAATCAACGCCCAGGTTCCTATTTTGCCCGGAAGCATCCAGAACACACGAGAACCGCCAGAGAGGGGGCACTGGGCCCCCAGACCATAGGCCGGCGCGGCCCAGGCCCTGGCCGCGCCGCCCTATAGTGTCGTCGCCCTGTTGACCTTCTGACGGCGCCTCTTCACCTATATAAAGCCCCTCGACCTAAAACCTCGAGACGGAAAAGCCACGGTACGAGAAACCTTCCAGAGCCGCCGCCATCACGAAGCCAAGATCTGGGGGACAGGACTCTCTGTTCCGGCACGCCGCCGGGACGGGGAAGTGCCCCCGGAAGGCTTCTCCATCATCACGACCGCCATCTTCATCAACGCTGCTGTCTCCCATGAGGAGGGAGTAGTTCTCCATCGAGGCTCGGGGCTGTACCGGTAGCTATGTGGTTCATCTCTCTCCTATGTACTTCAATACAATAATCTCATGAGCTGCCTTACATGATTGAGATTCATATGATGATGCTTGTAATCTAGATGTCGTTATGCTAGTCAAGTGAATTTTACTTATGTGATCTCCGGAGACTCCTTGTCCCACGTGTGTAAAGGTGACAGTGTGTGCACCGTGTGGGTCTCTTAGGCTATATTTCACAGAATACTTATTCACTGTTATGAGTGGCATAGTGAAGTGCTTATTTATATCTCTTTATGATTGCAATGTGTTTTATATCACAATTTATCTATGTGCTACTCTAGTGATGTTATTAAAGTAGTTTATTCCTCCTGCACGGTGTAATGGTGACAGTGTGTGCATCCGTGTTAGTACTTGGCGTAGGCTATGATTGTGATCTCTTGTAGATTATGAAGTTAACTATTGCTATGATAGTATTGATGTGATCTATGCCTCCTTTCGTAGCGTGAAGGTGACAGTGTGCATGCTACGTTAGTACTTGGTTGAGTTGTGTTGATCTTTCATGCACTCTAAGGTTATTTAAATATGAACATTGAATTGTGGAGCTTGTTAACTCCGGCATTGAGGGCTCGTGTAATCCTACGCAATGGTGTTCATCATCCAACAAGAGTGTAGAGTATGCATTTATCTATTCTGTTATGTGATCAATGTTGAGAGTGTCCACTAGTGAAAGTATGATCCCTAGGCCTTGTTCCTAAATACTGCTATCGCTGCTTGTTTACTGTTTTACTGCGTTACTACTGCTTCTTTACTGTCCTGGGCAAAGCACTTTTCTGGTGCCGTTGCTGCTTATTCATACCACCTGTATTTCACTATCTCTTCGCCGAACTAGTGCACCTATTAGGTGTGTTGGGGACACAAGAGACTTCTTGCTTTGTGGTTGCAGGGTTGCATGAGAGGGATATCTTTGACCTCTTCCTCCCTGAGTTCGATAAACCTTGGGTGATTCACTTAAGGGAAAACTTGCTGCTGTTCTACAAACCTCTGCTCTTGGAGGCCCAACACTGTCTACAGGAAAAGGAGGGGGCGTAGACATCAGACACCACAATTACAACCACCATGCCAACAACAACAACAACTTCAACCGTGCCCCGATGAGAGCCCCCGGCAACAACCACAACAACAACACCGCTCCAAGGACTGGGAGCAACGCTGTCCCCATCGCCCCCAAGGACAAGTCAACTGTGACTTGTTATGAATGTGGAATAGTGGGTCACTACTCCAATGAGTGTCCCAAGAAGTTAGCCAATACCACCCCAACACCTCTGCACCTGCTCAGCAGCAACGCCGTGTCTCTGCCGGAAGGAAGTTCACCCCAAACAACCCGAACAACCGCAGCGGGCGCCTCTTTCACACGAACGCCAAAGAAGCCCAGGAAGCACCCGATGTCGTGATGTGTATGTTTTCTGTTAACTTAGTTCCTGCAAGAGTGTTGTTTGATGCCGGAGCATCGCATTCGTTTGTTACTGAAGATTTTGCATGCACTAGTAAGATTCAACCAATCAGTTTGAAACATGTCATGATAGTTCAAATACCTGGTTCCACCACAAAAGCTAGAAAGATTTGCAAAGATGTACCCATCAGAATACATGAAATAGATTCTTATGCAAATTTGATTGTTCTGGGAACAAAAGGTTTGGAAGTAGTACTGGGTATGGATTGGATGTCGAAACATCATGGATTGATTGTCTGTGCCATGAAGGCCATCACCATGACTAGTAGCACCGGAGTGTTAGTAGAACACGTGTCTGAAAGGCTTTCCAGAAAGTTCACCTGCAACCAGAGTTTAGTCAAGCCAACCTTGGATCAGATCAGGGTAGTCTGTCGATACCCCGATGTGTTTCCTGATGATCTACCCGGTATGCCCCCAGATCGGGATATCGAGTTTATCATTGAGTTAATCCCTGGTACATGACCTATAGCCCAGAGAGCCTATAGCAAGAACCCAGCAGAGTTAGTGGAACTGAAGAAGCAACTGGATGACATGCTGTACAAAGGTCTGATTCGACCAAGTGCGTCGCCTTGGAGATCCCCAGTTCTGTTTGTTGATAAGAAAGACGGTGCCACTCGTTTATGTACGGATTACCGTAAGCTTAACGATGTCACCATCAAGAAAAAATACCCCTTTCCAAAGATAGAAGACCTGTTTGATCAGCTGACCGGTGCCAAAGTGTTTTCTAAGATTGATCTTAGGACTGGTTACCATCAACTGAAGATTCGTGCAACCGATATCCCCAAAACTGCCTTCACCACAAGATATGGATTGTATGAGTACAATGTCATGTCATTTGGATTGACCAATGCCCCCGCTTATTTCATGAATCTCATGAATAAGATCTTTATGAACTTTTTGGATAAGTTTGTCGTGGTCTTCATCGACGACATACTAATCTACTCCATATCAGAAGAAGAGCATGATCAACATTTGGAAGTTATCCTAGAAACCCTTAGGAAGCATCACTTGTATGCTAAGTTCAGAAAATGTGATTTTTGGTTAAAGGAAGTAGGATTCCTGGGAAATATCTTGTCTGCAGGAGGAATTGCCGTAGATCCCGCGAAGATCAAGACCGTCGAGGAACGGAAAGCCCCAACCACCCAGAGTGAAGTCCGTGCATTTCTGGGATTAGCGGGATACTACCGCAGGTTTGTTGAAGGATTTTCCAGCATCGCAAGACCCATGACTCAACTGCTGAAGAAGGACAAGAAGTTTGAATGGACTGACAAATGTGAAGAGAGTTTCCAGCAAATCAAGTGCAGATTAACCACAGCCCCAATATTGATCATGCCCGATATCACCAAGCCATTTGACGTCTATTGTGATGCATCCAAGATTGGTCTTGGATGTGTGTTGATGCAAGAAGGCAAGGTGATATCATACCTGTTAAGGCAACTGAAGCAACATGAGAAGAACTATCCCAACCATGACTTAGAGTTAGCAGCACTAGTCCTAGCCTTGAAAGTTTGGCGTCATTACCTCATGGGAAATCGATGCGAGATCTATTCGGATCACAAAAGCTTGAAGTATATTTTCACCCAGAAGGAGCTGAATATGAGGCAGCGAAAATGGATTGAGTTGATCAAGGATTATGATATGGAAATTCACTACCACCCCGGCAAGGCCAATGTGGTAGCGGATGCCCTGAGTAGACAGCCGATTCAGTTGAACTCCATGTTCGCAGAAGAACAACCTAGTTTGTATCAAGAGTTTGAGCAGTTTAGACTAGAGCTAGTTAATGAAGGATTCCTAGCGAGCATTGAGCTCCATCCTACCTTGATGAGTCAGATCAACGAAGCCCGGAAGGGAAATGCTAGTATTGATGGAATCAAGAGTCAAATAACTGCAGGAAAGGCCCCGAGATTCACCGAAGATGAAGAAGGAGTTCTTTGGTACAACGAACGCCTATGTGTGCCGTCAGATTCAGAGTTGAAGCAAGTCATTCTGAAGGAAGCCCATGATACCCTGTATTGCATTCACCCCGGAGGAACCAAGATGTATGAAGACTTGAAGGAACAATTTTGGTGGAATGGAATGAAGCGAGAAATTGGAAGCTACATAGCTAAGTGTGACATCTGTCAACGAGTCAAAGCAGAACATCAGCGACCCGCAGGATTGTTGCAGCCGTTACAGATCCCCGAATGGAAGTGGGACTCTGTAGGAATGGACTTTATCACTAGATTGCCCAAATCAAGTAGAGGAAATGATTCTATTTGGGTAGTGGTCGATAGATTAACCAAAGTCGCCCAATTCATCCCCGTCAAGACCACATACCAAGGCCCAAAGCTAGCTGAGTTATATATCTCCAGAATAGTCAGCCTCCATGGAACCCCGAAGTCAATTGTGTCAGACAGAGGATCTCAATTCACCTCAAGATTCTGGCAGAAAGTACATGAAGGACTAGGAACCCGGCTGAATTTCAGCATAGCGTATCACCCGCAGACTGACGGACAGACCAAAAGAGTCAATCAGATACTGAAGATATGTTGAGAGTCTGTGTGCTAGAATATGGATCTAAGTGGGAAGACTGCCTGCCTCATGCAGAATTCTCATACAACAACAGCTATCAAGCCAGCCTACAAATGGCCCCCTTTGAAGCCCTGTACGGAAGAAAGTGCCGTACCCCGCTGAACTAGTCAGAAGTCGGAGATAGCCAAGTCTTCGGCCCAGATATTCTCCGAGAAGCCGAAGAGAAGGTTCACAAGATCCGTGAATACCTCAAGACTGCCCGGTCAAGACAGAAGAGTTATGCTGACAAGAGACGCCGAGATATGACCTTCGATATCGGAGATTTCGTGTATCTCAAAGTATCACCCCTCAAAGGAATGCAGAGATCCCAACTCAGGGGAAATCTTGCCCCCAGATATGTCGGACCCTTCAAAGTTCTGAGTCGCCGGGGAGAAGTATCATATTAGCTTGAAGTACCGGAAGAAATGTCCGATGTGCATAATGTGTTTCACATATCACTACTTCGGAAGTGCTTGGAAGTGCCGGAGAAGTCGGGGGTGTTCAAGGACATCGATCACAGAGCTGTGGATATCAACAAGGACTTGACCTATCGCGAAGTACCTATCCGCGTCCTAGAAGAAGCTTTCAGAACCACCCGCACCAGAAGTATCAAGTTCCTGAAGATTCAATGGAGTAATCATACTGAAGAAGAAGCCACTTCGGAGCGAGAAGATGATATGAGGAAGGAATTCGCAGATCTCTTTAGTACCTAGTTTTCTTTAAGATCTCGGGACGAGATCTTCTGTAAGGGGGAAGGGTTTGTAACATCCCAATTTTCAAATTAATGAGAAAGGTGGTTTCCAAATTTCAAATTTTAGACCTAACAAAAACTTTTTTTTTGCATATAGTGCTATGCATAGTAATTTTGCATTATTGTGTGAATTTTCCATGAGGAGTGTTTGGGTGCTTATACATCATACTAAAACCCTACCCTTGATTCTTTGAAGATCAAAAAGAAGAACAAAGAAGAAGAAAAGAAAGAAAATAGAAAATTGCAAAAAACCTCACATATGGCTATGGCCATTTTTGAAAATCTTTAACCTAGGGAAATTTGGCTTGTGCCATTGGTTGGAGAATGTTACTAAACACTTAAGAACATCATTTGAAGCAAAGAAACTGAAATCAAATCAAATTTGAATCCAAAATGAGCTCACTTATGATAATGGTCAAATCTGCCATTTATAACCTGATACCTACTTTGAGCCTCTGTTTTAAGAGATTTGTAAATCAAACAATTCCAACTCTTTGCACCTAATCCAAGACCTCATCAAGGTGAACAACTTTGGTCAAAACCACCCCTGCAAATTCTTGCTAGATTCAAAGTTATGCTCAAGCAAAGTAGAGACATTGAGACCGATTCTAGATTGGGCCATTTTTGAAATTTCACAAATCAACTCCATTTTTCACCCTACCACCACCATTATGTTCCAAGCATTATTCAAATCAACTCCACCAAAATTCATTTCAAAATTTGAAAGTTTGCTTCATGCGGCCATTTGACCGAACACATGGTGAGCACCATTGCTGCCAACTCCCTACATACCATTACCCAACAGATCATGGCCTAAACCATCAAGCTTTGGCCATCAAATGTACTCCCCTGTACCCCCTGCATCTTGAAAAGCACCAGAGACACAAGCTAGTACATGATTTCATCACCTTTTCAACCATGTCGTGGCATGACACCACACCATCATGCCACTCCTCTATTCATTTCCATCGTGCACCACCTTGTCAAACAACTCCCTCTCACTCTCCTGGACACGCCAGTGCAGGGCATCGACGAAAAGGAGAACCACACACGCCAGCACAAGGACGCCTAGTGACGTCCACGACGCGTCAGAGCGCGCCGCGACACGCACTAGACGCGCCAGAGCGTCACCGCCGCACGTCACCTCGTCCTCCCCTCGCTCTCTCCACTCACCAGCAGCAGCGCCACGCCACCAGGAGACGCCCAGACATGCTCATTGGCCCGCGGGAACCCTGTAGACGACGACCTCCGCCGGTACCCGTGACAGCGACGACCCTCGTCTGCCCTCGTCACTGCATCATTTTCCCCGCAATCAAGCGCTATGTGACCGCCCTGACATTGCCAAATCGCCTGCATCATCGCCAGCCACTCCGCGCCCCTGTAGACGCATCACCATGGGTGACCTCACCGCAGCACCGCGGCCTCGCCTCGCCGCTATAAAAGGGGCACTCCCCTCTCTCAACTCTTCACACCACCAGCCTCCCCTCCTCTCACTCGACCTCCTCCACCCTCTCCACCTCAACATTGCCCACCAGAGCCATCCAATTGCACCGTCGGAGCCCGTGGAGCCGCCGCAGAAGCCGTCGGAGATCGACGCCACCTCCAGCGACGCCACCTGTACCAGGCGAACCGCCGTCCTCGACAACATCACCGCGCACCTCGCCGATGACCGCCGGAGCGCCGGTGAGCTCCCCGACCCCCTTCTCACGCCGCCAGTAAACCCACCTCTCGCCGGAGATGACGACGGCCGTGCGCCTTTCGATCCAATTCTAATCCTACGGCTCAGACAGAAACTTACCGCTTCGCGGTTTATTAGTCGTTGACGGGTGGAGCCCACCTGGTCAGGCAGCCCACGCGTGCGAGATGTGCGGTGGGCTGGCTTTCGCGTTTTAAACCGTTTCGGCCCGTTTAGCTTTCCCGCCAGGCCCAAATTTTCAAATTTAGTTTTTCTGTTTCAACTCAAATTCAATACTGGACCCTTTTTCAAAATTGAATAGAATCAAACCTACTGATCCAAATTTAACAAATTTTATATATTTGGAAAGATTATGAAATTATCTAAACAACTACACTGGTCTCAACCCAAGATTCGTTGTAGAATTAATGTAGTAAAAATAACAAGGCAGTGCCTTTTGCAATTTCAAACATTTATTAAAAATCAACCATAATTGATTTTGACTTGATTCCAACTCTCATAAATCACATTTCACATACTCTACATGTTTATGTAAAAACATCACATAGTTGTTTTGTACGATCATGGACTAGAGCAAAATAATAGCTATGTGGCTATTTCTAGTCCATTTGAAACTATCCCAAAATTATTTCTTAAATAGTATGAGAGGTTCCCTCTCATTTAAATCATGGTCCTAAGCAATTCAAGATGAGGTGTTGATTTGGTCTGTAGCAACTCATAGTGGATTACGTAGAGACATTAAATTGTTGCAATAATGCATAACATGGGTTAGTACCTCATTTAAAATGCATGAGGTTAGTACCTCATTTAAATCATGAGGTTAGTACCTCATTTAAATCATTCTCTCAAATAATAGATATGAAGTGTTGACCTTGGTCAACATGGGTTCATACATTATTATTTGAGGAGATTAAATCTTAACAAGATTCAATGGGAGGAAATTATTTCTCCAAAGAACTAAAATAGAAACCCTAATCCATATTCGTAATGAGAGGAAATTATTTTTCTTGACAAGAAAACAAAGTCAACCAACATAATAATAATGTTGTGATGCTAGAATAGCTTGTGTGAACTATGTGTGTGCTTAGGCTAGCTCTTAAGCTCTGTTTGGTGATTGTTACCTCGTATCCGTTTTTAGACGCTACTACCAAGGAGTAGCAGGAGGAGGAGGTCTACTTCCAGGAAGAAGAAGACCACTTTGATCAGTACACCAACCAAGGCAAGCTAATATTCTTGCAAGCTACCTTGGTGCAAAGCTCTCCTAGAGCAAGGTACTCTTACATAATACTTTATGCTTAATGATCCCAATCCAAATTTTTACCTTACAAGCTTTTAACTTGGGTATACCAAAGTTTACTTTTGATTCATGATTCACTTGGTCTAGATATGGAGTAGTACAAGAGTATCATAGTTAGCCTAGAGAGCTACAAGCTAGTAAGCACCCCTCATGCCTAGTTGCTAGTGCTAAATTAAAAGTGACTACTCTAGCTGGGAACTTGTGAAACTTTGAAATTTTGAAAACCTTGGAATGATGAGTCATTCTATTGAAAGATTATTAAGGTGAATGTGACTTGGATGACATGATGAATTTGATAAAAACTGATGATTGGGTTGGATGCGATACCATTCCAATTCTTGAGTACCCCCACAATACCTGATTATGGGTAAGGCTTTAGCTGGAAATTTATGTGTCTTAGTATGGGTTCCCTCTGAACAAGCGTCATAGAGGTTATGCCGAGGCTGCCTCCGTTAAAAGAGAAATGACGTGAAAAGAGTTGAATGTACTACCCAAGCCCTGTGCAGTTCCCAGTATAGCAGTTGGTTATCACTGGGAGGCCAAACTCATGGGGAGAGGTGCCTATACTAGGATGTGTAAGTGGAAAGTTAATGGTTGATGATCTGCATACTGAGTTATGATTATTCAGGGTTATCCCTGACGGATGTAATCAAATGTTGTGGCACAAGTGTGCAACCTCTGCAGAGTTTAAACCTATTCGAATAGCCGCGTCCTCGGTCATGGACAGTTGGAAAGGCCATACTGTTCCGTCATCAGATTTTTTCTAAATGGTGACTTGTGATTTGAACTAGAAAAGGGTGACTTTGATTTTGAATCACAACAGAGTTGTGTGAATGATACTAATGTTCCCACTTGAGTTAAGTTAGGCAATTGAAGAGTCTTGGTTTACTAAATGCTTATGAAATAAAATTGGCTTTATGCAAATAACCTAGAGCTTATAATACTCTCACTAAAACTGTTAGTGCTTACACTAGTATTAGTTTGCGAGTACTTGAAAGTACTCACGGCTATGTCCCTGGCTATTCAAATGGCTAGACTTTGAAGAATAGCAGCAGTACCAGGAGGATGGACAGCATGACGTCTATGACAACTAGGAATTTCTCCTAACGTCAAGCGTTGCCTGTGGGTTAGATTGACTTCTACGACTTCGCTTCCGCTATGTGTTAAGTATTGATCATTAGATCAAGAGTTGTAATGAGACTGGATCATGTGATCCTTTTTGTTGTAAGACTATTATGGTGTTGTAATGAATGATGACTCTATGATATTCAACTGTTATGTCTCGCAAAAACAATCTTCCTGGAATTGCGATGTATGGCATAATAGGCATCGGGACTTAAAAATCCCGGTGTTGACACCAAACGATTCCAAAAAGATGGAACAAGAGTTCTACTGCTTGTGTAAGGGAAAAAAAAGTTAAGTGCCTACAATTGGCTTTTCTAGACCACCAAATATTATGTTTCTCTCTCCAGGCACAACAAATGCCCCTCTTTTGGTAACAGAAAATTTGGAACCATTTGGAAGACTACTAAACACTTATATCTGTAAATATTTCATTCTGACAAATATTTCAACTAAATTTTATAATTTTTACACGGACTTTATGCTCACCACGAGGTAGGGTTGCAAAGTGGCACTCGATCCACCCGCATCGCAGTCAAAACCAATCAAGTTAGTTCTAATTTATTTTTAGCAAATTAGTCTATATTGAACTAGATAATGCTTTCGTGGTCTTATGTGGGATGCCTCTTGAAACCCTACCATGAGGGCACAGACTCATTTCACATCTCTCTCCATTATCCAATGTGCATGTCTAGGTCTCTGTTATATTGTTGTTCTTCCATTGTTGGAGCGCGAACTAATTTGCATTGTGATTCATCTATTCTTTGGAAAGCAAGGCCTAGATTAGCCGCAAGGAGCCGACCCATTTAGGACCTACATTGCACCTCCATCACATTGCCCATGCGGTCGGAACTCACGTTGCGTGGATGCCATAATCTATCGGGTGACAAATTAACTCATATTTATCTTAACGAAGTTTTGTATGTTCACGTTTATCACATTTATTGTTTGCTCAACCACTAATTAATTATTTCATTGTTTAGCTTCTCTTATTTTCAAGATTTGCGTAGAAGGTATCACTCGTTTAGTTGACTACTACTTCCATCCCAAGGCTTAAGGCCTATATTTTTTTTCAGAAAACCAAACTATGTTAAGTTTGACTAAGTTTTTATAAAAAATCATTAAGATGTCAAATACAAAAATAATATTATTAGATAGATAATGAATTATATTTTCATGTGATATCTACAAAATATCATATTTATTGATAGATTATTCTAAAATTTTAGTCAAACTTTACTTGTTTTGATTTTTCCAAAAAAATATAAGCTTTAAGCCTTGGGATGAAGGTAGTAGTATTCAATACCTTGCAGCAGCACGCTAGGGCTAGTCTACTACACAAGAATGGAGTGGCATTAATGGGGCCGTGTCCACCTTAGGTTGTCAGGCTTACTGGCTTAGAGCATCCCCACTCGTTGGCGCTTCCCACGCCCAAATCCGGCGAAATTTTCGTCCGGATTGGAGGAAGATTTGGCGTGGGGAGCGCCGAAGTTCCAGCCGTCCCCCCGGCAGGAAACCCCCAACCTCGACCATTTGACATATTTCAAACAAATTTAACATAAAATTTAACAAGTTCGGCGACCAAGAGTACGAAAATTGCTGAAACAAATTCGGCGATAATCAGTACAATGTTTAACAAGTGCTGAAACAAGAGATACGAGGGGTGGGGGAGATTTTGAGCGACGTGGCGGTGGGGTTCTTGCGTCGAGTCACCGACAGATCGGGCCCTTCCCCGCTTTTCACTCGTCCGGAGTCCCCGATAGGTCCCCGGGGGGCCGGGGATGGCGTGGGCTCGCCGGATGGATGAAGGGCCAAATCCGGACGAAAACGAAAAACCGGGGACGCGACTGGGCCGAATTTCGCCGTCCGGATAGAAAAATCGTCGCTCGGGGGCCTCGTCGGGGGGACGAGTGGAGATGCTCTTAGTTAAAGGATGCATCAAGAGAGACGAAGATGATGGAGACGTGAGGGTTGTAACTTGTGACCGCCGGACACGGACCTCACGCTCTTCTTCACTTTGTTTTTTGGTGGAACCCTGAAAGGCTGTAGGAATCAAATCTCTTCTTCTTTCTTTTTGAGCTACTGTTGTTTGTCTTTTAGATGTACAAATACCATATGATAATCTGAAAGTGTACCTGAAATCTGGCAAAAGTCAATTGCAATTGTCAAACAATTTCAACAGATTAAACTTGAACTTTCCAGCTTGCGTGTGAATAAAGTAGTAGTGCTTTTATATTCTTCTTCTATAGAGCATAGGAAATTTAATTTCCTCCGAGCACATTAAAGGATCGATAAGAATATAATCTACCGCCACATGGGAAGACATAAACATACAACACTTACATGTGTAAATATTTACAATTACTTCAAGCATTTCCAATTTATCTTCCTAATTTACAGCTCATCACGAGAGCGCAAGGCCATTTCGCCTCTCTCTAATGTGTAATGTGCTCGTCTAGAACTGGATATTTCCATCTTGTTAACTTGGTTTAGATCTATAAAGGCTTATCAGCCAATCTACCAGGTTTGCCTTCTTTAACTTTCTTCTATGCATTCTTCTATGCAATTGATACACCTTTTCGTGGTGTATTCTCCAAAAAAAATATACCAGGTTTTGCTAAGTGTGGAAAGAGCCCAATTAGAGGATTTTGTTTGTAATAGCACCATCCAAATAGATGTGACCATGTAATAGCATGTCTGTCCACTAGTGGAAAACATGGCTTTTGTTCCGGGTGGTAAGCGCCTTTTGTCGCGGGCGGCCAGCCGCGACAACGGAGGCGCGATAAAAGGGTCCACCTTTTGTCGCGGGTCGCTTACGACCCGCGACATAAGGTCCACCACGTGGCAGGCTTGGGGCGCGCAGGGGACAGACCCTTTTGTCGCGGGCGGTATTACCACCCGCGACAAAAGGCCCTCTACGTGGCGCGCGCACAACGCTGCTGCTTTAGGGTTTGTGGGGTGCAACACCCCCCCCCCCCCCCCCGCCACTAACCGTCTGTTATTTCATTTTTTTTCATTCGAAAATAAAAATTGCATATATTTGTACGCTACTAGAAGTTGTACACGTTCATTCATTATATATATATATATATATATAGATCGATCAAACAAATATTGGAAGCAAAAGTCGATTCCCCTTACACATATTCGTAGATTCCCTACATATATACATGGAGCTCACGATCGACAAGCGGTACTAACGACCGTCTATTTGGAGGTAGAGCATCTATTTGGACTAAACAAGCCTTTGTTGTTTATTACTTCTCTAACCAAAAGTCCCGTCAGTTCCTCCGCGATTCGTAGTAGGTGTTCCTTTGGTTGGAGTCTGTCCCGCATGAAGTCGACCTATATACGAAAATGAGATGAGTATGACTATATCAGTCTTGATAACGAAATATTGATGATAATAAATAAAGTTATGAATGTTATTGCTTACGTCAAATTTATTTTGGTTCTGCTTCTCAGTGGTTAACATGCGAATGGACTCGCAAACGTAGTATCCACATAGATTCGTCCCTTGTGGCTGCTGGGGGCACGGTACAGGAGTAAATGTTAGCTTCTTTGCAAAGGTAATCTCCTTATGATGATTCTTCAAAGCTTGCCAAGCCCTGCCAGGCAAAAGAATGATTGAATGAGTGGATAATTAATTGATATCTCACGAAAGATAAAGCGCGGCGATGAAGGAAATTACACTTGGAGCAACTTCTGCAAGTCCTGGAACCCGTCCACGCCTCTACTCAGTGGGTCTCTTACTTCAACTATTCCCTTATCAGGTTGAATGTCTAGTAGAATCCAGTGGAAGCTGCACATGTTATGCATATACGTCAGGAATTACACTTAACATCGAGTAAGAAAAATTGAATGTGCATAAAAGATCATTAAGACTCTCACTCGTAGTTGTAAGGAAACAATATTGAATCACAGAAATATTGCTCCCCCAAAAACCTTAGTAGGTTTCCCCCCGTTTCTTCGCGTTTATGCTTTACCGTTTCAACATGTATTTTATCTGGGTCAATAAACCCAACATTGATAATATTATTACTTTTGCATTCACTGATCTTCAGTCTGCATAAGAGAACAAATAAGATATAATGAGTATATATATGCAAGAAAACGAACATGAACTGAATGAAAATGAACTTATATGTAGTTAACAACACTTACAAGCAATAGCAACTCATGAGAGATTTGTCGAGGGCTTCTAGATTGAATAACTGCCAGAGTTCATTCATCTCAATATGGATCTCCTCCTTTCGGTAGTAATATTCCCATGGTATACTCGCCACGATGTACATTATGTTCTCCTTGCATGCATCAAGGTACCACTGATGCAAATTCCGCATATGTGTTGGCAGTTTATGCAGATGCTCTCTGTTGACCAAGTCGGCCCGTAGACAAATTTAGGAGCTATATCAGCAGTGGGTAGTGCAGCATCTGCTGCAAGTAGCAATTCCTCCACGGAAACTTTACAGGCAGCCGCTAGGCTTGCAGCTTCTTCCATATCGAAACCACCATGTTCCTGGTACACCTTGGGAACATTAAACACTTTGAGTGCTGGGATCGATTGTTTGGGCTGAGCACCGAGGAGGGGAACTTCCTTTCTCTTTTTGCCTTTTGTCGTTTGCTTGGCCTTGAGGGGTGCACTTGTTGAACTTGACTTTTTCTCGGCTGCACTTCTAGCTGATGATTTGCTCGTGCCAGCAATGTCCTTCTCCTTAGCCTTTTCATCCTTCTTTTGGTCAATTACCTTCGCAAGAGTGCGTGTATAGTCATCCTTCTTCTCGTGTAACTCATACTGCGATGGTGTGTTCAGAAAACTAGTAGCATATTCTATTTGCTTCTCTGTGTATGGCTCTGGCGCTGGAGGTTTTGGCTTATGAAAAAAAATCATAATTGTATTTCTTAACAATGGCATCATTTTCCTCCTTAGTACGATCGTAAGGACGGGGGGGGGGGAGGAACCTTTGGTACTTTTGGGAGGGGCGACATCTTGCGGACAGGACTCTTGAAACGCTTCCGGCTGGGTGCATTCCGAGTCTTAGTGGGCGGAGGCGGCGGTGCTGGAGATGGAGATGGACTACCGATGTCGTGGTCGACGTGGTACCCACGGGGTGATGGTGGCGACATGTGATCAGTAGGAGGAGGTGATGGTGGCCTGCGATCACCTGGAGGAGGTGATGGTGACCTGCTGGGACGACTAGTACTAGGTGCTACCCAGCCTGGCAGCCTGATGTTCTTCTTTTCCCAGAGAATGATTTCTCCCATCACCTCTCTGAGTGTAAGCCCCCCATCACCTCCAGGGATATCGAGCTCCAATGTCTCCCACGACGGGACAACTGAATCCACCCCGACACGAGCATAGCCAGCTGGAATCGGATTGCCATGCCATGTTGCCGGCTCACCTTCAGGTCCAAATGCCGGTAAGACATAGCCGACCGCCACCTTAACAGACACCTTCCTGAACACCTCATGGAGATCACAAGGTGTTTGCTCCTTGATTCCATCCAAGGGGTCGCCAGGACCGGCATCTATCATCATCCGTGTAGGAGGGGCCTCCGAGTCGGCCACGCTGCTGTCTCGTCGCTGAGATATGTCAGCGGTATTATCTGGCGGGCGCTGTCCTTTTAGTTCATTTATCTCCCGCTGCTGCTGCTGAAGCTCCCGCTGCTGCTGGTCAAGTCGGCGTTGGAACTCGGCCATCCGGTCATTCTGCACCTCCAGCTGGCGTTGTTTAGCTCTCGCTCGGCTTCTATAAGTCTCCGCGTCGGCCGGAAACCCAAGCGACCATGGAACACTAGGGCCGAAGCCTCTTGTTCGTCCTCCCTTCTCAGGATTACCGAGGACAAGCGTCAGCAAGTCTTTCTCTCTATCGGGAGCAAACTTTAGTTTTCCCGCCTTTATATCTGTCGTCACTTCTTATCTTCGGAGGCCTAAGAGAATACATATAGAATTGCATTAATGCCTCTATACTAATGCCTCAATACATATGTACATATAGAATTCCATTAATACCTCGTCATGACCGGAGCCGTCGGCTTCTCCGTCACCGGAGCCGTCGGCTTCTCCATCACCGGAGCCATCGGCTTCTCCATGACCGGAGCCGTCGGCTTCTCCATGACCGGAGCCGCGGGCTTCTCCATCACCGGAGTCGTGGTCTTCTCGGTCGGCTTCTGTACCATCGCGGATTATGTCCGCGAACATGTCTTCCTGTTCCAAGTCCCGTTCGAATGGATCCATTGTTTCTGCAAAAGAATTAAATCGATAAGTACATGTTCTAACCCTAACCCTGATCAAACACAAACCAAACCCGCGACCCTAATCAAACACTAACCAAACCCTAACCCTAATCAGCGACACGTGTTTGCGAGAGGGAGAGGGTGTCGGCGACGCGTGTTTGCGAGAGGGAGAGGGTGTCGGCGACGCGTGTTTGCGAGAGGGAGAGTGTGTCGGCGACGCGTGTTTGCGAGAGGGAGATGGTGTCGGCGACGCGTGTTTGCGAGAGGGAGAGGGTGTCGGCGACGCGTGTTTGCGAGAGAGAGAGAGAGAGAGGGTGTCGGCGACGCGTGTTTGCGAGAGAGAGAGAGGGTGTCGGCGACGCGTGTTTGCGAGAGAGAGAGAGAGGGTGTCGGTGGACGCGTGTTTGCGAGAGAGAGGCTGTCGGCGACGCTAGTTTGCGAGAGAGGGTGTCGGTGGAGGAGTCGTCCATATACCAAATACATATACTAAAGCACAAACTAAATCCATATACTAATTATAAACTAACTATACAAAATACATATACTAACTAAGTACATACATATACTAAATTACAAACTAAATCCATATATACAAATACATATACTAAAGCACAAACTAAATCCATAAAGCAAATACATATACTAAAAAACCGTAAATACATATACTAAACATTTTTCTAAACTAAACATTTTTCAACCTAAAACTAATCAATTAACTAACTAAACCTAAACTAACTAACTAAACCTAATTAAACCTAAACTAACTAAACCTAAACTAACTAAACCTAAACTAACTTAATACATATATACATACTAACTAAACCTAAACTAACTAAACCTAAACTAACTAACTAAAACAATTACAAAAATTAAAAAACTAAAACAATTACAGAAATTAAAAAACTAAAACAATTACTGAAATTAAAAAACAAAAAAAAATCTTCTTGCAGCGGGCGAGGCGGCGGCGCTACCTTCTTGCGCAGCGGGCGCGGCGGCGGCCCGAGGCGCGGCGCGGCACGAGAGGCGGCAGAGCGCGGCGCGGCCCGACAGTGACGAGCAGGGCGGCGGCCCGAGAGGAAGAGGCGGGGGCGGCGCAGAGGGCGGCGGCCGGAGGCGAGGAAGACGGCGGCGGCGCGGCGATTTTGGCAGCCTGACGGCGCTGTGGGAGTTAGGGTTGGCCTCCAGGAGTCGCGGGTGGCGGCTCCGCCCGCGACGGCCCCTCTTATACCCACCCCCCTTTTGTCGCGGGTGGTGGCACGACCCGCGACAAAAGACCCCCCTTTTGTCGCGGGTCGTGCCACCACCCGCGATAAAAGGGGGGTTCTTTTGTCGCGGGTCGAGCCACCACCCGCGACAAAAGTCCTTTGGGCTGATCCGTGGCATAGCCCATCCAACGGCTCTGGCTGTTTGAATCCAACGGCCTAGAGCCGTTGGATGGGCTGTGCCACGGATCAGCTCTTCACCCCTTTTCTTTTTTCTATTTTCAATTAATAAAACTATTATTTCAATAACTTTTGAATGGTAACTCAAATACAAATGTTTTATATATGAATATTGATCAGAAAAAGCTAATGAACATGAATATGACATCCATATACCTATTTGCATCTCGCGTCATATGAAACATTGATAGTCGGGTATGTTTCACCCCTGTGCACCGCCGCCGTGCCACACGTGTCGCGTCCCCGTGCCACGTGTCGCGTCCCGTCGACGCCGTCGTGCGACGTGTGGCCACCGCTTCCACGTGCCTCACCCGCCGACGCCGGCGTGCGACGTGTGTAGCCGTGGCTTACACGTGCCATGCCCCGCGTGCGCTATATATAGCGACGAGTGCGGGTGCAACCACACGTCGCCACCGCCTCCTCCGCTCATTCATCTCCGGGATGCCTCCACGTCGTCGAGGGGCGTCCGGTTTCCGTGGCGTTCGAGTGCGTCCGAGCGGTAGGTTCTACGCAGAGATACGCGCCGGTGGCTTCCGCCTCACCCTCGGCACGTACAACACGCCGGAGCTGGCGGCGCGCGCTTACGACGCGGCGGCGTGGCGTTTTCGGCGGCCACGGCGCGACATGAACTTCCCGGATCTTGAATCGCTAGAGGAGGCAGAGTTCCTCACGCCACCGCCGTGCCTCGTCGACGACGAGGACCGTCGACGGCACCGCCAGGTGCAGCGCAGGATCGCCATCGCCGAGCACGACGAGCAGTTGATGCGCCAGTGGAGGGCGCAGTTCCCCAACGACGTCGACAACACCGACGCGTTCTTCGCTATCCTTAGGGCACAACGCAGGTCCAACAGACGCCACCGTCGGGCCGTCGCCACCTTCGAGCTCGAGAACCCGAATACAACTTGGACCGAAAACGACCCTCGGTGGGATGACATTTGGACGGAGACAACCTCCGACGACGACTGAGACTAGACTAGTAATTTATCTATTTTATTGTAATTTCAATAAAGTCGTTGTCGGTTCTATTAGTTTAAATTTAGTTTATGAAGTCGTTGACGGTTGTTTCTGTTCAATAAAGTGGTTGACACGAAATTTATTACGACTGAACTGAAATTAAAGTACAGAGCTCAACTGAAAATTAAGATACATGGCCAGATTCGAATGTTGGAGCCATTCAGTCATAGTCGTGCCTAGCCCTATAATACTCGCCACTGTAGTCATCATAGTCGCCGACATCATCATCGCTAGCATCGGGGTCGCGGTTGTCCAACCTCGGCGGGTGAGCACGCGTGGGCTGGGATTGAGGGTAGCGCAGGCGGGGGCCACGATAGGCCATGACGCTCTGGAGAGTCCGGCCGCGCCACCACATCCGACGGCCAGCCTCGTTGAAGTTCGAAGGAGGCGGGCCGTCCTCCTCGTACCTGGCAACCGCCCTCTCACGCCGATTGATGAAGAAGCTGTCCCAAGTCGGGCTATAGTCGGGATGCCACTGGGGATTCCTCCACTGCTCAGGCGTGAGCTCAAAATAGTAGTGGTTCGTGATGGCCATCTCGCGTGGCACACCAAGAGGGATAGGAGGGACCGGTACGCCTCCGACGCTCAGCAACCAGCCGGTCGGGACGCGGTAGCCGGGCGGGCAGGGGTAGTTCGAGGCGCAAAGCGCCTTCGCCTCCCGGGGTGTTAGACATACGATGGAAGCCATGGGAGAGAGTGATGAGGTTTGCAGATATGAGTCCAAGCCTACATATATATAGTGGAAAAATGGCGGGAATGCGGGAAGAAAATAGGCGGGAATGAAGTGGCGCACGAAACTTTCATCCCGGGTGGAGGCTCAAACCGGGACAAAAGACTGGGGGAGGCTTATCTAGGAGGGCCTTTTGTCACGGTTGGTGGCTGCAACCGCGACTAAAGCTGTCGGCAGGATGTGTCGGTAACCTTTTGTCACGGTTGGTGGCTGCAACCGCGACTAAAGATGTCGGCAGGATAAGGATGTGTCGGTAACCTTTTGTCACGGTTGGTGGCTGCAACCGCGACTAAAGCTGTCGGCAGGATGTGTCGGTAACCTTTTGTCACGGTTGGTGGCTGCAACCGCGACTAAAGCTGTCGGCAGGATAAGGATGTGTCGGTAACCTTTTGTCACGGTTGGTGGCTGCAACCGCGACTAAAGCTGTCGGCAGGATAAGGACGCGTGGGTGGACGCACTGCTCGATGAGATAAAGCATGTAGCGCACGACGGCCTGTCGAAGGAATAAGACAAAGTAGAAGCGGTGTCGTGCCTATAAAAGGAGCATCGATACGCCTTGCCAAGCAGATCAACAAGCCAAGCACAGTTTCATTCCCATGGATGAAGGGAAGGGTTGGGAAATCTCCCGTGGCGCAGCTTCTCGAAGATGTCGTTGGTGCACACGCCCTACGGCATCTTCGGAAGCTGCTCCTCGGAAAAATTTCCATGCAAGCCCGTGAAAGACTCCGTCTCCTCTAACAGTGTTGGGGAAAGGGTTCTCATTATTACATAAATGTAGACATTGTCTTGGGAACTATATATGAAGAATACATTATTACATCGCCATCTAGTGTTGTGATCTTCTACGCCGTAGCCATGGAGAATCTTCATCATTTAGCAAGATGCTTGGGTCAATTTTCACCGTGAAGGGCGGAATTTCTTTAAACTTATTATAATCTTCTGACATGTCTGTCTTGTCATCCACTCCCACGATGTTTCTTTTCCCCGAAAGAATTATGTGGCGCTTTGGCTCCTCGGTTGATGTATTCTTTTGTTGATTTCTTTTTCTTGATTTGCTAGACATGTCCTTCACGTAGAAAACTTGAGCCACCTCGCTGGCTAGGACAAAAGGCTCGTCCAAATACGCAAGATTGTTGGGATCCACTGTTATCATACCGTACTTATCGTCAATATGTATAGCGCTGAGCTTCACCCATTTGCACCGAAACAAAGGGACCTTAAAAGTGGGACCATAGTCAAGTTCCCATATCTCCTCTATGTATCCATAATATGTGGTGGTCTGCCCATTCTCGTCTTTTGCATCGAAGCGGACACCGCTGTTTTCGTTGGTGCTCTTTTTATCTTGGTCGATCGTGTAAAATGTATTCCCATTTATCTCGTACCCTTGGAATGTACATATGTTTGAAGATGGTAACCTGGCCAACAAGTACAGCTGCTCCACAACAGATGGGTCATTAATGAGATGTCTTTGCAACCAACTGCCGAAGGTATTCATGTGTTGACGTGTAATCAAGGACTCGGGCTGGCCCGGGTTTATTTCTCCTAAAACATTCTTATGTTTCTCGATGTACGGAGCCACCAAGCTGGAATTGTATAGAACTGTGTAGTGTGCTTGATTGAAAGAAATCTTGTCCCTCCACACCGTTGCTTTCCTTCCTAGTGTGCCTTTTCCAGTCAGCCTCCCCTCATACCGAGATTCAGGAACACCAATCGGCTTAAGGTCAGGAAGAAAGTCAACACAAAACTCAATGACCTCCTCAGTTCCGTAGCCCTTTGAGATACTTCCTTCCGGCCTAGCTCGGTTATGAACATATTTCTTTAAGACTCCCATGAACCCCTCGAAGGGGAACATATTGTGTAGAAATACAGGACCGAGAATTCTAATCTCTTCAACTAGGTGAACAAGGAGGTGCGTCATAATATTGAAGAAGGATGGTGGGAACAACAACTCGAAGCTGACAAGACATTCGACCACATCTTCCTGTAATCCTGACAAAGTTTCTGGATCCATTACCTTCTGAGAAATTGCGTTGAGGAATGCACATATCTTCACAATGGCTAGTCGAACATTTTCTGGTAGAACTCCCCTCAATGCAACCGGAAGCAATTGTGTCATAAGCACGTGACAGTCATGGGACTTCTGGTTCTGGAATTTTTTCTCCTTCATATTTACTATCCCCTTTATATTCGACGAGAAACCAGACGGAACATTGATACTGAATAGGGCTTCAAAAAAGATCTCCTTCTCTTGTTTGGTAAGAGCGTAGCTGGCAGGCCCTACAAACTGCCCTGGATGATTGCCGTTTCGTCCTTTATGAAGTTCCTGGTCCTCCTGTGCTTCTGGTGTATCTTTTGTCTTTCCTAACACGTCCAGAAAACCTAGAATATTCACACAAAGATTCTTGGTCAGGTGCATCACGTCGATTGCAGAGCGGACTTCCAGGACTTTCCAATATTCTAGCTCCCAAAAAATAGATTTCTTCTTCCACATGGGCGCGTGTCCGTCATCGTCTTTCGGAACAGGTCGACTGCCTGGACCCTTTCCAAAGATAACATTTAAATCCTTGACCATGTCAAATATATCAGCACCACTACGGGGGACAGGCTTCGGACGGCGGTCTGCCTCGCCATCGAAATGCTTGCCTTTTTTCCTTAAGGGATGCTTGCGCGGAAGGAAACGACGATTGGACGGGTACACAACTTTTCTGCTTTTTCCCAAATATTTACTTTCAGTCTCATCTAAACAGTGTGTGCATGCATTGTATCCGTTGTTCGTCTGTCCTGAAATGTTACTAAGAGCAGGCCAATCATTGATGGTTACGAATAGCAACGCTCGTAGGTCAAATTCTTGCTCCGTGTGCTCATCCCACACACGTATACCTGGTTTGGCCCACAACTCCAAAAGTTCATCGACTAATGGTCTTAGGTACACATCAATGTCGTTGCCCGGTTGCTTTGGGCCTTGGATAAGCACTGGCATCATAATGAACGTCCGCTTTATGCACAACCAAGGAGAAAGGTTGTAGATACATAGAGTCACGGGCCAGGTGCTGTGACTACAGCTCTGCTCCCCAAAAGGATTCATGCCATCTGTACTTAGACCAAAGTATAAGTTCCTTGCCTCACCTGCAAAATCCGGGAACTCTCTCCCGATGTTTCTCCACTGCCGACCATCAGCGGGGTGCCTCAACATCGCGTCTTTCTTACGTTCTTCCATGTGCCATCGCAACAACTTGGCATGCTCTTTGTTTCTGAACAAACGTTTCAACCGTGGTATTATTGGAGCATACCACATCACCTTCGCAGGAACCCTCTTCCTGGGTGGCTCGCCCTCAACATCACCAGGGTCATCTTTTCTGATCTTATACCGCAATGCACCACATATCGGACATTTATTCAAATTCTCGTACTTCTCACCGCGGTAGAGGATACAGTCATTAATGCATGCATGTATCTTCTGCACATCTAATCCTAGAGGGCAGACAAGCTTCTTTGCTTCATATGTACTGACGGGCAATTCATTATTTCTTGGAAATAGCTTCTTTAACATTATCATCAATTTCTCAAATCCCGAGTCAGTCACACCGACCTCTGCCTTCCATTTCAGCAATTCCAATATGCTACCCAGCTTTCTATGCCCATCTTCACAACCTGGGTACAACAATTTCTGGTGGTCCTCTAACATCTTGTCGAACTGCAACCTCTCCTTATCCGAGCCACAGTCTCTTCTTGCATCAGAAATGGCCCGACGAAGATCATCATCAACAGGATCATCTGATGCCTGTTCTTCACCTCCTTCTTCTTCATTGTCGTCCATTGCGGTATCAAAACATTCAGAGAACATAGATCGGTACTTGTCATCATTATCTTCTTCTTCATCGCCGTCTTCCATCATAACCCCTTCTTCTCCGTGCTTGGTCCAAACATTATAGCTGGACATGAATCCAAACCGAAGCAGGTGGCTCTTAATGTCTCTTGAGCAAGAGTAATCCTTCTCGTTCTTACATTTTAGACATGGACAACACATAAAACCTTGCTTCGACTTGTTGGCCTCGGCCACAAGCAGGAAAGAATTCACGCCCTCTCTGAAAGCGGGAGCACATCGGTTACCGTACATCCATGGATGACTCATCTGCATCATAAGTACAATTATATATGTATTAGATGCAATCACCTTGCTAAAAATAGTATTGTACGGACTATGCATATATATATAGTCGAGAAAATAGTTGCTAACCTTTTAGGATCAAAAAGAGGAGAAATCTTATCAAATAAAACCAAGTGGCATCCCTCTCACAAGCATTCCATCAAACACCTCTTGTGCACATGTAGGAAAAATGAGCTAGCATACACCTCCACCTTCACCACCAAGGAAAAAATGAGGTTGGGGGTGGCTGGCTGCTTCTATATATATATAGGCATGGACATTTTATCGCGGGCCGTATTACGACCCGCGACAAAAGGGGTGGCCACGTCGCTCCGACCCCTTTTGTCGCGGGTCGTAATACGGCCCGCGACAAAAGGCCGCGACAAAAGCATCTATCGGATTAGGAGCGACGTGGCCACCCCATTTGTCGCGGGTGCAGGCGCGCCCGCGACAAATGGCTCCCACGGAAGCCCTATTTTCCACTAGTGGTCACATCATATCCCATTGATCGAGGTTGTGGTACTTTTGTTCCGCAACTCAAAAACTTTGTATGCAAAAGATTGTTGTCTGATGCATATGCTTTTCTTTGCCGTGCCGCCTATGTCAATGGTGCGTTGAGTTTATTGTGTTTGTTTTGGTTATTGTGCTTCAATATTTTATAGATATGTCTTCCTTGACTGTTTGACGATAAAGCTATTCGTAAGTGACATTTGTTGCAACGGATGATTCTTTGCTATCTAAATTAAGTTTAGTTCCGCATATAGTGCATATATATTTGGTCCTTGTTGTTTCTTTGTGACATATATGGAAGAGCGTTGAGGTCTAAAGCACATAATTAATGTAGTGAAAATGCGGACATGGTGTTTTGGCTCATAGGTCTAGATGCACCTATTATGAAAAATGTTTTTTAAATTTATTTCAAAATACTTAAAAATTTCGAAATAAAATTCTGAGTGTGCATCCTCGCATTCTACGTGCGAATGTCTGGATGTACACCCTGATATTTTTTTTCAGATTTTCAGATTTTTTAGACATTTTTAAATATGATTTTAAATAGTGGGTGCATCTACACCTATGAGCCAAACTGGATTTCCGGTGAATATGCAGCTTTTGGTTCTGATAGGAGTTTTTGTTGCCTTTTCAAGTGAGGTATGTGTGATATCTCTTCTTATATTGTTATGTTCAATAAATTCACACCGTTGCTTCAGAAATTTGGCCTGAGGGAATAACAGAATAATGTCGTAAAATTTTCATACCGTAGCTAGGTGATCAAGTAAACGACATGATTAGTTTTATTTGGACCCCTACTCAATTACTTGGTTATATGCTTCTCTCTTTGGGGTGAAGTAAAGTAAAACCATGTAAGAATTAAGAGAAAGATTAAGTTCAAAAATTGCTAGAAACTGATAGATGGCCGAAGAGCTGGTGAAGATAAGGAATTTGTGTGCATGCATGACGTTGTTCTGACGTATGTGCAATAATCAACCAAGCACACACGTTATTTGTTTCACATGTTTTGCTCAGCCAGCTAGCGCAGCGAGCGAGAGCAGCCTCTCTTCCCGTTTGCACCGGAATGGAATGGCTAGCTATGCACATGGGTCTCTGGACAAGCTATGCCGGTCTCCAGTCGGAGGACGCGCACGATAGAACTTGCACGGCAATGGAAATGCTCGCCATCCTCTCCTGTCATTTCTGTCAATGCCGGCCTCTTGACCTGATGCGCGCCTTGACGCGTTGAGGCCTATACGAATGCCGCATGCGTGTATTTTCCTTTAGCGTGGTACACGAAAAAGATGCACCTACACCATCGTACCACACACTAGCGAATATCCAAGAACAGGGCCTCTAAGAATACAGTAAAAACTGTTGGTGATAAAGACAAACGCGCCTGTCAGCGCCCGCTCGCAGGAGATGTCCGCGAAGCGCTCCACGAGGGCTACGTCAAGACTCCTCGACGGCTTGGGCTGCGTTCCTCTCCCACTGCTCCATCTCATAGGAGGCGGGGAGCATCCCTGTCAGGGCCTGCCGCAGAGTCTATCGATCTCGTCTTCGACATCGTCCAAAGGCGGGGAGGGGTTGGTGTGTTAGGCGGGAAGGGTTCGGCCGATGATGGCCACCGTTTCGGTCCAGCATGGCATAGTTGGTAACTAGGGGGCGAGGCATTGTGGCTAGATGGCAAGGCCGCGATGGAGGTGAGTTCGAGAGACTCGTTAGTGGTCACGCTTTTACATCCGGAGACTCCATGAGATACAGTGGCATAAAGCGGGAGAGAAATGACATGAAGAAGCGGTGGTGTCACTTAATGCCGCTGCATGGGAAAGACGTTGCAGCGACACATGAGGAAGGCGCAACAACGACGAGACTTCTCACTTGCCTCCATTTTAGGGAGCCATCGTCAACATTAATAAAAGCTGACAGGCTATTAGTTAGGTATTGATAGGTGATACGTCTCCGACGTATCGATAATTTCTTATGTTCCATGCCACATTATTGATGATATCTACATGTTTTATGCATACTTTATGTCATATTTATGCATTTTCCGGCACTAACCTATTAACGAGATGCCGAAGAGCCAGTTGCTGTTTTCTGCTGTTTTTGGTTTCAGAAATCCTAGTAAGGAAATATTCTCGGAATTGGACGAAATCAACGCCCAGGGCCCTATTTTGCCACGAAGCTTCCAAAAGACCGAAGAGAAGACGAAATGGGGCCACGAGGCGGCGCCACAGCAGGGCGGTGCGGCCCAGGAGCTGGCCGCGCGGCCCTAGCGTGTGGGCCCCTCGTGACTCTCCCGACTCTGCCCTTCCGCCTACAAATAGTTTTCGTCGCGAAACCCCCAGTACCGAGAGCCACGATACGGAAAACCTTCCAGAGACGCCGCCGCCGCCAATCCCATCTCGGGGGATTCAGGAGATCGCCTCCGGCACCCTGCCGGAGAGGGGATTCATCTCCCGGAGGACTCTACGCCGCCATGGTTGCCTCCGGAGTGATGAGTGAGTAGTCTACCCCTGGACTATGGGTCCATAGCAGTAGCTAGATGGTTGTCTTCTCCTTATGTGCTTCATTGTCGGATCTTGTGAGCTGCCGAACATGATCAAGATCATCTATCTGTAATGCTATATGTTGTGTTTGTTGGGATCCGATGGATAGAGAATACTATGTTATGTTGATTATCAATTTATATCTATGTGTTGTTTATGATCTTGCATGCTCTCCGTTATTAGTAGAGGCTCTGGCCAAGTTTTTACTCTTAACTCCAAGAGGGAGTATTTATGCTCGATACTGGGTTCATGTCTCCGTGAATCTGGGGGAGTGACAGAAACCTCTAAGGTTATGGATGTACTGTTGCCATTAGGGATAAAACATTGATGCTATGTCCGAGGATGTAGTTATTGATTACATTACACGCACCATACTTAATGCAATTATCTGTTGTTTTCAACTTAATACTGGAAGGGGTTTGGATGATAACCTGAAGGTGGACTTTTTAGTCATAGATGCATGCTGGATAGCGGTCTATGTACTTTGTCGTAATGCCCAATTAAATCTCACAATACTCATCATATCATGTATGTGCATGGTCATGCCCTCTTTATTTGTCAATTGCCTAACTGTAATTTGTTCACCCAACATGCTATTTATCTTATGGGAGAGACACCACTAGTGAACTGTGGACCCCGGTACATTCTTTACATCTGAAATACAATCTACTGCAATACTTGTTCTACTGTTCTCTGCAAACAATCATCATCCACACTATACATCTAATCCTTTGTTACAGCAAGCCGGTGAGATTGACAACCTCACTGTTTCGTTGGGGCAAAGTACTTTGGTTGTGTTGTGCAGGTTCCACGTTGGCGCCGGAATCCCTGGTGTTGCGTCGCACTACATCTCGCCGCCATCAACCTTCAACGTGCTTCTTGGCTCCTACTGGTTCGATAAACCTTGGTTTCGTACTGAGGGAAAACTTGCCGATGTACGCATCACACCTTCCTCTTGGGGTTCCCAATGGACGCGTGATGTACGCGTATCAGGCTCTTTTTCTGGCGCCGTTGCCGGGGAGATCAAGACACGCTGCAAGGGGAGTCTCCACATCGCAATCTCTTTACTTTGTTTTTGTCTTGCTTTATTTTGTTTACTACTTTGTTTGCTGCACTAAATCAAAACACAAAAAAAATAGTTGCTAGTTTTACTTTATTTACTGTCTTGTTTGCATATTCTATATCAAAAGAAACACAAAAAAAATAGTTACTTGCATTTACTTTATTTACCTTTAGTTTATTTCATCATGTTTCCTCCTAAGTTCACCCTAAAAGACATACCGGTAGGACGTGGATCTATAATTGGGAGAAATAATATAGAAGAATTTTTCAATCATGTTAGTACCGTTGAAGATTTTAAAGATAGACACTTGGTAGAACTTGCTCCTACTTATGAAATTGCTGCTGCTTCTTTAGTTCGCATGTTGGAAACTAAATTTGTTAATCTCAATCCTATAATCCAACACATGTTTCTTACACTCGGTGATATGGAAGAAGGGGAAAAGAAAGATTTTGTTTTAGAAACCCTTCTTAAAGAATTTGGTGGTGTAGCAAGAGAGGCTAGAAAGGTCTTTATTAAATACAAGATGCTTGGTTCTTATACCAATTTTGTTAGTATCCTTAAAAAGATGGACATGGAGAGAGTAAGGTACACTAATAATATTAATGATGGTGGGGAGATTAAGACAACAATAGCTTGTAAGCTCCTAGGAATGAGTGACGCTCTAGAAAGTAACTATGGTTGGCTTGTACCTGAAAATTTGTTTGACGAGGATAGCAAACCTAAGAATAATGAAAAGGGAGCCTCTGAAACTCACATAGATAAGATAAAATGCATAGTTGAGAAAACTCCACACCCCGCTGTAGATGCACCATTTTTCGATAACACTTGATATACACTTTCTGTGCCTAGCTGAAAGGCGTTAAAGAAAAGCGCTTATGGGAGACAACCCATGTTTTTACTACAGTAATTTTATTTTATATTTGAGTCTTGGAAGTTGTTTACTACTGTAGCAACCTCTCCTTATCTTAGTTTTGTGCATTATTGTGCCAAGTAAAGTCGTTGATAGTAAGGTTCATACTAGATTTGTATTACTGCGCAGAAACAGATTTCTTTGCTGTCACGAATCTGGGAAAAATTCTCTGTAGGTAACTCAGAAAATTATGCCAATTTATGTGAGTGATCCTCAGATATGTACGCAACTTTCATTCTATTTGAGAATTTTCATTTGAGCAAGTCTGGTGCCTCAATAAAATTCGTCTTTACGAACTGTTCTGTTTTGACAGATTCTGCCTTTTATTTCGCATTGCCTGTTTTGCTATATTCGATGGATTTTTCGATTCATTTGACCTTCAGTAGCTTTGTGCAATGTCCAGAAGTGTTAAGAATGATTATGTCACCTCTGAACATGTATATTTTGATTGTGCACTAACTCTCTAATGAGTTGTTTTGAGTTTGGTGTGGAGGAAGTTTTTAAGGATCAAGAGAGGGAGATGATACAGTATGATCAAGGAGAGTGAAAGCTCTAAGCTTGGGGATGCCCCGGTGGTTCACCCCTGCATATATCAAGAAGACTCAAGCGTCTAAGCTTGGGGATGCCCAAGGCATCCCCTTCTTCATCGACAACATTATCAGGTTCCTCCCCTGAAACTATATTTTTATTCCATCACATCTTATGTGCTTTGCTTGGAGCGTCTGTTTGTTTTTGTTTTTGTTTTGTTTGAATAAAATGGATCCTAGCATTCATTGTGTGGGAGAGAGACACGCTCCGCTGTTGCATATGGACAAGTATGTCCTTAGGCTTTACTCATAGTATTCATGGCGAAGTTTCTTCTTCGTTAAATTGTTATATGGTTGGAATTGGAAAATGATACATGTAGTAATTGCTAAAATGTCTTGGATAATGTGATACTTAGCAATTGTTGTGCTCATGTTTAAGCTCTTGCATCATATACTTTGCACCCATTAATGAAGAAATACATAGAGCATGCTAAAATTTGGTTTGCATAATTGGTCTCTCTAAGATCTAGATAATTTCTAGTATTGAGTTTGAACAACAAGGAAGACGGTGTAGAGTCTTATAATGTTTACAATATGTCTTTTATGTGATTTTTGCTGCACCGCTTCATCCTTGTGTTTGTTTCAAATAGCCTTGCTAGCTTAAACCTTGTATCGAGAGGGAATACTTCCCATGCATCCAAATCTTTGAGCCAACCACTATGCCATCTGTGTCCACCATACCTACCTACTACATGGTATTTCTCCGCCATTCCAAAGTAAATTGCTTGAGTGCTACCTTTAAAATTTCCATTCTCTACCTTTGCAATATATAGCTCATGGGACAATTAGCCTAAAAACTATTGTGGTATTGAATATGTACTTATGCACTTTATCTCTTATTAAGTTGCTTGTTGTGCGATAACCATGTTCCTGGGGACGCCATCAACTACTCTTTGTTGAATATCATGTGAGTTGCTATGCATGTTCGTCTTGTCTGAAGTAAGGGAGATTTACCACCAAAATGGTTAGAGCATTGCATAATGTTAGAGAAGAACATTGGGCCGCTAACTAAAGCCATGATCCATGGTGGAAGTTTCAGTTTTGGACAAATATCCTCAATCTCATATGAGAAAATTATTAATTGTTGCTACATGCTTATGCATAAAAGAGGAGTCCATTATCTGTTGTCTATGTTGTCCCGATATGGATGTCTAAGTTGAGAATAATCAATAGCGGGAAATCCGAAGCGAGCTTTCTCCTTAGACCTTTGTACAGGCGGCATAGAGGTACCCCTTTGTGACACTTGGTTAAAACATGTGCATTGCGATGATAATCCAGGTAATCCAAGCTAATTAGGACAAGGTGCGGGCACTATTAGTATACTATGCATGAGGCTTGCAACTTGTAAGATATAATTTACATAACACATATGCTTTATTACTACCGTTGACAAAATTGTTTCTTGTTTTCAAAACCAAAACTCTAGCACAAATGTAGCAATCGATGCTTTCCTCTTTGAAGGACCTTTACTTTTATGTTGAGTCAGTTCACCTATCTCTCTCCACCTCAGGAAGCAAACACTTGTGTGAACTGTGCATTGATTCCTACATACTTGCATACTGCACTTGTTATATTACTTTACATTGACAATATCCATGAGATATACATGTTATAAGTTGGAAGCAACCGCTGAAACTTAATCTTCCTTTGTGTTGCTTCAATGCCTCTACTATGAATTATTGCTTTATGAGTTAACTCTTATGCAAGACTTATTGATGCTTGTCTTGAAGTACTATTCATGAAAAGTCTTTGCTATATGATTCATTTGTTCACTCATGTCATTTACATTGTTTTGATCGCTGCATTCATTAAATATGCTTACAATAGTATGATCAAGGTTATGATGGCATGTCACTCCAGAAATTATCTTTGTTATCGTTTACCTGTTCGGGACGAGCAGAAACTAAGCTTGGGGATGCTGATACGTCTCCGACGTATCGATAATTTCTTATGTTCCATGCCACATTATTGATGATATCTACATGTTTTATGCATACTTTATGTCATATTTATGCATTTTCCGGCACTAACTGACATAGGCATCCCAAATGGGCCTGCCGAAGATGGTACCCGGGGTTTACTGGAGGCCCAATACCCGAAGAATAAGAAGATTCGGGAGCCCAAGATTTACTAAGGAAAGATAGAGTTGTAATAGGAAGTGTTGTTTGTAATCTGGCGGGATGAGTTAGAAACCGTCCCGGACTCTGTAAACTTGTATATCACGAATCCCTCGGCTTCACCTCATATATAAGGGGGAGTCGAGGGACAAAGAATCAACCGAATCATTGTCTGCAAACCCTAGTTTTCACAATCGTCGAGTACTTTTCGGCTGAAACCTTCGAGATCTACTTACCCTCTACTTCTAACTAAACCCTAGCCTACAATCTATAGGCATTGACAAGTTAATCCCTTGTCAATTGGCGCCGTCTGTGGGAACTAGAGGCGTAAGGAGCTGATCTCGATGGCACGCTCAAGATCTTCGACATCGTCAACCGCAAGCAACACAATGGATCGAGGTAAACAGATCGCTACTGGTCTTGTCGATTTTGTTCCTCACCCACCCTCCCGTTTGGATGCATATGCGTATCTGGCGGAGCCCATGGAGATGACGTTCGGAAGGTTCCACTTTCGCGTCGAGAAGGAAGGATCGTATCGTGTCGAGAATCCGATTTCGTCGGGATCATCAGTGGCCGATTCCGATTTTTCAAGCTATGCATCGTCAAACGAGTCAGGAGAAGAAGAAACCTCGGCGACACGCTACGTCAGTATCAGAGCAAGAGAGAAACTCGCCAAGATCTTCAACGACATATCGTTTGAGTCATCTGCGGACTCGTATATAAGCGATGGCTCAAGCGATGTCGACAGTCATGACTTCATCGACAAATCTCTCACAGTGGGCAAGGTCTTCATCAATCTCAACGATGATGTCACCAAACCCAACATAGATCTGAGTACAAGGTATCATCAGATTTACGCCATTGAAGGTCAAGAGGAGACATCTGAGGCTTTCGACAGTTTGGGAAATCCATACGTCGATCCCTCCAATCTGCGACAAGGCTTGGGCAACAAATACGTCGGGCCAGAGCCGCGAGATAGAGTTCAACTTTCACAAGCAGCGTGGGACAGAGCTGCGAGAGCTATGAACGGCACAGAACCAATGGCTACCACAGCCACACCGTAAGAATTGCAAGCATATCAATATAGGCTCGCACGAGCTGCCAGGGAATTGGAAAAACAGACAAATGAGTTGAACAGAGAAAGGAGGCAGCTTCGCATCCAGCAGAGAAGGGCAGATCTAAGTCGACAATCTAGAACTACGGGTGATAGCCATCGGGAGGCGCGGAAGAGCAAGATCAAGGCTGCAACACATACCCGAGGCGTAAAGAGAACACTTGGTTCAAAACCTCGACATGTCCTTTATGTCGATAGATACAAGAGGAAACATCATCCCTAAGACACCAGAGGCTGGGTATATGGCGACACATGCTTTTATCCTTGCATCTAAACCACCTCCGGGTGACCCAAGGGAAACACTGTACAATATGGCGGTAGCAGGAGTTGGAGCTATGGGGACAGCGTTTATATCAACGCCTCCCGAAGGAGTGGCAAGGCAAAATAGTCCGCGACCCGCAGCAGCAACAGCGGCAGCACCTGAAGGGCCAAGTGGAGCAAGAGACACAGCAGCACAAGCAAGAGTCGACGTAGCGCGGCAAAGCGTAAGGGATCATCGGCAATCCCCGTAACTTAACGACGAAGATATGTGCGGCTTACCATGCTTCACGAGGAGAGTCCGAAAACGCGAGTCCCCTCAGATTCAAGTTACCCGATAATTTCAAGAAATTTGACGGCCTTCAAGATCCAGAGGATTGGCTAGTCGACTATCCGAGACGGTGAAGCCGACAGAGGAACTAGGGCAACAGCCATGCAAAGCATCCAGGTGCACCTGAGTGGTGCCGCACGATCATGGATAAAGAAACTCGCTCCAGGATCCATCGACAGCTGGGAAAGTTTCGAGGACGTGTTCGTCAAGAACTTCAGATCCACGTGCAAAAAACCCGCATCGTTAGAGGAGTTGAGAGCGTGTCGACAAAAGCCAGATGAGCCAATGAGAAAGTACATCCGTAGGTGGAATATCATCAAAAACTCGGCAGAAAACATATCCGACGAGAGAGCAATAGATGCGTTTGTCGCAGAGTCGCGTGGAGACTTTGTCGAGGATTTGGGAAGGACCAATCCAAGGACAAGATCCGCGTTGATGGAGATAGCAAATAAATGGGCAGATGGAGAGGACGCTGTCCACAACAAACGACACAGTCGCCGAGAGGTGGACCGTGGTCGAAACGATCAACCGAGGCGAAGATTTCCTCGGACGTACTCGTAACTACGACGCCCCAGACAAATTTCGGCAGGTTTTCGGACGAATACAGAGGCAACAGAGATGATTACCGAGAAGCGATGAACAGCGAGGTGATAATAGGGATGATTCACGCAATGAGCAAAATAGTGGGCCGAGGTTTCCAAGACCTTTCGTGTCCCCCGAGGAAATGCTGAACGGACCGTGCAGATGCACTTCTTCCTCGACAAAGAACGGGAAAAGACAACAGTGGCACCTGCAGAAAGACTGTCGAAATTTTCGTGCAATGTTCGATACGCAGAAAATGCTCACGCTCGAGCAGCACAGAGAAACCCTCGGGAGCCTAGGAGCGAGGTTCATCTACCGCCACCTCCCGCGATTACAGAGGACAATCGACACCAGCTAAGAATAGCGGCAGCACCTGCACCACCACCCTATGTTGATCCTAACTCCAACGGAGCAGTGTTGATGATTCAGAAGGGAAGGCCGTCCAATAGAGCTCAAAAGTAATCTCACGACAGGTGTTTATGGCAGAGAAAATGCCTCCACCAACAGTTGAGTACCTTAATTGGTCAGACAAGATATCGGCTTCACAATAGCAGATCATCCGCAGCAAGTTCCTCGACCAGGGCAGTCAGCACTTATTCTCGCCAGCGGTTATCGCAGGATTTGATGTCTCTCGAGTGTTCATAGACGGCGGCAAGAGCTTGAACCTCATGTATGCAGATACATTGAGGAAGATGAACATATCCTTAGCAAATTTGAAACCAACAGACACAAGATTCCACGGTATCACACCAGAGAAACCAAGTTATCCATTGGGAAAAATCAATCTCGATGTTCAATTTGGGACCCGAGAAAATTATAGAATCGAGAAGCTCGAATTTGAAGTCGTGGATTTTCCATCACAATACCACGCTCTGTTGGGACGACCAGCATATGCTAGATTTATGGCAATACCACACTATACATACCTGTTGTGGAGGTTGCCCGGACCAAGAGGACCAATCACAGTCAAGGGAAGCTTTGCCTTAGCCGATAAGTGCGACAAGGATTTTCACAGGTTGGCAGAAACTTTCGGGATGCAAGCCGAGTACTTGGCGTCAAAAAGCATGACTGATTACGACGTCTGTACGCTGGAAGGGCAAATAAAGAATCAACTTTCAACACAGAGAAAAATTCTAAGGAGGTGCAGATTCACCCGACAGATCCAAAAAAGACGACATCTATCGCAAACGATATGGATATCGCATAGGAAAGCGCGCTCGTCAAGTTCCTCCGTGAGAACTGGAAAATCTTTGCATGGTGTCCAGCTGACATGCCAGGAGTACCTGTGGAACTTGCCGAGCACCACCTAAATTTGGATCCAACAGTAAACCAATCGGACAACCTTTGCGGCGTTTTTGAACCAAACCGCAAAGCCATGCTTTCGTAAATAAATCGACTCGAAGAAGCTGGTTTTATCGAGAAATATCTACAGAAGCCACATGGGTAGCTAACCCAGTGATGGTGCCGAAGAAAAACACGACAGTCCTTCGCATGTGCGTCGACTTTACGTGTCTCAATAAACATTGTCCTAAGGATCACTTTCCCCTCCCAAGGATCGATCAAATTATCGACTCCACGGCAGGTTGCGAACGTCTTTCCTTCTTGGACGCATACTCTGGTTATAACCAGATCAGATTAAAAGAAGATGATGAAGCCAAGACAGCGTTTATTACACCTTACGGCGTGTTTTGCTACAAGACAATGCCCTTTGGTCTACAAAATGCGGGAGCAACATATCGGAGGAGGATGCAGAAGTGTTTAGCAACACAGATCGGGAAAAACGTGCAAGTATACATCGATGATGTCGTCATAACATCAAAAAAGGGGACAACGTTGATCAAGGATCTCAAAGAAACTTTTGACAACCTCGACAAATTCTGCCTCAAACTGAACCCGACGAAGTGTTCTTTTGGCGTCCCAAACAGGAGAACTTCTGGGGTTTCTAGTTTCGGCAAGAGGGATTGAAGCAAATCCCGACAAAATACAAGCCATAGTAACAATGAGAAAGCCAACAAAGTTGAAAGAAATACAGCAGCTAATCGGGCGAGTCGCAGCTTTGAGCAGGTTCGTCGCCAAGGTTAGGAGAAAAGCGTTACCATTTTATGCGCCGATAAAACAAGGAGATAAATTCCGGTGGAACGAAGAGGCCGACAGAGCTTTCGAGGATCTGAAGCGAAAAATCTCGACACCACCAATCCTGGTGGCTCCAAAGGAAAAGGAACCTCTCCTGCTATATATTGCAGCCACGCCCCAAGTGGTTAGCACGGTATTAGTTGTCGAAAGAGAAGAAGAAGGGAAAATCCATGGAGTGCAGCGCCAAGATACTTCGTGAGCGAAGTCTTGTCACCTTCAAAACAAAGGTACCCTCGCACCAAAAACTAGCATATGGAGTGTTCACGACAGCACGAAAATTGCGCCACTATTTTTCGGCACACCCGATCATAGTGGTTAATGAAGCTCCCTTATCAAATATCTTGAATAACCCCGGAAGCTACGGGTCGTGTCTCCCTTTGGGGAATAGAACTTTCCCTCGGGACATCACGTATGAAAAAGAAAAGCAATAAAGTCGCAAATACTGCCGGACTTCATCGCAGAATGGATGGAGTTGCAAAATACAGGACCTCCAGATTTATCGAGAACTTGGACCATGAACTTTGATGGGTCCAAGAGACTAGAAGGAGCTGGCGCAGAGTAGTACTCATATCACCCGAAGGCGACAAATTGAAGTACATCCTCCGGATGACGTTCCTTAACGCATCTAACAATGAAGCAGAATATGAGGCTCTCATACACGGGATGAAGATGGCAAAAGCCTGCGGAGCAACTCGATTAAAAAATCTTTGGCGACTCACAGTTGGTGGCTCAGCAAGTTATGAACCAATGTGACGCAATCAATGATAGCATGATGGCATACAAGGAGGTGTACAACGAGCTTGAGAAGTTATTCGATGGATGCGAAGTAAATCATATTAGCAGGTTGAGCAACGACGAAGCCGACGTTCTTGCAAACATCGGGTCACAAAGTGCCTTCCAGTCCCGCCAGTGTATTCTGGGAAGAGATAACAGAGAGATCCACTAAGCCAACAAAGTCAAAAAGAAGGAAAAGAAACCCTGGAGCTGCCAAGGAAAAGCAAGAGGACGAAGAAGAGGATCAGGACTTGGTCATGGTGATACGGATACCGTGGATGCAGCCGTACATATCATACATCATGAGGAAAGAAATACCCGATGATCCAGCTTGAAGCAAGGCGAGTAATTCGACGCTCCAAAGCTTTTACGGTGGTCAAGGGAGAATTGTATAAGCGAAGTATTTCAGGCGTTTTGCAAAGGTGCGTTACACCCGAAGAAGGAAGAATAATCCCGAAGGATGTACACGAAGGAATATGTGGCCACCACGCAAGTAGTCGAGCTATCGCAGCCAAGGTTTTTCGGGCAGGATTCTACCGGTTGACAAGAATCGAGGACGCCAAGGACATAGTAAGAACTTGCGACGCATGTCAAAGGTTCGCCGCAAAACCTCACTCTCCAAAGCCAGAGCTAGCACCAATACCATTGTCTTGGCCCTTTGCTCAATGGGGACTTGATATGGTGGGTAAGTTACACAAATCCTGGCCAGGAGGAAAGGAGTACATGCTAGTAGCTGTCGATAAGTTTACAAAGTGGATAGAAGCGAAGCCGATAAATTCACCAGATGGAGCATCCGCAGTAAAATTTGTAAAAGGCCTCGTCTTCAGATTTGGAGTGCCCCACAGCATCGTCACGTACAACGGCAGCAACTTCACATCCCATGAATTCAAAGATTATTGCGAAGAGGTGGGTATTAAGCTGAACTTTGCGTCGGTTGCACATCCTCGCACCAATGGGCAAGTCGAGAAAGCCAATGGCATCATCTGCAATGGTATTAAGAAGCGCTTGTTAGGACCACCGGAAAAAGCTCGACATACCTGGCCGTAAGAACTACCAAGCGTGTTGTGGAGCATCCGAACAACACCAAACACAAGCAACGCAGAAACTCCGTTTTTCCCGGTTCATGGAGCAGAGGCAAGACTACCAATCGAGATAGAGCACAACTCTCCACGTGTCGCTGAATATGATGAAGAAACGTCGAGAAGAGTGCTAGAAGACGACGTCGACGCACTTGATGAAGCTCGAGATGAAGTATTATCTCGGGTAACCAAATATCAACAGACTTGAAGAATTACCACAGTCGACGTTTGCGGCCAAGATCTTTTCAGGTGGGAGACCTAGTTCTTCGGCTCACGCAAAAAAGTCATGAAAAACTCGAGTCACCATGGCTTGGCCCTTACATTGTCACGAAAGTAATTGGAGGAGGAGCATACAGAATAAAGGACAAGAAGACAGGGGTGGAGGAGCCAAACCCCTGGAACGTGGCGCAACTTAGGCGTTTTTACGCCTAGAGTCAAAATATAGTCTTTGTAAAGCTTCAATGTACTGAAACGCCCGCGAGTTTTCAGACGCACTCTTTTCCTTTTTCGGGGCACCGAGTGGGGCCGGAGAAGGTTTTTAATGAGGCGGGCTCGCGGTGCTGCAATATAATAAAGATAGTGACAATATAACTTTTCTTCTTTATCGACATGACCAAAGTCTTCGCTCCGACGAATTTCAATATAGTTCATCGACAAAAGGAAAAACTTGCCTTGGTATTCAAATACCTCGTGAGTCAACAAAAATACAAAATAGTGCTCAATAAAAAGCTTAGGGGGCTCATATTCGCCTTAAATATATAAATGCCCTGGTTCAAAACCTCGCAAGTATACAAATATAGTAAAGAGTCACCGAAACACTCGGGGGCTAAACAAACAGAGAAATATAATGATTGCTTTACAATATAGTCATGGATTACAAAGAAGAAATATCTACAAGAAGAAACTAACTAGTCTTGATTCAATATGTCATCAAGAGTAACCCCGTTTTCCTCGGGAGCAGCACCAAGAAAATCGGCATAATGGCCATCGGCAAAAAGTCGGCATCCATCCGAAGTAGGTCCTCAATCATTTCTTCGGCTATAGGCGTAACCTTCGTGTTAATCCTGTCAACACCAACTCTCCGCCGTTTTACTTTTTGGTGAACCTTCTCGACAACCTGGGTAAGGTCAAGCTTCGAGTGGCAGATTTGGAGCATGATAAGAGCAAATCTGGCGCCAGCTACTAGTTGAGCTTTGACAAAATCATGGATACTGCGAGCATCCTTGAACCTTTCCATCAATTCAGGAAGAGTTTTTGGTTGGACGTTGCGAGGAAACATGGAGTTGTAAACCATGGACAAGGTCTTGGTACAGAAGTCGAGGAAATCGCGAGTTTGAGAGGCGCGATCTTGAAATCTGACAATTTGGCGGGTCCTTTCCGGGGTAGCCCAAAACAAAGAACCATGGTCCAAGGAGAGATTAACAAGGAGGGTTGTCCTAGCATTCACCCTTTCTTCCTCGGCAGCAGCATCGCAAAGGCACCTATCAAAACAAAAAGCGGAAACCTTCAAAGAAACAATAGTATGCGAGATAAAAGATATCAGCGGATGAAACAGGCATACCCGATATATCACTTGCGGCTTCATTCATTAATTCGAGCATGAAATTTTCTCGAATAGTCGCCTTTTCAGCCTCGGAAGCAGCAATTTCCTTAGCAGCTACGGCCTCGCGAGCTTGTTGAAGAGCAATTTTTTCGGCTTCAGATGACTTACGAGATTGCTCCATCATCACAAGTGTTTGCTTCTTCGCATACTGAAGTTGTTGCCGAAGTTCATCCAGTTCTTGCGACAAGGTATCGTCGATAGGAGCGGTATCACCAAAAGCTTTCCTCGCGGGAAGAAGAAGGCGAAACATTGGAAGGAGCAGAAGATGGAGTATAGTTATCAAATATCAACTGAAAAATAAACAAGACAACATCAAATAACAAGCAAAGATAGAAGTCTTCATTAATCTCTTGGAATAATTACAAGGGCATTACAGTGGAGTTAAGAAAGTACGTGTCGCCAAATGACTACTTTGGCGACAGAAGCAAAAGAAACAGAAAGAAAAACAGAGGCATGCAACTAGACCTCCGGCCTCGAGGAGCTAGGAGTTGAAGCTGGCTTGATCCCCAGATACGCCAAGATCTTCTTCGTGTTGGGCTTGGCCGCCTTGATCAGCGACCTCCATCTTGACTGCTCTATCTGACTGGTGTCGCCAACCTTCATCCAATCAAGCGTCTGTTGGCTATCAGCAACCAGGGCAACAAGATTTCGACAGCAACCTTCATATTCTCCTGACGCATCTTCAATCCCAGGTCTTCCGAAGCATTAAACATCTTGGCGAGGTTAAGGAAAGTTGCGGGTTCTTCTTTCTTCGGGAAGAAATAAGGGAACAACGCTGACAATCCTGCATTAGCATTTGCCACGCCTTCACGAATTTCGCGCCCGTGAAACTCCAGAAGAGAAAGTGCGTCAAGGAGAGGATCGTTGACAGGATTATCCAGATCAAAATCCTGGTTTGTTTGGGCTGCCACACGAGACAAGACATCAGTCAACAACCAAGAAACAGGAAGTGCAGTAAAATAAAAGGGATTGATAATATTACTCAGAGTACGTCGACTTTGCGACTTCAAACGCTTGAGGATTCCTTCGTCACGAGAAGCTTGTGCAGCTTTGTGCTCATCCAAGGCAGCTGTCGCATCCTCAAGTTTCTTCTGCAGTTCCTCGACACCAGCAGCTTTCGCCTTAGCTTCATCAGCTTCGACCTTGGCTTTGCTAGCGCGAGTTCGGCTTTCTTGCGAGCCGCCTCACTTTGCTCAAGTTTTTGAGCCGGTGCGTCGGCGCGTTCGTTAGCCTCTGCAAGTTTCTCTGTCGAGATATGGAAAAAAGAGAGAAGAAAGATCAAAAAATCGCGGCAAGTAACAGGAGTGACAAATTAAGGAAAAACGACAAGTATGAAAGTTGTTACCTTCGACTCTGTTAGCATATTCACGGTACCCAATAAATTGGGAACCGATGCGGAGAAGATCCTTGATCATAGGCTGTTCAACGTGAATACAGTAAGAGAAACATCGGCATAAAAAAAAAAAAAAAAAAGATGTGAAGAAACAAAATAAAGAAAATACAGATCACGACAACCTTACCTCATCTAGGCGCCGGGGCGACGAACTGCCCAACTGAGGGGCAGGATCAACAATCTTTTCAACCCGTGCCCTTTTTGGTGAAGGGGCACGGGGGCTCGAAGGAGTAGATGTATCAACATTTTGTTGAGGAGGCGACGATTCCTCCCCTTCAACTGGTTTTTCTGAAATAACTAAAGTATGTGACGTGCTCGTTCGAGCAGCCACATCTAAAGTTGGTGTTTCTTCATCATCACTGTGACAAAGTAGTGGCAGCATAAAAGCAAGGCAAAATAAAATTCTTCAAATAAAAAAGGAAAAGAGCAAGGAACCTACGAGCTGATGATACTCTCGATGTATGGATCATAAGCTGCTTTTCGAGGTGCAGGAGCAGTTTCTTCGGGTTTCGAGGTCCCGGAATCTTCGGCATTGCTCCTTTTCCTTTTGCTCTTCGGAGAAACAGCAGGAGGAGGAGATTGCGCTGATGTTGTATCTTCGTAGGCAGCATCCTTCTCAGTAGATCCCGCAGATTTTCGAGAATCTGCGGGTTCATTCACAAAAGAGGGGGTCTCCTGGTTGACATCATCGACAACGGCTCTTTCTTCGACCTCTCCATCCTCAGGAAGAGGAGGAAGGGAAGCCATAGTAGGATGATTCTACAAAGAAATAGTGACAAAAGAGAATAAGTGAGATACCACTGCAAATAAGATACGAGGAACAGTTCAAAACAAGATAAAACTTCGAGAAGACAAAATACCTCGGGAAGAGGATTGGAAGCACCGTATGGTTCCACTCGACAGAGGAGGGAATAGGATCCTTCTTGCCTAATCGAGAAATTCTTCGAACCAATTTTTCCAAGTCCTTTACGTAAAGATCACTGGAGATTCTGCTGGCGTCATTTTCACCGAATACGTCCAAAGGGGATTTTTGCGAGCACGAAGAGGCTGCACTCTAATCCTAAGGAAGTAGGCAGTAATTTGAACACCAGATAGCTCTTTGCCTCGAGTGTTTTGAAGATGACGGATACGAGCCATGAGCGCTCTGTCGCTTTTTCTCTTCTTCGTAAGCTTCGGCATCCCAGGAACGGCGACGCTGAATCCTGGCACTTCCGTCGAAAGGAACTATGTTGTGCTCCACAGAATTGGCGCTTTCCTCGTGGATGTAGAGCCACTTTTTGCGCCATCCTTGGACAGAATCAGGAAACTTGACGTCGAAATAATCGACATCAGTCCGAACACAGATAACAACGCCACCTATGTTATAAGTGACGTTGTGGGAGCCATTACGGCGGAGGCAGAAAATGCGCTTCCACAGAGCCCAATTGGGAGTGATTCCGAGGAAGCATTCGCAAAGTGTGATAAAAATAGAAATGTGAAGGATGGAATTGGGAGTCAACTGGTGCAGTTGAATCCCATAAACAAAAAGAAGGCCGCGGAGGAAATCGTGGATTGGGGTTGAAAGGCCGCGGATCAGGTGATCAACAAAACTAACCCGATACTCCATTGGAGGCTTGGGGTAGCTTTCTTCGCTAGGAAAGCGGATGGCGTCCTCCTTCGTCATGAGGCCGAGCCTCTTCAGCGTGTTGATGTCTTGATTGGAGATTTTGGATCTCTCCCACTCAAGATCCTCGGCGGCCATCTTGGATTCCGGCGTCTTTGTGGCGAGTCGACGCGTGCGCGGTGGCATCAACGGCAGTGGGCAGAGCAATGTATGTGCGTACGGAAGATTGGAGAGAGTTGGGCGCAGGGGAAGTTTTGCGAAGAGGAACAGGTGAGCGGCGCAAGCGAGGGGATGAACGAAGGTTGAAGAAGGGTTTATATAAGATTCGGGTGAAGCAGTGTGCCGTTGGATGAAGAAATCGTGTGGTGAGGATGGATCTTCTAGACACAAGGGCAAAAGAGTATTTTTACTGAAATAGGTGTTACCGTACGTGCGCCAGGAAAAGCGGAGGACGTGTGTCCACTACTTGCACGACGTGTCAACGTAGTCGAAACAATGGACCCACAGGGCAGAAAAGTCACGACTATTCGAGGAGGATGAAGTAAATTTGATTAAGGGAAGTATGTCGACAAGAAAAACGGCGACAGAAAGAATTATTCAATACCTCGGGAACCTTTGGTCAAATACAAGTTTTTGCCCAAATGCTCGGGGGCTACTTCAGAAAAAAGTAAATTTTCGGGTATGATAAATATAGAAATTGCGGGAGCCTACAACCAAGCACAAGTCCTTGGCTGTAGCCTCGGGGGCTACTCCCATCGAGAACGCTGTTCGCGCGCCCGAGAGATAAAAAAAAAAAAAAAAAAAAAAAGAGAGAAGAAGAAAGAGATCATATTGGGAAGTAATGAAAATATAGCGACAAGGTGGACTAAAATGTTGAGCCTACAACCAAGCACAAGTTCTTGGTTGTAGCCTCGGGGGCTACTCCCATCGGGAACGCTGTTCGCGTGCCCGATGAAATTAACAAAAATAGAAAAACAAGAGAGTATATTTCGAGTTATAATTAACTCTACATATACTCCCATCGGGAGAACAATATAAGTCATATATGACTCGATAAAATGTGCCATTCCAACAGCCGGAAAAGCACTCGACAATATATTCTCAGAACGCCGAAGTTGCGATCAATTTCTGAATGCCGCAAATTTGCGAAGGTAAGACCCCAGATCCGTTCTGCTGGGCGTGGTATCGCCAAAGACTGCGCTCTGCTACTTTTATCCGTATCAACAGATACGAAGAAAAATCCTAACGGACGCGTTAGGTACCCGATAAATTTGACTGGGACTCGACAGAATGGTAAGACCTTAAGCGGCACTCGTCGACGTTACACCAGTATCCCGAGATCATGTCCGGGGACGTGATTTTGAAGTAGGTTTTTGCGGATTGCCACTAGAGCAGTTAACTAGTACCTGATCCGTCAGATGAACTAGCCCCAATTACCAGTATCCCTGTACAATATAGAATTTTATGTGAAGAAATATAAAAGGTTAAAGCTTTCGAGTAAAAATAAACAATGGAGATTTTCCCTGACTCTACGATTCAAGCAAAATCTCGGGGGCTACTGACATAGGCATCCCAAATGGGCCTGCCGAAGATGGTACCCGGGGTTTACTGGAGGCCCAATACCCGAAGAATAAGAAGATTCGGGAGCCCAAGATTTACTAAGGAAAGATAGAGTTGTAATAGGAAGTGTTGTTTGTAATCTGGCGGGATGAGTTAGAAACCGTCCCGGACTCTGTAAACTTGTATATCACGAATCCCTCGGCTTCACCTCATATATAAGGGGGAGTCGAGGGACAAAGAATCAACCGAATCATTGTCTGCAAACCCTAGTTTTCACAATCGTCGAGTACTTTTCGGCTGAAACCTTCGAGATCTACTTACCCTCTACTTCTAACTAAACCCTAGCCTACAATCTATAGGCATTGACAAGTTAATCCCTTGTCACTAACCTATTAACGAGATGCCGAAGAGCCAGTTGCTGTTTTCTGCTATTTTTGGTTTCAGAAATCCTAGTAAGGAAATATTCTCGGAATTGGACGAAATCAACGCCCAGGGGCCTATTTTGCCACGAAGCTTCCAGAAGACCGAAGAGAAGACGAAGTGGGGCCACGAGGCGGCGCCACCGCAGGGCGGCGCGGCCCAGGAGCTGGCCGCGCGGCCCTAGCGTGTGGGCCCCTCGTGACTCTCCCGACTCTGCCCTTCCGCCTACAAATAGTCTTCGTCGCGAAACCCCCAGTACCGAGAGCCACGATACGGAAAACCTTCCAGAGACGCCGCCGCCGCCAATCCCATCTCGGGGGATTCAGGAGATCGCCTCCGGCACCCTGCCGGAGAGGGGATTCATCTCCCGGAGGACTCTACGCCGCCATGGTCGCCTCCGGAGTGATGAGTGAGTAGTCTACCCCTGGACTATCGGTCCATAGCAGTAGCTATATGGTTGTCTTCTCCTTATGTGCTTCATTGTCGGATCTTGTGAGCTGCCGAACATGATCAAGATCATCTATCTGTAATGCTATATGTTGTGTTTGTTGGGATCCGATGGATAGAGAATACTATGTTATGTTGATTATCAATTTATATCTATGTGTTGTTTATGATCTTGCATGCTCTCCGTTATTAGTAGAGGCACTGGCCAAGTTTTTACTCTTAACTCCAAGAGGGAGTATTTATGCTCGATACTGGGTTCATGTCTCCGTGAATCTGGGGGAGTGACAGAAACCTCTAAGGTTATGGATGTACTGTTGCCACTAGGGATAAAACATTGATGCTATGTCCGAGGATGTAGTTATTGATTACATTACGCACCATACTTAATGCAATTGTCTGTTGTTTTCAACTTAATACTGGAAGGGGTTCGGATGATAACCTGAAGGTGGACTTTTTAGGCATAGATGCATGCTGGATAGCGGTCTATGTACTTTGTCGTAATGCCCAATTAAATCTCACAATACTCATCATATCATGTATGTGCACGGTCATGCCCTCTTTATTTGTCAATTGCCCAACTGTAATTTGTTCACCCAACATGCTATTTATCTTATGGGAGAGACACCACTAGTGAACTGTGGACCCCGGTCCATTCTTTACATCTGAAATACAATCTACTGCAATACTTGTTCTACTGTTCTCTGCAAACAATCATCATCCACACTATACATCTAATCCTTTGTTACAGCAAGCCGGTGAGATTGACAACCTCACTGTTTCGTTGGGGCAAAGTACTTTGGTTGTGTTGTGCAGGTTCCACGTTGGCGCCGGAATCCCTGGTGTTGCGCCGCACTACATCTCGCCGCCATCAACCTTCAACGTGCTTCTTGGCTCCTACTGGTTCGATAAACCTTGGTTTCGTACTGAGGGAAAACTTGCCGCTGTACGCATCACACCTTCTGCGGTGACCCAGCGTACCACTGCATGGTGTAGTACACAAGTCGTTGACATAACACAAGTGAAACACCGTTCCACACATATTACATCTCTCAGAGTGGTACAACAGAAACATATGCGAGTCCAAGGTATGTCTATAGAAGTACACACGAGCTGTTTACATAAGATCCACACAACCTCCTACTTTACAGTGAGGTAAAACTTCAAATAAAGCTCCAAAAGAACGACTCGTAGTCTATCTTATTACTAACTCAAGTTTAAGAGCTAATTGGCTTGCTATAGAAATCTAGCTACTTAGGTGCTATGATTAGGGAAAGGTTCCCTTCTATTACTAGTCTAGGTTTCCATTATAGTTGGTGCAGAAGTTGACTCCATTGACTTCTTTGATTGAATTCTTCATCTGGTTGCAATTGACTCCTCTGTCTTCGAGTTCCACGGTAGTTTCTCCTTCGGCGCCTTGATCTAAGAAGGGGGTTCAAATGGGATAGAATAAGTACGAGCGTACTCAGCAAGTTCATATTAGGAAATAGGTGTATCATGCACTAGCTACAGCCACAGACCAGAAAGTCGTAGGCCAATGCAAGTTTTTGTAATCATTTCTTCAAAAGGTTTATTTTATTCTGAAAACTATGCCCGTCAGTCTTCACAGGTTGACTAGAACTTCGTGGAGTTCCTTTCCTGCCGCGTTCGCAGTTCCCTTCCCGGAACAGGGAGTGACAGTCACAATTCTTGATACCCTCTGCAGAGGTGCGTTACTTTGCCCCACAAGAGATCTTAACCATGTTGCCGGCCGAGAGTATGTCCCCGTCCACACTTCCTTTGGTGTGAGGCCCAGTATAAGATCCAAGCCAATCACTGCCTTCTCCGCGACCCTGCAAACCCACCCTTTTGTCCAACCGTACACCTCCAGTAGACTTCCCCCGATAATACGGCTTTACTCATGGTGTACTCCGGACAATCCCTCATAGATCGAAGAGCTTATCATCACTAATGGATGGGGATTTAAAAGGATTTCCCAACCTATTGCGGCAGTGCCTCCAGCACCCCACCGGCTCTTCGATCCGTTGGCGTGCAGAAGGGAAAAGATACAGCTGACTTCCCTGAGCCATTATAGATCTTATGGATAACGCGATATGTACGGCGCTAGAATCACTGGACGGCATTGGTAATTAGTCCTAGGGTGATATAACCCATGCAATGGAACCTCCACCATATCAACACATACCATGGTTCCATTGCCCACCACATAGTCATATTCATAATTGTAAAATAATACTTTGCTTTTCAATGCATGAGTGATAAGTATAGTACTTTGCATATAGTTTGATACAAATAATCAAATGACATGAGCAAGCGATGAACTTGCCTTTCTTGACTGCAAGATTATGCAGGCAAAAGCTTCGATACTCGAGAACTCCAAATGCTGAAATACCATCATCGTCCAGTAAGGACAATGTTTAAAGAACTAGCAATAATGCTGTAATGCATAGTATGAGATGCAATCGTCCCGGGCGTAATCTAACCTCGATGATTTAGGATGTATGAGTTGTAAAGATTTCTTTAGGGTTGGTTGCACTTTTAGAATGATTCTCAAACAAGGTTCTTATTAGGGTTTGGTTATATTAGCATCATATCCAAGTGATATAAGACATCATAACAATCATACACATAAAGAATAGTGGTGGAATAATATATGAAGAGCAGTTGTCCATTTTAGGTTCTACAGAACATGGTTGATGATTATTTATACTATACTTCAAAAGAATAACTTTTGAAGAACATGTTGATTTAGAAATAGTAAGTACTTTAAATAGGAACTAGGACTTCTATGGTTTAATTAACATTTGTACTTCAAAAGAATAACTTTTGAAGAACAGGTTAATAAGAACAAGAACTACTTTAAATAGGAGCTAAGTGCTATTAGGGTTTACTAATAGGGCTAGTTGGTGCTTAAGTAGAAGTGATCTACATGTAGCAAGTATTAGTAGGTTTATTACTATGGTTTCCCTTAAGCATCATATCAAAGGATGGTTATCAAGATGGTTCTATAAGTTAGCTATTAGGGTCTACTATGGTTTCACATTTTCTTCACTAAGTAACCTCTAATAACTTCTAAACTAGGTGGCTTACCATTTCCTAAGTAGGGTTTAGTTGAATAGGAGCATGTGATGTGAATTGCTACACAAGGTTGGTACTAGGGTTTATCCTTCTGGTTCTACTAAATTATGATGGTTGAGGTTGATCCTAATGGTGTGGTATATAGGATAGTGGTCAATGGTACTAATTCAATTAACAAGTTAGGGTTTATACCTAGGTGACACTAGGGAATCATATAGGTTTTAATTAAGAATAGGGACATGAAATGATAATCTCATGTGACTTGGTTTTATGCTAGTGGATCATAAGCATGCATTCATTTGTTTCTTACTAGGGTTTTATAGGTATAGGTGAAGTGGATAGATCACATGGGCTAAACCCCTAGGGTTTTAGGATTGCAACTATTAAGGATGAACACATAAAATGATGGGACCAAGATTCTTGTTTATATTAGAATTAAGGTTTCTAAATTTTTATTTCATTATTAACATGATAATTGGTAGAGATTATTACTAAATTTAAGATAGAAGTAACAATGGATTTAACACTATATTATTTTCCAAAAGACTTAAATAAGCTAAATACTATTAGGGTTTAGGGTTTTAATTGAAATAATGATCAATCTAGGATTTCATAGGATTAGACATAACCATCTAGAAATATTTGTTGTTTTATATGTCATCTTAAGGTGAAGTAAGATTTAATATTTTCTTCATATGAAGAATTGAAACAAGAAATTATCTCCTTAGTTTTTAGGTTTTAATACTTTAAGATTTAAAATTTGGTCTTCTAAAATTTTAGAGGAAATTCATATTGTTGTTCTTTTAAACTTTAAGTATTTGTTTTCTATTTTATTTATAGAGGTCATTTTGTGATACTCACTTCTACTTATTGATTTATTTTTATTTTACTTAAATGTTTAAAAGATTTTCCTAAAAATAACAAATACAAAAAAAAAGAATACCAATAGATCAAGTGGTCTGTTGGGCTGGCCCAATTGGCTTGGCCCAAACCTGGCCCAGCCGAGTTGGTCTGGTTGGGTCAGGTGAACCCAACCCCGACCCAGCTCCTCAGTCCCTCGACGACCTCCTCCTCTCTCGTCCCTCTCGCTCCTGCCCAGGCGACCATGGCTCCGCCGCGCCGCCTCTCACTCCTGCTCGACTCTGGTCCTCCCCGATGCCGGCGTGGTGGAGATGTGGACCGCCTCGTCGTGCTTGGTGTCTACGTTCCCCCTCCTTTCCTGTAGACAGTGTTGGGCCTCCAAGAGCAGAGGTTTGTAGAACAGCAGCAAGTTTTCCCTTAAGTGGATCACCCAAGGTTTATCGAACTCAGGGAGGAAGAGGTCAAAGATATCCCTCTCATGCAACCCTGCAACCACAAGCAAGAAGTCTCTTGTGTCCCCAACACACCTAATAGGTGCACTGGTTCGGCGAAGAGATAGTGAAATACAGGTGGTATGAATATATATGAGCAGTAGCAGCGGTGCCAGAAAATAGCTTGCTGGCGTGTAGTTGATGGTGGTAGTATTGCAGCAGTAGTAACGCAGTAAAACAGTAAACAAGCAACGATAGCAGTATTTAGGAACAAGGCCTAGGGATTACACTTTCACTAGTGGACACTCTCAACATTGATCACATAACAGAATAGATAAATGCATACTCTACACTTTTGTTGGATGATGAACACATTGCGTAGGATTACACGAACCCTCAATGCCGGAGTTAACAAGCTCCACAATACTGTTCATGTTTTAGTAACCTTATAGTGTAAGATAGATCAACACTACTAAACCAAGTACTAACATAGCATGCACACTGTCACCTTCATGCATATGTAGGAGGAATAGATCACATCAATATTATCATAGCAATAGTTAACTTCGCAATCTACAAGAGATCATGATCATAGCATAAACCAAGTACTAACACGGTGCACACACTGTCACCTTTACACACGTGCAGGAGGAATAGACTACTTTAATAACTTTGCTAGAGTAGCACATAGATAGTAGCGATACAAAACTCATATGAATCTCAATCATGTAAAGCAGCTCATGAGATTATTGTATTGAGGTACATGGGAGAGAGATGAACCACATAGCTACAGCGGAGCCCTCAGCCTCGGGGGTGGATTACTCCCTCCTCATCATGGAGGCAGCGATGGCGGTGAAGATGGCGGTGAAGACGGCGGTGGAGATGGCTCCGGGGGCAATTCCCCGTCCCGGCAGGGTGCCGAAACAGAGTTCTGTCCCCCGAATTGGAGTTTCGCGATGGCGGCGGCGCCCCTGGAGTCTTTCTGGAGTTTCGTCAATTGGTGTCGAAGTTTTAGGTCACGACGGCTTAAATAGGCGAAGAGTCGGAGTCGGAGGGGCCACGGGCTGCCCAAACCATAGGGGGGCGCGCCCCCCCCCCTTGGGCCGCGCCGGGGTGTGGTTTGGTGGCCCTGTGCCCCCCCTCTGGTCCTTCTCGTGTGTTCTGGATGGTTCCGGGAAAAATAGGAACCTGGGCGTTAATTTCGTCCGATTCCGAGAATATTTCGTTACTAGGATTTCTGAAACCAAAAACAGCAGAAAACAGCAACTGGCCTCTCGGCATCTCGTCAATAGGTTAGTTCCAGAAAACGCATAAAAATGATATAAAGTGTGAACAAAACATGTTGGTATTGTCATAAAACAAGCATGGAACATCGGAAATTATAGATACGTTGGAGACGTATCAGCATCCCCAAGCTTAGTTCCTACTCGTCCTCGAGTAGGTAAACGATAAAAGATAATTTCTGAGGTGACATGCTACCAACATAATCTTAATCATACCATTGTAAAGCATATGAGATGAATGCAGCGATTCGAAACAATGTAAATGCAATGAGTAAACAATTGAATCATATAGCAAAGACTTTTCATGAATAGTACTTTCGAGACAAGCATCAATAAGTCTGGCATAAGAGTTACTCATAAAGCAATAAATTCATAGTAGAGACATTGAAGCAACACAATGGAAGATTAAGTTTCAGCGGTTGCTTTCAACTTGTAACATGTATATCTCATGGATAGTTGTCAATGCAGAGCAATATAACAAATGCAATAAGCAAGTATGTAAGAATCAATGCACAGTTAACACAAATGTTTGCTTCTTGAGGTAGAGAGAGAGATAGGTGAACTGACTCAACAATAAAAGTAAAAGAATGGTCCTTCCAAGAGGAAAGCATCGATTTCTATATTTGTGCTAGAGCTTTGATTTTGAAAACATGAAACAATTTTGTCAACGGTAGTAATAAAGCATATGTATCATGTAAATTATATCTTACAAGTTGCAAGCCTCATGCATAGTATACTAATAGTGTCCGCACCTTGTCCTAATTAGCTTGGACTACCGGATCATCACAATGCACATGTTTTAACCAAGTGTCACAAAGGGGTACCTCTATGCCGCCTGTACAAAGGTCTAAGGAGAAAGCTCGCATTGGATTTCTCGCTATTGATTATTCTTCAACTTAGACATCCATACCGGGACAACATAGACAACAGATAATGGACTCCTCTTTTATGCATAAGCATGTAACAACAATTAATAATTTTCTCATTTGAGATTGAGGATATATGTCCAAAACTGAAACTTCCACCATGGATCATGGCTTTAGTTAGCGGCCCAATGTTCTTCTCTAACAATATGCATGCTTAACCATAAGGTGGTAGATCGCTCTTACTTCAGACAAGACGAACATGCATAGCAACTCACATGAAATTCAACAAAGAGTAGTTGATGGCGTCCCCAGTGAACATGGTTATCGCACAACAAGCAACTTAATAAGAGATAAAGTGCATAAGTACATATTCAATACCACAATAGTTTTTAAGCTATTTGTCCCATGAGCTATATATTGCAAAGGTGAATGATGGAATTTTAAAGGTAGCACTCAAGCAATTTACTTTGGAATGGCGGAAAATACCATGTAGTAGGTAGGTATGGTGGACACAAATGGCATAGTGGTTGGCTCAAATATTTTGGATGCATGAGAAGTATTCCCTCTCGATACAAGGTTTAGGCTAGCAAGGTTATTTGAAACAAACACAAGGATGAACGGTGCAGCAAAACTCACATAAAAGACATATTGAAAACATTATAAGACTCTACACCGTCTTCCTTGTTGTTCAAACTCAATACTAGAAATTATCTAGACCTTAGAGAAACCAAATATGCAAACCAAATTTTAGCATGCTCTATGTATTTCTTCATTAATGGGTGCAAAGTATATGATGCAAGAGCTTAATCATGAGCACAACAATTGCCAAGTATCACATTACCCAAGACATTAATAGCAATTACTACATGTATTATTTTCCAATTCCAACCATATAACAATTTAACGAAGAAGAAACTTCGCCATGAATACTAAAAGCTAAGAACACATGTGTTCATATGCAACAGCGGAGCGTGTCTCTCTCCCACACAAGCATGATGTAATCCAATTTATTCAAACACAAACAAAAATAAAAGCATACAGACGCTCCAAGTAAAGCACATAAGATGTGACCGAATAAAAATATAGTTTCAAGAGAAGGAACCTGATAATGTTGTCGATGAAGAAGGGGATGCCTTGGGCATCCCCAAGTTTAGACGCTTGAGTCTTCTTAGAATATGCAGGGATGAACCACCGGGGCATCCCCAAGCTTAGAGCTTTCACTCTTCTTGATCATAGTATATCATCCTCCTCTCTTGACCCTTGAAAACTTTCTTCACACCAAACTTCTCATAAACTTCATTAGAGGGGTTAGTACATAATCAAAAACTCACATGTTCAGAGGTGACACAATCATTTTTAACACTTCTGGACATTGCTCAAAGCTACTGGAGTTTAATGGAACAAAGAAATCCATCCCACATAGCAAAAGAGGCAATGCGAAATAAAAGGCAGAATCTGTGAAAACAGAACAGTCCGTAAAGACGAATTTCTAATAAATACTTCCGTTGCTCAGATCAGAAAACTCAAAACTAATGAAAGTTGCGTAAATATCTGGGGAACACGCACGTAAATTGGCATATTTTTCTGAATTTTCTACAGAGAAAACAGCCCAGATTCGTGACAGATAGAAATCTGTTTCTGCGCAGAAATCCAAATCTAGTATCAACCTTCGATTAGAGGCTTCACTTGGCACAACAAAACACAAAACTAAGATAAGGAGAGGTTGCTACAGTAGTAAACAACTTCCAAGACACAAATATAAAACAAAGTACTATAGCAAAATAACACATGGGTTATCTCCCAAGAAGTTCTTTTCTTTATAGCCATTAAGATGGGCTCAGCAGTTTTAATGATGCACTCGCAAGAAATAGTATTTGGAGCAAAAGAGAGCATCAAGAGGCAAATACAAAACACATTTAAGTCTAACATGCTTCCTATGCATAGGAATCTTGTAAATAAACAAGTTCATTAAGAGCAAAGTAACAAGCATAGGAAGATAAAACAAGTGTAGCTTCAAAAATTTCAGCACATAGAGAGGTGTTTTAGTAACATGAAAATTTCTACAACCATATTTTCCTCTCTCATAATAACTTTCAGTAGCAACATGAGCAAACTCAACAATATAACCATCACATAAAGCATTCTTATCATGAGTCTAATGCATAAAATTATTACTCTCCACATAGGCATAATCAATTTTATTAGTTGTAGTGGGAGTAAATTCAACAAAGTAGCTATCATTATTATTCTCATCAAGTGTAGGAGGCATAGTATAATCACAACAAAATTTACTCTCCATAGTAGGTGGCACCAAAAGACCAATATCATTATAATCATCATAAATAGGAGGCAAAGTATCATCAAAGAAAATTTTCTCCTCAATGCTTGGGGGACTAAAAAGATCATGAAAACCAACTTCCCCAAGCTTAGAACTTTCTATATCATTATCAACAATGGTGTTCAAAGCGTTCATACTAATATTGCTACCAGCATGCAAATAAGATTCCATAGGTTTTTTAATTTTCGCATCAAACAATCCATGTTTTAAATCAGGAAATAGAGTAAGAAGATCATTCTTGTCCATTATGCCAAACTAGTGTAAACAAGAAACAAAAAGATGCAATTGCAGGATCTAAAGGAAATAGCTTCGAGTACTTACAATGGCGGAAAATAGCTTGGTAGCCGAGATCCGGAGTGTGAGTACCTTTTACCTTTCCTCCCCGGCAACGGCGCCAGAAAATAGCTTGGTGTCTACGTTCCCCCTCCTTTCATGTAGACAGTGTTGGGCCTCCAAGAGCAGAGGTTTGTAGAACAGCAGTAAGTTTTCCCTTAAGTGGATCACCCAAGGTTTATCGAACTCAGGGAGGAAGAGGTCAAAGATATCCCTCTCATGCAACCCTGCAACCACAAGCAAGAAGTCTCTTGTGTCCCCAACACACCTAATAGGTGCACTGGTTCGGCGAAGAGATAGTGAAATACAGGTGGTATGAATATATATGAGCAGTAGCAGCGGTGCCAGAAAATAGCTTGCTGGCGTGTAGTTGATGGTGGTAGTATTGCAGCAGTAGTAACGCAAAGAAACAAGAAACAAGCAACGATAGCAGTATTTAGGAACAAGGCCTAGGGATTACACTTTCACTAGTGGACACTCTCAACATTGATCACATAACAGAATAGATAAATGCATACTCTACACTTTTGTTGGATGATGAACACATTGCGTAGGATTACACGAACCCTCAATGCCGGAGTTAACAAGCTCCACAATACTGTTCATGTTTTAGTAACCTTATAGTGTAAGATAGATCAACACTACTAAACCAAGTACTAACATAGCATGCACACTGTCACCTTCATGCATATGTAGGAGGAATAGATCACATCAATATTATCATAGCAATAGTTAACTTCGCAATCTACAAGAGATCATGATCATAGCATAAACCAAGTACTAACACGGTGCACACACTGTCACCTTTACACACGTGCAGGAGGAATAGACTACTTTAATAACTTTGCTAGAGTAGCACATAGATAGTAGCGATACAAAACTCATATGAATCTCAATCATGTAAAGCAGCTCATGAGATTATTGTATTGAGGTACATGGGAGAGAGATGAACCACATAGCTACAGCGGAGCCCTCAGCCTCGGGGGTGGATTACTCCCTCCTCATCATGGAGGCAGCGATGGCGGTGAAGATGGCGGTGAAGACGGCGGTGGAGATGGCTCCGGGGGCAATTCCCCGTCCCGGCAGGGTGCCGAAACAGAGTTCTGTCCCCCGAATTGGAGTTTCGCGATGGCGGCGGCGCCCCTGGAGTCTTTCTAGAGTTTCGTCAATTGGTGTCGAAGTTTTAGGTCACGACGGCTTAAATAGGCGAAGAGTCGGAGTCGGAGGGGCCACGGGCTGCCCAAACCATAGGGGGGCGCCCCCCCCCCCTTGGGCCGCGCCGGGGTGTGGTTTGGTGGCCCTGTGCCCCCCCTCTGGTCCTTCTCGTGTGTTCTGGATGGTTCCGGGAAAAATAGGAACCTGGGCGTTGATTTCGTCCGATTCCGAGAATATTTCGTTACTAGGATTTCTGAAACCAAAAACAGCAGAAAACAGCAACTGGCCTCTCGGCATCTCGTCAATAGGTTAGTTCCGGAAAACGCATAAAAATGATATAAAGTGTGAACAAAACATGTTGGTATTGTCATAAAACAAGCATGGAACATCGGAAATTATAGATACGTTGGAGACGTATCAGTGCTCTACCCTTCTATCCAATTCGATTTGATTTTCCCCACTCCTTTCTCTGGATCCCGACCCCTGGAACCCTAGGTCCACCACCAGTATACCCGGCCGTTGCCGGCCGATTCCGGCTGCACTCTCTGGCCGATACATGTGTGGTAACCTCGCCGCCGGTTGGACGGTGTCGTCGACGCAACCCCGGCGCGTTGACGGCTGCGACTACGCCTCTTATACTGCTACTGCTGCAATGTGAGTTGACCCTCACCCATCTCTGTTTATGATTATGCATTGGTGGCTTGTGTGAGAATGGAATCGCTCTTATCTGCTAAACATACACTACTGCTTGTATAATACTTGGTTGGCCTGAGATTATTTCCTGGACCCTATGTAAATCCTGGTGACATGTTAATTAGTAGTGGCTGTTTATGGTGATGACTCAATCAAATGCACAACTGGTATTGGACAGATCCTTGCTTTATATATACAGTGATGCCTCTAATTGGATAATTAATCATCCAGGCATGTATGGTTGGTTGTATTTCTTTAACTGATGAAACTGAACATATGCTACGACATGCACTCTTGAGTTGATGTTTGGTTTGGGGTTTAACTATGATACAAATTGATGCCCCATTTAATTCATGGTTGAGTTCAAGCAATGAAACAGAAGTACTATTACTGGATGATTTACTTGTTGGATTTTGGTGAGCTTATGGTGTGCTTATTATGCTCTGATTAGTGGAGATGCTTACTGGATACTTTATATGATGGCTAGCTTCTGGTCCTGCTTGCTTTTCTAGTTCTACTTAGTTGGTCTAGGAGTGATTTCCTGGATCCTACGTATGCTTCTACAGCTAGTGGATTTCGGTGAAGGCTGTACTGTATAAAAATTTATAAGAACAGATGCTGCTGCTTGATTCTTGGGCCACGCCTGTGATGCAAAGGCTGAGGCACAATTTATTTGATAAGAACAGATATACTATTTATGGTTTTATAAGATTCTCTGTGATGAGCTAGGCATAACACTTCTATGCCAGATCTGAGAGAAATACATCTCTCAAATCCTCCTGGACAGAGTCTAGTTGAAGGGTAGTTGGATGGTGATTTTCTTTGTACACACCTTTATTCCCCAGAGATGTTCATGCAAGATAAGAACATATACTCCATGATCAAGTTATGTTACTGAAGGTTTTCTACCTGTTGCACTCTGGAGCTTGGTATCTTGTTCTTGTTGGTTCTGAAATAAACTGCAGCTTGTGGCATGCCTTCTCCTCCTTGCTGCTTGTATACCCTCTCAGATTCATTTGTAGGCTTATGGTTCTAACTAGTGGATTTGTTCTTGCTGTTCTATAGCTGCTGATGCTATTCTATGGCTGGAATGAATTTGCTGGAAAGATCAAATGGTTTGGCTTGTTGTGGCTGTGCTGTTTATATAGGGCTGGGATGTTGGCTGTGTGTGTGACAGCACACAGTGTGCATGTTGTGACTGTGCTGCTTGTAGTGACATCACTTGACTGCTCAAGTTTCAATGCTGGTTACTTTCCACCTAGTGCAAGCTTTGATTGATGCCTTCCTTATCCATGTGTAGCACTATTATCCTTTCTCTCTTATCCATCCAGTGACCTGGTGAGGCTTCGGCTAATGCTTATACTTAACCATGTGGGCTTTTATTTTAGAATACAACCAAGTGTATTACTTGATGTTGTTTAGTGTATGGCATTGCATCTGTGGGTTTTATTTATATGGCTTAATTATGTATGGCGTACTCACAGATCTGGGAGCAATTAAGCTTTGCTTATTCAGCAAATGACTTTAAAATAATTGAATAGGATCATTATGACTTTTCTATGTCACAAATGATCTATTTTGATGAATTTGTGGGCTTTAAGGAAACTAAGCTAGATTAGAGGGAACTTATTTGTTGCATTGCTTCTTGTCTAGAAATAAAAATGGATCATGCCATATTGCCTTAGTCCCATGTTGCCTTCATGATCAGTGTTGCCTCTCCTGATCCAAGTGTCATCCAATTGTCCCTTAAATGATCCATTTGACCCTAATGTTGCCTAATAAAGTGTTTCTCCCTCTAATCGAAACTTGGGTATTAGGACAAGTTCCTAGTTCCCAGTAGCTGGTTTCCAATATTTAGCATTGCCTCACCAAAGGTGAGGCAAACATTTTAACATTAACCACTTTTATTTCTTTTATATTTGTTTTGTTTTCCTTTATTGCAGGGAAATGAAGAATTAGAGGATTGAGAAGATGAAGGTTTAGTCTTAGGGTTTTCTTTTTATTCTTTTGTAATTTTCTATTTCATTTTCTAACTTGTAAATTATTGAGTAATCCTATTTGTAATAAAGTTAACTCATTTGTTTATTTGGACTATCAAGTGTAGTTACTTGTACATATAATATTTATATACTTGTTTAAATTTCAAATTCCAATTCAATTTATTATTTGAATTATGTCTTTCATATTTGAATTTGAATTCAAACTATTTCCCTCGAAAACATAATAAATCAACAAAGGTCATGTCGAAATTTATCGCGCTTGTGTGGATGACACACATCAATTCCATCGACACAAGAGAAACCTCGATCACTTTGTGTTTTAAATGAACGCGCGAAAATCCCCCGGATTTTCTATGCATGAATGCAATGCACATTCTCGTGTTCTCTCTTTTTCTTGCCTCTAAACCTGGGATATTACAGCCTCTCCCCCTTAAACTGAACTTCGTCCCGAAGTTCGTACGCTCTCATGTTTCGGAGTATGGAACTGGCTTGAATAGATCACAATCCTTTCAAACTCCCTAGTGATCTCATTAGATATAATTGAATATATCCCTTGTCCAGATCCTTCCTGGAGTCTTCTGATGTCTGGCACTGATACTATCTTAAATTCTATGATTTCTTCCAACACTCTAAGCTTATAGGTTTGCTCTCCAAAAATTCTTCGATTAGGACATCTTCTTATACTAATGGACTTTACTAATGGTTGTGGTGGTAGCTTCCTATCTGGATACCCAAAACTTGGTTCTACCAGCTACGGTGTAATATGGCACTACGGTGTACTAGCTGCGGTGCCCAAACCTTAATTATAAAAGATTTATTTAAGGTAGTGTATTGTTTTCCCTTACTACCATAACGAAAGTAATGGTACTTAGTAAGGTATTTACAATAGGCATGGTCCTGGTGGTTTATTCCTACGAATGGATTAGACTCATTTAGTCCATCCAATCATGGCTTCTAGTCTATACTAATTATCTTCCTTTTGGTTTCTTTAGGTTCCATGAAAGGAATCTTTCTAATAATCATCAGTTTTGGTATGGTCAAACCCTTCGGTCTTTTGTCTTCTTAAGCTTTGATTGTCCTCCGACATCTTCTTCATCCAACTTCATTATCTTAAGCTTACTTAGGTTCTCTTGGTTTCGAGTAATTACAATTACCCACTCAAGTTAAGGTCTAACCCTTACTTCCTCGAGATATGAACCTCGGCTTCTGGTCTAACATCCTCCTGAGAGTACTATTATATGGGTACTTCCCAACAACCTTATAAAAATAAGATCGGACTTCCTCTCAGATCAGACCTTTCTCCGTCTATCATACTCCAAATCATATTTTAATAATTCTCCTTCATCCTTCCTCTCCCCCTTGGAGTTTACTAATGATCTTCCAACTTCCTTTCTTCTAATCATTAAACTCCAAGGTGTGGTTGGTTTAAGTCTGGTTTATATCTTGTACCTTTCTGAAGTCTCACGAAGAATTCTTTGCGGTGTATCCACACAGTTGTGGGTATCCATTATGAATCCTCCGACTAAAGGTTTACCAACTACGAGATAACAGCTATGAAATACTAGCTGCGGAATCCCCCTTTCTTTTAGGGTAAAGAAATGTTCAGGCTGTGGGCTATCTGGTACCAGCTGCAGACTACCTAGTACCAGATGTGGCTTATTGGATACCAGCTGTGGCTATGTTATGATTCTAGTCAATATCTACCTACCAGCTGTGGCTACTTACATAGTTTTGGTTAAGATATACCTCACTTCACATACTTTCTCTTCATGATTATCCTATATCAGCTGCGACCTTATTATACCAGCTGTGACTTCACTTGTCTATTTTCCTTCTTCTAGGGTTTGTTTTGCAAGATAACCACTTGTGGATACTATGAAAATAGTATTGTATGTGACTTCACTTGCATTCCCTTCTTCCATAGTGGATACGGCTCTACTTCTTCTGCTCCATATTCACTATTTTTCTCACTTTCATGGTACTTCCATGTTGAAGTACTCCTTGATTAAGGTTAAAAGTGAGTTTTGATTGGTCCTTCCTTCAGATTATTGTGGTTACTTCCCACAACTTTACTTCCTTCTTCTAGTGAACCTTCATCTTGTCTTCCAAAATCTTCATAATTCGTCACTTCCTCACGCGAATACCTTTACCATCTAGACCTATAACATCAAGTAAGAGCTTGATACTGCAACATGCATTTGCATATCAAAGTCAACTTCATGTATGGATCTAGTCAATCAATGAAAATCCAATAAAATCCAAGAAGATTCAGCTTTGTGCTTATAATACACATCCTTATATGCCTGAATATAGTAGTTGGGTAAGACATCCCTAAACATCAGGATCAGATGTGTAGTATATAACACCACATAAGATAGGTTTAGGTTGTGGTACTTAGCACAATACGTGAATTTCTACTAGTGGTCTCAACATTTATCTTAATTGCACATTTGCAATGAGACAAACTTGAAACAAGATGGCCTGGGATAGTTGGAGTTAACCTAGTTTTCTTTGGAATTACTAACAAAATAGTATTCCACATATAGGTGCTATTGAGGACTACTTCCTATAATACAATTAGTTCTAACATGTCTACTCTAAACACATGATTGTTCAGAATACACCACCTATAACTCTAGGATTTCTCTATGTGATATGCTCTAAATAAGCCTTCTTCAAATTAAGGACTATGGTTCTAACATACTTGGTACAGTTATTAGGATTTTAAGGCCTAAGCTTTCGAACTATTCCCTAAATCCTACTCCTTATCATCCTTTTGTTATCGTACTTATGATGTTCTACTCCATCATACCATGATTCTCAAGTGAATCATATATGAGTACCTAGTTTTACCATGAAAAATAGAGTTATATGACTCCTATCACTCTTCCTTACCTCCTATGATTGACTCATCATAGGTATATACTACCTCATATAACTTATCTCCCTTACTTAACATTAGTCATTTGACTTTTTAAGTGACTCTTACTTAACCATACGTGTATTGGTATACTTCTTCCAATAAGATATCTTCCTTATGGTTGTATCCTCTCTTTGGACTACCATGTGTTGTATACAAACTGTGGTCTACTACCACCCATTATCTTGAGCTTCAATGGTGTTCTATTAATTTGGAATGAAGCAAGATAACTAATTAACTTTACTTAAGAAAGATTGACTCAAGTGTGTCAGGATTATTCTCAAGTGAATACTGATACGTCTCCGACGTATCGATAATTTCTTGTGTTCCATGCCACATTATTGACAATATCTACATGTTTTATGCACACTTTATGTCATATTCGTGCATTTTCTGGAACTAACCTATTAACAAGATGCCGAAGTGCCAGTTGCTGTTTTCTGCTGTTTTTGGTTTCAGAAATCCTAGTACGGAATTGGACGAAATCAACGCCCAGGGTCCTATTTTCCCACGAAGCTTCCAGAAGACCGAAGAGGAGACGAAGTGGGGCCACGAGGTGGCCAGACTACAGGGCGGCGCGGCCCAAGCCCTGGCCGCGCCGGCCTGTAGTGTGGGCCCCTCGTGCCGCCTCTTGACCTGCCCTTCCACCTACTTAAAGCCTCCGTCGTGAAACCCCCAGTACCGAGAGCCACGATACGGAAAACCTTACTGAGACGCCGCCGCCACCAATCCCATCTCGGGGGATTCAGGAGATCGCCTCCGGCACCCTGCCGGAGAGAGGAATCATCTCCCGGAGGACTCTACGCCGCCATGGTCGCCTCCGGAGTGATGTGTGAGTAGTCTACCGCTGGACTATGGGTCCATAGCAGTAGCTAGATGGTTGTCTTCTCCCCATTGTGCTTAATTGTCGGATCTTGTGAGCTGCCTAACATGATCAAGATCATCTATCTGTAATTCTATATGTTGCGTTTGTTGGGATCCGATGAATAGAGAATACTTGTTATGTTGATTATCAAAGTTGTGTCTATGTGTTGTTTATGATCTTGCATGCTCTCCGTTACTAGTAGATGCTCTGGCCAAGTAGATGCTTGTAACTCCAAGAGGGAGTATTTATGCTCGATAGTGGGTTCATATCTCCGTGAATCTGGGGAAGTGACAGAAATCTCTAAGATTATGGATGTGCTGTTGCCACTAGAGATAAAACATTGGTGCTATGTTCGAGGACGTAGTTACTGATTACATTACGCGCAATACTTAATGCAATTGTCTGTTGTTAGCAACTTAATACTGGAGGGGGTTCGGATGATAACCTGAAGGTGGACTTTTTAGGCATAGATGCATGCTGGATAGCGGTCTATGTACTTTGTCGTAATGCCCAATTAAATCTCACAATACTCATCATAATATGTATGTGCATGGTCATGCCCTCTTTATTTGTCAATTGCCCAACTGTAATTTGTTCACCCAACATGTTGTTTATCTTATGGGAGAGACACCTCTAGTGAACTGTGGACCCCGGTCCAATTCTCTATACTGAAATACAATCTCTTGCAATATCGTTCTCTACTGTTTTTCTGCAAACAATCATCATCCACACTATACATCTAATCCTTTGTTACAACAAGCCGGTGAGATTGACAACCTCACTGTTTCGTTGGGGCAAAGTACTTTGGTTGTGTTGTGCAGGTTCCACGTTGGCGCCGGAATCTCTGGTGTTGCGCTGCACTACATCCCGCCGCCATCAACCTTCAACGTGCTTCTTGGCTCCTACTGGTTCGATAAACCTTGGTTTCATACTGAGGGAAAACTTGCCGCTGTACGCATCACACCTTCCTCTTGGGGTTCCCAACAGATGCGTGTTGTACGCGTATCAAGCTCTTTTTTCCCGGCGCCGTTGCCGGGGAGATCAAGACACGCTGCAAGGGGAGTCTCCACTTCCCAATCTCTTTACTTTGTTTTTGTCTTGCTTAGTTTTATTTACTACTTTGTTTGCTGCACTAAATCAAAATACAAAAAAAATTAGTTGCTAGTTTTACTTTATTTGCTATCTTGTTTGCTATATCAAAAACACAAAAAAATTAGTTACTTGCATTTACTTTATCTAGTTTGCTTTATTTACTACTGCTAAAATGGCCACCCCTGAAAATACTAAGTTGTGTGACTTCACAACCACAAATAATAATGATTTCTTATGCACACCTATTGCTCCACCTGCTACTACAGCAGAATTCTTTGAAATTAAACCTGCTTTACTAAATCTTGTTATGCGAGAGCAATTTTCTAGTGTTAGTTCTGATGATGCTGCTGCCCATCTTAATAATTTTGTTGAACTATGTGAAATGAAAAAGTATAAAGATGTAGATGGTGACATTATAAAATTAAAATTGTTCCCTTTCTCATTAAGAGGAAGAGCTAAAGATTGGTTGCTATCTCTGCCTAAGAATAGTATTGATTCATGGACTAAATGCAAGGATGCTTTTATTGGTAGATATTATCCCCCTGCTAAAATTATATCTTTGAGGAGTAGCATAATGAATTTTAAACAATTAGATACTGAGCATGTTGCACAAGCATGGGAAAGAATGAAATCTCTGGTTAAAAATTGCCCAACACATGGTTTGACTACTTGGATGATCATCCAAACCTTCTATGCAGGACTAAATTTTTCTTCGCAGAATTTATTGGATTTAGCTGCTGGAGGTACCTTTATGTCCATCACTCTTGGTGAAGCAACAAAGCTTCTTGATAATATGATCATCAATTACTCTGAATGGCACACGGAAAGAGCTCCACAAGGTAAGAAGGTAAATTCTGTCGAAGAAACCTCTTCCTTGAGTGATAAGATTGATGCTATTATGTCTATGCTTGTGAATGATAGGACTAATGTTGATCCTAATAATGTTCCGTTAGCTTCATTGGTTTCCCAAGAAAAACATGTTGATGTAAACTTCATTAAAAATAATAATTTCAACAACAATGCTTACCGGAACAATTCTAGTAACAACTATAGGCCATATCCTTATAATAATGGCAACGGCTATGGTAATTCTTATGGGAATTCTTACAACAATAATAGGAACACACCCCCTGGACTTGAAGCCATGCTTAAAGAATTTATTAGTACACAAACTGCCTTTAACAAATCTGTTGAAGAAAAGCTTGGGAAAATTGATATACTTGCTTCTAAAGTTGATAGTCTTGCCTCTGATGTTGATCTTTTGAAATCGAAAGTTATGCCTAGTAGGGATATTGAAAATAAAATTGTTACTACAGCAAATACCATCCAAGTTAGAATTAATGAGAATATAAGATTGATGGCCGAATTGCGTGCTAGGTGGGATAGAGAAGAAAATGAAAAACTAGCTAAAGAGAAGAATGTAGCTAAAGTTTGGACTATTACCACGACTAGTAATGCTAATGATACACATGTTGCTGCACCTCCTACTATTAATAATAAAAGAATTGGTGTTAGCAATGTTTCCACTTCTAATGCAAAGCGCGAGAAACTGCCTGAAATTGCTAAAACTGCTGAAACTGCCTCTGATAAAACTGCTGAAATTTTTTCCAACATTGGGGATTATGATCCCATTGCTTTAGATTATAATGGTTTGAATTTTGATGATTGCCACATCTCTGAAGTTATAAAGTTCTTGCAAAAACTTGCTAAAACTCCTAATGCTAGTGCTATAAATTTGGCTTTCACAAAACATATTACAAATGCTCTCATAAAAGCTAGAGAAGAGAAACTAGAACGCGAAGCCTCTATTCCTATAAAGCTAGAGGATGGTTGGGAGCCCATCATTAAGATGAAGGTTAATGATTTTGATTGTAATGCCTTATGTGATCTTGGTGCAAGTATTTCTGTTATGCCTAAGAAAATTTATAATATGCTTGACTTGCCACCGCTGAAAAATTGTTATTTGGATGTTAATCTTGCTGATCATTCTACAAAGAAACCTTTGGGGAAAGTTGATAATGTTCGCATTACCGTTAACAATAACCTTGTCCCCGTTGATTTTGTTGTCTTGGATATTGAATGCAATGCATCTTGTCCCATTATATTGGGAAGACCTTTTCTTCGAACCGTCGGTGCTATCATTGATATGAAGGAAGGTAATATAAAATATCAATTTCCTCTCAAGAAAGGTATGGAACACTTCCCTAGAAAGAGAAAGAAGTTACCTTTTGATTCTATTATTAGAACAAATTATGATGTTGACACTTCGTCTCTTGATAATACTTGATACACACTTTCTGCGCCTAGCTGAAAGGCGTTAAAGAAAAGCGCTTATGGGAGACAACCCACGTGTTTTTACTACAGTACTTTGTTTTTATTTTGTGTCTTGGAAGTTGTTTACTACTGTAGCAACCTCTCCTTATCTTAGTTTAGTGTTTTGTTGTGCCAAGTAAAGTCGTTGATAGTAAAGTTCATACTAGATTTGGATTACTGCGCAGAAACAGATTTCTTTGCTGTCACGAATCTGGGAAAAATTCTCTGTAGGTAACTCTGAAAATTATGCCAATTTACGTGAGTGATCCTCAGATATGTGCGCAACTTTCATTCAATTTGAGCATTTTCATTTGAGCAAGTCTGGTGCCTCGATAAAATTCGTCAATACGAACTGTTCTGTTTTGACAGATTCTGCCTTTTATTTCGCATTGCCTCTTTTGCTATGTTGGATGAATTTCTTTGATCCATTAATGTCCAGTGGCTTTATGCAATGTCCAGAAGTGTTAAGAATGATTGTGTCACCTCTGAGCATGTTAATTTTTATTGTCCACTAACCCTCTAATGAGTTGTTCTAAGTTTGGTGTGGAGGAAGTTTTCAAGGATCAAGAGAGGAGTATGATGCAACATGATCAAGGAGAGTGAAAGCTCTAAGCTTGGGGATGCCCGGTGGTTCACCCCTGCATATTCTAGGAAGACTCAAGCGTCTAAGCTTGGGGATGCCCAAGGCATCCCCTTCTTCATCGACAACATTATCAGGTTCCTCCCCTGAAACTATATTTTTATTCCATCACATCTTATGTGCTTTTCTTGGAGCGTCGGTTTGTTTTTGTTTTTGTTTTGTTTGAATAAAATGGATCCTAGCATTCACTTTGTGGGAGAGAGACACGCTCCTCTGTAGCATATGGACAAGTATGTCCTTAGGCTCTACTCATAGTATTCATGGCGAAGTTTCTTCTTCGTTAAATTGTTATATGGTTGGAATTGAAAAATGATACATGTAGTAATTGCTATAAATGTCTTGGGTAATGTGATACTTGGAAATTGTTGTGCTCATGTTTAAGCTCTTGCATCATATACTTTGCACCCATTAATGAAGAAATACATAGAGCATGCTAAAATTTGGTTTGCATATTTGGTCTCTCTAAGGTCTAGATAATTTCTAGTATTGAGTTTGAACAACAATGAAGACGGTGTAGATTATTATAATGTTTACAATATGTCTTTTATGTGAGTTTTGCTGCACCGGTTCATCCTTGTGTTTGTTTCAAATAGCCTTGCTAGCCTAAACTTTGTATCGAGAGGGAATACTTCTCATGCATCCAAAATCCTTGAGCCAACCACTATGCCATTTGTGTCCACCATATCTACCTACTACATGGTATTTCTCCGCCATTCCAAAGTAAATTGCTTGAGTGCTACCTTTAAAATTCCATCATTCACCTTTGCAATATATAGCTCATGGGACAAATAGCTTAAAAACTATTGTGGTATTGAATATGTACTTATGCACTTTATCTCTTATTAAGTTGCTTGTTGTGCGATAACCGTGTTTCTGGGGACGCCATCAACTATTCTTTGTTGAATATCATGTGAGTTGCTATGCATGTCCGTCTTGTCTGGAGTAAGGGAGATCTACCACCTTATGGTTAAGCATGCATATTGTTAGAGAAGAACATTAGGCCGCTAACTAAAGCCATGATCCATGGTGGAAGTTTCAGTTTTGGACATATATCCTCAATCTCATATGAGAAAATTATTAATTGTTGTCACATGCTTATGCATAAAAGAGGAGTCCATTATCTGTTGTCTATGTTGTCCCGGTATGGATGTCTAAGTTGAGAATAATCAATAGCGAGAAATCCAATGCGAGCTTTCTCCTTAGACCTTTGTACAGGCGGCATGGAGGTACCCCATTGTGACACTTGGTTAAAACATGTGCATTGCGATGATCCGGTAGTCCAAGCTAATTAGGACAAGGTGCGGGCACTATTAGTATACTATGCATGAGGCTTGCAACTTGTAAGATATAATTTACATGATACATATGCTTTATTACTACCGTTGACAAAATTGTTTCATGTTTTCAAAATAAAAGCTCTAGCACAAATACAGCAATCGATGCTTTTCCTCTATGGAGGACCATTCCTTTTACTTTCATTGTTGAGTCAGTTCACCTATTTCTCTCCACCTCAAGAAGCAGACACTTGTGTGAACTGTGCATTGATTCCTACATACTTGCATATTGCACTTATTATATTACTCTATGTTGACAATATCCATGAGATATACATGTTACAAGTTGAAAGCAACCGCTGAAACTTAATCTTCCTTTGTGTTGCTTCAATACCTTTACTTTGAATTATTGCTTTATGAGTTAACTCTTATGCAAGACTTATTGATGCTTGTCTTGAAGTACTATTCATGAAAAGTCTTTGCTATATGATTCACTTGTTTACTCATGTCATATACATTGTTTTGATCGCTGCATTCACTACATATGCTTTACAAATAGTATGATCAAGGTTATGATGGCATGTCGCTCCAGAAATTATCTTTGTTATCGTTTTACCTGCTCGGGACGAGCAGAACTAAGCTTGGGGATGCTGATACGTCTCCGACGTATCGATAATTTCTTGTGTTCCATGCCACATTATTGACAATATCTACATGTTTTATGCACACTTTATGTCATATTCGTGCATTTTCTGGAACTAACCTATTAACAAGATGCCGAAGTGCCAGTTGCTGTTTTCTGCTGTTTTTGGTTTCATAAATCCTAGTAACGAAATATTCTCGGAATTGGACGAAATCAACGCCCAGGGTCCTATTTTGCCACGAAGCTTCCAGAAGACCGAAGAGGAGACGAAGTGGGGCCACGAGGTGGCCAGACTACAGGGCGGCGCGGCCCAAGCCCTGGCCGCGCCGGCCTGTAGTGTGGGCCCCTCGTGCCGCCTCTTGACATGCCCTTCCGCCTACTTAAAGCCTCCGTCGCGAAACCCCCAGTACCGAGAGCCACGATACGGAAAACTTTACTGAGACGCCGCCGCCGCCAATCCCATCTCGGGGGATTCAGGAGATCGCCTCCGGCACCCTGCCGGAGAGGGGAATCATCTCCCGGAGGACTCTACGCCACCATGGTCGCCTCCGGAGTGATGTGTGAGTAGTCTACCCCTGGACTATGGGTCCATAGCAGTAGCTAGATGGTTGTCTTCTCCCCATTGTGCTTAATTGTCAGATCTTGTGTGCTGCCTAACATGATCAAGATCATCTATCTGTAATTCTATATGTTGCGTTTGTTGGGATCCGATGAATAGAGAATATTTGTTATGTTGATTATCAAAGTTGTGTCTATGTGTTGTTTATGATCTTGCATGCTCTCCGTTACTAGTAGATGCTCTAGCCAAGTAGATGCTTGTAACTCCAAGAGGGAGTATTTATGCTCGATAGTGGGTTCATGTCTCCGTGAATCTGGGGAAGTGACAGAAATCTCTAAGATTATGGATGTGCTGTTGCCACTAGGGATAAAACATTGGTGCTATGTTCGAGGACGTAGTTACTGATTACATTACGCGCAATACTTAATGCAATTGTCTGTTGTTAGCAACTTAATACTGGAGGGGGTTCGGATGATAACCTGAAGGTGGACTTTTTAGGCATAGATGCATGCTGGATAGCGGTCTATGTACTTTGTCGTAATGCCCAATTAAATCTCACAATACTCATCACAATATGTATGTGCATGGTCATGCCCTCTTTATTTGTCAATTGCCCAACTGTAATTTGTTCACCCAACATGCTGTTTATCATATGGGAGAGACACCTCTAGTGAACTATGGACCCCGGTCCAATTCTCTATACTGAAATACAATCTACTGCAATACTGTTCTACTGTTTTTCTCCAAACAATCATCATCCACACTATACATCTAATCCTTTGTTACAGCAAGCCGGTGAGATTGACAACCTCACTGTTTCGTTGGGGCAAAGTACTTTGGTTGTGTTGTGCAGGTTCCACGTTGGCGCCGGAATCTCTGGTGTTGCGCCGCACTACATCCCGCCGCCATCAACCTTCAACGTGCTTCTTGGCTCCTACTGGTTCGATAAACCTTGGTTTCATACTGAGGGAAAACTTGCCGCTGTACGCATCACACCTTCCTCTTGGGGTTCCCAACGGACGCGTGTTGTACGCGTATCAAATACCCATCTAAAGTCAAAAGAATAGTTGGTTTAGCATAGTTGGCTTAGCTAAAACACTTCCTATAGACACTACCAAACCTATAGGTCTCCTTTAAAGGGTTTTAATCCTAGGGTCAATGCATTTGCTCTGATACCAGCTGCGGTGACCCAGCGTACCACTGCATGGTGTAGTACACAAGTCGTTGACATAACACAAGTGAAACACCGTTCCACTCATATTACATCTCTCAGAGTGGTACAACAGAAACATATGCGAGTCCAAGGTATGTCTATAGAAGTACACACGAGCTGTTTACATAAGATCCACACAACCTCCTACTTTACAGTGAGGTAAAACTTCAAATAAAGCTCCAAAAGAACGACTCGTAGTCTATCTTATTACTAACTCAAGTTTAAGAGCTAATTGGCTTGCTATAGAAAACTAGCTACTTAGGTGCTATGATTAGGGAAAGGTTCCCTTCTATTACTAGTCTAGGTTTCCATTATAGTTGGTGCAGAAGTTGACTCCATTGACTTCTTTGATTGAATTCTTCATCTGGTTGCAATTGACTCCTCTGTCTTCGAGTTCCACGGTAGTTTCTCCTTCGGAGCCTTGATCTAAGAAGGGGGTTCAAATGGGATAGAATAAGTACGAGCGTACTCAGCAAGTTCATATTAGGAAATAGGTGTATCATGCACTAGCTACAGCCACAAACCAGAAAGTCATAGGCCAATGCAAGTTTTTGTAATCATTTCTTCAAAAGGTTTATTTTATTCTGAAAACTATGCCCGTCAGTCTTCACAGGTTGACTAGAACTTCGTGGAGTTCCTTTCCTGCCGCGTTCGCAGTTCCCTTCCCGGAACAGGGAGTGACAGTCACAATTCTTGATACCCTCTGCAGAGGTGCGTTACTTTACCCCACAAGAGATCTTAACCATGTTGCCGGCCGAGAGTATGTCCCCGTCCACACTTCCTTTGGTGTGAGGCCCAGTATAAGATCCAAGCCAATCACTGCCTTCTCCGCGACCCTGCAAACCCACCCTTTTGTCCAACCGTACACCTCCAGTAGACTTCCCCCGATAATACGGCTTTACTCATGGTGTACTCCGGACAATCCCTCATAGATCGAAGAGCTTATCATCACTAATGGATGGGGATTTAAAAGGATTTCCCAACCTATTGCGGCAGTGCCTCTAGCACCCCACCGGCTCTCCGATCCGTTGGCGTGCAGAAGGGAAAAGATAGAGCTGACTTCCCCAGAGCCATTATAGATCTTATGGATAACGCGATATGTACGGCGCTAGAATCACTGTACGGCATTGGTAATTAGTCCTAGGGTGATATAACCCATGCAATGGAACCTCCACCATATCAACACATACCATGGTTCCATTGCCCACCACATAGTCATATTCATAATTGTAAAATAATACTTTGCTTTTCAATGCATGAGTGATAAGTATAGTACTTTGCATATAGTTTGATACAAATAATCAAATGACATGAGCAAGCGATGAACTTGCCTTTCTTGACTGCAAGATTATGCAGGCAAAAGCTTCGATACTCGAGAACTCCAAATGCTGAAATACCATCATCGTCCAGTAAGGACAATGTTTAAAGAACTAGCAATAATGCTGTAATGCATAGTATGAGATGCAATCGTCCCGGGCGTAATCTAACCTCGATGATTTAGGATGTATGAGTTGTAAAGATTTCTTTAGGGTTGGTTGCACTTTTAGAATGATTCTCAAACAGGGTTCTTATTAGGGTTTGGTTATATTAGCATCATATCCAAGTGATATAAGACATCATAACAATCATACACATAAAGAATAGTGGTGGAATAATATATGAAGAACAGTTGTCCATTTTAGGTTCTACAGAACATGGTTGATGATTATTTATACTATACTTCAAAAGAATAACTTTTGAAGAACATGTTGATTTAGAAATAGTAAGTACTTTAAATAGGAACTAGGACTTCTATGGTTTAATTAACATTTGTACTTCAAAAGAATAACTTTTGAAGAACAGGTTAATAAGAACAAGAACTACTTTAAATAGGAGCTAAGTGCTATTAGGGTTTACTAATAGGGCTAGTTGGTGCTTAAGTAGAAGTGATCTACATGTAGCAAGTATTAGTAGGTTTATTACTATGGTTTCCCTTAAGCATCATATCAAAGGATGGTTATCAAGATGGTTCTATAAGTTAGCTATTAGGGTCTACTATGGTTTCACATTTTCTTCACTAAGTAACCTCTAATAACTTCTAAACTAGGTGGCTTACCATTTCCTAAGTAGGGTTTAGTTGAATAGGAGCATGTGATGTGAATTGCTACACAAGGTTGGTACTAGGGTTTATCCTTCTGGTTCTACTAAATTATGATGGTTGAGGTTGATCCTAATGGTGTGGTATATAGGATAGTGGTCAATGGTACTAATTCAATTAACAAGTTAGGGTTTATACCTAGGTGACACTAGGGAATCATATAGGTTTTAATTAAGAATAGGGACATGAAATGATAATCTCATGTGACTTGGTTTTATGCTAGTGGATCATAAGCATGCATTCATTTGTTTCTTACTAGGGTTTTATAGGTATAGGTGAAGTGGATAGATCACATGGGCTAAACCCCTAGGGTTTTAGGATTGCAACTATTAAGGATGAACACATAAAATGATGGGACCAAGATTCTTGTTTATATTAGAATTAAGGTTTCTAAATTTTTATTTCATTATTAACATGATAATTGGTAGAGATTATTACTAAATTTAAGATAGAAGTAACAATGGATTTAACACTATATTATTTTCTAAAAGACTTAAATAAGCTAAATACTATTAGGGTTTAGGGTTTTAATTGAAATAATGATCAATCTAGGATTTCATAGGATTAGACATAACCATCTAGAAATATTTTTTGTTTTATATGTCATCTTAAGGTGAAGTAAGATTTAATATTTTCTTCACATGAAGAATTGAAACAAGAAATTATCTCCTTAGTTTTTAGGTTTTAATATTTTAAGATTTAAAATTTGGTCTTCTAAAATTTTAGAGGAAATTCATATTGTTGTTCTTTTAATCTTTAAGTATTTGTTTTCTATTTTATTTATAGAGGTCATTTTATGATACTCACTTCTACTTATTGATTTATTTTTATTTTACTTAGATGTTTAAAAGATTTTCCTAAAAATAACAAATACAAAAAAAAATAAGAATACCAATAGATCAAGTGGTCTGTTGGGCTAGCCCAATTGGCTTGGCCCAAACCTGGCCCAGCCGAGTTGGTCTGGTTGGGTCAGGTGAACCCAACCCCGTCCCAGCTCCTCAGTCCCTCGACGACCTCCTCCTCTCTCGTCCCTCTCGCTCCTGCCCAGGCGACCATGGCTCCGCCGCGCCGCCTCTCACTCCTGCTCGACTCTGGTCCTCCCCGATGCCGGCGTGGTGGAGATGTGGACCGCCTCGTCGTGCTCTACCCTTCTATCCAATTCGATTTGATTTTCCCAACTCCTTTCTCTGGATCCCGACCCCTGGAACCCTAGGTCCGCCACCAGTATACCCGGCCGTTGCCGGCCGATTCCGGCTGCACTCTCTGGCAAACAGGATCTCCTCTTGGAGCGCCTCAAGCCCCAGCTCAGCTCTGCCCTACCCGGCTGCTCTGGTTCCTCACGTGGTGGTGTCCTGGTGGTGTGTTGCGGTGCTGCTGTACTGGTGGTGATGCATGGTGATGGTGCTACATGTGTGGTAACCTCGCCGCCGGTTGGACGGTGTCGTCGACGCAACCCCGGCGCGTTGACGGCTGCGACTACGCCTCTTATACTGCTACTGCTGCAATGTGAGTTAACCCTCACCCATCTCTGTTTATGATTATGCATTGGTGGCTTGTGTGAGTATGGAATCGCTCTTATCTGCTAAACATACACTACTGCTTGTATAATACTTGGTTGGCCTGAGATTATTTCCTGGACCCTATGTAAATCCTGGTGACATGTTAATTAGTAGTGGCTGTTTATGGTGATGACTCAATCAAATGCACAACTGGTATTGGACAGATCCTTGCTTTATATATACAGTGATGCCTCTAATTGGATAATTAATCATCCAGGCATGTATGGCTGGTTGTATTTCTTTAATTGATGAAACTGAACATATGCTACGACATGCACTCTTGAGTTGATGTTTGGTTTGGGGTTCAACTATGATACAAATTGATGCCCCATTTAATTCATGGTTGAGTTCAAGCAATGAAACAGAAGTACTATTACTGGATGATTTACTTGTTGGATTTTGGTGAGCTTATGGTGTGCTTATTATGCTCTGATTTGTGGAGATGCTTACTGGATACTTTATATGATGGCTAGCTTCTGGTCCTGCTTGCTTTTCTAGTTCTACTTAGTTGGTCTAGGAGTGATTTCCTGGATCCTAAGTATGCTTCTACAGCTAGTGGATTTCGGTGAAGGCTGTACTGTATAAAAATTTATAAGAACAGATGCTGCTGCTTGATTCTTGGGCCCTGCCTGTGATGCAAAGGCTGAGGCACAATTTATTTGATAAGAACAGATATACTATTTATGGTTTTATAAGATTCTCTGTGATGAGCTAGGCATAGCACTTCTATGCCAGATCTGAGAGAAATACATCTCTCAAATCCTCCTAGACAGAGTCTAGTTGAAGGGTAGTTGGATGGTGATTTTCTTTGTACACACCTTCATTCCCCAGAGATGTTCATGCAAGATAAGAACATATACTCCATGATCAAGTTATGTTACTGAAGGTTTTCTACCTGTTGCACTCTGGAGCTTGGTATCTTGTTCTTGTTGGTTCTGAAATAAACTGCAGCTTGTGGCATGCCTTCTCCTCCTTGCTGCTTGTATACCCTCCCAGATTCATTTGTAGGCTTATGGTTCTAACTAGTGGATTTGTTCTTGCTGTTCTATAGCTGCTGATGCTATTCTATGGCTGGAATGAATTTGCTGGAAAGATCAAATGGTTTGGCTTGTTGTGGCTGTGCTGTTTATATAGGGCTGGGATGTTGGCTGTGTGTGTGACAGCACAAAGTGTGCATGTTGTGACTGTGCTGCTTGTAGTGACATCACTTGACTGCTCAAGTTTCAATGCTGGTTACTTTCCACCTAGTGCAAGCTTTGATTGATGCCTTCCTTATCCATGTGTAGCACTATTATCCTTTCTCTCTTATCCATCCAGTGACCTTGTGAGGCTTCGGTTAATGCTTATACTTAACCATGTGGGCCTTTATTTTAGAATACAACCAAGTGTATTACTTGATGTTGTTTAGTGTATGGCATTGCATCTGTGGGTTTTATTTATATGGCTTAATTATGTATGGCGTACTCACAGATCTGGGAGCAATTAAGCTTTGCTTATTCAGCAAATGACTTTAAAATAATTGAATAGGATCATTATGACTTTTCTATGTCACAAATGATCTATTTTGATGAATTTGTGGGCTTTAAGGAAATTAAGCTAGATTAGAGGGAACTTATTTGTTGCATTGCTTCTTGTCTAGAAATAAAAATGGATCATGCCATATTGCCTTAGTCCCATGTTGCCTTCATGATCAGTGTTGCCTCTCCTGATCCAAGTGTCATCCAATTGTCCCTTAAATGATCCATTTGACCCTAATGTTGCCTAATAAAGTGTTTCTCCCTCTAATCGAAACTTGGGTATTAGGACAAGTTCCTAGTTCCCAGTAGCTGGTTTCCAATATTTAGCATTGCCTCACCAAAGGTGAGGCAAACATTTTAACATTAACCACTTTTATTTCTTTTGTATTTGTTTTGTTTTCCTTTATTGCAGGGAAAGGAAGAATTAGAGGATTGAGAAGATGAAGGTTTAGTCTTAGGGTTTTCTATTTATTCTTTTGTAATTTTCTATTTCATTTTCTAACTTGTAAATTATTGAGTAATCCTATTTGTAATAAAGTTAACTCATTTGTTTATTTGGACTATCAAGTGTAGTTACTTGTACATATAATATTTATATACTTGTTTAAATTTCAAATTCCAATTCAATTTATTATTTGAATTATGTCTTTCATATTTGAATTTGAATTCAAACTATTTCCCTCGACAACATAATAAATCAACAAAGGTTATGTCAAAATTTATCGCGCTTGTGTGGATGACACACATCAATTCCATCGACACAAGAGAAACCTCGATCACTTTGTGTTTTAAATGAACGCGCGAAAATCCCCCGGATTTTCTATGCATGAATGCAATGCACATTCTCGTGTTCTCTCTTTTTCTTGCCTCTAAACCTGGGATATTACACCTTCCTCTTGGGGTTCCCAACGGACGCGTGCTGTACGCGTATCAATAGGCATGTCTTATTAATAGCCACGTCTTTCGTGGTGGTTTTCGGCACGCCTGTGGGCGTTTTCGGCGTGCCTGCAACGAGCACTGTGGTTTGGGTATGGTCTGGGGACGTCAAACACGCTAATGGGTTCCGCTGGACCGAAACTCGGTTTGGAGCACATGGCTATCAACCACGTCCGATAGCCATTTAGGGGGCCGCTAGAGGAATGCAGTTGCGAATACTTTTAGAAAAATAAGGATGAGCAAATCTATCCGGTAGACCGCCGAGCTACAAGTCCAATGACATAGGAGCGGGATTCCCTAACGAGCAAAAGTCTTGGTTAGCCAAGAGCATCCGTTTGGAGACTTGGGATCGCCGCATGAAATGTGAGGGCTGCTTAAAACCGGCCGGTAGTCGAATAAGTTCCAAAAGATGTATTCATATGAGTAAGGTCAAGAACATAGGGAGGCACTAGGGACTAATGGGCAAACCGTCAAATAGGATCGAAGTCCACATCCTTCACGGCTGCGGGCCAACCCATTAAGGTGAGTATTTTGGCTTTTTTTTTTTTGGAGTTTTCTCTTTTTTTCGCTGCCTTTTTTATATTTTGTTCATACCTTTTTTGTTTCCTTTTCATGTTTTTCACATTTTTTCATGTTTTTCTAGTTCTTTTTTATTTTTATATCACATGAATATTTTAATTTTATAATATGTAAACAAATATTATATACTATGGGAAAATATATCTCTATCACATGAACAACTTGTCTTAACCAAAAAAAAAATTGATCTACATGCAAAATTATAAACCTTATGAACATTTTATTAAGAAATTCTCGTAAAAATTGTTTTATACTACACGAACATATAATTCTCTCACATGGACCTTTTTCAACCCCTATAACAGTTATTTTGAAGTACTCGACATTTTCTAAACCTCGTGAACATTTTTTGTCTCCACAGAGAATTTTTACACCTCATGATATTTTTTGAACTATAACCATATTTCTTTACACGTAGCTAACAATTACTTTGTACCAGGGTGACAATTTTAAAACCCCGTGAAGGTTTTTTTACTACACTTATTTATCAAGCCTCTCAGATAAAAATGTTTCTATCCCCGCAGAGGAAACATTTGAGCTATATGAAAAAAATTCTTACCCACTCAAACATTGTTAAACCACAGGTAGTTTTTTTTAGCTTCGTGAACATTTCTTCAAACTCCATGATATTTCGCTTCGTTAGTTCCCTCCTCGCGACCAGATAATTACTTTCAGCTTACAAGAAGAAGATATTTACATTCGTCATGTCTAAGACGACGCACACACAAGATAAAGATATTTGATTTTGCAATGTCTAAGACGCACAAACATAGGCATACCAAGCCAGACTGGTAATTCATAAACAGAGTTCCACAAGTAGCAATCCAATCGCACACACAGAGACATACCAAACAGGCCTGGTAAGTTGGTAATAATTCACAAACACAGTTTCACAAGTAGCAACCCAAACATACACACGTAGCTAGTGACATACGCAAGATCTTGTCCTGTCGTAGGCTAGCCAGGAAGAAAGACAAGATAAGCTGAAGAAGCTAGTGATCGAGGCAGGCTGCAGCTTGACTCCACCTCCACCCTTTGTCGCCATCGACGCCGAACCGCCCGTTCCGGCAGGTGTGGTGGTGGACCGGTAGCGAACTAAGATGGGCTGTACTTGTTGCAGCAGACCTGGTGGATCACTTGCTGCAACACCAACGGCACCGCCACCACCATACACAGCAGCACGGTGTCCATCCTCTGCGACGGTAGGGCCTTACGCACGGCCATGGTAAAGGACATGATGTCGAGCAGAACGGAGACGAGAGCTGCCGCGCAAATTTTGGCACAATGGGTGAGAGTTAGCCTCGTGCTCACGTCGCCGACCCCATTGGCGCTGGCGTCCTCGACGAGAGGGACCACCAGGCGGTAGACCGCGGCGCGACACAGGTGCGCGGCGCCGCCCAGAAACATCAGCAGCCGGAAGGCGGGCCAGAAGACCGCGACGTAGGCTCCAACGATGGCGACCGCCTTGAAGAAGGTAGGCACGATCCGCTTGCGCAGGCCCTCCAAGACAGCCATGGCGCGCGCTCGGGAGTTATCGTAGTAGAGGACGAAGATGAATAGCATGCACCGGATGCTGAGAAAATAGGTGAAAACGGAATGGAGGAAGACGAGAATGAAGGCCGGTGAGAAGAGGAGACCGACAAGGCCGCCGGTGCCAGGGACGACAACACGGGAGAAGATATTGCGCCATATGGCGACCATGGAGAGCAGAAATGCGGCGTTGCTGTAGACGCCAAGGCCGTGGAGGATGGCCTCGGTCAGGAACTGCTCGGAGCCGAAGCATACGCCGTACCACTCCATTGGAATTGAGCTAGGTAGCTGCTAGCAGGGTGTTTCGGTTTTGAAGGAACTAGCTAGGGAAGAAGATGGAGCGTGCTAGGCAAGGGCGAAATGCCAAGAGGAAACTTGGTCTTTAAGGATGCAGCTACCTCTCCCGGCCTCTGTGTCTTAATATAAGACCTTTAAGCTTTCGTGTTCATTATTTTTCACATTCCCAAAATTTCTGAGTATCCCGTTATCCCTCACTCACGTACGTCCCGCACGGAGTACGGACTACGGACACATCGGCCCGCTCGCATCCCCAATCCCATGCCAAATTATTGCCGTGTGCCCTACGGCTCGGAACATGGAAAAGTTAAACTCTGCCGTGTGGCATGTGCAGTGTAAAAACAACAGGACAAAGATCTAAGACACGGAAAAACTGGAAAAAGGAACACGGCAAAAAAAAAAGAGCACCACAAAGATCCAAAAAAGAACACGGCAAACAAAGGAATACGGTGAACCCCGGAGGAGGCACACGGCAAAGGCCCCGAGCACGGCAAAGGCCTGTACACGTGGCTCTGGCGGCCTCTCAAAGGGACGTACGGCAAAGCTCCCTTCTCCCGCGCACGCCCTCTCCTCCCGCAAACTTTTCTCGCTCGAAGGACCAAGTCCGCAACATTTTGGCGTGAAACCTTCGTCGCGTGCAAATTGATAAGGAACACGGCAAAGATACCTTTGCCGTGTGTACCTTGGCTTGGAAGACGGCAATATTACCTTTGTCGTGTGCAAATTGAGAAAGAACATGGCAAAAGTCCCATTTCTCTCTTCTTTCCAGCAGTTTCTTTTCCGCTATTTTCTTTCCCACCGTTTCAGGACTCGACCTCCCTATATATACCCATGTCTCGGGTAGTTCCATCCACGGCCACCAGCACTTCTCCCTCTAGCACCGCCACCGACAATTCTCGTCCAAACACCACCTGTGAAGGCTCCATCCTCTGCAACCGTCGAGATACCTCCTCGTCCCTGTACCAACAAGATCATAGGCTTCACAGGTGTCCGTTTGCGGCCTGGGGGGTGTTTCGCGGCCGAAATCTCCACCTCCAGAGTGCGTGTGTGGCTTGGCACCTTCAACAGTAAGGAGGAGGCTGCTCGTGCACATGATGCTGCGGCGTGGAGGTTTGCCCGACCGCTCCACCACATGAACGTCCCGGAGGTAAGTTCTTTTCCTATGCACGCTTTCATATCAGAATTAGCATGTAAACGTAGTGACTTCTTGTGTTATCTTGCACACTCAGTGATCATAAGTCGATATGTTATAATCTGAATAGTGGATGTAGGAAAAAGGATTTGGGGAACGCTCGACACCCAATAGGATTGGTGTAGGTTTATATTTATAGTGTACAAGAGTTATAGATACAATACAGTATAAGTATAGAAGCTATCGTATATATAGTCTAACACCCTCCTTCAATATTAACAGTGTCATCGAACATCCAACAGGTTAAGATTGTGCCTACAGCCTTGAAACAACGGCAAGGACAGTGGTTTCGTGAAGATGTCTGCAAGTTGATTCTTAGAAGAGATAAACCTTATTGGCAGTAGCTTCCGTGCAACACATTCCCTCACAAGGTGTTGGAGATATGCCCGAGAGGCAATAATAAAATAGTCGTTGTTATATCTTAGTGTTCATGATTAAGGTTTACACCACATGCTATAATTGTATTAACCGGAAACATTAATACATGTGTGTTGTGTGTCAACAACCAGAGTCCCTAGTAAGCCTCTCGTTTAACTAGCTTGTTGATTAATAGATGATCATGGTTTCCTGATCATGAACATTGGATGTTATTAATAAAAAGGTCATATCATTAGGTGAATGATGTGATGGACATACACCCATAGTAAGCGTAGCATATGATCAAGTCATTTAGTTCTTTATGCTTCAAGCTTTAACATGCATAGTAACTTAATCCTTTGACCATGAGATCATGTAAATCACTTATACCGGAAGGGTACTTTGATTACATCAAACACCACTGCGTAAATGGGTGGTTATAAATATGGTATTATGTATTCAGAAAGTATGAGTTGAGGCATATGGATCAATAGTGGGATTTGTCCATCCTAATGACGAATAGATATACTCTGGACCCTCTCGGTGGAATGACATCCAATTAGCTTGCAAGCATGTGAATGGTTCACAAGGGATATCATATCACGGTACGAGTAAAGAGTACTTATCAGTAACGAGATTGAACTAGAAATGGGGATACCGACGATCAAACTTCGGATAAGTAAAATATCGCGAGACAAAGGGAATTGTTATTTTATGTGAGTGGTTCTTTCGATCACAAAGTCATCGTTGAATATGTGGGAGCTATTATGGATCTCCAGGTCCCGCTATTAGTTATTGATCGAAGAAGAGTCTCGATCATGTCCGCATAGTTCTCGAACCGTAGGGTGACACACTTAAGATTTGATGTCGTTTTAAGTAGATATAAAATATGGAATGGAGTTCGAATATTTGTTCGGAGTCTCGGATGGGATCCAGAACATCACGAGGAGGTCCGGAATGGTCCGAAGAATAAGATTCATATATAGAAAGTCACTTTCCAAATTTGGAAATGATCCGGTGCATTTATGAAAAGCGCTAGAATGTTCTAGAACTTTCCAGAAGAAATCACCATGGAAGGTGGAGTCCCGGTTGGACTCCACCAACCCTAACCAGCCAACCAAGTGGGAGGGTGGATTCCATGGTGGACTCCACCTCCTTGGTCGGCCAACAAGGGGGGAAAGGGAGAAGTCCCTGTCCCTCTAGGTTTCGTCCATATGGAAGGTTTTGAATTGGGGTCTTATTCGAAACTTTGGGCAAGCCTTAGGGATTCCACCTATATAATGAGGAGAAGAGGGAGGGGGCAGCCTACACCTGGCCGCACCACCAAAGGGGCCCCCTGGCCGGCGCCCCTAGCCACCCCCCTCTCTCCCAAACCCTAGCCTCTTTCCTCCTCCATCTTCTCCCACGGTGCTTAGGCGAATCCCTGACGGAGATCTCCACCACCACCGACACCACGCCGTCGTGCTGTCGGGATTCCGAGGAGGATCTACTACATTCGCTGCCCGCTGGAACGGGGAGAAGGACGTCGTCATCAACACCGTACGTGTGACCGAGTGCGGAGGTGCTGCTCGATTGTGGCACCGTCAAGATCTTCTACGCGCTTTTGAAAGCGGCAAGTGATCGACTACAGCAACAACGAGATCTAATCTCGTAGGCTTTGGAAATCTTCGAGGGTTAGTCTCATGATCTTCTCGTTGCTACCATCTTCTAGATTGGATCTTGGCTTGTTATTCGTTCTTGCGGTAGGAGTTTTTTTGTTTTCTATGCTACGAATCTCAACAGTGGTATCAGTGCCCTGTCTATGCATAGATTGGTTGCACGAGTAGAACACAATGGTTTTGTGGGCGTTGATGCTTTTGTTGTCTTTAGTTAGTGTACTTTGCATCTTGCGGGATGGAGGGATGAAGCGGCCCGGGCTAACTTTACATGACCGCGTTCATGAGACTTGCTCCACGCTCGACATGCAACTTGTATTGCATAAGTGGCTTTGCGGGTGTCTGTCTCTCTCACCATAGTGAAGATCCAATCTACTCTTTCTATTGACAACACTAGTATCACCGTTGTGGTTCATGTTCGTAGGTAGATCGGATCTCACTCGAAAACCCTAAACCACATAAAATATACAAACCAAATTAGAGGCATCTAACTTGTTTTTGCAGGGTTTGGTGATATGATATGGCCATGATGTGATGATGAATATGTATGAGATGATTATTATTATATTGTGGCAACCGGCAGGAGCCTTATGGTTGTCTTTATATTTCATGTAGTAGTATTATTTTAAAGTAGTTGTAATAGTTGCTACATGTGGTGAACAACCATGAAGACTGCGGCATGGACCTTGACGCTACGCCGATGATGATGGAGATCATGCCCGTTGATGATGGAGATAATGTCCGTGCTTTGGAGATGAAGATCAAAGGTGCAAAGACTAAAGGGCCATATCATATCACATATGAATTGCATGTGATGTTAATCCTTTATGCATCTTATCGTGCTTAGATCGCGACGGTAGCATTATAAGATGATCCCTCACATTAATATCAAGATAATAAAGTGTTCTCCCCTCGTATGCACCGTTGCTACAGTTCGTTGTTTTGAAGCATCTCGTGATGATCGTATGTGATAGATTCTACGTTCACATACAACGGGTGTAAGCCATGTTGCACACGCGGAAATACTTGGGTTTGCTTGACGAGCCTAGCATGTACAGACATGGCCTCGCAACACAGGAAACCGAAAGGTTGAACACGAGTCATATGGATGATATGATCAACATGTTGATGTTCACCATTGAAGCTACATCATCTCACGTGATGATCTGTTTTGGTGTAGTGGATATGGATCGTGTACCACTAAACAACTATTACATTAAAACATGAACTAATTATCATGAACATAGTCTGAATAGTATTTTGAATTAAATTTGTAGAATTGGCATCCGTTATCTACCATGCGCTAGTCTTGTAATTGAGATAGAAATACTGTTAAGTCTGACAAGTAACTTTACAGACTGGTACCGTATTATTAAAATATCGATAAATGATTAAGTCCTATTGCAAACTTTTAGTAAACCTTACATTGCTGATTCAAAGAACAATGGTTTCAATTAGTACCTAAAATCATCTTGTCTCCGTGAAACTTGAAGTTCAAATATGTTTGAAAAGTAAGGAGCTGGAAATTTTGTTTTCAGAAATAAGCGAGGTATGAGATATATGTGATATCTAAGACCTTATTGCAAGATGATAGAATATAATCTAGTGAGACTACATAAACTCATAAGTTTTATGGGAATGTATGAAGGTTGAAGACGCCAGGCGTCCCAATCGTCCAATTAGTTGGACACTAACGATATTCGCATATCCATGAAGTGATCGTCCTTAGTATGCATCGTTGCTAAGACTCGTCGTTTCGAAGTATCACGTGATGATCGGGTGTTATAGATTCTACGTGTGCATACAACGGGTGCAAGCTAGATTTGCACATGTGAATACTGAGGTTAAACTTTATGAGCCTAGCATGTATAGACATGGTCTCAGAAAGTCGTCATGATTTGATGGATAAAAATTATGAGTGAAATTGTTCATCACATTAAGAGGTTACTAATAGTGAAATCCGGAACACTTGTCATATGATGATCAAATTCAAAGTAAGAACCTCAAGGTTATTGGTATTTGACCAATAAACCTAGAAGTTATTGATGTTGAAGTGTTTTTCTGAGAATGAGGAAACCTAAAAGAGAAACTACAAAAGATTTTTGGAAGAAAGAAAGAAAAGACTAGAAAATCTAGCTCAGGTGTATATAGATGATATACATGTTATGAATGTATTCTTTGATTGGTCACACAATGAAGTTCTTGGGTATTTTGTACCATATTGGTTGTTATGAAGTGTCATACAATACAAGAATACGATGGCCTAATAAGGAATATGGTAATAATACACGTCTGGAACATAATAAAGTGTTATTATGTTTGTCGTTAGTATTCTACCTAGCCCTTAGGATTTATAATAAAGAACTTAATAATTGTTATTTTTATCTGGTCAAATGAAAACAATGAGTTATTAAAATTATGACCTTACTCCATGTACGATGGATAAGTTATTATAAATCTTAATGATGAAACACACATACATAACACTGACGCTAAAATGTCGTAAGGCAAATGATGTGAATTCCACTCATTTGTGGAACCGCCATTTAGGTCATGTTAGAAATGAATGCATGAAGGAACTCCATGCAAATGGTTTTTTTGGAGTCATTTGATTTTTGAATCGTTTGGCTCTTGCAAATCCCTTTTAAAGAAAATGACTAAAATATCGTTCATAGGCAAAGAGTTGAACGGGCAACTAACTTAGTGGAAGCATACAAGATGATGTATGTGTTTCACTGGGCATAGTTGTGTGCGGGAGATTCTTCTACTTCATGAAAACTTCCAACAATGAACTAAGTATATATATGTGGATATATTCGATAAGGAAGAAGTTTGAAACATTTGAATGGATTCAAATAAATTTCAACATGAAGTGGAAATCATCGTAATAGAAAAGTCAAATATATATGATTGGATCATGGTGGAAATATTTGAATTACGAGTTTTAGCGAACATCTAAGAGAGTTATGAAATTGTTCTACAACTCACATTTCTTGGAGTATCATAGTGATGATATAGTATCCGAGCGACGTATCCAAACCTTGTTGGATTAATGATGAGATAAAATGACGCCATTATATTTTTGTGGATTATGCTTTAGAGACTACCGCTTTTAGACTGAATAGGGCATCATCATGATCCGTTGAAATGACACCATACAAGTTATGGCATGGGTATAAACCCTAATAGTCCTTTCTTAAAATTTGGTATTCATAGCATAAGTAAATAAGTTTATAACCAAAATCGGATGAATGTCTTTGTTGGTTATCCCAGAGTACAAATTGGGAATTCTTTCCACTATAAAGTAAAAGACAAAAGTGTTTGTTAATGTTACTTGCTTATTTCCAAGAAATTGTTTTCTAGCGAAGTATTTGAGTGAGAGGACAATAGAACTTGATAAAGGTTGATTAACTTGAGCATGATGATCAGAGTAGCACATCATCGAAAATGGTTCCGGAAGCTGCCACGATGATCATGGCTCCCATGTCTACAAAGTGTTATAGTCATGGAGATCGAAGTACCTATTGAACCATATAGGTATGATTTACTTTGTAATCAAATAAATGATTTGTGGACAAAGGATTGATTTTGAACAATCATAAACCAACTACATACAAAGAAGTTATGATGGGCCCTAACTCCGTTAAAATGGCTATGCGCCATGAAATCCAAGATAGGTGAATACTTTTTGAAAGTAAATGGATCTATAAAATTGATGGACTTGGATGGAATATCCTTGAAGAAGCTCGACTTGTCAAAAGATTGTTTATGACAAAGATCAAAGAGTTGACTGCGATAAGATTAGATCTTCAGCAGCGATGCTTATAGTCTATGCGGATTGTTCTAGTAATCGCTACATATTTCTTTTATGAGATATGCTAGTAGGATGGCAAAATACATTACTTAACAAGAAGTGTGTATTAAAGGTGTATACAAGATACAACTGTGAGTTTTGCTAGTTAGTGGAATACTAAAAAGGTATACAAACTTCACTGGATGAAGTGAGTATCATGGAGTTGGAATCTTCACCGGATGAAATGATCAAAGAGTTATGATTTCATCAGAAACGATGAAGATGCTTGCATTTGCAAGAAATTAAGTGGGAGCGCTGAGACATAGTTATAATATTATATGTGGATGACATATCATTGATTATAAATGATGTAATTATATACTTGAGGCATATGGATTGCAAAATACATACATTTCTGAGCGTGTCAGATCCGTTGACTGAAACCTCACCCATGAGCAAAACATGATAAGCACCAAAAGGCCAAGGTGTTATATCTTTACAAATGTAAACTAGATTATTGACTCTAGTGCAAGTGGGAGACTGTTAGAGATATGCCCGAGAGGCAATAATAAAGAAGTTGTTGTTATATCTTAGTGCTCATGATAAATGTTTACACCATATGCTATAATTATATTAACCGGAAAGATTAATACATGTGTGTTGTGTGTGAACAACCAGAGTCCCTAGTAAGCCTCTCGTTTAACTAGCTTGTTGATTAATAGATGATCATGGTTTCCTGATCATGAACATTGGATGTTATTAATAACAAGTTCATATCATTAGGTGAATGATGTGATGGACATACACCCATAGTAAGCGTACCATATGATCAAGTCATTTAGTTCTTTATGCTTCAAGCTTTAACATGCATAGTAACTTAATCCTTTGACCATGAGATCATGTAAATCACTTATACCAGAAGGATACTTTGATTACATCAAACGCCACTGCGTAAATAGGTGGTTATAAAGATTGGATTAAGTATTCGGACAGTAGGAGTTGAGGCATATGGATCAATAGTGGGATTTGTCCATCCTAATGACGGATATATATACTCTGGGCCCTCTCGGTGGAATGATATCAAATTAGCTTGCAAGCATGTGAATGGTTCACAAGGGATATCATATCACGATACGAGTAAAGAGTACTTATCGGTAACGAGGTTGAACTAGGTATGGAGATACCGATGATCAAACTTCGGATAAGTAAAATATCACGAGACAAAGGGAATTGTTATTTTATGTGAGTTGTTTTTTCGATCAAGAAGTCATCGTTGAATATGTGGGAGCTATTATGGATCTCCAAGTCTCGCTATTAGTTATTGATCGGAGAAGAGTCTCGATCATGTCCGCATAGTTCTCGAACCGTAGGGTGACACACTTAAGGTTTGATGTCGTTTTAAGTAGATATGGAATATGGAATGGAATTCGAATATCGGTTCGGAGTCTCGGCTGGGATCCAGGACATCACGAGGAGGTCCGGAATGGTCCGGAGAATAAGATTCGTATATAGGAAGTCACTTTCCAAGTTTGGAAATGATCCGGTGCATTTATGGAAAGCGCTAGAATGTTCTAGAACTTTCCGGAAGAAATCACCATGGAAGGTGGAGTCTCGGTTGGACTCCACCAACCCTAACCAGCCAACCAAGTGGGAGGGTGGAGTCCATGGTGGACTCCACCTCCTTGGCCGGCCAACAAAGGGGGGGAAAGGGAGAAGTCCCTGTCCCTCTAGGTTTCGTCCATATGAAAGGTTTTGAATTGGGGTCTTATTCGAATCTTTGGGCAAGCCTTAGGGATTCCACCTATATAATGAGGGGAAGAGGGAGGGGGCAGCCTACACCTGGCCGCACCACCAAAGGGGCCCCCTGGCCGGCGCCCCTAGCCACCCCCTCTCTCCCAAACCCTAGCCTCTCCCTTCCTCCATCTTCTCCCACGGTGCTTAGGCGAATCCCTGTCGGAGATCTCCACCTATGTCTGTGTCTAATCCGCTTACTTATGATTCCGAGGAGCATCTACTACATCCGCTGCCCGCTGGAACGGGAGAAGGACGTCGTCATCAACACCGTACGTGTGACCGAGTGCGGAGGTGCTGCCCGATTGTGACACCCTCAAAATCTTCTACGCGCTTTTGAAAGCAGCAAGTGATCGACTACAGCAACAACGAGATCTAATCTCGTAGGCTTTGGAAATCTTCGAAGGTTAGTCTCATGATCTTCTCGTTGCTACCATCTTCTAGATTGGATCTTGGCTTGTTATTCGTTCTTGCGGTAGGAAATTTTTTGTTTTCTATGCTACGAATCTCAACACATGGAACACTGGATTAGATGACAGATAGGTTGCACCGATGTTATCACACCAAAGAACAGGAGATTGAGACTACGAAACTCGCAGCTCTCGCAGTAGAGACTGCACCCAACTCAACTCCGTCGTGGCATCACCAACAGCTTTGTACTCAGCTTCAGTACTGCTCTGAGACATTGTACCTTACTTGTGAGCACTCCAGGCGATCAGATTTGGACCAAAAAACATTGCATATCCCCCGTGGAATGCCAATCATTAGGATTGCCAGCCCAATCCGCATCAGAGTATGCAGAGAGCATGCCTGAAGAAGCATAAGAGAGACGCAAGCCATAGGATGATGTATGGCGTACATAGCGCAGAATGCGCTTCACAGAAGTTAGTGAGTATCCCGAGGTGAATGTAGATAATGGCATACACGATTCACAACATATGAGATATCTGGCCGAGTGAGAGTAAGATACTGCAGACCACCAACAACGTTGCGGTACTCAGTAGCATCCTCAGCAGACAGAAGGCCTTAATCATAAGTAAGCGGATCAGACACAGACATAGGTGCAGTCTTCCAGCACGTCGCAGGAGATCCTCAGAATACTTCTTCTGTGTCAGAGACAAACCAGCTGATACCATGTAAGACGAAGGATTTGGGGAACGCTCGACACCCAATAGGATTGTTGTAGGTTTATATTTATAGCGTACAAGAGTTACACATACAATACAGTATAAGTACATAAGCTATCGTATATACAGTCTAACTGTGGATTTCCAGATTTTTGTGAAGTGATAAAATGATTTTTTTTAGTCTACAGGCTCTCATCTTTAGAGTTATCACAGACTAGGTTGATAGAACTTCCGTTTTCGGCTCAAATTTATGTTCATCACTATCGTACACTTTTGTTTTGTCGACTAGCATTCAACGATTTGCAGCAGCACGCTAGGGCCAGCAGATATCTGAATATCTCCGTCCTCACAGATCGTGGCATGCATCCACTCCTTCACAAGAATGGATTGGCATGCATGGGGCCATGCCCACGTTACGTTGCCAAGCTTAGTTAGAGGACTAGATTTAGATGTGCGCCTTGGCGCACGATCCCGTCAAATTCCCGCCGATTTACATTGTGTACAACAGCGATGAAAACTGAGTGGGTAAATAATAATATGCTTTTAGGTTTACAAAACCAAATTAATAAGATGAAATTAGGATAAACACTACTACATCATAAATCCAAATTCTTGAATTTGTTTGATTTGTGGGTGCATTCGATCAAATTGGTTGATCCAAAATCATATGAAGCTCTTGGTGATGGCTTTTTTAATCCATTGAATGTTGGAGTATAAGGTATTGTTATATCTAACTATACAGATCAGATACAAAAGGGGGAACACGATCATCAGAATTCAGAACCCACAGCATGCAGTCAACATGACAAACATATGACTTTTGAACCGGTAAACCTCTATGGACTGGATCGGCAATAACGAATGTGTGTATTACAACACAATCATGAAACCGAAAGTGAGCAAAGAAAATTTGATACTTCTATAGGTGGTCAGACTCTGGCATACCAAACTGAAGTAAAACATAGTACTTGACTGCCTTCAGCTGCCCCATCTCTCGTTCGAGCTGCAAAATTATTATGTAGAAAGTTAGATTAACGGTCGTATTATCAATGTTCATGTGAGAATAGTACCGCAAGATGAAGAGCAAACTAATCATAAAGAGAAGATGCAAAGCCTATTCCTCTCGGGGCTTCAATAAACCATATAACCAAAATCTAAAGAATTTTGTGTAGTTATTATAATAAGGAAAACATGCCCAAAACTGAAATATAACTTAAAAGTAAACTAAAACCAAGCACATTGCCAATCTCAAGGTAAACTGACATGTTACAATACAAACCATTGAAAACCGAAATCTCAATAAATAGATCTATAAGCAGCCTAATGTAGATGAAATCAGGTTCCACAATGTCCATGCTACAATATGCATACAACAAAGATTCGTAGTGGCAGATAGCCCCAACCTAGCACTCCCAAAACTGGTAATCACATCTCCTACAACAATATACTCCCTCACTTCCTAAAAAAAGCTTCCCAACTTTGTCTAAATACAGAGGTATGTATAGAAATGTTTTAGCTATATATAAATTCATTCGTATCTAGAAAAAGTTGCAAATCTTTTTTAGGAATGGGGGGATTATAAAAGCATGTATCCAAAGCTTGACAATAGCTACAGAGTCCCAACTCAGCATAGGCTCTAGGAAATGGAAGGATGAGAAGGATTGGATTCTTGGGAGTTCCTTGTTTCTTGGAAGTTCTGTATTGGTCAACATTCTCCTAACATCCATTCTTCTCTTTGTCATTTACTGTGGTTTCAACTCCAAGAAGAAACTCCAGTCATCAGGTAGTTCCTTATTGCACCGACTATTTTCACTTTGAATGAGCTGGAGAAGGAAACCATCGGTTTCCGTTAAATGCTAGGCACCGTGCCTCAGGTATAGTGTAAAAAGGGCAGCTGCAAGATGACCACGCAACCAACATTGCCATCAAGAAAATTGAAAAGCTTCAGAAAGAGACCGAGAAGGAGTTCATGGTGGAAGTGCAAACCATCGGGCAGACGTTTCACAAGAAACTGGACAGGCTGCTTGGGTTCTGCAATGAGGGAACTGACAGACCGCTAGTGCACGAATTCCTGACAAATAGCTGATTGAACGAATTTCTCCTCAGTGAAACTGAGCCATATTGGAGCCTCCTTGTCCAAGTCAGACTTGCAAGAGGACTGCTCTACTTGCACGAGGAGTGTAGCACACAGAACATCCTTCTCGACGACAACCTCATGGCGAAGATTGCGTACTATGGCCTGGCGAAGCTTCTTCGAGCCAATCAGACACAGAAAAACACCGGCATTCGGGGCACACGAGGATATGTTGCCCCGGAGTGGTTCAATAACATAGGGATCACTTCCAAAGTCGATGCGTATAGCATTGGGCGATTCTGCTGGAGCTTATGTGTTGCCAGAGGAATGTTGAGCTAGAGATCGCTGACAAAGAGCAGACAATACTAACTTACTAGGCAAACAACTGTTGCAGCTGTGGGAGGATGGACTTGCTAGTGGGTGGCGATGAAGAGGCGAACTTCAGCATAAAAAAAAGTGGAGCGCTTTGTGGCTGTAGCACTGTGGTGCCTCCAGGAGGAGCCGACGATGCGGCCAACCGTGCTTAATGGGGTAGTCCAAATCCCAATACCACCAGATCCCTCATCATTTCCCTTCAGTAGTGTCCTGCTTGCTAAAAAATAAATTGTAGTACGAAGCAAGATTATGTCATGCACTGATGATAAAATATAGATGTCTACTATAATTTGAAGAATAATGGCGACATTGTATTCACAGACTTACATCTAGCTGCAACAAATAACATCTCTAGTGCGTCTGTATCAATTTTTCAGATAATGCATCTGTATTATGTGTTTGATTCAATTTTAGTCGAACTTTCTCTACTACAGATGACAAGAAAGGAGCCAGAGGTGAATACATAGAGCTAACGACTAAAGAAAGTTTTCCATACAAACATTGTTTTTGCTAATTGGTATCAACGATCATTTAAAAGTGTTGCTAATATGTAAGGAATGAAACAAGAAAATATTCTTACCAGCCTATTTGACTACCTTAGAAAGAACACTGTATTCTAACAAAATACTAATTATTGTCAAAGATCAGAGTATATTCAGATTAACTTGGCAACATAGATGCATTACCGCAGTAAAACGACCTAAACTTTCTTTCATACTACTTGTACAACAACCAAATCAGTGCATAAAATCATTTTATGCCAAAACTAAACTACGTTAGAAACAAGGGGGTTAAATATCTCCACCGCCTAAATTGACTGGCTCTCCACAAACAAGTTCCCCACCCCTCAAGGCCACAAGTTGTGTGGCAAGAAGAAGCAAGAAGAAGCAAGAAGTGGCAGCTGCTTCACCTCTGATTCCGACATATATTTGGTACATTGACACATCATGTGGTGCAAGATAATCGCATGGCAACCAAAACCTAACAAAGATCTACCCCAAAAGCTGAACACGAGGCCTCGAAACTCAGAAGGATGAATGGTGCAAACTGTACCCATCTACACCACCAAATTAAATAGGTCAGTGTCCTTTAGGATGGATTGTTGATGCATATTTCAGTGGATGTCAACAAATCGAGATGGCCATATCCTGGAGTGGGTCACTTCAAGTGGGTAGTAAGCATGGTTGAGTTATTAAAAAACATTAGGCATTCATATATCTACTAGAATCTAAAACCAATATTCAAAGATTCAAATACTAATTGAAAGATAAAATTGGCTGACACCTGTGAGTAGCTTGGTATTCGGTTTCCTTATAATCCAACCACGCAATCCCATGGTGTTGGCTATCTCTAACATATATATACATCTATAGGATATATACATTGTTACATGTCAGTTTAGTTAAGTCTTAAAAAAGAAAAGTTAAGTCTTGTGATCAAGCTGCACAAATAAAATAGAGATGCGTCCTAAAAGGGTCTGTGTATAGAAAACTAATTTTTTGAGAAGCAGGTACTGCTCTCGCCAATTTGGTAGACCAAATGAATATAACCTGTGTCCTGATTGTTCTAGAATTAATAGAGGCAATACATAATATCTATAGGAAGAGTATATTACCAGACTGTCACACAAGCGCGGGACAAATTTCTTAGTTGCTACCTCTTAGCCTAAAAAACATGTGAGCACACTTAAGAGTGATGGGTATATGCCTATTAGTATTTGTCAAGAGTACCAACTTAGAGTAGATCCACTTTCCTAAAGATAACACATGTGCCGGTAGCCTACAGGAGGCCAAGAAAATCGTGTGCCCTCTCGATTTACCGCACCAGAAATACCACGCCTGCATCAGTGACTGCGTAATATATCGGAACGAGCATGCCAATCTCGATACATGCCCACAGTGTGGCGAATCTCGATACAAGAGAGGGACAAGAAAATACCCTCGAAAAGTTGTGTGGTACTTCCCGCTCACGCCCCGTCTGCAGCGGTACTTCGTGGACCCCAAGGAAGCAAAGCTCATGCGCTGGCACGCGGAAAGAAAGGAGGCGGTGATGCGTGATGTAGAACGGGTTGAAAACCCAGTGCTAACACACCCTTCGGATGCAAGCCAATGGAAAACATTAGACGATGAGTATTACGAAGAATTCGGGAAAGAACCAAGGAACATCAGGTTGGGTGCTAGCACCGACGGACTCAATCCGTTTGGGAACCAAAGCAGCAAGCACAACACCTGGCCCGTGTTTGTATGGATGTACAACCTCCCTCCATGGCTATGCCTGAAGAAGAAGTACATACACATGAGTATGCTAATCCAAGGGCCGACGCAGCCAGGGAGCGATATCAACCTGTATCTGGAGCTATTGAAGGAGGAGTTAGTCACTCTTTGGGAGGAAGGGATAGAAACTTGGGACGCCTAAAAAACATGTGAGCACACTTAAGAGTGATGGGTATATGCCTATTAGTATTTGTCAAGAGTACCAACTTAGAGTAAACATTGCTGAAGACTGGCAACTGGACAAATAACCAAAACTTTGCAGCCCTGAATGAAGCTATGAACTTGATGTCGTGTTGGCCTTGCTCAGTTTGGATAATTTTTTCATGAACCCACAAGATTGCCTCTCTAGCTGACACTCATCCACTACATGATATCTAGAAATCCCAGTATTGCAGTATTGGCTAAATTTTTCCACTGTTTCCTTCGAAGGTCCAAATCCACCTGCAGGAAAAGAAAAAGGAGAAGACCAATCAACAAAAAATATTCATAAAACTTGCTCATAAACTAAATTCATTGTGACATATGATGATATATCTGTAGCATTTGCAAACAACTCCAGTTTAATAGTGATAATGTTCAGTCTAGAAATCTAGAAACAATGCAGCCTGAATGTAAGCTGCACTTCGGTATGTCTTGATGCCGTTTTACAGACTGTACGCCACACATACATACTATTAATAGTATATGCATCGTGCACTTATGGTTCTAGCGAATGTGTATACATTATATGACCAAGAATGACCGAGAAAACTGTAAGCAGATCCTATGAGATGTTAGCAAGGAGATGTGTAGTAGAAAAGGCAGCAGCAAGCCTACAGTAGCCAAAAGAAATTCAGCTCCGATATAGCCATATAGCAGGTACTTACTACCATAGTCAAGAAAAAGCACAAGCTCTCATATAGAAAAGGAACAGTTATTTCAAAAGCATTTTTCCATTTATTTGTCCCTTTGTTTATTAATGACAATAAGGAGACCACATATATACAAGTAAAACCAATGTAGTGGAGAGGAAAGGAAATGACAGGAACAAAAAGGAGCACTCACTTGGTAAAGTAAGGATCTCTTTGACACAAAGGGAAAAAAGGAAAGACAGATAAAAAGGAGTACAGGACAATGCCTTTAGGCTGCATAATCTCTTCTCAGCTCGGAGCAGCAGAATTATTAACCAGAAAGTTCGGCGAACAAATGCAGTACAATTAATGTTCAATGAGAATAGTCTACCAAGAATTGGAAGATACCAAGTAGAAAGAGAAGATGCAAGCTCTGTCCTCTCACGATTTTAGTCAACAATATAACCAGAAAAGAAAAAAATATTGTGTAATTTTTAATACAAAAGAAAACATGCACAAAATTGGAAAGATAAACCTTAAACAAAAATAAGAGAAAGTGTCTTATTAATACGACATGTAGATAAACTATGTAGTGCTTCATAGGGCCAAACTAACAACCATTATTTCTCCAAAGACCTTACATGTGTAAGGGGACAAGAGGAGCATCGACCTTTACCTCAACATAATGGTTACAGAGATTAGAGACTGGAGCAAAGATTTGAAATGCAAAAGTCTGACATGCGTAAGGGGACAAGAGGAGCATCGACCTTTACCTCAACATAATGATTACAGAGATGAGTTACTGGAGCAAGAGAATGCACCTGCAAAGTGGATCCCATTGAGCAGAAATCCATGGCAGTGTGCAATTTGGGGATGAACAATACCCTATCAAGCAAAGGAAAAAAACAAAAGGTTTCTTCACATATATATTAACAAAAATCAATCACGAGCACCGATGAACTTTTTCATAGCGGGAGGAAGATCTTGAAGGTGCTAAGTGTGCCCACTGTCCGGAAATGATTGTCCGGAAACAATTAGCGGAAACGATTAGCACCAGCTTCCAACATCAGCATAACCACTGGAAATCAACGCTCAGCTCCAATAGTATGCGTCAGTGCACCAACTGTGGACGCAATTATGAGCCAAGAGAAGAAAAGGGGGAATTCAAGAGCAAACCTCGACGTTTGGATGCAATCGCAGCCAGCCAAAAGAATATATACTATTTATCCTCCAGTGCCTTGATTTGTCCAGCTGAAACAGCCAGATCTCCCACCAAGTATTGCATATGCATGTGTTGGCGTCCGAAACCCACCGGCGAGCAACGGCTGGCAACACGAAGAGCCGGGAACAACCTAGGGCTGCGGCTGGCCCTGGTCCCTCCGAGCGACGGCCCGCAAAGCTTCTGGTACACACGTCCCGATGCTGGTGCAAGGGCGTGCCACCTGATCTATACCTGATCAGGAAGGTGATGGATTTGCTTCGCTTAGTTTCCTGCATGGCATACACGTAAACATTAAATACGAGCCTCGATCGGCTCTCAGGTTATCCCGTGAATCGGCTCAAGGAGCCGATCCACCCATGACTCGTATGGGGTTTACGATTGCATGGTGGTCCTGCTTGATCAATATGTAGCTAAAACGACCTACGACGATCTAGGGTTTTCACCACATAATCGGAACATCCTACTCGTGATTGAGCCTGGCAGCCACGCACGGTGATAATAAACCGACCATAGACAAGGCCTAAAAACCAACACGAAGTTGATCCCCGGAACATCTTGTCTAGGGTTAGCAAACTACACCCTACGTGCTACTGGATCCTTCAACCCGTTTGCAAGGCCTAACTATGCAGATATTAAACTAATCCTTGAGGAATCAAGGAGCAATCATAACGGATCGGATCTACTAAACAACGATCAAGCAAGGTGCCGCCCTTACACCTAAGAAAGGTTTAAGGGCGGCTAGACGTCTAAGGTTTGCATGAACGAAAGCATGTGATACGATGAAAACGATGCTAACCCTAACACATCTATGATAACTACGTTGCTCGCCATCAAAAAGGCTTCAGCACGAGCAACGCATGAACAACGAATAAACGTATACTGCCTAGATCGCAAGATGCGATCTAGGCAGCATGATGCTTACCCGGAAGAAACCCTCAAAACAAGGGGTCGGCGATGCGCCAAGATTGGTTTGTGATGAACGTGATTGTTGTTTTTCTCAATAACCCTAGATACATATTTATAGTCCGTAGACTTTCTAACGTGGGAATAATCCCAACCGTGTACGAGTCAAACTCTAACTAACCGACACGTATCCTACTATATTTACAGATACAAGGGCAAACTGCCCAAACTTCGTGTACAAGGCCGGTTCACGTACTTCTTCCATGTATATTCTTCAAGCCCAATCTTGATCGCGGCCCACCTCTGATCCGGTCAAATTCTGGTGATAACACATGCCCCCCTGGTTTTGGAATTGATAATTCCAAAATCACTCTGCTTTTCTTCGTCGGGTCATGTCGTGGCAGAATAAAACCGTCGCAGTATCCTTCATCATGATGCCTCGCCTTCTCAACTTCTCCGCGTGATTTTGACCGTTGTTTTTTTTTCTTCTTTGGGCACCACCTCCTCGGAAACTGCTGTGGCATTGAATCTCCACTATATCCCCTTTATTTAACCGTGCCGAACAGTTTGCCTCTTCATCCCCTTGCTCTGTTCTGGCCATCGGCACCCAAAAAATTCCCCATCTCCCGTAGCCATGTCTTCCGCTTCTTGCTCCTCCGCCTCGTCGGATCTTTCTTCCCAGTCCTTCTCCTCTTCGTCCTCCTCCAGCTCGTCGGTATTCTCCGATTCTTCCTCATCTCGTGAGCCGACGCCGGAGTGGGGCTCGCTGGCGGCGCATGACATCCTCGCCGCATCGGAGTGGGACAAGGAGGACCACGAGCCCTACATCTGGTCCGAGGACGACAAGTCCCTAACCAGCGGCGACGACGACCTTCAGTTCCTCGCCAATGGGGAGCTGGAAGCGACAAGCGAGGACGACTCGTTCTCCTGGGACGGCTACACTTCTTCCGAAGAGGAGGAAGAAGAAGACGACGACGACTCCCTCGAGGACTATCCACCGGCGAAGCGCTTCCGCGCCGGATCGGATGATGATGACGACGACGACGACGAGGAGGATGATGAAGATGAGGAGGCCCCCAATGGGGGCCGCTGGAGCAGCGACGAGGAGCCCGCCGGCAGCAGCGCCGACGAGAGCTCCGACGACGACGACGAGGGCAGCAACGGCCCGTAGACTAGGACCTAGTAGCATAGGCCTAGAAGTAGTAGTAGATCGGCCAATAGGCCTTTCTTTTGTTCTTCCTTCCTTGAGCAATCGGCTCTTTCTTTGTAAGAAATCCTTTATTAATGAAGAAATATTCCCTAGTTAATTTTGCTTCTTTGTCGATCTTGCCGATTGTCAAACGAAGTTGATGCACAAAGAACCGATGGCAGGGCATCGGCTTATGCCATAAACATGCTCACACGGTCAACAGATCCAATTCGTGTCCACGCCATCTCCCGGTTTCAAACACACAGATTCAGCAAAATCCACGGGAAAATTACCTCAGATGCAATGAATTCTGGCATGAAATCAATCCGTTAACCTGCTTAATTGAGCTTGTTCCTCTAGAGTCGAAGGCTACGCATCGGCTTTCTCATTATTCTAAAGTCGATGTCTATGCATCGGCTGTACTGATATCCATATTTCTCAAGTCGATGTCTGCGCATCGGCTATGATTTGTATACCAAAAAAAAATTTTACTGGCCGATTTCATGAATCGGCCCCCAAATTTCACCGTTCGTCCTCCCACATGCTTGGGAAATATTTCTTGAGATGTTGGCCGTTGACAGCTACTGGGAACTTAGCGTCGTCCAGTTGCTCTAGCATGTATGCATTACCCTTTAATGCCTGGACGACTTTATATGGACCGTGCCAATTAGGAGACCATTTACCATACGCTTTATCCTTGGTTCCTAATGGCAACACAGCTTCCCATACTAGATCACCAACTTGAAACTCCTTTGGTCTCACCTTCTTATTGTATGCACGAGCTACCCTAGCTTTATTCTCTTTAATCTTTTCCAACGACCAAAGTCTAAGTTCCGTTGCATCCTCAATAGTGTCACTCATCAAAGCTGCATATTCTTCAGCTGTTAGATCATTCTGAAACGTGACACGTCTTGATCCAGCCGTAATTTCCCAAGGAAATACGGCTTCCTGCCCATAGACGAGCTGGTAAGGCGAAGTCTTTATGGCTCCATGGCATGACATGTGGTAGGCCCACAAAGCTTCTGACAGTGTTTCATGCCAAAACCTAGGGTTCTCGTCAATCTTCCTCTTGATCAGCTTGATCAGGCTCTGATTAGACGCTTCAGCTTGCCCGTTGGCTTGAGCATAGTATGGAGATGATCGGATCAGCTTAATCCCCATGTCATCGCAGAATTTCCTGAATTCTTTAGAAATAAAGACCGAACCTCCATCGGTCGTGATTGTTTGGGGAACCGCGAACCTATGAATGACGTGTTCTTTCACAAATTTGATAACATCTTCTGATTTTACCTTCTTCATAGGGACGGCCTCCACCCATTTGGTGAAGTAATCTATAATGGCCAGGATCCACTCGTGGCCTTTGCTCGACGCAGGATGGATTTTGCCGATCATATCCATGCCCCAACCTCGGAATGGCCAAGGCTTGATGATGGGATTCATCGCTGATGCGGGTACCATCTGAATCTTCCCGAACATCTGACACGCTTGGCATCCCTTGTAGTACTTGAAGCAATCTTCAAGCATAGTGGGCCAATAAAACCCTGATCGCCTAATCAGCCACTTCATCTTATGAGCCGATTGGTGAGTTCCACAGGCGCCTTCGTGCACCTCATGTAAGAGCCGATTAGACTCAGTTGGTCCCAGGCACTTGAGTAGTAACCCTTCCTACGTCCTGTAGAACATGTCATCTCCTATAAGGACATATTTCATAGCCTTGTATCTTATCCGTTTAGGTGCCCCCCGAGCCAAATCCTTCAAGTAATTGAAGATATCGGCTCTCCAGTCATCCTGTTCCAGGAACTGCACCTGAACTTCTGACCCGTCTGGTATGTCCTTGTACCCTGACGCCATTTGCGCGAGATCATTGGCATCGGTATTCTGAGATCTTGGGACCCAATTGAAATTGATGTACCGAAAATGTGTCATCAGCTCACGACATTCCGTCCAATATGGGAAGAGCGACTCACTCTCGCACTTGTATTCGTCCGTGAGCTGGGAAATCACCAACTTCGAGTCTCCAAAAAGCTCCACCGCTTCTGCCCCGGCTTCCAGCAGCAACTCCAGTCCCTTGCGTACTGCCTCATACTCAGCGACATTGTTTGTGCAAGGGGTAGATAGTCTGATGGAGAAGGAGTATGTTGCCCCCCGAGGCGACACGAGCAGAATGCCGATGCCACAACCATCGTCACAAGCCGACCCATCGAAGAACATAGCCCATGCACGTATAGATAATGCTGCTATATTAGTATTGATCCGTTCAGCTATGAGATCGGCCAACGCTTGTCCCTTGACTGCTTTTGCAGGCTGGTACCGGAGATCAAACTCCGATAACGCAAACATCCACTTACCAAGTCGGCCTTTCAAAACAGGAGCCGACATCATGTGCTTGACAACGTCTGACTTGCATATGACGATGATTTCTGCTGTCAAAAGGATGTGATGGAGCTTGGTGCAGGTGAAGAACAGGCAGAGGCATAACTTCTCGACCTCAGGATACCTTGTCTCTGCGTCCAACATCCTTCTGCTGAGGTAGAATACAACCTTTTCAACGCCCTCGTAGAGTTGCACCACCACTGAAGCAATGGACGTGTCAGCTACCGATAGGTAGATATAGAACGGCCTGTCCTGCTGAGGCGGAACTAGTACAGGCGGTGTTGTTAGATACCGCTTAATCTCATCAAACGCCTGCTGTTGTTCTGCCCCCCAGTGAAACTCGTCATCAGATTTAATCTTGACCAACGCCATGAACGGCTCAATTCGTCCTGAGAGATTAGAGATAAATCGCCGGACGAAATTGATCTTGCCGATCAGACGTTGGAGTTCCTTCTTCGTGGTAGGCGGCTGCATGGTACATACTGCCTCCTGACTTTTCAGGCCGATCTCAATTCCTCGTTCATGAACAAGAAAACCTAGGAACTGACCGGCCGTCACACCAAAGGCACACTTCTTAGGATTCATTCTGAGTCCGAACTTCCGAGTTCGGTCTAGGATGCATCGCAAATCATCCAAGTGTCCTTCCATGGAGACAGACTTGACCACCACGTCATCGATGTAGATTTCCACCAACTTGCCGATCAAATCATGAAAAATATAATTCATGGCTCGTTGGTACGTTGCACCGGCATTCTTCAAACCAAAAGTCATGACCACATATTTGAACAAGCCCACTGATCCTGGTACTCGGAATGCAGTCTTGTGTATATCTTCTGGGGCCATGAAAATCTGGTTGTAGCCGGCATTGCCATCCATGAAACTCAACACCTTGTGGCCAGCAGCTGCGTTGATCAATGTTTCTGCCACAGGCATTGGATATTCATCCTTTGGCGTGGCTCTGTTGAGATGTCTGAAATCTATAGCCACACGCCATCGGCCGTCCTTTTTCTCCACAGGTACAATATTGGAGATCCATTCAGCATACCTGCATGGCCTGATGAACCCGGCGGCTAACATTTTCTCGATCTCTTTCTTGACTTCTTCGAGAACTTCGGCCTTCATCTGACGTGCTCGTTGTTGGAATGGCCGAAATCCTTTCTTGAGAGGGAGCCGATGCTCAATGATGCTCCTGTCTAACCCAGGCATCTCTGTGTAATCCCATGCAAAGCAATCTGGGCACTCTTTTAATAGAGCTATCATCTGGCTCCTGAGATGGGGATCTAACTTCTTGCTGATGAAAGTTGGTCGTGGCTTATCCCCAGGACCAATGTCGACTTCTTCCAGCTCATCAGCCGATGTAAACCCATACCCTAGCTTTCCGTCACCTGTTAGATCGACGCTGAACACAGGCAAAACGCATGGGAAGGATAATATGGGCCGATTGCTGGAATCGGCCCCCAACTTGATTGCATTGCTCAAAAGAGGTTTACATCTTGTTCGTGCTTCACTACTACTACGTGACATGCTTGAGACAAGATCATTACTTTTTATTTTTTGGGGCCGATCACAAGGATCGGCCTTCCCATGTACGTTCATAGACTTTGCTCTTGTTACACGGTCAGGCCAGTGGATAAGACCAGCCTCACCCCGCTTTTTGACACGTCGATGTACTCGCAGTCGTCCAAAGTGATGCCTGAGAGTGGCTCTTGGCCTTCCGTCTCCCAAACGTTCATGCCAGCCGTTGAAATCTCGGCTGTATTAAGCATTGGTGCATCGTAGATGGAATGCAACAGTTGGCGTGGATCCAATCTCTCCCTAGCAGGACAGCGTAAGTGCTCTTGCTATCGACAATGAAGAATGTCGTAGGGATGGTTTTCCTCCCTACGGTCAGATCCACGTTCAGAACACCTTGTGCATCAGATGCTTGGCTGTTGAAATCGCTCAGTGTAACGTTGGTCTTGATCAGATCCGAGCTAGAGCGTCCCAACCGACGTAGCATGGAGTATGGCATGATGTTGACTGCCGCTCCGGTGTCCACCAGCATCCTATTGACACGCTGCCCATTGATATAACCTCGTAAGTACAGGGCCTTCAGGTGTCTGTAGCTTCTTTCACGTGGCTTCTCAAAGATAACCGATCGTGGGCCGCAGTCAAGTTGTGCCACAGGCGCTTCATCAAATCCCGGAGCACAAAACTCCGCTGGAAGGATGAACACCATGTTTGTACTAGCCGATGTCTCATCATCGGCTTTCCTTTGCTTGGGGCGCCACTCCATCTTTTGTGGTCGACCCTCTTCGTCCAGGGTTCGTTGAATTTTCGCGGCCAGATCAGGCCGCGCCTTCCTTAGCGTGTGCAGGTATAACCTTTTGGCTTCCTCCAAGCCACGCAGTCGCTGAACCCTACGCTTTTGGGAACGGCTGAGTCCATCAGGGCACCACCTTGGCCGGTGGTACTTGTCCTCTTCTTCTTCATAGTCATCTTCTAACTCCTCGAGGTCTTCTTCCCGAGAGGACTCAGTTTGCTTGTTCCTAGATGGGAGAGGCCCTAGACTTTTGAACACTGACACGTCTGTTGCACCCTTCTTCTTCTGTCTACATTCTGTGCAGTTGCCGATTGTAGGCAATCGGCTCATTCCTGAATCCCAGCAGTGCTTGAAGAAAGGACAGTCCCAGTGCTTGTCCACGTCGTCTTGTTCTCTTGACCTTTCCTTGGCACGGCGCTCGTATCTCTCCTCATCGCGATCATGCCGACGATGTCTCCTTGCACCAGCATCGGGACGTGTGTCCCACCGAGCGTGCCAGAATGTGTTGGCGTCCCTGCTAGCTAGACGATCCCTTTCATCGTCGCTGTTGTACCGCCGGCGCTGGTCGTACTGAGTTACATATTTGTTGAGGAGATGATCAGAGAGAGGTCGTTGATATCGCACATTCTTCACTTCTCCCTCAGTGATGTAGCGTTTGCCATCGTGCCGGAGCCGATCGCGTGGAACGGCTTCCTCCTTGTCCTTGCTACGAGAGCGGCTGCCCTCGCCTTTGTTCTTACCAGAGTGGTGCCCAGGCTCGACCATGTTAATGCTTAACGAGAAACCTGGTTGGCACCCCTCGGGGTAAGTGTATTCCACCGTGTTAACGGCGGGGAAGGGGTGTGTGTCGACTTTCATGGCGTACTGATTGAAAATTAGACGTCCTTGTTCTATCGCCTTTTGGATTTGCTGACGCCACACCCTGCAGTCGTTGGTGGTATGGGAGAACGTGTTATGCCATTTGCAGTATGGCTTTCCGTTCATCTCCTGTACCGTGGAGATTTTGAGGCCTTCGGGTAACTTCAGCTGCTTCTCCTTAAGTAAGAGGTCAAAAATTTGCTCAGCTTTAGTTACGTCAAAATCAAACCCTCTGGGCGGACCTTGTGGCTTAACCCACTTGCAGGACACGGGAGTTGCCCCCCGAGTCCATTCAGCCACTGATACCTCTTGATCTCCCGCAGACCCTTCATCTTCCTCTGTCTCAACCAGGACTACTGCACGCTTGAATTTGTCCTGGTACAGCTCTGGGTGGCGCTGTTCATATAATGACAGTTTCTGAACCATGTGTGCCAGTGAAGGGTAGTCTGCTTGGGAAGCCATATCCTTGATAGGTGATGCGAGACCCACCACCGCCAACTCAACCGCTTCTTTTTCAGTCAAACGAGCCGAATAGCATCGGTTCCTAACGGCCCTGAAGCGCTGGATGTATTCTGACACTGTTTCTCCGCGCTTCTGACGTACTTGTGCTAGATCGGCAATGCCAGCCTCGGAAGCTTCTGAGTGATACTGCATGTGGAATTGTTCCTCCAACTGCTTCCAAGTCCGGATCGAATCTGGTGGCAGTGATGTGTACCACCCAAAAGCCGATCCTGTGAGGGACTGTGCGAAGAACCTCACACGTAGTGCATCTGCAGCTGAGATCGTGCCCAGCTGCGCCAAATATCGTCTTACATGCTCGATGGAGCTGGAGCCATCTGACCCACTAAACTTGGAGAATTCAGGGAGCCGATATTTGGGTGGTAGTGGGATCAAATCGTAGTCGTTGGGGTACGGCTTGGAATAGCCGATTGCCCTCCTTTTCGGCACCATGCCGAACTGGTCTCTCAAGATCGTGCTGATCTGATCCGCAGTGCTAGCTGCAGGAGTGGAGCTCTGAAGATTCGCTGGCGTGGCATACTTAGCTAGCCACGCTTGCTTCTCAAGATCTGAGCTAGCTACAGGAGTTGAGCTCTGGAGGTTCGTCGGTGTGGCATACTTAGCTAGCCACGTCTGCTTCTCAAGATCTGATCCAGAGGCTCCTCCTGCTGTTCTGGAAGTCCCCGCTGTTGCAGCCTGGTTCGTGAGTGCCCAGTTACTGTTGTCTGGCACGTATGTGCACGTGTATCCGTGAGGGATCTCCTTAGGCGCCTCGTACAAGAACTGGTAATCGCTAGGATCGCCACCGATCTTGTAGACAACGAATGCCGGTGTACTCGGCACCTCTGGTGCTGCCAGCGCGAACGGCAGCGGTGGTCGGCTCTGGAGTGGTAGCTCTCCTTGGTGAGTCCCTAGAGCAGGTCCTGACGGAGAGTACTGATGCCTCAAGATTTCATGGAGCACCCGAAGGGCGACACGCTCCAAAGTGTTCACCAACCTCTCGGAGTGGCGGTGTAGCGAATGAGCTACCATGAAATTGATCTCCTGACGCAAGGACCTGGTGCGTTCCTCTGAAGGGGTGGACAGGTCCACTCCATCGAGCGCGCCTTCAGGTGTGAACCCTCTCCACCTGATGCCGTGTGAGCGGGTCCTGTGGAAAGAGCCGATGAGGTCGGCTTCGAGGATAGCTTTGACATCGTCATACTTCTTCTTGAGCTCCTCGGGCAGATCCTCGTACGTGATTGGAGTACCTTCCGCCATCTCAGATGTAGATGGCGATGTAGTTGATGTCGAAGACTGTCCCACCGGGCGTGCCAGAATGTGTTGGCGTCCGAAACCCACCGGCGAGCAACGGCTGGCAACACGAAGAGCCGGGAACAACCTAGGGCTGCGGCTGGCCCTGGTCCCTCCGAGCGACGGCCCGCAAAGCTCCTGGTACACACGTCACGATGCTGGTGCAAGGGCGTGCCACCTGATCTATACCTGATCAGGAAGGTGATGGATTTGCTTCGCTTAGTTTCCTGCATGGCATACACGTAAACATTAAATACGAGCCTCGATCGGCTCTCAGGTTATCCCGTGAATCGGCTCAAGGAGCCGATCCACCCATGACTCGTATGGGGTTTACGATTGCATGGTGGTCCTGCTTGATCAATATGTAGCTAAAACGACCTACGACGATCTATGGTTTTCACCACAATTTCGGAACATCCTACTCGTGATTGAACCTGGCAGCCACGCACAGTGATAATAAACCGACCCTAGACAAGGCCTAAAAACCAACACGAAGTTGATCCCCTGAACATCTTGTCTAGGGTTAGCAAACTACACTCTACGTGCTACTGGATCCTTCAACCCGTTTGCAAGGCCTAACTATGCAGATATTAAACTAAACCTTGAGGAATCAAGGAGCAATCATAACGGATCGGATCTACTAAACAACGATCAAGCAAGGTGCCGCCCTTACACCTAAGAAAGGTATAAGGGCGGCTAGACGTCTAAGGGTTGCATGAACGAAAGCATGTGATACGATGAAAACGATGCTAACCCTAACATATCTATGATAACTACGTTGCTCGCCATCAAAAAGGCTTCAGCACGAGCAACGCATGAACAACGAATAAACGTATACTGCCTAGATCGCAAGATGCGATCTAGGCAGCATGATGCTTACCCGGAAGAAACCCTCGAAACAAGGGGTTGGCGATGCGCCAAGATTGGTTTGTGATGAATGTGATTGTTGTTTTTCTCAATAACCCTAGATACATATTTATAGTCCGTAGACTTTCTAACGTGGGAATAATCCCAACCGTGTACGAGCCAAACTCTAACGAACCGACACGTATCCTACTATATTTACTGATACAAGGGCAAACTACCCAAACTTCGTGTACAAGGCCGATTCACGTACTTCTTCCATGTATATTCTTCAACCCCAATCTTGATCGCGGCCCACCTCTGATCCGGTCAAATTCTGGTGATAACAGCATCCAAACAAGTTCTAGAAATAACAGAGCAAACAATCAGTCAATATGCATAGTGAACTACTCAATACAAAATTGTAACTCTTCAGCTTGCTTGTACCTTTTGGGCAGAACTAGTACGGTGGCCCTCGCAAAAGCGCATGCAGTTCTTACTCCATTAAAAATGTTTGCTATAAATTAAAATTTTCATATTATCATGCGACCGGATTGAACATCACTATTTTGACTCCATGCCCCCATTTATACTACATCACATATAATATGATAATCATGGGAACGTAAATTTGTAGACTAATGATCATTGTCTGATTTATAAAATAAACATATACTCTCGCTGCTCCAAAATAAATTTCTATGTATACTAATAACTTATTGTATGGTCATTAGCACATGGTATTAATAACTCAAAAAACAAAGAATTACCGAGCTAGCTATTCTATAAGTGGCATTAAACCTACACTCGAAGATAAAATAGGTCAATATCAACATGGTGTAGTAAGAACTAAAATATCCACCAGAGCAATTACCGGATTGTTTATGTACAAAAATGAAGATCAATCAACCACACTTAGCTAAGTATAAGATTGATACATGTATCATTGATGTACGTGGTTTGCTTCACCATAGAATTTTCTAGCCTTACTTTCTTTTCTTTACTTTAATATAGGGTATGTGTATTATAAACAAATACGATGAAATTTCCTAGAAGGGTGGCCCTCGTAAATGCGATGGCATTATCCTTGTTGTGTCAATACTGCATAATTTCAAAGATATTCACATTACATTATATACTGTTTTGTAGTCCATGTAAATACAAACACAAATCCTTATTATGATTTCCATTCTACTATTTTAAATTATTTTGTTCATCATCCTTATTATGCCAAAAGTAGAATGAAATCAACTCATAGTTTCAAATATATTCACATTACCTTGTGCATAGGTCTATAGTCCACCTGAATACAAAAATAGTTGTGCCATTATGATTTATGTTGTAAGATTGTAAATTATTTTATTCGAACCACTTTTTGTTTGAAGCACAACTAAGTAGTTGAAAATAAAATAAAATAAAAATGGTTTGCCGACGGCCACCCTCGGCATACCGTATATGTCGAGGGCCTCCAACATGGCCCTAGCTAGGCATACACCTACTGACGCCAGGTTTCCGTCGGTGGATGGAACTACATGCCACATAGCTGGAATCTATGCCGACATCTATGATTTTGCCGACGGGAAGCTTCGTCATAATGGCATGTATGACGGCGGTCATATTTTGTCGATGGCTCATCCTAGAAAACACCCTACATGCCCACATATATGGTGACAAACCGGTTTTGCTGACAATTATTTTCGAGCGCTTGGCATGTGAGACTGTACACCGACGGCCCCCTACATCATGTCACGTGTCTATGATTTAAGTAAAATAAAAATGGTCTGCCGATGGCCACCCTCGGCATACCGTATATGTCGAGGGCCTCTAAACGTGGCCCAAGGCATACACCTACTGCCGTCAGCCTTCCGTCGGTGGATGGAACTGCATGCCACATAGCTGGAATCTAAGCCGATAGCTCTGATTTTGCCGACGGGAAGTTTCAGCATAATGGCATGTATGACGATGGTCATATTTTGTCGATGGACCATCCCATAAAACCCCCTACATGCCCACACATATGGTGACAAACTGGTTTTGCCGACAACTATTTTCGAGCGCATGGCATGTGAGACTGTACACCGTATAGGTGTACACCGACGCCCCCCTACATCATGCCAGGTGTCTATGATTTAAGTAAAGAGTGAATCCAATTTGTGTAGCCTCATCATACGTACGTGGATAACTGTATATTGATCGGATCCATTTTCTGGAAATTCCTGACGTTGAGATATTAGTTATGTATATTTTGGCCACTCTACATTCCTATTAACATTCGTACTTTTTTACCATCAACTTATAGACATACAATTAGCTTAAAGTTAAATCATAACTGGAAACTAATTTCAAAATATATTTTTATTTTATGTGCAATAAACATAACGTGATGGTTCTTAGAATACTAATAGGAAAGCTAATGATTCCTTCCATATATAATTCAGCGTGGACCTTTTTTTGTGAGGAACACGTGATGGGTGTACATGTAATGCCTCAAGACTACTCCGTTTATTTTTCTTTCCAATGGAAGTTGACACGTGACATATCACATATGTCTATAAAATATATGTTTATGTCTATTACGTAAAATCTTTAAATCTTGTCCATTAAAATTACAGATCTAACGGTTAAATTAATTCTGATGATGTGGATCAACGTAGTGTCTCTATTTTAGACCCTGTATTGTGCTTTTAGTATATAATAGATACTGCAGCCAATTATTATAGAATTCAACCTCGAGCTTGCATTTTTTGCAGGCCACCAAATGTCTTCGTAAACCTTCTTGATTCAGATAAAGAAGCAAGAGGTTCCAGAAAAGTAAGACATAAATAGCAGCGAAATTTATATAAACTACAAAATGTGTGTTAATATTCAATACGGAAACACTAAATCAGCAGCAATTAAATGCAAAAGAAAAGTGGCAGTATTGTGGATGCAGCGGCAACCATCTAAATAATTGTGCGAAGTGACATTGTAGTTGACCTATTCAAGCAGAGTTTGCCAAGAAAGGATAAAAACATAACAATATTATTATGTCGATATCATCAAAGTTGCACCCACAAATAGATTGAAGTAAGACAACATGGTAACAATTTTCTTGTGACTAACATAGCAACTTATATGAAACTAAGCCTGTTTTATAGTACAACGAATCTCTATTGTAAATACACAATGCAACTTTAGGATGGAGCTCACTCTTCTCTGAAAAATTGAGGAACAATATCATGTAGAAATCAAGGTACAACTCACACCAGCATCCATACACACAATAAATCTAGAATATTTTTAACAACCTGTAACACATCAAATGGAAGAGAAGATGCAAACCTGACATATGAAAGCCAAGTTCATCTTGAGGAACACCAACCAAAGGTTCATCATGGAGAAGTCCAAAGTTCACTTACAAAATTGAGATGTATGATAAAACCCACACCATCGATCTGCATCTCACTGGTCTGCTCTTCTCATAACACTGCAATAAAACAAAAGTGTAAAGGCTTGACGTAATCACATCTCATAGCCCAAAACAGCCCCTGGAATTTTCAACTAAACAAAACGTGTTGCCCCATGTGCAAACCAATGTCTAAAAATAAGAAATATAGAGAAGACGAAAGAAGAGAAGAAACGTAAACAAAGCTCACCTGCACCAAAGGGGGTACTCTTTGCTGATCCATGGCAACCTCCGGTGGCTAGGGCAGATGGGAAGGATGAGGCATGGTAGTTGTGCTGCTGGCCATCCTCCCAGCAAATCAGATCCAAGCAACGCTCGTTGGATGTGCCCCACAGCTGCGCCTCCTTCCTGCACGGGAAAAGATGCGGGAGTACAGAGGAGAGGAGAAGAGGTGGGGATGAGGAAGGTGGAGGAGATGGGGAGTGCATGAGGGAGAGACGGAGCGCAGGCTGCTCATCGGCCACCTGCCCGTCTTCCTGGAGATGGCCAGGGCGCGAGCGACGTCTTGCAATTCTTCCCATCCATGGCTATGAAGACGTGCATCCTCGCCGACGTGGTAGAGGGCCCTTGTTCCACGACCAAAGGTTGGCATCAGGGAGTTGCAGGGAGTTGCAGGGGTGGAGGATGGTGGCGGCCTAGCCATCTCGCGTGGCACGGCGGCCACCCGACAAGGGAAGAAGATGAAGCGGCCGAGCGGGGATTGGGGAGTGGAGAGGCCGCGCCGCTCCTTGCCAGCGCCGTCGAGCCCTTCCGGAGGTTGGCCGCGCCGCCTGTCGCCCGCGCGATTGGGAGGAATACGGGGGCTGCGGCGGCGGCGGCGGCGACGGGACGAGGCACGATTGGGGGAGGAGGAGGCCAACCGATTGGGGAGGAGGAAGCGAGGGGATTGAGCTTGTAGCTAGGTTTTTGCTTTCTCCCTATTCGCGAGATGCCGGGCCAGGCGGGCTTCAGAAGGGGATTGGGAGAGGAGGCGCAGGAGGGGGAGGTGGCGGCGGGATGGGGGGGCGCTGAGGAGAGCGGCGGCGGCTCGCCGTAGAGGAGAGCGGCAGCGGGGAGAGGGAGCTAGGGAGGCGGCGGCTGCATCTGCGGGATTGGAAGGGGAGAGGGAGCGACGGGATTGGAGAGGAAGCGGCCTTTTCCCTCAGCTCGCAGCCACGCGCGACGCGAGAGTCTGGGCTGAGCGGGCTTTCACACGACCCATGGATAAAAAGTGGGTCTGCGGGAGGGCCTCAGCGCCCTGGACGAACGGCCGGCCGAGATCGCACCACATCAGCTCGATCGAACGGCCCAAAATCCAAACGCCTGTGAGGCCCCCTATGGGGGGCATCATATACACCTTTAGATGCATGAAGAGAGATGAAGGCGATGGAGACGTGAGGGTGTTGACCGGGCGGACCCAGACCTCACCCTCTTCTCCACTATGGTTGTTGGTGAAAGGTTGCAGGAATCAAGTCTCTTCTTCTTTCTTTTTGAGCTACTCCTGTTTATCTTTTTAAAGCAGAAAGCCAATATGAAAACCTGAATGTGTACTTGAAAGTTGGCAAAAGTAAATTCCGAACTTATTAAACATGAGTTTTCCAGCTTGTGTGAGAATAAATTGTTGATTTTACAGTTTTCTTTTGTTGAGCATAGGAATTTTATTTTCCTCCGAGCACAAAAAATAACCAATTATAATCCATCAACACATGGGAAGACATGAACATACAACACTTCCATGTGTAAATATTTCCCATTATTTTAAAACAATTCAAGTATATTTTGTTAGTCTAGTCCTCATCACGATAGCGCAGTGCCATTTCGCCTCTCTCTAATGTGCAATGTGGCCGTCTAGAGCTCGATTGTTTTGCCTTCTTAGCATTCTGTATATCTATAAAGGAAAATTAGCCAATAGACCAGGTTTAGCCAAGTCGGAAAAGATCCCAATTAGAGGACTTTCTGTAATAACATCATGCAATAGACACGATCATGTGATAGCATGTCTGTCACAACCGATCCAATTTAGGCCCATTGAGCTAGTGGTACTTTTGTCCCACAAGTCAAAAACTTTGTATACAAAAGGATGTTTTCTGATGCATATCCTTTTCTTGGCAGTGACGCCTATGTTTGTGGTGTGTTGAGTTTATTGTGATTTTGGGTCCTTGGGTTCAAAATGTTATGCACCTTGAAGCTCTGACGATAAATCTTTTACTAATAAATCTTTTATTAAGTAACTTTATTGCAAGGGATTAGTGTATTGCAAATAAATTTAGTTTAGTGCCACCTGCATTGCATATATATTTGGTCTTTGTTATTTCTTTGTGGGATATTTGGAAGAGTGTTGAGGTGTAAATCAAATAATAATATAGTTACTAACTAACTATGTAACTTTTGGTTTTGATAGGAGTTCGTGGTTTTCAAGTTAGTCCTTTTTTCTGTGTGTGATATGTTTGCTTATATTATTATGTTCCATAAATTCAGATCGTTGCTTTAAATATTTCGTGTGTGGGAATAACAGAATTATCTCGTAAAACTTTTATACCTGTAGGAAGGTGCACAAGTATTTGGACCCCTATCGTCTCTTGGATGAAGTAGGGTACTGCAGCCGCGTGAGAATCAATACAAAGATTAAGTTGAAAAATGTCTAGAAACAGTGAGATGGCCGAAGCTTGTAAAGATAAGGAATTCGTGTGCATGCATGACTTTTTTTCGCGGCCGAGACGTATGTGCAATAATCAACCAAGCATACGTTATTTGTTTCACATGTTTTGCTCAGGCAGCTAGCGCCGCGAGGGAGATGCCCTATTGCACAGGAATGGAATGGCGCCAGGGCCACATGGCCACGAGCCAACAATCAAAAGCAGGCAGAGATGAGTTCACACATCATGTGAATCACATGGGAGTGAACAAGCTAGGCCGGTCTCTAGTCTGAGGACGCGCACGAAAGAATTTGCACGGAAATGGAAATGCTAGCTCGCCCTCCCCTCCTGTCATTTCTCCATGCCGGCCTGACCTTATGCGCGCCTTGACGCGTTGAGGCCTACACGCATGCGTCGATTTTCCGTTAGGGTACACGAAAAAGATGCTCTTACACCGTCGTACCACACACAAGCACATATCCAAGAAATTACCCCACTAAGCATACGCTAACAACTAACGGAGATAAAGAAAACGCGTCTGTCGGTGCCCGCTTGTAGGAGATATCTGCGGAGCGCTTCACCATGGTCGCGTCGGCCTCGGGGCCTGCTGGCTTCGGCCCGTCATCACACATATCATCCTCTTTCGCCGCCTCCCGCAGAGTCTCCGCCTCGTCCTCCTCATCAACCTCATCGTAACTGGACAAGTATTCGCCATCGTCCGAAGGCAGGGAGGGGTCAGGGTGTTAAGCGGGAAGGGTTCGGCCGGTGATGGCCACTGTTGTGGCCCAACATGGCATAGTTTGTAAATAGGGGCGAGGTATTGTGACTAGCTAGGTGGCGATGGAGGCGAGTGTGAGAGACTCATCACGCGGTGGTCAAGCTTTTACAGCTTGAGACGCCATGATAAACGGTTGCAGGAAGTGGGGAGAAATGGCATGAAGAAGCGGTGGCCTGGCTTAAAGCCGCTGAATGGGAAAGGCGTTGCAGCAACAAATGAGGATGGCGCAAAAACAATGAGACATCTCGCCGGTCTCCGTTTTAGGGAACCGTCTTCGCCATTAATAAAAGCTAAGTGCTTATTTAGTTTGGTATATGAAAGGCGTCTCTTATTAACCTACGTGTCTTTTGCGGCTTGTTTCGGTGTTCCCGACACGAGCATTGTGGGTCGGGTATGGTCTGGTGACGTCAAACATGGTAATGGGCCCCGCTTGACCAAAACTCAGTTTGGGACACATGGCTATCCACCACATCCGATAGCCGTTTATGGCGCCATCTGAGGGACACGGCTATGAATGCTCTAAGGTAAAGAAGGAGGAACAAACCTATCTGGTACACCGCTGAGCGGGATTCTCTACCTTAACCAAAGGTCTTGGTTAGCCAAGAGCACACACTTGGAGATTTGTGATCTCCTCAGGAAATGTGAGTGATGCTTAAGGTCGGCCGATTGGCGAAAAAAATCAAAAGGTTTGATTCTGGTATGAGTAGGCTCAAGAACATAGTGAGGCAATAGGGACTAATGGAAAACCCTTGCCTAAAATGGGGGCAACGTCCACATCCTTCATGGTTGCGGACCAGCCCAATAAGGTGAGTATTTTGGGGTTTTCTCCTTTTTCTGGTGTTTTCTATCTTTTCATGGTTTTTTTACTATTTCTTCTTCCTTTTTTATTTATTTCTATCACTTTCTTTCTTATTTTTAATGGACTTTTGTTTTATTTTAAGTTTCCTTTACATTATTGTTGTCACGTATATTTCTCGTTTATTTGTTTAATTTATTTTCAAAATCACATGAATATTTGTATTGTGTAATATGTGAAGAACTATTTTGTACTATGAGAAAATATATTTCTATCACATGCACAACTTGTTTAACCTAATGTTTTTTAACTACATGGAAATTTTAAAAAACTCATGAACAAGTTTTTTTAAAATCTCATAAAAATGTTTTATAATAAATGAACATATATTTCTCTCCCATGAGCCGGTTCTCCATTCTTCTAACAGTTATTTTGAACTACTTGAAACTTTCTAAACCCTGTGATTTTTTCGCTCCATGGATATTTTTTAAACCTCGTGATTTGTTTTGAACTACAACATTATTTCTCTTACACGTAGCTAACAATTACTTTGTAGGTGAAAATTTGAAAACCCAGTGAAGAGGTTGTTTCTACTACAGTTATTTTTCAATCCTCTCAGATAAACAATTTTCTCCCCGAGAACGAACATTTTGAGCTATATGAACATTTTTTGAACCTTTGTAGAAAGCGGGGCTATGTTCGAAGTATTACCTAAATTTATAGTTCGACTAAAGGGGAACACAAGAATACCAATAAGACTTTAGCAATTGATACGTTACTCTCAACCACACCTGTATATCAATAAACTCACAAAGCAATTGGTTATTTTATAGCAGTCGATTCAAAGCAGTAAGAGCTAACACTAAATAAAAGCAGCAGATTTCCAGTTTTTACCGAAAGTAGTAGTATGAAACTTGCAGTGGCTAAAGATGTAGGCATGAGACAACAATGGGGTGATATATGGATGTTATTGATCATACAATGTAATCCAACTAACATAACATTCATCTCTCATTCAGTTGTGTGTAGGTGTGTGATCCAAATATAGCCATGCGTACTAAATAAAAGAATTTGCATAACATCTTTTGTCCTTCTTGCCCTTTTACTGGGGCCAACTTGGAAGTACAAGTAATTAAGGTCTACCTTTCGAATAGACCGGAAAAAAGCATTAAGATTCATGAACACGCATAATCCTCGAACTATCACACATTCCCCTTGTTGTTTCCTATTTGTCACCTTAGCTATTCGCATGGTCAACATAATAACAAGTAACACACTTTGCAAATACTACCTCCGGTCCTTTTTAATTGACTCTAATTTAGTAAAAAGTTATACTAGATCTGAGTCAATTAAAAGAGATCGGAGGGAGTAAATACCAACCTCATATATATGATAAAGCAATATAGGTTCAGTACTAAAATCATGTCACTCGGGCCCTAATGTCACTCGGGCCCTAGTAACAACCATTAAACATAGCAAAGGTGTACCAACACTCATACATGAATATCTTCAAGATGAACACCTCAGATCTAGATACATATGGAGGATTACATGATTAATCTCATCCAAAACTCATCCACCTCTTAAGCCTACAGAGAACTGCTCACTCATGGTGATGGAGAGTGTGTCCATGATGGTTAGTGATGATGTTGGTGTCGGTGATGATAAAGAAGCCCTCGAAATTCCTCTCTCCAGGGAGGAGAGTTGGATAAGTTTGACCCCCGAAACGAATATCGTGGTCTCGGTGGCGCTCTGTTTCGCGAATCGTCGTGTCCTTCCAGGGCCTAGGTTTTCAGGGTATATATGGCACCACGCGAAGGGGGAGGCATGACGGTGACCGAGGGCCAAACGAGTATGTTTGGCGCGCTCAAAGAAGTATGGCGCGCCACCTGGCCTCATTTGGGTCTCGTGGCTCCCATCTTGTGATTCAATGCTCCAGGGTCTTCTTTTTCATGAAAAACTTTCCTGGTATTTCCCCCCCAATTTTATTTCCTGCAAAAACTTGACAAAAAGGAGACTTCCTAAAAACAATATCAGATTCAACAGTTTTCATCCAAGTATGGTGAGATTCTGGAGCAAATTATTGAACAAAGTTCTTGGAAGAGTAGATCATTTGGGATGTATCAACTCCTCCAAGCTTAGCCCATTGTGTGTCCTCAAACAACTCAAACGTAGTGTAGAAGGGATAAAAGACTTTGACAAGAACTTTGCTCTATGCATACATAAAAAAATTAACATGACAAGTATTCGATGCATAGCTTTACAAATGAATGACAAAGTGCTACTAAATATGCATTATGTTCATGGTCCTCTATCCATGCATGGTGTAAAGGAGGTACTATATGGCAACACTATTTGGACAATATTGATTGGTAGTAGCAAAAAGTAAAGTTCGTGTGTGGCCTTTGATTGAATCATGAGCAATGCTGTTGAGACCTTTTGATTGTTCCAATTGTTCACTAGTCATTTCATCATACTTGCATTAAAAACCAAATAATGAGAGGATGTCGTATCCTTCCAGTCCTTTAATATTCAGACTCTCATAGAGGACTCATACATGAGTAAGAAGCTACTATTTTTATTGACCATAAAGTGGAGTGGTAAGGTAGGTGTTCGCTTATTAGCTTTAACACCTTATGAGTGGAAGTGGTGTATCCCTTTTTAGCATAAAAGTGTAAGTCATCGGGCACTTCTTAGTTCCAGCCCTTTCTATCTTCAAAGCAGCCAACTTATTGGGTTCGTAGCTCAGATATCATAAGAACGATGTACCGGCGTGAGACTTTCATCTTTTCATCATTCCCATCAATTGCAACACTCACACCTTACATGAGGCTTTGTGGAAATGTCTGTTCTTTTAATATATTATAGATTTTCATCGTTTGCAGCACTCGAATGTTCCATGAGGCTTTGATGAAATCATCCGTATTTCGATGTGCTATTGCAGTCCATGGATTATCATCTATTGCAGCACTCGAATGTTCCATGAGGCTTTGATGAAATCATGGGAAAAAAATTATCGGCTGCAGCCCCCGAGTGTATTGTCGAGTATGCTTACTGCATTGATAGTATAATGAATTTTAGGTGATGATTATCGCGTGCGTGTCATCATATGAAGGAATCGAAGATTTTGTCAGGTGTTTCAATTAAACTGGATATATCCTATGAAATAGCACATTCATAGACGAACTTGAACTTTATTAATAAGTTTGAGATCGAAAAGTAAGCTAAAATGCCATGGCTAGAAAAATAAAAAACCTTATTGAACTGAAAGGGTAGATTGCTTCGAAAGCAGAGATAATTTTCACCGCACTTCTCCTTAAGTAAGAGGAGAGTCTGCCTGGGTTTTGTCAACTTCTGCTGATGTTCCAACAACTTTTGTTGAAGTGTTGACAGCTTCCGTCGAAGTATTTATGGCTTCTGTTGAGGGTTTGATGGACTGCACTGGTGTAGCAGTATCGATTGGCGGTTTCTTTGCTTTTTTGCCGCTGTCAACCTCTTCGGGTTTAGATGCCCGGTCGTCCAGAGTTAATTTCTTGGGCAGGATATCCAGTGTCTTGATTTCCTGTTTTACCAGAAAGTTGGAGGCGATTTTCTGAAATTCTCAATCAAAATAATCTCACCGTGAAAAGCTTCCATGTATAATGATAGTGATTCCATTGTTGCCTGGAATCTTAAGCTTCATGTACACATAATGAGGTACTGCCATGAATTTAGCATATTATGCCTTCCGAGGATAGTGTGGTACTACGATTTCCAATTCACTACCTCAAACTCGAGCCTTTCCCTCCTGAAGTTATCGGGTTTGTCGAAGATGATATCCAAAAAGAGCTTGCCAAGAGGATACGCTGGTAAGGTTGGAATAATGCCTTGAAAACCCTTGTCAGATTCCTGCAGCATATCAGCTGTGATACCCATCGCCTTCATCGTACATGCGAACAAGAGATTTAATCCATTACATCCATCCATGAATACTTTTCTCATGTTCAATCCACCAATTTGCGCTTCGGGTACTAGGGAAGCATGACCTGGTGTTGGAATAGACATCGGGTGATCGGTCCTACTGAACAGGATGCTTTGCTCGGACCAGCCGATATATTCATGAATGTTTTGATGGGTTCGTTGCATGGAAAACAAAAAATTTCTACCGTGAACATATGAACAAAAACCAAGATCCAATCTAGGAAGAAGCAAGATCTAATCTACCAAGATCGAAGCAACGAGAAGATTGCAAGACTAACCCTCGAAGATTCCAAAGCATAAAAGATTAATCTCGTTGTTGATGTAGTCGATCGTCCGTGCTGCAATCCGGCAGCACTTCCGTACTCGGTCGTGCGTACGGTGTCGATGAAGCCCATCCTCTCCCCGTTCCAGCGGGTAGCGGAAGTGTGGTATATCTCCACGGAATCCCAGCAGCATGATGGCGTGGTGGTGGAGGAGAAAAGCTGCAGGGCTTCGCCTAAGCCGGAGCAACGTATCGATGGGAGAGAGAGAGGCGGCCAGAGGACAAGGGATGAGGGAGGGCTGCGCCCCCTGCTCCTTCCCCTCTTTATATAGGGTGGGGTGTGGCCAGGGGTGGCTTGACCCCCTCCTCCAAGCCCTAGGCCGGCGGCCAAGATGGGGAAAGGGGAGAAAACTCCCCCCCCCCCCAAGTTCCCCCCTCGGCTTTTGGGGAAACCTAGGGGTTTGGCCGGCTGGGCCTTGGGAGGCATGTGCCCCTGGCCCATTAGGCTAGGGATCATCCCCTCGGCCCATGCTAGGCCTCCTAGGGTCGTGGGCCCACTGGTGGGACCCCCGAAACCTTCTAGAACCTTCTAGGTCTTCCACCGGAAAAATCCCGAACTTTTCCGAAACCTAGAAATCAACTTCCCTTATATGAATCTTACTCTCCGGACCATTCCGGACCTCCTCGTGATGTCCTGGATCCCATCCGAGACTCCGAACAAACTTCGGTCTCCATCTCATATTTCGAATCTACTTATGCGACATCGAACCTTAAGCGCGTCACCCTACGGTTCGTGAACTATGCAGACATGGTCGAGACTCCTCTCCGACCAATAACTAATAGCCGGATCTGGAGATCCATAATGGCTCCCACACATTCAATGATATCTTAGTGATCGATTGAACCATTTACATACGATATCGATTCCCTTTGTCACGCGATACTTTACTTGCCCGAGGTTCGATCATCGGTATCTCCATACCTTGTTCAACCTCGTTACCGACAAGTACTATTTACTCGTACTGTGGTATGTCATTGATACGTCCAATTTGCATCACTATTTTATATCATAATTTGCTGTTATTCATTGATATATTTCATATTGGGACACAATACTTATGTTATTTCATCTATTTTGCATGTTTCATCATTATTGGAGGATCAAGCACCGGAGCCAGGATTCTGCTGGAAAAAGCACCGTCAGAACGCAATATTTCGGAAGATCAACTGTGGGAGGAAATTATACCAAAAATCCTATTTTTCAAGATGACGAAGGAAGCCAGAAGGAGGGGCCAGGAGGACCCAGGGTGGGCCCACACCCTAGGGCGGCGCGGCCCATGCCCTGGCCGCGCCGCCATGTGGTTTGGGGGGCCCACGACCCCTTTCGCCTCCTTTTCTTCGCGAAATCCTTCGTCCCGAAAACCTAAGCCACAGAGGGTACCTCACGAAGAGTTACAGCTGCCTCTGCGGGGCGGAGAACACCAGAGAGAAAAGAGCTCTCCGGCGGGCAGGAATCCGCCGGGGAAATTTCCTCCGGGAGGGGGAAATCGACGCCATCGTCACCGTCATCGAGCTGGACATCATCGCCATCACCATCATCATCATCTCCACCATCATCACCGCCGTCTCCACCGCTGGACACCGTCACCGCCGTAGCAATTTGGGTTTGATCTTGATTGTTTGATAGGGGAAACTCTCCCGGTATCGATCTCTACTTGTTGTTGATGCTATTGAGTGAAACCATTGAACCAAGTTTATGTTCAGATTGTTACTCATCATCATATCACCTCTGATCATGTTCCATATGATGTCTCGTGAGTAGTTCGTTTAGTTCTTGAGGACATGGGTGAAGTCTAAATGTTAGTAGTGAACTATGGTTGAGTAATATTCAATGGTGTGATATTTAAGTTGTGGTGTTATTCTTCTAGTGGTGTCATGTGAACATCGACTACATGACACTTCACCATTTATGGGCCTAGGTGAATGCATCTTGTATTCGTTTGCCAATTGCGGGGTTGCCGGAGTGACAGAAACCTAAACCCCCGTTGGTATATCGATGCAGGAGGGATCGCAGGATCTCAGAGTTTAAGGCTGTGGTTAGATTTATTCTTAATTACTTTCTTGTAGTTGCGGATGCTTGCAAGGGGTATAATCACAAGTATGTATTAGTCCTAGGAAGGGTGGTGCATTAGCATAGGTTCACCCACACAACACTTATCATAACAATGAAGATTATTTAGCCGTATGTAGCGAAAGCACTAGACTAAAATCCCGTGTGTCCTCGAGAACGTTTGGTCATTATAAGTAAACAAACCGGCTTGTCCTTTGTGCTAAAAGGATTGGGCCACTCGCTGCAATTATTACTCTCGCACTTTACTTACTCGTACTTTATTCAACTGTTACATCAAACCCCCCTGAATACTTGTCTGTGAGCATTTACAGTGAATCCTTCATCGAAACTGCTTGTCAACACCTTCTGCTCCTCGTTGGGATCGACATTCTTACTTATCGAAGATACTACGATACACCCCCTATACTTGTGGGTCATCAAGACTATTTTCTGGCGCCGTTGCCGGGGAGCGAAGCGCTATTGGTAAGTGGAATTGGTAAGGAAAACCTTTACTGTTGTGCTGATTTTATTTCTGCCTGCTGCTATAAGTCATTATGGAGAGATCTTCTCTTCAATTTTTATTTGGGAAATCTACTACTACTGCAACGGTAGTGGATGAGGCGCCAGGTGAGGAAGTGATACCATATAAAATACCTATGAAAATTATTGAACGTGTTATGGATAACCGCTATGAAGGGGATGGAACTGTCCATCCTGGTGATCATTTACTGTTTTTGCATGAATTATGCGGGTTATTCAAATGTGCAGGTATTGCTATGGATGAAGTGAGGAAGAAACTATTCTCTTTATCGCTGTCCGGTAGGCGGCGCATTGGTATAAATTCTTTGGATAATGGGGATTCTCTTGAATGGAATGATATTGTGCCCCGGTTTTATTCTAAGTTCTATCCTCCAAGTGAAATTCACAAGGATCGGAATCGCATATATAATTTTTGGCCTCATGATGGAGAGAGTATTGCCCAAGCTTGGGGAGATTGAAGTCTTTAATGCTCAAATGCCCCATTCATGAGCTTCCTGGTAATGTTATTATTGATAATTTCTATGCAAGACTTTCTTTTCAAGACAAGACCTTGCTGGATACTTCTTGTTCTGGATCATTTACACGCAATAAAGAAGAGTTTAAAAGGGACCTTCTTGATCGGATCCAAGAAAATACTGAAGGATGGGAGAACGACAAGGATAGAGAATCAGGTATAATTTATGATTATAAATGCATTGAAGCTTTTATGGATACTGATAAATTTCGTAATATGAGTGCTACATATGGTCTTGATTCTCAAGTTGCTGTAAATCTTTATAAGGCTTTTGCCTCTCATTATGAATTGCCAAAGAAGAATTTTGATAAGTATCATGAACCGTATAAAGATAAAATTGATTCATCTATTAATAAATGCGTTGTAGTTGAAACTGCTGATCATGTTATTCCTGAAGCTTATATTGAAAAAACTCCTTTCCCTGCTAAAATGAAGGAGTACTCTGTTATAAATAGTGTGGTTCATAAAAGTGAAAAGAAACCTGTAGAACCTGAAGAACAAATAAAAGTTGAACCTGCTGTTGCAATAATTAAAGATCTTGTGACTGAAAATGTGGAGGATGGTCATATTATTTTCTGCGAAGATGCTTCTAATATTGTTTCACATCCTAATAAACCCAAACAAGCTAGTGTTCCTATGCTATCTGTTAGAATTGGTGATCATTGCTATTATGGATTATGTGATATTGGTGCAAGTGTTAGTGCTATTCCGTATGAGCTTTACACGGAGATTATGCACGAAATTGATTCTTGTGAACTTGAAGATATTGATGTGGTTATTCAGCTGGCTAATAGAGAAACTATTTCTCCAATTGGTATTGTTCGAGATGTGGAGGTTTTATGCGGTAAGATTAAATATCCTGCTGACTTTTTGGTACTTGGTTCTGCTGCTAGTGATTATTGTCCTATTATCTTTGGTAGACCTTTTCTAAATACTTGTGGAGCTATTATAGATTGCAAGAAAGAGAAAATTTTGACTAAATTTGCTGGTGAATCTTATGAGTTTAACTTCTCTAAATTTACTAAAACTCCTTATAAAGCTGATTTGCCTAGTAATGATTTTAAAATGGAGCAATGTGCATCTATTGTTCTTGTTCCTAACAATCCTTTGCAGCAACATTTGGAGGATAGCGAGAGTGAAGTTTTTAGGAAAGAAAGAGATGAGCTTGAGGAAATTTTTCTTCGCCAACCTATTCTCAAGCATGACTTACCGGTGGAAGATTTGGGTACAACACCGCCACCAAAGGAAGATCCTGTTTTTGATTTAAAGCCTTTGCCTGATAATCTTAAATATGCTCATATTGATGATAAGAAAATATACCCTGTTATTATTAGTTCTAAGCTTTCAGGGATTGAGGAAGAAAGGTTATTGGAAATATTGAAGAAGCACCGAGGAGCTATTGGCTACACTCTTAATGATTTGAAAGGGATTTCTCCTTCTATTTGCCAACATGCTATTAATATGGAAGATGATGCAAAGCCTGTTGTTGAACATCAGCGTCGTCTAATTCCAAAGATGAAGGAAGTGGTAAGGAATGAGGTATTACGACTTCTTGAAGCTGGTATTATATATCCTATTGCTGATAGTAGATGGGTTAGTCCGGTGCATTGCGTTCCCAAGAAAGGAGGAATGACTGTTGTGCCTAATGATAATGATGAGCTCATTCCTCAAAGAGTAGTTGTAGGGTATAGAATGTGCATTGATTTTCGAAAAGTTAACAAAGTTACTAAGAAAGATCATTACCCTTTACCATTTATTGATCAAATGCTAGAAAGATTGTCTAAAAATACTCATTTTTGCTTTCTTGATGGTTATTCTGGGTTTTCACAAATTGCTGTTAAAGCTAAAGATCAAGAGAAAACCACTTTTACTTGTCCTTATGGAACTTATGCTTATAGACGCATGCCTTTTGGTTTATGTAATGCTCCTGCTACTTTTCAAAGATGCATGTCTGCTATTTTTCATGGTTTTTGTGAAAGTATTGTAGAAGTATTCATGGATGATTTTTCCGTCTATGGGAATTCTTTTGATAGTTGCTTGCGAAACCTTGATAAAGTTTTGCAGAGATGTGAAGAAACTAACCTTGTTCTTAATTGGGAGAAATGCCACTTTATGGTTAATGAAGGAATTGTATTGGGACATAAAATTTCTGAGAGAGGTATTGAAGTTGACAGAGCTAAAGTTGAAGCAATTGAGAAGATGCCCTATCCCAGGGATGTTAAAGGTATTCGTAGTGTTCTTGGTCATGCTGGGTTTTATAGGAATTTTATTAAAGATTTCTCCAAGATTTCAAAGCCTCTTACTAATCTTCTTCAAAAAGATGTACCATTTGTTTTTGATGATGATTGTAAGGAAGCTTTTGAAACTCTTAAGAAAGCCTTAACAACTGCTCCTATAGTTGAACCTCCTGATTGGAACTTACCCTTTGAGATTATGTGTGATGCTAATGATTTTGCTGTAGGCGCTGTTCTTGGACAGCGAGTAGATAAAAAACTGAATGTTATTCATTATGCTAGTAAAACTCTTGATGCTGCTCAAAGAAATTATGCTACAACTGAAAAAGAATTATTAGCTGTAGTCTTTGCTTGTGATAAATTTAGATCTTATATTGTTGATTCAAAAGTTACTATTCATACTGATCATGCTGAAATTAGATACCTAATGACAAAGAAAGATGCTAAGCCCAGGCTTATTAGATGGGTACTTCTTTTGCAAGAATTTGATTTACATATTGTAGATAGGAAAGGTGCTGATAATCCTGTTGCTGATAATTTGTCTAGATTGGAAAATATTGCTTATGATCCTGTTCCTGTTAATGATAGTTTTCCAAATGAACAATTGGCTGTAATAAAGGTGAGCTCGCGAGACAGTCCTTGGTATGCTAATTATGCTAACTTTATTGTTTCCAAGTACTTGCCTCCGACCTTTTCTATCTCAAAGCAAAGGAGGAAATTCTTTTATGATTTGAGGCATTATTTCTGGGATGACCCACACTTATATAAAGAAGGAGTGGATGGTATTATGCGAAGATGTGTTCCCGAATATGAACAACATGAGATATTGAGTAAATGTCATGGTAGTGCTTATGGAGGACATCACGCCGGAGAAAGAACCGCGCAAAAGGTTCTACAATCAGGTTTTTATTGGCCAACTCTCTTCAAGGATGCGAGAAAGTTTATTTTATCTTGTGATGAATGCCAAAGGGTTGGTAATATCTCCACGCAATGAAATGCCTATGAATTATACTCTTGTTATTGAACCGTTTGATTGTTGGGGATTTGACTTCATGGGACCTTTTCCGTCTTCGGAAGGTAACACTCACATACTTGTTGCTGTTGATTATGTTACTAAATGGGTGGAAGCTATACCTACAAAAAGTGCTGATGGTGAGACCTCTTTAAGAATGCTTTTAGATATTATTTTTCCTAGATTTGGAGTGCCTAGATATATTATGACTGATGGAGGTTCTCATTTTATTCATGGAGGTTTTAGAAAAACTCTTGCTAAGTATGGTATTAATCATAGAATTGCTTCCGCTTATCATCCTCAAACTAGTGGTCAAGTAGAATTATCAAATAGAGAGATTAAATCTATTTTGGGAAAGACCGTTAATAAAACTAGAAAGAATTGGGCTAGTAAATTGAAGGATGCACTATGGGCTTATAGAACTGCTTATAAAAATCCCATGGGAATGTCACCGTATAAAATGGTTTATGGGAAAGCTTGTCATTTACCTTTAGAACTAGAGCACAAAGCTTATTGGGCTGTTAGAGAATTAACTAAAGATCCTAAACTTACTTAGGTGATAAGAGGTTGTTGCAATTAAGTTCTCTAGATGAATGGAGAAGTGAAGCTTATGAAAATGCTAAACTCTTTAAAGAGAAAGTTAAAAAATGGCATGATAGGAGGATTATCAAAAGAGAATTTAATATTGGGGATAAAGTCCTATTGTATCGGTCTCGTCTCAGATTCTTTGCAGGGAAATTACTCTCGAAATGGGAAGGACCATATGTTGTCGAGGAGGTGTATCGTTCAGGAGCAATTAAAATTAGCTCTCTCCAAGGCAATGCTACGCAAGTGGTGAATGGACAAAGACTCAAGCATTATATCTCAGGTGATTCCTATAATGTTGATGTTGATATTATTCAAGTGGAAACACCGGAAGCTTTCATCAAAGGGCAAATTGACAGTCCATGCGAACTCGACTTTGAATAGGTAACAGATCTTGGTAATGAAAAGTACGCAATTTACTTTCCGAACAATATTTTTGCTGTTTTTGGAAAATATGAAAAATTACGAGTTCGAAACGGAGTGGAAAGGACGCACGAGGGCGTGGCACCATAGGCCGGCGCGGCCTGTCCAGGGCCCGCGCCACCCTATGGTTTGGCCGCCCCGTCGCCCCTTTCCGACTCTGGTTCGATCTGGTACTTTCCGTTTGGCGTGAAAAATTTTGCTATATAATCCCCCGGACCCCTGGAGGTCCGTATATCGTGTTCTCGACGTGTTTTGTTTCGAGCTGTTTCTGCCAGGATCTGTTTTCAGTTTAGAAGCACCATGGTTTACAAGAACAAGGGCAAGGAGTTTCCGGATGAAGATGATCGAGATCTTGGGTGGAAAGAGGAAGACAAGGACGTCAAGGAAGAGGATGAAGAAGAGGTGGAGGAAGATTCGCGCGCACACCCGCGTGCTACTATCGCAAGCATCAAGGTGGTGGACAACCCTTTTAGTGCAAACAAGAGCGCAAGAATTCGCACTGGAGGAGGGGTTCCACGTCATTACCTAGCTCCGAAAACATCTCCATCAGGCACTCATCACCCCTTCCACAATCTAATTTTCAATAATCAAATTGAAGGGACTCCCAAGGCAGCATTGCCTAGCCAGTGGGATATAGATCGCTCTAACACTGCAGGAGAGAAGGAGCCTGAGGCTGAAGAGTGGGGAAATAACTCCAAGAGCTGGGACTCGCCGTCAGACAGACTCTTTAACCGCGTCGAGCACAATTCAGAGATGATTCGCAATCTCATATACGGGATTGACGAGCTTCAGGAGCTTATTGAGAAGCTTGTCAGGAATTCATCACCACCATCACCAAAGGAGTAATTCATCATCGGTATTGGCATCCCCTTGGTTTGTTCCAAGCTTGGGGGAGTGCCGCGGTATCACATTATCACTACCTTTTACTTTTATTGTCAAGTAGTGTCATATCATGAGTAGGGAAGTTATCATATAAGATGGGTTGCAGTTGGAAGTGTCTCTCCTTTAGTTGGTTATCAATGTATCCCTTGGTGTGAGTTATCGTTATGGAATATTAATGAGAAGTCTTATCATTTACATATTGCACATTTTATTCTAGTTTGCAATTCCTATCATATGATTCACCATGTTGTTAGTATTGGCATCACTTTGGGAGCATTGAATAAATCTATTTGGTTTTGGCAAACTTAGCATTGGTCAATAGCAACACTTTGAGGTTTAAGTAGAAAAGAGAAATACATGTAGATGTTTCATTGTCTTTCTTGTTAGCTCATAGCTTATTATTCTGAAGTTAAGATTGTTTGTACTTACAAGGAAGATGCATGATTGTTTCTATCATATGTATATTTGTTTGTTTCCCTCGACTCTTATGCTTGCTAATTAACCTTGCTAGCCAAAGACCTGTACTGAGAGGGAATACTTCTCGTGCATCCAAACCTTAACCCAAACCTATGCCATTTGTGTCCACCATACCTACCTACTACATGGTATTTTCTGCCATTCCAAGTAAATACTTCATGTGCTACCTTTAAACAATTCAAAACTTAGTATCTCTTATTTGTGTCAATGTTTCATAGCTCATGAGGAAGTATGTGGTGTTTTATCTTTCAATCTTGTTGGGCAACTTCCACCAATGGACTAGTGGCTTCATCCGCTTATCCAATAATTCTGCAAAAAGAGCTGGCAATGGGATTCCCAGTCCCAAATTAATTAAACTAAATAGACACTCCTCCATGGTATGTGATTGATGGACGGCACCCGAAGGATTCGGTTAGCCATGGCTTGTGTAAGCAAAGGTTGGGGGGAGTGTCATCATCATAATAAAGCTAAAATAAAAAGGCACTCCTTCATGGTATGAGATTGTTGGCAGGCACCCGAGGATTCGGTTAGCCATGGTTTGTGAAAGAAAGGTTGGAAGGAGTGCCACACAAAATGGAAATAATATGGGAGCCGCTCTTAGGAGGTTGACTGGCAAGGGGGTTAGAGTACCCGCTACCAGTCGTTGACAACAACAAACACCTCTCAAAATGTTACTTTTATTATCTCTATATGATTTCAAAATTGAAAAAGCTCTAGCACATGATTTAATCCCTGCTTCCCTCTGCGAAGGGCCTGTCTTTTACTTTATGTTGAGTCAGTAAACCTATTTCCCTCCATCTCAAGCAAGCATTTGAGTAGTTGTGATCAAACCATTATATTGTGATTTGCTTCATCATGTCTTTTATTCTTCCTTGTTTAGTACAAGTTTTATCTGAATGAATATACCTTTGCAAGTTATCAATGATCATGAAAAGACCATTATGATTGAGTATGCAAGTTGTGCCTTATAAACTTTAACAAGAGAGCGCTGCTCAATGAGATAAATATAATCTGTTAATTGTTCTCTGACCAAGAACGAATTTTGCCATCACCAATTATGATTTCTTATGCACCTTTACTTGTGATTACCTTATACTTGTTTCAAGATGAGTTATAAGAGGTTGTTTACTATAATGTCCTGTGTGAATGAATATGATGCTTCTTGTCCGTATTTTATTTATCGACTCTTCACTCCATAAACATGTGGTCCTGTCTATCGAGCTCAGTTTCGCTTGGGGACAAGCGAAGTCTAAGCTTGGGGGGAGTTGATACGTCCAATTTGCATCACTATTTTATATCATAATTTGCTGTTATTCATTGATATATTTCATATTGGGACACAATACTTATGTTATTTCATCTATTTTGCATGTTTCATCATTATTGGAGGATCAAGCACCGGAGCCAGGATTCTGCTGGAAAAAGCACCGTCAGAACGCAATATTTCGGAAGATCAACTGTGGGAGGAAATTATACCAAAAATCCTATTTTTCAAGATGACGAAGGAAGCCAGAAGGAGGGGCCAGGAGGACCCAGGGTGGGCCCACACCCTAGGGCGGGGCGGCCCATGCCCTGGCCGCGCCGCCATGTGGTTTGGGGGGCCCACGACCCCTTTCGCCTCCTTTTCTTCGCGAAATCCTTCATCCCGAAAACCTAAGCCACAGAGGGTACCTCGCGAAGAGTTACAGCCGCCTCTGCGGGGCGGAGAACACCGAGAGAGAAAAGAGCTCTCCGGCGGGCAGGAATCCGGGGAAATTCCCTCCGGGAGGGGGAAATCGACGCCATCGTCACCGTCATCGAGCTGGACATCATCGCCATCACCATCATCATCATCTCCACCATCATCACCGCCGTCTCCACCGCTGGACACCGTCACCGCCGTTGCAATTTGGGTTTTATCTTGATTGTTTGATAGGGGAAACTCTCCCGGTATCGATCTCTACTTGTTGTTGATGCTATTGAGTGAAACCATTGAACCAAGTTTATGTTCAGATTGTTATTCATCATCATATCACCTCTGATCATGTTCCATATGATGTCTCGTGAGTAGTTCGTTTAGTTCTTGAGGACATGGGTGAAGTCTAAATGTTAGTAGTGAACTATGGTTGAGTAATATTCAATGGTGTGATATTTAAGTTGTGGTGTTATTCTTCTAGTGGTGTCATGTGAACGTCGACTACATGACACTTCACCATTTATGGGCCTAGGGGAATGCATCTTGTATTCGTTTGCCAATTGCGGGGTTGCCGGAGTGACAGAAACCTAAACCCCCTTTGGTATATCGATGCAGGAGGGATCGCAGGATCTCAGAGTTTAAGGCTGTGGTTAGATTTATTCTTAATTACTTTCTTGTAGTTGCGGATGCTTGCAAGGGGTATAATCACAAGTATGTATTAGTCCTAGGAAGGGCGGTGCATTAGCATAGGTTCACCCACACAACACTTATCATAACAATGAAGATTATTTAGCCGTATGTAGCGAAAGCACTAGACTAAAATCCCGTGTGTCCTCGAGAACGTTTGGTCATTATAAGTAAACAAACCGGCTTGTCCTTTGTGCTAAAAGGATTGGGCCACTCGCTGCAATTATTACTCTCGCACTTTACTTACTCGTACTTTATTCAACTGTTACATCAAACCCCCCTGAATACTTGTCTGTGAGCATTTACAGTGAATCCTTCATCGAAACTGCTTGTCAACACCTTCTGCTCCTCGTTGGGATCGACATTCTTACTTATCGAAGATACTACGATACACCCCCTATACTTGTGGGTCATCAGTCATCTCTTGTGACCTAGTCACATGCTTGCAAGCTAATTAGATGACATTCCACCGAGAGGGCCTGGAGTGTATCTATCTTTCATCGGGATGGACAAATCCCACTATTGATCCATATGCCTCAACTCACACTTTCCGAATACTTAATCCCATCTTTATAACCACCCATTTATGCAGTGGCGTTTGATGTAGTCAAAGCATCCTTCAGGTTTAAGTGATTTACATGATCTCATGGTCGAAGGACTAGGTAACTATGTATCGAAAGCTTATAGCAAGTTGAACTTAATGACTTGATCTTATGCTACGCTTATTTGGGGTGTGTGTCCATTATATCATTCAACCAATGACATAACCTTGTTATTAATAACATCCAATGTTCATGATCACGAAACCATGAGCATCTATTAATCAACAAGCTAGTTATACAAGAGGCTTACTAGGGACTCCTTGTTCTTTACATAAGACACACGTATCAATGTTTCGGTTAATACAATTATAGCATGATATGCAAACATTTATCATAAACACAAAGATATTATAATAACCACTTTATTATTGCCTCTTGGGCATATCTCCAACATGTTTGCCATGGTGACTTCCGCAAGATTGATTTCTTGCATAAGTTTCTTCAACTCTCTCCGGAAGACACCAGACTTGTGGATCATGCTCATCTGTCCTCGAGGCGGAGGGAACCCCTCGTTCAGTGCACGAGGCTGGATTTGCTGAACTTGATGATGTCGTGCAGGTGATGGATTAGGGGGTTGCGCACCCTGTATCATTGGGTACGCCTGTCCTCTGTCTGTATCGTAAAACTTCTGGAGATCGAGGAACTGTCGGCAATCCTTGGGCAGTTGGCTTGATTTCTTGATGTTGTATTTCGGGTCGATGTGCATGTATGTAGTAATGTGCGGTTAACTGCTTCGCGAATGGTAATTCAGGCACCCACTGGGTCAATCCCTCATGTTACTTCGATTCCCGTCGGACCCACTGATGTCTACGGGTGCTTCTATTCTTGTAGACAGTGTTGGGCCTCCAAGAGCAGAGGTTTGTAGAACAGCAGCAAGTTTCCCTTAAGTGGATCACCCAAGGTTTATCAAACTCAGGGAGGAAGAGGTCAAAGATATCCCTCTCATGCAACCCTGCAACCACAAAGCAAGAAGTCTCTTGTGTCCCCAACACACCTAATACACTTGTCAGATGTATAGGTGCACTAGTTCGGCGAAGAGATAGTGAAATACAAGTGGTATGAATGTATATGAGTAGTAGTAACGGCACCAGAAAATAGCTTGATGCTACAACTAGCGTGTGGTTGATGGTGGTAATATTGCAGGCAGTACAGATGCAGTAAAACAGTAAACAAGCAGTGATTTCAGTATTTGGGAACAAGGCCTAGGGATTATACTTTCGCTAGTGGACACTCTCAACATTGATCACATAATAAAGCCACTCTACACTCTGTTGTTGGATGATGAACACCACTAATTGTGTAGGATTACACGAACCCTCAATGCCGGAGTTAACAAGCTCCACAATATTCGATATTCATATTTAAATAACCTTAGAGTGCATGATAGATCATTGCAATTACACCAAGTACTAACATAGCATGCACACTGTCACCATCACACTATGAAGGAGGCATAGATCACATCAATACTATCATAGCAATAATTAACTTCATAATCTACAAGAGATCACAATCATAAACTACGCCAAGTACTACATGATGCACACACTATCACCATTACATCATGAAGGAGGAATAGAGTACTTTAATAACATCACTAGAGTAGCACATAGATTAATAGTGATACAAACCACATTGCAATCATAAAGAGATATAAATAAGAACTTCACTATGCTATTCTGAATTACTCTCTGGCAAGATAACATCTAACTCAAATCATAACTCGGTGAATAAGTATTATGTGAAATATAGCCTAAGAGACCCACACGGTGCACACACTGTCACCTTTACACACGTGGGACAAGGAGTCTCCGGAGATCACATAAGTAAAATTCACTTGAATAGCATAACGACATCTAGATTACAAGCATCATCATATGGATCTTAATCATGTAAGGCAGCTCATGAGATCATTGTATTGAAGTACATAGGAGAGAGATTAACCACATAGCTACCGGTACAGCCCCTTAGCCTCGATGGAGAAATACTCCCTCCTCATGGGAGACAGCAGCGGTGATGAAGATGGCGGTGGTGTCGATGGAGAAGCCTTCCGGGGGCACTTCCCCGTCCTGGCGGCGTGCCGGAACAGAGACTCCTGCCCCCCAGATCTTGGCTTCGCGATGGCGGCGGCTCTGGATGGTTTCTCGTACCGTGGCTTTTTTCGTATCGAAGATTTAGGTCAGCGACCTTTAAATAGGCGAAGAGGCGGAGTCGGAGGGCTGACGAGGCGGTGACACAGTAGGGGGGCGCGGCCCACACCCTGGTCGCGCCGGCCTATCATCTGGGGCCCACAGGGCCCTCCTCTGGTGGCTCTCGGGTGTTCTGGAAGCTTCGTGGGATTCTAAGATCTTGGGCGTTGATTTCGTCTAATTCCGAGAATATTTCCTTACTAGGATTTCTGAAACCAAAAACAGCAGAAAACAGGAACTGGCACTTCGGCATCTCGTCAATAGGTTAGTTCCGGAAAACGCATAAAAACGATATAAAGTGTGAACAAAACATGTAGGTAATGTCATAAAACAAGCATGGAACATAAGAAATTATCGATACGTCGGAGACGTATCAGCATCCCCAAGCTTAGTTTCTACTCGTCCCGAGTAGGAAAACGATAGCAAAGATAATTTCTGAAGTGACATGCTACCAACATGATCTTAATCATACTATTGTAAAGCATATGAGATGAATGCAGCGATTCAAAGCAATGATAAAGACAATGATTAAACAACTGAATCATATAGCAAAGACTTTTCATGAATAGTACTTTCAAGACAAGCATCAATAAGTCTTGCATAAGAGTTAACTCATAAAGCAATAAATTCAAAGTAAAGGTATTGGAGCAACACAAAGGAAGATTAAGTTTCAGCGGTTGCTTTCAGCTTTTAACATGTATATCTCATGGATAGTTGTCAACATAAAGTAATATAACAAGTGCAATAAGCAAGCATGTAAGAATCAATGCACAGTTAACACAAGTGTTTGCTTCTAGGACAGAAAGAAGTAGGTGAACTGACTCAACATAAAAGTAAAAGAATGGCCCTTCGAAGAGGGAAGCATTGATTGCTATGTTTGTGCTAGAGCTTTTATTTTGAAAACAAGAAACAATTTTGTCAACGGTAGAAATAAAGCATATGTATCATGTAAATTATATTCTACAAGTTGCAAGCCTCATGCATAGTATACTAATAGTGCCCGCACCTTGTCCTAATTAGCTCGGATTACCTGGATTATCACCGCAATACATATGTTTTAACCAAGTGTCACAAAGGGGTACCTCTATGCCGCATGTACAAAGGTCTAAGGAGAAAGCTCGCATTGGATTTCTCGCTTTTGATTATTCTCAACTTAGACATCCATACCGGGACAACATAGACAACAGATAATGGACTCCTCTTTAATGCATAAGCATTCAACAACAATTAATTTTCTCATATGAGATTGAGGATATTTGTCCAAAACTGAAACTTCCACCATGGATCATGGCTTTAGTTAGCGGCCCAATGTTCTTCTCTAACGGTATGCATGCTCAAACCATTCAACTCATGTTAAATCGCCCTTACTTCAGACAAGACGGACATGCATAGAAACTCACATGATATTCAACAAAGAGTAGTTGATGGCGTATCCAGGAACATGGTTATCGCACAACAAGCAACTTATAAGAAATAAAATGCATAAGTACATATTCAATACCACAATAGTTTTTAGGCTATTTGTCCCATGAGCTATATATTGCAAAGATAAAGGATATAAATTTAAAGGTGGCACTCAACCAAATTACTTTGGAATGGCGGAGAAATACCATGTAGTAGGTAGGTATGGTGGACACAAGTGGCATAGTGTTTGGCTCAAGGATTTTGGATGCATGAGAAGTATTCCCTCTCGATACAAGGTTTAGGCTAGCAAGGTTATTTGGAACAAACACAAGTATGAACCGGTACAGCAAAACTCACATAAAAACATATTGCAAGCATTATAAGACTCTACACCGTCTTCCTTGTTGTTCGACCCTTACTAGAAAATATCTAGACCTTAGAGAGACCAATCATGCAAACCAAATTTTAACCAGCTCTATGTATTTCTTCACTAATAGGTGCAAAGTATATGATGCAAGAGCTTAATCATGAGCACAACAATTGCCAAGTATCAAGTTATTCAAGACATCATACCAATTACTACATATAGCATTTCTTGTTTCCAACCATATAACAATTAAAGAAGCAGTTTCAACCTTCGCCATCAAAATTAAAAGCTAAGAACACATGTGTTCATACGAACCAGTGGAGCGTGTCTCTCTCCCACACAAGCATTTATTCATTCAAACAAAACAAAAATAAAAACAAACAGACGCTCCAAGGAAAGTACATAAGATGTGATGGAATAAAAATATAGTTTCACTAGAGGAACCTGATAATGTTGTCGATGAGGAAGGGGATGCCTTGGTAATCCCCAAGCTTAGATGCTTGAGTCTTCTTGAAATATGCAGGGATGAACCACCGGGGGCATCCCCAAGCTTAGAGCTTTCACTCTTCTTGATCATATTGTATCATCCTCCTCTATTGACCCTTGAAAACTTCCTCCACACCAAACTCGAAACAAACCATTAGAAGGTTTGTGCATAATCAAAAACTCACATGTTCAGAGGTGACACAATCATTCTTAACACTTCTGGACATTGCACAAAGCTACTGGAAGTCGATGGAACAAAGAAATCCATCCAACACAGCAAAAGAGGCAATGCGAAATAAAAGGCAGAATCTGTCAAAACAGAACAGTCCGTAAAGACGAATTTTTAAGAGCCACCAGACTTGCTCAAATGAAAATGATCAAATTGAATGAAAGTTGCATACATATCTGAGGATCACTCACGTAAATTGGCAGAATTTTCCGAGTTACCTATAGAGAATTTGACCGAAATTCGTGACAGCAAGAAATCTGTTTCTGCGCAGTAATCCAAATCTAGTATGAACCTTACTATCAAAGATTTTACTTGGCACAACAATACAAAAAAAACAAAGATAAGGGGAGGTTGCTACAGTAGTAACAACTTCCAAGACTCAAATATAAAACAAAAGTACTGTAGCAAAATAAACACATGGGTTATCTCCCAAGAAGTTCTTTCTTTATAGCCACTAAGATGGGCTCAGCAGTTTTAATGATGCGCTCGCAAGAAATAGTATTTGAAGCAAAAGAGAGCATCAAGAGGCAAATTCAAAACACATTTAAGCCTAACATGCTTCCTATCAAAAGGAATCTTGTAAATAAACAAGTTCATGACGAGCAAAGTAACGAGCATAGGAAGGTGGAACAAGTGTAGCTTCAAAAATTTCAGCACATAGAGAGGTGTTTTAGTAACATGAAAATTTCTACAACCATATTTTCCTCTCTCATAATAATATCCAGTAGCATCATGAGCAAATTCAACAATTTAACTATCAAATGAAACATTCTTATCATGAGCTATATGCATAAAATTATTACTCTCCACATAAGCATAATCAATTTTATTAGTTGTAGTGGGAGCAAATTCAACAAAGTAGCTATCATTATTATTCTCATCATCAATTATAGGAGGCATATTGTAATCATAATCAAATTTATCCTCCATAACAGGCGGCACCAAAAGACCACTATCATTATAATCATCATAAATAGGAGGTAAAGTATCATCAAAGTAAATTTTCTCCTCCATGCTTGGGGGACTGAAAAGATCATGCTCATCAAAACTAGCTTCCCCAAGCTTAGAATTTTCCATATCATTAGCAACAATGGTGTTTAAAGTATTCATACTAATATGTTCCATGGGTTTTTTAATTTTCGCATCAAACCATCCATGTCTTAACTCAGGAAATAATTTTAAAAGCTCACTTTTGCTTTCCAATATGCCAAACTAGTGTAAAACAAGAAACAAAAAGATGCAATTGCAGGATCTAAAGGAAATAGCTTCGAGCACTTACAACGGCGCCGGAAAATAGCTTAGTAGCCGAGATCCGGAGTGTGAGTACCTTTTACCTTTCCTCCCCGGCAAAGGCGCCAGAAAAGTGCTTGATGTCTACGGGTGCTTCTATTCTTGTAGATAGTGTTGGGCCTCCAAGAGCAGAGGTTTGTAGAACAGCAGCAAGTTTCCCTTAAGTGGATCACCCAAGGTTTATCCAACTCAGGGAGGAAGAGGTCAAAGATATCCCTCTCATGCAACCTTGCAACCACAAAGCAAGAAGTCTCTTGTGTCCCCAACACACCTAATACACTTGTCAGATGTATAGGTGCACTAGTTCAGCGAAGAGATAGTGAAATACAAGTGGTATGAATGTATATGAGTAGTAGTAATGGCACCAGAAAATAGCTTGATGCTACAACTGGCGTGTGGTTGATGGTGGTAATATTGCAGGCAGTACAGATGCAGTAAAACAGTAAACAAGCAGCGATTTCAGTATTTGGGAACAAGGCAGGGATTATACTTTCGCTAGTGGACACTCTCAACGTTGATCACATAATAAAACCTCTCTACACTCTGTTGTTGGATGATGAACACCACTAATTGTGTAGGATTACACGAACCCTGAATGCCGGAGTTAACAAGCTCCACAATATTCGATATTCATATTTAAATAACCTTAGAGTGCATGATAGATCATTGCAATTACACCAAGTACTAACATAGCATGCACACTATCACCATCACACTATGAAGGAGGCATAGATCACATCAAAACTATCATAGCAATAATTAACTTCATAATCTACAAGAGATCACAATCATAAACTACGCCAAGTACTACATGATGCACACACTATCACCATTACATCATGAAGGAGGAATAGAGTACTTTAATAACATCACTAGAGTAGCACATAGATTAATAGTGATACAAAGCACATTGCAATCATCAAGAGATATAAATAAGCACTTCACTATGCTATTCTGAATTACTCTCTGGCAAGATAACATCTAACTCAAATCATAACTCAGTGAATAAGTATTCTGTGAAATATAGCCTAAGAGACCCACACGGTGCACACACTGTCACCTTTACACACGTGGGACAAGGAGTCTCCGGAGATCACATAAGTAAAATTCACTTGAATAGCATAACGATATCTAGATTACAAGCATCATCATATGGATCTCAATCATGTAAGGCAGCTCATGAGATCATTGTATTGAAGTACATAGGAGAGAGATTAACCACATAGCTACCGGTACAGCCCCTTAGCCTCGATGGAGAACTACTCCCTCCTCATGGGAGACAGCAGCGGTGATGAAGATGGCGGTGGTGTTGATGGAGAAGCCTTCCGGGGGCACTTCCCCGTCCCGGCGGCGTGCCGGAACAGAGACTCCTGTCCCCCAGATCTTGGCTTCGCGATGGCAGCGGCTCTGGATGGTTTCTCGTACCGTGGCTTTTTTCGTATCGAAGATTTAGGTCAGGGACCTTTAAATAGGCGAAGAGGCGGAGTCGGAGGGCTGACGAGGCGGTGACACAGTAGGGGGGTGCGGCCCACACCCTGGCCGCGCCGGCCTATCATCTGGGGCCCACAGGGCCCTCCTCTGGTGGCTCTCGGGTGTTCTGGAAGCTTCGTGGGATTCTAAGATCTTGGGCGTTGATTTCATCCAATTCCGAGAATATTTCCTTACTAGGATTTCTGAAACCAAAAACAGCAGAAAACAGGAACTGGCACTTCGGCATCTCGTCAATAGGTTAGTTCCGGAAAACGCATAAAAACGATATAAAGTGTGAACAAAACATGTAGGTAATGTCATAAAACAAGCATGGAACATAAGAAATTATCGATACGTCGGAGACGTATCACCCACTACGATTTCTATCTCGACGATCGTCGTGTCGGTCGCTGTGCCGGTCATCATACCGATCATCGCGCTTATCAGTGTAGCCTGTCGCAACGAAGTTTGTATCGCCGAATGTTTCGTACCCGTGATCTCTCCTCTTTTTTCGACGATCGCGTCGGTTGCCTGAATCGTTCTGGTGCTTAGGATCATCCTCTTTATCATCGTGGCACGGTCGTGGCTTCCTCACGTGGTCTTCACCATCATCCCAGCTGTTAGCAATCTCCATGAGCTTGATGATAGTTTTCGGCTTCTTGCGGCCAAGTTCCTCGATATAGGATTCCCGTCGGATGCCACCGCTGAAGGCGCCAATTTCCCTATCAATGGAGATATCTTCGGAAACATTCAAAAGTTCAGTGAAACGCCCAATTTATGAACGCATCGACTCCTTTGGCTTCTGGTGGCACTGGCGCAGCTCTTCAATCCCAACAAGTCTCTTGTATGTTGCTTGTAATATTTTTACAAAAGCATCGACCAGATCTTCCCAGGATCTGATAGATCCTTTCGGAAGCCCTCTCAACCACTCTCGTGCCGAGTCCTTAAGGTATAGCTGCAGACATTGCATCGCTGCTATTTGGTTTCCTTTATACATGATCACAGTCTGTAAGTAGTCGTCTATCCATGACGTTGGCTCCTGTTGACCGTCATACTTGGCAGCGTCGGTATGTGTTGGCTTGAATCTCTTTGGTGGCATTGCCTCCCGAATTTAGGGACTCAGGCAATCAGCACTGCAGAGTTCCCCATCATGTTCTTGGGTTTCTTCAAATTTGGTGCTATCAAAACCAGCCCACGCAGCGCGTCTACGACGATATTTGTCAATTTTGCTTTGTGTGATATCGTCACGAGCGTCTTTCAAAGATGAGCAATGCTGAGAACCACTGCCGTGTTTCGAAGATTTTTCCTTCCTGGAGATGAGCTTGTCACCGATTATCCCAAGACTTTACAGGGCTCCACGATGAGCTGGTGCCAACGGATTATAGGGAGTTGGTTGATTATTGATCAAGTAAGCTGCGAGATTCTCTGTGCTCCCTCGACAGTTTGAGAGCTGAGCATGCCTGATATATCCATCCTCATGAAGGAACTAGAGAGATTTGACATGATTTCTCTCACGTCCACCTCCGAAAGGCATGGGCTGGGATGCATGGGCGGTACCTCTCGGGCCCCTAGTTGCTTCTAGAGGAACTTTCGAGAGAGGACAGGCCCCTTTGACGCTTGCTTGATACGTCAGCTACCTGCCAGCATCGATCAAGGTCAGCCTGCTCCTTGGCCAACCGGGAACGGTTCTTTTCGGGAATAATGTGATAACCATTGAGGGTGCCTACAGATACTCCAACGGGGAGGCTAGTGTTGTTAACCACGGCATTGCGAGCTGCATCCCACTCTTCCCTGGTAACAGAAAAAGTAGTGTTGGCGTTGCTGCCGCTGGCCTTGCCATCTTATCACCGCTCAACATTAGCGTGCGGGGTGCGCTCACCCGAAGAGATCTCGGCTCCTGTTTGAGCGTTAATGATGACACTTGTAAGGGTATTTTACCCTTATCCATTATTTTGGTATCTATGACACCGTGCTAGAGTATTTGGACTAATACATGCCTACAAGATGACTTTCAGGTATTAGCCAAAGAGGTATGATGGTGTAGCAATGGAACAAAAGGCAACGGGAGACCCCCCCAATTCGACGAAAAATCAGCTAGTTTTTCAGAGCCTGGCCGGTCACAGATCCGGTCGGACCGGCCCTAGCACCGGACAGCCCGGTCACCAACCGGACCCAGAACCGGTGCCATCCGGGCAAGTTCCAGTAAAGAAGGCGAGCCCTCCAGTCTGCGTCCGGTCACTAGCCCGGTTTCGGACCGGCTGCTCCGGTCCATGGCCCGGTCTGACCGGGCACCAGACCGAGCGGCCCGGTCAGCAACCGGACTCTGCGCCTGTGACATCCGGGTGCCATCCAGTAAGCTCAGAAGCCTGCCCGGTCAAGACCCGGTCCCAGCTCCGGTTGGAAACCGGCCGGCCCGGTCTGTGGGTCTGGCTCGACCGGGCTGTGGACCGGCCTGTCCGGCGCCAAATCCGGTTGACCGGGTTTCTCGAAGAATCTGCTTATGTGGCAAGTGACCAACGGCCGTATTTCGAAGAACACTATAAATAGGTCTTCTCCTACCTCTGAACAGTTTGGCACTACACTACAAGCTGTTCTTGAGCTCTCTCTCTCTTACTCCATTGCTAGAAACACCAAAAGCCTCAGATCTCCCTCCTCCTCCACCCAAACTCAAATCCCTCCGGGGAATCATTAGAGGAGGACCCGATCTACCGTTCTACCAAGCCAAATCTCATTCCCCCTTGTATTCATTGAGAAGCTTGCTTCCTAGGGTTCCTTGGAAACCCTAGGTAGGCAAGAGGAGTCCGGAAGCATCCGGGCTGTGGATTTGCTCCGGGCAAGATTGTGAAGGTTTGGAGGCTACCTCAAAGTCTACCACAAGTGAGTGAGCTATTCCTTCGTGGGATAGGCTCCGGAGAATAGGGTGAGCCTTCGTGGCGCGGGGAATCCTTCGTGGGACCTCCACTCCTCCAAACGTGACGTACCTTGTTGCAAAGCAAGGGAACACGGGAATACATCCTCGTCTCCGCGTGCTATCGGTTATCTCTAACCGAACTCCTTACTTGTGATTTAACTGCCTGTGAGAGCCTTCGTGCTCGAGTTAGTTGTATCCTCATATAGGTTGCTTCACCTAGTTTGCATTAGGCTCATCTTTATATTCCGCAAAGCCTAATATTGCAAAGAAAGAATTAAAATTTGTAGAAACCTATTCACCCCCCCTCTAGGTTTACCATCTCTATACTTTCAATTGGTATCAGAGCCTGGACTCTTATTAAGGGCTTCACCGCCTTAAGAGTGAGATGGATAAACTCTTCGAGGGTCTAGATGACGACTCTAACCTTTCGGTTAAAGAGATGAAATCTAGATTCTTGGCATATGATGCCGAGAAGAAGAAAAAGGAGGATGAGCTACAAAACCAAATGACAGAAATGACTGCCATGCTTAAGAACCTAACTGCGGGTGGAACTTCTAGTGGGGCTTCGGCCTCTAAGGAAACCTACCATGATGTTAACCATGACTATCCCAGAAACACTTCACCCATGCCTCATATAAACCATAGTGGGACCGTTCCCCATTACGATGGAACTCACTTTCCACATTGGAAATCTGCTATGGAATCTCATATTCGCAGCTGCAGTGTGGAGCTATGGGAGCTCATTGTTCATGGACATCGGGAGCCACAAGATCCTACTCGGTTGACCTCCACCGAGTTCTACAACCGTCAACTCAATGCATCCGCACGTGACAAGATTAGAAGTGGCATCAACCGCAAGCTTCTTGATCAAGTCGATGACATTGTCTCCGCTAAAGAGTTGTGGGATCGGATCGTAGTACTCCAAGAGGGAACCGATTTGATCCAATCAGCTCTCTATGAGACCGCAAAGCAAGAGGCCTACCAGTTCATGATTCGAGATGGAGAATCCGTATTCGATGCCTATGCTAGGCTTGGTGCTCTGAAAGTAAGGGTCAAGGGACTTGGTGCTGAGAAGTACAATGACGGATTCGAGATGAACAAAGCCTTCATAAAATCCAAGGTCATTGCTATGATTGCCGTCAAACAAGAAGACACCAACCTTGGACTCAACTTGCAAATCATGACCAAGAGTGCCGATCTCAACTCCGATGATCTAGTCTCCTATGTGGCCGCCAATGAAAGCATGGCCAAAGCCGGAAAGAGGCTCAAGGCAATGAACCGTGTTGATGAAGCCTCACACAACCATGAAGCGTCACACAACCTTGCTCTCAAAGCTAGAGCCGACCATGAAAGCAACGAAGACTATGAAATTGAAGAAGATGAAGAGATGACTTCAACTAGTGACATTGCTACCGACTTTGCTTTCTTTGCCAAGAAGTACAAGGTCAAGTTCCCAATGCTCCTCAATGACAAGAAGAAGAAGAGAACTTGCTACAATTGTGATGAAGATAACCACTTTGCAAATGAGTGCCCTTATGAGAAAAGGGTAGACAAGCCAAAGTTCATCAAAGGGGTCAAGCCAAGATTGAAGCCGAACCCAATCAACGATCGGTACAAGAAGAACAAGGGAAGAGCTTTTGTTGGGGCCGAGTACTTGTCCGATGAAGAAGAGGAAGATGAGGAGAAGGAGGCCGGAGTGGCCGGTTTAGCTTACTCTAAGCCCGGGTCACTCTTCACATATGACTACTCCAAAGATTACTCCACGGAGAATGATGTTGGCTCTTCCTTCATGGCAAGAACAACTCAAGATGATGACTCCGATGACTCTCCCTCCTCTCCAATCATTGGCTCTTGTCGTATGGCAAGGGAAACCAAGGTAATGGAACCTCCACCTTCCCTATCTAGTGTTCTTGATGATGAAAACGAAGATCAGGAAGAATTAATTATGCTTAAGGAACTCTATGATGTTAGATGCACCCTTCGTGGTGAAGCTCTTGTCAAGTTTGATTTCTTGATGGACTCACTCAAAGAAAAGGATGAGTCCATTGAGGAATTAGAATATCAATTGAATGAGAAGGAACGGAGATTCAATCTCCTAAGACAAGAGCTAAACACCGAAAGGTGCATATCTCAAGGCCTTAAGCAACAAATTGAAACTCATGAACTTGATAAAGTTAAGGACCTAGAAACTATTGATAGGGCTCAATTATTGACCCAAGAGCTCAATGCCTCAAAGGAGGAACTTGAAGTTGCTCATGCTTCTCTCACTAGGGATCTTGACCACCTTGAAAGAGCTAACAAGCTTGTCAAGGATGAGCTCAAGAAACTTGGAGAGAATCATGATCTACTTCAAGAATCCTACAAAAGGGCTCTTGGATCAATGAAGGATCCCAATGATGTTGAAAAGCTTGCTTGTTCCTCCATTTCCTTTACTAGTGAGCATGCTAAACTTGTTGAGGAACATGTTCGTTTACAAGAGGAACTTTCTTTGCATGTTGAGACCAATGCATATCTTGAGTCCTTGGTGACCAAATATGGTCTTGACTATCATCCTAATGAATCTTCTTGTGAGCAAGCATCTATTCTTGAGGAAAATGTTAGGCTAACAAAGGAACTTGCAAAGTTCACCACCGCCAAGAACAAGATGGGATTGGATGACCTCTTGAGTAAGCAAAGGTCAAACAATCAAAAGTATGGACTTGGATATACTCCCAAGTCCCACAAGAAGAACAACTACAAGAAGGAGAAACCCGCTCAAGATAAGAACAAGAAGGTCACTAACAATGGCAAAACCTCAAAGGGCAAAGCCACTAGTGGTGACCGCACGGGGCCAAACGATCACTATGCATTATTTGTTGATTATTATGGTGATGTCTATGCTAACTATGTTGGCCCTCCTAATGGCTATGCTTATAGAGAGTACTCAATTTGGGTACCAAAAGATATTGTTGCCATTGCAAAGGAACCCATTAATCGATGGGTTCCTAAATCCTCTACTTGATTTTGTAGGGGTATTCCTCCGGTGGTCCAAAATGGGTGTTTGATAGTGGATGCACCAATCATATGACCGGAGGAAAAGGTGTGCTTGATCAATTCATTGAAGATATCAACAAGAAGTCAAGCATTACCTTTGGTGACAACTCAAAGGGAAAGGTACTTGGGTATGGCAAGGTAGCAATCTCTAAGGACTTGTGCCTTGAGACGGTTATGCTTGTTGAACACCTTGGCTATAACTTACTTTCTATATATCATCTTGCCGATGCCGGGTACAATTCATATTTCACTAAATATTATGTGCAAGTCTTTAGGAGTGACAATCTCAAATTGGTCCTTGTTGGATATGTGGAGAACAACCTTTATGTGGTTGACCTCTCGAAAGAGAGCCCCTCCTTCTCCACATGTCTAATGGCGGCCAAGCATGACAAAGGATGGTTGTGGCATCGCCGCCTTGGTCATGTTAACATGAGGAATCTTAAACAACTCCTAAAGGGTGAGCATATTGTGGGACTAACCGGTGTTTCTTTTGAGAAAGATCGTGTTTGTAGTGCATGTGTAGCCGGAAAGCAACTCAAGAAGAAGCATCCCATCAAGAGTATTGTTACCACATCTAGGCCTTTGGAGCTCCTTCATTTGGACCTCTTTGGGCCATCACACTATGATACTCTTGGTGGAAGCAAGTATGGACTTGTCATTGTTGATGATTACTCAAGATACTCTTGGGTCTTTCTCCTTAAGTCTAAGGACGAGACCCATAGAGAGTTCATCACCTTCGCCAAGAAAGCTCAACGTATGTATGAATCCGAGATCAAGGCAATTAGGACCGACAATGGCACCGAGTTCAAGAACTACACTATGCAAGAGTTTGTGGATGATGAGGGCATCAAGCATGAGTTTTCGGCGCCATACACCCCTCAACAAAACGGTGTTGTTGAAAGGAAGAACCGGACTATCATTGAGATGGCAAGAACCATGTTGAGTGAATTCAACTCACCCCACAACTTTTGGGGAGAAGCCATCTCTACGGCCGTCCACTACTCCAACCGGCTCTTCCTCCGTCCCCTCCACAACAAAACCCAATACGAGCTCCTTACCGGTAACAAGCCTAATGTCATGTATATTCGTGTCTTTGGATGCAAATGCCTTGTTAAGAACAACAAAGGAAAGCTCGGTAAATTTGAAACTAGAACCATAGAGGGTATATTTGTTGGATATGCGGAGAACTCTCACGCCTATAGATACTACAACCGGTCCTCCGGGCGTGTTGAAGTATCGTGTGACGGGGTGTTCTTGGCGGATAATGGCTCCCAAGTGGAGCAAGTTGGTCCAGGTGTTGCGGGTAATGATGATGATCCATCTAGTGCCATCAAGCATATGGGCATTGGACACATCCGGCCCATGGAAGTTCATAATGATGATCAAGATGATGGAGTAGATGTCTCAAGCACGCCACAAGTGGAGCCTAGCTCAACTCAAGCCGAACCATCAAGTGCAACTCAAGAACCATCCTCTACTCAAGATGAGTCTCAATCCGAAGAACAAGAAGAAGATCCTCATTCCATGGAGCAAGATCATGATGACGATCAAGAAACATCCTCAACTCATGATCAAGCTCAAGTGGTCCCTCATGATCAAGTACTAGCAACAGATGAATTCATTGATCATGAAGGAACCGTTCGGAAGATCAAGGCCGCTACAAGGGCAAGTGACATGAAAGTGGATCAAGTCCTTGGTAGCATCTCAAGAGGAGTGGTAACTCGTAGACACCATGCATTACTTATCACTTATTGTCAACATCATGCTTTTGTGTCTAGTTTTGAACCACTTAAGGTACATGAAGCCTTGGTCGATCCGGATTGGGTAATTGCCATGCAAGAAGAATTGGAGTGTTTCACTCGTAATGAAGTATGGTCTCTAGTTGAGAGACCCAAGGATCATCGCATCAATGTCATTGGGACCAACTGGGTATTCAAGAACAAGCAAGATGAGAATGGCATTGTTATACGAAACAAAGCAAGGTTAGTGGCGCAAGGGTTTGCCCAAATAGAAGGTATGGATTTTGAGGATACCTTTGCGCCGGTAGCCCGTCTTGAAGCTATTCGTCTTTTGCTTGCATTTGCATCTTTCCACAATTTCAATTTATATCAAATGGATGTGAAAAGTGCATTTTTGAATGGTCCCCTAAAAGAAACCGCATATGTGGCTCAACTCCCGGGTTTCGAAGACCCATGCCGACCCAACCACGTGTATTTACTCCATAAGGCACTCTACGGTCTCAAGCAAGCTCCACGTGCTTGGTATGAGTTCCTTAGGGATTTCTTACTACATGATGGGTTTTGCATGGGTACGGTCGATTCCACCCTTTTCACCAAGCGGGTTAAAGGGGGTGGCCTCTTTATATGTCAAATATATGTTGATGATATTATTTTTGGTGGAACTAACCCCAATCATAACAAAGCTTTTGAGCTATTGATGACTAGGAAATTTGAGATGTCCATGATGGGAGAGTTGAAGTTCTTTCTAGGCTTCCAAGTGAGGCAACTTGCAAAAGGCACCTTCATCTCTCAAGAAAACTATGTGAAGGACATGCTCAAGAAATTCAACATGACCAATGCAAGTCCAATGAAGACACCCATGCCCGTAAAGGGGCAACTTGGTTCATGTGACGGTGAGAAGGATGTGGACATAAAGGTATACCGCTCCATGATAGGATCCTTGCTCTACCTTTGTGCCTCTAGGCCGGATATCATGCTAAGTGTAGGGATGTGTGCTCGTTTTCAATCCGCTCCCAAGGAGAGCCATTTAGTGGCGGTCAAACGGATACTAAGATACCTTGTTCTCACTCCTACTCTCGGGCTATGGTATCCAAAGGGGTCAACCTTTGAACTCATTGGCTATTTGGATTCCGATTGGGCCGGTGATAAGGTTGATCGGAAGTCTACCTCCGGGGCTTGCCAATTTATTGGCCGGTCATTGGTGAGTTGGTCATCCAAGAAACAAAACTCCACCGCCCTATCCACCGCCGAAGCCGAATACATATCCGCGGCATCTTGTTGCACTCAATTGTTATGGATGAAGCAAACCTTGAAAGACTATGGTGTGTCTCTTGGTACGGTGCCTCTTCTTTGTGACAATGAAAGTGCAATAAAGATCGCCAACAACCCGGTTCAACATTGTCGCACCAAACATATTGACATTCGCCATCACTTCCTACGTGATCATGTTGCCAATAAGGATATTGATCTCACTCATGTGGGAACAACCTACCAATTGGCGGATATTTTCACTAAGCCTTTGGATGAAGCCCGCTTTGTTAACTTGAGAGGAGAACTTGGTATTCTTGATCCTAAAAACTTGGATTGATTAACTTCTTGCACTATATTCTTGCATTTATCTTGCTATCTAGCTTAGAGGCATAGCACATATGGGGATAGTCATTCTACCATATCTTGGTATGATGCATACCTATGTGTGCAACATAAATAGACCCAATGTCATTATATGGACCCAAGCATGTCTCTTCGAGGTCTCATGACATTTGCGCTTTCACATAGGGGGAGTAATCCCCCGCCCCTCATTGAGCCTTCATTACAACTTGATTTGACTATATAAGGCCAAATGATCTTATTGCAAAAACTATTTCAAAATGCTCTTATGATTCTTGATATACTTCGAATCATGCCCATGGTAGCTATTTGTATCTTGTTTGCATTTTCACTCCAATGGGTATGCCTAGAGAACTTTGTGTTTTCCAACCCCATGTCTATGCTTATCTCATCATCATCTATCTATCTATATGTACATGTCATCATATGAGCACTCACACACATTTACACAAAGAATAGGGGCAAAACGAGGCAAAATGACACATTTTTGGGAAAATTGACTCTGGCCGATCCTTTGGCCGGTCGGACCGGCTTTGTCTGCCGGACCGTCAGTCGATCCAGCAGCCGGTCGAACGCCCGACCGGTCGTGCGGGCTGTTATGTTTTGGAGAGGATACCCCTTGGGGATATTCTTCCTCATTATCCCCCACCTCTCAAACCTCCATGGCCGCCGCCTCCACCATCTCCACCATGCCCAAGGCACTCCCCACCACTAGATTCTCCCCAAACTTCACACAACCATAGATCGGGATCTCTCAAGCATCTTCACCAAAGGATTTGGTCCCTCTCAAGCTAGTTTGGGAGATCGTGGGGATTTGGTCCTCAAGCCTTCTTCACGAGTTCTTCTTGCTCACTTGGACCAAGAGGACGATGTCTTCGGGTGATGAATGGACTGATGCGGACCATGGCACTGTTGCCAAGCGAGGGAGGCGCTCAGGGGTTCCACCACGGTGCTCTACTGGTCGTGCTCCTCAGACTACGGGTGGCAGCTCAACTGGAGGCCGAACCAAGACATCTGCCAATAAGAGGAAAGATAAACATGCAGCACAGGATGGTGATGAGGTGCTTGCATTTCCATGTTGGTGATGTACATATTGGGGCATGGAGAAGACTCAGAGAGTCCAACCCCTATCGCTTTGAGGAACCCACTTACACAGGGGGAGATCAATTTTTCTGGACCAACACACAGCAAGTCATGTGGGATGACTTCTATAACTCCCGCGAGCACATGAAGAAAGGCACCATTGTTATGCCCAAGGCCATCAAGGATGTCATTGGAATGTATGATGCCACCAAGTTTCGCTTTGTGGTTGCGACCTTGAGGCGGATGGGGTTGTGATCTTATGTGCTTGACACCTACTGATGGGTGCTATTGTCCAACCTTGGTGAGACAGTTTCACTGCACAGTCTTTTTCCATGATGATGCAGCTCGGACTATGACTTGGATGACTGGCAAACAGAAATACACTTGCAACTATCTTGATTTCTGTGAAGCTTTGGGGTTTGGTGGAGGGCGTGCTTCTGGTTTCAAGATATATTCTCAGCAGAAGTTCAACCGTGGGGACATTGCCGTTTGCTATCCGCCGGAACCCACACCTGGACCTCCCACCATCTCTGGGATGTACTACTCCTACCTCTTACTTGCCAAGCTATTCCGTGAGACTCTCATCAGCAAGTCCGGCGATACAAGTGAATGTCGTGCATATCATCTGAACTTGATGTACTACTGTCACCCTGAGCACCGGCAACTTATTGATGGCTGTGATCTCATCTACTGTGAGTTACGGCGCTGTGTTCGCGAGAGGTTGACTCCTAATCTTGCCCGATGCGTTCAGCTGCTCATCAACAAGGTTGTGCCCGCACCTTTCAATACTCAAGGTGAGCGGGTCAGGATGGAAGCTTTCAAAGTACCTGCCCAAGGTGATAGCCCGGATGTTCCTGAAATGATGCCTTCTGAGCGCCGGTCCAAGGCACGCCATGACCATGCTAGCTCCAGCTCCTCTAGTCGCCCACAGCATGGTGTCTCACGGTTCTTCTCTTGCTTATGGCAGATGTGCAAAAATACCAATGATGTTGCACATCAAAGTCTTTCTTTGAACCAAGAGACAAGGAGGCGCCAAAATGAGTTCATGGCTGCTAGGAATGTGCCTATCCCTCCTCCACGGCCCTGAGTTGGAGCTTTGTCCACGCACCAAACCGGGAGATGCCTCTTCTTTACGATGAGATGTTCCAGAACTTTGATCCTTCCCTGTACTTTGGTGGTCCTCCTCCTAGATCTGCTCGTGCACCTCCTGCTGATGATGATGATGAAGAGGATGAAGGTAATGAGGATGATGATGAAGAGGATGACGATGAAGAGGATGATGATGGGGATGGTGATGGCAACTCTCCATCCGCGGGGCCCCATTTCTATTGATGGGACGCTAGCATCTCTCCTCTTTTCTTCGCCTTTTTGGTGTTCCGATGCCAAAGGGGGAGAAGAGAGTAGAGTCTAGAATTACGGGGTTCTTTCGTTGTCACAAGCCATGGGAGTTGCTTTATTTGGATTTTATATGGCTTGTGCGTATTTGCTTTGATTTCTCAAGAACCATTTGCTAGTTTGAATAATTCATGTATGGATATGTATGGACGACTATTATGTGTGCTACTCTATGTTAGGATAATCATGCTTTATGGATAATCATGCTTTATGCTTATATATGTTGATATACTTGTCCATACCATGCTTGTTTCCTAAACATATTGGGGGAGCTTCTCATATTCCACAAATGGTGCACTTTGCATTCAAACGCAAATTCTCCAAGTGCACACATTATGGGGGAGCTGTCGTAATATCTTATATGGAATCAAGGTTTAGAGCTTATCATAATATCTATATGTTACTCTAGCTCGGTTTGTCATCGTATACCAAAAAGGGGGAGATTGTAAGGGTATTTTACCCTTATCCATTATTTTGGTATCTATGACACCGTGCTAGAGTATTTGGACTAATACATGCCTACAAGATGACTTTCAGGTATTAGCCAAAGAGGTATGATGGTGTAGCAATGGAACAAAAGGCAACGGGAGACCCCCCCAATTCGACGAAAAATCAGCTAGTTTTTCAGAGCCTGGCCGGTCACAGATCCGGTCGGACCGGCCCTGGCCCCGGACAGGCCGGTCACCAACCGGACCCAGAACCGGTGCCATCCGGGCAAGTTCCAGTAAAGAAGGCGAGCCCTCCAGTCTGCGTCCGGTCACCAGCCCGGTTTCGGACCGGCTGCTCTGGTCCATGGCCCGGTCTGACCGGGCACCAGACCGAGCGGCCCGGTCAGCAACCGGACTCTGCGTCTGTGACATCCGGGCGCCATCCAGTAAGCTCAGAAGCCTGCCCGGTCAAGACCCGGTCCCAGCTCCGGTTGGAAACCGGCCGGCCCGGTCTGTGGCCCGGTCTGACCGGGCTGTGGACCGGCCTGTCCGGCGCCAAATCCGGTTGACCGGGTTTCTCGAAGAATCTGCTGATGTGGCAAGTGACCAACGGCCGTATTTCGAAGAACACTATAAATAGGTCTTCTCCTACCTCTGAACAGTTAGGCACTACACTACAAGCTATTCTTGAGCTCTCTCTCTCTTACTCCATTGCTAGAAACACCAAAAGCCTCAGATCTCCCTTCTCCTCCACCCAAACTCAAATCCCTCCGGGGAATCATTAGAGGAGGACCCGATCTACCGTTCTACCAAGCCAAATCTCATTCCCCCTTGTATTCATTGAGAAGCTTGCTTCCTAGGGTTCCTTGGAAACCCTAGGTAGGCAAGAGGAGTCCGGAAGCATCCGGGCTGTGGATTTGCTCCGGGCAAGATTGTGAAGGTTTGGAGGCTACCTCAAAGTCTACCACAAGTGAGTGAGCTATTCCTTCGTGGGATAGGCTCCGGAGAATAGGGTGAGCCTTCGTGGCGCGGGGAATCCTTCGTGGGACCTCCACTCCTCCAAACATGACGTACCTTGTTGCAAAGCAAGGGAACACGGGAATACATCCTCGTCTCCGCGTGCTATCGGTTATCTCTAACCGAACTCCTTACTTGTGATTTAACTGCCTGTGAGAGCCTTCGTGCTCGAGTTAGTTGTATCCTCATATAGGTTGCTTCACCTAGTTTGCATTAGGCTCATCTTTATATTCCGCAAAACCTAATATTGCAAAGAAAGAATTAAAATTTGTAGAAACCTATTCACCCCCCCCCCTCTAGGTTTACCATCTCTATACTTTCAACACTAATTTGGTGGTGGGCCGCTTGCATCCTACTTAGGGAAGCGGCGTCGGTGTATTTGTCGGCGCCTTCCTCATAGGAGGAGTACTTGATGCCGCCTATGAAGGGAGATGTCTCAGAGCCAAGTTCGTGCTTGTTGTCGCAGTCGAGGCAGTAGTACGATGTTAGATCCGATGAACCGTAATCATCAGACCCGACATACATGGTGGACATGGTATGACGTAATGTCGATGGCGGTGAAGATGTCAGAGTCGATACTTGGGCAGCCGGTAGATCGGCCACGGTTGTTGATGAAGCTATGGACATAGTAGTCGATGAAATCCGGCGCCCCTAGCACCCGAAGTGATCGGGTCCGGGAGCCGAAGAACGCCTCCAGCGTTGATGCGGAAGTGGACGCTCCCGAACGTTAGATCCATCCCGTCGCGCATGCCTGAGAAGGACGGACATGACACGTTGGCATGAGGAGTGAACTCGAAGCACCCGAAGCAGATCGAGCTCCTCAACATTGCTGATGACAGAGTCGATGGTGGCGGTGATTCCGGTGCAGGTGCAGTCGACATGATCGGAAAAGCCGATGAACTGCTTTGTACCAGCAGGCTTCCCACAGACTGCGCTAGTTGTCGAGGGAGCACCTCGGCCATGCCCACCTTGAGGGGCTTAGGGTTGACGGAATCTTGCAGGTTAGCGCTAGACATCGGATACCAAACGTATAGAAGGCGAGATTTTACCCAGGTTCGGGGCCCTCGGTGAGGTAAAACCCTTACTCCTACTTATCTGATCTTGATTTATCGACGAAAAAAGGTTACAATGGGGTGGCCGATAGACTGCTTGTGGTGAACTCACCGGAAGTCAAAGTTTCTAGGGTTTTTGTATGCCAGATTGTGGTGATTGTGTGAGTATCGTTCAACAGGCTCTCTCATGGCCTTTATATAGGAGGCCAGGTCCCAAGATTCATGTCCGAAATCTTTCCTTTATCGATGTCTCCTTGCCTTGTTCACCAAGAATCCACCTTCCTCTACGTCTTCTTTGCTGCAACCGATATTTAGGCCCACCTTGGCTCATGATGAACCTTGTGAACCCTTTGTTGGGAAGGAGGAGATAGGCCAATGTTTGGTGCCGGAAAGGTAATGCCCACATCATTCCCCTTTCTCTTTCTCACTCCCTTGTCGCCGCTCCAACCCCTTTCTCGCACCTTGATGCTCATGGGTGCCTTCCCTCGCTCGATTCCCCTACCAAAGCCACCTTCACGCGCCCTAATCGCGTGGCCACTCCCACTCACCAACATAGCCCGGTGTCAAGGACGAACCAATCTTGTCTTTTTTCCATGGTGGTGGAAGTGGCAGTGTCGCTTCTACCATTGCTCCCATACAAAGCAGCGCAAGGAACCTAGACCATCGAGCCCGAGGCCGACGCCGTGTGCTATCCCTGGACGATGTCCTTGAGTGCTCCTAGCGCTGCCCAAAGTCGGCTGCTCCTTGTCGGTCGATCCTGCCCACCGCCTCAGGTTGCACCACATCAAAATCGACCTTGTCGCCTGGCGAGGGAGCTAGGCCCCTCTCCTGTCAACGTTGGGCCCTCTTCTCGCCTTTCGATCGGCTCTGCCCCTGGGCCCACATGGCTGCACCGTCGGCCTTGTCCCCGCTATGCCAGGGAACAGCGTGTGCTCGCGTTGGAGAGGAGATCACGGGAGTGGCACTTTCTACCACTACAAGAAAAGTTGCCATGGTCGACGAAGTGAAAGTCGTGTCGTGGTTGTTGATGCACCATGCCCGACGATTTTTGTTGTCTCCGTGGTGCATGTAGGGTCTTCCGGAGGTTATTCCTCTTGACATTGTTATCAGACGGCTGCCGCTCAGAGGTGTATCTCCGGATCATCTCACAAACATAGTATCCACATAGATTGGTCCCCGGTGGCTGAATATCCCCAGTCACTGACCTTCTAAATTGTAGCTCTTTTTTGAATTCACCGACCTTTTCATCTGCGAACCGTCTCCAAACCCTACGAGGCAAAGAAAATTAAATGAACAAGAGAGTTATTAGTTACTTGATATTAGGTAATGAACGAAATAGGCCGATCGATATAGAGCGCAAATGAATGAAAATAATTACTTTTGCATCATTTTTCTCATGTCGACCCAAAGCTTTGCATCCATATTCAGAGAGTCGATGACGAGAACGGTGGAGGTGTGCAATTGAATTACTAGCAGAATCCAGTGGAACCTGCGGACACGATACATGAATAGTCATGCATAACTCATCGATTAGCCACATACCATGCATGGAGTAAACAAAAGAGAATGTGCTCAAGACAGAAACACTCACCCAAAATGGTAAGGAAATAGAATATCACTTTTGAGTTCCTGCTTTGTAAGAAAAAGCCACAGGTCTTGCTCCACGTCGGCGGGGTGTTTTTCTAACACATATCCATTAACGATTTGTGGGTCAATTAACCCAACATCATGGATGTTCCTTATTCTGCATTCCTTAAGCTTCATTCTGCATAATAGCGTACACAACGTTCCCAAGGCCTTGTGGGGAGAGGCTTCAGTGAAGGCTCCGGTACCTTTGTGGTTTTAGGTACATAAGGGTCCGGGTTAATAGTCCAGGACTGCTTCTGCTTCTTCGTCGGAGGTGGATTGGGGGGCGGCGTCTGCTTACCCGCCCGAGGCGGACTAGGGGGCGGTGGCTGCTTACCCGCCGGAGGTGAATTGGGGGGCGGCGTCGGCTGACGTGAAGGAGGTGTAGGTGAAGCACCACCACCACCACCACCACCGCCACCGCCACCACCACCGTAGGGGGTGGACTTGTTGGCCTTGGCGCCTCGCCTGGAAACTTGATAAACTTCTTTTACCATAGAATGAAGTGGCGCTTGACATCTCCAAGTCTTCTCTCCCCTTCATGTGTAGCAACGTCAATCTCCAGGTCCTCAAACCCTTGTACTATGTCCTCCACCGTGACACGAGCATAGCCATCTTGAATGGGGTTGTTGTGGTGGAGTGCTCTAGGTAAACATGGTAAAGCACTACCGATGGCTACCTTCATGGAAATGTTCCCCATTGGATAATACAGATGACATTCTTTCATCTCCTTTACATCGTCCACGGGGTAGCGAGGAGGCTCCGGTGCAGTAATATCGATCGTCAGTACATTAGCACCAGCCGGTGGGGGCTCCGTGGAAGCCACGCCGCTTCTCCGCTGCTGGCTTCCGACATCCGCTGGATGATCTTCATGCGTCCCAGCTGCCTCTCTTTCTTGTACTAGTACATTCAGGGTTTTTTTCATCTCATCGAATTCCGATGCCAACCGTGCCACAACATCTGCATCCCAATCCGCCTTTCTCTTACGGCTTCTGTAACTGTAGGGGTCATTTTCCTGGGAAAACCCTTCTTTCCACGAAATGACGCATTTTGCCTCATACACGTCCTCCGTGTTCAGGATTCCTGAGGGCTTTTGTCAACGCATCATTCTCTCTGTTGAACTTGATCTTCCCCTCTTGAGCATCCCTCATTGCGTCAATAAGGGCTTGGGTGGGTTTAAACTTTGTGTCTCGGTGGACACACTCTCCTGTCACCGGGTCTAGCGTTCCCCCATGCCCGTACCACCAGCTTTTGGCCCTAGGGTCCTATCCCTCTGTACCTAGAGGGATTCCTCGCGCCCTCAGGTCATCCTCCATCTTCTGCCACTTAGGCTCCGAAAGGCGGTATCCACCTGGCCCCATAATATGATTGTACACTTTCTTAGCCGCATTTGCCTTATTTTATCTGATATGACCTTGAATTCCTCTGATTTCTTTTGCCTCAAAAATTTGGGCCAATCATCTTTCAGCTTCTCATACTGTCCGTTGAAATCCGGAGTCTTCCCCTTCTCGACATATTGAGCCGCTAAATTTTTCTTGTAGGTCCGGAATGTTGTGGCCATCTTCTGAAGAGCGAACTCTTTGACCAGCCTCCTCCTCTTACGTCCCTCCGGATCGTCGTTACCGAATTCATCTTTTTTGTTGTATTCCGGAGGTAGAACGAAATGCTCCATAAGCTTTCTCCAGCATTCCTTTTATGTTCTCTTGCTGACGAAACTGGAACCAACACGTGCCTTCACTGGCTCATGCCATTCCTGGACGGTGATCGGGACGCTGTCTCTAACAACGACTCCGCATTGGTTGATGAACTTGGTGTACGCCTCTTCGGGCTCCAGCGGCTTGCCGGTTGGACTGATAACATCAATGTTATATGTTACTCCTTGTTTCAGCGTCTTGGTTTTGCCACGCTTTGTCTTCACCGATTTTTTCGACGATCCGCTGGCCGAGGGCTAAAATAAGAAAGAGAGTCGAGTTAATACACATATTTATTGAAATCGGTAAATTTGTATCACCAGAGGCTCAATGTATATATATATACCTCGCCGGAGGTGGTTGCTAATTACTTATCAACATCGCTGGAGGTGTTTGTCGACGTTTGACCTCCATCGACAGTGCCCGTTCCTTCATCATCACCTCGCGGACGACCTTCATCTTCACCGTCAAGGTTCAGATAAGAAGAGATATCCTCTTCTTCATCTTCTACGGCAGGCACATAAAGAATGTCGCCATTTATGATGCCGAAAAGATGTGCCTCAGCTTCCGGATTATAGTTATCCCTAATCGGGTCGGCTCTATCGTCCGCCATATGTGTCACTCCTGAAAACATGTAGTAAAAACTAATTAATTGTGTATATGCCAGCATTATCACATCTCTTCTACATTAAAGAGAGAGGGCGACGATGGAGGTGAGAGGGGGGACGCGTATTAGATGTGTATATGCGGACGATAGACCTCGCCTCGCAGTGACCGCGTGACCGAGAGACCGGTGGCAGTGGCGAAAGGGCGGTGGCGAAAGAGCGGTGGCGATGACGATGGCGGTGGCGGTGGCGGTGCCGATCCTCTCTCTCGTAAAATAACAAAAAAAAACCCGCGCGTATACGGAGGGGGCGGCGAGGCCCTCGCCGCCCCCTCCGTAAACACGCGGGGTCGGTGGCGAAAGGGCGGTGGCGAAAGGGGGGCGGCGGCGGTGGCGACGGTCTTTTTTTATTAGTTAAGTTTTTCACATAATACACGTCAACAAAGTTGTTTCATTTTTAATTAAAAAAACTTAGTTGCAAATTAAAAAAACTTAGTTGCAAATTAAAAAAACAAAAAAACTTAGTTACAAATTAGTTCTTCACATAATACACGTTTACAATTTAATTAAGTTACATTTTTTATAAAAAAATTAGTTACAAATTAAAAAAAAACAAAAAAATCGGCCAGGGCGCGCGCCTTGGCCTTCTCTCCCCTCTCCCTCTCTACTTCGTCTCTCTCTGCCGAGCGGGGCGCACTGCGGCGTTGGGCATGTGGCGGCGCAAGTCTGGCCGGCGGCGGCGACGACTGTCGGGCACGGCGACATGGCGCGTGGACACGGCGACGCGAGCTGTGGTGGCAACGTTCGGCGCGGGGGTGTGGTTCGGCGGCGGAGGTACGCGCGCGCGGCGCCGGCAGAGCTGAGACGACGACATACGGGGCGGGCGCGGGAAGAAGAGGAGGAGGCGGCGGCCAACGGCGGCGACGAGGGCGGTGGTCGGCGAGGACGAGGGAGACGGCGGAGGCGCAGACGGTTCGGCGGTCGGCAGCGCAGCCTGGCGGTTCGAGTCGAGGAAGAAGAAGTGAATGGCCTGCGCCGCCCGCGTGTATTTATAGGGAGGGGCCTTTAGTCGCGGTTGGTGTGGCCAACCGCGACTAAAGTCCTTTTTTCACCCGTTTTTGCGGTTCCCGCGGAAACCACCTTTAGTCACGGTTGGAGACACCAACCGCGACTAAAGGTGGTTTTCCAGATTAATTTTCAAATAATAAAACTAATACATTTCAAATTTTTAAAAATACAAATAATATATCAAAAAAATTTGAAAAATAAAACTAATTCAATTCAAAATCTTAAAAATAGAAATAATATATCAAAAAATTCACAAAAATAAAACTAGTTCATTTCAAAATCTTAAAAATACAAATAGTATATCAAAAAATTCAGAAAAATAAAAATAATTCATTTCAAAATCTTAAAAATACAAATAATATATCAAAAAATTCAGGAAAATAAAACTAATTCATTTCAAAATCTTAAAAATACAAATAATATATCAAAAAATTTAGAAAATTCCAATTTCTTCCCTCGTCTGTCTTCCCGCCTCCTGTTTTCCCGCCCCGCTTCCCACAAGTTCTTCCCGATCACCTCTGTCTTCCCCCGCCCCTCTTCCTGCCAGTTCTTTCCCGCCTCTGTCACCAAGCTGGAATTGGTCAGAACTGTGTGGTGTGCTTCAGTCATAGAATGGCCGTCCATACATATCGTTGATTTCCTTCCGATCGTTCCTTTTCCACTTAGTCTCCCCTCGTCCCGCGATCGAGGAAGACCAATCGGCTTAAGGTCAGGAACAAAGTCAACACAAAACTCAATTACCTCCTCATTTCCATAGCCTTTGGCAATGCTTCCTTCTGGTCTAGCACGGTTACGAACATATTTCTTTAATACTCCCATGATCCTCTCAAAGGGGAACATATTGTGTAGAAATACAGGACCGAGGATGGAAATCTCTCAAAGGTGAACCAGGAGGTGCGTCATAATATTGAAGAAGGATGGCGGAAACACCAACTCGAAACTGACAAGACATTGGACCACATCGTTCTGTAGCCGTGGTTGATCTTCTGGATTGATTACCTTCTGAGAGATTGCATTGAGGAATGCACATAGCTTCACAATGGCTACTCGAACATTTTCCGGTAGGAGCCCCCTCAAAGAAATCGGAAGCAATTGCATCATAATCACGTGGCAGTCATGAGACTTCAGGTTTTGGAACTTTCTGTCCACCATGTTTATTATTCCCTTTATATTCGACGAGAATCCAGACATGACTTTCGTACTGCTCAGACATTCAAAAAAGATGACCTTCCCTTCTTTGGTAAGAGCGTAGTTGGCACGACCTTGAAACCATTCCGGATGCCGGTCATTAGGGTCTTTCAAACGTTGCTGGTCCTGCCGTGCTTCCTTTGTATCATTTGTCTTCCCATACACGCCCAAGAAGCTTAGGAGGTTCACGCAAATATTCTTCGTAACATGCATCACGTCGATTGCAGAGCGGACATCTAGGACTTTCCAATATTCTAGCTCCCAGAATATAGATTTCTTCTTCCACATGGGTGCGTGCCAGGACCCTTTCCAAAGATGACTTTCAAATCCTTGACCATATCAAATACCTCAGCACCAGTATGTTCCGTAGGCTTCGGCCGGTGATCTGCCTTGCCGTTGTAATGCTTGCCTTTCTTTCTTACGTTATGAATTTTCGAAAGAAATCGACGATGCCCAAGGTACACGTTCTTCTTACAATTTTGCAAATATACACTTTCAGTCTCATGTAAGCAGTGTGTGCATGCATTGTATCCCTTATTTGACAGTTCCGAAAGGTTACTAAGAGCAGGCCAATCGTTGATGGTTACGAAACGCAACGCTCGTAGGTCAAATTCCTCTACTTTGTGCTCATCCCACACACACGTACACTAGGTCTGCCCCACAACTGTAAAATTTCATCAAGTAATGGCCTTAGGTACACATCGATGTCGTTGTCGGGTTGCTTCGGACCTTGGATGAGCACTGGCATCATAATGAACTTCCGCTTCATGCACAACCAAGGAGGAAGGTTGTAGATGCATAGAGTCACGGGCCAGGTGCTATGGCTGGAGCTCTGCTCGCCAAAAGAATTCATGCCATATGTACTTAGACCAAATCTTATGTTCCTTGCGTCGGATGCAAAATCTTTGAACTCTCTGTCGATCTTTCTCCATTGCGTTCCATCTGCGGGGTGTCTCAACTCCCCGTCCGACTTACGGTCCTCTTTGTGCCATCGCAACAACTTGGCATGCTCTTTGTTCCTGAACAGACGCTTCAACCGTGGTATTATAGGAGCATACCACATCACCTTGGCGGGAACCCTCTTCCTGGGTTTCTGGCCCTCAACATCGTCACCAGGGTCATCGCCTCTGATCTTATAACGCAATGTAGTGCATACCGGACATTCATTCAAATTCTCGTATTCACCGCGATAGAGGATGCAGTCGTTAATGCATGCATGTATCTTGAGAACCTCTAAACCTAGAGGGCAGACAACCTTCTTTGCTTCGTACATATTGGCGGGCAACTCGTTATTCTTTGGAAACATATTCTTCATCATTTTCAGCAAATTTTCAAATCCCGAGTCAGATAGACCTTCCTGTGCCTTCCATTTCAGCAAATCCAGTGTGCAGCCCAGCTTTTTCAGACCATTATCGCATCCGGGGTACAGCGACTTTTTGTGATCTTCTAACATGCGATCCAAATTCTCCCTCTCCTTTTCAGTTTCGCAGCGTCTCCGTGCATCAGCAATGGTCCAACTAAGATCATCAACGGGCTCATCACGTGCCTCTTCTTCACCTTCCCCTTCACCTTCCCCACCTTCAGCATCCTCCATGAAAGTATCACCAAAATGATCAAGATAGTTGTCATCGATGAAATCATCCCCTTCTTCATGTTCTTCCATTATAACCGCTCTTTCTCCATGCTTGGTCCAACAATTATAGCTTGGCATGAAATCGTGCCGAAGCAGGTGCAGGTGAACTTCTCTTGAGGAAGAGTAACCCTTCTGATTCTTACAGCCAACACATGGACAGGTAACAAAACCACCCTGCTTGTTCGCATTAGCCACTACGAGGAAATCTTTCAAACCCGTAGTGAACTCGCCGGAGAGTCGGTTACCGTACATCCATTGCCGATTCATCTGCATTATTATTATATAAAGTATATAATTAACCATCATGCATTTGTTAAACTAACTAGCTAGAAATAATAGAAATTAAACAATGAACTACACACATGCATATTTTATCAACGACACATGAAAACCGCGATCGAGGAAAAATAAATGAGAAAGCTCAAGTGTGGCTCGGACACTTCATATCATGTTTCTTTCTATCTCTCGGGCATTTCATCGAACACCTTCTATGCATAAGAGGAACCAAAATCAAACCAAACACCCACTTGTGAAGATTGTGAAGAAAGTGGCACCAAATGGCTAAGTGAGTGTGCTGAACGGGTATATATAGGGGAGGGGCTTTAGTCGCGGTTGGCCTGGCAAACCGCGACTAAAGGCCTTCGGGCACCTTTAGTCGCGGTTGGCCTGGCCAACCGCGACTAAAGCCCCTCCCGTGCACCAGCTGGCCACCGAGCGCCCTGGGCCCAGGCCTTTGGTCGCGGTTCGCCTCCCGAACCGCGACTAAAGATCCCATTAGTCACGGTTCGTATATTTTGGGGACTAATGGGGACGGATGGAAGGCCCTTTTTCTACCAGTGCATACGAACCTTCTGCTCACCTCTCTCCTGTGACTCATTTCACCTCTCTCCAATGTCCAATGTGCTTGTCTAGATTGACATCATATTGTTATTTTTCCATTGTTGGGACAAACTAATTGCACTAGGATTCATCTATTCTATGGAAAACAAGGCCTAGCTAAGCCGCAAGGAGTTAACCCATTTACTATGACCTACTTTGCACCTCCTGCACATAACCCATGCGGTAGGAGCTCACTAATATCGCCGCGATAATCTATCGGGTATTTATCTTTATTATATCTATTTAGCACAGCCGGTCTTGCAACTACGAGGGCATCATCTGTATTTGGTTAAATGTTATCAACAAGAAATGGTTTCGTTGCTATTAGCAACTTTGACAGTCCGACACTCATGGGAAAATTATTATCATGCCATTTTTTGAAACACCCATGTAAGTGAGATATTAGATCTGTAAACCAAACTATATATAGTTCTTACATGATGTTAGATCAGTACTCGAGATTAATGGTTCTACACAGCCGGTCACATGAATTTTCGTGTTATGCAAAAAAACTCTTAATAAGTCATAAATTTCGTGTACAATATGAGAGTAATGCTCTCTTATGTAGGTTACATGAGAGAAAGACACATACAATAGTACAAATATGTTCACCATACAAACCAACCAATACCCACCGAAACAATTCATAAGAATTAAGTGTACGCTTTTGACATCCTATGATTAAAAATACTAAACACAAATCATATTAAACTTAAATCTCTGCTGACATAGCCTTGTGTATATCATTAAGCCAAAATATTTTATATTGTTAGGGATGTTCCCGTAGATAGTGTGTCGAGCAATGTTGTAGATTCATCAATTTTGACTGGTTGATGTTATGTGTCTCATTAAGTTGAAATATTTCTTCAACGGAGGGTCATTCTCATCCTTGTACAAATATTTGGTGACTCATCCATGTGTGTCTCATTAAGGATTAAGTGTGACGACGTACAGCTGTCCCAAACTTCTGTACAAGTTTTAGTGAGAGTGTTGATTTGATCTCAGTCGAATAAAACTTCATTTATCTATACTCAATCAAGTCTTATATAATTAACTTAGCTCTCGTTCAAGTCTTACATATTATTAGATATGCATCACGATCTGTGTGTTTATGAGTTGCAGGTTAGGTTCAACTCGATTTTCTCAGTTGCAAATAAGGTTGTAATTGGAAAGAATCACCCGGATCGTTAAATCTGATTCATATGATTCGTGTCAAAGTTGAGTTGCAACATGGGCTACAACTGAAATTCAATGACCTCACTTGATTTTGAGAACTAAGTTAATTCGTATTTAACTGAGAATTACTCAAACACTATATTTTAAGATACTAAAAGAAGTCGATCTTAGTATGTATATGTACATGTACGAGCACTCCCAAAAGCGACAAAAACATCTCGGGCAAGTTTTCTCGGTGCCACTCTGGCAAATTGCCACTGCGAAATTAGACAATAATCAATGTCTACTAAGTACGCAACGATCGAAGCTGCAGTCGCCACCAACTCAATTGCTAAAATTCTTGACGTCTCATCATTTTAATCAAGTATGTTAGTCCCACGCCCCCTAAATACTCGTCACGGATTTAGGCAAAATGTAGTCTAAAATTGATCTAGCTTCATCGAAGATACGACAAGTATTTAAGGCCGGATGTGGTATGCATATTATGTAGCGTTGGTTTTGTCTTTGTATAATCTAACTTTTCATTTCCTCAGATTTCGTATAGAACAAACAATACGCGTGCCTCACCACCGAGCAGGGGACCGAAACAGGCGTTCCACACATTACCCTGCCATGTTTTCCTCAGCTGGCTAGCTTATCGTTTCAGAGCCTTTCCCACACGGTTGCACCGGAATGGAATGGCTCCACGAGAGAGCGGACTGCGCGTCCGTCAATTGCCTCACCGCGTGGTACTGTCAGCTGCCTCACCGCGTGCTACTGCCGGCTGCCTCTCGGACAGGAATGGAAATCTGATGTGCAAACAGGTCGTCTCTTGATTGTGTGACGATCCGTGGGTCTTGATTGTGTAGCCGCGTCCTGAGTAAATGTTTGTACAGTGACGAAATGCAGTGATTTTCGTATAGTAGAATGATACTCTCCCGCCTTCAAATAAGTAAGTTTTAAATTTCGTCCAAAGAAAAAAAAAGTATAACCAATTTTCACAATGGAAACTAACAATTTTTGTGACATCAAATTAATATCACCAGATGAATCTTGAAAAATAGTTATTTCATGTGTCATAAATGTTGCCACATTTTTATCATAAAGTTGGTAACCTAGAATAAAACATATATAAGTACACTTATTTGTGAACGATGAGAGCTAGTTTCTTGCAGTATTTTTCCTTGGTGCTTCTCCTCAGATATCCATGATCAATGGTGTTGTGAGAGGGCCAGTGGCGGGTGCGCGACATGCAGTGGTGATGTGTAGCTCAAAGGCAACATAAATATTGCCACAATTTTCGATAAAGTTCGTCAAACTTGAAAAATGTTTTACTAAGAATAAAACCTATATAAGTACACTTGTCTGTAAACGATGGGAGCAAGTTTCTAGATGTATTTTTTTATTTGTGTTTGTCCTCAGATATGCATGATCGATGGTGTCGTGAGAGGACCAGTAGCGGGTGCACCACATGCAGCGGTGAGGTGAGACATTGCGCTGGTTTTGTATCGAGGCACAACGAGAGTGGTGATGTGTACCTCAAAGGCAGCACAATGGGTGCTTGGCGGCGGGAAATCTCGGTTACAAGTGTTAGCGGTGGAGGCAGCTACGTGGATCCGGCCAGGACGCGAGCGAGCATGGGGGCAGCGAGCGATCGGCCACACGAGGAACGCTGGAGTTGTTTTTGAATTTTCAATTTAAATCGGGAGGTCGGTTTGCTTCTTTTGATTAATTTAGAAGGGGTTAATTGTAAGACATAATTAGACATGGCATCTGACGCTTTTTTCGAATGGGAGGGGTACTAAAAGTCTGCCTCACACTAGAATTTGTTAACATCATGTAGCACTTCACCCTGCAATTTGGCCAATAACTGAGAATATTGATGCCACTTGACAAGATACAAAGAGGAGGAACCTTTCCTAGCTAGTTAGGAATTTGATCATTCTAGTCAAGATATGATTAGATCGATTAATATACGTTCAGCTGATTGTTCTTGTTTTCTCGTTAGTTCCTGTTGGTTTTTTTGTCATCCCGAAGATCGATAAACCAGTTTTTCCTCAGGTGCCAAAGGATGGTATCCATGTAACCAGCCGTTAGTTTTTTATGATCAATGCCGATTATTCCAGCAAGTAGATGTCCTTTTTTTACTGGCAAATATAAGAACACGGAAACAAAACAATGGCATAGCCTCATAGCTGCGACAATCTCAACATGCATCAGTAGTCATACATCTCCTCCTAATGCTCGTAATTTATCAGTTGATAAGCTGGGGAATTGTAGTGACACACACACGTACGCATACCAAGCAGGAATGGTAATTCACAAACAAATTTCCACAGGTAGCAATCCGAACATACACACATTATTCTGACATACACGCGATCTTGTCACGAACAAGAAGTCTAGAAAGCTAAGATAATTACCCTAGTACTTAACTAGTACGCTGATAGTAGTAGCTGAAGAAGCTATGGAGGTTTCATGATGCAGCTGACTCTACCTCCACCCCATTGTCGCAGTGGATGAAGAATCTAGCTAGAGAGGCAGGCTGGAGTCGTACTTGGTAGGATTGGCGGCAGTTATCGCAGGAGCCAGGTACATGACGGGCTGGAGCAGCAGAGCAACCACCACCACCGTGCACAGCACCGCGTTGATGGCCGTCCCCGCGGCCAGCGCCTGCGACGGGAAGGCCGTGAGCACGGCCACGGCAACGAAGACGCCGTGGAGCAGAGCGAACTTGGCGGCGGCGGCGCAGAACTCGCCGGCGCCGACGAGCGCGAGACCCCTGCGCAGGGCACAGCAGGGGCTGTCGCTGGCATCATCGATGACGGGCACTGGGCCGGCCAGGCGGCACTGGCAGACGACGGTGATGCCCACCGTCCCGGCGAAGTACGGGACGCCGCCCAGCAGCATCAGCGTGAGGTCGAACTGGGCCGGAACATCTAGCAGCAGCCGGAAGGCGGGCCAGAAGACCCCGACGTAGGCAGTGACGACGACGAGTGCCTTGAAGAATGTGGGCAGGGACGCGGCACGCTTGCGCAGGCCCGCCAAGATGGCCGTGGAGCTGAAGAGGGAGAGGCCTACGTCGTCGTCAAGTGTGGCGAATGATCTGACGAACATGGTGCTGGAGATCTGGGTGTTGAAGGCACGCAGGAGGAGGAGGAGGAAGTCGAGTGAGAAGAAACAGGCAAGAGAAGGATCGCGGTAGAACAGATGGCCGAATCTGGCGACAGAGAGCACCATGACCGCGGCAGCGCCATAGACGGAGACACCAAGGAGGACGAGGAGGAGGAAAAGGAAGATATGGCAAAGCCGCTCCATTGCCATTGAGCTACCTAGTTAGCACGCGCTGGTTTGTGCCGAAGGAACTAAGGGAAAGAAGGTGGAGCGAGCGAGCTAGGGTATGGGGAAGTTGGGACATAATAAAGGACGTGTGCTGCAACGGAGGCTCCAGCCTTTTCGATACCGCGGCCACTGATTGATGCACGTTGTGGCAGCTACCGGTTACTCCTTCGTCCTTCCTACTGATTCTTCTTGAGTTGCTCCACCACCAATCACATTACCATCTTGTGAAATCCATCCAATAGATGATAGCAACTCTCTTTCTCTTTCCAATATAGACGATCATTTTTCACGGGATTGTTTTCGTAAATTCCGAACATGCAATCTCCGTATAGCAGCAAACAGCTCGATCAGAATTAGCATGTAAATGTAGTGCCCTTCTTGTGTTCTCTTCCACACTGAGTGATCATAAGTCGACATGTTATAATCTGAATAGTGGTTGTCCAGATTTTTATCAAGTGATAAAATGATTTTTTTTTGACTCTACAGGCTCTCATCTTTAGAGTTGTCGCAGAGACTAGGGTGGTAAAACATCCGTTTTCGGCTCAAATTTACGTGCATCACCTTTGTTTTGTCGGCTAGCATTCAACGATTTGCAGAAGCACGCTAGGGTTAGTAGATATCTCCGTCCTCGCAGATCATGGCATGCACATCCGCTCCTACACAAGAATGGAGTGGCATGCATGGGGCCGTGCCCACGTTACGTTGCCAAGCTTAGTTGAAGACTTGAAGGACGCATCAAGAGAGACTAATTAAGGCGATGGAGACGTGACAGTGGTGACCGGCCGGACCCGGACCTCACGCTCTTCTCCACTATGGTTTTTGGTGGAACCGCGTGAAAGGTCGCAGGAATCAAGTCACTTCTTCTTTCTTTTTGAGCTACTCTTGTTTATCTTTTAGAAGCATCTGAAAGGGCACCTACCTGAAAGCTGGCAAAAGTAAAATTGAAATGTCAAACAATTCCGAACAGACTAAACATGAGTTTTCTGGCATAGGAATTCTGTATCCCTCCAAGCACATAAAAAAAATCGATAAAATCTAACACCACATGAAAAGATATATATATGAACATACAAAACTTACATGTGTAAATATTTCCCATCTTACTAAAACATTTTAAGTGTCTTTCAGTTAACTTATTGCTCATCAGAGCAATTTCGCCTCTCTCTTGTGTGCAATCTGCTCATCTAGAACTCGATTGTTAGTCTTCTAATTTTCTTGTAGATCTCATTAAAGGAAAATTAACCAATTTACCATGTTTAGGCTAACTCAGAAAAAGAGGAAAGTCCGCCCCAGCTCAAGGTATTGCTAGGACTAATATAGATGAAATGCACAAAGGTGGCTGGCATGTTGTCTGCCATTAAGGTCAATGATGATATTGGTCGATACTTCCAGACGAAAAAAGGTTTGAGGCAAGGGGTCCTTTCTTCAATGTTATTTAACATTGTAGCGGATATGCTTGCTATTATAATTGAGCGTGCGAAGGTTGATGGCCAGATAGAAGGGGTAGTACCTCATCTTGTGGATGGGAGATTATCTATCCGTTAGTATGTTGATGACACATATCTTTTTACGGAACATGACTTGGAAAAAGCTCGAAATCTGAAGTTAATTCTTATGCCTTTCAAGCCATTGTCTGGTCTCAAAATTAATTTCAATAAAAGTGAATTGTTCTTTTTCGGTGAGGCTAATGGCGATGCCAACCTATACGCCGATTTTTTCGGATATGGTCTTGGCTCCTTTCCGATCAACTATCTAGGTATTCCGATTCATTATCGGAGACTGACGTTGACGGAGTGGGAACTCATTGAGGAAAGACTTCAAAAGCGGTTAAGTAGTTGGAAAAGTAAACTGTTATCCCTTGGGGAGAGATTAGTTCTCATAAATGCAGTACTCACGAATATGGTACTGTATATGATTTCTTTCTTCCATCTACCCAAAGGAATCTTGAACAGATTGGACTATCTACACTCAAGATTTTTTTGGCAAGGGAATAGTGAGAAAAAGAAATATCGGTTAACTAAATGGAGTGTTGTATGCCGTTCAAAAGATCAAGGTGGACTTGGTGTTCATGATCTTGAAGTTAAGAACAGAGCTTTGCTAGGAAAATTGTTGGCTAGGTTATTAACTGCGGATAGTATATGGCACCAATTTTAAGCCGGTGGTGGAGCCAGGATTTGAATAGAGCCGGGTCGAACAAATAAGCTCTAAATTTTTTTGAGCAAAAAATCACATGTAATCAACAAAAAATGGTCCAAACAGATGCATTTGTCACATTTCACCGAGTAGAAGTACAAACTGATTAAAAAAAGTACTAGATACAAAACTGCTACATTTTGAGGAGATATTATCATACCATTAAGTTGATTCCATGCTGGGAAGTCAAAATCCACGAGAAAGATGACCTCTACGGTTACTGTAGGCATGGAAACGAAGCATAATCTTCTTGTCATCAATTTATGCAAATATCTCTTTCTCAACATAGCAAATCATCAAATTATTGAGCTATTCATCCCCTTGTTTCGAAGATCTGATTTTATAATCTTCATAACTATTTCTTGCATTGTTGTGAAACCTCGTTGGTCCACCTACATGACCCCTGAAATTTTCCGATGCTTTCTTCCAATTCTTAAATCCCAACTTTGTGAAAACATCCGATCCAAAGTGGTTACCATTGTTTGAAGATTTGAAAAGAAAACAATGAAAACAAAATGCATCATCCTTCTCCACACTATACTCTAACCAATCATACTTGCTATATCATGCATCTAGAAATGATCACTTATCCAGATTTTTGGGAAAACTATGACCAACTAAACGATTACGACCTCTCGACAAATATGCCCATCGCATTTTATCTCTAATTTTAGGGGTACTGATATGGGGTGGCCCGATCTTCTCAGTAAGCAACGGTGGTGATGATGATCACGGGGAGATGGCAGCGGAGGAATACGACGATGAAGTGGATGATAACTTGTATGACGCAACGAGATCTCTCGATTGGTCCCTGTCACCAATGCAACAGCTCTCAACCCTGCAAGATATTCGTAATTCCACACACTTGCGCACGTAGCCGCCGACCACAAAGCGGTAAGTTGCAACCGTCTAATTCCCAATGGAACAGCAGATCACACAAGACTTTTTCAGGATCTACACAATATCAAGCAATATGGTGTAGGGATTCAATAGTTTTGCTAGAGCAAACAACTAAGAACTAGGGTTTATCTTAAACGTGGTCTAAAGCAGCTAGGGGGCGTCCTGGACACTTATATAGGTGTCCGGGACGAGTTCTGGTCGAAAAGATACAAGAATAACCGACCCAGAATAGATCTGGTCGAGACAGACTCGGACGAATCCGGTCTGGAATCCGGTCAACCGGGCCAGGGACCGGGTCGGCCGGTCTGGCGTCCGGTCAACCGGGCGGCAACCGGAAACCTCGCAACTTTCCGGTTTTTGTCCGGTACGATGCGTCCCTTCGGGTTGGCGACCGGTTGGCGCCCGGTCAACCGAGCCAGGGACCGGACTGGCCGGTCTGGAGGCCGGTCTGACCGGGTGCTGGACCGGCCTGGACATCGTCTTCTCCTCTCGCGTATGCCTCCCGCTCCTCCCTCGCGCGACCATGAGATATCTTCATGTCCAGCTCCATGTCTAGCTTCACGTCCATCTTGACGTCCGTCTTCATGTCCAGCTGCTCCTCTACTCCTCGTGCGACGCTCGTCTCCTGTTGATACCTGATGATACATAAGTAATAGGACTTAGGCAGTATAAAGTTCTCATCAATCAAAGTACCGTTTAGAAACAAGTTCACCTGTTGTTTAAGTAGCTTCGCACAAGCCCTTGTAATTGGTCCAATCCGAACTTCATTGGACTTGAGCTTCACAGCAGGTTCATCTTCATTAATCAATGACGGAGGTAGTGGTGTAGTAGGGATGTCCGCATCATCTCCCCCCCTTCAAAAGGCGTCGACCTCGACGCTCCAAGGTCTTCTCCGTCATATGGTGTCAAATCAGCAACATTGAAAGAATTACTGACACCAAACTCATCAACTGGAAGATCTATCGAGTATGCATTATCATTGATCTTGGCAAGCACTTTGTAAGGACCAGCACCACGAGGCTTCAACTTAGACTTCCGCAGCTTCGGGAACCTATCCTTGCGAAAATGTACCCAGACCATATCACCAGGCTTGAACAACATCTCTTTGCGCTTCTTGTTCATCCTTGCAGCATTGCTCTTGCCTTTCTTCTCTATCAACTCTTTAGTCTTCACATGGATCTTACGCACAAAATCTGCCCTCTTGGATGCCTCCATATTAACTCTCTCATGTATGGGCAAAGGCAACATGTCAAGTGGAGTAATGGGTTTGAAACCATACACCACCTCAAAAGGACACAGCTCCGTGGTAGAATGTACCGCCCTGTTGTAAGCAAACTCGAATTGCGGCAAACACTCTTCCCACTCCTTCAGGTTCTTCTTGATCATGGATCTCAACAGTTGTGACAAGGTTCGATTCACCACCTCAGTTTGACCATCAGTTTGGGGATGACAAGTAGTACTGAACAATAGCTTTGTCCCCAGCTTTCCCCAAAGTGTCTTCCAGAAGTAGCTCATGAACTTCACATCACGATCAGAAACAATAGTCTTCGGGACTCCATGTAGTCGAACAATCTCCCTGAAAAATAGGTTAGCAATATGCGACGCATCGTCGCTTTTGTGGCAGGCAATAAAGTGTGACATTTTAGAAAATCTGTCCACTACCACAAATATAGAATCATGGCCTCTTTTAGTACGCGGCAAACCCAACACAAAATCCATACTAATATCTTCCCAAGGTGTAGTAGGTGCCGGTAACGGAGTATACAAACCGTGAGGCTTCAGCTTGGACTTGGACTTGTTGCAAGTAATGCACCTCTTCACATACCTGTCCACGTCCCGCCTCATCTTTGGCCAATAAAAGTGATCAGCGAGCATGAGTAGCGTCTTCTCACGCCCAAAGTGACCCATCAAACCTCCAGCATGTGATTCCTGCAATAAGAGCAAACGCACAGACGATTCTGGAACACATAGTTTGTTAGCTCGAAACAAGAACCCATCATGTATGTGATATTTATCCCATGCTTTACCAAGAGCACATAAGCGATATAGTTCAGCAAAATCATGATCCGTAGCATACAAATCACATAGCACCTCTAATCCAGGAATTTTAACATCAAGTTGAGTTAATAGCATATTCTTCCTAGATAGAGCATCAGCAACAATATTATCTTTTCCTTTCTTATGTTTAATAATGTATGGAAAAGACTCAATGAACTCAACCCACTTAGCAAGACGCCTATGCAAAGTAGATTGGGCTTTCAGATATTTCAAAGCTTCATGATCAGAATGTATGATAAATTCTTTTGGCCACAAATAATGTTGCCAAACCTCAAGAACTCTAATTAAAGCATACAATTCTTTATCATATATAGGATAGTTCAACTTAGCACCAGATAATTTCTCAGAAAAATATGCAATTGGGCGACCCTCTTGCATCAACACACCACCAATTCCAATACCACTAGCATCACATTCAATCTCAAATTGCTTATTGAAATCAGGAAGTGCAAGCAACGGTGCAGAAGTTAACAATCGTTTCAGTTCATCAAAAGCATGATCTTGGGAAACGCCCCACTCAAAGACAACACCCTTTTTAGTCAATTCATTGAAAGGTGCAGCAATAGTAGAAAAATTGGGCACAAAACGGCGATAAAACCCAGCTAGACCATGAAAACTTCTTACTTGACTCACATTCATAGGAGTAGGCCAATTTTGAATAGCTTCAATTTTAGACACATCTACTTCTACTCCATTCTTAGAGACAACATAACCCAGAAATATGACCTTATCTTTGCAAAATGTGCACTTCTCAAGATTACCATAGAGTTTACTATCACGCAACACTTGCAAAACATGTCGAATATGTATAATATGATCAGATTCATTGTGGCTGTAGATTAATATGTCATCAAAATACACAACCACAAACTTGCCAATAAAATCACGCAAAACATGGTTCATCAGTCATTACTAACCACTCATATAAACCAAATTTTGTTTTAAAGGCGGTTTTCCACTCATCCCCTTCTTTCATCCTAATTTGATGATAACCACTACGCAAATCAATGTTAGTGAAAATAGCAGCACCACTCAATTCATCTAACATATCCTCTAAACGGGGAATAGGATGACGATATCGAATAGTAATGTTATTTATTGCTCTACAATCTACGCACATACGCCATGTACCATCTTTCTTAGGAACAAGAATAACAGGAACAGCACAAGGACTAAGTCTTATGCGGATATAACCTTTGTCGAGTAGCGCTTGTACTTGCTTCTGTATCTCCTTCGTCTCTTCGAGGTTCGTTCTATATGGTGCCCGAATGGGTAGCGAAGCTCCGGGAATCAAGTCGATTTGATGCTCAATACCTCGCAATAGTGGAAGTCATGTGGGTACCTCGTCCGGAAACACGTCACCAAATTCCTGCAAAACATTAGAAACACCAAAAGGAAGAGGGGTCATGTCGTTAGAAACCAAAACCGTACCCCTGTACAAGAGCACAAGAGGCATGGTTGTAGGATCCTCACTAAATTCTCTCATGTCTTCTTTGGTGGCTAATGAGACTAAGGAATTCACTCTCTCACTTTTCGTTATATCACTCACAACATTACAATTCTCTCGCCTATCTAAAGAAGCATCCTCCAAGTTAACTTCAACTTTCTGACGAGACTCATTGACAATTTGCTGTGGTGTCATAGGCTGTAAATTGATTTTCTTGCCCTTGAACTCCAAGTGATATGTATTAGCACGGCCATTGTGTTGCACAGAACGGTCATAGAGCCAAGGCCGTCCCAATAGTAGGTGACACACCGTCATAGGAACGACATCAAAATCAATGCAATCCTTATACGGTCCAATAGCAAACTCAACACGCACCATGTGGTTTACCTTCATCTCACCATTGTCGCTCAACCACTGAATATAGTATGGGTGCGGGTGCGGTAGATACTTCAACTTCAGCTTGGTACATAACTCCTTGCTTGCTAAATTGCGGCAACTCCCGCCATCAATAATGACCTTGCAAGCCTTGTCAGGACCAACTAAAGCCTTTGTTTGGAACAAATTGCAGCGCTGAGTAGATGCACTAGGCAACACATTAAGAGCACGCTGCGACACAACAATGGTGCGAGCATCAGACGGATATGCATCTTCACCATCAGTGTCATAGTCATCATCTTCTGGAGCATTAGGATCAACATCATCTCCAGTCTCATATTCATTGTCCTCATTGATAATCATGATTTTGCGGTTAGGACAATCTCTCTTAAAGTGACCCTTGCCACCACATGTATGACAAATCATATCACGGTTACGCGCAGTAGACACATTAGAGCCACTCGTACTTGCGGCAGATTCGGACTTCTTTGTGTTAGACACATTGGAGACCGGCTTACTAGGCGGAGTAGAGTAAGGTGCGGAGCGCGTCGAAGGCGCCGGCGCCGAAGATGGTGCCGCGCGGGGTGTGAAACGCCCAGCTCCTGTAGTTCGACCTTTGATCTTTGCTTCGTCAGCCAACTGTGATTCAACTTCTCTTGCATGATGTAACAATTGATTCATATTGGTGTAGCTGTAGTGATGAACAATGCCTTTGATATCATACTTCAAACCGTTGAGAAAATGCTGCATTGTCATCTCAAGAGACTCACGGACACGGCCACGCTACATAAGCATCTCCATCTCCATGTAGTATCCATCCACAGTCTTCACACCTTGTTGATGTCTACGGGTGCTTCTATTCTTGTAGACAGTGTTGGGCCTCCAAGAGCAGAGGTTTGTAGAACAGCAGCAAGTTTCCCTTAAGTGGATCACCCAAGGTTTATCGAACTCAGGGAGGAAGAGGTCAAAGATATCCCTCTCATGCAACCCTGCAACCACAAAGCAAGAAGTCTCTTGTGTCCCCAACACACCTAATAGGTGCACTAGATCGGCGAAGAGATAGTGAAATACAAGTGGTATGAATGAATATGAGCAGTAGTACGGCGCCAGAAAAGTGCTTGCTGGCGTGCAGTTGATGGTAGTAATACTGCAGGAAGTAAAGATGCAGTAAAACAGTAAACAAGCAGCGATAGCAGTATTTAGGAACAAGGCCTAGGGATCATACTTTCACTAGTGGACACTCTCAACATTGATCACATAACAGAATAAATAGATAGATGCTAGACTCTACACCCTCTTGTTGGATGATGAACACCACTAACTGTGTAGGATTACACGAACCCTCAATGCCGGAGTTAACAAGCTCCACAATATTCAATGTTCATATTTAAATAACCTTAGAGTGCATAACAGATCAACATAACCAAACCAAGTACTAACATAGCATGCACACTGTCACCTTCACACTACGAAAGGAGGAATAGATCATATCAATACTATCATAGCAATAGTTAACTTCATAATCTACAAGAGATCACAATCATAGCCTACGCCAAGTACTACACGATGCACACACTGTCACCATTACACCGTGCAGGAGGAATAAACTACTTTAATAACATCACTAGAGTAGCACACAGATAAATTGTGATACAAAACACATTGCAATCATAAAGAGATATAAATAAGCACTTCACTATGCCATTCATAACAGTGAATAAGTATTCTGTGAAATATAGCCTAAGAGACCCACACGGTGCACACACTGTCACCTTTACACATGTGGGACAAGGAGTCTCCGGAGATCACATAAGTAAAACCCACTTGACTAGCATAATGACATCTAGATTACAAGCATTATCATATGAATCTCAATCATGTAAGGCAGCTCATGAGATTATTGTATTGAAGCACATAGGAGAGAGATTAACCACATAGCTACCGGTACAGCCCCGAGCCTCGATGGAGAACTACTCCCTCCTCATGGGAGACAGCAGCGTTGATGAAGATGGCGGTGGTGTCGATGGAGGAGCCTTCCGGGGGCACTTCCCCGTCCCGGCGGCGTGCCGGAACAGAGACTCCTGTCCCCCAGATCTTGGCTTCGCGATGGCGGCGGCTCTGGAAGGTTTCTCGTACCGTGGCTTTTTCCGTCTCGTGTTTTAGGTCAGGGACCTTTATATAGGCGAAGAGGCGGAGTCGTAGGGCTGACGAGGCGGCGACACAGTAGGGCGGCGCGGCCCACACCCTGGCCGCGCCAGCCTGGTGTGTGGGGCCCCCAGGGCTCCCCTCTGGCGGCTCTCGGGTGTTCTGGAAGCTTCGTGGGAAAATAGGATGCTGGGCATTAATTTCGTCCGATTCCGAGAATATTTCCTTACTAGGATTTCTGGAACCAAAAATAGCAGAAAACAGGAACTGGCCCTTCGGCATCTCGTCAATAGGTTAGTTCCGAAAAACGCATAAAAACGATATAAAGTATGCATAAAACATGTAGATATCATCAATAATGTGGCATGGAACATAAGAAATTATCGATACGTCCGAGACGTATCAGCATCCCCAAGCTTAGTTCCTGCTCGTCCCGAGCAGGTAAACGATAACAAAGATAATTTCTGGAGTGACATGCCATCATAACCTTGATCATACTATTGTAAGCATATGTAATGAATGCAGCGACAAAATAATGGTAATGACATGAGTAAACAAATGAATCATAAAAAAAGACTTTTCATGAATAGTACTTCAAGACAAGCATCAATAAGTCTTGCATAAGAGTTAACTCATAAAGCAATAAATCAAAGTAAAGGTATTGAAGCAACACAAAGGAAGATTGAGTTTCAGCGGTTGCTTTCAACTTATAACATGTATATCTCATGGATATTTTCAAGGTAAAGTAATATAATAAGTACAATATGCAAGTATGTAGGAATCAATGCACAGTTCACACAAGTGTTTGCTTCTTGAGGTGGAGAGAGATAGGTGAACTGACTCAACATAAAAGTAAAAGAAAGGTCCTTCAAAGAGGAAAGCATCGATTGCTATATTTGTGCTAGAGCTTTTATTTTGAAAACATGAAACAATTTTGTCAACGGTAGTAATAAAGCATATGTATCATGTAAATTATATCTTACAAGTTGCAAGCCTCATGCATAGTATACTAATAGTGCCCGCACCTCGTCCTAATTAGCTTGGATTAACACGGATTATCATTGCATGACATATGTTTCAACCAAGTGTCACAAAGGGGTACCTCTATGCCGCCTGTACAAGGGTCTAAGGAGAAAGTTCGCATTGGATTTCTCGCTTTTGATCATTCTTCAACTTAGACACCCATACCGGGACAACATAGACAACAGATAATGGACTCCTCTTTTAATGCTTAAGCATTCAGCAGTTAATATTCTCATAAGAGATTGAGGTTTTATGTCCAAACTGAAACTTCCACCATGATTCATGGCTTTAGTTAGCGGCCCAATGTTCTTCTCTAACAGTATGCATACTCAAACCATTTGATTGTGAAAACCGCCCTTACTTCAGACAAGACGAACATGCATAGCAACTCACATGATATTCAACAAAGAGTTGATGGCGTCCCCAGGAACATGGTTATCGCACAACAAGCAACTTAATAAGAGATAAAGTGCATAAGTACATATTCAATACCACAATAGTTTTTAAGGCTATTTTGTCCCATGAGCTATATATTGCAAAGGCGAATGATGGAAATTTAAAGATAGCACTCAAGCAATTTACTTTGGAATGGCGGAGAAATACCATGTAGTAGGTAGGTATGGTGGACACAAATGGCATAGTGGTTGGCTCAAGGATTTTGGATGCATGAGAAGTATTCCCTCTCGATACAAGGTTTAGGCTAGCAGGGTTATTTGAAACAAACACAAGGATGAACGGTGCAGCAAAACTCACATAAAAGACATATTGTAAACATTATAAGAATCTACACCGTCTTCCTTGTTGTTCAAAACTCAATACTACAAATTATCTAGACTTTAGAGAGATCAAATATGCAAACCAAATTTTAGCAAGCTCTATGTATTTCTTCATTAATAGGTGCAAAGTATATGATGCAAGAGCTTAAACATGAGCACAACAATTGCCAAGTATCAAATTATTCAAGACATTTTATCAATTACTACATGTAGCATTTCCCGATTCTAACCATATAACAATTAACGAAGCAGTTTCAACCTTCGCCATGAACATTAAAAGCTAAGAACACATGTGTTCATACGAACCAGCGGAGCGTGTCTCTCTCCCACACAAGCATTTATTCAGAGAATGAAAATAACAAAACGAAAATAAAAGCACACAAACGCTCCAAGTAAAGTACATAAGATGTGACCGAATAAAAATATAGTTTCAAGAGAAGAAACCTGATAAATTGTTGATGAAGAAGGGGATGCCTTGGGCATCCCCAAGCTTAGATGCTTGGGTCTTCTTAAAATATGCAGGGATGAACCACGGGGGCATCCCCAAGCTTAGACTTTTCACTCTTCTTGATCATAGTATATCATCCTCCTCTCTTGACCCTTGAAAACTTCCTCCACACCAAACTTTAAGCAAACTCATTAGTGGGTTAGTGCACAATCAAAAATTCACATGTTCAAAGGTAACACAATCATTGCACAAAACTTCTGAAAGTTAATGGAACAAAGAAACTCATTCAACTTAACAAAAGCGGTAATGCGAAATAAAAGGCAGAATCTGTAAAAAACAGAACAGTCCGTAAAGACGAACCTGGAAGGGGCACTTAACTTGCTCAAACGGAAAAACTCAAAACTAATGAAAGTTGCGTACATATCTGTGGATCACACACGTAAATTTGCAGATTTTTTTGATTTTTTTACAGAGACTTCTGCGCGAATTCGTGACAGACAGCAAATCTGTTTCTGCGCAGTAATCCAAATCTAGCATCAACTTTACCATAGAGACTTTACTTGGCACAACAATGCAATAAAATAAAGATAAGGAGAGGTTGCTACAGTAGTAAACAACTTCCAAGACTCAACAAAATAAAAGTACTGTAGCAAAATAAACTCATGGGTTATCTCCCAAGAAGTTCTTTCTTTATAGCCATTAAGATGGGCTCAACAGTTTTAATGATGCAATCGCAAGAAATAGTATTTGAAGCAAAAGAGAGCATCAAGAGGCAAATTCAAAACAAATTTAAGCCTAACATGCTTCCTATGAAAAGGAATCTTGTACACAAATGAATTCATGAAGAACAAAGTGACAAGCATAAGAGGATAAAACAAGAGTAACTTCACAATTCTCAACATAAAGAGGGGAAACTTAACATTATTAAGATGCATACAACCATGTTTCCCTCTCTCATAATAACTTTCAGTAGTGTCATGAACAAATTCAACAATATAAGTATCACATAAAGCATTCTTATCATGAGTCTCATGCATAAAATTATTACTCTCCACATAGGCATAATCAATTTTATTAGTTGTAGTGGGAGCAAATTCAACAAAGTAGTTATCATTATTATTCTCATCAAGTGTAGGAGGCATAGTATTATCATCATAAAAATTACTCTCCATAGTAGGCGGCACTAAAAGACCAATATCATTATAATCATCATAAATAGGAGGCAAAGTATCATCAAAGTAAATTTTCTCCTCAATGCTTGGGGGACTAAAAATATCATGCTCGTCAAAGCCAGCTTCCCCAAGCTTAGAATTTTCCATATTATTAGCAACAATGGTGTTCAAAGCGTTCATACTAATATGTTCCATAGGTTTTTTAATTTTCGCATCAAACCATCCATGTCTTAAATCAGGAAATAGAATAAGAAGCTCACTGTTGTCCATTATGCCAAACTAGTGTAAACAAGAAACAAAAAGATGCAATTGTAGGATCTAAAGGAAATAGCTTCGAGCACACACACAACGGCAACAGAAAAGTACTTTACCTGGGACCGGAGTATGAGTGCCTTTTACCTTTCCTCCCCGGCAACGGCGCCAGAAAATAGCTTGATGTCTACGGGTGCTTCTATTCTTGTAGACAGTGTTGGGCCTCCAAGAGCAGAGGTTTGTAGAACAGCAGCAAGTTTCCCTTAAGTGGATCACCCAAGGTTTATCGAACTCAGGGAGGAAGAGGTCAAAGATATCCCTCTCATGCAACCCTGCAACCACAAAGCAAGAAGTCTCTTGTGTCCCCAACACACCTAATAGGTGCACTAGTTCGGCGAAGAGATAGTGAAATACAAGTGGTATGAATGAATATGAGCAGTAGTACGGCGCCAGAAAAGTGCTTGCTGGCGTGCAGTTGATGGTAGTAATATTGCAGGAAGTAAAGATGCGATAAAACAAGAAACAAGCAGCGATAGCAGTATTTAGGAACAAGGCCTAGGGATCATACTTTCACTAGTGGACACTCTCAACATTGATCACATAACAGAATAAATAGATAGATGCTAGACTCTACACCCTCTTGTTGGATGATGAACACCACTAACTGTGTAGGATTACACGAACCCTCAATGCCGGAGTTAACAAGCTCCACAATATTCAATGTTCATATTTAAATAACCTTAGAGTGCATAACAGATCAACATAACCAAACCAAGTACTAACATAGCATGCACACTGTCACCTTCACACTACGAAAGGAGGAATAGATCACATCAATACTATCATAGCAATAGTTAACTTCATAATCTATAAGAGATCACAATCATAGCCTACGCCAAGTACTACACGACGCACACACTGTCACCATTACACCGTGCAGGAGGAATAAACTAATTTAATAACATCACTAGAGTAGCACACAGATAAATTGTGATACAAAACACATTGCAATCATAAAGGGATATAAATAAGCACTTCACTATGCCATTCATAACAGTGAATAAGTATTCTGTGAAATATAGCCTAAGAGACCCACACGGTGCACACACTGTCACCTTTACACACGTGGGACAAGGAGTCTCCGGAGATCACATAAGTAAAACCCACTTGACTAGCATAATGACATCTAGATTACAAGCATCATCATATGAATCTCAATCATGTAAGGCAGCTCATGAGATTATTGTATTGAAGCACATAGGAGAGAGATTAACCACATAGCTACCGGTACAGCCCCGAGCCTCGATGGAGAACTACTCCCTCCTCATGGGAGACAGCAGCGTTGATGAAGATGGCGGTGGTGTCGATGGAGGAGCCTTCCGGGGGCACTTCCCCATCCCGGCGGCGTGCCGGAACAGAGACTCCTGTCCCCTAGATCTTGGCTTCGCGATGGCGGCGGCTCTGGAAGGTTTCTCGTACTGTGGCTTTTTCCGTCTCGTGTTTTAGGTCAGGGACCTTTATATAGGCGAAGAGGCGGAGTCGGAGGGCTGACGAGGCGGCGACACAGTAGGGCGGCGCGGCCCACACCCTGGCCGCGCCAGCCTGGTGTGTGGGGCCCCCAGGGCTCCCCTCTGGTGGCTCTCGGGTGTTCTGGAAGCTTCGTGGGAAAATAGGATGCTGGGCATTAATTTCGTCCGATTCCGAGAATATTTTCTTACTAGGATTTCTGGAACCAAAAACAGCAGAAAACAGGAACTGGCCCTTCGGCATCTCGTCAATAGGTTAGTTCCGGAAAACGCATAAAAACGATATAAAGTATGCATAAAACATGTAGATATCATCAATAATGTGGCATGGAACATAAGAAATTATCGATACGTCGGAGACGTATTACTTGTCTCAATAGAGTCAGCTTATCATATATATTCCGCAAGTAATTTGTAGGCACAAAGCGAGAAGTCATCGCCTCCTTCATGGCACGCCATGTGCGTATAGGTTGCTCACCATCCTCGTCTCGGTTACGAACAAAAGCATCCCACCAACGCAAAGCGTAGCCATCAAATTCGGAAGAAGCAAGCTTGATCTTCCGGTCTTCGGTATAATGTGGATGTAAGCTCCACAACTTCTCAATCTTCAACTCCCAAGTGAGGTATTCTTCAACATCAGCTCCTCCTTCAAACTTGGGTATAGAAAACTTGGGCTTACCCAAACCATCTTCCTCATCTTGTCCACGACCATTGCGGCCAAGTGGAGCCCAACTGCGAGGACGATTACCACGTGGCGCACCACGAGCATTGTGTGCGTCATCTTGAAGCTCAGGATCTTCGTCATCGTCTTGTTGTTGTTGCACGGTCAAATTCTCAACAGCTAAGCGCAAATCAGCAAGACTGCGTTGTACATCCGTCATTTGATCTTGCATTGCAGTGACGGTCACATGAGTAGCATCCAGCTTTTGGGAGATCTCTTCAACCTTCCCATTAAGCACATCATCCTGAGCGCGGAATTCACGTCGCATCTCATTACGAAGAGCCTCATACTCCCTCCATGTGATGATATCTGCAGCACTCTTGTTTTCCTGGTTAACAAGTTTATGATCACTAGTAGACATCGTTAGTAGATTAGTGCACTAAATCAAAAATATATGGTGGTACTCTCACAACTCACTCAAAACTGATAAGAAAAGTAAATCTTACCGTTCCAAAGTAAATTAGTGTTGCTTACCACTTGTAGTAACAACTAGTGCACGGATGTAGCGAAGTGAATATCAAGGGTATAAGAACAAATCACACGACAAAGCAGGGTATATGTGGGGCTGTAGGTGGCTACCTATTTGCACCAATAACAAGCTCTAGCGCTGACCGTAGACAACCAATGATACTCACACAAGGCGATATAATGGGGCAATGCAACTATTTGTAGGAAAGGTTGCAATGCACTAGAGAGACGCTAGCAAAGCTCAACGAGACAGGCACAAGATTGCTCAACTACGGGTGCAGTAAAGTAAACTTAGGCCTTCACTTGATTCAACTAGCACTTCACTTTTCTTTTTGGATTTTTCTATTGTATAACACACGCAGCTATGTAGCTCTTTTTGCTTCTTTTCAATTTTCTCTTTTTTTTTTGATATATGACACAACTCCTTGATAACACGGCCAACAGAAATATGCAAAGCACCGATAACCTAACGAGCAGCCTGTCGAGCGGTAAACTAGTCTCTTCTGGGAAAGTTCCTAGTCACTTTATATCGATAGGCTGTGTCTATGGTTGGGAACAAGCACACTGTACGCTATGTGGACTCGGAGTAACAAAACTGACACCACTAGATAAAGTAACACAAGATGATAGAGTAAACTCAAACCCTAAAATACTAGATAGAAAGAAAAGATACGCAAAAACAACTACGAAAAGCAACTAAAACTCGAAATTAGTGCAATCTAAGGCTATGGCAAACCCTAACCTAACTTTTTATTGCTTTTTCTGGATAGGAAACACTCACAACTCAACTATGGGGTGGATTGTGGATGGCTTACCGAGGAAAACTGGAAATCTGATACCAAGATGATATGCGGTGGCCCGATCTTCTCAGTAAGCAACGGTGGTGATGATGATCACGGGGAGATGGCAGCAGAGGAATACGACGATGAAGTGGATGATAACTTGTATGACGCAACGAGATCTCTCGATTGGTCCCTGTCGCCAATGCAACAGCTCTCAACCCTGCAAGATATTCGCAACTCCACACACTTGCGCACGTAGCCGCCGACCACGAAGCGGTAAGTTGCAACCGTCTAATTCCCAATGGAACAGCAGATCACACAAGACTTTTTCAGGATCTACACAATATCAAGCAATATGGTGTAGGGATTCAATAGTTTTGCTAGAGCAAACAACTAAGAACTAGGGTTTATCTTAAACGTGGTCTAAAGCAGCTAGGGGGGCGTCCTGGGCACTTATATAGGTGTCCGGGACGAGTTCTGGTCGAAAAGATACAAGAATAACCGACCCAGAATAGATCTGGTCGAGACAGACTCGGACGAATCCGGTCTGGAATCCGGTCAACCGGGCCAGGGACCGGGTCGGCCGGTCTGGCGTCCGGTCAACCGGGCGGCAACCGGAAACCTCGCAACTTTACGGTTTTTGCCCGGTACGATGCGTCCCTTCCGGTTGGCGACCGGTTGGCGCCCGGTCAACCGGGCCAGGGACCGGACTGGCCAGTCTGGAGGCCGGTCTGACCGGGTGCTGGACCGGCCTGGACATCGTCTTCTCCTCTCGCGCATGCCTCCCGCTCCTCCCTCGCGCGACCATGAGATATCTTCATGTCCAGCTCCATGTCCAACTTCACGTCTATCTTGACGTCCGTCTTCATGTCCAGCTGCTCCTCTACTCCTCGTGCGATGCTCGTCTCCTCTTGATACCTGATGATACATAAGTAATAGGACTTAGGCAGTATAAAGTTCTCATCAATCAAAGTACCGTTTAGAAACAAGTTCACCTGTTGTTTAAGTAGCTTCACACGAGCCCTTGTAATTGGTCCAATCCGAACTTCATTGGACTTGAGCTTCACAGCAAGTTCATCTTCATTAATCAATGACGGAGGTAGTGGTGTAGTAGGGATGTCCGCATCAGGTACCATGTGACTCAATTGGTCTCCGAATTCCGGGATCGGGAACCACATTTGCTAGATAGAACATTTCCTGAACATTTGCCTACAACGATGAAAATAAAAAAACTATGAGGAAACAAACTAGACATATATGTATCAAAACTAAAGACAAATGGGGGAAATACAACCTCTATGCGTGCCCTCTTGCGTGCTTCTTCTTCTGCTGCCTCAGCAGCCTCCTCTTCTTCAATCCAGGTAGCCAGATCAGCCTCGTCGCTGGAGTCCATCGAAGGAGGCCGCCGGGTCAAGCAGAGATGAGGGAGAGCGTAGTGCCCAGTGCCGCAGCGCCGTGGAGAGGGGCGGGGGGGCGAGCAGAGGATGGGCAGCCGTGCGCGGCGACGGTCAGGGACGGGCGGCCGTGGGCAGCGGTCGGGAACGGGCGCACTGGCCGACGACCTGAGGGCGGCGGCCGGGATCGAGGCGTGGCGGCGCGTGCTGGAGCGAGCGAGGGCGACGAAGTTGGGGATTTAGGTCGGGGCGTTGGGCTTTCGTTCGTGCGGGGCAGGGAAAGAACGATCGTGATTTTTTTCTCCAAAAAACAAGCTGGGTCGGTTGCCCAGGCTCGACCCGGTGTTGGCTCCGCCAATGCTCTCTACTGATGTTGTTGCCACATGCAATGTCAAAGCTAGTGTAATAAGGCGGTAGACCATGAAAATGTCAAATGATATATTTTCTGAACCAACTTGAGAGCAAGATCACTCAAACTATCATAAGCTATGAATTCAGGAGTTCTCTTCATGACATCAACATATATGTTCAGTTCATCAACCAATAGACAACAATCATGTGAAGAGAAATCAGTAGAGTATATGGTAGCAAGCTCAACTATCATATCATTGTCAAAGCTGTTGAATGAGTCTCTAGGATCAAGGCATGAAGTGCATAATAATAGGCGTGTAGAAGTTTCCGAAAATATATGATTCATCTCAACTATGTTTTTGTCAAACACCTCAATAAAGATTTGTACCTTGTAATGATGCAAGCAAGTAACCATCTTGTGTGAGCTCCTTGGTAACCCCTAGCTGCAATGTTATCATATATATTCGGTACCATAATTTTGCGTGCACCACAAAAGTTAGTAGTAGCAAGCAATAGAGGCTCCATCCATCATCTCTCAATTTTTGCAATGCACTTTTCACTGAGACAATCATATTCATAGCACTCACTATGTTCTGATCCTTGGCTTGCAATGCATTTGACAAACCATTTGTTATACCAAGCAACCGAATCGTCAAATGCAAGATAAGAACAAATTTAAAGGTTTCCATGTATATGATATAACCTGAAGCCACACCTTTCTCCTCGGCATCTCTCCCATCATGAGAAACACTACATAGTGCTTTAACCACATCATACCACATTACTTGAATCTGAACTAGAGTTTTATGGTGTGACCCCCAACGAGTATCACCTGCTCTTGCTAAACTTGTCTCTTGATTTTGGCCTCTTCCCGACGAGATCTCCCCACTCTCTAGTTGTGCTACCCCTTTCACAACCGCCACAACCACCAATTGTAGTTGGTGGGCAAAACAATGCACATAAAAAGCATAAGGTTTGTCGGCCAATACCAATGTTTTTAAACCATGTAGCTCTCCACGCATATTAGAGGCACCATCATATCCTTGACCTCTTAAGCTAGACATGGACAAATTATGTTTCACAAACATTGCATCTAGATGTCTTTTTAAAGAAGCCGATGTAGTATCAAGAACATGCTCAACACCAAACAATATTTCCATGATCTCTCCTTTTTGGTTCACAAACCTACAAGCAATAACATATGAGAATTGTGAGAGTATGATAATTGAGTTGTGGGAGTATGAGAATGAATTGTGAGAGTATGACTAACCTCACCATCACAACCATTTGCTCTTTAACAGATACATCACGAGACTCGTCAACAAGTAGAGAGAAACAAGCATTTCCGAGCTCACTCATAATGACATGTGTAATCTCTTCTGCACATGCTTGCACTATATCTTTTTGGATATCAGGAGATGTTAATTGGCAATTGCCAGGAGCATTCTCATTGATCACATCAGCTACATCCTTGCATCTTGCACCATACCAATCCAATATCTCACGGAAATTGCCCTTGTTCAAGGAAGTGCTAGACTCATCATGCCCACGAAAAGCTAAACCTTGGTCAAGTAGAAATCTGACAACACCCACAACATCCCTCAAACGAAACTCATATTCAATATGCAATTTTTCTTCATGAAAAACAAGAGCATATGCAACACTTTGATTTTTTTTCTGAAATCTTCACAACGATTTCTTGCATTGTTGTGAAAGCTTGTTGGTCCATTTACATGACCCCTGAAATTTTCCGATGCTTTCTTCCAATTCTTAAACCCCGACTTTGTGAAAACATCCGATCCAAAGTGGTTACCATTGTTTGAAGATTTGAAAAGAAAACAATGGAAACAAAATGCATCATCCTTCTCCACACTATACTCTAACCAATCATACTTGCTATACCATGCATCTAGAATTGATCACCTATCCAGATTTTTGGGAAAACTATGACCAACTAAATGATTACGACCTCTCGACAAATATGCCCATCGCATTTTATCTCTAATTTTAGGGGTACCATATGAATCAATTGGTCTCCGAATTCCGGGATCGGGAACCACATTTACTAGATCAAACATTTCCGGAACATTTTCCTACAACAATGAAAATAAAGCAAACTATGAGGAAACAAACTAGACATATAAAAACTCAAGACAAATGGGGGAAATTCAACCTCTATGCGTGCCCTCTTGCATGCTTCTTCTTCTTCTTCAGCTGCCTCAGTGGCCTCCTCTTCTTCAATCCAGGCAGCCAGGTAAGCCTCGTCGCTGGAGTCCATCGAAGGTGGCCGCTGGGTCAAGCAGAGATGAGGGAGAGCGCAGTGCCCAGTGCTGCAGCGCCGTGGAGAGGGGCGGGGGAGAGCAGAGGACGGGCGGCAGTGCGTGGCGGCGGTCAGGGACGGGCGGCCATGGGCGGCGGTCGGGAACGGGCGCACTAGCCGACGGGCTGAGGGTGGCGGCCGGGATCGAGGTGTGGCGGCGCGTGCGGGAGCGAGCGAGGGCGACATAGTTTGGGATTTAGGTTGGGGCATTGGCCTTACACTAGTAGGAAAAGCCTTATAGGTGAGATCTTATTTTTGTGGCGCACTGGACGAATATGCGGCACAGAAAGTTCTTTTGTGGCGCACCTATTTTTGGCGCAGCAAAAATAGGTGCGCCACAGAAACAAGAAGGGGCCCACACCCTGCCACCCCTAATCATAGATTCCACTATTTCTGTTGCGCACAGGCGGGGTGCGCCACAGAAATAAATTGTTCAGTGGCGCACTCGGTGTGGTGCGCCACAGAAATAACTCGTTCAGTGGTGCACTAGTTATGGTGCGCCATAGAAATAGTGGAACTTATATCATGCCCCGTACCCTCCCCACGTCTGTTCACCTCCGCGTGCCCGTACACCTCTCCCCTCTCCTCCGATCCCTACCGCCGCGCGCCGCCATGGTGAGCGTTGGCGTCGCCGTCGCCGCCTCCTTCCTCCGCGAGGGCCGCATGCCGCCACGCTCCTCCCATCCCCGCCACCTGCAGCACAAGTTGCTGCTACGGCGAGGAGGTGCCGCCGCATCAAGGTGGAGGAGGGGCCGGCGTCGCGTCATGGTGGAGGAGCCGCCGCGTCCTCCTCCTCCTCCACCCCTGCCGTCATCTTCAACCTCCTCCTCCACCCCTGCCGTCATCTTCAACCTCCTCCTCCACCCCTGTCGTCGGTGAACTCTCTCCCCTCCCCTCCCCTCCCTCTTAATTCCTCTCCCGCGCGAGCACAAGGTACTCGACGAAATGCTCGTGTGCTATTGCTGTCATTGTTGATGTCATTGTCCTGGTGAACTACTGTTGCTAGCTTGCTGTCATTGTCCTGGTGAACTACTGTTGCTATTGCTTGTGTGTGCATGCTCTAAATGGTCAAATGATCATCATGTGCTAGTGATTTACTTACTGGCTCATTGTCATGCCTTTTACTTAATGTCCTATGCTATTGCTATGTCTCTGTAGCTTCTCACCATGTACTGGTGACCTGCCTTGATGCTTCCATAGCATCCTGGTATGATTGTTGTTGCCTAATTCAATTATCTGAAAAGGTTTTCTTTATTGATGTCAGATAATTGGATGAGCTCCTTATGTAGTAATGATTCCTTTGATGTGTTATTGAAGCTTGGATGGAAGCCAACTAGTGTTGGGTACCCTAGCTTAGTTTTGAACTCAACTGAGTAATGATAAATTTCTAATTCTTGTTGGCTTGGATGAATTTATGGTTGATGTAACCTCAGCAGTGGTTCACTGGTGTGATTGCTTGTGCTGTGATGTGACCTCATTAGCTCTTGCTACTGCCATTGGTTGCATCTCATAGTTGGATAATTGGTGAAAATAGAGATATTCACAGTAGGGAATCATGTAAATGAATGCCACTATCGTATCCTTTGAAGAAAATGGGAAGTTTCTGATGGTTTAAAAGACTAGGTGATGCTAGGTTATTAAGTTGGCTGTAAAGGTTGGTTTTATCTGGTTAACTTGGATAGGCTATGTGTTCTTGCTTACTTATGCATATCCATCTCTACTGGATTGACTAGCTCAGGCTTGGCCTCTCTCTTGCCAGCATCACTTGGTTACTACCAAGTGATGAGTAATCCCTTATGGTACCCCAGCTTTGTTTTGAACTCAATTGAGTAATGATAAATTTCTATTTCTTGTTTGCTTTGATGAAAATAGAGATATCCATAGTAGGGGATCATGTAAATGAATGCCACTGTGTTATCCTTTGAAGAAAATGGGAAGTTTCTGATGGTTTAAAAGACTAGGTGATGCTTGGTTATTAAGTTGGCTGTCAATGTTGGTTTTATCTGGTTAACTTGGATAGGCTATGTGTTCTTACTTACTTATGCATATCCATCTCTACTGGATTGACTAGCTCAGGCTTGGCCTCTCTCTTGCCAGCATCACTTGGTTACTACCAAGTCATGAGTAATCCCTTATGGTACCCCAGCTTTGTTTTGAACTCAACTGAGTAATGATAAATTTCTCTTTCTTGTTGGCTTTGATGAAAATAGAGATATCCACAGTAGGGGATCATGTAAATGAATGCCACTGTGGTATCCTTTGAAGAAAATGGACTGTTTCTGATGGTTTTAAAAGGCTAGGTGGTGCTAGGTGCTTCAGTTGGCTACCAAGACTTGTCTCATCTGGTTAGCTGAGATATGCTATGTGTTGTTGCTTGTTTAGGCATATCTCTCACTTACTGGATTTACTGGTTCTTGATTGACCTCTCTTTTCCCAGAATCACTTGGTCTATATACCAAGTGATGAATAATCTCTTTGGAGCATCTGCTCCATGCATGCTATGTGTGTTTGAGCATCTTGACTTATGTCACCATGGTTGCTGGTTTAGTGGTGTTTTTGTACTTGCCGATGATTAGATGGTTGGTCGATCACTCGTACACTCGGGGGTGGAGCAAGTGAGCCTGGTGTGATGGCACAAATATCAATATCTTGTGCATCCTACCTGGCCTCACTTACTCCATCCCTGAATGTTAATATTTGTTTCGACCAACAAAGTATGAGGCATTCCATTTAGTTCATACTATTCAGTTGTCTATTATTTGAGTTGGCACTTCTTAATTGCATTGGCCGATGATTAGAATGTTTGGTCACTTGTACACTCAGGGGTGGAGCAAGCGAGCCTGGTGTGATGGCACAAATATCAATCTCTTGTGCATCCTACCTGGCCTCGCTTACTCCATCCCTGAATGTTAATATTTATTTTGACCGACAAAGTATGAGGCATTCCATTTAGTTCATACTAGATACTTCTTAATTGCATTGGCCTTTCTTCCATTTTAGTGCCGATGATTAAATTGTTTGGTCACCTGGGGTGGGGCCAGTGAGCCTGGTGCGATGGCACAAATATCAATCTCTTGTGCATCCTACCTGGCCTCGCTGACCCCATCCCTGAATGTTAATATTTGTTCGGCCAACAAAGTATGAGGCATATGATATCTAGTTGAGATACCACTTGGCTCTTTCTTCCATTTTAGTGCCGATGATTAGAATGTTTGGTCACCTATACGCCGCAATATACTTTGTAGACGGGCCCCCCTTTTCCCGGCCGCCGTTCCGTGAACGAGTCCTTGACGAGACAACAACGCCGACCTGCCTCTCCGGCGTAGAACCACGCCATTCCCAGTAGCCTCCCTTGTGGCCGCGTCTCCTGCGCTATGCGCTTTTCTCCATGGCCGGAACACGATTGGACACACCGAGGGAATAATGATAATCGCCATCACCACTATCGTCAGACTCCACAGGTGAGAGTACTTTGCAGCAGATGCCACTTTTCTTCTCTCGCCGTTCAGTGAACGAGTCCTTGATGCAAAGACCGTGCCAGCCTCCCCAGCATCATGCCGACCCTGTTGCCGCGCTTCAGGCCGTGTCTCCTGCGCCCTGCACTCTTCGCCTTCTTGCCCGGTGAACCAATAGACTGATCGTTGGACTAAGGAAACCGATGATGGCCGATCGCAATCTAATCTTCCGACCGGCCGTCGTCGGTTTCCTTATTCCAACGATCAGTCTATTGGTTCACCGGACAAGAAGGCGAAGAGTGTAGGGCGCGGGACACACGGCCTGAAGCGCGGCAACACAGGCCGGCATAATGCTGGGCAGGCCGGCACGGTCTTTGCATCAAGGACTCGTTCACTGGACGGCGAGGGAAGAAAAGTGGCATTTGCTGCAAACTGCTATGCACCTGTGGAGTCTGACGATAGTGGTGATGACGATTATCATTATTCCCCCGGTGAGTCCAATCATGGTCCGGCCATGGAGAAGAGCGCATGAGACGCGGCCACAAGGGAGGCGGCTGGGACTGCCGTGGTTCTGCGCCGGAGAGGCAGATCGGCGTTGTTGTCTCGTCAAGGACCCGTCCACGGAACGGCGACCGGGGAAAGGGGGGCCCTTCTGCAAAGTATACTGCGGCGTATACTGCAACTATGGTTTCTGACCATAGTATTTGTGTTGACCAACAATGTATGAGGCATTTATTCCATTTTGTCTTGTGCATCGGACTTGTTGGTCTCACTTTCTTCCATTTTAATTATAGTAGGAACCGGATGAAGACCCCGATGCAAGCGAGCCTGGTGGGTAGAGAGGAGGGAGCAAAGGAGGAACCGGATGAAGACTACTTTGTATCTCGAAATTGTGAAATTTGTATGAATTAAGAGTTGTATGCAAAACATTTGACACTTGCCACTATATATGTATCTCGATCGGGCTGTAAGTAATGTGATGATGATGTCTACATTATATCAGGGCAATGTACATGCTATTTATATTATATCTGCATATTTCTGTATGTTGATGTATATAACTTGTATATTGCTGTCTATAACCTGTATATTGTTGTCTATAAACTGCATGTGTATAGCAGGCAGCACAAAATCGTGTATAATACAAGCAAATTCTGTGGCGCACTGAAAATACATTCTGTGACGCACGCTTTTCTATGGCGCACCAGAGCACACGTGCGCCACAGAAACCTTAATTCTGTGGCGCACAGGCCGGTGCGCTACAGAAACCTTATTTTTGTGACGAAGTTTCTGTGGCGCAGCCCACATGCGCCACAGAATCGATTTTCGGTGCGCCACTGATGAGGCTTTTCCTACTAGTGTTACATTCGTGCGGAGAAGGGAAAGAACGATCGTGACTTTTTTCCCCAAAAAACGAGCCGGGTCGGTTGCCCAGGCTCGACCCGGTGTTGGCTCCGCCAATGGTTTTATCTATTGGAATCCCGAATGTAATATGGATAATTAAAATTGTGCTGGGAGAAATGGCAAAAATAAAATTTTCCAAATGAAACAAATCGAGATATTATATTGATCATGAGTTTTAGAGCTTGTGTAAGAAAAAAAAAAAGGGTTTCAGTGTTTACATTTTGCTATTCCAGAGCATCGATATCCGTGTTTTAGTTCACTAACGAAGAAAAAAAAGGTTCATTTTTATGGAAACAAAATACAACCACATGAAAGATATGAATATTTAACAATTTGTATGTAACATTTCTCCTTGTTAAAATTATTCAATCATTCTTATGAATATAGTGCCGAGAACACAATCTCGGGTGAGTCCCCTGTCCAATGTTATTGACTTGAGCTCGATTGTTCGGCTAATATAAATTGCAATGTGTTTCATTTATTCCGTGCAAAGGAATTCCTAGCTAGCCGTAAGAAGTTGTCTCCGCATAGTGCCTTTGTAGTTTTGGTGTGGATCTTTTGCAATCTTTTTTACGTTAACAAAATGCGACCTCCTATCGGCTTAAACAATGCGGAGTTACTACCTCCATCCCAAGTCTTAAGGTCTATATTTTTTTAGAAAGTTAAACTATATCAAATTTGACCAAGATTTTATAAAAAAATATTAACATGAAAAATACAAAATTAATATCATTAGATAGATAATGAACTATATTTTCATGTGCTATCTACAAAATATCTTATTTGTTGATAGATTATTCTGAAATTTTTATCAAATTTTACTTGCTTTGACTTTCCTAAAAAAAAAAAGCCTTGAACCTTGGGATGGAGATAGTATTATTCATGGCATGCATGTTATGAGTAGCCCAGTGTCGCGTTAATTATAACCGATCATAGGGAGTATACGGTTACTTCAAGAAACGTAGTGCGGACGCCCTGATCTATCTTGTGGCAGACTCATATCATTTTGTGATATGTTTATAACTATTACTCTGTCTGTTTCCAAATATGAATCATTTTAGCACTTTAATTCGAACTGACACAACGTCTTATATTAAGAAACTGAGGTAGTAATTAAATGTTTGATTCAACTTCTCAAATTCCAGGGATCGATGTGCTTCCGGTAAGAATATCGCAGTAGATAGAAAATCATGGCATACATGCAAACTAGTCATCAAGAAACGCAACTAGTACCAAGGAATATACGCGACATGCATATGAGAAATATATATGTGGCAGCACACGCACATACACCGCATGTTCTCTGACGCAGAACTCGATCTGTGGTGAGTTGATAATTAAGCAAGCAGAGTGGTAATTCACACAGGTAGCAGTCCAAACATCATACACAAGATCGATCCTGGCGTAGAATGTTGAATGTAGATGGGCTGCAGCCTAGTAAGGCAGCCCATGTAGTCTACAATTCCTGAAATCTCAATGCCCATTACGTTGGCAGCTTGGGACAATCTTGGAGGACAAAGTTTAGTCCCACATTACTAGTTGGGAGAGAGTTGGAGTGGTATATAAGGGTTGCTGTTCTAGTCATTCCAAGTGAGTGAGAATAGAAAGAGCCATCGCGCACTCCTCCTCCTCCGCCCGCCTCGCCTCGCCTCGTCACGCACGTCGCGTTTCGTGACTCGAGTTCGAGTTCGAGACACACTCAAGGAAGACTAAATTTTTGCTTGGTGCACCAACTGTGTTGGGTACGTGTCAGCCTGAGACAGATCAGATCTAGAGAAAGACACAGTTCTCAGAACTCTGTAGTCCATCTCTCTCACGAAGTTCCTTTTGCTGCGCTACTCTCTAGTCTTCCCCATCCCGGCGACTGCGTGCACAGCCATCCGGGAGAGCAGGCCTCCGAAATTCCGTCCGTTGAGATCCTGCATCGGGATACGGGCGATAAGGTTTTTGGGGAGCGTCTCGGCGCGACTGCTCGCTACTGTCCGTCTTCTTCTTCGACGATCCGGCTGCTTCATCGACAGATCCGACTACACCATGGGTGACATCAACAATACCCATGGTGGTGGTGCTGCTGGTGCGACCTTCCCGGTCGCTATGTACGTCTTTTTCCTCTCCTACCTTGCACTGGTACTTGTTCCATGTTCAGATCTGATGCATGTGCTTAGTCTGATGCATGTGGTTAAGTATGCTTGTGCATCTGTAATGTTGTTTTTGGTAATTAATCTCATACGGAAATTGCCTAATTCTCCAACAATCCAAAAACCTTATGTGCTTAGGCAATTTTCACCGTCTGGTTTTGCTGCTGCGCTGAAACCGAGCCCGTTTACGGGTTCTCATTTCAAGAGATGGCAGAGTAAGACCCTCTTGTGGCTCACTTCTATGGGCGTGCACCGAGTTGCGGAAGGTACTCCCAGAGGTCCGCTTACACCTGAAGAGGATAAAGCGTTCGGGGATGCCACCGTAATCTTTGTGGGTGCCGTCCTAAGTGTGCTTGGAGACAAGTTGGTTGATGCTTATCTGCACATACGAAATGGGAAGGAACTGTGGGATGCACTGGACGCTAAGTTTGGTGTTGCCGATGCCGGAGGTGAACTGTATGCTATGGAGCAGTTCAATGACTACAGAATGGTTGAGAACCCGATCTGTAGTAGAACAGGCTCATGAGATACAGATCATGGCAAAGGAACTCGAGCTCCTCAAGTGTGTGCTACCGGACAAGTTTGTCGCGGGATGCATTGTCGCTAAGCTTCCCCCTTCATGGAGGAACTTTGCCACTTCTCTGAAACATCAGAGGCACGAGTTCTCTGTTGAGAATATCATGGGCTCTCTGGATGTTGAGGAGAAGGCGAGGGCAAAAGACAAACACACTGGAGGAACCGAGGGACGTTCTGCTGCCAATATGGTGCAGAAAAATGCCCACAAGTCCAAGGGAAAGAACAAGGGAGTCTCCCAGACTACCAACTTCAAGAAGAAGGGGAAAACAGAGAAGAAAGATCCTTGCTGGGTGTGTGGTGAGACTGGCCATTGGGCTAATCGTTGTCCACAACGCAAAGGAAAGAAATGTCAAGCTGGACAGAACTCAAATTCTGCCAGCATGGTCATTGGCAATACAGAGGAAGGAACTACAGGGTATGGTAATATGTTACCTACTGTTCTTTCGGTGTTTCAGCCCACGGAATGGTGGGTTGATACGGGTGCCAATGTTCATGTGTGTGCTGCCATCTCAATGTTTACCTCTTATCAGGCCCGAGGTTCCTCAGTAATAATGGGGAATGGGTTACATGCTACTGTTCGTGGTGTTGGCACGGTAGATCTGAAGTTTACTTCGGGAAAGATCGTGCAACTGAAGAACGTGCTGCATGTCCCTTCTATCAAGAAGAATCTCGTTAGTGGCTCCCGTCTTATGAAAGATGGGTTTAAGTTGGTGTTTGAGTCCAATAAAGTTGTACTGTCTAAGTATGGAACTTTTGTTGGAAAGGGATATGAATGTGAGGGAATGTTGCGTCTCTCTCTAGAAGACTTCTGTGATAATGTTGTGAACCATGTAAGCACTAGTGTTAATGAAACTAATGTTTGGCATTCACGACTTTGTCATGTTAATTTCGGTTGTATGATGCGGCTTGCTAATATGAGTTTAATTCCGAAATTCACCTTTGTCAAAGGCTCTAAGTGTCATGCTTGTGTGCAAGCAAAGCAGCCTCGCAAGCCTCACAAGCCTGCGAAGGAAAGAAACTTGGCACCACTAGAGCTCATACATTCAGATCTATGTGAGATGAATGGTGAGTTGACAAAAGGTGGAAAGAAATATTTCATGACTTTGATTGATGATTCCACTAGGTACTGTTATGTGTATCTCCTGAAAACTAAAGATGAGGCTCTTGATTTCTTTAAAATCTATAAGGCTGAAGTTGAGAACCAACTTGAAAGAAAGATAAAAAGGGTTCGGTCCGATCGTGGTGGAGAGTACTTTTCTAACGAGTTCAATTTATTCTGTGCGGAACATGGTATAATCCATGAGAGGACGCCTCCCAATTCCCCACAATCCAATGGGATTGCGGAAAGGAAGAACCGTATTCTAACAGATTTGGTTAACACCATGTTAGATGTTTCGGGTTTATCCAAGGAATGGTGGGGGGAGGCTATATTGACTTCGTGTCATGTCCTAAACCGTGTTCCAACCAAGAATAAAGAGATTACCCCATATGAGGAATGGGAAAAGAAAAGACCAACACTCTCCTACCTACGAACTTGGGGCTGTTTGGCTAAAGTGAATTTGCCAATCACCAAAAAGAGAAAGCTTGGACCAAAAACCGTGGATTGTGTCTTTCTTGGCTATGCTGCCCATAGCATTCCTTATAGATTTCTTGTGGTAAAATCTGGAGTGGACGACATGAATGTTGGCATCATCTTTGAATCTAGAGATGCTACATTATTTGAGGATATATTTCCTATGAGAGATATGCATGGCATGTCTAGTTGGGAATCTGATCCAATACATGAAACTCCTATGGAGTCTGATGAGGAATCTGATGATGAGAGTTCAGATTCTGATGAAGATGACAATGAAGCTCCCACAAGGAGTAAGAGACAAAGGACTGCAAAGTCTTTTGGTAATGATTTCATTGTGTATCTTGTGGATGATACTCCCACTACCATTTCAGAAGCTCTCGCATCTCCTGATGCAGACTACTGGAAGGAAGCGGTTCAAAGCGAGATGGATTCCATCTTGGCTAATGGAACGTGTGAGTTAACTGAGCGTCCTTATGGGTGCAAACCTGTAGGATGTAAATGGGTATTTAAGAAGAAGCTTCGAGCTGATGGTACCATTGAGAAGTACAAGTAGCCAAAGGCTATACCCAAAAGGAAGGCGAAGATTTCTTCGATACCTACTCACCTGTGGCGAGATTGACCACAATTCGAGTACTACTGTCATTGGCTGCCTCACACGGTCTTCTCGTTCATCAAATGGACGTTAAGACGGCTTTCCTAAATGGAGAGTTGGACGAGGAAATTTACATGGAACAGCCTGATGGTTTTGTACTACAAGGTCAAGAAAGAAAGGTGTGTAAATTAAAGAAATCTTTGTATGGCCTTAAACAAGCACCCAAACAATGGCATGAGAAGTTTGAAAGAACTTTGACATCTGTGGGCTTTGTTGTCAATGAAGCCGACAAATGTGTGTTCTACCGCCATGGTGGGGGTGAGGGGGTTGTCCTATGCTTGTATGTGGATGACATACTAATTTTTGGGACAAGTCTCAAAGTGATTGAGGAGGTAAAAACCTTCTTATCTCAGTGTTTCGAGATGAAAGATCTCGGAGAAGCTGATGTTATATTGAACATCAAGTTATTGAGAGATGGGAATAATGGGATTACACTTGTGCAATCTCATTATGTTGAGAAGGTGTTGAGCAGATTTGGTTATGTTGATTGCAAATCTTCTCTCACACCTTATGATCCTAGTGTCTTGCTTCGAAAGAATGAAAAGACAACTAGAGATCAATTGAGATACTCTCAAATCATTGGTTCACTCATGTATTTAGCTTGCGCTACGAGGCCTGATATCTCGTTTGCTGTGTGCAAACTTAGCCGGTTTGTGGCCAACCCGGGAGATGATCATTGGCATGCTCTTGAGAGAGTGATGCGCTATCTAAAGGGAACCATGAGTTATGGAATTCATTATACCGGGTATCCGAAAGGACTTGAAGGGTATAGTGATTCCAATTGGATTTCTGATGCTAAAATGAAGGCCACAAGTGGATATCTTTTCACTCTTGGTGGTGGCGCTGTTTCCTGGAAGTCTTGCAAGCAGACCATCTTAACTAGGTCAACTATGGAAGCAGAACTCACAACATTAGATACAGCTACTGTCGAAGCGGAATGGCTTCGTGAGCTCTTGATGGACTTGCCTATGGTTGAAAAACCAATACCGGCCATCCTCATGAACTGTGATAATCAAACTGTGATTGTCAAAGTGAAAAGTTCTAAGGATAATATGAAAAGTTCCAAACATATCAAGAGGAGATTGAAGTCTGTCAGAAAACTGAAGAACTCCGGAGTGATAGCATTGGATTATGTCCAAAGTGCTAAAAATCTGGCAGATCCTTTCACAAAAGGACTATCAAGAAATATGATAGACCTTGCATCGAGGGAGATGGGTTTGAGACCCACTTGAGTTGCCGAGGGGGTAACCCAACCTATGTAATCGGAAATTCCGTGAAGTAGGACCTGGGAAAACAAACCGGAGTAACTGAGTTGAGAGAAAATTAATACTCCCACTCCGCTGTAGATGCAATTCTCTCATAGCTACTGTAAGGCAGGTTGACAATGTCTTAATGTGTTCTGAGCGGCTCTTGATGAGCGAAGACGCCGTCCTACAGGGCGATCTTTTGAAGAACACACCTATATGAGTGACACTACTGGTCATAGTGTAGGAGATTTGGGTGAATCTCTAGTAAGCTCATGAAAGGCCGAGGAGTATGACTTATAAGCTGCACCCGAGGGGAAGGCTATGGTAGCCTAGTACCGTGCCGGCATTGAGCGAAACTTGCTGCACAAAGACTGACAATTCAAGGCATAGTCCATTGTTCAGTTGTAGTCAAGCGTAGCACCTTGCCTAAGTGGAAGTTCAACTTAATAGTCTCCACTGAAGTGCAGGTATATTAAACAGTAAATGGAACTAATGTATCATCTGATGTGCATATGAGATCTGGTGGGGGATTGTTGAATGTAGATGGGCTGCAGCCCAGTAAGGCAGCCCATGTAGTCTACAATTCCTGAAATCTCAAGGCCCATCACGTTGGCAGCTTGGGACAGCCTTGGGGGACAAAGTTTAGTCTCACATTGCTAGTTGGGAGAGAGTTGGAGTGGTATATAAGGGCTGCTGTTCTAGTCATTCCAAGTGAGTGAGAATAGAATGAGCCCTCGCGCACTCCTCCTCCTCCGCCCGCTACGCCTCGCCTCGCCTCGCCTCGTCACGCACGCACGTCGCGTTTCGTGACTCGAGTTCGAGTTCGAGACACACTCAAGGAAGCCTAAATTTTTGCTTGGTGCACCAACTGTGTTGGGTACGTGTCGGCCTGCATGTGCATGCTTGCCGCGTGTCCCTGACTTCCTACGCGTGTCAACGCGGTCGGGTCGGGTCGGCTTCCCAGGCTATACAAGGAGACAGATCAGATCTAGAGAAAGACACAGTTCTCAGAACTCTCTAGTCCATCTCTCTCACGAAGTTCCTTTTGCTGCGCTACTCTCTAGTCTTCCTCATCCCGGCGACTGCGTGCACAGCCATCCGGGAGAGCAGGCCTCCGAAACTCCGTCCGTTGAGATCCTGCATCGGGATACGGGCGATAAGGTTTTTGGGGAGCGTCTCGGCGCGACTGCTCGCTACTGTCCGTCTTCTTCTTCGACGATCTGGCTGCTTCATCGACAGATCCGACTACACCATGGGTGACATCAACAATACCCATGGTGGTGGTGCTGCTGGTACGGTATGTACGTCCTTTTCCTCTCCTACCTTGCACTGCTACTTGTTCCATGTTCAGATCTGATGCATGTGCTTAGTCTGATGCATGTGGTTAAGTATGCTTGTGCATCTGTAATGTTGTTTTCGGTAATTAATCTCATACGGAAATTGCCTAATTCTCCAACATAGAAGAGAACGTAATTAGTACTTTACTACTACCTTGGTTCTAGAAGAAGCTGGCAGCTATGCAGGCTGCAGATGACTCCACCTGCACCTCCACTCCATTGTCGCCGTCGACGCGTCGAGCCGCCGCGCACTAAAACGAGTGGTGGTTGTCCCACAAGACCAGGTACACCGCGGGCTGCGTTACCTGCATCACCATCATGACCGTCCACTGCACCGCGCTCGACGCCGTCCCAAAGGCCAGCAGCTTGGACGAGGAGGCCGCCGCCAGCACGGCCACGGGCACGACGCACAATCCGTCGAGCAGAGCCAGGGCGGCAGCCCCCGCGTAGAAGTTGCCGGAGCCGACGAGCGCGAGCCTCCTGCGCATGGTGACGCCAAAGCGGATGACGCCGGCATCCTTGAGGACCGGCACCGCGCAGACGCGGTGGAAGAAGGCGGCGTTGAACACCGTCGCTGCCAGGAATGCGGCACCGCCGCCCAGCAGAACGAACGGCAGCTCGCGCTCGCCCAGAACGTCGAGTAGTCGGAAGGCGGACGGGATCACCGCCACGTAGGCTCCGGCAGTGACGACCGCCTTGAGGAAGAAGGAGAAGAGGTGACAGGCACGGGCCGCTTGCGCAGGCTCACCAACATGTCCTTGGCGTGGGCGCGGCCGCGGAAGACGCCGGTGCGGTACAGTCTGGCGAAGGAGGTCACAAGCCTGGTGCTGTAGATCTGGGTGAGCAAGGCATCGACGAGGACGTGGCCGAAGGAAAATGAGAAGAAGAGACAGGGAAGGCCGCTGGAAACGCCGGCGCCAGAGACAAGGCGGGAGACGAGAAAGGCGTCTGCCCGGATTTTACATACGCCACATTCCGTTTCAAAAATCAGGTCCAAACCCGGCCCAACGTGTAAGCCCAACCCATGATTTCCGGGCAGCGCTGCCCATGTCTAGTTTTTTTTTTTTGAGAAACACAGTACAATGTAGACGCTCATATTCACGCGCATACACTCACCCCATGAACGCACACACGCACACCCTACCCATATGAGCACCTCCGAAAGACTGAGCCGGCGGGGATCTTGAAATTGACGAAGTCACCTGTGGCGGCTCGCTGTCGACGCGAACGTCGTCTCCCACTGAAAGAATATTCCACTTTAATGAGACACACGGATGTAAAACCTGGGACTTGAACTCTGGTGGGCTAGGGGTACAACCACCCTCCTAACCAACAAACCTCAGGTTGGTTCTCGCTGCCCATGTCTAGTTGTACCCCAATGCTACACCTACTTGGATTTCTTACGGACAGGAGACCACTAGATGGCGTCTGAATAATGTATAATGTGACAATTTGATACGGATGGATAATCAAAATACTAGGGTTCAACATTCAAGAGTAAATCTCATAGTTTTAGATGAAATCTTCAAAGAGTCCGGCTTTGAACTCATAAAACCATGAACGGCCTAGCACGTCATACAATAGTAAAAGAATATCAAAAGAATGGAAGAACGGAACTTGGGCACTACTATCGAAAAGACTACTTGTGGCGTACCATATCCGCCTACTGGTGACATGCTGTCCACGCGCAGCTGGTAATTGTTACCCGTGGCGTACCACCTTATGCGCCACGGGTATTGCACATACCCGTGTCGCACCACGTCAGTGCGCCACCGGGATATATACGTTTTTTTCTTTAAAAACGTTCTCCCTTTCTATTTGTCTCAAAATTAAAATATATTATTTTGCTTATGTTTGGTATATAAAAACTATTTGGAAATAGCAGTTTTGCCATTAGCCCCCGTGGCCCACCTATTTCCCACCCCGGTAGAAAACCAAATCCTAACAGATCCCGTGGCAGTTTTTCCATTAACCCACCGCCCCACTGGAAGTTTTTGCCATCAGGTCCTCATCGCCGTCGGGAGGTAGTAGGAGCAAGAGCCGGTGACGGTCAGCCGAGGTGGCGGCATTTCTCGAAGTCCATGACAAGGAGCTACACAAATGGGAGTGTGTGGACGAGGTCGGTGCCCTCAAGGAGGAGAAGGAGCACAAGGCTAGGGCAGCTGACGACAAGGGCCGGCGTGACACGAACATGGGTGCGGTCTAGGGGCCAAGTACGAGGAGCGCAATGACGAGTTAAGATGTAGCCGGGGCAGAGTAGGGTACCAGTGGCAGAGGAACTTGAGGCGGTGGCGTGCTTGCAGGAGCAGCACCTGGCGGGGACAAGCAACGATAGAAGGACGTGGGACACGCTCGGTGGAAGTGCGACCGTGGCCACTCGGGTCAGGGCTTGGAGCAAGGTTCAGTTGAGGAAAGAGGAGGCAAGGAAGAAGAGAGAAGGGCGGGTGAGAGGGAGAGAGACATGATGCCTGGATGCCTCGACCAATAAAATGTGTGCGTGAAAGAGTGATACGTCTCCGACGTATCGATAATTTCTTATGTTCCATGCCACATTATTGATGGTATCTACATGTTTTATGCATACTTTATGTCATTATTATGCGTTTTTCGGAACTAACCTATTGACGAGATGCCGAACGGCCAGTTGTTGTTTTCTGCTGTTTTTGGTTTCAGAAATCCTAGTAAGGAAATATTCTCGGAATTGGACGAAATCAACGCCCAGCATCTTAGAATCCCCGGGAGCTTCCAGAACACCCGAGAGCCGCCAGAGAGGGGCCACAAGGGGCCCACACATGGTGGCGGCGCGGCCCAGGAGGGGGGCGCGCCGCCCTAGTGTCTGGTGGCCCCAGGCCCCTTCTGACGCCGCCCTTCCGCCTACTTAAGGTCTCCGTCGCAAAAACCCTATCACGTTCGACGAAACCAGAAAAAACCTTCCAGAGCCGCCGCCATCGCGAAGCCAAGATCTGGGGGACAGGAGTCTCTGTTCCGGCACGCCGCCGGGACGGGGAAGTGCCCCCAGAAGGCTTCTCCATCAACACCACCGCCATCTTCATCAACGCTGCTGTCTCCCATGAGGAGGGAGTAGTTCTCCATCGAGGCTCGGGGCTGTACCGGTAGCTATGTGGTTAATCTCTCTCCAATGTGCTTCAATACAATAATCTCATGAGCTGCCTTACATGATTGAGATTCATATGATGATGCTTGCAATCTAGATGTCATTATGCTAGTCAAGTGGGTTTTACTTATGTGATCTCCGGAGACTCCTTGTCCCACGTGTGTAAAGGTGACAGTGTGTTCACCGTGTGGGTCTCTTAGGCTGTATTTCACAGAATACTTATTCACTATTATGAATGGCATAGTGAAGTGCTTATTTATATCCCTTTATGATTGCAATGTGTTTTGTATCACAATTTATCTGTGTGCTACTCTAGTGATGTTATTAAAGTAGTTTATTCCTCCTGCACGGTGTAATGGTGACAGTGTGTGCATCGTGTAGTACTTGGCGTAGGCTATGATTGTGATCTCTTGTAGATTATGAAGTTAACTATTGCTATGATAGTATTGATGTGATCTATTCCTCCTTTCGTAGTGTGAAGGTGACAGTGTGCATGCTATGTTAGTACTTGGTTTGGTTATGTTGATCTGTTATGCACTCTAAGGTTATTTAAATATGAACATTGAATATTGTGGAGCTTGTTAACTCCGGCATTGAGGGTTCGTGTAATCCTACACAGTTAGTGGTGTTCATCATCCAACAAGAGGGTGTAGAGTCTAGCATCTATCTATTTATTCTGTTATGTGATCAATGTTGAGAGTGTCCACTAGTGAAAGTATGATCCCTAGGCCTTGTTCCTAAATACTGCTATCGCTGCTTGTTTACTGTTTTACTGCATTTATACTGCCTGCAATATTACTACCATCAACTGCACGCCAGCAAGCACTTTTCTGGCACCGTTACTACTGCTCATATTCATTCATACCACTTGTATTTCACTATCTCTTCGCCGAACTAGTGCACCTATTAGGTGTGTTGGGGACACAAGAGACTTCTTGCTTTGTTGTTGCAGGGTTGCATGAGAGGGATATCTTTGACCTCTTCCTCCCTGAGTTCGATAAACCTTGGGTGATCCACTTAAGGGAAACTTGCTGCTGTTCTACAAACCTCTGCTCTTGGAGGCCCAACACTGTCTACAAGAATAGAAGCACCCGTAGACATCAAGCTATTTTCTGGCGCCGTTGCCGGGGAGGAAAGGTAAAAGGCTCTCATACTCCGGTCCCAGGTAAAGTACTCTTCTGGTGCCATTGTGTGAGTGCTCAAAGCTATTTCCTTTAGATCCTATAATTGCATCTTTTTGTTTCTTGTTTACACTAGTTTGGCATAATGGACAACAGTGAGCTTCTTATTCTATTTCCTGATTTAAGACATGGATGGTTTGATGCGAAAATTAAAAAACCCATGGAACATATTAGTATGAACACTTTGAATACCATTGTTGCTAATGATATAGAAAGTTCTAAGCTTGGGGAAGCTGGCTTTGATGAGCATGATATTTTTAGTCCCCCAAGCATTGAGGAGAAAATTTACTTTGATGATACTTTGCCTCCTATTTATGATGATTATAATGATAGTAGTCTTTTAGTACCGCCTGTTATGGAGGATAAATTTGATTATGATTACAATATGCCTCCTATATTTGATGATGAGAATAATAATGATAGCTACTTTGTTGAATTTGCTCCCACTATTACTAATAAAATTTATTATGCTTATGTGGAGAGTAATGATACTTTTATGCATGTGAATAAGAATGCTTTATGTGATACTTATATTGTTGAATTTGTTCATGATGCCTCTGAAAGTTATTATGAGAGAGGGAAACATGGTTATATGCATCTTAATAATATTAAGTTTCCCCTCTTTATGTTGAGAATTTTGAAGTTACTCGTGTTTTATCTTCCTATGCTTGTTACTTTGCTCTTCATGAACTTGTTTATTTACAAGATTCCTATGCATAGGAAGCATGTTAGGCTTAAATGTGTTTTGAATTTGCTTCTTGATGCTCTCTTTTGCTTCAACTCTTATTTCTTGCGAGTGCATCATTAAAATTGCTGAGCCCATCTTAATGGCTATAAAGAAAGCACTTCTTGGGAGATAACCCATGTGTTTATTTTGCTACTGTACCTTTGTTTTATATTTGAGTCTTGGAAGTTGTTACTACTGTAGCAACCTCTCATTATCTTTATTTTATTGCATTGTTGTGCCAAGTAAAGTCTTTGATAGCAAGGTTGATACTAGATTTGGATTACTGCGCAGAAACAGATTTCTGTCTGTCACGAATCTGGGCAGAATTCTCTGTAGGTAACTCAGAAAAATCTGCCAATTTACGTGTGTGATCCTCAGATATGTACGCAACTTTCATTCAATTTGAGCATTTTCATCTGAGCAAGTCTGGTGCCACTTTAAAATTCGTCTTTACGGACTGTTCTGTTTTGACAGATTCTGCCTTTTATTTCGCATTGCCTCTTTTGCTGTGTTGGTTGGATTTCTTTGTTCCATTGACTTCCAGTAGCTTTGGGCAATGTCCAGAAGTGTTAAGAATAATTGTGTCACCTCTGAACATGTGAATTTTTAATTATGCACTAACCCTCTAATGAGTTTGTTTCGAGTTTGGTGTGGAGGAAGTTTTCAAGGGTCAAGAGAGGAGGATGATATACTATGATCAAGAAGAGTGAAGAGTCTAAGCTTGGGGATGCCCCGGTGGTTCATCCCTGCATATTTCAAGAAGACTCAAGCATCTAAGCTTGGGGATGCCCAAGGCATCCCCTTCTTCATCGACAACTTATCAGGTTTCTTCTCTTGAAACTATATTTTTATTCGGTCACATCTTATGTGCATTACTTGGAGCGTCTGTGTGCTTTTATTTTTGTTTTGTTATTTTTCATTCTCTTAATAAATGCTTGTGTGGGAGAGAGACACGCTCCGCTGGTTCATATGAACACATGTGTTCTTAGCTTTTAATGTTCATGGCGAAGGTTGAAACTGCTTCGTTAATTGTTATATGGTTGGAAACGGGAAATGCTACATGTAGTAATTGATAAAATGTCTTGGATAATTTGATACTTGGCAATTGTTGTGCTCATGTTTAAGCTCTTGCATCATATACTTTGCACCTATTAATGAAGAAATACATAGAGCTTGCTAAAATTTGGTTTGCATAATTGGTCTCTCTAAAGTCTAGATAATTTCTAGTATTGAGTTTGAACAACAAGGAAGACGGTGTAGAGTCTTATAATGTTTACAATATGTCTTTTATGTGAGTTTTGCTGCACCGGTTCATCCTTGTGTTTGTTTCAAATAACCTTGCTAGCCTAAAACCTTGTATCGAGAGGGAATACTTCTCATGCATCCAAAATCCTTGAGCCAACCACTATGCCATTTGTGTCCACCATATCTACCTACTACATGGTATTTCTCCGCCATTCCAAAGTAAATTGCTTGAGTGCTACCTTTAAAATTTCCATTCTTTACCTTTGCAATATATAGCTCATGGGACAAATAGCTTAATAACTATTGTGGTATTGAATATGTACTTATGCACTTTATCTCTTATTAAGTTGGTTGTTGTGCGATAACCATGTTCCTGGGGACGCCATCAACTACTCTTTGTTGAATATCATGTGAGTTGCTATCCATGTTCGTCTTGTCTGAAGTAAGGGCGGTTTTCACAATCAAATGGTTTGAGTATGCATACTGTTAGAGAAGAACATTGGGCCGCTAACTAAAGCCATGATTCATGGTGGAAGTTTCAGTTTGGACATAAAACCTCAATATCTTATGAGAATATTATCTGTTGTTGAATGCTTAAGCATTAAAAGAGGAGTCCATTATCTGTTGTCTATGTTGTCCCGGTATGGGTGTCTAAGTTGAAGAATGATCAAAAGCGAGAAATCCAATGCGAACTTTCTCCTTAGACCCTTGTACAGGTGGCATAGAGGTACCCCTTTGTGACACTTGGTTGAAACATATGTTATGCAATGATAATCCGTGTTAACCCAAGCCAATTAAGACAAGGTGCGGGCACTATTAGTACACTATGCATGAGGCTTGCAACTTGTAAGATATAATTTACATGATACATATGCTTTATTACTACCGTTGACAAAATTGTTTCATGTTTTCAAAATAAAAGCTCTAGCACAAATATAGCAATCGATGCTTTCCTCTTTGAAGGACCTTTCTTTTAATTTTATGTTGAGTCAGTTCACCTATTTCTCTTCACCTCAAGAAGCAAACACTTGTGTGAACTGTGCATTGATTCCTACATACTTGCATATTGCACCTGTTATATTACTTTACATTGACAATATCCATGAGATATACATGTTATAAGTTGAAAGCAACCGCTGAAACTTAATCTTCCTTTGTGTTGCTTCAATACCTCTACTTTGAATTATTGCTTTATGAGTTAACTCTTATGCAAGACTTATTGATGCTTGTCTTGAAGTACTATTCATGAAAAGTCTTTGCTTTATGATTCATTTGTTTAACTCATGTCATTACCATTGCTTTGTCGCTGCATTCATTACATATGCTTACAATAGTATGATCAAGGTTATGATGGCATGTCACTCCAGAAATTATCTTTGTTATCGTTTACCTGCTCGGGACGAGCAGGAACTAAGCTTGGGGATGCTGATACGTCTCCGACGTATCGATAATTTCTTATGTTCCATGCCACATTATTGATGATATCTACATGTTTTATGCATACTTTATGTCATTATTATGCGTTTTCCGGAACTAACCTATTGACGAGATGCCGAAGGGCCAGTTGCTGTTTTCTGCTGTTTTCGGTTTCAGAAATCCTAGTAAGAAAATATTCTCGGAATTGGACGAAATCAACGCCCAGCATCTTACAATCCCCGGGAGCTTCCAGAACACCCGAGAGCCGCCAGAGAGGGGCCACAGGGGGCCCACACATGGTGGCGGCGCGGCCCAGGAGGGGGGCGCGCCGCCCTAGTGTCTGGTGGCCCCAGGCCCCTTCTGATGCCGCCCTTCCGCCTACTTAAGGTCTCCGTCGCGAAAACCCTATCACGTTCGACGAAACCAGAAAAAACCTTCCAGAGCCGCCGCCATCGCGAAGCCAAGATCTGGGGGACAGGAGTCTCTGTTCCGGCACGCCGCCGGGACGGGGAAGTGCCCCCGGAAGGCTTCTCCATCAACACCACCGCCATCTTCATCAACGCTGCTGTCTCCCATGAGGAGGGAGTAGTTCTCCATCGAGGCTCGGGGCTGTACCGGTAGCTATGTGGTTAATCTCTCTCCTATGTGCTTCAATACAATAATCTCATGAGCTGCCTTACATGATTGAGATTCATATGATGATGCTTGTAATCTAGATGTCATTATGCTAGTCAAGTGGGTTTTACTTATGTGATCTCCGGAGACTCCTTGTCCCACGTGTGTAAAGGTGAGAGTGTGTGCACCGTGTGGGTCTCTTAGGCTATATTTCACAGAATACTTATTCACTGTTATGAATGGCATAGTGAAGTGCTTATTTATATCCCTTTATGATTGCAATGTGTTTTGTATCACAATTTATCTGTGTGCTACTCTAGTGATGTTATTAAAGTAGTTTATTCCTCCTGCACGGTGTAATGGTGATAGTGTGTGCATCGTGTAGTACTTGGCGTAGGCTATGATTGTGATCTCTTGTAGATTATGAAGTTAACTATTGCTATGATAGTATTGATGTGATCTATTCCTCCTTTCGTAGTGTGAAGGTGACAGTGTGCATGCTATGTTAGTACTTGGTTTGGTTATGTTGATCTGTTATGCACTCTAAGGTTATTTAAATATGAACATTGAATATTGTGGAGCTTGTTAACTCCGGCATTGAGGGTTCGTGTAATCCTACACAGTTAGTGGTGTTCATCATCCAACAAGAGGGTGTAGAGTCTAGCATCTATCTATTTATTCTGTTATGTGATCAATGTTGAGAGTGTCCACTAGTGAAAGTATGATCCCTAGGCCTTGTTCCTAAATACTGCTATCGCTGCTTGTTTACTGTTTTACTGCATTTATACTGCCTGCAATATTAGTACCATCAACTGCACGCCAGCAAGCACTTTTCTGGCGCCGTTACTACTGCTCATATTCATTCATACCACTTGTATTTCACCATCTCTTTGCCGAACTAGTGGACCTATTAGGTGTGTTGGGGACACAAGAGACTTCTTGCTTTGTGGTTGCAGGGTTGCATGAGAGGGATATCTTTGACCTCTTCCTCCCTGAGTTCGATAAACCTTGGGTGATCCACTTAAGGGAAACTTGCTGCTGTTCTACAAACCTCTGCTCTTGGAGGCCCAACACTGTCTACAAGAATAGAAGCACCCGTAGACATCAAAGAGCACACGAATTGTGTGCTTCTCTGCAAACGCTGGGAGCAGTTGGATATAACAAGGATGTTTTTGCACAGCGCAATCACTGACTTATTGTCCACGAGAAGCTTGATCTTCCTTGGCTCTTCACCTCTTAATTTTTTTAGCAATCTTCCGAGCCAAACTGCCTGATAGGCAGCTGCTGAGGTAGCGATATATTCTGCCTCACAGCTTGACAGTGCCACTGTATTCGATCTGTTTCTGAGTTCTCCATGTAATTGCACTCGATCCAAGGAGAAAAACCAGACTAGAGGTACTCTTGCGAGCGTCCAGATCACCTGCCAGATCATTGTCACTATGAACCACATCCTGCTTTGTACACACAGCCAAGCTTACAGTACCTTTTGTACATATTGAAGAATCTGCTTCAGAACTGCCTAGTGCTCCCTTCTAGGTGCCTCCATGAATCTGCTTACAATTACCACATAGTAGGTTATATTCGGCCTTGTGTTTACTAGATATGACTCCCAACAAGGTGCCTTCAGCTTGCAGAGCTTCAAGCGATTCTCCATAGGAAGGTGGCAAGGGTGCAATTTTCCATCCCTTCAAGCTGCAGGATCTTCTTAGCATAGCCGGACTGACTGATCATGATCTGATCCTTTTCTTGCTTGACCTCTATGCCCAAGCAATAGCACAAGGCACCTAGGTCGCTCATCTGAAATAACTCATGCATCTGTTGTTTTCTTGGATGCCAGAAAATCAATTATACATTCCAAAGCTTGGTGTTTGTCTTGTGCTTGTGATTATGCCCGCATTAAAATGACTGCATACTATTGCCAACATTACCATTTTCTGATAAATTGTATTTTGCAGGCAAGAAAAGTATGCAATCCTGCAACTTTTTATCGAAGAGAACCCATCAAATACATTACTAAGCTGATAAGATGTTTGCATCTTTCTTTACTATTTAATTTTTTCCATCTGGGATTTTCTCCCTTTTCCATTATAAGCATAACAGAAATACAAGATTCGGTTTTACTGACAACACAACAAAAGGGAAAGAGCAAGGTACCCAGCTAACAGGAGATATACGTTTTGGTAGGAAAACCCGCTGCTTGATCTCGACGTCGACAAACAAGCTACGGGGCAAAAAAACCTAACCCTATACTACATGATACAAAAGGAAACATCCACAAAACACATCCAGGAGAACAAGTCATAGCCACCAACAACAGCACAACCTAAAGAGGCCTCCAAACATCTTCTCAAGAACCGCCGTTTGTAATCATCAACACGTTCTGCCTGACCGAGGGAGTTGGTGGCGCCAACGGAACCTCTGCGTGCAGAGAAGAAGCACGCTGTAAGATTTGATCAGCTCCCGCCTTGATCTTATCGCCATCCTCCGCCCCATACAAACCTGCCCAAGAATACATAAAAGAGCAAATCGTCGCAATTGATGCCAAGGGAGAGCGAACCATAACATGTCCAAAGATAATTTTGTTCCTCACATTCCAAATGCCCCAATAGATAGCAGCAAGCAAAAACATATGAAATCTCTTCCCTTTTGGATACAACCGGCATAACCAAGTGATACTTGGCCAAAGAGATAAAGGGCAAAGATTAGTCCCTAAGATGCCTCCCAAATTACCCCAAACTACCTTGGCACTGGAACATTGGGAAAACTAATGCCTTGCTGTTTTGTTTTGAGCACAAAAGGAACAGAGAGGTGATCCAGACCATTTCCTCCTCTTTAGGTTATCTCTGTTCATGATGGAGTTTTGAAAAAGTTGCCACAGGAAGACTTTTATTTTCAAGGGATTTTTGGCTTTCCAAATCCACTTATTGTGTGAGCCGGCCAGGGGTCTCTCTAAGTGTTGATAAACTGATTTGGTAGAAAATCTACCGTTAGCATTTAAACTCCAGGAAATCTCATCAACAGAGGAATGGGGATGAGCTAAAGCACATGTTTTAATATGAGCCCATTGCACAACCATAGCAGGGGGCATCCTTCTCCTAAAAGGCACATCCATCCCGCAAGTGATGACTTTCTCAAACGTCCAATCCTACCCTTGACAGATATCAAACAAGGCAGGAACAGACTCAACCAAGGGAGTATCATTGAGCCAGGGATCAATCCAGAACCTCACCAAGTTCCCTTTGTTCAGGATAACTTTTCTCCCAACAATGTAATACTCCTTTACCTTCAATAAGTTTTTAACCGACACCACCCAGGAGAATCATGCGCCCTAGGTTTGACCGACACCACCGATTTATCACGAAGGTACTTGGCTTTAATAATATGTTGCCACAAACCATTTTGAGTCTCTAATTTCCACCACCATTTACACAAGAGACTAATGTTTTATTTGCTCAAATCTTTAACCCCAAGGCCCCCTTTCTTTTTGGAGCGACAAATTCTTGTCCATTTAACCATGTAATATTTTCTTTTCTTTGTTTTTTCAGCCCAAAAGAAACTTCTTCTATGTTTATCAAGCTTCTCCAAGAAGGTTTTTTTCAACAGGAACATGGACATGTAAAAGTAAGGGATACTAGATAAACTGGAATCCAATAAAACCAGGCGCCCACCCAGAGTGGCTGAGTCCCCTATCCACGAATCCAACTTTTTTAACACTTTGGCATCAAGAAAATCCCAATCCACATAAGTTGTAAAAGTTACTGGCATACCAAGATATTTCATAGGGATCGAGCTGCCCAACCTGGCAACAAAACAGATCCGAATAGAACTGCGTCACCTCATATCAACATTGATAGTGAAGATTTCACTTTTCGTGAAGTTTATTTTTAGCCCCGACATAAGCTCGAACATAAACAACAACAACTTGACGTTGACATCCTTTGCAGGGTTACACGACAAACAAAGGACCGTATCATCGGTGTATTGCAGAATAGCAACACCTTTATCGATAAGATCAGGAGCCAACCCCTCAAACAAATCATTTTGTTGAGCTTGTAAAACCATTTTTGTCAATGACTCTCCAACCATATTAAACAAAAAAAGGAGCCATAGGGTCCCCTTGTCTCACACCTTTTGCACTTTGGAAGTAGGGTCAAACCTCATTATTAATTTTCACACTCGCTGTCCCATTGTGCAAAGATTGTCTGACCCAAGAACACCCAAGGGGATTAAAACCTCCTGCCTCATGACAACTCATCGGGAAATCCCAATTGACTTTGTCGTACGCTTTCTCAAAATCAATTTTCAAAATAATGCCAACTTGTTTTTTAACATGCACATGATGCATGGTTTCATGCAAGGAGAAAACCCCATCCATCAAGAACCTATTCTTAATGAAAGCATTCTGCTGCACCCTGAACAACTTGGAAGCATAGGGGTCTAGCCTGATAGCCAAAGTTTTTGTAATCAACTTGTAAATGCATCTAAGCAATCAAATGGGCCTAAATTGCTGAATCTTGTTGGCATCAGCCATCTTTGGAAACAAGGTAATCACCCCATAATTTAGGCGTTGCACATCAAGAGAACCCTGGTAGAAACTATAAAAAAGATTCATAATATCATCCTTCACCACCTCCCAGCAGTGCTGGTAAAACTCCGTAGGAATATTATCCGGACCAGGTGCGCGGTTAATATCCATAGCAAACAACGTATTTTTTACTTCCTCAACAGTGAAGGGTCTAGTCAGGTCATTATTATCTTTCTCATTTAACATCTCCTCCTCACTCCACAAGTTAGGAGAAAGTTTGAACAAATTACCAGGTTACAATGGTCCAAAAAGGTTTTTGTAGTAGTCAGTAGCATGTGCTAAAAGTTCCTTTGTTCCCTCTACAAGAACACCATTGTTGTCAAGGGAATGAATAGTATTTCTTCTTTTTCTTCCATTAGCGATTCTATGAAAATACGCGGTGTTCTGATCACCATGCAACAACCATCTTGCATGTGATCGTTGGTGCCAATAGGATTCCTCTTCGGCGTGAATATTGAAAAGCTCGGCCATAATCTGAGTTTTTCACCACATCAATAGGGGACAACTCAGCTATCCCCTCCATTTGTTCCAGGGAATCAAGCTCTTTTCTTAAATCAGCTTTCTTTTTCTTCATATGACCAAACAAATTAGAACCCCAACCTTTAAAGTATTTTTAAAATCTTTTAAGATTGATGTTTAGTACATCAATAGGGTCACTACTGTTAACCGGCCACAACCAGATTTCAGAAACTCTCTCCAGGAATTCCTCATTTTGTAACGAGGTTGTATCAAACTTAAACTCCTTATTTCTAGGTAGCACAATATTATCACCCGTATCTAAAAGAAAAGGGCTATGTTCAGATTGGTTTCTTACTAGTTTTTTCACACTCACCAAGGGAAACAATAGCTCCCAATCAAGAGACATCAAAATCCTATCTAGCTTTTCTAGAGTAGAATTCTTTTGTTTATTCGACCAGGTATATAAACCACCCGACATATAGATCCCTCGGAGATAAAGAGAATGAATAATGGAATTAAAAACATCGGAAGAGTGAGGTAAAACACAAGGCTTATTTTTTTCTTGTGATGTCCCGCAAGATATTGAAGTCCCCGCCAACAAAATAAGGACAGTCAACAGCTTGGCAAAATAAAGATAGTTTAGCCAGGAAATCCTCTTTCCTATTTTTGTGAGCGGGCCCATATACCACAATGGCAGCCCATCTACACTTTTTGACTTCGTCCCACATATTCATCAAAAGCATGAAATTACCCAACTTTACAGATTGAACCTCAAGGACCTCATATCTGGCCCCACAAAGGATACCACCAGATTTACCGACAGATGGAATCGATTTCCAGAAGAAATTGTTTCCAGGGTCAATTCTTCTAAAGAAGCTTTGTTTATAATCTTTTTTCATTGTTCCCTGAAGACCAACAAAATCGAGTTTATAATCAGCAATAATGTCAGTGAGGCAGGAGCTAATCCCTTTCTTCCCTGCCCCTCTAATATTCCAAATGCCGGCTAACATTTAAATATATCAGGGTTTTTTTTTGGTTTGGACAGATCTGCCAGGAAGCTGGGCAGATATGTCACATCTCTTTTGACTTCTCGTCACAGGTTTCGACATAGTCACATTTCTTTTCGACATTTTTTTCCTAGATTTTCGAGAACTGACAACAGTAAAGGAATCGTCTAATTCATCTGGACTTAATCACGTGAGGCTTAAAGGAGTTTCTCTACTATGATCATGATGCACAACAAAGGAGGATGCAGGAATAGTATCATTTTTCTGTGACAAATTATTTCTAGCTTTTTCAAGTTCTTTTATCATCTCAATACTTTCAAAATTATTAGATGGCACATCAATTCCCATCAAAGAAGCTCTAGACATAATCTCCAAATTACAAAGCACCTCAAAGGAATTAGTAGAGGGGGAAGTAGATGGAATACCTTCTAGATTCCTCTTCCTTGACATGGCCTCAGCTTGCTCCAATGTAGATCCCATCCTTCCTTCAGGGTTGCAGAGAATGTTCCTCATATCATTTCCAGGGAGCACCACATTTTTCTCACGGGGCAAATCAGGTCTATCAGCAGAAGGAGGCGACTGAACAAAATAGTCAGATTGAGTATCTCCCATATTAACGCCGTTTCCAACTTCAGTAACCACAGGTTCAGATGTCCAACCAGGACCAGTCATAGCAGCAACATAGGACTCAACCATTTTCATATTTTTTCCATTGACAGTTGAAACAACTTCTTTTTCGACCACTGGAGTAATGAGGGCTAAAGGAGACACAACATCAGGGAGGGCTTTGCCCACCCTAGGAGACACATGTCCAACCAAAGTACTATCCTCTTCAAAAGTAGCATCATGAATCTCAGCATTTTTTAGTCTCCTCTCTCTTGCAATAGTATCAATAAGAATCTAATTGTAACCTTCACTTTCTTCATGAGAATCTCGTTCAGGAACAGTTTCAAGAACCTGAGTGTGGGATCTGCCGATTCCCGTCCCAACAGACTGACTGTTATCACCAGTTTGACCATCACCCGAAGCAGCAGAGGCAGCAGAATAAGAACCAGTTCTGGCACGTTTAGGAGAAGACGGTACAGAAGTATTTGTAACGGTTACATCATTTCGCATCACAGGTGGTCGTTGAGCAACAATAGTTTCAACTTCATAGGAAAAGATGTAGAAATAATCTCCCAACACACTCTCTGCTGTTTCAGGAAGGTTATTGATATCTCTATATCCCAGGAGAATCCTACAGTACTCAGGTTTGTGTAACGTAGCTTGATCAACCTCCAAGGTAACTCCAACTAGAGAACCTGCATAAGCTGCATGATCATCACAACGCTTCTCAGGAGGAATATTTCGGACTCTCACCCATGCTTTGTTTAGCATTCCCGAAGCTCCGATAGCAGCAGACCAGGGAGATAAATTCAGAACAGCATCAAAGGTTTTCATCTGATTTTTTTTTTGCCCCAGAACAAAGCACGATTCACCTCATTAGGATTCGGAAAACACATAATGAACTGAGAGGAATCGATAGGCCTAGCCGTACATCTCCAACTCGAACCCAAGTACACTCTGGAAGTTGGATTACCCTCAAGAACAGTTATCACAATACTCGAAGCACGATCCTTAACTTGCCTATTTGAAGATGAATCAGGAAAGTAAAAGAACTTGACCAGGGGACTGAAATCCACACATAGATGATGTACATTCCTAGGGTAATTTTGGCTGACAAATCTGATTGATATGCCCAAGTTTTCCACATCTCTCACATCTAATAGTAGGACAACGAGCAGTAAAGTGCACCTTACTCCCGCAATTGAGACATGAGGGATCAGGTTGAGGAAGATTTTGCTGCGCAGCCCTGGAGCTTCCACTGACTTGAGCAATAGCTTTGTCCTTCCCGATGGTTTGAGCGGATACCGCGCCCGCTTCCCAGCATCCAGGTTGCGGTAGAGGTTGCTGCGTGGCCCTGAGATTCCCACCACCTTGACACTTATTTGGAACAGCGGAAGTACTTCAAAGCGTATGGGTAACAATACTTATACCGATTACAGCTTAATATTGTTGTTGTTAATTTCAGAGTCAAAGATATATATTTTCGGAAAATTAAATGAACAAGCTTGATGCAGGAGCCCACTTGTACGCTTCATGCATCCAAGAGGCACGCATTAGTAAACTGGTACTTCAACAATTATACTTACCGGTAGACAGAAGTATATATTTACAAGAACCAAGCATGCTATAATACCGAGTTTCATACGAATGCTAATATACCCAAGCTGCTGCAGCAACTTACTAACTCAAATCTTCTTGGAAACTAATCTCGGTATAAGTAATGATCAGTAGATTCAGTAGTCAGTACTAACTGCCGGCTGGGGCCTGGCCTGGGCTCTGCGTCGTTTCAGCGATCTGCACTGTCACGGGCTGCAGCTCCACGCCATCGACGGCGAGCTGCTTGTACTCTCCGGCGAAGTTGAGGTGGACATTGTCGGCGACCTCGTTGTGGTGGTTCTTGCACACCAGGTACACCACCGGCTGCGCCACCATCGTCAGAACCACCACCGCCCACAGAGCCACGGCCATGGCCGCCCCCGCGGCCACCTGGAACCAGGGGCCGAGACCCAGTGCGTCGTCAAGAACCAGCTCCAGGAAATACATCTGCAAAGCCACGAAGCATCCATCGAGCGGGACGAAGACGCCCGCCGCCGCCCAGAACTTGCCGGCGAGGAGGGAGCGGCTCTTGCCCACGGCGCCGAAGAGGACGGCGTCCTCTAGCACCGCCACCACGCATGACATATGGAACACCACGGAAACATACGCCGCGCCGGCGAGGAACGCGGCGCCGCCGAGCAGCTGCAGCGGCAGGACGACGACCTCGTCGGAAGTGTCAAGCTGCGGAAGCTCGAGCCAGGCGAGGGTGGATAAGGCGATGTAGAAGATGGCAAGGGGGACCACACTGATGAAACTGTGGATGAGCCGCTCCTTGAAAGTGAGGATACGTTTGGTGGCGCCGGAGTCGCCGTCGGTGCAATAGAGGGTGGCCACGCAGAACGGCAGAACACCGTAGATTGCGTTGCAGACTAGCGAGATCAGGAGGAGGAAGCACAAACAGAGGACCTCGGAGATACTGTAGGTGACTGCTTGGGCGATGAGAGAGGTGAGGTCGAAATCGGTGGCGACGATCCAGGAGAGGATGGCGCGGTTGGCGGCGATGTGCGCGAGGAATAGCGCGGAGAGAATGGCCGCGCCAGGGCCGCCGCTGCTCCTGATGGCGTGGAGGAGCACTCGGTAGGTCTCCCGGCAGATGCCGGCGAACCCGAGGGCTCCAAGATTCTGCTGCACCGGTTCCCAGTCCATTGGTCTTGCACGGGACGGTGGTCGTGAGACGTGAGGAAGGAGCTCGTACAATTTAGAACGGTAAGGCCTGATCTTGGTTCCAAGGCTGGAGGGTTGGGAACTGAATCAGCAGTAGCATGTTAAAGTGATTTATGATGGCATCGTCCCTGAAGCTTCTTGCACAGGGATCGAACCTACTTTGCTTTACCAACATCTTCTCTTCTTTACTAAGGCAATCATATTCTGATTCCTCTTTGATAAATTTTTTTCTTCGAAAATGGGCACTTTATTACTTGCGCCTTTTTGATAAACATATGGCGCCGGTCGGCCGGTCCAACTTTCTTAGTATTAACAATAACTCAATAACAATAACCTTCTCCTTTATCATGCTTAATTACTGGTTAGATTTTCTGTATCAGAGACAAATGAAAAGGGAGTGGAAAATTCTGTTCTTTTGTGGTGATGACAGCATGTAGAAGAAAATTTGGTAAAAGCTGGGTGTTTTTATTGTCTAATGACAGCTTTCAGAAAATGGATTCGGCGAGGTAATTAGAAATTCAATATTGCATGCAGTGTGACGTGGTTTGGCATAAGCTTATAGTATCCGTGCTACCTACTTGTACGGTTGTGCCAGACTTATGGTCTATCCACGTCACTCGTACGTGTTACAAATTCGTATACACATGGAGAAATGTATGATTGGTCAAGGATGAGTTCTTAGGGCATGTACAAAATGCTCAGCGCTAACATGAGCGCTTAAGGTGCAGAAAAATATAGCAAGATATCAGATTTGTCTCTAAGCGCTCTTGGCTCCAACGGTAGGCCCTTTTCACGGACGTAGAACTGCCTGGCTGATCTACGCATGTGTTGCCACCAGGTTTATTCGTAAGCATCAGCGCTTTCTCTTGCGTCGACGCGACGTAGATGCTAGGATTATCTGCTGTAACTGCCGGTCGACTGGGATTATAATCCTGGCGCCCGTCTCTAAGAGCCCGCGCTGGGGATGCCCTTAGTAGAAGTGGTGAAACATGTGTCCGCATGTTGTGTTGGTTAGTGCTATGGACTATGGTGAAAAATATTCAGATCACTTGCATGTAAATTGTACGTGTGCCTTAGAAATTAGTGGAGAACGCCCCGTGGTCATAATTTTGTTTCAAAGACGCTTAAACAAAGAGACTTTAGCCCAGAAATGCACATTTGAACTCATATGCTCCTCCTTCAATGATCTGTTTTTTTATAAAATGAACATGAGAATGTGTTCTAACTAGAAGCAACACTGTGGTTAGAAATGACATGTTTGGTGGTCTATGCAAAAATAACAAAAAATGGTGTTGATTATGAGCTAATTATCCTTTGGTTCATCCCACATAGTTTCCTGTTGAATCACTCCATAGATTATTTTGTGTTTACTTTTTTCTTTTGACCTCGGCTGATTTGCTGGCAGCGTGCCCGGCTCATCTACTAGCTCGGAATGCCCCATCCCGCCTTCCTGATTCGGTCGTCAATACCTGCATGGCTAATTTGGCACTAGTAGGAAAAGGCTCGTTAGTGGCGCACCAAAAAATGATTCTGTGGCGCATGGGCGGTACGCCACAGAAATTTCACCACAAAAATAAGATTTCTGTGGCGCACCGGCCCCTGCGCCACAGAATTAAGGTTTTCTGTGGCGCACTACGGACCCTGCGCCACAGAAATAAGGTTTCTGTGGCACACCTGCCCGTGCGCCACTGAATTTTGTTCTGGTGCGCCACAAAATAATGTCCAGGTATACTCGATTTTGTACTGTCTGGTGTATTATACAGGTTTTATACACAGTATAGAGATTATATACAGATATAATATAGACAGATATAATATGGACATATATAATATAGCAACATTATACATCATCATCACATTACTTAGAGCCTGATCGAGTTATACATATAGCTCCATACAACTCATAATCCATGCACACATTAAGTTCATCATCTCTAGATACAAATGAAGTGACACCGGCCGCCGCCTACACTAGGTTGAAATAGAGTACCGCCGCGACGATGGTGAGCAAGAGCGAGAGCACAACGAAGGTCTTCATCTTCATCTTGCTCTTGTTCGACTGGTGTTTCCTCCACTTGGCAACCGCCTCGTGTCTAGTCGGGTACCCTTTGTAGCAGTTGCCGCTGAACTTGTGCACCTGTTTTTTGCAGTCCTCCCACTCGTCGTACACTCCTGGAACCCGCTCCTCGAACACGACGTAGTACGTCATCTCTATAGACACAAGGCATATTAGTATTTAATGCAATGGAAAGAGTTAGAGGGTTCACATGCATACATATTCACAAGAATTAAAGCAAGGAAATAATTATAAACCTAAAAGACATATAGCATCGGTATCACATAAGTAATCAAGTTCAACGACAACGACTACAATAGTAATTGAAGTCCAACAACAACGACCGTTTCGAGCAAATTAAGCAAGTTTAGTTTACAACACAGTACACATTGTCCATCGATTCTAAGTAATGCTAGACACATCGACCTCGGTCAACGAGACGTCTTCTTGAGCGGCTCCGGGAACGGTTTGTACAAGCCCTTCGTCGTCCACGTCCTTCCATCACCCTGCCTATGTAGGCATTCTTTGATATCCCTCATACACAACCCTCTGAGTTGGTGTAAGATCCCCGATGAGTTGGATACATCTTGTATGACAATTTCTGATAGCTTTACTTGGATGCGATGGAAGTCTTCTCTAAGATCATCATCGTTGATCTCCCCCGATGACATTTTACTGTGGTCTCGCTTACTAGGTGGCAGACTCATCATCTCTGCATCCTCGACAAACCCTTTAAGGTGATGGAGGACATAGAAGGCCTCCTTAATGCTGCCAGCTGGCTGCTTGATGCAAGGGAAGTCGATCACGTGCTTGAACCCGAGCTTTTCAGTGTCCAGCCTGACAAATTTCCCCTTCTTGTCGAAGGTTCCTCCATTTTTGGAGTAGCCAAGGATAGCCTCATCGAGAACACCCCTTATTCTCATGTAGTCTTTCTTCGTCGTCGTATTCGAAGAGTCGAAATACTGGGCTAGTGACAACTCCGGGCAAAGGATGACGAGTGTGCAGTATTTGTCCCTGCTCAACACAAGCAATTGACATGGAATATTGGAAAGGATCGGCAATGGAAGAAATATATAAGAAAGCATAAGTTACGACGGCCGTGAGCGGATGTGTACTTACTCGGGAAAGACAGGCAGAAGAATGGTGTTCTTCTCTTTGTTCATGAGCATGAAGCTCTCGAGGTACCGCACCGCCTTGGTCCATGTGCTTGAGCCGTCCTAGAGCTGGCTATCGCGCATGTAGTAGGGATCCGCTACCGCGATGTGGTGGGGGGTCTCTCTCTGTTGATCTTCATCTGAAGATTGATCGCGTATAGGCGGACCAAGTTATAGTCGAGCCGTTTCCAGTGAAATAGATTGAAGACGTCCTCGAACGCTATGAAGAAGATATTTGCGGGGTCTTCATGGACGAAGTTCGGGTCTTCTGGCACCTTGGCCGAGAACACCGGGTAATTTGGATCCTTCTCTTTAAGAAGGACGCCCTCTAGATAATGAATAGTGTGCTGCAAAGGGATCATTGGTCCACTCGCGAGGTGTTCCATGTCCTTAGGCAGTATAGGTTTACCAGCTTCATGACACCGGGGCAAGCCATCCGGTGTCGGTGGTACCACATCGTCAGCCCGGATCCTCTTAGGAGGAGGCTGGCTCGAAGATGCGCCCTTCTTGGCTCCTCTCTTCCTTGCCTTCTTCACCTAACCTGCTGGGGGTGCTTCGGGTGCTGGTGGTGCTGATGGTGGTGCTTCGGGTGCTGCTGGGGTCGGTGCTGGTGGCGCTTGTGGGGTTGCTTGGGTTGCTGCTGGGGTTGATTTGGGTGGCTCCCCGACGATCGTCTTACGTAGCGTGTTAGGGATGAAAACGGTAGCAGGCTTGACTTGAGCTGGATTGCCAGCCTCCGGAGGAGTGTCTTGAGAAAAAACCGTGAAGGTCAGGCGCTGCTTCGTGACTGTGTTATCACCAGAATTTGACCAAGTCAGAGGTGGGCCACGATCAAGATGGGCTTGAAGATTATATACGGAGAAAATACGTAGATCGGCCTTATATGCAAAGTTGGGCTAGATTGCCCATATATCTGTAATATAATAGATCGTATCTTAGATAGAGTTTTACCCGTGCACGGTTAGGTGCACGCCTAAATTAGAAAGTCCGCTGGACTATAAATATGTATCTAGGGTTTATGGAATAAACAACAACCAACGTTCAACCAAACAAATCAATCTCGGCGCATCGCCAACTCCTTCGTCTCGAGGGTTTCTACCGGTAAGCGACATGCTGCCTAGATCGCATCTTGCGATCTAGGCAGCACAAGCTCCACGTTGTTCATGCGTTGCTCGTACTGAAGCCTTGTTGATGGCGAGCAACGTAGTTATCATAGATGTGTTAGGGTTAGCATAGTTCTTCGCGTAACATGCTATCGTAGTGCAACCCTTGCATGTCTAGCCGCCCTCACACCTATCTTAGGTGTGGGGGCGGCACCCCGCTTGATCATTATTTAGTAGATCTGATCCGTTACGATTGCTCCTTGTTCTACAAGGATTAGTTTAATATCTGCAATAGTTAGGCCTTACAAAGGGGGGGAGGATCCAGCGGCACGTAGGGTGTCGTTCGCTAGTCCTAAACAGGATGTTCCGGGGATCAACTTCGTGTTGGTTTTTAGGCCTTGTTTAGGATCGGCTTACGATCACCGTGCGTGGCCGCGAGGCCCAACCTGGAGTAGGATGATCCGATTATGCGGTGAAAACCCTAAATCGTCGTAGATCTAATTAGCTTTATCTTGATCAAGCAGGACCACCATATATTCGTGCACCTCGTACGAATCATGGGTGGATCGGCTCCTTGAGCCGATTCACAGGATAACCTGAGAGCCGATCGAGGCTCGTATTTAATGTTTACGTGTATGCCATGCAGGAAACTAAGCGAGGCATCTCCATCACCTTCCTGACCAGGTATAGGTCAGGTGGCACGCCCTTGCAATCAGCATCGGACGTGTGACCAGAAGGCTTTGCGGGCCGTCGCTCGGAGGGACCTCAGCCAGCCGCAGCTCTAGGTTGTTCCCGGCTCTACGGTGTTGCCCGTCGCTGCCCGTCGGTGGGTTTCTGACGACAACAGACTGTAGTGGGACGACCAAGTTGATCGCCTAGAGTGTGGAAGGCTTCTTCATCCATAGGAGGCATGTATATATCTTGGCTGCAGGCGCAAGTGTTGATGTAGGCATCGATGTCGTCATCATCATCTCCATCGTTGCCATCAAGTGGCGCCATGTCCTGGACCTTAGGTGATGGCGGTTGCGATGCCGCCGCTTGGCGTACCATGCGTCTGGTCGACGGTCGTTGCGGTAGCGCTCCCAACAGGTGTTGGTGGCGTGTGGTGGTGGTGGCGATCGCCGGTTCCTTCAGGGTGGCGGCGGAGATCGCCGGTTCCTTCCGGGTGGCGGCGGCGACCGTTGGTTCCTTCAGGGTAGTGGGGGGCGGCGACCGCCGTTTCCTTAAGGGTGTCGTCGGCGCGGGCGATCTTGGGCCGGATGATAGGGGAGGTGGCGCTGGTGCTGTTCCTAGCACTCGAAAGACCCCCCCCCCCCCAGATGAATCTGGTTCTTCGGCCATTTCATAAGCCATGAGGTGCAATCCCCAAGGGCCAAAACGTCGCCCTCGTCTGTGCCCGGAGGTTGATAGAGGGGATGATGTAGCGGTACTCCGGCACTACCAGTACCAACTTGACCTTCACCACGTCTTCCGCCAATCTAGCGATGTGCATAACGCGGGAAGCCATGACAAGGCCGCTAGCAACTTCCACCAACTTGTCGCCGGGCTCCACCGTATGCAGGAGTATGCATTGTTCATCCTGAGTCAGGGGCGCCATGTTGGGCATTGTGAGATGGAAGTCACGAAAAGCATATATAGTTAAAGAAGATGACAAGAAGGACTAAATAATGAGTTTACCTTCTTGATGGCGTCCTTGCGTCGCCCCCGAACCTAGGGAAGGCGATGTCCAATTCTTCCCACTGGCCAGCTGATGACGCGTAAAGCACACGCTCGTTGGGAACCCCAAGTGGAAGGTGTGATGCGTACAGCAGCAAGTTTCCCTCAGTAAGAAACCAAGGTTTATCGAACCAGTAGGAGTCAAGAAGCACGTTGAAGGTTGATGGCGGCGGGATGTAGTGCGGCGCAACACCAGGGATTCCGGCGCCAACGTGGAACCTGCACAACACAACCAAAGTACTTTGCCCCAACGAAACAGTGAGGTTGTCAATCTCACCGGCTTGCTGCAACAAAGGATTAACCATATTGTGTGGAAGATGATTGTTTGCAGAAAACAGTAAACAAGTATTGCAGTAGATTGTATTTCAGTAAAGAGAATTGGACAGGGGTCCACAGTTCACTAGAGGTGTCTCTCCCATAAGACAAACAGCATGTTGGGTGAACAAATTACAGTTGGGCAATTGACAAATAAAGAGAGCATGACCATGCACATACATATCATGATGAGTATAGTGAGATTTAATTGGGCATTATGACAAAGTACATAGACCGCCATCCAGCATGCATCTATGCCTAAAAAGTCCACCTTCAGGTTATCATCCAAACCCCTTCCAGTATTAAGTTGCAAAGCAACAGACAATTGCATTAAGTATGGTGCGTAATGTAATCAACAACTACATCCTTAGACATAGCATCAATGTTTTATCCCTAGTGGCAACAGCACAACACAACCTTAGAACTTTCTCACATCGTCCCGGTGTCAATGCAGGCATGAACCCACTATCGAGCATAAATACTCCCTCTTGGAGTTACAAGCATCTACTTGGCCAGAGCATCTACTAGTAACGGAGAGCATGCAAGATCATAAACAACACATAGATATAACTTTGATAATCAACATAACAAGTATTCTCTATTCATCGGATCCCAACAAACGCAACATATAGAATTACAGATAGATGATCTTGATCATGTTAGGCAGCTCACAAGATCCAACAATGATAGCACAATGGGGAGAAGACAACCATCTAGCTACTGCTATGGACCCATAGTCCAGGGGTAGACTACTCACACATCACACCGGAGGCGACCATGGCGGCGTAGAGTCCTCCGGGAGATGATTCCCCTCTCCGGCAGGGTGCGGAGGCGATCTCTGGATCCCCGAGATGGGATCGGCGTTGGCGGCGTCTCTGGAAGGTTTTCCGTATCGTGGCTCTCGGTACTGGGGGTTTCGTCACGGAGGCTTTAAGTAGGCGGAAGGGCAAGTCAGGAGGGGGCACAGGGGCCCCACACCATAGGTTGGCGCGGCCAGGGGGGCCGCGCCGCCCTAGGGTTTGGCCACCCTGTGGCCCCACTTCGTTTCGTCTTCGGACTTCTGGAAGCTTCGTGGAAAAATAGGCCCCTGGGCGTTGATTTCGTCCAATTCCGAGAATATTTCCTTACTAGGATTTCTGAAACCAAAAACAGCAGAAAACAGCAACTGGCACTTCGGCATCTTGTTAATAGGTTAGTTCCAGAAAATGCACGAATATGACATAAAGTATGCATAAAACATGTAGATAACATCAATAATGTGGCATGGAACATAAGAAATTATCGATACGTCGGAGACGTATCAGCATCCCCAAGCTTAGTTCTGCTCGTCCCGAGCAAGTAAAACGATAACACAGATAATTTCTGGAGTGACATGCCATCATAATCTTGATCATACTATTTGTAAAGCATATGTAGTGAATGCAGCGATCAAAACAATGTATATGACATGAGTAAACAAGTGAATCATATAGCAAAGACTTTTCATGAATAGCACTTCAAGACAAGCATCAATTAAGTCTTGCATAAGAGTTAACTCATAAAGCAATAATTCAAAGTAAAGGTATTGAAGCAACACAAAAGAAGATTAAGTTTCAGCGGTTGCTTTCAACTTGTAACATGTATATCTCATGGATATTGTCAACATAGAGTAATATAATAAGTGCAATAAGCAAGTATGTAGGAATCAATGCACAGTTCACACAAGTGTTTGCTTCTTGAGGTGGAGAGAAATAGGTGAACTGACTCAACATTGAAAGTAAAAGAATGGTCCTCCATAGAGGAAAAGCATCGATTGCTATATTTGTGCTAGAGCTTTGATTTTGAAAACATGAAACAATTTTGTCAACGGTAGTAATAAAGCATATGTATCATGTAAATTATATCTTATAAGTTGCAAGCCTCATTCATAGTGTACTAATAGTGCCCGCACCTTGTCCTAATTAGCTTGGACTACCGGATCATCACAATGCACATGTTTTTACCAAGTGTCACAAAGGGGTACCTCTATGCCGCCTGTACAAAGGTCTAAGGAGAAATCTCGCATTGGATTTCTCGCTATTGATTATTCTTCAACTTAGACATCCATACCGGGACAACATAGACAACAGATAATGGACTCCTCTTTTATGCATAAGCATGTAACAACAATTAATGATTTTCTCATTTGAGATTGAGGATATATGTCCAAAACTGAAACTTCCACCATGGATCATGGCTTTAGTTAGCGGCCCAATGTTCTTCTCTAACAATATGCATGCTTAACCATAAGGTGGTAGATCTCTCTTACTTCAGACAAGACGGACATGCATAGCAACTCACATGAAATTCAACAAAGAGTAGTTGATGGCGTCCCCAGTGAACATGGTTATCGCACAACAAGCAACTTAATAAGAGATAAAGTGCATAATTACATATTCAATACCACAATAGTTTTTAAGCTATTTGTCCCATGAGCTATATATTGCAAAGGTGAATGATGGAATTTTAAAGGTAGCACTCAAGCAATTTACTTTGGAATGGCGGAAAATACCATGTAGTAGGTAGGTATGGTGGACACAAATGGCATAGTGGTTGGCTCAAGTATTTTGGATGCATGAGAAGTATTCCCTCTCGATACAAGGTTTAGGCTAGCAAGGCTTATTTGAAACAAACACAAGGATGAACCGGTGCAGCAAAACTCACATAAAATACATATTGAAAACATTATAAGACTCTACACCGTCTTCCTTGTTGTTCAAACTCAATACTAGAAATTATCTAGACCTTAGAGAAACCAAATATGCAAACCAAATTTTAGCATGCTCTATGTATTTCTTCATTAATGGGTGCAAAGCATATGATGCAAGAGCTTAAACATGAGCACAACAATTGCCAAGTATCACATTACCCAAGACATTTATAGCAATTACTACATGTATCATTTTCCAATTCCAACCATATAACAATTTAACGAAGAAGAAACTTCGCCATGAATACTATGAGTTGAAACCAAGGACATACTTGTCCATATGCTACAGCGGAGCGTGTCTCTCTCCCATAAGGTGAATGCTAGGATCCATTTTATTAAAACAAAACAAAAAACAAAAACAAACCGACGCTCCAAGAAAAAGCACATAAGATGTGATGGAATAAAAATATAGTTTCAGGGGAGGAACCTGATAATGTTGTCGATGAAGAAGGGGATGCCTTGGGCATCCCCAAGCTTAGACGCTTGAGTCTTCTTAATATATGCAGGGGTGAACCACCGGGGCATCCCCAAGCTTAGAGCTTTCACTCTCCTTGATCATGTTGCATCATACTCCTCTCTTGATCCTTGAAAACTTCCTCCACACCAAACTCGAAACAACTCATTAGAGGGTTAGTGCACAATAAAAATTAACATATTCAGAGGTGACACAATCATTCTTAACACTTCTGGACATTGCATAATGCTACTGGACATTAGTGGATCAAAGAAATTCATCCAACATAGCAAAAGAGGCAATGCGAAATAAAAGGCAGAATCTGTCAAAACAGAACAGTTCGTATTGACGAATTTTAAAATGGCACCAGACTTGCTCAAATGAAAATGCTCAAATTGAATGAAAGTTGTGTATATATCTGAGGATCATGCACGTAAATTGGAATAATTTTCTGAGTTACCTACAGGGAGGTGGACCCAGATTCGTGACAGCAAAGAAATCTGGAACTGCGCAGTAATCCAAATCTAGTACTTACTTTTCTATCAACGGCTTAACTTGGCACAACAAAACACAAAACTAAGATAAGGAGAGGTTGCTACAGTAGTAAACAACTTCCAAGACTCAAAATAAAAACAAAGTACTGTAGGTAAAAACATGGGTTGTCTCCCATAAGCGCTTTTCTTTAACGCCTTTCAGCTATTCGCAGAAAGTGTGTATCAAGTATTATCAAGAGACGAAGTGTCAACATCATAATTTGTTCTCATAATAGAATCAAAAGGTAACTTCATTCTCTTTCTAGGGAAGTGTTCCATACCTTTCTTGAGAGGAAATTGATATTTTATATTACCTTCCTTCATATCAATAGTAGCACCAATAGTTCGAAGAAAAGGTCTTCCCAATATAATGGGACAAGATGCATTGCATTCAATATCCAAGACAACAAAATCAACGGGAACAAGGTTATTGTTAACGGTAATGCGAACATTATCAACTTTACCCAAAGGTTTCTTTGTAGAATGATCAGCAAGATTAACATCCAAATAACAATTTTTCAGCGGTGGCAAGTCAAGCATATTATAAATTTTCTTAGGCATAACAGAAATACTTGCACCAAGATCACATAAAGCATTACAATCAAAATCTTTAACCTTCATCTTAATGATAGGCTCCCAACCATCCTCTAGCTTTTTAGGAATAGAGGCTTCGCGCTCTAGTTTCTCTTCTCTAGCTTTTATGAGAGCATTTGTAATATGATGCGTGAAAGCTAAATTTATAGCACTAGCATTAGGACTTTTAGCAAGTTTTTGCAAGAACTTTATAACTTCAGAGATGTGGCAATCATCAAAATTCAAACCATTATAACCTAAAGCAATGGGATCATCATCCCCAATGTTGGAAAAAAATTCAGCAGCTTTATCACAGGCAGTTTCAGCAGTTTTAGCGCTTTCAAAGGCGGTTTCTCGCTTTGCATTAGAAGTGGAAACATTGCTAACACCAATTCTTTTATTAGTATTAGTAGGAGGTGCAGAAACATGTGTAGCATTAGCATTACTAGTGGTGGTAATAGTCCAAACTTTAGCTACATTCTTCTCTTTAGCTAGTTTTTCATTTTCTTCTCTATCCCACCTAGCACGCAGTTCAGCCATTAATCTTATATTCTCATTAATTCTAACTTGAATGGCATTTGCTGTAGTAACAATTTTATTATGATGATTCTCATTAGGCAAAACTTTTGATTTCAAAAGATCAACATCAGCAGCAAGACTATCGACTTTAGAAGCAAGTATATCAATTTTCCCAAGCTTTTCTTCAACAGATTTGTTAAAAGCAGTTTGTGTACTAATAAATTCTTTAAGCATGGCTTCAAGTCCAGGGGGTGAACTCCTATTATTGTTGTAAGAATTCCCATAAGAATTAGCATAACCGTTACCATTATTATAAGGATATGGCCTATAGTTATTACTAGAATTGTTCCGGTAAGCATTGTTGTTGAAATTATTATTTTTAATGAAGTTTACATCAACATGTTCTTCTTGTGCAACCAATGAAGCTAATGGAACATTATTAGGATCAATATTAGTCCTATCATTCACAAGCATAGACATAATAGCATCAATCTTATCACTCAAGGAAGAGGTTTCTTCGACAGAATTTACCTTCTTACCTTGTGGAGCTCTTTCCGTGTGCCATTCAGAGTAGTTGATCATCATATTATCAAGAAGCTTTGTTGCTTCACCAAGAGTGATGGACATAAAGGTACCTCCAGCAGCTGAATCCAATAAATTCCGTGAAGAAAAATTTAGTCCTGCATAGAAGGTTTGGATGATCATCCAAGTAGTCAGTCCATGGGTTGGGCAATTTTTAACCAGATATTTCATTCTTTCCCAAGCTTGAGCAACATGTTCAGTATCTAATTGTTTAAAATTCATTATGCTACTCCTCAAAGATATAATTTTAGCAGGGGGATAATATCTACCAATAAAAGCATCCTTGCATTTAGTCTTGAATCAATACTATTCTTAGGCAGAGATAGCAACCAATCTTTAGCTCTTCCTCTTAATGAGAAAGGGAACAATTTTAGTTTGATAATATCACCATCTACATCTTTATATTTTTGTATTTCACATAGTTCAACAAAATTATTAAGATGGGCAGCAGCATCATCAGAACTAACACCAGAAAATTGCTCTCGCATAACAAGATTCAGTAAAGCAGGTTTAATTTCAAAGAATTCTGCTGTAGTAGCAGGTGGAGCAATAGGTGTGCATAAGAAATCATTATTATTTGTGGTTGTGAAGTCACACAACTTAGTATTTTCAGGGTTGGCCATTTTAGCAACAGTAAATAAAGCAAACTAGATAAAGTAAATGCAAGTAACTAATTTTTTTGTGTTTTTGATATAGCAAACAAGATAGCAAATAAAGTAAAACTAGCAACTAATTTTTTTTTGTATTTTGATTTAGTGCAGCAAACAAAGTAGTAAATAAAACTAAGCAAGACAAAAACAAAGTAAAGAGATTGAGAAGTGGAGACTCCCCTTGCAGCGTGTCTTGATCTCCCCGGCAACGGCGCCAGAAATTTAGCTTGATGACGCATAAAGCACACGCTCGTTGGGAACCCCAAGTGGAAGGTGTGATGCGTACAGCAGCAAGTTTCCCTCAGTAAGAAACCAAGGTTTATCGAACCAGTAGGAGTCAAGAAGCACGTTGAAGGTTGATGGCGGCAGGATGTAGTGCGGCGCAACACCAGGGATTCCGGCGCCAACGTGGAACCTGCACAACACAACCAAAGTACTTTGCCCCAACGAAACAGTGAGGTTGTCAATCTCACCGGCTTGCTGTAACAAAGGATTAACCGTATTGTGTGGAAGATGATTGTTTGCAGAAAACAGTAAACAAGTATTGCAGTAGATTGTATTTCAGTAAAGAGAATTGGACCGGGGTCCACAGTTCACTAGAGGTGTCTCTCCCATAAGACAAACAGCATGTTGGGTGAACAAATTACTGTTGGGCAATTGACAAATAAAGAGAGCATGACCATGCACATACATATCATGATGAGTATAGTGAGATTTAATTGGGCATTACGACAAAGTACATAGACCGCCATCCAGCATGCATCTATGCCTAAAAAGTCCACCTTCAGGTTATCATCCGAACCCCTTCCAGTATTTAGTTGCAAAGCAACAGACAATTGCATTAAGTATGGTGCGTAATGTAATCAACAACTACATCCTTGGACATAGCATCAATGTTTTATCCCTAGTGGCAACAGCACAACACAACCTTAGAACTTTTCATCCGTCCCGGTGTCAATGCAGGCATGAACCCACTATCGAGCATAAATACTCCCTCTTGGAGTTACAAGCATCTACTTGGCCAGAGCATCTACTAGTAACGGAGAGCATGCAAGATCATAAACAAAACATAGATATAACTTTGATAATCAACATAACAAGTATTCTCTATTCATCGGATCCCAACAAACGCAACATATAGAATTACAGATAGATGATCTTGATCATGTTAGGCAGCTCACAAGATCCAACAATGATAGCACAATGGGGAGAAGACAACCATCTAGCTACTGCTATGGACCCATAGTCCAGGGGTAGACTACTCACACATCACACCGGAGGCGACCATGGCGGCGTAGAGTCCTCCGGGAGATGATTCCCCTCTCCGGCAGGGTGCCGGAGGCGATCTCCTGGATCCCCCGAGATGGGATCGGCGTTGGCGGCGTCTCTGGAAGGTTTTCCGTATCGTGGCTCTCGGTACTGGGGGTTTCGTCACGGAGGCTTTAAGTAGGCGGAAGGGCAAGTCAGGAGGGGGCACAGGGCCCCACACCATAGGTCGGCGCGGCCAGGGGGGCCGCGCCGCCCTAGGGTTTGGCCACCCTGTGGCCCCACTTCGTTTCGTCTTCGGACTTCTGGAAGCTTCGTGGAAAAATAGGCCCCTGGGCGTTGATTTCGTCCAATTCCGAGAATATTTCCTTACTAGGATTTCTGAAACCAAAAACAGCAGAAAAAAGCAACTGGCACTTCGGCATCTTGTTAATAGGTTAGTTCCAGAAAATGCACGAATATGACATAAAGTGTGCATAAAACATGTAGATAACATCAATAATGTGGCATGGAACATAAGAAATTATCGATACGTCGGAGACGTATCACCAGCGTCTGAAGGGTGTGTCAGCATATAGCCCATCTCCGGATCTTCTTCAGGCTTCTCCCTTTCCACGTGCCATTGCATGAGCTTTGCTTCCTTAGGGTCCACGAAATACCGCTTCAGACGGGGAGTGATAGGAAAGTACCATACCACTTTTCGAGGTACCTTCTTGTTCCCAACCTTGTACTGTACGTGGCCGCACACGGGACATGTGGTTCTGTCCTTGTACTCGCCCCGATAAATCACGCAATCATTGATGCAGGCGTGGTATTTTTTGTGCGGTAGGTCAAGAGGGCACACGACTTTCTTGGCCTCCTCGGTACTACTTGGCAATGTGTTCCCCTCCGGGAGACGATCGTGCCAGAATTTCAAGTTCTTGCTGAAGCTGGAGTCGGTCCACTTGTACTGCGTCTTCATCTGCAGATAATCAAGTGTTACATGCAAGCGTGTATCCTGCGGACGGCACCCAGAAAATATCAGAGTCATCCCGTCTTTCTCCATTTGCGACAGTTTGGCTCTCTCTCTGGTTGCAGCTCTGTCATTGCTCGTCTCCTGGAGGAGCAGATCTTGAACATGAGAGTCATGTGATACGTCCCAAACGTATCTATAATTTCTTATGTTCCATGCTACTTTTATGATGATACTCACATGTTTTATACACATTATATGTCGTTATTATGCATTTTCCGGCACTAACCTATTGACGAGATGCCGAAGAGCCAGTTGCTGTTTTCTGTTGTTTTTGGTTTCAGAAATCCTAGTAAGGAAATATTCTCGGAATTGGACGAAATCAACGCCCAGGGTCCTATTTTTCCACGAAGCTTCCAGAAGACCGAAAGGGAAACAAAGTGGGGCCACGAGGTGGCCACACAATAGGGCGGCGCGGCCCAGGTGCTGGCCGCGCGGCCCTAGCGTGTGGGCCCCTCGTGATGCCCCCTGACCTACCCTTCCGCCTACATATAGTCTTCGTCGCGAAACCCCCAGTACCGAGAGCCACGATACGGAAAACCTTCCAGAGACGCAGCCGTCGCCAATCCCATCTCGGGGGATTCAGGAGATCGCCTCTGGCACCTTGCCGGAGAGGGGAATCATCTCCCGGAGGACTCTTCATCGCCATGATCGCCTCTGGATCGATGTGTGAGTAGTTTACCCCTGGACCATGGGTCCATAGCAGTAGCTAGATGGTCGTCTTCTCCTAATTGTGCTATCATGTTCGATCTTGTGAGCTGCCTATCATGATCAAGATCGTTTATTTGTAATCCTACATGTTGTGTTTGTTGGGATCCGATGGATATTGAATACTATGTCAAGTTGATTATCGATCTATCATATATGAGTTGTTTATGTTCTTGCATGCTCTCCGTTGCTAGTAGAGGCTTTGGCCAAGTTGATACTTGTAACTCCAAGAGGGATTATTTATGCTCGATAGTGGGTTCATGCCTCCATTAAATCTGGGACAGTGACAGAAAGTTCTAAGGTTGTGGATGTGCTGTTGCCACTAGGGATAAAACATCGATGCTTTGTCTAAGGATATTTGTGTTGATTACATTACGCACCATACTTAATGCAATTGTCTGTTGCTTGCAACTTAATACCGGAAGGGGTTCGGATGATAACCTGAAAGTGGACTTTTTAGGCATAGATGCATGCTGGATGGCGGTCTATGTACTTTGTCGTAATGCCCTGATTAAATCTCATAGTACTCATCATGATATATGTATGTGCATTGTTATGCCTTCTTTATTTGTCAATTGCCCAACTGTAATTCGTTCACCCAACATGCTATTTATCTTATGGGAGAGACACCGCTAGTGAACTGTGGACCCCGGTCCTATTCTTTACATCTGAAATACAATCTACTGCAAAACTTGTTCTTTACTGTTCTTCGCAAACAATCATCCTCCACACAATACGGTTAATCCTTTGTTCACAGCAAGCCGGTGAGATTGACAACCCCACTATTACGTTGGGGCAAAGTACTTTGGTTGTGTTGTGCAGGTTCCACGTTGGCGCCGGAATCCCTGGTGTTGCGCCGCATTACATTTCGCCACCAACAACCTTCAACGTGCTTCTTGGCTCCTACCGGTTCGATAAACCTTGGTTTCTTACTGTGGGAAACTTGCTTCTATACGCATCATACCTTCCACTTGGGATTCCCAACGGACGTGTGCTTTACGTGTATCATCCTGCAAGGCCGAAATTGGCGGGGTCGCGCCGGAATCTTCTTCTTCATCATGATGATCTTCTCCGCCGGCATCTTATTCTTCATGATGATCTTCTCCGCCGACTTCTTCTTCATGATGATAGTCTCCGTCGACATGTGGTGCTTCGTCGTCTCACTCGCCATGGTCTTCATGCGCACCATTTGATGGGGCCAGCCGCGCCTGGTTGTCTTGCATGAAACCGCGCCTCAGCAGGTGCTCCTCCAGTTGTCTGGAATCAGGGTTGATCCAGCGCTCGAGTTTGCATGATCGACACGGACATATTATCTAGCGCCTATTGTTCCAAATCATGTCCTCCTTCACGTCTGTCTTGTATCTAGAGATTCGAGCGGAACTCATCGAGAGGACCATGCTTGCCTGCCAATGGTATACATAGAACAGGACATTAGAACCGCAACAGATGCACACACATGCATGGGCCGTACCTTCCTAAAGGTATACATGGAGCGGAAAAATTCGGCATGACCTCTCCTAAAGGTAGGACATATGGGTAGTGCAAAAATTTACCGAAACGGAAATGAATCAACATTTCGGCAAACATCCATGCACCACACCGGCACACACACACAAGCCCTTCTTCACCTGCAACAAGCATACATACACACGACGGCCACACAAGATCTACAAGCATATGCATGTCTTCTCCAAGCATATGTATGTCTCCTCCAACTACTCACCTTATAAATTCGATACCGAGACGAGACCGCGATCGATGAGTTGGAGAGGAGGAGAGAGTATGGAGAGCCTTCTCCTCAACACCAATTATGTATCAACCAAAGTAAGTGCAATAAGTACCCAAGCAAGTGAAAAGTATGGCCAAAATGGGATAAGAGAGAAGGGGGGCCGAGCTAGATGGAGGAGGAAGAAGAATGGGCTGGGTAGTGTGGTAGGTGGGAGGTTGGCACTTTTTTAGATCTGGTTCGCTAATTCTGTGGCGCACCATACACAGTGCGCCACATAATCTCTTATTTATGTGGCGCACCAATGATGACCCACAAGTATAGGGGGTGTATCGTAGTACTTTCGATAAATAAGAGTGTCGAACCCAACGAGGAGCAGAAGGTGTTGACAAGCAGTTTCGATGAAGGATTCACTGTAAATGCTCAAAGACAAGTATTCAGGGGGTTTTCATAAAGCAGATAAATAAAGTACGAGTAAGTAAAATGCGAGAGAAATAATTGCAGCGAGTGGCCCAATCCTTTTTAGCACAAAGGACAAGCCGGTTTGTTTACTTATAATGACCAAACGTTCTTGAGGACACACGGGAATTTAGTCTAGTGCTTTCGTTTCACATAGCTGATTAATCTTCATTGTTTTGATAAGTGTCGTGTGGGTGAACCTATGCTAATGAACCGCCCTTCCTAGGACTAATACATACTTGTGATTATACCCATTACAAGCATCCGCAAATACAAGAAAGTAATTAAGATAAATCTAACCACAGCCTTAAGCTCTGAGATCCTGCTATCCCTCCTGCATCGATATACCAACGGGGGTTCAGGTTGCTGTCACTCCGGCAACCCCGCAATTAGCAAACGAATACAAGATGTATTCCCCTAGGCCCATAAAGGTGAAGTATCATGTAGTCGACGTTCACATGACACCACTAGAAGAATAACACCACAACTTAAATATCATAACATTGAATATTACCCAACATAATTCACTACTAACATTTAGACTTCACCCATGTCCTCAAGAACTAAACGAACTACTCACGAGACATCTTATGAACATGATCAGAGGTGATATGATGATGAATAACAATCTGAACATAAACCTTGGTTCAATGGTTTCACTCAATAGGATCAATAACAAGTAGAAATCAATACCGGGAGAGTTTCCCCTATCAAACAATCAAGATCCAACCCTAATTGTTACAGCGGTGACGAGGTGCAGCGGTGGAGATGATGGTGATGATGATGGAGATGATGGTGATGATGATGGAGATGATGTCCAGCTCGATGACGGTGACGATGGGGTCGATTTCCCCCTCCGGGAGGGAATTTCCCCGGCAGATTCCTGCCCGCCGGAGAGCTCTTTTCTCTCTGGTGTTTTCTGCCCCTCAGAGGCGGCTGTGTCTCCTCGCGACTATCCCCTGGAGCTTAGGTTTTCGGGACGAAGAAGTACGCGAAGGAGAGGAGGCCAGAGGGGGTTGTGGGCCCCCTCCCCACAAGGCGGCGCGGCCAGGGCAGGGCCCGCGCCGGCCTATGAGGGGGGGCCATGGTGGCCCTCCTCGGCTCCTCCTTTTGGCTCTCTTCGTCTTCTGGAAAAATAGGATTTTCCGTATAATTTCCGTCAATTGCTGATCTTCCGAAATATTGCATTCTGACGGTGCTTTTTCCAGCAGAATCCTGACTCCGGTGCGCGATTCTCCAATAATCATGAAACATGCAAAATAGATGAAATAACATAAGTATCATCTCTAAATATGAAATATATCAATGAATAACAGTAAATTATGATATAAAATAGTGATGCAAAATGGACGTATCAACTCCCCCCAAGCTTAGACTTCGCTTGTCCCCAAGCGAAACTGAACTCAGTAAACAAGACCACTTGTTTATGGAGTGAAGAGTCGATAAATAAAATACGGACAAGAAGCATCATATTAATTCACACAAGACATTCTAGTGAACAACTTCCCAACATGATTCAACTTGAAACAGGTAAAAGGAGATCACAAATAAAGGTGCATAGGAAATCACAATTGGTGATGGCAAACTTTGTTCTTGGTCAGAGAACATTTAACAGATTGTACTTATTTATCGAGCAGCGCTCTTATATTAAAGCTTATAGCAAAACTTGCATATTCAATCATAATAATCTCCTCATAATCATCGATGATCTTCAAAGCTATATTCATTCAGATGAAACTTGTACTAAACAAGGAAGAATAAAAGCATGATTAAATAAATCACAATATAGATGGTTGGATCACAACAACTCAATTGCTTGCTTAAGATGGAGGGAAATAGGTTTACTGACTCAACATGAAAATAAAAGATATGCCCTTCGCAGAGGGAAGCAGAGATTAAATCATGTGCTAGAGCTTTTCAAATTTTGAAATCATATAAAGAGCATAAAAGTAAAGCTTTGAGAGGTGTTTGTTGTTGTCAACGAATGGTAGCGGGTACTCTGACTACCTTATCAACCAGACTTTCAAGAGCGGCTCCCATGAAGGATGTTATCTCTACCAGCAAGGTAGATCATCCCTCTACTCTTTTGTTTACACATGTACTTTAGTTTATTTAAGGATGACACTCCTCCCAACCTTTGCTTTCTCAAGCCATGGCTAACCGAATCCTCGGGTGCCTTCCAACATTTCACATACCATGGAGGAGTGTCTATTGCAAAATTAAGTTGCTTACTGATGAATCAGAGCAAAACATGTGAAGAGGATTATTAATGAGAGTTAGTTAATTGGGCCTGGGAACCCCGTTGCCAGCTCTTTTTGCAAAATTATCGGATAAGTGGATGAAGCCACTAGTCCACTAGTGAAAGCTGCCCAACAAGATTGAAAGATAAAACATCACATACTTCCTCATTAGCTATAAAACATTGACACAAATAAGGGATGATAACTTTTGAATTGTTTAAAGGTAGCACATGAAGTATTTACTTGAGATGGCGCAAAATACCACTTAATAGGCAGTTATGGTGGACACTGATGGCATAGGTTTGGTCTAAGGGTTTGGATGCACGAGAAGCATTCCCTCTCAGTACAGGTCTTTGGCTAGCAAGGTTGATTAGCAAGCATAAGAGTTGAGGGAAACAAACAAATATACATGTGATAGAAGCAATCATGCATCTTCCTTGTAAGCACAAACAATTTTAACTTCGGAATACTAAGCTCATAGTTAACAAGAAAGAAAGATAATGAAACAACATATCTACATGTATTTCTTCTTCCCTACTTAAACTCAAAGTGTTGTTGCTATTGACCAATGCTAAGTTTGCCAAAACAAAATAGATTTAATAAATGCTCCCAAAGTGATACCAATACTAACAACAAGATCAATCACATAATAGAGATTGCAAACTAAAATAAGGTGTGTAATATGTAAATGATAAGACTTCTCATTAATATTCCATAACGATAACTCACACCAAGGGATACATAGATAACCAACTAAAGAGAGATACTTCCATACCGCAACACATCTTATATGATAAGTTCCCTACTCATGATATGACACTACTTGATAATAAAAAGGTAAAAGGTAGTGATGATGTGATACCGCGGCACTCCCCCAAGCTTGGAACAAACCAAGGGGATGCCAATACCGATGACGAATTACTCCTTCGGTGGTGATGGTGGTGGTCCGTTCCTGCGATCCTTAAAGATCTCCTTCAGCTTCAGCTTCTCAGTTTGGCAGTTCTGCACTAAGATTCGAAGAGATTCATTGTTATCTGAAAGTGGCGGTGGCAGCCTTGTGATAGGAATTGAGTAATATTCCAGCATTCTGCGAAGTCGGTGGTTCTCCTCAAGAAGTATCTCCACTTCCCTTCTCAGCACACGGTATTGATCACAAAACTCATCGGTAACCCATAGTGCTTCCTCCACACAAGGGAAAGAGTTGAGGCTAAGAGCAGGCGGTAGAGGTCCCTGCAGGTTATGAGAAAAAGAACGTCCAGTGTAACCGATCCCACCAAGATTGGCTTACTCCCCACAGTTTGCCGCTTCCTTTTCATTGATGACATCTCCTTTACTTCCTCCAAAGGCTCCTTGTCCTTGTTGTTGGAGACCATGGTGCTTTTAGATCAAAACAGATCCTGGCAGAAAACAGCTCGAAACAAAACACGTCGAGAAAACGATATACAGACCTCCAGGGGTCCGGGGGATTATATAGCGGAAATTTCCACGACAGAAGGAAAGTACCAGGTCGAACAAGAGTCGGAGGGAGACACCGAGGCGATGTCCTCATAGGGCGGCGCGGCCAGGCTGGGGCCCGCGCCGGCCTATGAGGGCACGCCCTCGTGCGTCTCCTCCACTCCGTTTCGATCTCATAATTTTTCATATTTTCCGAAAATAGCAAAAACATAGTTCGGAAAGTTAAACGCGGACTTTTTATTACCAGTACTGTTACCTATTCAAAGTCGAACTCTGTAGAACTGTCAATTTGCCCTTTGATGAAAACTTCCGGAGTCACCACTTGGATAACATCAACATCTTCATTATAAGAATCTCCAGAAATATAGTGCTTGAGTCTTTGTCCATTCACTACTTGTGTGGCATCACCTTGCAGAGAACTAATTTTAATTGCCCCTGAACGATACACCTCCACAATGACATATGGTCCTTCCCATTTTGAGAGTAATTTCCCTACAAAAAATCTGAGACGAGACCGATACAATAGGACTTTATCTCCACATTAAATTCTCTTTTGATAATTCTTCAATCATGCCATTTCTTAACTTTCTCTTTAAAGAGTTTAGCATTTTCATATGCTTCACTTCTCCATTCATCTAAAGAACTCAATTGTAGCAATCTCTTCTTACCGGCAAGTTTAGGATCTTTATTTAGTTCTCTTACAGCCCAATAAGCTGTGTGCTCTAGTTCTAAAGGTAAATGACAAGCTTTTCCATAAACCATTTTATAAGGTGACATACCCATGGGATTTTTATAAGCAGTTCTATAAGCCCATAGTGCTTCCTTCAATTTAATAGCCCAGTTCTTTCTAGATTTATTAACAGTCTTTTGCAAGATAGATTTAATCTCTCTATTTGATAATTCTACTTGCCCGCTAGTTTGAGGATGATAAGCAGAAGCGATTCTATGATTAATACCATACTTAGCAAGAGTCTTTCTAAAACCACCATGAATAAAATGAGAACCTCCATCAGTCATAATATATCTAGGTACTCCAAATCTAGGAAAAATAATATCTAAAAGCATTTTCAATGAAGTCTCACCATCAGCACTTTTTGTGGGTATAGCTTCCACCCATTTAGTAACATAATCAACAGTGACAAGTATATGAGTGTTACCTTCTGAAGAAGGGAAAGGACCCATGAAGTCAAATCCCCAACAATCGAATGGTTCAATAACAAGAGTATAATTCATAGGCATTTCATTGCGTCTGGAGATATTACCAACCCTTTGACATTCATCACAAGATAAAATAAACTTCCTTGCATCTTTGAAGAGAGTTGGCCAATAGAAACCTGATTGTAGAACCTTTTGCGCAGTTCTATCTCCGGCGTGATGTCCTCCATAAACACTACCATGACACTTACTCAATATCTCTTGTTGTTCATATTCGGGAACACATCTTCGCATAATACCATCCACTCTCCTTCTTTATATAAGTGTGGGTCATCCCAAAAATAATGCCTCAAGTCATAAAAGAATTTCCTCCTTTGCTGAGCTGAAAAGGTTGGAGGCAAGTACTTGGAAACAATAAAGTTAGCATAATCAGCATACCAAGGACTATCTCGCGAGCTCACCTTTACTACAGCCAATTGTTCATTTGGAAAACTATCATTAACAGGAACAGGATCATAAGCAATATTTTCCAATCTAGATAAATTATCAGCAACAGGATTATCAGCACCTTTCCTATCTATAATATGTAAATCAAATTCTTGCAAAAGAAGCACCCATCTAATAAGCCTTGGCTTAGCATCTTTCTTCGTCATAAGGTATCTAATTGCAGCATGATCAGTATGAATCGTGACTTTTGAATCAACAATATAGGATCTAAACTTGTCACAAGCAAATACTACAGCTAATAATTCTTTTTCAGTTGTAGCATAATTTCTATGAGCAGCATCAAGAGTTTTGCTAGCATAATGAATAACATTTAATTTTTTATCTACTCGCTGTCCAAGAACAGCGCCTACAGCAAAATCACTAGCATCACACATAATTTCAAAAGGTAAGTTCCAATCAGGAGGTTCAACTACAGGAGCAGTTGTTAAGGCTTTCTTTAAAGTTTCAAAAGCTTCCTTACAATCATCATCAAAAACAAAAGGTACATCTTTTTGAAGAAGATTAGTAAGAGGCTTTGAAATCTTGGAGAAATCTTTAATAAATCTCCTATAAAACCCAGCATGACCAAGAACACTACGAATACCTTTAACATCCCTCGGGTAAGGCATCTTCTCAATTGCTTCAACTTTAGCTCTATCCACTTCAATACCTCTCTCGGAAATTTTATGTCCCAATACGATTCCTTCATTAACCATAAAGTGGCATTTCTCCCAATTAAGAACAAGGTTAGTTTCTTCACATCTCTGCAAAACTTTATCAAGGTTTCGCAAGCAATTATCAAAAGAATTCCCATAGACAGAAAAATCATCCATGAATACCTCTACAATATTCTCACAAAAGCCATGAAAAATAGCAGACATGCATCTTTGAAAAGTAGCAGGAGCATTACATAAACCAAAAGGCATACGTCTATAAGCATAAGTTCCATAGGGATAAGTGAAAGTGCTTTTCTCTTGATCTTTAGTTTTAACAGCAATTTGTGAAAACCCAGAATAACCATCAAGAAAGCAAAAATGAGTATTTTTAGACAACCTTTCTAACATTTGATCAATAAAGGGTAAAGGGTAATGATCTTTCTTAGTGACCTTATTAACTTTTCGATAATCAATGCACATTCTATACCCTACAACTACTCTTTGAGGGATGAGCTCATCATTATCATTAGGCACAACAGTCATTCCTCCTTTCTTAGGAACACAATGCACAGGACTAACCCATCTACTATCAGCGATAGGATATATAATACCAGCTTCAAGAAGTTTTAATACCTCATTCCTTACCACATCCTTCATCTTCGGAATTAGACGACGCTGATGTTCAACGACAGGCTTTGCATCATCTTCCATGTTGATAGCATGTTGGCAAATAGAGGGAGAAATCCCCTTCAAATCATCAAGAGTGTAGCCAATAGCTCCTCGGTGTTTCTTCAGTATTTCCAATAACCTTTCTTCTTCAAATTCTGAAAGCTTAGAACTAATAATAACAGGATATATTTTCTTGTCATCAATATGAGCATACTTAAGATTATCAGGTAGTGGTTTTAAATCAAAAACAGGATCTTCCTTTGGTGGTGGTGTTGTACCTAAATCTTCAACCGGCAAGTCATGTTTAAGAATAGGTTGACGAAGAAAAATTTCATCAAGCTCATTCCTTTCTTCCCTAAAGACTTCACTCTCACTATCCTCCAAATGTTGCTGCAAAGGATTATTAGGAGCAAGAGCAATAGACGCACATTGTTCAACTCTAAAATCATTATTAGGCAAATCAGCTTTATATGGTGTTTTGGCAAATTTAGAGAAATTAAACTCATAAGATTCACCAGCAAATTTAGTCACAATTTTTTCCTTCTTGCAATCTATAACAGCTCCACAAGTATTTAGAAAAAGTCTACCAAAAATAATAGGACAAGACTTACTAGCAGCAGAACCAAGTACCAAAAAGTCAGCAGGATATTTAATCTTACCACATAGAACTTCCACATCTAGAACAATACCAATAGGAGAGATAGTTTCTCTATTAGCTAGCCGAATAACCACATCAATATCTTCAAGTTCACAAGAACCAATTTCATGCATGATCTCCGTATAAAGCTCATAAGGAATGGCACTAATACTTGCACCAATGTCGCATAAACCATAATAACAATGATCACCAATTCTAACAGATAGCATAGGAACACTAGTTTTCCTAGACTTACTAGGATGCGAAACAATATTAGAAGCATCTTCACAGAAAATAATATGACCATCTTCTACATTTTCAGTTACAAGATCTTTAACTATTGCAACAGCAGGTTCAACCTTTATTTGTTCTTCTGGTTCTATAGGTTTCTTTGCACTTTTATTAACCGCACTAGTTATAACAGAATACTCCTTCATTTTAGCAGGAAAAGGAGTTTTTTCAATATATGCTTCAGGAAGAATATGATCAACAGTTTCAATTATAGCACATTTATTTATAGACGAATCAGTTTTATCTTTGTATGGTTCATGATACTTATCAAAATTCTTCCTAGGCAATTCAAAGTGAGAGACAAAAGCTTTATAAAAGTTTGCAATGACTTGAGAATCAAGACCATAAGTAGCACTCATATTACGAAATTTATCAGTCTCCATAAAAACTTCAATGCATTTATAATCATAGTTTATACCTGACTCTCTATCTTTGTCGTTCTCCCATCCTTCAGTATTCTCCTGGATCCGATCAAGAAGGTCCCTTTTAAACTCTTCTTTGTTGCGTGTAAATGATCCAGAACAATAAGTATCCAGCAAAGTCTTATCTTGAAAAGACAGTCTTTCATAGAAATTATCAATAATAATATTACCAGGAAGCTCATGAATGGGGCATTTGAGCATTAAAGATTTCAATCTCCCCCATGCTTGGGCAATACTCTCTCCATCATGAGGCCAGAAATTATATATGCGGTTCCGATCTTTGTGAATTTCACTTGGAGGATAGAATTTAGAATAAAATAGAGGCACAATATCCTTCCAATCAAGAGAATCACCATTCTTCAGCAATTTATACCAATGCGCCGCTGATACGTCCCAAACGTATCTATAATTTCTTATGTTCCATGCTACTTTTATGATGATACTCACATGTTTTATACACATTATATGTCATATTTATGCATTTTCCGGCACTAACCTATTGACGAGATGCCGAAGAGCCAGTTGCTGTTTTCTGCTGTTTTTGGTTTCAGAAATCCTAGTAAGGAAATATTCTCGGAATTGGACGAAATCAACGCCCAGGGGCCTATTTTTCCACGAAGCTTCCAGAAGACCGAGGGAGAGACGAAGTGGGGCCACGAGGCGCCGCCACAACAGGGCGGCGCGGCCTAGAGGGGGCCCGCGCGGCCCTAGCGTGTGGGGCCCCCGTGACTCTCCCGACTCCGCCCTTCCGCCTACTTGAAGCCTCCGTCGCGAAACCCCCAGTACCGAGAGCCACGATACGGAAAACCTTCCAGAGACGCCGCCGCCGCCAATCCCATCTCGGGGGATTCAGGAGATCGCCTCCGGCACCCTGCCGGAGAGGGGAATCATCTCCCGGAGGTCTCTTCATCGCCATGATCGCCTCCGGATCGATGTGTGAGTAGTTCACCCCTAGACTATGGGTCCATAGCAGTAGCTAGATGGTCGTCTTCTCCTCATTGTGCTATCATGTTCGATCTTGTGAGCTGCCTATCATGATCAAGATTGTTTATTTGTAATCCTTCATGTTGTGTTTGTTGGGATCCGATGAATATTGAATACTATGTCAAGTTGATTATCAATCTATCATATATGTTATTTATGTTCTTGCATGCTCTCCGTTGCTAGTAGAGGCTCTTGCCAAGTTGATACTTGTGACTCCAAGAGGGAGTATTTATACTCGATAGTGGGTTCATGCCTCCATTAAATCTGGGACAGTGACAGAAAGTTCTAAGGTTGTGGATGTGCTGTTGCCACTAGGGATAAAACATCGATGCTTTGTCTAAGGATATTTGTGTTGATTACATTACACACCATACTTGATGCAATTGTCTGTTGCTTGCAACTTAATACCGGAAGGGGTTCGGATGATAACCTGAAAGTGGACTTTTTAGGCATAGATGCATGCTGGATGGCAGTCTATGTACTTTGTCGTAATGCCCTGATTAAATCTCATAGTACTCATCAGGATATTTGTATGTGCATTGTTATGCCTTCTTTATTTGTCAATTGCCCAACTGTAATTTGTTCACCCAACATCTGCTATCTTATGGGAGAGACACCACTAGTGAACTGTGGACCCCGGTCCTATTCTTTACATCTGAAATACAATCTACTGCAATTGTTCTTTACTGTTCTTCGCAAACAAACATCATCATCTACACTATACATCTAATCCTTTGTTTACAGCAAGCCGGTGAGATTGACAACCTCGCTGTTACATTGGGGCAAAGTTATGTGATTGTGTTGTGCAGGTTCCACGTTGGCGCCGGAATCCCTGGTGTTGCGCCGCACTACACTCCTCCGCCATCAACCTTCAATGTGCTTCTTGACTCCTACTGGTTCGATTAAACCTTGGTTTCTTACTGAGGGAAACTTGCTACTGTGCTCATCACACCTTCCTCTTGGGGTTCCCAACGGACGTGTCAACTACACGCATCAAGCAAATTTCTGGCGCCGTTGCCGGGGAGATCAAGACACGCTGCAAGGGGAGTCTCCACTTCCAATCTCTTTACTTTGTTTTTGTCTTGCTTTATTTTATTTACTACTTTGTTTGCTGCACTTAAACAAAACACACAAAAAATTAGTTGCTAGTTTTACTTTATTTACTGTCTTGTTCTCTATATTAAAAACACAAAAAAATTAGTTACTTGCATTTACTTTATCTAGTTTGCTTTAATTACTACTGTTAAAATGAATACTCCTGAAAACACTAAGTTGTGTGACTTCACAAACACTAATAATAATGATTTCCTATGCACACCTATTGCTCCACCTGCTACTACAGCAGAATTCTTTGAAATTAAACCTGCTTTACTGAATCTTGTCATGAGAGAGCAATTTTCTGGTGTTAGTTCTGATGATGCTGCTGCCCATCTTAATAATTTTGTTGAACTATGTGAAATGCAAAAGTATAAGGATGTAGATGGTGATATTATAAAACTTAAATTGTTTCCTTTCTCATTAAGAGGAAGAACTAAAGATTGGTTGCTATCTTTGCCTAAGAATAGTATTGATTCATGGACTAAATGTAAAGATGCTTTTATTGGTAGATATTATCCTCCTGCTAAAATTATATATTTGAGAAGTAGCATAATGAATTTTAAGCAATTGGATAATGAACATGTTGCTCAAGCATGGGAAAGAATGAAATCTTTGGTAAAGAATTGCCCAACCCATGGACTGACTACTTGGATGATCATCCAAACCTTCTATGCAGGATTGAATTTTTCTTCGCGGAACCTATTGGATTCAGCTGCTGGAGGTACCTTTATGTCCATCACCTTGGGGGCGGCTACAAAGCTTCTTGATGATATGATGGTCAATTACTCTGAATGGCATACTGATACGTCTCCGACGTATCGATAATTTCTTATGTTCCATGCCACATTATTGATGATATCTACATGTTTTATGCATACTTTATATCATATTTATGCATTTTTGGAACTAACCTATTGACGAGATGCCGAAGTGCCAGTTCCTATTTTCTGCTGTTTTTGGTTTCAGAAATCCTAGTAAGGAAATATTCTCGGAATCGGACGAAATCAATGCCCAGGGTCCTATTTTTCCACGAAGATTCCAGAAGACCGGAGGAGATACGAAGTGGGGCCACGAGGTGGCGCCACACTAAGGCGACGCGGCCAGGTTAGGGCCCGCGCCGCCCTGTTGTGTGGGTCCCTCGTGACTCCACCGACCTTGCCCTTCCGCCTACTTAAAGTCTCCGTCGCGAAAACCCTACCACGTTCGACGGAAAAGCCACGGTACGAGAAACCTTCCAGAGCCGCCGCCATCGCGAAGCCAAGATCTGGGTGATGCATGTGGTTGACACGTCCGTTGTGAACCCCAAGAGGAAGGTGTGATGCGCACAGCGGCAAGTTTCCCTCAGTAAGAAACCAAGGTTTAATCGAACCAGTAGGAGTCAAGAAGCACGTTGAAGGTTGATGGCGGCGGGATGTAGTGCGGCGCAACACCAGAGATTCCGGCGCCAACGTGGAACCTGCACAACACAACCAAAGTACTTTGCCCCAACGAAACAGTGAGGTTGTCAATCTCACCGGCTTGCTGTAACAAAGGATTAACCGTATTGTGTGGAAGATGATTGTTTGCGAAAAACAAGTAGAACAAGTATTGCAGTAGATTGTATTTCAGTAAAGAGAATTGGACCGGGGTCCACAGTTCACTAGAGGTGTCTCTCCCATAAGATAAACAGCATGTTGGGTGAACAAATTACAGTTGGGCAATTGACAAATAAAGAGGGCATGACCATGCACATACATATCATGATGAGTATAGTGAGATTTAATTGGGCATTACGACAAAGTACATAGACCGCCATCCAACTGCATCTATACCTAAAAAGTCCACCTTCAGGTTATCATCCGAACCCCCTCCAGTATTAAGTTGCAAAGCAACAGACAATTGCATTAAGTATGGTGCGTAATGTAATCAACAACTACATCCTTAGACATAGCATCAATGTTTTATCCCTAGTGGCAACAGCACAACACAACCTTAGAACTTTCGTCACCGTCCCGGTGTCAATGCAGGCATGAACCCACTATCGAGCATAAATACTCCCTCTTGGAGTTACAAGCATCTACTTGGCCAGAGCATCTACTAGTAACGGAGAGCATGCAAGATCATAAACAACACATAGACATAACTTTGATAATCAACATAACAAGTATTCTCTATTCATCGGATCCCAACAAACGCAACATATAGGATTACAGATAGATGATCTTGATCATGTTAGGCAGCTCACAAGATCCGACAATGATAGCACAATGGGGAGAAGACAACCATCTAGCTACTGCTATGGACCCATAGTCCAGGGGTAGACTACTCACACATCACTCCGGAGGTGACCATGGCGGCGTAGAGTCCTCCGGGAGATGAATCCCCTCTCCGGCAGGGTGCCGGAGGCAATCTCCTGGATCCCCCGAGATGGGATCGGCGGCGGCGTCTCTGGAAGGTTTTCCGTATCGTGGCTCTCGGTACTGGGGGTTTCGCGACGGAGGCTATTTGTAGGCGGAAGGGCAGGTCAAGAGGCGGCATGAGGGCCCCACACCACAGGGCCGCGCGGCCAAGGGGGGCCGCGCCGCCCTAGGGTGTGGCCCCCTCGTGGCCCCTCTTCGTCTCCTCTTCGGACTTCTGGAAGCTTCGTGGCAAAATAGGACCCTGGGCGTTGATTTCGTCCAATTCCGAGAATATTTCGTTACTAGGATTTCTGAAAACCAAAAATAGCAGAAAACAGCAACTGGCACTTCGGCATCTTGTTAATAGGTTAGTTCCAGAAAATGCACGAATATGACATAAAGTGTGCATAAAACATGTAGATAACATCAATAAAGTGGCATGGAACATAAGAAATTATCGATACGTCGGAGACGTATCAGCATCCCCAAGCTTAGTTCTGCTCGTCCCGAGCAGGTAAAACGATAACACAGATAATTTCTGGAGTGACATGCCATCATAATCTTGATCATACTATTTGTAAAGCATATGTAGTGAATGCAGCGATCAAAACAATGTATATGACATGAGTAAACAAGTGAATCATATAGCAAAGACTTTTCATGAATAGCACTTCAAGACAAGCATCAATAAGTCTTGCATAAAAGTTGACTCATAATGCAATAATTCAAAGTAAAGGCATTGAAGCAACACAAAAGAAGATTAAGTTTCAGCGGTTGCTTTCAACTTGTAACATGTATATCTCATGGATATTGTCAACATAGAGTAATATAATAAGTGCAATAAGCAAGTATGTAGGAATCAATGCACAATTCACACAAGTGTTTGCTTCTTGAGGTGGAGAGGAATAGGTGAACTGACTCAACATTGAAAGTAAAAGAATGGTCCTCCATAGAGGAAAAGCATCGATTGCTGTATTTGTGCTAGAGCTTTGATTTTGAAAACATGAAACAATTTTGTCAACGGTAGTAATAAAGCATATATATCATGTAAATTATATCTTATAAGTTGCAAGCCTCATGCATAGTATACTAATAGTGCCCGCACCTTGTCCTAATTAGCTTGGACTACCGGATCATCACAATGCACATGTTTTAACCAAGTGTCACAAAGGGGTACCTCTATGCCGCCTGTACAAAGGTCTAAGGAGAAAGCTCGCATTGGATTTCTCGCTGTTGATTATTCTCAACTTAGACATCCATACCGGGACAACATAGACAACAGATAATGGACTCCTCTTTTATGCATAAGCATGTAACAACAATTAATAATTTTCTCATTTGAGATTGAGGATATATGTCCAAAACTGAAACTTCCACCATGGATCATGGCTTTAGTTAGCGGCCCAATGTTCTTCTCTAACAATATGCATGCTTAACCATAAGGTGGTAGATCGCTCTTACTTCAGACAAGATGAACATGCATAGCAACTCACATGAAATTCAACAAAGAGTAGTTGATGGCGTCCCCAGTGAACATGGTTATCGCACAACAAGCAACTTAATAAAAGATAAAGTGCATAATTACATATTCAATACCACAATAGTTTTTAAGCTATTTGTCCCATGAGCTATATATTGCAAAGGTGAATGATGGAATTTTAAAGGTAGCACTCAAGCAATTTACTTTGGAATGGCGGAAAATACCATGTAGTAGGTAGATATGGTGGACACAAATGGCATAGTGGATGGCTCAAGTATTTTGGATGCATGAGAAGTATTCCCTCTCGATACAAGGTTTAGGCTAGCAAGGCTTATTTGAAACAAACACAAGGATGAACCGGTGCAGCAAAACTCACATAAAAGACATATTGAAAACATTATAAGACTCTACACCGTCTTCCTTGTTGTTCAAACTCAATACTAGAAATTATCTAGACCTTAGAGAAACCAAATATGCAAACCAAATTATAGCATGCTCTATGTATTTCTTCATTAATGGGTGTAAAGCATATGATGCAAGAGCTTAAACATGAGCACAACAATTGCCAAGTATCACATTATCAAAGACATTAATAGCAATTACTACATGTATCATTTTCCAATTCCAACCATATAACAATTTAACGAAGAAGAAACTTCGCCATGAATACTATGAGTAGAAACTAAGGACATACTTGTCCATATGCTACAGCGGAGCGTGTCTCTCTCCCATAAAGTGAATGCTAGGATCCATTTTATTCAATCAAAACAAAAACAAAAACAAACCGACGCTCCAAGCAAAGCACATAAGATGTGATGGAATAAAAATATAGTTTCAGGGGAGGAACCTGATAATGTTGTCGATGAAGAAGGGGATGCCTTGGGCATCCCCAAGCTTAGACGCTTGAGTCTTCTTAGAATGTGCAGGGGTGAACCACCGGGGCATCCCCAAGCTTAGAGATTTCACTCTCCTTGATCATGTTGCATCATACTCCTCTCTTGATCCTTGAAAACTTCCTCCACACCAAACTCGAAACAACTCATTAGAGGGTTAGTGCACAATAAAAATTAACATATTCAGAGGTGACACAATCATTCTTAACACTTCTGGACATTGCATAAAGCTACTGGACATTAATCGATCAAAGAAATTCATCCAACATAGCAAAAGAGGCAATGCGAAATAAAAGGCAGAATCTGTCAAAACAGAACAGTTCGTATTGACGAATTTTAAAATGGCACAGACTTGCTCAAATGAAAATTCCCAAATTGAATGAAAGTTGCGTAGATATCTGAGGATCACTCACGTAAATTGACATAATTTTCTGAGTTACCTACAGAGAATTTTGCCCAGATTCGTGACAGCAAAGAAATCTGTTTCTGCACAGTAATCCAAATCTAGTTTGAACTTTTCTATCAATGGCTTAACTTGGCACAACAAAACACAAAACTAAGATAAGGAGAGGTTGCTACAGTAGTAAACAACTTCCAAGACACAAAATAAAAACAAAGTACTGTAGGTAAAAACATGGGTTGTCTCCCATAAGCGCTTTTCTTTAACGCCTTTCAGCTAGGCGCAGAAAGTGTGTATCAAGTATTATCGGAGGGTGGTACTTCTACAGCGGGATGTGGAGTTTTCTCAACCAGGCATAGTATACTAGATACATAAGTTTTAGCATCTCCCTTTTAATTAGTCTTAGGTGTGCTACTCTCATCAAACAAATTTTCAGGAACAAGCCAAGCATAGTTATTTTCTAGTGCATCATTCATAGCTAGGAGTTTACATGGTATTGGTGCTTTGATCTCCCCACCATCATCAATATTATTAGTGTATCTTATTCTATCCATGTCCATCTTTTCAAGGAGGCTAACAAAATTGGTATAAGAACCAAGCATATTAAATTTAGCAAAGACCTTTCTAGCTTCTCTTGCTAGACCACCAAATTCTCTAAGAAGGGTTTCCAAAACAAAATCTTTCTTTTCCCCTTCTTCCATATCACCAAGTGTGAGAAACTTGTGTTGGATTATAGGATTAAGATTAACAAATTTAGTTTCCAACAGACGAACTAAATGCGCAGCAGCAATTTCATAAGTAGGCGCAAGGTCTACCAAGTGTCTATCTTCAAAATTTTCAATGGTACTAACATGATTGAAGAATTCTTCTATATTATTTCTCCCAACTATAGACCCACGTCCTACCGGTATGTCTTTTGTGGTAAAATTAAAAGGAAACATGATGAATCAAGTAAAGTAAATGCAAGTAAACTAATTTTTTTGTGTTTTTGATATAGCAAACAAGATAGCAAATAAAGTAAAACTAGCAACTAATTTTTTTGTATTTTGATTTAGTGTAGCAAACAAAGTAGTAAATAAAACTAAGCAAGACAAAAACAAAGTAAAGAGATTGAGAAGTGGAGACTCCCCTTGCAGCGTGTCTTGATCTCCCCGGCAACGGCGCCAGAAATTTGCTTGATGCGTGTGGTTGACACGTCCGTTGGGAACCCCAAGAGGAAGGTGTGATGCGCACAGCGGCAAGTTTCCTCGTAGAAACCAAGGTTTAATCGAACCAGTAGGAGTCAAGAAGCACGTTGAAGGTTGATGGCGGCGGGATGTAGTGCGGCGCAACACCAGAGATTCCGGCGCCAACGTGGAACCTCCACAACACAACCAAAGTACTTTGCCCCAACGAAACAGTGAGGTTGTCAATCTCACCGGCTTGCTGTAACAAAGGATTAACCGTATTGTGTGGAAGATGATTGTTTGCAGAAAACAGTAGAACAAGTATTGCAGTAGATTGTATTTCAGTAAAGAGAATTGGACCGGGGTCCACAGTTCACTAGAGGTGTCTCTCCCATAAGATAAACAGCATGTTGGGTGAACAAATTACAGTTGGGCAATTGACAAATAAAGAGGGCATGACCATGCACATACATATCATGATGAGTATAGTGAGATTTAATTGGGCATTACGACAAAGTACATAGACCGCCATCCAACTGCATCTATGCCTAAAAAGTCCACCTTCAGGTTATCATCCGAACCCCGTCCAGTATTAAGTTGCAAAGCAACAGACAATTGCATTAAGTATGGTGCGTAATGGACTCAACAACAACAGCCTTAGACATAGCATCAATGTTTTATCCCTAGTTGCAACAGCACAACACAACCTTAGAACTTTACATCCTGTCCCAGTGTCAATGCGGGCATGAACCCACTATCGAGCATAAATACTCCCTCTTGGAGTTACAAGCATCTACTTGGCCAGAGCATCTACTAGTAACGGAGAGCATGCAAGATCATAAACAACACATAGACATAACTTTGATAATCAACATAACAAGTATTCTCTATTCATCGGATCCCAACAAACGCAACATATAGGATTACAGATAGATGATCTTGATCATGTTAGGCAGCTCACAAGATCCGACAATGATAGCACAATGGGGAGAAGACAACCATCTAGCTACTGCTATGGACCCATAGTCCAGGGGTAGACTACTCACACATCACTCCGGAGGCGACCATGGCGGCGTAGAGTCCTCCGGGAGATGAATCCCCTCTCCGGCAGGGTGCCGGAGGCGATCTCCTGGATCCCCGAGATGGGATCGGCGGCGGCGTCTCTGGAAGGTTTTCCGTATCGTGGCTCTCGGTACTGGGGGTTTCGCGACGGAGGCTATTTGTAGGCGGAAGGGCAGGTCAAGAGGCGGCACGAGGGCCCCACACCACAGGGCCGCGCGGCCAAGGGGGGGCCGCGCCGCCCTAGGGTGTGGCCCCCTCGTGGCCCCTCTTCGTCTCCTCTTCGGACTTCTGGAAGCTTCGTGGCAAAATAGGACCCTGGGCGTTGATTTCGTCCAATTCCGAGATTATTTCGTTACTAGGATTTCTGAAACCAAAAACAGCAGAAAACAGCAACTGGCACTTCGGCATCTTGTTAATAGGTTAGTTCCAGAAAATGCACGAATATGACATAAAGTGTGCATAAAACATGTAGATAACATCAATAAAGTGGCATGGAACATAAGAAATTATCGATACGTCGGAGACGTATCACTGGGGGACAGGAGTCTCTGTTCCGGCACGCCGCCGGGACGGGGAAGTGCCCCCGGAAGGCTTCTCCATCGACACCACCGCCATCTTCATCACCGCTGCTGTCTCCCATGAGGAGGGAGTAGTTCTCCATCGAGGCTAAGGGCTGTACCGGTAGCTATGTTGTTAATCTCTCTCCTATGTACTTCAATACAATAATCTCATGAGCTGCCTTACATGATTGAGATTCATATGATGATGCTTGTAATCTAGATGTCATTATGCTAGTCAAGTGGATTTTACCTATGTGATCTCCGGAGACTCCTTGTCCCACGTGTGTAAAGGTGACAGTGTGTGCACCGTGTGGGTCTCTTAGGCTATATTTCACAGAATACTTATTCACTGTTATGAATGGCATAGTGAAGTGCTTATTTATATCTCTTTATGATTGCAATGTGTTTTGTATCACAATTTATCTGTGTGCTACTCTAGTGATGTTATTAAAGTAGTTTATTCCTCCTGCACGGTGTAATGGTGACAGTGTGTGCATCGTGTAGTACTTGGCGTAGGCTATGATTGTGATCTCTTGTAGATTATGAAGTTAACTATTGCTATGATATTATTGATGTGATCTATTCCTCCTTTCGTAGTGTGAAGGTGACAGTGTGCATGCTATGTTAGTACTTGGTTTGGTTATGTTGATATGTCATGCACTCTAAGGTTATTTAAATATGAACATTGAATATTGTGGAGCTTGTTAACTCCGGCATTGAGGGTTCGTGTAATCCTACACAGTTAGTGATGTTCAGCATCCAACAAGAGGGTGTAGAGTCTAGCATCTATTTATTTATTCTGTTATGTGATCAATGTTGAGAGTGTCCAGTAGTGAAAGTATGATCCCTAGGCCTTGTTCCTAAATACTGCTATCGCTGCTTGTTTACTGTTTTGCTGCATCTTTACTTCCTGCAATATTACTACCATCAACTGCACGCCAGCAAGCACTTTTCTGGCGCCGTACTACTGCTCATATTCATTCATACCACTTGTATTTCACTATCTCTTCGCCGAACTAGTGCACCTATTAGGTGTGTTGGGGACACAAGAGACTTCTTGCTTTGTGGTTGCAGGGTTGCATGAGAGGGCTATCTTTGACCTCTTCCTCCCTGAGTTCGATAAACCTTGGGTGATCCACTTAAGGGAAACTTGCTGCTGTTCTACAAACCTCTGCTCTTGGAGGCCCAACACTGTCTACAAGAATAGAAGCACCCGTAGACATCAAGCACTTTTCTGGCGCCGTTGCCGGGGAGGAAAGGTAAAAGGCACTCATACTCCGGTCCCGGGTAAAGTACTTTTCTGTTGCCATTGTGTGTGTGCTCGAAGCTATTTCCTTTAGATCCTGCAATTGCATATTTTTGTTTCTTGTTTACACTAGTTTGGCATAATGGACAACAATGAGCTTCTTATTCTATTTCCTGATTTAAGACATGGATGGTTTGATGCGAAAATTAACAAACCTATGGAACATATTAGTATGAACGCTTTGAACACCATTGTTGCTAATGATATGGAAAATTCTAAGCTTGGGGAAGCTGGCTTTGATGAGCATGATATTTTTAGTCCCCCAAGCATTCAGGAGAAAATTTACTTTGATGATACTATGCCTCCTATATTTGATGATGAGAATAATAATGATAGCTACTTTGTTGAATTTGCTCCCACTACAACTAATAAAATTGATTATGCTTATGTGGAGAGTAATGATACTTTTATGCATGTGAATAAGAATGCTTTATGTGATACTTATATTGTTGAGTTTGTTCATGATGTCTCTGAAAATTATTATGAGAGAGGAAAATATGGTTGTAAAAATTTTCATGTTACTAAAACACCTCTCTATATGCTGAAATTTTTGAAGCTACACTGGTTTTATCTTCCTATGCTTGTTACTTTGCTCTTCATGAACTTGTTTATTTACAAGATTCTTATGCATAGGAAGCATGTTAGACTTAAATTTGTTTTGAATTTGCCTCTTGATGCTCTCTTTTGCTTCAACTACTATTTCTTGCGAGTGCATCATTAAAACTGCTGAGCCCATCTTAATGGCTATAAAGAAAGAACTTCTTGGGAGATAACCCATGTGTTTATTTTGCTACAGTACCTCTATTTTATATTTGTGTCTTGGAAGTTGTTACTACTGTAGCAACCTCTGCTTATCTTAGTTTTGTTGCATTGTTGTGCCAAGTAAAGTCTTTGATAGTAAGGTTCATACTAGATTTGGATTACTGCGCAGAAACAGATTTCTTGCTGTAACGAATCTGGGCCTAATTCTCTGTAGGTAACTCAGAAAATTATGCCAATTTACGTGAGTGATCCTCAGATATGTACGCAACTTTCATTCAATTTGGGCATTTTCATCTGAGCAAGTCTGGTGCCATTTTAAAATTCGTCTTTACAGACTGTTCTGTTTTGACAGATTCTGCCTTTTATTTCGCATTGGTTCTTTCGCTGTGTTGGGTGGATTTCTTTGTTCCATTACCTTCCAGTAGCTTTGGGCAATGTCCAGAAGTGTTAAGAATGATTGTGTCACCTCTGAACATGTGAGTTTTGATTATGCACTAACCCTCTAATGAGTTTGCTTTGAGTTTGGTGTGGAGGAAATTTTCAAGGGTCAAGAGAGGAGGATGATATACTATGATCAAGAAGAGTGAAGAGTCTAAGCTTGGGGATGCCCCATGGTTCATCCCTGCATATTTCAAGAAGACTCAAGCATCTAAGCTTGGGGATGCCCAAGGCATCCCCTTCTTCATCGACAACTTATCAGGTTTCTTTTCTTGAAACTATATTTTTATTCAATCACATCTTATGTACTTTTACTTGGAGCGTCTGTGTGCTTTTATTTTTGTTTTATTATCTTAGTTGTTTGAATAAGTTCATCCTTGTGTGGGAGAGAGACACGCTCCGCTGGTTCATATGAACACATGTGTTCTTAGCTTTTAATGTTCATGGCGAAGGTTGAAACTGCTTCGTTAATTATTATATGGTTGAAAACGGGAAATGCTACATGTAGTAATTGATAAAATGTCTTGGATAATTGGATACTTGGCAATTGTTGTGCTCATGTTTAAGCTCTTGCATCATATACTTTGCACCCATTAATGAAGAAATACATAGAGCTTGCTAAAATTTGGTTTGCATAATTGGTCTCTCTAAGGTCTAGATAATTTCTAGAAAAGAGTTTGAACAACAAGGAAGACGGTGTAGAGTCTTATAATGTTTACAATATGTCTTTTATGTGAGTTTTGCTGCACCGGTTCATCCTTGTGTTTGTTTCAAATAACCTTGCTAGCCTAAACCTTGTATCGAGAGGGAATACTTCTCATGCATCCAAAATCCTTGAGCCAACCACTATGCCATTTGTGTCCACCATACCTACCTACTACATGGTATTTCTCCGCCATTCCAAAGTAAATTGCTCATGTGCTACCTTTAAACAATTCAAAAGCTATTATCTCTTATTTGTGTCAATGTTTTATAGCTCATGAGGAAGTATGTGGTGTTTATCTTTCGATCTTGTCATTTACTTCTGACAGACTTTCACAATGGACTAGTGGCTTCATCCGCTTATCCAATAATTTTGCAAAAAGAGCTGGCAATGGGGTTCCCAGCCCCGATTAATTAACTTGCATTAATAATTCTCTTCACATGTTTTGCTCTGATTCATCAGTAAGCAACTTAACTTTGCAAATAGACACTCCTCCATGGTATGAGATTGTTGGAAGGCACCCGAGGATTCGGTTAGCCATGGCTTGAGAAAGAAAAGGTTGGGAGGAGTGTCATCTAAAAAAATAAAAAGATAAAAACTAAACTAAAGTACATGTGTAAACAAAAGAGAAGAGGGATGATCTACCTTGCTGGTAGAGATAACGTCCTTCATGGGAGCCGCTCTTGAAAGTCTGGTTGATAAGGTAGTTAGAGTACCCGCTACCATTCGTTGACAACAACAAACACCTCTCAAAATTTTACTTTTATGCTCTCTATATGATTTCAAAACTTAAAAAGCTCTAGCACATGATTTAATCCCTGCTTCCCTCTGCGAAGGGCCTTTCTTTTACTTTTATGTTGAGTCAGTTCACCTATCTCTTTCCACCTCAAGAAGCAAACACTTGTGTGAACTGTGCATTGATTCCTACATACTTGCATATTGCATTTGTTATATTACTCTATGTTGACAATTATCCATGAGGTATACATGTTATAAGTTGAAAGCAACCGCTGAAACTTAATCTTCCTTTATGTTGCTTCAATACCTTTTACTTTGAATTATTGCTTTATGAGTTAACTCTTATGCAAGACTTATTGATGCTTGTCTTGAAGTACTATTCATGAAAAGTCTTTGCTTTATGATTCATTTGTTTACTCATGTCATTACCATTGTTTTGATCGCTGCATTCATTACATATGCTTACAATAGTATGATCAAGGTTATGATGGCATGTCACTCCAGAAATAATCTTTGTTATCGTTTACCTGCTCGGGACGAGCAGGAACTAAGCTTGGGGATGCTGATACGTCTCCGACGTATCGATAATTTCTTATGTTCCATGCCACATTATTGATGATATCTACATGTTTTATGCATACTTTATGTCATATTTATGCGTTTTCCGGAACTAACCTATTGACGAGATGCCGAAGTGCCAGTTCCTGTTTTCTGCTGTTTTTGGTTTCAGAAATCCTAGTAAGGAAATATTCTCGGAATCGGACGAAATCAACGCCCAGGGTCCTATTTTTCCACGAAGCTTCCAGAAGACTGGAGGAGATACAAAGTGGGGCCACGAGGTGGCGCCACACTAAGGCGGCGCGGCCAGGTTAGGGCCCGCGCCGCCCTGTTGTGTGGGTCCCTCGTGACTTCACCGACCTTGCCCTTCCGCCTACTTAAAGTCTCCGTCGCGAAAACCCTACCACGTCCGACGGAAAAGCCACGGTACGAGAAACCTTCCAGAGCCGCCGCCATCGCGAAGCCAAGATCTGGGGGACAGGAGTCTCTGTTCCGGCACGCCGCCGGGACGGGGAAGTGCCCCCGGAAGGCTTCTCCATCGACACCACCGCCATCTTCATCACCGCTGCTGTCTCCCATGAGGAGGGAGTAGTTCTCAATCGAGGCTAAGGGCTGTACCGGTAGCTATGTGGTTAATCTCTCTCCTATGTACTTCAATACAATAATCTCATGAGCTGCCTTACATGATTGAGATTCATATGATGATGCTTGTAATCTAGATGTCATTATGCTAGTCAAGTGGATTTTACCTATGTGATCTCCGGAGACTCCTTGTCCCACGTGTGTAAAGGTGACAGTGTGTGCACCGTGTGGGTCTCTTAGGCTATATTTCACAGAATACTTATTCACTGTTATGAATGGCATAGTGAAGTGCTTATTTATATCTCTTTATGATTGCAATGTGTTTTGTATCACAATTTATCTGTGTGCTACTCTAGTGATGTTATTAAAGTAGTTTATTCCTCCTGCACGGTGTAATGGTGACAGTGTGTGCATCGTGTAGTACTTGGCGTAGGCTATGATTGTGATCTCTTGTAGATTATGAAGTTAACTATTGCTATGATAGTATTGATGTGATCTATTCCTCCTTTCGTAGTGTGAAGGTGACAGTGTGCATGCTATGTTAGTACTTGGTTTGGTTATGTTGATCTGTTATGCACTCTAAGGTTATTTAAATATGAACATTGAATATTGTGGAGCTTGTTAACTCCGGCATTGAGGGTTCGTGTAATCCTACACAGTTAGTGGTGTTCATCATCCAACAAGAGGGTGTAGAGTCTAGCATCTATTTATTTATTCTGTTATGTGATCAATGTTGAGAGTGTCCACTAGTGAAAGTATGATCCCTAGGCCTTGTTCCTAAATACTGCTATCGCTGCTTGTTTACTGTTTTACTGCATCTTTACTTCCTGCAATATTACTACCATCAACTGCACGCCAGCAAGCACTTTTCTGGCGCCGTACTACTGCTCATATTCATTCATACCACTTGTATTTCACTATCTCTTCGCCGAACTAGTGCACCTATTAGGTGTGTTGGGGACACAAGAGACTTCTTGCTTTGTGGTTGCAGGGTTGCATGAGAGGGATATCTTTGACCTCTTCCTCCCTGAGTTCGATAAACCTTGGGTGATCCACTTAAGGGAAACTTGCTGCTGTTCTACAAACCTCTGCTCTTGGAGGCCCAACACTGTCTACAAGAATAGAAGCACCCGTAGACATCACACACGGAAAGAGCTCCACAAGGTAAGAAGGTAAACTCTGTCGAAGAAACCTCCTCCTTGAGTGATAAGATTGATGTGATTATGACTATGCTTGTGAATGGTAGATCTAATGTTGATCCAAATAATGTTCCTTTAGCTTCATTGGTTGCCCAAGAAGAACAAGTTGATGTGAATTTCATTAAAAATAATAATTTCAATAACAATGCTTATAGGAATAATTCTGGTAACAACTATAGGCCATATCCTTCTGCCAATGGTAATGGTTATGGTAATTCTTATGGTAATTTTTACAACAATAATAGGAGTGTACCCCCTGGTCTTGAAGCCATGCTTAAAGAATTTATTAGTACACAAACTGCTTTTAACAAATCTGTTGAGGAAAAGCTTGATAAAATTGATATTCTTGCTTCTAAGGTTGATAGACTTGCCTCTGATGTTGATCTTTTAAAATTGAAAGTTATGCCTAATAAGGATAATGAAAATAAGATTGTTACTACAGCAAATGCCATCCAAGTTAGAATTAATGAGAATATAATATTAATGGTTGAATTGCGTGCTAGGTGGGATAGAGAAGAAAATGAAAAACTAGCTAAAGAAAATAATGTAGCTAAAGTTTGGACTATTAACACCACTAGTAATGTTAATGATTCACATGTTGCTACACCTTCTACTATCAATGGTAAAATAATTGGTGTTGGCAATGTTTCTACTCCTAGTGCAAAGCGTGCAAAATTACCTGAAATTGCTAAAACTGCTAAAACTGCTTGTGATAAAACTGCTGAAATTTTTTCCAACATTGGGGACAATGATCCCATTGCTGTAGGTCATAATGATTTAGACTTTGATGATTGTCACATCTCTGAAGTTATAAAGTTTTTACAAAAACGTGCTAAAAGTCCCAATGCTAGTGCTATAAATTTGGCCTTTACAAAACACATTACAAATGCTCTCATAAAAGCTAGAGAAGATAAACTAAAACTTGAAACTTCTATTCCTAGGAAGTTAGAAGATGGTTGGGAGCCCATCATTAAGATGAGGGTCAATGATTTTGATTGTAATGCTTTATGTGATCTTGGTGCAAGTATTTCTGTTATGCCTAAGAAAATTTATGATATGCTTGACTTGCCACCATTGAAAAATTGTTATTTGGATGTTAATCTCGCTGATAATGTTAAAAACAAACCCTTGGGGAGGATTGATAATGTTCATATTATGGTTAACAATAACCTTGTCCCCGTTGATTTTGTTGTCCTGGATATTGAATGCAATGCATCTTGTCCCATTATATTGGGAAGACCTTTTCTTTGAACTGTTGGTGCTACCATTGATATGAAGGAAGGTAATATTCAATATCAATTTCCTCTCAAGAAAGGTATGGAACACTTCCCTAGAAAGAGAATGAAGTTACCTTATGATTCTATTATTAGAACAAATTATGATGTTGATGCTTCATCTCTTGATAATACTTGATACACACTTTCTGCGCCTAGCTGAAAGGCGTTAAAGAAAAGCGCTTATGGGAGACAACCCATGTTTTTACTTCTGCACTTTATTTTATATTTGAGTCTTGGAAGTTGTTACTACTGTAGCAACCTCTCCTTATCTTTATTTTATTGCATTGTTGTGCCAAGTAAAGTCTTTGATAGTAAAGCCAATACTAGATTTGGATTACTGCGCAGGAACAGATTTCTTGCTGTCACAAATCTGGGCAGAATTCTCTGTAGAAAAATTAAAAAAATCTGCCAATTTACGTGCGTGATCCTCAGATATGTACGCAACTTTCATTCAATTTGGGAATTTTCATCTGAGCAAGTCTGGTGCCACTTTAAAATTCGTCTTTACGGACTGTTCTGTTTTGACAGATTCTGCCTTTTATTTCGCATTGCCTATTTTGCTATGTTTGATGGATTTCTTTGTTCCATTAACTTTCAGTAACTTTGTGCAATGTCCAGAAGTATTAAGAATGATTATGTCACCTCTGAATATATGAATTATGCACTGACCCTCTAATGAGTTTGTTTCGAGTTTGGTGTGGAGGAAGTTTTCAAGGGTCAAGAGAGGAGGATGATACAATATGATCAAGAAGAGTAAAAAGTCAAAGCTTGGGGATGCCCCCGTGGTTCATCCCTGCATATTTTAAGAAGACCCAAGCGTCTAAGCTTGGGGATGCCCAAGGCATCCCCTTCTTCATCGACAACATTATCAGGTTCCTCTAGTGAAACTATATTTTTATTCCGTCACATCTTATGTGCTTTACTTGGAGCGTCTGTTTGTTTTTGTTTTTGTTTTGTTTGAATAAAATTGGATCCCACAATCCTTTATATTGGAGATATTACGCTCCGCTGTTTCGTATGAACACATGTGTTCTTAGCTTTATCTTTAATGTTCATTGCAAAATTTGAACTACCTCATTCATTGATATATGGTTGGAAACGGAAAATGCCGCATGTGGTAAATGGGTCAATGTCTTGCATAATGTGATACTTGGCAATTGTTGTGCTCATATAGATCTTGTTTAAGCTCTTGCATCATGTACCTTGTACCCATTAATGAATAACTACATAGAGCATGTTAAAATTTGGTTTGCATGATTGTTCTCTCTAAGTCTAGATATTTTCTGGTTGAGGTGTTTGAACAACAAGGAGACGATGTAAAGTCTTATAATGCTTACAATATGTTTATATGTGAGTCTTGCTGCACCATTTCATACTTGAGTTTGCTTCAAACAACCTTGCTAGCCTAGCCTTGTATTGAGAGGGATTCTTCTCGTGCATCCAAATCCTTGAGCCAATAACCATGCCATTTGTGTCCACCATACCTACCTACCACATGGTACTTCTCCGCCATTCCAAAGTACATTACTTGAGTGCTACCTTTAAAATTTCTATTCTTTACCTTTACAATATATAGCTCATGGGACAAAATAGCTTAAAAACTAGCGTGGTGAAGAATATGTACTTATGTGTCTTATTTCTTAGTAAGTTGCTTGTTGAGCGGTAACCATGTTTTCTGGGGACGCCATCAACTCTTTTACCTTTGTTGAATATCATGTGAGTTGCTATGCATGTTCGTCTTGTCTGAAGTAAGGGCGGTTTTCACAATCAAATGGTTTGAGTATGCATACTGTTAGAGAAGAACATTGGGCCGCTAACTAAAGCCATGATTCATGGTGGAAGTTTCAGTTTGGACATAAAACCTCAATCTATTATGAGAATATTATCTGTTGTTGAATGCTTAAGCATTAAAAGAGGAGTCCATTATCTGTTGTCTATGTTGTCCCGGTATGGGTGTCTAAGTTGAGAATGATCAAAAGCGAGAAATTCAATGCGAACCTTCTCCTTAGACCCTTGTACAGGCGGCATAGAGGTACCCCTTTGTGACACTTGGTTGAAACATATGTTATGCAATGATAATCCGTGTTAACCCAAGCTAATTAGGACAAGGTGCGAGCACTATTAGTATACTATGCATGAGGCTTGCAACTTATAAGATGTCTTATACATAACTCATATGCTTTATTACTACCGTTGACAAAATTGTTTCTTGTTTTCAAAACAAAAGCTCTAGCACAAAAATAGTAATCCATGCTTCCCTCTGCGAAGGGCCTATCTTCTACTTTATTGTTGAGTCAGTTTACCTATTCTTTCTATCTTAGAAGCAAACACTTGTATCAACTGTGTGCATTGATTCTTACATGTTTACCTATTGCACTTGTTATATTACTTTGTGTTGACAATTATCCATGAGATAAATATGTTGAAGTTGAAAGCAACCGCTGAAACTTATATCTTCCTTTGTGTTGCTTCAATGCCTTTACTAAGAACTTATTGCTTATGAGTTAACTCTTATGCAAGTCTTATTGATGCTTGTCTTGAAAGTATTATTCATGAAAAGTCTTTGCTATATGATTCATTTGTTTACTCATTATCTTCATCATTGCTTCGAATCGCTGCATTCATCTCATATGCTTACAATAGTATGATCAAGATTATGATAGCATGTCACTTAAGAAATTATCTTTGTTATCGTTTACCTACTCGAGGGCGAGTAGGAACTAAGCTTGGGGATGCTTGATACGTCCCAAACGTATCTATAATTTCTTATGTTCCATGCTACTTTTATGATGATACTCACATGTTTTATACACATTATATGTCATATTTATGCATTTTCCGGCACTAACCTATTGACGAGATGCCGAAGAGCCGATTCTTTGTTTTCTGCTGTTTTTGGTTTCAGAAATCCTAGTAAGGAAATATTCTCGGAATTGGACGAGATCAACGCCCAGGGGCCTATTTTTCCACGAAGCTTCCAGAAGACCGAGGGAGAGACGAAGTGGGGCCACGAGGCGCCGCCACAACAGGGTGGCGCGGCCTAGAGGGGGCCCGCGCGGCCCTAGCGTGTGGGGCCCCCGTGACTCTCCCGACTCCGCCCTTCCGCCTACTTAAAGCCTCCGTCGCGAAACCCCCAGTACCGAGAGCCACGATACGGAAAACCTTCCAGAGACACCGCCGCCGCCAATCCCATCTCGGGGGATACAGGAGATCGCCTCCGGCACCCTGCCGGAGAGGGGAATCATCTCCCGGAGGTCTCTTCATCGCCATGATCGCCTCTGGATCGATGTGTGAGTAGTTCACCCCTGGACTATGGGTCCATAGCAGTAGCTAGATGGTCGTCTTCTCCTCATTGTGCTATCATGTTCGATCTTGTGAGCTGCCTATCATGATCAAGATCGTTTATTTGTAATCCTTCATGTTGTGTTTGTTGGGATCCGATGAATATTGAATACTATGTCAAGTTGATTATCAATCTATCATATATGTTATTTATTTTCTTGCATGCTCTCCGTTGCTAGTAGAGGCTCTGGCCAAGTTGATACTTGTGACTCCAAGAGGGAGTATTTATGCTCGATAGTGGGTTCATGCCTCCATTAAATCTGGGACAGTGACAGAAAGTTCTAAGGTTGTGGATGTGCTGTTGCCACTAGGGATAAAACATCGATGCTTTGTCTAAGGATATTTGTGTTGATTACATTACGCACCATACTTAATGCAATTGTCTGTTGCTTGCAACTTAATACCGGAAGGGGTTCGGATGATAACCTGAAAGTGGACTTTTTAGGCATAGATGCATGCTGGATGGCGGTCTATGTACTTTGTCGTAATGCCCTGATTAAATCTCATAGTACTCATCATGATATTTGTATGTGCATTGTTATGCCTTCTTTATTTGTCAATTGCCCAACTCTAATTTGTTCACCCAACATCTGCTATCTTATGGGAGAGACACCACTAGTGAACTGTGGACCCCGGTCCTATTCTTTACATCTGAAATACAATCTACTGCAATTGTTCTTTACTGTTCTTCGCAAACAAACATCATCATCCACACTATACATCTAATCCTTTGTTTACAACAAGCCGGTGAGATTGACAACCTCGCTGTTACGTTGGGGAAAAGTTCTGTGATTGTGTTGTGCAGGTTCCACGTTGGCGCCGGAATCCCTGGTGTTGCGCCGCACTACACTCCTCCGCCATCAACCTTCAACGTGCTTCTTGACTCCTACTGGTTCGATTAAACCTTGGTTTCTTACTGAGGGAAACTTGCTACTGTGCTCATCACACCTTCCTCTTGGGGTTCCCAACGGACGTGTCAACTACACGCATCAGCCGCTTTTCCAGACAGCGATATAGAGAATAGTTTCTTTCTAACTTCATCCATAGCAATACATGCACATTTGAATAACCCGCATAATTCATGTAAAAACAGTAAATGATCACCAGGATGGACAGTTCCATCCCCTTCATAGCGGTTATCCACAACACGTTCAATAATTTTCATAGGTATTTTGTATGGAACCTCTTTCTCACCTGGCGCCTCATCCACTACCTTTGTAGTAGTAGTAGATTTTCCAAATAGGAATTCAAGAGAAGATCTCTCCATAATGAATTATAGCAGCAGGCAAAAATAAAATCAGCACATACAGTAAAGGTTTTCCTTACCAATAGCGCTTCACTCCCCGGCAACGGCGCCAGAAAATATTCTTGATGACCCACAAGTATAGGGGTGTATCGTAGTACTTTCGATAAATAAGAGTGTCGAACCCAACGAGGAGCAGAAGGTGTTGACAAGCAGTTTCGATGAAGGATTCACTGTAAATGCTCAAAGACAAATATTCAGGGGGTTTTGATATAGCAGATAAATAAAGTACGAGTAAGTAAAATGCGAGAGAAATAATTGTAGCGAGTGGGCCAATCCTTTTTAGCACAAAGGACAAGCCGGTTTTTTACTTATAATGACCAAACGTTCTTGAGGACACACGGGAATTTAGTCTAGTGCTTTCGTTTCATATAGCTGATTAATCTTCATTGTTTTGATAAGTGTTGTGTGGGTGAACCTATGCTAATGCACCGCCCTTCATAGGACTAATACATACTTGTGATTATACCCCTTGCAAGCATCCGCAAATACAAGAAAGTAATTAAGATAAATCTAACCACAGCCTTAAACTCTGAGATCCTGCTATCCCTCCTCCATCGATATACCAACGGGGGTTCAGGTTGCTGTCACTCCGGCAACCCCGCAATTAGCAAACGAATACAAGATGTATTCCCCTAGGCCCATAAAAGTGAAGTATCATGTAGTCGACGCTCACATGACACCACTAGAAGAATAACACCACAACTTAAATATCATAACATTGAATATTAACCAACATAATTCACTACTAACATTTAGACTTCACCCATGTCCTCAAGAACTAAACGAACTACTCACGAGACATCTAATGGAACATGATCAGAGGTGATATGATGATGAATAACAATCTGAACATAAACCTTGGTTCAATGGTTTCACTCAATAGCATCAATAACAAGTAGAAATCAATACCGGGAGAGTTTCCCCTATCAAACAATCGAGATCCAACCCTAATTGTTACAGCGGTGACGAGGTGCAGCGGTGGAGATGATGGTGATGATGATGGAGATGATGGTGATGATGATGGAGATGATGTCCAGCTCGATGACGGTGACGATGGCGTCGATTTCCCCCTCCGGGAGAGAATTTCCCCAGCGGATTCCTGCCAGCCGGAGAGCCCTTTTCTCTCTGGTGTTTTCCGCCCCGCAGAGGCGGCTGTGTCTCCTCGCGACTATCCCCTGGAGCTTAGGTTTTCGGGATGAAGAAGTACGCGAAGGAGAGGAGGCCAGAGGGGGTTGTGGGCCCCCTCCCCACAAGGCGGCGTGGCCAGGGCAGGGCCCGCGCCGGCCTATGAGGAGGGCCCATGGCGGCCCTCCTCGGATCCTCCTTTTGGCTCTCTTCGTCTTCTGGAAAAATAGGATTTTCCGTATAATTTCCGTCAATTGCCGATCTTCCGAAATATTGCATTCTGACGGTGCTTTTTCCAGCAGAATTCTGACTCCGGTGCGCGATTCTCCAATAATCATGAAACATGCAAAATAGATGAAATAACATAAGTATCATTTCTAAATATGAAATATATATCAATGAATAACAGTAAATTATGATATAAAATAGTGATGCAAAATGGACATATCAACCAACGCCAGTGCGTCACATAATATCTTATTTCTGTGGAGCACCGAGGCCAGTGCGCCACAGAATAACTTATTTCCGTGGCGCACCAGTGCGCCATAGAAATAGTGAAACCAATGATTGGGGGTGGCAGGGTGTGGGCCCCACCTAGTTTATGTGGCGCATTGATTCTTGGTGTGTGGCGCACCATGCCAGGTGCGCCACAAAAACACTTTTTGTGGCGCATTGTTGGGTGGTGCGCCACAAAAATAAGATCTCACCCATAAGGCATTTCCAACTAGTGCGGCTAACAAAACCCTCCACATCCGTGCAATGCTTGTGAAACTACATGGGTATACTTTTTGTTTGTTTTTTTTTCTATTTTTAGAATTATATAGAGAATCATTTGTGACATAGAAATTGCCAACATTGTTGATGCAAGATTTCATCAATGATTTTGTATGTGAGTTCCACCATGGAATTTAGTTTTTGAGGACTCATCATTAATAGATAATGTCAACAACAATTTGTTGATGATCATGGAATTGAGGACATCATTTTGATGCTCCCCATGAAGGAAATCGAGAACAACACGAAGAAGAGTAAGTGCGTGGGATGTCAACTATGCATTTATGCCTCCCCAGAACTTAGTTGTCATATATGTCACTCGTCTCTTTCATAGCCGGTCAAAAATGTGAAGAGATCTCGTTGTGCTTATTTTTAAGCTTGCAAGGTCAACTGGAGGCATTTCACTTCCTGGAGAAATGCAGCCAGCCTCATTAGGTTTCGTTCATATAAAAAATGATGGCAATGCAAGTGATTGCATACGGTATTACACGTTGTGCAACCAGAACTAAATGATCGCGATTAAAGGCCCCCCTTTAGTCCCGGTTGCCGCACGGGTTCTGTGCGTCGGGGCGAAAATATCTCAATTTTTTTTTAAAAAAAAATCAAATTTTTTTTCACTACATTTTTTTTCTATTTTTTCAGTTATTTGCATAGTTTAGTCTCTATCTCTAACTACACTTATCTCTAGTCAAATTACTTTACTCGTGATCAAACTTCCCGCTCGGTCACCTATCCTCCCACTACTGTAGCACTAGCACTAGCACGCTCGGTCACCCATCCTCCCACTACTCTAGCACTAGCACGCTTAACTTCCGAGTTCCATCCCGTCCCGCATCCAAGTGCTTCGCGCGCATGTATGTGATACTAGTATCATATCAATCCTATTAACATGTTGGTCGATGTCACATTTCTTTATTGTTTGAATTTCAAATAATTCTTTTAATAAACAAAAGTAATGATGTAATAATAATTTTGAATAAATAAATGAACATTAACTTTTTAATTTGTATTATTTTTTTCAATTTTTTAATTTTTTTTAGCTAACCTAAAACCTAAAAATTTGAAAATCTAAAAATTAGGTAAAAGTAATACTAATCTTTATGCAGGATGCAATTATTAATTTTAATTTTTCAAAAAATAAAAAATATATAAAATCCGGAATTTATAGTAAAAACTAAAATCTTCCTGCTTTCGTATTTTCATTTGGAATTTGACAATCTAAAATTTGGCTAACCGGTTAAACCTTAACTTAGCTCCCAAGACATGTCACGGCCATCTGCTCGATCGAGATGTACATTGCTGCGTGCGGGTGCACCTCATTCGTTATCGATCGGGGTAAGACCGTACACATAGGCTTAGTTAACTGAAAAACATCTGCTTAGACTCCCGACCCGGCTTGGCTGAGCGGTTATATATGGACAAAATCTCTTTCCTTTGTTTAAACCACATCTGTGCTTATTTATTCCATTTAAAAGATCCTAGCTACCGAGTATATAGTGGCAACGACATATATATGCTCAGGTAACCAATTCTGGCATTCCAGAAGAGCAGATAGATCACGAATCGATCGCCGCTTCCCCGTCGAATGGAGGGCGGCCTCGCCATGGATTCTCGCTGGCGCATCGGGCCGGCGGAGGAAGCGCGCCACCAGGAGGTGATGGCTGGCCTAGGCGTGCACGGAGCCGAGTGGGCGCTGTGGAAGGTGCTGGAGGTGTCCGATGTCGACGCAGGGCAGAACCGGCTGCTGCTCCTCAGGGATATGGTGCGCGGCGGGCCGATCCCCAAGCTCTTTCCGGAGCTGGATGAGCTCGACGTTGATGGCCTGAACGCCAGGCGCACGGTGTCCTTCACCTTGCTCGATGCGGAGGGTCGGGAGAAGGAGTTGAGGATTCGCTACCTCAACTCCAACAAGCACTAGTAGAAAAAGGGCCTTTAGTCCCGGTTCACAACGGGCTTTAGTCCCGGTTGTGCAACCGGGACTCAATGGTCGCGACTAAAGGCCCCCCCACCTTTAGTCCCGGTTGCTTACGAACCAGGAATAAAGGTCCGTCCGCGCGGGTTCTGTGCGTCGGGGCGAAAATATCTCAATTTTTCAAAAAAAATTCCACTCCATTTTTTTCTATTTTTTGCATAGTTTAGTCTCTATCTCTAACTACACGCATCTCTAGTCAAATTACTTTACTCGTGATCAAACTTCCCGCTCGGTCACCCATCCTCCCACTACTCTAGCACTAGCACGCTTAACTTCCGAGTTCCATCCCGTCCCGCATCCAAGTGCTTCGCGCGCATGTATGTGATACTAGTATCATATCAATTTTATTAACATGTTGGTCGATATCATATTTCTTTATTGTTTAAATTTCAAATAATTCTTTTAATAAACAAAAGTAATGATGTAATAATAATCTTGAATAAATAAATGAACATTAACTTTTTAATTTGTATTATTTTTTATTTTTTTTCAATTTTTTCAATTTTTTTTTTGCCAAACCTAAAACATAAAAATTTGAAAATCTAAAAATTAGGTAAAAGTAATACTAATCTTTATGCAAGATGCAATTATTAATTTTAATTTTTCAAAAAATAAAAAATATATAAAATTCGGAATTTATAGCAAAAACTAAAATCTTCCTGCTTTCGTATTTTCGTTTGGAATTTTGACAATCTAAAATTTGGCTAACCGGGTAAACCCTAACTTAGCTCCCAAGACATGTCACGGCCATCTGCTCGATCGATACATACATTGCTGCGCGCGGGTGCACCTCATTCGTTATCGATCGGGGTAAGACCGTACACGTAGGCTTAGTTAACTGAAAAACATCTGCTTAGACTCCCGCGCCGGCTTGGCTGAGCGGTTACATATGGAAAAAATCTCTTTCCTTTGTTTAAACCACATCTGTGCTTATTTATTCCATTTAAAAGATCCTAGCTACCGAGTATATAGCGGCAACGACATATATATGCTCAGGTAACCAATTCTGGCATTCCAGAAGAGCAGATAGATCACGAATCGATCGACGCTTCCCCGTCGAATGGAGGGCGGCCTCGCCATGGATTCTCGCTGGCGCATCGGGCTGGCGGAGGAAGCGCGCCACCAGGAGGTGATGGCTGGCCTGGGCGTGCACGGAGCCGAGTGGGCGCTGTGGAAGGTGCTGGAGGTGTCCGACGTCGAAGCGGGGCAGAACCGGCAACTGCTCCTCATGGATATGGTGCGCGGCGGGCCGATCCCCAAGCTCTTTCCGGAGCTAGATGAGCTCGACGTTGACGGCCTTAACGCCAGGCGCACGGTGTCCTTCACCTTGCTGGATGCGGAGGGTCGGGAGAAGGAGTTGAGGATTCGCCACCTCAACTCCAACAAGCACTAGTAGAAAAAGGGCCTTTAGTCCCGGTTCACAACGGGCTTTAGTCCCGGTTGTGCAACCGGGACTCAATGGTCGCGACTAAAGGCCCCCCTTTAATCCCGGCTCCTTACGAACCGTTACTAAAGGTCCGTCCGCGCGGGTTCTGTGCGTCGGGGCAAAAATATCTCAATTTTTCAAAAAAATAATTCAAAATTTTTTCCACTCCATTTTTTTCTATTTTTTCAGTTATTTGCATACTTTAGTCTCTATCTCTAACTACACTTATCTCTAGTCAAATTACTTTACTCGTGATCAAACTTCCCGCTCGGTCACCTATCCTCCCACTACTGTAGCACTAGCACTAGCACGCTCGGTCACCCATCCTCCCACTACTCTAGCACTAGCACGCTTAACTTCCAAGTTTCATCCCGTCCCGCATCCAAGTGCTTCGCGCGCATGTATGTGATACTAGTATCATAGCAATCCTATTAACATGTTCGTCGATGTCACATTTCTTTATTGTTTGAATTTCAAATAATTATTTTAATAAACAAAATTAATGACGTAATAATAATCTTGAATAAATAAATGAACATTAAATTTTTAATTTGTATTATTTTTTTCAATTTTTTTTTTAGTTTTTTAAATTTTTTTTGCCAAACCTAAAACCTAAAATTTGAAAATCTAAATATTAAGTAAAAGTAATACTAATCTTTATGCAGGATGCAATTATTAATTTTAATTTTTCAAAAAATAAAAATATATATATAATCCGGAATTTACAGTAGAAACTAAAATCTTCCTGCTTTTGTATTTTCATTTGGAATTTGACAATCTAAAATTTGGCTATCCGGGTAAACCCTAACTTAGCTCCCAAGACATGTCACGGCCATCTGCTCGATCGAGACGTACATTGCTGCGCGCGGGTGCACCTCATTCGATATCAATCGGGGTAAGACCGTACACGTAGGCTTAGTTAACTGAAAAATATCTGCTTAGACTCCCGGGCCGGCTTGGCTGAGCGGTTATATATGGACAAAATCTATTTCCTTTGTTTAAACCACATCTGTGCTTATTTATTCCATTTAAAAGATCCTAGCTACCGACTATATAGTGGCAACGACATATATATGCTCAGGTAACCAATTCTGGCATTCCAGAAGAGCAGATAGATCACGAATCGATCGACGCTTCCCCGTCAAATGGATGGCGGCCTCGCCATGGATTGTCGCTGGCGCATCGGGCCGACGGAGGAAGCGCGCCACCAGGAGGTGATGGCTGGCCTGGGCATGCACGGAGCCGAGTGGGCGCTGTGGAAGGTGCTCGAGGTGTCCGACGTCGACGCGGGGCAGAACCGGCTGCTGCTCCTCAGGGATATGGTGCGCGGCGGGCCGATCCCCAAGCTCTTTCCGAAGCTGGATGAGCTCGACGTTGCCGGCCTGAACGCCTGGCGCACGGTGTCCTTCACCTTGCTCGATGCGGAGGGTCGGCAGAAGGAGTTGAGGATTCGCTACCTCAACTCCAACACTAGTAGAAAAAGGGCCTTTAGTCCCGGTTCACAACGGGCTTTAGTCCCGGTTGTGCAACCGGGACTAAATGGTCGCGACTAAAGCCCCCCCCCTTTAGTCACGGTTGCTTACGAACCGGGACTAAAGTTCCATCCGCGCGGGTTCTGTGCGTCGGGGCGAAAATATCTCAATTTTTCAAAAAAAATTCCACTCCATTTTTTTTTCTATTTTTTCAGTTATTTGCATAGTTTAGTCTCTATCTCTAACTACACTTATCTGTAGTCAAATTACTTTACTCGTGATCAAATTTCCCACTCGGTCACCCATCCTCCCACTACTCTAGCACTAGCATGCTTAACTTCCGAGTTCCATCCAGTCCTGCATACAAGTACTTCGCCCGCATGTATGTGATACTGGTATCATATCAATCATATTAACATGTTGGTCGATGTCATATTTCTTTATTGTCTGAATTCAAATAATTCTTTTAATAAACAAAAGTAATGATGTAATAATAATCTTGAAAAAATAAATGAACATTAACTTTTTAATTTGTATTATTTTTTATTTTTTTTCAATTTTTTAATTTTTTAAATTTTTTAAATTTTTTAAATTTTTAAATTTTTTTTTGCCAAACCTAATACCTAAAAATTTGAAAATACAAAAATTAGGTAAAAGTAATACTAATATTTATACATGATGAAATTATTAATTTTAATTTTTAAAAAAATAAAAAAATATATAAAATCCGGAATTTATAGCAAAAACTAAAATCTTCCTGCTTTCGTATTTTCATTTGGAATTTTAACAATCTAAAATTTGGCTAACCGGGTAAACCCTAACTTAGCTCCCAAGACTGTCACGGCCATCTGCTCGATTGATATGTACATTGCTGTGCGCGGGTGCACCTCATTCGTTATCGATCGGGTTAAGACCGTACACGTAGGCTTAGTTAACTGAAAAACATCTGCTTATACTCCCGGGCCGGCTTGGCTGAGCGGTTATATATGGACAAAATCTCTTTCCTTTGTTTAAACCACATCTGTGCTTATTTATTCCATTTAAAAGATCCTGGCTACCGAGTATCTAGTGGCAACGACATATATATGCTCAGGTAACCAATTCTGGCAATCCAGAAGAGCAGATAGATCACGAATCGATCGACGCTTCCCCGTCAAATGGATGGCGGCCTCGCCATGGATTGTCGCTGGCGCATCGGGCCGACGGAGGAAGCGCGCCACCAGGAGGTGATGGCTGGCCTGGGCATGCACGGAGCAGAGTGGGCGCTGTGGAAGGTGCTCGAGGTGTCCGACGTCGACGCGGGGCAGAACCGGCTGCTGCTCCTCAGGGATATGGTGCGCGGCGGGCCGATCCCCAAGCTCTTTCCGGAGCTGGATGAGCTCGACGTTGCCGGCCTGAACGCCTGGCGCACGGTGTCCTTCACCTTGCTCGATGCGGAGGGTCGGCAGAAGGAGTTGAGGATTCGCTACCTCAACTCCAACACTAGTAGAAAAAGGGCCTTTAGTCCCGGTTCACAACGGGCTTTAGTCCCGGTTGTGCAACCGGGACTAAATGGTCGCGACTAAAGGCCCCCCCCTTTAGTCACGGTTGCTTACGAACCGGGACTAAAGTTCCATCCGCGCGGGTTCTGTGCGTCGGGGCGAAAATATCTCAATTTTTCAAAAAAAATTCCACTCCATTTTTTTTCTATTTTTTCAGTTATTTGCATAGTTTAGTCTCTATCTCTAACTACACTTATCTGTAGTCAAATTACTTTACTCGTGATCAAATTTCCCACTCGGTCACCCATCCTCCCACTACTCTAGCACTAGCATGCTTAACTTCCGAGTTCCATCCAGTCCTGCATCCAAGTGCTTCGCCCGCATGTATGTGATACTGGTATCATATCAATCCTATTAACATGTTGGTCGATGTCATATTTCTTTATTGTCTGAATTCAAATAATTCTTTTATTAAACAAAAGTAATGATGTAATAATAATCTTGAAAAAATAAATGAACATTAACTTCTTAATTTGTATTATTTTTTATTTTTTTTCAATTTTTTAATCTTTTAAATTTTTTAAATTTTTTTTGCCAAACCTAATACCTAAAAATTTGAAAATACAAAAATTAGGTAAAAGTAATACTAATATTTATACAGGATGAAATTATTAATTTTAATTTTTAAAAAAATAAAAAAATATATAAAATCCGGAATTTATAGCAAAAACTAAAATCTTCCTGCTTTCGTATTTTCATTTGGAATTTTAACAATCTAAAATTTGGCTAACCGGGTAAACCCTAACTTAGCTCCCAAGACATGTCACGGCCATCTGCTCGATCGATACGTACATTGCTGCGCGCGGGTGCACCTCATTCGTTATCGATCGGGGTAAGACCGTACACGTAGGCTTAGTTAACTGAAAAACATCTGCTTAGACTCCCGCGCCGGCTTGGCTGAGCGGTTATATATGGAAAAAATCTCTTTCCTTTGTTTAAACCACATCTGTGCTTATTTATTCCATTTAAAAGATCCTAGCTACCGAGTATATAGTGGCAACGACATATATATGCTCAGGTAACCAATTCTAGCATTCCAGAAGAGCAGATAGATCACGAATCGATCGACGCTTCCCCGTCGAATGGAGGGCGGCCTCGCCATGGATTCTCGCTGGCGCATCGGGCTGGCGGAGGAAGCGCGCCACCAGGAGGTGATGGCTGGCTTGGGCGTGCACGGAGCCGAGTGGGCGCTGTGGAAGGTGCTGGAGGTGTCCGACGTCGAAGCGGGGCAGAACCGGCTACTGCTCCTCATGGATATGGTGCGCGGCGGGCCGATCCCCAAGCTCTTTCCGGAGCTAGATGAGCTCGACGTTGACGGCCTTAACGCCAAGCGCACGGTGTCCTTCACCTTGCTGGATGCGGAGGGTCGGGAGAAGGAGTTGAGGATTCGCCACCTCAACTCCAACAAGCACTAGTAGAAAAAGGGCCTTTAGTCCCGGTTCACAACGGGCTTTAGTCCCGGTTGTGCAACCGGGACTCAATGGTCGCGACTAAAGGCCCCCCTTTAGTCCCGGCTCCTTACGAACCGTTACTAAAGGTCCGTCCGCGCGGGTTCTGTGCGTCGGGGCAAAAATATCTCAATTTTTCAAAAAGATAATTCAAAAAAATTTCCACTCCATTTTTTTCTATTTTTTCAGTTATTTGCATACTTTAGTCTCTATCTCTAACTACACTTATCTCTAGTCAAATTACTTTACTCGTGATCAAACTTCCCGCTCGGTCACCTATCCTCCCACTACTGTAGCACTAGCACTAGCAAGCTCGGTCACCCATCCTCCCACTACTCTAGCACTAGCACGCTTAACTTCCGAGTTTCATCCCGTCCCGCATCCAAGTGCTTCGCGCGCATGTATGTGATACTAGTATCATAGCAATCCTATTAACATGTTCGTCGATGTCACATTTCTTTATTGTTTGAATTTCAAATAATTATTTTAATAAACAAAATTAATGACGTAATAATAATCTTGAATAAATAAATGAACATTAAATTTTTAATTTGTATTATTTTTTTCAATTTTTTTTTTAGTTTTTTAATTTTTTTTGCCAAACCTAAAACCTAAAATTTGAAAATCTAAATATTAAGTAAAAGTAATACTAATCTTTATGCAGGATGCAATTATTAATTTTAATTTTTCAAAAAATAAAAATATATATATAATCCGGAATTTACAGTAGAAACTAAAATCTTCCTGCTTTTGTATTTTCATTTGGAATTTGACAATCTAAAATTTGGCTATCCGGGTAAACCCTAACTTAGCTCCCAAGACATGTCACGGCCATCTGCTCGATCGAGACGTACATTGCTGCGCGCGGGTGTACCTCATTCGATATCGATCGGGGTAAGACCGTACACGTAGGCTTAGTTAACTGAAAAATATCTGCTTAGACTCCCGGGCCGGCTTGGCTGAGCGGTTATATATGGACAAAATCTATTTCCTTTGTTTAAACCACATCTGTGCTTATTTATTCCATTTAAAAGATCCTAGCTACCGACTATATAGTGGCAAAGACATATATATGCTCAGGTAACCAATTCTGGCATTCCAGAAGAGCAGATAGATCACGAATCGATCGACGCTTCCCCGTCAAATGGATGGCGGCCTCGCCATGGATTGTCGCTGGCGCATCGGGCCGACGGAGGAAGCGCGCCACCAGGAGGTGATGGCTGGCCTGGGCATGCACGGAGCCGAGTGGGCGCTGTGGAAGGTGCTCGAGGTGTCCGACGTCGATGCGGGGCAGAACCGGCTGCTGCTCCTCAGGGATATGGTGCGCGGCGGGCCGATCCCCAAGCTCTTTCCGAAGCTGGATGAGCTCGACGTTGCCGGCCTGAACGCCTGGCGCACGGTGTCCTTCACCTTGCTCGATGCGGAGGGTCGGCAGAAGGAGTTGAGGATTCGCTACCTCAACTCCAACACTAGTAGAAAAAGGGCCTTTAGTCCCGGTTCACAACGGGCTTTAGTCCCGGTTGTGCAACCGGGACTAAATGGTCGCGACTAAAGCCCCCCCCCCTTTAGTCACGGTTGCTTACGAACCGGGACTAAAGTTCCATCCGCGCGGGTTCTGTGCGTCGGGGCGAAAATATCTCAATTTTCAAAAAAAATTCCACTCCATTTTTTTTTCTATTTTTTCAGTTATTTGCATAGTTTAGTCTCTATCTCTAACTACACTTATCTGTAGTCAAATTACTTTACTCGTGATCAAATTTCCCACTCGGTCATCCATCCTCCCACTACTCTAGCACTAGCATGCTTAACTTCCGAGTTCCATCCAGTCCTGCATCCAAGTGCTTCGCCCGCATGTATGTGATACTGGTATCATATCAATCCTATTAACATGTTGGTCGATGTCATATTTCTTTATTGTCTGAATTCAAATAATTCTTTTAATAAACAAAAGTAATGATGTAATAATAATCTTGAAAAAATAAATGAACATTAACTTTTTAATTTGTATTATTTTTTATTTTTTTCAATTTTTTAATTTTTTAAATTTTTTAAATTTTTTAAATTTTTTAAATTTTTTTTGCCAAACCTAATACCTAAAAATTTGAAAATACAAAAATTAGGTAAAAGTAATACTAATATTTATACAGAATGAAATTATTAATTTTAATTTTTTAAAAAATAAAAAAATATATAAAATCTGGAATTTATAGCAAAAACTAAAATCTTCCTGCTTTCGTATTTTCATTTGGAATTTTAACAATCTAAAATTTGGCTAACCGGGTAAACCCTAACTTAGCTCCCAAGACTGTCACGGCCATCTGCTCGATTGATATGTACATTGCTGTGCGCGGGTGCACCTCATTCGTTATCGATCGGGTTAAGACCGTACACGTAGGCTTAGTTAACTGAAAAACATCTGCTTATACTCCCGGGCCGGCTTGGCTGAGCGGTTATATATGGACAAAATCTCTTTCCTTTGTTTAAACCACATCTGTGCTTATTTATTCCATTTAAAAGATCCTAGCTACCGAGTATCTAGTGGCAACGACATATATATGCTCAGGTAACCAATTCTGGCATTCCAGAAGAGCAGATAGATCACGAATCGATCGATGCTTCCCCGTCAAATGGATGGCGGCCTCGCCATGGATTGTCGCTGGCGCATCGGGCCGACGGAGGAAGCGCGCCACCAGGAGGTGATGGCTGGCCTGGGCATGCACGGAGCAGAGTGGGCGCTGTGGAAGGTGCTCGAGGTGTCCGACGTCGACGCGGCGAGACCGCTGCTGCTCCTCAGGGATATGGTGCGCGGCGGGCCGATCCCCAAGCTCTTTCCGAAGTTGGATGAGCTCGACGTTGCCGGCCTGAACGCCTGGCGCACGGTGTCCTTCACCTTGCTCGATGCGGAGGGTCAGCAGAAGGAGTTGAGGATTCGCTACCTCAACTCCAACACTAGTAGAAAAAGGGCCTTTAGTCCCGGTTCACAACGGGCTTTAGTCCCGGTTGTGCAACCGGGACTAAATGGTCGCGACTAAAGCCCCCCCCCCCTTTAGTCACGGTTGCTTACGAACCGGGACTAAAGTTCCATCCGCGCGGGTTCTGTGCGTCGGGGCGAAAATATCTCAATTTTCAAAAAAAATTCCACTCCATTTTTTTTTCTATTTTTTCAGTTATTTGCATAGTTTAGTCTCTATCTCTAACTACACTTATCTGTAGTCAAATTACTTTACTCGTGATCAAATTTCCCACTCGGTCACCCATCCTCCCACTACTCTAGCACTAGCATGCTTAACTTCCGAGTTCCATCCAGTCCTGCATCCAAGTGCTTCGCCCGCATGTATGTGATACTGGTATCATATCAATCCTATTAACATGTTGGTCGATGTCATATTTCTTTATTGTCTGAATTCAAATAATTCTTTTAATAAACAAAAGTAATGATGTAATAATAATCTTGAAAAAATAAATGAACATTAACTTTTTAATTTGTATTATTTTTTATTTTTTTCAATTTTTTAACTTTTTAAATTTTTTAAATTTTTTAAATTTTTTAATTTTTTTTGCCAAACCTAATACCTAAAAATTTGAAAATACAAAAATTAGGTAAAAGTAATACTAATATTTATATAGAATGAAATTATTAATTTTAATTTTTAAAAAAATAAAAAAATATATAAAATCCGGAATTTGTAGCAAAAACTAAAATCTTCCTGCTTTCGTATTTTCATTTGGAATTTTAACAATCTAAAATTTGGCTAACCGGGTAAACCCTAACTTAGCTCCCAAGACTGTCACGGCCATCTGCTCGATTGATATGTACATTGCTGTGCGCGGGTGCACCTCATTCGTTATCGATCGGGTTAAGACCGTACACGTAGGCTTAGTTAACTGAAAAACATCTGCTTATACTCCCGGGCCGGCTTGGCTGAGCGGTTATATATGGACAAAATCTCTTTCCTTTGTTTAAACCACATCTGTGCTTATTTATTCCATTTAAAAGATCCTAGCTACCGAGTATCTAGTGGCAACGACATATATATGCTCAGGTAACCAATTCTGGCATTCCAGAAGAGCAGATAGATCACGAATCGATCGACGCTTCCCCGTCAAATGGATGGCGGCCTCGCCATGGATTGTCGCTGGCGCATCGGGCCGACGGAGGAAGCGCGCCACCAGGAGGTGATGGCTGGCCTAGGCATGCACGGAGCAGAGTGGGCGCTGTGGAAGGTGCTCGAGGTGTCCGACGTCGACGCGGGGCAGAACCGGCTGCTGCTCCTCAGGGATATGGTGCGCGGCGGGCCGATCCCCAAGCTCTTTCCGGAGCTGGATGAGCTCGACGTTGCCGGCCTGAACGCCTGGCGCACGGTGTCCTTCACCTTGCTCGATGCGCAGGGTCGGCAGAAGGACTTGAGGATTCGCTACCTCAACTCCAACACTAGTAGAAAAAGGGCCTTTAGTCCCGGTTCACAACGGGCTTTAGTCCCGGTTGTGCGGTCGCGACTAAAGCCCCCCCCCCTTTAGTCACGGTTGCTTACGAACCGGGACTAAAGTTCCATCCGCGCGGGTTCTGTGCGTCGGGGCGAAAATATCTCAATTTTTCAAAAAAAATTCCACTCCATTTTTTTTTCTATTTTTTCAGTTATTTGCATAGTTTAGTCTCTATCTCTAACTACACTTATCTGTAGTCAAATTACTTTACTCGTGATCAAATTTCCCACTCGGTCACCCATCCTCCCACTACTCTAGCACTAGCATGCTTAACTTCCGAGTTCCATCCGATCTGCATCCAAGTGCTTCGCCCGCATGTATGTGATACTGGTATCATATCAATCCTATTAACATGTTGGTCGATGTCATATTTCTTTATTGTCTGAATTCAAATAATTCTTTTATTAAACAAAAGTAATGATGTAATAATAATCTTGAAAAAATAAATGAACATTAACTTTTTAATTTGTATTATTTTTTATTTTTTTTCAATTTTTTAATCTTTTAATTTTTTTAAATTTTTTAAATTTTTTTTGCCAAACCTAATACCTAAAAATTTGAAAATACAAAAATTAGGTAAAAGTAATACTAATATTTATACAGGATGAAATTATTAATTTTAATTTTTAAAAAAATAAAAATATATATAAAATTCAGAATTTATAGCAAAAACTAAAATCTTCCTGCTTTCGTATTTTCATTTCGAATTTTAACAATCTAAAATTTGGCTAACCGGGTAAACCCTAACTTAGCTCCCAAGACTGTCACGGCCATCTGCTCGATTGATATGTACATTGTTGTGCGCGGGTGCACCTCATTCGTTATCGATCGGGTTAAGACCGTACACGTAGGCTTAGTTAACTGAAAAACATCTGCTTATACTCCCGGGCCGGCTTGGCTGAGCGGTTATATATGGACAAAATCTCTTTCCTTTGTTTAAACCACATCTGTGCTTATTTATTCCATTTAAAAGATCCTAGCTACCGAGTATCTAGTGGCAACGACATATATATGCTCAGGTAACCAATTCTGGCATTCCAGAAGAGCAGATAGATCACGAATCGATCGACGCTTCCCCGTCAAATGGATGGCGGCCTCGCCATGGATTGTCGCTAGCGCATCGGGCCGACGGAGGAAGCGCGCCACCAGGAGGTGATGGCTGGCCTGGGCATGCACGGAAGCAGAGTGGGCGCTGTGGAAGGTGCTCGAGGTGTCCGACGTCGACGCGGGGCAGAACCGGCTGCTGCTCCTCAGGGATATGGTGCGCGGCGGGCCGATCCCCAAGCTCTTTCCGGAGCTGGATGAGCTGGACGTTGCCGGCCTGAACGCCTGGCGCACGGTGTCCTTCACCTTGCTCGATGCGGAGGGTCGGCAGAAGGAGTTGAGGATTCGCTACCTCAACTCCAACACTAGTAGAAAAAGGGCCTTTAGTCCCGGTTCACAACGGGCTTTAGTCCCGGTTGTGCAACCGGGACTAAATGGTCGCGACTAAAGCCCCCCCCCCCCTTTAGTCACGGTTGCTTACGAACCGGGACTAAAGTTCCATCCGCGCGGGTTCTGTGCGTCGGGGCAAAAATATCTCAATTTTTCAAAAAAAATTCCACTCCATTTTTTTTTCTATTTTTTCAGTTATTTGCATAGTTTAGTCTTATCTCTAACTACACTTATCTGTAGTCAAATTACTTTACTCGTGATCAAATTTCCCACTCGGTCACCCATCCTCCCACTACTCTAGCACTAGCATGCTTAACTTCCGAGTTCCATCCAGTCCTGCATCCAAGTGCTTCGCCCGCATGTATGTGATACTGGTATCATATCAATCCTATTAACATGTTGGTCGATGTCATATTTCTTTATTGTCTGAATTCAAATAATTCTTTTATTAAACAAAAGTAATGATGTAATAATAATCTTGAAAAAATAAATGAACATTAACTTTTTAATTTGTATTATTTTTTATTTTTTTTCAATTTTTTAATCTTTTAAATTTTTTAAATTTTTTAAATTTTTTTTGCCAAACCTAATACCTAAAAATTTGAAAATACAAAAATTAGGTAAAAGTAATACTAATATTTATACATGATGAAATTATTAATTTTAATTTTTTAAAAAATAAAAATATATATATAATTCAGAATTTATAGCAAAAACTAAAATCTTCCTGCTTTCGTATTTTCATTTGGAATTTTAACAATCTAAAATTTGGTTAACCGGGTAAACCCTAACTTAGCTCCCAAGACTGTCACGGCCATCTGCTCGATTGATATGTACATTGCTGTGCGCGGGTGCACCTCATTCGTTATCGATCGGGTTAAGACCGTACACGTAGGCTTAGTTAACTGAAAAACATCTGCTTATACTCCCGGGCCGGCTTGGCTGAGCGGTTATATATGGACAAAATCTCTTTCCTTTGTTTAAACCACATCTGTGCTTATTTATTCCATTTAAAAGATCCTAGCTACCGACTATCTAGTGGCAACGACATATATATGCTCAGGTAACCAATTCTGGCATTCCAGAAGAGCAGATAGATCACGAATCGATCGACGCTTCCCCGTCGAATGGAGGGCGGCCTCGCCATGGATTCTCGCTGGCGCATCGGGCCGGTGGAGGAAGCGCGCCACCAGGAGGTGATGGCTGGCCTAGGCGTGCACGGAGCCGAGTGGGCGTTGTGGAAGGTGCTGGAGGTGTCCGATGTCGACGCGGGGCAGAACCGGCTGCTGCTCCTCAGGGATATGGTGCGCGGCGGGCCGATCCCCAAGCTCTTTCCGGAGCTGGATGAGCTCGACGTTGACGGCCTGAACGCCAGGCGCACGGTGTCCTTCACCTTGCTCGATGCGGAGGGTCGGGAGAAGGAGTTGAGGATTCGCTACCTCAACTCCAACAAGCACTAGTAGAAAAAGGGCCTTTAGTCCCGGTTCACAACGGGCTTTAGTCCCGGTTGTGCAACCGGGACTCAATGATCGCGACTAAAGGCCCCCCCCCCACCTTTAGTCCCGGTTGCTTACGAACCGGGACTAAAAGTCCGTCCGTGCGGGTTCTGTGCGTCGGGGCAAAAATATCTCAATTAATTTTTCAAAAAAATTTCCACTCCATTTTTTTCAGTTATTTGCATAGTTTAGTCTCTATCTCTAACTACACACATCTCTAGTCAAATTACTTTACTCGTGATCAAACTTCCTGCACGGTCACCCATCCTCCCACTACTCTAGCACTAGCACGCTTAACTTCCAAGTTTCATCCGGTCCCGCATCCAAGTGCTTCGCGTGGATGTATGTGATACTAGTATCATATCAATTTTATTAACATGTTGGTCGATGTCATATTTCTTTACTGTTTGAATTTAAAATAATTCTTTTAATAAACAAAAGTAATGATGTAATAATAATCTTGAATAAATAAATGAACAAAAAAAATTAATTTGTATTATTTTTTATTTTTTTCAATTTTTTAATTTTTTTTGCCAAACCTAAAACTTAAAAATTCGAAAATCTAAAAATTAGGTAAAAGTAATACTAATCTTTATGCAAGATGCAATTATTAATTTTAATTTTTCAAAAAATAAAAAATATATAAAATCCGGAATTTATAGCAAAAACTAAAATCTTCCTGCTTTCGTATTTTCGTTTGGAATTTTGACAATCTAAAATTTGGCTAACCGGGTAAACCCTAACTTAGCTCCCAAGACATGTGACGGCCATCTGCTCGATCGATACGTACATTGCTGCGCGCGGGTGCACCTCATTCGTTATCGATCAGGGTAAGACCGTACACGTAGGCTTAGTTAACTGAAAAACATCTGCTTAGACTCCCGGGCCGGCTTGGCTGAGCGGTTATATATGGAAAAAATCTCTTTCCTTTGTTTAAACCACATCTGTGCTTATTTATTCCATTTAAAAGATCCTAGCTACCGAGTATATAGTGGCAACGACATATATATGCTCAGGTAACCAATTCTGGCATTCCAGAAGAGCAGATAGATCATGAATCGATCGACGCTTCCCCGTCAAATGGAGGGTGGCCTCGCCATGGATTCTCGCTGGCGCATCGGGCCGGTGGAGGAAGCGCGCCACCAGGAGGTGATGGCTGGCCTAGGCGTGCACGGAGCCGAGTGGGCGCTGTGGAAGGTGCTGGAGGTGTCCGACGTCGAAGCGGGGTCGAACCGGCTGCTGCTCCTCAGGGATATGGTGCGCGGCGGGCCGATCCCCAAGCTCTTTCCGGAGCTAGATGAGCTCGTCGTTGACGGCTTGAACGCCAGGCGCACGGTGTCCTTCACCTTGCTCGATGTGGAGGGTCGGGAGAAGGAGTTGAGGATTCGCCACCTCAACTCCAACAAGCACTAGTAGAAAAAGGGCCTTTAGTCCCGGTTCACAACGGGCTTTAGTCCCGGTTGTGCAACCGGGACTAAATGGTCGCGACTAAAGGCCCCCTTTAGTCCCGGCTGCTTACGAACCGTTACTAAAGGTCCGTCCGCGCGGGTTCTGTGCGTCGGGGCGAAAATATCTCTATTTTTCAAAAAAAAAATTCAAAATTTTTTCCACTCCATTTTTTTCTATTTTTTCAGTTATTTGCATAGTTTAGTCTCTATCTCTAACTACACTTATCTCTAGTCAAATTACTTTACTCGTGATCAAACTTCCCGCTCGGTCACCCATCCTCCCACTACTCTAGCACTAGCACTAGCACGCTCGGTCACCCATCCTCCCACTACTCTAGCACTAGCACGCTTAACTTCCGAGTTTCATCCCGTCCCGCATCCAAGTGCTTCGCGCGCATGTATGTGATACTAGTATCATAGCAATCCTATTAACATGTTCGTCGATGTCACATTTCTTTATTGTTTGAATTTCAAATAATTATTTTAATAAACAAAAGTAATGATGTAATAATAATCTTGAATAAATAAATGAACATTAAATTTTTAATTTGTATTTTTTTTTCAATTTGTTTTCAGTTTTTTAATTTTTTTTGCCAAACCTAAAACCTAAAATTTCAAAATCTAAATATTAAGTAAAAGTAATACTAATCTTTATGCAGGATGCAATTATTAATTTTAATTTTTCAAAAAATAAAAATATATATATAATCCGGAATTTATAGTAGAAACTAAAATCTTCCTGCTTTCGTATTTTCATTTGGAATTTGACAATCTAAAATTTGGCTAACCGGGTAAACCCTAACTTTGCTCCCAAGACATGTCACGACCTTCTGCTCGATCGAGACGTACATTGTTGCACGCGGGTGCACCTCATTCGTTATCGCTCGGGGTAAGACCGTACACGTAGGCTTAGTTAACTGAAAAACATCTGCTTAGACTCCCGGGCCGGCTTGGCTAAGCGGTTATATATGGACAAAATCTCTTTCCTTTGTTTAAACCACATATGTACTTATTTATTCCATTTAAAAGATCCTAGCTACCGAGTATATAGTGGCAACGACATATATATGCTCAGGTAACCAATTCTGGCATTCCAGAAGAGCAGATAGATCACGAATCGATCGACGCTTCCCCGTCAAATGGAGGGCAGCCTCGCCATGGATTGTCATTGGCGCATCGGGCCGACGGAGGAAGCGCGCCACCAGGAGGTGATGGCTGGCCTGGGCATGCACGGAGCCGAGTGGGCGCTGTGGAAGGTGCTGGAGGTGTCCGATGTCGACGCGGGGCAGAACCGGCTGCTGCTCCTCAGGGATATGGTGTGCGGCGGGCCGATCCCCAAGCTCTTTCCGGAGCTGGATGAGCTCGACGTTGCCGGCCTGAACGCCTGGCGCACGGTGTCCTTCACCTTGCTCGATGCGGAGGGTCGGGAGAAGGAGTTGAGGATTCGCTACCTCAACTCCAACACTAGTAGAAAAAGGGCCTTTAGTCCCGGTTCACAACGGGCTTTAGTCCCGGTTGTGCAACCGGGACTAAATGGTCGCGACTAAAGGCCCCCCCCTTTAGTCACGGTTGCTTACGAACCGGGACTAAAGGTCCATCCGCGCGGGTTCTGTGCGTCGGGGCGAAAATATCTCAATTTTTCAAAAAAAAAATCCACTCCATTTTTTTTCTTCTATTTTTTCAGTTATTTGCATAGTTTAGTCTCTATCTCTAACTACACTTATCTGTAGTCAAATTACTTTACTCGTGATCAAACTTCCCACTCGGTCACCCATCCTCCCACTACTCTAGCACTAGCATGCTTAACTTCCGAGTTCCATCCCGTCCTGCATCCAAGTGCTTCGCCCGCATGTATGTGATACTGGTATCATATCAATCCTATTAACATGTTGGTCGATGTCATATTTCTTTATTGTTTGAATTTCAAATAATTCTTTTAATACACAAAAGTAATGATGTAATAATAATCTTGAAAAAATAAATGAACATTAACTTTTTAATTTGTATTATTTTTTAATTTTTTTCAATTTTTTAATTTTTTTCAATTTTTTAAATTTTTGTTGCCAAACCTAAAACCTAAAAATTTGAAAATCTAAAAATTAGGTAAAAGTAATACTAATATTTATACAGGATGACATTGTTAATTTTAATTTTTTAAAAAATAAAAAAATATGTAAAATCCGGAATTTATAGCAAAAACTAAAATCTTCCTGCTTTCGTATTTTCATTTGGAATTTTAACAATCTAAAATTTGGCTAACCGGGTAAACCCTAACTTAGCTCCCAAGACTGTCACGGCCATCTGCTCGATTGATATGTACATTGCTGTGCGCGGGTGCACCTCATTCGTTATCGATCGGGTTAAGACCGTACACGTAGGCTTAGTTAACTGAAAAACATCTGCTTATTCTCCCGGGCCGGCTTGGCTGAGCGGTTATATATGGACAAAATCTCTTTCCTTTGTTTAAACCACATCTGCGCTTATTTATTCCATTTAAAAGATCCTAGCTACCGAGTATATAGTGGCAACGACATATATATGCTCAGGTAACCAATTCTGGCATTCCAGAAGAGCAGATAGATCACGAATCGATCGACGCTTCCCTGTCGAATGGAGGGCGGCCTCGCCATGGATTCTCGCTGGCGCATTGGGCCGACGGAGGAAGCGCGCCACCAGGAGGTGATGGTTGGCCTAGGCGTACACGGAGCCGAGTGGGCGCTGTGGAAGGTGCTGGAGGTGTCCGACGTCGACGCGGGGCAGAACCGGCTGCTACTCCTCTGGGATATGGTGCGTGGCGGGCCGATCCCCAAGCTCTTTCCGGAGCTGGATGAGTTCGACGTTGACGGCCTGAACGCCAGGCGCACGGTGTCCTTCACCTTGCTCGATGTGGAGGGTCGGGAGAAGGAGTTGAGGATTCGCTACCTCAACTCCAACAAGCACTAGTAGAAAAAGGGCCTTTAGTCCCGGTTCACAACGGGCTTTAGTCCCGGTTGTGCAACCGGGACTCAATGGTCGCGACTAAAGGCCCCCCCACCTTTAGTCCCGGTCGAACCGGGACTAAAGGTCCGTCCGCGCGGGTTCTGTGCGTCGGGTCGAAAATATCTCAATTTTTCAAAAAAAATTCCACTCCATTTTTTTCTATTTTTTCAGTTATTTGCATAGTTTAGTCTCTATCTCTAACTACACACATCTCTAGTCAAATTACTTTACTCGTGATCAAACTTCCCGCACGGTCACCCATCCTCCCACTACTCTAGCACTAGCACACTTAACTTCCGAGTTCCATCCCGTCCCGCATCCAAGTGCTTCGCGTGCATGTATGTGATACTAGTATCATATCAATTTTATTAACATGTTGGTCGATGTCATATTTCTTTACTGTTTGAATTCAAATAATTCTTTTAATAAACAAAAGTAATGATGTAATAATAATCTTGAATAAATAAATGAACATTAAATTTTTTATTTGTATTATTTTTTATTTTTTTAAATTTTTTAATTTTTTCAATTTTTTAATTTTTTTTGCCAAACCTAAAACTTAAAAATTTGAAAATCTAAAAATTAGGTAAAAGTAATACTAATCTTTATGCAAGATGCAATTATTAATTTTAATTTTTCAAAAAATAAAAAAATATATAAAATCCGGAATTTATAGCAAAAACTAAAATCTTCCTGCTTTCCTATTTTCGTTTGGAATTTTGACAATCTAAAATTTGGCTAACCGGGTAAACCCTAACTTAGCTCCCAAGACATGTCACGGGCATCTGCTCGATCGATACGTACATTGCTGCGCGCGGATGCACCTCATTCGTTATCGATTGGGGTAAGACCGTACACGTAGGCTTAGTTAACTGAAAAACATCTGCTTAGACTCCCGGGCCGGTTTGGTTGAGCGGTTATATATGGAAAAAATCTCTTTCCTTTGTTTAAACCACATCTGTGCTTATTTATTCCATTTAAAAGATCCTAGCTACCGAGTATATAGTGGCAACGACTTATATATGCTCAGGTAACCAATTCTGGCATTCCAGAAGAGCAGATAGATCACGAATCGATCGACGCTTCCCCGTCGAATGGAGGGCGGCCTCGCCATGGATTCTCGCTGGCGCATCGGGCCGGCGGAGGAAGCGCGCCACCAGGAGGTGATGGCTGGCCTGGGCGTGCACGGAGCCGAGTGGGCGCTGTGGAAGGTGTTGGAGGTGTCCGACATCGAAGCGGGGCAGAACCGGCTGCTGCTCCTCAGGGATATGGTGCGCGGCGGGCCGATCCCCAAGCTCTTTCCGGAGCTGGATGAGCTCGAAGTTGCCGGCCTGAACGCCTGGCGCACGGTGTCCTTCACCTTGCTCGATGCGGAGGGTCGGGAGAAGGAGTTGAGGATTCGCTAACTCAACTCCAACAAGCACTAGTAGAAAAAGGGCCTTTAGTCCCGGTTCACAACGGGCTTTAGTCCCGGTTGTGCAACCGGGACTAAATGGTTGCGACTAAAGGCCCCCCCTTTAGTCACGGTTGCTTACGAACCGGGACTAAAGGTCCGTCCGCGCGGGTTCTGTGCGTCGGGGCGAAAATATCTCAATTTTTCAAAAAAAATTCCATTCCATTTTTTTCTATTTTTTCAGTTATTTGCATAGTTTAGCCTCTATCTCTAACTACACTTATCTGTAGTCAAATTACTTTACTCGTGATCAAACTTCCCACTTGGTCACCCATCCTCCCACTACTCTAGCACTAGCATGCTTAACTTCCGAGTTCCATCCCGTCCTGCATCCAAGTGATTCGCCCTCATGTCTGTGATACTGGTATCATATCAATCCTATTAACTTGTTGTTCGATGTCATATTTTTTTATTGTTTGAATTTCAAATAATTCTTTTAATAATCAAAAGTAATGATGTATTAATAATCTTGAAAAAATAAATGAACATTAACTTTTTAATTTGTATTATTTTCTATTTTTTTTCAATTTTTTAATTTTTTTCAATTTTTCAATTTTTTTTTGCCAAACCTAAAACCTAAAAATTTGAAAATCTAAAAATTAGGTAAAAGTAATACTAATCTTTATACAGGATGAAATTGTTAATTTTAATTTTTTAAAAAATAAAAAAATATATAAAATCCGGAATTTATAGCAAAAACTAAAATCTTCCTGCTTTCGTATTTTCATTTGGAATTTTAACAATCTAAAATTTGGCTAACCGGGTAAACCCTAACTTAGCTCCCAAGACATGTCACGGCCATCTGCTCGATCAATATGTACATTGCTGTGCGCGGGTGCACCTCATTCGTTATCGATCGGGTTAAGACCGTACACGTAGGCTTAGTTAACTGAAAAACATCTGCTTATACTCCCGGGCCGGCTTGGCTGAGCGGTTATATATGGACAAAATCTCTTTCCTTTGTTTAAACCACATCTGTGCTTATTTATTCCAATTAAAAGATCCTAGCTACTGAGTATATAGTGGCAACGACATATATATGCTCAGGTAACCAATTCTGGCATTCCAGCTGAGCAGATAGATCACGAATCGATCGACGCTTCCCCGTCGAATGGAGGGCGGCCTCCCCATGGATTCTCGCTGGCGCATCGGGCCGGCGGAGGAAGTGCGCCACCAGGAGGTGATGGCTGGCCTGGGCGTGCACGGAGCCGAGTGGGCGCTATGGAAGGTGCTGGAGGTGTCCGACGTCGACGCGGGGCAGAACCGGCTGCTACTCCTCAGGGATATGGTGCGCGGCGGGCCGATCCCCAAGCTCTTTCTGGAGCTGGATGAGCTCGACGTTGACGGCCTGAACGCCAGGCGCACGGTGTCCTTCACCTTGCTCGATGCAGAGGGTGGGGAGAAGGAGTTGAGGATTCGCTACCTCAACTCCAACAAGCATTACTAGAGAAAGAGCCTTTAGTCCCGGTTCACAACGGGCTTTAGTCCCGGTTGTGACACCGGGACTAAATGGTCGTGACTAAAGCCCCCCCCCCCCTTTAGTCCCGGTTGCTTACGAACCGGGACTAAAGGTCCGTCCGCGCGGGTTTTGTGCGTCGGGGCGAAAATATCTCAATTTTCCAAAAGAAAAATCAAAATTTTTTCCACTCCATTTTTTTCCTTTTTTCAGTTATTTGCATAGTTTAGTCTCTATCTCTAACTACACTTATCTCTAGTCAAATTACTTTACTCGTGATCAAACTTCCCGCTCGGTCACCCATCCTTCCACTACTAGCACTAGCACGCTTAACTTCCGAGTTTCATCCCGTCCCGCATCCAAGTGCTTCGCACGCATGTATGTGATACTAGTATCATATCAATCATATTAACATGTTGGTGGATGTCACATTTCTTTATTGTTTGAATTTCAAATAATTCTTTTAATAAACAAAAGTAATGATGTAATAATAATCTTGAATAAATAAATGAACATTAACTTTTAAATTTGTATTATTTTTTATTTTTTTCAATATTTTAATTTTTTTCAAATTTTTTTTGCCAAACCTAAAACCTAAAAATTTGAAAATCTAAAAATTAGGTAAAAGTAATACTAATCTTTATGCAAGATGCAATAATTAATTTTAATTTTTCAAAAAATAAAAAAATATATAAAATCCGGAATTTATAGCAAAAACTAAAATCTTCCTGCTTTCGTATTTTCATTTGGAATTTTGACAATCTAAAATTTGGCTAACCGGGTAAACCCTAACTTAGCTCCCAAGACATGTCACGGCCATCTGCTCGATCGAGACGTACATTGCTGCGCGCGGGTGCACCTCATTCGTTATCGATCGGGGTAAGACCGTACACGTAGGCTTACTTAACTGAAAAACATCTGCTTAGACTCCTGGGCCGGCTTGGCTGAGCGGTTATATATCGACAAAATCTCTTTCCTTTGTTTAAACCACATATGTGCTTATTTATTCCATTTAAAATATCCTAGCTACCGAGTATATAGTGGCAACGACATATATATGCTCAGGTAACCAATTCTGGCATTACAGAAGAGCAGATAGATCACGAATCGATCGACGCTTCCCCGTCGACTGGAGGGCAGCCTCGCCATGGATTCTCGCTGGCGCATCGGGCCGGCGGAGGAAGCGCGCCACCAGGAGGTGATGGCTGGCCTGGGCGTGCACGGAGCCGAGTGGGCGCTGTGGAAGGTGATGGAGGTGTCCGATGTCGACGCGGGGCAGAACCGGCTGCTGCTCCTCAGGGATATGGTGCGCGGCGGGCCGATCCCCAAGCTCTTTCCGTAGCTGGATGAGCTCGACGCTGACGGCCTGAACGCCAGGCGCACGGTGTCCTTCACCTTGCTCGATGCGGAGGGTCGGGAGAAGAAGTTGAGGATTCGCTACCTCAACTCCAACAAGCACTAGTAGAAAAAAGGGTCTTTAGTCCCGGTTCACAACGGGCTTTAGTCCCGGTTGTGCAACCGGGACTAAATGGTCGCGACTAAAGCCCCCCTTTAGTCTCGGTTGCTTACGAACCGGGACTAAAGGTCCGTCCGCGCGGGTTCTGTGCGTTGGGGCAAAAATATCTCAATTTTTCAAAAAAAAAATCAAATTTTTTTCACTCCATTTTTTCTATCTTTTCAGTTATTTGCATAGTTTAGTCTCTATCTCTAACTACACCTATCTCTAGTCAAATTACTTTACTCGTGATCAAACTTCCTGCTTTGCCACCCATCCTCCCACTATTCTAGCACTAGCACGCTTAACTTCTGAGTTCCATCCCGTCCCGCATCCAAGTGCTTCGCGCGCATGTATGTGATACTAGTATCATATCAATCATATTAACACGTTGGTCGATGTAACATTTCTTTATTGTTTGAATTTCAAATAATTCTTTTAATAAACAAAAGTAATGATGTAATAATAATCTTGAATAAATAAATGAACATTAACTTTTTAATTTGTATTATTTTTTATTTTTTTCAATTTCTTATTTTTTTAATTTTTTAATTTTTTTTTGCCAAACCTAAAACCTAAAAATTTGAAAATCTAAAAATTAGGTAAAAGTAATACTAATATTTATACAGGATGACATTGTTAATTTTAATTTTTTAAAAAATAAAAAAATATATAAAATCCGGAATTTATAGCAAAAACTAAAATCTTCCTGCTTTCGTATTTTCATTTGGAATTTTAACAATCTAAAATCTGGCTAACCGGGTAAACCCTAACTTAGCTCCCAAGACATGTCACGGCCATCTGCTCGATCGAGACGTACATTGCTGCGCGAGGGTGCACCTCATTCGTTATCGATCGGGGTAAGACCATACACGTAGGCTTAGTTAACTGAAAAACATCTGCTTAGACTCCCGGGCCGGCTTGGCTGAGCGGTTATATATCGACAAAATCTCTTTCCTTTGTTTAAATCACATATGTGCTTATTTATTCCATTTAAAAGATCCTAGCTACCGAGTATATAATGGCAACGACATATATATGCTCAGGTAACCAATTCTGGCATTCCAGAAGAGCAGATAGATCACGAATCGATCGACGCTTCCCCATCGACTGGAGGGCAGCCTCGCCATGGATTCTCGCTGGCGCATCGGGCCGGCGGAGGAAGCGCGCCACCAGGAGGTGATGGCTGGCCTGGGCGTGCACGGAGCCGAGTGGGCGCTGTGGAAGGTGCTGGAGGTGTCCGACGTCGACGCGGGGCAGAACCGGCTGCTGCTCCTCAGGGATATGGTGCGCGGCGGGCCGATCCCCAAGCTCTTTCCGGAGCTGGATGAGCTCGACGCTGATGGCCTGAACGCCAGGCGCACGGTGTCCTTCACCTTGCTCGATGCGGAGGGTCGGGAGAAGGAGTTGAGGATTCGCTACCTCGACTCCAACAAGCACTAGTAGAAAAAGGGTCTTTAGTCCCGGTTCACAATGGGCTTTAGTCCCGGTTGTGCAACCGGGACTAAATGGTCGCGACTAAAGCCCCCCCCCCCCCCTTAGTCCCGGTTGCTTACGAACCGGGACTAAAGGTCCGTCCGTGCGGGTTCTGTGCGTTGGGGCAAAAATATCTCAATTTTTCAAAAAAAAATCAAAATTTTTTCACTCCATTTTTTTCTATCTTTTCAGTTATTTGCATAGTTTAGTCTCTATCTCTAACTACACTTATCTCTAGTCAAATTACTTTACTCGTGATCAAACTTCCCGCTTTGCCACCCATCCTCCCACTATTCTAGCACTAGCACGCTTAACTTCTGAGTTCCATCCCGTCCCGCATCCAAGTGCTTCGCGCGCATGTATGTGATATTAGTATCATATAAATCATATTAACACGTTGGTCGATGTCACATTTCTTTATTGTTTGAATTTCAAATAATTCTTTTAATAAACAAAAGTAATGATTTAATAATAATCTTGAATAAATAAATGAACATTAACTTTTTAATTTGTATTATTTTTTATTTTTTCATTTTCTTATTTTTTTAATTTTTTAAATTTTTTTGCCAAACCTAAAACCTAAAAATTTGAAATTCTAAAAATTAGGTAAAAGTAATACTAATATTTATGCAGGATGCAATTACTATTTTTAATTTTTCAAAAAATAAAAAATATATATATAATCCGGAATTTATAGCAAAAACTAAAATCTTCCTACTTTCGTATTTTCATTTGGAATTTTGACAATCTAAAATTTGGCTAACCGGGTAAACCCTAACTTAGCTCCCAAGACATGTCACGGCCATCTGCTCGATCGAGAGGTACATTGCTGCACGCGGGTGCACCTCATTCTTTATCGATCGGGGTAAGACCGTACACGTAGGCTTAGTTAACTGAAAAACATCTGCTTAGACTCCCGGACCGGCTTGGCTGAGCGGTTATATATGGACAAAATCTCTTTCCTTTGTTTAAACCACATCTGTGCTTATTTATTCCATTTAAAAGATCCTAGCTACCGAGTATATAGTGGCAACGACATATATATATGCTCAGGTAACCAATTCTGGCATTCCAGAAGAGCAGATAGATCACGAATCGATCGACGCTTCCCCGTCGAATGGAGGGCGGCCTCGCCATGGATTCTCACTGGCGCATCGGGCCGGCGGAGGAAGGGCGCCACCAGGAGGTGATGGCTGGCCTGGGCGTGCACGGAGCCGAGTGGGCGCTGTGGAAGGTGCTGGAGGTGTCCGACGTCGACGCGGTGCAGAACCGGCTGCTGCTCCTCAGGGAGATGGTGCGCGCCGGGCCGATCCCCAAGCTCTTTCCGGAGCTGGATGAGCTCGACGTTGACGGCCTGAACGGCGGGCGCACGGTGTCCTTCACCTCGCTCTATGCGGAGGGTCGGGAGAAGGAGTTGAGGATTCGCCACCTCTACTCCAACAAGCACTAGTAGAAAAAGGGCCTTTAGTCCCGGTTCACAACGGGCTTTAGTCCCGGTTGTGCAACCGGGACTAAATTGTCGCGACTAAAGGTCCCCCCTTTAGTCTCGGTTTCTTACGAACCGGGACTAAAGGTCCGTCCGCGCGGGTTCTGTGCGTCGTGGCGAAAATATCTCAATTTTTCGAAAAAAAAATTCAAATTTTTTTCCACTCAATTGTTTTTATTTTTTCAGTTATTTGCATAGTTTAGTCTCTATCTCTAACTACACTTATCTCTAGTTAAATTACTTTACTCGTGATCAAACTTCCCGCTCGGTCACCCATCCTCCACTACTCTAGCACTAGCACGCTTAACTTCCGAGTTCCATCCCGTCCCGCATCCAAGTGCTTCGCGCGCATGTATGTGATACTAGTATCATATCAATCCTATTAACATGTTGGTCGATGTCACATTTCTTTATTGTTTGAATTTCAAATAATTCATTTAATAAACAAAAGTAATGATGTAATAATAATCTTGAATAAATAAATGAACATTAACTTTTTTAATTTGGATTATTTTTTATTTTTTTCAATTTTTTAATTTTTTCAATTTTATAATTTTTTTTGCCAAACCTAAAACCTAAAATTTTGAAAATCTAAAAATTAGGTAAAAGTAATACTAATCTTTATGCAGGATGCAATTATTAATTTTAATTTTTCAAATAATAAAAAAAATATAAAATCCGAAATTTATAGCAAAAACTAAAATCTTCCTACTTTCGTATTTTCATTTGGAATTTTGACAATCTAAAATTTGGCTAACCCGGTAAACCCTAACTTAGCTCCCAAGACATGTCACGGCCATCTGCTCGATCGAGACGTACATTGCTACGCGCGGATGCACCTCATTCGTTATCGATCAGGATAAGACCGTATACGTAGGCTTAGTTAACTGAAAAACATCTGCTTAGACTCTCGGGCCGGCTTGGCTGAGCGGTTATATATGGATAAAATCTCTTTCCTTTGTTTAAACCACATCTGTGCTTATTTATTCCATTTGAAAGATCCTAGCTATCGAGTATAAAGTGGCAATGACATATATATGCTCAGGTAACCAATTCTGGCATTCCAGAAGAGCAGATAGATCACGAATCGATCGACGCTTCCCCGTCGAATGGAGGGCGGCCTCGCCATGGATTCACGCTGGCGCATCGGGCCGGCGGAGGACGCGCGCCACCAGGAGGTGATGGCTGGCCTGGGCGTGCACGGAGCCGAGTGGGCGCTGTGGAAGGTGCTGGAGGTGTCCGACGTCGACGCGGGGCAGAACCGGCTGCTGCTCCTCAGGGATATGGTGCACGGCGGGCTGATGTCTACGCACGCTTCTATTCCTGTAGACAGTGTTGGGCCTCCAAGAGCAGAGGTTTGTAGAACAGCAGCAAGTTTTCCTTAAGTGAATCACCCAAGGTTTATCGAACTCAGGGAGGTAGAGGTCAAAGATAGTCCTCTCAAGCAACCCTGCAATTAAGATACAAGAAGTCTCTTGTGTCCGCAACACACCTAATACACTTGTCAGATGTATAGGTGCACTAGTTTGGCGAAGAGATAGTGAAATACAAGTAATATGGATGATTGTAGGTAGTAATTGCAATCTGAAATAAAAATTGCAGCAAGCAAACATGTAGCAGAACTTGTTGGAAACGGTGTTTCAATGCTTAGAAACAAGGCCTAGGGATCATACTTTCACTAGTGGACATGATGACGCGTAAAGCACACGCTCGTTGGGAACCCCAAGTGGAAGGTGTGATGCGTACAGCAGCAAGTTTCCCTCAGTAAGAAACCAAGGTTTATCGAACCAGTAGGAGTCAAGAAGCACGTTGAAGGTTGATGGCGGCGAGATGTAGTGCGGCGCAACACCAGGGATTCCGGCGCCAACGTGGAACCTGCACAACACAACCAAAGTACTTTGCCCCAACGAAACAGTGAGGTTGTCAATCTCACCGGCTTGCTGTAACAAAGGATTAACCGTATTGTGTGGAAGATGATTGTTTGCAGAAAACAGTAGAACAAGTATTGCAGTAGATTGTATTTCAGTAAAGAGAATTGGACCGGGGTCCACAGTTCACTAGAGGTGTCTCTCCCATAAGACAAACAGCATGTTGGGTGAACAAATTATAGTTGGGCAATTGACAAATAAAGAGAGCATGACCATGCACATACATATTATGATGAGTATAGTGAGATTTAATTGGGCATTACGACAAAGTACATAGACCGCCATCCAACTGCATCTATGCCTAAAAAGTCCACCTTCAGGTTATCATCCGAACCCCCTCCAGTATTAAGTTGCAAAGCAACAGACAATTGCATTAAGTATGGTGCGTAATGTAATCAACAACTACATCCTTAGACATAGCATCAATGTTTTATCCCTAGTGGCAACAGCACAACACAACCTTAGAACTTTCTGTCACTGTCCCAGGTATCAATGCAGGCATGAACCCACTATCGAGCATAAGTACTCCCTCTTGGAGTTACAAGCATCTACTTGGCCAGAGCATCTACTAGTAACGGAAATCATGCAAGATCATAAACAACACGTAGATATAACTTTGATAATCAACATAACAAGTATTCTCTATTCATCGGATCCCAACAAACGCAACATATAGAATTACAGATAGATGATCTTGATCATGTTAGGCAGCTCACAAGATCCGACAATGATAGCACAATGGGGAGAAGACAACCATCTAGCTACTGCTATGGACCCATAGTCCAGGGGTAGACTACTCACACATCACACCGGAGGCGACCATGGCGGCGTAGAGTCCTCCGGGAGATGATTCCCCTCTCCGGCAGGGTGCCGGAGGCGATCTCCTGGATCCCCCGAGATGGGATCGGCGTTGGCGGCGTCTCTGGAAGGTTTTCCGTATCGTGGCTCTCGGTACTGGGGGTTTCTTCACGGAGGCTTTAAGTAGGCGGAAGGGCAAGTCAAGAGGCGGCACGGGGGGCCCACACCATAGGCCGGCGCGGCCAGGGGTGGGGCCGCGCCGCCCTAGGGTTTGGCCACCCCGTGGCCCCTCTTCGTCTCGTCTTCGGACTTCTGGAAGCTTCGTGGAAAAATAGGCCCCTGGGCTTTGATTTCGTCCAATTCCGAGAATATTTCCTTACTAGGATTTCTGAAACCAAAAACAGCAGAAAACAAAGAATCGGCACTTCGGCATCTTGTTAATAGGTTAGTTCCAGAAAATGCACGAATATGACATAAAGTGTGCATAAAACATGTAGATAACATCAATAATGTGGCATGGAACATAAGAAATTATCGATACGTTGGAGACGTATCAGCATCCCCAAGCTTAGTTCTGCTCGTCCTGAGCAGGTAAAACGATAACACAGATAATTTCTGGAGTGACATGCCATCATAATCTTGATCATACTATTTGTAAAGCATATGTAGTGAATGCAGCGATCAAAACAATGTATATGACATGAGTAAACAAGTGAATCATAAAGCAAAGACTTTTCATGAATAGCACTTCAAGACAAGCATCAATTAAGTCTTGCATAAGAGTTAACTCATAAAGCAATAATTCATAGTAAAAGCATTGAAGCAACACAAAAGAAGATTAAGTTTCAGCGGTTGCTTTCAACTTGTAACATGTATATCTCATGGATATTGTCAACATAGAGTAATATAATAAGTGCAATAAGCAAGTATGTAGGAATCAATGCACAGTTCACACAAGTGTTTGCTTCTTGAGGTGGAGAGAAATAGGTGAACTGACTCATTATTGAAAGTAAAAGAATGGTCCTCCATAGAGGAAAAGCATCGATTGCTATATTTGTGCTAGAGCTTTGATTTTGAAAACATGAAACAATTTTGTCAACGGTAGTAATAAAGCATATGCATCATGTAAATTATATCTTATAAGTTGCAAGCCTCATGCATAGTGTACTAATAGTGCCCGCACCTTGTCCTAATTAGCTTGGACTACCTGGATTATCACCGCAATACATATGCTTTAACCAAGTATCACAAAGGGGTACCTCTATGCCGCCTGTACAAAGGTCTAAGGAGAAAGCTCGCATTTGGATTTCTCACTTTTGATTATTCTCAACTTAGACATCCATATCGGGACAACATAGACAACAGATAATGGACTCCTCTTTTAATGCTTAAGCATTCAACAACAATTAATTCTTTTCTCATTAGAGATTTGAGGATGTTTGTCCAAAACTGAAACTTCCACCATGGATCATGGCTTTAGTTAGCGGCCCAATGTTCTTCTCTAACAATATGCATGCTCAAACCATTCAACTCAGTGTAGATCGCCCTTACTTCAGACAAGACGAACATGCATAGCAACTCACATGAAATTCAACAATGAAAATTGATGGCGTCCCCAGTAAACATGGTTATCGCACAACAAGCAACTTAATAAGAGATAAAGTGCATAATTACATATTCGATACCACAATAGTTTTTAAGCTATTTGTCCCATGAGCTATATATTGCAAAGGTGAATGATGGAATTTTAAAGGTAGCACTCAAGCAATTTACTTTGGAATGGCGGAAAATACCATGTAGTAGGTAGGTATAGTGGACACAAATGGCATAGTGGTTGGCTCAAGTATTTTGGATGCATGAGAAGTATTCCCTTTCGATACAAGGTTTAGGCTAGCAAGGCTTATTTGAAACAAACACAAGGATGAACCGATGCAGCAAAACTCACATAAAAGACATATTGAAAACATTATAAGACTCTACACCGTCTTCCTTGTTGTTCAAACTCAATACTAGAAATTATCTAGACCTTAGAGAAACCAAATATGCAAACCAAATTTTAGCATGCTCTATGTATTTCTTCATTAATGGGTGCAAAGCATATGATGCAAGAGCTTAATCATGAGCACAACAATTGCCAAGTATCACATTACCCAAAACATTTATAGCAATTACTACATGTATCATTTTCCAATTCCAACCATATAACAATTTAACGAAGGAGAAACTTCGCCATGAATACTATGAGTAGAAACCAAGGACATACTTGTCCATATGCTACAGCGGAGCGTGTCTCTCTCCCATAAAGTGAATGCTAGGATCCATTTTATTCAAACAAAACAAAAAACAAAAACAAACCGACGCTCCAAGAAAAAGCACATAAGATGTGATGGAATAAAAATATAGTTTCAGGAGAGGAACCTGATAATGTTGTCGATGAAGAAGGGGATGCCTTGGGCATCCCCAAGCTTAGACGCTTGAGTCTTCTTGATATATGCAGGGGTGAACCACCGGGGCATCCCCAAGCTTAGAGCTTTCACTCTCCTTGATCATGTTGCATCATACTCCTCTCTTGATCCTTGAAAACTTCCTCCACACCAAACTCGAAACAACTCATTAGAGGGTTAGTGCACAATATAAATTAACATATTCAGAGGTGACACAATCATTCTTAACACTTCTGGACATTGCATAATGCTACTGGACATTAGTGGATCAAAGAAATTCATCCAACATAGCAAAAGAGGCAATGCGAAATAAAAGGCAGAATCTGTCAAAACAGAACAGTTCGTATTGACGAATTTTAAAATGGCACCAGACTTGCTCAAATGAAAATGCTCAAATTGAGTGAAAGTTGCGTACATATCTGAGGATCATGCACGTAAATTGGCTTAATTTTCTGAGCTACCTGCAGGGAGGTGGACCCAGATTCGTGACAGCAAAGAAATCTGGAACTGCGCAGTAATCCAAATCTAGTACTTACTTTTCTATCAACGGCTTAACTTGGCACAACAAAACACAAAACTAAGATAAGGAGAGGTTGCTACAGTAGTAAACAACTTCCAAGACACAAAAAAACAAAGTACTGTAGGTAAAAACATGGGTTGTCTCCCATAAGCGCTTTTCTTTAACGCCTTTCAGCTAGGCGCAGAAAATGTGTATCAAGTATTATCAAGAGACGAAGTGTCAACATCATAATTTGTTCTCATAATAGAGTCAAAAGGGTACTTCATTCTCTTTCTAGGGAAGTGTTCCATACCTTTCTTGAGAGGAAATTGATATTTTATATTACCTTCCTTCATATCAATGATAGCACCCACAGTTCGAAGAAAAGGTCTTCCCAATATAATGGGACAAGATGCATTGCATTCAATATCCAAGACAACAAAATCAACGGGAACAAGGTTATTGTTAACGGTAATACGAACATTATCAACTTTACCCAAAGGTTTCTTTGTAGAATGATCAGCAAGATTAACATCCAAATAACAATTTTGCAGCAGTGGCAAGTCAAGCATATTATAAATTTTCTTAGGCATAACAGAAATACTTGCACCAAGGTCACATAAAGCATTACAATCAAAATCTTTAACCTTCATCTTAATGATGGGCTCCCAACCATCCTCTAGCTTTTTAGGAATAGAGGCTTCACGCTCTAATTTCTCTTCTCTAGCTTTTATGAGAGCATTTGTAATATGATGTGTAAAAGCCAAATTTATAGCACTAGCATTAGGACTTTTAGCAAGTTTTTGCAAGAACTTTATAACTTCAGAGATGTGGCAATCATCAAAATTCAAACCATTATAATCTAAAGCAATGGGATCATCATCCCCAATGTTGGAAAAAATTTCAGCAGCTTTATCACATGCAGTTTCAGCAGTTTTAGCAGTTTCAGGCAGTTTCTCGCGCTTTGCATTAGAAGTGGAAACATTGCTAACACCAATTCTTTTATTAGTATTAGTAGGAGGTGCAGCAACATGTGTAGCGTTAGCATTACTAGTGGTGGTAATAGTCCAAACTTTAGCTACATTCTTCTCTTTAGCTAGTTTTTCATTTTCTTCTCTATCCCACCTAGCACGCAGTTCAGCCATTAATCTTATATTCTCATTAATTCTAACTTGAATGGCATTTGCTGTAGTAACAATTTTATTATGATGATTTTCATTAGGCAAAACTTTTGATTTCAAAAGATCAACATCAGCAGCAAGACTATCGACTTTAGAAGCAAGTATATCAATTTTCCCAAGCTTTTCTTCAACAGATTTGTTAAAAGCAGTTTGTGTACTAATAAATTCTTTGAGCATGGCTTCAAGTCCAGGGGGTGAACTCCTATTATTGTTGTAAGAATTCCCATAAGAATTACCATAGCCGTTGCCATTATTATAAGGATATGGCCTATAGTTGTTACTAGAATTGTTCCGGTAAGCATTGTTGTTGAAATTATTATTTTTAATGAAGTTTACATCAACATGTTCTTCTTGTGCAACCAATGAAGCTATGGGAACATTATTAGGATCAATATTAGTCCTATCATTCACAAGCATAGACATAATAGCATCAATCTTATCACTCAAGGAAGAGGTTTCTTCGACAGAATTTACCTTCTTACCTTGTGGAGCTCTTTCCGTGTGCCATTCAGAGTAGTTGATCATCATATTATCAAGAAGCTTTGTTGCTTCACCAAGAGTGATGGACATAAAGGTACCTCCAGCAGCTGAATCCAATAAATTCCGTGAAGAAAAATTTAGTCCTGCATAGAAGGTTTGGATGATCATCCAAGTAGTCAGTCCATGGGTTGGGCAATTTTTAACCAAAGATTTCATTCTTTCCCAAGCTTGAGCAACATGTTCAGTATCTAATTGTTTAAAATTCATTATGCTACTCCTCAAAGATATAATTTTAGCAGGGGGATAATATCTACCAATAAAAGCATCCTTGCATTTAGTCCATGAATCAATACTATTCTTAGGCAGAGATAGCAACCAATCTTTAGCTCTTCCTCTTAATGAGAAAGGGAACAATTTTAGTTTAATAATATCACCATCTACATCTTTATATTTTTGCATTTCACATAGTTCAACAAAATTATTAAGATGGGCAGCAGCATCATCAGAACTAACACCAGAAAATTGCTCTCGCATAACAAGATTCAGTAAAGCAGGTTTAATTTCAAAGAATTCTGCTGTAGTAGCAGGTGGAGCAATAGGTGTGCATAAGAAATCATTATTATTTGTGGTTGTGAAGTCACACAACTTAGTATTTTCAGCGTTGGCCATTTTAGCAACAGTAAATAAAACAAACTAGATAAAGTAAATGCAAGTAACTAATTTTTTTGTGTTTTTGATATAGCAAACAAGATAGCAAATAAAGTAAAACTAGCAACTAATTTTTTTGTATTTTGATTTAGTGCAGCAAACAAAGTAGTAAATAAAACTAAGCAAGACAAAAACAAAGTAAAGAGATTGAGAAGTGGAGACTCCCCTTGCAGCGTGTCTTGATCTCCCCGGCAATGGCGCCAGAAATTTAGCTTGATGACGCGTAAAGCACATGCTCGTTGGGAACCCCAAGTGGAAGGTGTGATGCGTACAGCAGCAAGTTTCCCTCAGTAAGAAACCAAGGTTTATTGAACCAGTAGGAGTCAAGAAGCACGTTGAAGGTTGATGGTGGCGAGATGTAGTGCGGCGCAACACCAGGGATTCCGGCGCCAACGTGGAACCTGCACAACACAACCAAAGTACTTTGCCCCAACGAAACAGTGAGGTTGTCAATCTCACCGGCTTCCTGTAACAAAGGATTAACCGTATTGTGTGGAAGATGATTGTTTGCAGAAAACAGTAGAACAAGTATTGCAGTAGATTGTATTTCAGTAAAGAGAATTGGACCGGGGTCCACAGTTCACTAGAGGTGTCTCTCCCATAAGACAAACAACATGTTGGGTGAACAAATTACAGTTGGGCAATTGACAAATAAAGAGAGCATGACCATGCACATACATATCATGATGAGTATAGTGAGATTTAATTGGGCATTACGACAAAGTACATAGACCGCCATCCAACTGCATCTATGCCTAAAAAGTCCACCTTCAAAGTTATCATCCGAACCCCTCCGGTATTAAGTTCCAAACAACAGACAATTGCATAAAGTATGGTGCGTAATGTAATCAACAACAACAACCTTAGACATAGCATCAATGTTTTATCCCTAGTGGCAACAGCACAACACAACCTTAGAACTTTCTGTCACTGTCCCAGGTGTCAATGCAGGCATGAACCCACTATCGAGCATAAGTACTCCCTCTTGGAGTTACAAGCATCTACTTGGCCAGAGCATCTACTAGTAACGGAAATCATGCAAGATCATAAACAACACATAGATATAACTTTGATAATCAACATAACAAGTATTCTCTATTCATCGGATCCCAACAAACGCAACATATAGAATTACAGATAGATGATCTTGATCATGTTAGGCAGCTCACAAGATCCGACAATGATAGCACAATGGGGAGAAGACAACCATCTAGCTACTGCTATGGACCCATAGTCCAGGGGTAGACTACTCACACATCACACCGGAGGCGACCATGGCGGCGTAGAGTCCTCCGGGAGATGATTCCCCTCTCCGGCAGGGTGCCGGAGGCGATCTCCTGGATCCCCCGAGATGGGATCGGCGTTGGCGGCGTCTCTGGAAGGTTTTCCGTATCGTGGCTCTCGGTACTGGGGGTTTCGTCACGGAGGCTTTAAGTAGGCGGAAGGGCAAGTCAAGAGGTGGCACGGGGGGCCCACACCATAGGCCGGCGCGGCCAGGGGTGGGGCCGCGCCGCCCTAGGGTTTGGCCACCCCGTGGCCCCTCTTCGTCTCGTCTTCGGACTTCTGGAAGCTTCGTGGAAAAATAGGCCCATGGGCTTTGATTTCGTCCAATTCCGAGAATATTTCCTTACTAGGATTTCTGAAACCAAAAACAGCAGAAAACAAAGAATCGGCACTTCGGCATCTTGTTAATAGGTTAGTTCCAGAAAATGCACGAATATGACATAAAGTGTGCATAAAACATGTAGATAACATCAATAATGTGGCATGGAACATAAGAAATTATCGATACGTTGGAGACGTATCAGGACACTCTCAACATTGATCACATAACTGAATAAATAAATGCTACTTTCTACACTCTCTTGTTGGATAACAAACACCATTCATTGTGTAGGGCTACAAAAGCACACCTCAAGCCGGAGTAAACAAGCTCCACAACATCCGCAGTTCATATTAGAGTAACCTCTAGAGTGCATAATAGACCGTTGCAATTTAGACCGAGTACTAACATAGCATACACACTGTCAACAATAGCTATAAAAGGGGGAATAGATCGCATCAATACTATCATAGTAATAGTTAACTTCATACTCTACAAGAGATTACAATCAAAACCTACGCCAAGTACTACATGATGCACACACTGTCAACATTACATCATGGAGGGGGAATAGACTACTTTAATAACATCACTAGAGTAGGACATAGATTAATAGTGATACAAAGCTCATGATCACATAAAGATCACACCATGGGAGAGAGAGATGAACCACATAGCTACCGGTAGAGCCCTCAGCCTCGGGGGAGAACTACTCCCTCCTCATCATGGGAGACAGCAACGGCGATGAAGATGGCGGTGATGTCGATGGAGATGACTCCGGGAGCAATTCCCCGTCCCGGCGGCGTGCCGGAACAGAGACTTCTGTCCCCCGAAACGGAGTTTCGCGATGGCGGCGGCGTCCCTGGAGTCTTTCTGGAGATTCGTCAACTGTTGTAGGGTTTTTAGGTCGCGAGGGATTTTATAGGCGAAGAGGCGGAGTCGGGGGAGCCAGGGGGCTCCGTCCCCACATCTGGGCGCGGGCAGGGGGGCACCCGCGCCGCCTTATGGTGTGGGTCCCCTGGGCCTCCTCTCCGGCTCCCCTTCGGTGTTCTGGTCCGTCTCGGTGAAATAAGATGTTTGGCTTTTGTTTCGTCGAATTCCGGGAATATTGCCCGAACAGCCTTTCTGGAACCAAAAACAGCAGAAAACTGGAACTGGCACCTCGGCATCTTCTTAATATGCTAGTTCCGGAAAATGCATAAAATCATTATAAAGTGTGAGCAAAACATGTAGGTATTGTCATAAAACTAGCATGGAACATCAGAAATTATAGATACGTTGGAGACGTATCACGGGCCGATCCCCAAGCTCTTTCCGGAGCTCGATGAGCTCGACGTTGACGGCCTGAACGCCAGGCGCACGGTGTCCTTCACCTTGCTCGATGCGGAGGGTCGGGAGAAGGAGTTGAGGATTTGCTACCTCAACTCCAACAAGCACTAGGTTGCATAACATACAAGAATCTGAAAACATTTTATGTTTTGAATTTTCTATCATTTTATTTTCTATTTTGCAGTGCTAAAAAAGGTGATCCACGGGGGGGGGGGGGGGGGGGTGGAGGTGCGTGTGGAGACAAAAACCAGAAAAAACCTTTAATCCCGGTTGGGGACCCTTTAGTCCCGGTTGGTAACACCAACCCCGGTTGGGGACACCAACCGGGACTAAAGGGTAGCCTTTAGTCCCGGTTGGTAACACCAATCGGGACTAAAGAGGCATGCGCCGGCCTGCAGCCCACCACAACCCTTTAATCCCGGTTGGTGAGCATTAGTCTCGGTTCACCAGCAGAACCGGGACTAAAGATCCCATTAGTCCCAGGTCAAAGTATTTGGGGACTAATGGGTTGGGATGGAAGGCCTTTTTTTCTACTAGTGACATCTGATTACACCAACAAGTGTCTTCGCATTGCAGAAGTGTCCTCTAAGGGATTCAGGGGTCTCTCAAATTTTTTTAACTGTGAATATGGCAGGCATACGCTAGCCTGAACTTCTTATATCAACAATAATGTGCCGTCACAAGGTAGCTCATTTACACATTTTAGAGAGAGCCGAGAGAGATAAGGGGGAGAAGCTCAAGGAGGATCATAAGAGTTACACCAAGAAAGAACAATAAGGTGGGAGTCAACATTGCGGCACCTATTAGCCCACAGTCTAATATCTTCAATACATCTTTGCACAAAGAGGAGAATATTTTCATCCATCGCGTTGAAATTTTTGAAGTTGTGCCTTGTCCAAATATTCCAAGAAATAGCGGAGGATGTTGTGGCTTCAGTAGTCGAGCAGAACCAAGAACCCAGCATTGAGTGAAAGGAGCATTGGCCTGGCCGAGATCGACTCTAAAAGTAGCTCTAGACTTTAGAAGCTTTGGAGCAGCCAGTCAACAGGTGGTCGATGTCTTCAGCTTGAGTGCACAAGGGGCGGGTGATGGCAACAACTCCGCCTGTATCAACTCCTTGGGACTGCATGTGCAGAGTGTTGTAGCATGTGTATTTTCCCCACAAGGGTGACTCGAGGTTTTATATCAAACTCTCGGGGAATTGGCAAAGATAATTTTTTTTGCTTCTCCACTTCAAGCAACCTACAAAACAAAGTATTTTCCTTGTGTCCACAACTTCACCATATGTTTGTCAAGCACACGGTTTCATATTAGTAAACTTAATTAGACTTATAAATAAATATGGTAAAACCAATATATAACTAGGCAAGAAGGTAAAAACAATAAGATAAAGGTCTTTTGGGGTTTTTATTTATGTTTGCTAATAGTAAAAGTGTTTTTGTATTTAATTATTGCATAAAATATAAAAAGTGATAAAAGTGTTGGAAAGATTTTTATTATAATGAAAATTGTTTTTGTTTCTGGCAGTGTTGGCAGCCGTGTGAAACCTCGCAGGAAACCGGACCGGATCCAAGCGTTTTTTGAGACTTTCAGAAGGGTGAGGACCATGGTTCACATACCTAGCTTTGTGAAGACTTTATTTCAGCATCACTGGCTATTATTATGGGAGATATGCTCCCGACTTACTCAAGTCCAAAATTTTATTCAGATGTGATTTGAATTATTCTTTACCGTTCGGGCTAATTCTTCATTTGTTTAATTATATGGATTCAGACTATTATTTGTAATTTATATTATTGATGTATTGTTTGATGTTAAATATTAATAAGTTGATTAATATGGTGTACAAGCAGATATGAACAGGAGTGGACATACATGTCCATACCTAAAAATGGCGGGAAATTCGTTTTGACGGTTCGGATTTTACCACTACAGGAATGGTACAAGGTGTCGACGGTTATCGCCGTCGGCACAGAAAGACCAGTACCAACAATAGTCGTCGGCACAACCCTGGTCTGGCCGTCGACACAGGTCATCCGTCATCCGTCGGCACAACCTCTCTGATGTGACGGCGAGGTAAAAGCGTTAGACCTCGGCACTGATTTCTTTTTTCTCTTCAGCACTGTGCCAGCATAGCTATTTTCCATTTTACCGATTACTCTTTGAAGAATCATAACTAAATCATTATAATTCAGAATAAACAAATATTATAACAAAATTTGCAGAAAAATAAGATCTATCTTGGAAAATATCAAACTTGGAACATTATGATCGATGTTTCATGGCTTTCAAGCTGAACGACCAATGATATGTGTAGAATCGTGTCATAGTTTGTGATAATGTGACCATATTATGCACACCTGAGTATCTTGGGATGGCAAACAATGTTGCAGGAGGAAGCTTTCCTTTTTGTCGCCCCTAAAAGCTATTTTCCATTTTTCGAGTCCCAAACAACGGGTGTTTTCTGAAGAAACCACCACACGTAAGTTTCACAATGTTACCACCCCATTTTTCAAAAATACTAGACCACTTTACATGGACAATTTCCCAACTGGGGTATCTTAAACATTTCCACCCCCCCCCCCCCCCTCCCCTCGTGAAAAACAAATTTTTTTGTCAAATCGGTAGGAAGTCGGTCCGATTTGAACTACAAGTATATGATCTAATGTTCATATTTTTTTGTAAAATCATTATCAGGTTCACAAGATGATATGAATGTCATAGTTGGATTCCTCTCATTTTTCTGATCGATTTAGGCATATTATTTATCGAATTCCGATTTACAGATTTAAATTTATTAATTATTTCTTTTTAAATAGAAAAAGACAATAAAATAATTTAATTTTATTGTTATTGGAATTCAATATTATTATTATTTATTTATTGTTATTTACTTAAGTAATTGTTTGGATTCAAAAATATAAAGAGGTGCGACATCAAGACATAGGGGTTAATAGGATTGATATGGTAGTATTATTAACAAGTTGTCATTTCTTTCACAGAAGCTCGTCTGAAAGGAACATAGAAGCTAAGCGTGCTAGAGCTGAAGCAGTGTAAGGATGGGTAACTAACCGAAAAGTTTAAAAATTGAAAAGAAAAATTTTAAATCCAATGATGACGGAGCCGTCTAACGGCCCGTCAGTTCTGCTGACGGCCAAACCATCTCTGCCGAGAACCCAATAAGCCGATAGAGGTGTGCTGATGTTGGTTCAAAAAAAAAAAAAAGGTGTGCTGATGGCAATTTTGGGCTGCACCGACGGCCGGCGACATCTTAACTGGTTCGGCTTGTCTGGAGACCCGTACGGTTACCATAAACCAAGCTTTTCATGTGTAGATATTCAGTGTACGTGGTAGAGTTGCTCTTATAATTACTAGTGTCACTGGATGCACCTAAGCTAAGAGCGTCTTTAACAGAACCCGTAAATCACGTCGGAACCGTATTTTTCCGGCCGATTTACTGGTTCGGGTCGAAAGTGGCGCAGAACAGAGACTGAACTCGCCGTTCGGCCCGAAAAACTTTTTCAGGGGCCCGAAAAACTTTTTCAGGGGCCCGAAAATTTTTAGACTCGACCCCTACTAATACAGATCAAAGGGTGGTTTACAGGCTCTCCAGCGCCGCCGTCCGTACAATCGCCTCTAGCCACCGATTTCTGACTGCTTTGCTAAAATTGTGCGACGACGACCAAGCTCGTGGCTGCAGACGAGACGTGCGGCGGGCATACACAGCAGGCCAAGGCACGACGTGATGGCGAACAAGCTGCGCAGCGCGGAGCAGCAGCTAGCAGTTGCATCGCGCACGGCCAAGGGCCAAAAGCTGCTAGCACATACGCGTGCAGCCAAGAGCTGCAGCGAGCAGCAGCAATCTTTCAAAGCTAGCATCAATTTCATCGTGGAGCAAGGCCGATCGAGCGGAGCAGCAATTACGGCCGTGTCTGGCCGCGTCCGGCCCGGCCGGCTGGACCTACGCCTCATCGAGCCGTGCGCGACCGTCCTCGTATGATCTGAAGCTCGTGGCTGTAGCCGGGAGCGCGGCTGCCGGCCTGCGCGGAGAGATCTAGGCAGCGGCCGGATAGTTCTCGTGAAGAAGATGCTGATTTTTCGAATATTTCGTTTTTCGGTTTTAGTTTACGGGTCTGTTCTGCGCCAGTCGTTTTGCGACCCGTAAACACGTTTTCGGAACATTGAACTCGAGTTTTTCGGTTTGCACTTTTACAGGCTCTGTTAGAGATGCTCTAAGCGCATGTCCACCAGCGGCCCCCAAATAAGCGCCAACACAAGTGTGCCAGTACCGCGCTATGGGGCCGCCGACACCTGCAACTCAATTTAGGGAGGGGTTGCACACACCAATAAACATCAAAGAAGCCCCCAAAATAAGTTTGAACAAGCAACTGATGAAATTTCATTTAAATTTACATAAAACTTGAAATCCAAACTAGAACAAACCCTAATCTACTAGACGTTGGTTGGGGGCGCGATGGGCCTGCCTCGTCGTCGTTCTTCCCTATGCCGTCTGCACCCGTGCCCGCCTCTCCACCCTTGATTCACGCATCTAGCGGTGGAGCATGGCCGCCGGTGTCGCTGGAGCTTGCCGGCGGCGCTGCCCCCTCAGAGACGCAAGCAACAGGTGAGATGCCTCATTTTGGGCGAGCCTCACTTGCTCGCGGGTGGCCGCCTCGGCCTGGCGCTGAGCATTGAGCTCAAGGAGTTTCTGTCACTCGGCTGCCATGACAAGACGTCCCGCCCCCTCCGTGGCAACCCGCTGGCGCGAGATCTCGACAACGTTCTCGAAATTTGCGGCGTTGACGAACTCATGCTCTTCGTCCTTCAGCCTCCGGAAGCGCTTTGCGTTGAATGAGGCCAGGATCGCCGCCTGCTCTGGGTCAAAGGGGACCTGCTGCTCCCCTCACTGCGCCGCCTCCTCTGACGCCTCATTTTCAGCGTTTGCAATGTGCGCCTCGTCCCACTCGGCGAACTGGAAGTCGCCGGAGTCGTCGGAGTTGACGTCGAACTCGTCGTCAGGCTGCAGCGGTTGTGGCTGCGGTGGTGGTTGCGGCGCTGATGGCGGCGTGCGGCTGTTACGGCCAAGCATCGAGTACGTCGTATGCAGTCGTCGCAGCATTGTTCTGCAGAGGAAAGCGTCGGTGGTGGAAAGTAGAGGATAGTGTGGTGGTGGTGGAGAGAGGAGAGGATAGCGCGGCGGAGGGCGCACTAAATAAGTGGTGCCAACTCATCGCACAACAGTCGAGGCGTCGCATTTACGGCGACGTCTGTGCGTGGAGAAGCGATGGCTTCACCACCGACCGGCCGCGGAGCATACGAGGCCTCTCATTTATGATGCCGTCGGCCGTTGAGTCGCTACCAAGACTGTCCCACCCGCGAAAACCGTCGTGGCACTTGGTGCCAGAGTGCCCGATTCGCGCCCTTCGGGAAAGAGCCGACACGAGGTTGATGGCATTTTTATTGGGCTTCAAACCGCGCCCACGCTTATTTCTAAGATTGAATAAATATGGCGCATGCACTGGCGATTTACACAAAAATAACCCTTTGTTGCAACTATAGCACAGACTGACCCTCTGGCGAAACTATTTCACCCATCTAACCCTTTTGTGTGGCGCCCCTCCCATGGGCGCCACACATGGAAGTGTGGCGCCCGCGCCTGCGGCGCCACTGACCTAGCCGACGTGGCGCCCTCGACGCTGCGCTGGTGCGACGATCCGACGTGGCAGCATGTGTGGCGCCGCTCCCATCGGCGCCACACATGCTTTTGTAATTGCCCAAAACATACTGTAAGACAAAGCGTCTGGGACTTAGCCGTTTGGCGAGCCTCTATGTGTGGCGCCGCCGCCACATATAGAGTGAAAGGACACGGATGTCGCCTAGAGGGGGGGTGAATAGGCGATTTAAAACTTTTACGAGATGGGCTTAACAAATGCGGAATAAAACTAGCGTTTACTTTGTCAAGCCCAAAGCCTATATACTATGGTTCACCTATGTGCACCAACAACTTATTCTAAGCAAGAGTTCACCTATGTGCACAAACAACTTATGCTAAGCAATACAAGCAAGTATGTGATAGCAAGATATATATAACTTCAAGCACGATGGCTATCACAAGGTAAAGTGTATAAGTAAAGAGCTCGGGTATAGAGATAACCGAGGCACGCGGGAGACGATGATTTATCCCGGAGTTCACACTCTTGCGAGTGCTAATCTCCGGTGGAGAGGTGCGGTTGCTTAGTGCTCCCGAACGCCACAAGAGGCTCACCTTGAGGTGTGGTTGCCCGATGCACACCAACGCCACAAAGGCCTCACCCCAAGATGCGGTACTCACACCACACACCGAACGCCACGAAGGCGCCTCACCTAAATCTCCGGTGACCCTCGCCACAAAGGCCTAGGTCACGGTTCCACTAAGGGATTTCCTTCGAGGCGGAAACCGGGCCTTACACAAAGCTTGGGGCACACATCCACAACTTAATTGGAGGCTCCCAAGAAATCGCCACAAAGGCCTCCAATCCGTCTAGGGTTCCAAGAACCCAAGAGTAACAACTTTCTTGCTTTCACCTCCACGAATCACCGTGGAGAACTCAAACCGATGCACCAAATGCAATGGCAAGAACACCACAAAGATGTTCAAATCTTTCTCTCTCAAATTCCAACAAAGCTACAAAAGCTATTGGGGGAATAAGAGAGGAAGAACAAAGAGGAGAACACAAAATTCTCCAAGATCTAGATCCCAAAGATTCACTCACAAAGAGATGATTTGGTTTGGTCAAAGTGTGGATCTAGATCCCCTCAATCTTTCTCTCAAATAGATGCAAGAATCATGGGAAGGGGAGAAAGATCTCAAGCTTCAAAATGTCAACAACAATGGAGGAGAGAGGCTTGAGAGAGAGGAGGAAGAAGAAGAAGCAAGGGTTAATAAAAACAAGAGAGAGAGGGGGCATAAAAGGAGGCTCCAAATTTCTGCCCGTTGGAGGCAGCAGCGCGCGCGGGAGGGGGAGGCCGGAGGTACCGGCCAGGTTGGGCCGGTACTACCGGCCATGGTCGATTTGGCGCGGCTAGTAGGAGCGGGCCACGTGGCCAAGGCGGGAGAGGAGGTGCGGGCCGGAAGGGGGAGGCCGGAGCCTCCGGCCATGGTACCGGCCGTGGTACCGCCGGGGCTCCAACTCCCCTGGCAACAATACTGAGGCGCGGGGCGCCTAACCGGTACCTTGGGCGGTACCGAGCCCGGAGGCTCCGGCCATGGTGAGGCCGGTGGTACCGCCCGTACCTCCGGTGGCAGCCCCTCCTCCCCTTTTTCTTTTCTTTCTTTTAAACCCTAATATGAAATCCAAATATCTTGAGATTGGTGAATCCAAACGAGATGAAACCAGTTTTGTTGGAAAGAGGACAACAAGAGCTACCCAACAAAAAGTGGAAATAAGGAAATCAGTGGGGGGTGATTTTCTATGATTTTTAGAGGTGCAATACCTCAACATGAGAAACCGAGAAAATCACCAAACTTGAAAACGCGACAAGCGATCTATGCAAAATCCGTTTTCGATGAACTAGAGCTTGTCATGAGACTAAGCACAAGCTCTAAAACATCACATGGATAATATCCAAATAACAACCAAGAAAGATGATGCAAGGATGCAAAGGTTTGAGCTCTCTCCGAACGATACGATCGAGTTACTCACTCGAGAGCCCTCTTGATAGTACGGCAACTAAACTATACACCGGTCTCCAACTACACCATGAGACCGGTGAGAAAGAAACCCTACCAAGAGAAAACCTTAACCTTGCGCATTCCACTTGAGCTCGATGATGACGATCTTGACCGCAACAAGATGGAACGCCTTTCTTGCTTGTGCTTGCTTGACGAAGTCTTGTAGATTGCTCCCCCATAAACCACCATGGGAGAGCTTATTCTTCGGCGCAACTCCACATATCCATGAACACCATATGGATGGCAAGCTTCAAGCATATGATCTCTTCGAGTTGGCTCATCTTGAACTTGCACTTCATTTCTTCATTCTTCATCATGTTGATGTCTTGAGATAACTTGAGGGCTCACTTCATCTTCATCTTCAAGACATACTTGACACTTGATATCCTTCATCAATTTCTTCTTATTGCAACCTTGAAGCCAACATACGGTTCAAGCATTGCCTATGGACAACTCCTACAAATATAACTCAATGCAAACATTAGTCCATAGGGATTGTCATTAATTACCAAAACCACACATGGGGGCTCCATGCACTTTCAATCTCCCCCATTTTGGTAATTGATGACAATCTCTTTGAGAGGGTTTATATAAGGAATTTAAGTAACAAACAAGTTGAATATATAGAGCAAACTCCCCCATAATATATGCATGTGTGAATGATCTTGACTTTCATTGCATATATTGGCATTCAAAGCCTAGTGGAGTTTCCTCTAAATATTCAACTGTGCAAAGCAACAAGATGCAATGCAATAAAGGCACATGCTTAAGCACAAAGCAAAGACATAACCAAATTCCCTTAAACCCTCCAAACTTCTCCCCCATTGGCACCAATTGCCGAAATGGGTGAAAAATTTAGAAGGCCAATATAGTGAGAGTTCCTCCATAGCGTGTGCATTTCTCATAATTTGAGTGGACTCAAATGCACGTATCCAATAACGAATATTCAGAAGGAATCGCACCATAGATAGGATCAAAGATTGCAAAAAGATAACAAGGTTAAGAAGCTTCAACAAATGAAGCAAGCAACCAAATGAACCACAAAGAAGATATCAAAAGAAAGATAGATATTATGATAAGATCAAGAAGATTGCTCTAAATAATATGAGGAAGCTCCCCAAGGTTTGTGCACAAAACTATACAATTTGCATTGGAGTATAAAGTGCACAAACATGGAATCATCACTCCCATAATATCATTCAAAAACAAAATATACCAAGTGAATCAAACTCTAATGATCACCAAAAGATAGTGCTCTAAATTAAATGAGGAAGCTCCCCAAGGTACATGCATAAATTAAAATATTGTATTTGAATACAATATGCATAACATGGAATCCTCACTCCCTCATTACCATTTAAACACAAACATTTGGAATAGATCATAGATAGAGAAATAAGCTTAACACTTGCAACAAACAAATAGTTGAGCAACAAGTAAGAGGCATGATACGTCTCCAACGTATCTATAATTTCCGATGTTCCATGCTTGTTTTATGACAATACCAACATGTTTTGTTCACACTTTATATCATTTTCATGCATTTTCCGGAACTAACCTATTAACAAGATGCCACAGTGCCAGTTCCTGTTTTCTGCTGTTTTTGGTTCCAGAAAGGCTGTTCGGGCAATATTCTCGGAATTGGACGAAATCAACGCCAAACCTCCTATTTTTCCCGGAAGCGTCCAGAACACCGAAGAAGAGTCGGAGAGGGGCCAGGGGGCCACCACACCACATGGCGGCGCGGGCCAGGCCTAGGCCGCGCCGGCCTAGGGTGTGGCGCCCCCAGGTGCCCCCCTGCGCCGCCTCTTCGCCTATAAAAGCCCTTTCGACCTAAAAACGCAGTACCAATTGACGAAACTCCAGAAAGACTCCAGGGGCGCCGCCACCGTCGCGAAACTCCAATTCGGGGGACAGAACTCTCTGTTCTGGCACCCTGCCGGACGGGGAATTGCCCCCGGAGCCATCTCCACCGCCGTCTTCACCGCCATCTTCACCGCCATCGCTGCCTCCATGATGAGGAGGGAGTAATCCACCCCTGAGGCTGAGGGCTTCGCTGTAGCTATGTGGTTCATCTCTCTCCCATGTACCTCAATACAATAATCTCATGAGCTGCTTTACATGATTGAGATTCATATGAGTTTGTATCACAATTTATCCATGTGCTACTCTAGCAAAGTTATTAAAGTAGTTCTATTCCTCCTACACGTGTGTAAAGGTGACAGTGTGTGCACCGTGTTAGTACTTGGTTTATGCTATGATCATGATCTCTTGTAGATTGCGAAGTTAACTATTGCTATGATAATATTGATGTGATCTATTCCTCCTACATATGCATGAAGGTGACAGTGTGCATGCTATATTAGTACTTGGTTTAGTCTGTTGATCTATCTTACACTATAAGGTTACTTAAATATGAACAAATTGTGGAGCTTGTTAACTCCGGCATTGAGGGTTCGTGTAATCCTACGCAATGCGTTCATCATCCAACAAAAGTGTAGAGTATGCATTTATCTATTCTGTTATGTGATCAATGTTGAGAGTGTCCACTAGTGAAAGTGTAATCCCTAGGCCTTGTTCCTAAATCTTTGCGTTACTACGCTTGTTTCTTTGTTTCTTGTGTTACTACTGCTGCAATACTACCACCATCAACTACACGCCAGCAAGCTATTTTCTGGCACCGTTGCTACTGCTACTACTTATTCATACCACCTGTATTTCACTATCTCTTCGCTGAACTAGTGCACCTATTAGGTGTGTTGGGGACACAAGAGACTTCTTGCTTTGTGGTTGCAGGGTTGCATGAGAGGGATATCTTTGACCTCTTCCTCCCTGAGTTCGATAAACCTTGGGTGATCCACTTAAGGGAAAACTTGCTGCTGTTCTACAAACCTCTGCTCTTGGAGGCCCAACACTGTCTACAGGAAAAGGAGGGGGAAGTAGACATCAAGCATATTTTCTGGCGCCGTTGCCGGGGAGGAAAGGTAAAAGGTACTCACACTCCGGACCTCGGCTACCAAGCTATTTTCCGGCGCATTGTAAGTACTCGAAGCTATTTCCTTTAGATCCTGCAATTGCATCTTTTTGTTTCTTGTTTACACTAGTTTGGCATAATGGACAACAATGAGCTTTTTACTCTATTTCCTGATTTAAGACATGGATGGTTTGATCCGAAAATTAAAAAACCCATGGAACATATTAATATGAACGCTTTGAACACCATTGTTGATAATGATATAGAAAGTTCTAAGCTTGGGGAAGCTGGTTTTCATGATCTTTTTAGTCCCCCAAGCATTGAGGAGAAAATTTTCTTTGATGATACTTTGCCTCCCATATATGATGATTATAATGATAGTGGTCTTTTGGTGCCACCTACTATGGAGAGTAAATTTTGTTGTGATTATGCTATGCCTCCTATATTTGATGATGAGAATAATAATGATAGCTACTTTGTTGAATTTGCTCCCACTATTACTAATAAAATTGATTATGCCTATGTGGAGAGTAATAATTTTATGCATGAGACTCATGATAAGGATGCTTTATGTGATAGTTATATTGTTGAGTTTGCTCATGTTGCTACTGAAAGTTATTATGAGAGAGGAAAATATGGTTGTAGAAATTTTCATGTTACTAAAATACCTCTCTATGTGCTGAAATTTTTCAAGCTATACTTGTTTTATCTTCCTATGCTTGTTACTTTGCTCATGAACTTGTTTATTTACAAGATTCCTATGCATAGGAAGCATGTTAGACTTAAATGTGTTTTGAATTTGCCTCTGGATGCTCTCTTTCGCTTCAATTACTATTCCTTGCGAGTGCATCATTAAAACTGCTGAGCCCATCTTAATGGCTATAAAGAAAGAACTTCTTGGGAGATAACCCATGTGTTATTTTGCTACAGTACTTTGTTTTATATTTGTGTCTTGGAAGTTTTTTACTACTGTAGAAACCTCTCCTTATCTTAGTTTTGTGTTTTGTTGTGCCAAGTAAAGCCGTTGATAGAAAAGTAAGTACTAGATTTGGATTACTGCGCAGTTCCAGATTTCTTTGCTGTCACGAATCTGGGTCTACCTCCCTGTAGGTAGCTCAGAAAATTAAGCCAATTTACGTGCATGATCCTCAGATATGTACGCAACTTTCATTCAATTTGAGCATTTTCATTTGAGCAAGTCTGGTGCCATTTTAAAATTCGTCAATACGAACTGTTCTGTTTTGACAGATTCTGCCTTTTATTTCGCATTGCCTCTTTTGCTATGTTGGATGAATTTCTTTAATCCACTAATGTCCAGTAGCATTATGCAATGTCCAGAAGTGTTAAGAATGATTGTGTCACCTCTGAATATGTTAATTTTTATTGTGCACTAACCCTCTAATGAGTTGTTTCGAGTTTGGTGTGGAGGAAGTTTTCAAGGATCAAGAGAGGAGTATGATGCAACATGATCAAGGAGAGTGAAAGCTCTAAGCTTGGGGATGCCCCGGTGGTTCACCCCTGCATATATCAAGAAGACTCAAGCGTCTAAGCTTGGGGATGCCCAAGGCATCCCCTTCTTCATCGACAACATTATCAGGTTCCTCCCCTGAAACTATATTTTTATTCCATCACATCTTATGTGCCTTTACTTGGAGCGTCTGTATGCTTTTGTTTTTGTTTGTGTTTGAATAAATGCTTGTGTGGGAGAGAGACACGCTCCGCTGGTTCGTATGAACACATGTGTTCTTAGCTCATAATATTCATGGCGAAGGTTGAAACTGCTTCGTTAAATTATTATATGGTTGGAATTGGAAAATGCTACATGTAGAAATTGGTGTGATGTCTTGAATAATGTGATACTTGGCAATTGTTGTGCTCTTGTTTAAGCTCTTGCATCATATACCTTGCACCTATTAGTGAGGAAATACATAGAGCTTGTTAAAATTTGGGTTTGCATGAGTGGTTTCTCTAGAGTCTAGATATTTTCTAGTAAGATGTTTGAACAACAAGGAAGACGATGTATAGTTTTATAATGCTTGTAATATGTCTTTTATGTGAGTTTTTCTGTACTAGTTCGTGCTTGTGTTTGCTTCAAACAACCTTGCTAGCCTAAACCTTGTATCGAGAGGGAATACTTCTCATGCATCCAAATCCTTGAGCCAAACAACACTATGCCATTTGTGTCCACCATACCTACCTACTACATGGTATTTTCCGCCATTCCAAAGTAAATTGCTTGAGTGCTACCTTTAAAATTCCATCATTCACCTTTGCAATATATATCTCATGGGACAAATAGCTTAAAAACTATTGTGGTATTGAATATGTAATTATGCACTTTATCTCTTATTAAGTTGCTTGTTGTGCGATAACCATGTTCACTGGGGACGCCATCAACTATTCATTGTTGAATTTCATGTGAGTTGCTATGCATGTCCGTCTTGTCTGAAGTAAGAGAGATCTACCACCCTATGGTTAAGCATGCATATTGTTAGAGAAGAACATTGGGCCGCTAACTAAAGCCATGATCCATGGTGGAAGTTTCAGTTTTGGACATATATCCTCAATCTCATATGAGAAAATTATTAATTGTTGTTACATGCTTATGCATAAAAGAGGAGTCCATTATCTGTTGTCTATGTTGTCCCGGTATGGATGTCTAAGTTGAGAATAATCAATAGCGAGAAATCCAATGCGAGCTTTCTCCTTAGACCTTTGTACGAGGCGGCATAGAGGTACCCCTTTGTGACACTTGGTTAAAACATGTGCATTGTGATGATCCGGTAGTCCAAGCTAATTAGGACAAGGTGCGGGCACTATTAGTATACTATGCATGAGGCTTGCAACTTGTAAGATATAATTTACATGATACATATGCTTTATTACTACCGTTGACAAAATTGTTTCATGTTTTCAAAATAAAAGCTCTAGCACAAATATAGCAATCGATGCTTTCCTCTTTGAAGGACCATTCTTTTACTTTTATTGTTGAGTCAGTTCACCTATCTTTCTCCACCTCAAGAAGCAAACATTTGTGTGAAGTGTGGATTGATTCTTATATACTTGCTTATTGCATTTGTTATATTGCTTTGCATTGACAACTATCCATGAGATATACATGTTACAAGTTGAAAGCAACCGCTGAAACTTAATCTTCCATTGTGTTGCTTCAATGTCTCTACTATGAATTTATTGCTTTATGAGTAACTCTTATGCAAGACTTATTGATGCTTGTCTCGAAAGTACTATTCATGAAAAGTCTTTGCTATATGATTCACTTGTTTACTCATTGCATTTACATTGTTTCGAATCGCTGCATTCATCTCATATGCTTTACAATGGTATGATTAAGATTATGTTGGTAGCATGTCACCTCAGAAATTATCTTTTATCGTTTACCTACTCGGGGACGAGTAGGAACTAAGCTTGGGGATGCTGATACGTCTCCAACGTATCTATAATTTCCGATGTTCCATGCTTGTTTTATGACAATACCAACATGTTTTGTTCACACTTTATATCATTTTCATGCATTTTCTGGAACTAACCTATTAACAAGATGCCACAGTGCCAGTTCCTGTTTTCTGCTGTTTTTGGTTCCAGAAAGGCTGTTCGGGCAATATTCTCGGAATTGGACGAAATCAACGCCAAACCTCCTATTTTTCCCGGAAGCGTCCAGAACACCGAAGAAGAGTCGGAGAGGGGCCAGGGGCCACCACCCCACATCCCGGCGCGCGCCAGGCCGAGCCCGCGCCGGCCTAGGGAGTGGCGCCCCAGTGCCCCCTGCGCCGCCTCTTCGCCTATAACAGCCCTGACGACCTAAAAACGCAGCACCAATGCCCGAAACTCCAGAAAGACTCCCGGGGCGCCGCCACCGTCGCGAAACTCCAATTCGGGGGACAGAACTCTCTGTTCCGGCACCTGCCGGACGGGGAATTGCCCGGAGCCATCTCCACCGCCGTCTTCACCGCCATCTTCACCGCCATCGCTGCCTCCATGATGAGGAGGGAGTAATCCACCCACGAGGCTGAGGGCTTCGCTGTAGCTATGTGGTTCATCTCTCTCCCATGTACCTCAATACAATAATCTCATGAGCTGCTTTACATGATTGAGATTCATATGAGTTTGTATCACAATTTATCCATGTGCTACTCTAGCAAAGTTATTAAAGTAGTTCTATTCCTCCTACACGTGTGTAAAGGTGACAGTGTGTGCACCGTGTTAGTACTTGGTTTATGCTATGATCATGATCTCTTGTAGATTGCGAAGTTAACTATTGCTATGATAATATTGATGTGATCTATTCCTCCTACATATGCATGAAGGTGACAGTGTGCATGCTATGTTAGTACTTGGTTTAGTCTGTTGATCTATCTTACACTATAAGGTTACTTAAATATGAACAAATTGTGGAGCTTGTTAACTCCGGCATTGAGGGTTCGTGTAATCCTACGCAATGCGTTCATCATCCAACAAAAGTGTAGAGTATGCATTTATCTATTCTGTTATGTGATCAATGTTAAGAGTGTCCACTAGTGAAAGTGTAATCCCTAGGCCTTGTTCCTAAATACTGCGTTACTACTGCTTGTTTACTGTTTTACTGTGTTACTACTGCTGCAATACTACCACCATCAACTACACGCCAGCAAGCTATTTTCTGGCACCGTTGCTACTACTACTACTTATTCATACCACCTGTATTTCACTATCTCTTCGCCGAACTAGTGCACCTATTAGGTGTGTTGGGGACACAAGAGACTTCTTGCTTTGTGGTTGCAGGGTTGCATGAGAGGGATATCTTTGACCTCTTCCTCCCTGAGTTCGATAAACCTTGGGTGATCCACTTAAGGGAAAACTTGCTGCTGTTCTACAAACCTCTGCTCTTGGAGGCCCAACACTGTCTACAGGAAAAGGAGGGGGAAGTAGACATCAAGGCACCATAATAAAAAGGCTCAACCAAGAGGATATGTGAAAGGCATGATAAAGCATATTATAAGACTATTACAAGGATGAGCAAAAAGCATCATCATAGTCTTCAATGAATTATATTGCTTAGCATGACCAATCAACACGCAATAAATAAATAAGATATCAAAAGGAGATGTATCATCTCTTATGTGTATAAGTTTCTCTAAGTGGGCAATATCACAAAGATATTTATCCACAAAGAAACATGCACACATAAAATAGATACGCAAGAAAAATAGTATGATATCCAAGACGAAGTCATGCAATATACCAATAAGAATTTTTGCTTAATAGCATGGCCAAAGGCTCAATTTTATCTTATTGTACATTCATGAACTTCAACCACAAACAACTAAAATACATCACAAATATCAACAAGGGATAGAAGATAGTTGGGATGCATTTGAGAAAGGCAACAAGTATCACAAACGGGGATACCAAAAGAAGTAACTAAATTTGCACTTTCATCTATATTGCACATGTGAGAGCCTTGAGGAATTGATATGCAACAAAATTGCTAGATAGGCATAGTTGGGATGGATGAATCATGAGCATGATTTAAAATACTTCCCAACAAATGCACTCATCTCAAATTACTCACATTCACAATAAAGAGGTTTCATTAAGACTTTTGCAAGAAGCACAACATTTGCAAATCAAGAGATTCATGCCAAGATGCAACCATAAGGTTGGATACAAGAAAAGTATGCATGAGAAGATACTTGTTACCAAGATAGCATTGGTGTGGATGTAGTAGATATGTGTTCGTTGATCATCCTAGCTTGCCTCACGTTACCATTGAGTCACCAATTCTTTCCAAGAGTGAGACAAGCATTCAATGCATATCCATTGTACCTAACACAAAGGTAAGTACAAAATGGTCCCCAAACTAATTGGGTCCGAAGTAGTTAGACACAGTACAACATATAGGACAAACTCCACAATTCTATGTGCATATAGATATGAAATTGAATTTCATGCACATCTTAGCCAAATTAGGATTTGATGGAGTTTACCCTATATATTGGATCAAAGAAAGTGACACATGCCATAAGATATACATATATTAAATATGCATGCACAATACTTTCAAGAACCAAAGGAAGATACAATTTGGACAAAACACCAAATAGACCAAGAGACAATGGTTGTCCAAATTATATCAAAGAATCAAATCAACACAAGATTGACTCCAAAGACTTATCTCATTATAAGAAGCTAATTAAACCTAAACACAAAGGAATGAGATAACCAACTCCCAAGAGAGCAAGGTTCCAACAAATAAACCAAACCCTCGAAACTTTTTATGATGGCACAAAGTACCAAAAAGAAAATTTATGTCTCCCAAAACCAAATTGTTGACAATGATCAAGAGATGTTAAGCCTTCTAACAAATATAGGAGAGCTCCCCCAAGATTAGTGCATTATCTAGGATTTTGCATATGAATACAAAATGCACAAAACTAGGATCATCACGCTACCTATATCTACTAAAAATGCTAAGAAAGTTTGAAAAGACAAATTAAATCCATAAGATGCAAGGAAGACACATGGGAGTCAAAGCACAACAAATTCATGGCAATAAATAAGGCAATATAAATACAAGTGCCAATGTAGATATGATCAATAATATCTACCTCATAATTGATTACCAATTGTCCTAGGACAAGAGGTATTAGGTAATATTTTCCGGTGGTAGTTTGTAAGTATAAGTAAGATCACATTTACAACGAACAAAGCATATGGTAAAAGATAAGAGTTAACCATCATGCAAAGATAGTTTCTTGATAGCTCATACCAACATGCAAGGCAATTAATAGTATTCATACCAACATGCAAAGCAATTAATAGTATTCATACCAACATGCAAAGCAATTAATAGTATGACTTGAAGCACATGGTTTTCCAAAAATGTATTGAGGGACACGTTGTGAAAAACCATGCCAAGAAAAACTTCCACAAATAAGATCCACAAAGATATTAGCAATGAAGCCATTTAAGCAAATTGGAGCTTGTTTGAGCAAACATGCCACATAGGAGAGAGATAATTTACGGTATCAATTCTATGTGACACAACCTCAAATGTTCACATTTTCTAGGCTTGTAATATGCACAAAGCTTATTACTCCCCCATAATGTGATAAGGAATTTATTTTCACAAGAGGCAAATAAGATCCAAGTAGAGATATTAATGGACATTAGAATTTGAATTTCTCATGAAGATGACATACCACATAGCGACTAGATAATCTCGCAATATCAATTCTAAGTGATATTCCTCATGTACACACATTGTTTAGGATAATGAAATTCCCAAAGGAATATCACTCCCCCAAAATGGGATTGTCCATTAATCGCTCATAAGAGCCATATAAGGTACAACAAGATGCAAAGAGGATCCAACACAAACACAAATACATGGTGTGCAACCCAACATGCATAGACTTGATTTCTCAAGAAAAAGCAAGTAGGAAGCACAACATATACAAACACATGTTAGGAACAAAACTAACACATGCAAAGGGGCGAGTAACTTTCAATATAAATGAGTTGAGCACATGTTACCGCAAGGAGGAACATTGGATATATGATAGTAGCAAGATAAACAAAAGACTTGGCTTGATATAATATAAATGATGAAGACCCTTAATTCTTCATGATGTAGCCAAATCTCCAATGCCCTCCAACAAGCACCTATTGATTAAGTTTTGGATTGTTGGTCCCCAACTAAGTTGGGTCCTAAGAGGTTAGTCACAATAGGCTTGGCAACCCAAATGGTTCTTTTCTTGACACCACTTTGGGCACCAACAAATTTGGCAAACACATTGCCACCCTCATCCTTACGAAGAGAATAAACATCATCAATGGTGATAGAGTTGGATGAGGTACCAATAGTGCAAAAGGAGGAGATGTGGCCCTTCTCACGGCATATGTAGCAAGTTCTTTTCTTCTCCTTCTTCTCACTAGATTTCTCCACAATGGGAGCATTGGCTTGATTCTTCTTGGGAAGTGGCATTTCTTCAACTTGAGGTTGAATATGAGTTTGAGCGTGAGGCCGCTTCCCTTTTTGCTTCTTCTTCAAAGGGCAAGATCTAACATGGTGCCCTTCAATTTTGCACTTGAAGCAAACAATCTTGGCCGGGTCTTTGACTTGTACTTGGACCTTCTTCTTGTTGTTGTTCTTGGACTTGTTCTTGTTGTTGGATTTGAATCCAAGTCCACTCTTGCCATTGGGGGATTGTTGCATACTCAACATCGTGTCAAGTTTGCATTTCCCTTCATGACCCTTTACCAAGTCATTCTTCAAAGAAGTGACTTGGGCCTTGAGCTCTTTGATTTCCTCTACATGGTTAGTAACAACACAAGTACTAGAGGAAGTAGAATCTTCATTGTTAGAGCAATAAGGCAAGGAAGAAAATTCATCACAAGATTTAGCAATATTATGAGTGGATGAATTACTAGGACTAACACATGGCAATATAGCATTTTGAGTAGTAGTGCTAGTATCCACATGAGGCTCACAAGGTGTTTCCTTTGATATGATAGCCTCATGAGCTAACTTTAGCCTCTCATGAGAGGCTAGAAGATCCTCATGGGAGCTAGAAAGCTTTCCATGATTTTCTTCCAATTTCCCATAATTGCTAGTTAGCAAATCAAGTTGAGCCCTTAGCTCAACATTCTCCTTCAAGGTAGATGCTTCACAGGAAGTAGAGTTAGTAGCACAAGCATCATTATCAATAGCAGTAGGAGAAGGCAAGTTGGCATGCACTTTTAGATAAGAAACTTTAAGTTGCTCATGCGACTCGGTGAGTTTGGTGAGCGCACTCTCAATGACCCTTGAGCCCTTTTTGAGTTGCTCAAAATCCTCAAGGAGTTTAGCATTAACAAACACAAGCTTATCATTTTTTAGCTTTAGTTCATTTGCCATCTCAAGAGCTCTATCATGGTTTTCCTTTTCTCTAGACAATTCTAGAGCAAAGGTCTCCTCAAGAGCTTCCTTGATGGTTTGTTCTTCTTCAAGTTCATTCTTTAATGATGCTACATCATCGGCATACTCTCGTTCAAGAGCACCCTTTTTATCAATGGTGTTCTCATGCATCCAAATAAGTTTTTGGCTCTCAATAGCGGTAGTCAAGATTTCAAAGAAGTGAGAGCTAGCAATTTTATCTTTGTAAAGAACCTTGAATACACTCTTACCCTTATCGCGTAGAGAGACAACCCAATCCTCTTCTTCATATTCATCCTCATCCTTATCACCACGAGAAATATTAGGTTCCATGGTAGGAGGTACCGTGGAACCCTTGGCCATAAGGCATATATGAGGACCGTGAGATAAATATGAGGAGTTACTTGAGGCTCCTTTCAAGATCTTGTCTTGACCAATAGAATCTTTGGTTTCCTCTACATTGTTAGACACACAACAACTAGAGGAAATAGAATCATTTTTATCATGGCCACAAGACAAATCAAGCATATCATTATGAGATTTATTCAAGCAACTTACACATGATATGCAAGGACTATCAACACAAGCATGTAAATCATTTCTAGTGCTAGATGTGTTTAAGTCCAAAGATGAAGCATTGCAATGAGATAGAGATGAAGAATCATCAATAGTAAGCTCAATATCAACATTGCAATTTTCATCACCACTCACCATATCATTACCTTGTGTCTTACCACACTTTGGTGAAGTGGATGAAGATGAGAACTCATCACGGCCGGAAGTGGAAGCAAAACAATCATCCTCAATGATAGTGGACACATCATATTTATCTTGAAGCTTTGTCCATAATTCATGAGCGCTCCCAAAAGGCATGATTGAAGAAGTAACTACATTGCTCACCACAATGGAAAACACATGAGAAGCAAGAGCATCGAGACAAGAGTTTTTCTCCTCCTCAAGAGATAAATTTTGAGGATCCTTAGGAGAAGAAAAACCCATGTCAAGAAATCTCTCCATGTCCGGGGACATACGCCGCAAAATATTAAGCACATAAATTTTCCATAGATCATACTTTGTGCCATCAAATATAAACAAGTTATTGTGCGCTAATCCCCTAACCGACATCCTTACTCTCAAGGCGGTGAAGCCTAAGAATGAGAGACCTTGCTCTGATACCAGTTGAAAGGACACGGATGTCGCCTAGAGGGGGGTGAATAGGCGATTTAAAACTTTTACGAGATGGGCTTAACAAATGCGGAATAAAACTAGCGTTTACTTTGTCAAGCCCAAAGCCTATATACTATGGTTCACCTATGTGCACCAACAACTTATTCTAAGCAAGAGTTCACCTATGTGCACAAACAACTTATGCTAAGCAATACAAGCAAGTATGTGATAGCAAGATATATATAACTTCAAGCACGATGGCTATCACAAGGTAAAGTGCATAAGTAAAGAGCTCGGGTATAGAGATAACCGAGGCACGCGGGAGACGATGATTTATCCCGGAGTTCACACTCTTGCGAGTGCTAATCTCCGGTGGAGAGGTGCGGTTGCTTAGTGCTCCCGAACGCCACAAGAGGCTCACCTTGAGGTGTGGTTGCTCGATGCACACCAACGCCACAAAGGCCTCACCCCAAGATGCGGTACTCACACCACACACCGAACGCCACGAAGGCGCCTCACCTAAATCTCCGGTGACCCTCGCCACAAAGGCCTAGGTCACGGTTCCACTAAGGGATTTCCTTCGAGGCGGAAACCGGGCCTTACACAAATCTTGGGGCACACATCCACAACTTAATTGGAGGCTCCCAAGAAATCGCCACAAAGGCCTCCAATCCGTCTAGGGTTCCAAGAACCCAAGAGTAACAACTTTCTTGCTTTCACCTCCACGAATCACCATGGAGAACTCAAACCGATGCACCAAATGCAATGGCAAGAACACCACAAAGATGCTCAAATCCTTCTCTCTCAAATTCCAACAAAGCTACAAAAGCTATTGGGGGAATAAGAGAGGAAGAACAAAGAGGAGAACACAAAATTTTCCAAGATCTAGATCCCAAAGATTCACTCACAAAGAGATGATTTGGTTTGGTCAAAGTGTGGATCTAGATCCCCTCAATCTTTCTCTCAAATAGATGCAAGAATCATGGGAAGGGGAGAAAGATCTCAAGCTTCAAAATGTCAACAACAATGGAGGAGAGAGGCTTGAGAGAGAGGAGGAAGAAGAAGAAGCAAGGGTTAATAAAAACAAGAGAGAGAGGGGGCATAAAAGGAGGCTCCAAATTTCTGCCCGTTGGAGGCAAAGGCGCGGGAGGGGGAGGCCGGAGGTACCGGCCAGGTTGGGCCGGTACTACCGGCCATGGTCGATTTGGCGCGGCTAGTAGGAGCGGGCCACGTGGCCAAGGCGGGAGAGGAGGTGCGGGCCGGAAGGGGGAGGCCGGAGCCTCCGGCCATGGTACCGGCCGTGGTACCGCCGGGGCTCCAACTCCCCTGGCAACAATACTGAGGCGCGGGGCGCCTAACCGGTACCTTGGGCGGTACCGAGCCCGGAGGCTCCGGCCATGGTGAGGCCGGTGGTACCGCCCGTACCTCCGGTGGCAGCCCCTCCTCCCCTTTTTCTTTTCTTTCTTTTAAACCCTAATATGAAATCCAAATATCTTGAGATTGGTGAATCCAAACGAGATGAAACCAGTTTTGTTGGAAAGAGGACAACAAGAGCTACCCAACAAAAAGTGGAAATAAGGAAATCAGTGGGGGTGATTTTCTATGATTTTTAGAGGTGCAATACCTCAACATGAGAAACCGAGAAAATCACCAAACTTGAAAACGCGACAAGCGATCTATGCAAAATCCGTTTTCGATGAACTAGAGCTTGTCATGAGACTAAGCACAAGCTCTAAAACATCACATGGATAATATCCAAATAACAACCAAGAAAGATGATGCAAGGATGCAAAGGTTTGAGCTCTCTCCGAACGATACGATCGAGTTACTCACTCGAGAGCCCTCTTGATAGTACGGCAACTAAACTATACACCGGTCTCCAACTACACCATGAGACCGGTGAGAAAGAAACCCTACCAAGAGCAAACCTTAACCTTGCGCATTCCACTTGAGCTCGATGATGACGATCTTGACCGCAACAAGATGGAACACCTTTCTTGCTTGTGCTTGCTTGACGAAGTCTTGTAGATTGCTCCCTGATGTCTACGTTCCCCCTCCTTTCCTGTAGACAGTGTTGGGCCTCCAAGAGCAGAGGTTTGTAGAACAGCATTAAGTTTTCCCTTAAGTGGATCACCCAAGGTTTATCGAACTCAGGGAGGAAGAGGTCAAAGATATCCCTCTCATGCAACCCTGCAACCACAAAGCAAGAAGTCTCTTGTGTCCCCAACACACCTAATAGGTGCACTAGTTCGGCGAAGAGATAGTGAAATACAGGTGGTATAAATAAGTATGAGCAGTAGCAACGGTGCCAGAAAATAGCTTGCTAGCGTGTAGTTGATGGTGGTAGTATTGCAGCAGTAGTAATGCAGTAAAACAGTAAACAAGCAGCGATAGCAGTATTTAGGAACAAGGCCTAGGGATTACACTTTCACTAGTGGACACTCTCAACATTGATCACATAACAGAATAGATAAATGCATACTCTACACTTTTGTTGGATGATGAACACATTGCGTAGGATTACACGAACCCTCAATGCCGGAGTTAACAAGCTCCACAATAATGTTCATGTTTTGGTAACCTTATAGTGTAAGATAGATCAAAAGACTAAACCAAGTACTAGCATAGCATGCACACTGTCACCTTCATGCATATGTAGGAGGAATAGATCACATCAATATTATCATAGCAATAGTTAACTTCGCAATCTACAAGAGATCATGATCATAGCATAAACCAAGTACTAACACGGTGCACACACTGTCACCTTTACACACGTGCAGGAGGAATAGAACTACTTTAATAACTTTGCTAGAGTAGCACATAGATAGTAGTGATACAAAACTCATATGAATCTCAATCATGTAAAGCAGCTCATGAGATCATTGTATTGAGGTACATAGGAGAGAGATTAACCACATAGCTACCGGTACAGCCCCGAGCCTCGATGGAGAACTACTCCCTCCTCATGGGAGCAGCAGCGGTGATGAAGATGGCGGTGGAGATGGCAGCGGTGTCGATGGAGAAGCCTTCTGGGGGCACTTCCCCGCTCCGGCAGCGTGCCGGAACAGAGACTCCTGTCCCCCAGATCTTGGCTTCGCGATGGCGGCGGCTCTGGAAGGTTTCTGTGGTTTTCGCCAATCGTATCGAGGTTTTTAGGTCAGGGGCTTTATATAGGCGAAGAGGCGGCGCAGGAGGGCTTCTGGGGGGCCCACACTATAGGGGGGCGCGGCCCCCCCTGGCCGCGCCGGGGTGTGGTTTGGTGGCCCTGTCCCCCTTCTCTGATCCTTCCCGGGTGTTCTGGATGCTTCCGGTGAAAATAGGAACTTGGGCGTTGATTTCGTCCGATTCCGAGAATATTTCGTTACTAGGATTTCTGAAACCAAAAACAGCAGAAAACAGGAACTGGCACTTCGGCATCTTGTTAATAGGTTAGTTCCAGAAAATGCACGAATATGACATAAAGTGTGCATAAAACATGTAGATAACATCAATAATGTGGCATGGAACATAAGAAATTATCGATACGTCGGAGACGTATCAGCATCCCCAAGCTTAGTTCTGCTCGTCCCGAGCAGGTAAAACGATAACAAAGATAATTTCTGGAGTGACATGCCATCATAACCTTGATCATACTATTTGTAAAGCATATGTAGTGAATGCAGCGATCAAAACAATGTATATGACATGAGTAAACAAGTGAATCATATAGCAAAGACTTTTCATGAATAGCACTTCAAGACAAGCATCAATAAGTCTTGCATAAGAGTTAACTCATAAAGCAATAATTAAAAGTAAAGGCATTGAAGCAACACAAAAGAAGATTAAGTTTCAGCGGTTGCTTTCAACTTATAACATGTATATCTCATGGATAATTGTCAATGCAAAGCAATATAATAAATGCAATATGCAAATATGTAAGAATCAATGCACAGTTCACACAAGTGTTTGCTTCTTGAGGTGGAGAGAAATAGGTGAACTGACTCAACATAAAAGTAAAAGAATGGTCCTCCATAGAGGAAAAGCATCGATTGCTATATTTGTGCTAGAGCTTTGATTTTGAAAACATGAAACAATTTTGTCAACGGTAGTAATAAAGCATATGTATCATGTAAATTATATCTTACAAGTTGCAAGCCTCATGCATAGTGTACTAATAGTGCCCGCACCTTGTCCTAATTAGCTTGGACTACCGGATCATCACAATGCACATGTTTTGACCAAGTGTCACAAAGGGGTACCTCTATGCACTTTGTACAAAGGTCTAAGGAGAAAGCTCGCATTGGATTTCTCGCTATTGATTATTCTTCAACTTAGACATCCATACCGGGACAACATAGACAACAGATAATGGACTCCTCTTTTATGCATAAGCATGTAACAACAATTAATAATTTTCTCATTTGAGATTGAGGATATATGTCCAAAACTGAAACTTCCACCATGGATCATGGCTTTAGTTAGCGGCCCAATGTTCTTCTCTAACAATATGCATGCTTAACCATAAGGTGGTAGATCGCTCTTACTTCAGACAAGACGGACATGCATAGCAACTCACATGAAATTCAACAATGAATAGTTGATGGCGTCCCCAGTAAACATGGTTATCGCACAACAAGCAACTTAATAAGAGATAAAGTGCATAATTACATATTCAATACCACAATAGTTTTTAAGCTATTTGTCCCATGAGCTATATATTGCAAAGGTGAATGGTGGAATTTTAAAGGTAGCACTCAAGCAATTTACTTTGGAATGGCGGAAAATACCATGTAGTAGGTAGGTATGGTGGACACAAATGGCATAGTGGTTGGCTCAAGTATTTGGATGCATGAGAAGTATTCCCTCTCGATACAAGGTTTAGGCTAGCAAGGCTTATTTGAAACAAACACAAGGATGAACCGGTACAGTAAAACTCACATAAAAGACATATTGTAAACATTATAAGACTCTACACCGTCTTCCTTGTTGTTCAAACTCAATACTAGAAATTATCTAGACCTTAGAGAGACTAATTATGCAAACCAAATTTTAGCATGCTCTATGTATTTTTTCATTAATGGGTGCAAAGTATATGATGCAAGAGCTTAAACATGAGCACAACAATTGCCAAGTATCACATTACCCAAGACATTTATAGCAATTACTACATGTATCATTTTCCAATTTCAACCATATGACAATTTAACGAAGAGGAAACTTCGCCATGAATACTATGAGCTAAGAACACATGTGTTCATACGAACCAGCGGAGCGTGTCTCTCTCCCACACAAGCATGATGTAATCCAATTTATTCAAACACAAACAAAAGCAAAAACAAACAGACGCTCCAAGTAAAGCACATAAGATGTGACCGAATAAAAATATAGTTTCAAGAGAAGGAACCTGATAATTTGTCGATGAAGAAGGGTATGCCTTGGGCATCCCCAAGCTTAGATGCTTGAGTCTTCTTGAAATATGCAGGGGTGAACCACCGGGGCATCCCCAAGCTTAGAGCTTTCACTCTTCTTGATCATAGTATATCATCCTCCTCTCTTGACCCTTGAAAACTTCCTTCACACCAAACTTCTCATAAACTTCATTAGAGGGGTTAGTACATAATCAAAAACTCACATGTTCAGAGGTGACACAATCATTCCTAACACTTCTGGACATTGCTCAAAGCTACTGGAGTTTAATGGAACAAAGAAATCCATCCCACATAGCAAAAGAGACAATGCGAAATAAAAGGCAGAATCTGTCAAAACAGAACAGTTCGTAAAGACGAATTTTAAAATGGCACCAGACTTGCTCAAATGAAAATGCCCAAATTGAATGAAAGTTGCGTACATATCTGAGGATCATGCACGTAAATTGGCATATTTTTCTGAGCTACCTACAGAGAGGCAGGTCGGAATTCGTGATAGCAAAGAAATCTGAAACTGCGCAGTAATCCAAATCTAGTATGAACTTTTCTATCAAAGACTTTACTTGGCACAACAAAACACAAAACTAAGATAAGGAGAGGTTGCTACAGTAGTAAACAACTTCCAAGACACAAAATAAAAACAAAGTACTGTAGCAAAATAACACATGGGTTATCTCCCAAGAAGTTCTTTCTTTATAGCCATTAAGATGGGCTCAGCAGTTTTAATGATGCACTCGCAAGAAATAGTGTTTGAAGCAAAAAGAGAGCATCAAGAGGCAAATTCAAAACACATTTAAGTCTAACATGCTTCCTATGAAAAGGAATCTTGTAAATAAACAAGTTCATGAATAGCAAAGTGACAAGCATAGGAAGATAAAACAAGTGTAGCTTCAAAAATTTCAGCACATAGAGAGGCATTTTAGTAACATGAAAATTTCTACAACCATATTTTCCTCTCTCATAATAACTTTCAGTAGTATCATGAGCAAACTCAACAATATAACTATCAAATGAAACATTCTTATCATGTGTCTCATGCATAAAATTATTACTACTCCCAACATAAGCATAGTCAATTTTATTAGTTGTAGTGGGAGCAAATTCAACAAAGTAGCTATCATCATTATTCTCATCAAGTGTAGGAGGCATAGTATAATCACAACAAAATTTACTCTCCATAGTAGGTGGCACCAAAAGACCACTATCATTATAATCATCATAAATAGGAGGCAAAGTATCATCAAAGAAAATTTTCTCCTCAATGCTTGGGGGACTAAAAAGATCATGAAAACCAGCTTCCCCAAGCTTAGAACTTTCTATATTATTATCAACAATGGTGTTCAAAGCGTTCATACTAATATTACTACCAGCATGCAAATAAGATTCCATAGGTTTTTTAATTTTCGCATCAAACAATCCATGTTTTAAATCAGGAAATAGAGTAAGAAGCTCATTCTTGTCCATTATGCCAAACTAGTGTAAACAAGAAACAAAAAGATGCAATTGCAGGATCTAAAGGAAATAGCTTCGAGTACTTACAGCGCCGGGAAATAGCTTGGTAGCCGAGGTCCGGAGTGTGAGTACCTTTTACCTTTCCTCCCCGGCAACGGCGCCAGAAAATAGCTTGATGTCTACGTTCCCCCTCCTTTCCTGTAGACAGTGTTGGGCCTCCAAGAGCAGAGGTTTGTAGAACAGCAGCAAGTTTTCCCTTAAGTGGATCACCCAAGGTTTATCGAACTCAGGGAGGAAGAGGTCAAAGATATCCCTCTCATGCAACCCTGCAACCACAAAGCAAGAAGTCTCTTGTGTCCCCAACACACCTAATAGGTGCACTAGTTCGGCGAAGAGATAGTGAAATACAGGTGGTATAAATAAGTATGAGCAGTAGCAACGGTGCCAGAAAATAGCTTGCTAGCGTGTAGTTGATGGTGGTAGTATTGCAGCAGTAATGTAACGCAAAGAAACAAGTAAACAAGCAGCGATAGCAGTATTTAGGAACAAGGCCTAGGGATTACACTTTCACTAGTGGACACTCTCAACATTGATCACATAACAGAATAGATAAATGCATACTCTACACTTTTGTTGGATGATGAACACATTGCGTAGGATTACACGAACCCTCAATGCCGGAGTTAACAAGCTCCACAATAATGTTCATGTTTTGGTAACCTTATAGTGTAAGATAGATCAAAAGACTAAACCAAGTACTAGCATAGCATGCACACTGTCACCTCCATGCATATGTAGGAGGAATAGATCACATCAATATTATCATAGCAATAGTTAACTTCGCAATCTACAAGAGATCATGATCATAGCATAAACCAAGTACTAACACGGTGCACACACTGTCACCTTTACACACGTGCAGGAGGAATAGAACTACTTTAATAACTTTGCTAGAGTAGCACATAGATAGTAGTGATACAAAACTCATATGAATCTCAATCATGTAAAGCAGCTCATGAGATCATTGTATTGAGGTACATAGGAGAGAGATTAACCACATAGCTACCGGTACAACCCTGAGCCTCGATGGAGAACTACTCCCTCCTCATGGGAGCAGCAGCGGTGATGAAGATGGCGGTGGAGATGGCAGCGGTGTCGATGGAGAAGCCTTCCGGGGGCACTTCCCCGCTCCGGCAGCGTGCCGGAACAGAGACTCCTGTCCCCCAGATCTTGGCTTCGCGATGGCGGCTGCTCTGGAAGGTTTCTGTGGTTTTCGCCAATCGTATCGAGGTTTTTAGGTCAGGGGCTTTATATAGGCGAAGAGGCGGCGCAGGAGGGCTTCTGGGGGGCCCACACTATAGGGGGGCGCGGCCCCCCCCCCCTGGCCGCGCCGGGGTGTGGTTTGGTGGCCCTGTCCCCCTTCTCTGATCCTTCCCGGGTGTTCTGGATGCTTCCGGTGAAAATAGGAACTTGGGCGTTGATTTCGTCCGATTCCGAGAATATTTCGTTACTAGGATTTCTGAAACCAAAAACAGCAGAAAAACGAGGCTGGCACTTCGGCATCTTGTTAATAGGTTAGTTCCAGAAAATGCACGAATATGACATAAAGTGTGCATAAAACATGTAGATAACATCAATAATGTGGCATGGAACATAAGAAATTATCGATACGTCGGAGACGTATCACTCCCCCATAAACCACCATGGGAGAGCTTATTCTTCGGCGCAACTCCACATATCCATGAACACCATATGGATGGCAAGCTTCAAGCATATGATCTCTTCGAGTTGGCTCATCTTGAACTTGCACTTCATTTCTTCATTCTTCATCATGTTGATGTCTTGAGATAACTTGAGGGCTCACTTCATCTTCATCTTCAAGACATACTTGACACTTGATATCCTTCATCAATTTCTTCTTATTGCAACCTTGAAGCCAACATATGGTTCAAGCATTGCCTATGGACAACTCCTACAAATATAACTCAATGCAAACATTAGTCCATAGGGATTGTCATTAATTACCAAAACCACACATGGGGGCTCCATGCACTTTCATAGAGCCTCGCCAAAACGGCTAAGGACCAAGCGTCCGGAGCCCCTGGAACTTTTCGACATATAAATCAACATATGTGGCGCCGACGCCATGGGTGCCACATAGTGCAGTGTGGCGCCAGTGGCATGGGCGCCACACGTTGACTTGTGTTAAAAACATGAAAATTCAATAGCAATTTTCAACACAACAATAGCAATTTCAATAGCAATTTCATACACATAGAACATACAGATAGCACACATCATAGATCACATCGTAGCACATAGATTCAAACAACACGTAGCAATAGAGACATGGTTCGAAATGACATAGAGTTCACAACACGATACTTATGAAATAGAGTTCACAACACTAGCAAATACATCTATCCTCCGCGAAGTCCCCTCCTCACGGGCTGCTTCCGACCTTTTCGTCCGCTGCCGTGGCTGTTGCTGCTGCTCCTCCTGCTCCTGCTCCTCCTGCTCCTCCTCCTCTGAAGATAACGGCTCATCGTTCCTCATCTTCCTCAAAGTTGATCTCCGCGGCGGCGTCTCATCCTCCTCAATCACAACCTTCTTTCCTCGGTTGACATAGTCATCGGGAGTGTATCGGGCTGGAGCCTTGCCCCTTGGCTTCAACTGGTACGCAGACCGTGTGGCTTGCTTCTTGCGTTGACTCGCAATGCCTTGACTCAGGATGGTGTCGTCGTCAGGAATCTTCAGAAACATGAACACATGAGATTACAAAAAGTTGAAACTAGTAAGCACCTGTTTGAGTGGTAACAAAATAGTCCAAACCTCCGCTTCTTCTGAAGAGGATGTAGCCGCAATTTCGGTGTCGCGGCAACCTAGCAAGTTGGCTAACCGCCGCATCTTTCGTGCAGTGTTCTGCGTCGTGGAAGTCATGGTTACAAAGGCACCCGAACACAGTAGCTCACATTGAATGTTGGTGACCATACCTTAATGAAATGCCGCATCGGTCCGATAGGCTTGTCATCTGTATGGCTCTGATCCCAAACAATTTCGCACTCCTGAGCTGTTTTTTGGATCTCGGACCGCTGCGACAAACATATTATACAAATTTTGAGCGATCACATGCCAATGTAGATGATGTACTAGCTAACGAGAGAATACATTACCACGAAGTTCAGCTCGGAAGCAATAGAAGTCGATCTTCCTCTGTGAGCAAAGGTGTCGTGCTGGCTTTGCGCAACCTCATCGAACTCGATGGGGTCGTACAAGATGTCGTCTTCATACGCGGGTTTCACTAACTCGATACGCGTGCTTTCATGAAACCATTGGATATAGTTGTTGAAAGCGGCCAAGTCGTGGGGGACAATCTCCACATGGCCAGCATTCCGTACCGCTTCCAAACGGTGTTGGAACGCTGTGACGTGGCCTCTACGATGGTCAGGCCAATTTGTGATCTTCCTCTGCCGCTTCCTATCAAGCCTACATGAATCGAGAAGTTAGATTCTATCTCTTCAATCAACAAGCTTCCATCGCATGATTCAAGAAGTTTACCTATGAAGCGTCTGGTCCGTGTCTTGCCACTGAGGTGGGCACTCCTGATACAGCCCAAACTGCCTCATCACTCTGTGCGGCTGGTGGTACTCAACAAGCCACATGCATATGAGTGGGCAGCGCATACGCCAGAAACGCGCCTCCTCAAGGCACTTGGGGTTGAGGTCAGTCATCCCCGCGCCAATACGGTAGTAGGTACCATATAGCTCCCATTCAACCTGCAGCATTCAAATATTTCAGAATTTACAACATGCTAGCAGAATTTATGAACTCGGATTGCAAAAGAGTGATGGTTTCAATCGGTTACCTGCTCAGCGGTAAGAGTGTCCAACTCCTCAGTGTACTGCATGTACATAATCTTTGGATCGCTCGTCATCTCCGAGACATTGTCCCAAAGAAATGCCCAAGTCGGCTCCCGATCAAGGTTGTTCCGGTAATGAGGCCATCGTCTCTCTGTGAGTACCCTGGGCCGCCCAACTGATAGGCGGTCCCAGCTCCATACGGAAAGTAGGAGCAAGCATCCACCAATACCGCCGCTCCCAGTCCTGCGACAAGCGTCGTCCAACTGCGTACATAAGACATTTGGTTAGAGGTAGAGGTAGGCACAGTACTATAGAAGAACAATACATACAACAAATCATCACCTGTCGGTAGAGGTAGGCAAGTGCCGCTGTTCCCCAACTCCACCGGCGCTCCAACACCGTAAGCGCCTTGAGCCAACACCAATGGGCCAACTTCCCACCACTATCAGCAAAGAGAGTCCTCGAGATCATGTACCACAAGTACACTCGGGTGTGCGTCCTGATAGTGTCCTCGTTGGCGTCTTCCGGCGGAGGTTGTCCAAAGTTAGTCCTTATCCAAGCGAAAAGTGCGCCGGCGGGAGCTCTCTCCTTTGGATTTTCTGGCGCCGGAGGAGCCATGCCAATAAGGTCCTCCATCTGTCTGCGCCACCCATCAGAAGTTTACACAAATACACCATATTATGAGCCATTCCTAAAAAATATGGGCAACACATACATGAGAATATATCCAAATAAGGCATGACACATACATCACATACATACATATACATACATATCTAGGGATAAAAAACCATATTATGAGCCATTCCTAACAAATATGAGTTATTCCATCACAAATAATAGGCATATGTAACAAATATGAATGCATTTGCTAGGCAAATATTAGACATTTCAACACATACATACATAGGGTTTCAACACATACATGTAAAATTTCATTCAACACATCTAGGGTTCCTACATATCTGGGGTTCCTACACATACACATTCAACACATACATAGCCATTTCAACACATACATAGCCATTTCAAACCTAGTTTCCATGTCTAGGGTTCATGTACAAATCTAGCAAGATCTATGAAATTAGTGGATGAATGTGAGGGATTCGAAGCGGATTACCTTGAGGAATGGATGGGGAAGAGATTGGCCGGTCAGATCTGACGAATTTGTGGCCGATTTGTTGGGGGAGAGGGGGGGAGGAGGAGGAACCGCCGGTCGCCTTGGAGTCTTGAAGAAACAGAGAAGAAGAAGAGGGTCGGGCTGGGGGCGGGCGCGGGCGCCACACTTAAGTGGATGTGTGGCGCCCGTGGCATCGGCGCCACACTGGCATCGGCGCCACACATAGAGGCTCGCCAAACGGCTAAGTCCCAGACGCTTTGTCTTACAGTATGTTTTGGGCAATTACAAAAGCATGTGTGGCGCCGATGGGAGCGGCGCCACACATGCTGCCACGTCGGATCGTCGCACCAGCGCAGCGTCGAGGGCGCCACGTTGGCTAGGTCAGTGGCGCCGCAGGCGCGGGCGCCACACTGCCATGTGTGGCGCCCATGGGAGGGGCGCCACACAAAAGGGTTAGATGGGTGAAATTGTTTCGCCGGAGGGTCAGTTTGTGCTATAGTTTCATAAAAGGGTTATTTTTGTGTAAGGGCATCTCCAGCGGCGCGACGCAAATGGTCGTTTTCGTCCGCCGTGACCGGAAATGCGTCTGGCACCCTCTCCAGCGGGGCGACGCAAAGTGACCGGGCCGTCCGCGGAGACGCAAACCTGGCCCAAATATGCGCCTCGGATGCGTCTCCGCGGACACTGCGCGGACGCCGAAAGTGTCCGCTCGTATCCGGCGGACGTTTCGTCGGGCCCGCCTGGCAGCGACCCTGCGTCGATGCGTCTTCTCAAACGCGCCTGCGACTGGCGCCGCTGCGTCGCTTCGGCAGTCTGCGCCACGTTAATGGCAATGCCTCGGCTGCCGAGCGGCCGCAGCCCACCTCCGCCAACCACGTTAATGGCGTCGCCACGCGTCCCGCGGCCACCGCATGCCTCCGGCCTATATAAAGGGGCCGCGCCTTCTTCTTCCTCATCCACTCCTCCATAGAAACCCTAGCCGCCACAAAGCTCCAGCGTTCCGCCGCCTAGGTGTTCCTGCGACGCAGCCAGCCCCGCGAGGAAGACCATGGCGGGTCCTGGTGGCCGGCGAGGCGGTCGAGGCCGCGGCCCTGGACGGCCCCGGGGACGGGGCAGGGGCCGCCGTGGTGGAGCAGCTACGGCCCCACTCTCGCCGTCGCCTGCGCCCTCTTCGTCTTCCTCCGACGTGGAGGGACGCTGCTTCGAGTTCCTCCTCCGCATCGACGATGACCCGCTCGGCATCAAGCGTCTCCCGGACAAGTTCGCCGAGTTCGTCGACGGCGTCGAGCCGGCGCATTTGCAGCTACGGGAGGCCAGCTGCAACTTCTGCCGCTGGGCCGTGGAGGTCATGTTCGACGGGCAGGGCAAGATGTACTTGCACACCGGGTGGGGCAAGTTCGCCCGTGACCTGGCGCTCGAGCCCGGCTGCCAGCTCACCTTCCTCTACGAGGGATACGGTGAGATGGTCGTCAAAGTCTTCGACGACACTGCCTGCCGCAGGCACTACCACACCGGCGAATCCGAGTCGGACTCCAATAGTTAGAACGTAGAGTGTTCTTTCTTTGCAGCGAATCTGGCTACGGGCCAGACGAAGCCAGTAGTGGAAGGTTTCTGTCTGTTCGCCATCGGTAGAACCAACAAGGGCACCGTCAATCCTCCCGCTGGATTTTCCAGTTTGGGTGATTGGGTGTGCCCTCGAATGTTCTTTCTTGGCAGCGAACATACGGAAATCAACACAACTAGTTTCTATTTTTAAAATATTTATATTTGTGTCCACCATGGTGCAAACTATGTATTAGTTTGTGTAAACCATGTTCCAAACTATGTATTAGTTTGTGTAAAATAATCTTCCAATTTGTAATATTTGGAAGTATGTTGAAATGAAAAAGAGAAAAAAAAATGCGTCGGGCCGCTGGAGCCAACTCCAGACGCAAACAGACACACGGACGAAAACGGTCATTTCAGCGTCCGCTGCGCGACACAAAATGCGTCGCGCCGCTGGAGATGCCCTAAATCGCCGCATGCACTGCTGAAATTTCCATCGGCTGTTCACCAGGTCATTATTCTGGATGTCTTTCACACTTTGCTGCACGCCATCCACTGTTGGTACTATTCTTCCAGACGAGGGCATGGACTCTTGCACCCGAATTGAATGGCATCCATCTGCGTGCATCGTTGTGTTTTGCCTGAACTTTTTGCCATTTGAGTCGATACTGCGCGGCGCGCACCCGTGATGCTTCCCGGAAAACGAGGGCTAGCTGAGCAATCGCTTCGTGTCCAGCCAGGGTTGGCTCACCACCTGCTCCTGCTGTTGCGACTGGCCGGACCTCAAGCTCTTCTCCAATTTGGTTTGTGGTGGAAGGAAGGTGGGACGATTCAAGTCTCGTCTTCTTTTTGCGTCACTATTTTTCTTTTTGTGTCACTCCTGTTTATCTTTGGGAAGCCCAAAGGCAACGTGGAAATTTAAAGTGTTTGCCTGGAGCAATGGCAAAAAGTAAAATGTCCAACAAATCCGAAAATAGTGACAATTAGTTTTAGTGCTTACATTTTGCTATTCCGAAGCATCGATTTTATAGGTTTTGTAGTGTACATTATTGGATACCTCTATGATTGTTTTATATATTATTTTGTAACTTCGAATTAGGCCTCCGTTTGTCCACTCTTTGCCTAGCTAGCCATAAGATGCTCGACATAGATAGAAAATCATAGCATATATACACGCAAACTAGTCATCAAGAAAAGCAACCAGAAAGAATAGACGCGACATGCATGAGGATCATGTCGCAGTACACGCACATATACATATCACATGTCTACTGACGCAGAATGCTATCAGTTTATAAACTGAGGAATTGTACTGATACGCACACACACACATAGACGGACTTAGATCTAGGGCACAACGTGACCCGAGCCTTCTCATCCACCATCCATTCACATCCAATGGCCAGCAGAGCAACAGCCTAGTCAACTAGGCCTTCGTCCACGCACATGACAGAAACGAACGGAGGACAGAGAAAGGCCATCGCACGGGAAGAGGAAAAAAGGGCGGGCGGAGTGTTTTTCTTTCTCTTCTTTTTGTTCAAATCTGAAAAATGTTCAAAGTCAAAAAGTGTGCAAATTCTAAAATTGTTCAAATTCGAAATTTGTGCAAATTCAAAAATCATTTAATTTTGAAATTTGTTCATATTTGAAAATTGTTCAATTTCGAAAATCGTTCAATTTTGAAATTTGTTCAAAATTGAAAATATTCAAATTTGAATATCGTTAAATTCGAAATTTGTTCAAATTTAAAACTGTTCAGATTCAAAACAGAGAAAAAATGGAAAGAAAAATGAGAAGGAAAAAAAGAAAAACAAACTTGGGCCGGCCCAACATACCTGGCCTGGGTGTGCGGTGGTCCGTTCGCACCGACCCGGTCGGCGGACAACACCTCCCGTTTTCCGGCAAATCCTATACACCGAGTCACCGACCAGGTCAGTGTATACGGATCGCCGCACACCCCCCGTGCGTGTGTGGGCCTGGCCCGTGTAGGTATTTTTTGTTTTCTTTTTTTTGCCTCTCTTTTCTGTTTTGTTTTTCTTTTTTCTTTTCTCTTTTCTGTTTCCTTTTTCTGTTTTTCTTTTCTGTTTTCTATTTTTGGTTTTGTTTATATTTATTTTTTAGATTTGAATTTTTTTAAAAGTGTTTAAATTAAGAAAATGTTCAAATTCAAAAAAAGTTAAATTTGAAAATCGTTCAAATCTGAAAACGCTAAAATTTAAAAACCATTCAAATTATAAAAGCGTTCAAATGTGAAAATTGTTCAAATTTAAAAACCTTTTAAATTTAAAAACCATTCAAACTTGAAAAATGTTCAAATTTTGAAAAAAATATAATTTTTGAAAAATGTTCAAAATATAAAACTGTTTAAATTTTAAAATTGTTGAATTAAAAAATGTTCATATTTTGAAAAATCTCGAAAAATAGTTTCATAAAAAATGTTAGATTTTGAAGAAAAAAATTAATAACAGAAAAAATAGAAGAAAAAAGAGAAAAGATTTGTACATGAGCTAATGGGCCGCGGCCGACCTGGTCGCTGGGGTGTGCGGCAACCTGCACGAGCCGACCAGGTCGGCGTATAGCTTCACCGGAAATGACTCGGTAGCGCGAGCACCGTTTCGCTGAAGCTCTCGCAGTCGTGGTCTTAGTGAAACAAGGCCTCGGTGAAACATCCAGGCAATTCTCCTCGGCACTGAATTCCAGAACCATCCAGGTCAAACTCGCGGTCTACGACGGTTCGAAGCGAAGTGGTTCCAGGAGAAAAATTTCAAGCAGATTGTTGAAAGGGCCCGGGTGAAAGCTGGCGAGGCTGAAGCAAATGGCGGGGTGTTGAATAGATTGGGCCGGGTCCATGACGAATTACATGAATGGAACAATACGGTCCTGAAAAAGCCCAAGAAGCGCCTGCGTAAAGCCCAACAAGAGTTTGAAAAGGCATTCTCTGGCGCCATCGTGGATGAAAGTGAAGCTAAGGCTTTAGAGATGGCGAATTTGATTGAAGTGCTGTTGGAACAGGAGGAGATCCATTGGCTCCAGCGAGCACGAGCAAATTGGTTATCACAGGGAGATATGAACACTTCTTTCTTTCATAAATTTGCTTTGGCTAGAAGGAAAAAGAACTTCATTAAGAGACTAAAAAATGGTGCAAACCAATGGGTAGAAGGTACGGACATGTTGAAGCCTATTGTTTTCGATTATTTCTCTAATCTCTTTACTTCTGAGGTCCAGGCAGTGGATCCGGCACTTCTGGAGAAAATCCTACCCAGGGTAATAGAGGAGATGAATATCAAATTAAGAGCTCCGTTTACTGCTGAAGAGGTTAAAAAAGCGGCTTTCAGTATTGGCGATTTCAAAGCACCGGGCCCTGATGGAATTCATGCGGTATTTTATAAGCGCTTCTAGGACGTTTTTGGTGGAGATATTGCCGCAGAAGTCTTGCAAGCTCTCAATTCAGGTACAATTCCGGCTGGTTGGAATGATACAACTATTGTTCTTATCCCTAAAACTGATGATCCAGAGCTTATTACCCAATTTCGCCCTATTAGTCTATGTAATGTGTTATATAAGATTATCTCCAAAGTTCTTGCATTAAGGCTGAAAGGAATCCTCCCTGAAGTTATTTCTCCCATGCAAAGTGCATTTGTGCCTGGAACACTTATAACAGACAATGTGCTTGTAGCATATGAAAGTATTCATGCAATTAAAAACAAGAGAAATGGTGCAACTGGTTTATGTGCTGTTAAGCTGGATATGCATAAAGCTTATGATAGAGTGGAGTGGATTTTTCTGGAAAATATTATGAGGAAACTTGGTTTTGATGAGAATTGGATCAATTTGATGATGGCTTGTGTCAGGACTGTTAGATATCAGGTGAGGTTTAACTCTGAGGAAACTGATATGTTTGAACCTACAAGAGGGCTTCGCCAGGGGGACCCTCTATCTCCTTATTTGTTCCTATTGTGTGCTGAAGGATTATTGAGTCTTTTGTTGTATGAAGAGGAAGTTGGTGGCATTGATGGGATAAGGGTGTGCAGAAATGCACCGTCAGTTTCACACCTTTTATTTGCTGATGATTCCCTGATTCTCATGAGAGCGGATATGACTAATGCAACTTCACTGCAGCAAGTTCTTGATACCTACTGTGCTAATTCGGGACAGATGGTGAGTTTAGCAAAATCCAGTATTTTCTTTTCTCCTAACACAAATGCATTGTTGAGATCAGAAATTTGTGAAATGGTACATATAGATACTGAAGCTCTTTCAGATAAGTACCTTGGCCTTCCAGCATTGGTGGGGGAGGATAGAAGTGACTATTTCAAACATTTTATTGAAAGAATCATTCAGAGAATTAATGGGTGGAAGGAAAAGCAATTGTCTATTAAAGGAAAAGAAATTCTGTTAAAGACCGTGGCTCAAGCAATACCTGTATATGCAATGTCTGTATTTCAGATTCCGAAGGGGGTGTGCAAAAGTATGATGGATGCAATAGCTAAATTTTGGTGGGGAGGTGATGATAATAGCAATAAGATGCATTGGTTCGCATGGTGGAAGCTATGCTACCCAAAGGATGAAGGTGGCATGGGTTTCAGAGACTTCGAGAGTTTCAACCTGACAATGTTGGCGAAACAGGTTTGAGACTAATTGAGGATCCGAATTCTCTCTGTGCTAAAGTTCTGAAAGCAAAGTATTATCCTCAAGGGAATATCCTAAAGGCAGGACCAAAGGCTGGGTCATCCTTCACTTGACAAAGCATCCTTGCGGGATTGACTACCTTCAAAAGAGGTTATATCTGGAGGGTAGGTAATGGCGATGATATAAACATTTGGAATGACCCGTGGATCCCCTCAAGCCCAAGTAGGATAGTGACTACTAGCCGAGGTAATACAATTCTGACAAGAGTTTGCCAACTGATCAGTCCAATCACTGGACAATGGGATGAAGTCCTAGTTCTATCAATTTTTAATACGGTGGATGGAAATCGGATTCTTCAAATACCGGTGAATTTAAATGGGTTCAATTATTTCATCTCATGGTCACTCACGAAGCATGGATTCTTTTCCGGCCGGTCAGCTTATCATAAGCAATGGCATCACCAATTTGGACACCAGGCTGCACAGTTGGCTCTGCCAGGAACCTCGATTTCGAACCCTGTTTGGCGTATTCCTTGGAAGCTACAAATACCGGGTAAGGTTAAAATCTTCATATGGAGAGCTCTACATGGAATCCTTCCTCTAAAAAGTATTCTGGCTAATAGACATGTTGGGACAAGTGGAGAATGTCCCATTTGCCATAGGGGGGCAGAAGATATTCACCATCTTTTATTTACATGCGATACGGCACATGAAATATGGAACCACCTTGGATTATGTGAGGTCATGGAAGCAGCTCAGTCTATTGATAGGGCGGGATCGGCTGTCCTGGAACATATTCTCCGCCTTCCAGATAATGCATACCCGGGTCTCCAAATAGTGAAGCTGAAGGAAACTGTTGCGGTGGCGGCGTGGTATTTGTGGTGGATTAGAAGACGTCGTACGCATAATGAGGATGTGCCTCCTATATACAAATGCATAATGTCGATCCTAACCATTACAACAAATGCAAGCAAGAGCAAAGGTAAAGGCGACCCGACGTCCGAACGATGGACTAGGCCGGAGGCTAGAGTTCTTAAACTCAACGTTGACGCATCATTTCATGGAGATGATAGCGCTGGGGCGGTGGGGGCTGTGATCCGGGACTATGAAGGCCGCCTCGTTGCGGCTAGCTGTTCCTTTCTATCACATGTCTCCTCCGTGGCGCTAGTTGAGGCCCATGCAATGAAACACGGTTTAGCTTTGGCAGAGAGATTGGGCTGTAACAGGATTATTGCTGAATCAAACTCTTTGGAAACTATTGAAGCTTGCACTGGTGAACATAGGTGGTGGAATGACTCAGCGGCGGTCTATGCAGATTGTATTGACAAAGTCTCAAATATTGGAGATGTCTGCTTCAAATTCTGTCCTCGGGAAGCAAATCAAGTGGCTCATGAGTTAGCTAGTTATAGTTATAGTAATAAGATCTCTTGTAATTGGGACGATGATCCCCCTAGCTTCGTCCTTGATAAGCTTCTAAGTGATGTAACCATACTTTAACTGTGCAGCAGCAAGTTTCAGACGCACTCTTTTCCTTACCAGGGTACCAAAGGGGACCGGAAGGTTTTTAATGAGGCGGCTTGCTAGCTTAATATATCTCCATTTCAAAAAAAAAGGCCTCAGTGAAACATCAGCTAGAGGGCGCGCGAGCGCTAGGGAGGGGGACCGGCTTCACCCCCTGTTTTCCGGTAGCGCGCTCCCGCGATACAGAGCATCCGTTTCGCTCAAGGATTTATGTTCCTAGGTTGGGCATGTTTCCGTTATGTCTCGATTCGACTGCTGCCTTCTTTTCCCGTTCACATCCGATCCCCTAAAACATTTGCCCAAAATTTGTAGGATTTAAACAATTTTGACTACAATTTACACATAGTTCACAGAAATAAACTAAAATATGAATGAAACTTAAACTAACAAACGAAAACTAGAGCTTAAAGTAATTAAACTAAACATCAACCAAGGTCGTCGTCGTTGTTTCCGCCTCCTGCCTCGCCACCTAGTCGTCAAACACGGAGAAGTCGAGACCGTCGTCGTTGCCGCCTTCTCCGCGACGCGTTCGGGATTTTGGCAGCGGAGGTTGACCATGTACTCCTCGTCGGCGGTTGGCCTCGAGGCGTTCCCACGCCTCGTGGTCCTCCCTCGCGAGCTGGGCCGCGCGGCCGCAGGGGGGGAGGAGGCGCGACGAGCTCCGGCACGGGCTCAGCGGTGCTGAGCGAGAAGTTGAGCTCGCCCACTTGCTGTCGTGGAGGCTGACATTCTCGATATCATGCCTCCACGCCGCCTGCGCCGCCAACTGGAACATACCTAGCCAAATCCCGGTCGGTGATATCGGCCACCGAGGTTCCACACTCGGCGCTGCCGCACGCCATGGTAGCGGCTATGCGGTGGCGGCGAGAGGTCGGCGGGGGGGGGGGGGGCAGTTTGGCGACGCTGCCCGCCGTGATTGCGGCTGGCACTGCGGATGGGCGGAGGGAGCGGCGGCGGGAAGATCCAGCCATAGGGATGGGTTTGATGACGATGGGGATGGTTTTGGCGGCGGCCAAAGGTGGTATCGTGGGCGGTGCAGTGATGGGGATAGATTTGCTCCTCGATCGGCCGCCGAGAAAATATAGGAGGGGATGGGAGATATTTGCTCCTCGGTCGACCGCCGAGAAAATATAGGAGGGGATAGGAGATATTTGCTCCTCGGTCGGCTATATATGCACAACTAACCGATTTAGGATTTCGTCTAGAGTCGGCTCTTTCGGTTAACGGCATAAATTTGCTCCTCTAAAGAGTTTAGAGTTTTAGGGAATGGGTTAGAGATGCTCTTGGAGATGACCTGACTTCACCATGTAGATAATACATTACACGGTTTTCTCAGTGGGATTCGCGGCGACTGAGCAAGTAAGAGTTCCTAGTCTCGTAGAGGAACATGGGGATATAGGCGGCTCCGACGCACGTCAAGTAAAAGCTCTTCAAGAGCATTGGCTCCGAAGCTTTGATGATGCAGGAGACAAGACAAAGGGAATTTTATTGCTGCTTTGCAGATTAATGGTTTCTTACAGCCGGCCCTCAAAAGGAGCCGGGGTTAGTCTGCACATATGTTGCGACCTTTATTTTGGAACAGCAGAATTACTTCAAAGCATATTGGTAACAATACTTATACAGTACCAATTACAGCTTAATATTGTTGTTGTTAACTTCAGAGTCGAGGATATTTTCGGAAAATAAAAAAGAACAAGTTTGGTGCAGGAGCCCAGTTGTACGCTTGGTACTGCTACGGGCCCAGGCCGTACCCACCACAGGAGGCGAGATGCAAGGCGAGCCCAAGAGAGAAAGGTGGTCCAAGTGGCCCAAGAGGACGTAGGGAAGGCATCAATGATAATTGTAATGAGCAGATGCTCTCTTCTCCCCTCTCTCCTCTGCATTTCATCCCCTCTTCTGTAATCAAATTCGAGACTACGATCCAGCTACCTATGTGTGACGCGAGGGCAGTGATCTAGTACCTAGCATGTGGTATCAGTAGCAGTTTCGATCCCGGATTTTTTCGTCCTCTCAGTCGCGAGATCGCGGAATTCCGTCGGTAAAGCTAGTTGAAGGGTGCGGATCCTCAGTGGATTCGTGCAAAACACCTCGGGTGTACCCTAGATCGATGTGACGGGAGGCTAGCTAGGCACGACGGCGAGATCCAGTCGCCCCAACCTCACTCAACGGGTGGAGATGGTAGATCTCCGCAACCTTCTTGCGACCACGGCGGAGGCCAACAAGGCCACCACGGAGGCGGGGCAAATCAACCCCGTGCGCATCTTCGAGATCAACTCATCCCTGGAGAAGTTGATGCTTGCGAGAGGAGCTAGCTAAACTCAAGAAGAAGTCGGAAGAAGCTACATCTGCCCAAGCTATACATGACAAGGAGTATGAGGTGTTGCGCATGAAGGCGGAAGAAACTGATGCGAAGTTTGCTCGTTTGATGGCCATGATGTCTGGGAGGTACTGGCCGCAGGTTCTGGTGGTTTTTTGCATATGCTTGGAGCATTTTGGTTTTATGTCCCATATTTACTACATGTTAGCACAGCTCTGAACTAATGGACCTGGAAGTCTTTTGGTACTGACCTGTCAGCTGGGCATTTTGGTAGTTGATCTCCATTTTACATTTGGTACTAGTGTGGTTGATCTACCTGGTACATGTGTTGTAATCTGTGAGATGTCTCTATTCTGAACCTGATGGATAAATTACTGCTACTGATTTGTTATGATAATTTACTGTCTGCTATTATGGTTTGTTACAATTGATATCTACTGAGATAATTATACTGTATAAACTATGGCGCAAACTTCTGAACCAATATATGGGCTGCTAAAAGGCCATGGTCCAAATACAATTGGACCAAAAATCTGGGTTGTTAAAAGGCCATGGCCCAAACAAATATTCAGAAATATTGAATATAAAATTAGAAAAATACAAAAGAATTGGACTGCGAAAGGTCCAATAGACAAAAATAAATGGATTGCTAAAAGGCCAAAGCCCGAAAAGAAAATAGATAGTAAAAAGGCCTTGGCCCAAAAAGAAAATGGACTTTTAAATGGCCAAGGCCCATAAAGAACAGTAAGCGTAAAATGGTCAATGCCAAGAAAGTAAGAAGGCCAAAAGTGTGGGCCTGGCCCAATAAACCGAACAGATTTCAGAGGGAAAAAATAGAAATGGGCCGTAATTTTGAATTCGGCCCATATAAATGGTAGAACTGACTGGGCTGATTTCGATGCACGACCATTTGGTTTGGTCACAGATCTTCCACGTAGGATTTTCCACGTTGGATCTGACGTGGACAGGCAGGCCAGCCAGTGACCAACATTTTGGTCTAGAATCTACGACCATCCATTTTTGTCGTAGAGGACTATGACCATTTAAATAAAAAGATCGTCGTGCGCCATCAGTGACGCTCAACTGGCGACCAACAGATATTCGTCACGGCGTGGTCACAGATGGCACACAATGACCTTTCAGCGACCAATATGGAGGGCCGCAAGTCACCAGATTTCTTGTAGTGCAGGCGGGTACGAGGACAACGTCTCGGATGGAGACGATGCTGGATCGGGTGATCTCCGCCAACACGGCACTGGATTGCTCGGTTGCCAACCTCCGGCAGTCGATGGATCGGGTGGTGACATGGTTGACATCAGTGGAAGCAACTGCGGCCAAGCTCTCGATGAATGATCTTCCCAGCGGGCGCCGTTCTTCATATCGGACCCAGGGTGTTGCTACTGGAGAGGATCAAACCTCTAGTCGCACCCTGGTAAAGGGGTGAGCAATCTGCAGCCTATGATCATGAAATTTTTGGTAGTGATGATGATGAGGATGACTTGTCCAATACTGAACATACTAAAGACATCCCACACCATAATCGTAACAGTTTTGGCTCACGGTTACCCAAGTCATATTTTCCTAAGTTTGATGGAGAGAACCCCAAGTGGTGGAAGAAAAATTGTGAAAAATACTTCAAGCTGTATATGATAGAATCTAAGTTGTGGGTAAATTTTTCTACTATGCATTTCAAAGGAAATACAGCATTATGGCTACAAACATATGAGGCATTGCATAGCATAGAAAATTGGGCTGCTCTTTGTGTAGGAGTTTTCACTAAGTTAAATAGGGATAAATATGACAAAACTATAGACATTTTCTTTGCTCTTAGGCAGACTGTTAATGTAGATGAATATGCACACAAATTTGAAGAATTCATGCATAAAGTTCTGTTACACAACCATGCTTATGATGAGACATTCTTTGTCAGAAGAGTTATAGCAGGTTTGAAGCGTGAGATTCGCTCAGCTATCAAAGGGCATAATCCAAGTACAGTTGTTCTTGCTTTTTTCTACGGCCCAAACGCAGGATGCTCTATTGATCGAGGACTCTCCAACTCCACCAAACAAATATGCACAGAGAGATGCATTACGCCTAAAATACAAGCGACACTGTCAACTGCCTGGTTTTCTGGGAGCACCTCCAGAGCAGAAGAAAGCAGATGACAAAACAGTGGTTGTAGTCAGCAAATTTTGATTCAGTGAGGGCGCAAAGAAGAGCAAAGGGTGAATGTTTTAAGTGTGGAGAAAATTATAGTCCAACCCACAAATGTCCTGATAAAATCGAGCTTCATGTCTTAGAAGAAATTCTGAAACCACTACCAATGAAAAAACCAAGACCTAAAGACACTAATACAGATTCATCTGACTCTGGTGCTAGTGATACTGATACTGGGGAAATAATGGAAGTTTCAATTCAAGCAATGTCTGGTACAACTAGCAGAAGAAGTATGTGTTTGCAGGGACAAGTGGGCAAGATCACATCACTTATATTGATAGATTCGGGCAGCTCCAACACTTTCATCTGGCTGATCGTCTGGAACATCCAATTTGTTCTGCACTGAATACTTGCCTGCAGTAACATGGTTTACACAAGGGCACAAATTCACTACTGACCTCAAGGTATTGCCAATTACTTCATATGACATAATATTGGGCATGGATTGGTTAGAAAGTCGGAACAATGGGAAAATATGGATCAATTGGAAAAAGAAAACAACGCGTTTCAAACATGAAGGGGCTAGGATTACACTAAGAGGTGTACAATCCAATATCGACTCTTGTTCTGCAATATCCCCTTCAACTTTCAGAGGCTTGGTGAATAGTGGAGAGGTGTGCCAAGTTATTGAGATGCTCCCTCCTGAAGACACAACACAAGAACAGAACAGAGACACAAGTGCATGCATCTGTTCAACAGCTTTTGCACCAATATAAAGTGATGTTTCAAGAGCCACAAACCCTACCTCCTCATATAACATTTGACCACAACATTCCACTATTGCCAGGCACAAAGCCCATCAATGTGAAGCCATACAGAAATGCCCCTCATAAAAGACAGAAATTGAATGGCAAATAAAAGAAATGTTGGACAAGGGACTGATCCGATTGAGCAATAGTCCTTTCGCCTCTCTAGTCTTATTGGTCAGAAAAAAGGACGGCACCTGGAGGTTTTGTGTTGACTACAGAGGCCTGAATAGCATCACAATTAAAAAAACAAATACCATATGCCAGTGGTTGATGAATTGGATGAGTTAGCTGGTTCTCAATGGTTCACCAAAATTGATTTGCGAGCAGGTGATAACCAGATTAGGTTGGTGCCAAGTCTGTGCAGGCACCCAAACAATGACGGCTGGCTTCCCTCTCTAGTGCAGAAAAAGCTGCCTATGCTACCAAATGACGCGTGTTTCATGGCCTATGGCCCATTCGCAACGCGCAGGTGAGCCTATCTCACTAGCGCAGTGGTGCACGATTTATACCCAGACAACCAAACGGGCCTCCAGTGCTTCCCCTATTTCTATTTCACAACACTTTTTAGGATATTATTACATGCTAGTGCCTAGTGCTCCGAGAATGTGGTAAGACGATAATCTGAAGTGTAAGGCTGGTCATAGTGGAGAGTAACTTAAACTAGTAACTTTGTCATGTTACTAGTTTAAGTTACTACCTTCATAGTGGGTAGTAACTTATATGTAATGTCATGCATTGTGTTATTTATTATATTATAGACTCATTTTGCCTTGGGGTGTGTGATGTTATAGTAACATAGCTAGTTACCACCTCACTCTCTTTCTTCATTTATTGACATGTCATGTCACCAAAACGTCTTGAAATGTGTGATGTTACTAGCTATGTTACTCCCACTAGGAGTAGTCTAAACCTTCAGAACTGAGCGGTGCCTACAGGCATCACCCCCCACAGGCCTTCTAAAGATAGAGCCTTCCCTGGTTTCCTGTTTATCCCGAGAATGAACTTAGTTTAATAGCTGTGCTCAAATTTGAAAGCACATAGAGTTACAGGATGCCATGGAACCTGGCCTCTTGATTATCATGCGTGGCATAAATCTATAGTAAACATCATCAGCTCATTAAGCTCAGAAAATATACAACAGCTCGTCGGGTGTGATTATCTACAACATATTATTGTGAGGAAGTAGCAGTACACGTCTGTAAGTACAGATTGAACCAGGTCTAGATGACCATCATCAGTTTATATGCTCAGTCCGCCCCATGCTACTAAGTTTGCGGTTATGTCGCCAACATCAACCAAGTCTACACCAGTGCAGATGACACCATCCTTCCCTACAGAGCCATCGCTCTGCAGTCGAACGTTCGGGCCTTCTCCGCACTTGCCCAGGCATTTGCATCTGACTACCGTGCCGCTGGTGCCCAACTTGTCCTCAAACCCCTGCAGGACAGCAAGAGAGCCTGACTTCTTGCATTTGCCACCCACGCAAACCTCAATTCTGTTCGGTGGTAATTTGACAAGAGTGGTGCTGATGCTGGTGGTGCACTGTGTGGAATTCGCAGCCCCGAAAGGGATCTGAGCATCTGGTGCAACAGATTCTGGGATTTGAGGCACTATGATGGGGAAAGCTGAGCTTGCAGGTGGTGCGGTGATGGTGGCACAGCGGCTCATTTTGAGCACTCCCCCCTCGCACTCGCTGTCGCTGGATTCCGACGAGCACGAGGAGCTATCTTCGTCCATGCAGGAATTAAGTGTGGCCATCCTCTTCTCTTCCTCCTTTTTCATCTTTAAGGCCTTCTTTGCCGCTTTCTTTTGTTCCTTCTCCCTCTTCTTGATGGCCTTCATCGCAGCTTTGTCAAAGTCTATTGCTGGGACAGCAGCAATTTGGGGCACCGACATTGATCCTTGCTCAACTCCAGGCATCGACAATGTGGCAACACAGCTCATTTTCATGGATTGGTCCTCCTCACAATCACTCTCACTTGATTCAGAGGAGCCATCTCCACATTTCATTGCAGCTTTCTTCGCTTCCTTCTGCTGCTTCTTCAGTGCTATCATCACGGCCTTCTCCTCTTTCTGCTTCTTCTTCAGCTCGTCCTCTGCATCCTTCATCTGACTCAGCTCCTGCAGCAGTAACTCCGTGGCTTCCTGCATTCATGGATCCGCAAAAATTACAAAATCAGGGCCCAATTTGATCATATCTCACAGAAAAAGTAGAGCATGAAACTATCAGTTAGCTAATTACCACCAAATTAATGCTCGATCAAAGAATTGGTGCTGAGCTGTTCTAAACCATTTTCCAGAATTAGCACGAAACAGAAATAAAAATCGCATCTTTAGAAACAGGGAGAGAGCTATGCTCCATGTCATCCAAACCCTTCCGCAAAAACTAACCCTCTCTAATTGATTAGAGCCATGAAGTGGTCCGAACCCTAATCGGAAGCCTAAATGGGGAACAGAACCACAAACAAAATCGATTGGTGAGAAGGGAGGAAGAGGGCTCACGGAGAGGATCTTCTCCTTGGCCGCATCGCCGGCGACGAGGCCCATGGAGCGGAGCTTGGAAAGTTCCCTCGCCGCCGCCTCCACGGCCTTCCGAGGCTCCCCCTCGAAGTACCTGAGGTGCGCTTCGTCGGCGAATACCCCACATCCGCGGCCGACGCAGGCCACCCTGGACGGCGCTCGCCTCCTCCTCTGCGCCGGGACCGCCGCCAGGGAAGCCGACGCGAGCGTTCGCCGGACGGCAGCTGCACCGGTGAGCTCCATGGCGAGATCCCTTTCTCCCGGTCCGGTCCCGAATCCGTCTACGCGGTACGATGCTTCATCACGCCTCGTTGCCATGAATTTACAGATATGCCCTTGGAGGATACGTGGCGCATAGTGTGTGGTGGAGAGTGGCGGCGCTATGCTTGCGTTAGATTGTCGCTGGCCGCATGTGCCGTCGGCACATCAGAGCCGTCCCGTTAGCACCAGGAGGTCGAGGTGGACGGCTCAGATTTCTCCGATGATAGGTCAGCTACAAATTACATAGAGCTAACATAGATGATATCAGCGATATACAAAACTGATTCAAACATTACAAAATGCATTTCTCTCAAATTAGTGTCCAATTGTTTGTGTTCCTCGCGAAATCATATATGAAAACCAACAATCTATCGATAAAAGCAATTTTGTACTACGGAGTAGTATAAACTTGTTTTCTCTACGGATTGAGTAATTTAAAATTTGATAAGACATGGATTGGAAAAATAAATGGGAAAATAAGTTTTCATTAAAATAATTGCTTGCTCGTCGTCTAAAAGTGCAAAAATGCATTACTTTCATAAATCGAGCATCCAAATCAATATCTGAATTCACCTGGGTGTTGGTCTCGCCGGCGTATTCAAAGCTAGATATCATATTTGCATGTTCAGACAACTATTTTTGAATATCATTTTTGTGTCACAAATGGCAAGTATGTGCTTTACACATGCTTTTCTAGCGCCAACTCATAGGTTGAGATTTATTTTGGGGGAAGCACGTCTTTATCATACACTTGCTTACATACTATAAGTAAAACAGCCTTAATAATTGTCGTTGTAACTGTGAGAGCATGCACTTTGTAGTATGAACACGTCTTTTTTTTTTTGCACAAAACCATATGTCCACGAATGAATTGGTGGGCGCAATAGTCTTGTTTCTCGTCAATGTCTGTTATGTCATTTTGAGTGCATTTTTTTTATATGGGAGCATCGCCCCAGCCTCTGCATCAATAGATGCACACGGCTATTTTTATTAAACCAAAGATCCGGATTACACTCATGGTGAGGCTAAGGTATATAAATGAATCAACCACAGAAAGATGCAACATAAAGACAGCCTATCCATTTGCTAATCTATTAATGTGTCGCCATCCAGTAGCCCGGAAAAAGAAGTCCTGAGCAACCACTAGCATCCAGTTGCATCCAGTAACTATATCCTCCCGCTGTTCCATAGGGAGAAGCAAAACCCATTGTTGAATCCAATGAGGAGCGCGTCGGATAACCTGCAAAAAATTAGTCCCATTTTGTTTATTAAAGATGATATCATTTCTCGTCCTCCAAATAGACCAGCATAAAGCAGATGCACCCATACGAATTTTGTGTTTATCCTCCTTACGTACCCCGTTAAGCCATTTACCAAACATATTAGTAACATTAGCTGGTGGAGAAATATTGCAAGTAAAATAAGCCATACGCCTAATAATTTTTGCAAATGGGCAAGTGATAAACAAATGGTTAACAGTTTTAGTGGAATCACAAAAACAACATTTTTGACACTCATTTCACTTTCTTTTAGCAAGGTTATCCTTAGTAAGGAGCACTTTGTTACTAAGGAACCACATAAAGATTTTAATTTTCAAGGGGATCTTTAATTTCCACAAATATTTACGAAGGTAAATAGCATGTCCATTCGTCATATCTAGATACATAGACTTAACTGAAAAAAGACCGGAATCAGTGAGTTTCCAACAAAACACATCAGGTTCGTTATTTAAAGAAATTTTCATTAACTGTTGACATAGATTCAGCCATTGTAACCATTTGTTATTATTTAAACCTCTTCTAAAAGTGATATTCAAGGGTGTATGAGCCAAAACTGTTGAAACAAGGACATTTTTATGTTGGACAATGTTATATAATGCTGGGTACTGCTGACACAATGGGGCATCCCCCATCCATGTATCTTCCCAGAACCTAACAGTCATTCCATTACCCACCTTTAAAAAAAACCCGGTTAAAGAATTCTTTCTTTATATGCAAAAGTCCTTTCCAAAATTGTGAATCATTAGGCTTTGCTTCAACCTGTGAAAGAGTTTTATTCTTGAGATACTTATTATACAACAGTTGCTGCCACATACCCTCTTCCGAGAGCAATTTAAATGGCCACTTACTGAGTAAACATTTGTTCTTTAACTCAAGTACTTCGATTCCTAACCCACCTTGATCTTTAGGTCTACACAAAATATTCCACCTAGAAAATCTATATTTGTTTTTATTCTCATCTGATTGCCAGAAGAAATTTGATCTATAGTAATCTAATATTTTCCTCACCCCAACTGGAATTTCCAGGAAGGATAACATGAACATAGGTAAACTTGTTAGAACCGAATTAATGAGAACTAGTCTATCACCATAGGAAAGCATTTTCCCACGCCAACAACTTAGCTTAGATGCAAAACGGTTCTCTACAGGGTTCCACTCAGCATTTTGAAGTTCCCTATGATGTATAGGGATACCCAAATATCTGAAAGGTAAGGATCCAGCTTCGCACCCAAAAATATTTCTATATTGATCCTCGATATCTTTGGCCTTACCAAAGCAGAAAATTTTACTCTTATGAAAATTTATTTTAAAGCCAGATAGTTGTTCAAAGATAGAAAGAATAAGATTCATATTAATGGCTTTAGCTATATCATGTTCCATAAATAGAATCGTATCATCCGCATATTATAATATAGAAATCCCCCCATCAATCAGGTGCGGTAACAAACTTCCAACTTTCCCATCTTCCTTAGCCCGAGAAATAAGAATAGCCAACATATCGGCAATAATGTTAAATAAAATCGGGGACAAAGGATCACATTGGCGCAAACCTTTCCTAGTTTGAAAATAATGTCCAATATCATCATTAACTCGAATACCTACACTCCCCCTTGCACATAGTGTCGAATCCTCTCACACCAAATAGGATCAAAACCTTTCATACGAAGAACTTGTTGCAAAAAGGGACATTTTACCTTACCATATGCCTTCTCGAAATCAATTTTTAAAAGAACCCCATCAAGCTTTTTCCTATGTAATTCATGTATCGTCTCATAAAGGACCACCACACCTTCTAAGATATGTCTTCCTGGTATAAATGTTGTCTGTGTCGGTTTAATTACTTTCTGAGCTACTTCCAATATTCGATTCGTTGCTACTTTAGTAAAGATTTTGAAACTAACATTCAGTAGGCAAATCGGTCTATATTGTTGAATTTGGGTGGCGTTTTCCTTTTTCGGGAGCAGATTAATAAATCCAAAGTTGAGTTTATACAAAGCTAAATCTCCTTTCTGAAAACACTCAAAGAGTGTCATCAGGTCTTTTTTAATGACTTCCCAAAAATGCTGATAAAATTCAGCCGGAAATCCATCAGGTCCAGGCGATTTATTATGCTCCATTTGAAAGACAGCTTTATGAATTTCATCCATTGAGTAATTCATAGTTAATAAAATATTTTCATTTGCCGATAGTTGTGGAATATCACCAGTTCTACTTTCATCCAAAGTGACAAAACTTGGCTATGGGTTGCCAAACAATTTTTTGTATTATTCAGTTATGTATGTCTTTAGATTACCATCACCGACAATAGTACCCTCGTCTTGTTCTAACTGAAATTTTTTCTTTTTCCGATGTTTCCCATTTGCTATTAGATGGAAATATTTCGTATTATCTCCTCCTTCCTGAATATGTTTCACCTTAGCCCTTTGAGCCCATTTAATTTCTTCATCACGCCTAAGCTTGTTTAAATTTTCATTGGATGTTTTCAGATCATTCCTCTCATTCGGAGATAGGGGTGCGGATTCAGCCTTAATATCCAAAGCATCAATAATAGCTAACAGACATTCCTTTTCTCTTTTATATTTTCCACTTAAAATTTTCGCCCAACCCCGTAAAAAACGACGTAGATGTCTAATTTTATTCTGCCAGGTTTGTATAGGAGTCTTCCCAACAGGCCAGCAGCCCATTCAGCTGTAACCATCTCATGGAAACCCTCCTGCTCTAACCAAGAGAGCTCGAAAGTAAAACGAATATTATTTCCAACATCAATAAGTAGAGGTGTATGGTCAGACCCCGCCCGAGTCAAAGCCCGGACAGATACCATTGGAAATTTTTGCTCCCATTCAACACTAGTTAGTACTCTATCCAATTTTTCATACGTTGGATTATCTCATCTTCTAGCCCAAGTAAAGTGTCTTCCTGACAGCGCAATCTCTCTTAGATTCAGACTTTCTATAATTGCATTAAAAACAAAAGGCCACCTAGGATTAAAGTTATCATTACTTTTCTCCTCTGGTCTTCTTAATATATTAAAGTCTCCTGCTAGCAACATTGGTAATGTCTCAGAATCACACATCCTCACTAACTCCGCAAGAAAATCATGTTTGAACTTATCTTGCGCCGCCCCATACACTGGCACAAGTAACCATTCGAAACCATCTATCTTTGATTTAACAGCCAACTTAACACAAAAATCTCCACTATCAACTCTATTTACTTTTAAAGTTGCAGTATTTATTCCTACCAAAATGCCCCCCGATCTTTCCTGTGGAGGCAAACAAAACCAAGCGAACTCCTTTCCCACCGACAAATCTCTTAGGAAGGGTATTGAAAAGTTTGACCGACCTGTCTCTAAAAGAGCAAAAAAATCCAGGTCATACTCCCTAATGGATTCTTTAACAAAAAGATGTTTTCCAGGGTCCCTAAAACCTTCACTATTCCAAGTTATTCCTTTCAAATTATGCATTATGATTTCGAAGTTTTAACACGAATACGGTTACTTCTTATCATAAGATTTTTTACGTCTTTTCTTATCTTTAGTAATGATAGGAGTAAACTTATTTAACTGATCCCCAACTAAATCCTCTTCGTTTTCCAAATCCTCACACAAATTAGAGGCACGAGAGACTATCAAACAAGATGAATCAAAATCATATTATTGATAGTTTTTTTATCATTTTTTCCAACACGGTAAGCATACAGCCCAATTCAATTTCTTTCATTAAATTAACCGAAATAATATGCTCTTGATGTGAATTACCCAGTGACACCCCCAAAGAGTTAGCATGCTGAATAATCTGATCCTCGGAGAAAGATAATAACGAGTTGGGTTGTATCTTAGGCGTACCTATCACAGGTATTTCATCCCGCTTCTGAAGAATCATGCACTACTTTCTTAAATGTAATGAAGAGTGGAAAGAATTCAAGCACAAATTTGTTTTTCTCGCTATGCTTATTTTCTTAAAAGTTGTATAGAATCATTTTTCTTTAACAATTGTACCAGAAATTATACACGTAAAACTTGATTTTGGCACAAACTATGCACAACATTATGTCAAGCTACTGATTTTATGAACAAAAAGTAGATTAACATTGCAATTTTTCTTTTTCATCAGGGTAAGTTGCTTTTGAATCTTTTTGTCTCCATATTGGGTACATGTTGACTTAGTGGCGCTGATTTCAGAATAACTTTTTTTGCGAAAAGGGCCGCTGATCTATTAAACATCATCAACAACAATACAACAAACACTAAAGGTAATAAAAATTATAATTAGGTCTTTAGACCAGCTAGCGAAAACTACGAGCGCTGGAGCGAGACGAAAACGCGCCGCCGTCCTAGCCCCTCCATTACTGGAGCCAAGTAAAGGTTGTAGAAGTAAAGCTTGTTATAGTAGACGGATAAAAAGTCATCATGTTATGCCTCTAAAGGGCCAACGCAGCAGAGTAGCAACCATCGCCAATGCGAGAACCTTAGGTCAGAAGAGATAAACATATAACCACACTGACAAACACGAAAAAAGACCAGCCCCAAAAAATTCGCTGGGCACAAACCTCGGTGCAAGATTCAAGGTTGTCTCTACTTGCCTTTGAAAGAGAGAAAAGCCCACGTGCATGGTAAAATTATTGGAATATTTTTATCAAGCAAAATTTTGGACATGACATATTGTCGGGGGGATAACCCCCGGTAGGCTAATCAGGGCTTGTGTTAGTCGGCATAAGATGATTATGTTGGGTAACTTAAGTTAAGCTGCGGTACGACATTAAGATTACCGGCATATGGGGGAACCTGAAGTTCACCCATCCGGAATACCAAAAAGAGATAGGGGTTTCTGATGGGATTCGTAGCATAGAAAACAAAAAATTTCCTACAGCAAGAACGAAAAACCAAGCCAAGATGCAATCTAGAAGATGGTAGCAACGAGAAGATCATGAGACTAACCCTCGAAGATTTCCAAAGCCTACGAGATTAGATCTCGTTGTTGCTGTAGTCGATCACTTGCCGCTTTTGAAAGCGCGTAGAAGATCTTGACGGTGCCACAGTCGGGCAGCACCTTTGTACTCGGTCACACGTTCGGTGTTGATGACGACGTCCTTCTCCATGTTCCAGCGGGCAGCGGATGTAGTAGATCCTCCTCGGAATCCCACCAGCACGACGGCGTGGTGACGGTGGTGGTGGAGATCTCCGGCAGGGCTTCGCCGTAAGCGCTACGGGAGGTGTATGAGGAGGGAGGTGTGCTAGGGTTTGAGAGAGAGGGGCGCCGGCTTGGGTGCCTTGAGGGGTGTGGCCAAGGTGGTCTTGATGTGGCCGGCCAGCCCCCCTCTCCTCCTATTTATATAGGTGGAAACCCCCTAGGGTTTGCCCCAAAACCAATCTGAAGTCCAACTCCAAAACTACCATATGGACGAAACCTAGAGGGACAGGGACTCTCCCTTTCCCCCTTAGCTTGGCCGGCCAAGGAGGTGGAGTCCACCATGGACTCCACCCTCCCACTTGGTTGGCTGGTTGGGGTTGGTGGAGTCCAACCGGGAATCCACCTTCCATAGTGATTTCTTCCGGAAGGTTCTAGAACATTCTAGCGCCTTCCATAAATGCACCAGATCATTTCCAAACTTGGAAAGTGACTTCCTATATATGAATCTTATTCTCCGGACCATTCCGGACCTCCTCGTGATGTCCTGGATCCTATCCGAGACTCCGAACAAAACTTCAAACTCCATTCCATATTCCATATCTACTTAAAATGACATCAAACCTTAAGTGTGTCACCCTACGGTTCGTGAACTATGCAGACATGGTTGAGACTTCTCTCCGACCAATAACCAATAACCAATAACGGGATCTGGAGATCCATAATGGCTCCCACATATTCAACAAAAACTTAGTGATCGATTGAACCATTTACATATGATACCGATTCCCTTTGTCTCGCGATATTTTACTTGTCCGAGGTTTGATCATCGGTATCTCCATACCTTGTTCAACCTCGTCTCCGACAAGTACTCTTTACTCGTACCATGACATATCATCTCTTGTGAACTATTCACATGCTTGCAAGCTAATCAGACGACATTCCACCAAGAGGGCCCAGAGTATATCTATCCGTCATCGGGATGGACAAATCCCACTCATGATCCATATGCCTCAACTCATACTTTCCGAATACTTAATCCCACCGTTATAACCACCCATTTACGCAGTGGCGTTTGTTGTAATCAAAGTACCCTTCCGGTATAAGTGATTTACATGATCTCATGGTCGAAGGACTAGGTAACTATGTATTGAAAGCTTATAGCTAACTGAACTTATGATGTGATCTTATGCTATGCTTATTTGGGTGTGTGTCCATTATATCATTCACCTAATGACATAACCTTGTTATTAATAACATCTAATGTTCATGATCACGAAACCATGATCATCTATTAATCAACAAGCTAGTTATACAAGAGGCTTACTAGGGACTCCTTGTTGTTTACATAAAACACATGTATCAATGTTTCGGTTAATACAATTATAGCATGGTATGCAAACATTTATCATAAACACAAAGATATATTATAATAACCATTTTATTATTGCCGCTTGGGAATATCTCCAACAGTCTCCCACTTGCACTAGAGTCAATAATCTAGTTTACATTTGTAAAGATATAACACCTTGGGCTTCTGGTGCTTTATCATGTTTTGCTCACGGGAGAGGTTTTAGTCAACGGATCTGACACGCTCAGAAACGTATATATTTTGCAATTCATTTGCGTCTCAACGCATCACTCATTTTTCAAATGAGTCTGCATTAATCATATATGTTCAGTCTTCTGGTGGAACCTTAATCCGCGGTCTGAAATATGTCACTAATATTGTCACACACAATATAGCTTCAAAGTTCTGACACTATCGGAACTACACCAAATTCTCAAAGAACTTTTCGACTTAACATCCTCAGTCATTGTCAAAACAATGACATACTCTGCCTTCGTTTGTAGAATCCGTCACAATATTTAGAACTCTTCTAAATCTAGCATTATGCTACCTTTTAAATAACACTTAGCCTAATTGAGATTTGAAATTCATTTTTATATGTGACCAAACTAATATCGGTGCAACACCTTACATCGATTTGTTTGTCATTACCCCATACAAAACTATATATATGCTTGGTTCTTCTAAAGTATCCAAGGATATTCTTACTGTCGTCCAATGATCATCACATGAATCATTCTGGTACATGCTCATAACATTTTAGAGCACAGGATATCTGATTGTGTACATATTAATCGTGATCTAAAATCACTCATGTGTTTTTACTCATTGAGTGTCAAATACACTCAAGTCTTGTTAAATCTTCACAAGAAAAGAACACCTTCATAATATTTCTATATTGAACTACCTCAATATCCATTCTATGTACTTTGACTTAAACTTATTGTGTGTTTCAATCTATCTTCATAGATCTTGACACTAAATATGTTTCAGTCCATATCCTTTCATTGAAATTAATTCTCAATGAAACCTTTTAATCACATCAAGTATATAATTACATCATTTATAATCAATGATATGTCATCTACATAAAGTATTATAAATATGTCTCAGCGCTCCCACTTAATTTCTTGCAAATGCAAGCATCTTCATCGTTTCTGATGAAATCAAAAACTCTTTGACTATTTCATCCGGTGAAGATTCCAACTCCGCAATACTTACTTCATCCAATTGAAGTTTGTATACTTATCTAGTATTTCACGGACTAGCAAAACTCTTTTGTTTGTATCTAGTATACATCCTTCATACATACTTCTGGTGACATAGGCATCCCCAATGGGCCTGCCAAAGATAGTACCCGGGGTTTACTGAAGGCCCACTACCCGAAGAATAAGAGGATTCGGAAGCCCAAGATATTGTTAAGGAAAGTTAGAGTTGTAATAGGAAGCATTATTTGTAATCTTGCGGGAGGAGTTAGAAACCTTTTCGGACTCTGTAACTTGTACAATACGAATCCCTCGGCTCCGCCTCCTATATAAGGGGGAGTCGAGGGACAAAGAAAGAATCGAATTTACTGTCAACACAACCTTAGTTTTAAATTCGTCGAGTACTTTTCGGCTGAAACCTTCGAGATCTACTTGCCCTCTACATCTAACTAAACCCTAGTCTACAATCCGTAGGCATTGACAAGTTAATACCTTGACAATTGGCGCCGTCTGTGGGATCTAGAGGCGACAAGGAGCTGATCTCGATGGCACGTTCAAGATCGTCGACTTCATCAGTAGCAAGCAACATCATGGAGAGAGGTAAACAGATCGAAACTGGTCTCGTTGATTTTATTCCTCACCCGCCCTCCCGTTTGGATGCATATGCGTATCTGGAGGAGCCCATGAAGATGACGTTTGGAAAGTTCCACTTCCGCATCGAGAAAGAAGGAGCGTATCGTCTCGAAGTTCCGATCTCGTCGGGATTATCGGTGGTTGGTCCTGATTTCTCAAACTCAGTATCATCCATCGAGTCAACCGACAAGGAGATTTCGTCGCCACGCTTCATCGGCAGCAGGGCAAGCGAAAAACTCGCCAAGATCTTCAGCGACATGTCCTTCGAGTCATCTGCGGACTCCTATATAAGCAATGATTCAAGCGACAGCGACAGCTTCGACTTCATCGACAAATCCATCTCTATTGGGAAGGTCTTCACCAATCTCTATGATGGTGTCACTAAACCAAGCAAAGTGAAAACTCCAAAATATCACCAAGTTTATGCCATTGGAGAAGCAAGTCGCGATCAAGAGGAAACATCAGAGGCTTTCGACGATTTGGGAAACCCCTATGTCGATCCCTCAGATCTAAGGAGAGGTTTGGGCACTAAATATGTCGGGCCCACACCACGTGTCAGGGTTCAACTTCCACAAGCAGCCTGGGATAGAGTAGCGAAAGCTTTGGATGGTTCTGAACCAATGGAGACAACTGCTACGGTCGAAGAACTGCAAGCTTATCAATATAGACTCACCCGAGCTGGAAGAGAATTGGAAAAACAGATAGCTGCTTTGAACAGAAGAAGGGAGGCAGCTTCCGCATCAAGCAGGCGACGAGCGGAATTAAGTCGACACTCAGAAACTTCGGGAGATAGTCACAGAGAAGCTCGGAGGAGAGCAAGATCTCGGATGCAAAATATACCGGAAGCTGAAAGAGAGACTCTAATCCAAAACCTCGACATGTCCTTTATGTCAATCGACACGAGGGGGAATATTATCCCAAAAACACCGGAAGCAGGATACATGGCGACACAAGCTTTCATCTTAGCGTCCAGGCCACCTCCCGGAGCTCCAAGAGAAGCGTTGTACAACATGGCCATGGCAGGATGTGGAGCCATGGGAGCAGCGTTCACAGCTACACCTCCCGAAGGAATTGCAAGGCAAAATAGTCCGAGACCTACCGCAGCAGTGCAAGATCCACCAAGAGCAAGTGGAGCCAGAGACACAACAACCCAGGCCAGAGTCGATAGAGCGCGACAAGAAAGAAGGGAACGTCGGCATTCACCAGAACTTGCTGAAGAGGACATGTGTGGACTTCCATGTTTCACACGACGGGTTCGAAAAACTCGAGTTCCATCAGGATTCAAGCTACCCGATAGTTTCAAGAAATTCGATGGCCTGCAAGACCCCGAGGATTGGCTAGTGGATTACCTCGAGACAGTAAAATTGATAGGTGGGACCAGAGCGACAGCCATGCAGAGCATCCAGATACATCTGAGCGGAGCCGCCAGATCATGGATAAAAAAGCTTCCCCCAGGTTCCATCGACAGCTGGGAAAGTTTTGAGGACGTGTTTATCAAGAATTTCCGGTCAACCTGCAAGAAACCTGCGACACTAGAGGAGTTGAGGTCATGTCGACAAAAGCATGATGAATCAATGAGGAAGTACATCCAAAGGTGGAACATCATCAAAAACTCGGCAGAAAATATATCTGACGAAAGAGCGATAGATGCATTTGTTGCAGGAGTTCGACGAGGAGATTTTGTGGAGGACTTGGGGAGGACAAACCCAAGAACAGTACCAGCATTAATGGAAATAGCAAACAGATGGGCAGATGGTGAAGATGCGGTACATAACAAACGACATAGGTCCCCAGAGGAAGATCGCAGTCGAAATTTTCAAAATAGACGCCGATTTCCCCGTCAATTTTCAAGTTACGATGCACCTGGCCAAATATCGGCTGGCTTTCGGGGAAACAATGGAGGAAACAGTAGAGATGACTACCAGAGAAGTAATGCACAGCAAGGCGAGAATAGGGATAACAGGCAAAATAGCGGGCCAAGGTTCCAGAGACCTTTTGTGTCCCCCGAAGAGATGATGAACGGGCCGTGTCAGATGCATTTCTTTCTCGATAGCAATGGAAAAAGACAGTCAGGACACTTGCAAAAGGATTGCCGAAATTTCCAGGCAATGTTAAGATGGGCAGGACATGCAAATGCTCAGGCAGCACATAGAAATCCTCAAGGACCTAGGAGTGAGATTCACTTGCCACCTCCTCCCGCGGTTACAGATGAAAATCGACATCAGCTCAGAATAGTGGCAGCACCTGTTCCACCGCCCTATGTCGATCCTAACTCTAACGGAGCGGTCTCGATGATTCAGAAAGGCAGGCCATCCAATAGAGCTCAGAAAGTAATCTCGCGACAGTGTTTATGGCGAGAGAAGATGCCACCACCAACGATCAGTACCTAAACTAGTCGGAGCAAGATATTGGCTTCACAATAGCTGATCATCCACAAGAAGTTCCTCGACCAGAGGCGATCAAGACTGATCTTACCAGCAGTAATTGCGGGATTCGATGTATCTCGAGTATTCATAGATGGCGGCAGCAGTTTAAACCTTATGTACACATATACGCTAAGGAAGATGAATATTTCCCTCGCAAATTTGAAACCAACCGACACACGTTTCCACGGCATCACACCAGAGAAGCCAAGTTACCCACTGGGGAAGATCAATCTCGACGTTCAGTTTGGGACCCGAGAAAACTACAGGATAGAAAGGTTGGAATTCGAAGTTGTGGATTTCCCGTCGCAGTATCACGCTTTGTTGGGGCGACCAGCGTACGCCAGATTTATGGCAGTACCACATTACACGTACTTGCTTTGGAGGTTACCTGGACCTAAGGGACCAATCACAGTCAAAGGAAGCTTCGCGTTGGCCGATAAATGCGACAAAGATTTTCATCGACTATCAGAAACCTTCGGGATGCAGGCAGAGTACGCAGCGTCAAGGCTCATGACTGATTATGATGTGCTGCCAGACGTAGGGAGGCCCAACAAAGAATCAACTTTCAACACCGCTAAAGATTCTAAGGAAGTACAGATCCACCCAACCGATCCGAAGAAGACAACATCCATCGCGACAAACATGGACCTCGCATAGGAAAGCGCGCTCGTCGAGTTCCTCCGTGAGCACTGGAAAATCTTTGCATGGTGTCCAGCCGACATGCCAGGAGTACCCAGGGAACTTGCCGAGCACCACCTAAACTTGGATCCTATTGCGAGACCAATCAAGCAACCTTTGCGGCGTTTTTCGGAACCAAACCGCAAAGCCATGCTGTCAGAAATTGATCGACTTAGAGAAGCTGGTTTCATCAAAGAGATATCTACTGAGGCCACTTGGGTAGCTAACCCAGTGATGGTGCCGAAGAAAAACACGAAAGTCCTTCGCATGTGTGTCGACTTTACGTGCCTCAATAAACATTGTCCAAAGGATCATTTTCCCCTCCCAAGGATCGATCAGATTATCGACTCCACGGCAGGATGTGAACGTCTTTCCTTCTTGGACGCATATTCTGGTTACAACCAGATCAAATTAAAAGAAGACGACGAAGCCAAAACAGCGTTCATCACACCGTATGGCGTATTTTGTTACAAAACAATGCCCTTCGGGTTGAAAAACGCGGGAGCAACATATCAACGGATGATGCAGAAGTGCCTAGCAACACAGATTGGGAAAAATGTACAAGTGTACATCGATGACGTCGTCATCACATCAAAAAAGGGGGCAACATTAATCGAGGACTTGAAGGAAACTTTCGACAACCTCGACAAATTTTGTCTTAAGTTGAATCCGACGAAATGTTCTTTCGGCGTCCTATGAGAGAACTTCTCGGGTTCCTAGTTTCAGCGAGAGGGATTGAAGCAAATCCCGAAAAATCCAAGCTATCGTAACAATGAGGAAGCCAACAAAGTTGAATGAAATACGACGACTAAGCGGGCGAGTCGCAGCTTTAAGCGGATTCGTCGCCAAGTCGGGAGAAAAGGCGCTACCATTCTACGCCTTAATCAAACAAGGAGAGAAGTTCCAGTGGAACGAAGATGCAGATAGGGCCTTCGAGGACCTCAAACGGAAAATTTCGACACCACCAATTCTAGTGGCGCCAAAAGAGAAAGAACCGCTCCTGTTATATATTGCGGCTACACCTCAGGTGGTCAGCACGGCGCTAGTTGTCAAAAGAGAAGAAGAAGGAAAACTCCATGGAGTGCAGAGGCCAGTATATTTTATCAGCGAAGTATTATCGCCTTCAAAACAGAGGTACCCGCAGTACCAAAAGCTAGCATATGGAGTATTCACAACCGCAAGAAAATTGCGCCACTATTTTTCGGCGCATCCGATAATAGTGGTCAATGAGGCGCCTTTATCCAACATACTCAATAATCCAGAAGCTACAGGCCGTGTCTCCCTTTGGGGAATAGAATTTTCTCCTCGGGACATCACGTATGAAAAAAGAAAGGCAATAAAGTCACAAATTCTACCAAACTTCATCGCAGAGTGGATGGAGTTGCAAAACACAGGACCTCCGGATTTATCGAGAACATGGACTATGAACTTCAACGGGTCCAAAAGGTTAGAAGGAGCTGGAGCAGGGGTAATACTCATATCACCTGAAGGCGACAAATTGAAATACGTCCTACGTATGACGTTCCCAAACGCATCTAATAATGAGGCAGAATATGAAGCCCTTATACATGGAATGAAGATGGCGAAAGCCTGCGGCGCAACTCGACTAAAAATATTTGGCGATTCACAATTGGTAGCTCAGCAAGTCATGAACCAATGTGATGCGGTCAATGATAGCATGGTGGCGTACAAAGAGATGTATAATGAGCTGGAGAAACTATTTGACGGATGCGAGGTAAACCATATCAGCAGATTAAGCAATGATGAAGCCGATGTTCTTGCAAACATCGGGTCGCAGTGCCTCGCAATTCCCCCAGGTGTGTTCTGGGAAGAGATAACAGAAAGATCCATGAAGCCGAAGAAATTAACAAAGAAGGAGAAAAGCGAGAAACCCTCGGGGGCTGCGAAAGAAGCATTGGAAGAAGAAGAAGAGGAACAGGATCTAGTATTAATGGTGCAAATCCCATGGATGCAAGCGTATATATCATACATCCTAAGAAAAACAATACCCGATGATCCAGTTGAAGCAATGCGAGTTATTAGGCGATCCAAAGCCTTCACGGTGGTCAAAGGGGAGTTGTACAAGCGAAGTATCTCGGGTGTGTTACAAAGGTGCGTTACACCCGAAGAAGGAAGGATAATTCTGAAGGATGTACATGAAGGAGTATGTGGTCATCACGCAAGCAGTCGAGCTATTGCAGCCAAGGTTTTTCGAGCAGGATTCTACTGGTTGACAGCGATTGAGGACGCGAAGGAAATAGTGCGAACTTGTGACGCATGTCAGAGATTTGCCGCAAAACCCCACTCTCCGGTAGCAGAATTAATGCCAATACCCTTATCTTGGCCTTTCGCTCAATGGGGTCTCGATATGGTGGGAAAATTACACAAAGCTTCGCCAGGAGGATACGAGTACATGTTGGTTGCTGTTGACAAATTCACCAAGTGGATAGAAGCAAAGCCGATAAATTCTCCAGATGCAGCATCAGCGATAAAGTTCGTGAAGGGCATCGTTTTTCGATTTGGAGTACCTCACAGCATCGTCACAGACAATGGAAGCAACTTTACGTCAAAGGAGTTCAAGGCGTACTGTGCAGAGGTAGGCATCAAATTGCATTTCGCGTCAGTTGCACATCCTCAAACGAATGGTCAAGTCGAGAAAGCCAATGGTATGATCTGCAATGGCATCAAGAAACGCTTGTTAGGACCACTGGAAAAAGCTCGACATACCTGGCCAGAAGAGTTACCAAGTGTGTTATGGAGCATCCGAACAACACCAAATACAGCAACACAGGAGACCCCGTTCTTCCTAGTCCACGGAGCAGAGGCAATACTGCCGATAGAAATAGAGCACGATTCCCCCAGAGTCACAGAGTACAACGAAGAAGTCTCCAGGAAAGCATTGGAAGACGACGTCGACGCACTCGACGAAGCTCGAGACGAAGTATTATCAAGGGTAACTAAATATCAGCAGGACCTGAAAAACTACCACAGTCGACGTTTGCGACCAAGATCCTTTCAAGTTGGAGACTTAGTTTTGCGACTCAATCAAGAGCGTACTGAAAAACTCGAGTCGCCATGGCTTGGCCCTTACGTCATTACGGAAGTAATCGAAGGAGGAGCGTACAGGATAAAAGACAAGAAAACAGGGGTTCCCGAGAAAAACCCCTGGAACGTGGCACAGCTCAGGCGGTTCTACGCTTAGAGTCGAAATATAGTCCTCCTCTGTAAAAATGCAATGTACTGAAACGCCTGCGAGTTTTCAGACGCACTCTTTTCCTTTTCGGGGCACCGAGTGGGACCGGAAATGTTTTTAATGAGGCGGGCTCGCGGTGCTGCAATATAATAAAGATAGTGGAGATATACTTCTTATTCTTCGACACGCTCGGGGGCTCAATGCCTTCAAGTTACAAAATATATACAATATAGATAAACTAGACTTACCGAAATATTTCGCCTTGGTACAAGAATACCTCGCCAAATAGAACATCGGAAGCTAACAACTATAAATATAGTATATTCGTCAAAATGTTATTGCTTTGGTCTGAAAACCTCGCAACAAAAATATAGAACGTCACCACCAAGACACTCGGGGGCTCGTGCCCATTGATAGCGAAATATATATACCTTCTCGCAATAAGAGAAAAATCTTTGGAATAACAAAATAGTATAAGCTCCAGCCAAAGGCTCGGGGGCTCGACGATCAAAAATAGAAACAATACATACTTACAGAGTTGACAGCTTCACAATATAGATCATGTTTACAAAGACGTACCAATGGTGAAACTACAGCAAGAAAAAGGAAAAAAACTCTCAATGGATACCTAGCACATGGTCTATGGTTATTCGTTCATTGGAAGGACGAGTACTATGCTCGGCATAGCTACCCTTCACAAAGAACTCAGCGTCCATCCGAAGAAGTTCATCCATCATATCTTCGGCTACAGTCACTCAGTGATCATCAATCTTGCCCATGTTTCTCTTTTTCTTCGATATTTTAGCCAGGCACGTGGGAACAATTTGATCCATGGGCAATTTTGGATAGCAAATCTTTATCATCATCATAGCAAATCTTGCGCCAGCAGAGAGTTGAGCCCGCACAAAGCCATGGATTCGAGGAGCATCTCGAAATTTTTCCATCAATGCAGGAAGAGTCTCTGGCATCTTGTTGCGAGGGAACATGGTTCCATAAACTAAAAATAAAGTCTTCGTACAGAAGTCAAGGAAGTCACGGACCTGAGCCGCGCGATCTTGGAATCTGACAATTTGACGGGTACGCTCAGGAGTAACCCAAAAGTTAGAACCATGTTGTGCAGCCAGTCTGAGCAGAACATTGGCTCGAGCTTCAACATGTTGATCTTCGGCAGCAGTATCCAAAAATGAGCCCGGTACAGCAAATAAATTGATAAGGAAGGAAAAATAGCAAAAATAACATCCAGCATGGTTATGAACAGGAAACATACCTGTCATGTCCAGGCTGGCGTCAGTCATTAGCTGAAGCATATAATTTTCTCGAGAGGAAGCTTCGGTAGCCTCAGCAACAACAGCATCCTTCGCATCAATGGCTTCTTTTACCTGTTGAAGAGCAATATTCTCTCTCACGGACGCTTGTCGAGATTGTTCCATCATCGCAAGAGTTTGTTTCTTCATGGATTGGAGTTGTTGGCGCAATTCTTGCAAATCTTGCGACAAATGTTGTCTTGAAGAACCCTCGATGAAGTTATCATTGACTAGTGTTTTCTTCGAGAAGGAGGAAGCAGGAGAAGTATCGGCAGAATGAGGATTGGCAGAGTAGTTATCAAATATCAACTGGAAAAGAAAATTCCAATATCAAAGGATTGCACAAGACAGAATTCCATTGATCTTCAAGAAATTTACATGGATATTACAGAAGGAGTTCTTCAAAAGGACTACTAAGGTAATTGTCGCCAAAACTAATATGGCGACAATAGCTAAAGACACAGGAAAAATAAAAAGAAGGGGCATTCAACTAGACCTCCGGCTTTGATGAGCTAGGAGTTGAAGATGGCTTGATCCCGAGATAGGACAGGATTTTCTTCGTGTTGGGCTTTGCTGCCTTGATCAACGATCGCCATTTTGTCTGCTCTATCTGTTCTGTGTCGCCTACTTTCGCCCAGTCAATAGTTTGTTGGCTATCAGCGACCAAGGCAACAGTGCTTTCAACAGCGACCTTCATATTTTCCTGGCGCACCTTCAGCCCAAAATCTTCTGGCGGATTAAAGCACTTGGCAAGAGCAAGGAAAGTTGCGGGTTCCTCTTTCTTCGGGAATAAGTAGGGGAAGAGTCGCGACAGCCCTGCTTTAGCTTGATCAATGCCCTCGCGTGCTTCTGTTCCATGAAACTCAAGGAACGAAAGGGCGTCAAGAAGAGGATCATTGTCGGGATCTTCAAGCTCAAATTCTTGAGATGTTTTACCTGTCAAGATAAAAACTTATTGATCAACAAACGAGTGAAGGAAAGAAAGTCCAAAGGATGTGAAGTGGTTCAGATACTTACTGACAAAGCGACGGTTTTGCGACCTTACGCGTTTAATAATCGCTTCCTCGCGAGCGGATTGTGCGGCTATATGCTCGCTCAGCAAAGTCTCGGCATCGTGAAATTTCTTCTTAAGATCTTCGACACCACCAGCATCGGTCTTGGCCTTGTCAGCCTCTGCTTTAGCTTGAATAGCATCTGATTCGGCCTTCTTACGAGCCTCTTCACTTTGCTCTAATTTTTGAGCAAGTGTATCGGCACGCTCGTTGACCTCCGCCAGTTTTTCTGCCAAAAAAGTTAAATTTAGTTAAAAACATCGACAACAAAGGAGTAAGAAGGCAAGGGCAAAAAGAAGCAGTAAGGCATTACCTTCAGTCTTACTGGCATACTCACGGTACCCAATGAATTGGGCACCGATGCGAATAAGCTCTTTGATCATAGGCTGTCAAAGAAAGATAAAGAAAGAAAATGTCGATATGGGAAAAATATGATGGCATAAAGAAGCAAACAGAGGAAATATAGACAGTGACAAGAAAATTAAGAACTTACATCATCCAAAAGAGGGTTAGAGGAGCTACTCAATTGGAGAGTAGGCTCCGGGATTGTTTCAATCCTTGTCCTTTTCGGTGAAGGGACAAGGGGGCTTGAAGGAGGTGTAGGAACGCCAACGTTTTGTTGAGGAGGCGAGGATTCCTCTCCTTCAACCGGCGTCTCCGAAACAACTAGAGTATGTGACGTACTCGTTCGAGCAGCCACATCAAAAGCTGGTGCTTCTCCCTCATCATCACTGCGATTAAATGTTGGCAGCGTAAAAAACAAGGTAGACAACAATCTTCGAGTACAAGAAAAAAAAAGGGTGACTTACGAACTGATGAGGGCCTCGAGGTATGGATCATAAGCTGCCTTCTGACGTGAAGGAACAACTTCTTCGGCTTTGGAGGTGCCGGAATCTTCGACATCATTCTTTTTCCTTTTGTTCTTTGGAGAAACAGCAGGAGGAGGAGATTGTGCCGATGCAGTACCTTCAGAGGCAGCCTCCTTTTCATAAGATCCCGCAGATTTTCGAGAATCTGCGGGTTCATTCACAAAAGAGGGGGCATCTTGGTTGTCGTCGGTGACAATGGCCCTTTCCTCGACTTCTCCACCGTCAGGAAGGGGAGGAAGCGAGACAAGATTTGGATGGTTCTATATAAAAACAGGGGAAGATGTCAAAAAAGGAGTTACAAAAAGATAGCAAGGCAATAACAAATCAATCGACAAAGTTTACCTTGGGAAGCGCATTGGTGGCGCTGTACGGTTTTACACGACAAGAAGAAGGGACAGAATCTTTTTTGCTGAGAGAGGAGATTTTTCGGACAAGCTTTTCTAAGTCCTTGACCTCCAAATCCGCTGACAACCGATCTGTGTCCTCGTCGCCAGCATACTTCCAGAGAGGGTATTTGCGAGCCTGAAGAGGCTGCACTCTGGTTCTAAGAAAATACGCTGTGATTTGGATACCTGACAATTCTTTGCCGCGAGTATTTTGCAACTCATGGATGCGAGTCATCAAGGCCTCTGTCGATGTCTTTTCTTCCTCGGTAGCCTCTGCATCCCAGGAGCGGCGGCGAAGGATTTTCTCGGCACCATCGAAAGGAGGGATGTTGTCTTCAGCACATCCATGGTTCTCCTCCTGAATGTACAACCACTTCTTGCGCCACCCTTGAACTGAGTCAGGGAGTTTGACGTCGAAGTAATCGATTGTGGGGCGAACAGAAATAACAATGCCGCCTATATTATAGGCGACATGGGGAGAGCCATTGCGGCGACAAAAGAAAATGTGCTTCCATAGCGCCCAGTTAGGCTGGACGCCAAGGAAGGCCTCACAGAGGGTGATGAAAATGGAGATATGGAGGATTGAGTTGGGCGTGAGGTGGTGAAGTTGAAGACCATAAACAAAAAAGCAATCCACGGAGGAAAGGATGAATGGGGGCGGAAAGACCGCGGATGAGATGGTCGACGAAACTTACCCGATACCCCATTGGAGGGGTTGGGTAGCTTTCTTCACTAGGGAAGCACAGCGCTTTGGGCTTCTTACTAATCCCTAGCTTCTTCAAGAGATTGATGTCCTGAGAGGAAATTTTGGACCTCTCCCATTCCGCGCTTCCCAGATCTACGGCAGCCATTGACGATTCAGGCGTGCTGCGCTTGATCAACCGACGCGGTGGCATCAACAATGGCGCAGGAATGCAGCTTGGAGAAGATGAGCTTAGGAAGTTGTGGGGCGCAGGAGGAGGTTTTGCAGAGGAGAGTAGGAGAACGGCGCAAGCGGAAGTGCTCGAGGAAGAAGAAGGAGATCTTATATAGAGGTGCGGCGAAGCGGCGGACCGTTGGATGGAAAAGGGATGCGGCAGATGATAACCACGTAGAAACAAGGGTAAAAAAGTATTTTAACACTGGAGAAGTTACGGTACGTGCGCCAGTAAAAGCGGAGGACGTGTGTCCCCCACCCACACGACGTGTCAAGATAATGGATAATTTGGGCCCGCAAGGCAGCGGGAGAAAACTTCTCGCAATTTTCGGATTCGCAATCGTGGCTATCGTCAGCAATAACGCCACCTTGTCGGAGAGAAAAATTCGACTCAACAGCGGCATAAAAAGGCGACATGCAATAATAATGGAGAGCCTTTGATCAAATACAAGTTTTTGATCAAATGCTCGGGGACTACTTTGAAAAAATGAAAAGATCAAGAAAGACAAAATAGAAATGGCGTGAGCCTATGATCAAATACAAATATTTGTTCATAGCCTCGGGGACTACTCCCATCGGGAGCGCTGTTCGCGCACCCAAGAAATTATAAAACTTCGGGAGAGAAAGAAAATATAGCGGCATAAGGCGTGGAGCCTACAACCAAGCACAAGTCCTTGGCTGTAGCCTCGGGGGCTACTCCCATCGGGAACGCTGTTCGCGTGCCCGATGAAATTATAAAAAAAGAAAGAAAGAATGAAAAGAAGAAAGATAGAAGAGCAAAAGAGTATATTTCGAGTTATAAATAACTCTGCATATACTCCCATCGGGAGAGCAATATAAGTCATCTTTGACTCAATAAAATGTGCCATTCCAACAGCCGAATAAGCACTCGATAATATATTCTCAGAACGCCAAAGTTGCGATCAATTTCTGAATGCCGCAAAACTTTGCGAAGGTAAGACCCCAGATCCGTTCTGTGAGGCGTGGCACCGTCTCTGACATCGGTTTGCTACTTTTATCCGTATCAACAGATACGAAGAAAAATCCTAACGGACGCGTTAGGTACCTGATAAATATAACTGGGACTCGACAGAATGGTAAGACCTTAAGCGGCACCTGTCGAAGTTTACACCAGTATCCCGAGATCATGTCCAGGGACGTGATTTTGAAGTAGGTTTTTGCGGATTGCCACTAAGAGCAGTTAACTAGTACCTGATCCGTCAGATGAACTAGCCCCAACTACCATTATCCCTGCACAATATAGAAAATTATGTAAAGAAACATAGAAAAGTTTTAAATTGTCGAGTAAAAATAAACATTAGAGATTTTCCCTGACTCTACGATTCAAGCAAAATCTCGGGGGCTACTGACATAGGCATCCCCAATGGGCCTGCCAAAGATAGTACCCGGGGTTTACTGAAGGCCCACTACCCGAAGAATAAGAGGATTCGGAAGCCCAAGATATTGTTAAGGAAAGTTAGAGTTGTAATAGGAAGCATTATTTGTAATCTTGCGGGAGGAGTTAGAAACCTTTTCGGACTCTGTAACTTGTACAATACGAATCCCTCGGCTCCGCCTCCTATATAAGGGGGAGTCGAGGGACAAAGAAAGAATCGAATTTACTGTCAACACAACCTTAGTTTTATATTCTTCGAGTACTTTTCGGCTGAAACCTTCGAGATCTACTTGCCCTCTACATCTAACTAAACCCTAGTCTACAATCCGTAGGCATTGACAAGTTAATACCTTGACATCTGGTAAGGAATGTATTTCTGCCATCCTACTATCATGTCTCATAAAATAAATATGTAGCGATTACTAGAATAATCCACATAGACTACAAGCATCGCTATGAAAGATCTAATCTTATCGTAGTCAACACTTTGAACTTTGTCGTAAACAATCTTTCGACAAGTCGAGTTTATTCAAGGATATTCCATCCAAGTCCATCAATTTTATAGATCCATTTACTTTCAAAAAGTATTCATCTATCTTGGATTTCATGGCGTATAGCCATTTTAACGGAGTCAGGGCCCATCATAGCTTCTTTATATGTAGTTGGTTTAGCATTGTTCAAAATCAATCCTTTGTCCACAAATCATTTATTTGATCATAAAGTAAACCATACCTACAAGATTCAATAGGTACTTCGATCTCCGTGGCTAAAATATTTTGTAGTCATGGGAGCCATGATCGTCGTGGCCACTTTCGGAACCATTTCCGATGTTGCGCTACTCTGATCATTATGCTTAGGTTCGTAAACCTTATCAAGTTCTATTGTCCTCCCACTCAAATACTTCGCTAGAAAACAATTTCTTGGAAATAAGCAAGTAACATTAACAAACACTTTTGTCTTTTACTTCATAGTGGAAAGAATTCCCTTTTTTTTTGGGACAACAACAAAGACATTCATCCAGTTTTGGTTGTAAACTCATTTACTTATACCAAAATTTTAAGAAAGGACTATTAGGGTTTATACCCATGCCATAACTTGTATGGTGTCATTTCAACGGATCATGATGATGCTCTATTTAGTGTAAAAGCGGTAGTCTCTAAAGCATAATCCACAAAATATAATGGTGTCATATTATCTCATCATTAATCCAACAAGGTTTGGATACATCTCTCGGATACTACATCATCACTATGATACTCCAAGAAATGTGAGTTGTAGAACAATTTCATAACTCTCTTAGATGTTCGCTAAAACTCGTAATTCAAATATTTCCACCATGATCCAATCATAGATATTTGACTTTTCTATTACGATGATTTCCACTTCATGCTGAAATTTATTTGAATCCATTCAAATGTTTCAAACTTCTTCCTTATAGAATATATCCACATATATATACTCAATTCATTGTTGGAAGTTTTCATGAAGTAGAAGAATCTCCCGCACACAACTATGCCCAGTGAACCACATACATCATCATGTATGTTTCCACTAAGTTAGTTGCCCGTTCAACTGTTGGCCTATGAACGATATTTCAGTCATTCTCTTTAGAAGAGATTTGCAAGCGCCAAACGATTCAAAAATCAAATGACTCCAAAAATCCATTTGCATGGAGTTTCTTCATGCGTTCCTTTCTAACATGACCTAAATGGCGGTTCCACAAATAAGTGGAATTCATATCATTTGCCTTATGGCATTTTAGCGTCAGTGTTATGCATGTGTGTTTCACCATAAAGATTTATAATAACTTATCCATCATACATGGAATACTGTCAAAATTTGAACAACTCATTGTTTTCATTTGACTAGAACAAAACAACAATTATGAAGTTCTTTATTATAAATCTGAAGGGCTAGATAGAATGCCAACGACGAACATAATAACACTTTATTTTTGTTCTAGACGTGCATTCCTATCATATTCCTTGTCAGTCACTTAGGCCATTGAATTCTTGTATTGCGTTGTTTTGTATGACACTTCATACCAACCAATATGGTACAAATACCCAAGAATTTCATTGTGTGATCAAACTAGGAATACATTCATAACATGTATATCATCTATATACACCTGAGCTAGACTTTCTAGTCTTTTCTTTCTTTCTGCCAATAAACTTTTGTAGTTTCTCTTTTAGCTTTCCTCATTCTCAGAAAAACACTTCAACATCAATAACTTCTAGGTTTGTTGGTCAAATACCAATAACCTTGAGGTTCTTACTTTGAAGTTGATCATCATATGACAAGTGTTTCGGATTTCACTATTAGTAACCTTTTAATGTGATGAACAATTTCACTCATATTTTTAATCCATCAAATCATGACGACTTTTTGAGACCATGTCTATACGTGCTAGGCTCATAAAGTTTAACCTCAGTATTCGCATGTGCAAATCTGGCTTGCACCCGTTGTATGCACACGTAGAATCTATAACACCCGATCATCACGAGATGCTTCGAAATGACGAGTCTTAGCAACGGTGCATACTAAGGACGATCATTTCATGGATATGCGAATATCGTTAGTGCCCCAATAGTTGGAGGATTGGGACGCCCGGCGTCTTCAACCTTCGTACATTCCCATAAAACTTATGAGTTTATGTAGTCTCACCAAATTATATTCTATCACCTTGCAATAAGGTCTTAGATATCGCATATATCTCATACTTCGCTTATTTCTGAAAACAAACTTTCAGCTCCTTACTTTTCAAACGGATTTGAACTTCAAGTTTCACGGAGACAAGATAACTTTAGGTACTAATTGAAACCATAGCTCTTTGAATCAACATTGTGAGGTTTACTAAAAGTTTGCAGTAGGACTTAATAATTTCTTGATTCTTTAACAATACGGTACCAGTCCGTAAATTTACTTGTCAGACTTAACAGTATTTCTATCTCAATTACAAGACTAGCGCATGGTAGAAAATGGATGCCAGTTCTACAAATTTAATTCAAAATACTATTCAGACTATGTTCATGATAATTAGTTCATGTTTTAATCTAATTACTAATAAACTCCCACTTAATACAACATCCCTCATAGTTGTTTAGTGGTACATGATCCATATCCACTACACCAAAACCGATCATCACGTGAGATGATGTAGCTTCAATGGTGAACATCAACATGTTGATCATATCATCCATATGACTCGTGTTCAACCTTTCGGTTTCCTGTGTTCCGAGGCCATGTCTGTACATGCTAGGCTCGTCAAGCAAACCCAAGTATTTCCGCGTGTGCAACATGGCTTACACCCGTTGTATGTGAACGTAGAATCTATCACATCCGATCATCACGAGATGCTTCAAAACGACGAACTGTAGCAACGGTGCATACGAGGGGAGAACATTTTATTATCTTGATATTAATGTGAGGGATTATCTTATAATGCTACCGTCGCGATCTAAGCAAGATAAGATGCATAAAGGATTAACATCACATGCAATTCATATGGGATATGATATGGCCCTTTAGTCTTTGCGCCTTTGATCTTCATCTCCAAAGCACGGACATGATCTCCATCATCAACGGGCATGATCTCCATCATCGTCGGCGTAGCGTCAAGGTCCATGGCGCTGTCTTCATGGTTGTACACCACATGTAGCAACTATTACAACTACCTTGAAATAATACTATTACATGATATATAAAGACAACCATAAGGCTCATGCCGGTTGCCACAATACAATAATGATCATCTCATACATATTCATCATCACATCATGGCCATATCACATCACCAAACCCTGCAAAAACAATTTAGACGCCTCTAATTTCGTTTGCATATTTTACGTGGTTTAGGGTTTTCGAGTAAGATCCAATCTACCTACGAACATGAACCACAACGGTGATACTAATATTGTCAGTTGAAAGAGTAAATTGAATCTTAACTATGGTGAGCGAGACAGACACCCGCAAAGCCACTTATGCAATACAAGTTGCATGTCGAGCGTGGAGCAAGTCTCATGAACGCGGTTATGTAAAGTTAGCCCGGGCCGCTTCATCCCACCATGACATATCATCTCTTGTGAACTATTCACATGCTTGCAAGCTAATCAGACGACATTCCACCGAGAGGGCCCAGAGTATATCTATCCGTCATCGGGATGGACAAATTCCACTCTTGATCCATATGCCTCAACTCATACTTTCCGAATACTTAATCCCACCTTTATAACCACCCATTTACGCAGTGGCGTTTGATGTAATCAAAGTACCCTTCCGCTATAAGTGATTTACATGATCTCATGGTCGAAGGACTAGGTAACTATGTATTGAAAGCTTATAGCAAACTGAACTTAATGATGTGATCTTATGCTATGCTTATTTGGGTGTGTGTCCATTATATCATTCACCTAATGACATAACCTTGTTATTAATAACATCTAATGTTCATGATCACGAAACCATGATCATATATTAATCAACATGCTAGTTATACAAGAGGCTTACTAGGGCCTCCTTGTTGTTTACATAACACATATGTATCAATGTTTCGATTAATATAATTATAGCATGGTATGAAAACATTTATCATAAACACAAAGATATATTATAATAATTATTTTATTATTGCCTCTTGGGCATATCTCCAACAGTTTCCGGCTTAAGGGAACCCGAAAGTTAATCCGGGCATAAGAATGTGAGATACAGGTTACCAAAGATCAGGATACCAGAGGTATGCCGGTACTATGATCCGGAACGAGACCAACGGTCCACTGCAGGTCAAAGATCCAGTCATCCGGTACAAGACACAGGTGATGTATGCGGGATCAGCTTTATACGAAGCTCTGAAGCCAAAGCGAGGTGCTGACGATTAAACAACCGTATGCCGACCAAGGAATGTCACCAGACAAGGGCCGCAGAGGGGAACCTCACGACCTGAGCCAAAGAAGGTTTATGAAGTTAGCTTAGGTAGGCGTAGATTCTCATAGGGTTCCTTCCCTTGTAAGCCCCCTCTCCCCTATATAAGGAGAGGAGGGGCTCCCGTGTGCGGGACGGACGAATAGAGAGAGGGAAGTTCCCAGTTAAAGCCGTACGCTACATCTTCTACCTCTCGCCAAGTGGCTAAGTGAGACAAAGTAGACGCATGCAGGAGTAGGGGCTTTACCTCCTCACGAGGGCCCTGAACCTGGGTATATCGCCATGTTTGTGTGTGTGTTTTAGTGAGTCTCGTCTCCATCCTCCCCTCCTCCGATTCCATCGATACATATCGGCCCCAACTTAAACCATCCCATGGCATTTGTTTGTTCACCACGACAACACATATAATGCCATTCTATGTTCATCATGGACAAGCCACACGTCTAGTGAGGACCGGGCCTATTGCACGGATCTAATCTATCTGCATCTATAATATGCTATATTATAGATGAAAAGGTGAAATGTTTGCTACAAAATCCTACAAAAGAACAAAAGATCCCACGATTAATTTAGTGGAAGCTCTTTTAGTGAACCACAACCACTGAATCTTGAAAATGATATCTATCACCCAAGTTTTCTCCTCTTTAACTAGCATTAGAAAAATCTCTAGTCTTCCTATCAAAGTGCCATGCTCCCATCGAAGACGGGGAACACCTGTGCTTCTCATTGGAGCAGTGACGGACCCAGAAATTTATAAAAATCTGGACGTGTCGTAAGACAAACTAAAAATTTCTTAGAAAAATATAAGTATCAAATAGGAAAAATATTGTTTTCACAAGTTCTAATGCAGATTGGTGGAATTTTGGGAAAAAAATAAGAATACGTTACAAGTTCACAACATACTCAAATACAAGTTCATATGAGCTAATAATAGATAGGATCTGTCTAAGGCTGGGAACTAAGATAGTTCTTAGCTAGCTGACGTGATCAACTATCAGCCCATGAAACGGAACGAGGAATATACACTTGTAGTACTACATCTTGTCCCGGATGTGCAAATTAGTACCACATCTTGTAAAAGGTGCAACCGGGTACTTAATCTTGCTTTTCGGGTTGGTCCTAGTTACTTGAACGTCCGCTGGCGACACGTTTGACGCCACGTAGGCACCAGGCACACGTTCTCAAGTGTAAATTTTGCATAAACCCCCACAGCATATCTTTAGTAATACAGATTCGTTTGCTGTTACATCTAGAATAGCAAAAAGAGAAAATAATCCTCAATCGAGAACGTGCGGCGACGGAGACATGGTGAGACGCAGCGGCGCTTTGTTCGTCGACATCGGCGACCACGCCCATGGATATCGCGCCGTCGGCACAGCACGCGGAGGCCTCTCCGCCGCCCACGCCGCCGCATCCAAGGTTCCTGTACAGCGCGCCCACGCCGCCGCATCCAAGCTTCCTGTACAGCGCGCCCATGCCGTCATGTGCAGCACGCCGCCGCCGTCCTCCTACGTGCAGCCACTCAAGGAGCCGACCGGCATCCCAGGCAGCGACGGAACGACGGCCGGGGAGGGCACCGACGAGGACGATGATCTGTGCTCGCTGACCCTTGAGATTGAAGCGGTTTCCCCGTTGGAGCAGGACTGGACCTGCAGGTCGCGCTGAGCGGCAGGGAGAAGGCGGCCACGGCGGCAGAGGCCAGGAAGAGGATGAAGGAGCTGACCAGGCTGAAGGACATGCACGCTGGCAGTCACCATGTTACTCTTATGTGCTCAAATTGCTGTTGAATTCCTCTGCTCAAATTGCTCTGCTTTATTCTGTGCTTTGTTTCTGCTCTGATCAAATTGATCTACAACGTGTACAGACTCTGTGCTGAGAACAAGATGCTAACAAGCTTCTCAGGAGGATGGCTGAAGTGGAACAAGAGCTTGAGAATTTGAAGGCAGAGAACAAGATTAGAACTAGAGATAGGAAAGAAGTGGCAATTCTAGTTGTAGCTGTAGCTTGTGTATGATCTATGTCTGTCTACTGCTGGCTACTATCGGTTTTCTGTGATGTAGGAGAGTGAACCTGTAATTTTAGCAGTTTGTTGTTGACTATTTGCTAGAAATAAATGGCATGATGTTGTTTCTGTTTGTTGGAAATAAAGTAGCATGAATGGCAGAATAGCATGAAGAAATATATGGCAAGAATTCAGAGATAGCATGAATGAACTTGTTACTGCCACATTGCAACATTGCAACTTAATTAATCCAGTAGGCAGTACCAAAACTGAATGAACATATTTGAAAGGAAATCTATATGTCATCAAAACTGAAACCCAGTTACATTGCACACATCCAGTACACCAAAACTGAAATCAAGAACATCTATATGTCATCAGTTGGTGGCGCATTCTGACTGAAAGGAAATTCTTGCGCATTGACATCAGTGATAACATCGTCATTAAGATCTGTTATGTCAATAGCTCTTCTCTCCTGTGCATAATTAGGTATTTCTGTAGCTACATGTGTTGTTCCACTAGTAGAAGCTTCTGCACTTCTTTTCTTACTCTTTGCTTGACCTCTACTTCCAGCTCCTTGTGCTGATGAATTTGTTTTTGATTGTGGCCTTGGTGCATTTGACCTTCCAGATCCTCTTCCCCTTCCTCTTCCTCTCAAATTTCCTCTTGTTGAAGCAGTTGTAACTCTAGCTCTTGGTTCTGGAATGCTATCTCTAGCTGCAGCAACAAAAGCATTTTCTGGCAAAGGCCCAAGAAACCTATCTACAGGGACATTGTCTCTTTCCTGCAATTATTATTTACATATATCTGTAAATTGCAATTTCGTGGCACAGTATTAACAAGATATGAACAAGCAGTACCTCTAGCTGCATCTTGTATACCATGCTGTCCTCTACATTTGTAGGATCAAGATTTGGGTTTGGTGAGTGTGGGATGATGTGCTGAAATACAACAACAGAAAATGTAAGAAACAATATTAACTATGTATGTACAATTGTTAGGAAAAAGATATATCACCTCAAGAGTGGAAGGAATGTCAACTTCTTCGCCGTGTCCAACTATGCCCTGTTTCATTTGCTCTACTTGAGTGTTCACATATGCATTGTGACCCTTCTTATTGTGGCCAGCCTTACCACAAACAGAGCAATGAATCGTAGTTCCCGCCTTTGTAATTATTGTGACCCCCTTTTTAACTTTCTCCTCAGGTGCCTTCGTCCTATTTTTCTTAGGTCTGCCCATTACTTTGGTGTACAAAGGAGGATAAATTGGTTCTCCATTCATCTTCTCCCAAAAAACTCTCCCTCTAAGTGGTGCCAAGTTGAATCCATATGCTTTGTTAAATGTGGCAATGGTGTAACAACTGTGCACTAAGTTCTCTGGATTAATCCTATCTTTTCTACAACAAGCAATAACATGGTGGCAAGGAATTCCAGTCAGCTGCCACCTTTTGCAGTCACATGTCTTTGTTTTGAAATCTACATTGTATTGTTTCTCAAATTCATGACTACTAACAGCATATAGAAAATTACCAGCTGACTCGACAGTGCATTCATTACTCCATTCAAAGAATTTTTCCAGCTTCTTCTTAATCTTCGGGCAGACTCTTCCTGACCACTTCTCAGCCTCTCTCTGAAAAATGCTTTTATCCATGTATTTGGCACAAGCTCTTGGATCCACTCAAAAGCTTCATGGCTATCTATATCTAATTTGTCCATGCTTCGCTGCCATTTAGGAATACTTGTCGACCTGGCAATGGCCCACACGTCATTTTTCAGTGTTTCACCTCTATGACCAGCCCTTTGAAAATTTTGTACCATATGCCTGACACAAAACCTGTGTTCTGCATCTGGAAAAACTTTTTGCACAGCATTTATGAGACCCTGCAAATATTATCATTTCATTATTTATGCGCTTACAAGACAGAAATAACATTTAAAGGGAGATAAAAAATAATTAAGATGTTACCTTTTGTTTGTCACTCATAATTGTCCAAGGAGATGTGTTGGTTATGTTCAGATCATCTTTTAGATTATTGAGGAACCACTCCCAGCTACTAGTGCATTCAACTTCAACTAATCCAAAGCAATAGGGTAGATGCAATCATTTCGATCCACTCCAACTGTTGTCAATAGCTGCCCTTTATATCTAGTTTTAATATGGCAACCATCTAGACAAATAAAAGGTTTGCATCCAGCAAGTAAACCTCTTTTGCAAGCATCATAACTCCACTACACAGTGGCCAGATGTTGCTTCTCTTCGCCGGAGTTTGGATCATTAACTGAATTTGTTGTTAGGAAGAATTTTGACCCTGGATTGCTCCTCCTAAGCTCCTGGCCATAATCGAGCAACAATCCGAACTGACTTTCCTCATCACCATGAATGTTTAGCAACGCAGCTTTCCTAGCTCTGCTAAGTTTGAATCTGTTTGGGCACATTTTGAACTCCCTTAGTACTTTTGCAGCGAAACTCTGCAAACCTAGTTTCTGGTTGTCTCGGAATTCATGCATGAACTTCTCTGTCAGTATTTTGGAAGAAATTGCTTTAAGTGGCCAGGTACCCTCACATGTGTGTCTGCCTTCATATGCTTTAATTGTAAATCCACCTGACCTTTTTTCGTCAGCAGAGGCTCTCAGCATCCAACAACACCCAGGTGCACTGTGCATTTAACCTTCTTCTGTCCTTAAGAGTCTTCTTGATATGTACTCTATTCCTTATGCTGTATGCAGCCAATGCCTTCCTCAACTCTTCAACGCCACTAAACACCATCCCCCTTTTGAAAGAAGGATTGTCCATGTCAACCTCAGGATTAAAAGCCGTCAACTTCTTCATCAATTTCAGTCTCCTACCTTCTTCCATATTTAGATCATCATCCTCAAGTGCTTCCTCATCTTCATTTTCTACACATACTTCCTTTTCATTATGATCACTCACAGATTTGTCAACATTATCCGAGAATAAGTCATCATCACCATCCTCAACATCGAAGTCACTGTCATACATCACAAACTCACTGTCAGTGTCAGTGTCACTGTCACATGCATAGCGCACTTCCTTCTGTACCAATTGGACAATTGATGAACTAGAGGAAGTTGCAGGTTTAGCCGGAGTAGTTGCCCTTGGAATTTTCATAGGACTGATTACAGGTGGCAATGCAGGTCCTGTCACAAGTATATCCTTCCTCAATTGCCTAAGAAAATTTGTGTGATCTACAAATAAGACAAGTGTCTTGACTGTCCTACTTGCCTTGGCCATATGTCTGATGTTTGAATCATTCTCAATGAGCACTAATCCCTCTTGTATCTCCTTGTCTGGCAAACACCAGTAAACATGCAGTTTTCCATCTCTAACATAGCCCAAAATTCGAAGAATCTCATTGATCCACCCAACAGACCAAGTGTCAGCAGTTAAGTAGTCAAACTGATCATAAGAGGCACTCACATATGTCAAGTTTTCTCTTAACCCACAAAAAAACCCATTATGCACAACTTCAACTCGTGAACAAGTCACTATCTTCTCCTGAGTTGAACACTGACAAAAAGAATTACAATCAGACAATGTATGATAATATTCACTAGTACATAACACTAGTAATATTTGTATAGATCGAATCTTGTAGAAAAAATTAATATGTACAGAACTGTAATTATTCAAATAACAGTACAATTATTCAAACAAGTGTTCTCTGCAATTATTCAGATAACACTTACTGCAATTATTCAGATAACACTACAGCGGCTCAATTTGTGGTGTACAGCGGCTAACATTACGAGTACTAGACATGTTCAGCGGCTAACAGTACCAGTACCAGAAGATCAATTACACCACATTACTTTGACTAACAGCAGGAAAAGTTGCAATTTTTGGAGCAGCAGAGACCACGACATGAACTGGGCTAAAAATCAGTTACAAGCGCATAAATCCAGAACTTGTATACGTCTAAACCATGGACCAGTACTAGATATGTACGTTCCCATCATTATTCGCTGCTAACATCACCAAAATTCGTCCTCATCAAATGCCCACCTCAACCCTATCAAACCCAACGGTGATGAACAGAGAATGATGGTTGGGGCGGGAAAAATTGCCTACCGTACTCCGGCGGGTCTTCCTTGAACTGTCGGTGGCGCATCTCCGGTGGATCCTCCACGGAAACGGCAACACGTTTGAGCTCTCCGTCGCCACCGCTGGGGCGGAGCTTTCTCGTCCGCTTCCAAAACTGACTCCGCCAAGTTAGGAAATATACCGAATCAGTGGTGCCTTTCCGTCCTATGTTACGCGGCTAAGAGCATGTCTAACAGTCCCTTAAAAGGGGCAAACCCGTATAATAATCGCCAGTATACGGGTTTCGGCTCTACCCGGCCGTCTAGCACGCCCCGTAAAAATGGCCCCCGCTCCGATTTTTGCTGTTTTCGATTACGGGGCTGGTCTTCGCCCCCTACTTGTGCGGGATGGGAGCGGGGATAGAGGGCGAAACCAGTATCCCAATTCCGAAACCGCGCGCGGACATTTCAGTCCCCCCCACCCGTTTTCCCCCGCGCGCCGCCGCCGGAATCCATCAGATCCGCGCCCCTCCGCCGCCCGCCGAGCCGCGCCGAGCTGCATCGACGCCTGCCGCACCTCCGCCCCCCCCCGCCGAAGATCCGCGCCCCTCCGCGCACGCCGCCGCCCCGCCCGCCGCGGTCTTCTCCGCCGTTTTCGCCGGTGAGTACTCCGCCGCGTTCTTGCTCGTTCTCGCCTGTAGAATGGTCGTGTTTGGGGCTGATGTATGCTACACCGTGGTAGATGGCTTCGGAGGATGTGCACATGGCGGATTTGGACGCGACGTCGACCGATTTGTCCTCGTCGGATTCCGACGATTCGGACATCGACGGGCTGCTCAACGACGACGAGACGGAGATGATGCTGCTCCTGTTCGGCATGAAGCACATGGTTTGAACTTTCCATGTTTCTATGTGTTGCGGTCAGAAACCCACCGGCGAGCAGCGACGGGCAACACAGTAGAGCCGGGAACAACCTAGGGCTACGGCTGGCCCTGGTCCCTCCGAGCGACGGCCCGCAAAGACTCGGCACGCACGTCCGATGCTGGTGCAAGGGCGTGCCACCTGACCTATACCTAGCCAGGAAGGTGATGGATGTGCCTCGCTTAGTTTCCTGCATGGCATACACGTAAACATTAAATACGAGCCTCGATCGGCTCTCAGGTTGTCCTGTGAATCGGCTCAAAGAGCCGATCCACCCATGATTCGCACGAGGTGTACGAATATATGGTGGTCCTGCTTGATCAGAATAAAGCTAAAACAATCTACGACGATTTAGGGTTTTCACCACATAATCGGAACATCCTACTCGTGATTGAGCCTCGCGGCCACGCACAGTGACCGTAAGCCGATCCTAGACAAGGCCTAAAAACCAACACGAGGTTGATCCCCAGAACATCCTGTCTAGGGCTAGCAAACTACACCTTACGCGCCGCTGGATCCTTCAACCCTTTGTAAGGCCTAACTATGCAGATATTAAACTAATCCTTGAAGAACAAGGAGCAACCATAACGGATCGGATCTACTAAATAATGATCAAGCGGGGTGCCGCCCCTACACCTAAGATAGGTGTAAGGGCGGCTAGACGTCTCAGGGTTGCACGACGATAGCATATGATACGATGAACAATGCTAACCCTAACACGTCTAAGATAACTACGTTGCTCGCCATCAAAAAGGCTTCAGTACGAGCAACGCATGAACGACGAATAAACTTGTACTGCCTAGATCGCAAGATGCGATCTAGGCAGCATGATGCTTACCCGGAAGAAACTCTCGAGACAAGGGAGTTGGCGATGCGCCTAGATTGGTTTGTTGTGAACGTGATTGTTGTTTATTTCATAAACCCTAGATACATATTTATAGTCCGTAGACTTTCTAACGTGGGAATAATCCCAACCGTGCACGAGTCAAGCTCTAACTAACCGACACGTATCCTACTAAATTACAGATACACGGGCAAACTAGCCCAAACTTTGCATAACAGGCCGATTCACGTATTTCTTCCATGTATATTCTTCAAGTCCATCTTGATCGCGGCCCACCTCTGATCCAGTCAAATTCTGGTGATAACACATGCCCCCCCTGGTTTTGGAATTTATAATTCCAAAATCACTCTGCTTTTCTTCGTCGGGTCATGTCGTGGCAGAACCGTCGCAGTATCCTTCATCATGATGCTTTGCCTCTTCCACTTCCGCGTGTCCTGGCAAATTTTTTTTCGTTGGGCACCACTTCCTCGGAAACTGCTATGGCATTGAATTTCCACTATATCCCCTTTTATTTAACCGCTCCAAACAGTTTGCCTCTTCATCCCCTTCGCATTAGCACTCCCAAAAGCCCTCCTGCGCCACCATGTCTTCTTCCTCCTCTGCCTCATCGGATCTTTCCACCCAATCCTCCTCCTCCCGCGAGCCGACGCCGGAGTGGAATCCGGAGGAGGCCCATGCGGCCAACATCCGCCGCGCCATCGAAGCCGGGGAGGAGCCTAGTCACGACTTCTCCGTCTGGTCCGAGGACGACAAGTCCTCGACCGACGGGGAAAGTGACCTCCGCTTCCTCGCCGACGGGGAAACGGAGGAGGAGAGCGATGACGATCGCTTCTCCTGTGATGACTTCACCTCCCCCGAGGAGGAGGAGGAGAAGGAGGAGGAGGAGGACGACACCTCCTCCGACGAGCCGCCGGCCAAACGCTTCTGCCCCTGGCCGGGGAACCTCAGCGACTTCGACAGTGATGACGACGACGCTGACGAGGAGGATGAGGACAACGAGGGCCCGGCCGGCGGCCGCTGGAGCAGCGACGACGAGCCCGCCGGGAGTGGCGCCGACAGCGGCGACGACGGCGACGACGAGGGCAGCGACGGCCCGTAGATAGGACCCTTAGCATGGGATCAGCAGTAGTAGATGGGGCAATGTACCCCCTAGTATTTCCTTTTGAGAGCAATCAGCTCTTTATGTAAGAAATCCTGCTTATCAATGAAGAATTTCCCCCAATTTGATTTTGCCGATTTCCTTTGAGCTAATTTTGCCGATTTCCCCTCATACTGATTTTGCCGATTTGTCCCCTTAGCCAATGCTTAAAAAGCCGATAGCAACGCATCGGTCCTTCACAATCCATCCTTCAATTCTTCGACTGATGACTTTGAGATCTGGTGGATAATGTGGAGTCTTCAAGAGAGCCCTTAAATTCCTCCCACCAGGTCCAGTGATCCTCTTCTGCAAGAATTCACCATTTTTTGAAGAAGGTTGCGACGAAGGATCAGCCGATGACACCCCAATCGGCTTCTAAAACAAAGCATCTACCAGGCCAGCTGCCCCCCGAGCCTTAGTCAAGGCGAGAATAACGGTGAGGATGCACAGATCAGACAAAGAGCTTTGAACTCAGGTAATTCTGAGACAGCCACCATGCAGAGTCAGCCAAACTTGCCCCCATCGATTGCCTTTCTTCCGCTGAAAGCTGATATTGTGGACGAAACACCAACGGCTTAATGAGCAAAAGGCTGCCTTGCATGCCAAAACTGACGCTTCTGACAGTACCGCTGAACTGGCGCAAAGGGTTGGAAGTCCTCGACGAGAAAGTTTGGGCACCAAAATCGGCTCATTGCGGCTGAGGAAGCTCTCATTGTTCACCCCCTCAAGGAAGCATAAGGCCTTGAAGCTGAACTGAAGACCGTCTTAGCGAAAATCCGCGTCTTTGAACACGCAGCTGGTAGATCTTGTGTAATTGCACTAGAGTCGATGGATGTACATCGGCTTTGTTTCTTAGCTCTAAAGTCGATGACCGTGCATCGGCTGTATACCATGAAATTTTTTTTTGTTACTGGCCGATTTTCTATCGGCCACCAATATTTCACTGCACATGTCTCGCACATGTCCATCTGATTAGGTGCCCCCCGAGCCGAATCTGTCAGGTAACTGCAGATATCGGCTCTGTAGTTAGTCAAGGCACTATATTTGCACGTCGGCTCCGGTAGGACCAATGTTTATTTTTTCCCAGCTCATCAGCCGACGTAAAACCGCTGCCCATTAGATCGATGATTGCTGGAATCGGCCTCCATGTTGATCGAATCGCTCAATGAAGGTTTCGCAATGTTCCTCCATAGATCTTTGGGGCCGATCCTAAGGATCGGCCTCGCCATGCTTGTCCATAGGTTTGTTTTGCTAGACGGTCAGGCCGGTGGATAAGACCAGCCTAACCCCGTTTTTCGTCACGTCTATGCGCTCGCAGTCGTCCAAATTGATGCCTGAGAGTGGCTCTTGGCCTGCTGTCTCCCAAGCGTTCATGCCAGCCGTCGAAATCTCGGCTGAGTCATCTGCATGGACGACCTCTACCTCATCTCCATCCCACTGTATTACGCATTGGTGCATCGTGGATGGGATGCAACAGTTGGCGTGGATCCAATCTCTTCCTAGCAGGACAGCATAGGTGCTCTTGCTATCGACAACAAAGAACGTCGTAGGGATGGTTTTCCTTCCTACGGTCAGATCCACGTTCAGAACACCTTGTGCGTCAGACGCTTGGCCGTTGAAATCGCTCAATGTCACGTTGGTCTTGATCAGATCCGAGCTAGAGCGTCCCAACCGACGTAGCATGGAGTATGGCATAATGTTGACTGCCGCTCCGGTGTCCACCAGCATCTTGTTGACAGGCCTCCCATCGATATAACCTCGCAAGTACAGGGCCTTCAGATGTCTGTAGCTTCTTTTCGTGGCTTCTCAAAGATAACCGGCCGTGGGCCGCAGTCAAGTTGTGCCACAGGTGCTTCATCTAATCCTGGAGCACTAAACTCCGTCGGAAGGATGAACACCATATTCGTGCCAGCCGATGTTTCATCATCGGCTTTCCTTTGCTTGGGGCGCCACTCCATTTTTTGTGGTCGACCCTCTTCATCCAGGGTTCGTTGAATTTTCGCGGCCAGATCAGGCCGCGCCTTCCTTAGCGTGTGCAGGTATAACCTTTCGGCTTCCTCCAAGCCACGCAGTCGCTGAACCCTACGCTTCTGGGAACGGCTGAGTCCATCAGGGCACCACCTTGGCCGGTGGTACCTGTCTTCTTCTTCTTCATCATCGTCTTCCAAATCCTCGAGATCTTCCACCCGAGGGGACTCAGCGTGCTTGTTCCGAGGCGGGAGAGGCCCTAGACGTTGGAACACGGACACGTTAGCTGCATCCTTCCTCTTCTGTCTACATTCTGGGCAGTTGCCAATTGTGGGCAATCGGCTCATTCCTGAATCCCAACAGTGTCTGAAGAAGGGACAGTCCCAGTGCCTATCTTCGTCGTCTTGCTCCCTTGACTTTTCCTTGGCACGGCGCTCGTACTCCTCACCATCGCAATCATGCCGACGATGTCTCCTGGCGTCCCTAGCCAGACGATCTCTTTCATCATCATCGTTGGGTCGTCGGCGTTGGTCATATTGACTCACATACTTGTTGAGGAGGTGATCAGAGAGAGGTCGCTGATATCTTACGTTCCTTACTTCTCCCTCTGTGATGTAGCGCTTGCCATCGTGACGGAGCCGATCGCGTGGAGCGGCTTCCTCTATGTCCTTGCTATGAGAGCAGCTGCCCTCGTCTCCGTCCTTACCAGAGTGGTGTCCAGGTCCAACCATGTTGATGTTGAACGAGAATCCTGGCTGGCACCCTCCAGGGTAAGTGTACTCCACCATGTTAACGGCGGGGAAGGGGTGAGTGTCGACCTTCATGGCGTACTGGTTGAAAATTAGACGTCCTTGTTCTATCGCCATTTGGATCTGCTGACGCCACACCCTGCAGTCATTGGTGGTATGGGAGAACGAGTTATGCCATTTGCAGTATGGCTTTCCGTTCAGCTCCTGTACCGTGGGGATTTTGAGGCCTTCGGGTAACTTCAACTGCTTCTCCTTAAGTAAGAGGTCAAAAATTTGCTCAGTTTTAGTTACGTCGAAATCAAACCCTCTGGGCGGACCTGGTGGCTTAATCCATTTGCAGGATATGGGGGTTGCCCCCCGAGTCCATTCAGCCACTGCTACCTCTTGATCTCCCGCAGCCCCTTCATCTTCTTCTGCTTCAACCAGGACTACCGCACGCTTGAATTTGTCCTGGTACAAGTCTGGGTGGCGTTGTTCATATAACGATAGTTTCTGAACCATGTGCGCCAGTGAAGGGTAGTCTGCTTGGGAAGCCATATCCTTGATTGGTGATGCAAGGCCCACCACTGCCAACTCGACTGCTTCTTTTTCAGTCACACGAGCCGAATAACATCGGTTCCTAACAGTTCTGAAGCGCTGGACGTATTCTGCCACCGTTTCTCCACGCTTCTGACGTACTTGTGCTAGATCGGCAATGCCGGCCTCGGAAGCCTCTGAGTGATACTGCATGTGGAACTGTTCTTCCAACTGCTTCCAAGTCCGGATCGAGTCTGGTGGCAACGAAGTGTACCACCCGAAAGCCGATCCTGTGAGGGACTGTGCGAAGAACCTCACGCGTAGTGGATCCGATGCTGAGACCGTGCCCAGCTGTGCCAAATATCGGCTCACATGCTCCATGGAGCTGGAACCATCTGATCCATTAAACTTGGAGAAATCAGGGAGCCGATATTTGGGTGGTAGCGGGATCAACTCGTAATCGTTGGGGTATGGCTTGGAATAGCCGATTGTGATGATCTGATCCGCGGTGCTGGCTGCAGGAGTCGAACTCTGAAGATTCGCCGGAGTGGCATACTTAGCCAGCCATGCTTGCTTTTCCAGCTCTGAGCCAACTGCAGGAGCTGAGCTCTGGAGGTTTGTCGGAGTGGCATACTTAGCTAGCCACGTCTGCTTCTCAAGGTCTGTTCCTGAAGCTCCTCCTGTTGTTCCAGAAGTCCCTGCTGTTGCAGTCTGGTTTGTGAGTGCCCGATTCTGCGATCGCACGTATGTGCACGTGTATCCGTGAGGGATCTCCTTAGGCGCCTCATGCAAGAACTGGTAGTCACTAGGGTCACCACCGATCTTGTAGACGATGTATGCCGGTGAGCTCGGCACTTCTGGTGCTGCCAACGCGAATGGTAGCGGTGGACGGGACTGGAGTGGCATCTCCCCTCGGTAAGTCCTGAGAGCTGGTCCTGACGGAGAGTACGGATGCCTCATGATTTCCTGGATCACCCGAAGAGCGATACGCTCCAAAGTGTTCACCAGGCTCTCAGAATGGCGGTGTAGCGAATGAGCTACCATGAGGTTAATCTCCTGACGCAGGGACCTGGTGCGTTCTTCGGACGGGGCGGACAGGTCCACTCCATCGAGCGCGCCTTCAGGTGAGAACCCTTTCCACCTGACGCCATGTGAGCGGGTTCTGTGAAAAGAGCCGATGAGGTCGGCTTCGAGGATAGCTTTGACCTCGTCATACTTCTTCTTGAGCTCCTCGGTCAAATCCTCGTATGTGACTGGAGTGCCTTCCGCCATCTCGGATGTAGATGGCGATGCGGTTGATGTCGACGATTGTCCCACCGGGCGTGCCAGAATGTGTTGCGGTCAGAAATCCACCGGCGAGCAGCGACGGGCAACACAGTAGAGCCGGGAACAACCTAGGGCTGCGGCTGGCCCTGGTCCCTCCGAGCGACGGCCCGCAAAGACTCGGCACACACGTCCGATGCTGGTGCAAGGGCGTGCCACCTGACCTATACCTGGCCAGGAAGGTGATGGATGTGCCTCGCTTAGTTTCCTGCATGGCATACACGTAAACATTAAATACGAGCCTCGATCGGCTCTCAGGTTGTCCTGTGAATCGGCTCAAAGAGCTGATCCACCCATGATTCGCACGAGGTGTACGAATATATGGTGGTCCTGCTTGATCAGAATAAAGCTAAAACAATCTACGACGATTTAGGGTTTTCACCACATAATCGGAACATCCTACTCGTGATTGAGCCTCGCGGCCACGCACAGTGACCGTAAGCCGACCCTAGACAAGGCCTAAAAACCAACACGAGGTTGATCCCCGGAACATCCTGTCTAGGGCTAGCAAACTACACCTTACGCGCCGCTGGATCCTTCAACCCTTTGTAAGGCCTAACTATGCAGATATTAAACTAATCCTTGAAGAACAAGGAGCAACCATAACGGATCGGATCTACTAAATAATGATCAAGCGGGGTGCCGCCCCTACACCTAAGATAGGTGTAAGGGCGGCTAGACGTCTCAGGGTTGCACGACGATAGCATATGATACGATGAACAATGCTAACCCTAACACGTCTAAGATAACTACGTTGCTCGCCATCAAAAAGGCTTCAGTACGATGCGATCTAGGCAGCATGATGCTTACCCGGAAGAAACCCTCGAGACAAGGGAGTTGGCGATGCGCTTAGATTGGTTTGTGGTGAACGTGATTGTTGTTTATTTCATAAACCCTAGATACATATTTATAGTCCGTAGACTTTCTAACGTGGGAATAATCCCAACCGTGCACGAGTCAAGCTCTAACTAACCGACACGTATCCTACTAAATTACAGATACACGGGCAAACTAGCCCAAACTTTGCATAACAGGCCGATTCACATATTTCTTCCATGTATATTCTTCAAGTCCATCTTGATCGCGGCCCACCTCTGATCCGGTCAAATTCTGGTGATAACACTATGATAATGTTGGCACCCGAGTGCAACCCGAGAGGAACCCTGATCGGATTGAAGCTTTTCTTGCAGCTCATCGAGGCATTGAAAATGCCGAGACTCATCACCAGCTCACCCAAGATCTGATTGATCACCATTGGCAGTTGCATGGCCAATGAGTTTTTACATTCATTTCCCATTGTTGTATGTGTGAAACATTCATTTCCTATTCTTGTATGTGTGAAACATTTGTTATTTGTTTAATTCTTCCATTAGAACATTTATTGTAATAATTATGACGATTATTGTGTGATGTAAAACATTTGTTTTATGTGAATGTTGTGTTGGTTTTAATATCCAAATTGTCAAAAAACCCTGTTTTGAGGGGTTGAAAACTCGGACGAGCTAGCAGAGCCCGTATCCCCACCCCGTAAAACAGAATTCTGTTTTACGGGGTGGGGATACGGGCTCTGCTAGCCCGTCCGAGTTTTTGGCCGGCGAAAAGTGAATACAGGGCCCTTTACTCGTGTTTTAAGGGGCGGAAAAATACGGGGCCTGTTAGACATGCTCTAAGCACGGAAGGACCTGGTCGTTCTATTTTCTCGTCCGATGCGGGCTAAAAAGGAAAACTACCGTCCAGCCAAGCGCCGACGTGGATGATTTATGCCTAATTTGAGTTAACTGTCACGGCTAAGCAAGATTAGGTACCCCGGTTGCACCTTTTACAAGATGTGGTATTAATTTGCACATCCGGGACAAGATGTAGTACTACAAGTGTATATTCCTCTTTCAGTTGGATCTGGCCCAAAACACAGTGATCGATCATCGAGTACGTGCGTAGACAGCCGGAAGGTGATATCTACCGAGCTGTGCGGTGTGCACACCACACCGCACACCTCCCAGCAGGCGTTTTGGGTGGGCCCACCGTTCTCACTGTTTTTTGTTTTTTCCTTTTCATATTTCTAACTTTCCTGCGTTTCTGTTTACGTTTTTTAAAAATCTACAATATTTTAAAACCGAAGTTTCAAAATTCTAAAAGCATTATTTTCGAAAATTTATTGTTTTTTATATGTGGACATTTTTCAAATTTGAACATTTATAAAATTTGAACAAATTTCTAATTGAACAATTTTTATATTTTAAACAATTTTCGAATTTCAAAAAAAACTCTTGACCAATTTTTATATTTGAAAAATATTTTATAAAACTATTTTTTAATCTAAATATTTTCCTAAAACACGTCTTCTTAAATTTTGAACTTAAAAATTTATTTTTTTAAAAAAATATACAAATTTTAAGGTGAACAATTTATAATTTGAATAAATTTAAAATAAACATTTTTTTCTTTGTACAAATTTTAAATTAATTTTTTTAAGCTTGAACATTATTCAAATTTAAACATTTTCTAATTTGAACATTTTCCAAATTTGAACATTTTTAGATTTGAACATTTTTTAAATTTCAACATTTTTAAATTGTTATATTTTTTGAATCTGAAAATTAAAAGTAACAAAAAAGAAACAGAAAAAAGCACAAAAGAAAGATAAAACAAAAAACAAAACACAAAAACAGGGAAAAAAGAAACAGAAAAGGAGAAATAAAAAAACCGAAAAAGAGGAAGCCCGCACCTAACTAGGCCGGCCCATACCGCGAGCGGGGTGTGCGGCGTGGTACGCGCCGACCTGGTCGGTGTATGGGTTTGCCTAGATAGCCATGCGCTACAAGAAATACTATTAAACTAACCTCATAGTGTGTGCCGTGACATATTATCATGGACGGACCAGTTCACAAATTAGCTTGAAAGAGACTCCTTCATCTATGTTGCACACCTTGTTTTCTAAAGTAGAGTGTATACATTTGCATTTTCTCCGCGAAGATTTCAAGCGATTTAATTACTTTTCGAGGCTCTGGCTATAACAAAAAAAAGTCAGTTCTAGTTGGTAAAATATCAATTGTGACCTCTCCCACAACTAGAAAAAAATTCAATTTCACTTATTAATTGTAAAAAATACAGTTGTGACCTCACTTGCAACTGCTATAATCTCAGTTGCGACCCCAATTGCATTATAGCTTCGACCCCACTTGAAATTGAAAAAGTCTTGGTTGCAACGTCGGTTGCAACTGGAAACATCTCAGTTGCGACCACACTTGCAACAGGTAAAATCTCAGTTGCAACCGCACTTACAACTGAAAAAAATCTCAGCTGCGACCACAGTTGCAACTAAAAATTCTCAGTTGCGAACCCACTTGCAACTAGAAAAATCTGAGTTGTGACCACACTTGCAACGGGTAAAATATCAGTTGTGACTCCACTTGCAACTAAAAAAAAAGTCACAGTTGCGGCCACACTTGCAACCTAAAAAATCTTAGTTACGACCCCACTTGCAACTAGAAAAATGTCAGTAGCAACCACACTTGCAACTGCTAAAATCTCAGTTGCGACCGCACTTGCAACTGGAAAATCTCAGTTGCGACCCTACTTGCAACTAGGAAAAATCTCAATTGCGACCTCACTTGCAACCGCTAAAATTTCAGTTGCGACCCCACCTGCAATTGGAAATTTTTCAATTAAGACCCCACTAGCAACTAGAACTATCTCAATTGGGAACTCAGCTACAACAAAAAAAATCTCAGTTGGCACACTAGTTGCAACTGGAAATCGCAGTTACGACCTGAGTTGCAACCGGAAAAAACTCACCTGCGAACCTAGTTTCGACTAGAAAAAATCTCGTTGTAGCCCAATTTGCAACTAAAAAGCCTCATTTGCAAATTAGAAAAATTAATCTCCCATTTTCTATGATGAAAAACTACCCACAAAACTAGGACATTTCATAAGCCTCACACAGTTTAAAAAATGGCTCTAAATAGGACAAACATTATAGAAAAAATAAAGAAAAGTCTTAGCGCATACTCCCTCCGTTCTTTTTTAATTGACTCGAATTTAGTACAAATTTGTACTAAATCCGAGTCAATTAAAAAGGAACGGAGGGAGTAGATCCCATAAAAAATTAATAACTCGGACCAGTACAAAAATCTACTCGGATTGCACACACAATGAAAAAACACCGGGAAGCAGCAAATTTTTTTTTTTGAGGGGAACCGGGAAGCAGCAATTAACCGGAAAGGCGTTCTACAAAGGCAGCCCGACAAAATAAAGGCAGCCCAAATAGACGCACTCCATTTATCCTGTACGGGCCAGTCCTCGCCTGAGAAAAAAAAAATAACAGAAAAGGCTAGTTTATGCACGAATCTTTGCGCAAACATCTAACAGTTAAAAACTTAACTCAGAACTAAGCTAGTTCCAGCTGACTGAAAACTAGCAAAACCCTAATAGATATGATAGAAATTTGCAGAACTCCTAAAAGACTAGTGAAACTCCGACGATTGACCAAAAAGTTGAACCAAAATATTAGGAAATGAAGTAGAAATGAAGTGGCTTTCAAAATTTGGTTGAGAGATTTTGGTAACTTCTGCCCTTTCTCCTTTTTTTCCTTTAGGCTTCGTGCCTGTAGATAGATAGATGCTTGTTGCTAATATTTAGCAACAATTTTTGATGTATTTGCCTTTATTTATAAAGTTAATAAAAATAACTCAGTGGGGGAACCCACTGATCAGGCCTCAAAAAAATGTGAACCCTATCTATATATTGGTCTTCTGCCCGGTGAGGTTGATCTTGAGGGAGTCGTCGTGACGAGCGTCCTTGCAAGATAAAAATTTATCGTCATGTGGCTGGGCGCTACATCCTCTGAAGCTCGCTGTCGTCATCGTTCGAGTATTCATCTCCCATGGCAGCCACTTGCCTATTAGAGCATCTCCACCGGCACCCTCCAAATAGTCGCCGGCAGGATCGCCGGCACTGCTATATGGGGGCGCTGGCAGTGCATCCTCTATTTGGGGAGGTTGTTCCCACACCGGCACCTCCCATGCGGCGGCCCCCAATTTTTTTTCCTTTTTACAATATTTTGAAACAACATATCAATCATATTTTATTTATATTATATTCAATAATTCATACAATCACACAAATAGAATTAAATTATTCAAACAATCAAACAAATAGTACTTAAATTATTCATACAATCAATCAAACAAACAAATAGTACTTAAACTATTCATACAACCAAACAAATAGAAATAAAATCATGCATTTGTTGGCGGCTCCTCTCCTCGCCCACAAACGCGCAGGTAGATCCGTCTTAAGTTGTGCATGGACATCTGCATCTCGAATTTCAGTGTGCATATGAAGAAAAGTAGCAAATTCTTGGGGTACATACTCTACCTCGGCAAATGGCCCTTGATAATCAAATGGTTCATCATCCTGCACAGGTTCGTCGCGCTTTCTCACAATGGTCATGTTGTGCATGATCACACAAGCGTTCATCACCTCCCACATCTGAGACTCAGACCTGGTGACAGCAGGGTACCTGACAATGGCGAAACGCTGCTGAAGCACCCCAAAAGCATGCTCAACATCCTTGCGTGCTGCTTCCTGGCATGTTGCAAAATAGATTTCCAGCTCGTTTGATCGAGAGGGAATTGTTTTCACAAATGTAGCATACTTCGGTTAGATATCATCAGCTAGATAGTGCCCCTTGTTGTATGCGTGGCCATTTACCTCAAAGTTCACGGCAGGAGCTTGTCCCTCAGCTAGCCTGGCAAACACCGGAGAACGCTGCAACACGTTGATATCATTGGTTGTTCCTACCATGCCAAAAAATGCATGCCAAATCCAAAGGTCCTGGTCTGCCACCACCTCAAGAATGGCACTGCACTCACCAGTATGCCCCTTGTAGATCCCCTGCTAAGCAAAAGGGCAATTCTTCCAGCCCCAATGCATACAATCAATGCTTCCGAGCATCCCAGAAAATCCTCTTGCTACATTTTTTTGCAGGATCCGTGTTGTATCATCTGCCCTTGGTGCTCTCAAATAGTATTTAACAAACACCGCTATGATGGCTCGACAAAACCTGTACAAAGTCTCTATACATGTCGAGTCAGCCATCCGTAGGTAGTCATTGACAGTATCTGGAGGAGCTCCATATGCAAGATAGCGCATTGCAGCAGTGCACTTCTGAATTAAGGTAAAGCTCCACAAACATGTGCAATCTTGCTTGGCCATGAAGTACTTGTCGTATTTCCTAACGCCGTAGACAATCTTCAAGAACAGCTCCTTCTTCATCCTAAACCGGCGCCAAAATTCCTTCAGCGAATGAGTCACGTCGTCGTTGAAGTAGTCGGCGTCAAGCAGCATTGCGCCGGCTTGACAATGCCGGTTGATGTTCCTCCTCTTGGCTGGCTTTGAGCCACCGCGACGAGGCACGACGAAGAAAGGCTGGCGAACGCGCAGCATGCTCGTTACAATCAGCTGTTGCTGTTGCCGCCGGACAGCCTCAGCCGTGAACAGCTGCACCATCATCTCGCCGTCGCTGTTCATCGCGGCAATCGGACGAACACCTTGCGGGCGGGGCGGTTGTGCCACGGTGGCGGTGAGCTCTGTTCCGGGCGAAACAACGACCGTCGGTCGAGGGGGTGGCGGCCGTGTCGATGGACGCCGGTTCCTAGACAGGCGGCGGTGTCTATTGCAAGCAGGGGCGCATCAACGATGGTGGCGATCTAGAGGGGTGGGAGTCAGCTTGGGCGTGGGTAGGAGGCGGGAAATAGGTGTGTCTGGCTGCCAGGAGGAGCCCACGCTCGTTTTCTGACGTTCCGCGACACGTCGGCGCCCGATTCGCACCCTTGGCCAAGGGGTTGCCGGCGATTCTATTGGGCTCGAGAATTAGCCGACGTCGTTTCGGGCGCACCGGTGCAAGCCAAAAAACCACACCAGCCCCAAAACGCTATCGGGACCGCTATCGGAGCTGCAGATGGAGATGCTCTTAGCTGCTGCCTCTGGCCTATGCAAGCGTGTGGCCGAGCGGGAGGCAGGTTGGGACTTTTGGGTGTTGCGTCTTGGGAAGTTTATTGGGGAGGAACTACGAGATTCGGTTCAGAACAGGAAGGATTAAACGCCATTTTCCTTCGGGAATCACAAATATAACCCGAGCTACATGTTTGTTAAAAAAAAGTTTCGAACAAATCTAAAATAAATGGTTCTATCGGTTTCCACTGCTGCAAGAAGATGGCCAAAGTTGGTTGATTAGGAAAGCGATTTTACCGCAAATAAAATCCAAAAAGAACAAGGCCTTGGCAAGCAAGAAGCTCACGGTAGTGAAGAAATCAACAAAATCTGATGGGTTCCAAGGAACATTAAGCATGTATCTAACCCAGATCCACATAAACTGAGCAAGAGGGCAAGTGAAGAAAATGCGAGGTACGGTTTCCACACACCCACAGAGGGCACACTTGCCACTCAGGATCTGTTCGAGGTGTTTTTTTTTCTTGTAAAAAGCTGGAACTAGCGATTATTCTCCAGGCCGGGCGGATATGTGTGATCTGCTAGAGTTGTTCTAAACCAAGAACTAAACCAGCGTGACCTTTTCGGTATAACGGGCGAAATTGTAATTTAGTCCGAGACTTTTTATTTCTCTTGTCAAATGGTGAGTCCCTATGTACCGAAAAATAAGTTCTGAACTTGGGTGTAGATGCTCCTGATTAAATGTAAAAATAAAAAATAGTAAAAAATCATAAAAATCTGAAATTTTGGACAATGAACATAAACAAGTGTCCTAACTGCACACCAAAAATCTCTGAAAAAAAGACATATGTATTGGTCTGTGTAAAAAAGATAAAATGCGGTGTTGTTTGAAACATCTAGATTTGTTTTCATACATCACTCGATTTGTCTTTTTTTTACAGACCACTACATATGTCTTTTTCCTGAGATTTTTGGTGTGCAGATAGAACACTTGTTCATGTTCATGTTCATTGTCCAAAAATTTCAGATTTTTGGTGTGCAGATAGAAACCGTGTGCAAAGGCTGGATATGTACTAGTGTTGTATGTTTCCATGGGCCTAACTATCAGTGTTGAATAGTACTCCGTATGTAACTACTCTCCTAAGTTTAGCGTACATCACACATACTTGAATTTTAATTAGTATTGTAATAGAAATCACGGTTACATGTAATCCATTTATAATAAAGGTTCCGAAATAATTAATTTATATAAATGTTTCTAATAGAAATGGTTGCTTTTACACATCAAAACCGAAAATTCATTTGGTTTGGAGGAATAGGTGATCTGTGATTGTATTGAGAGTCATGGGAAAGAACGACAAAGCTCACACATTATGCAACATTTTGTACTAGGACATGGATGCCTTGAAGTAAGAGGTGTAATATGTTTTATTATTGTTTGTTTTGTTTGCATATTTATGTAAGATTTGCTTAGCATAATGATAAATAATTTTAATCTGATTCCTCAGAACAGATTGTTTCACAATCCATCTGACTTGTTGTATACTGAATCCATAGTGAATAATGTAAAGAAATAAAGTAATGTCAACCAGGGCCCACAGGCCATTTGTGGTAATTTTATCCAAAAAAGGGGTCTGTTCAGAAAAAAAAAATCATGAACAATCAGCTTCAATTGCCAAATTCGAACAAATCACAGAGTACAAGAAACAAGACACAGCGAGCTCCATATCGTCTCATCAAAGCTGGTTCCGTGCAAATCATGCGTCACCTCGCCACAATCAGTTAAGTCCCATAACTTTTATTCCCCATGCATGTACGTACCAGTAAGTCAGAGTTACCATACTATATTAATGGAGCCAGTGCCGTCTCAGTGGTGGGCCGGGGGAGTGTAGATGGGCGTGCCGTACTCCGGCGCGGCAGGAGGGCACTCTGGCGTCGGCGCTGCTCCGTAATCCGGCGCCGGAGGTTCATACACCGGCGTGGGCGTCCCGTACACCGGCGCCGGCGTGTAAGGAGGGTATGTGCCTGGGTACTCTGGCCCGGGCGTCCCGTACACCGGCGTGGGAGTGGAAGAAGGGCACTGGCATCCAGGCTCCGGAGTAGGAGTGCATAGGCATCTCGGCGTCGGAGTTCCGTACACCGGCGTGGGAGGAGGGGGTTGAGCCATCGGCGTCCCGTACACCGGCGTGGGAGTGGAAGAAGGGCACTGACATCCAGGCTCCGGAGTAGGAGTGCACAGGCATCTCGGCGTCGGCGTCCCGTACACCGGCGTGGGTGTCCCGTAAACCGGCGTCGGGGGTGGGGGTTGAGCCATCGGTGTGCCGTACACCGGCGTTGGAGTCGAAGTAGGGCACTGGCATCCGGCTTCCGGAGTAGGAGTGCACAGGCACCTCGGCGCCGGCGTCCCGTACACCGGCGTGGGAGTTGCAGTCGGGCACTGGCATCCGGCTTCCGGAGTAGGATAGCACATGCATCTCGGCGCCGGAGTCCCGTAAACCGGTGCCGGAGTCCCGTAAACCGGCGCGGGAGTTGCAGTAGGGCACTGGCATCCGGCTTCCGGAGTAGGGGAGCACATGCATGTTGGCGCCGGAGTCCCGTACACAGGAGCCGCGGGTTGAGCGTATACCGGCGTCGGCGTCCCGAACTCCGGCGCCTCAGGAGGGCAGTCCGGCGTGGGTGTTCGGAATTCCGGGGTTGGAGGTGGCTCGTATTCCGGCATGGGCGTCCCATAAACCGGCGTCGTAGACGGGCACTGGCATCCCGGCTCCGGGGTAGGGGTGCACAGGCATCTCGGCGCAGGGGTGCCGTACACGGGCGGAGCGTATACCGGCGTGGGCACCCCGTAGTCCGGCATGGGCTTCATGTGGCGGTGCATGTAGAGAGGCTTCCGTCCGAACATGTGGCACGGGAAGCAGATGTTGGCCGCCGCGCACTCCGGCGTCGTCGATACGACGCGCTTTGTCTTGCCGGCGATGGCGACGAAGGTGCCGTTGCCCTCGTCGGACAGCGGCACGATCTTGGACGGCTCTTGCCCGGGGCACGGCTCGCTGCTCGCCGCGCTGTGGAGCTGCGCGAAGCACTGGGCGCTTCCACGCAGGTCGACGTCGGAGGGGAGGCGCACGGCGAAGGCGCCCGTGCCATCGAGGTCCCCGACGGCCTTCCTCTCGTACTCGCCGGCGCCGCTGCTACCGTTGTTGCACTTGATCGCCACCTTAAGACCTGATGATGACAAAAAAGGCAGCACATTGCACTTGATAATCTGCTAAAATTTCTTTTAGTTAGCACGGCCGGAAAGCACATCGCACGTACCCTTGAACGCCGCCTCGGCATTCATGCTCTTCCTCGCGCAGCTGGCGCACTGGGCCATGCCGATGATAACCGAGGTCGCAGCTTCGCTGCCTGCACCCATCAGTCCAGCGCAGATGACGATGGTCAGGAGCAACCTTCCTCCTGCTACCATGATGCACGAAACAACTATAGAAGCTGGCCTGCTGTACTTGTACGAGCGAAGCAGCAGTGACAAGCCTGAACTTGTATATATAGACGAAGAGTTTCTAAGAAGAGGCCACCGATTACACTAAACTATATAACTTCAGGGGTACTTCTATTACACAAGGTCACAACTTTTGGAATTGTTTCTAGAAAACCACACATTTAGATCTAATTACCAATGCAAAACAATCTTTTTTTCAACCTTTAATACTAAAAACACAGCACCGACATGTGGGCTCTAACATCATTTTTATAGTTGAAAAAGGCGAAAAAACAAAATATTTAAGCTCTGATGGTAATTAGCCCTGAATTTGTGGTTTCTTAAAAGTAAGTATCCTGCAATTGTGGTTTTATGTAATCACTTCTAAGAATATGGAAACAAACTTTGTAAAGAAAGATAGGCTACTTAGAACAGAATTTATGAGGCGATAAATTATGCGCTCACCAGTGACTTAATCGTTTTTGAAGTGATCTTCAATGTTCTGCAAGTCTCTACTTTAAGTACTTGAGAGGTAAAAAAAACAAGTACAACGCTAAATTAACCGATGTTATTTGGTTTGTTGCTCTTTAGCCTCTGCTAAGCAATAGATCTGGCTTGAGAAAATTATTTTGCGACTAGAAAGTTTCCCGAGAACAATCTAAATGATCTTGATCCATGCATGTGCATATATTACCGATGAGAAGGATGAATAGCTTAAATTTCAATTATGGAACAAATAAGAAAATGACAATTAATTCAACTAGTCATCATTGAGAAAATGACTGCAATTACTTTAACTAGCTAGAATGCAATTACTATAACTTCCAACTATTGAGCAATTGAATGAACATTCCGACCTACTGTGATCGTCATGGTGCCCATCATGGCTAAATGTCACGCAATAGTTCCTTAGATGTACAAATAGTACCCCATATATTTACTGAGCGTATGTACATCCTTTTGTAAGGTTGGATTGCCATAAGGCATGAGCTGTCATAAATCCATCGCTTGCAACCCTCCTTATAGATCACTAAAACAAACCTCATAAAGATAGGTAGGCTACTTAGGACCAAATTTATCAGGACCAGAATAGTGACATACGATAAATTATGCGCTTACCAGTGACTTAATCTTTTTCAAATTTATCTTCAATATTCAGTGAGTCTCTATTGCATAATATTTTGGTAATAGATTTGGTTGCCTAAGTATTTGAAAGGTTAAAACAAGTATCGCATCAAATAAGGCGATCTTACTCAGTTTATTGTTCTTTAGCCACTGCTGAGCAATAGATCTCGCTATGAGAAAATTATTTTTCGACTAGAAAATTCCGCAATAAGAATCTAAATGAGCTTGATCGATTGATGTGCATATATTACCGATGATAGGGATGAACAGTTTGAGTTTCCATTATGGACTATAATTTAACTAGCGATCATTCAGCAACGGAATGCAATTAATTTAACTAGCAAGAATGCATTTACTTTAATTAGCTATTGCTGAGCAATTGAATGTACATTCTGACCCATTGTCATGGTCGTGATGCCCATCATGGCTACACGTCGCGGAATAGTTCCTTAGGTTTACATATAATCCCCTATGTACTTCCTTTCGTAAGGTTGGATTACCACAAGCCACTACGGGAACCAGTCAAGGTGCCGACGGCCAGATCCTGTGCCGATGGCAAAATACCGGGGCCGTCGGCACAGGACTCGTTCCGACCAGACCAGCAGGTCAGCCGTCGGCATAGGTAAACCGTCAGCGCATGAAGATCTGTGCCGACGGCAACCGTCGACACAGTTTCGGCCGTCGGCACAGCCTCTCCGCCGTGATGGTGAGCTAACAGCGTCAGGCCTGTGCCGACGGTAAAGCCGTCGGCACATATTTCAGCCCTGAGCCGACGGCTTTGCCGTCGGCATAGCTTTTTTTTTCCATTTTACCACATTAATCTTCAAAAAATCATAGCTAAATCATTATAATTCAGAAAAATACAAATAATATATCAAAATTTTCAGAAAAATAAGTTCTATCTTGGAAAAATATCAAACTTGGAATATTTAAAATATGTCAAAGAACCTTATAAAAAATGAGCTATCATATCCGATATTTTATGGCTTTCACACTATACAACCAATGTTATGGATAGAATCGCGGCATAGTTTGTGATAATGTGCCCATATTGTGCACACATGTGCATCTTGGGATGTCTTACGATGTTGCAGGAGGAAGTTTTCCATTTCATCGCATGAAAAAAACATTTTCCATTTTTGAGGTGTCGAAAACGGGATGTTTTGTGAAGAAACACCAAATTAAAGTTTCACATTGGTACCAACACATTTTTCAAAAATACTAGACCAACTAAGATGGAAAATTTCTCAACCGGTGTATCTGGAACCTTTCCGTCCATCCCTCATGAAAAAGACAAATTTCTACCGAATGGTAGGAGGCCGACCAGATTTGAACTACAGGTACATGATATATTGCTCAAGATTTTTTGTAAAAATTATTTTTAGATTCACCACATGCTATTTCATCAGAGATCCAGTGCAAGTTTAGCGAGCCTCAGGCCCGGGCAAAGGATCTTCATGCCCGCCGTTTTGAATATAGTTTGAAACGGGAATAAAAATTCGAAAACGATCCAAACAATGTGAAACCTTCGTGTGGTGTCATATTATGTGTCATAGTTGCAAGGAAAAATATTAAAGTTGGAAAATTGCGAACATCACAAAAAATCCTTCACAAAATGAGCTATCATGTTCGAGGTTTCATGACATTTAGGTCAAACGACCAATGTTATGGATAGAATTGCAGCATGTTTTGTGATAATGTGCCCATATTGTGCACACATGTGTATATTGGGATGTCTTACGATTTTGCAGGAGGAAGTTTTCCATTTCATCGCACGAAAAAACCATTTTCCATTTTTGAGGTGCCGAAAACGGGGTGTTTTGTGAAGCAACCACCAAATTAAAGATTCACATTGGTACCAACACATTTTTCAAAAATACTAGACCAACTAAGATGGAAAATTTCTCAACCGGTGTATCTGGAACCTTTCCGTCCACCCCTCATGAAAAATACAAATTCCTGCCGAATCGGTAGGAGGCCGACCAGATTTGAACTACACGTACATGATATATTGCTCAAGATTTTTTGTAAAAATTATTTTTAGATTCACAACATGCTATTTCATCAGAGATCCAGTGCAAGTTTAGCGATCCACAGCCCCGGGCAAAGGATCTTCATGCCTGCCGTTTTGAATATAGTTTGAAACGGGCATAAAAATTCAAAAATGATCCAAACAATGTGAAATCTTCGCGTACTGTCATATTATATGTCATAGTTTCAAGGAAAAATATTAAAGTTGAAAGATTGCGAACATCACAAAAAATCCATCACAAAATGAGCTATCATGTTCGAGGTTTCATGACATTTAGGTCAAACGACCAATGTTATGGATAGAATCGCGGCATAGTTTGTGATAATGTGCCTATATTATGCACAAATGTGTATCTTGAGATGTCTTACGATGTTTCAGGAGGAAATTTTCCTTTTCATCGCGCGAAATATCCATTTTCCATTTTTGAGGTGCCGAAAATGGGATGTTTTGTGAAGCAACCACCAAATTAAAGTTTCACATTGGTACCAACACATTTAAAAAAAATACTAGACCACCTAATATGGAAAATTTCCCAACCGGTGTATCTGGAACTTTTCCGTCCATCCCTCATGAAAAAGACAAATTCCTGCCGAATCGGTAGGAGGCCGGCCAGATTTAAAATACTAGTACATGATCTAATGCTCATGAATTTTTGGAAAATTTATTTTTAGATTCAAAATATGATATAGATGTCATATTTGGATTCCTCTCATTTTTCTAATCGATTTAGACATATTATTTGTCAAATTTTGATTTACAAATTTAAAGATATTAATTATTCCATATTAAATAAAAAAGAAAAAATCATTTTATTATCCATTTGAATTCAAGATTAATATACTTATTCTTGTAGTTTATGTAGGTAATTATTTGGAATTCAAAAATTTATGATGTGCAACATCAAGTAATAAGGGTTAATAGTATTGATATGGTATTATTGTCAACAATGTATCATTTCTTTCATGGAATCTAGTCTAAATGGAACAGAGAAGTTAAGCGTGCTAGGGATAGAGTAGTTTGAGGATGGGTGATTGACCGGGAAGTTTGATCATGACTGGAATTTGACCTAATATTAAGTGTAGTTAGAGTTAAAATGCTGCATGTGAGAGATTAAAAAAATTTGAATTTTTTATTGAAAAAATTTGAATTTTTTATTGAAAAAATTTGAATTTTTTTTTTGAAAAAATTTGAGCCAGAATTACCAAACGGCGTTATTTTTCTATGCCGACGGCTTTACCGTCGGCACAAGATGCTGCGCCGACGGCAACTTTGCCTGTGCTGAGGCGTTATTATACCGATGGCAAGGTGTCGACGGCTGCCGTCGGCACAAGCCTGTGCCGAAGTCAAGGCAAGCTGTGCCGACGGCCGTCGGCATCTTGACTGGTTCCCGTAGTGAGCACAAGAGCTGTCATAAATCCGTCGCTTGCAACCCCCTTATATAGATTAATAAACGAACCTCATAAAGATAAGTAGACTACATAGAACCGAATTAAGAGGACCAAACGAGTGATATACGACAAATTATGCTTCCCACCAGTGACTTAGAGGTTTTTCAAAGTTGTCTTGAAAGTCTCGAGTCACGATTGCATAATATTTTGGTAATATAAAGATTGAGTTGCCTAAGTACTTGAAAGGTAAAAAAACAAACAGCACATCAAATAAGCCAGCCTAAGTCGTGTTTGTTTGCTCTTTAGCCTCTCCTAAGCAATAGATCTCGTTTTGTGAAAATTAGTTTGCGACTAGAAAGTTGCTTGAGAAATGAGAACAAAAATGAGCTTGATCGATGGATGTGCATATATTAACGATGAGATGGATGAATAGCTTGAATGTAAAATACGAACTAGTTAAGAAATTGGCATTTAATTGAACTAGCGATCATCGTGCAATTGAATTGAATTACTTTAATTGGAGTAGCTAGAATGTAATTACTCTAACTACCCATAATTCAATTACTTTAACTGGTTATTGAGATATTAAGTGCACATGTCACAACCCATTGCGATCATCGCGATGCCCATCAAGGGTACACATCACACAATAGTTCCTTAGTTGTATAAATAACCCCCCATATATTTATAATGGCTACATGTCGCGAAATAGTTCCTTAGTTGTACAAATAATCCCCCATATATTTAATGAGGCTGTAGTTCCTTTTGTATGGTTGGACTGCCATAAGAACAAGAGTTGTCATAAATCCATCGCTTGCAAACCTCTTTATAGATCAATAAACAAAACTCATAAAGATAAGTAGTCTACTTAGAACCAAATTTATGAGGACCAAACAAGTGACATACCGTAAATTATGTGTCCACCAGTGACTTAGTCATTTTACAAAGTGACCTGCAATGTTCCAGGAGTCTATTGCTTAGTATATTGGGGGTTAAGTGCACTTTTATCCCCTCAAGTATTGCAAAAGTCTAATTTTGGTCTTTCAACTCTACTTTAGTCTAAATCTGTACTTAAAATCTTATTTAAGTCTATAGCGGTTTAATAATGGTTGACCGATTTTTGACTTTCTGTTTTACCATCGTAGACAAAATTAACCGGTTTTAATCTACCTGGCCGGTTTTACTAGCTCATTGAGCAATTGAATGCAATTACTTTTCGCCCCTAGTAGGAGTAGTTAGCAATTGTTGATCAATTGAATGCAGAAGCCGACCCATTGTGATCGTCGCGATGCCCATCATGGCTACACTTGCTTAGTAAGTGCGTGTGCTTGGTTCCGTACTGTTGCAGCACATGGCTACTGCTCATGGTTCATTGCCGCCTTCATGTGCTCCCAGGAACCAAACTGGATGTACGTGTGTGTGGGCACAGTTTAGAGTATGCACTAGCTAGTAGATTGTGATCGTTATTTACTCCTCATAAATCGCGCACTGCTGGCGCAATGCACAGGTCACATCCCTCCTGCTGTATTGTATGTACAGATTGTTCCTTTACTTGATCTACGGCTGGCTTGCGGGACTTCAAATTTGGAACGCGAGGATGCAGGGCACATGGATTGTCTGGAATAATGGTTGAATTGTATTCATTGTATACCCTGCTCTATCACGATCGGTCGAGGGATTCTCGCGCTCTCAACGATTTGCCTCTAGCCATGTTCATGTCATACTAGGAAGGTCGGCGCGGCGGCACGCCCTATGCTAACGTTACTTCTATTGATCTCGGTTGCGGCTGCCCATAGTTGATATTTTATATGTGTAATATCATGATTACATACTGGCTGGTACCCATAGTTGATACATCATGATTACATACTGTCTGGTAGATGTTTACTTTATCATATACAGTCCTAAATGATTTGAATATCTTGAAGTTATGATTCTAAATGCTGGAACAAAGAGGTGGAAAACATGTATGAATATTAGGGCAATTCATCATTGATGCAATAACTTAATGCATTACATCAAACGAAGAAAACCAGAAAGTGCAGCTAAAAGTACACAATCTGTATTCAGTTTGGCCCTTGGGAGTGGGTACATGAGGCATCTTCCCTTGTGGTTTGAAGTGAATAATGTGAAATGTGGATCTCAAAAATGGATGCTAGATCAACAGGTAAATCTATGTCGCTAATACCTGGATAAAACATGTATATCAGTACCAAGCAGATAAGGGCGTCAGGATAACAATTCCCTAGTGTCCTAATATGTATCTTTGGTGGTTATTTGTCTAGATATAAAAAAATGATCACAAACCTAACATCAAAACCTTACTTAAATATAAGTGTAAGTAAAATAATTTAAAACAGAAGGCAGTGCAATGTGGGCTCTGTAATCTGAAACACAAAGGCACCGCAAAATTATTTAGCAGTGGATTCAGAGAATAGCACAGCCATCGCAGCCTCATTGATGACTAAAATGGATGTTACAAATGAGTTTCCATAATATATAGACCATCCCTACATTGGCACTCGCTAGATTTTTGAGATTTTTGTGAACACACTACAACCCACTGGGAATGGTAAATAAAATCAAGAAGAAAAAATATCAGATCAAGATATAAAATATCTTTAATGAAATCTGATATGAACATCATAAAAAAAAGCAGCAAGATTATGAGTGCGTTCTAACATATATTTATCTCGGTCTTTTACTCGCAATGGAAAGCAAAATAAAGCTAATGGCAGCCCTATAAGGCTATAAGTCTATATAACCATAAGTTCTACTTTCCTCAAGTGGATTTATAAGGTAGTGCCATTTTTTAACTAAAAAACTGAACAATGCATCCTTGAAAATGTAGCACTATGGCATGTGGTAAAGCAAACATAAATAATCTAAGAAATATATCAATAAATTTTTTGATCTTACATAAGCAGCCTTAAATTTTCATCTTGGACAAAATATATAGTCAGAAAATATATCCTATCACGGCTGTAGGTGCTTGATAAAAAAGAGTATCTACCTGATTACTTTTCTATATATGGAACATATCAACAAAAGAGAAACATAGAATGAAAATCACATCTTTTTTCTATGCTACTTCTATTTTCCATGATATAAGCATTGGCCTACAAATATATGACATAAGCATGGGGAGTTGAAGACTAAGATTAGTTTGGAAACTCATAAAACAATACTGCCCAAGTAAAGTGATGCGCATCAGAAATCTTAGAGCATAAACTTGATTTATCTTCCCTAGAATACTTAACCCATCACCTGAAAGCGTATGTTGGTACATCCATTGCTTCACTCATTCCGTCAGTTTCAACAACTTGCGTTGAACTGCAATATGGTAGGAAAAACACTCACCATGGAATTGGACTGACATAAACACAGGTGCATCTCAAAATTCAGAACATAATCTGAATTAGCACATAATAGCTCGATAAGTTAGCTGCTACCCAACAAATGTGGTGGTAGAACTGCCACTGCCATGCTCACAGCCTTATAAGGCTCTACATCAGATACCTGGTCGGTTGCAAGCTCATCGAGTCCATCGACCAGAGCATTGTGTCGTTGCCTGCAATGGGCACATTCAGGTAGATTGACTCGATGGACACAACACTGAATGCAGAGACGGGTAACAAACCAAGAAAAAAATCAAGAATACGTACAACCAAATAAATCCAACGAGAAAGAAATAAAGCATTTGTAATGGCAACTGAAGTACTTCTAGTTCTTTCTCTAATCTCAGATGACCATCAGAATGGCAAAACTTGTTGAAAGATATACATCCAGTAGGCAATTTCAGATACTTAATATACATGATTTTGTTGAACTACATTACCTAGAAGGCTAGAAGCTTGCACACAATTAGCATTACTGCTTTCATTTGCAAGTGTTCAGTTCGTATGCTGGGCACATGCAAAAGGCATGCGGTTGGGAAGACAGAATACGAAGAAAAAGTAAACAAGCTAGCAAGCCATATAATAAAATGCATGTAGCATATACAATAAAGCCTGGTGGCAGTTAGATAAACAATGCAAAATTGATCCGAGGGCCAAACATGCTAGAACATGAGAGGTGAGAACGGTTGACAATGGTGCCAGTGAAAGTGGAACTACCAAACTTTCGAAAGCTAGGATATTATCTAACATATAAGAAATCTTGGTTAGCGATATCTGATAGCTCTCTCTCATGTCTAAATAACCTGCATACAGAGGTGTACATATGCATCTCCATGTCTTTTGTTTTCCTAGAGCACACATGAACAAAGGCATGAAAATACATAAAAAATTTGTTCATATTGACAATGGTCAGTTCATATAAATTTTGTTGATATTGACAATGGCCAGCTGAGGAGTCAGTTACCTATGTAAAAAACAGGTGCACACTTGAAACATATGATATATGTACCGAAATAGGTATGTAGAAAAGAAAGTACATAGTAATAGCTTACAAAGGGGACTGATTTACCACAGTTTAATCTTAAAAAAGATTGGCAAAATCTACAATCTAATTTCTCTATTATAGAGAAAAATTTAAAGGCCGCAAACTTGCATAAGTAACATAGTCGTTCATTGGCAGCGATGCAGACTTGTATGTTGCAGATAGGTAGCCGGAAACAGAGTCACCAACCGAGGTTGTGTCGGATGGTGATGCAGCGAAATTGATCCAGGAATCAGCATCGAACAGATCACATTATTAAACCCTGAACCCTGGCCAACAAAAAGGCTTACTTCAGGAAGTGATGGACTTAGTCATTAATGACATTAGAAGAAAACAAAATAGTACTATTAGTTATAAGCTAGCTAATTTTGATCATTCTAACTATGCATGTCCCAGCTGTTTGGTTGTGTTACTTCAGAGCAGTGGTAACATTTTTTTTTTTTTTTTTTTTTTTTTGCAGGGATGGCAAAATCAGGAGCCTTCCTGCAATGAGAAGTTGGAGACCATACCGGCATTGACATTGTTGGATAAGAGGGAAGGAACAGGTATTTGCCGTGGTAGTTATCTTTATAATCTCCATTCGCTATCACTCTCATGGAGACTTGTGCCTGACAACAACATAATCTCCATTGGCTGTCACTCTCATGGAGACTTCTGCCTGACAACAACGCAGATTCTTACTTACAGTGAGCCACAACTGAAATTAGCTCTTGGCCCCAGCCCCCTTCCCTGAAATTTGTCCATAAACCGTTCCGGAGGAACAAAGCTGAAGTTGTCACTTTAGATAGGAGCAAAACAAACCAAAACTGAGCACACCTCGAGCATGTACCTGTTGCTGCGGGCACGACTGAGATATCTAGCGATGCGGGACAGGGTGGCTATCGCGGGCCCACTTCTGGAGCGCCTACGTCGCGCTGCGTTTGGTCAACAGCCAGCCACAGTTGTAATACACGGCTCCTCTGATCGATCTACAACCTCCACTCTAGAAAACCGCCGTGGCAGATGCTAGGGAGAGAGAATAATTAAGCTCCTGGCTCCACCGCGGGAATGAGAGAACGGCGGCGAGCTCCTCCACCGCGCCGCCAGCCGCATCGACGGCTGCCCCGAGAATAAGCTCCGGACGATCTCGACGCCGGACGCCAGACAGCGCCGGACCTCCGAAGAGCGGTCAGCGGTGTGGGGCTCTGTTCCCGCTGCGGCCGTCGCTGAGCGTGGACCTTGTCGACCATGCCGGCTCCACCTTGCCAGCAGCTTGCCCCGGCCATGCTGCGGCCAACCTCGACGCGGGACGCCGTCCTCAGCCGCCCCTACCTTGCCACCCAAGCTCCGGCCGACCGGCCGCAGCAGACCTTTGACCCCGGCGGGCGGCGGCTGGCTCCACCATGCGGCGTCATACATCCTCGGCCGCCTGCAGCTCCTCTGGGCGAAGCCTGCAGCCCGGTCGTTCCTGCCTCCGTGGAGACCGGCCAACGAAGCGTCGTCTCCGAGGCGGGTCATGGGGGGTGGGATGGGCAGAAGAGGGATGATTGGGATGTGGGAGGAGAAAATCTGATAAGATAAAGGGTAGTGCACCGCTTTGACTATTTGCTTTGACTGAACCATCCAGATTGTAACAGAGATTATATATAGGAAGAAAAAAAAAAGAATAAATGGAACAAACTCTCGCGTATGAAGGTAACGATGACGTGAACAGTAAAAAAGCCTAACGTGTCTAATCCCGATTGGTGGAAACTGATGGAGCAAATCTCCTTGCGGCAAAAGGGCATGGAGGACATGACCCCCCAAATAATATAAGGTATATTGATAACGTGTTATCAATAAATTGGGCGGGGAAGACCCCCCTTTTAAATAAAAATAAAAAATAAAAATAAAATGATAAATGCTACTGTAGCAACAGTAAAAATTCCACTGTAGCAACAGCAAAAAAAAAAAAAAATAGCATGTATCCTGGCGTACATGCCAAGAAGGACAACCATGTAGACTTCAAGCATACAAGGCGTGCCCGAGAAGATTGCCACGAATGCGTGCTCTCCTGTAGCACCAATAATATGGTTGGTACTGTACCGCACAGTATCACCAATTATATGGTCGGTACTGTATCACACAGTATCACCAATTATATGGCCAATACTGTATCACACAGTATGACCAATAATCGGCGAATACTGTGACACCAACCGTTTCCACGTGGTGCCATGAAGAGAAGCGCCGAGAAGGGCCACGAAGCGGTGCTGGAGGCATCTCTCCCCCCCTATAAAAGGAGGCCAAGCCTCAGAAGAAGGATCACCAACCAGAAGAGCAAGCATCAAGCATCCAGAGCACATCCAGAGCACACTCTCCGCTCAGTAGTAGTAGTGGTAGTTCTTCCCTAAAATAAGAAGCCTCCATAGAAGAAGGCGCTTGTAAGATATATCTGAAGTTGTAAGGTATTTCCTCCGTCCGTGTGTAAACCCTTCGGGGGTTCCCGAAAGGGAAACCCGTATGTAAATTATATTGTGGAAATGAAGTAGTTTTGTGTGTTTCCCTTGATCTTTTTATCATGGTTATATGGGATGGGTTTTTATGCTAGGGATCCTATAGGAGAAATCTCTGCGTGTAGTTCTCTGTTAAGCCCTGCATGTGGCGTCAGAACGAGAACCGTAGCCGTAGAGAAGTGTTCCCTTCGGGTGGAACTGCCTGGGAAGACGATAAAAATCAACCCATATAAACTTGGCTAAAAACATCTAGGGAAAGAAACTTAGCTGCTTCTGAAGCAATACAATGATAAATACGGGGAGTACTGAGTAGGACTATTACACCACTGCGCACACCGCCGAAAGTACCGTTGGCCTCGCCAGCCTCCAAGATCCTGCAAAAATCCATAAAATAATCTTAACATTTAATAAATTTTAATCAGTTTATTTTAATTTCGAATTTATTAGCAAATAAATCGTAATCTGTGTAGATGATGCATTCAATATACCCAATAAGCAGGAATGGATAAATAGAATACAAGGAAGCAAATATTTCTCTAAGTTTGATCTAAAAGCCGGTTTCTGGCAAGTGAAAATGGCAGAAGAATCTATTCCATGGACAGCTTTTACCTGTCCTCAAGGACATTATGAATGGCTAGTCATGCCGTTAGGCTTAAAGAATGCACCCGCATTATTTCAAAGAAAAATGCAAAACATATTTAATGAAAATCAAGCTTTTATATTAGTTTATGTAGATGATCTACTTGTTTTCTCAAAATCCTATAAAGAGCATATTGCTCATCTTGAAACTTTCTTCAGGAAAGTAGAACAGAATGGGTTAATACTATCCAAAAAGAAAATGGAAATTTGCAAAGAAAAAATCAATTTTCTTGGACACGAAATAGGTGAAGAAAAGATATACCTACAAGAGCATATAGCCAGAAAAATATTACAATTTCCTGATACTATGAATGACAAAAAGATTCTACAACAATTTCTAGGAATTGTGAACTATGCAAGGAATTATATAGATAACTTAGCAAAACTTGCTGGTCCATGATACGTCTCCGACGTATCGATAATTTCTTATGTTCCATGCCACATTATTGATGTTATCTACATGTTTTATGCACACTTTATGTCATATTCGTGCATTTTCTGGAACTAACCTATTAACAAGATGCCGAAGTGCCAGTTCCTGTTTTCTGCTGTTTTTGGTTTCAGAAATCCTAGTAACGAAATATTCTCGGAATCGGACGAAATCAACGCCCAGGTTCCTATTTTCACCGGAAGCATCCAGAACACCCGGGAAGGACCAGAGGGGGGGCACTGGGCCCCCAGACCATAGGCCGGCGCGGCGCAGGCCCTGGCCGCGCCGCCCTATGGTGTCGTCGCCCCTTCGACCCTCCTGCGCCGCCTCTTCGCCTATTTAAAGCCCCTGGATCGAAAACCCTGATACGATGGACGAAAACCACAGAAACCTTCCAGAGCCGCCGCCATCACGAGGCCAAGATCTGGGGGACAGGAGTCTCTGTTCCGGCACGCCGCCGGAGCGGGGAAGTGCCCCCGGAAGGCTTCTCCATCGACACCGCTGCCATCTCCACCGCCATCTTCATCACCGCTGCTGCTCCCATGAGGAGGGAGTAGTTCTCCATCGAGGCTCGGGGCTGTACCGGTAGCTATGTGGTTCATCTCTCCCATGTACCTCAATACAATAATCTCATGAGCTGCTTTACATGATTGAGATTCATATGAGTTTGTATCACAATTTATCTATGTGCTACTCTAGCAAAGTTATTAAAGTAGTTCTATTCCTCCTGCACGTGTGTAAAGGTGACAGTGTGTGCACCGTGTTAGTACTTGGTTTATGCTATGATCATGATCTCTTGTAGATTGCGAAGTTAACTATTGCTATGATAATATTGATGTGATCTATTCCTCCTACATATGCATGAAGGTGACAGTGTGCATGCTATGTTAGTACTTGGTTTAGTCTGTTGATCTATCTTACACTACAAGGTTACTAAAATATGAACAGTAATTGTGGAGCTTGTTAACTCCGGCATTGAGGGTTCGTGTAATCCTACGCAATGTGTTCATCATCCAACAAAAGTGTAGAGTATGCATTTATCTATTCTGTTATGTGATCAATGTTGAGAGTGTCCACTAGTGAAAGTGTAATCCCTAGGCCTTGTTCCTAAATACTGCTGCGTTACTACTGCTTGTTTACTGTTTTACTGCGTTACTACTGCTGCAATACTACCACCATCAACTACACGCCAGTGATGGCGTGTAACTCACACGTTCGTTGGGAACCCCAAGAGGAAGGTATGATGCGCACAGCAGCAAGTTTTCCCTCAGAAAGAAACCAAGGTTTATCGAACCAGGAGGAGCCAAGAAGCACGTTGAAGGTTGATGGCGGCGGGATGTAGTGCGGCGCAACACCAGGGATTCCGGCGCCAACGTGGAACCTGCACAACACAACCAAAGTACTTTGCCCCAACGAAACAGTGAGGTTGTCAATCTCACCGGCTTGCTGTAACAAAGGATTAACCGTATTGTGTGGAAGATGATTGTTTGCAGAAAACAGTAGAACAAGTATTGCAGAGATTGTATTTCAGTAAAGAGAATTGGACCGGGGTCCACAGTTCACTAGAGGTGTCTCTCCCATAAGACAAACAGCATGTTGGGTGAACAAATTACAGTTGGGCAATTGACAAATAAAGAGAGCATGACAATGCACATACATATCATGATGAGTATAGTGAGATTTAATTGGGCATTACGACAAAGTACATAGACCGCCATCCAACTGCATCTATGCCTAAAAAGTCCACCTTCAGGTTATCATCCGAACCCCCCCAGTATTAAGTTGCAAAGCAACAGACAATTGCATTAAGTATGGTGCGTAATGTAATCAACAACTACATCCTTAGACATAGCATCAATGTTTTATCCCTAGTGGCAACAGCACAACACAACCTTAGAACTTTCTGTCACACGTCCCGGTGTCAATGCAGGCATGAACCCACTATCGAGCATAAGTACTCCCTCTTGGAGTTACAAGCATCTACTTGGCCAGAGCATCTACTAGTAACGGAAAGCATGCAAGATCATAAACAACACATAAGTATAACTTTGATAATCAACATAACAAGTATTCTCTATTCATCGGATCCCAACAAATGCAACATATAGAATTACAGATAGATGATCTTGATCATGTTAGGCAGCTCACAAGATCCGACAATGATAGCACAATGGGGAGAAGACAACCATCTAGCTACTGCTATGGACCCATAGTCCAGGGGTAGACTACTCACACATCACACCGGAGGCGACCATGGCGGCGTAGAGTCCTCCGGGAGATGATTCCCCTCTCCGGCAGGGTGCCGGAGGTGATCTCCTGGATCCCCCGAGATGGGATCGGCGTTGGCGGCGTCTCTGGAAGGTTTTCCGTATCGTGGCTCTCGGTACTGGGGGTTTCGTCACGGAGGCTTTAAGTAGGCGGAAGGGCAAGTCAGGAGGGGGCACAGGGGCCCCACACCACAGGCCGGCGCGGCCAAGGGGGGGCCGCGCCGCCCTAGGGTTTGGCTACCCCGTGGCCCCTCTTCGTCTCGTCTTCGGACTTCTGGAAGCTTCGTGGAAAAATAGGCCCCTGGGCTTTGATTTCGTCCAATTCCGAGAATATTTCCTTACTAGGATTTCTGAAACCAAAAACAATGAAACAAAGAATCGGCACTTCGGCATCTTGTTAATAGGTTAGTTCCGAAAAATGCACGAATATGACATAAAGTGTGCATAAAACATGTAGATAACATCAATAATGTGGCATGGAACATAAGAAATTATCGATACGTCGGAGACGTATCAGCATCCCCAAGCTTAGTTCTGCTCGTCCCGAGCAGGTAAAACGATAACACAGATAATTTCTGGAGTGACATGCCATCATAATCTTGATCATACTATTTGTAAAGCATATGTAGTGAATGCAGCGATCAAAACAATGTATATGACATGAGTAAACAAGTGAATCATAAAGCAAAGACTTTTCATGAATAGCACTTCAAGACAAGCATTAATAAGTCTTGCATAAGAGTTAACTCATAAAGCAATAATTCAAAGTAAAGGCATTGAAGCAACACAAAAGAAGATTAAGTTTCAGCGGTTGCTTTCAACTTGTAACATGTATATCTCATGGATATTGTCAACATAGAGTAATATAATAAGTGCAATAAGCAAGTATGTAGGAATCAATGCACAGTTCACAAGTGTTTGCTTCTTGAGGTGGAGAGAAATAGGTGAACTGACTCAACATTGAAAGTAAAAGAATTGTCCTCATAGAGGAAAAGCATCGATTGCTATATTTGTGCTAGAGCTTTGATTTTGAAAACATGAAACAATTTTGTCAACGGTAGTAATAAAGCATATGCATCATGTAAATTATATCTTATAAGTTGCAAGCCTCATGCATAGTGTACCAATAGTGCCCGCACCTTGTCCTAATTAGCTTGGACTACCTGGATTATCACCGCAATACATATGCTTTAACCAAGTATCACAAAGGGGTACCTCTATGCCGCCTGTACAAAGGTCTAAGGAGAAAGCTCGCATTTGGATTTCTCGCTTTTGATTATTCTCAACTTAGACATCCATACCGGGACAACATAGACAACAGATAATGGACTCCTCTTTTAATGCTTTAAGCATTCAACAACAATTAATTCTTTTCTCATTAGAGATTTGAGGATGTTTGTCCAAAACTGAAACTTCCACCATGGATCATGGCTTTAGTTAGCGGCCCAATGTTCTTCTCTAACAATATGCATGCTCAAACCATTCAACTCAGTGTAGATCGCCCTTACTTCAGACAAGACGAACATGCATAGCAACTCACATGAAATTCAACAATGAATAGTTGATGGCGTCCCCAGTAAACATGGTTATCGCACAACAAGCAACTTAATAAGAGATAAAGTGCATAATTACATATTCAATACCACAATAGTTTTTAAGCTATTTGTCCCATGAGCTATATATTGCAAAGGTGATGATGGAATTTTAAAGGTAGCACTCAAGCAATTTACTTTGGAATGGCGGAAAATACCATGTAGTAGGTAGGTATGGTGGACACAAATGGCATAGTGGTTGGCTCAAGTATTTTGGATGCATGAGAAGTATTCCCTCTCGATACAAGGTTTAGGCTAGCAAGGCTTATTTGAAACAAACACAAGGATGAACCGGTGCAGCAAAACTCACATAAAAGACATATTGAAAACATTATAAGACTCTACACCGTCTTCCTTGTTGTTCAAACTCAATACTAGAAATTATCTAGACCTTAGAGAAACCAAATATGCAAACCAAATTTTAGCATGCTCTATGTATTTCTTCATTAATGGGTGCAAAGCATATTATGCAAGAGCTTAAACATGAGCACAACAATTGCCAAGTACAACATTACCCAAGACATTTATAGCAATTACTACATGTATCATTTTCCAATTCCAACCATATAACAATTTAACGAAGGAGAAACTTCACCATGAATACTATGAGTAGAAACCAAGGACATACTTGTCCATATGCTACAGCGGAGCGTGTCTCTCTCCCATAAAGTGAATGCTAGGATCCATTTTATTCAAACAAAACAAAAAACAAAAACAAAACGACGCTCCAAGAAAAAGCACATAAGATGTGATGGAATAAAAATATAGTTTCAGGGGAGGAACCTGATAATGTTGTCGATGAAGAAGGGGATGCCTTGGGCATCCCCAAGCTTAGACGCTTGAGTCTTCTTGATATATGCAGGGGTGAACCACCGGGGCATCCCCAAGCTTAGAGCTTTCACTCTCCTTGATCATGTTGCATCATACTCCTCTCTTGATCCTTGAAAACTTCCTCCACACCAAACTCGAAACAACTCATTAGAGGGTTAGTGCACAATATAAATTGACATATTCAGAGGTGACACAATCATTCTTAACACTTCTGGACATTGCATAATGCTACTGGACATTAGTGGATCAAAGAAATTCATCCAACATAGCAAAAGAGGCAATGCGAAATAAAAGGCAGAATCTGTCAAAACAGAACAGTTCGTATTGACGAATTTTAAAATGGCACCAGACTTGCTCAAATGAAAATGCTCAAATTGAATGAAAGTTGCGTACATATCTGAGGATCATGCACGTAAATTGGCTTAATTTTCTGACCTACCTACAGGGAGGTGGACCCAGATTCGGGACAGCAAAGAAATCTGGAACTGTGCAGTAATCCAAATCTAGTACTTACTTTTCTATCAACGGCTTAACTTGGCACAACAAAACACAAAACTAAGATAAGGAGAGGTTGCTACAGTAGTAAACAACTTCCAAGACACAAAATAAAAGCAAAGTACTGTAGGTAAAAACATGGGTTGTCTCCCATAAGCGCTTTTCTTTAACGCCTTTCAGCTAGGCGCAGAAAGTGTGTATCAAGTATTATCAAGAGACGAAGTGTCAACATCATAATTTGTTCTCATAATAGAATCAAAAGGGTACTTCATTCTCTTTCTAGGGAAGTGTTCCATACCTTTCTTGAGAGGAAATTGATATTTTATATTACCTTCCTTCATATCAATGATAGCACCAACAGTTCGAAGAAAAGGTCTTCCCAATATAATGGGACAAGATGCATTGCATTCAATATCCAAGACAACAAAATCAACGGGAACAAGGTTATTGTTAACGGTAATGCGAACATTATCAACTTTACCCAAAGGTTTCTTTGTAGAATGATCAGCAAGATTAACATCCAAATAACAATTTTTCAGCGGTGGCAAGTCAAGCATATTATAAATTTTCTTAGGCATAACAGAAATACTTGCACCAAGATCACATAAAGCATTACAATCAAAATCTTTAACCTTCATCTTAATGATGGGCTCCCAACCATCCTCTAGCTTTTTAGGAATAGAGGCTTCACGCTCTAGTTTCTCTTCTCTAGCTTTTATGAGAGCATTTGTAATATGATGCGTGAAAGCCAAATTTATAGCACTAGCATTAGGACTTTTAGCAAGTTTTTGCAAGAACTTTATAACTTCAGAGATGTGGCAATCATCAAAATTCAAACCATTATAATCTAAAGCAATGGGATCATCATCCCCAATGTTGGAAAAAATTTCAGCAGCTTTATCACAGGCAATTTCAGCAGTTTTAGCAGTTTCAGGCAGTTTTTCGCGCCTTGCATTAGAAGTGGAAACATTGCTAACACCAATTCTTTTATTAGTATGAGTAGGAGGTGCAGCAACATGTGTAGCATTAGCATTACTAGTGGTGGTAATAGTCCAAACTTTAGCTACATTCTTCTCTTTAGCTAGTTTTTCATTTTCTTCTCTATCCCACCTAGCACGCAGTTCAGCCATTAATCTCATATTCTCATTAATTCTAACTTGAATGGAATTTGCTGTAGTAGTAATTTTATTATGATGATTCTCATTAGGCAAAACTTTTGATTTTAAAAGATCAACATCAGCAGCAAGACTATCGACTTTAGAAGCAAGTATATCAATTTTCCCAAGCTTTTCTTCCACAGATTTGTTAAAAGCGGTTTGCGTACTAATAAATTCCTTAAGCATGGCTTCAAGTCCAGGGGGTGAATTCCTATTATTGTTGTAAGAATTCCCATAAGAATTACCATAGCCGTTGCCATTATTATAAGGATATGGCCTATAGTTGTTACTAGAATTGTTCCGGTAAGCATTGTTGTTGAAATTACTATTTTTAATGAAGTTTACATCAACATGTTCTTCTTGTGCAACCAATGAAGCTAATGGAACATTATTAGGATCAATATTAGTCCTATCATTCACAAGCATAGACATAATAGCATCAATCTTATCACTCAAGGAAGAGGTTTCTTCGACAGAATTTACCTTCTTACCTTGTGGAGCTCTTTCCGTGTGCCATTCAGAGTAGTTGATCATCATATTACCAAGAAGCTTTGTTGCTTCACCAAGAGTGATGGACATAAAGGTACCTCCAGCAGCTGAATCCAATAAATTCCGTGAAGAAAAATTTAGTCCTGCATAGAAGGTTTGGATGATCATCCAAGTAGTCAGTCCATGGGTTGGGCAATTTTTAACCAGAGATTTCATTCTTTCCCAAGCTTGAGCAACATGTTCAGTATCTAATTGTTTAAAATTCATTATGCTACTCCTCAAAGATATAATTTTAGCAGGGGGATAATATCTACCAATAAAAGCATCCTTGCATTTAGTCCATGAATCAATACTATTCTTAGGCAGAGATAGCAACCAATCTTTAGCTCTTCCTCTTAATGAGAAAGGGAACAATTTTAGTTTAATAATATCACCATCTACATCTTTATATTTTTGCATTTCACATAGTTCAACAAAATTATTAAGATGGGCAGCAGCATCATCAGAACTAACACCAGAAAATTGCTCTCGCATAACAAGATTCAGTAAAGAATGTTTAATTTCAAAGAATTCTGCTGTAGTAGCAGGTGGAGCAATAGGTGTGCATAAGAAATCATTATTATTTGTGGTTGTGAAGTCACACAACTTAGTGTTTTCAGCGTTGGCCATTTTAGCAACAGTAAATAAAGCAAACTAGATAAAGTAAATGCAAGTAAACTAATTTTTTTGTGTTTTTGATATAGCAAACAAGATAACAAGTAAAGTAAAACTAGCAACTAATTTTTTTGTATTTTGATTTAGTGCAACAAACAAAGTAGTAAATAAAACTAAGCAAGACAAAAGCAAAGTAAAGAGATTGAGAAGTGGAGACTCCCCTTGCAGCGTGTCTTGATCTCCCCGGCAACGGCGCCAGAAAATATGCTTGATGGCGTGTAACTCACACGTTCGTTGGGAACCCCAAGAGGAAGGTATGATGCGCACAGCAGCAAGTTTTCCCTCAGAAAGAAACCAAGGTTTATCGAACCAGGAGGAGCCAAGAAGCACGTTGAAGGTTGATGGCGGCGGGATGTAGTGCGGCGCAACACCAGGGATTCCGGCGCCAACGTGGAACCTGCACAACACAACCAAAGTACTTTGCCCCAACGAAACAGTGAGGTTGTCAATCTCACCGGCTTGCTGTAACAAAGGATTAACCATATTGTGTGGAAGATGATTGTTTGCAGAAAACAGTAGAACAAGTATTGCAGTAGATTGTATTTCAGTAAAGAGAATTGGACCGGGGTCCACAGTTCACTAGAGGTGTCTCTCCCATAAGACAAACAGCATGTTGGGTGAACAAATTACAGTTGGGCAATTGACAAATAAAGAGAGCATGACAATGCACATACATATCATGATGAGTATAGTGAGATTTAATTGGGCATTACGACAAAGTACATAGACCGCCATCCAACTGCATCTATGCCTAAAAAGTCCACCTTCAGGTTATCATCCGAACCCCCTCCAGTATTAAGTTGCAAAGCAACAGACAATTGCATTAAGTATGGTGCGTAATGTAATCAACAACTACATCCTTAGACATAGCATCAATGTTTTATCCCTAGTGGCAACAGCACAACACAACCTTAGAACTTTTCACATCGTCCCGGTGTCAATGCAGGCATGAACCCACTATCGAGCATAAGTACTCCCTCTTGGAGTTACAAGCATCTACTTGGCCAGAGCATCTACTAGTAACGGAAAGCATGCAAGATCATAAACAACACATAAGTATAACTTTGATAATCAACATAACAAGTATTCTCTATTCATCGGATCCCAACAAACGCAACATATAGAATTACAGATAGATGATCTTGATCATGTTAGGCAGCTCACAAGATCCGACAATGATAGCACAATGGGGAGAAGACAACCATCTAGCTACTGCTATGGACCCATAGTCCAGGGGTAGACTACTCACACATCACACCGGAGGCGACCATGGCGGCGTAGAGTCCTCCGGGAGATGATTCCCCTCTCCGGCAGGTGCCGGAGGCGATCTCTGGATCCCCGAGATGGGATCGGCGTTGGCGGCGTCTCTGGAAGGTTTTCCGTATCGTGGCTCTCGGTACTGGGGGTTTCGTCACGGAGGCTTTAAGTAGGCGGAAGGGCAAGTCAGGAGGGGGCACAGGGGCCCCACACCACAGGCCGGCGCGGCCAAGGGGGGGGGCCGCGCCGCCCTAGGGTTTGGCTACCCCGTGGCCCCTCTTCGTCTCGTCTTCGGACTTCTGGAAGCTTCGTGGAAAAATAGGCCCCTGGGCTTTGATTTCGTCCAATTCCGAGAATATTTCCATACTAGGATTTCTGAAACCAAAAACAGCAGAAAACAGCAACTGGCACTTCGGCATCTTGTTAATAGGTTAGTTCCAGAAAATGCACGAATATGACATAAAGTGTGCATAAAACATGTAGATAACATCAATAATGTGGCATGGAACATAAGAAATTATCGATACGTCGGAGACGTATCAGCCAGCAAGCTATTTTCTGGCACCGTTGCTACTGCTCATACTTATTCATACCACCTGTATTTCACTATCTCTTCGCCGAACTAGTGCACCTATTAGGTGTGTTGGGGACACAAGAGACTTCTTGCTTTGTGGTTGCAGGGTTGCATGAGAGGGATATCTTTGACCTCTTCCTCCCTGAGTTCGATAAACCTTGGGTGATCCACTTAAGGGAAAACTTGCTGCTGTTCTACAAACCTCTGCTCTTGGAGGCCCAACACTGTCTACAGGAAAAGGAGGGGGAAGTAGACATCAAGCTATTTTCTGGCGCCGTTGCGGGGGAGGAAAGGTAAAAGGTACTCACACTCCGGATCTCGGCTACTAAGCTATTTCCCGGCGCTGTAAGTACTCGAAGCTATTTCCTTTAGATCCTGCAATTGCATCTTTTTGTTTCTTGTTTACACTAGTTTGGCATAATGGACAAGAATGAGCTTCTATTTCTATTTCCTGATTTAAAACATGGATTGTTTGATGCGAAAATTAAAAAACCTATGGAATCTTATTTGCATGCTGGTAGTAATATTAGTATGAACGCTTTGAACACCATTGTTGATAATAATATAGAAAGTTCTAAGCTTGGGGAAGCTGGTTTTCATGATCTTTTTAGTCCCCCAAGCATTGAGGAGGATATTTTCTTTGATGATACTTTGCCTCCTATTTATGATGATTATAATGATAGTAGTCTTTTGGTACCACCTACTATGGAGAGTAAATTTTGTTGTGATTATACTATGCCTCTTACACATGATGAGAATAATAATGATAGCTACTTTGTTGAATTTGCTCCCGCTATTACCAATAAAATTGATTATGCTTATGTGGAGAGTAATTATTTTATGCATGAGACTCATGATAAGAATGCTTTATGTGATAGTTATATTGTTGAGTTTGCTCATGATGCTACTGAAAGTTATTATGAGAGAGGAAAATATGGTTGTAGAAATTTTCATGTTACTAAAATGCCTCTCTATGTGCTGAAATTTTTGAAGCTACACTTGTTTTATCTTCCTATGCTTGTTACTTTGCTCTTCATGAACTTGTTTATTTACAAGATTCCTATGCATAGGAAGCATGTTAGGCTTAAATTTGTTTTGAACTTGCTTCTTGATGCTCTCTTTTGCTTCAACTACTATTTCTTGCGAGGCATCATTAAAACTGCTGAGCCCATCTTAATGGCTATAAAGAAAAGAACTTCTTGGGAGATAACCCATGTGTATTTTTGCTACAGTACTTTGTTTTATATTTGTGTCTTGGAAGTTTTTTACTACTGTAGCAACCTCTCCTTATCTTAGTTTTGTGTTTTGTTGTGCCAAGTGAAGCCTCTAATCGAAGGTTGATACTAGATTTGGATTTCTGCGCAGAAACAGATTTCTATCTGTAACGAATCTGGGATTTTCTCTCTGTAGAAAAATCAGAAAAATATGCCAATTTACGTGCGTGTTCCTCAGATATGTACGCAACTTTCATTAGTTTTGAGTTTTCTGATTTGAGCAACGTAAGTATTTATTAGAAATTCGTCTTTACGGACTGTTCTGTTTTGACAGATTCTGCCTTTTATTTCGCATTGCCTCTTTTGCTATGTGGGATGGATTTCTTTGTTCCATTAAACTCCAGTAGCTTTGGGCAATGTCCAGAAGTGTTAAGAATGATTGTGCCACCTCTGAACATGTGAGTTTTTGATTATGTACTAACCCCTCTAATGAAGTTTATGAGAAATTTGGTGTGAAGGAAGTTTTCAAGGGTCAAGAGAGGAGGATGATATACTATGATCAAGAAGAGTGAAAGCTCTAAGCTTGGGGATGCCCCGGTGGTTCACCCCTGCATATATCAAGAAGATTCAAGCGTCTAAGCTTGGGGATGCCCAAGGCATCCCCTTCTTCATCGACAACATTATCAGGTTCCTCCCCTGAAACTATATTTTTATTCCATCACATCTTATGTGCTTTACTTGGAGCGTCTGTATGCTTTTATTTTTGTTTGTGTTTGAATAAATTGGATTACATCATGCTTGTGTGGGAGAGAGACACGCTCCGCTGGTTCGTATGAACACATGTGTTCTTAGCTCATAATATTCATGGCGAAGTTTTCTTCTTCGTTAAATTGTTATATGGTTGGAATTGGAAAATGATACATGTAGTAATTGCTATAAATGTCTTGGGTAATGTGATACTTGGCAATTGTTGTGCTCATGTTTAAGCTCTTGCATCATATGCTTTGCACCCATTAATGAAGAAATACATAGAGCATGCTAAAATTTGGTTTGCATATTTTGTTTCTCTAAGGTCTAGATAATTTCTAGTATTGAGTTTGAACAACAGGGAAGACGGTGTAGATTCTTATAATGTTTACAATATGTCATTTATGTGAGTTTTGCTGCACCGGTTCATCCTTGTGTTTGTTTCAAATAAGCCTTGCTAGCCTAAACCTTGTATCGAGAGGGAATACTTCTCATGCATCCAAAATACTTGAGCCAAACACTATGCCATTTGTGTCCACCATACCTACCTACTACATGGTATTTCTCCGCCATTCCAAAGTAAATTGCTTGAGTGCTACCTTTAAACAATTCAAAATTTATCACCTCTGATTTGTGTCAATGTTTTATAGCTCATGAGGAAGTATGTGGTGTTTATCTTTCAATCTTGTTGGGCAACTTTCACCAATGGACTAGTGGCTTCATCCGCTTATCCAATAATTTTGCAAAAAGAGCTGGCAATGGGATTCCCAGTCCCAAATTAATTAACAAAAATAGACACTCCTCCATGGTATGTGATTGTTGGACGGCACCCGAAGGATTCGGTTAGCCATGGCTTGTGTAAGCAAAGGTTGGGAGGAGTGTCATCATAATAAAACTAAAATAAAAAGGCACTCCTTCATGGTATGAGATTGTTGGCAGGCACCCGAGGATTCGGTTAGCCATGGTTTGTGAAAGAAAGGTTGGAAGGAGTGCCACCCAAAATAAAATAAAATGGGAGCCGCTATTTGAAGGTTTGTCTGGCAAGGGGGTTAGAGTACCCGCTACCATTCGTTGACAACAACAAGCACCTCTCAAAATTTTACTTTATGCTCTCTATATGTTTTCAAAATCAAAGCTCTAGCACAAATATAGCAATCGATGCTTTCCTCTTTGAAGGACCATTCTTTTACTTTTATGTTGAGTCAGTTCACCTATTTCTCTCCACCTCAAGAAGCAAACACTTGTGTGAACTGTGCATTGATTCCTACATACTTGCATATTGCATTTGTTATATTACTCTATGTTGACAATATCCATGAGATATACATGTTACAAGTTGAAAGCAACCGCTGAAACTTAATCTTCTTTTGTGTTGCTTCAATACCTTTACTTTGAATTATTGCTTTATGAGTTAACTTTTATGCAAGACTTATTGATGCTTGTCTCGAAGTACTATTCATGAAAAGTCTTTGCTTTATGATCCAGTTGTTTACTCATGTCATTACCATTGTCTTGGATTGCTGCATTCATTACATGTGTTTACAATAGTATGATCAAGTTTATGATGGCATGTCACTCCAGAAATTATCTTTGTTATCGTTTTACCTGCTCGGGACGAGCAGAACTAAGCTTGGGGATGCTGATACGTCTCCGACGTATCGATAATTTCTTATGTTCCATGCCACATTATTGATGTTATCTACATGTTTTATGCACACTTTATGTCATATTCGTGCATTTTCTGGAACTAACCTATTAACAAGATGCCGAAGTGCCGTTCTGTTTCTGCTGTTTTTGGTTTCAGAAATCCTAGTAACGAAATATTCTCGGAATCGGACGAAATCAACGCCCAGGTTCCTATTTTCACCGGAAGCATCCAGAACACCCGGGAAGGACCAGAGGGGGGGGCACTGGGCCCCCAGACCATAGGCCGGCGCGGCGCAGGCCCTGGCCGCGCCGCCCTATGGTGTCGTCGCCCCTTCGACCCTCCTGCGCCGCCTCTTCGCCTATTTAAAGCCCCTGGATCGAAAACCCTGATACGATGGACGAAAACCACAGAAACCTTCCAGAGCCGCCGCCATCACGAGGCCAAGATCTGGGGGACAGGAGTCTCTGTTCCGGCACGCCGCCGGAGCGGGGAAGTGCCCCCGGAAGGCTTCTCCATCGACACCGCTGCCATCTCCACCGCCATCTTCATCACCGCTGCTGCTCCCATGAGGAGGGAGTAGTTCTCCATCGAGGCTCGGGGCTGTACCGGTAGCTATGTGGTTCATCTCTCCCATGTACCTCAATACAATAATCTCATGAGCTGCTTTACATGATTGAGATTCATATGAGTTTGTATCACAATTTATCTATGTGCTACTCTAGCAAAGTTATTAAAGTAGTTCTATTCCTCCTGCACGTGTGTAAAGGTGACAGTGTGTGCACCGTGTTAGTACTTGGTTTATGCTATGATCATGATCTCTTGTAGATTGCGAAGTTAACTATTGCTATGATAATATTGATGTGATCTATTCCTCCTACATATGCATGAAGGTGACAGTGTGCATGCTATGTTAGTACTTGGTTTAGTCTGTTGATCTATCTTACACTACAAGGTTACTAAAATATGAACAGTAATTGTGGAGCTTGTTAACTCCGGCATTGAGGGTTCGTGTAATCCTACGCAATGTGTTCATCATCCAACAAAAGTGTAGAGTATGCATTTATCTATTCTGTTATGTGATCAATGTTGAGAGTGTCCACTAGTGAAAGTGTAATCCCTAGGCCTTGTTCCTAAATACTGCTGCGTTACTACTGCTTGTTTATCGTTTCTTTGCGTTACTACTGCTGCAATACTACCACCATCAACTACACGCCAGCAAGCTATTTTCTGGCACCGTTGCTACTGCTCATACTTATTCATACCACCTGTATTTCACTATCTCTTCGCCGAACTAGTGCACCTATTAGGTGTGTTGGGGACACAAGAGACTTCTTGCTTTGTGGTTGCAGGGTTGCATGAGAAGGATATCTTTGACCTCTTCCTCCCTGAGTTCGATAAACCTTGGGTGATCCGCTTAAGGGAAAACTTGCTGCTGTTCTACAAACCTCTGCTCTTGGAGGCCCAACACTGTCTACAGGAAAAGGAGGGGGAAGTAGACATCAGTCCACTATATGCAAAACTAAGGAAAAATGGCCAGAAATATTTTAATTCTGAAGATATAAAGCTTGTAAAAGCTATAAAAGAAAAGGTTAAATATTTGAAGCCTTTAGAATTGCCACTAGATGATAATTATCTAATCATTGAAACAGATGCATCTCAAGAAGGATGGGGTGCTATATTGAAGCAAAAACCTAATAAATTTTCTGCAAAGACAGAAGAGAAAATATGCAGATATGCCTCAGGAAGCTATAAACTAAAGACAGTAAATAACATCGATAGAGAAATCCTTGCAATAGTCCATGCAATCAATGCATTTAGACTGTATTTAGGATTCAAAGAATTCATAGTATGAACTGACTGTGAAGCAATATGCAGATATTATAATCAAATCAATAGCAAGAAAAGTTCAACTAGAAGATGGGTTCTATTTGAAGATATAATAACTGGGAATGGTTATAAGGTTGTTTTTGAACATATTAAAGGAAAAGATAACTGTTTACCTGACATATTCTCTCGTTCATCAATTTTGCAGAAATGAAGAGAGGAATGAATTTCAATGGAATGGAAACATTCTCATTTGGAGTTGAAAATAAACTACGAATATTCCCTCCAAATTCATACAAATTCAAGCCGAAGGATCACATTGTCCTCGATGATATGCAAGAATGCATATTGGACAATTTGTGGTATCAATATAATAACAAAAGAGATGAGAAGGGATATTTTCTATCAATCCTAAATAGCCTTTCTGAATATTTTAATATGATTAATGGGAAAATAACCTCATCAGAAAATATTGAAATACCAGAGGTAAAACCATTATACATCCTATATGATGGAAAGACACCTGGAATTTATACCACATTCGAAAAAATAATTGAAGCAAAAGAAGCAGCAAAATATACAGGAGGAGCATCCTGGAAGAAATATACTAATATTGAAGAAGCATTATCTCTCGCAAGAACAATGATAGGAATAAATTACTATATAGAGCCTGAAGCAAAAAAATATATTAATAAGCAAAAACTGGCTCAAAGTAAAATAGCCTCAAAACAGATACCTATCAAAAAGACAATAGAAGAAGGCCAAACTTCTTCAAAGAAGCCAGAAGGCCAAACTTCTTCTACAAAGCCAAAAGAAGAAGAATTGCAAAAATATGGTTCATATAAGCAATGCCTTATACAGGGTGGTGATCCATTGGATGGAGAATATATAGACCAAAAAATAGATGCGAAAATGGAAGATGCAAGGAATTCAATCATATCAGAAATAAAAGAACAAGTTCTAAGAGAAGTAAGAGTCGAATTTACTGAAATTTTTTATGAATTAAAGACGCAGTATGAAGAAAAAATTTAAAAACTTTGAGGAAGATTATTTCCTAAAATTTGATAGCAAGACCGATGATACAATGGAAGACTCACAACCACCAGAATAAGTCTGAGATATTGATATGTATATCAATACTTCGGGCATGGAGGACATGACCCCCCAAATAATATAAGGTATATTGATAATGTGTTATCAATAAATTGGGCGGGGAAGACCCCCCTTTTAAATAAAAATAAAAAATAAAAATAAAATGATAAATGCTACTGTAGCAACAGTAAAAATTCCACTGTAGCAACAGCAAAAAAAAAATAGCATGTATCCTGGCGTACATGCCAAGAAGGACAACCATGTAGACTTCAAGCATACAAGGCGTGCCCGAGAAGATTGCCACGAATGCGTGCTCTCCTGTAGCACCAATAATATGGTTGGTACTGTATCGCACAGTATCACCAATTATATGGTCGGTACTGTATCACACAGTATCACCAATTATATGGCCAATACTTTATCACACAGTATGACCAATAATCGGCGAATACTGTGACACCAACCGTTTCCACGTGGTGCCATGAAGAGAAGCGCCGAGAAGGGCCACGAAGCGGTGCTAGAGGCATCTCTCCCCCCCTATAAAAGGAGGCCAAGCCTCAGAAGAAGGATCACCAACCAGAAGAGCAAGCATCAAGCATCCAGAGCACATCCAGAGCACACTCTCCGCTCAGTAGTGGTAGTTCTTCCCTAAAATAAGAAGCCTCCATAGAAGAAGGCGCTTGTAAGATATATCTGAAGTTGTAAGGTATTTCCTCCGTCCGTGTGTAAACCCTTCGGGGGTTCCCGAAAGGGAAACCCGTATGTAAATTATATTATGGAAATGAAGTAGTTTTGTGTGTTTCCCTTGATCTTTTTATCATGTTTATATGGGATGGGTTTTTATGCTAGGGATCCTATAGGAGAAATCTCTGCGTGTAGTTCTCTGTTAAGCCCTGCATGTGGCGTCAGAACGAGAACCGTAGCCGTAGAGAAGTGTTCCCTTCGGGTGGAACCGCACAGGAAGACGATAAAAATCAACCCATATAAACTTGGCTAAAAACATCTAGGGAAAGAAACTTAGCTGCTTCTGAAGCAATACAATGATAAATACGGGGAGTACTGAGTAGGACTATTACACCACTGCGCACACCGCCGAAAGTACCGTTGGCCTCGCCAGCCTCCAAGATCCTGCAAAAATCCATAAAATAATGTTAACATTTAATAAATTTTAATCAGTTTATTTTAATTTCGAATTTATTAGCAAATAAATCGTAATCTGTGTATATTGGTATATCTTACAAGCGCCTTCTTCTATGGAGGCTTCTTATTTTAGGGAAGAACTACCACTACTGAGCGGAGAGTGTGCTCTGGATGTGCTCTGGATGCTTGATGCTTGCTCTTCTGGTTCGTGATCCTTCTTCTGAGGCTTGGCCTCCTTTTATAGGAGGGAGAGATGCCTCCAAAGATCGCTTCGTGGCCCTTCTCGGCGCTTCTCTTCATGGCACCACGTGGAAACGGTTGGTGTCACAAGATTCGCCATATTATTGGTCATACCTGTGTGATACAAGTATTGGCCATATAATTGGTGATCATGTGATACAAGATCACCATATAATTGGTGATACTGTGTACAAGACGACCATATTATTGGTGCTACAGGAGAGCACGCATTCGTGGCAATCTTCTCGGGCACGCCTTGTATGCTTGAAGTCTACATGCTTGCCCTTCTTGGCATGTACACCAGGATACATGTTTTTTTTTTTTTGCTACAGTGGAAATTTCAAGGTTAATGCTACGATAGCATTTATCATTTTATTTTTATTTTTTATTTTTATTAAAAAGGGGGTCTTCCAATTTATTGATAACACGTTATCAATATACCTTATATTATTTGGGGGGGTCATGTCCTCCATGCCCGAAGTATTGATATACATATCAATATCTCAGACTTATTCTGGTGGTTGTGAATCTTCCATTGTATCATCGGTCTTGCTATCAAATTTTAGGAAATAATCTTCCTCAAAGCTTTTAAATTTTTCTTCATACTGCATCTTTAATTCATAAAATTTTTCAGTAAATTCGACTCGTACTTCTCTTAGAACTTGTTCTTTTATTTCTGATATGATTGAATTCCTTGCATCTTCCATTTTCGCATCTATTTTTTGGTCTATATATTCTCCATCCAATGGATCACCACCCTGTATAAGGCATTGCTTATATGAACCATATTTTTGCAATTCTTCTTCTTTTGGCTTTGTAGAAGAAGTTTGGCCTTCTGGCTTCTTTGAAGAAGTTTGGCCTTCTTCTATTGTCTTTTTGATAGGTATCTGTTTTGAGGCTATTTTACTTTGAGCCAGCTTTTTGCTTATTAATATATTTTTGCTTCGTGCTCTATATAGTAATTTATTCCTATCATTGTTCTTATGTAGAGATAATGCTTCTTCAATATTGGTATATTTCTTCCAGGATGCTCCTCCTGTATATTTTGCTGCTTCTTTTGCTTCAATTATTTTTTCGAATGTGGTATAAATTCCAGGTGTCTTTCCATCATATAGGATGTATAATGGTTTTACCTCTGGTATTTCAATATTTTCTGATGAGGGTATTTTCCCATTAATCATATTAAAATATTCAGAAAGGCTATTTAGGATTGATAGAAAATATCCCTTCTCATCTCTTTTGTTATTATATTGATACCACAAATTGTCCAATATGCATTCTTGCATATCATCGAGGACAATGTGATCCTTCGGCTTGAATTTGTATGAATTTGGAGGGAATATTCGTAGTTTATTTTCAGCTCCAAATGAGAATGTTTCCATTCCATTGAAATTCATTCCTCTCTTCATTTCTGCAAAATTGATGAACGAGAGAATATGTCGTGTAAACAGCTATCTTTTCCTTTAATATGTTCAAAAACAACCTTATATCCATTCCCGCTATTATATCTTCAAATAGAACCCATCTTCTAGTTGAACTTTTCTTGCTATTGATTTGATTATAATATCTGCATATTGCTTCACAATCAGTTAAATCTTGTGAATTCTTTAAATCCTAAATATAGTCTAAATGCATTGATTGCATGGACTATTGCAAGGATTTCTCTATCGATGTTATTTACCGTCTTTAGTTTATAGCTTCCCGAGGCATATCTCTGCATATTTTCTCTTCTGTCTTTGCGTAAAATTTATTAGGTTTTTGCTTCAATATAGCACCCCATCCTTCTTGAGATGCATCTGCTTTCAATGATTAAATAATTATCATCTAGTGGCAATTCTAAAGGCTTCAAATATTTAACCTTTTCTTTTATAGCTTTTACAAGCTTTATATCTTCGTAATTAAAATATTTCGGCCATTTTTCCTTAGTTTTGCATATAGTGGACCAGCAAGTTTTGCTAAGTTATCTATATAATTTCTTGCATAGTTCACAATTCCTAGAAATTGTTGTAGAATCTTTTTGTCATTCATAGTATCAGAAATTGTAATATTTTTCGGCTATATGCTCTTGTAGGTATATCTTTCCTTCACCTATTTCGTGTCCAAGAAAATTGATTTTTTCTTTGCAAATTTCCATTTTCTTTTTGGATAGTATTAACCCATTCTGTTCTACTTTCCTGAAGAAAGTTTCAAGATGAGCAATATGCTCTTTATAGGATTTTGAGAAAACAAGTAGATCATCTACATAAACTAATATAAAAGCTTGATTTTCATTAAATATGTTTTGCATTTTTCTTTGAAATAATGCAGGTGCATTCTTTAAGCCTAGCGGCATGACTAACCATTCATAATGTCCTTGAGGACAGGTAAAAGCTGTCCATGGAATAGATTCTTCTGCCATTTTCACTTGCCAGAAACCGGCTTTTAGATCAAACTTAGAGAAATATTTGCTTCCTTGTATTCTATTTATCCATTCCTGCTTATTGGGTATATTGAATGCATCATCTACTGTGTTATCATTAAGTCTTTTGTAATTAATAACCATTCTAGACTTTCCTCTGACTTCTTCAGCATGGTTTCTAACTATAAATGCAGCTGATCGATGAGGACTTCTACTTTCTCTAATTGCTTTTAATTTTATTAATTCTTCGATATGCATTTTAAACTCTTCTATATCTTTGGGAGTAGCTTCTATTGGTCCTGTCTTGATTATGTAGTCAGGGTTTATAATATTTATTTTGCATACTATGGAATTCTTATCCCAATGCTTCATTGGTATTTCCCCAATTATTTGTATGTCTTCTAGTCTTTGCACAATTTTATTTATATCTTGTTTAGATTTTATATCTCTATACCAATTTGGTGAGAATGATTGTAAACCTATGCATTCTGTGCATGCATTTTCTATGAAATATTCTTCTATGGTGTTACTAATTTTATCTTCCTTGCAAGTTCTAGGAGTGTCATCGCTAGAAAAGTATTCCTCGTCTTCCTTAGTTATTTCTCCATTTTGTAAAGATTTTATTTGCTTTCGAGCCTCAGATATGTATGGGACATTATCTTTGTGAGGAATAAAGGTAACTCCATCTTCATGTATTATAGTGGTTTGTAAGGACTGCTGTAGGAATTGTAAACCTAGGATCATGTCATTGTTTCTAATGCGTTTTCTAAAGTCTGAAGTAATAACTGGATGATTGTGTTATTTTGTTTTATGATTATTTAGCCCCCCCAAATAATATAAGGTATATTGATAACGTGTTATCAATAAATTGGGCGGGGAAGACCCCCCTTTTTAATAAAAATAAAAAATAAAAATAAAATGATAAATGCTACTGTAGCAACAGTGAAATTTCCACTGTAGCAAAAAAAAAAAAACATGTATCCTGGTGTACATGCCAAGAAGGGCAAGCATGTAGACTTCAAGCATAGAAGGCGTGCCCGAGAAGATTGCCACGAATGCGTGCTCTCCTGTAGCACCAATAATATGGTCGGTACTATACCGCACAGTATCACCAATTATATGGTCGGTACTGTATCACACAGTATCACCAATTATATGGCCAATATTATATCACACAGTATGACCAATAATATGGCGAATACTGTGACACCAACCGTTTCCACGTGGTGCCATGAAGAGAAGCGCCGAGAAGGGCCACGAAGCGGTGCTGGAGGCATCTCTCCCTCCTATAAAAGGAGGCCAAGCCTCAGAAGAAGGATCACGAACCAGAAGAGCAAGCATCAAGCATCCAGAGCACATCCAGAGCACACTCTCCGCTCAGTAGTGGTAGTTCTTCCCTAAAATAAGAAGCCTCCATAGAAGAAGGCGCTTGTAAGATATATCTGAAGTTGTAAGGTATTTCCTTCGTCCGTGTGTAAACCCTTCGGGGGTTCCCGAAAGGGAAACCCGTATGTAAATTATATTGTGGAAATGAAGTAGTTCTGCGTGTTTCCCTTGATCTTTTTATCATGTTTATATGGGATGGGTTTTTATGCTAGGGATCCTATAGGAGAAATCTCTGCGTGTAGTTCTCTGTTAAGCCCTGCATGTGGCGTCAGAACGAGAACCGTAGCCGTAGAGAAGTGTTCCCTTCGGGTGGAACCGCACAGGAAGACGATAAAAATCAACCCATATAAACTTGGCTAAAAACATCTAGGGAAAGAAACTTAGTCGCTTCAAGCAATACAATGAAAAATACGGGGAGTACCGAGTAGGACTATTACACCATCACAAGACACCGCCAAAAGTACCGTTGGCCTCGCCAGCCTCCAAGATCTGCAAAAATCCATAAAATAATCTTAACATTTAATAAATTTTAATCAGTTTATTTTAATTTCGAATTTATTAGTAAATAAATCGTAATACGTATATTGGTATCAGAGCTAGTGTTCAATCATTGAAAGGTTAAAGTATCTAAATTTAGAAGTTAGCACAGGAAAGGTAGTGAAATCCAAAGATAATATTGACATAAGGTGTAGAATAAATCCGTCGGAAGATCATACCTGGCATACTTCCCATAGCCAGTTAAATATTGTCGTTGATCTGATATATAACTTTTTCATATCTTGGGGAAAAAGGCAAGAAAATTTAGACCAAAAATTAGAAAGTTTATTGAAAGAATATCAAAAACTCATTGAAAGATTTTCAGGTTTAAACAATAAAGTTGATATAGCTTTGCATAAGCTAGAAGAAGCAAAAACAAGACAGAACACGGTCTGTAGGAATAACGATTATATTAAAGAAGAAGTGTTATCCCTTGGGAAAAGTATAGGGGTTTGTCTGAATAAAAACAAAGACCTATTCACAGGTGCTGAAACAAGACAAGATATTCTTAAAATTAAAGAATTAGTGCAAGAAGTAAAGAAATTGATCCTTTCATAATTTGCATGACCGAATATAACCAAGCCTTAAACGAAGTAGCAAAATATTTAACACCTCCTATTGGTTTTTCTGATCACGAATCACCAAAAGAAGACTCCAAAATAATCATAAAACAAAATAACACAATCATCCAGTTATTACTTCAGACTTTAGAAAAGCTAAATAGTGTGCAGAAAAACAAAGAAATTGTGCTAGCCTCATCTCAAGTTAGTAACATCGTCGAGAAATATCAATTCAGAAAAATGGATATATCTAAAAACTTCGCTAGAAGAGACAGAAACCTCCAGTTTATAAGACAAGACTCAAAACCGTTGTCAATAAAGCATAGATTATCATGCAGTACAGCTGATGATGTTAATAATTTAGAAGAAGTTATAGACCTTGAAAGAGATCTAGAAAGGTATCAGAAAGATACGCTAAGAAAAATAAAACCACAACAAGTATATCATATGGGTATGTTTGAAAGTAGAAGCAATCTATATAGAATATCCAGAGAAGTAGAGTTAAGTGTAATAACTCATCCAAGAGGACTTGAGAATTGTAAGCAAGAATATTGAAGGTGAACTCAAATATTGTGGGTATAAATATATTCATCAAGGTATGTATATTATAGGGGTCAAAGGAATGACAAGAAAGAAAATAGGAGCAAAGGTCTTAATAACGCTATTAGACAAAAGATGGGATTCAGTAGATAAAGCAGCTTTAGGCTTCATGGAAGGAGATATGAATGAAAATATGTTAATAACATATATAGCTCCAGATCTAATAATGCCTATAAGGGAATTTATTGAAAAAATGAGTATTGGGTTTCAGACTAAAGGATATGAAGACTTTAGAGGAACCAACTTTTTAGTAAGCATTGAATTTATAGGAAGACTCACAAATAAAAGTAGCTCTAGATACAGAGTAAATGTAAATGATGTAATCGAAAATATGCAATCAAAAGGTATAAAATTCATGAGTCCCCTTACAATCGGCTCTGAGGAAAGAGCTGGAGAAGAATGGAATATAGGTGAACTAGTAGAAAGAAAGGAATTAAAACAACCACAAGCTTACATAAGCTATCAAAACTGCGAAGGAAGTAGTAGCATTAGGTTTACAAATTATAAATCTGCATCTGTAGAAGACACAGAATCCCTCATGTCAGAACCAGAATCTAGTGACAATAAAAGCAAAGATACAATAGAATGCATGGAAAGGACAGATTTAAATAATGAAATAAATCATTATGAACAAAAAATAAAACATATAGAATGGGAGTATAGCAATTCTATGATAAAAGATTGGCCTAAGATAAGAGACAAAGAGTTGTTTTTCATAAGAGAAATTGCAAGGCTAAAGAAATTTAAAAAAGAGAGAGAAACAGCCACAAATAGCTCACCAAAGGTAAATAATAACATAGCATCAAAAGTTGAAGATATAAACAAAAATATTGATCAAAGTCATAAAAATAAAGCCATAAGTGAAGAAGATCAATGGGAAATAAATAATAAATTTTTAACAGAGAGTTATGAAGAAGAAGAAGAGTTAATGAGAGAAATGATGACAGATGAAGATTATTTAGATGCCTCTGAGGAATATAATGACTTCATAAATTCCCTAGATGATGTTGGACTACACAATTTAGAAAACGCACTAGAAGCAATGGAAGTAGACAATAGCAAAAGAAAAAGATCTGAATATAGCTATGGAGACAGTTCAACTTCAGTAAGGCAAGATGGTCCACAAGAAAGACCTAGTAGGCCTGCGGGACAATGGCCTCCGGAGAAAGATGATTTTCAACCATCTTACATTCCCGGACAATATAAATATATGGGTAGCAAGAGAAGAGATTTCGAAAAGCCAGTACAATTTCAAAACACCAAATATGATGGTGCAATATTAAATTTAGCAGCCCATGATCCAATAGATTGGCCAAATATACTCAGCATCTGGAAAGGATTAATAGTTCAAAAATACATACAAAACCAGCATAATATAGGATCTAAGGTAGAAGATATGCTGACATATCTCGAAACATTTTTAGGAGAATCTGCAAAAGTTTTATGGGAACAATGGGTAGAAACATTTCCAGCTAGTTATGCAGAATTAAAAAGGGCTGGAAGTAACCCAAACAATTTTGCAAATATTATATCAACTATAATTATAGCAGAAGATCCAGAATTAGGAGAAACCGCTTTGCAAAATGAAAGGTTAAGAGAAATAGAAAAATTAACGCTAACGAGTTGGAAAGGTATCAAAGAGTTCTCTCAACATTACTTATATAATGCTACCACTGCTAAACAAGGTTATAATGTAGGAGTAGTTGAAAGATATTTTAATAAATTACCTGATCCTTTAGGATCAATAATATTTGAGGAATATAAGAAAGAAACAGTAGGATTAGATTTAAATATATCCCAAGCCATAACATTCGTTTTCAAAAAGCTAAGAAAAATATGTACAAATATTCAAGCTCAAAGATCTATGAAAAGATCAGATTATAATTTCTGCAACAACATTGTCCAAATACCATTAACATATGGACAAGAACGGTACAAAAAAAAAATATTATAAACCTCAGCGAAGGGATAATAGAAATTTTAGAACCAAGAGAAGATATTTCTTAAGAAGGTCAGATAATAGAGCCCCTTTTTTACATAAAAGGAATGTAAGAAGATATGATCCCAGAAAATCATACGATAAGACATGCAGGTGTTTCATATGTAACTCGCCTGACCATCTAAGTAGAACTTGCCCTAATAAAGACCAGAAAAGATACTCTAGTAAATATGAAGAGCAAGAGAAAGTTCTAATCATAGATAGTGTCAATGAAAATATACTGGTTTGCGATGATGAAATAAAAGATGATGAGTCAATATATTCAATTATAGAAACAGATGAAGTAGAAAAACAAAAGTTAGAAGAGGAATCAAGTGAAGATGAGTTAGATTTAATAGATGAATTGGCAGGATTAAAAATTGAAATGATGAACCAAGTAGACTGTAAACATGACTGGATCAGAGGTAAAGGAGATTATAATATAAAATGTGCTTTCAGATATATTACCCAAGTCAAGAAAATAGGTCTACTTGTAACATATGTTTAAAACAGGCTTGTGCCTCTTGTTTAAAAGCTAAGAATCAAGAATCAAGACAAGAGTTAGAATATGAACCAGAAGATGAAATACTATCTAGCAGAGTTAGAAATTTAGAAAATAGGATTAATAAGCTAGAAGTAGAATTAGAGGAGTTAAAAGGTAAGTCAGAAAATAAAGGTAAAGATAAAGCTCAGAAGAGAATGCTTCCAAAAACACTGAATTAAAAGATCAAATGACAACAAGAAAAGAGCAAAAGGAGACAAAGTTAATCCAACTCAAAGATGCATTAACTAGTTTTGGAAATAAATATATAGTAAGATTACCATTTAAGGAAGTGTCAGGAATAAGAATCCCGATTAAAATAGTACTGAAGCCAAATATTTCTTATAAAATATTAGCTTTATTAGACACAGGTTGTACTAAGAACATCATCCATGACAAGTTTTTTGCTAGATGCCCAGAATTAGTGACAACCATAGATGATAGTAAAGCCGAAGTCTCTACAGACATGTCAGGAATAAAGAAATTACATAACCAATTAGCATTTAATATTGAATCATACATAAATGGCACAAAATATATAATAGATGAAATCACAATCGTGGATTTGTCAAGAATAAACAATGACATGATCCTAGGTTTACAATTCCTACAGCAGTCCTTACAAACCACTATAATACATGAAGATGGAGTTACCTTTATTCCTCACAAAGATAATGTTCCATACATATCTGAGGCTCGAAAGCAAAGAAAATCTTTACAAAATGGAGAAATAACTAAGGAAGACGAGGAATACTTTTCTAGCGATGACACTCCTAGAACTTGCAAGGAAGATAAAATTAGTAACACCATAGAAGAATATTTCATAGAAAATGCATGCACAGAATGCATAGGTTTACAATCATTCTCACCAAATTGGTATAGAGATATAAAATCTAAACAAGATATAAATAAAATTGTGCAAAGACTAGAAGACATACAAATAATTGGGGAAATACCAATGAAGCATTGGGATAAGAATTCCATAGTATGCAAAATAAATATTATAAACCCTGACTACATAATCAAGACAGGACCAATAGAAGCTACTCCAAAAGATATAGAAGAGTTTAAAATGCATATCGAAGAATTAATAAAATTAAAAGCAATTAGAGAAAGTAGAAGTCCTCATCGATCAGCTGCATTTATAGTCGTAAACCATGTCAAGAAGTCGAGGAAAGTCTAGAATGGTTATTAATTACAAAAGACTTAATGATAACACAAGAGATGATGCATTCAATATACCCAATAAGCAGGAATGGATAAATAGAATACAAGGAAGCAAATATTTCTCTAAGTTTGATCTAAAAGCCGGTTTCTGGCAAGTGAAAATGGCAGAAGAATCTATTCCATGGACAGCTTTTACCTGTCCTCAAGGACATTATGAATGGCTAGTCATGCCGTTAGGCTTAAAGAATGCACCCGCATTATTTCAAAGAAAAATGCAAAACATATTTAATGAAAATCAAGCTTTTATATTAGTTTATGTAGATGATCTACTTGTTTTCTCAAAATCCTATAAAGAGCATATTGCTCATCTTGAAACTTTCTTCAGGAAAGTAGAACATAATGGGTTAATACTATCCAAAAAGAAAATGGAAATTTGCAAAGAAAAAATCAATTTTCTTGGACACGAAATAGGTGAAGGAAAGATATACCTACAAGAGCATATAGCCAGAAAAATATTATAATTTCCTGATACTATGAATGACAAAAAGATTCTACAACAATTTCTAGGAATTGTGAACTATGCAAGGAATTATATAGATAACTTAGCAAAACTTGCTGGTCCACTATATGCAAAACTAAGGAAAAATGGCCAGAAATATTTTAATTCTGAAGATATAAAGCTTGTAAAAGCTATAAAAGAAACGGTTAAATATTTGAAGCCTTTAGAATTGCCACTAGATGATAATTATCTAATCATTGAAACAGATGCATCTCAAGAAGGATGGGGTGCTATATTGAAGCAAAAACCTAATAAATTTTCTGCAAAGACAGAAGAGAAAATATGCAGATATGCCTCAGGAAGCTATAAACTAAAGACAGTAAATAACATCGATAGAGAAATCCTTGCAATAGTCCATGCAATCAATGCATTATACTATATTTAGGATTCAAAGAATTCACAAGATTTAACTGATCATGAAGCAATATGCAGATATTATAATCAAATCAATAGCAAGAAAAGTTCAACTAGAAGATGGGTTCTATTTGAAGATATAATAACTGGGAATGGTTATAAGGTTGTTTTTGAACATATTAAAGGAAAAGATAATTGTTTACCTGACATATTCTCTCGTTCATCAATTTTGCAGAAATGAAGAGAGGAATGAATTTCAATGGAATGGAAATATTCTCATTTGGAGCTGAAAATAAACTACGAATATTCCCTCCAAATTCATACAAATTCAAGCCGAAGGATCACATTGTCCTCGATGATATGCAAGAATGCATATTGGACAATTTGTGGTATCAATATAATAACAAAAGAGATGAGAAGGGATATTTTCTATCAATCCTAAATAGCCTTTCTGAATATTTTAATATGATTAATGGGAAAATAACCTCATCAGAAAATATTGAAATACCAGAGGTAAAACCATTATACATCCTATATGATGGAAAGACACCTGGAATTTATACCACATTCGAAAAAATAATTGAAGCAAAAGAAGCAGCAAAATATACAGGAGGAGCATCCTGGAAGAAATATACTAATATTGAAGAAGCATTATCTCTCGCAAGAACAATTATCGGAATAAATTACTATATAGAGCCTGAAGCAAAAAAATATATTAATAAGCAAAAACTGGCTCAAAGTAAAATAGCCTCAAAACAGATACCTATCAAAAAGACAATAGAAGAAGGCCAAACTTCTTCAAAGAAGCCAGAAGGCCAAACTTCTTCTACAAAGCCAAAAGAAGAAGAATTGCAAAAATATGGTTCATATAAGCAATGCCTTATACAGGGTGGTGATCCATTGGATGGAGAATATATAGACCAAAAAATAGATGCGAAAATGGAAGATGCAAGGAATTCAATCATATCAGAAATAAAAGAACAAGTTCTAAGAGAAGTAAGAGTCGAATTTACTGAAAATTTTTATGAATTAAAGACGCAGTATGAAGAAAAATTTAAAAACTTTGAGGAAGATTATTTCCTAAAATTTGATAGCAAGACCGATGATACAATGGAAGACTCACAACCACCAGAATAAGTCTGAGATATTGATATGTATATCAATACTTCGGGCATGGAGGACATGACCCCCCAAATAATATAAGGTATATTGATAACGTGTTATCAATAAATTGGGCGGGGAAGACCCCCCTTTTAAATAAAAATAAAAAATAAAAATAAAATGATAAATGCTATCAGAAGCAACAAGAAAATTCCACTGTAGCAACAGCAAAAAAAAAAAAATAGCATGTATCCTGGCGTACATGCCAAGAAGGACAACCATGTAGACTTCAAGCATACAAGGTGTGCCCGAAAAGATTGCCACGAATGCGTGCTCTCCTGTAGCACCAATAATATGGTTGGTCTTGTATCACAGATATCACCAATTATATGGTCGATCATATCACACAAGATCACCAATTATATGGCCAATATCAGTATCACACGGTATGACCAATAATCGGCGAATCTTGTGACACCAACCGCTTCCACGTGGTGCCATGAAGAGAAGCGCCGAGAAGGGCCACGGCGGTCTTTGAGGCATCTCTCCCCTATAAAGTGAGGCCAAGCCTCAGAAGAAGGATCACCAACCAGAAGAGCAAGCATCAAGCATCCAGAGCACACTCTCCGCTCAGTAGTAGTAGTGGTAGTTCTTCCCTAAAATAAGAAGCCTCCATAGAAGAAGGCGCTTGTAAGATATATCTGAAGTTGTAAGGTATTTCCTCCGTCCGTGTGTAAACCCTTCGGGGGTTCCCGAAAGGGAAACCCGTATGTAAATTATATTGTGGAAATGAAGTAGTTTTGTGTGTTTCCCTTGATCTTTTATCATGGTTATATGGGATGGGTTTTTATGCTAGGATCCTATAGGAGAAATCTCTGCGTGTAGTTCTCTGTTAAGCCACTGCATGTGGCGTCGGAACGAGAACCGTCGTAGAGAAGTGTTCCCTTCGGAATCGCACTGGGAAGACGATAAAAATCAACCCATATAAACTTGGCTAAAAACATCTAGGGAAAGAAACTTAGCTGCTTCTGAAGCAATACAATGATAAATACGGGAGTCGGAGTAGGACTATTACACCATCGCGCACACCGCCGAAAGTAGTTGGCCTCGCCAGCTCCAAGATCTGCAAAAATCCATAAAATATTAAATGTTAAGATTATTTTATGGATTTTTGCAGGATCTTGAGGTCAAGCGAGGCTAACGGTACTTTCGGCTGCAAAGGCATGGTGTAATAGTCCTACTCAAGACTTCGTATTTATCATTGTATTGCTTCGTATGCGCCTAAGTTTCTTTCCCTAGATGTTTTTAGCCAAGTTTATATGGGTTGATTTTTATCGTCTTCCCAGGCAGTTCCACCCGAAGGGAACACTTCTCTACGGCTACGGTTCTCGTTCTGACGCCACATGCAGGGCTTAACAGAGAACTACACGCAGAGATTTCTCCTATAGGATCCCTAGCATAAAAACCCATCCCATATAACCATGATAAAAAGATCAAGGGAAACACACAAAACTACTTCATTTCCACAATATAATTTACATACGGGTTTCCCTTTCGGGAACCCCCGAAGGGTTTACACACGGACGGAGGAAATACCTTACAACTTCAGATATATCTTACAAGCGCCTTCTTCTATGGAGGCTTCTTATTTTAGGGAAGAACTACCACTACTACTACTGAGCGGAGAGTGTGCTCTGGATGTGCTCTGGATGCTTGATGCTTGCTCTTCTGGTTGGTGATCCTTCTTCTGAGGCTTGGCCTCCTTTTATAGGGGGGGAGAGATGCCTCCAAAGACCGCTTCGTGGCCCTTCTCGCGCTTCTCTTCATGGCACCACGTGGAAACGGTTGGTGTCACAAGATTCGCCGATTATTGGTCATACCGTGTGATACAAGATTGGCCATATAATTGGTGATACTCATGTGATACAAGATCACCATATAATTGGTGATACTGTGCGGTACAGTACCAACCATATTATTGGTGCTACAGGAGAGCACGCATTCGTGGCAATCTTCTCGGGCACGCCTTGTATGCTTGAAGTCTACATGGTTGTCCTTCTTGGCATGTACGCCAGGATACATGCTTTTTTTTTTTTTTGCTGTTGCTACAGTGGAATTTTTACTGTTGCTACAGTAGCATTTATCATTTTATTTTTATTTTTTATTTTTATTTAAAAGGGGGGTCTTCCCCGCCCAATTTATTGATAACACGTTATCAATATACCTTATATTATTTGGGGGATATGTAATAATGGAGACGTGTGAAAGCCGACCTAAACAAGACATTAAATGCGACCGCTTTAGTCTAAAATAGAGGTGTGCTTGTCTATTTTGGGTCGGCATACCTCAGCGGCCCGACGTAAAAGTTTTTCTGATAAATTTTATTGGTAGAAGTTTAATTTACAAAAGAATCGAAAAGTGAAAAAAAAACATATATAAAATAGATAAAACCCTAGATAACTAGGGTTCACGGCATGGCCCCCTATTCGCCATCGCCGAGGTCGATAAACACTGACGGCTCCCATGGCCCGCCGAGGTTGATGAAGACCGATGGCTCCCATGGCTAGGGCTAGTACTATGCTGAAGGAGGTCGTGATGGCGCTAGCACCCGGAGCATGTGGTGGCAGTGTAGGTGCTGCTACAAAAGGATGCGGTGATGCGCATGTCTAGCTGAACGTATGGGTGATTGGAGATATCACTGACTGCCCTTCGCCAGCACAAACTCCCACATCTGGGTGGGCAGGCCTTCCCACTTGGCGAGCTCATCAAGCTCGCTTTGGGCCATGGCCAGCTCGATGGCCACTGACTCGGGGTCGTTGCCCTCGCCATATTCATGAGCACACATAACCCTTGTATTATTACATCTTCCCCTTGTTTTCCCCACATGTCACCTTAGGGATTCGCATGGTCAACATAATAAAAAGTAATACACCTTGCAGATAAATACCAACCTCATTTATATATGATAAAGCAATATAGGTTCAACACTGAAATCATGTCACTCGGTCCCTAGTAAACCTACAAAGAACCATCCACTGCTTAAGACTACAGAGAACTACTCACTCATGGTGATGTAGAGTGAGTTCATTATGGTTGGTGATGATGTCGGTGGTGGTGATGATGAAGACGCCCTTGAAATCCCTCTCTCCGGGGTGAGAGCAGGATCAGTCTAACCCCAGAAACAAAGATCGTGGTATTGGCGGCCCTCTGTTTCGCGAAACATCGTGTCCTTTCAGGGGGTAGGTTTTTAGGGTATATAAGGCACCTCATGAAGGGGAGGTGAGATGACGACCGAGGGCCGAACGAGCCTTGGGGGCGCGCCCAAAGAAGTAGGGCACACCACTTGGCCTCGTTTGGGCCTCGTGGATCCCCTCTCGTGATCCAAAGCGCCAGGTCCCTTCTTTTGGTGAAAAACTTCCGTGGTATTTTTCCCGATTTTATTTCCTCCGAAAACTTTAAAAAAGGAGACATTGATAAAAACAACATCAGATTCAGATGTTTTTATCCAAGTATGGTGAGATTCCGGAGTAATTCATTGAGCAAAGTGCTTGGAAAAATAGATACATTTGGGATGTATCAGCGCCGCGGGTCAAACTCCCACGAGTCAAACATGTCCTAGTTTTAGGTATCAAGCGAGGACACTGGGTCCTCCCATGCATCGGGTGGGAGGATGAACCGGCAGAGGTAGATCCTGTCAAGGCGCGCCCGTCCTCGCATGGCATGGGAACCACCAGCACCCACCGCGAGTTGAGCAACCAACCTGCATGAAAGTCGATATATGACCAAGACGGCGACCCTCCTCGTACAACCAGCATGCATGGTCAGAGGGGATGTAGCGCCGGTCCCTCTCCTTCATGCGGCCTCTGCGCGACTAGCTCGCCTCATGGTCGTGCTTCTTCTCCAGGAAGTTGTGCCAAGACTTTCCCAAGTATGTGGACTAGGGGGAGATGGCAATGACGTGGGTGAAAATGGGCCGGCTAATCCTGGTTAATGAGAGCTTAGAGCATTTCTACTCGACCCCGGAAAGCCCCCCCAATCAAACGGCTTTGGGGGCAACAGAGCAAATTTTTTACCCAGCCCCCCCCCCCACAATTCGTTTTTGGGCCGAGGAACCTCGCCGCTGCTTGAGAGCGTTTTTCCTGGAGAAAAAAACGAATTTGGGGGTAGGTGACGACCTGGTTGCGAGAGCATTTTTTCCTCGATGTGTTGAATAACATTAATATACTAACCCGACTACCTGATTCTGAATTTGCGATGTAGATCTAACATTGATTTAGTTATTTTTTGTATCTACAAACTTGAGATTCATCAACATATACATCTCTCTCATCATTGAAAGTCTTGGGAATTTTGAAACAAGTAAGCAATCTAGTTCGCTAGACACACATGCACATGTAGTAGATTGTATAAAATAAAGGTAGATGGATAATGGGATTGCTTAGTCAAGTCTTACGCCATTTGATTTGCATCGTGATTCGAGTTAGCCATGCATTTTAACTGAGATTTGATGACATCATCTGACTAAGAACAAAGTTAGTTCTCAGTCAGCTAAGAAATAGTCCCACACATAGAAAATACTACACTTGGTAAAAACACATCATGACTGATAATTTGGAAGTATGAGATCCAGACTGCAAACCGCAAATAGAAGAATGAGACTACTGCCTGTTCATGGCATGTGTGATGGTTTGGGACTTTGATGAGGGACGACCCAACCAATTCTGTTAGGCTCTCGAGCCATGATTTTCTGAGAAAATACGGCCTATTGCTTTGACCAACTGTATCTTTAAAATCTTTTTCCAAATGTGTTACTAATAGGTTGGGGGTGGTTAGTGAGAAGCTTATCTCACCAAACCAGACAACCTTTATAAAAGGAAGGCAAATTCTTGAGAGTGTTGTCTGCCCCCATGAAATCATTCATAATGTTGTGCATAATGGTGTTGGAGATATGCCCAAGAGGCAATAATAAAGTGATTATTATTATATCTTTGTGTTTATGATAATAGTTTGCATCTCATGCTATAATTGTATTAACCGGAAACATTAGTACATGTGTGTTATGTAAACATAAAAGAGTCCCTAGTAAGCCTCTTGTTAAACTGGTTTGTTGATTAATAGATGATCATAGTTTCATGATCATGAACATTGGATGTTACTAATAACAAGGTCATATCATTACGTGAATGATGTGATGGACATACACCCATAGTAAGCGTAGCATATGATAAGTCATTTAGTTCTTTATACTTCAAGCTTTAATATGCATAGTAATTTAATCCTTCGACCATGAGATCTTGTTAATCACCTACACCGGATGGATGCTTTGATGAAGCCAAACACTACTGCGTAAATGGGTTTTTATAAAGGTGGCATTAAGTGTTCGGAAAGTGTAGGGTTGAGGCACTTGTATCAATAGTGAGATTTGTCCATCCTAATGACGAATAGATATACTCTGAGCCCTCTCGGTGGAATGATATCTAATTAGCTTGCAAGCATGTGACTGGTTCACAAGGGATGTCATATCACGGTATGAGTAAAGAGTACTTATCAGTAACGATGTTAAACTAGGTATGGAGATACCGACGATCAAACTTCGGATAAGTAAAATATCGCGAGACAAAGGGAATTATTTATTTTATGTAAATGGTTCTTTCGATCACGAAGTCATCGTTGAATATGTGGGAGCTATTATGGATCTCCAGGTCCCTCTATTAGTTATTGATCGGAGAGGAGCCTCGATCATGTATGCATAGTTCTCGAACCGTAGGGTGACACACTTAAGGTTTGATGTCGTTTTAAGTAGATATGGAATATGGAGTGGAGTTCGAATGTTGTTCGGAGTCTCGGATGGGATCCAGGACAACACGAGGAGTTCCAAAATGGTCCGAAGAATAAGATTCATATATAGGAAGTCACTTTAATTACAAGTTTGTAAATGATCCGGTGCATTTATGGAAGGTGCTAGAATGTTCTAGAACCTTCTGGAAGAAATCACCATGGAAGGTGGAGTCCCGGATGAACTCCACCAACCCTAGCCGGCCGACCAAAGGGGAAGGTGGAGTCCATGGTGGACTCTGATGTCTACGCCCCCTCCTTTTCCTGTAGACAGTGTTGGGCCTCCAAGAGCAGAGGTTTGTAGAACAGCAGCAAGTTTCCCTTAAGTGGATCACCCAAGGTTTATCGAACTCAGGGAGGAAGAGGTCAAAGATATCCCTCTCATGCAACCCTGCAACCACAAAGCAAGAAGTCTCTTGTGTCCCCAACACACCTAATAGGTGTACTAGTTCGGCGAAGAGTTAGTGAAATACAGGTGGTATGAATAAGTATGAGAAGTAGCAACGGTGCCATAAAATAGCTTGCTGGCGTGTAGTTGATGGTGGTAGTATTGCAGCAGTAGTAACGCAGTAAAACAGTAAACAAGCAGCGATAGCAGTATTTAGGAACAAGGCCTAGGGATTAGACTTTCACTAGTGGACACTCTCAACATTGATCACATAACAGAATAGATAAATGCATACTCTACACTCTTGTTGGATGATGAACACATTGCGTAGGATTACACGAACCCTCAATGCCGGAGTTAACAAGCTCCACAATTCAATGTTCATATTTAAATAACCTTAGAGTGCATGAAAGATCAATTCGACCAAACCAAGTACTAACATAGCATGCACACTGTCACCTTCATGCTATGTAGGAGGAATAATACACATCAATACTATCATAGCAATAGTTAACTTCATAATCTACAAGAGATCATAATCATAGCCTATGCCAAGTACTAACACGGATGCACACACTGTCACCATTACACCGTGCAGGAGGAATAAAACTACTTTAATAACATTGCTAGAGTAGCACATAGATAAATTGTGATACAAAATACATTGTAATCATAAAGAGATATAAATAAGCACTTCACTATGCCATTCATAACAGTGAATAAGTATTCTGTGAAATATAGCCTAAGAGACCCACACGGTGCACACACTGCCACCTTTACACACGTGGGACAAGGAGTCTCCGGAGATCACATGAGTAAAATTCACTTGACTAGCATAACGACATCTAGATTACAAGCATCATCATATGAATCTCAATCATGTAAGGCAGCTCATGAGATTATTGTATTGAAGCACATATGAGAGAGATGAACCACATAGCTACCGGTACAGCCCCGAGCCTCGATGGAGAACTACTCCCTCCTCATGGGAGCAGCAGCGGTGATGAAGATGGCGGTGGAGATGGCAGCGGTGTCGATGGAGAAGCCTTCCGGGGGCACTTCCCCGTTCCGGCGGCGTGCCGGAACAGAGACTCCTGTCCCCCAGATCTTGGCTTCGTGATGGCGGCGGCTCTGGAAGGTTTCTGTGGGTTTCGTCGAACGTATCAGGGTTTTCGTGACGGAGGCTTTAAATAGGCGAAGAGGCGGCGCAGGAGGGCTGACAGGGTGGCCACACTATAGGGGGGCGCGGGCCCCCCCTTGGCCGCGCCGGCCTAGGGTTTGGTGGCCCTGTGCCCCCTCTCTGGCGGTTCTCGGGTGTTCTGGATGCTTCCGGGCAAAATAGGAACCTGGGCGTTGATTTCGTCCAATTCCGAGAATATTTCTTTACTAGGATTTCTGAAACCAAAAACAGCAGAAAACAGGTACTGGCACTTCGGCATCTCGTCAATAGGTTAGTTCCGGAAAACGCATAATAATGACATATAATTTGTATAAAACATGTAGATATCATCAATAATGTGGCATGGAACATAAGAAATTATCGATACGTCAGAGACGTATCAGCATCCCCAAGCTTAGTTCTGCTCGTCCCGAGCAGGTAAAATGATAACAAAGATAATTTCTGGAGTGACATGCCATCATAACCTTGATCATACTATTTGTAAACATATGTAATGAATGCAGCGATCAAAACAATGTAAATGACATGAGTAAACAAGTGAATCATATAGCAAAGACTTTTCATGAATAGTACTTCAAGACAAGCATCAATAAGTCTTGCATAAGAGTTAACTCATAAAGCAATAATTCAAAGTAAAGGCATTGAAGCAACACAAAGGAAGATTAAGTTTCAGCGGTTGCTTTCATCTTGTAACATGTATATCTCATGGATATTGTCAACATAGAGTAATATAATAAGTGCAATATGCAAGTATGTAGGAATCAATGCACAGTTCACACAAGTGTTTGCTTCTTGAGGTAGAGAGAAATAGGTGAACTGACTCAACATAAAAGTAAAAGAATGGTCCTCCATAGAGGAAAAGCATCGATTGCTATATTTGTGCTAGAGCTTTGATTTTGAAAACATGAAACAATTTTGTCAACGGTAGTAATAAAGCATATGTATCATGTAAATTATATCTTACAAGTTGCAAGCCTCATGCATAGTATACTAATAGTGCCCGCACCTTGTCCTAATTAGCTTGGACTACCGGATCATCACAATGCACATGTTTTAACCAAGTGTCACAAAGGGGTACCTCTATGCCGCCTGTACAAAGGTCTAAGGAGAAAGCTCGCATTGGATTTCTCGCTATTGATTATTCTCAACTTAGACATCCATACCGGGACAACATAGACAACAGATAATGGACTCCTCTTTTATGCATAAGCATGTAACAACAATTAATAATTTTCTCATATGAGATTGAGGATTTTGTCCAAAACTGAAACTTCCACCATGGATCATGGCTTTAGTTAGCGGCCCAATGTTCTTCTCTAACAATATGCATGCTTAACCATAAGGTGGTAGATCGCTCTTGCTTCAGACAAGACGAACATGCATAGAAACTCACATGATATTCAACAAAGAATAGTTGATGGCGTCCCCATAAACATGGTTATCGCACAACAAGCAACTTAATAAGAGATAAAGTGCATAAGTACATATTCAATACCACAATAGTTTTTAAGATATTTGTCCCATGAGCTATATATTGCAAAGGTGAATGATGGAATTTTAAAGGTAGCACTCAAGCAATTTACTTTGGAATGGCGGAGAAATACCATGTAGTAGGTAGGTATGGTGGACACAAATGGCATAGTGGTTGGCTCAAGTATTTTGGATGCATAAGAAGTATTCCCTCTCGATACAAGTTTTAGGCTAGCAAGGTTATTTGAAACAAACACAAGGATGAACCGGTGCAGCAAAGCTCACATAAAAGACATATTGTAAACATTATAAGACTCTACACCGTCTTCCTTGTTGTTCAAACTCAATACTAGAAATTATCTAGACTTTAGAGAGACCAATTATGCAAACCAAATTTTAGCAAGCTCTATGTATTTCTTCATTAATAGGTGAAAAGTATATGATGCAAGAGCTTAAACATGAGCACAACAATTGCCAAGTATCACATTACCCAAGACATTATAGCAATTACTACATGTAGCATTTTCCAATTCCAACCATATAACAATTTAACGAAGAGGAAACTTCGCCATGAATATTATGAGCTAAGAACACATGTGTTCATACGAACCAGTGGAGCGTGTCTCTCTCCCACACAAGCATGATGTAATCCAATTTATTCAAACACAAACAAAAACAAAAACAAACAGACGCTCCAAGTAAAGTACATAAGATGTGACCGAATAAAAATATAGTTTCAAGAGAGGAACCTGATAAGTTGTTGATGAAGAAGGGGATGCCTTGGGCATCCCCAAGCTTAGACGCTTGAGTCTTCTTGATATATGCAGGGGTGAACCACCGGGGCATCCCCAAGCTTAGAGCTTTCACTCTCCTTGATCATAATATATCATCCTCCTCTCTTGACCCTTGAAAACTTCCTCCACACCAAACTCGAAACAAACTCATTAGAGGGTTAGTGCATAATCAAAAACTCACATGTTCAGAGGGGACACAATCCTTCTTAACACTTCTGGACATTGCCCAAAGCTACTGGAAGGTAATGGAGCAAAGAAATCCACCCAACACAGCGAAAGAAGCAATGTGAAATAAAAGGCAGAATCTGTCAAAACAGAACAGTCCGTAAAGACGAATTTTAAAATGGCACCAGACTTGCTCAGATGAAAATGCCCAAATTGAATGAAAGTTGCGTACATATCTGAGGATCACGCACGTAAATTGGCATAATTTTCTGAGCTACCTACAGGGAGGCAGGTCGGAATTCGTGACAGCAAAGAAATCTGAAACTGCGCAGTAATCCAAATCTAGTATGAACTTTTCTATCAACGACTTTACTTGGCACAACAAAACACTAAACTAAGATAAGGAGAGGTTGCTACAGTAGTAAACAACTTCCAAGACACAAATATAAAATAAAGTACTGTAGCAAAATAAACACATGGGTTATCTCCCAAGAAGTTCTTTCTTTATAGCCATTAAGATGGGCTCAGCAGTTTTAATGATGCACTCGCAAGAAATAGTATTTGAAGCAAAAGAGAGCATCAAGAGGCAAATTAGAAACACATTTAAGTCTAACATGCTTCCTATGCATAGGAATCTTGTAAATAAACAAGTTCAAGAAGCATAATGCAACAAGCATAGAAAAACTAGACAGGCTCAACTTCAAGATTTTAAGCATATAGAGAGGTGTTTTAGTAACATGAAAATTTCTACCACCATATTTTCCTCTCTCATAATAACTTTCAGTGGCATCATGAACAAATTCAACAATGTAACTATCACATAAAGCATTCTTATTCTCATGCATAAAAGTATCATTACTCTCCACATAAGCATAATCAATTTTATTAGTAATAGTGGGAGCAAATTCAACAAAGTAGCTATCATTATTATTTTCATCATCAAATATAGGAGGCATATTGTATTCATAATCAAATTCATCCTCCATAACAGGTGGTAACAAAAGACTACTATCATTACAATCATCATAAATAGGAGGCAAAGTATCATCAAAGTAAATTTTCTCCTTAATGCTTGGGGGACTAAAAATATCATGCAAACCAGCTTCCCCAAGCTTAGAACTTTCTATATTATTATCAACAATGGTGTTCAAAGCGTTCATACTAATATTACTACCAGCATGCAAATAAGATTCCATAGGTTTTTTAATTTTCGCATCAAACAATCCATGTTTTAAATCAGGAAATAGAAATAGAAGCTCATTCTTGTCCATTATGCCAAACTAGTGTAAACAAGAAATAAAAAGATGCAATTGCAGGATCTAAAGGAAATAGCTTCGAGTACTTACAACGGCGAAAATAGCTTAGTAGCCGAGATCCGGAGTGTGAGTACCTTTTACCTTTCCTCCCGGCAACGGCGCCAGAAAATAGCTTGATGTCTACGCCCCCTCCTTTTCCTGTAGACAGTGTTGGGCCTCCAAGAGCAGAGGTTTGTAGAATAGCAGCAAGTTTCCCTTAAGTGGATCACCCAAGGTTTATCGAACTCAGGGAGGAAGAGGTCAAAGATATCCCTCTCATGCAACCCTGCAACCACAAAGCAAGAAGTCTCTTGTGTCCCCAACACACCTAATAGGTGTACTAGTTCGGCGAAGAGTTAGTGAAATACAGGTGGTATGAATAAGTATGAGAAGTAGCAACGGTGCCAGAAAATAGCTTGCTGGCGTGTAGTTGATGGTGGTAGTATTGCAGCAGTAGTAACGCAAAGAAACAAGAACAAGCAGCGATAGCAGTATTTAGGAACAAGGCCTAGGGATTAGACTTTCACTAGTGGACACTCTCAACATTGATCACATAACAGAATAGATAAATGCATACTCTACACTCTTGTTGGATGATGAACACATTGCGTAGGATTACACGAACCCTCAATGCCGGAGTTAACAAGCTCCACAATTCAATGTTCATATTTAAATAACCTTAGAGTGCATGAAAGATCAATTCGACTAAACCAAGTACTAACATAGCATGCACACTGTCACCTTCATGCTATGTAGGAGGAATAATACACATCAATACTATCATAGCAATAGTTAACTTCATAATCTACAAGAGATCATAATCATAGCCTATGCCAAGTACTAACACGGATGCACACACTGTCACCATTACACCGTGCAGGAGGAATAAAACTACTTTAATAACATTGCTAGAGTAGCACATAGATAAATTGTGATACAAAATACATTGCAATCATAAAGAGATATAAATAAGCACTTCACTATGCCATTCATAACAGTGAATAAGTATTCTGTGAAATATAGCCTAAGAGACCCACACGGTGCACACACTGTCACCTTTACACACGTGGGACAAGGAGTCTCCGGAGATCACATGAGTAAAATTCACTTGACTAGCATAACGACATCTAGATTACAAGCATCATCATATGAATCTCAATCATGTAAGGCAGCTCATGAGATTATTGTATTGAAGCACATATGAGAGAGATGAACCACATAGCTACCGGTACAGCCCCGAGCCTCGATGGAGAACTACTCCCTCCTCATGGGAGCAGCAGCGGTGATGAAGATGGCGGTGGAGATGGCAGCGGTGTCGATGGAGAAGCCTTCCGGGGGCACTTCCCCGTTCTGGCGGCGTGCCGGAACAGAGACTCCTGTCCCCCAGATCTTGGCTTCGCGATGGCGGCGGCTCTGGAAGGTTTCTGTGGGTTTCGTCGAACGTATCAGGGTTTTCGCGACGGAGGCTTTAAATAGGTGAAGAGGCGGCGCAGGAGGGCTGACAGGGTGGCCACACTATAGGGGGGCGCGGGCCCCCCTTGGCCGCGTCGGCCTAGGGTTTGGTGGCCCTGTGCCCCCTCTCTGGCGGTTCTCGGGTGTTCTGGATGCTTCCGGGCAAAATAGGAACCTGGGCGTTGATTTCGTCCAATTCCGAGAATATTTCTTTACTAGGATTTCTGAAACCAAAAACAGCAGAAAACAGGTACTGGCACTTCGGCATCTCGTCAATAGGTTAGTTCCGGAAAACGCATAATAATGACATATAATGTGTATAAAACATGTAGATATCATCAATAATATGGCATGGAACATAAGAAATTATCGATACGTCGGAGACGTATCAGACTCCACCACCATGGCCGGCCATAGGGGAAGGAAAGGGAGGAGTCCCACTTCCCCTAGGTTTCACCCATATGGTAAGTTTTGAGTTGGACTCTTATTCGAATCTTTGGGCAAATCCTAGGGATTCCACCTATATAATGATGGGGAGAGGAAGGGGCCGACCACCACTTGAGCCGCACCACCCAAGGGCACCCAAGGTTGGCGCCCCAACTGCCCCCTCTCCCCAAACCCTAGCCACCCCTCCTCCCGTTACTCCCGCGGTGCTTAGGCGAAGCCCTGCCGGAGATCTCCACCACCATCCACTACAAGAAAAGTTGCCATGGCCGACGAAGTTGAAGTCGCGCCGTGGTTGCTGGTGTACCATGGCCGACGATTTTGGGTCTGTCCGTTGTGCATGTCAAAACGTTTTTTTTCTCGTTTTTGAGGCCACCTAGCCCGACGAAACCGGCCAAAACGTTGCGTATGGTGGCCCGGGACGTGGTGCATCTCAAATTCTCTGGTTCGCCGGCCGAGTCAACGCAAATCCGCACCGCCGAGGGATGTAGGGCCCAGATGGCAGCCTCTCTGGCATTGTTTTTTTTCTCGATCGCGCCATCTCGTTCAACGCTCTCCGATCGAGCCGTTTACGATGCATGATCATGGGTCCCGCATGTCATCCTCTATGAACCAAAATTCTTTCTATTCTTGGATTTTTTTTGACCCCCTGATTTCTGTCTACTTCCTTTTTCTTTTGATCCCTTGCCGCCTTGGAAACGTTGAGACCGCTGCTGCTAAATGGGACCCGCATGTCATCCTCTATGTGCAATCAACTTTCTTTTCTTGGAGTTTTTTTTGGCACCTCATATTTGGTCACTTGCCTTTTTCTTTCGATCCCCTGCCGCCTCTCAAACGGTGATACCGCTGCTGCTAAATGGGACCCGCATGTCATCCTCTATGTACTATAAAACTTTCTTTTCTTGAATTATTTTTGGCTCCTCATATTTGGTCACTTGCCTTTTTCTTTCGATCCCCTGCCACCTCTCAAACGATGATACCGCTGCTGCTGAATGGGACCCGCATGCCATCCTCTATGTACTATAAAACTTTCTTTTCTTGAATTATTTTTGGCTCCTCATATTTGGTCACTTGCCTTTTTCTTTCGATCTCATGCCACGTTTGAAACGTTGAGGAACCTGCTGGCTCATGGGACCCGCATGTCATCCTCTATGTACAATAAAACTTTATTTTCTTGGATTTTTTTGGCACCTGATATTTGGTCACTTGCCTTTTTCTTTCGATCTCATGCCGCCTTTGAAACGTTGACTAAGCTGCTGGCTCATGGGTCCCGCATGTCATCCTCTACGACAATAATTTTTTTATTTCTTGGAGTTATTTTTGACCCCTAATTTCTGGCTATTTGCCTTTTTCTTTTGATCTCCTGCCCCCTCTGCAACGATGAGGACGCTGTTGGCAGGTCGGTCCCACATGTCATCCTCTATGAACAATAAAAGTTTCCTTTGATGGATTTATTTTGAACCCCTAATCAATTTCTGGATATTTCCTTTTTTTCTTTTGATCCCCTGCCGCCTTGAAATCGCTGAGGATGCTGCTGCCTCATGGGTCCCGCATGTCATCCTCTCAGAACGGTAAATGTTTTCTTTTCTTGGATTTTGTTGACCAAACGATTTTTGGCTTATTTTTTCTTTCGATCTCCTGCAGCCTTTAAAACGTTGAGGACGCTGCTGGCTCACGGGTCCCATATGTCAGCCTCTATGAACAATAAACGCTGAGGATGCTGCTGCCTCATGGGTCCCGCATGTCATCCTCTTAGAACGAAAATGTTTCTTTTCTTGGATTTTTTACCAACAGATTTTTGGTTTATTTTTTCTTTCCATCCCCTGCTGCCTTTAAAATGTTGATGACGCTGCTGGCTCATGGGTCCCCGATGTCAGCCTCCCCGTACAACAAACATGTGATATCTTGATTATTTTGCAGACAATAAACAGTGTATTGCGCTCTGAGCTATTTCAAACGGATAAAATAAATCTTTATTTTTACATAAACAAACTTATATGTTGAATCTCCTTGTTTTTTTTGTTTTTGCGAAGCATAGGACTTTCCTGTTTTTTTTAGAAAATTCCGAACTTTCCTGTTTTGGAGTGGGCTGAAATTGTACGAGTCAAAAGGCCAAGCAGGATAGTTCGAAGGCTAAGATGTCCAGATGCAGCCCAATTGAAATCTTTCTTCTTGGATTTTTTTTCACCCCCTGATTTCTGGCTACTTCATTTTTCTTTTGGTCCTGTGCCGCCTTGGAAATGTTGAGACCGCTGCTGCAAAATGGGACCCGCATGTCATCCTCTATGTACTATAAAACTTTCTTTTCTTGGATTATTTTTGGCTCCTGATATTTGGTCACTTTCCTTTTTCTTTCGATCCCGTGCAGCCTCTCAAACGGTAAGACCGCGGCTGCTAAATGGGACCCGCATGTCATCCTCTATGTACAATCAAGTTTCTTTTCTTGAATTATTTTTGGCTCCTGATATTTGGTCACTTGCCTTTTTCTTTCGATCTCATGCCACGTTTGAAACGTTGAGGAACCTGCTGGCTCATGGGACCCGCATGTCATCCTCTATGTGCTATAAAAGTTTATTTTCTTGGATATTTTTTCACCCTCTGATTTTTGGCTATTTCCTTTTTCTTTTGATCCCCTGCCGCCTTGGAAACGTTGAGTAAGCTGCTGACTCATGGGACCCGCATGTCATCCTCTATGTACAATCAAGTTTCTTTTCTTGAATTATTTTTGGATCCTGATATTTGGTCACTTGCCTTTTTGTTTCGATCTCATGCCACGTTTGAAACGTTGAGGAACCTGCTGGCTCATGGGACCCGCATGTCATCCTCTATGTGCTATAAAAGTTTCTTTTCTTTATTTTTTTTCACCCTCTGATTTTTGGCTATTTCCTTTTTCTTTTGATCCCCTGTTGCCTTGAAAACGTTGGGTAAGCTACTGACTCATGGGACCCGCATGTCATCCTCTATGTACAATCAACTTTCTTTTTCTTTTGATCTCAAGACGCATTTGAAACGTTGAGACCGCTGCTGCTAAATGGGACCCACATGTCATCCTCTATGTACAATAAAGTTTCTTTTCTTGGATTATCTTTGGCTCCTGATATTTTGTCACTTGCCTTTTTCTTTTGATCTCATGCCGCCTTTGAAACGTTGATTAAGCTGCTGGCTCATGGGTCCCGCATGTCATCCTCTACGAACAATAAAAGTTTTCTTTCTTGGAGTTATTTTTGACCCCTAATTTCTGGCTATTTGCCTTTTCTTTTGATCTCCTGCCCCCTTTGAAACGATGAGGACGCTGTTGGCAGGTCGGTCCCACATGTCATCCTCTATGAACATTAAAAGTTTCTCACATGGCTCCTGATATTTGGTCACTTGCCTTTTTCTTGCGATCTCATGCCACATTTGAAACGTTGAGGAACCTGCAGGCTCATGGGACCCGCATGTCATCCTCTATGTACAATAAAACTTTCTTTTCTTGGATTTTTTTTGGCACCTCATATTTGGTCACTTGCCTTTTTCTTTCGATCCCCTGCCGCCTCTCAAACGGTGATACCGCTGCTCCTTAAATGGGACCCGCATGTCATTCTCTATGTACAATCAAGTTTCTTTTCTTGAATTATTTTTGGATCCTGATATTTGGTCACTTGCCTATTTCTTTCGATCTCATGCCACGTTTGAAACGTTGAGGAACTTGCTGGCTCATGGGACCCGCATGTCATCCTCTATGTACTACAAAAGTTCATTTTCTTGGTTTTTTCACCCTCTGATTTTTGGCTATTTCCTATTTCTTTTGATCCCCTGCCGCCTTTGAAAGTTAAGGACTCTGCTGCCTCATAGGTCCCACATGTCAGCCTGTATGAACGATAAAGCTTTCCTTTCTTGGAGTTTTTTTACCCCCTAATTTCTGGCTACTTTCTTTTTCTTTTGATCTCAAGCCGCATTTGAAACGTTGGGACAGCTGCTGCAAAATGGGTCCCGCATGTCATCCTCTATGTACTATAAAATTTCTTTTCTTGGATTTTTTTCACCCTCTGATTTTTGGCTATTTCTTTTTTCTTTTGATCCCCTGCCGCCTTGGAAACATTGACTAATCTGCTGGCTCATGGGACCCGGATGTCATCCTCTATGTCCATCAACTTTCTTTTCTTGGAGTTTTTTTTACCCCCTAATTTCTGGCTACTTTCTTTTTCTTTTGATCTCAAGCCGCATTTGAAACGTTGGGACCGCTCCTGCAAAATGGGACCCGCATGCAATTCTCCATGTACAATAAAAGTTGCTTTTCTTGGATTATTTTTCACCCTCATTTTTGGTCACTTGCCTTTTTCTTTTGATCCCCTACCGCCTTGGAAACGTTGAGTAAGCTGCTGACTCATGGGACCCGCATGTCATCCTCTATGTACAATCAACTTTTTTTTCTTTTGATCTCAAGCCGTATTTGAAACGTTGAGACCGCTGCTGCTAAATGGGACCCGCATGTCATCCTCTATGCACAATAAAGTTTCTTTTCTTGGATTATCTTTGGCTCCTGATATTTTGTCACTTGCCTTTTGCTTTCGATCTCATGCCGCCTTTGAAACGTTGGGTAAGCTGCTGGCTCATGGGTCCCGCATGTCATCATCTACGAACAATAAAAGTTTCCTTTCTTGGAATTATTTTTTACCCCTAATTTTTGGCTACTTCCTTTTTCTTTTGATCCCCTGCCGCCTTTGAAACGTTGAGGATTCTGCTGGCTCATGGGTCCCACATGTCAGCCTCTATGAACAATAAACCTTTCCTTTCTTGGAGTTATTTTGACCTCCAATTTCTGGCTATTTCGCCTTTTTTAAAATCCCGTGTCGCCTTGGAAACGTTGAGAATGCTGTTGCCTCATGGGTCCCGCGTGTCATCCTCTCAGAACGATAAATGTTTCTTTTTTTTGGATTTTTTACCAACTGATTTTTTTTTCCGATCCTCTGCCGTCTTTAAAAACGTTGACGACGCTGCTGGCTCATGGGTACCCGATGTCAGCCTCCCCGTACAAGAAACATGTGATATCTTGATTATTTTGCAGACAATAAACAGTGTATTTCGCTCTGAGCTATTGCAAACGGAAAAAAATAAATCTTTACTTTTAAATAAACAAACTTATATGTTGAATCTCCTTGTTTTTTGTTTTCGCGAAGCATAGGACTTTCCTGTTTTGGAGTGGGCTCAAATTGTACGAGTCCAAAAGCGTCCAGCAGGATAGTTCGAAAGCCCAGACGGCCAGATGCAGCCCAATTGAAATCTTTCTTTTCTTGGATTTTTTTGAGCCCATGATTTCTGGCTACTTCCTTTTTTTTTTGGAAACGTTGAGAACGCTGCTGCAAAATAGGACCCGCATGTCATCCTCTATGTACAATAAATTTTTTTCTTGGATTATTTTTGGCTCCTGATATTTGGTCACTTGCATTTTTCTTTTGATCTCATGCCGTCTTTGAAACGTTCAGACCGCTGCTGCAAAATGGGACCCGCATGTCATCCTCTATGTACAATAAAAATTACTTTTCTTGGATTATTATTTTTGGCCCCTGATATTTGGTCACTTGTCTTTTTCTTTCGATCTCATGCCATGTTTGAAACGTTGAGGAACCTGCAGGCTCATGGGACCCGCATGTCATCCTCTATGTACTATAAAAGTTCATTTTCTTGGGTTTTTTTCACCCTCTGATTTTTTGCTATTTCCTTTTTTTTTGATCCCCTGCCGCCTTGGAAACGTCGAGTAAGCTGCTGCAAAATGGGACCCGCATGTCATCCTCTATGTACAATCAACTTTCTTTTCGTGGCTACTTTCTTTTTCTTTTGATCTCAACTCTCAAGCCGTATTTGAAACGTTGAGACCGCTGCTGCAAAATAGGACCCACATGTCATCCTCAATGTAAAATAAAAGTTTCTTTTCTTGGATTATTTTCACCCTCTGATTTTTGGCTATTTCCTTTTTTCTTTCGATCCCCTGCTACCTTGGAAACGTTGAGGATGCTGCTGCCTCGTGGGTCCCACATGTCATCCACTATGAACAATAAAAGTTTCTTTTCTTCGATTTTTTCACCCTCTGCTTTTTGGCTATTTCCTTTTTCTTTTGATCCCATGCCGCCTTGGAAACGTTGAGGATGCTGCTTCCTAATGGGACCCGCATGTCATACTCTATGTACAATAAAAGTTTCTTTTTTTGGATTATTTTTGACTCCTGATATTTGGTGACTTGCCTTTTTCTTTCAATCTCATGCCGCCTCTCAAACGTTGAGTAAGCTGCTGGCTCATGGGATCCGCATGTCATTAACTATGTGATACGTCTCCAACGTATCGATAATTTCTTATGTTCCATGCCACATTATTGATGTTATCTACATGTTTTATGCACACTTTATGTCATATTCATGCATTTTCTGGAACTAACCTATTAACAAGATGCCGAAGTGCCGCTTGTTTGTCATTGTTTTTGGTTTCAGAAATCCTAGTAACGAAATATTCTCGGAATTGGACGAAATCAACGCCCAGGGTCCTATTTTGCCACGAAGCTTCCAGAAGACCGAAGAGGAGACGAAGTGGGGCCATGAGGCGGCCAGACTACAGGGCGGCGCGGCCTAGGTCTTGGCCGCGCAGCCCTGTCATCTGGGCCCCTCGTGCCCCTTCCTGACCTGCCCTTCCGCCTACTTAAAGCCTCCGTCGCGAAACCCCCAGTACCGAGAGCCACGATACGGAAAACCTTACTGAGACGCCGCCGCCGCCGATCCCATCTCGGGGGATCCAGGAGATTGCCTCCGGCACCCTGCCGGAGAGGGGATTCATCTCCCGGAGGACTCTACACCGCCATGGTCGCCTCCGAGTGATGTGTGAGTAGTCTACCCCTGGACTATGGGTCCATAGCAGTAGCTAGATGGTTGTCTTCTCCCCATTGTGCTTCATTGTCGGATCTTGTGAGCTGCCTAACATGATCAAGATCATCTATCTGTAATTCTATATGTTGCGTTTGTTGGGATCCGATGAATAGATAATACTTGTTATGTTGATTATCAAAGTTATGTCTATGTGTTTTTTATGATCTTGCATGCTCTCCGTTACTAGTAGATGCTCTGGCCAAGTAGATGCTTGTAACTCCAAGAGGGAGTATTTATGCTCGATAGTGGGTTCATGCCTACATTGATACCTGGGACAGTGACAGAAAGTTCTAAGGTTGTGTTGTGCTGTTGCCACCAGGGATAAAACATTGATGCTATGTCTAAGGATGTAGTTGTTGATTACATTACGCACCATACTTAATGCAATTGTCTGTTGCTTTGCAACTTAATACTGGAGGGGGTTCGGATGATAACCTGAAGGTGGACTTTTTAGGCATAGATGCATGCTGGATGGCGGTCTATGTACTTTGTCGTAATGCCCAATTAAATCTCACTATACTCATCATAATATGTATGTGCATGGTCATGCCCTCTTTATTTGTTAATTGCCCAACTGTAATTTGTTCACCCAACATGCTGTTTATCTTATGGGAGAGACACCTCTAGTGAACTGTGGACCCCGGTCCAATTCTCTATACTGAAATACAATCTACTGCAATACTTGTTCTACTGTTTTCTGCAAACAATCATCTTCCACACAATACGGTTAATCCTTTGTTACAGCAAGCCGGTGAGATTGACAACCTCACTATTTCGTTGGGGCAAAGTACTTTGGTTGTGTTGTGCAGGTTCCACGTTGGCGCCGGAATCCCTGGTGTTGCACCGCACTATATCCCGCCACCATCAACCTTCAACGTGCTTCTTGGCTCCTCCTGGTTCGATAAACCTTGGTTTCTTTCTGAGGGAAAACTTGCTGCTGTGCGCATCATACCTTCCTCTTGGGGTTCCCAACGAACGTGTGAGTTACACGCCATCAAGCTCTTTTTCTGGCGCCGTTGCCGGGGAGATCAAGACACGCTGCAAGGGGAGTCTCCACATCCCAATCTCTTTACTTTGTTTTTGTCTTGCTTAGTTTTATTTACTACTTTGTTTGCTGCACTAAATCAAAATACAAAAAAAAATTAGTTGCTAGTTTTACTTTATTTGCTATCTTGTTTGCTATATCAAAAACACAAAAAAATTAGTTACTTGCATTTACTTTATCTAGTTTGCTTTATTTACTGTTGCTAAAATGGCCAACCCTGAAAATACTAAGTTGTGTGACTTCACAACCACAAATAATAATGATTTCTTATGCACACCTATTGCTCCACCTGCTACTACAGCAGAATTCTTTGAAATTAAACCTGCTTTACTGAATCTTGTTATGCGAGAGCAATTTTCTGGTGTTAGTTCTGATGATGCTGCTGCCCATCTCAATAATTTTGTTGAATTATGTGAAATGCAAAAGTATAAGGATGTAGATGGTGACATTATAAAATTAAAATTGTTCCCTTTCTCATTAAGAGGAAGAGCTAAAGATTGGTTGCTATCTCTGCCTAAGAATAGTATTGATTCATGGACTAAATGCAAGGATGCTTTTATTGGTAGATATTATCCCCCTGCTAAAATTATATCTTTGAGGAGTAGCATAATGAATTTTAAACAATTAGATACTGAACATGTTGCACAAGCATGGGAAAGAATGAAATCTTTGGTTAAAAATTGCCCAACCCATGGACTGACTACTTGGATGATCATCCAAACCTTCTATGCAGGACTAAATTTTTCTTCACGGAATTTATTGGATTCAGCTGCTGGAGGTACCTTTATGTCTATCACTCTTGGTGAAGCAACAAAGCTTCTTGATAATATGATGATCAACTACTCTGAATGGCACACGGAAAGAGCTCCACAAGGTAAGAAGGTAAATTCTGTTGAAGAAACCTCTTCCTTGAGTGATAAGATTGATGCTATTATGTCTATGCTTGTGAATGATAGGACTAATATTGATCCTAATAATGTTCCGTTAGCTTCATTGGTTGCACAAGAAGAACATGTTGATGTAAACTTCATTAAAAATAATAATTTCAACAACAATGCTTACCGGAACAATTCTAGTAATAACTATAGGCCATATCCTTATAATAATGGCAACGGCTATGGTAATTCTTATGGGAATTCTTACAACAATAATAGGAATTCACCCCCTGGACTTGAATCCATGCTTAAAGAATTTATTAGTACACAAACTGCTTTTAACAAATCTGTTGAAGAAAAGCTTGGGAAAATTGATATACTTGCTTCTAAAGTCGATAGTCTTGCTGCTGATGTTGATCTTTTGAAATCGAAAGTTATGCCTAATGAAAATCATCATAATAAAATTGTTACTACAGCAAATGCCATCCAAGTTAGAATTAATGAGAATATAAGATTAATGGCTGAACTGCGTGCTAGGTGGGATAGAGAAGAAAATGAAAAACTAGCTAAAGAGAAGAATGTAGCTAAAGTTTGGACTATTACCACCACTAGTAATGCTAATGCTACACATGTTGCTGCACCTCCTACTATTAATAATAAAAGAATTGGTGTTATCAATGTTTCCACTTCTAATGCAAAGCGCGAGAAACTGCCTGAAACTGCTAAAACTGCTGAAATCGCTCGTGATAAAACTGCTGAAATTTTTTCCAACATTGGGGATGATGATCCCATTGCTTTAGATTATAATGGTTTGAATTTTGATGATTGCCACATCTCTGAAGTTATAAAGTTCTTGCAAAAACATGCTAAAAGTCCTAATGCTAGTGCTATAAATTTGGCTTTCACGCAACATATTACAAATGCTCTCATAAAAGCTAGAGAAGAGAAACTAGAGCGCGAAGCCTCTATTCCTAAAAAGCTAGAGGATGGTTGGGAGCCCATCATTAAGATGAAGGTTAAAGATTTTGATTGTAATGCTTTATGTGATCTTGGTGCAAGTATTTCAGTTATGCCTAAGAAAATTTATAATATGCTTGACTTGCCACCGCTGAAAAATTGTTATTTGGATGTTAATCTTGCTGATCATTCTACAAAGAAACCTTTGGGGAAAGTTGATAATGTTCGCATTAATGTTAACAATAACCTTGTCCCCGTTGATTTTGTTGTCTTGGATATTGAATGCAATGCATCTTGCCCCATTATATTGGGAAGACCTTTTCTTCGAACCGTTGGTGCTACTATTGATATGAAGGAAGGTAATATTAAATATCAATTTCCTCTCAAGAAAGGTATGGAACACTTCCCTAGAAAGAGAATGAAGTTACCTTATGATTCTATTATTAGAACAAATTATGATGTTGATGCTTCGTCTCTTGATGTTACTTGATATACACTTTCTGCGCCTAGCTGAAAGGCGTTAAAGAAAAGCGCTTATGGGAGACAACCCATGTTTTTTTTACCTACAGTACTTTGTTTTTATTTTGTGTCTTGGAAGTTGTTTACTACTGTAGCAACCTCTCTTATCTTAGTTTAGTGTTTTATTGTGCCAAGTAAAGTCGTTGATAGAAAAGTTCATACTAGATTTGGATTACTGCGCAGAAACAGATTTCTTTGCTGTCACGAATCTGGGCAAAATTCTCTGTAGGTAACTCAGAAAATTATGCCAATTTACATGAGTGATCCTCAGATATGTACACAACTTTCATTCAATTTGAGCATTTTCATTTGAGCAAGTCTGGTGCCTCGATAAAATTCGTCAATACGAACTGTTCTGTTTTGACAGATTCTGCCTTTTATTTCGCATTGCCTCTTTTGCTATGTTGGATGAATTTCTTTGATCCATTAATGTCCAGTAGTTTTATGCAATGTCCAGAAGTGTTAAGAATGATTGTGTCACCTCTGAATATGTTAATTTTTATTGTCGCTAACCCTCTAATGAGTTGTTCTAAGTTTGGTGTGGAGGAAGTTTTCAAGGATCAAGAGAGGAGTATGATGCAACATGATCAAGGAGAGTGAAAGCTCTAAGCTTGGGGATGCCCCGGTGGTTCACCCCTGCATATTCTAAGAAGACTCAAGCGTCTAAGCTTGGGGATGCCCAAGGCATCCCCTTCTTCATCGACAACATTATCAGGTTCCTCCCCTGAAACTATATTTTTATTCCATCACATCTTATGTGCTTTGCTTGGAGCGTCGGTTTGTTTTTGTTTTTTGTTTTGTTTGAATAAAATGGATCCTAGCATTCACTTTATGGGAGAGAGACACGCTCCGCTGTAGCATATGGACAAGTATGTCCTTAGTTTCTACTCATAGTATTCATGGCGAAGTTTCTTCTTCGTTAAATTGTTATATGGTTGGAATTGGAAAATGATACATGTAGTAATTTGCTATAATGTCTTGGGTTATGTGATACTTGGCAATTGTTGTGCTCATGTTTAAGCTCTTTCATCATATGCTTTGCACCCATTAATGAAGAAATACATAGAGCATGCTAAAATTTGGTTTGCATATTTGGTCTCTCTAAGGTCTAGATAATTTCTAGTATTGAGTTTGAACAACAAGGAAGACTGTGTAGAGTCTTATAATGTTTACAATATGTCTTTTATGTGAGTTTTGCTGCACCGGTTCATCCTTGTGTTTGTTTCAAATAAGCCTTGCTAGCCTAAACCTTGTATCGAGAGGGAATACTTCTCATGCATCCAAAATACTTGAGCCAACCACTATGCCATTTGTGTCCACCATACCTACCTACTACATGGTATTTTTCCGCCATTCCAAAGTAAATTGCTTGAGTGCTACCTTTAAAATTCCATCATTCACCTTTGCAATATATAGCTCATGGGACAAATAGCTTAAAAACTATTGTGGTATTGAATATGTAATTATGCACTTTATCTCTTATTAAGTTTCTTGTTGTGCGATAACCATGTTCACTGGGGACGCCATCAACTACTCTTTGTTGAATTTCATGTGAGTTGCTATGCATGTTCGTCTTGTCTGAAGTAAGAGCGATCTACCACCTTATGGTTAAGCATGCATATTGTTAGAGAAGAGCATTGGGCCGCTAACTAAAGCCATGATCCATGGTGGAAGTTTCAGTTTTGGACATATATCCTCAATCTCAAATGAGAAAATTATTAATTGTTGTTACATGCTTATGCATAAAAGAGGAGTCCATTATCTGTTGTCTATGTTGTCCCGGTATGGATGTCTAAGTTGAGAATAATCAATAGCGAGAAATCCAATGCGAGCTTTCTCCTTAGACCTTTGTACAGGCGGCATAGAGGTACCCCTTTGTGACACTTGGTTAAAACATGTGCATTGTGATGATCCGGTAGTCCAAGCTAATTAGGACAAGGTGCGGGCACTATTAGTATACTATGCATGAGGCTTGCAACTTGTAAGATATAATTTACATGATACATATGCTTTATTACTACCGTTGACAAAATTGTTTCATGTTTTCAAAATCAAAGCTCTAGCACAAATATAGCAATCGATGCTTTTCCTCTATGGAGGACCATTCTTTTACTTTCAATGTTGAGTCAGTTCACCTATTTCTCTCCACCTCAAGAAGCAAACACTTGTGTGAACTGTGCATTGATTCCTACATACTTGCTTATTGCACTTATTATATTACTCTATGTTGACAATATCCATGAGATATACATGTTACAAGTTGAAAGCAACCGCTGAAACTTAATCTTCCTTTGTGTTGCTTCAATGCCTTTACTTTGAATTATTGCTTTATGAGTTAACTCTTATGCAAGACTTATTGATGCTTGTCTTGAAGTGCTATTCATGAAAAATCTTTGCTATATGATTCACTTGTTTACTCATGTCATATACATTGTTTTGATCGCTGCATTCACTACATATGCTTTACAAATAGTATGATCAAGATTATGATGGCATGTCACTCCAGAAATTATCTGTGTTATCGTTTTACCTGCTCGGGACGAGCAGAACTAAGCTTGGGGATGCTGATACGTCTCCAACATATCGATAATTTCTTATGTTCCATGCCACATTATTGATGTTATCTACATGTTTTATGCACACTTTATGTCATATTCGTGCATTTTCTGGAACTAACCTATTAACAAGATGCCGAAGTGCCAGTTGCTGTTTTCTGCTGTTTTTGGTTTCAGAAATCCTAGTAACGAAATATTCTCGGAATTGGACGAAATCAACGCCCAGGGTCCTATTTTGCCACGAAGCTTCCAGAAGACCGAAGAGGAGACGAAGTGGGGCCACGAGGCGGCCAGACTACAGGGCGGCGCGGCCTAGGTCTTGGCCGCGCGGCCCTGTCATCTGGGCCCCTCGTGCCCCTTCCTCACCTGCCCTTCCGCCTACTTAAAGCCTCCGTCGCGAAACCCCCAGTACCGAGAGCCACGATACGGAAAACCTTACTGAGACGCCGCCGCCGCCGATCCCATCTCGGGGGATCCAGGAGATCGCCTCCGGCACCCTGCCGGAGAGGGGATTCATCTCCCGGAGGACTCTACACCGCCATGGTCGCCTCCGGAGTGATGTGTGAGTAGTCTACCCCTGGACTATGGGTCCATAGCAGTAGCTAGATGGTTGTCTTCTCCCCATTGTGCTTCATTGTCGGATCTTGTGAGCTGCCTAACATGATCAAGATCATCTATCTGTAATTCTATATGTTGCGTTTGTTGGGATCCGATGAATAGAGAATACTTGTTATGTTGATTATCAAAGTTATGTCTATGTGTTGTTTATGATCTTGCATGCTCTCCGTTACTAGTAGATGCTCTGGCCAAGTAGATGCTTGTAACTCCAAGAGGGAGTATTTATGCTCGATAGTGGGTTCATGCCTACATTGATACCTGGGACAGTGACAGAAAGTTCTAAGGTTGTGTTGTGCTGTTGCCACTAGGGATAAAACATTGATGCTATGTCTAAGGATGTAGTTGTTGATTACATTACGCACCATACTTAATGCAATTGTCTGTTGCTTTGCAACTTAATACTGGAGGGGGTTCGGATGATAACCTGAAGGTGGACTTTTTAGGCATAGATGCATGCTGGATGGCGGTCTATGTACTTTGTCGTAATGCCCAATTAAATCTCACTATACTCATCATAATATGTATGTGCATGGTCATGCCCTCTTTATTTTTCAATTGCCCAACTGTAATTTGTTCACCCAACATGCTGTTTATCTTATGGGAGAGACACCTCTAGTGAACTGTGGACCCTGGTCCAATTCTCTATACTGAAATACAATCTACTGCAATACTTGTTCTACTGTTTTCTACAAACAATCATCTTCCACACAATACGGTTAATCCTTTGTTACAGCAAGCCGGTGAGATTGACAACCTCACTGTTTCGTTGGGGCAAAGTACTTTGGTTGTGTTGTGCAGGTTCCACGTTGGCGCCGGAATCTCTGGTGTTGCGCCGCACTACATCCCGCCGCCATCAACCTTCAACGTGCTTCTTGGCTCCTCCTGGTTCGATAAACCTTGGTTTCTTTCTGAGGGAAAACTTGCTGCTGTGCGCACCATACCTTCCTCTTGGGGTTCCCAACGAACGTGTGAGTTACACGCCATCACTATGTACAATAAATTTTCTTTTCTTGGATTATTTTTGGCTCCTGATATTTGGTCACTTGCATTTTTCTTTCGTTCTCATGCCGTCTTTGAAACGTTTAGACCGCTGCTACAACATGGGACCCATATGTCATCCTCTATGTACAATGAAAGTTTCTTTTCTTGGATTATTTTTGGCTCCTGATATTTGGTCACTTGCCTTTTTCTTTCGATCTCATGCCGTCTTTGAAACGTTCAGACCGCTGCTACAACATGGGACCCATATGTCATCCTCTATGTACATTAAAAGTTTCTTTTCTTGGATTATTTTTTGCTCCTGATATTTGGTCACTTTCCTTTTTCTTTCGATCTCATGCCGCCTCTGAAACGTGGAGTAAGGTGCTGGCTCATGGGACCCGCATGTCATCTTCTATGTACAACAAAGTTTCTTTTCTTGGATTCCCCCCCCCCCTGATTTTTGGTCACTTGACTTTTTTTTTCGATCCTATGCCGCCTTTGAAATTGAGTAGGCTGCTGGCTCATGGGTCCCACAGGTCAGCCTCTATGAACAATAAACCTTTCCTTTGTTGGATTTATTTTTTACCCCAAATTTCTGGCTATTTGCCTTTTTCTTTTGATCCCCTGGGGCCTTTAAAACGATGAGGACGATGCTGGCAGGTCGGTCCCACATGTCTTCTTCTATGAATAATAAAAGTTTCCTTTGTTGGATTTACTTTCGACCCCTAATTTCTGGCTATTTGCCTTTTTTTTCTTTTGATCCTCTGCCGACTTTGAAATGATGAGGATGCTGCTGGCAGATCTGTCCCACATGTCAGCCACTCTGAACTATAAATGATTCTTTTCTATGATTTATTTTTGACCCCTATTTTCGAGATACTTGCCTTTTTTTTTGGATCTCCTACCGCCTTTGAAATGTTGAGGACGCTGCTGGCTCATGGGTCCCACATGGCATCCTCTTTGGATGATAAACCTTCATTTCTTGTTAATGACAGTTTTTTCTGTATTATTTTTGCAGTCTAATACAAGCTCTTTCGCTCCAAGATCTTGCAAGTTAATAGAATAAATCATGGAATTATTAGGATATGTTTTAACTTTCAAATCCACTTTATGAATTTTTTAAAAATACCGTGATCCGTGTGGGTATGGAGCGATCAAGGATTTTCATATTGGCCATGAGCAGTTTCAAAAATTGCAACTGGATAATTCTAAATAAATAAAAACAACTTTTATGCAGAATCTCCGTGTTTTTGTTTTTTGCCATCATAGGATCTATGGTTCATTAGAAAAGGGCCAAAATTGCATGAGCAGAAAAGCCCATTTCTAGTTATTGGGCTTCGATAGCCTGAGCAAGTAGGCCTATAGCAAATACCATGTAGATGGCCGTTGGAACCCAAAAGTATTTGTTGCCTAGACTGAGATGCCAAACTCAGGCACTCCGCCTTATTGACATGAACCTTGCTATGCACACGACAATTTCAGTCCGATCCGTGTACGCAACACAAGATCAAACCCAACGTGTGAGGAAGCAGGTGGCAGCACACCTCCAGATGCTCAATCGTACACATATCATATAGGAGTTGTCATATGTACATTAGTTCCGTATTGACATGTTTGTTTCTTTGGTTAACATGTGGGGTCCGCACAGTCACCTAGGTCGCACATCAATTTCTTTGCTCATAGTTGATGCATGTTTAGTGGCCTGCAGCAAGAATCGCTGCCCCCAGGGATGTACTTTACCCTTTAGCGGCGAAAAAAATAGGAATGGTCCTCTCATGACTATGATCAACAAGAGGTGGCTATATTATAAAGGACGTACACACATTGTAATTATAGTGCTGAAATAAAGTCAATCCTAAAACAGCCATGCATGGGTTATAATATGAAGGCAACACGAAATACAAAAGCAGGGCAGTGTTCAAATAAACTGATTCAAACTAGTACATACTAAAAACAGTGTACTACTTCTCAACACTTCAAGCATAATAAAAAAGTGTGTCAGTGTTTTTTTAAAGGTAACACCGAACGGGCAATGTTTAAAGCAGGCTTAAACCACATAGCCGCTTGTCGGACACTACCCCAACTATCTCTGGGAAGGCTGACAACTCCCACGGTCTCACCTTCATCTGGCTGGAGGTTGCAGCGCAAAATTTTAGGGTATTGATTATGAAGATACTTCCGGTATGCTGTGTAGACGCAGTTTTTCCTCATGAATGGAACCGATGTGCCATCAGGAGCTTTGGATTCACGCTTCTTCAGGTTGGCAATGATCGGGTAACTGAGTCCGAGGAACAGAGAGTGGTCGCCGAGGCTGTTAACCTACCTCCAATGAAAGTCCCCTGCACGTGCTGCAACGAACAGAGATATGGGATCCTGCTCAAAGACGTAGGTGGCAACAGGAGGATACTGCCGTAGCTGAAGCCCATTAGCAGCATAGGGAATGTCAGGAGGTACTTCAGCATTGGCAATCCCAATGTTGTTTACTGTAAGGATGATCATCAATCGCTTGCCATCAGCAGTTGGAGCGAGGAACCACGCGTACTGCTGATCATCCACCACCGGTGGCGGAATTACGAACATGGACATCGGGTTTTCTGCAATATTAGAAATGGAGACAAATAGGGTGTTACTGGCAACCATATTCAAACAGCAGCACTGTTCATCGTTCATGCTCACAGTATAAATACGACTATGTAAGCTAAGGACATTGGTCATTCATGTGTTCAAATCGAGTGTCCAATATATCAGTTATACTGCATGCATCCCACGAAACTAGTCTTAACTTCGCCAAAACTAGACACTAGTTTTGGCATACACAGTTATATACTACCTCTGTCCCACCGAAAGTGTCTGAGATTTGTCCAAATTCAGATGTATCTAGACAGTGAAAGCATATAGATACATTCAAATTTTGACAAATATATCATCTTAAGTTTAAGTCTTGTGTTGTAGTTAATTCCCTTTGTCTTAAGTGATCCAATGGTGTATATGATTAGATATTTGTATACAATATAGGAGTACAGACAATCTACCAGTTGGTCCAGTTTTAAACTGAGTATAGAGCTTCAATCATGACCCTTGGAGTGCTAAATCTAACGGTGCACAACAGTAGGATTCTCTGTGAAGAGTGCACATAGCTAACTCTACAATATTTTAGAACCATCACGTGAGCCTTGGGTCTACCCCAAAAAATGACCAAATATCTGAAACCCCTGAATCATAGGAATAATCCTATTCAAAGAAATCGCTATTCAGCACTGCTACATGGATCAATGGAAGGTTCTTACGGTCTCAACTCTCAAGGAAACATCAAAGGAAAAGGTAGATAAGAAACAAGTGAGTGTTAGATGTACACATATTTTTTATTTTTTATTTGTTCCCTTCGTTTGCCGACTGATGGGAAGAAACATCATTTTTTGTAGGACCACTCTTGTTTTCGTATTTTATATATGCATTGTTGGCAATATTTTCTTTCAAAAACCATGAATATAGCTCGAGCTACATGTAGCATGGTTTTTGAAAATTTTGAGAGCTCCATTTTGAAGTTCCAAAGAAAACGGAGATTAAATACGGGTGTCAACAATGTTGTGTTCTACCAACATTCAAATGTCCAAATCAAAATATGTTATATTTAAGGTTTTGCAACAACAAAAAAATCTGATATATATTTTCCAACATTTTGTAACTTCAAAATCTATCAGATTCTATCATTTTTGTGCGGCCCGAATATAGGGTATCTCAATTTCAGATTTTACACTCTGGTAGAATAATACATTCTCTACATCTATTTTTTTTTAGATTTTTTATATATTCTTTCAAAACTTGCGAAAGGCATGCTATAAATATTCTTTTGATTATCAAACATAATCTTTAGGGGTTTGACGTGCATACATACTAGTAATATAAAAATATAAAAGTTCTCGCCTTGTACACATTTTGTTGATTTTTTGGAATGAATACAACATTCAATTTGGTAGATAGAGTACTAAACATTTCATGGGAAACTTAAAGCAGCTTGCCAAACAAAGGCTAATAGAAAAAAAATAGAGGTATGATAGGCATAACATCCACGATGGGGTTGAAATATGCATAAGCTTCGGGCAATTTGGCAAAGAAAAATCTAGCCGGATAAAGAACAGAATTATAAAAGGTACAGGTTAAACTAAGTAAATTAGGCATAACAAGTATTTCATTCTTGTTTAGTAAATAATTGGATTTTGATTGAGTTACTTTTCTAAGGGAAAAAAGGAGAAGGCAGATATTCAAGACACTTTTGGTGGGACGGAGGGAGTAAATCAAAAGTAAGAAATAGTTATAACATGTTTCATGAGATGGAGTACTAAATAACGGCCATATGCATCTCTTCGATGCAGAGGCCGGGGTACCTCGCCCTCTATTTCGAGCAAAAATCAACTAGTTATATGAAACAATGGGTGTAAAAGTTAATCAAGAAGGGTGCCTTCATTGTGCTACGTTAACATTTCAGATACTTGTTAATTACATCCATATTCTGCAGTGGATAGAGTTACGAATTCAGGATTGCATTCACATACGGAGTATACTATGTTTGCTGATGACTGATTAGTACTAATTCGTTGCAAGCAACGGTTCATTCATATTCAGATAAAGGATGTGATCGTTAAGTCATATACTTATGAAAGTCCTTATGCATCTCTCTGATGCAGATGGCGGGGGTCTCTCGTCCTCCTTTTGGAGCAAAAATCAATTAGTTATATATGAAACAATGGGTGTAAAAGGTTATCAAAAAGGGTGCCTTCATAGTGCTACCTTATCTTTTGAGATACTGGTTAATTACATCCATATTCTGTAGTGGCGTAGAATTACTAATTCAGGAATGCAATCACATACTGAGCATACTATGTTTGTTGGTGACTAATTAGTACTAATTCATTGCAAGCAACTGTTCATTCATATTCAGCAAAAGGCGGTGTGATCATTAAGTCATTTATGAAAGGTAAAATATAAACAAGGTAGTTCATGAATAACTTCATTGATTAAGGCAGTGTATCATGCAATGCAACATAAGGACTGAAAAAATACCATTTGGGGTGTCCCAGCAGTACGTCCAGCCCCTAATTTCGTCCACCGCAAAAACTTGGCCACCGAGTTCAATGGCATCACAGAACGTCGACACAATTTGTTCAGGTGTAGGGTTCTTCAGCATTCTCCAGTCGCCACCCCCTTCAAGGTAGAAAATCCTTTTGTCGAACAAGGCGATGAGCTTGTAATCTGCGTACCTCCCACCTTTTGTGGGCACTTGGCAGATTACAATCTTCAACAAATTAATTGCTCGACTCTAGCAAAGATAGTATAACCAATCTTTAGTAGCAGGTTGATATGTAACACCATGACCAATCTTCGGATCAGGTGGGGATGGAAGGGGGATATGTCGCTCGGTGTAGACGTTCACAAGGCACCACTGGCACCCACGATGATCGGCGGCGGCGATCCAGTCGCCGTTCGCGCCAAGCCATTTTCTGTCGTGCATGAACGGCAGGGTGACAGAACGGCGAGGATGGTCGAGGGGCACCAGGTCGTACACGGTAACATGCAGACGAGATGCTGTCGCCACGAACCAGTGTTCATCGAACCAATAAGAAGGCGGAGGCATCAGCAGGCAGGGTTCATCCCAATGGTGCATCTTACCTTCATCATTGCTGATCTGGTCGTAGAGCTCCCTGGAACATGCGGCAAGTCGGACGGTGTAGGTAACGTCCAGATGCGCAGCGATGAGGTCGATGTTGTCGCCGGTGAGAGCCTCCAAGTGGCCGTCCCCGCCGCCCCGGCAAAGACTTGAATATTCCATCACGTGAAGATTGATTTAGGTGGATGGCGGATACAACTGCGCTTGGGGTTTTCGGAGGAGAGGGCGAGCGCTATGGAAGGAACGATGCGCGCCGCGGCCGGCTGGGGTGAGGAGAGAAAGGTATAGTACTAGTGATGCGGCGTGGTGGGGATCGAGATCCTGCGCGTGCGCGTGATTCTGGGAGGGTGAAGAAAAAGATGATAGACATGCAAGGGGCAAAACCTAGGCAGTACTCTAGGCTGCTGCTGCTGCGACTGGGCGCCGATTTGACAGTTGGTAGATGGTAGACTAGCACGCCACCCATCTATAAATTTGCGACGACTTTTGGTGCAGTGATGTCTCGTCACATCAGCTTGAGCAGAAAGGTTTTTTTTTACAGTTTCCAATACGATATATTTAGCGCGCTGATAATCGTATTACTCTATGCCAGAGACACGTACCTTAACATGTGGGCAGCATGCAACCGCGCGAGCACCAAAATGAAATTAGAGATGTTTTAGAGCAGAACTTCATTTTCAATGCATTCCTAGCTTGGTTTGGAAACCGGACGGAGCTTCAGTGACTTGATGCTTCCAAGTCTCATTGTGACTAGGTGCCACTATCTACCATCCATTCATGATCCAACGTTCCAAACTATCTGTTATTTCGAAGCTAAAAAAGAAAAACTATTCAGAAAATTTTGAAAAAATCTAGTAATATGTAGATGCCTTGTTTTAAAATCTACAGTATGAATATTTCATCCCATTCGGACGACTAGCTTGTGATTAAATAGCTTCTTACGTATTCGAGCACTAGTTTAAACTAAATATATATTTGCTCACAAACCTATGATTCAAATCGAATGAAACTCCACCAAAATATAAATCGAAATATGCATGATTTACTGCAATGTTGAGCGGATAATTCAATCCCACGAAAAGACAATATGCTCCAAGACCAGTAATCTCTTCCCTAGCTTATCTGAACATAACTGACAGTGTCCTTAGAGAACATCTTGCAGCCTCAGTAAATCCTCAGGTATGAACAAGAAGCATTTCCATTTACAGATCACGCTAAGAACCACAACCCAGGATCATCCTCATAGCCTATATCATCAAGGTTGCCCTCCAAAATGCTTATGTTTTTGGAAAGTTTTCTTGACGTTAGGGAAGATTCTGAAGGGCTTAGCTTCGCTACAATAGCAACAAATGGAAAATTTTCGCCACTAAAAAGAGTATCCCGCCATTTTAATATACACTTATTAGTAGTTGATCAATTGTGCATTGCAAAACACAAAGTTCAAATCAAATGTGTAACATACCAACAGAAAGTTAACTCGCAGTTTTACGAGCACATGGCGATACTAAGGTGATGAAGCAATATAAACATCAAAAGAAGAGGCAGAACAAGATCTCCTACTCAGGGGAACTCTTACTGGACGCCGAGATATAGGTCGCTAGCTGTGCACGGAGATCCTCCTTCTCCTTGATAATCGCCTTAAGGACGGCGGTTTGTCCGCGCATTAGCACCCTCGAGATCTGCCTCTTGAGCTTTAATTTCAACCTCTGTTCCATGAGATACTTGATGAGGTTGCTTCCAGTATCCATCCATGTGACGCTCTTGTTGTTCAGTTCCACCCAGTAGGCGTTCTGCTGCTTAAGCATGTCGACGTATCGCGCAAGATAAAAGGAGATCTCCTTCTCCAACGCCAAAACTCTGTGAAGACGATCACACTCCAGGGTGAGGGAGTGTTCATTCTCCAGCTGGCTGCCTATGTGGGCCTTGTTCTCCTCCTTTTGCTACAACAATCATTGTATGAAAAAAAAGAAATCAACCCATTCATATATGAGTATTAATTACCCGCAAACAATACACTACTAGGAAAAGGCCTACCACCGGCGAACCTAAAAGGCCCATTGCCGGCGCACCACGAGCCCACCGGTGCGAACGCGCCGGTGATAAATGGCCACTGCCGGCGCACCAGGTAGTGCGCCGGCGATATGTCAGCTACTGCCGGCGCACCACCCCAGCTTCGCCGGCAAAGCGTAATTCCACCGGCGCACGTGCAGCTGCGCCGGCAGTAGGTCTTCTAGCACTGGCACGTGCCACGTGCGCCGGTAGTAGGGCATTTAGGTGCGCCGGTAATTATATTCGAAAATTCATTTTCCAGCTTTTTTCTAGCATATTACAATACATATTTGACAGCAGTATATATTTACAACGCAGTTCATATTTAGACAGCATTACATGCAATATGAGAAGCACATAGAGAGCCAAGTTTCATTTCGGTATCAATACACAATTACGCAAGTCTCGTTCCGGAATGTGTTGATTCATACAACACATGTGCATATGCAACACCGAACGACGAAGTTTCACAAAGTTAGAAGTCTCGGTACATAGTCATCACAAGTATCGTCATACACCTCACAATGTAGGTCCTAACCTAAACTACAATCACATAGAACATGACCAACATGGTCATGATGACCATCATCACGAAGGCCATGGTCTTCATCCGGTTCCTCCTCATGTCCCTCATCTCTCCCGCTAGATAACGGGCATATCTTCCTTCCGCCTCCACCCTAGTGGGGTATCCCTTGTAGCTGTTGCCGCTGAAACGGTGCACCTGTCTCCGACAGTCCTCCCAGTCGTCGTAGACTCCAGGAACCCTCCCCATGTACACGACATATGTCGTCGGCATCTCCATTCACAAGACAAGTAAAACGTTAGTACCAATGCAATGAACAAGTGCCAACTCAAATAAGAGACAAGTAGTATGAACTAAATAGCATGTGCCTCATACTTTGTTGGTCGAAATAAATAATAACATACAGGGATGGGGTCAGTGAGGCTAGGTAGGATGCACAATAGATTGATATTTGTGGCCATCACACCAAGCCTCACTGGCCCCACCCCGGAGTGTACAAGTGACCGAACATTTTAATCATCGGCCAATGCAATTAAGAAGTGCGAACTCAAATAGAAGACAAGTAGTACGAATTAAATAGCGTGCCTCATACTTTGTCGGTCGAAACAAATATTAACATCCAGGGATGGAGTCAGTGAGGCTAGGTAGGATGCACAATATATTGATACTTGTGGCCGTCGCACCAAGGCTCACTGGCTCCACCCCCGAGTGTACGATTGACCGAACATTCTAATCATCGGCGAACTCCAAATACGAGGCAAGTAGTGGTCGAGTAAATGCAAATAATTATTAAGCTATGTACGCCATAATCTTGAAATATATAGCAAAGTAAATGAAACTACAGACACATGTTCACATGCACATTCATACAACTAAATAAAAGCAACTAGTCGATTCTATGGGAATATATAGCAATTATTACAGTACGGAAGTTCAAGGACATATCGTTCAAGCTTTAGCAAGTGTTCCCGTCGTAGGATCAGGTTGTACGCCTAGGGGGGAATGGACGGCAGCCCTCAAGCGAGTTGAACGGCCTCTCATCACGCGACATCTCCAAGCGGAGGTCTATCTCGTCATTAGGTGGTAGACCATAGCCGTAGAAGAACTCGCCAGACCTATTGTTGACATCCTGCAGGATTATCGTGCAAATGAACTACTGGATGCGACCCCAGTTCTTTCTAATCTCTCTATCAGGGACATCCGCCATGTTTGCAAACCTGTTTCTGAGATTCTCTGGCAGCAACATGTCATCTGCGTACTTTATGTACTCCTGCATCTGAAGGATGGCGTACCACGCGTCCATCCCATTGTCTTCCTTCGACTGCCTGAGGCAGGGGAAGTTGGTTGTGTGGGTTAAGACCAAGCCTCCTCGGGATTTCCTCTCTACTTTGAGGGGGCCTGCCTTGTTGGCGAAGCCGGTGAGAGCATCATTGAGAAGGGCCCTGATGTGGGAGTAGTCTTTCTTGCGGTCCCTACCCGAGTCGAGATAGACTGCATGCGAGTGTTGCGGGTGCACGACGATGAGGGTGCAGAACTTGTCTCTGCGGAAAACACATGGATTAACCTTTGGAAATGCAAATGGAGATATAGGATAGAATGGTGATGGGGGACTAGCGAGTGATTACTTACTCGGGGAAGTAAGGGATGAGAATGGCGCCCTTCTTAATGTTCGCCAGCATGAAATCCTCGACCTGCTGGGTGGCAATCGCGCGATCCCCGTGGTTGCGAGATGATGCTCTCCCGCATATAGAAGGGGTCCATTATCGCGATGGTCGGCGTCCCCTCCTTAACAATCTGGGAAGACAAGCTAAGAGCAACTAGGCGAACCACACTAAAGTGGAGCGCTTGCATGCGATAGATGCTGAAGATGTCGTTGAACCGGATGAAGCACAAGTCCGCGGGGTACTTCTCGACGAAGTTCATGCCAGTTGGCACCTTCGCCATGAAGAGAGGGTAACCAGGATCTTTTGATTTGAGAAGAAGGTTCTCCACATGCAAGACAGTCTCATGCAAGCTCCTCATATCCGGGGTGAGTTTCTTCACGACATGCTTCGGCAGCATCGGTTGACCCAAGTGATGTAGAGGTCGCCAATTGTTTGGCAACTTGTCAAGGAGTGGGACCTTGTCCTTGGATTTGGCCGCCGCCGCCTTGTCTTGGGCGTCCTTCTTATTTGCCCTCTTCCTCTTCTTGGGTTGTAGTGCTGGACCATCCATCGCCGTAGTGGCCGTAGCACGGAGTGTGTTTGGGCTCAACATATTTTTGACGGCGGCGGTGGCGACCTCCTCAGGATTTACCTCCTCAGCCGTTTCTTGAGAATCGAACAGCTTCTTGGAGCACACATATTTCAAGCCCGGCGCATCCTCATGGACAACTTGTGAAGACGTAGGAATATCCCATTGGAAGTTGTCACGTTCGTATTCCTCGGCCTCTGGCGCAGCTGGCTGTTGTGGTGGGGCGCTGACCTCTGGCGCAGCTGGCCGTTCTGGTGGGGCGATGACCACGGGCGCCGCTGGCTGTCGTGGAGGGACGCTGACATGTGGCACCGCAAGGTGCTTGTCTTTGCTTGCCGTCGACCCCGAGTAGGTGTTGATCCGAATTAGGGTCTTCGGCCATAGCAGTACCCAACCCTTCAGTGAGGCCAGATTCAACGGGCTATCGTCATCGGCACCATGCGGTTGATTAGGAGGAAACAAATCCTCATAGCCCGGTAACGCCCGATCCACTTCAACCCGGTAAACGTCATCCGCCATATCTCGTGTGTGCCACTTCTTATCCAGGGGCCGAAGGATGGACCCCCTAGCGACGTCTTTGAGTTCGCCGTTTACTCTCATCAAGAAGGTGCATGGCGTCGAGAGCGCCTGCGAGAACATGTGTATGGCGTTAGAGAGAGGGCAAGGATGACGAAACTAATATATTAACTTGATGTACACATTAGTTAATTACCGTGAGGGCGTTGAGCTCGGCTAATGTCGATGGGCCAGCACATGCGGCGGCGGGCGTGCAAGTGACGGAGGGGCTGCTACCCGGCATGGACGGTGAATCCCTAGCACCAGCGACATTGCCGGCGGCCGGAGGAGTCTCCATTATAACATTGTCATTGCCGGCGGACGGCGGCACCATCGAGTTGCTGCCGTTGAAGCTAACCACTTGCATTTTCGGGGGGGGCCTTGTTTGCCACCCTCATACCACGCTTGTAGAGCGTTGAAATCTGCTTGGACTCCAGCGGCGACTTCAGCTTTGACTTCAGGTACGAGTGTAGCTTTGAGTTGCGGTACCAATTGCGGTACCAAACCAGCTTGGACTTGGGCTAGGATTGACTCCCTCATTTCCTCCGCCTCCCGCTGCTTCCTCTCATTACGCGCATTTTTATCGGCCACAGACGACAAGCCATAGTGACCATGCTTGTAGCCTGTACCGGCGCCAGCCACACGGCCTCTATGCGGCCTTCTCGTCGGTGAATGCTCATTAACGATGTTTAGCGCCCGTACGAGAGGCTTGTCCCAGGCTACCCTGCCCGTCGACGCCTGGGACGAGGAGCCTTCGTCACCTTGAGAAAGTCTTTGTCTTTCTTCTTCCTGCGGAAGAAACGCGAACCATTTAGAAATGTTGCTACTATTATATGAACGATACTTGATCTAATTAAACCGGTAAATTGCTTACCAGTTTTTTCTCCAACGCCAGGACCTTCTGGTCGTTCGCGAACCAAATTATGTCGGTTACGACCTTCGGGTCCGTGACAAGTTCCCCGGTTAGTTTCTTCTTATGGTACCGGGACCTGATGAATCTTCTTTCAAGCGGGTCCTTGTACTTGAGCCAGGGGTTCTCAATGCCGGCATTTACATACGCCTCGTCCTCCTTCGCCCAATAGGGCTCCTTTCCCTCGTACCCAGGGCTCCCAAGGTTGTGGTTGCCGATGTTAAGCTCCCGCATTTCCTTCCCCCACAACTTGCGATTCTTGGTTGCTTGTAGCTCTTCATTGGCCACAAAAGCATCAAAGTCCGCCTGGGTGACATGCGGAAAGGCGGAGTGGACCTCTTCGAAACCTTTGCCCTCAGCAATCAGCTTCCGCACCATGTACTTATAGCTGCTGAGGTGTTTGGTGAACTTCAGGAGGGCTTGTGAGTTCACAATGTTGTTGGTTTGATGACTGGAGGCGTAGTCGCCTAGGAACTTGTATCGTGCGTGCAACCTCGCAATGAGCTGGGCTCGCAAAGGCGCTTTGCTCTCAGCTCGGAGGTCCGTCTCGTTGAGATTGACGACCTCTCGGAGGATACATGCCAGTTGGTTGCCGTACCCCTTGGCAACATCCTTAGGCTCCACCGGCAAACCACTGGCGGGGTCCACCTCTTTGACTGTGTCTCTGCCGGTGCCGACCGTGTTTTGGCGCCTTGCCTTCCGCGGCCTCTTGGCTCCACTTGTCCCGGTGCCACTACTCCCGGCGGCGCCGCTAGGATCGTCGCCGCTTGTCTCGCCGCCACCCCCGGCGGCGCCGGTTGCCTCATCGCCGCTAGGCTCGTAGGTACTACCCCCGGCGGCGGCGCTTGCCTCGTTGCCGCTCGGCTCGTCGGCACTACCCCCAGCGGCATCCTCCATCTCATGGTCCTCGTCGCTGCCAACACCAGCGGCCTCGGCATCCTCCTCCATCCTAAAGAAGTGCCTATTGTAGTGCTCCTTTAACTCTTCTTGAGACGACATGGTGGCTTGCACTAATAGAAGATGAAAAAGAGTTAGAATTCACGGAAAAATTCGGCATGACCTTTGCTAAAAATTGGTCATGCCGAGTGCTAGAATTGCCGGAACGGAAATGAATCGACATTCCGGCACTCAATAGCAACTCAATCCCTGCAAATGTACAGAAATGCAAAAAGAAGACCATATACTTTAGCACCATTTCATTCTTGATCATTTAGTGTGGAGAGCAGCACCATTGCATCAGCATGCACATCACCATATACATCAGCATGCACAACACCATATACATCAACATGCACTTAATCATTTGATATACCAGAGAATAACACCATATACATCAACATCAGCCAGTAGCATGCATTTCATTTTCAAACCAGAGAACAAATTCAGTAGCATGCATTTAACCAGAGACACAAAATCATTTTATATGCATACTGAATTCCTGACACAAAATCATTTCATAGCACTTACAGTAGCATAAAATAGCACTTGTTCTTTTTTTGCGAATAAGGGAAGCTAGATTAACTCTGGTAGTGAATGTGTGAGTGCAGAAATAAGAAGTAAGCAGATAAAAATAAAAGTGTACAACACAGAACACAGCTATGTTTAACAGTGTACATCAGTTGACAGCATCCATTTAAAACCAGAGAATGAACATAGCACTTGTTCTTTTTAAATGAACCAGAGAATGAACATATCACTTGTTCTTTTTAAATAAAGTAAACCTACTGCTAGTGAATAAATGTGAGGTATGCCTAACCCTAACACTTGCTACTGGTGCCATTTGATGCTTAATTAGTTTTTATGTATTCAAAAATAAGAAGCAAATACCAATGAATTTTTGCATATCAACCAATGAATTTTATATATCAACCAATTCTTGGCAGTAGGCATTTAAATGAAGAACCACTACTGCATATATAGCAGCAGTAGCAACTACTGCATTTTGCATTTCATATAAACAAATCTACTGCATGCATTTCATTTTCTATTTTCAAACCAGAGAACAAATTCAAACCAGAGAAATAGCATGTGAACCAGAGAAATTAAAATAGCACAAACTGAACCAGAGAATGCAAAATCTCAACTTGAGATACCAAGCATTTTGATTAACCAACTAAATCAACCAAAAGAGGGAGTAGCATGACCATTTTTTCATCATTTTTTTAAATGAACCATGCATATCACAAGCAATTTGAACCAGTAGCAATTTATGGCAAGCATGAGCATGAGCAAGCATTTTTGCATTTATGGCAAGCTTGATAATTGCATATATAGCATTTTTTGCATCCAGAGAATGAATTCATTTTAGTGCTCTCTCAAAATTTCAAACCAGAGAATGAATATGAGTGCATTTCATCATTTTCTACTGCATTTCATCATTTGCTACTGCATTTCATCATTTTATTTCAAACCAGAAAATTTCAAATTGATGATTTTAGTGCTATTGGTCAGTATGATGGTTGGTATTGGAAAAGCCTGATTGCTGTTTGTTCATTCTGTATGAACCCTAACATTGAAAAAGCCTAGATCATCAATTTTGCTGTAGAAAAAGCCTAACATTGAGTAAAACTAACTAATCAACCTAAGTACTTAACTCATATAGACAATGATGTGCTTAATTTTTCAAATTTGAACTTCAAAATTGACTCTTTCACCTGCTATTGCATTTATTTAATTCTTTAACATGAATATATAGCAAATTGAGCATGAGCAGTAGCAAATTGAGCATGAGCAGTAGCATTTGAACCAATGAATAGGGCAGTACAGGGCCAACCAGGGCATCAAATTTGCAAGGGTACAGGGCATCAAATTAAATTTTCTATGAGTAATACAAGAATCAAGAATTCAACTACTGCAAGAACAACGGCGCAGAGAGAGGGAAGGAAGAGGGGGATGGAGAGGGAAGGAAGAGGGGGATGGAGAGGGGAAGGAAGAGGGGAAGGGAGAGAGGTTCTTACCAACGGCGATGGTGGCGACGCCCTGCTGCTCCTCTCCGCGACGGTGGCCGGCGCGCAACGGCCTCCTCCTCCTCTCGTCGACGGTGGCGATGGTGGCCGGCGCGTGTGTTATCACCAGATTTTGGCCAAATCAGGAGGTGGGCCGTAAGAGAGATGGGCTTGGAAGATTACACGTGGAAGATCTCTGAAGCGGCCTTGCACGGAGAATTTGGGCTAGATTGCCCGTGTATCTTTAATTATAGTAGCTTGCATCATAGATTAAAAGTTAGAGTTTGTCTCGTACACGGTGGGGATATTCCCACATTAGAAAGTCCCCTGGACTATAAATATGTATCTAGGGTTTATGGAATAAACAACAACTCACGTTCAACCAAACAAACCAATCTCGGCGCATCGCCAACTCCTTCGTCTCGAGGGTTTCTATCCGGTAAGCGACATGCTGCCTAGATCGCATCTTGCGATCTAGGCAGCACAAGCTCCACGTTGTTCATGCGTTGCTCGTACTGAAGCCTTGTTGATGGCGAGCAACATAGTTATCATAGATGTGTTAGGGTTAGCATAGTTCTTCGCGTAACATGCTAGCGTAGTGCAACCCTTGCATGTCTAGCCGCCCTCACACCTATCTCAGGTGTGGGGGCGGCACCCCGCTTGATCATTATTTAGTAGATCTGATCCGTTACGATTGCTCCTTGCTCTGCAAGGATTAGTTTAATATCTGCAATAGTTAGGCCTTACGAAGGGGTGGAGGATCCAGCGGCACGTAGGGTGTCGTTCGCAAGTCCTAAACAGGATGTTCCGGGGATCAACTTCATGTTGGTTTTTAGGCCTTGTTTAGGATCGGCTTACGATCACCGTGCGTGGCCGCGAGGCCCAACCTGGAGTAGGATGATCCGATTATGCGGTGAAAACCCTAAATCGTCGTAGATCTCATTAGCTTTATCTTGATCAAGCAGGACCACCATATATTCGTGCACCCCGTACGAATCATGGGTGGATCGGCTCCTTGAGCCGATTCACAGGATAACCTGAGAGCCGATCGAGGCTCGTATTTAATGTTTACGTGTATGCCATGCAGGAAATTAAGCGAGGCATCTCCATCACCTTCCTGACCAGGTATAGGTCAGGTGGCACGCCCTTGCACTTCGCATCGGACGTGTGACCAGAAGAGCTTTGCGGGCCGTCGCTCGGAGGGGTCTCAGCCAGCCGCAGCTCTAGGCTCTTCCCGGCTCTACCGTGTTGACAGTCGCTGCCCGCCGGTGGGTTTTGGCAGTCAACACATTCTGGCACGCCCGGTGGGACCATCGTCTACATCAACCACATCGCCATCTACATCTGAGATGGCGGACGGCACGCCAGTCACCTACGAGGAGCTGCCCGACGAGCTCAAGAAGAGGTATGACGAGATCAAAGTCACCCTCGAAGCCGACCTCATCGGCTCTTTTCAGAGAACCCGTTCCCATGGCATCAGATGGAAGGGGTTCTCACCGGAAGGTGCACTCGATGGGATAGACCTCTCTGCCCCGTCGGAGGAACGCACCAGGGGCCTACGGCAGGAGATCAACTACTTGGTGGCTCATTCGCTACACCGCCACTCTGAGAACCTGGTCAACACGTTGGAGCGTGTCGCTCTTCGCGTGATCCAGGAGATCATGATGCACCAGTACTCGCCGTCAGGACCAGCTCTCGGGACGCATCAAGGAGAGTTGCCACTCCAGTCCCGTCCACCGCTGCCATATGCGTTGGCAGCACCAGAAGTGCCGGCTACACCGGCATTCGTCGTCTACAAGATTGGTGGTGACCCTGGTGACTACCAGTTCTTGCCCGAGGCGCCTAAGGAGATCCCTCACGGATACGCGTGCACGTATGTGCCAGATTGTGGCAACTGGGCACTCACGAACCAGGCCACAACATCAGGGACTCCGGCGAAAACAGGAGGAACGTCAGCGACAGAGCTTGAGAAGCAGACGTGGCTAGCTAAGTACGCCACCCCGACGAACCTCCAGAGCTCAGCTCCTGCAGTTGGCTCAGAGCTGGAAAAGCAAACATGGCTGGCTAAGTACGCCACCCCGGCGAATCTTCGTAGTTCAACTCCTGCAGCCAGCACAATGATCAGATCAGTACCATACTGAGAGACCAGTTCGGCATGGTGCCGAAGAGAAGGGCAATCGGCTATTCCAAGCCGTACCCCGACGAGTACGAGATGATCCCGCTGCCACCTAAATATCGGCTCCCTGATTTCTCCAAATTCAGTGGATCAGATGGCTCCAGCTCCATCGAGCACGTCGGCCGATATTTGGCACAACTAGGACCGGCTTCAGTGTCGGATCAGCTACGCGTGAGGCTCTTCTCACAGTCCCTCACGGGATCGGCTTTCGGATGGTATACCTCATTGCCACCAGACTCCATCCGGACTTGGAAGCAGTTGGAAGAGCAGTTCCATATGCAATACCATTCAGAAGCTTCCGAGTCTGGCATTGCCGATCTAGCACAACTACGTCAGAAGCGCGGAGAAACTGTGACAGAATACATCCAGCGCTTCAGGAATCTTAGGAACCGATGTTATTCGGTTCGTATAACTGAAAAGGAAGCAGTCGAGTTGGCAGTAGCAGGCCTTGCAACACAGCTCAAGGACATGGCCTCCCAAGCAGATTATCCCTCGCTGGCGCACATGGTTCAGAAACTGTCAGCATATGAACAGCGCCACCCGGACCTGTACCAAGACAAGTTCAAACGTGCAGTAGTCCTGGTCGATGCAGAGGAAGACGAAGTTCCTGCGGGAGATCAAGAGGTAGCAGTGGCTGAATGGACTCGGGGAGGAACCCCCGTGTCCTGCAAATGGGTAAAGCCACCAGGCCCACCCAGGGGATTTGATTTTGACGTGACCAAGACTGAGCAAATCTTCGACCTCCTGCTCAAGGAGAAGCAGTTGACGATTCCTGAAGGTCTCAAATTCCCCACGGCGCAAGAGCTGAACGGAAAGCCATACTGCAAATGGCACAACTCGCTCTCCCATGCCACCAACGACTGCAGGGTGTGGCGTCAGCACATCCAAGCGGCGATAGAGAAGGGGCGTCTAATTTTCAACCAGTACGCCATGAAGGTCGATACCCAGCCCTTCCCCGCCGTTAACATGGTAGAGTTCACCTACCCTGAAGGTTGCCAGCCAGGATCCTCGTTCAGCATCAACATGGTAGGACCTGGGAATCACTCTGGCAAAGATGGAGATGAGGGCAGCTGCTCTCATAGCAAGGACACAGAGGAGGCCGCTCCACGCGATCGGCTCCATCATGATGGCAGGCGCTACGTCACAGAGGGAGAGGTGAAGAACATAAGATATCAGCGACCTCTCTCTGATCACCTCCTCAACAAGTATGTAAGGCAGTATGACCAACGCCGACAGTCCAGCTATGATGATGAGAGGGATCGTCTGGCTAGAGAAGCCAGAAGACATCGTCGGCAGGATCGCGATGAGGAGGAGCACGAGCGCCGTGCCACGGAAAAATCAAGGGAGCAAGATGACAACGCCAGGCATTGGGACTGCCCCTTCTTCAGACACTGCTGGGATTCAGGAATGAGCCGATTGCCCACAATCGGCAATTGCCCAGAATGCAACCAGAAGAAGAAGGAGGCAGCCAACGTGTCTGTGTTCAAGCGCCTAGGGCCTCTCCCGCCACAAAGTAAACGCGCTGAGTCACCTCGTTGGGCAGATCTCGAGGATTCAGAAGATGAGGGAGAAGAAGAAGAAGACAGGTGCCACCGGCGAAGGTGGTGCCCTGACGGACTCAGCCGTTCCCAAAAGCGCAGGGTTCAGCGGTTGCGCGGCCTGGAGGAAGCCGAAAGGTTGTACTTGCATACGCTAAGGAAGGCACGGCCCGATCTGGCTGCGAAAGTTCAGCAAACCCTGGATGAAGAGGGTCGTCCACGGAAAATGGAATGGCGCCCCAAACAAAGGAAAGCCGATGATGAAACATCGGCTGGCACGAACATGGTGCTCGTCCTTCCGACAGAGCTTAGTGCTCCACGACTCTACGATGCACTCAAGGTGGACGACAGCAAGCGCATAAAGTCAGAAGTTGGGTTGGTTTTATCCAGCCTGACCGAGTAGCAGAATTAAACCAATGAGCAAATCGGGCGAGGCTGATCCTTGTGATCGGCCCCAAGAATTATGAAGGAACATTACAGAACCTTCAGTCAGCGCTCCAATAGATATGGAGGCCGATTCCAGCAATCGGCCAAAATTATCCTCACCACATGTTCTGCTTGTGTTCGTCCTAGTTCCTACCGGAGCCGACGTACGAATTACAGAGCCGATATCTGCCGTTCCCTGACAGATTCGGCTCGGGGGGCATATAGTCAGATGAACATGTGCAGATAAACATGTGTAAACGTGCGTGCAGTGAAACATTGGGGGCCGATTAAGAAAAATCGGCCAAAAAAAAAAAAAATTTTGCGCAAGAAGCACAGCCGATGCAGCCGACATAGGCTTAAGAGTAGAAAGCTGATGCATGACCATCGACTCCAGTTATAAGCAGAGGGTCAATGAAGCGGGAAGTGAGCCACGAAGAGAGATTCTAATGGAAGAGCTCCTCAATGGAGTGGTTTGATGACTCAGATCTTCTCTTCAAGGACCTCTGGATTCTTTTTGCGAGCATTCGAGTTCGCAGTATCAGCTGGGGCAGGTTTGAGGGATCATGACCCTGATCAATACCAAGCGCAGCATGGATGTACAGATCAGGTTAAGGATGGGTTGCATCGGATCCACCAAAGGAAAGGAGCCGATCTGACTTGCAAGGCGCGAAAAGTGGACTGGAGAAGCTCGGGGGGCAGCTCGCCCTGAAGGTTCTCTGCTTTGGGGAGCCGATTTTGTTGAAATCGGCTAACTCTGCATAGGCGGCACATTTGGCTGATCCATTACCGTTCTCGCCTCGACTGAGACTCGGGGGGCAGCTGGCCTGGTAAATGCTCTGTTTTTGAAAGCCGATTGGAGTCGCATCGACTGGCCCTGCATTGTGATCTCCTCTGAAATAGTAAGGTGTTGCAAAAGAAGACTACTAAAGCTATGGAGAGGAATCGGGATAGGAGGCTGTCGGCTTTTACAGGTTTTGGACCGCCCAGTCGCTGCAAGAGAAGGAAAGGGACTGGATTCTCAAAATAGCCGATGAGTAGTTCATCGGCTAAGGGGTTGCGAAAATTATGGTCATATATCAAATCACAGTTTGAAATTGAGAAGTGCTTGGCCGACGGACTAATCAGCATGAGTCCGACTTCACGAGCGTCCAAAAGAAAAGAAATCCGATCCGTTGCTATCGGTCTTGGCATGACAGGCGGAAGGAATGAAATTGGAGTAATTGAAGGATGAATTGAAAGAACAATTTCATTAATTCAAAGGAGCGGCTTTACAAGAAAGAGCCGATGGCTCTCAAAAGAGGGATCTGGTGCCTAGTGCACTGCTACTACTAGTCCTATTCTACTAGTCGTCGCTGTCCTCGTCATCACCGCCGTTGATGTCGTCGGCGCTGCTCCCAGGGAGCTCCTCGTCGCTGCTGCCCCAGCCTTTGGCCGGAGCCTCGTCCTCCTCGTCATCATCATCATCCTCGCTGTCCGCCCAGGAGCGGAAGCGCTTGGTCGGCGGATACCCGATGGAGGAGGAGGATTCATCCTCCTCCTCCTCTTCCTCCCCGTCATCATCTTCGTCCTCGCTGTCCGCCCACATACGGGAGCGTTTCTTCGGCGGGAGCTTGGCAGAGGGGTAGGCCTTGGCCTTCGCTACTTCTCCTTCTTTCTTCTCATTGTCGGAGGAGAGGGGGTTCACCTCGGAGTGAAGTTTGTCCTCGTTCTTCCTCTTCGGCAAGGATTGGAGGGGGAGGCCTGAGAGGGAAGAGGAAGAGGAAGACATTGCTACAGGGGGAGAGGGTTTTTTGGGTGCCGATGGCTGGAACAGAGGAAGGGGTTAAAGAGTGAATCAGTCGGCACGGTTAAATAATGAGAAGCCTGGTGGGAATTAATGCCATTACAGTTTCCGAGGAAGTGATGCCAGAGCTATCGAATTTTACAGAGAAGCTGAGAAGACAGGGCATAATGATGATGGACGCTGCAAACGGCTCTGCTCTGCCACGATATGACCCTTCAGAGGAAAAACAGAGTGGTTTTGGAATTATCATTGCCAAAACCAGGGGGGCATGTGTTATCACCAGATTTTGGCCAAATCAGGAGGTGGGCCGTAAGAGAGATGGGCTTGGAAGATTACACGTGGAAGATCTCTGAAGCGGCCTTGCACGGAGAATTTGGGCTAGATTGCCCGTGTATCTTTAATTATAGTAGATTGCATCATAGATTAAAAGTTAGAGTTTGTCTCGTACACGGTGGGGATATTCCCACGTTAGAAAGTCCCCTGGACTATAAATATGTATCTAGGGTTTATGGAATAAACAACAACTCACGTTCAACCAAACAAACCAATCTCGGCGCATCGCCAACTCCTTCGTCTCGAGGGTTTCTATCCGGTAAGCGACATGCTGCCTAGATCGCATCTTGCGATCTAGGCAGCACAAGCTCCACGTTGTTCATGCGTTGCTCGTACTGAAGCCTTGTTGATGGCGAGCAACGTAGTTATCATAGATGTGTTAGGGTTAGCATAGTTCTTCGCGTAACATGCTAGCGTAGTGCAACCCTTGCATGTCTAGCCGCCCTCACACCTATCTCAGGTGTGGGGGCGGCACCCCGCTTGATCATTATTTAGTAGATCTGATCTGTTACGATTGCTCCTTGCTCTGCAAGGATTAGTTTAATATCTGCAATAGTTAGGCCTTACGAAGGGGTGGAGGATCCAGCGGCACGTAGGGTGTCGTTCGCAAGTCCTAAACAGGATGTTCCGGGGATCAACTTCATGTTGGTTTTTAGGCCTTGTTTAGGATCGGCTTACGATCACCGTGCGTGGCCGCGAGGCCCAACCTGGAGTAGGATGATCCGATTATGCGGTGAAAACCCTAAATCGTCGTAGATCTCATTAGCTTTATCTTGATCAAGCAGGACCACCATATATTCGTGCACCCCGTACGAATCATGGGTGGATCGGCTCCTTGAGCCGATTCACAGGATAACCTGAGAGCCGATCGAGGCTCGTATTTAATGTTTACGTGTATGCCATGCAGGAAATTAAGCGAGGCATCTCCATCACCTTCCTGACCAGGTATAGGTCAGGTGGCACGCCCTTGCACTTCGCATCGGACGTGTGACCAGAAGAGCTTTGCGGGCCGTCGCTCGGAGGGGTCTCAGCCAGCCGCAGCTCTAGGCTCTTCCCAGCTCTACCGTGTTGACAGTCGCTACCCGCCGGTGGGTTTTGGCAGTCAACAGCGTGACGCCCTCCCCCTCCTTAACGCGGCGACGCCCTGCTCCTCCTTGCGCGGCGGCTCCGGCGTGCTGCGAGGTCGACGACGGCGCAGGGGCGTGCAGAGAGGTCGACGACGGCGCGGCGGTGCTAGGGTTCGGCGTGTGCTAGGGCGCGTGAAGAGAATGTGACTGGAAGAGGATCGACACATGCGTGCGGTTAAGTCCCCCCTATAGCTGGACCCCTTACTGCCGGCGCACTACCCCTTTGGTTCGCCGGGGACAAGTGTAACCCCCGGCGCACTACCCCTTTGGTTCGCCGGGGACAAGTGTAACCCCCGGCGCACTAAGGCCCTGGTGCGCCGGCAATAACCTTGGCACGGCTATACCTGGGACTTGTCCCTGTTCCAAATCAGGCCTGGCCATTTCCATTTCCTTTTTTATTTTCCTTTTCTTCATTTCCTTATTTCCTTTCTCTTTCTTTTATGTTGGTTTTCTATTCCCACAAATCCTATACTATTTTTTCCTTCTCTTTTCAAGATAATAACAAAGCAATATGAGTTAATTATGCATTACAAAAAAAAGAGTTATATATACATACACAAAATATTGACCAACACAATATTAATTAGTCATACATAAAATATTGGCCATGACCATATGAGTAGTTATGAATTACACAAAATATGAGTTATAGATTGCAAATAAAGTTTTACATCATCGATTGAGAAGAGTGTTTCGCTTTCTTCTTGCTTTTCTTGCTCGTCGTTGAATAATTTAGCCCCGTGTCGTGACTTCTTCTTTTGAAGGGTCGACCTGACCTCGGTAGCGTGGTCCTGCTTCTTCTTGTGGTGTATGTTGTCTCTTCGTCCTCGGATTCTTCCATCATTGGGTCTCCGACTTGTCCTTCGAAGTCTTCCTCGTTGGCGACTCCATCCATTCCGACGATGGTCCTCTTGCCTCTCCTCACGATAACACGGCTAGGCCTGGATGGGTCGGTTATGAAGAAGCATTGGTGCACGTGTTCTGCCAGTACCCATGGCTCATTCTGCGCGGTGGCGTTCGTGGACTTTGATTTGTTGGCTTCGGGTAGAAACATGGTGGTGAAATACCGGTCTTCTTTTCTGACGCTCTTAGCCCATCTGGTACGGAACATCGGCACTTTCTCCCCAGCGTAGTTAAGCTCCCAGATTTCCTCGATTCTTCCGTAGTATCTAGTCTTTACGTCACCCGTCCAGGAATCCATCGTTACCCCTGAGTTCTGGTAAACACTGTTCTTGTCTTTTCCTTCCGTGTAGAATGTGTACCCGTTGATATCGTACGCTTGGTAAGTCATGATGTTGGGCGCGGGGCCATGTGACAAGGCCAATACTAGTTTATCCTTGTCAGAATCCATTGGTGGGGGATTAGCATCAATGTGGTCTTTGAACCAGCGCGAAAGAGGAGTTGTGCTCTCTCGTATATTTCTGCTTCCGTCATCATCGGCTTGCCACTGTTCTCTATCATGGTTTTGTGCTCTTTCAACCAAGGATCGATCAAGTCAATGTGTTGTAGCGCTACTAAGTTGGCCCTGTCAAAGTCGGAACTCCGACCAGACATGTGCACGTGCAGTTCCTTCCTTCTATTTTTGTGGCCTACTCCCTCGAACCTGCGGAGGTGCTTGTTTTGAGGCAAACCAACAGGGTCCTCGATGTCTAGATAATTCATGCAGAAAGAGATGCACTCTTCGGTGAGCCAGCCCTGTACGATGCTTCCATCCGGATGTGACCTGTTACAAACGTATCCTTTAATGACCCCATTCATTCTTTCAAACGGCATCATGTTGTGTAAGAATGCCGGCCCTAGACTGATGATATCATCCATGATATGGACCAACAGATGGACCATCACGTCAAAGAATGCAGGCGGGAAGTACATCTCCATCTCACATAGGATCACCACGATCTCTTCCTGGAGCCTTGCGAGTTTCTTCACGCTTATCGACTTCCGAGTTATGACGTCGAAGAAGTTACAGAGCCCAGTCAGCGTTGCACGGACATGGTCATCCATTATACCTCGGATTGCAACCGGAAGAATCTGCGTCATCATCACGTGACAGTCACGAGACTTCATGCCGCTGAAGTTTCATTTCTTGGGGTCCATGTATCTGCTTATTAGCCCGGAGTAACCGAAGGGCACTCTGACTCCTACAAGGCAATTGAAAAATTGATCGACCTCGGCCGGACTAAAAGTGAAGCAGGAGGGGGGACAGTAATAGTCTGGCTGCTTAATCCTTTTGCGCTTCTGACCGCCGTCCGCCTCCTCCTCCGACTGTCCCTCTTGGGCCGGCAGGATCTGAAGCTCTTCCCTGATGCCCAAAACTTTCAGGTCCTGTCTTGCTTTCGGCCCATCTTTGGTCCGGTCCGGCATGTTGAGAAGAGTGCCAAGCAAGCTCTCGCACACGTTCTTTGTAATATGCATGACATCAAGGCAGTGAGGTGTATCGAGAATTTTCCAGTACGGCAAGTCCCAAAACACGGACCTCCTTTTCCATACACCAATGAGCGGCGTCGTTTCCTTTTTCTTCTTCTTCTCTCCAGGCTTTTGACGAATCTTTCCCGGCGCAGGGCACTCCTTCCAACCTTTCAGTAATGTATCGATCTCTTCGCCGCTCTTCTTACGTGGAGGTCCTCGGGGTTCATTTGTACCATCGAACAGATCTCCACGCTTTCTCCACGGGTCAGTTTTCTGTAGCCACCTTCGATGCCCCATGTAAACTGTTTTCGAAGAGCCGGGATCCTTACCAAGCTGCAAAAACATCGTCTCTTCCATGCACCTGATACATGCCTTGTGTCCATGGCACACCTGGCACGAAAAAATATGATTTTGTTTGGTCAAATTGGCTAAAGTTGGGGTAGAAATGGGCAAATATTAGGTGGGTTGGGAGAAGGGTCGGGTTGTGTGGATGAGGAGTGAGTGTAGTGGCTGGTGAGTGCTGGTTGGTGGCTGTAATAAGTCCCAGGTTACTGCCGGCGCACCAGGACCTGGGTGCGCCGGCAGTGTATAGCCCATCCGGCTATATCTTCTCCAGACCAGGCCCATGAAGCATTGCCGGCGCACCAGCCCAAGAGCGCGCCGGTAATAGAAAAATTACCGCCGGCGCGCTCCTGGGTTGGTGCGCCGGCAATGCTTCGTGGGCCTGGCCGAGTTGGGGGGAGATGTTGCCAGGAAATAGCGCCGGCGCGTCGTGTCAGCTGGTGCGCCGGCAGTGGGACGGCATCGCCGGCGCGGCGGTTTCCTGGTGCGCCGGCAACAAGTTCCACCGGCGCATGCCTATGGTGGTGCGCCGGCACCACTTGCCTCCACCTATAGGCTTTTCCCTAGTAGTGATAGGAGTACTAATTTCTAGCATGGATATTGATAAAGGAATGGACAACACTCGGATGCTCCAAAAATACCACAGGGTTCATCAACACATAATTAATCGGAAAGCAGTGATTACATAAACTATAAAAAAACAAGTGGACAGAGGCATACAGCCTACCTGGCTTGGCCGGGAAACGGGGCCGAACTTAGCTTCGGACGGCCGGACTTGGGGCGCCACCGTCGTTGTGGTTACCGGGGAGACATTTGAACCGCTGGCCCTGTGAGATGTAAATAAATGTAAAAACAGTTAGAAAATAAGAATCAACTGAAGGACACCCCGCTAGAAACTTACCCGGACGAACCCTCGCCCTTGATGGTGGTGTTTGCATCATCATCATTCATCAATGTGACACTCTGGTTATGCAGTTCCACACAAACGCGGTTCTGCTCATTAAGCCTATCAAGCTCGGCAGTAAATGTATTGATGCCTTGCTGAAGATAAAGGCAGATCTTGTTCTCGGACGCCAAGTTTACGTGAACAGGCTCAAACTCCGGGGTGAGGGAGAGTTCATTCCCCAGATGGCTGCCTATGTGGGCCATGTTCACCTCCATTTGCTGGCACGATCATTGTATGGAAAAAAAAAGAATCCAACCAATTCATATATGAGTAATTGCACGCAAAAAAATAGGAGTACTACTAATTTCTAGCACAGATCTTGATACAGGAATGGACATCACTTGGACGCTCCACAAATAGCACAATGTTCATCAACACATAATTAAAAGGAAAGCCGTGATTACATAAACTACTCCATCCGATCCTTTTTAGTACTCCGTAGTAGTAGTTAACACAGATTTAGTAAAGTTGTATTCTCCCTCTGATCCCTTTTAGTTGACTCGGATTTAGTACAAAGTTGTACTAGTACTAAATTTGAGTAAAATAAAATGGATCGGAGGGAGTACTAAATCTGAGTCTATTAAAATGGATTGGAGGGAGTATAAAAAAACAAGCTGGGAGTATACGGATAGAGATCAGGTGACATGCACCTTTTGCATGTCACCTGGTGACATGCGGCCTAAATCCAAATTTAAGCATTGCGGAAAAATCTAAAAAAAAATCATGCATGTTCACAGCACATATTAAGATAACCCCTAAAAATTTCTGATCAAAATTCGAAACACATATCGAGAAGCAAAAAAGAGAAATCTGTCATGAATAGTTCTCGAATTCAAATCTGAGTTTCTCTGTAGACTATTCACATCCGAGTTTCTCTTTTTTGTTTCTCGATGTATGTTTCGAATTTTGATCTGACATTTTTAGGGGTCGCATTAATATGTGCTGTGAACATGCATGATTTTTTTCAAAAATTTTCGCAATATTTAAATTTGGATTTAGGCCGCATGTCACCAGGTGACATGCAAAAGGTGCATGTCACCTGATCTCTATCCGGAGTATACAGCCTACCTGGCTTGGCCGTGAAACGGGGCCAAACTCAGCTTCCGACGACCGGACTTGGGGCGCCACCGTCGTGGTGGTTACCGGGGAGACGTTTGAACCGCCGGCCCTGTGAGATGTAAATAAATGGAAAAAACAGTTAGAAAATAAGAATGAACTGGAGGACACGCCGCTAGAAACCTACCCGGACGAACCCTCGCCCACTAGCTCGCTCTCCATCGAATAGAGGATAGACTGCTCTGCGAGAATGCTCAGGCGATCATAAGTGGCCATACAACGACGTGCTAGCTGGCTAGATGTCAAGTTTTTCTCGGCGGTCCTAGTCCTCATCGTCTTCCCTAGGATATCCTGCCGCCGGGCCGCCCGGCTCAATGGAGCCATGGCTTGCGAGGTACTTTACTAGTTAGGGTGGAGGGCTGGTGAAGGCTAGTTACTAGCTACCAGGACAATAGAAAGAGAAGAAGGGTTGAGCGTGGAGGGCTGGTCAAGGCTAAATCTTACATACACCCAGAAAAGACCATCGTGCCCTCGCGGGGCTTCTGAGCAATTATAGAGACGTGTGTTCTCAAATGGGCAAGATAGGGTACCTTCCCGAGGAAGCATCTAGCACCCAAGCCGATGGACTGCTCGTTGAACAATGGTTACAGTATGTGTAAAAAGAAAAGATAACAAGGGAAATGCCTGACAGGGTCCAGAGGTGCATTTAATCGGACATGGAATTCCATATTTTATTACACCATAGAGTATGTGAACATAAACACAGAATACAATCAAGCGCTTAGTGTTTACATAAAGGGCCCTAACTGAAGATAGGAAACGCAAGCAAGTCCCTCTCCGCCAAATAAGATCATATATCGTCGTTAGGGCCGCCCTGGTGAATCCTCTGAATGAAAAAAGCCCATAGTTGGCAACCTAAACCCGCCGCTCTAGTCCGAATAGGAACTTCCGTCCAACGAGAACCTTTTGACAACAAAAATTAATTAATTCAGTACTGCATAAACCGCAATTTCAATTAGATAAACACGAAGATTAAGATAGGCGCATGTATCACCTATCGATGCGAACCCAGATAGTCAGCTCTGTGCACGGTTGAAACCATTGCAACGACCACTCTAGTTCCGACGCTTTGGCGGCGCCCGGCGTGGTCGTGCTGTTCGCCAGAATAGTGGCCGTATGGTTGGGGCGCATTAAACCGATCTCAGAGCGATTAGGTGATGGCTTGCCGTGCGATGACATACTCACCTTGTACTCTGGCCACACGCACGCCGCCGACCTAACGCACTCAACGGATAGGCTGGCCAGCACGCATCCATTCTCCGGATGGACTTGCGTATATGTGTGCCAGACGAACACGGTACCATCGTTCCCGTAGAAGATGACCGGACGTCTTGGCTCTGGCGGTGCCAGCACCGGGATGATGAACGCCATCGCGGTGCCGTACGGGATCATGTCCACACAAATCGAATGGATTTCTCTGAGGTGGGCGATGAGCGCTGCTGGCGAGGCGGCGAAGTCGCAGCCAGCCTCTATGCAGTCGCACGGGCCGTGCGGGCACGCGAGCTCGTGGTCGTGGAGCCTGTTGTAGGCGACCACGCTCCCGCACCCGTCGTGGGGGCACTCCATCCTCTTTAATCTGCTTTGAAGAGGATATTGATGGGGAGGGGAGGGGAGGGGTGAGTGGAGAAGAAGGATGGTGGTGGCTTTATTAATTCGGGCCTCACCGTCCCACCAGTTTGGCTAAAAAAGGTGACGCTGAATGTTTCACTGTCTATGTTTTCACACGTAGTACACCTTATATGATGGCCAAAAATGGGATATGAAGATTTTCTCGAAATATCAAAAAAATAGATTTATGTTTGACATATGTGTGATGTTACTCAAAATTGAACTACATGTTACAAATGGACGGTCGGCAATTTTGAGGGAAGAAAATGAATTTTAAATATTGAAATACTTTGAGTGTCTCTGTGTGAAGCCTTGCACTAAGATCATAGAAATTTCCATTACCCTTGTACGGATGGTGGGTCCTAAAAGTTGAAGTAATTTGACTGCAACAAAAAGAACTTCAATGAAAATAAAAATTTGGACTAGCTTGTGTCGTCATATGAGATATAGATGCTATAAAAATAACAAACTACAATCCTAAGGGTGATTTATATAAATCAAGTTTGATTTCTTGCTTTCATGTATGAGTTAATTTATTAACATGGCTTTCTACCCCCCCCCCCCCACCACCCCACCCACACACACTCTCTCTCTCTCTCAAATGGGGGTGAGAGGAGAAGAAGGATGTTCGTAACTCAGGCCTCACCATCCTACCAGACTTTGGTCGTTGCCCAAGACATCCATGACCTAAAAAAATGACGTTGACTGTTTCATAGTCTACATTTTCACAAGCATTATACCATATATATTGGCCAAAATGTGATGTGTAGATTTTCTCGAATTGTACCGTATTTGGATTCATGTTTGACGTGTGAGCGGTTTTACTCAAAATTCAACTACATGTTCAAATTGCCAGGTCGGAAAATTTGAATGAAGAAAATATAGTTTAAATATTGAAATAAGTGTGCATATATATATATATATATATATATATGTGTGTGTGTGTGTGTGTGTGTCTGTGTTTTATGCACTACCATTTTACGAATGTGGTGGGTCCTAGAATATTGAAGCTAATTCAAAAAAAAATGTGCTAGCTTGAGTCATCGTATGAGATAAAATTGCTATACAAATAACAAACTTACAACCTTAAGGTAATTTAAAAAAGATTTATTTTCTTGCTTACACATGTGTGGTCATGTTGATTGCATTATATATTAGTATGAACTTACTAATAATTATCCCCAATTTTGGCAGCAATGTCCATCTTACCGTTCACATATATTTTATTCAACTTCATTTCACACAAAAATACATTCTACTTTATTAGTGTAAAATAAGAGCTTTATGTGAGCTTTATTGTGAAGTGGCTACCTGAGAGAAGGGCCAAATTTTCAAGGTAACAATTTCGAAACATGGCATACTTCATAAGATGACCATTTAGGTGATATATATGTTGATTATTTCTCGAGTTTGTAATATATGTGGGCTTATGTTGAGTTTTAACCAATTTTGGTCAATTTAAAATTGCATGTTCTTTAAAGTTCGGCATGAGTTTTGGTAGAAAATATGCAGATTTTACCATGGGAGGGTGTTATGCTCCATGCATGACAAAACTACAAAGAAAAGATGAACAATTTGTACAATTGGCGAAGCCGGTGAATTTGAAGCAAATTGAATGCAACCAAAGGAAATTCATTAAAACTAAAAAAAGATGAAGAGTTGACGAGGAAATGGTATGGCGATTTGAAAAGAAAATGAATCACTACATATGTGCATCTAGTCATAATAAACGAAAATGCCAAGTAGAGTTTCCAATTTTGTTCATAAAAATAGATCAAATTTGAACTAGATTTGTGATGTAGATTGGTCATAGAAACCGCTATAAGCCATCGCAATGTACGGAAGTGAATGATTCTAGGCATCCATATTTTAATTACTTCATGTAATGTAATTGAACAAGCTAGATTGGGTATTGCCCCATGAAATTGTACCACACATGCCAACAATAGTAAACCTGATTGCTTCCAAGTACGCCAACATTATGTGGCTTGATTAAATGTGCATTAAACTTAAAATGTCTGTTTATTTATTTTGTTTTAGTAGTCGTATGACAGTGAAGGATCCAGAGTTGCATTAATCGGCGAATTGGGTTACATATTACATAGACTAATTCATGGTAAACATAAAATACATCCAATCCCTCAACATTTTTAGATAAAGGTCTAAGTAGTAAAGATTGGAACATCAATCAGGTCCTTCCCCACCGAAGTAGATGACCACCTCCAACACTACGGCCGTCCTGACAAGAACCATCAGCAAAACGTCTCTTTTAGTCCTTGTACTGAGTACTTTGAAGCCGGAAGCCCCAGACACACCCTTCCTTTTACGGTGATGAAGCAATATAAACATCAAAAGAAGAGGCAGAACAAGATCTCCAACTCAGGGACACTTGGTGGACGCCGAGATATAGGTCGCTAGCTGTGCACAGAGACCTCTTCTCCTTGCTAATCGCCCTGTCACAAGAAAAACAAATTAATTCAGTATTACTTAAATCCGCATTAGCATCGTCCAAATAAGATTGAGGGTAGTGTTATGTTCACTCACTCCTTATCGATGCGCAAATAGATAGTCAGCTGCTTCGATGATTCATTGCCGCACAGGTACCGCGGCGGCACCAAGAGGAACGAAGTGACATCTCCCAAAGAAACTGTGCCCGGAGTCGGGCTGCTCGTCGGCTCTAATACCGCCTTCACCACGTCAAACAAGTGTTCCCCGGTAAGCTTACGCGGCCCCGGCATCGGCGGGCCGTTCGCCCACATCGTCACCCTATACCGGGGAAAGTTGCACGCCGCCGGCCTGACGCACACGAAGGATACCGCGGTGTCCATGCCGCAAGGGTGGATGTGCAAGGCGAACACTGCGCCATCCGTCCCGTAGCCGATGAACTGTCGTTTTGGCGAGCCCGGTGCCGGCACCTTCAGATGAACCAATCCGAAGTCCTCGTTGTACGGGAACCTATCCACAACGGTCAAGTGGGCTTCTCTGAGGTGTAGGATGAACGGTACCTGCGAATCGGCGAATTCGTATCCGGGGTGCGTGCAGAAGCAAGAGCTGTGCGGGCACGCCATCATGTGCTTGTCTTCGTCGTTGTAAGGGAACTCCCTCCCGCACCAGTCGTTGATGCACTGGATCGTCAGCTTCAGAGGCTGCTTCTTCGGCACAGGCAACTCCATAGTCTAAGATCTGATGAGGGATCGGAAATGGGCGCGCGGGGTTGTGGCGGCGGCGGCGCGAGCGAGGGGGGAGCAGTGAAAAGCTGAGAACTGAGATGGGAGATTGATGTTTATGGAGATTGATGTTTCTTTATAGAGGGCTCTTCTTTTAACTGGAGCCTCTAGACTGGTGGACACATGACCTGTGCTCACTGAGGTGTGCGACCTCACGCATGGGAACCACACGTAAATGACAGACCAGTTGGTGTACTCGGGTGATTATTATAATGTATTAGTACTCCATAGTTTCCTATGGATCCAAGGGTAGGAAAGCCAAGTTATCTCATTTACAAGACATTATTTTTTCCATGAAGCCAAGTTAACACATCAATCAATTGGTATATTTTGCTTATATTCAAACTTTTACTTGAAACTAGTTGGTCATGCCATTCTACTACTCGCTTAAAACTTTTACTGCGGGAAGGGAGGGGGGGTGATGCTACCCTGAATTTGTGGGACCCAAAAAAACTCGGAAATACGAGCGATGCATCAAAAAGAAACACATTCATCCCCTCCCCCAGTGATTTGACCTAGATTTGAAATCAAGGCACACGTGATTCAAAAAAGGCAATCTAAAAACATGCCATACCAGTGTTTTAGAGAAGAACCCTCAATTAGATTGGCACCATGTTGGACTTCGTCCAACTAAATTTCCTCCCACATGCATGTGAGCTTCGTACCACTACACAAGAACCATGCCAGACTTTTGAATCATGGCCCAATTTTATGTATATATTTGAACTTTTCATCATGCTCGCATGAATACTTTGCAAAATATGTGCATTTTGGGTTGTCGCCCGTAAATGTGTTTTTGCTTGTCTACCACCAATCAAGTTTTCATTCGTGGGGAAACATGCATGACAGGATGACCATTTCCAAGGTTTCATGAATTATCTCAATGTGCATCCATATATATACAATTTCTTGGGCTAAATCCGATAAAATGCAAATTTGATACAGTGTGTAGATGAAGTACAGATCAAACTAATAATTTAAAAATTACATGGGTGTGTGACCTGAATATGTGGATCGAGCCAAGTGCATTTTATATAATAATGGCCAAACACATGCACTGCACCCTCCTACTAGAACAAATTAAAACAAGAAGGGCGAGAGCATCATGAGATTGCTCGACGTATCTAAATTTCAAAACAAGCCGAATTAATAAGTTCTTGTGGGGCTTGATAGAAAAGATCAAAACAAAGCATGCATAGTCATATCATTTGTGGTTCATAATACCTCTATGGATAATACCAAATAAACATGGCATATATACACTTCTATTTTTAAGACAAGAACCCTGCATATTTTTTTGCACCATGTGTTTGAGGCCTCGCTTACCCAGAAGTGTGTGTGGGAGCATTGCATGCTACGAGAAAACAATGCCAAACTTTTGAATCGCATGACTCATTTTTGGTAGTGATATATAGGTTTATGGTTTATATACAAGGTTTTGTGTTAGGGTCTAGGGGTTTAATATAATTAGGGTTTAGGGTTTATAGATATTGACATCATCTGTTTCATTTCACATTTGTGATGTACAATACTACATACCTAAGTAAAATCGATCATTCTTAGTCACTCCAAAATGAAGCTCGTGGTCGGGTGGTTTTTGGAATTTACATGTTTGAAACCCAATACCACTTCTCTTCATGCTTGACTTCATAATTAATTAAGACAGAGTTTACGGTTAGGGGGTAGATACATGATTTTTCTGGTTTGAATATGTCTAGATCGACCTTTGTACGTTTATCAACTTGAATGCTTAATGTATAACATAAGAAGACTATGTGCTTTGGTTTTTCATTATTCATTTTTTTTATTTTTATGCCCATATGAATTTTGGTCAAATCCTAGGTTAATTTGACCAAGAGTTAAATGACACGTCCAAAACGTATCTACTTTCCCGAACACTTTTGCTATTGTTTTGCCTCTAATTTGTGTATTTTGGATGCAACTAACACGGACTAACGCTGTTTTCAGCAGAACTGTTCTGGTGTCTCGTTTTTGTGCAGAAATCCAACTTTCGGGAAAATCCTCGGAATTTATGCAGAAGGCCCTATTTTCCCAGAATACTGACGGAGCCAGAAGGACAAGTAAGGTGGAGGCCCGAGGGCCCCACACCATAAGGCGGCGCGGCCTAGGGGGGGGGCCCGCGCGGCCCTATGGTGTGGCCCCCTCGGCCGGCCTCCGACGCCCTCCTTCGGACTACTTATTGGCCTCGACCTAAAAACGCACGGGGAGAAGTCGAAATCGCCAGAAACCCTCCAGAACGCCGCCACATCGCGAAACTCCGTCGCGGGAGCCAGAAGTCTCCGTTCTGGCACTCCGCCGGGACGGGGAATTGGAGGAGATCATCGCCATCATCACCGCCAACGCCTCTACATCAACCAGCCATGTTTCCCCCATCCATGTGTGAGTAATTCCCCCGCTGTAGGCCGAAGGGGATGGTAGGGATTGGATGAGATTGGTCATGTAATAGCATAAGATTGTTAGGGCATAGTGCCTAGTGTCCGTAATTGGTACTTTGATGATATTGTTGCAACTTGTTATGCTTAATGCTTGTCACTAGGGCCCGAGTGCCATGATCTCAGATCTGAACATGTTATTGTTTCATCATGATATTCATTGTTTATGGTCTTACCTGCAAGTTGTATACACATGTTGCTGTCCGGAACCGATGGCCCCGAAGTGATAGAAATCGGGACAACCGGAGGGAATGGTAGTGATGTGAGGATCACATGTGTTCACGGAGTGTTAATGCTTTGCTCCGGTACTCTATTAAAAGGAGTACCTTAATATCCAGTAGTTTCCCTTGAGGCCCGGCTGCCACCGGCTGGTAGGACAAAAGATGTTGTGCAAGTTTCTCATTGTGAGCACGTACGACTATAATTGGAACACATGCCTATTGATTACTTTGTACTTGGACACCGTTTTATTATTATCTGCAAATGCCCTGCTATGATTGTTACATGAGTTTCTCTCATCCATGCAACGCCCGTTCATCCGTCCCCGTGCCTACAGTATTTTAATCCTGCTGTTTACTAAAATCACTACTGCTGTCTTTGTTACTCTGCTGCTGTTATTTCACTACTGCTACTGCTATAAAACTGTTACTACTGATAAACTCTTGCGAGCAAGTCTGTTTCCAGGTGCAGCTGAATTGACAACTCCGCTGTTAAGGCTTCCAAGTGTTCTTTGTCTCCCCTTGTGTCGAATCAATAAATTGGGTTTTACTTCCCTCGAAGACTGTTGCGATCCCCTATACTTGTGGGTCATCAAGACTATTTTCTGGCGCCATTGCCGGGGAGCATAGCTTTATTTGGAAGTTCACTTGGATTGATATTGTTCGCTGCAAATTCTCCATCATGGGTAAACCTCGCGATACTAAGGTCGCCATATTACCATCCACTACAAGAAAAGGTACAACTCTGAGTACCTCTGCTGCTCTTGATTCACCATATGTGATTGATAAACTTGTTTCACCGCCACATGCTTCACATGCGGGTACTTCTGCTGAATCTGAAAACTCTCATAATATTGATAATATTTCTGCTGTGCTTGATGATAGTGGTTCATTGGGATCCTTTCTAGATGCTACGATTGCTAGGTCTAGACAAATTGAAAATACTGAAACTCCTAATGCTACTACACCTGTTAATTCACCTGAACTTGATTATTCTAGTGATGATCCTGATGAAGATTATGTGGAGCTTAATGATGATTTTATTGAAAAATGCAATGCTACTACTGATGCAAGAAAAATTAAAAAGTTGCTTGCAGAACATGCTGTTAGATATAAACTGTCTCCTGATCCTAAGTTTGCCACATCTCCTATAAACATTAAGGATAAAGATTATGATTTTTCTCTTGATTTATCTCATATAGCTATTGTTGAGAAAACACCCTTTTGTGGTACTGAAAAAGAAAGTGCTGTTGAACACATGATTGAGCTATCTACTCTGAGTAGCTTGTTTTCTGATGATGTTAAGAAGTGTACTTAATTTGTTGCTAAAATCTTTCCATTCTCATTAAAGGATGACGCTAAAACTTGGTATAATAGTTTGCCACCTAATTCTATTAAAAGTCCAAAAGAATTGCTTGATGTTTTCTTCCGTAAATACTTTCCTGCTAGTGCTCAACATATTGCTTTGCAGAGAATCTATATTTTTGACCAGGGAGATGGAGAGAAATTGCCTGAGGCTTGGGCGAGATTTTGCTCTCTTATTAGAGCTCGGCCTGATCATGATTTGGAAAAGCATGATTTACTTGATATATTTTATAGTGGACTAACCATTGAGTCTAGGGCATACCTGGATAGTTGTGCTGGTTGTGTTTTCAGGAAAAGAACTCCAGACGACGCTGAAGAATTATTGGCTAAAATAGGCCGGAATCATGATGATTGGACTACACCTGAACCAACTCCAACGCAAATATTAAAGAAGAGGGGTTTAATTAAATTGAATGATGAAGATATGAGGGAAGCCAAGAAGTCTCTCAAGGAGAAAGGTATTAAATCTGAAGATGTGAAGAATCTTCCTCCCATAGAAGATATATGTGAGATAATTCCCCCTTCATCCATGATTGAGGTAAACTCCCTTCAGCGCTTTACTAGGGAAGATATTCCGTATTCGAAACCTCCTGCACAATGCTTAGATGAGTTTGATAATTATATTGTTAAGCAAGAAAATTTTAATATGAGAGTAGAGAATCATTTAATGGAAAATTCTCGAGCTATTAGTAAATTGCATGATATTGTAGAGAGAACCTCCAATGATGTTAAGATGATTGTTAAACATTTTCATATGGTTCAAACTCAAATTGATCAACTCACTAAAGTGCAAAATGACTTGTTGGGGAATAATTCTAAAGAAAAACATGCTTATGAAGTAACAACTAGAGGCGGTGTTTCTACTCAGGATCCTTTATATCCTGAGGGGCATCCCAAAAGAGTTGAACAAGATTCTCAACGAATTAAAACTAGTGCTCCATCTAAGAAAAAGAAAAAGTAACATAAGAATGTTGTAGAATCCTCTGAACCTGTTAATGATCCTAATAGTATTTCCATTTCTGATGCTGAAACTGAAAGTGGTAATGAACATGATGAAGATAATGATAAGAATGATGCTTCTGATAAAGAAGAGGTTGAAGAAGAACCTGAAAAGCATGTTAAAAACAAAAAGTATACTAAAGAAGATTTTATTGCTGAGAAACATGGTAATGAAAGAGAACCTTGGGTTCAAAAGCAAATGCCCTTTCCTGCTAAGAAACTAAAATCAAAGGAAGAAGAACACTATAATAAATTTTGTGATTGGATGAAACCTTTATTCTTGCAAATCCCTTTGACTGATGCTATTAAATTGCCTCCTTATTCAATGTATATGAAAGATATTGTTACTAACAAAAGGAAAATCCCCAATGAGGAAATTTCCACTATGCTTGCTAATTACTCTTTCAATGGCAAAGTTCCAAAGAAGTTGGGCGATCCAGGTATACCTACTATTCCTTGTTCTATTAAGAATGATTATGTTAAAACTGCTCTATGTGACTTGGGAGCCGGTGTTAGTGTTATGCCTTTTCTCTTTATAAGAGACTTTACTTAGATAAGTTGATACCTACTGATATATCTTTGCAAATGGCTGATAAATCTACTGCTATTCCTGTTGGTATATGTGAGGATGTTCCTGTTCAAGTTACTAATAACTGCTTGATATTAACTGATTTTGTTGTGTTGGAAATGCCTGAAGATGATAATATGTCTATTATTCTTGGGAGACCTTTTCTTAACACCGCAGGGGCTGTTATTGATTGCAATAAAGGAAAGGTTACTTTCAATGTTGATGATAGGGAGCATACCGTTTATTTTCCCAAGAGGATTGAGAAAGCGTGTGGAGTTAATATTATTTCTAATGTGAGAACTATCAAAGTGGGAACTATTGATTGTCCTATATATGAGCCTAAAGAAGAATATCAAACTCTCGTGATTGGATCCATATCAATACAATTCAAGGTAACATGATTGATTTGAGGTTTATGTCTTCTTATGCTATGTAAAATTTATTTGGTGGCAAGACTTGATCAACCTTGTTAACAAATACTTTTTATATGCATAGAGGAGGTAAACAACATCTCTTTCTTCCTCCACTTGCTCTAGTTGCTGTAGCACTTTTAATTTGCAAAGTTCCTTAGTTAATTGGAGATTTCAAAAAATTTCCTGGCCAGTAATAATAAACTTAATACCCAGAAATGTGCATTTTTCAAAGTTTTCAAAAATTCACAAAAATTATACCGTTGGTCCTATTTTTCGACGAGGCACCTAGGAGCACCAGAGGATGACCTGTGGGGCACCACAGGGTGCCACACCACAGGCCGGCGCGGCCAAGGAGGGGGGCGCGCCACCCTATGGTGTGGGCCCCTCCTTGCCCCACTATCTCATCTCTTTCTCCCAGCATCTTCTCTCTCCCGAAAAAACTCGAACCAGCTTTCTCTCACTCGCGTTTTTGCTCAAGAGCTCAGGATTTTTCGATCTCCTTGCTCAACCCAGATTTCTGTCTGAAATTTGGCACATTTGCTCTCCGGTATGTGACTCCTCCGCCTATCCAAGTAGAATTTTGTTTGGTTGAGTATATCTTGAATATTTTGCTGCAGTAGGTAACATGTTTAGCGAGCTTGCATGCTTGTTCTAAGTTGTATAAACTAGTTTTGATGCATGATTAATACTCTAGCAAGTTCCTATAGCAGTTCCCCTTGATTATATGTCACCAAATCAAATTTTATATTGCTTATTGAAAATTTCAGAAAATGGAGTGGAATAGATATCAACTTAACCAACAAGAATTGGAGGTCCAACAAGTCATGAGAGTGAACCGTGAAGAGGGAGTATACCCCTCTTACTACCCGTGCGCGGATTTCATGAGAAGCGCGGGAATATTGGAAGATGTTCGGAGTCTAATTTCTCGTGCAGGGCTGAGTGATTTTGTTGAAGGAGAGCCAAGCCAATATGCAAAACTAACTATGTCTGTTGTGCAGGACTTTAAGTTCAATTGGTCGCGATCTAACCCCACGGTTCAATATAAGATTTATAATAAAACTGTCAACTTGCCATTCAGTGATTTTTGTGCAGCAATTAGAGTACCGCAATGGGGATCATGAGAGAAGATAAGGGGATCGCCGCAAGAACTCTTAAGCCTCTTCAAGATGATTTGCTATGGAAGGAGTTTCTCAGAGGATAGTGGTAAAATCACTAGTATTCAGCTCCCAGCTATCCGCTACTTTGCTTATTTCATTACTAAATGCGTTCTTGCTAGAAAGATTGGTGGTAGACTATCAATTCCGGATTTAGCTTTTCTAGCTGCGGCACTGCAAAGTAGTAGGACTTATAATTTGGGGGCATTGATAGCTTATAGACTTGCTACTAACCGTGAGAAAGGTGGAATTTGTGGAGGTCTCATCGCCTCTCGTTTACTAGCTTTGCATAATGTAGAACCTCATCATCTTGACATTCCACTTTCCATAGAAAAACTTGACATAGTCTCTATGATTAGACATGAATTTGTTTCTGACTCCTCCAACTTGGGTAGCCTATTTTACAAGATGACATTTTATAAGAAAGTCTGGACAATAACTAAGAAAACTGAAAAATTAGTAGGATTACCTGCACCTGCTCTGTTTAACCTTGATTCTAGGGAGGATTGGTCAATCACGGAAGGTGAACTGAAGGCATACATAGAGAGAGATGGCCATCGTGCGAGAGACAACACGGATGAGGCTGAGGAACACCTCGACTCATCGTCCGATGCAGCAAGTTCTTCGCATCAACAAGTTGGGCATGAGGAGCCTCCACACTTTTCTTCTTCATCGGTACCTTATTATGACTATTCCATGTACGATCCACCGGCATGGAACCCAGACCCTCGATGGGGTTGCTCTCCACTTAGGCCAAAAGCCTAAGCTTGGGGGGAGGTATACCGGCATCACTCATTCTTTGCATATTATGGTTGCTGGATACTTGTACATACTTGTTTAGTTTCTTTGAGTGGTTTTCTAATGAGAGGGAGATGATATTTGGGGAAGTGCTGCCTGAAAACAGATTCTGGACTGTTACTAGAAAAATTCGTGCGCACAGCCAGAACTTTATTTTGAGCTGCCAATTTTTGTGCAGGTTCCCCAGGTTCTTATCTAACTTTCATTAGTTGAACACTTTTCGAGCTGAGCAACGTAAGATTTTTGTAAAAATCGATTTCTGTACTGCTGTCAGGTTTTGGCAGATTTCTGCCATCTCGCTTTTCTGTGTTTCTTTTAGTTTTCATTTTCTTGTTCTTGCTTTGTTTCTTTCCTAAAACACAAAAAGACCAAAAATATTTCTGTTGTTTCTCTTCACCATTTGTTTATCTTAGTTTCTTGCATTTGTTTCGCTTTATTTGCTATTGCCAGTTTGCTATAAGAAAACCCAAAAAGATTTTGCTTTGTTTGTTTGTTTCCTTTTGTTCTTGTTCTCAAATTCGAAAACACCAAAAATATTTGCTGTTCTTCTTTGGTTTTGTAAAGATCTTTATGAGTTCAATGGTCTTCGGTGGCTGGAGCGTGGTTTTCATTTCATATTATCCAAGCTACACAAGTGAAAGGCAATAATGACGATCTACGACAATTGGATTGTGGTGAGAGGCTGGTATGAACTCTATTTGTTTTCATTTTTGTACATATACTCATCCATGTGAGCATGCTTAGTTGGTTCATGTGAGGTATATGTTATTTGAGAAAGTCTAGTAGTTTATGATCTCTCATGTTTAGCTCCAATTTATTAATATGAGTAGCATGTCATGGATGTTTGTTGCATTGTTTTATTCATAAGTAAGTATGGCATTGTGGTATCCTCCTCTGAATAATTCATTTATATCGACTTGGCACATGCTCACGCATGCATATGACTGAACCAAAGTCAATTAAGCCTCGATGATTTATATTGCTTCAGAGTTCTTGTATCACTTTTATGCCTCCGTTAATTTATTTTGCCGCAAGCATGATTATGACAGTTACTGCTCTCTTGATTCGTCGCTCCCTAGTCTTTTGCTAGCCTTCACTTGTACTGAGCGGGAACGCTGCTCGTGCTTCCAAACACATGAAAACCAAGTTATTCCAGAGTGTTCACCATAAATACCTATGCATGGCATTTCAAACCATTCCAAGTAAATTCTCATGCGCTACCTTTAAAACCTTCAAAATGCTTCTCAATTTGTGTTAATGTTTCATAGCTCATGAGGAAGTATGTGGTGTTTAGCTTTCAACCTTGTCATTTACTTTTGACGGACTCTCATATGGACTAGTGGCACATCCGCTTATCCAATAATTTTGCAAAAAGAGCTGGCAATGGGATTCCCAGTCCCGAATTAATTAACTTAAATAGACACTCCTCCATGGTATGTGATTGTTGGACGGCACCCGAAGGATTCGGTTAGCCATGGCTTGTGTAAGCAAAGGTTGGGGGGAGTGTTATCATCATAATAAAACTAAAATAAAAAGGCACTCTTTCATGGTATGAGATTGTTGGCAGGCACCCGAGGATTCGGTTAGCCATGGTTTGTGTAAGAAAGGTTGGAAGGAGTGCCACATAAACATGCAAATAATTCATGGGAGCCGCTCTTGGAAGTCCGGTTAGCGAGGTAGTTGGTGTACCCATTACCATTCGTTGACAACAACAAACACCTCTCAAAATAATTTTACTCCTGATTTCGAAAATGAAAAGCTCTAGCGCATGTTAATCCCTGCTTCCCTCTGCGAAGGGTAAATCTTTTACTTTTATGTTGTGTCTCCATCCTTTCTTTGAGCACTTTCTTGAGAGTACAACTGTCATTCTTAGTATAATATGCCTGTCTCAAAATATGATTGATTGTGGTATAACTTTGATGCTTTTATCTTTGACAATCACTACTTCTAGTCTTTCTATGAACTCTAGAGGTGCCTGGGCATTTATGTTTTGCCGATCAAATACGGGCAAGAGAGATACCACTTTATCATACTCTCTTATGAACATTGCAATCCTGCTTATATACATGATTCATGATGCTTACTATTAATTGTTGGTACCTCTTCATGATTGACATAGCTATTGGATGATCTTATTTGCATGTATCTTATTATGAACTGCCTAAGTGTTAGCCATAGCATGAGAATATTTACATCATATGAACAAATGTGTTCGTGAAAGTTCTTTTATCGCTCAGTTGTTAACTGAATTGCTTGAGGACAAGCAATAAGCTAAGCTTGGGGGGGGAGTTGATACGTCCAAAACATATCTACTTTCCCGAACACTTTTGCTATTGTTTTGCCTCTAATTTGTGTATTTTGGATGCAACTAACACGGACTAACGCTGCTTTCAGCAGAACTGTTCTGGTGTCTCGTTTTTGTGCAGAAATCCAACTTTCGGGAAAATCCTCGGAATTTATGCAGAAGGCCCTATTTTCCCAGAATACTGACGGAGCCAGAAGGACAAGTAAGGTGGAGACCCGAGGGCCCCACACCATAAGGCGGCGCGGCCTAGGGGGGGCCCGCGCGGCCCTATGGTGTGGCCCCCTCGGCCGGCCTCCGACGCCCTCCTTCGGACTACTTATTGGCCTCGACCTAAAAACGCACGGGGAGAAGTCGAAATCGCCAGAAGCCCTCCAGAACGCCGCCACATCGCGAAACTCCGTCGCGGGAGCCAGAAGTCTCCGTTCTGGCACTCCGCCGGGACGGGGAATTGGAGGAGATCATCGCCATCATCACCGCCAACGCCTCTACATCAACCAGCCATGTTTCCCCCATCCATGTGTGAGTAATTCCCCCGCTGTAGGCCGAAGGGGATGGTAGGGATTGGATGAGATTGGTCATGTAATAGCATAAGATTGTTAGGGCATAGTGCCTAGTGTCCGTAATTGGTACTTTGATGATATTGTTGCAACTTGTTATGCTTAATGCTTGTCACTAGGGCCCGAGTGCCATGATCTCAGATCTGAACATGTTATTGTTTCATCATGATATTCATTGTTTATGGTCTTACCTGCAAGTTGTATACACATGTCGCTGTCCGGAACCGATGGCCCCGAAGTGACAGAAATCGGGACAACCGGAGGGAATGGTAGTGATGTGAGGATCACATGTGTTCACGGAGTGTTAATGCTTTGCTCCGGTACTCTATTAAAAGGAGTACCTTAATATCCTGCAGTTTCCCTTGAGGCCCGGCTGCCACCGGCTGGTAGGACAAAAGATGTTGTGCAAGTTTCTCATTGCGAGCACGTATGACTATAATTGGAACACATGCCTATTGATTGCTTTGTACTTGGACACCGTTTTATTATTATCTGCAAATGCCCTGCTATGATTGTTACATGAGTTTCTCTCATCCATGCAACGCCCGTTCATCCGTCCCCGTGCCTACAGTATTTTAATCCAGCTGTTTACTAAAATCACTACTGCTGTCTTTGTTACTCTGCTATCTTTGTTATTTCACTATCGCTACTGCTATAAAACTGTTACTATCGATAAACTCTTGCGAGCAAGTCTGTTTCCAGGTGCAGCTGAATTGACAACTCCGCTGTTAAGGCTTCCAAGTGTTCTTTGTCTCCCCTTGTGTCGAATCAATAAATTGGGTTTTACTTCCCTCGAAGACTGTTGCGATCCCCTATACTTGTGGGTCATCATTAAACACGTTTAAAACATGAATATGAAAAAGTAAGCATGTATCCTTCTTAATTAGTCACTCCAAAATGAAGCTCGTGGGAGGTTTTTGAATTTCCATGTTTGAAACCAAAAACCAGACATATTCAAACATATGGTAAGCATTCTTATGTCATATAGTAAGCATTCAAGTTGATAAACAAGGTTTGGACATATTCAAACCAGACAAATCATGTATCTACCACCTAACCCTCAACTAGCTCGGTCGATTTTATGAAAGTCTAGCATGAAGAGAAGTGGTTTTTGGTTTCAAACATGGAAATTTCAAAAAAACTCCCAAGAGTTACATTTTGGAGTGACTTAAGAAGGATAGATGCTTAATTTTTCATATTCATGTTTTAAACTTGTTTAAATCATGGTCAAACACCTAGGATTTGACCTAGATTCAAATGGGTAGAAAATTTAAAAAAATCAGAAAAATTAAAAACCAAAGTATATAGTCTTCTTATGTCGTAAGCATTCAAGTTGATAAACAAGGTCTAGACATATTCAAACTAGACAAACCACTATCTACCCCATAACCCCTAAACTCTGTCTTATGAAGTCTAGCATGAAGAGAAGTGGTTTTGGGTTTCAAACATGGAAATTTCAAAAACCTCCCAAAATCTTCATTTTAGAGGTGACTAAGAAGGATACAAGCTTCCCTTTTCATTTTCATGTTTTAAACTTGTTTAAATCTTGGCCAAACCTAGGATTTGACCAAAAGATTCAAATGGGCATAGAAATTCAGAAAAAATCAAAAGAATGAAAAACCAAAGGACATAGCATTCTTATGTCATATATATAGTAACCATTCAAGTTGATAAACAAGGTCTAGACATATTCAAACCAGAAAATCATGTATATATCTACCCCTAACCCTAAACTCTATCTTATGAAGTCAAGCATGCATGAAGAGAAGTGGTTTTTGGTTTCAAACATGGAAATTTCAAAAACCCTCCCTAGAGCTACATTTTGGAGTGACTAAGAAGGATAGATGCTTAATTTTTCATATTCATGATTTAAACTTGTTTAAACCATGGTCAAACATAGGATTTGACCAAGATTCAAATGGGCATAATTTAAAAAAAATCAAAAAATGAAAAACCAAGGCACATAGTCTTCTTATGTCATATAGTAAGCATTCAATTAAGTTGATAAACAAGGTCTAGACATATTCAAACCAGGAAAATCATGTATCTACCCCCTAACCCTAGCTAAACTATGTCTTATGAAGTCAAGCATGCATGAAGAGAAGTGGTTTTTGGTTTCAAACGTTTAAGCCAAAAGCCCCTTTTCAAATATTTCAAACTTATTCAAATTTGGTTCAAATTTGAAAGACATACAAGTTATAGCACACATAGTGCATACATTTTCACACATACTGCACTTGATGCTAACCCTATAGTTTGAGGCCATGTGGATGAGGTCGAAACAAATCTTGGATTAGAATCTTGTTGTTCGAACCCCGTAGTTGGATTAGAATCGTGTTGTTCGAGCATTATGGTGTCTCCCCTTTTTCGGGTGATGATGTTGACTGTTGTGCAGGGTTTGTCAGTGAGCAGGAGGTGCGAGCGAGCGAGCGCTCGAGCGAGGCCGAGAATGAGAGAGATTTTTTTATGAGAGGGAGAACCGAAGGATCCTGAAGGACCCAGAGACGTCCAGTACGCATCCTGAATTCCTGATGCGTCTTCTCTTGAAAAAGAAGATGACTGGGAGTGAAGGAGATATGCCCTAGAGGCAATAATAAAGTGGTTATTATTTATATCTTTATGTTTATGATAAATGTTTATATATCATGCGATAATTGTATTAACCGAAACATTAGTACATGTGCGATATGTAGACAACAAAGAGTCCCTAGTATGCCTCTTAACTAGCTTGTTGATTAATGGATGATTAGTTTCATAATCATGAACATTGGATGTTATTAATAACAAGGTTATATCATTGAATGAATGATATAATGGACACACCCAATTAAGCGTAGCATAAGATCTCGTCATTAAGTTATTTGCTATAAGCTTTCGATACATAGTTACCTAGTCCTTATGACCATGAGATCTCGGAAAGGTACTTTGATTACACCAAACGCCACTATGTAAATGGGTGGTTATAAAGGTGGGATTAAGTATCCGGAAAGTATGAGTTGAAGCATATGGATCAACAGTGGGATCTGTCCATCCCGATGACGGATAGATATACTCTGGGCCCTCTCGGTGGAATGTCGTCTAATGTCTTGCAAGCATATGAATAAGTTCATAAGAGACCACATACCACGGTACGAGTAAAGAGTACTTGTCAGGAGACGAGGTTGAACAAGGTATAGAGTGATACCGAAGATCAAACCTCGGACAAGTAAAATATCGCGTGACAAAGGGAATTCGTATCGTATGTGAATGGTTCATTCGATCACTAAAGTCATTGTTGAATATGTGGGAGACATTATGGATCTCCAGATCCCGCTATTGGTTATTGGTCGGAGTGAGTACTCAACCATGTCCGCATAGTTCGCGAACCATAGGGTGACACACTTAAAGTTGGATGTTGAAATGGTAGAACTTGAATATGGAATGGAGTTCGAATATTTGTTCGGAGTCCCGGATGAGATCCCGGACATCACGAGGAGTTCCGGAATGGTCCGGAGAATAAGATTCATATATAGGATGTCATTTTATGTGAATTAAAATGATCCGGAAGGTTCTATGGAAGGTTCTAGAAGGTTCTAGAAAAGTCCGAAAGAAACCACCAAGGAAGGTGGAGTCCCGGAGGGACTCCACCTCCATGGCCGGCCAACCCTAGAGGGGGAGGAGTCCCAAGTGGACTCCCCCTATGGGGGCCGGCCACCCCCCCACATGGAAGGGGGGAATCCCACCCCAAGTGGGATTCCCACCTTGGGTAGGTTTCCCTATCACATGGAAGGTTTTGGGTTTGGGTCTTATTCGGAGACTTGTAGTCCAACACTTGGGGCTTCCACCTATATAATGAGGGGCCAAGGGGAGGGGGCCGGCCACCCCAAGACCACAACCTGGCCGCCCCCTTGAGTGGCCGGCCACCCCCTCCCAAACCCTAGCCGCCCCTTCTCCTCCATAAGCTCCCGCACGCTTAGCGAAGCTCCGCCAGAGTTCTCCACCGCCACCGACACCACGCCGTCATGCTGTCGGATTCAAGAGGAGCTACTACTTCCGCTGCCCGCTGGAACGGGAGGTGGACGTCGTCTTCATCAACAACCGAACGTGTGACCGAGTACGGAGGTGCTGCCCGTTCGTGGCGCCGGTGATCAAGATCTTCTACGCGCTTTTGCAAGCGGCAAGTGAACGTCTGCCGCAGCAACAAGAGCCTCATGTTGTAGGCTTTGGAATCTCTTCAAGGGTGAGACTCGATAATCCCCTCGTTGCTACCGTCTTCTAGATTGCATCTTGGCTTGGATTGCGTGTTCGCGGTAGGAATTTTTTTGTTTTCTATGCAATGTTATCCTACAGTGGTATCAGAGCCGTGTCTATGCATAGATGGTTGCACGAGTAGAACACAATGGTTTTGTGGGTGTTGATGCTCTTGTTATCTTTAGTTTGAGTACTTTGGATCTTTGTGGCATAGTGGGATGAAGCGGCTCGGACTAACTTTACATGACCGCGTTCATGAGACTTGTTCCTCGTTCGACATGCAACTTGTATTGCATAAGAGGCTTTGCGGGTGTCTGTCTCTCCTACTATAGTGAAGATTCAATTTACTCTTCTATTGAAAACATTAGTATCAACGTTGTGGTTCATGTTCGTAGGTAGATTAGATCTCTCTCGAAAACCCTAAACCACGTAAAATATGCAAACCAAATTAGAGACGTCTAACTTGTTTTTGCAGGGTTTGGTGATGTGATATGGCCATAATGTGATGATGAATATGTATGAGATGATCATTATTGTATTGTGGCAACCGGAAGGAGCCTTATGGTTGTCTTTAAATTTCATGTTGAGTAGTATTTCAAAGTAGTTGTAATAGTTGCTACATGGAGGACAATCATGAAGACGGCGCCATTGACCTTGACGCTACGCCGACGATGATGGAGATCATGCCCGAAGATGATGGAGATCATGTCCGTGCTTTGAAGATGAAGATCAAAGGCGCAAAGACAAAAGGGCCATATCATATCACATATGAACTGCATGTGATGTTAATCCTTTTATGCATCTTATTTTGCTTAGATCGCGACGGTAGCATTATAAGATGATCCCTCACTAAATCTCAAGATAATAAAGTGTTCATCCTTAGTAGCACCGTTACCAAGACTTGTCGTTTCGAAGCATCTCGTGATGATCGGGTGTGATAGAATCAACAAGTACATACAACGGGTGCAAGACAGTTTTGCACATGCGGATACTAAGGTGGCCTTGACGAGCCTAGCATGTACAGACATGGTCTCGGAACACGTGATACCGAAAGGTAGAGCATGAATCATATAGTTGATATGATGAACACTTTGAGTGTTCGCCATTGAAATCACACCTTGTCTCGTGATGATCGGACTTAGGTGTGGTGGATTTGGTTCGTGTGATCACTAAGACAATGCGAGGGATATTGTTTTGAGTGGGAGTTCACCTAGATTTTTTAATTATGTTGAATTAAAATTTGAACTCAATTTGTCATAAACTTAGTCTAAACTTTTGCAAATATATGTTGTAGAGATGGCGTCCCCAATCAATTTTAACCAGTTCCTAGAGAAAGAAAAACTTAACAGCAACGGTAGCAACTTCACCGACTGGTTCCGCCATGTGAGGATCTTCCTCTCTGGCAGAAATCTGCAATATGAGCTTGATGCACCGCTAGGTGACCCTCCTGCAGAAACTGAAACCGATGAAGTAAAAGCTGTTTACGAGACTCGGAAAACTCGGTACTCTCAAGTTCAGTGTGCCATCCTGTGCAGTCTGGAATCCGATCTTCAAAAACGTTTTGAGCACCACGATCCTCATGAGTTGATGAATGAGCTGAAAGCTATTTTTGAGACTCATGCGGCCGTGGAATGCTATGAAGCATCGAAACATTTCTTCAGCTGTATGATGGAAGAAGGCAGCTCCGTTAGTGAGCACATGCTCGCCATGACCGGGCATGCAAAGAAACTCAGTGACTTGGGAATAGTGATTCCTAACAGACTGGGGATTAATCGTGTCCTTCAATCACTGCCACCAAGTTACAAGAACTTTGTGATGAACTACAATATGCAGAACATGAACAAGGAGTTACCTGAACTCTTTGGCATGCTAAAAGCTGCTGAGATTGAGATCAAGAAAGAGCACCAAGTGTTGATGGTCAACAAGACCACCAGTTTCAAGAAACAGGGCAAGTCTAAGGGAAAATTCAAGAAGGATGGCAAGAAAGCTGCCACGCCTCCTATGAAACCTAAGAACGGCCCTAAGCCTGATGCTGAGTGCTATTACTGCAAGGAGAAGGGACACTGGAAGCGTAATTGCTCCAAGTATCTGGCTGATCTGAAGAGCGGCCTTGTCAAGAAGAAGAAAGAAGGTATATCTGATATACATGTTATAGATGCTTATCTCACTGGTCCTCGTTCTAGTACCTGGGTATTTGATACTGGTTCGGTTGCTCATATTTGTAACTCGAAACAGGAACTAAAGAATAAACGAAGACTACTGAAAGATGAAGTGACGATGCGCGTTGGAAACGGATCCAAGGTCAATGTGATCGCAGTCGGCACACTTCCTCTACATCTACCTTCGGGATTAGTTTTAAGCCTAAATAATTGTTATTTTGTACCCGCGTTAAGCATGAACATTATATCTAGATCTTGTTTAATGCAAGACGGTTATTCATTCAAGTCTGAGAATAATGGTTGTTCTATTTTTATGAATAATATCTTTTATGGTCGAGCACCAGAAAAGAATGGCTTATTTCTGTTAGATCTCGATAGTAGTGATACGCATATACATAACATATGCTAAGCGAATTAAATTGAATGATAATTCTACTTATATGTGGCACTGTCGTCTTGGTCATATTGGAGTGAAACGCATGAAGAAACTCCATACTGATGGATTACTTGAATCACTTGACTTTGAGTCACTTGATAGATGCGAAGCATGTCTAATGGGTAAAATGACTAAGACTCCATTTTCTGGTATGATGGAGCGAGCTACTGACTTATTGGAAATCATACATACTGATTAGTGCGGACCAATGAGCGTAGCATCGCGCGGAGGTTATCGTTATGTTCTAACCTTCACAGATGATCTGAGTAGATATGGGTATATCTATTTCATGAAACATAAATCCGAAACTTTCGAGAAGTTTAAGGAATTTCAAAGTGAAGTAGAAAATCAACGTAACAAGAAAATTAAATTTCTACGATCTGATCGTGGAGGTGAATATCTAAGTTATGAGTTTGGCATGCATTTAAAGAAATGCGGAATACTTTCACAATTGACACCGCCGGGAACACCTCAACGAAACGGTGTGTACGAATGTCGTAATCGAACTCTCTTAGATATGGTTCGTTCTATGATGTCTCTTACTAATTTGCCGTTATCATTTTGGAGTTATGCATTAGAGACAGCCGCATTCACTTTAAATAGAGCACCATCAAAATCCGTAGAAACGACACCGTATGAATTATGGTTTAATAAGAAACCTAAGCTGTCGTTCCTGAAAGTTTGGGGTTGCGAAGCCTATGTAAAGAAGTTACAACCGGACAAGCTAGAACCCAAAGCGGAGAAATGCATCTTCATAGGATACCCTAAGGAAACTATAGGGTACACTTTCTATCACAAATCCGAAGGCAAAATCTTTGTTGCTAAGAACGGAACCTTTCTTGAGAAAGAATTTCTCACTAAAGAAGTGACTGGAAGAAAAGTAGAACTCAATGAGATTGATGAATCTATACTCATTGATTAGAGTAGCGCAGTACCGGAAGTTGTACCTGTACCGCCTACACCGGCAACAGAGGAAGCTAATGATAATGATCATGAAACTTCGAACAAGGAAACTACTGAACCTTGCAGATCGACAAGGGAACGTGCCACTCCTGATTGGTATGATCCTTGTCTAAATGTCATGATTGTGGATAACAATGATGAGGACCTTGCGATGTATGAAGAAGCAATGATGAGCCCAGATTCCAACAAATGGCAAGAAGCCATGAAATCCGAAATGGGATCCATGTATGATAACAAAGTATGGACTTTGGTAGACTTACCTGATAGCCGAAAGGCTGTCGAAAATAAATGGATCTTCGAGAGAAAAACAGATGCTGATGGTAATATTACTGTCTATAAAGCTCGACTTGTCGCAAAGGGTTTCCGACAAATTCAAGGAGTTGACTACGATGAGACTTTCTCACCTATAGCGAAGCTAAAATCTGTGAGGATTTTGTTAGCAATAGCTGCATTTTTCGATTATGAGATTTGGCAGATGGATGTCAAAACAGCGTTCCTTAATGGAGACATTGAGGAAGAGTTGTATATGGTACAACCCAAAGGTTTTGTCGATCCTAAAAATGCTGACAAAGTATGCAAACTTCAGCGTTCAATCTATGGACTGAAGCAAGCATCGAGAAGTTGGAACCGACGCTTTGATAAGGTGATCAAAGACTTCGGGTTTATACAGTGTCATGGAGAGGCCTGTATTTACAAGAAAGTGAGTGGGAGCTCTGTAGCATTCCTGATATTATATGTAGATGAAATATTATTGATCGGGAATGATATAGAACTATTAAGCAGTGTAAAAGGTTATTTGAATAATAGTTTTTCAATGAAAGACCTTGGTGAAGCATCGTATATATTAGGCATCAAGATTTATAGAGATAGATCAAGACGCCTAATAGGGCTATCACAGAGTACATATCTGGACAAGATTCTAAAGAAGTTTAGAATGGACGAAAGTAAGAAAGGGTTCTTACCTATGTTACCAGGCAAGTTCTTGAGTAAGACTCAAGGAACGGCTACGGCAGAAGAAAGAGAAAGGATGAGTAATATCCCCTATGCCTCGGCAGTAGGATCTATCATGTATGCCATGCTATGTACTAGACCGGATATAGCACATGCTGTTAGTTTGACTAGCAGATATCAAAGTGATCCAGGAATGGAACACTGGATAGCGGTCAAGAATATCCTGAAGTACTTGAAAAGAACTAAGGATATGTTTCTTTGTTATGGAGGTGACCAAGAGCTCATTGTAAGTGGTTACACCGATGCAAGTTGGAACACTGATCCTGATGACTCTAAGTCACAGTCTGGGTACGTGTTTATATTGAATGGTGCTGCATTAAGCTGGGCAAGCTCGAAGCAGTGCACGGTGGCGAAATCTTCAACAGAATCAGAGTACATAGCGGCTTCAGAGGCTTCATCAGAAGCGGTATGGATGAAGAGGTTCATTGTAGAGCTCGGTGTGGTTCCTAGTGCATTGGACCCATTAATCATCTACTGTGATAACATGGGTGCCATCGCCAATGCACAAGAGCCAAGGTCACACAAGAGGCTGAAGCATATCAAGCTGCGTTACCACTCGATTCGCGAGTACATCGAAGATGGAGAAGTAAAGATTTGCAAAGTACACACTGATCTGAATGTAGCAGATCCGTTGACTAAAGCTCTCCCTAGGGCAAAGCATGACCAACACTAGAATGCCATGGGTGTTAGGTATATTACAATGTAATCTAGATTATTGACTCTAGTGCAAGTGGGAGACTGAAGGAGATATGCCCTAGAGGCAATAATAAAGTGGTTATTATTTATATCTTTATGTTTATGATAAATGTTTATATATCATGCTATAATTGTATTAACCAAAACATTAGTACATGTGTGATATGTAGACAACAAAGAGTCCCTAGTATGCCTCTTAACTAGCTTGTTGATTAATGGATGATTAGTTTCATAATCATGAACATTGGATGTTATTAATAACAAGGTTATATCATTGAATGAATGATATAATGGACACACCCAATTAAGCGTAGCATAAGATCTCGTCATTAAGTTATTTGCTATAAGCTTTCGATACATAGTTACCTAGTCCTTATGACCATGAGATCATATAAATCACTTATACCGGTAAGGTACTTTGATTACACCAAACGCCACTGCGTAAATGGGTGGTTATAAAGGTGGGATTAAGTATCCGGAAAGTATGAGTTGAAGCATATGGATCAACAGTGGGATTTGTCCATCTCGATGACGGATAGATATACTCTGGGCCCTCTCGGTGGAATGTCGTCTAATGTCTTGCAAGCATATGAATAAGTTCATAAGAGACCACATACCACGGTACGAGCAAAGAGTACTTGTCAGGAGACGAGGTTGAACAAGGTATAGAGTGATACCGAAGATCAAACCTCGGACAAGTAAAATATCGCGTGACAAACGGAATTGGTATCGTATGTGAATGGTTCATTCGATCACTAAAGTCATCGTTGAGTATGTGGGAGCCATTATGGATCTCCAGATCCCACTATTGGTTATTGGTCGGAGTGAGTACTCAACCATGTCCGCATAGTTCGCGAACCGTAGGGTGACACACTTAAAGTTGGATGTTGAAATGGTAGAACTTGAATATGGAATGGTGTTCGAATATTTGTTCGGAGTCCCGGATGAGATCCCGGACATCACGAGGAGTTCCGGAATGGTCCGGAGAATAAGATTCATATATAGGATGTCATTTTATGTGAATTAAAATGATCCGGAAGGTTCTATGGAAGGTTCTAGAAGGTTCTAGAAAAGTCCGGAAGAAACCACCAAGGAAGGTGGAGTCCCGAAGGGACTCCACCTCCATGGCCGGCCAACCCTAGAGGGGGAGGAGTCCCAAGTGGACTCCCCCTATGGGGGCCGGCCACCCCCCCACATGGAAGGGGGGAATCCCACCCCAAGTGGGATTCCCACCTTGGGTAGGTTTCCCTATCACATGGAAGGTTTTGGGTTCGGGTCTTATTCGGAGACTTGTAGTCCAACACTTGGGGCTTCCACCTATATAATGAGGGGCCAAGGGGAGGGGGCCGGCCACCCCAAGACCACAACCTGGCCGCCCCCCTTGAGTGGCCGGCCACCCCCTCCCAAACCCTAGCCGCCCCCCTCTCCTCCATAAGCTCCCGCACACTTAGCGAAGCTCCGCCGGAGTTCTCCACCGCCACCGACACCACGCCGTCGTGCTGGCCGATTCAAGAGGAGCTACTACTTCCGCTGCCCGCTGGAACGGTAGGTGGACGTCGTCTTCATCAACAACCGAACGTGTGACCGAGTACGGAGGTGCTGCCCGTTCGTGGCGCCGGTGATCAAGATCTTCTACGCGCTTTTGCAAGCGGCAAGTGAACGTCTACCGCAGCAACAAGAGCCTCATCTTGTAGGCTTTGGAATCTCTTCAAGGGTGAGACTCGATAATCCCCTCGTTGCTACCGTCTTCTAGATTGCATCTTGGCTTGGATTGCGTGTTCACGGTAGGAAATTTTTTGTTTTCTATGCAACGTTATCCTACAGGGAGTTTGCGTACCTATTGCACGTGACTTGTGCTCACTGAAGTGTGGGACCTCACGCATGGGCACCACACCTAAGTGACAGACGTGTTGGTGTAAAAACTCGATTGATTATTATGGTGCATTAGAACAAAGTTTCCTATGGATTCAAAGGGTAGGAAATCCAAGTTAACTCATTTACATCCATGAAGCAAAGTTAACATATCTATCAGTTGGTACATTTTGGAGTGACTAAGAAGCATCCATGCTTACTTATTCGTTTTCACGTGTTAAACTTGTCTAAATCTTGGTCAAACCAAGGATTTGACCAAGATTCAGATGGGCAGAAAAATAAAAAAAACAGAAAAATGAAAAACCAAATCAAATAGTTTTCTTATGTCACATAGTAAGCATTAAAGTTGATAAACATGTTGCCAAACTATTTGAAGGGCTATTTTCTAAAACACTAGTATGGCAGTATGGTATTTTCCCTAGCTATGTAGAAAATGATGAACAATCCATGCCTTTTGATTGCCTTTTTTGAACCACCTTTGGCTTGACTTCAAATTTAGGTAGGGCAAAATCATGCGGGGAGGGGACGAGTGTTTCTTTTGGATGCATCGCTCGTATTTGCAAGTTTAAATCATGAATATGAAAAATTAAGCATCTATCCTTCTTAGTCGCTCCAAAACTCTTGGGAGGGTTTTTGAATTTTCCATGTTTGAAACCAAAAACACTTCTCTTCATGCATGCTTGACTTCATAAGACAGAGTTTAGGGTTAGGGGTAGATATATACATGATTTTCTGGTTTGAATATGTCTAGACCTTGTTTATCAACTTGAATTCTTACTATATATATGACATAAGAATGCTATGTCCTTTGTTTTTTCATTCTCTTGATTTTTTTTCTGATTTTTTATGCCCATTTGAATCTTTTGGTCAAATCCTAGGTTTGACCAATATTTAAACAAGTTTAAAACAAGAAAATGAAAAGGTAATCATGGATCCTTCTTAGTCACTCTAAAATGAAGCTTTTGGGATGTTCTTGAAATTTCCATGTTTGAAACCCAAAACGACTTCTTTTCATGCTTGACTTCATAAGACAGAATTTAGGGGTTAGGGGTAGATACATGATTTGTCTAGTTTGAATATGTCTAGACATTGTTTATCAATTTTAATGCTTACTATATGACATAACAAGACTATGTGCTTTGTTTACTATATGACATAAGAAGACTATGTGATTTGACCAAGATAATTTAAATAAGTTTAAAACATGAAAATGAAAAGGGAAGCTTGTATCCTTCTTAGTCACTCGAAAATGGAACTTTTTTGGGAGGTTTTTGAAATTTCCATGTTTGAAACCCAAAACCACTTCTCTTCATGCTAGACTTCATAAGACAAAGTTTAGGGGTTAGGGGGTAGATACATGGTTTGTCGAGTTTGAATATGTCTAGACCTTGTTTATCAAATTGAATGCTTACTAGCTACATGACATAATAAGAAGACTATGTACTTTGGTTTTTCATTTTCTATTTTTTTTAAATTTTCTACCCATTTGAATCTTGGTCAAATCCTAGGTTTGACCATGATTTAAACAAGTTTAAAACATGAATATGAAAAATTAAGCATCTATCATTCTTAAGTCACTCCAAAATGTAACTCTTGGGAGGGTTTTTGAAATTTCCATGTTTGAAACCAAAAACCACTTCTCTTCATGCTTGACTCTCATAAAATCGACTGAGATTAGGGTTAGGGCGTAGATACATGATTTGTCTAGTTTGAATACGTCCAAACATTGTTTATCAACTTGAATGCTTACTATATGACATAAGAAGACTATATGCTTTTAAAATTCAAACATATGGTAAGCATTCTTATGTCATATAGTAAGCATTCAAGTTGATAAACAAGGTTTGGACATATTCAAACAAGACAAATCATGTATCTACCACCTAACCCTAAACTCGGTCAATTTTATGAAAGTCTAGCATGAAGAGAAGTGGTTTTTTGTTTCAACATGGAAATTTCAAAAAACCTCCCAAGAGTTACATTTTGGAGTGACTTAAGAAGGATAGATGCTTAATTTTTCATATTCATGTTTTAAACTTGTTTAAATCATGGTCAGACACCTAGGATTTGACCAAGATTCAAATGGGTAGAAAAATTAAAAAAATCAGAAAAATAAAAAACAAATTATATAGTCTTCTTATGTCATGTAGTAAGCATTCAAGTTGATAAACAAGGTCTAGACATATTCAAACTAGACAAACCAGTATTTGAATTTTTATACCCATTTGAATCTTGGTCAAATCCTAGGTTTTACCAAGATTTGAATAAGTTTAAAACATGAATATGAAAAAGTGAGCATGTATGCTTCTCAGTCACTCTAAAATGTAGCTCTTGTTGGGAGGGTTTTTGAAATTTCCATGTTTGAAACCAAAAACAACTTCTCTTCCTGCATGCTTGCCTTCATAAGACAGAGTTTAGGGTTAGGGGTAGATATATACATGATTTTATGGTTTGAATATGTCTAGACCTTGTTTATCAACTTGAATAATGCTTACTATATATATGACATAAGAATGCTATGTCCTTTGTTTTTCATTCTTTTGATTTTTTTCTGAATTTGTATGCCCATTTGAATCTTTTGGTCAAATCCTAGGTTTGGCCAAGATTTAAACAAATTTAAAACATGAAAATGAAAAGGGAAGCTTGTATCCTTCTTAGTCACTCTAAAATAAAGTTTTTGGGGTTTTTTTTGAAATTTCCATGTTTGAAACCCAAAACCACTTCTCTTCATGCTTGAGTTCATAAGACAGAGTTTAGGGTTAGGTGGTAGATACATGATTTGTATGTTTTGAATATGTCTAGAGACCTTGTTTATGATTACTATATATATGACATAATGAGACCTTGGTTTTTCATATTTTTTTGATTTTTTGAATTTTTATGCCCATTTGAATCTTGGTCAAATTCTAGGTTTGGCCAAGATTTGAACAAGTTTAAATCATGAATATGAAAAATTAAGCATCTATCCTTCTTAGTCACTCCAAAACTCTTGGGAGGGTTTTTGAAATTTCCATGTTTGAGACCAAAACCACTTCTCTTCATGCATGCTTGACTTCATAAGACAGAGTTTAATTAGGGTTAAGTTAGGGGTAGATATATACATGATTTTCTGGTTTGAATATGTATAGGCCTTGTTTATCAACTTGAATGCTTACTATATATACATGATTTGTCTAGTTTGAATATGTCTAGACCTTGTTTATCAATTTTAATGCTTACTATATGACATAAGAAGACTATGTGCTTTGCTTACTATTTGACATAAGAAGACTATGTGATTTGACCAAGATAATTTAAACAAGTTTAAAACATGAAAATGAAAAGGGAAGCTTGTATCCTTCTTAGTCACTCGAAAATGGAACTTTTTTGGGAGGTTTTTTAAATTTCCATGTTTGAAACCCAAAACCACTTCTCTTCATGCTTGACTTCATAAACATGAAAAGGAAGACTATTTGCTAACGGAGGGAGTAAGCACTCTTGCTATCAAAAGTACCAAACGATGCATACCAAAATGATTTTTTAGAGGAATACTAGTTCAGATTATTTAATTTTATATTAGCAGGCCAAAATCGAACCCCGTAGTTGCATTTTCTGAAATTGATCGGTAGTACTGTGCAGAACCCTAGTTTAACTTATTAATAGATTCGTAGGTCGATTTTTTTTACATTTTTATTATTATCACTAGGCAGCACATGTGTTTGCCCGTCCAGTGAAACTCTTTCATTTCATTTTTATTTTCCACAAGGTCGGGAATCGGGGGAAGAGGGATCACACGGGAGGAGACGAAGGGAGAGCAGTCACGGGGCCCCACTTATTTATGGTGTCTACATTTTTTCGGGTGATTTGACTGTTGTGCAGGGTTGTCAGTTGATGGCGTGTAACTCACACGTTCGTTGGGAACCCCAAGAGGAAGGTATGATGCGCACAGCAGCAAGTTTTCCCTCAGAAAGAAACCAAGGTTTATCGAACCAGGAGGAGCCAAGAAGCACGTTGAAGGTTGATGGCGGCGGGATGTAGTGCGGCGCAACACCAGGGATTCCGGCGCCAACGTGGAACCTGCACAACACAACCAAAGTACTTTGCCCCAACGAAACAGTGAGGTTGTCAATCTCACCGGCGCCAACGTGGATTAACCGTATTGTGTGGAAGACGATTGTTTGCAGAAAACAGTAGAACAAGTATTGCAGTAGATTGTATTTCAGTATAGAGAATTGGACCGGGGTCCACAGTTCACTAGAGGTGTCTCTCCCATAAGATAAACAGCATGTTGGGTGAACAAATTACAGTTGGGCAATTGACAAATAAAGAGGGCATGACCATGCACATACATATTATGATGAGTATAGTGAGATTTAATTGGGCATTACGACAAAGTACATAGACCGCCATCCAGCATGCATCTATGCCTAAAAAGTCCACCTTCAGGTTATCATCCGAACCCCCTCCAGTATTAAGTTGCAAAGCAACAGACAATTGCATTAAGTATGGTGCGTAATGTAATCAACAACTACATCCTTAGACATAGCATCAATGTTTTATCCCTAGTGGCAACAGCACAACACAACCTTAGAACTTTCTGTCACTGTCCCAGGTATCAATGTAGGCATGAACCCACTATCGAGCATAAATACTCCCTCTTGGAGTTACAAGCATCTACTTGGCCAGAGCATCTACTAGTAACGGAGAGCATGCAAGATCATAAACAACACATAGACATAACTTTGATAATCAACATAATAAGTATTCTCTATTCATCGGATCCCAACAAACGCAACATATAGAATTACAGATAGATGATCTTGATCATGTTAGGCAGCTCACAAGATCCGACAATGAAGCACAATGGGGGGAAGACAACCATCTAGCTACTGCTATGGACCCATAGTCCAGGGGTAGACTACTCACACATCACTCCGGAGGCGACCATGGCGGTGTAGAGTCCTCCGGGAGATGAATCCCCTCTCCGGCAGGGTGCCGGAGGCGATCTCCTGGATCCCCCGAGATGGGATCGGCGGCGGCGGCATCTCAGTAAGGTTTTCCGTATCGTGGCTCTCGGTACTGGGGGTTTCGCGACGGAGGCTTTAAGTAGGCGGAAGGGCAGGTCAGGAAGGGGCACGAGGGCCCCACACCACAGGGCCGCGCGGCCAAGGGGGGGGCCGCGCCGCCCTAGGGTTTGGGCACCTCGTGGCCCCACTTCGTCTCCTCTTCGGTCTTCTGGAAGCTTCGTGGCAAAATAGGACCCTGGGCGTTGATTTCGTCCAATTCCGAGAATATTTCGTTACTAGGATTTCTGAAACCAAAAACAGCAGAAAACAAAGAATCGGCACTTCGGCATCTTGTTAATAGGTTAGTTCCAGAAAATGCACGAATATGACATAAAGTGTGCATAAAACATGTAGATAACATCAATAATGTGGCATGGAACATAAGAAATTATCGATACGTCGGAGACGTATCAGCATCCCCAAGCTTAGTTCTGCTCGTCCCGAGCAGGTAAAACGATAACAAAGATAATTTCTGGAGTGACATGCCATCATAACCTTGATCATACTATTTGTAAACATATGTAATGAATGCAGCGATCAAAACAATGTAAATGACATGAGTAAACAAGTGAATCATATAGCAAAGACTTTTCATGAATAGTACTTCAAGACAAGCATCAATAAGTCTTGCATAAGAGTTAACTCATAAAGCAATAATTCAAAGTAAAGGCATTGAAGCAACACAAAGGAAGATTAAGTTTCAGCGGTTGCTTTCATCTTGTAACATGTATATCTCATGGATATTGTCAACATAGAGTAATATAATAAGTGCAGTATGCAAGTATGTAGGAATCAATGCACAGTTCACACAAGTGTTTGCTTCTTGAGGTAGAGAGAAATAGGTGAACTGACTCAACATAAAAGTAAAAGAATGGTCCTCCATAGAGGAAAAGCATCGATTGCTATATTTGTGCTAGAGCTTTGATTTTGAAAACATGAAACAATTTTGTCAACGGTAGTAATAAAGCATATGTATCATGTAAATTATATCTTACAAGTTGCAAGCCTCATGCATAGTATACTAATAGTGCCCGCACCTTGTCCTAATTAGCTTGGACTACCGGATCATCACAATGCACATGTTTTAACCAAGTGTCACAAAGGGGTACCTCTATGCCGCCTGTACAAAGGTCTAAGGAGAAAGCTCGCATTGGATTTCTCGCTATTGATTATTCTCAACTTAGACATCCATACCGGGACAACATAGACAACAGATAATGGACTCCTCTTTTATGCATAAGCATGTAACAACAATTAATAATTTTCTCATTTGAGATTGAGGATATATGTCCAAAACTGAAACTTCCACCATGGATCATGGCTTTAGTTAGCGGCCCAATACTCTTCTCTAACAATATGCATGCTTAACCATAAGGTGGTAGATCGCTCTTACTTCAGACAAGACGAACATGCATAGCAACTCACATGAAATTCAACAAAGAATAGTTGATGGCGTCCCCAGTGAACATGGTTATCGCACAACAAGCAACTTAATAAGAGATAAAGTGCATAATTACATATTCAATACCACAATAGTTTTTAAGCTATTTGTCCCATGAGCTATATATTGCAAAGGTGAATGATGGAATTTTAAAGGTAGCACTCAAGCAATTTACTTTGGAATGGCGGAAAAATACCATGTAGTAGGTAGGTATGGTGGACACAAATGGCATAGTGGTTGGCTCAAGTATTTTGGATGCATGAGAAGTATTCCCTCTCGATACAAGGTTTAGGCTAGCAAGGCTTATTTGAAACAAACACAAGGATGAACCGGTGCAGCAAAACTCACATAAAAGACATATTGTAAACATTATAAGACTCTACACCGTCTTCCTTGTTGTTCAAACTCAATACTAGAAATTATCTAGACCTTAGAGAAACCAAATATGCAAACCAAATTTTAGCATGCTCTATGTATTTCTTCATTAATGGGTGCAAAGCATATGATGCAAGAGCTTAAACATGAGCACAACAATTGCCAAGTATCACATTACCCAAGACATTATAGCAAATTACTACATGTATCATTTTCCAATTCCAACCATATAACAATTTAACGAAGAAGAAACTTCGCCATGAATACTATGAGTAGAAACTAAGGACATACTTGTCCATATGCTACAGCGGAGCGTGTCTCTCTCCCATAAAGTGAATGCTAGGATCCATTTTATTCAAACAAAAAAAAACAAAAACAAACCGACGCTCCAAGCAAAGCACATAAGATGTGATGGAATAAAAATATAGTTTCAGGGGAGGAACCTGATAATGTTGTCGATGAAGAAGGGGATGCCCAAGGCATCCCCAAGCTTAGACGCTTGAGTCTTCTTAGAATATGCAGGGGTGAACCACCGGGGCATCCCCAAGCTTAGAGCTTTCACTCTCCTTGATCATGTTGCATCATACTCCTCTCTTGATCCTTGAAAACTTCCTCCACACCAAACTTAGAACAACTCATTAGAGGGTTAGCGACAATAAAAATTAACATATACAGAGGTGACACAATCATTCTTAACACTTCTGGACATTGCATAAAGCTACTGGACATTAATGGATCAAAGAAATTCATCCAACATAGCAAAAGAGGCAATGCGAAATAAAAGGCAGAATCTATCAAAACAGAACAGTTCGTATTGACGAATTTTATCGAGGCACCAGACTTGCTCAAATGAAAATAATAAAATTGAATGAAAGTTGCGTACATATCTGAGGATCACTCACGTAAATTGGCATAATTTTCTGAGTTACCTACAGAGAATTTTGCCCAGATTCGTGACAGCAAAGAAATCTGTTTCTGCGCAGTAATCCAAATCTAGTATGAACTTTTCTATCAATGACTTTACTTGGCACAACAAAACACTAAACTAAGATAAGGAGAGGTTGCTACAGTAGTAAACAACTTCCAAGACACAAAATAAAAACAAAGTACTGTAGGTAAAAACATGGGTTGTCTCCCATAAGCGCTTTTCTTTAACGCCTTTCAGCTAGGCGCAGAAAGTGTGTATCAACTATTATCGAAGGGTGGTGCATTCTCAGCGGGGTGCGGAGTTTTCTTAACCAGACATAGTATATTAGATACATAAGTTTTAGCATCTCCCTTTTCATTAGTTTTAGGCATGCTACTCTCATCAAACAAATTTTCAGGAACAAGCCAAGCATAGTTATTTTCTAGTGCATCATTCATAGCTAGGAGTTTACATGTTATTGGTGCTTTGATCTCCCCACCATCATCAATATTATTAGTGTATCTTATTCTATCCATGTCCATCTTTTCAAGGAGACTAACAAAATTAGTATGAGAACCAAGCATATTAAATTTAGCAAAGACCTTTCTAGCTTCTCTTGCTAGACCACCAAATTCTCTAAGAAGGGTTTCTAAAACAAAATCTTTCTTTTCACCTTCTTCCATATCACCAAGTGTGAGAAACATGTGTTGGATTATAGGATTAAGATTAACAAATTTAGTTTCCAACAGGCGAACTAAATGCGCAGCAGCAATTTCATAAGTAGGCGCAAGGTCTACCAAGTGTCTATCTTCAAAATTTTCAATGGTACTAACATGATTGAAGAATTCTTCTATATTATTTCTCCCAACTATAGACCCACGTCCTACCGGTATGTCTTTTGTGGTAAAATTAAGAGGAAACATGATGAATCAAGTAAAGTAAATGCAAGTAACTAATTTTTTTGTGTTTTTGATATGGCAAACAAGATAGCAAATAAAGTAAAACTAGCAACTAATTTTTTTTTGTATTTTGATTTAGTGCAGCAAACAAAGTAGTAAATAAAACTAAGCAAGACAAAAACAAAGTAAAGAGATTGGGAAGTGGAGACTCCCCTTGCAGCGTGGCTTGATCTCCCCGGCAACGGCGCCAGAAAAAGAGCTTGATGGTGTGTAACTCACACGTTCGTTGGGAACCCCAAGAGGAAGGTATGATGCGCACAGCAGCAAGTTTTCCCTCAGAAAGAAACCAAGGTTTATCGAACCAGGAGGAGCCAAGAAGCACGTTGAAGGTTGATGGCGGCGGGATGTAGTGCGGCGCAACACCAGGGATTCTGGCGCCAACGTGGAACCTGCACAACACAACCAAAGTACTTTGCCCCAACGAAACAGTGAGGTTGTCAATCTCACCGGCTTGCTGTAACAAAGGATTAACCGTATTGTGTGGAAGATGATTGTTTGCAGAAAACAATAGAACAAGTATTGCAAAGAGATTGTATTTCAAGATAGAGAATTGGACCGGGGTCCACAGTTCACTAGAGGTGTCTCTCCCATAAGATAAACAGCATGTTGGGTGAACAAATTACAGTTGGGCAATTGACAAATAAAGAGGGCATGACCATGCACATACATATTATGATGAGTATAGTGAGATTTAATTGGGCATTACGACAAAGTACATAGACCGCCATCCAGCATGCATCTATGCCTAAAAAGTCCACCTTCAGGTTATCATCCGAACCCCATCCAGTATTAAGTTGCAAAGCAACAGACAATTGCATTAAGTATGGTGCGTAATGTAATCAACAACTACATCCTTAGACATAGCATCAATGTTTTATCCCTAGTGGCAACAGCACAACACAACCTTAGAACTTTCTCACACCGTCCTGTATCAATGTAGGCATGAACCCACTATCGAGCATAAATACTCCCTCTTGGAGTTACAAGCATCTACTTGGCCAGAGCATCTACTAGTAACGGAGAGCATGCAAGATCATAAACAACACATACACATAACTTTGATAATCAACATAATAAGTATTCTCTATTTATCGGATCCCAACAAACGCAACATATAGAATTACAGATAGATGATCTTGATCATGTTAGGCAGCTCACAAGATCCGACAATGAAGCACAATGGGGGGAAGACAACCATCTAGCTACTGCTATGGACCCATAGTCCAGGGGTAGACTACTCACACATCACTCCGGAGGCGACCATGGCGGTGTAGAGTCCTCCGGGAGATGAATCCCCTCTCCGGCAGGGTGCCGGAGGCGATCTCCTGGATCCCCCGAGATGGGATCGGCGGCGGCGGCGTCTCAGTAAGGTTTTCCGTATCGTGGCTCTCGGTACTGGGGGTTTCGCGATGGAGGCTTTAAGTAGGCGGAAGGGCAGGTCAGGAAGGGGCACAAGGGCCCCACACCACAGGGCCGCGCGGCCAAGGGGGGGGCGCCGCCCTAGGGTTTGGGCACCTCGTGGCCCCACTTCGTCTCCTCTTCGGTCTTCTGGAAGCTTCGTGGCAAAATAGGACCCTGGGCGTTGATTTCGTCCAATTCCGAGAATATTTCGTTACTAGGATTTCTGAAACCAAAAACAGCAGAAACAAAGAATCGGGCACTTCGGCATCTTGTTAATAGGTTAGTTCCAGAAAATGCACGAATATGACATAAAATGTGCATAAAACATGTAGATAACATCAATAATGTGGCATGGAACATAAGAAATTATCGATACGTTGGAGACGTATCATCAGTGCACAGAGGGTGCGAGCGAGCGAGGCCGAGAATGAGAGAGATGTTTTTTTTGTTGGAGGGACAACCGAACGATCCTGAAGGACCCAGATTTCCAATACGCATTAGAGAGCAGTTTACAACATGACACAAAATAAATAGGAAATTACGTCTAAATCCCTAAGATTTACATGGTAGACCCCAGGCTGAAAGCAAGAAATGCGATCGGGTCCTTAACAGCCACCGTCCGGATTGATCCTCGTCGCAGCCGGGCACGAACCACTTGGCGCGACCAAATCGCAATGGCTAAAGAGCCTGCACACCATGGTCTCCGAGCTGAGCTAGAAACGCCCTGCCAAAACCGGCAGCCAACGGAGGTGGATAATTGGAGAGAGAGAGAGAGAGAGAGAGAGAGAGTCATGATGCATCTCGCTTGACAAAGAATATGGCTGGGAGTTTGCTTACCTAGCGTACATGACTTGTGCTCACTGAAGTGTGGGACCTCACGCATGGGAACCACACGTAAGTGACAGACTTGTTGCTCTAATAACTCGGGTGATTATTATACTGTATTAGTACATAGTTTCCTATAGATCCTTCTTAGTCACTCCAAAATGAAGCTTTTGGGAGGTTTTTGAATTTTCCATGTTTGAAACCAAAAACCACTTCTCTTCATGCATGCTTGACTTCATAAGACAGAGTTTAGCTAGGGTTAGGGGTAGATACATGATTTTCCTGGTTTGAATATGTCTAGACCTTGTTTATCAACTTAATTGAATGCTTACTATATGACATAAGAAGACTACGTGCCTTGGTTTTTCATTTTTTCATTTTTTTTAAATTTTATGCCCATTTGAATCTTGGTCAAATCCTAGGTTTTTCATTATTTTGATTTTTTTTTGAATTTTTATGCCCATTTGAACGTTTTGGTCAAATCCTAGGTTGGGACCAAGATTTAAACAAGTTTAAAACATGAAAATGAAAATGGAAGCTTGTATCCTTCTTAGTCACTCTAAAATGAAGTTTTTGGGAGTGTTTTTGAAATTTCCATGTTTGAAACCCAAAACCACTTCTCTTCATGCTAGACTTCATAAGACAGAGTTTAGGGGTTAGGGGGTAGATACATGGTTTGTCTAGTTTGAATATGTCTAGACCTTGTTTATCAAATTGAATGCTTACTAGCTACATGACATAAGAAGACTATGTACTTTGGTTTTTCATTTTGCTGTTTTTTCATTTTTGTGTCCATTTGAATCTTGGTCAAATCCTAGGTTTGACCATGATTTATACAAGTTTAAAACATGAATATGAAAAATTAAGCATCTATCCTTCTTAAGTCACTCCAAAATATAACTCTTGAGAGGGTTTTTGAAATTTCCATGTTTGAAACCAAAAACCACTTCTCGTCATGCTTGACTTTCATAAAATCGACCGAGATTAGGGTTAGGGGGTAGATACATGATTTGTCTGGTTTGAATATGTCCAAACATTATTTATGAACTTGAATGCTTACTATATGACATAAGAAGACTATATGCTTTTAAAATTCAAACATATGGTAAGCATTCTTATGTCATATAGTAAGCATTCAAGTTGATAAACAAGGTTTGGACATATTCAAACCAGACAAATCATGTATCTACCACCTAACCCTCAACTAGCTCGGTCGATTTTATGAAAGTCTAGCATGAAGAGAAGTGGTTTTTTGTTTCAAACATGGAAATTTCAAAAAAAAACTCCCAAGAGTTACATTTTGGAGTGACTTAAGAAGGATAGATGCTTAATTTTTCATATTCATGTTTTAAACTTGTTTAAATCATGGTCAAACACCTAGGATTTGACCTAGATTCAAATGGGTAGAAAATTTAAAAAAAATCAAAAAAAATGAAAAACTAAAGTATATAGTCTTCTTATGTCATGTAGTAAGCATTCAAGTTGATAAACAAGGTCTAGACATATTCAAACTAGACAAACCAAAGATCTACCCCTAACCCCTAAACTCGTCTTATGAAGTCTAGCATGAAGAGAAGTGGTTTTGGGTTTCAAACATGGAAATTTCAAAAACCTCCCAAAATCTTCATTTTAGATTGACTAAGAAGGATACAAGCTTCCCTTTTCATTTTCATGTTTTAAACTTGTTTAAATCTTGGCCAAACCTAGGATTTGACCAAAAGATTCAAATGGGCATAGAAATTCAGAAAAAAATCAAAAGAATGAAAAACCAAAGGACATAGCATTCTTATGTCATATATATAGTAAGCATTCAAGTTGATAAACAAGGTCTAGACATATTCAAACCAGAAAATCATGTATATATCTACCCCTAACCCTAAACTCTGTCTTATGAAGTCAAGCATGCATGAAGAGAAGTGGTTTTTGGTTTCAAACATGGAAATTTCAAAAACCCTCCCTAGAGCTACATTTTGGAGTGACTAAGAAGGATAGATGCTTAATTTTTCATATTCATGATTTAAACTTGTTTAAACCATGGTCAAACCTAGGATTTGACCAAGATTCAAATGGGCATAATTTAAAAAAATCAAAAAATGAAAAACCAAGGCACATAGTCTTCTTATGTCATATAGTAAGCATTCAATTAAGTTGATAAACAAGGTCTAGACATATTCAAACCAGGAAAATCATGTATCTACCCCCTAACCCTAGCTAAACTATGTCTTATGAAGTCAAGCATGCATGAAGAGAAGTGGTTTTTGGTTTCAAACGTTTAAGCCAAAAGCCCCTTTTCAAATATTTCAAACTTATTCAAATTTGGTTCAAATTTGAAAGACATACAGGTTATAGCACACATAGTGCATACATTTTCACACATACTGCACTTGATGCTAACCCTATAGTTTGAGGCCATTTGGATGAGGTCGAAAAAAATCTTGGATTAGAATCGTGTTGTTCGAACCCCGTAGTTGGATTTTTTTTGAACCTTGATCTATAGAACTGGGCAAAACCCTAGTTTAACCTATTTAATTATAGATTCGTATATCGATTTTTCTACAGTACCTTTTTATTATTACTATGCAGCACATGTGTGTTTGCCCGTCGAGTGAAACTCGGAGGAAGAGGGATCGCTTGGAAGGAGAGAAGAAGGGAGAGCATTATGGTGTCTCCCCTTTTTCGGGTGATGATGTTGACTTGTTGTGTGGTTTGTCGGAGCAGGAGGTGCGAGCGAGAGCGCTCGAGCGAGGCCGAGAATGAGAGAGATTTTTTTATGAGAGGGACAACCGAAGGATCCCGAAGGACCCAGAGACGTCCGAAGACGCATCCTGAATTCCTGATGCGTCTTCTCTTGACAAAGAAGATGGCTGGGAGTTTGCGTACCTATTGCACGTGACTTGTGCTCACTGAAGTGTGGGACCTCAGGCATGGGCACCACACGTAAGTGACAGACCTGTTGGTGTAAAAACTCGATTGATTATTATAGTGCATTAGAACAAAGTTTCCTATGGATTCAAAGGGTAGGAAATCCAAGTTAACTCATTTACATCCATGAAGCAAAGTTAACATATCTATCAGTTGGTACATTTTGGAGTGACTAAGAAGCATCCATGCTTACTTATTCGTTTTCACGTGTTAAACTTGTCTAAATCTTGGTCAAACCAAGGATTTGACCAAGATTCAAATGGGCAGAAAAATTAAAAAAAAATAGAAAAATGAAAAACCAAATCAAATAGTTTTCTTATGTCACATAGTAAGCATTAAAGTTGATAAACATGTTGCCAAACTATTTGAAGGGCTATTTTCTAAAACACTAGTATGGCAGTATGGTATTTTCCCTAGCTATGTAGAAAATGATGAACAATCCATGCCTTTTGATTGCCTTTTTTGAACCACCTTTGGCTTGACTTCAAATTTAGGTAGGGCAAAATCATGCGGGGAGGGGACGAGTGTTTCTTTTGGATGCATCGCTCGTATTTGCAAGTTTTTGGGGTCCCACAAATTCAGGGTAGCATCATGCATGCCCCCTTCCCCTACCTTCCCGAGCTGAAAAATGTGTTAGCCAAGTAGTAGAATGGCATGACCAACAAGTTTCAAGTAAAATTTTGAATATAACCAAAATGTACCAATTGATAGATGAGTTAACTTGGCTTCATGGAAAAAATACTATCATGTAAATGAGTTAACTTGGCTTCCCTACCCTTGGAACCATAGGAAACTTTGTACTTATACAATATAATAAGCACCCCAGTTTAAATCATGAATCTGGAAAATTAAGCATCTATCCTTCTTAGTCACTCCAAAATGTAGCTCTTAGGAGGGTTTTTGAAATTTCCATGTTTGAAACCAAAAAACCACATATCTTCATGCGTGCTTGACTTCATGAGACAGAGTTTAGGGTTAGGGGTAGATACATGATTTTCCTGGTTTGAATATGTCTAGACCTTGTTTATCAACTTAATTGAATTCTTACTATATGACATAATAAGACCTTGGTTTTCCATTTTTTGATTTTTTTGAATTGTTATGCCCATTTGAATCTTTGTCAAATTCTAGGTTTGACCAAGATTTGAACAAGTTTAAATCATGAATATGAAAAATTAAGCATCTATCCTTCTTAGTCACTCCAAAACTCTTGGGAGGGTTTTTGAAATTTCCATGTTTGAAACCAAAAACCACTTCTCTTCATGCATGCTTGACTTCATAAGACAGAGTTTAGGGTTAGGGGTAGATATATACATGATTTTCTGGTTTGAATATGTCTAGACCTTGTTTATCAACTTGAATGCTTACTATATATATGACATAAGAATGCTATGTCCTTTGTTTTTTCATTCTCTTGATTTTTTCTTACGATTTTTTATGCCCATTTGAATCTTTTGGTCAAATCCTAGGTTTGACCAATATTTAAACAAGTTTAAAACAAGAAAATGAAAAGGTAATCATGGATCCTTCTTAGTCACTCTAAAATGAAGCTTTTGGGATGTTCTTGAAATTTTCATGTTTGAAACCCAAAACGACTTCTTTTCATGCTTGACTTCATAAGACAGAATTTAGGGGTTAGGGTGTAGATACATGGTTTGTCTAGTTTGAATATGTCTAGACCTTGTTTATCAAATTGAATGCTTACTAGCTACATGACATAATAAGAAGACTATGTACTTTGGTTTTTCATTTTCAATTTTTTTAAATTTTCTGCCCATTTGAATCTTGGTCAAATCCTAGGTTTGACCATGGTTTAAACAAGTTTAAAACATGATATGAAAAATTAAGCATCTATCATTCTTAAGTCACTCCAAAATGTAACTCTTGGGAGGGTTTTTGAAATTTCCATGTTTGAAACCAAAAACCACTTCTCTTCATGCTTGACTCTCATAAAATCGACCGAGATTAGGGTTAGGGCGTAGATACATGATTTGTCTGGTTTGAATACGTCCAAACATTGTTTATCAACTTGAATGCTTACTATATGACATAAGAAGACTATATGCTTTTAAAATTCAAACATATGTTAAGCATTCTTATGTCATATAGTAAGCATTCAAGTTGATAAACAAGGTTTGGACATATTCAAACAAGACAAATCATGTATCTACCACCTAACCCTAAACTCGGTCAATTTTATGAAAGTCTAGCTGTAACACCCCAACTTCTGCAACCTCATTTATATGTCCAGAGGGCAAAAATCAGGGGGAACAAAAACTTTTTTTCTAAATAGTTTGTTGAGATGAATATCCTTGATCTGCTTGTTTAAGATATTCTTGAGCTACCTAATAGTAAAGCCCTTTGGCAACTGTCACTTGGTGCCTTCCCATAAGTACCTCACCACATCAACATCACCCCCAACACAATCCCCGTGCCCTAGTGGTCATGCCAATTCGAAATACTACTATCTATTTTATAAAAGCATTATCTTGGAAACTTCTCTCTTTTCAAGTGATTTTTACTTTTTATAAAATAGTGAGCCAAGATTTATTTTGATACAAAGGTTTTCCAAACTAAGTATGTATAAAATCTGCAGGAATCTATCGGTTGGTATGATTCCACTACCTTTGCAAACCTTTATTTTATTAATGGTTTGCAAAAGGATTTGAAACACTTTTGAAAGCTTACAATTGAGGAGATGTTCCTATCTCCACTATTTTCTGAAAAATCTTATCAAAGCTTTGCCCCTTTATTTAAAACATTTCCTAAACCCCACCATGGCATGATCACCATTGAACACTTGTTCGACAATTTATTATTGGTTGTGTCTGATAGTTACTTGTATTAGCTTTGCTTGTTTGTGTGTGTTGATAGGCCCGTCTGTGACTCTTTCTCACTATGATTGATTTATCTGCGTGTGCTTGTGACCTATCTGCTAAAAATAATAAATGCTATCTTGTTGCAAACTAACCAAGAAAATCTCTAGAAACCAAGATCACTTTACCTCCTATGGCCATTTTCAAACTTTCCAAAATGCCTTGACCCTTAAGAGGCTATTTTTGCAAAACCCTAATACCTCATTCTTTTCATTTGCAAACCACCTTTGTTTTATCAAATGATCTTCATGTCCTTCTCTTAAATCTGAAAAAAAAAACTAAGGTCACCCCTGACCTTATTTACCAAATCTTTTTTTTTCAAATTATTTTATGAATAAAATAAATTCCTTAAACCTATTTTCTTATTTTCAAAATTTGCATGTGATGGTAATCATACCATTCTTGCATCTCTCTTATTTTCGAAATTCCTGAAAATAATCTACAAAGCAAGCTACTGCTAGTAGACATATTTAACTCAAAATAGCCTCTTTTACCTCTTCAAATTTTCAAAGACTTTGTTTACCAAAATTCATTCAAATTTGGTCGTAGACGCGGAAAGTGACCCAAATATTTATCAAATAAGTTCAAGTTTAAATGGCAACACTTTGACCATAAAATGTACCCCTATGGTTTATATAACATCATTACCTCATCTACCAAGTCTTCATCTAATTAGGTGATATTTTGACCTTTTCATTTAATTAATCTCAATATCCATCTATCTCTCCAACCCATTTCCTTGTCAACCCTTGAAAATCATTCTAGCAAAATCATTCAGATCTGCATCATCTAATCCCTGTTTTGGATGACCCCCCTGATCCCTAAACCATCCCCTTGTCCTCTTTTGTTTAGTAAATGGGAGGAGGCCGACCCTGCATGCATGGCACTCTTGTGCTATGTCGCTCCCTCTCTCTCTTCCATTATATTACCTCACCACCACTACCTTGACCACTCACAACAGCACTCTCTCCCTAGTCTACATACTTCAGTATCATCCTTGGCTGTTTGCTCTTGGCCGGAGATAAGGGGAGAGAAAAACCAAGCCATGCATTGGCATCCAATGACCCGTAGAATCGCTGCACCTCCCGTCCCTCTCTCTCCATCCAACCCGAGCCAGCACCCTCCTTGTCACACGCACGATCTGTGCCGCACCACTACTTGACCGGAAGCCTCCTCGCCCAGGCCTGCAAGCTCTCTCTCGCAGCCGTGCACTGCCGCCACCCGAACGCACCCTCCCGGCGTCGAGCACGCCATGGCACATGGCAGACACAACCTCGCCACCCATCCCCCACCCTCTCTCCTGGTAAAAGGCTGTGCGCCGCGATGGAGGAGTGCTCTATTACCACCCTAGACTTGCTAGCTAACCCCGACTAGCCCTGCCTCGCTCGTGAGCGTTCTGCAGTACTTTTGTCGAGCAGCTGCAGTGCGACATGACGCGTCGACGACCCCCTCCGTTCTAGCCGCGTTGCAACAGCAGCTAGGCTCCAAAGCTCTGCGCTGAGCGTAGTGCGCGCTGAGGCGCCGCTCACTCGACCAGTCGCAGCCGCCTACCACCCCGTTTCTTCCGTGCATGCCCTCGGTGCATCGTGGACGCAGCACCATCGTTTTTAGCCCTCACGCCCCCACTCAATCCCTCCTTCCTCTCCACTCCACGCCTTCTCACCCCTCTTCACTGAGACCCTCCGAGAGTCCGAGGAGCAGAATACCGCGCCCAGCCGTCTCTTCCTCGCCGGAGAAGAAACTGAGCCAAACCGGCCGCCGTGTGCATGTCGCCGAGCACGTCACTGCCAGCACCTCTCCGCCCTTCCTCTCCACTCTATTTCTTCTTCATGCTGTTCTCTAACTCGCTGGGCACCTCATCGTCTTCTCTTTTTCTGCTAGGAAGGCCGTCGACGTCGACTTCGGCCGTGGCGACATGGAGCTCGCCTCCGACCCCGCCGGTGTCCCGAACGTTGTGCATGTTCGTGCGCGCCCTGTACCGATCCTCCGCAGTCCCCCGCGTACTCCCTTCACCGCCGCAGCCTCCACGCCGTCCCCAGGTCCCCCAGGCTGCCGCCCCGTCGTCTCCGCCAATGCAGGCGACTCGGCGACCATGTCCGTCCGACGCCCGGGAAGCCGCATCTGCGTGCGCACATCGTCGTCCGCCCCAAAAACCGTCGTCCTCGAGCCCCCGCAGTTCGCCGGCGTCGGGTTCTGACCGCATGATCGCGGAACCCGTCGTCATCCACGCGAGCGACCTGGAGCTGGCCTGTGCGTCTACAGCGATAGGGCAGGACCGCCTCAGGCTCCTCTGCCTCTCCAGCACGTCGCCGTTGCCCAAAACTCCCACGGTGAGCTCTTCTTCTTCCCCTGCGTCCGGTTCCCGTCGCTAGGTCGCGGCCGCGCCATCGTTCCCGTCGTCGCGGAAGAAACCGCCCGGCGCCGTCGATCCTGCACCCTACGGCTGCATGCAGCCCAGCCTTGCATGGCTGCAGGCCCCGCTGGGGCCCCTTCCTTCGTGGCCTCCCGCGGTGGCAGCTGGGCCGGCCTGTGCCGAATCTGGCCGAGCCCCTGGTTCCGGCCCAAGCTTTCCTTTTTCTTTTTCCGTGAATATTCCAACAGATCTCGATGCCGTAGTTTAAATCCACTAAAAATCTGTCGCACCTCCAAAATTTGATGATTCAAATTTATTTGTGTTGCTACACAAAATCCTGACCACCTCCTGTAACATGCATGTGATTTTATGCAATATATATTTACTGGTATTTTGTTTTCTGAAAAGTTACTTCTGTGTTGTTTATTTAATTGTGAGCGTTAGGTAGATCTTTCGGGTGTGAAACAAATTTTGGTAGATTGTGTTAGTGAATAGCTTCATTTTGGTATACCTTACACTATCAGAAGCTTCCTATATTTTGTATAGCTTAGAAGTTTAGATCTGTCCAGCAGGGACTTGTGTGATTTTTATTTTGAAAACAAAAACAGTTTCTGCAGCAAAACCAAGTGAATCTGGTAGATAACCTGTTAGGGTATGTCCAGGTCAAGGGAATTATTTTTGTGACCTATATTTTAACTCTGGGGATTTTATTACCAAAACAGAGTACCTTTTCAGTATAAAAATTGTGATAATTATCTTATAGCTCAGAAAAATGCCAAACCAGTTTTGGTAGATCAAATTTTTCAGTACCTATCCAGTGATATGTTTGTTACTGGTTGTACATGCTCTGATGACTGTGTGCCTTGAAAATGGTTTGCTCTAGTTTCTTCCTTGTAAAAATGTTTAAAAATATTTAAAAGTTTATTTTTGAAAACTTCCAGTGCATATGAGTTTCACATGTTACTAGCTTCCAGTAGATATGCTGCATGTAGTTTTTTGAGCCACAGAAAGATTGAGGCCATTTATTTGGTCCCCAAGTCATTTCTGGTTTTATAAAAATCATAACTTTTATTTTATAAACCCAAATTTAGTGAATCCAATTTCTGTAGCTTTATAAAGTAAAGCTTTACTCTCTGTGATTTTACCAAATTTTTATGTGCATTATTTTGGAGTGGCTTGTTAAATTGATGCTAGTGCTTATTTTACCCATAGGGAAATTGTGTTGTTTTTTTTTGTTTAAAATGATTTTTTAATGAACCTTGGCACCAGACCCCTACTGGTGGTTTCCAAAGGTCATTAGCCACCTTTGTTTGGGAAGGTTATGATTTGTTGCAAGGCAGAACCTTTTTAGTTAATAGGTGTTATATTAAGGCCTTTTCTAGTAACGGTAAAGCTAGTCCTTTTATAAATAAAATGACCATCTTGCCATAGGTGTTGTTTGTTTGATGTGATTAGTGCCTCTGATTGAGTGGTTTGCTACTAGTTGTGTGTGTGTGTGTGTTTGATGCTATGGCTATATGCTGATCGTTCGTCTTTTATTTTGCGACGTTAGAATGCGATCACTATCGGAGAAGAATGAGAGGATCTCGGTGTGGATCTCGAAGAGGAAGGAAGAGCAGAGGTTCGTGAAGAAGAAGTCCAGGGACAAATAGCCAACCAAGGCAAGCCACCTCTTGATGCATCTCTGATCCTATATATATACCTTGCTCTTGCATTATTACAGGTTTTACAAAGTGCATTTTTTTATTATGTCGGTGGTTAGCGCCACCCGGAGTTTTATCGATCCACCTCTAGGGTGCAGCCCTTGTTGGTACCTACTGATCACATCTCTATTAGTGATATGGTGCTTACCACCTCATCACACTTGTCGCCTCTTTTCAAAGGGAAATTGGACTATAGGTTGGGAGCCCTGGAAAAATATTTGTGAAAATCGTTTTCAAGCATAAAGGTTTTTTCTGGAAAACCTTGGAATGGGTTTGCCTTGCCCAAGTGTGGTTTTTGTGAAACACAAAAAGGTTTATGAAAGATATTGCTGGAGGCAAATGGAGATGAAAAGTTGTTTTCGAAAAACCTTGGTGACCATAGTACGAAACCGGACCTAGCCAGTACAACCACATTACCCTTTAGTGGGACGGGGCGTAGTGTAGTAGTTTGTCTCGCCTTAGTTTGGGTCCTGCAAATGTAAGGGGTAGTCCGAGCATGGACACCTATCGACCGGGCCTTCCCGACGTACTGGGGACGCCTTTCCTTCTTTTCAGATGGCAGGGGTACAACCTATGAGCTCCCATTGAATAATGCCCCGTAGTTGGTCGCGACATTCCGGAGGGTCGAGCTGGTCGGGGAATTTGCTACTCCTGGGTAAACGACCCCTCGGACTCTGGTGTTGGGAGGTACAACTCTGGGCGGCATGTCCTAGGCTAAGGCGAGCAGGCGAAAAACTACGATCGGGTATTTGTCGTGGCATATGTTATTATGCAGGGATGATGCCCACACAATGAGTATTTGGATCTTGTGGGGAAAGTGTACAACCTCTGCAGAGTGTAAATCTATTCGAATAGCCGTGTCCGCGGTTATGGACATGGGAATGGCAGTACGTGGCATTAGAGGAAAGTTTTGGTTTATAAAAGTGTTTTCTCAAAAATGTTTCGGGAAAATGATGCCAGTGGGACTGGTGGAAATGTACCTGAGAGGTACGGTGAAGATTTGGAAAAGTTGTTTTGGCCATACTGAGATGGCCGGAAAGGAAAATGGGTCACCCTTACCTATTAGTCTGCAAACAAAATGGTTTACCAAAAAGGTTTTCAACAAAGATATAGATGTATCATACTCTCGAGAGGAACCACCTCTCGCTCCTTGTCACCCTAGTTTAGTGCCTGATCCTTGCTACTGCCAAATATGCATATCCTTTACTTCTCCCTAAGGTGGTTTGCGAGTACAATTCATAATGTACTCATGGCTTTGTCCCTGGCTATTTACTTGGCCAGACTTGGTGGAATCCGACAGATGAAGAAGGAGTCGACGACGTCTATGCGAGCTAGGAACGTCTTCCCAGTCAGTTGCCTGTAGGGTTATGGCATGACTTGGGCCATGCGAACGCTTTCGTCTGAAGCAATTCCGCCGTGTGATTGTTGATCTCCTGCCATTGCGGCACTTATGTAAGTATTGGTCATGTGACCTGTTGTAATCTTTTTATTCGGTACTGTAATGGATGATGTATTTGATACCAGTTCGGTTAAGCTTTCACGACACACTGATCATGGGATCATGAAGGTGTATGCATAACGGGTGTTTTGGACAGCTAGTCCGGGGCCCCACACTAGCATGAAGAGAAGTGGTTTTTTGTTTCAACATGGAAATTTCAAAAAACCTCCCAAGGGTTACATTTTGGAGTGACTTAAGAAGGATAGATGCTTAATTTTTCATATTCATGTTTTAAACTTGTTTAAATCATGGTCAGACACCTAGGATTTGACTAAGATTCAAATGGGTAGAAAAATTAAAAAAATCAGAAAAATAAAAAACAAATTATATAGTCTTCTTATGTCATGTAGTAAGCATTCAAGTTGATAAACAAGGTCTAGACATATTCAAACTAGACAAACCAGTATTTGAATTTTTATACCCATTTGAATCTTGGTCAAATCCTAGGTTTCACCAAGATTTGAATAAGTTTAAAACATGAATATGAAAAAGTGAGCATGTATGCTTCTCAGTTACTCTAAAATGTAGCTCTTGTTGGGAGGGTTTTTGAAATTTCCATGTTTGAAACCAAAAACAACTTCTCTTCCTGCATGCTTGCCTTCATAAGACAGAGCTTAGGGTTAGGGGTAGATATATACATGATTTTATGGTTTGAATATGTCTAGACCTTGTTTATCAACTTGAATAATGCTTACTATATATATGACATAAGAATGTTATGTCCTTTGTTTTTCATTCTTTTGATTTTTTTCTGAATTTTTATGCCCATTTGAATCTTTTTGTCAAATCCTAGGTTTGGCCAAGATTTAAACAAGTTTAAAACATGAAAATGAAAAGGGAAGCTTGTATCCTTCTTAGTCACTCTAAAATGAAGTTTTTGGGTTTTTTTTTGAAATTTCCATGTTTGAAACCCAAAACCACTTCTCTTCATGCTTGAGTTCATAAGACAGAGTTTAGGGTTAGGTGGTAGATACATGATTTGTATGTTTTGAATATGTCTAGAGACCTTGTTTATGATTACTATATATATGACATAATAAGACCTTGGTTTTTCATATTTTTTTTGATTTTTTGATTTTTTATGCCCATTTGAATCTTGGTCAAATTCTAGGTTTGGCCAAGATTTGAACAAGTTTAAATCATGAATATGAAAAATTAAGCATCTATCCTTCTTAGTCACTCCAAAACTCTTGGGAGGGTTTTTGAAATTTCCATGTTTGAGACCAAAACCACTTCTCTTCATGCATGCTTGACTTCATAAGACAGAGTTTAATTAGGGTTAAGTTAGGGGTAGATATATACATGATTTTCTGGTTTGAATATGTATAGGCCTTGTTTATCAACTTGAATGCTTACTATATATATGACATAAGAATGCTATGTCCTTTGTTTTTTCATTCTCTTGATTTTTTCTGAATTGTTATGCCCATTTGAATCTTTTGGTCAAATCATAGGTTTGACCAATATTTAAACAAGTTTAAAACAAGAAAATGAAAAGGTAATCATGGATCCTTCTTAGTCACTCTAAAATGAAGCTTTTGGGATGTTCTTGAAATTTACATGTTTGAAACCCAAAACCACTTCTCTTCATGCTTGACTTCATAAGACAGAATTTAGCGGTTAGGGGTAGATACATGATTTGTCTAGTTTGAATATGTCTAGACCTTGTTTATCAATTTTAATGCTTACTATATGACATAAGAAGACTATGTGCTTTGCCTACTATATGACATAACAAGACTATGTGATTTGACCAAGATAATTTAAACAAGTTTAAAACATGAAAATGAAAAGGGAAGCTTGTATCCTTCTTAGTCACTCGAAAATGGAACTTTTTTGGGAGGTTTTTGAAATTTCCATGTTTGAAACCCAAAACCACTTCTCTTCATGCTTGACTTCATAAACATGAAAAGGAAGACTATTTGCTAACGGAGGGAGTAAGCACTCTTGCTATCAAAAGTACCAAACGATGCATACCAAAATGATTTTTTAGAGGAATACTAGTTCAGATTATTTAATTTTATATTAGCAGGCCAAAATCGAACCCCGTAGTTGCATTTTCTGAAATTGATCCGTAGTACTGCGGAGAACCCTAGTTTAACTTATTAATAGATTCGTAGGTCGATTTCTTTTGCGTTTTTATTATTATTACTAGGCAGCACATGTGTTTGCCCGTCCAGTGAAACTCTTTCATTTCATTTTTATTTTCCGCAAGGTCGGGAATCGGAGGAAGAGGGATCACACGGGAGGAGACGAAGGGAGAGCAGTCACGGGGCCCCACTTATTTATGGTGTCTACATTTTTACGGGTGATTTGACTGTTTTGCAGGGTTGTCAGTGCGCAGAGGGTGCGAGCGAGCGAGGCCGAGAATGAGATAGATGTTTTTTTGTTGTTGGAGGGACAACCGAACGATCCTGAAGGACCCAGATTTCCAATACGCATCAGAGAGCAGTTTACAGCATGACACAAAATAAATAGGAAATTACGTCTAAATCCATAAGATTTACATGGTAGACCCCAAGCTGAAAGCAAGAAATGCGATCGGGTCCTTAACAGCCACCGTCCGGATTGATCCTCGTCGCAGCCGGGCACGAACCACTTGGCGCGACCAAATCAACATGGCTAAAGAGCCTGCACACCATGGCCTCTGAGCTGAGCTAGAAACGCCCTGCCAAAACCGGCAGCCAACGGAGGTGGATAATTGGAGAGAGAGAGAGAGTCTTGATGCATCTCGCTTGACAAAGAATATGGCTGGGAGTTTGCTTACCTAGCGTACGTGACTTGTGCTCACTGAAGTGTGGGACCTCACGCATGGGAACCACACGTAAGTGACAGACTTGTTGCTCTAATAACTCGTTTGATTATTATACTGTATTAGTACATAGTTTCCTATAGATCCTTCTTAGTCACTCCAAAATGAAGCTTTTGGGAGGTTTTTGAACTTTCCATGTTTGAAACCAAAAACCACTTCTCTTCATGCATGCTTGACTTCATAAGACATAGTTTAGCTAGGGTTAGGGGTAGATACATGATTTTCCTGGTTTGAATATGTCTAGACCTTGTTTATCAACTTAATTGAATGCTTACTATATGACATAAGAAGACTACGTGCCTTGGTTTTTCATTTTTTCATTTTTTTTAAATTTTATGCCCATTTGAATCTTGGCCAAATCCTAGGTTTTTCATTATTTTGATTTTTTTTGAATTTTTATGCCCATTTGAACGTTTTGGTCAAATCCTAGGTTGGGACCAAGATTTAAACAAGTTTAAAACATGAAAATGAAAATGGAAGCTTGTATCCTTCTTAGTCACTCTAAAATGAAGTTTTTGGGAGTGTTTTTGAAATTTCCATGTTTGAAACCCAAAACCACTTCTCTTCATGCTAGACTTCATAAGACAGAGTTTAGGGGTTAGGGGGTAGATACATGGTTTGTCTAGTTTGAATATGTGTAGACCTTGTTTATCAAATTGAATGCTTACTAGCTACATGACATAAGAAGACTATGTACTTTGGTTTTTCATTTTGCTCTTTTTTCATTTTCTGTCCATTTGAATCTTGGTCAAATCCTAGGTTTGACCATGATTTATACAAGTTTAAAACATGAATATGAAAAATTAAGCATCTATCCTTCTTAAGTCAGTCCAAAATGTAACTCTTGGGAGGGTTTTCGAAATTTCCATCTTTGAAACCAAAAACCACTTCTCGTCATGCTTGACTTTCATAAAATCGACCGAGATTAGGGTTAGGGGGTAGATACATGATTTGTCTGGTTTGAATATGTCCAAACATTATTTATGAACTTGAATGCTTACTATGTGACATAAGAAGACTATATGCTTTTAAAATTCAAACATATGGTAAGCATTCTTATGTCATATAGTAAGCATTCAAGTTGATAAACAAGGTTTGGACATATTCAAACCAGACAAATCATGTATCTACCACCTAACCCTCAACTAGCTCGGTCGATTTTATGAAAGTCTAGCATGAAGAGAAGTGGTTTTTGGTTTCAAACATGGAAATTTCAAAAAAAAACTCCCAAGAGTTACATTTTGGAGTGACTTAAGAAGGATAGATGCTTAATTTTTCATATTCATGTTTTAAACTTGTTTAAATCATGGTCAAACACCTAGGATTTGACCTAGATTCAAATGGGTAGAAAATTTAAACAAATCAGAAAAATGAAAATCCAAAGTATATAGTCTTCTTATGTCATAAGCATTCAAGTTGATAAACAAGGTCTAGACATATTCAAACTAGACAAACCAGTATCTACCCCCTAACCCCTAAACTCTGTCTTATGAAGTCTAGCATGAAGAGAAGTGGTTTTGGGTTTCAAACATGGAAATTTCAAAAACCTCCCAAAATCTTCATTTTAGAGTGAATAAGAAGGATACAAGCTTCCCTTTTCATTTTCATGTTTTAAACTTGTTTAAATCTTGGCCAAACCTAGGATTTGACCAAAAGATTCAAATGGGCATAGAAATTCAGAAAAAAATCAAAAGAATGAAAAACCAAAGGACATAGCATTCTTATGTCATATATATAGTAAGCATTCAAGTTGATAAACAAGGTCTAGACATATTCAAACCAGAAAATCATGTATATATCTACCCCTAACCCTAAACTCTGTCTTATGAAGTCAAGCATGCATGAAGAGAAGTGGTTTTTGGTTTCAAACATGGAAATTTCAAAAACCCTCCCAAGAGTTACATTTTGGAGTGACTTAAGAATGATAGATGCTTAATTTTTCATATTCATGATTTAAACTTGTTTAAACCATGGTCAAACCTAGGATTTGACCAAGATTCAAATGGGCAGAAAATTTAAAAAAATAGAAAATGAAAAACCAAAGTACATAGTCTTCTTATTATGTCATGTAGCTAGTAAGCATTCAATTTGATAAACAAGGTCTAGACATATTCAAACTAGACAAACCATGTATCTACCCCCTAACCCCTAAATTCTGTCTTATGAAGTCAAGCATGAAAAGAAGTCGTTTTGGGTTTCAAACATGGAAATTTCAAGAACATCCCAAAAGCTTCATTTTAGAGTGACTAAGAAGGATCCATGATTACCTTTTCATTTTCTTGTTTTAAACTTGTTTAAATATTGGTCAAACCTAGGATTTGACCAAAAGATTCAAATGGGCATAAAAAATCAGAAAAAAATCAAGAGAATGAAAAAACAAAGGACATAGCATTCTTATGTCATATATATAGTAAGCATTCAAGTTGATAAACAAGGTCTAGACATATTCAAACCAGAAAATCATGTATATATCTACCCCTAACCCTAAACTTTGTCTTATGAAGTCAAGCATGCATGAAGAGAAGTGGTTTTTGGTTTCAAACATGGAAATTTCAAAAACCCTCCCAAGAGTTTTGGAGTGACTAAGAAGGATAGATGCTTAATTTTTCATATTCATGATTTAAACTTGTTCAAATCTTGGTCAAACCTAGAATTTGACAAAGATTCAAATGGGCATAACAATTCAAAAAAACCAAAAAATGGAAAACCAAGGTCTTATTATGTCATATAGTAAGAATTCAATTAAGTTGATAAACAAGGTCTAGACATATTCAAACCAGGAAAATCATGTATCTACCCCTAACCCTAAACTCTGTCTCATGAAGTCAAGCACGCATGAAGATATGTGGTTTTTTGGTTTCAAACATGGAAATTTCAAAAACCCCCCTAAGAGCTACATTTTGGAGTGACTAAGAAGGATAGATGCTTAATTTTTCAGATTCGTGATTTAAACAAAGTTTCCTATGGTTCCAAGGGTAGGGAAGCCAAGTTAACTCATTTACATGATAGTATTTTTTCCATGAAGCCAAGTTAACTCATCTATCAATTGGTACATTTTGGTTATATTCAAAATTTTACTTGAAACTTGTTGGTCATGCCATTCTACTACTTGGCTAACACATTTTTCAGCTCGGGAAGGTAGGGGAAGGGGGCATGCATGATGCTACCCTGAATTTGTGGGACCCCAAAAACTTGCAAATACGAGCGATGCATCCAAAAGAAACACTCGTCCCCTCCCCGCATGATTTTGCCCTACCTAAATTTGAAGTCAAGCCAAAGGTGGTTCAAAAAAGGCAATCAAAAGGCATGGATTGTTCATCATTTTCTACATAGCTAGGGAAAATACCATACTGCCATACTAGTGTTTTAGAAAATAGCCCTTCAAATAGTTTGGCAACATGTTTATCAACTTTAATGCTTACTATGTGACATAAGAAAACTATTTGATTTGGTTTTTCATTTTTCTATTTTTTTTTTAATTTTTCTGCCCATTTGAATCTTGGTCAAATCCTTGGTTTGACCAAGATTTAGACAAGTTTAACACGTGAAAACGAATAAGTAAGCATGGATGCTTCTTAGTCACTCCAAAATGTACCAACTGATAGATATGTTAACTTTGCTTCATGGATGTAAATGAGTTAACTTGGATTTCCTACCCTTTGAATCCATAGGAAACTTTGTTCTAATGCACTATAATAATCAATCGAGTTTTTACACCAACAGGTCTGTCACTTACGTGTGGTGCCCATGCCTGAGGTCCCACACTTCAGTGAGCACAAGTCACGTGCAATAGGTACGCAAACTCCCAGCCATCTTCTTTGTCAAGAGAAGACGCATCAGGAATTCAGGATGCGTACTGGACGTCTCTGGGTCCTTCAGGATCCTTCGGTTGTCCCTCTCATAAAAAAATCTCTCTCATTCTCGGCCTCGCTCGAGCGCTCGCTCGCTCGCACCTCCTGCTCACTGACAAACCCTGCACAACAGTCAACATCATCACCCGAAAAAGGGGAGGCACCATAATGCTCTCCCTTCTTCTCTCCTTCCAAGCGATCCCTCTTCCTCCGAGTTTCACTCGACGGGCAAACACACATGTGCTGCATAGTAATAATAAAAAGGTACTGTAGAAAAATCGATATACGAATCTATAATTAAATAGGTTAAACTAGGGTTTTGCCCAGTTCTATAGATCAAGGTTCAAAAAAAATCCAACTACGGGGTTCGAACAACACGATTCTAATCCAAGATTTTTTTCGACCTCATCCAAATGGCCTCAAACTATAGGGTTAGCATCAAGTGCAGTATGTGTGAAAATGTATGCACTATGTGTGCTATAACTTGTATGTCTTTCAAATTTGAACCAAATTTGAATAAGTTTGAAATATTTGAAAAGGGGCTTTTTGAAATAAGCACCCCAGTTTAAATCACGAATCTGAAAAATTAAGCATCTATCCTTCTTAGTCACTCCAAAATGTAGCTCTTAGGGGGGTTTTTGAAATTTCCATGTTTGAAACCAAAAAACCACATATCTTCATGCGTGCTTGACTTCATGAGACAGAGTTTAGGGTTAGGGGTAGATACATGATTTTCCTGGTTTGAATATGTCTAGACCTTGTTTATCAACTTAATTGAATTCTTACTATATGACATAATAAGACCTTGGTTTTCCATTTTTTGGTTTTTTTGAATTGTTATGCCCATTTGAATCTTTGTCAAATTCTAGGTTTGACCAAGATTTGAACAAGTTTAAATCATGAATATGAAAAATTAAGCATCTATCCTTCTTAGTCACTCCAAAACTCTTGGGAGGGTTTTTGAAATTTCCATGTTTGAAACCAAAAACCACTTCTCTTCATGCATGCTTGACTTCATAAGACAAAGTTTAGGGTTAGGGGTAGATATATACATGATTTTCTGGTTTGAATATGTCTAGACCTTGTTTATCAACTTGAATGCTTACTATATATATGACATAAGAATGCTATGTCCTTTGTTTTTTCATTCTCTTGATTTTTTTCTGATTTTTTATGCCCATTTGAATCTTTTGGTCAAATCCTAGGTTTGACCAATATTTAAACAAGTTTAAAACAAGAAAATGAAAAGGTAATCATGGATCCTTCTTAGTCACTCTAAAATGAAGCTTTTGGGATGTTCTTGAAATTTCCATGTTTGAAACCCAAAACGACTTCTTTTCATGCTTGACTTCATAAGACAGAATTTAGGGGTTAGGGGGTAGATACATGGTTTTTCTAGTTTGAATATGTCTAGACCTTGTTTATCAAATTGAATGCTTACTAGCTACATGACATAATAAGAAGACTATGTACTTTGGTTTTTCATTTTCTATTTTTTTAAATTTTCTCATTTCATTTGAATCTTGGTCAAATCCTAGGTTTGACCATGGTTTAAACAAGTTTAAAACATGAATATGAAAAATTAAGCATCTATCATTCTTAAGTCACTCCAAAATGTAACTCTTGGGAGGGTTTTTGAAATTTCCATGTTTGAAACCAAAAACCACTTCTCTTCATGCTTGACTCTCATAAAATCGACCGAGATTAGGGTTAGGGCATAGATACATGATTTGTCTGGTTTGAATACGTCCAAACATTGTTTATCAACTTGAATGCTTACTGTATGACATAAGAAGACTATATGCTTTTAAAATTCAAACATATGTTAAGCATTCTTATGTCATATAGTAAGCATTCAAGTTGATAAACAAGGTTTGGACATATTCAAACAAGACAAATCATGTATCTACCACCTAACCCTAAACTCGGTCAATTATATGAAAGTCTAGCATGAAGAGAAGTGGTTTTTTGTTTCAACATGGAAATTTCAAAAAACCTCCCAAGAGTTACATTTTGGAGTGACTTAAGAAGGATAGAAACTTAATTTTTCATATTCATGTTTTAAACTTGTTTAAATCATGGTCAGACACCTAGGATTTGACCAAGATTCAAATGGGTAGAAAAACTAAAAAAATCAGAAAAATAAAAAACAAATTATATAGTCTTCTTATGTCATGTAGTAAGCATTCAAGTTGATAAACAAGGTCTAGACATATTCAAACTAAACAAACCAGTATTTGAATTTTTATACCCATTTAAATCTTGGTCAAATCCTAGGTTTCACCAAGATTTGAATAAGTTTAAAACATGAATATGAAAAAGTGAGCATGTATGCTTCTCAGTCACTCTAAAATGTAGCTCTTGTTGGGAGGGTTTTTGAAATTTCCATGTTTGAAACCAAAAACAACTTCTCTTCCTGCATGCTTGCCTTCATAAGACAGAGTTTAGGGTTAGGGGTAGATATATACATGATTTTATGGTTTGAATATGTCTAGACCTTGTTTATGAACTTGAATAATGCTTACTATATATATGACATAAGAATGCTATGTCCTTTGTTTTTCATTCTTTTGATTTTTTTCCTGAATTTTTATGCCCATTTGAATCTTTTGGTCAAATCCTAGGTTTGGCCAAGATTTAAACAAGTTTAAAACAGAAAATGAAAAGGGAAGCCTGTATCCTTCTTAGTCACTCTAAAATGAAGTTTTTGGGGTTTTCTTTGAAATTTCCATGTTTGAAACCCAAAACCACTTCTCTTCATGCTTGAGTTCATAAGACAGAGTTTAGGGTTAGGTGGTAGATACATGATTTGTATGTTTTGAATATGTCTAGAGACCTTGTTTATGATTACTATATATATGACATAATAAGACCTTGGTTTTTCAAATTTTTTTTGATTTTTTGAATTTTTATGCCCATTTGAATCTTGGTCAAATTCTAGGTTCGGCCAAGATTTGAACAAGTTTAAATCATGAATATGAAAAATTAAGCTTCTATCCTTCTTAGTCACTCCAAAACTCTTGGGATGGTTTTTGAAATTTCCATGTTTGAGACCAAAACCACTTCTCTTCATGCATGCTTGACTTCATAAGACAGAGTTTAATTAGGGTTAAGTTAGGGGTAGATATATACATGATTTTCTGGTTTGAATATGTATAGGCCTTGTTTATCAACTTGAATGCTTACCATATATATGTTGCGGTCAGAAACCCACCGGCGAGCAACGACGGGCAACACAGGAGAGCCGGGAGCAACTTAGGGCTGCGGCTGGCCCTGGTCCCTCCGAGCGACGGCCCGCAAAGACTCCGGCACGCACGTCCGATGCTGGTGCAAGGGCATGCCACCTGACCTATACCTGGTCAGGAAGGTGATGGAGATGCCTCGCTTAGTTTCCTGCATGGCATACACGTAAACATTAAATACGAGCCTCGATCGGCTCTCAGGTTGTCATGTGAATCGGCTCAAGGAGCCGATCCACCCATGATTCGCACGAGGTGTACGAATATATGGTGGTCCTGCTTGATCAAGATAAAGCTAAAACGATCTACGACGATTTAGGGTTTTCACCGCATAATCGGATCATCCTACTCACGATTGGGCCTCGCGGTCACGCACGGTGATCGTAAGCCAATCCTAGACAAGGCCTAAAAACCAACACGAGGTTGATCCCCGGAACATCCTGTCTTGGGCTAGCAAACTTCACCCTACGCGTCGCTGGATCCTCCAACCCTTTGTAAGGCCTAACTATTGCAGATATTAAACTAATCCTTGAAGAACAAGGAGCAACCGTAACGGATCGGATCTACCAAATAATGATCAAGCGGGATGCCGCCCCTACACCTAATATAGGTGTAAGGGCGGCTAGATGTATAAGGGTTGCACTACGACAGCATATGATACGAAGAACAATGCTAACCCTAACACATCTGAGATAACTACGTTGCTCGCCATCAAAAAGGCTTCAGTACGAGGAACGCATGAACAACAAATAAGCTTGTACTGCCTAGATCGCAAGATGCGATCTAGGCAGCATGATGCTTACCGGAAGAAACCCTCGAGACGAAGGAGTTGGCGATGCGCCGAGATTGATTTGTGGTGAACGTTTGTTGTTGTTTATTTCATAAACCCTAGATACATATTTATAGTCCAGGGACATTCTAATTTAGGCGTGCACCTAACCGTGCACGGGTTAAACTCTATCTTTTAATCTAAGATGCGATCTACTATACTACAGATACACGGGCAATTCTAGCCCAAACTCTTCGTGCAAGGCCGCTTCAGAGATCTTCCACATGTAATCTTCCAAGCCCATCTCCCTTACGGCCCATCTCCTTATTTGGCCAAAATCCGGTGATAACACATGCCCCCCTGGTTTTGGTAATGATAATTTCAAAACCACTCTGTTTTTCCTTCGAAGGGTCATGTCGTGGCAGATCAGAACCGTCGCAGTATTCTTCATCATGATGACTTGCCTTCTCAACTTCTCTGCACGATTTGACAATTTTGGCTCCACCTCCTCGGAAACTGCTCGAGCAATAAATCTCTATTCTATCCCCTTTTATTTACAGCATCGAACAGTTCACCTCTTCATCCCCCCGCTCCAAATTAGCCGTCAGCCAAAGAACCCTCTCCCTCCATAGCCATGTCGTCCTCTTCCTCCTCTTCCGTTTCTCTCCAATCCTCTTCCTCAAGCGAGTCGATCCCAGGGCACAACCAGATGGAGGCGTACAACAGGCGCGCTCCCAAGCATTGGGACGAGCAGGAGTGGGACTTCGATTTCGTGCCAGAGGGCCTACCCGAGGACCTCGTCTGGTCAGATGGGGCCATGCCCCTGACTGACGGGGAGGATGACCTCCGGTTCCTGATTGACGGAGCACTGGAGGCGGAGAGCGACGACGACGACCCTCCCTTCCGGGGTAAATTCACCTCCATCACCAAAGAAGAAAAAGAGGATGACGAAGACGAAGACATCTCCTCCGACACGAAGAAGGAACAGGAGGACGACACCTCCTCCGACGAACCGCCGCCAAAGCGCATCCGTGGCTGGGCTTGGTCAGATGAGGACGATGATGATGACGAGGAAGAAGCCTCCACTGAAGGTTACAGTAGCAGCAACGAGGAACTCGTCGACAGCAGCAATGACGGCAGCTACCCCAGCGACGGCGAAGACAGCAACAGCCCTTAGAGTAGGGACCTACTGGCATAGGATTAGCAGTAGAAATCTGTTCCTTTTTGTTGAACAATCGGCTTCTCTTTGTAAGAAATCTTATTATCAATGAAAAACTTCCTTTGATTTTGCCGATGTCTTTTATGCTGATTTAGCCGATTTTTCCCATCTGACTTTGTCGATTGTTAGCCTAATCAATGCTCAATGACCGATGGCAACACATCGGTCTCTCACGATAGTCTGCGAGACAGGCCAATTCAGTCATCCCTCCAAGTTAGCCAGCTCCGCCAATGACGATAGCACTTGGTACAGCCGATCGCAGCAGGCCGGCGATTTGGTCTTGAGCAGGCGTCCTTAAGAGAGCCCTGGAACTGTTGCTGAACCAGCTTGGATGCTGAAACTGATAATTCTGTAACAAAAGCACCACTCTTCAGAACAGCTGCGATGTAGAGCCAGCCGATTCCAATAAAATCGACTCCCCAGAGCAAAGAACCTTTCGGGCGAGTTGCCCCCCGAGCCTCATCCAAGGCGAGAACAGTAATGAATCAGCCAAATGTGCCACCATCGGCTTCCAAGTTATAATGCAGAACCAGCCGATTCCAACAAAATCGGCTCTCCAGAACAAAGATATTTCAGGGCGAGCTGCCCCCCGAGCCTCTTCAGCTCCCATCAAAACGTGGCAGGAAAGCTTACGCCCAAAGAACCGATGCACTGAAAGGGTTCAGAAAGATCAGCAAATCCGTTCCTTGAACTAAGAAGCCTCAAATAAAATGGCTTTCCGACTCCTCCTAGTTCAATCCTTTGCGCCTTGCTGATCAGATCGGCTCATCATCTTTAGCAGACTGATGCAACTTCCGGTGAGGATGTTTTGAATTTCTGATGCCCTCCAAGACTCTGGACGTAACAACCTCTGAAAGTGACATCGACCAAGCCGCCATCTTGGCCCACGCCAGGCAAAAACGCCATAGCCGCTTGATTCGTCATCGGCTGTGCTCATGCTCCTAGGATAGGTATGCTCCCTTTATTGGACTTACCCTTAACCTGATCTGCATGCTTACACTGGCACTGCTGAACTTGAAGACTTGCAGAAGGAGTTGGAGGTCTTGAGAAGGAATTCATCCAGTAGAGCCTCTCCTTGTAACTCAACAACTGCTCCATCGGGCTTCTGCTTATATCAGCTGTACCTCTTGAGTCGATGGCCATGCATCGGCTGTATACCCACTATGAGTATTTTTTTTTACAGGCCGATTTTTTTCTATCGGCCCCCAATGTTTCACTACACACATGTTTACCTGCGCATGTTCATCTGTCTAAGTGCCCCCCGAGCCGATTCTTTCAAGTAATTGAGGGTATCGGCTCTTCAGGCATCCTCTGTTGGATCAACGCTGAACCCAGGCAAAACGTATGTCGAGAATGATTTTGGCCGATTGCTAGAATCGGCCTCCTTTTTCATTGCAATGTTTGACGACGGTTTGCAACTTCTTGGAGTTCTACTGTAGCTACGTGACATGCTTGAGGTGAGACCTTTGCTTTCCATTTTTTGGGGCCGATCGCAGGGATCGGCCTCGCCACGTGCGTCCATCGGTCCGTTCTTGCTACATGGTCAGGCCGGTGGATAAGACCAGCCTAACCCCATCCTTTGTCACGTCGATGCGCTCGCCGTTGTCCAAATTGAGTGCATCGTTTAATCCTGGAGTACTAAACTCCGTTGGAAGGATGAGCACCATGTTTGTGCCAGCCGATGTTTCATCATCGGCTTTCCTTTGCTTGGGGCGCCACTCCATTTTCTGTGGTCGACCCTCTTCATCCAGGGTTCGCTGAATTTTCGCGGCCAGATCAGGTCGCGCCTTCCTTAGCGTGTGCAGGTATAACCTTTCGGCTTCCTTCAAGCCGCGCAATCGCTGAACCCTACGCTTTTGGGAACGGCTGAGTCCATCAGGGCACCACCTTGGCCGGTGGTACCTGTCTTCTTCTTCTTCATCGTCTTCCAAATCCTCGAGATCTTCCACCCGAGGGGACTCAGCGTGCTTGTTCCGAAGCGGGAGAGGCCCTAAGCGTTGGAACACGGACACGTTAGCTGCCTCATTCTTCTTCTGTTTACATTCTGGGCAATTGCCGATTGTAGGTAATCGGCTCATTCCTGAATCCCAGCAGTGTCTAAAGAAAGGACAGTCCCAGTGCCTATCTTCGTCGTCTTGCTCCCTTGTCTTTCCCTTGGCACGGCGCTCGTACTCCTCCTCATCGCGATCATGCCGACGATGTCTTCTGGCGTCCCTAGCCAGACGGTCTCTATCATCATCGTCGCTGGATCGTCGGCATTGGCTGTATTGACTCACATACTTATTGAGGAGGTGTTCAGAGAGAGGTCGCTGATATCTTATGTTCTTCACTTCTCCCTCTGTGACGTAGCGCTTGCCATCGTGACGGAGCCGATCGCGTGGAGCGGCGTCCTCTGTGTCCTTGCTACGAGAGCAGCTGCCCTCGTCTCCGTCCTTGCCAGCGTGGTGTCCAGGTCCTACCATGTTGATGCTGGACGAGGATCCTGGCTGGCAACCTTCAGGGTAAGTGCACTCCACCATGTTAACGGCGGGGAAGGGGTGGGTGTCGACCTTCATGGCGTACTGGTTGAAAATCAGACGTCCTTGTTCTATCGCCATTTGGATCTGCTGACGCCACACCCTGCAGTCGTTGGTGGCATGGGAGAACGAGTTATGCTATTTGCAGTATGGCTTTCCGTTCAGCTCCTGTACCGTGGGAATTTTGAGGCCTTCGGGTAACTTCAACTGCTTCTCCTTGAGTAGGAGGTTGAAGATTTGCTCAGTTTTAGTCACGTCAAAATCAAACCCTCTGGGCGGACCTGGTGGCTTAACCCATTTGCAGGACACGGGGGTTGCCCCCCGAGTCCATTCAGCCACTGCTACTTCTTGATCTCCCGCAGAGCCTTCGTCTTCATCAGCCTCAACCAGGACTACCGCACGCTTGAATTTGTCCTGGTACAAGTCCGGGTGGCGCTGTTCATATGCCGACAGTTTCTGAACCATGTGCGCCAGTGAAGGGTAGTCTGCTTGGGAGGCCATGTCCTTGATTGGTGATGCAAGGCCCACCACTGCCAACTCGACTGCTTCCTTTTTAGTTACACGAGCCGAATAACATCGGTTCCTTAGATTTCTGAAGCGCTGGACGTATTCTGCCACAGTTTCTCCACGCTTCTGACGTATTTGTGCCAGATCGGCAAGGCCAGACTCGGAAGCCTCTGAGTGATACTGCATGTGGAACTGTTCTTCCAACTGCTTCCAAGTCCGGATCGAGTCCGGTGGCAACGAAGTGTACCACCCGAAAGCCGATCCCGTGAGGGACTGTGCGAAGAACCTCACGCGTAGTGGATCCGAAGCTGAGGCCGTTCCTAGCTGTGCCAAATATCGGCTCACATGCTCGATGGAGCTGGAGCCATCTGATCCATTGAATTTGGAGAAATCAGGGAGCCGATACTTGGGTGGTAGCGGGATCAACTCGTACTCGTCGGGGTACGGCTTGGAATAGCCGATTGTCCTCCTTTTCGGCACCATGCCGAACTGGTCTCTCAGTATGGTACTGATTTGATCCGCGGTGCTGGCTGCAGGAGTCGAACTCTGAAGATTCGCCGGGGTGGCGTAGCCAGCCATGCTTGCTTTTCCAGCTCTGAGCCAGCTGCAGGAGTTGAGCTCTGGAGGTTTGTCGGAGTGGCATACTTAGCTAGCCACGTCTGCTTCTCAAGATCTGTCGCTGACGTTCCTCCTGCTTTTCCCGAAGTCCCTGCTGTTGCGGCCTGGTTTGTGAGCGCCCAGTTACCGCAGTCTGGCACGTATGTGCATATGTACCCGTGAGGGATCTCCTTAGGCGCCTCATGCAAGAACTGACAGTCACTAGGGTCACCACCGATCTTGTAGACGACGAATGCCGGTGAATTCGGCACTTCTGGTGCTGCCAATGCAAACGGCAGCGGTGGACGGGACTGGAGTGGCATCTCTCCTTGGTATGTCCCGAGAGCTGGTCCTGACGGAGAGTACTGGTGCCTCATGATCTCCTGGATCACCCGAAGAGCGACACGCTCCAGAGTGTTCACCAGGTTCTCAGAGTGGCGGTGCAGCGAATGAGCCACCATGTAGTTGATCTCCTGACGCAGGGACCTGGTGCGTTCTTCTGACGGGGCGGATAGGTCTATTCCATCGAGCGCACCTTCAGGCGAGAACCCTTTCCACCTGATGCCATGCGAACGGGTTCTGTGAAACGAGCCGATGAGGTCGGCTTCGAGGATCGTTTTGACCTCATCATACTTCTTCTTGAGCTCCTCGGTCAGATCCTCGTACGTGACTGGGGTGCCGTCCGCCATCTCAGATGTAGATGGCGATGTGGTTGATGTCGAAGATTGTCCCACTGGGCGTGCCAGAATGTGTTGCGGTCAGAAACCCACCGGCGAGCAACGACGGGCAACACAGGAGAGCCGGGAGCAACTTAGGGCTGCGGCTGGCCCTGGTCCCTCCGAGCGACGGCCCGCAAAGACTCCGGCACGCACGTCCGATGCTGGTGCAAGGGCGTGCCACCTGACCTATACCTGGTCAGGAAGGTGATGGAGATGCCTCGCTTAGTTTCCTGCATGGCATACACGTAAACATTAAATACGAGCCTCGATCGGCTCTCAGGTTGTCCTGTGAATCGGCTCAAGGAGCCGATCCACCCATGATTCGCACGAGGTGTACGAATATATGGTGGTCCTGCTTGATCAAGATAAAGCTAAAACGATCTACGACGATTTAGGGTTTTCACCGCATAATCGGATCATCCTACTCACGATTGGGCCTCGCGGTCACGCACGGTGATCGTAAGCCAATCCTAGACAAGGCCTAAAAACCAACACGAGGTTGATCCCCGGAACATCCTGTCTAGGGCTAGCAAACTTCACCCTACGCGTCGCTGGATCCTCCAACCCTTTGTAAGGCCTAACTATTGCAGATATTAAACTAATCCTTGAAGAACAAGGAGCAACCGTAACGGATCGGATCTACTAAATAATGATCAAGCGGGATGCCGCCCCTACACCTAAGATAGGTGTAAGGGCGGCTAGATGTATAAGGGTTGCACTACGACAACATATGATACGAAGAACAATGCTAACCCTAACACATCTGAGATAACTACGTTGCTCGCCATCAAAAAGGCTTCAGTACGAGCAACGCATGAACAACAAATAAGCTTGTACTGCCTAGATCGCAAGATGCAATCTAGGCAGCATGATGCTTACCGGAAGAAACCCTCGAGACGAAGGAGTTGGCGATGCGCCGAGATTGATTTGTGGTGAACGTTGGTTGTTGTTTATTTCATAAACCCTAGATACATATTTATAGTCCAGGGGACTTTCTAATTTAGGCGTGCACCTAACCGTGCACGGGTTAAACTCTATCTTTTAATCTAAGATGCGATCTACTATACTACAGATACACGGGCAATTCTAGCCCAAACTCTTCGTGCAAGGCCGCTTCAGAGATCTTCCACGTGTAATCTTCCAAGCCCATCTCCCTTACGGCCCATCTCCTGATTTGGCCAAAATCCGGTGATAACAATATATGACATAAGAATGCTATGTCCTTTGTTTTTTCATTCTCTTGATTTTTTGTGAATTGTTATGCCCATTTGAATCTTTTGGTCAAATCATAGGTTTGACCAATATTTAAACAAGTTTAAAACAAGAAAATGAAAAGGTAATCATGGATCCTTCTTAGTCACTCTAAAATGAAGCTTTTGGGATGTTCTTGAAATTTACATATTTGAAACCCAAAACCACTTCTCTTCATGCATGACTTCATAAGACAGAATTTAGCGGTTAGGGGTAGATACATGATTTGTCTAGTTTGAATATGTCTAGACCTTGTTTATCAATTTTAATGCTTACTATATGACATAAGAAGACTATGTGCTTTGCTTACTATATGACATAAGAAGACTATGTGATTTGACCAAGATAATTTAAACAAGTTTAAAACATGAAAATGAAAAGGGAAGCTTGTATCCTTCTTAGTCACTCGAAAATGGAACTTTTTTGGGAGGTTTTTGAAATTTCCATGTTTGAAACCCAAAACCACTTCTCTTCATGCTTGACTTCATAAACATGAAAAGGAAGACTATTTGCTAACGGAGGGAGTAAGAACTCTTGCTATCAAAAGTACCAAACGATGCATACCAAAATGATTTTTTAGAGGAATACTAGTTCAGATTATTTAATTTTATATTAGCAGGCCAAAATCGAACCCCGTAGTTGCTATTTCTGAAATTGATCCGTAGTACTGTGCAGAACCCTAGTTTAACTTATTAATAGATTCGTAGGTCGATTTTTTTTACGTTTTTATTATTATTACTAGGCAGCACATGTGTTTGCCCGTCCAGTGAAACTCTTTCATTTCATTTTTATTTTCCGCAAGGTCGGGAATCGGAGGAAGAGGGATCACACGGGAGGAGACGAAGGGAGAGCAGTCACGGGGCCCCACTTATTTATGGTGTTTACATTTTTTCGGGTGATTTGACTGTTGTGCAGGGTTGTCAGTGCGCAGAGGGTGCGAGCGAGCGAGGCCGAGAATGAGAGAGATGTTTTTTTTGTTGGAGGGCCAACCGAACGATCCTGAAGGACCCAGATTTCCAATACGCATCAGAGAGCAGTTTACAGCATGACACAAAATAAATAGGAAATTACGTCTAAATCCCTAAGATTTACATGGTAGACCCCAGGCTGAAAGCAAGAAATGCGATCGGGTCCTTAACAACCACCGTCCGGATTGATCCTCGTCGCAGCCGGGAACGAACCACTTGGCGCGACCAAATCGCCATGGCTAAAGAGCCTGCACACCATGGCCTCCGAGCTGAGCTAGAAACGCCCTGCCAAAACCGGCAGCCAACGGAGGTGGATAATTGGAGAGAGAGAGAGAGAGAGAGAGAGTCTTGATGCATCTCGCTTGACAAAGAATATGGCTGGGAGTTTGCTTACCTAGCGTACGTGACTTGTGCTCACTGAAGTATGGGACCTCACGCATGGGAACCACACGTAAGTGACAGACTTGTTGCTCTAATAACTCGGGTGATTATTATACTGTATTAGTACATAGTTTCCTATAGATCCTTCTTAGTCACTCCAAAATGAAGCTTTTGGGAGGTTTTTGAATTTTCCATGTTTGAAACCAAAAACCACTTCTCTTCATGCATGCTTGACTTCATAAGACAGAGTTTAGCTAGGGTTAGGGGTAGATACATGATTTTCCTGGTTTGAATATGTCTAGACCTTGTTTATCAACTTAATTGAATGCTTACTATATGACATAAGAAGACTACGTGCCTTGGTTTTTCATTTTTTCATTTTTTTAAAATTTTATTCCCATTTGAATCTTGGTCAAATCCTAGGTTTTTCATTATTTTATTTTATTTTGAATTTTTATGCCCATTTGAACGTTTTGGTCAAATCCTAGGTTTGACCAAGATTTAAACAAGTTTAAAACATGAAAATGAAAATGGAACCTTGTATCCTTCTTAGGCACTCTAAAATGAAGTTTTTGGGAGTGTTTTTGAAATTTCCATGTTTGAAACCCAAAACCACTTCTCTTCATGCTAGACTTCATAAGACAGAGTTTAGGGGTTAGGGGTAGATACATGGTTTGTCTAGTTTGAATATGTCTAGACCTTGTTTATCAAATTGAATGCTTACTAGCTACATGACATAAGAAGACTATGTACTTTGGTTTTTCATTTTGCTGTTTTTTTATTTTCTGTCCATTTGAATCTTGGTCAAATCCTAGGTTTGACCATGATTTATACAAGTTTAAAACATGAATATGAAAAATTAAGCATCTATCCTTCTTAAGTCACTCCAAAATGTAACTCTTGGGAGGGTTTTTGAAATTTCCATGTTTGAAACCAAAAACCACTTCTCGTCATGCTTGACTTTCATAAAATCGACCGAGATTAGGGTTAGGGGGTAGATACATGATTTGTCTGGTTTGAATATGTCCAAACATTGTTTATGAACTTGAATGCTTACTATATGACATAAGAAGACTATATGCTTTTAAAATTCAAACATATGGTAAGCATTCTTATGAAGTCAAGCATGCATGAAGAAAAGTGGTTTTTGGTTTCAAACATGGAAATATCAAAAACCCTCCCAAGAGCTACATTTTGGAGTGACTAAGAAGGATAGATGCTTAATTTTTCATATTCATGATTTAAACTTGTATAAACCATGGTCAAACCTAGGATTCGACAAAGATTCAAATGGGCATAATTTTTTAAAAAAAATCGAAAAATGAAAAACCAAGGCACATAGTCTTCTTATGTCATTTTATGAGGTTTTTGAAATTTCCATGTTTGACACCCAAAACCACTTCTCTTCATGTTTGAAACCCAAAACCACTTCTCTCCATGCTTGATTAAATCCTAGGTTTGACATAAAAAGACTATGTGCTTTGGTTTTTCATTTTTATGTTTTTTTTGAATTTTCCGCCCATTCGAATCTTGGTCAAATCGTAGGTTTGACCAAGAGGTAAACAAGTTTAAAACATGAATATGAAAAAGTAAGCATGTATCCTTTTTAGTCACTCCAAAATGAAGCACTTGGGAGGTTATTAAAATTTCTATGTTTGAAACCAAAGACCACTTCTCTTCATGCTTGACTTCACAAGACAAAGTTTAGGGTTAGGGGTAGATACATGATTTTTCTGGTTCAAATATGTCTAGATCTTGTTTATCAACTTGAATGCTTACTGTATGACATAATTAAGAAGGCTATGTGCTTTGGTTTTCATTTTTTTCATTTTTCTGAATTTTTATGCCCATTTGAATTTTGGTCAAATCTTAGGTTTGACCAAGATTGAAACAAGTTAAAAACATGAATATGAAAAAGTAAGCATGCATGGATCCTTCTTAGTCACTAGAAAATGAAGCTCGTGGGAGTATTTTCCTCCCACACGTGAGCTTGGTACCACTACACAAGAACCATGCATATGTTAAAACTTTTGAATCATGTGTTTTTTCTTCTCTTGATTACTGCCCAAAGGAGAAAAAATTATATTAAATGGGTGTTTTCTATGAAGTGCCTACCGAATGAAGTGTACACACTACCACCAATCCAATTTTCACAGGTCTGCATAAGAGACATGGTAGCTACGTACGATGGCAATTTCCAACGATCCACGGATTATCTTTGTGTGCAACCATATACTGAATTATTTCTGGGCTAAAAGTTTTATTTCAAATGTAATTGGAAGGAAGGGTACATGAATTAGAATTAAAAAACTAGGTAAATACATGACATGCCCCCAAGATGTGGAAGCCTAAAACAATGGCCAAACATGTGCGGTGCATCCAAGTATAACACATAGCATGCACCGATAGTTTGACCTAAATTTGAAATCAAGCCGAAGGTGGTTCGAAAAATCGTAAAATGGCAAAACAAAGCATGAAGTTACAAATTTGTGATGTACTATATGTCCATTAGGATATTACAAGGCTGACAAGTATACCTATGTTGTAAAATAGAGCAACATAATACACAATATATATATATATATTACCCAAAATATACGATTAAAAAGTTAAAATGGACATCTAGTTTGTAATGATATAATTTTTGTACCATAAAATTCATATTATGTTGTAATCAAATTAATGATATAGGGATGCACGCTGACATTATAATCCCTAACGGAGGGAGTAAGCACTTCAGTTATGAAAAGTACCGAACAATGCATGCGAAAATGATTTTTATTGGAATACTAGTTCAACTTCTTTTGTTATAAAGGGGCGTCATGAGATTGATCGACCTAAATTTGTAAACAAGCCAAAGTTATTGTGGGGATCGATATAAAAAGGTCGAAAGAAATGATGGAGTCATATAATTCGTGGTTTACATACTTCCACTATGAACAAAATTTACTTGAAACTTGTTGGCCATGCCATTCTGCTACCCCCCCCCCGCCCCCCCAAAAAAAAATTCAAATATGAATCCTTGTGGCACGACCATGTTGGGGTTCACTTCTGGGCTTCTGGCTATCTACCCAGCCGAGCATGCGGGCTCTATTACCTTGTACGAATCCTCGTTTTAAACCAAGAAGAAGTGAACAACCCCCCCCCCCCCCCCGCCACACACACACACACTCCTCTCTCTCTCTCTTCCTCTCTCTCTCTCTCTCTCTCTCTCTCTCTCTCTCTCTCTCCACTAACCGGCTTTAGATATCGCATCATTTGTCTCTCAGACTCCATTGATTTGCCCCAAGTTCAACAAGGTCGCTCCCTTTTCCTCTGAGAGTCCATTGACTTTTATTTGCTGGTGTCACTTGTGCTAAACTGTCATTCCTTGTACTCCCTCCGATTCATATTACTTGATGGTAATATAGATGTATCTAGACACATTTTAGTTGTAGATACATCCATTTTACCATCAATTAATATTGATCAGAGTTGCAGCGTGGTATGAGGCCTGCCGCCTGCCACCGTCGGCGTGGTTCCAAGTAAACGGTGCCAGAAGAAGAGTAGCGCGGCTCCGGATTCAACCACGAGGCGGCGATGGACGACACCATGGAAATAAACGCTACGAATTTGGAGGCCATCGCGTACAACATCGCTAGAACGGCACAGGTCATGTGCTCCCACGACGGCTGCGGGGTCAACGTCAGCTACCACGAGTCCCTAAGACACCAGATCGCGTGCCCGCATGACCGGTGCAACTGCACGGAGCAGGGCTGCGAATTCGCCGCCCCACCGTCAGCGCTCCTCGTTCACCTCGTAGAGGCCCACTCGATTCAGGTGCACAGGTTAGAGTATGGCAAGTCCATAGAGTTCCGGGTGACCATGACGCACCCGTGCTCGCCGTGCAGGCGGCTCGTCGTCGAAGGGGATGACGGCTCCGTGTTCGTCCTGTACATCGACGCACTCGGCCCGGCCATTGTCTTGTCTTTGGTATGCGTCAGGTCGGCCACATCCGTGTGGCCGCTCTACAGGGTGAAGATCTGGGCGCACGGCCTGCCGTCGTCCTCGAAATCGGACTGCAGGCGGGATGTCGTGAAGATGTCTGCCGATGCTTCTGGCAGCGCGTCGCCGGGCGCTGTCGTGTTTGAGGAGCTCACGTCGTTCCTCGTTGTGCCGGGGCCATACCTCGTTGGTGCTGGATCGTCCAAGGAGCTGCGTTTCTACATTCGCTTATGCAAGCAGATGTAGCTACTGCTACTTTGCGTAGTTGAAAAAACTGTCAATTTGTAAAGTACTAGAGTGTTCGTACGGCTGCTATTTTTTTATGGGGTCTTTGTTTCATATTTGTGCTGAACTGTTTGTAGTAGTACTTATACTTAATAATGATGCAGCGTGGAAGTGAATACTCTTTTTTTTGTGAATCGGAAGTGAATACTCCAACTACTATATGTAATTGTAACCCCTCCATCTGATTTACTCCCTCCGTCTCGATTTAGAGGGCTTGGTTTATTTTGCAGCAGGACCAAGGCATTGTTTCATTGGATGACGAAAACTCTCCGGAGCGCTGCCTCCTCTGGATGACAATAAAACATGATGTACAATGGGTTGTTTTTTAGTCTTATCTTTGGTAACGAGACATCCTAAATTTGTGGTGAGAGAGATTTATGCTAAGAGATGATCTCTTAGCTAAGAGAAGGCAAAGTCTTTTTTCATCTTTCTCTTTCTTCCACATCAGTGTTTATCCTACGTGGCACTGCTAAAATATCACCATTGTACATGCCCTAATACTCCACTAATGGTGTACAAAGCATGCATGCAGCCGATCACATGCCCCCATGCAAACTTGTTTGGTTTCACACTCCACCAGCATGCACAAGGCTGTTCCAGAGAATAGAAAAAGGAGAAAAGGGAAGGTGGAGACTAATTCAAGAAGGTTACTAGTACTTCTAATTTAAATGCATGCAGGCCTTAGATGAGAGGTAATATGGGACAAATATTTGTTCAGATTAGGCCCTGTGAACCGAGACAGAGGGGTATAAAACTATCTGCACTTCCAGATCATTTCTCCTGTTTTTTAGATGTCCTTTCACTTACTATAAAAAACAAAGAAGCACTATAAGGGCTGCTTTCAATCAAAGGAATGTGGAGAGTGTAGAAATAGGAAAGGTGTAGGATTGAAATTTTCCCATAGGAATCAAATCCAACATAATTCCTATGTCAATCCTATGAATCAAAGAAGCCCTAAGTGGTTACCGGTGCTTAATGCACAGTTCCAAAGAGTTCATCCCGCAATCCAAATAACTAATAATCAGATGATGTCAATTTTTATGTATGTAGTTGTGCCTATTACCATCACAAATATAGTCTCAAATAGTATGATGGCGGAGATACACATTTTTTAACTACCATGATTTTCGGAAAATGCTTAGTCAATTTTGACATAATTTGACTTTCTAAAAATAATAAGGAGTATAAGCCTTAAGCTTTGAGATGGAGGTACTATATTGGGTTTTCCTCGTCTTAAGAAAAATCCCTTCCCATCCCCTTAAATAGAGTACTCCAGCCTCGAGGCTAGGAGATAAGAGAGGCCATCGATATGCCATACTCCTCGCGCGCTCGCAATGCTGGAAACTGTCACCGTTACCCTGAAGATGGACTCCACCGTGCTTCACTGATTTTCTGCTCCCAGCCCCTAAAGCCCCCCGTCTTAAAGGTTGATCCCTTTCCCTCCCACACTCCATTGATGTTTCTTTTGTGGGTTCACTACTGCAAAAATGGGAATCCACGAACTTTGATTTGTGCAGTGCAAGGGTAATCATTTGGCCTGCGGCGGATTCGAGCAGGACCCGGCAATGGACGCCGTTCTATCAGCGGCGACGGTTGAGTGCCCCCACAGCAGCTGCGGGAGCTTGGTGGCCTACCACCAGGTCCACGACCACAAGATTGCATGCCCGCACTCCCCTTGCGCTTGCACGGAGCCCGGCTGCGACTTCGCCGCCCCGCCAACAGCGCTCGTCGCCCACTTCGCAGCGGCCCACTCGATCCAAGTGCACAAGCTCCCGCCGTACAACACGACCAAAGTGTTCCAGGTGCCGGTGCCGGTGCCGGGTTCGCCGTGCCTGCGGATCATCGCCGAAGGGGAGGACGGCGCCGTGTTCGTCCTGATCATCGGCGTGCTCGGTTCGACTTCGACCACCATCGTGTCTACCGTGTGCGTTAGGGCGGCCGCGTGCGTGTGGCCTCTGTACACGGCAAAGATGTGGGCGAATGGGCCGGCGTCGTGCTCGTTGGCGCACGCGAGGAGCAGGGCGGACACCGTGAGTGTGTCTTTGGAGGCGTCGAGCTGCGCCTTGCCGGGCGACGTCGCGTTTGATGAACTCACGTCGTTCCTCTTGGTGCCGCCGCTGTACCTGGTGCTTGGTGGACCTTCCAAGCTGCTGCGTTTCTACATTCACATCGAGAAGGAGAACAATTAATCCTCAAAATAAGTACTCCTACTCCATATGATGATACATACTAGTATAGTGCTAATGCGGATGTAACCTCTAGTAAAGTACTAGTACTAACACTGTCTGAGTTGTACTATTATTTAAGTTTCGCTTCTATTGTTGGGTAACATCATCAGGAACATATCTTGAACTTATTGGTTTCAAATATGTGACAACAAAAGAAAAAGAATAAGAAAGGGAGTACTCCGTAACTGTTTTTCGTCCTGCTAATGCAACCTTGAGGTGACAGGGACAACTTTGTACGGAGTACAAAGCATCGTGCTCATATAAATATACATACAAAATCATCAGCAGTACCTCGATAGGTTCCATGTCCATTGATAGACTGGGTAACTGGGAGATGGATATTACTACTGGATAGCTGTCCTGACGTGATAGGATGCCTACATACACCCTACTCGGCAGGTGACGATACCTTCCCAACGAAGGTATCCAGTCCCATTTATTGATTATTTTATTATGGATGGAGAGCAATCTAGAGGAGATGTCATGTCTTGGGGCAGAGGTTCGGCTTAATCATGGTTTTGATATGGCCACGACTTTTGTCATTTAAGGCAACACCTATGGGAACCAAAAGATTACTGAAACAGCAACTACATTTTACTTGACGCTAGTGTAGATGTATCTAGACATATTGTAGCTATAGATACTTCCATTTAGCATCAAGTAATGTGGATCGGAGGGAGTAATACAATACAGTATACTCAGTATAAGGTTAACTTTGGCACACGCTGGACGCACATATTTGTTAGAAGTACACACATGCAAGACAGAGCATAGAGTAAAATAATTACTCTACTATTTACTTATGAGCAACCAAAAGCTTGTACGTGTCCACTATATATATGGGCATGGACTACACTTATTGCTTGTGGATGAGGATAGCTGTTGTGGACAACACAGTGCATGCTGTTAGAGTGAAACGGCACACTTATTATGGATCGTAGGGAGTATGCAAGATAAAAAAAGATCTACCATACATATTATTATTATATACTTTTTTTGCAAATCTTATTTTATACTTATCAGTTATGTACTCACGACACTGGGAGCATACACACACACGATCGTACATACTACAGTAGTACTGTACTGCTTTTAACACTACTTGCAAGATAAAATATAGCTGGATGTACAGAACTACTTATCACTGGGTGCATTAGTGCATACACACACGATCGTATACATACTAGTACTGTATTGTACTACTTTTAACACTAGGCTATCCTTTTCAGTGATCTTCCTCTTCAGCTTCCACAGCCTGTACCATGCTGCTCTTCTTCTTCTTCTTCTTCTTACTCCCGCAGTCCTGGAATTCCGCCAATTTTTGTTGACCCTTCTCAAAGTTCACTATTCGCCTGTATACCTCATATGTCGCGTATGAGTCGATGCTTGCATACATGATATGCTTCATGGACAAGGGCACCTGCTTCCACAGCTTGTGTTCCTCATGCGTAAGTTTTTTCATGATAGATTTGTACTGGCTGTCTATAATGGCCGCAGCATAGTCAGCCAACGAATCCTTATTGTTACTAGTGGAATCGGCAGGCTTCCACCTTTTCTGGATGTCCACGAAGTTCGCCACTGAGAGGTTGCAACGCCCAAGCCTGGTAATGTCGTTGCCGATGTCAATACCTGCAAATGTTACGTCAGCCTTGCCAAGAAAGTCAGCGAGTTTGGGGCCTGGCTGGTTGGCCGAGGAAATCTGGTACAGGAGGCAGTCCGTGCCCATGCACAACTGTATGAGGGCAGCCTTCTGTTCAGGCCCATAGGTGTACTCTACGTCTAGGCCAACAATTTTGTACGAGTCTTCTTTCTCCAAGATCAACTCGATTTTGTTGATGTGTTCCTCCACCTTAGACGCCATATTGGTATAGTTGGCCGTAATGGTGGTTGTTCCATGAGCGAGGAAAGTGTGCCCGTGGTAGAACGCTTCCATGGAGGGTAGCGAGAGGGGCACATGCGAGAGTGTCAGGGAGAAGACGAAATGAGGAAGACGAATGTTAACCGCCATGCCAGGGCCTGGAAACCGCTAGATGCATGCATTTTGGACGGTTTTGAAGATGACGGGCCATAGGGCACGAATGCAGTTTCCTTGTTAAAATAATAATAACCGCCCACGTACCTAATTAATTGGATGCTTATTTGTTTCTCGAGAGGAGCCTAGTTTTTTTCTACTACTCCGTACGAAACTCTGAGGATCTAAATCATTAGCATTAGTACAAAGAGATTCAAAAGTAATAGTATTACCTTCGTCTAAAAGGAGGTGTCTTAGTTTTGTCTAATACGGATGTATATAGACATATCTTAGTTGTAGAAATTACAAATATGTCTTCCTTGCACCACTTAGCTACCACTACAAACACTAACGCAAGGTAGATCAGCATCATGCAATGTAGACATTACAGTATTTTTGTACTACTGTACTTGTCTTCCCTCGTCTATGATTCAATATCTATTATACTGTACTGCTTATACACCAGGGAGATTCAAAATACGAGTTGAGCGCCAAAACTGCCGCCTCCATACACATATTTCGAATTCCCATTCGACCCCTATTACCAATGACGCAATGGCAGACAAGTGAAGCCGGCGTGGGTTGGGGTCTCATTCGTAATTTACACATCCCCTCTGATATATATAGTCTACCGCCTTCCTTTCGTCTTCCCCATTTCCGCCAAAAATCTGTCGCAATACTCCAGGCCCATCATCTCTCACCTGCCGGACCACCGCACCGGAATATCCCGGCCGTACTTAGCCGGCCTACCACCTCACTGTTGCGGTCAGAAACCCACTGGCGAGCAGCGACGGGCAACACAGTAGAGCCGGGAACAACTTAGGGCTGCGGCTGGCCCTGGTCCCTCCGAGCGACGGCCCGCAAAGACTCCGGCACGCACGTCCGATGCTGGTGCAAGGGCGTGCCACCTGACCTATACCTGGTCAGGAAGGTGATGGAGATGCCTCGCTTAGTTTCCTGCATGGCATACACGTAAACATTAAATACGAGCCTCGATCGGCTCTCAGGTTGTCCTGTGAATCGGCTCAAGGAGCCGATCCACCCATGATTCGTACGAGGTGCACGAATATATGGTGGTCCTGCTTGATCAAGATAAAGCTAAAACGATCTACGACGATTTGGGGTTTTCACCGCATAATCGGATCATCCTACTCACGATTGGGCCTCGCGGCCACGCACGGTGATCGTAAGCCGATCCTAGATAGGGCCTAAAAACCAACACGAGGTTCATCCCCGGAACATCCTGTCTAGGGCTAGCAAACGACACCCTACGCGCCGCTGGATCCTCCAACCCTTTGTAAGGCCTAACTATTGCAGATATTAAACTAATCCTTGAAGAACAAGGAGCAACCGTAACGGATCGGATCTACTAAATAATGATCATTACGATAGCATATGATACGAAGAACAATGCTAACCCTAACACATCTAAGATAACTACGTTGCTCACCATCAAAAAGGCTTCAGTACGAGCAACGCATGAACAACGAAATAAGCTTATGCTGCCTAGATCGCAAGATGCGATCTAGGCAGCATGATGCTTACCGGAAGAAACCCTCGAGACGAAGGAGTTGGCGATGCGCCGAGATTGATTTGTGGTGAACGTTGGTTGTTGTTTATTTCATAAACCCTAGATACATATTTATAGTCCAGGGGACTTTCTAATTTAGGCGTGCACCTAACCGTGCACGGGTTAAACTCTATCTTTTAATCTAAGATGCGATCTACTATATTACAGATACACGGGCAGTCTAGCCCAAACTCTTCGTGCAAGGCCACTTCAGAGATCTTCCACGTGTAATCTTCCAAGCCCATCTCCCTTTCGGCCCATCTCCTGATCTGGCCAAAATCTGGTGATAACACATGCCCCCCTGGTTTTGGAATTGATAATTCCAAAATCACTCTGTTTTTCTCCGTCGGGTCAAGTCGTGGCAGAGCAGAACCGTCGCAGCATCCTTCATCATGATGCCCTGCCTTCTCACCTATTCCGCGTGATTTGACCGTTGTCTTTGGGCACCGCCTCCTCGGAAACTGCTGTGGCATTGAATCTCTACTATATCCCTTTTATTTAACCGCTCTGAGCAGTTTGCCACTTCATCCCTTTGCTCTGTTCTGGCCATCGGCACCCGAAAAACCCCCAATCTCCCGTAGCCATGTCCTCTTCTTCCTCCTCCTCCGCCTCGTCGGTCTTCTCCGACTCTTCCTCATCTCGCGAGCCGACGCCGGAGTGGGGCTCGTTGGCGGCGCACGACATTCTCGCCCCAACGACGTGGGACAAGGAGGAACACGATTCCTTCGTCTGGTCCGAGGATGACAAATCCTTGACCGACGGAGAGGGCGACCTTCAATTCCTCGTCGAAGGGGAAGAGGAGACGGAGAGCGAGGACGACCGCTTCTCCTGGGACGATTTCACCTCCTCCGAGGAAGAGGCGGAGGAGGACGACGACGACTCCCTCGAAGGTTACCCACCAGCGAAGCGCCTCCGCACCTGGTGGGACGACGACAGCGATGACGACGATGAGGAAGATGAGGCTCCTGTAGAAGGCTACGGGAGTTCCGATGAGGAGCCTATCAGCAGCTGCGCCAGCGGCAGCGACGACGAGGGCAGCAACGGCCCTTAGATTAGGGACTAGTTGTAGTAGTCGGCTTTTGTCCTCTTCTCCTCCGAGCAATCGGCTCTTTCTTTGTAAGAAATCCCTCTATTAATGAAGAAAATATTCCTCAATTAATTTCGCTTCCTTGTCAACTTTGCCGATCGTCGAACGAAGTCGCCGTATAGAGAGCTGATAGCAGGACATCGGCTCGCAGTATAAACGCGATCTGAGGCCAAGCCGTCGCCTAAACACGCGGTCCAACAGATCTAACTTACGTCCAAACCATCCGATTGAACTCCTCAGCAACCCACCAGGAGATTCATCCCAAATATCATGATTTCTGGTCTGAACCGGTTCCGTTAACCTGCTAATTTGAGCTTGTTCCTCTAGAGTCGATAGCAATGTATCGGCTTTATTATTCTGAAGTCGATGTCCGTGCATCGGCTGGGCTCGCGTACTGTTGTCTCCGTATGTTTTCTCAAGTCGATGTCTGCGCATCGGCTGTGATTTTTTTTTTACTGGCCGATTTTAAATCAGCCTCCATACCTTACTGCCCATCCTCCCACATGCTTGGGAAATACTTCTTGAGGTGTTGACCATTGACGGCTACTGGGAACTTAACGCCGTCCAATTGTTCCAGCATGTATGCATTACCCTTCAAGGCCTGGACGACTTTGTACGGACCGTGCCAATTAGGAGACCATTTGCCATATGCCTTGTCCCTAGTTCCTAACGGCAACACAGCTTCCCACACTAGATCGCCAACTTGAAACTCTTTTGGCCTAACCTTCTTATTGTAGGCGCGAGCTACCCTGGCTTTGTTCTCTTTAATCTTCTCCAACGACCAAAGCCTAAGTTCTGTTGCGTCCTCAATAGTGTCACTCATCAAAGCTGCATATTCTTCAGCTGTTAGATCATTCTGAAACGTGACACGTCTTGATCCAGCCGTAATTTCCCAAGGTAATACGGCTTCCTGTCCATAAATGAGCTGGTATGGCGAAGTTTTTATAGCTCCATGGCACGACATGCGGTAGGCCCACAATGCTTCTGATAACTTTTCATGCCAATCCCTAGGGTTTTCGTCAATTTTTCTCTTGATCAGCTTGATCAAGCTCTGATTGGACGCTTCAGCTTGCCCATTGGCTTGAGCATAGTATGGAGATGATCGGATCAGTTTAATCCCCAAGTCATCGCAGAACTTTCTGAATTCTTTAGAAATAAAGACCGAACCTCCATCGGTCGTGATAGTTTGGGGAATCCCGAACCTATGAATGACGTGTTCTTTCACAAACTTGATCACATCTTCTGATTTCACCTTCTTCATAGGGACGGCCTCCACCCACTTGGTGAAGTAATCTGTGATAACCAAAATCCATTCATGTTTTTTACTCGACGCCGGATGGATTTTGCCGATCATATCCATGCCCCACCCTCGGAACGGCCAAGGCTTGATGATAGGGTTCATTGCTGATGCGGGTACCATCTGAATCTTCCCGAACATCTGGCACGCTTGGCACCCCTTGTAGTATTTGAAGCAATCTTCCAGCATGGTGGGCCAATAAAACCCTGATCGCCTAATTAGCCATTTCATCTTGTGAGCCGACTGATGAGTTCCACAGGCGCCTTCATGCACCTCATGTAAGAGCCGATTAGATTCAGTTGGTCCCAGGCACTTGAGTAGTAACCCTTCCAACGTCCTGTAGAACATGTCGTCTCCTATGAGGACATACTTCATGGCTCTGTATCTTACTCGTTTAGGTGCCCCCCGAGCCGAATCTTTTAAGTAATCGAAGATTTCGGCTCTCCAATCATCCTGTTCCAGGAACTGTACCTGAACCTCCGACCTGTCAGATATATCTATATAGCCTGACGCCATTTGTGCGAGATTGTTGGCCTCGGTGTTTTGGGATCTTGGGACCCAATTAAAGTTGATGTACCGAAACTGTGTCATCAACTCGCGGCATTCCATCCAATATGGGAAAAGCGATTCACTCTCGCACTTATATTCATCCGTGAGCTGGTTAATCACCAACTTGGAGTCTCCAAAAAGCTCTACTGCTTCTACCCCGGCTTCCAGTAGCAACTCCATTCCCTTACGTACTGCCTCATATTCTGCGACGTTGTTGGTGCAAGGGGTAGATAATCTGATGGAGAAGGAGTATTCTGCCCCCCGAGGCGACACGAGCAGAATGCCGATGCCACAACCATCGTCGCAAGCCGATCCATCGAAGAACATAGCCCATGCACGTATAGATAGTGCTGCTATATTGGTACTGATCCGTTCAGCTATAAGATCGGCCAACGCTTGCCCCTTGACTGCTTTCACAGGCTGATATCGGAGATCGAACTCTGACAACGCAAACATCCACTTACCAAGTTGGCCTTTCAAAACAGGGGCCGACAGCATGTGCTTGACAACATCTGACTTGCATATGACGATGATCTCTGCCGTCAAAAGGATGTGATGAAGCTTGGTGCAGGTAAAGAACAGGCAGAGGCAAAGTTTCTCGACCTCAGGATACCTCGTCTCCGCGTCCAACATCCTTCTGCTGAGGTAGAAAATGACCTTTTCAACGCCCTCGTAGAGTTGCACCACTACCGAAGCGATGGACGTGTCAGCTACTGACAAGTAGATGTAGAACGGCCTGTCTTGCTGGGGCGGAACTAGCACAGGCGGCGTCGTCAGATACCGCTTAATCTCATCAAACGCCTGCTGCTGTTCTGCCCCCCAGTGAAATTCGTCATCAGATTTAGTTTTCACCAGTGCCATGAACGGCTCGATTCGTCCTGACAGATTAGAGATGAATCGTCGGACAAAATTGATCTTGCCGATGAGACGTTGGAGCTCCTTCTTCGTGGTGGGCGGTTGCATGGTACGCACCGCCTCTTGACTTTTCAGGCCAATCTCAATTCCCCGTTCATGAACCAGAAAACCTAGGAACTGACCAGCCGTCACACCAAAAGCACACTTCTTCGGATTCATTCTCAGTCCGAACTTCCGAGTTCGGTCTAGGACGCGCCGTAAATCATCCAAGTGTCCCTCCATGGATACAGATTTGACTACCACGTCGTCGATGTAGATTTCCACCAACTTACCGATCAGATCGTGAAATATATAATTCATGGCTCGTTGGTACGTTGCACCAGCATTCTTCAACCCAAAGGTCATGACTACATATTCAAACAAGCCTACTGCCCCTTGTACTCTGAATGCGGTCTTGTGTATATCTTCCGGAGCCATGAAGCTCAACACCTTGTGGCCAGCAGCTGCATTGATCAATGTTTCTGCCACAGGCATCGGATACTCATCTTTTGGAGTGGCTCTGTTGAGATCTCGGAAATCGATGGCCACACGCCATCGGCCGTCCTTCTTCTCTACAGGAACGATACTGGAGATCCACTCAGCATACCTGCATGGCCTGATGAACCCGGCGGCCAACATCTTCTCGATCTCTTTCTTGACTTCTTCCAGAATTTCGGCCCTCATCTGACGTGCTCGTTGTTGGAACGGCCGAAATCCTTTCTTAAGGGGGAGCCGGTGTTCAATGATGCTCCTATCCAACCCAGGCATCTCTGTGTAATCCCATGCAAAGCAATCTGGGTATTCTTTTAAGAGAGCTATCATCTGACTCCTGAGCTGTGGATCTAACTTCTTGCTGATAAAAGTTGGTCGCGGCTTATCCCCAGGACCGATGTCGACTTCCTCTAGCTCATCAGCTGATGTAAACCCATACCCTAGCTTTCCGTCACCTGTGAGGTCGACGCCACATACTGGGAGAGCAGGTGGTACGGATAGTACGGGCCGATCGCTAGAATCGGCCTTCATCTTGATCATCACCAGGATCTTTTGGCAGTGTCGGGGCCGATCGCGTGGAACAGCTTCCTCCTTATCTTCGCTATGAGAGCAGCTTCCCTCATCTCTACCCTTACCAGGGCGGTGCCCAAGTTCTACCATGTTGATGTTGAACGAGTATCTTGGCTGGTACCTCCCAGGGTACATGTCTTCCACCATGTCAACGGCGTACGCCGGTGAACTCGGCACCTCTGGTGCTGCCAATGCGAATGGCAATGGTGGACGGGACTGGAGTGGCACCTCTCCTTGGTAGGTCCCGAGAGCTGGTCCTGACAGAGAGTACTGATGCCTCATGATTTCCTGGATCATCCGAAAAGCGACACGCTCCAAAGTATTCACCAGGCTCTCAGAATGGCGATGCAGCGAGTGAGTCACCATGTAGCTAATCTCCTGACGCAGGGACCTGGTGCATTCTTCTGACGGGACGGACAAGTCCACTCCATCGAGCGCGCCTTCAGGTGAGAACCCTTTCCACCTGATGCCATGCGAACGGGTTCGGTGAAAAGAGCCGATGAGGTCGGCTTCGAGGATCGTTTTGACCTCATCATACTTCTTCTTGAGCTCGTCGGTCAGATCCTCGTACGTGACTGGGGTGCCGTCCGCCATCTCAGATGTAGATTGCGATGTGGTTGATGTCGAAGATTGTCCCACCGGGCGTGCCAGAATGTGTTGCGGTTAGAAACCCACTGGCGAGCAGCGACCGGCAACACAGTAGAGCCGGGAACAACTTAGGGCTGCGGCTGGCCCTGGTCCCTCCGAGCGACGGCCCGCAAAGACTCCGGCACGCACGTCCGATGCTGGTGCAAGGGCGTGCCACCTGACCTATACCTGGTCAGGAAGGTGATGGAGATGCCTCGCTTAGTTTCCTGCATGGCATACACGTAAACATTAAATACGAGCCTCGATCGGCTCTCAGGTTGTCCTGTGAATCGGCTCAAGGAGCCGATCCACCCATGATTCGTACGAGGTGCACGAATATATGGTGGTCCTGCTTGATCAAGATAAAGCTAAAACGATCTACGACGATTTGGGGTTTTCACCGCATAATCGGATCATCCTACTCACGATTGGGCCTCGCGGCCACGCACGGTGATCGTAAGCCGATCCTAGATAGGGCCTAAAAACCAACACGAGGTTCATTCCCGGAACATCCTGTCTAGGGCTAGCAAACGACACTCTACGCGCCGCTGGATCCTCCAACCCTTTGTAAGGCCTAACTATTGCAGATATTAAACTAATCCTTGAAGAACAAGGAGCAACCGTAACGGATCGGATCTACTAAATAATGATCAAGCGGGGTGCCGCCCCTACACCTAAGATAGGTGTAAGGGCGGCTAGATGTGCAAGGGTTGCACTACGATAGCATATGATACGAAGAACAATGCTAACCCTAACACATCTAAGATAACTACGTTGCTCGCCATCAAAAAGGCTTCAGTACGAGCAACGCATGAACAACGAAATAAGCTTATGCTGCCTAGATCGCAAGATGCGATCTAGGCAGCATGATGCTTACCGGAAGAAACCCTCGAGACGAAGGAGTTGGCGATGCGCCGAGATTGATTTGTGGTGAACGTTGGTTGTTGTTTATTTCATAAACCCTAGATACATATTTATAGTCCAGGGGACTTTCTAATTTAGGCGTGCACCTAACCGTGCACGGGTTAAACTCTATCTTTTAATCTAAGATGCGATCTACTATATTACAGATACACGGGCAGTCTAGCCCAAACTCTTCGTGCAAGGCCGCTTCAGAGATCTTCCACGTGTAATCTTCCAAGCCCATCTCCCTTTCGGCCCATCTCCTGATCTGGCCAAAATCTGGTGATAACACTCACCTACCTGAGGTTACCGACTCCCTCGTCCGCAGCACCAGATCCGCTTCACCAACGCCGCCATGTACTGCATCAGATCTGCTTCACCGACTGCTTCGTCCGCAGCACCAGATCCGCTTCACCAACGCCGCCGTGCACTGCACTATCTGAGTTCACCGACTCCCTCGTCTGCCGTACCTGATCCGCTTCACCAACGACGCCGTGCACTGCGCCGGATCTGCTTCACCGACTCCCTCGTTTCAGATCTGCTTCCCCGAAACCATCATCGACCGCCCCAGATCTACTTCCTCGACGCCGACGCCCACCGCAACCACAGCACCCCCGCCGTCGTCGACGTGACCCGCAAGGATGCCGAGTATGACTACACGAAGCCGCCGTCGAGGTAACCAGACCCCCTCCCCCCTACACGTTTTGGGTTGTTACCATAGAAGGTTCAAGCATGTCTTGGTCAACTAGAATGTGTCTATATACTAGCATGTAAGTATCTAGAATTGGTTTACTGTCATGCAATCCAATCTAGTTAAACCCGTGTCAATCTATATCTATACCTAATAATATATAATAATAAAGAAACTAAGGCAAAATTTTCGTCCAACTTCAAACTACCCATAAATTTCCGAAAATTACACCTATGCCCCCCGCGAGTTAATATTGATTCGTCCGTCTAAAAAAGCATCGACAGAGAAGTCCCATAGATCCAGCTCCGCCCTGCTCTCAATGCGCGTGGCAGATGGCAGAAACCTGCGCATTTTCCCATGCCACTCCTCGAGCTCTCTGTCTTGATGTGCTTCACACACCTTGATGTGCTTCACACACATGGCTTATAATACTAGGAAGCTTGTACATGACCCTTTAGATTGTTGCCATGTGCCAGAATCTAAACCCTATACCATACTTCTAGAATACTCTACAAACTCTAGATATTTCATACTACTCGTAAATATCTTACTCTAGAACATTCCCCATTCTACAATTCTCTCTACATACCTTGGATACTTCATGACTAAGCTAGCTCCTTTACTAGCCAACCACATTGATAAGATTACTACTAACAATCTCCCCCATAATCTTGTCATATAAACTATCTTTACTATGTATTAAATTTAAAACAGGTCGCGGTGGTTGGTGATGGTACGTCAAACGTGTATACAACTCACCCGAACATAAAAAGTAAGGTCAGCGTGACCGGCTCCATGAGGAGTTCTTATCAGGATTAGTTAGGTCACGACCAAAATCCAATCCGTAGCACTAGGTAGCAAAATCAACATCCCTTTCCTAATTCTAATCGCTAAAACAAGCATAGATCGGTTCAGCCACACATCTTTTTCGTTCGCTCCCCTTTTTATTCTCTAAGGAACCCTCTCCTTAATGAGCGTAGATTGATGGAGATGGCTTTTGTACCGGTCAATCTTTATATCAGCAGGTGATCCGTCCTTTCTCCTCTGCCGTGGTTCATCAACGCGTGTCCGACAATCCCGGTTAGATCGGCACGATCAGCAAAAAAGAAAAAAGCCAAAAGAGACCCATTGATTAGGCTCCTCTTGTCGTGCAACTTTAAATTTTCTAACTTTTCTTTCATTCGCAAACATACAGTGACAACCTATATGACTCTAGGTTTCTTTTCCTAATTTTTGCACGTGCATGCATTTTCCATTTAAAATTCGTAGGACATACAAATCTCAACACTTATGCAACTAAAAATTCTTTAAAAACAAAACTTTCAGACCCTGCAGCATTTAAGAGGTTAGTGACAAGAATCAACCACATGTTTAGGAGCGCAGTGACATTCTCGCTAGAAAACCATGTTTCACGCGTGGGTGTTTCATTAATAAAGAGAAATATCTGATTAGTAAAGAGAAATATCTGTTCAGTTGGGGCCACGTTTCGACGTGTGTTCTCGACTTAATCGGTTTCTCAGACAAAGTATCTCGAAGGTGTTCATAGAGGTAGCATGTGCATTTGTGCGTTCATAGAAGCGAGTGTATGTACTTAGTGAGCATTTATATTGTACCGTGTTTTGTAAAAAAAGATGGTGTGAAAGGGCACCTTTTACGATATACTCCCTCCGTCCCAAAATGTAAGGGGTCTAAGGATTGGTCAAAAGTCAAACCTTACAAACTTTGACCAAATATTTAAAAAATATTTACATCTACAATATCAAATTGACATATTAAGAAAATATACTTTAGGGTGAATCTATTGATAATGATTTAGTATTGTAAATATTTATATTTTTTTTGTATAAACTTGGTCAAATTTTAAAAACATACTTTTAACTAATCCTTAGACGCCTTATTTTTGGCACGGACGGAGTATCATTCAATAAATACTATGAATTATTCGATCGTTTGTTCAAACATGTCAATTAGATCGGTCGATTGATCAACTCGGATCGGTCGATCGAGCATCAGAGTTGTCTCTGTGGTGACAAAAAATAATGCACATTGTATAAGACTGACGTACCACAGATTGTAAAGAAAAATGAGGACCATGTGGCCACACATCCTGGACATAGACATTGTGATTATATTCCATTTATTCTATTTTTGGAGAGAGCGATCTTTCGTTATTAACCCGTTGCAACACACGGGTATTATGCTAGTATCCCCTAATCCAGATCACATGGACCATGCACTTCATCTTGTGATGGCATCACACCGACTCACGTCAAGCAACGCCGCCGCACCCTGCTTGTTAGCCTCACACCGACTTCATATTAGATATCATGTAGTGCATTTCAAGTACCAAATCACTGAGAACCAACCTGTGGTTGGATGGTTAGGAGGCAGCGGCACCCCCAGATTTGACGCTTTGGTGTCTCAAAAATGGAGGAGTATTCTTGTGTGGGATGCGGCGTTCCCGATGACATTGTGGTGATAGTGGTGACTTCGTCAATCTCAATACCCGTCGGATCAGTTTCTTGGATGCATTTTCCTGGATGTGCTCGAAAGGGTAGAGTGTGTGTGCGTGAGTGATGAGTGTATGCATGTACATGTGAGCGTCTATGATTGTACTTGTGTTGCAAAAAATAGTATTAATTTTTATCTTGTTCATACTAAGACTAGCAAAACGTTCCCTGCTCTATAAACTCTCAAGAAACAGCCCTATAATATCTAGCTAGTTCGTCCTAATGTTAGAACAGTAATTGCATGCTATGTAATTCATCTATTTTTGTTAGGAAACCTACATGTTTGTTTGCTTTTCTTATTCTCAGGTGTCAGGTTGTGTGCTGGGACCATAGCCGCCGTCTGTTTTGTTCGTTCCAAAATTTTGTTTTATATTCCGCCATTCTGTGCTCTTCTGTGTTCACAAGGTTTTAAATTATAATTTCCATCTGTTTTGTTGTAAACAATGACGGTAAATGCCAATTACTATTTCCTTTCTGCTATCCTTTTGCCATCCTGTAGTACATGTGTGAACTCATTGCTCTGGTACATTTAGATTCTTCCTTGTTTTTGTTCTTCAAGAGCTGCAACCCTAACTCTTTGCTGTAATTTCATGTTGCACTATCACATGGAACATCGCAAATCGTGGAGTGAATCACTCCTATAATCCAGTAAGTACCTTTCATTTTTGTATTGATATGCTTATCGTGCTGGGAACCAGTTTGTGTTTAACACATTTACTCTCCATATAGATAGGATAACTGGTTTGAAATAAATCATGCTATTTATATGACTGCACGTCTTCGTTCATTTTCCTGCTAGCTTCTCAAACTTGTTCTATTGCCTGTCTAATCTTTTTTTTGTTTGATCATGATTAAACCAATTTAATTGTTCTGCTTAACTTAAATGATCTGGCATTTTATTCCAGCCACATAATGTTTGATTGCTCTTGCACTTCCTCATACCGTTATGTCTTCTGGATTTCATCCATACATGATAAGAATGTTTTGCTTGGTGAATATGAGTCAGATGATGATTCAATTGGTTATTAGTCCTTGATTCATTGAGTTGACTGATGATTAAAACATATAAACCTTGGCACTTTCTGGCATGCTTGTTGTGGGATATAATGAGCATATTTGTTTTTTGTAAGATTTTTTTCTGATTTCACTGTTGATTAATCCAATGCCACCTTCTGTAGTAGGAAATCCACCTTCAGTGGGTATCATAAATAAGATATGTTGTTTCTTTTTGGCTGACCCATCTTTTATTTTTAGGCACAAAATGGTTCATTTGTTTGTTTCTCCTTCCCTTATATTGGGCTCATGGGTTAAACATTGAAATAATATGTCAGTTTATATGAATCCCAGAATGGTTGCTGTCTAATCTGTCTTAATTGGTCCTGCTCGTTTATATTTGGCACCAAATGGATATATTTCTCGTTTATCTGAGGCATTCCCATGGCTGGCCGATGATGAAAATAATGAAATTTAGGGGGTTGGAGATTCTCCAACTGCACAATGTCTGGCTAGTTTTGTCCACATGACCACTTTTGTGGACCTTAAGGGATCTGAAGCACCCCTTCCAAGTGTCAATTTTAATTGATAGACTTCTGTTATGCAGTTTCCTGGCTTATTTTATTAGGCACAGACTGTCTAGTTACTTGATTTATTTTGTTCATATTTGCCATCCGGTTGCTCTGCCTGTTGCAATGGGGTTGATAGCTTGCTTTGTTATATTATGCCTTATGCTTTGTGAAAATCTGCCATCTGTTTTGATGCTTTGCAAAAATCTGTGACAACTAATATGGTTGTTTTCTCAAATTGTATGGTTCTGTAACCTGCACTGTCTTGTTTTCAGCCCCTGAATAGAGCAAGGAAGGTAGATGGCAGGGCATGTACATCAAGTGTCCAGGTCTTTCCACAGCACAGCCATGACAATGCCAATTCATCTGATAGTCAGATGATATCTACTGTCCCAGTCATTCCAGCTCAAACAATCGCTGCCTTTGCACATGAATCAATTGATATAATGCAGCAGCAAAGAGATGAAAGAGATTCAAAAATCGACATAACAGTCAATGAGATACATGAATTGAAAAATAGTCAAGCTTGGATTGAGCAGATCCTTAATAATCTACTCTGCAGATCTAATGGAAAGCCAGCTGTTACTTGCACTCCGATGAATTCTACCTAAAAGAAATGCAGTTTTGCCGATGATGCCATTTGTATGGCTTGTATCATTTGAGTTATTTGGACTTGTTGTGGTATTTGAGAATTTTTCCTGTTATTGTAACACTTGAGCTTTTTTCCTGTTATTGCTATAGTTTGCAATAACTGTAACAAATTTTCAATGTAATGATTATTTGATCTTGAGCTTTTTTCCTGTTATTGCTATAGTTTGCAATCATTGTAACAAAATTTCAATGTAATGATTATTTGATCTTGCACTCGGCCTTAAACAGAACTACTAGTATGGTCTCACAATTTTTTATCATTATACTTTGCAAGATTTAGCGGATGCCCCAAATTCAGTGCATCTCCACCGGCGACCCCGATAGCGATTTGGGGGCCTGCGTCGATTTAGGGCTCGCACCGGTGCGCTCCAAACGGCGCCGGTCATTTGTCGAGCCCAATATAATCGCCGGCATCCCATGCCGGCCCCTTTGACAAGGGCGCGAATCGGGCACCCCGGTTGCCTTTGCGGAACGGCGGTTTTCTCTGGTGGGGGCGCCTTGTCCGCGAGAGGACGCGACGGTTCGCATCGGCCGCTACGCGGAAAGGTTGGTCGTCGGCGTTTAATGTCATCTAAGAGGTAGTTATAGTACTCGTATGTGATTTTGGTGATGTGGAGGAAAAAGAATGAGGAGAGAGAAGGACTATGTGGTACCGATTCAAAGAAACCGGATCAAGCAGTACAAGTGGGACCCAGCAGAAATATGACATGCATATTTTACTTATCCTAAAGCAAGTGGCCCACTTCACCAAGCCATGCACATTACCTCCGATTCATATTAATTGACTTCAATGTGGAGTATCAATTTCCATCACAGATGAGTCGAACCAAATTGTTGGTTCGCTTTTCCTGTCAGAACCTATGCATCGATGCTCAGTTATGTGCGGAACCGATTCAATGGACGTTTTGGTTCGCTTTTGATACACATAGTGCATGGTCTAAAGTTACAGACAGTCTGTAGGCTTCTTATAGATAGCTTACAGACACCATTTTTGTTGTTGTATGAAGGGTGTCTATAACTTATACTCATATATAGCTATGACTAAAAATACTAGATAACTTACAGATAGACTATTGTATACACTGTCTATAGCATTGTCTATACTCCGTAGATGACATGGAGTAGTATTACAGACAACATCCGTCTAAATCAATGTACATGCCCTAATGGCGCGGAAACCGAGGCAGCGACTGGCCACGAGGGCAGCGACTGGCCATGCGGCATCCAGTCGCCTTAAATGTGGGAAGTTGCTACCGCTAGATAGGACGTACGCCGTCCACCACCGCCGCTCCATTCTCTACTCTCCACATCAAGATGCCCGCCGTCTGAAGACCACCTACTCGATGGTTGGCCTCAACGGCCGCGCGCTGCCTCCAGCACCACCGCAGCCGCAAGCCGACGACGAGCACAGCTCCGACGAGGACGAGGGCCCACGGTTCGAGGCGTGGCAGGATGTCTACGTAGTAGAAGCGGAAGCAGAGGTGGCGGAGGAGGCAGCGCAGTCGGGCGAGACGCCGCAGGCCCCCGCCGACCCGGAGCAGGCGGCGATCCTCGCGTCGCTGAACGCACAATGATACCAGTGGTTGAGGGAGGAGGAGCGCGAGTTCGTCAACGACGCGAACCTCGAGCACGTCCTCGAGATATCGCGCCAGCGAGCGGCCACGGAGGAGGCGGGACGCCGCCTCATGGAGGCGGAGCGACAGAAGCTCGTAGAGCTCAACGCTCATCGCCACTACGACGCGTTCGCTCGCCAGCAGGCGAGGCGCGCATAGATCGAAGCTTCTCGAGAAAGACTGGAAGCGCGGGCACAGCGCCGCCAGCAAGCCCCTGCGACCCCGGCCGCCATGCTCCACCCCCAGATGCGCGAAGCAACGGAGGAGAGGCGGGCACGGAAGCAGGCGGCAATGGCGAAGAACAACGATGAGGCAGGGCCGTCGAGCGCCCCTACCGACGGCCAGTAGACTAGGATTAAGTTTATGTTTAGTTATGTTTAAATTCGAGCTACTTTGGTATAAATTTCGTATGAATTTGGGTTTTTAGATGTCAATTTAAATTTTAAAATCTATCGGGGCTGCCGTTTTGGGGCCGCCGGTGTGGGAGCAGCGTCCCCAAATAGAGGATGCTGTGCCGGTGGAGATGCTCTTATAGATAGATAATGATCATGGTAACAGAAAAAATCATCAACGTGATGATGATTTGATGTTGCACTCGACCTTGAACATAAGTACTAGTACGGTCTCACAATTTTTTTAATCATTATACTTTGCAACATTTAGCAGATGCGCCAAATTCAGACATAGATCGTGATCATGGTAACAAATTTTCAACATGATGATGATTTGATGTTGCACTCGGGCTTGAACAGAAGTACTAGTACGGTCACTCAAAATTTTAGCATTATACTTTGCAACGGATGCACCAATTTAAGAGATAGATCATGATCATGGTAACAAATTTTCAACGTGATGATGTTTTGATGTTGCACTCGGCCTTGAACTGAAATACAAGTACGGTCTCACAATTTTTTATCATTATAATTTGCAAGATCTAGCGGATGAGCCAATTTCAGAGATAGATGATGATCATGGTAGTAACCGGTATTTAATGTGATGATGATTTGATTTTGCACTCGGCCTTGAACAGAGGTACTAGTACGGTCTCACAATTTTTTATCATTATAGTTGGACCTTAGACAAATTCAAAATCTCATAGCGGCAAAACTTCCCGCCCACAAAATACAAAAATTTCACACGCTTCCAAATTCCCATTCTACCCCTGTGGAGATGACAGCAAGGTCGGTTGGTGGGGGGGTATGCCCGTCATTTTTTGGATCACCACCTCCCTAGCCCGGAAACCCTCCCAGAAAAAATTCATTTCCCTCAGACCACCCACCGGAACTTCCCAAGTCCCTCTCTCCCACCTCCAGGGCCACCGCACCGGAACATCCCCGCCGGACTTCCCTGGCCTACCCGAGGCCTCGCGATCCTCGTCATCCGGCTGCCTGCCGGAGCCGCTTCATCGACGCCGTCATCAACCGGACCGGATCATCCCCGCCGAACCTCGAAACCATATGCTCATCCAGCAGTCTACCGCAGTCGCTTCAGCTGCGGTATCGTCCACCCCACCGGAGCCGCTTCGCCGGATCCGTCTTCCACCGCATCGGATCTTGCTCACCGACACCGCTGTGCATGAACCGGATCTGCTTCACCGGCGCCTTGCATGATCTAAACTCTTCTACTGTCGCTTTTCTATTGCTTGCCTGCAAGTTCTTGTTTAATCTTGGGGGAACCTGTTTGTGCTAACGATGCGCCGTTACGTTTTTGCAGATGAGATGAGTAACCATGAAGTGTAATGGCCGTCTCTCCAACCCCAAGTAGCACATGTTGCGTACTTCATCACCGGATCTATCAACCCCAGGAAGATCTGCTGTGACTCCCACAGAGTGCTTCTCCTAATGTAAGTCCCTTGTTTTAGCGCCATGTTCTGGGTTCAGATGCTTGTTTGTCTGAAGCTCTTTTAGTTCATTCCTAGCTATGACCGTAACACCTTGCTATTTTCTAGTTCATTGCTAACTTTAAGCGATTGAACATTTTGGTTTGCATTCCCTGCTCTGTAGATGTAGCCATCATAACTTCTATCTTGCTCAGTCGTTGTTACAAAAATTATAGGTATTATAGTAACATCCTGCTATTATTTAGTTCATGGCCAATTTTAAGTAATTGCACATGTTGGTTCGCATTCCCTGCTCTATATCTTTTGGCATCGTAACTTCTATATTTGGTTTACATTGCTTGCTCTGTAGATCTAGCCATCATAACTTTATCTTGCTCAGTCGTTGTTACAAAAATTATGGCCTGCTACTATGTTGTTTGTGCCAATTTTTTACTCCATGAACATGTTGGCTTGCATTCCCTGTACTACAGGTGATGCCATTGTTTTGTATCTACTTCATTGTAAGCTAACAAAGTAAGGACTTAGTTTGGCATGCTATCACTCTGCTATCTAGCCTGTAGTACAAATAAACTTGTCATATTACTAGATAATAATTTTGCGTTCCATCTTGTTCTTCAAAAGCTGCATTATTGACTTGTTTCTCTGACTTGGCATGACGCTCACATATGGAATGCTGAACATATTGGTTTGCATTCCCTCTTATTAAAGTTCACAGGTGATCCCACTATATTCTGTATCTGGTCCATCCTAAGCTCCATCATTAACTATCCTCTATGTGTTGCTCATTACAAGTTTATATCCCGAAACATCTTGATTTGCATCCCCTTCACTATAAGTTCAGGAGTATTATTTAGTTCACGGCCAAAATGAAGTAATTTCACTTGGCACATGTTGGTTCACATTCCCTCCTCTTTAGCTTTTGCCATCGTAACTTCATCTTGCTCAGTCGTTGTTACAAAATTTATAGCCTGCTACTATGTTTGGTTTACATTCCCTGCTCTGTAGATGTAGCCATCATAACTTCATCTTGCTCAGTCGTTGTTACAAAATTTATAGCCTGCTACTATGTTGTTCATGCCAATTTTGTACTCCCTGAACATGTTGGTTTGCATGGGACTCGACAGTAGTAAGTCTGCTGTTTCATTCTAACATGCTCTGTTATATTGGCTGTTGGTATGCGGCATGCACTCTTTGTTTGCTTATTGTGCGCATTACAATGATCTTGTTATAACGACGAAATGATGACTTCCAAATTCTTTGGCAAACAATATTGTAGTGTATTTGCCTTTCCATTGTTGCTGTCTTAACTTGTAATGTCTTTGTTTCAGATATAGGTGCTGCATGGACAACTTAAAAGATTGTCGGATCGCTTCATTGTATTGCTAGGTTTAATTACCATTCAATTTCAATGGGTTCTGTAATATTTTTTCAAAGCCTTGCAGCTGATGTAATATTTAGTTAGTTTTTATAGTTCTTTCGCGCATTTTTTCTTTGGTGCTTGTGGTAAGTGAGGCTATCCGACAGAAATCAATGCTGCCTAAATATTCTAAGTATCTAAATCACGAATTCCCATCCCTTAAATGGCCCAATTAAGCGAAATCACATATGTGCCGGCCCGCAAAATCCTATAGCGCCTATTATGCCGGCATATAAACAGCAACTAAACGGGCTGGCCCACTTACTTATTGGGCCAACCCACTTGATTTATGGTGGACCCCACACACTAATTGGGCCGGCCCACTTACTATAAGGTGGACCCCACAAACTACTGGGCCGGCCCACTAACTAGTTGGGCCAGCCCAATTGCTTTTGTGGTGGACCCCACATACTAAATGGGCCGGCCCTTAGAAGAGGAAAGTGGGACCCACCTGTGCTTTTGGCCCGGCCCACTATCTTGTTGGGCCGGCCCACTTGCTATATGGTGGACCCTATGTTCTAAATGGGCCGGCCCTTTAACAGGAAAGTGGGACCCACCTGTGCTTTTGGCCTGGCCCACTATCTTGTTCGGCCGGCCCCCTTGCTACATGGTGGACCCCACATACTAAATGGGCCGGCCCTTTAAGAGGAAAGTGGGACCCACCTGTGTTTTTGGCCCGGCCCACTTGCGTGTTGGGCCGGCCCACTTGCTATATGGTGGACCCCACATACTAAATGGCCGGCCCTTTAACAGGAAAGTGGGACCCATCTGTGCTTTTGGCCCGGCCCACTATCTTGTTGGGCCGGCCCACTTGCTATATGGTGGACCCCACATACTAAATGGGCCGGCCCTTTAACAGGAAAGTGGGACCCACCTGTGCTTTTGGCCCGGCCCATTTGATCTAATGTGGACCCCACGTACTAAATGGGCCGGCCCGATAGCAGGAAAGTGGGACCCACATGCTAATTGGGCCGACCCAATAACTTCTTGGGCCGGCCCACTTGCTTTAAGGTGGACCCCACTTGGTAAATGGGCCGGCCCGATAACAGGAAAGTGGGTCCCACATGTTTTGTGGGCCGGCCCTTTTGCCTGTTGACCGGTCAAACGAGTGCATTCGGCCCGGCCCACATGCTTAGTGGGCCAGCCCATTAATCTTTTGACCAGTCAACCTTAGAGGTTAGGCCCGGCCCACGTAACTAATGGACCAGCCCAGCTATATAGTTGACCGGTCAAACTAAGTCAGCTGGCCCGGCCCACAAACTTAATGGGCCGGCCAGCTTAAGACGTGGCAGGCCTCGTGTGGGCCTACCATCTACCACGGGGTTTCAGCGGTTAACGCCGTTAACTGCCAGTTAACGGCGTCTGCCACATGTCAGTTTGCATGACGTCAGCAGTCAACGGGCTCCCGGAAACACTTCTGCAACGGTCCGATTTTCCGTGGCGGAAGGGCGCCCAAGCGCGATGGACCGAAAAAATCGTCGTAGGACTTTGCCTGACGCAATTTCGACAACAGAACCCATATCGTCGGGTTAGGCCCATAGGCGACGAAAAATACCTCTTAGCGGACGATTTTGAGACGTTGTCTATCAGAACTTTTCTTGTAGTGATCGCCACCACGCCATCGTGCTGGCGGAATTCCGAGGAGGATCTACTACATCCGCTGCCCGCTGGAACGGGGAGAAGGACGTCGTCACCAACACCGAACGTGTGACCGAGTGCGGAGGTGCTGCCCGACTGTGGCACCGTCAAGATCTTCTACGCGCTTTTGCAAGCAGCAAGTGATCGACTAAATCAACCACGAGATCTAATCTCGTTAACGCTTAGCGATCTTCAAGGGTATGATGATCTTCACCTCGTTGCTACCATCTACTAGATTAGATCTTGGCTTGTTATTTGTTCTTGCGGTAGGAAACTTTTTGTTTTTTATGCTACGGATGTTATCGCCATTTGGATTTGCTGACGCAACACTTTGTTGTCGTTGGTGATATGGGTGAACGAGTGATGCCACTTGCAGTACGGCCTTCCGTTAAGCTCTTGCACCGTAGGGATTTTATGGCCTTCGGGTAACTTCAGCTGTTTCTCCTTCAGCAGTAAATCAAATATCTGCTCAGTCTTGCTTACGTCGAAGTCAAACCCTTTTGCAGGCCCTTGTTGCTTCACCCATTTGCACGACACGGGGTTTGCCCCCCGAGCCCATTCAGCTACAGCTACTTCCTGGTCTCCTGCAGAGTCTTCAACTTCTTCTGTCTCAACCAGGCCTATCGGGCGTTTGAACTTGTCTTGGTACAATTCTGGGTGGCGCTGTTCATACAATGACAATTTCTGAACCATATGCGCCAGTGAAGTGTATTCCGCTTGGAAAGCCAGATCCTTGATCGGCGCCGCGAGGCCCAACACTGCCAGATCGACTGCTTCTTTCTCATTCAAACGAGCCGAATAACATCGGTTCCTCACAGTCCTGAAACGCTAAATGTATTCTGACACCGTTTCTCCACGCTTCTGTCGCACTTGTGCCAGATCGGCAATGCCAGCCTCGGTAGCTTCTGAGTGATATTGCATGTGAAACTGTTCTTCCAGCTGCTTCCACGTCCGGATTGAATCTGGTGGCAATGAGGTGTACCACCCAAAAGCTGGTCCTGTGAGAGATTGTGCGAAAAACCTCACACGCAACTGGTCGGATGCTGAAATCATGCCCAACTGTGCCAAATACCGGCTCACATGCTCAATTGAACTAGACCCTTCTGTGCCACTAAACTTTGAGAACTCAGGGAGCCGATACTTGGGTGGCAGTGGAATCAAATCATACTCATTGGGGTACAGCTTGGAATAGCCGATTGCCCTCCTTTTTGGCACCATGCCGAACTGGTCTCTCAAGATTGCACTGATTTGGTCCACTGTATGAGTTGCAGGGGCCGAGCTTTGATGACTCGTTCCGGTGGCGTATTTGGCCAGCCACGCCTGTTTATCGGCGTCTACTCCAGGAATCCCTCCTGCTGTTCCAGAAATCCCTCCTGTTGTAATCTGGTTCGTGCGCGCCAAGTTATTGCAGTCCGGCACATACGTGCACATGTATCCATGCGGGATTTCTTTAGGTGGTTCATTCAGGAACTGGTAATCACCAGGATCGCCTCCAATCTTGTAGATGACGTACGCCGGTGAACCCGGCGGCTCTGGAGCTGCTAGCGAGAACGGCAGCTGCGGTCTGGTCTGGAACGGTATTTCTCCTTGGTGAGTCCCTAGGGTAGATCCTGACGGAGAGTACTGATGCTTCATGATTTCCTGAACCACGCGAGAAAGCGTTCACCAGGCTCTCAGAATGACGGTGTAGAGAATGAGCCACCATGTAATTAACCTCCTGGCGCAGAGCTCTGGTGCGATCCTCCGAAGGGAGAGACAGGTCTACTTCATCGAGAGCCCCTTCGGCTGAGAACCCCTTCCACCTAATGCCATGTGTACGGGTCCTCTCGAAGGAGCCGATGAGATCGGCTTCGAAGAGAGCTTTCAGCTCATCATACTTCTTCTTGTGCTCCTCAGACAGCTCTTCGTTTGTGACTGGTGTTTTCTCCGCCATCTCAGCTGCAGATGATGTTGACGCAGTTGATGCAGAATGTCCCACCGGGCGTGCCAGAATGTGTTGCCTGCCAAAACCCACCGGCGAGCAGCGACGGGCAACACGGAGAGCCGGGAGGCTCCCAGGACTGCTGGTGGGTCCTGGTCCCTCGGGCGACGGCCCGCAATGCTCCGGCACACGTCCTAGCTGGTGCAAGGGCGTGCCACCTGACCTATACCTGGTCAGGAAGGTGATGGATTGCTTCGATTAATTTCCTGCATGGTAGACACGTAAACATTAAATACGAGCCTCGATCGACTCTCAGGTTATCCTGTGAATCGGCTCAGGGAGCCGATCCACCCATGATTCGTATTGGATCTACGATAACATGGTGGTCCTGCTTGATCAACACGAAGTTAACGCGATCCACGACGATCTATGGTTTTCACCATATAACCGGAACGTCCTACATGTAGTTGAGCCTGGTAGATACGAAAGATAACAGAAAACCAGCCCTAGGAAAGGCCAAAAAACCAACATAGAGTTGATTCCCGGAACATCTCTTCTAAGATCAGCAAACCGTACCTTACGCTCTACTGGATCATTCAACCCGTTTGCAAGGCCTAACCATATGGATATCAAACTAATCCTTGAAGAACAAGGAACAACCATAACAGATCGAATCTACTAAATAAAGACTAAGCAAGATGCTGCCCTTACGCCTAGGATAGGTGTAAAGGCAGCTAGATATCTAAGGGTAGCATAACTAAGCAAATGCATCAAGAAAGTATCAATGCTAGCCCTAACATATCTATGATAACGGTGTTGCTCGCCATCAACAAGGCTTCAGTACGAGCAACACATAAACAACGAATAAACTTGATGCTGCTTAGATCGCAAGATGCGATCTAGGCAGCATGGCGCTTACCCGGAAGAAACCCTCGAAACAAGGGGTGGCGATACGCCTAGATTGGTTTGTTGCGAACGTAATCGTCCTCCTTTCTCAATAACCTTAGGTACATATTTATAGTCCGTGGACTTTATCTTTTAGGAATAAACCTAACCGTGTACGAGCTAAACTCTATCTCTTAATTCTAAATCTACCATAATATACAGATACACGGGCAATCTAGCCCAAACTCTCGTACAAGACCGATTCATAAATATTTTACGTGCACATCCTCTAAGCCCATCTCAATCGCGGCCCACCTTCTGACTTGGTTAAAATCTGGCGATAACAACGGATCCCTACAAATGGATATTCTGGTTTTATATTTAAATTGGGTTATGAGAAAGCTTATGATAGGGTTGATAGGGATTTTTATTAAAAATGATGGAGAAAAGGGGCTGTAGCCCACATTGGATTTCTATCATTAAAGGTCTTATAAACAATGGGGCCGTGGGGGTTAGATTAAATGTTGAAAATAGTGATTTCTTTTTAACCAATAGAGATGTCAGACAAGGAGACCCTATTTCTCCAATCCTTTTTAACTTCATGGCTGACGTGTTCACCAAAATGCTGGTTAAAGCTGCTGTTAGCAGACAACTTGTTGGTCTGATGCAAGAGATGGGGAATGGGGGGGGGGGGGGGTGTTATTAGTATGCAATATGCCGATGACTCCCTGTTATTCCTAGAAAATAACATTTGTTTCCCTATCAATTTGAAGTAGGTCATACTTGCTTTGAAGATGTTTTAGAATGAGAATCAATTTCCATACATGTGATTTGGTTCCCATTAACATCATGGAGGGGGATGCACAACTTTTTGCTCAAGCTCTGAGCTGCAAGCTGGGGGAGTTCCCTCTGCAATATTTAGGGGTGCCCCTGCATCACAGTAAGCTTAGGAAAGAGGACATACAACCCATTGTTGACAAGATTTTGAAAAAAGCAGTAGGATGCAGAGGCAAACTTCTTAATCATGCTGCCAAGTTGGAGATGGTTAGAAGTGTACTAGCTAGCATCCCTTCATATTTGCTGAGTGTGATTAAATTCCCTAAATGGGCTATTGCCCTAATCAACTCTCAAATGGCTCATTGTCTTTGGGATAATTATGAGGGTCATCAGAAGTATCACTTAACTAATTGGGGGTTGGTTACTCAAAAGAAGGAATCTGGGGGTCATGGAATCCCTGACCTCTAGCTGAGATGAATCTTTGCCTCCTAGCTTCCTCGATTAAAAGATATAATTTAAGTGAAGACAACCTTTGGAAACAAATTATTAATCATAAATACAAAGTTAATAATCATAATATCTTTTCATGTCCCTCTACTAGGGCCTCTCCTTTCTGGAAAGGTCGCTCTCGGCTGCTAAAGACTCCAAAATGGGCTACCGACGGAGAGTAGGTGATGGGAAGAAACTAAAATTGTGGGAGGATCACTGGTTTGGTACTTGTAGCTTTGCTATTAAGTATTGTGAAGTAATTTCTTGGTGAATGAGCAAAATAAAACTACTTCTAACCTTCGGGATGGGGAATCCTTAAAAGTAACGTTTAGAAGATTTTTTGACCATAGACTGATGGTACAATGGTTTGAGATTCTTCAAATTGCACACACCATTCAGCTTACTCCTGATAGTGATGCTCTTATTTAGAGGTGGGAAGCTGGTAGGGTATATAATGTTAAATCTATGTATTATGTGGTGAACTTTAGAGGGACAATGCCTATTAATATACATTGTGTCTGGGGTTTGAAAATTCCTCCAAAAAAATCACTTTTTTCCTCTGGTTGATGACTCATAATAAGGTGCCCACTAGAGATAACTTAGTTAAAAGACAATCAGTAGATATTTTGACTTGTGTTTTCTGTGATGAGCTTGAGTCTTGTCAGCATATTTTCTTTGAATGTGTCGTTTCTTCCAACATGTGGTCTGAGATGAAGAGGATTTTGGGTTTTAACTTCCCCTCTGCAACTATAGTTGACATCTCTATCTTATGGAAAAACAAAAAAAATATGTTTTGATTAATATGGTTAATGCTGCTATTTTGAGAATTATCTAGCTTACCAGAAATGACATGCTGTTCAATCGAACACAATGGTTTGAGATGCATGTGTTGTGGCGGAAAATTGCTTACAACCTTGCACAATGGGGTATCCTACTGAAGGAGGAAGAAAAAGGAAATCTGATAATGATGGTGAACAAGCTGGAGATCTTGGCTCAAATGCCACCTCTGTTATTGTGGCCGGAACCTGGCTAAGTCCCGAGAAGAGGGCGAGAACTGCTCTGGAAGTATGCACTATGAACCACTAGAGTGGATCTGGACCTCTGCTGATTACTGCTACAGACCTTGCGAGGACTCTGGGAGCAAATGCCTGAATGCTGGTGGGAGATGGTGAAAGGTTTAGGGTTCTCCATAGGCCTTAGCTTTCCTTCCCCCTGTCTTCTGCTATAGAGTTTGGTTGGTAGCAGTTCTATACCGTTAGTGTGTCTGTCCTCGAAGTGGAAATATGTTGAGAGCTTTGAAACTTCTCCCCTAGCTAGTTTTGTTTGTAAGTCTGAGTAGACCTGGCAATATGTGTTGTGTTGTAATAACACTGTGATGTCTGGTTTCAGAAATGAAACTAAGGTCATGCCCTGTTTTTCAAGGTTTGTTTGGACTATGTTTTTTGTCTTCTCTTTTTCTGCTATTTATGTTGTTGTTTTCCGGGATTTTCTTTTTTTTAATTAGACACGGTTTCCTTTTCTTTTTTCAATTATATATAGGTGGTATTGGGAGCAACGCCTAGTCCTGGTCGAACACAATTTCCAGTCTGCAGTTCAAGACCAAACCGACCAAAATTCGAAAAAAGGAAGACCAAAGCGACCTTCTAGGTATCTTATATGTGATCTGAATCGATCACCCCTGTTTGTAACACGAACGCATCAAATTGCGCTCATCACCGAACTTGCTAGGTTTTCTTGACCAGCTGAACCGTCAACCATCTCGTCGACCATGTCCGCCGCCGGCCGCGGACGTTTTTCCTGGTCGGCCACGAGGGTCGTGACCAAGGAGGCGAACGGGTTCCACCTTCTCCGCATCGATGGCTACGCGCAGGCCTGTAGCTCACCCATCCCTTTGTGGATCTGGCTTCTTGTGTAATGGCTTTGTACTCCAACTTTGTTGATATATAAAAAAGGTTCATGTTGGATTTAGCCTGCATAGTTAAAGTATTAAAAATATATTTGCATATTGACCACTTTCTTAAGTGTCATCCGTATTTTCCCAATAATCCTACACCTACGGAGAGGACCTATGGAATTGGCTTACGGAGTAAACGTGGCCTTGTGTGGTTGGATAAGTAGTTGATGCGGTTGTTCTTTTAGCAAATCACCAAGCACGAGTGTTAACCACCTCATCCCGTAAGTTTTTTTTTGTAAGCAAATAGTCCGTAAGTGTAGCATTACTGGTATTTTCCTTGTGATCATCTTCTAGTCAGCCACTAAAAAAAGTATGAGCCAACGGGGAATGGCAACAAGTATGCTTTGCCACATCCAATTAACATAGATGACCGAAACTCTGCATCATTCTTCATAATTTGTGGAAGCTTATAAAATTATTTGATCACATTAGAGAAAACTATGGCAAAGATGGGGAATATCAAGCCATTGGAAGCAATAGAACCAAGTCTAAGCACTGGGATCTCAGGTTTGTTAAGTGAGACAGGGCGACTGAGAGGGACTTTCAGTTGTATTTCCGTTGTTCTTCCGAAATGACCTTTGGCTACATGACTGATCTGTCGATGACTTTTTGCCGAAGCGAATACCATAATCGCCCATCAAACCTGACACGTTCCGGTTGTTTGCACCTCAGAACCGTGGCTTGTTTTCAGTCGGCAGACCAGTCGGCAGCAAGAACCCTCTGGATCCCTTCTAAGGTCATGGTGCGTACCTGGTGATTGCCAAGTGTTTCAGGTAATGAGGATTTGATGATAGATAACATATGTAAGAAGCAGTAGATTATTATTTTTATGTTTCCAATCTTGTCAGTCAGTTTTCAGTTAGCAGTTTCAGTTAGCTGAATAAGGATCGGTTCAGTGTGCCTGTACGCTGGCGATCCAGTAGTTTTTCCCTTTGGTTCATGCCGTAGTTGTAGGCAGCTCGATCACAGCGTGGGATGGCACGTCGTGCATGATCGCAAGCTGCGCATAGTGGAGGTTGAGGTCGAGCGACTGTGGGATGGCGCAGTCAGTAGGACTCGGTCGAGGCTCCAGGTTTTTAGCGAAGTTCAGTTGTAACCGATCGCATGTGAATAAAAGGAAAGAGAACCAGAAAAGCCGATACGATTTCACGGCACAAATTCGGTCTTTGTCTCTCTTACTGATTAAGATTTAGCCCCAAAACTAACATCTACTTCGAATCATATATAAACACCAATGTTTGAAAACCTACCTTTTTCTCCGCTGGCTGTTGTCCAATTCACTGAGCTTTGGGAACTCCTTCAGACCATGCAGCTCACTGAAGGGCAGCGTGATACCATCTCTTGGCGTTGGAGCCCGGATGGGCAATGTTCAGTTCCGAACGCCTACAATATTCATTTTGAAGGCCGTACTCGACACTGTCTCCCCTCCACCGTTTGAGATTCTGACGCACCACTCAAGTGTATATTCTTTGCTTGGTTAGTCTCTCTAAATAAGTGTATCACCGCTGACAACTTGCTGAAAAGAGGATGACCGGGCAACCCTATCTGTCAGCTATGCTTCTTGCATCCTGAGAGCTATCTACACTCGTTCTCCCATTGCTCCTTCTTGCTATATATATGGGTGATGGTTCTGCACAAGATGGGGATCAGTTTCAGAACTCATCCTAGGGATGTTGCTGACCTTAAACAATGGTGGGTGGAGCAGATTGCTCACCGATGAAAGAAGGAGGCACGATATTGGAACGCGGTGATCACTCTGGTCTGGTGGTCAGTTTCGAAGGAGCAGAACATCCGTGTTTTCACTGATCTTCACTTTACTTCGACAGTCGTGTTTGGCAAGATCGTCGAGGAAGCGGCGGTGTGGCTATTGGCTGGCAGATCCATTGCTAGCCAGTTAGCTCACAGACCTGGAGAGCCAGGCTAGTAAGATGATACTGGCTCCTTCCAAAAATAGTGTGTCAATTTTTTCTTGATGCGGATGTATCTATAACTAAAATGCGTCTAGATACATTCGTATCCGAACAAAAGCGAGACACGTGTTTTTGGATGGAGGTAGTATGTTTGATGCCGTCGAAGCCAAAGCCTAAGATAGTCCCAATGGAAATATCATAAGTAGTATTATGCATGCCATGTTGGCAAAAATCTGATGTGGCACACCAATTAATGAGGTGAGAAATGAGAGTGGTATCATAATATGATCATGTATCATAGCACGTAAAACTAGAAAACTTACTGGCAAACACATCATGTACACACATTTGCATTGAGATTCCACAAAACATTAAATATTATGATACTATGATACTATCTTATGATACTATGCATTGTGGGGTTGGTATCATAAACTAGTATCATGTGCATGATACTAGTGTATGATACTTCCCATTGTAACTAGTCTAAGACGTTGGTTGTAATTCTCCTGTAGAAGTCCCTCATGCGAGCTCGCTACAGCTTTAATTCGACGGAGGGAGTATAGGCAAAAAGGGCTAGCTCCTGGGCTCCTGTCTCACTAGGCTAATTTGACCTCTGCTCCATACCAACTGCAGCTCTTTGATATTAACTACATCTATTAGAAAAGGGAGAAGCCGCCTCCCTCTCCCGCCCCCTCCCGGGTGGCGGCAGAGGCTCCTCCTCCACCCGCGCCGCACAGCCGCCCGCCGCCAGCCGCCCCTCAGCCGCTGCCAGTCGTGGCCCCGGCCACGGCACTGGCCTTGGCCCCAGCTCCCGTGCCCCGGCCCCGGCGATGGTCCCGGCCACGGCCCGGCTATGGCGTTGGTGGCGGCACCCCCTCCGTCGAATCGATGAGGGGGAGAAGAGGGTTTCCGCGACGACGTTCCATGGGAGGTGATGAAGCGCCGGTGGAGGAAGCCTGGCGGCACGGCTACTTGGCCGGGGCCTGAGGCTCTCCATCGGTTGCCATGAAGGATTCAGTGGAGTGGTGGCGGCCTCCGCCCCCAGTAACGGTTCGGTGGTGGCACACATGATCCACGTCGTTGTCCTCTTCCCTGGTGATCCGGCATGAGGGATTGGCGGCGTGGGGGCTGATAATCTTGCTTTGTTTTTGGTGGCAGTCCTCGGGTTTCTCGCATGCGAGGATGAAGATCTTTCGGAGGTCAGTTTGCTTTGATCTGGCTGGAGAGATGAGTTTCGGAAAGCTCCGCTAGCGAAAGGAACAGTGCATCTTTTGCCTGGAGTTTGCTGGATCAGGTGGTATTCGGTCGCGCGCACCCATGTTTTTATGCCGACCGTTTGGTTCGGGAGGAAGCGACACGAAGCTTTATTCTGTGTTGACATCAGATGACTTTTTGGTCCATGGTGAAGTCAGAAGAAGGAATATCATGAAGGCCAGATTGGTGTACTGGCTAAAGGAGGTTCGAGTCTCCGTGACGCTAAGGGATCTGCTTGGCGTTCCGGGCTCTACAGCAGTGGTATGCAAGTGGGGGCGGCAACACAGGGGAAGTTCAGAGTCTTACCTCTCGGGTGAAAACTCAAGGTCTGGCCTTAACTGGTTGTGCCTGTCAATGATCTTGTTGGAGACATTGTTTTGAGAGTGGGAACTATCTTCAGGGTGAAAACCTAGACCTTTGGTCGGGCGATGGCGCTGGTGCACTGTTCCCTTTTTGGAGGCGTCGTTTTTGGAGAGTACTTCAGGTGTTGTCAAAGTGGTGGTTGTATTGCGAGGCCTAGAAGGCTGTAGCGGGACTTTTATTTCTTAGTTTTTTTACTGCTTTTTGGCTGTGTGGATCCATACTGCCACTAGGGTGGGCCGTTGTTGCAGAGGTTGGGTGTAATTGGTATCTTCTGATATTAATCTTTATCTAAAAAAAGGGGAGAAGCCTCTTAATATTTGCTCACCGGCTTTGTCAGGTTAGAAAAGTGAACAACTCTGAAGTTGATATATATCCCCTGGAATGTCGTCTAGCTTATATGCTGCTGGCTTGCCCACCTGTGGGTCCTTTCGTGCTTGGTGATGCCTTGTCTTAGAACTCTGGTGAATATGGAAAATTCATTTCTGCTACAATATTTCTCCAAAAAGAGTATTCTACACTGACTTGCTATAAGAGCATCTCCACTCGTTTGCCCTCCCCACGCCCGAAATCCGGGGAAATTTACATCCGGATTGGACGTAAATTTGGCGTGGGGAGGAGTACTTTCCCAGCCGCGATCTCAGGCGAAGACGGTGTTGGGGGGATGGCCCCCGGTATGCCAAAGGCATGCCAAACCGGATGGTTTGAGACATCAAGATACCGGTTTAATGTTTATTCCGGAGCCTCAAGTTAAGCTTTGGGCTAAGTAAGTCTATACCCGTATCCCAAAGAGGGGTATACCGGTATAAGCTAAGAAGACATCGGAAGCCCGGTAAGAAGTGCACTGTAGCACGTCGGCAAGACTTGTCAAAGATTCTCTCCAGAGCTAGAGGACAAAGATGAGCTAAGCAAAGTAGCTTTAAACGAAGCCCTAGCGCCAAAGAGGAAGGTGACGCCAAAAGCAACTGGAGAACGTCACCCTCCCTGATTAAAGAAGATACCGGCGTCACCTATGATTAAAGTTACTTTGTAAAGTAGTTTGTCTAGTCAAAGATGCCATTAGGGTTTCCTAGGGTTTCTTCCCCTGTAAGCCACCCTCTCCCCTATATAAGGAGAGGTGGCATAGCCCTTCACGGGCACGAGCTACGTTGTATGCAGAAACTTGTAACCACATGAGATGAATGAATAGAAGGATCTAGAGCAGAGTTCTTCCTTGTGTCTCTCTTCTTCTACCTTTGGCTTTGGCTTGGTTCTTGAGGAAAGCACCCGGAAGTTCATCCAATCTAATCCAAAAAAACCTTCACCCGAATCCTCTAGCGCCCATTCGGCTCCAACTTAAGCCATCCCATGGCATCTGCTCGTTCGCCACGACGACAGTTGGCGCCCACCGTGGGGCAAGAAGCGGCGCTTGACGGAGTTCACATTCGGGCGGGCCTCCTTGACGTCGCCGGCCAGCGTACGGTGTCCGCGCTGGTGCAGCGCATCTACTCCATGGACTTCATCAACGACAACGCGGGCTGCTTCGCCAACGGCGGCATCTTCCCCAAGAACGGCCGCATCATCGAGTTCGGCAGCCACCGCGTCTACTTCGGCACCGTCCCTGTGCGCCAGCGCCTTTCGCCGGTGCTGGTGGCGCCGGATCCGCCAAGGTGGCTATGTGCTGGCCGCGCCGCCGGCAGCGTGGAGGTGATGATGGCTGGCGCGGTTGGTGCTGGCAAAGAAGCTGTGGATGAAGGTGTTGGGCGCACGACGTCGACTCGTGCAGCCAAGCCACCGCTGGAGCGCGAGGCAAGTGCTGCGGGAACATCTTCCGCGCTGCCGGAGACACCACTTCAAGCGGCGATGAGCGTCCTCGCCACGCCCATCGCGCAGAACATCGACCCGGCAGCGGCGCAGGCGGAGCTGGAGGCGCAGCGCCATACGCTGCTCGAGAACGGCAAGAACGTCGTCAGGGCGCAGCGCGAGCTGAACCTAACCCTACGTGAGTATATCGCTGCCCATGGCTTTGCTTCTGTTAGTGCTCAGGCTGCTAGGATACCGGAAAACCGGCTTAAGGCTCGCAATCTAGATCAGGATTTGCGTAAAGAGATTCTTACCGGAAAGAGCGCCTCTGCGTCTGTGAGCATCGTAGAGAAACCTAAGTACAGTAGCCCGGATAAAACCATAAAAGCTGCTAAGGCTGCGGTAGAGCTATGTGAATCGCTTTCCGGGGACGCTCTGGCAAAACAGCAAGAGCGTGTCAGAGAATTGCTTGATACCATCGAGCAGCAAAATGCTGAGCAGCTTGCTAATCTGAACAAGGTTGCGGCTTCAAAATCCACGTGTTCAACAAAGAATGTCGGTAGCAAGTCCCAGGGGCAGGCATCGTCCCCCCATCCGGACAGAAGAAAAGAAAAAGAAATGAATGCGCAGCAGATGACTGTGTATGATCCGGTTCTTGCCGGAAAGCAACAAGCCGGGCAACACGATGCCGGTAGAAAAAGCCAAGGGGCAGATCGAGGCTACGCCAGAAGAGGTTATGCCGGAAACAATCATGTCGGTAGACTCGAAACTGGGAAAAATCATCGAGCTGCAAGGGCAGCGTATGAAGAGGAAGAAATACTTCCCCAAGGTACCGGCAGGCAAGGGCCGCGGTACCGGAACCTTACGATGAAGCTGATTCGACAGCTGAAAGACTCACGGCATACCGGAACCCGTTGGGAGAGCGCGTGGGAGAAAGACACCTGCCAGAACGGGATGCGAGGCACCGTCTGGATAGAGTGTACCTATCTGAAATGATCGAGGCAGAAGGTCCTCCGGGCCCAAAATGTTTTGGTCCAAGGATCTTGAAAGAGGAACCACCAGTTCGCAACTTCCAGTTGCCTCGTGACACAAAAACATACGATGGAACCACTAAGCCGGAAGACTGGCTTGCGGATTATGTAACCGCGGTATACGTCGCTGGTGGCGGAGGAACTGTGACTGGTGGAGGAAACAGGCGTTGGGCCGTGAGAATTGTACCATCATTCCTGGTGGGACCGGCACGAATCTGGCTGAACAACTTGCCGGCAGGAAGCATAAACGGTTGGTTGGACTTTAAGGAAGTTTTTGTGAGTAACTTCAGCAGCACATACCGGAGGCCCAACAGGACGCAGCAGCTCGCCTTGTGCGTGCAGCGCCCAAATGAAACAGACCGGGATTACCTGACCCGGTGGAACTCCACGAGAAACTCCTGCGAAGGGGTAATCGAGGCGCAAGCCATTGCTTGGTTTTGCAATGGGTGCAGAAGAGGTTCGCCTTTGTGGCAAAAGCTGCAGCGAAACATGCCGACAACCCTGGCGGAAATGATACGTGTGGCAGATAGCTACGCATTGGGAGACCCAATGCAACCGGCAGTGCAAGCGGATCCGGCGCAAGCAAGCCAACCGCGCCAAGATCAATACCGGGACAACCGGCACAACAAGAGAAGGGAAGATTTTCCGGATCGAAGGTATGGTCCACAGCAAGTAGCTGCGGTGCAGGATAACTCCGGCCCCAGCGGGAGCCAAAGGCAAAAAACCGGATCGCAGCCATGGGCTGGTCCTAAAAAACAATGGGTTAAAAAGGAACCCTGGGGCCAGAAAAAATATTGGCAAGAGCATATGAGGTACACGATGGAAGCAGCGATGGAGCAACCATGCAGGTTCCACACTCCGAATCCGGGGAAGCCGGCAAACCATTTGACAAAAGATTGTTCTTGAATCAAGAACTTGATGCTGAGAGGTGCGGCAAAAGATGCACAAGCACAAGGGTGCTCCACAATACTGTCACCCTCGCATGACATGTTACATCAACACCCATTACCGCCACCACCACCGCTTACCGGAGCTAATGCTATACCGGTGCAGCCACAACAGCACCAGCAAGTTCATCAGGTGGCTGATGGCAATGGCCAACCACCTCCACCGGCACCTTTGGGCCGGAATGTGTACCACGACCCGGACATGTGCTGTGTTGTGTTTGTTACTGAGCCAACCGATAAACAAAGCCTGCGTCGCCGTTCCATGGAAGTGAACGCTGTGATGCCGTCAGTACCAAAATACATGCTGTGGTCCGAACAAGAAATTTCCTGGTCGTTCAAGGACCACCCCAAGATAATGCCTAATCCGGGTGGTTATGCTCTTGTGGTTGACCCAATCATGCAGGGGCCATCGACTCGAGTCAAGTTTAGCAAAGTGCTGATAGACAATGGAAGTAGCATAAACATCATGTACCGGCACACCATGAATATGCTGAGCATAACAGAAAACATGCTGCAACCAACTCGCACAACGTTTCACGGAATCGTTCCGGGCTTGTCCTGCGCACCGGTAGGAAAGGTCCGTGTGGATGTATCGTTTGGAGGGCGTGACAATTGCCGGGTTGAAAACCTTGAGTTCGAGGTGGTGGACCCGGACAGCCCCTACCATGCATTGCTGGGGAGACCGGCATTGGCAGCTTTCATGGCCTCAACTCACACGGCTTATCTCAAGATGAAGATGCCGGCACCTCGAGGACCCTTAACTGTGGTGGGAAACTACAAAGTCTCGCTGGAAACCGCTTCAGCCGGATCAAATCTGGCAGAATCGCTGGTGATTGCAGAGGAAAAGAGGAGGATGCAAACTGCGGTTGCGCTGGCTCATTCCTCACAGCTGAGCTTAGCGGCAATGAGCGCAAACTTGGGCACACCAGCATTCAAGCCGACAAAAGAAACAAAGGACATCGTGCTGGACCCGGCTTACCCTGAGCGCACCGTTCGTATCGGTGCTGGCATGAATGAGGCATAGGAAAGCGCGCTCGTCAGCTTCCTCCGTGAGAATTAGAATATCTTTGCCTGGTCTACTGATGACTTGGTAGGTGTTCCGAGGGAGCTGGCTGAGCACTCTTTAAATGTCAGGAAGGATGCTAAGCCGGTAAGGTAGCCGCTGCGCCGGTTTGCTGAAGACAGGAGAAAGATCATTGGAGAAGAGGCGACAAAGTTGTTGGTTGCCGGTTTCATCGTGGAAGTGCTGCATACTGAGTGGCTAGCCAATCCGGTGCTGGTTGAAAAGAAGAAAGAAGAGAACCTAGAAGCAAAAGCTCCAAAGGTGTGGCGCATGTGCATCGACTACACCAACCTGAACAAGGCGTGTCCAAAAGATCCTTTCCCCTTACCCCGGATCGATCAAGTGATTGATTCCACCGTTGGGTGTGAACTGTTGTCCTTCCTGGATGCTTATTCAGGTTTCCACCAAATCCCCTTGAAAAAGGAAGATCAAATAAAAACTGCGTTTATCACCCCGCACGGGGCTTATTGCTATGTCACTATGCCTTTTGGTTTGCGCAACGCTGGTGCAACGTACCAGCGCTGTATGCAAAAATGCTTGTTTGATCAAATTGGAAAAAATGTGCAAGTCTATGTGGACGATGTCATAGTAAAAACTAAGGTAAAAGAAACCTTAATCGATGATCTCCGGCAAACATTTGATAACTTGAGAAGATTCTGGATGAAACTTAATCCGGCAAAATGCACCTTCGGTGTTCCCACCGGCAAACTGCTTGGCTTTCTCGTATCAAGCCGGGGCATTAAGGTTAATCCGGTAAAAATCCGGGCAATCGAAAGAATGACTATACCGCACGATCTCAAGGACGTGCAAAAGTTTACCGGAAGCTTGGCATCGCTAAGCCGGTTCATAAGCAGGTTAGGAGAAAAGGCTCTACCGCTCTATGCTTTGATGAAAAAATCCGATACGTTCGTCTGGACCCCTCAGGCAGACGCAACGTTCAAAGAGCTAAAAACAATGCTAGCTACAGCGCCTATACTGGCTTCGCCTCTAGAAAGAGAGCCTATGCTGTTGTACATAGCAGCAACAAACCGGGTTGTGAGTGTGGTGGTCGTAGTTGAGAGAGAAGAGGAAGGAAAGACCGTGCAGAGGCCGGTATACTACCTGAGCGAGGTGCTCTCCCTCTCAAAGCAAAACTACCCGCACTTTCAGAAAATGACTTATGGCGTGTTCATGGCCGCCACAAAGCTTAAGCACTACTTTTAGGAGCACCCCATGAAAGTGGTGAGTGAGGCACCCATTTCCGATATCATGTGCAACAAAGATGCTAGCGGTAGGATTGCAAAATGGGCAATCCAGATATCACCATACGTACCGGTGTATGAAAGAAGAGATGCCATAAAATCGCAAGCTTTGGCTGATTTCCTAGTTGATTGGGCGGAAATGCAATACAAGCCGTCAGACCAAAAAATAGAATACTAGAAGATGCACTTTGACGGATCCAAACTCAAAGAAGGTCTAGGTGCCGGTGTGGTACTCACTTCACCTAAAGGAGATCACCTCCGGTATATTTTGCAAGTGCATTTCAGGGCATCTAACAATGTCGCTGAATATGAGGCTTTGATCCATGGGCTCAAGGTCGCAAAAGAAATCGGTGCGCACCGGATCATTTGCTACGGTGATTCAGATCTAGTGGTGCAACAATGTTCCGGAGATTGGGACGCAAAAGATGTCAACATGGCTTCATACCGGTTTCATGTGCAAAAGATTGCCGGCTTCTTTGAGGGCTGTGAGTTTCACCATGTGCCACGAGCGGAAAATGAAGCCGCGGATGCTTTGTCCAAGCTGGGCTCGTCTAGGCAAGAAATTCCTCCCGGAATAGCCTCGGCACACTTAAGAGTACCATCGCTCAAGTCGAGCCCGGAGTCGGAATCTATCTTTGTACCGGAATCACATGTTGTACCAATGGATATCGATGAAGGAAACCCGGGGACTGCTCCGGCAAACCCGGGGACTGCTCCAGCAAACTCGGGGACTGATCCGGTAAACTCGGGGACTGTTGCATCCATACCGGAGGAAGCAATGCTGGTGGATAGCATGGAGATAGACGTACCGGTGTTTCTGGTTCGAGAGGCACCATCTTGGGTTAAACCTATTAAGGAATTCCTGATCAACGGCACCTTGCTGGTTGACGAAAATGAATCCAGAAGAATCCAGAGAAGGTCCAAAGCATACACCATAATCAATGGTGAGGTGTACAAGAGAAGTGTTACCGGTGTCCTCCAAAGATGTGTGGAACCGGAAGAAGGAAAAGAAATGCTTGTGGAGATTCACCAAGGAGAATGTGGGCACCACGCTTCATCAAGGGCGTTAGTAGCAAAAGTATTCCGGCATGGGTTCTATTGGCCCACTGCTTTGGAAAATGCTGAGGATCTGGTACGAAAATGCAATGGGTGCCAGAGGTACGCCAAGCAAAATCATACCCCGGCATCCGGTTTAAAAACCATACCGCTAACTTGGCCGTTTGCTGTTTGGTGCCTTGACATGGTTGGCCCATTCAAAACTGCAAGGAGCAGCATGACCCACATCTTGGTTATGGTGGACAAATTCACCAAATGGCTAGAAGTAAAACCTATTGAAAAATGCAATGGGCACACAACGGTGAAATTCTTAAAGGATGTCATTCTGCGGTATGGGTACCCACATAGTATCATAACTGACAATGGCACAAACTTTGCCCAGGGTGAGTTCAAGCGATTCTGTGAGGATAACAATATCCGGTTGGATTTGTGCTCAGCGGCACACCCGCAAGGCAATGGCCAAGTGGAAAGAACAAATGCGCTGGTGCTTTCCGGTATAAAACCAAGGCTCATCGAGTCAATCTAAAAGGCACCGGGGTGCTGGCTTGATGAGCTACCAACAGTGTTGTGGAGCATAAGAACGACTCCAAACCGGTCTACCGGATACACACCATTCTTTATGGTTTACGGAGCAGAAGCAGTCATACCAACCGACATTCTCCATGACTCACCAAGGGTACAACTCTATACTGAACAAGAGGTAAAAGAGGCCCGAGAAAACGATGTGGACTTGCTAGAAGGAGCAAGAGAATTGGCATTGGCAAGAACATCCATTTACCAGCAAAACCTCAGACGCTATCACAGCCGGAAGGTTAACCCGAGGGTATTCCGGGAAGGAGATCTGGTGCTACGCCTAGTGCAGCGCACTGAAGGCCGGCATAAGCTATCACCCCCATGGGAGGGACCTTTCATTGTGAGCAAAGCTCTCCACAATAATGCCTATTACCTGATTGATGCATAGGAATGGAAGGAAGGAAAGGCGGACAGATCCGGAGATGAAACCAAGCGTCCGTGGAACGTAGCTCTATTGCGTCCTTTCTACTCATGAAGTTGTGGTGTAAGAAGTTCCTTTTTGTACCTTATTTGCTATGAATAAAAGATGTCGGAACCTCGAATGAATCTCGGGGACTACCCCTACTGCAATTGCATGCAATATGTTTATTTTTTCAGTTCACCGGTTGCTTGTCAAACATTTTTCTTTCCGGTTTAGTAACGTGCTAAAGCCTACCGGAGTCTTCGACTCTGCTGCTGTCCGCAACCCGGCTTCATGGCAAGCAAGATAAACCGGTAGGAACTAAGCACGTGAACTACGAAAAGAGATAGTGGGAACGAACAATCCGGAAAAATTTAACTAACCCCGGCTAAACCGGTTTTTTGTGAAAATTTCGAGTTGTTTCTAAGTTCAAGAAAATGCTTGCTTGGCAAAAGAACTTTGTGCCTCATACGCCAAAACACCCAGAAGAGGTAGGCAGAGCCAAAGTAAAGGAGCCAAGTGTGCCTCGGATTGGATGCGAAAACGATTCCGGAATCTTTGCGGTACAGGATCAAAGCAAACGATAAGCAAGGTGTTAAAGCGATAGACAAACACAACTTAATAACCTACCGGTAAAACATACCGGCAGGCAACATGGTCGCACAACCAAAAGAACGGTTAAGTTTTATATTACATCATAACCCCCGGCATACCGGGGTCGAATTTAATGAACATTGTTTTAAGTCAAACAGGACACAACCAAACAGGATAAGCATGTTCAAGCAGCAGGAGCTTCGGGAGGAACGTTGCCGGCATCAGGGCCTTCCGGAGGCGCGTCTTCTCCGGCATCCTCATCCTCGTCTTCCTCCTCTTCATAGTCACTAAGATAATCAGTGACGCCAGGAGGAGGAGGAATGAAGGTGCGGATTGCCGCATACTCAGCTATTCGGTAAGCGCGATCTTTCCGCTTGGTGGTGAGGGCTGGATCCGTGTCGGTAGGAGCGTCTTGGCGCGCGGTGACGAAGGCGTCCAGATCCAGATCCTCGTACCAGGAACAGGCGGTGCGTAACGCCTCGTCTGCTCCGGCACGAGCTGCTGACCATTGCCACTCGCGGATCCTCCGACCGGCACCTTTCAGGCGATCGGAGGTGAGCGTCAGGTTGGCCGGCACCTCCTCCTCAGGCCAGAGCACCTTGAAGAGCTGGATCTCCACCTCGGGGATATCGGCAAGGTTCCGGTCCACCGCCCGCATATGTGAGACCCGGGCAGAAAGCGCGACCAGGTGGTCATAAGGATCCCAGGGCGCATCCAGATTCTTGTACGCTTGCGCGACCCGGCGCTCTGCTACCTTCTTCTGCGCGTACGCCTGCGAGTCCGGAAAGAGCCCTGCAAGATAAAGGAAAAAAGATAAGGACATGCTACCGGAAGGTGTAAGCTTATAAGCAGAAGCCGGAAAAGAAAGAGGAAAAACTTACTGAGAGCGAGCGCGTCGGTTTGCATGACCAGCAGGTCATACTCCTTCTGCTCCGCCTCTAGGAAGGCAGCCCGATCTTCGGCTGCTTTCCGCGCCTTGCCTCCCTCCTCAAGCTCTGCCTGCAGCACCGCGGTGGAGTTGACAGAATCATCCAGGGCCTCCTTTAGCTGCGCCTCAGCCGCAGCTTTGGCGTCCTTCAGCTCCTGATCATGCCGGAGCCCAATCTGGATGAGATCATCCTTCAGCCCTCTAGTGACGGCCTTCTGGGCGTCCAGAGCCTTGCGATGCTCCTGGATGAGCTTCTCCTTCTCATCTAGAGCACGGAAAGAAATGTTAACAAAGTGTAATGGGCAGAACGTAGAAAAACGAGTCAACCGGAAAAGAAGCAATACCTTGGAGGGTGCGGAGCTGAGCCTTGAGGGCCTCAATGGAGGCTTCCGGAATAGCTGTTATGCAAAAGTTTGTGAGTAACGAAAAGAGAAAACCAACCAGTAAAAAGAGGCCAGAGATAAAAAAAGAGCTTACCTTGGCAGTGGCTATGGGCCTCGGAAAGGTCCCGGTGCTCCCACAGAAGCTCCTCGAAGAGGCGCTTCCGGGCGTCCGCCGTGCTCTGTTCAAGTAAGAATGGCAATGAGAAGAAGCCGGTTTCTTTATGTTCTTGGCTAAGTTTCGCGCTAAGAGCTACGCTCTCAACACGAAACTCGGGGACTGAGGGGATATGCATAATCCGGAAAAAGAGAAACCAGCAGGAGTTGAAAAAAGTGCAAAGAGCTTGGTGTAACTTACCAACATGTTGTTCGTGGCATCGTGCCACGCGTTGTCGAGCTCCTTCACCGTGCGCCGCAGCTGGATGAAGTGCTGCTCAGTGCACCGGGGGCCAGTGGGGTCAGGCGCCGGAAGCCGGTCCTTCCCCAAGTCGCGCGTAGCCGCAGACACATCCGTCTGATTCCACTTTTGAGCATATTCAAGCAGATGGCCCAGCTCGCGGCCTTCGCGCTTCAGCTCGGTTATCTGACCCAGCAGGCCAGTGGGCGTTTCCCCGGCTGCAACAGCAGCGCGGCCGGCGTGCAGCACCAACTGCTGCGAGCCAGGTGCAGCAGTGCCGGAAGCTGTGGCCTTCCCCTTGAAAGGTTCCGGCTTGAGAAGCTTGAGGCTTTCTGGCGGCGGCGTCGGCTTGGCCACAGCGGGCCCTTGGCTAGGAGATGGCGCGGGCTCGGACGCTGAAGGTCCTTGGCTTGGCGGCGGCGTTGGTGTGGCCCCGGTTGGCTCAGCAGTGGGAGCTTCTGGCGGAGGCGCGGACGAAGTCCTGCGCGGCGAGCGGGCGTCAGGAGCGTCCTGGCCCGGTGTGGAACCTGCCGGCGCGGAAGAGTCTGGCACGGACTTGGAGGGGGAAGAGTCTGTGGTCTTCTTCTTCTTTCTTTTTGGGACGGGAGGAACCTGAGGTTCCGCCCTCCCGGCAGCTTCAGAATCGGCGCCGATGTTGCTGGCGCCGGTGTCTTGTGTTTCAGGAGGGGAGACGTGCTCCTCCTCCGCGCGGTGATCTGGAGGTGTAGGGGCCGCGCTCCCCGCACTTGGAGTGCCTCCCAGGGGGGAGGCAGAAGCGTTGCCGGCACTAGATGGTGCCGAGCTTGGGTGAAGAGGAGATGAGGTCCTTGCGGTTCCCTCAGAGCTCTCAGGCCTTGGGCCGCTGGCGCTCTTGGAGAACTTGAGTGCAGGGCTGAGCGAGGAAAAGAGAAAGGGTTGGAAAAAGCAACCGGAAGGAAAATTTGAAAAACAAAGCATAAAGTGAAATGAAAACTTACCCGGTAGCGACCGGCATCTGCTTCTTTTGGTAGCGCTTCTTGGCTACCTCCTTCCCTCCAATAACTTCCTGTTGACGTCAGAAACCCACTGGCGGGCAGCGACGGGCAACACAGTAGAGCCGGGAACAACTTAGGGCTGCGGCTGGCCCTGGTCCCTCCGAGCGACGGCCCGCAAAGCCTCTGGTACATACGTCCGATGCTGGTGCAAGGGCGTGCCACCTGACCTATACCTGGTCAGGAAGGTGATGGAGATGCCTCGCTTAGTTTCCTGCATGGCATACACGTAAACATTAAATACGAGCCTCGATCGGCTCACAGGTTATCCTGTGAATCGGCTCAAGGAGCCGATCCACCCATGATTCGTACGAGGTGCACGAATATATGGTGGTCCTGCTTGATCAAGATAAAGCTAACACGATCTACGACGATTTGGGGTTTTCACCGCATAATCGGATCATCCTACTCACGATTGGGCCTCGCGGCCACGCACGGTGATCGTAAGCCGATCCTAGATAAGGCCTAAAAAACAACACGAGGTTGATCCTCGGAACATCCTGTCTAGGACTAGCAAACGACACCCTACGTGCCGCTGGATCCTCCAACCCTTTGTAAGGCCTAACTATTGCAGATATTAAACTAATCCTTGTAGAACAAGGAGCAACCGTAACGGATCGGATCTACTAAATAATGATCAAGCGGGGTGCCGCCCCTACACCTAAGATAGGTGTAAGGGCGGCTAGATGCGTAAGGGTTGCACTACGATAGCATATGATACGAAGAACTATGCTAACCCTAACACATCTAAGATAACTACGTTGCTCGCCATCAAAAAGGCTTCAGTACGAGCAACGCATGAACAACAAGAAGCTTATGCTGCCTAGATCGCAAGATGCGATCTAGGCAGCATGATGTTTACCGGTAGAAACCCTCGAGACGAAGGAGTTGGCGATGCGCCGAGATTGATTTGTGGTTGAACGTTGGTTGTTGTTTATTTCATAAACCCTAGATACATATTTATAGTCCAAAGGACTTTCTAATTCAGGCGTGCACCTAACCGTGCATGGGGCAAACTCTAACTAACCGACACGTATCCTAATATGTTACAGATACAAGGACAAACTAGCCCAAACTTTGCATATAAAGGCCGATTCACGTATTTCTTCCATGTATAATCTTCAAATCCATCTTGATCGCGGCCCACCTCTGACTCGGTCAAATTCTGGTGATAACACATGCCCCCCTGGTTTTGGAATTGATAATTCCAAAATCACTCTGCTTTTCCTTCGTCGGGTCATGTCGTGGCAGAACCGTCGCAGTATCCTTCATCATGATGCCTTGCCTTCTCAACTTCTCCGCGTGACCTGGCAGTTTTTTTTTTAGGCACCACTTCCTCGGAAACTGCTGTGGCATTGAATTTCCACTATATCCCCTTTTATTTAACCGCTCCGAACATTTTACTTCCACAACTCCTTCGCATTAGCACTCCAAAAGCCCTCCTGCGCCACCATGTCTTCTTCCTCCTCTGCTTCATCGGATCTCTCCACCCAATCCTCCTCTTCCCGTGAGCCGACGCCGGAGCCGAACCCGGCGGAGGTCCATGCGGCCAACACCCGCCGTGCCATTGAGGCCGGGGAGGAGTCTAGCCATGACTTCTCCATCTGGTCAGAGGACGACAAGTCCCTGACCGACGGGGAAAGCGACCTCCGCTTCCTCGCCAATGGGGAAACGGAGGAGGAGAGCGACGATGATCGCTTCTCCTGCGACGACTTCACCTCCTTCGATTCTTCAACTGATGACCTTGAGATCTGGTGGATAATGTAGAGTCTTCAAGAGAGCCATCGAATTCTTCCAACCAGGCCCAATGGTCTTCTTCGAGCACTCATCATTTTGTGAAGAAGGTTGCGACGAAGGATCAGCCGATGGTACCCCAATCGGCTCCTCAATAGAGCATCTACCAGGCCTGCTGCCCCCCGAGCCTTACTCAAGGCGAGAATATCGGTGAGGATGCACCAAAGCCGATCACCTTTCTTCCCTCGAAAACCGATATATTTCTTCTGACAGCACTGCTGACCTGGCACAAAGGGTTGAAAACCCTCGACGAGAAGGTTCAGGCACTAGAATCGGCTCAAGGCAGCTGAGGAAGCTCCCATTGTTTTACTCCCTCAAGGAAGCAGAAGGCCCCACAGCTGATCTGGACTTGGTGAAGATCCGTGCTTTGAACACATAGCCAGTAGATCCTGCGTAGTTATACTAGAGTCGATGGCTGTGCATCGGCTTTGTCTCTTAGTTCTAAAGTCGATGTCCTTGCATCGGCTGTATGTCATTGATGCTGATTTTTTTTTACTGGCCGATTTTTCTATCGGCCCCTAACATTTTACTGCACACATGCCCATCTGCACATGTTCATCTGATTAGATGCCCCCCGAGCCGAATCTGCCAGGTGACTGCAGATATCGGCTTTGTGGTTAGCCAAGGCACTGTATTTGCACGTCGGCTCCATTGGGATTCGTGTTGACCCTCATCCGCCGACGCGACCGCTACCCAGTAGATCGATGTTGAACACAAGCAGAACATGTGGTGACGATAATTTTGGCCGATTGCTGGAATCGGCCTCCATACTGAATTGCTCAATGAAGGCTTTGTAATGTTCCTCCATAGATCTTTGGGGCCGATCACAAGGATCAGCCTCGCCACGTTTGCTCATTGGTTTGCTCCAGCTACATGGTCAGGCCGGTGGATAAGACCAGCCTAACCCTGCCCTTCGTCACGTCAATGCGCTCGCAGTCATCCAAATTGATACCTGAGAGTGGCTCTTGGCCTGCTGTTTCTCAAGCATTCGTGTCAGCCGTTGAAATCTCGGCTGAATCATCGGCCTGGACGACTTCTACCTCATCTCCATCCCACTGTATTACGCATTGGTGCATCGTGGAGGGAATGCAGCAGTTGGCGTGGATCCAATCTCTTCCTAGCAGAACAGCATAGGTGCTCTTGCTATCGACGATGAAGAACGTCGTAGGGATAGTTTTCCTTCCTACGGTCAGATCCACGTTCAGAACACCTTGTGCGTCAGACGCTTGGCCGTTGAAATCGCTCAATGTCACGTTGGTCTTGATCAGATCCGAGCTAGAGCGTCCCAACCAACGTAGCATAGAGTATGGCATAATGTTGACTGCCGCTCCGGTGTCCACCAGCATCTTATTGACAGGCCTCCCATCGATATAACCTCGCAAGTACAGGGCCTTTAGATGTCTGTAGCTTCTTTCTCGTGGCTTCTCAAAGATAACCGGCCGTGGGCCGCAGTCAAGTTGTGCCACAGGTGCCTCGTCTAATCCTGGAGCACTGAACTCCGAAGGAAGGATGAACACCATGTTTGTGCCAGCCGATGTTTCATCATCGGCTTTCCTTTGCTTGGGGCACCACTCCATCTTTCGTGGTCGACCCTCTTCATCCAGGGTTCGCTGAATTTTCGCGGCCAGACCAGGCCGTGCTTTCCTTAGCGTGTGCAGGTATAACCTTTCGGCTCCCTCCAAGCCACGCAGTCGCTGAACCCTACGCTTTTGGGAGCGGCTGAGTCCATCAGGGCACCACCTTGGCCGGTGGTACCTGTCTTCTTCTTCTTCATCTTCCAAATCTTCGAGATCTTCTATCTGAGGGGACTCAGCTTGTTTGCTTTGAGGAGGGAAAGGCCCTAGGCGTTGGAACACGGACACGTTGGCTGCCTCCTTCTTCTTCCGGTTACATTCTGGGCAATTGCCGATTGTAGGCAATCGGCTCATTCCTGAATCCCAGCAGTGTCTGAAGAAGGGGCAGTCCCAGTGCCTGTCCTCATCGTCTCGCTCCCTTGACTCTTCCTTGGCACGGCGCTCGTACTCCTCCTCATCGCGATCATGCCGACGATGTCTTCTGGCTTCTCTAGCCAGACGATCTCTTTCATCACCATTGCTGGATCGTCGGCGTTGGTCATACTGACTCACATACTTGTTGAGGAGGTGATCAGAGAGAGGTCGCTGATATCTTATGTTCTTCACTTCTCCCTCTGTGACGTAGCGCTTGCCATCGTGACGGAACCGATCGCGTGGAGCGGCCTCCTCTGTGTCCTTGCTACGAGAGCAGCTGCCCTCGTCTCCGTCTTTGCCAGCGTGGTGTCCAGATCCTACCATGTTGACGCTGAACGAGGATCCTGGCTGGCAACCCTCAGGGTAAGTGCACTCCACCATGTTAACGGCGGGGAAGGGGTGGGTGTCGACCTTCATGGCGTACTGGTTGAAAATCAGACGTCCTTGTTCTATCTCCATTTGGATCTGCTGACGCCACACCCTGCAGTCGTTGGTGGCATGGGAGACCGAGTTATGCCATTTGCAGTATGGCTTTCCGTTCAGCTCCTGTACCGTGGGGATTTTGAGCCCTTCGGGTATCTTCAACTGCTTCTCCTTGAGTAGGAGGTCGAAGATTTGCTCAGTCTTGGTCACGTCAAAATCGAACCCTCTGGGCGGACCTGGTGGCTTTACCCATTTGCAGGACACGGGGGTTGCCCCCCGAGTCCATTCAGCCACTGCTACTTCTTGATCTCCCGCAGAGCCTTCGTCTTCATCTGCCTCGACCAGGACTACTGCACGCTTGAATTTGTCCTGGTACAAGTCCGGGTGGCGCTGTTCATATGTCGACAGTTTCTGAACCATGTGCGCCAGCGAAGGGTAGTCTGCTTGGGAGGCCATGTCCTTGAGTGGCGATGCAAGGCCCGCCACTGCCAACTCGACTGCTTCCTTTTCAGTCACACGAACCGAATAACATCGGTTCCTAAGATTCCTGAAGCGCTGGATGTATTCTGCCACAGTTTCTCCACGCTTCTGACGGATTTGTGCCAGATCGGCAAGGCCAGACTCGGAAGCTTCTGAGTGAAACTGCATGTCGAACTGTTCTTCCAACTGCTTCCAAGTCCGGATCGAATCCGGTGGCAACGAAGTGTACCACCCGAAAGCCGATCCCGTGAGGGACTGTGCGAAGAACCTCACGCGTAGTGGATCCGACACTGAGGCCGTTCCTAGCTGTGCCAAATATCGGCTCACATGCTCGATGGAGCTGGAACCATCTGATCCGCTGAATTTGGAGAAATCAGGGAGCCGATATTTGGGTGGTAACGGGATCAACTCGTACTCATCGGGGTACGGCTTGGAATAGCCGATCGCCCTCCTTTTCGGCACCATGTCGAACTGGTCTCTTAGTATGGTACTGATTTGATCCGCCGTGCTGGCGTACTTAGCCAGCCATGCTTGCTTTTCCAGCTCTGAGCCAACTGCAGGAGCTGAGCTCTGGAGGTTCGTCGGAGTGGCATATTTAGTTAGCCACGTCTGCTTCTCAAGATCTGTCGCTGACGTTCCTCCTGTTTTCCCGGAAGTCCCTGATGTTGCGGCCTGGTTCGTGAGTGCCCAGTTACCGCAGTCTGGCATGTATGTGCACATGTACCCGTGAGGGACCTCCTTAGGCGCCTCCTGCAAGAACTGGCAGTCACTAGGGTCACCACCGATCTTGTAGACGACGAATGCCGGTGAATTCGGCACTTCTGGTGCTGCCAACGCAAATGGCAGCGGTGGACGGGACTGGAGTGGCATCTCTCCTTGATGCATCCCGAGAGCTGGTCCTGACGGAGAGTACTGGTGTCTCATGATCTCCTGGATTACCCGAAGAGCGACACGCTCCAAAGTGTTCACCAGGTTCTCAGAGTGGCGGTGCAGCGAGTGAGCCACCATGTAGTTGATCTCCTGACGCAGGGACCTGGTGCGTTCTTCCGATGGGGCGGATAGGTCTATTCCATCGAGCGTACCGTCAGGCGAGAACCCCTTCCACCTGATGCCATGTGAACGGGTTCTATGAAAAGAGCCGATGAGATCGGCCTCGAGGATAGCTTTGACCTCGTCATACTTCTTCTTGAGCTCGTCGGTCAGATCCTCGTACGTGACTGGGGTGCCGTCCGCTATCTCAGATGTAGATGGCGATGTGGTTGATGTAGAAGATCGTCCCACCGGGCGTGCCAGAATGTGTTGACGTCAGAAACCCACTGGCGGGCAGCGACGGGCAACACAGTAGAGCCGGGAACAACTTAGGGCTGCGGCTGGCCCTGGTCCCTCCGAGCGACGGCCCGCAAAGCCTCTGGTACACACGTCCGATGCTGGTGCAAGGGCGTGCCACCTGACCTATACCTGGTCAGGAAGGTGATGGAGATGCCTCGCTTAGTTTCCTGCATGGCATACACGTAAACATTAAATACGAGCCTCGATCGGCTCTCAGGTTATCCTGTGAATCGGCTCAAGGAGCCGATCCACCCATGATTCGTACGAGGTGCACGAATATATGGTGGTCCTGCTTGATCAAGATAAAGCTAACACGATCTACGACGATTTGGGGTTTTCACCGCATAATCGGATCATCCTACTCACGATTGGGCCTCGCGGCCACGCACGGTGATCGTAAGCCGATCCTAGATAGGGCCTAAAAAACAACACGAGGTTGATCCTCGGAACATCCTGTCTAGGACTAGCAAACGACACCCTACGTGCCGCTGGATCCTCCAACCCTTTGTAAGGCCTAACTATTGCAGATATTAAACTAATCCTTGTAGAACAAGGAGCAACCGTAACGGATCGGATCTACTAAATAATGATCAAGCGGGGTGCCGCCCTACACCTAAGATAGGTGTAAGGGCGGCTAGATGCGTAAGGGTTGCACTACGATAGCATATGATACGAAGAACTATGCTAACCCTAACACATCTAAGATAACTACGTTTCTCGCCATTAAAAAGGCTTCAGTACGAGCAACGCATGAACAACAAGAAGCTTATGCTGCCTAGATCGCAAGATGCGATCTAGGCAGCATGATGTTTACCGGTAGAAACCCTCGAGACGAAGGAGTTGGCGATGCGCCAAGATTGATTTGTGGTTGAACGTTGGTTGTTGTTTATTTCATAAACCCTAGATACATATTTATAGTCCAAAGGACTTTCTAATTCAGGCGTGCACCTAACCGTGCACGGGGCAAACTCTAACTAACCGACACGTATCCTAATATGTTACAGATACAAGGGCAAACTAGCCCAAACTTTGCATATAAAGGCCGATTCACGTATTTCTTCCATGTATAATCTTCAAATCCATCTTGATCGCGGCCCACCTCTGACTCGGTCAAATTCTGGTGATAACACTTCCGTCCGGGAGCGTTTGGTGGGAGGGCCTTGGCTTGAACCGGCTTCAGTTATCGGAGCCTTGTGCTTCTTGCCCTGGGAGGTGAGCTTCTCCATGTACTCGCGGCCAACTTCGGCCTGCAGAGGAGCCACGTGCTCATGAACCTGTGGTTGGGTGCTAGTTGAGGGAGCATCTACAGAAGGGAAAATAACAAAGAGGCATGAGAAGCCGGAAGAGAAAACTACCTCGACGATAACAACCTCATCATCGGAACCGGAAGCTTCGGTTGAGAAGTTACCGGGGCGCGGGGTGTGGGTGCGGCCCATCTTGAGGTCGGTCCAGTGGATGTAAGGGTCAGGGTCGACCTCGTCAAGATCCCGCTTCTGCTTAGGGCTTCGCTTCTCCGCAGCGATGCGAGGAAAGCGCTCCTTGGCCTGAAAAGGAATGAACAGACAATTAGCCACAATGTAAAAGCTACCGGTACAACAACCCGGATTGCACAATCTCTTACTTCAGCAGTTGGAGGGTTGGTGGAGCTGAGAGGCACGAAGCCCCATTCCCAGTCCATCGGCATATCCGTTTGACAGATCTGCCTGGCCTTAAGTACTATGTCCTCCTTGCTCAAAGGAAGGCCGGTGATCTTGGTGGGATCGCGAGGGCCATACATCTAGCTAATCTTATGCGCCCGGCGCTGGAGGGGAAGCACCCGGCGTGAGATGAAGGTGCAGACAATGTCATCAGAGCAAATGTCCGTATCCTTCTTCAGATTTTCCATGAAACGAATAATCCGGTTGGTCTCGATATGGTTAACCTTCGGATTAAAGCTCCAGTTGGCCTTCGTGGGCACCGCCGGATTGAAAGCCGGCAGGTAGATGAGATCAGCCTCGCCGGTGTTCTTCACATAGAAAAAGGTCTCTTGCCATGCCCGGCATGACTCGAGACCGGAAAACTTAAAAAAGGGGCTCCCTTGGCGGGAGCCGATGATGCAAGACCCGCATTGAACAGGGGGTTTGGGTTTAGGAATTTATTTGCCTTGGACCGAGTTGATCCGAAGGATAAAGAAACGAGCAAAAGTCTCCTTCGTGGGACGGAGGCCGATGTAGCCCTCCATGAAGGAGACATAGCAAGAAAGGTAAAAAACGGCGTTGCCGGGAAGGTGGTGAGGCTGGAGTCCATAGAAATCTAAGAACTCGCGAAAAAAGTCGGAAGCAGGAAGGCCGAAGCCGCGCTCAAAGTGAGCAAGGAAAACGACGGACTCACCGGGTTCGAGCACCGGTTCGATCTCGTCGCGCGGAAGCCGGAAGGAAATTCCTGCCAGTATCCTCCTGGAACGATATTGCCAGTCTATCTCGTGTTGTGTCACGTCAGAACCTTTCCAGGCTCCGCGGGTGATGCCGAAAAGATCCACCCGGGAACCCTGGCTGGAGCTGCCGGCTTCTTGACCTCTTCCGGTATCAGAATCCATCCGGGAGAGTTCAGCGGAAAGGCTGTCGAAGGTTGCGCTCTGGCGGCTGCTCGAAGAGGATTCGGAAGAATACCCCTCGCTAGACATGAGGGCAGAACGATGCCGGATTCTACCGAAAAAACAGGTTTCCCACGATCTACCCTTGCGCGAAGATCTACGAGTAAGAGGAAAAGCAACAAAAAAGGAAAATAAATACCCCTACCGGCCCAAGATCTAAGGAGCAAAGAAGAAAGAGGCAAATGTGTATTGGGCCTAACCTGAGGCGGCGGAGACGCTTAGGGAGAAGGTCGCCGGAGCAGCGGAGAGCTCGTGAGCGCCGACGGTGGCTGGCGACGAAGAAGGGCGGAACTCGCCGAAGAAAGCTCGAGGCAGCGGCGGGGAAGAAGCGCCGGTGGATCTCTCCACGGCGAAGAGCTTCAGCGCAGCGAGAGCAACGACGCAAGTTCGTCGGAAGTGGAGCTCTGGTGGCAACTGGCGGCGATGAGTGCGCAAGAGGCGAAGGGCTCGAAGCACTGGGAAGTAGGAGAATGCGGGGAAAGAGACGAAGTGGAACCGCACTCCCTCTTTATAGGAGAAGGAGTTAGTGGGCTGGTAACCGTTGGGCCACGACGGTTCAGTTCGTGGGCCGCCACGTGGCGCGAAGATACACGCGATGAAAATAGGAAGCCACAGGGAAGCCGCACGGATCCGGAACGGCAGCCAGGATCCGGTGTGGTGCAATGAATACGGGTGCAGAAGCCGAAGGGAGGTGACCCCTGGCACAGGCGCGTCAGAAACAGTGCGCATGTCTCTGACAGACACTGTACCCGAGAAATGCTCGACTTCACCGAGGAGGAGTTTAATGACAAAGACACCGGAAGATAAGATACCGGAAATACTTTGCAAAGAGAAGAAGATGTAAGTCCGGCGAAGAAGCCGGAAGATCTAACTGATAACCGGAAGGATTAAAAAGGTACCTTAGGATATGGGAACCTGGCATGGTCCGTCGGATAAAATCCACCGGACTATACCAGCTTCGGGGACTAATGTTGGGGGGATGACCCCCGGTATGCCAAAGGCATGCCAAACCAGATGGTTTGAGCCATCATGATACCGGTTTAATGTTTATTCCGGAGCCTCAAGTTAAGCTTTGGGCTAAGTAAGTCTATACCGGTATCCCAAAGAGGGGTATACCGGTATATGCTAAGAAGACACCGGAAGCCCGGTAAGAAGTGCACTGTAGCACGTCGGCAAGACTGGTCAAAGATTCTCTCCAGAGCTAGAGGACAAAGATGAGCTAAGCAAAGTAGCTTTAAAACAAGCCCTGGCGCCAAAGAGGAAGGTGACGCCAAAAGCAACCGGAGGACGTCAGCCTCCCTGATTAAAGAAGATACCGGCGTCACCTATGATTAAAGTTACTTTGTAAAGTAGTTTGTCTAGTCAAAGATGCCATTAGGGTTTCCTAGGGTTTCTTCCCCTGTAAGCCACCCTCTCCCCTATATAAGGAGAGGGGGCATAGCCCTTCACGGGCACGAGCTACGTTGTATGCAGAAACTTGTAACCACATGAGATGAATGAATAGAAGGATCTAGAGCAGAGTTCTTCCTTGTGTCTCTCTTCTTCTACCTTTGGCTTTGGCTTGGTTCTTGAGGAAAGCACCCGGAAGTTCATCCAATCTAATCCAAAAAACCCTCACCCGAATCCTCTAGCGCCCATTCGGCCCCAACTTAAGCCATCCCATGGCATCTGCTTGTTCGCCACGACGACAGACGGCGATCTAAATTTGAAAAACGGAAACTTGACAAACTACGGCATAAAACGGTCGAATTTAGACTAAATTTAATGATATTTACTATATAGAGGGCGAAGTTCATACATAGAGACCGAATTCGACTATATTTCGAATTCGGCTAGGGGAATACAACTGTAAATATAAAAACACGGCGCTCTACATGCCGAAATGGCGGTAGAACACCATGTAGTCGCCGCCATCATCGTCGGAGTCGTCGTCGTCGAACTGCGGCGGCGCCGAAGCCGCCTGGCTGCTGCCTTGGTCGGCGTCTCCCCACCGGCCACTGGTGCGAGGCGGGGACGGCGATGGCTTGTACAGGTCGTCGTCGGAGGCTTCGAGGTCGACGACGGGGACGGCGGCGCCGGATGGAGGAGTCGCAGGCCGCCGGTAGCGAGCGACGTCCTGGAGGAGCCTCGCCTGCCGCTCCGCCTCCTCCTTCTCCCACTGCTCCCTCGACCAGGCGCAGGCCTGGTCGAGCGGCATGGCGTTCTTGGCGGGGGCGAGGTCCTGGAGGGACCTCGCGATGACGGCCTCGAGGATGGCGGCGTCCTCGGCGCTTTCGGCCTCCTCCACCTTCACCTTCGCCGGTTTGCGCTTCCGCTCGCCGGAGGTGTCATGTTCGCGCTTGGGGCGGCGCCGTCCTTGTGCCGTCGATGACTTGCGGATGATGATGCCGCCGCCTCCGCGCGTGCGGTGGCTCGGCGGGGAATCCGGCTCCTTTTTCACCGGCGCCAAGGATGGCACCGACCTGGAGATCGACCTCGCCGCCGAACCGGACGACGAGGAACTGGCAGCCATGCGGCCGTGGCTGCCAGCTGTTTCCCCGTTGGCGGCTGGTCGACGCCCTCGATGGAGGGGGCATCGTGAGCCTCGGCGAGTTGCCGCCCTCGATGTGCTCGAGGACGTTATGGAGCGTCCAATTCGGCGCGCTCCACCAACACCGGCGACCCACGACGTTGTTGCGCGGAGGCGGAGGTGGCGGGCCGTCGTAGGACGCCAGTTCGCGCTCCCACCGCCGGAGGAAGAATGAGTTCCACCGAGTGTAGTTCTCGGGGTGGTGGCGCGGGTCGGCGCGTTCTTCCTCCATCATCGCCATCCGCGCCTCCTCGATGGCGACATCGAGGGCGCGGCCCTGGGGCGGCGGCAGGATTGGCACGCCACCAGCGCTTAGCCGCCACCCGCCGCCCGGGGGCCTCGTGTCCGGCGGGCAGGGGTACCCCGCCTGGTGGAGGAGGTGCCCCTCCCACGCGTGGAGCGATCGGCGGGGGAAGCCGTTGTTGGCTGCGCCGTCGTCGTCGTAGAACGCCATCGGTGGAGGGTGAGTGGAGGGAGAATGGAGGAAGAGTGGAGAAGGGACGTCGCGGCGAGCGGAGCGGCTTATATAAGCACGGCGGGCGCCGGCGATTAATGCCGCGTGGAAGACGATGCGTGCGCGGAAGACGATGCGACGACATTAACTCGCCGCGTGGAAGCTACGCGGACGGCAAATGCTGACCGGCGGCAGGCTTTTACAGAGCGCGGAAGACGATGCGATGAGGACGACGATCGGTGTCCCTCGCTGACAAGTTGGGGCCACCAGACGCGCGGGAAGTTTCCTCGGCGTTTCCCGCGCTTTCGTTTCGTCCGGACTCCCCGAGCGCTCCCCGGGGGGCCGGGGATGGCGTGGGATCGCCGGATGAATTTAGGCCCAAATCCGGACGAAATCGAGGAACCGGGGGTGCGACTGGGCCGAATTTCGCCGTCATGATGACAAAACGCGGCCCTAGGGGACTCGTCGGGGAGACGAGTGGAGATGCTCTAACTGGCATTGAGTTAGGCCTAGTATGACAAAGTGGATGTGGACTTAGTTCAATCGTTGCTGCAAACTGAATGTATCCATGCGTGGATCAGTTCGCTTGTAAAAATAAATTTTAATTTTTTTTGGAAAAATAATTTTTATTTGATAAAACCTTGTGGATGATATGCATAGTGCTGATGACATCGGAACGACACAAAAAACAAGCAACGAAGATATATAATTTTAGGGTTTTTTTCGGGTTGCTACACTTCATTGCTGCAAACTGAATAAATCCATGTGTGGATCAGTTGGCTTGTAAGCTCCCTCTATATCCCTTAGAGCAGCTCTAGCAGCTACCGTAAAACCCGAACTGTAAATAGAAAAATTTAGTTCATGGAAAGCGTGATTTCGGTGGCCGCGAGAGTCGGCGCGGTGCAACTACCATACACGAAAATCGGGAAACATCATATCTTGAAGGCATTTCGTCGAACATGTTGCCTGCGCCAGCATCCGAACGCTGCGGAGCCGTGAATTCGGCGACCGGCGGGGAAGCTTGAGGAGTGGCGGCACGGGGGTTCACGACCTGCTTCTTGCCTCCGCCTTGCGTCACCTTCTTCGGCCCTCTTCCGGCGACTTTCTTCCGCCTTGCGACTGCCGGGGTGATGACGGCCCTAGCGGTGGCTTGGGAAGCAACGGTCGGGGAAGCAGCGGAGGGGAAGCGGCGGCGGTAGTGTGCTTCCTCTTCTTGATGGCGACATGGGCGGCGGCCGGCGAGCACGCGTGCACCGGCGGAGCAAGAGGAGCTGCCGTTGTGGGACGGAGGAGTTGAACAGCGGCCGGCAGGAGGTCGGAGGACTCCATGGCACCGATTCGTGGTGGCGGCGGCCTCGGAGGAGCGCTGGGCCGGTAGATCGACGACGGTGACGTCGTGTCCCCCGCCAAAAACAAAAGGGAGTGCGGGTCGCACTCGGTTCCCTCTCGAAGCCTGAAGAAGTATCGCTCGGCGAGCATAATTTGATGTTGCCTACAAAAGTTTTAAGGTTTCAGGTTGAAGTACGGGTGCTGCACTGCGCGTTTTTTCTACAGGGGACGGTTATTATTCAGTTTTGCTCTTTTTACGTTAGCTTCTAGAGCTAGAGCTGCTCTTAGAAGCTCATGTGGACCTGGTGATTTTTAAATGTTTCAGGTTCTGGCCATTTGATGAGAGATAAGATATGTAGGAGGCATGTTTCAAAACCTATCTTTTTGAATTCTTGATCCCTGTGGATGACCAATAATAGTGGCATTACGTGAGCAACTATGGCAGAGGTTCGATTTGTCATGGTCCTATCAAGGTCCTCCTGCACAACCCTTTTCAGCTTGTGTCTAAAGTGCTTGTTGCTTCGTCCAATAATAGGATTCTTGGATTCAGAATCATAGGGGTGAGTGTATGCGCGTGTATGTGAGCGTCTGCGTTTGTACTGTGTTTCTCAAAAAAAAAAAAAAAGAATCGTTCTAGCGATTGCATTTTTTTTTTTTTTTTTTTTTTGCTTTTGCCCACCTGATAGTTGTGCTCCATGTTATCAAACTAATAAAGTAGCTAAACTCCGAGCAACGTGAAAAGCGCTACAGATTTAATATGTGACGGAGAACAGTCTACATATACAGCCATTTGGTTCGTCCCTGTATAGCACTATCTAGTTCCTGACATGACGATATCCCCCTGAATGTCAAACCCAACCAGTTCTGTTAGGCTCTCCTGCCATGGTTTTGATTAGGAGAAAACACGGTGCCTGCTACTGCTCACGTGGCATGATCAAGATTGAAAATTTGTCCCGTGAAAGAAGGTTTTTTCTGTTTACCGGGATTTTCCTTTTCATCAGATGTGGTTTCCTTTCGTTTAAGGCGGTATTGGGAGCGAAGCCTAGTCCGGATCGAACACAATTCCCGGTCTGCAGTTGAAGACCAAACCGACCAAGTTTCGAAAAAAAGGATGAGCAAACCGACCTGCTAGGTACCATATATACTCGATCTGCATCGATCAACGCCGTTGTAATACCAGCATCTCATTGTGCGCTCAGGCCCCACCTTTTCTCGATCGACCAGCAAACCATCTCGTACGTGGATCATGTCCGGCGCCGGCCATGGTGGTCTATCCCGGTCGGCCACGAGGGTGGTGGCCAAGGAGGCGAACGGGTTCCACCTTCTGCGCATCGATGGCTACTCGCAGACCAAGACGGTCCTCCCCGGCCAGAAGCTCTCCTCCCACCCGTTCAGCGTTGGCGGCCACACCTGGCGCGTCGACTACTACCCCAACGGCCGCGACGTCTCGGCGGATCACAACGCCATCTCCGTCTACCTCCAGCTCGCCAGCAGCCACCCGCAGCCCGTCCAGGCGCGGTACAAGTTCAGCCTGCTAGACGACAGCGGCAACCCCGCCTACGAGCTCCCCGCCGAGAAGGGATCCTTCGTCGGCGCCCCCGTGGTCAACCGCTACCCCAACGGCATCACGAGAGCGGTGGGCACGTTGAACAACGGCGGCGAGGAGGAGCAGGGGCCAGGGTGCGGCCACGAGGAGTTCATCAAGAAGGACGATCTGGAGAGGCGCGAGCACCTGGTCCGCGATGACAGCATCGTGGTCCGCTGCGACGTGGGCGTCACGCAGTTCGTTAACTCGGTTCTGGCGCAGGACGATCTGGTGAACAACGCATGGGGAGACGAGGAGGAGGGCTACGATCAGTACGACGCACAAGGGATGTATGCACCACCACCACGTATGTACGGTGGCCGCGGCCGTCATCAGCGCAGACATCGAGCGGACGACAACGAATACATCAATTGGTGTTTGTCCCAACGCAATCATTAGAGATTACCGAAATTAGAGTTAGGATATGATTTCTTTTCTTTCACTTTCCGTGTTTATTCGAATAAACCAACATATATGGGCTATGCTTATTTGCGCCTTCCTTTGCGCAATGCTTAAGGGATTATTATTATTATTATTATTATTATTATTATTACGCCGCACCTAAGTCTTATTCGACCGTCTCTTCTCTTTGTATCTCTTGTGCTCTTGTTCCCCCCATCACTCGATTCCTTGCCCTTGTGTGACTATGTAGTCTTTTGCTTTGTTCTCGCCGTATTTTTGGCTTATTATGATGTATTCCTCGTGGACAATGCCAGAGGATGGACATGCATCAACCTGCACTTACATGCATCACTATTTATGAGGAGAAAGGAAACCAAAGTAAATTTTGATATTATGTTATATATCACTATCATATATATTTTAGGTGTTTAGCTCCTTATTCTGACTTATTCAATCTGGAGACGTTTTGATCACTAGCATCTTCCCCGATTGAATCGTCCAGCATAGGTCTTCCAAGATCCAAGTATTGGGGCTGGTCGCGTATCAGAATCTTACATTACAAACTAACTCAATATCAGCCACGCCGGCGCGAGGGTACCGGTCCGTGAGAGGAAGAAACACCCAGGCCCATGGTATGGTATGATAATCTTTGAATCTGCAGTAATGATTAACTATGCATAGAAATTTGGGACTTGTGTTGGTCCCGTAAACATTACTAGAACATGAAGGCGTGTGTTGTTGCGCCCGCTCATATTAAAAAAAGTTACAAAATATACTATTGGAGGAAATTGAAATACCAAATAATTTTTCATTCTAAATTAAATGTACTTTAGATGAAAGATGGCAACAAGTAATGGCATCACAAATAGCCTAGAACAAGCAAACTCTTGTAACAAATCATTGTTTAATGATCCCTGACACAACCAAAGCCCTTATTGGTCTTAAACTCAATCATAAACTCATGAGCTAAACATAAATCTTTTTGCAGCAACTTGAGACACTAGTAGAAAAACGCTCATCTATACCGGTTCCAGAGGGGCATTAGTACCGGTTGAGCAACCGGTATTAATTATCCGGCACTAAAGGCCCCCCCCCCCTTTCGTACCGGTTGCTTACGAACCGGTATAAAAGGGCCCTCCACGTGGGCCACCAGGAGAGCTCAGGGCCAAGGAACTTTGGTACCGGTTGGTAATACGAACCGGTACCAAAGGTTCCCACCCGCGGCAGGGAATTTGCCCAAATCTCTGCAGCGGCAGAGAATTGGATTTTTAGGGTTTTTGGAGGGGTTTAGGGATATCGGTTTGTTTCATATCGCGTCGATGCACCAGAAACGTGTTTGGGTTTAGGTAGTACATGAAGATCAAGATGATGCATAGCAAGTTGGTGCATATAATATAACACACATGTAATTGCATAAGATCGCAAATTAAGTAGCACTATGCATGAAGATCGATCTTCATGCATAGTGGTACTCTCCGAGGCGTACTCTATATATGTCTATTACATGTAGCATAGTGGTACTCTTCGAGTCAACTATATATGTAACATGTACATCTTCATTCATAGTGGTACTCTGCGAATGGTGGTATGACGCCCCGAAGGAAAAATCCCGCCAATTCCTCGCCTATTGCTATGAAGCGGTCATCGATTGAGAGCTTGTTCCGCTTTCTTGCCAACTATAAAAGAATAAGATACAAATGAATACATGAAACAACTATTACTGAAACTCAGCACAACTTATGATAAGAAAACAAATTTGTGAAGATTGTTTTTGTACCTCTTTATTTCTTTCATTATTCGTTCTCTCGCTGACAATTCTGCGGATGTACTCGCAAACGAAGAATCCACAGAGATCGGTCCCTTGTGGTTGTTGCGGGCATTTCTTTACAAGAATATAATTCAATCAGACAATAGTCAAGTATGATAATTAAAAGGTGTGTGGACCTAGGTAGTACTACTTACTTTCGCACGCCATCGCAGCTTCGGTGTCCATTCACGGGACGTATCTTCCTTGATGAAAGTTTGCCATACGCTTCTCGACAAAAGAAAATGCATAAAAGAGTCATTAATTAGTTCAAAGCAGGAAATTAACGAAACAAACCGATAAGAATTAAAATTACCTTCTGAGCATTAAAAAACAAGACACGTATAATTCCGATTTTTTGCTTAGTGAGTCAAAGACTTCAACTTCTCCAATTTCCATATTGATGACGAGAAGAATAAAGTGAAACCTACGCACGTTTCAATATGTAGTGTCATATATATAAGTCATTAGTTAAAATTTTGACATACGGTGAGCAAAATATAATGTGTTATAAGACAGTAAGACTCACTCGAAGTTGTAAGTCCAAATTATTAGCTTTTTGTCACGTTGTCGCTTCAAAAACCTTAGCAAAGTCTGCGGTGTATCCTTGTTATAGAGGGGATTCTCTATGGTTTTAACATGCATTGTGTGCGGGTCAATGAACCCAATATCTGTGATTTCGTCCCTTTTGCATTCGAGCATCTTCGATCTGCATAATATAGCGCACAAAAGATTATAATCTGCAGACAATGAACGAGCTGAGCTAAAGACTTCTCAAATTAAATAAATAAATCACTTACAGACAATAGCAACTGATGATTGATTTGTCGAGAGCCCGGAGATTGTATAACTGAAAGAGTTCGGCGAAGTCAACGTTCACACAGTACTCCTGGAAGTAGTGCTCTTCCCTAACTCGCACCATGATAGTCTCGATCCCTTCCTTTGAGGCATTAAGGTACCACGAATGCAAGTTACGCATACATGTTGGTACCTTCCTGAGATTCTCGACCAAATCTTTCCCTTGAACAAATTGATATGCTCGTTCAGCGAAGGCGTAATCAGTTGCCTCTTGTCGAGAACTTTGAACGGTCTTCCCGTCAAACACCTTGAGAGGGGCGACCGATTGAACGGGTTGTTGTCCGAGCTGGTAGACTTGGTGTATCCCTTTTATCTCCCTGATACCCGATTTAATGGGTTTTGTCGCCTCGATCATCTTGTCATATGACCTTTCAATAGAACGCGCATAGTCAGATGGCGGCGATGGTACAGGGTCATATAGATTGTCAACGGTACGCACAACTTTCATCGGATCTAGTGTCTTCTCGAAAGGTATCTCTGGCACTTTCGGTGCAAAAAATTTCTTCAACTCGGCCTGAACGGCCTCCGCGTTTTCCTCTGGAGTTTTTTCCCAAGGTAACTTCTCAGTAGGCGGCAGTTGTTTCTCCTTTCTAGCTTTCTTCCTAGGCGGCGTACCGTTCCGCTTAACGGACGTTGTCTTACACGGAGGATCTCGAGATGGTGGACTCACGCTGGGGTCCCTCTCAGGTAGGTGTGGACTTGGCTGCTCACCAGGACTGTCACCAGGAGGAGTCGATGGCATTTGCTACTCATGTGTAGGAGTCGGTGGCCTTTGCAAAAGGACGACGTACTTCTTCGGCCATAGGGCGAAACCGTGCTTGACATCGGCCAGTGTCCTCTCATCTTCACCTCTAGGAATATCAAGCTCCACTGTTTCAAAACCCGGAACAACTTCATCCACCCCGACACGAACACAGCCAGGTGGAATGGGCATATGATGGTGCATTGCTCCATCTTCACTTGGGTACACATAGCCGACCGCCACCTTAACGGACGCGGTCCTGAATAACATATGTAGCTCGCAATATGTCTTCTCCGTGACATAATCCACGGGGTAGCTTCCTCCACATCCGTCAAGATGCGAGGAACCGACACTGCTTCTTCGCTGAGATGAGGCAACATCGGCTTGTGGATCCTGTAGAAACAACGGCTGATCAGGTGCCCTCTGATTTCTCTCAAGAGCCTCCACCCTAGTTAACAATTCCGTTACAATGTCGGTGTCCTTCTTCTTCTTTCGCGAACGGCTTCTATAAGTGTCAGCGCTGTCCGGCCACGCTTCCTTCATGGTGAGACCTGGGCGAGCTCGTACCCGTCCAACATCTTCAGGGTTCCCCAGAGCGAGTGTCAGCTCGTTATTCTCTCGATCGGGAATGTACTCTCCCTTTCTGACCTTTTCAATTGCATCTACAAGCTTCGGTACAATTGCCTCAATTTTTTCCTTCCATTTTCCCTTCGCAACGATCAGCCCTGTCTTTGGGTCCAACCCTGCCCCATGAGCGAACAACCAGAACTTGGACCGTTCGGGCCAGTCCCATGTCTGTGGAGTGATTCCATCATCCATCAGTTTATTCTCAAACGTTGTCCACTTCGGAATGGCACTCTTGTAGCCACCTGACCCCAAATGATGCGGAAGTTTCTTCTTTGAAGCATTTTCGGTATTTTTCTTCGATCGGGACACAAAAGTAGACGATTTCTTATACTCCTTAAATGCGGCCCAGTGATCTTTTATCTTCACTAGATTATCATCGAATACTGGATCTTCATTCTTATATTTGTCCCATAAATTTTTCTTGAAGCTCTGGAATTGTATGGCCATCTTCTTCAATGTCCATTCCTTGACTTTATTCTTCTGGCCTTCCGTCATGTCTTCCGGTAGGCTGAACTTTGCCAGTAGCGTGTCCCAAAGAAAATTTTTTATCGTGCCGTTGACATAACTAGCACCACTCTCCGGGTTCTTTGGCTTATGCCACTCTTGAATGCTGATCGGTACATGGTCCCTAACAATAACTCCGGTCTGACTTGTAAATTTGCGGCAAAACTCCTTGGGATGCTCTGGTTCACCATTATCCTTGAATGCCATGAGGGCTAACCTGCCCTCGCCCTTTAGCACCCGCGTCGGGCCTCGTTTTGTTCTAACAGACTTGCTCGATGATGAAGATGGGCGGCTTTTCTCTGGAACGCATCATCCTCGTCTTCTTTCCTTTTTGTCGAAAAGATCTGCTACCTAGATAGCAGTACTCCTAATTAACTACTCACAGAAATTACTCCTAATTAACTGCACACAGTAATTACTCAAGAGTAATAATTCCCTGTTTTCCTCCCGGAAATCACTCCTAACTTACGGAAATTGCTCTGCATTGTACGTATATGAAAGTAATTACTCCCCAGACTTGCTGGACCCTTAGATTTATTCCTTCTTTTGTTGGAGGAAAAACAAACTGTGTACTAGTACTCCATATGTGAAATTACCTAGCTCGAGCGAATGCAACGATTCAGATCAGCTGTCACCGTATGATCAGTTCAAAGGCGGCTAGCCTGACCTAATCGAATCAATCACACGAATGCACATATATATCATATGGTATTGAAGCAGTACTGCACCCTTTGCTGTGCAGCTTTCATGCCATTTATTTCTCTCTTCCCTCCGTAGTAGATACTCTTTCATTCATGCCCAGATTCTTTTGTTAAATGTATGCCTTGCGTATCACATTAGTGTCATGTTATCTCTAGATTTCCTTCCAAATGTTTCTGGAAGTTTGCCGCCTTTCTAATCAAGTTTGTTGTTGCCTTGATTGAAACATATATACGCCGTAGTATGAGTGATATAGCATTTTGATTGAAAATCCGCAAGTCTTTGTTTGCTGTCATGTTATGGTGTAGCTTCCGAGTTAGAACAAACCTGTCACTTAGATGTTTTCCCTTTTTCTTTAGATGCCTCTTACTCGTTAACCATGTGGCGATCTTTTATAAGGGATAAATATCTCATTCCTTGGTCTGAACAAGTAGATAAGTCAATGTTCTAGTCTAAATTAGCAGCAGCCTCCTTTTGCTGGCATGTTGCTTGTTGCAAGATTAGACTCATGCACTGTTCCTGAAATTTGCAATTTAACGCTACATGTTGCACATTCTGTTTGCCTACTTTATTCTACGTCTTGTTGGTGAAACAGCATTCTCCGATTTTATTGTTGGTACTTTGGAGCTGACCATCATGATTTTTTTCATGTTGTTCAAGGATATATCCAGGAGGAGGGCTAGATGGCAGAAGGAACCTGCAGCGTGATGCATCATCAGGGTGTAGGCTGGAAGAGCCAAGGGAGGAAGTAACCGTCTTATACATTAGCCTTCTTTATTTATTACTTTGGTTTGTAATGCAAGTCTCGGATTCTGAAGAATCTTGTATTGCGTAATGTCGGTGTTGTATGTAACCGTCCTACTATGGGATAGCGGAAACGTGTGCTGCCTTGCATCAGCTATGCTTTGTTGCTGATTAATTGCTGGGCAGTTTTCCTTTTGATTAGAGATGTGGTCGATTTTGTATGTTGCATGGGCTACTTATTGCCTTCAATCGAAGCATGCTAGTTGTTGTGCGGGTTTGGATGTCCAGATATAAGGCAAGGTCATGCTAAAATTTAAGTGAACCCTGCCATGTTCTTCACGTAGCTGTTTTTTTTTTTTGGTTTTTTCCCTTTAGTTGATCATAATTACGAAGAAAAATATGGCAAAATTAGAAACTAGAACTTACGCTAATTGGTATGTGATCAAGTAGCCGTTTGTCTAGCGATTTACTAGTATATTAACATGCAAGCGAGCCAGGAAAACAGCTGCGCTTGTGTCGACCGATCTATCGAGTAGCTGTTTGTGTTGCTGGTTCCGAAGTAGCCATCACTAGTACAATGAAGGGAGGTGGATCGAACGGATGTAGCGCATGGATTGTTTTGGTCGATTTGGTCCGTCCTTATTTTGCTTCGGTTTTCTCAACACAGCAGAGGAAAAAGAAATTAACTAATTAACGACGTGCACTTGGTCGCGTGGTATCCCAATCTTTTTAAATTAGAACTAGAGCATGGGTAGATTACTGATGATGAATGTTGAGAAAAGAGGCACACAAGTCATGGCGAAATTTTTATCCTTTGGTGAAGGAGAAAATTTGTGCAAGTTTATTAAATTGTATTTCTTAGAAATAAGAAGAGGGAACGGAACCAAGCTGAGGAAAACATGTGCAGCATCTCCATGCGCTAGCTTGCTCTGTTTTGGCTCTAGGAAAACAGATATAGGCTGAGAAAAATAACGCGGTGCAAATACTCAGTGAGTCAACTAGTTTCGCACTCATCCGTGGTGCCGCGTCCATCCGTGGTGCGCATCGCATGTCTGTCTATCTCCCCGATAGTAGCATGCACCGCGCGATGAGGTTGCTAGCCCGGCTCGCCGCAACAGCTAGCGAAATCATTGAAAAGCCTGAGATTTTGCGTACGAGATAAAGTAAATCTATGTTTTCAAAGATTAATTAACAGCCTCGATTCAGCCAGCTGCTTTCTGGTTCTTTGACCGTCGGTCGATGAAGGCAGTACTAGCTTAGCTAGGGATGTAGAATGTTAGTGAATCGTCCGTTTTCGATGCTGAGCCGACTCGCCGGAGGCTGGAGTCAGGGTCCATCCTGAGCCGCGCACCTAGGTTTGGCAGGACCTTAATTGGCCTCGTAGAGTTGCCGCCGGCCATGGAGGTAGGAAGGGCAGACAAGTGCAGCTGCTGGCCCAAATGAAGGGTTCGTCCTAGAGAGTCGTGGTCGTCGTGTTTGAAGAGTTGAATGGTCGTCTTACGTCACGCTCAGGCCCTCGCCGACGGTGCTTGCCTCGCCACGGCCGCCGAAGTGGCATGCCCTCCTCGTCGCCTCGCTGACGCGCGCCAAATTCACGTCGCGCAAGTCACGCGACCGGGAAGGAGCTCGCAGGCACGTCAATGGGATATGGGTGGACCGGGGAAGGAGCTCGCGGTGACACGCGCTCACGTCCAGCCGCGGACGGTCCTTGCGGCGCGTCGCCCCAAGCGACCCGGCGAGCTGCCGTACGTGGCTGTGCTGAAAGAAGACATACTGAAGGGGGCGCGCTATCTCATGTCGCGCATATGTAGGTCCTCGCCGGCCGCCGGTGCTCGCCTCGGCCTTCTCCTGTCGCCGATGAGTTGTCGTCGTTGCGCTCGAAGACGAAGTGAAGGAGTTGAGCTAGCGTACGGTGCTCGCCTCACCTCCGCCGCGGCCCATGCATCCCAGCCGATGCACAACGCCCTCGTCTGGTCTGGTGTGGTGTGGTTTGGTCTTGTCGCCGTCGCCGTCGCCAAAGTCCAAAGTCACAAGTCACAAGTCACAAGTCACAAGTCACAAGTCACAAGTCACAAGTCACAAGTCACAAGTCACAAGTCACAAGTCACAAGTCACAAGTCACAAGTCACAAGACAGCCGACGCGCGGCTAGGGTGGCCATGGCCTTGTACTTATAGGCAGTGGCAGGGCAGTAGGGTCAGAGGAAGCTAGGTTTGAGATTTCGGGGGAGGTAGAAGAAGGAGATAACCGAGGCGTCGCGCGGCGGTTGAGAGAGTCCTTGCGCTTCGAATAGAGAGAGATAATCGATCGTGTGCATGCGCGTGTCATGCCTCCTGCGATTCAATACTGAAGTTTAGCTGCAGAGTAATTTAGGAAATAGTTGAATCCTATTAAAGAAGGAGTTGGTCTTGGATTAAATTATGAAAGCATTTTTTGTCTAGAACACTTTTTTAGAATTACCTTCGCCTACGACTCTTTTCGACGAATTATGCATTTGGTCCACCATATCCGTCGCCGCCGTTGGTCATCTGTCGCGGTCGGGACTAAAGCTGTCGGCAGGATGAGGACACGTGGGTGGACGCACTGCTCGATGAGATAAAGCATGTAGTGCACGACGCCGTGTCGGAGGAACAAGACAAAGCAGAAGCGGCGCCGTGCCTATAAAAGGAACACCGATACGCCTTGGCAAGCAGATCAACAAGCCAACCTAGCAGATAGGGAGAGTTTCATCCCCATGGATGGAGGAAAGGGTTGGGAAATCTCCCGTGGCGGAACTTCTCGAAGATGCCCTTGGTGCACACGCCCTATGGCATCTTCGGAAGTTCCGCCTCGGAAAAATTTCCATGCAAGCCCGTGAAAGACTCCATCTACTCTAACAGTGTTGGGGAAAGGGTTCTCATTATTACATAAATGTAGAGATTGTCTTGGGAACTATATATATGAAGAATACATTATTACATCGCCATCTACTGCTGTGATCTTCTATGCCGTAGCCATGGAGAATCTTCATCATTTAGCAAGATGCTTGGGTCAATTTTCACCGTGAAGGGTGGAATTTCTTTAAACTTATTATAATCTTCTGGCATGTCTGTCTTGTCATCCACTCCCACGATGTTTCTTTTCCCCGAAAGAACTATGTGGCGCTTTGGCTCCTCGGTTGATGCATTCTTTTGTTGATTTCTTTTTCTCGATTTGCTAGACATGTCCTTCACGTAGAAAACTTGAGCCACCTCGTTGGCTAGGATGAATGGCTCGTCCATGTACGCAAGATTGTTGGGATCCACTGTTGTCATACCGTACTTATCGTCTAACTGTACACCGCTGAGCTTCACGCATTTGCACCGAAACAAAGGGACCTTAAAAGTGGGTCCATAGTCAAGTTCCCATATCTCCTCTATGTATCCATAATATGTGGTGGTCTGCCCATTCTCATCTTTTGCATCGAAGCGGACACCACTGTTTTGGTTGGTGCTCTTTTTATCTTGGTCGATCGTGTAAAATGTATTCACATTGATCTCGTACCCTTGAAATGTACATATGTTTGAAGATGGTAACCTGGCCAACAAGTACAGCTGCTCTACAACAATTGGGTCACTAATGAGATGTCTTTGCAACCAACTGCCGAAGGTATTCATGTGTTGATGTGTAATCAAGGACTCGGGCTGGCCCGGGTTTATTTCTCGTAAAACATTCTTGTGTTTCTCGATGTACGAAGCCACCAAGCTGAAATTGTATAGAACTGTGTAGTATGCTTGATTGAAAGAAATCTTGTCCCTGCATACCGTTGCTTTCCTTCCTAGTGTGTCTTTTCCAGTCAGCCTCCCCTCATACCGAGATTCAGGAACACCAATCGGCTTAAGGTCAGGAAGAAAGTCAACACAAACAGTAAAATTAAATCACATTCACACAAAAATTAAACCAATATAAAATTATGTCGAAACATACCGGCGGCCTGGTGGACGACGAAGCTGAACTACGGGGTGGATCATGCTCATAGCTCGCACACATGAAAAATTTCATGCCGAACCAGTCGGAGAAATCCTCCACCTGCTTAACCTTATCAAGACGGCCGCACCAACACCGCTCCTCAGTCACACCCGGGGGAAAACTTGCAGCCTTCGCCTTCACCGGCCTAAACTCCTAGTCAGAGCACCGCACACTCATGATGGCTAAGGGTGAGCAAACAGAAAAAAAAAGAGAGATAGAAGCACTTGTGCAGCCAAGAGTAGCGATGCCTGCTTTTATAGGCAAAAATTCAACAGCGTGGCGGGAAAATATAGCGGGAGATAGTGGCGGGATAAAATTGGCGGGAGATGATGGCGGGAAGGACTGGCAGGAAAGAGTGGCGGGAAGGGTGGCGGCAAGGGCAGGAGGGAAACACGGCGGTGTGAACGCGAAAAGGCGGGAAAAAATCCTGCAGAAACAACTCGGGTTCACCATGCCCGATTTATTGAAATTGGGTTCACGATGCCCGATTTATTAAAATCGGGTTCATAAACCCCGATTTCTTCTTTCTCGCTTTCTGCTTTTTTCCACGCCGCAGGGGAATCCTATAATCGGGTTTCTCAGCACCGAAGTTACAAATTCGGGCTCCTCTGCCCCGTCATTCGAATTTCGGGTTCATCGAACCCGTCGGTGTATTATTTCTGAAAATTGCTAAAAACTAATATTATTTCTGGAATTAATAATTAAAAGTGTATTATTTAAAAAAAATCGCGCAGGGATGTACTGTTTCAAACATCTTATATGCTGCAGGCTTGCCCACCTGCGGGTCCTTTCATGCTTGGTGATGCCTTGTCTTAGAGCTCTTGTGAATATGGAAAATTCATTTCTGCTACAACTTTTTCTCCAAAAAGAGTATTCTACACTGACTTGCTATGACTGGCATTGAGTTAGGCCTAGAATGACAAAGTGGATGTGGACTTAGTTCATTCGTTGCTGCAAACTGAATATATCCATGCGTGGATCAGTTGGCTTGTAAAAATAATTTTTAATTTTCTTTGAAAAAATAATGTTTGTTTGATAAAACCTTGTGGATGATATGCACAATGCTGATGACATCGAAACGATGTAGAAAAACAAGCAACAACGAAATCTAATATTAGGGTTTTTCCGGGTTGCTACAGTTCATTGCTGCAAACTGAATAAATCCATGTGTGGATCAGTTGGCTTGTAAGCTCCTTCTAGACCCCTTAGAGCAGTGCAGCTGCCGTAAAACCCAAACTGTAAACAGACAATTTTAGTTCGCGGAAAACATGATTTCGGTGGCCGCAAGAGTCGGCGCAGTGCAACTACCGTAAACGAAAATCGGGAAACATCATATCTTGAAGGCATTTCGTCGAACACGTTGCCTGCGCCAACATCCAAACGCTGCGGAGCCGCGAATCCGGCGACCGGAGGGGAAGCTTGAGGAGCGGCGGCGTGGGGCTTCACGACCTGCTTCTTGCCTCCGCCTTGCGTCGCATTCTTCGGCCTGCTTCCAGCGACCTTCTTCCGCCTTGCAACTATCAGGGCGACGACGGCCCTAGCGGTGGCTGGGGAAGCAACGGTCGGGGAAGCAACGTCCGGAGAAGCAGGGGAAGCGGCGGCGGCAACGCATTTCCTCTTCTTGATGGCGGCATGTGCAGCGGCCAGCAAGCACGTGTGCACCGGCGGAGCAAGAGGAGCTGCCGTTGTGGGACGGAGGAGTTGAGCAGCGGCCGGCGGGAGGTCGGAGGACTCCATGGCACCGATTCGCGGTGGCGGCGGCCTCGGAGGAGCGCTGTGCCGGTAGATCGACGACGACGGCGTCGTGGGAGCGGGAAGGGATGGGGTGAAAGTTCTGTCCTGCCAAAAACAAAAGGTAATGCGGGTCGCACTCGGTTCCCTCTCGAAGCCTGAAGAAGTATCGCTCGGCGGGCAGAATTTGATGTTGCCTATAAAAGTTTTAAGTTTTGCGCTTTTTACGGTAGCTGCTAGAGCTAGAGCTGCTCTTAGAAGCTCATGTGGACCTGGTGATTTTTAAATGTTTCAGGTTCTGGACATTTGATGACAGATAAGATATGTAAGAGGCAATAGATTATTATTTTGGATCATAAACACCAATGTTTCAAAACCTATCTTTTTGAATTCTTGATCCCTGTGGATGACCAATAGTACTGGCATTACGTGAGCAACTATGACAGAGGTTCGATTTGTCATGGTCTATCAAGGTCCTCCTGCACAACCCTTTCAGCTTCTGTGTGTCCAAACTCCAAAGTGCTTGTTGCTTCGTCCAATAATAGGATTCCTGGATTCAGAATCGTTCTAGCGATTGCAATTTTTTTGCTTTTGTGCTCCGTGTTATCAAACTAATAAAGTAGCTAAACTCCGAGCAATGTGAAAAGCGCTACAGATTTAATATGTGACGGAGAACAGTCTACATATACAGCCATTTGGTTCGTCCCTGTATAGCACTATATATCTAGTTCCTGACATGACGATATCCCCCTGAATGTCAAACCCAACCAATTCTGTTAGGCTCTCTTGCCATGGTCTTGATTAGGAGAAAACACGGTGCCTGCTACTGCTCACGTGCCATGATCAAGATGGAATTTTTTTGTCCCGTGAAAGAAGGTTTTTTTCTGTTTACCGGGATTTTCCTTTTCATTAGATGTGGTTTCCTTTCGTTTAAGTCGGTATTGGGAGCGAAGCCTAGTCCTGATCGAACACAATTCCCGGTCTGCAGTTGAAGACCAAACCGACCAAAAGTTTCGAAAAAAAGGATGAGCAAACCGACCTGCTAGGTATCATATATACTCGATGGACAGCGCTGAGGATCCTCCGGAGGCTGCAAACCGCACAGCCTCCGGGTCCTCCACCATTGGATCAAACCAATTTGAACCGTTAGATCAATCTGTGTGTTCAGTTTTATCTCAAAATCCCACTTTTGCTTCATTGAAACAAAATAAGCCCCGCTTTTGCTTCATTGAAGCAAAAAACGGTTCGACTAAAAATTGAAGACTTGTTCAGATTTTGCTTCGTCGCAGCAAAAAATCTCCCGCTTTTGCATCATTGAAGCAAAAAACGGTTCATCTAGAAATGAAAAAAAAAACTAAAACCTTGCCGGAGACCCTCGTAGCAAAAAAAATATATGGAAATCTCAGAACCACATAACAATTGTATCACAAAAATAAACAACTGTAGCACCGTGAAAATCCTAGCCGGCGCACCACCGGCAGCATTCCAACTCCGGATGGTAGCACCGTCACTTTGTTGCAGCTCCGCCACTGAGTGGTGGTAGCACCATCGGTGAACATTTGCAGCATCGCCGTTAACCATAGCGGCACCGCCTCCACCCGATAGTATCACCGTCGCCTGCCTATGGCCGCACCGCCGCCGGTCGCGTCGCCTCGCAGCACCACCGCCACCGTCGGGCGCGCCGCCTTGCAGCACCGCCATTGCCAGTCGCGCAGCCTTGCAGCAGCGGTCCTAGCGTCGCCTCATGTCGCGCCGCCTTGCATCACCGTCGTCGTCGGTTGCAGCATCCGCCTTGCAGCGGCGGCGGTGGCTTGCAGCTCCCGTGTTGACCGGTTGCAGCTCCGCCGCTGATGCCTTGCATCTCCTGTCCTTTGCAGCCCCGACGCTGGCCCCTCGCAGTAATAGACGATGCTCCTTGCAGCTCCGTCGGCGGAAGCTTGCAGCTCCCGTGTTGACCGGTTGCAGCTCCGCCATCGACGCCTTGCAACTCCAGTGATAGGATGTTACCATCATTGAAGCAAAAAAACGGTTCGTTTATAGAATAAAAAAGAAAAAACTTGCTGGCGACAGACTTCACCGGGGACTCGTTGGAGACTCGCCGGACATAGACCGCGCAGGTGCCATGGTGATTTGGGGACGTCGAGAGGCTTGGCGGCTACCGCAGGAGGAGGTCAGGGGAGACAGCGGCTGAGTACAGGGGAGGCGGAGCTTTGCGTGGCAGCAGACCAGGACGCGGGAGCTGCAGGGGAGGCGGCTGGCGACGAGGGCGCGGCGGTAGCTGGCCGGCAGCGGAGGAACTCCCGTAGAGAAGATAAGATTGGGATAGAAGAGATAGAAAATGTGTAGGGCCCACACATGTGGAGCTGTCTCAGGCGGATGGTTCACTCGCGTGAAATCCATCGTACGGCGCAGGAGCCGGAGGTTGCTAGCAACGTAACCTCCGAAGGATACGAATCATTCTCCATACTCGATCTGCATCGATCAACGCCGTTTGTAATACCAGCATCTCATTGCGCTCAACCCCCAACTTTTTCTCGACCAGCAAAACCATCTCGGCATCTCGTACGTCGATCATGTCCGTCGCCGGCAATGGTTGTCTGTCCCGGTCGGCCACGAGGGTGGTGGCCAAGGAGGCGAACGGGTTCCACCTTCTGCGCATCGACGGCTACTCGCAGACCAAGACGGTCCTCCCCGGCCAGAAGCTCTCCTCCCACCCGTTCACCGTCGGCGGCCACAGCTGGCGCATCGACTACTACCCCAACGGCCGCGACGCCTCGGCGGATCACAACGCCATCTCCGTCTACCTCCAGCTCGCCAGCAACCACCCGCAGCCCCTCCAGGCGCGGTACAAGTTCAGCCTGCTAGACGACGGTGGCAACCCCGCCTACGAGCTCCCCGCCGAGAAGGGATCCTTCGCCGGCGTCCCCGTGGTCAACCACTACCCTAACGGCAACACGAGGGCGGTGGGCACGTTGAACAACGGCGGCGCGGAGGAGGAGCAGGGGCCAGGGTGCGGCCACGAGGAGTTCATCAAGAAGGAGGACCTGGAGAGGCGCGAGCACCTGGTCCGCGACGACAGCATCGTGGTCCGTTGCGACGTGGGCGTCACGCAGATTGTTAACTCGGTTCTGGCGCAGGACGATCTGGTGAACAACGCATGGGGAGACGAGGAGGAGGGCTACGATCAGTACGACGCACAAGGGATGTATGCACCACCACCACGTATGTATGGTGGCCGCGGCCGTCATCAGCGCAGGCATCGAGCGGACGACAACGAATACATCAATTGGTGTTTATCCCAACGCAACCATTAGAGATTACCGAAATTAGAGTTAGGATATGATTTCTTTTCTTTCACTTTCCGTGTTGATTGGAATAAACCAACATATGGGCTATGCTTATTTGCGCCTTCCTTTGCGCAATGCTTAAGGGATTATATTATTATTATTATTATTATTATTATTATTATTATTATTATTACTATTATTATTAGTACGCCCGCACCTAAGTCTTATTCGACCGTCTCTGCCCTTTGTATCTTGTGCTCTTGTTCCCCACATCACTCGATTCCTTGCCCTTGTGTGACTATGTAGTCTTTTGCTTTGTTCTCGCCGTGTTATCTAGGACTTGTGTTGTAACTATTTTTGGCTTATTATGATCTACTACTCGTAGACAATGCCAGGGGATGGATATGCATCAACCTGCACTTACATGCATCACTATTTATGAGGGGAAAGGAAACCAAAGTAGATTTTGATATTCTATTATATATCACTATCATATATTTTAGGTGTTTAGCTCCTTATTCTGACTTATTCAATCTGGAGACGTTTTCATCACTAGCACCTTCCCCGATTGAATCGTCCAGCATAGGTCTTCCAAGATCCAAGTATTGGGGCTGGTCGCGTATCAGAATCTTACATTACAAACTAACTCAATATCAGCCACGCCGGCGCGAGGGTACCGGTCTGTGAGAGGAAGAAACACCCAGGCCCATGGTATGGTATGATAATCTTTGAATCTGCAGTGATGATTAACTATGCATAGAAATTTGGGCCTTGTGTTGGTCCTGTACACATTACTAGAACATGAAGGCGCGTGTTGTTGTGCCCGCTCATATTAAAAAAAGTTACAAAATATACCGTTGGAGGAAATTGAAATACCAAATAATTTTTCATTCTAAATTAAATGTACTTTAGATGAAAGATCGCCTAGAACAAGCAAACTCTTGTACTCCCTCGTCCTATAAAGATTGTCTTAGATTTATCAAAATTTAGATGTATCTAGATGCTATTTAGTGTCTAGGTACATCCAAATTTTGACAAATCCGAGACAACCTTCGTGGAACGGAGGGAGTAAAACAAATCATTGTTTAATGATCCCTGACACAACCAAAGCCCTTAGTGGTCTTAAATTCAATCATAAACTCATAAGCTAAACACAAATCTTTTTGCAACAACTTGAGAAAATCAATAGTTCTAATCAAGCTACATGGCAAAATTCAATTACTACTGAAGTTTAGCTGCTGAGTAATTCAGGAAATAATTGAGTGAAAGAATCCTACTTCACGAAATAATTGAGTAATTCAGGAAATAATTAAAAGAAGGTGTCGGTCTTCGATTAAGTAATGAAAGAATCGGTGAGAATCAGCTTCTGCTGTCATGCCTTTTTTTTTCCAAAAAGATTGTGCTACACCGACTGGAGCTAACGGTCTGCTCGGCGGCAGCTTTTGGGTGTCCGGCCTGCCCTAGCACGCCATCCTGGCGATGAAATTGGACATGGTGGCCAGCGCACGTGTCGCCGCCTCGCCAGACATCCTCGATCGATAGTCATAATGGTATATGGAAATATGGATGATCATACATTTCAACAAGGTGGCCTCAGCGAGCACACAAGTCTCCCAGCACCTGACAGCAAGTTGGCCTTCCTTTCCTTGGTGTGATGGCAAGTGCAACGTAATCTTTTCAATGGACGCGCTGGGAGTCCACTAGTTATAACTTTTTTCAGGAATTATTTGACGGGAGAAATTATAGGGAACTTTGTTGCCTAAAAACCAGAAAAGTAGGGCAAGTACGTATAGTTAGCGTCTTGTAGCAAAAGTTACGGAATTGACGTCTCGTGATATATATATTCGCTGGGATCCCTAACTACAGATCCTATAAATGTGATCTGCATCACTGCCAGCATCTCATTGCGCTCATCTTCCAACTTTCTAGATTAGTTTTTTCATCTAGTCATCCATTTTCGTCCACCATGGACATGTCCGTCGCCACCGTTGGTCAACTGTCGCGGTCGGCGTCGAGGGCCATTGCCAAGGCGGCTAACGGGTTCCATCTGCTCCGCATCGAGGGCTACTCAGAGACCGAGATGATCCTACCTGGACAGAGGATCTCCTCGGAAGACTTCACCGTCGGCGACTACTCGTGGCGCGTGGACTGCTACCCCAACGGCCGCGACACCTCTATGAAATCCAACGCCATGTCCGTCTACCTCCAGCTCACCGACCAAATCATTGTTTAATGATCCCTGACACAACCAAAGCACTTATTGGTCTTAAACTCAATCATAAACTCATGAGCTAAACATAAATCTTTTTGCAACAACTTGAGACAATCAATAGTTCTAATTAAGCTACATGGCAAAATTCAATTACTACTGAAGTTTAGCTGCTGAGTAATTCAGGAAATAATTGAGTGAAAGAATCCTACTTCGGGAAATAATGGAGAATTCAGGAAATAATTAAAAGAAGTTGTCGGTCTTCGATTAAATAATGAAAGAATCGGTGAGAAACAGCTTCTGCTGTCATGCCCTTTTTTTCCTGAACATGGAAAATTTGATTTCTGCTACATCTTTTTTCTCCAAAAAGATTGTGCTACACTGACTGGAGCTGACGGTCTGCTCGGCGGCAGCTTTTGGGTGTCCGGCCTGCCCTAGCACGCCATCCTGGCGATGAAATTGGACATGGTGGCCAGCCACTACGGGAGAGATGTTGTATGGCGACGGCCGCCAGCCGTCGGCACAGCCTAGAAGGCCATCGGCATAGGCTGTGCCGACGGTGACCGTCGGCATAGCGTCGTCGGCATAGTTCTGGTCGGGGACTGCCCGATCACCGTCGGCACAAACTGGCCGTCGGCATAGATTGTTGTGCCAACGGTAAAACCGTCGGCATAGTATTTCAAAAATTTTAAATTTATTTTCAAAAAAATATTTAAAAAAAAGTGAAAAAAAAATTAATTTTTTTTCACTTTTCCTCTTCTACTTTTTTACTTGTTAATCTTTCACAATCACACTTAGTACACTTAATCTTAGGTCAAATTGCACTTATGGTCAAACTTCCCAGTTGGTCACCCATCCTCACACTACTCCCGCCCCGGCACGCTTAACTTCTTGGTTCTCTTCGGATGAGCTTCCCTGAAAGAAATGACACCTTGATGTTAATATTACCATATCTATCATATTAACCCTTTGACCGTGATGTCACACCTCTATATTTTTAAATTCTAAAAAATTATTTAAGTAAACAACAATGAATATATATAAATAATAATAATATAGAATTTGAAAAACAATTAAATGATTTTATTTTTTGTTTTTTATTTAATAAGAAATAATTAATATCAGTAAATGCGAATTTGGCAAATAATATGTCTAAATTGATCAGAAAAATGAGAGGAATACAAATATGACATCCATATCATCTTTTGAACCTACAAAGTTAACTTACCCAAAAATCATGAGCATTAGATCAAGTACCTCTAGTTTGAATTTGACTGACTTTATCGAAAATGAGGTGGGAAACGGCCTCGACATGGCATAGTTCGCCGAAACAAGGTCATATTTGGCACGTATGTGGGCCCTAGGATGGGAAGTAAGACCCCGGACGCGCATTTCAAATCCGATCCACGGTCGGCCATCTTTTCATTTTTAGCGTGCCCAAACGGTTTTTATTTGTGAAGCAGCTAAATGGGGCGCATTTTAGTACCTCCGTGCGATGATAGTAGACCACCTACGCACCACCTATCATTTGTGGGATACGACAATTATTTTGAAAAACCCTTCACGAAAAGGGCTATCACGTCCGGAGTTCTATGGATTTTAGGGGAAATGAGGTGGGAAACGGCCTCGGCATGGCATAGTTTGCCGAAACGAGATCATATTTGGCACATGTGTGGACCCTAGGATGGGAAGCAAGTCCCCGGACGCGGATTTCTAATCCGACGCACGAGCGACAATTTTTTCATTTTTGGCGTGTGTGAAAGCCATGAAGCCTCGAACATTATCTCATTTCTAAAAAGATTTGTTTAGGTATTTGAAATATTCCATTTTTTATATTTTTCTATGATAGTTCTTGTTTTTTGCAAAATTTGATATATTACTTATTTTTCTCAATTAGAATGATTTAGGTATGCTTTTTTGAAGGCTGTCGTGCAGAAATAGAAAAAAAGCTATGCCGACGGTATAACTGTCGGCACAGGTCTGTAGTAAAAAAAAAATAAAAAAATGTTGTGCCGACGGCCAGACTGGTCCTGTGCCGACGGCCAGAACTGTGCCGACGGTGACCGTCGGCACAACCGGCTTGTGCCGACGGCCATTTTAACGCCGACGGCCATCTTTGTCAGCGCGGTCCGGATGCTTCTGTGTCGACGGCCCCGATATTTGGCCGTCGGCACACACGGCGGCCGTCGGCACATTTGTGCTCTCCCGTAGTGAGCGCACGTGTCGCCGCCTCGCCAGACATCCTCGATCGATAGTCATCATGTTATATGGAAATATGGATGATCATACATTTCAACAAGGTGGCCTCAGCGAGCACACAAGTCTCCCAGCACCTGACAGCAAGTTGGCCTAAAAACAACCTGCGACGCAATCTTTGGTGTGATGGCCAGGCCACGCAATCTTTTGAATGAACGCGCTGGGAGTCCACTAGGTATAATTTCTCTGGAATTTTTTGACGGGAGGATGGAGGAATTATAGAGAACTCTGTTGCCTGCAAACCAGGAAAGTATTGTTGGGGCGTCTTGTAGCAAAAGTTGCGGAATGCGCGTATCTCGTGAGATATATTCGCTGGTATCCCTATCTACGGATCCTATAAATGTGATCTGCATCACCGCTAGCATCTCATTGCACTCGTCTTCCAACTTTCTAGACTAGTTTTTTCATCTAGTCATCCATTTTCGTCCACCATGGCCATGTCCGTCGCCGCCGTTGGTCATCTGTCGCGGTCGGCCTCGAGGGCCATTGCCAAGGCGGCGAACGGGTTCCACCTGCTGCGCATCGAGGGCTACTCTGAGACCGAGATGGTCCTACCTGGCCAGAGGATCTCCTCGGAAGACTTCACCGTCGGCGACTACTCGTGGCGCGTGGACTGTTACCCCAACGGCCGCGACACCTCCACGAAATCCAACGCCATGTCCGTCTACCTCCAGCTCACCGACCAAGCCCAGCGTGTCCTCCGGGCGCGGTACAAGTTCAGCCTGCTGGACCGCGCCGGCAACGCCGGGTACGAGCTCCCGGCCGAGACAGCCTCGTTCACCAGCGTCTCATCGATGTACAACTACCAGTACAGGAGCCCGGTTGTCCTGGCCGCCGTGGACGAACAAGGGCCAGGGTGCGGCCACGAGGGGTTCATCGGGAGGGAAGAGCTAGAGAGGCGCCGCGAGGATCTGATCCGCGATGATCGCATCGTGCTCCGGTGCGACGTGGGCGTCACTCAGATCGAAGGTTCGTGCCTGGCGGCAGACGAACTCAGCGACGAGGAAGAGGACGAGCAGTACGTTGCACCGGGGTATGGGTATGGCCCTCCTCCCCAGCGTCGGCTCCGGCGTCGTACGGATGACGACGAGTACGTCAAGTGGTGTTTGACCGAGGAACCACGTAGATCACGGGGCTACCGTCAAGTACGATCCCGAGGATTCGGCCACCCCAATTGGTACTGACCAGGCAGGAAGAATAAGAGCAGAAAATAAATGTTAGCCCGTGATTCCCATGAACTTCCCGTCTATATCGTGATATCCTATCAAAAAGTCACATCGCAGGAATGTCTCCGTTGAGGCTGTTTTTGAATTTTTTTCCTTTCTAAATTTGCATTTTGAAGTTTCAAAACGTTCTGAATAAAATCCTACATGTTGGCAATGACGCATCCTATGGTCTTTTAAAATCTCAACACGAAATGCGACCTAACAATAAATATCAAAAATATGGACAAACCTGAAGGTTTACGAATTTTATACTATTCACCACATCAGTTGTAGAAATTTATCATTGTCTACATTGTCCAACATAAATACTTACCACTGGTATTTTGCACACCAGGAGAACTCGTGATTATCTACATTTAATTATTTTTACAATTTTTTGAAACTTCAAACTGTTAATTTCAGAAAAATATAGAAAACAATCTCCATAGAGCCCGTCACTAGTAGGTGAAAGAACATCTCTCATATTATGTTTTGAGTGTTTGATGTCAATGTATGTGATACACTAATGTTTGGTTAAGTGGTACAGGGATTATATAGATACATTTGTATGTGTGTTGGATGTGGTCAGTGCTGCCAAAAAGATCAGCAAAAAGTTCATCAGGCCGGATAATCCGGGCCGGATATTTCCAAAATATTCGGCCCCCAGTTTTTCGTCTAAGGACCTGAGGATTTGCTGCTCAGTATAGGGGCCGGACATTTGCCAGGATATTGTCCTGGTTTTGTCCCAGGGCCGGATTATCCGGGCCGGACATTTCGGAAATATCCGGCCCCTCGAAAAATGGCTAAGGACCTGAGGTATTGCGGCTCAGTATAGAGGCCGGATATTTGGCCGGACATTGTCCCGGTTTTGTGCTTGACGCCGGATTATCCGGGGGGTGGGGGGGGGGGGGGCGGATTATCCGGCCCTTACTTAGGCCGGATTATCCGGTCCCCCGGAAGGCTCAACGGCTGGATTTTGAGGAGGGGTATTTATACCCCTCTTCTTCTTCCTTCCCCCTTTGCTCAATCATTGCACAAGAAATCTGCCAAGCTTCACCTCCATTAGAGCCACCTCAAGAACACAAGATTTGCAAGATCTCCTTCCTCCCCCAACCAAAGCTCTTGATCCTTGGAGATTCGAAGGAGAAGCCACCGATCTACATCCTCACCGAAGCGATTTTCATTTCCCCCTCAATTGTTTGAGGGATCTCATGCTAGTGTTTCTATTGGGTTCCCTAGTTGATTTGTGTTGATGTGTTGTTGTTGATTGTTGTATTGTTACAGATTTGGGAGCCTCCAATTCGGTTGTGGATGTGTTCCCCAAGAACCTTGTAAAGGCCCGGTTTCCGCCTCGAGGAAATCCCTTAGTGGAAGTGGGCTAGGCCTTCGTGGCGTTGCTCACATGAGATCTGAGTGAAGTCTTCGTGACTGTTAGTCTGGCTTTCGTAGCGACCACACTCCTCCGAACGTAGACGTACCTTCTTGCAAAGGAAGGGAACTACGGGAATTATCTCCGTGTCATCGCGTGCTCCACTCTCGGTTACCTCTATCCTATTCTATCTCCTATATATTGTGTAGCTATATCTGGCTTAGTGATAACCTTATCATATAGGTAAATTCACTTAGTTGCATATCTAGAGAATTTACCTTTGTGTCAAGTCTAAATTGAAAAAGAACTAAAAATTGGTTAGCACTTATTCACCCCCCCCCCCCCCCCTCTAGGTGCGGCATACGATCCTTGTGTATATTGTGTAGCTATATCTGGTTAGTGATAAATTGAAAAAGAACTAAAAATAGGTATATTGTGTAGCTATATCTGGTTTACCTCCCATCGTTTGCGTGTTAATAAATAAGCCAAGAGGCAACGGTTACATAGCAATTACACGAGTGATCAAGGGGATGCAATTAACGATCGCTACATCATCGTGATCGACTCGATCATGGCACAACGGGCAGATCGCTAATTGCCTTCTTAATGGGCCTAGTTACTACTTGCCATCTATACCAGATTAGCCTTATAAGATTGGCATATTTCGGTTTACACATATGGCAAGAGTATGTTTCCTAACAGTCCTTTCATGCTTGGTAATGCCTTGTCTTAGAACTTTGGTGAATATGGAAAATTCATTTCTGCTACAACTTTTTCTCCAAAAAGAGTATTCTACACTGAACTTTCTATGACTGGCATTGAGTTAGGCCTAGAATGACAAAGTGGATGTGGACTTAGTTCATTCGTTGCTGCAAACTGAATATATCCATGCGTGGATCAGTTGGCTTGTAAAAATAATTTTTAATTTTTCTTTGGAAAAATATTTTTTGTCTGATAAAACCTTGTGGATGATATGCATAATGCTGATGACATCAGAACGACGCAGAAAAACAAGCAACAAAGATATATAATATTAGGGTTTTTTCGGGTTGTTACAGTTCATTAGTGCAAACTGAATAAATCCATGTGTGGATCAGTTGGCTGGTAAGCTCCCTCTAGATCCCTTAGAGCAGCTCTAGCAGCTACCGTATAGTTCGTGGAAAACGTGATTTCGGTGGCCGCGAGAGTCGGCACAGTGCAACTACCGTAAACGAAAATCAGGAAACATCATATCTTGAAGGCATTTCGTCGAACACGTTGCTTGCGCCAACATCCGAATGCTGCGGAGCCGCGAATCCAGCGACCGGCGGGGAAGCTTGAGGAGCGGCGGCGTGGGGCTTCACGACCTGCTTCTTGCCTCCGCCTTGCGTCGCCTTCTTCGGCCCGCTTCCGGCGACTTTCTTCCGCCTTGCGACTGCCGGGGCGACGACAGCCCTAGCGGTGGCTTGGGAAGCAACGGTCGGGGAAGCAACAGCCGGAGAAGCAGGGGAAGTGGCGGTGGCAGCGCACTTCCTCTTCTTGATTGCAGCATGGGCGGCGGCCGGCGAGCACGCGTGCACAGATGGAGCAAGAGGAGCTGCCGCTGTGGGACTGAGGAGTTGAACAGCCGCCGACAGGAGGTCGGAGGACTCCATGGCACCGATTCGCGGTGGTGGCGGCCTCGGAGGAGCGCTGGGCCGGTAGATCGAGGACGGCAGCATCGTGGGAACGGGAAGGGATGGGGGTGAATGTTCCGTCCCGCCAAAAACAAAAGGGAGTGCGGGTCGCACTCGGTTCCCTCTCGAAGCCTGAAGAATATCGCTCGGCGGGCAGAATTTGATGTTGCCTATAAAAGTTTTAAGGTTTCGGGTTGAAGTACGGGCGTTGCACTGCATGTTTTTTCTACAGGGGACGGAAAAGTGACGGTTATTAGTCAGTTTTGCCCTTTTTACGGTAGCTGCTAGAGCTAGAGCTGCTCTTAGAAGCTCATGTGGACCTGGTGATTTTTAAATGTTTCAGGTTCTGGCTATTTGATGAGAGATAAGATCAAGGAAAAAAATAGCGCGCTATAACAAAATAGCGTGGGTCTAAAAATACGCTATTAGCATGTTATAGCGTGTTATTAACGCGAATAGCGCGCTATAGCGCGGAAATAGCGTAGCGTCGGCTCTTCAGATATGCTATAGCGTGCTATCAGCGTTGGAATAGCGCGCTATTTTTTTCCATGATAAGATATGTAGGAGGCAATAGATTATTATTTTGGATCATAAACACCAATGTTTCAAAACCTATCTTTTTGAATTCTTGATCCCTATGGATGACCAATAGTTAGAGCAGGTCTAACAGACCCCCTTTGGGGCAAACCCGTATAATAACCGCCGATTTGAGGGTTTCGGCTCTACCCGGCCGTCTAGCACGCCCCGTAAAAACGGCCCCCGCATCGTTTTTTGCTGTTTTCGAGTACGGGGCGGGTCGTCGCCCCTTACAAGTACAGGGTGGGAGGCTGAATACAGGGCCAACCCCCCACTCGTGGCGCGCTGAACTTTCACAAAATCGCAACTGCTTCCGCCAAATCGCGCCCAATCGCGCCAAATCGAGCTCATGCACGCACCCAATCGCGCCAAATCGAGCTCCTGCACGCACCCAATCGCGCCAAATCGAGATGCTGCACAAGACTATGGGCATCGCCGGCGGCTGCGGCACGAGGTAGGCAGGGCGCGGGGCGGGTGCGGGCGCGGCCTTGGCGGGCGGCGGCGGGCGGCCGTGGGCCGGCGCGGGCGCGGGCGCGGCCTTGGCGCGGGGCGAGCGCGCGGGCACGGTAGGCAGGGCGCGGGCGAGCGCCGGGCGGGTGCGGGCGCGCGGCGCGGGCGAGCGCGGGCGCGGCCTTGGCGGCGGCCGTGGGCCGGCGGCAGGCGCGGCGGCGGGGGCCAGCCGGGACGGGGCGGGGCAGGGGCTGGGCAGGGGCTGTGGCTGTGGCCAGAGGAGGAAGAAGGAGAGGATGAAGAAGATGATTTTTTTTGGCATATTTGGGAATATTCTCTTTTACAGTTTAGACATACGGGGTCTGCTAGCTCGGACGAGTTTTCGGCCGGCGAAAAGTGAATACAGGGCCCTCTACTCGCGTTTTAAGGGGCGAAAATATACGGGGGCTGTTAGACATGCTTTAAGGGAGCATGTCTAACAGGCCCCTTATAACCCGCACACCCCGTAAAATTCCGGCGACATACGGGGCAGGCGCGGTTTGGGCCGTCTAGCAGGCCCCGTATTCGGGCCGCCCCGTTTCGGCGGAATACGGGGCCCAAGAAATCGGCCCCTCCGCCCACTATTTATGCTGGGCGCAGGTGCGAGTGAGGGGTTAACCCCTCACTCGCAACCCTAGCTCCGCCGTGCGCCGCCGCCTCCTCCTCCTGCTCCGGCGAGCAATTAGTCGCTCCCCCACGCCGCATTCCACCCGCCGCCACCTGCATGGACTCCCGCCGCCGTAGTAGAGCCTCTCCGGCGAGCGGGATCGCTTCGATCCGCTCGCCGGACACCGTGGAGGAAGCCTGGCGGCTCAAGTGCAAGCTTTCCGCCGCGGGGAGCCGCCGTGCGGCGTGCCGGTACGCCGGCGCGCTGTACGTGCCGGATCCGCTCCGGGAGTACGCCGCGGGTGGGCGGTGGTACCGGCAAGACCCGCCGCTCAAGCCGATGAGCGGCGAAGCCTTCGAGAAGTGGCGCGCGCAGTGGCAGCGCGACCGCGCGGCGAAGGCGGCATGGAGGGCGACCATCGGCAGCACCAGCGGCGGAGGAAGCGGAGGCGGCGAGGAGGAAGAGGAGGCGGCCTTCCGCCGTGCGGTGGCCGAATCCGAGGCGGATGCCGCCGAGAAAGCTCGGGCGAAGGCAGAGGAGCAGGCGGCGGCCATCGCCGCCGTCCAGGAGTTCGAGGCGCGGGAGGCGCGGGAGGCGCAGGAGGAGGCGGCCTCCATCGCCTTCATCCCCTACGTCATCCTTGACGAGTAGATGTAGGTTGATCCGTAGTTAGATGTAGTATGATCCGTAGTATGATCGGAATGTATGTATGATCCGTAGTATGATCAATGAAGATGAACTTCCCGGGGTTTTTATTTTTGAAAATACGGGGCGAAATACGGGGTCTGCTAGACGGAATGGCTCGAAATGGAGCAGTTTTTCGATACGGGGCGAAATGCGAGAGTTATACGGGGCCTGTTAGACATGCTCTTAGTGGCATTACATGGGCAACTATGACAGATGTTCGTTTTTTCATGGTCCTATCAAGGTCCTCCTGCAAAACCCTTTCAGCTTGTGTCCCTTGTTGCTTCGTCCAATAATAGGATTCTTGGATTCAGAATCGTTCTAGCGATTGCAATTTTTTTTGCTTTTGCCCACCTGATAGTTGTGCTCCATGTTATCAAACTAATAAAGTAGCTAAACTCCGAGCAATGTGAAAAGCGCTACAGATTTAATATGTGACGGAGAACAGTCTACATATACAGCCATTTGGTTCGTCCCTGTATAGCACTATCTAGTTCCTGACATGACGATATCCCCCTGAATGTCAAACCCAACCAGTTCTGTTAGGCTCTCTTGCCATGGTCTTGATTAGGAGAAGACACGGTGCCTGCTACTGCTCACGTGCCATGATCAAGATGGAAATTTTTTGTCCCGTGAAAGAAGGGTTTTTTCTGTTTACCGGGATTTTCCTTTTCAGTAGATGTGGTTTCCTTTCGTTTAAGGCGGTATTGGGAGCGAAGCCTAGTCCTGATCGAACACAATTCCCGGTCTGCAGTTGAAGACCAAATTAACCGACCAAGTTTCGAAAAAAAGATGAGCAAACCGACCTGCAAGGTATCATATATACTCGATCTGCATCGATCAACGCCGTTGTAATACCAGCATCTCATTGTGCGCTCAGGCCCCACCTTTTCTCGATCGACCAGCGCAAACCATCTCGTACGTGGATCATGTCCGGCGCCGGCCATGGTGGTCCGTCCCGGTCGGCCACGAGGGTGGTGGCCAAGGAGGCGAACGGGTTCCACCTTCTGCGCATCGACGGCTACGCGCAGACCAAGACGGTCCTCCCTGGCCAGAAGCTCTCCTCCCACCCGTTCACCGTCGGCGGCCACAGCTGGCGCATCGACTACTACCCCAACGGCCACGACGCCTCGGCGGATCACAACGCCATCTCCGTCTACCTCCAGCTCGCCACCAACCACCCGCAGCCCCTCCAGGCGCGGTACAAGTTCAGCCTGCTAGACAACAACGGCAACCCCGCCTACGAGCTCCCCGCCGAGAAGGGATCCTTCGTCGGCGCCCCCGTGGTCAACCACTACCCCAACGGCAACACGAGGGCGGTGGGCACGTTGAACAACGGCGGCGCGGAGGAGCAGGGGCCAGGGTGCGGCCACGAGGAGTTCATCAAGAAGGACGATCTGGAGAGGCGCGAGCACCTTGTCCGCGACGACAGCATCGTCATCCGCTGCGACGTGGGCGTCACGCAGATCGTTAACTCGGTTCTGGCGCAGGACGATCTGGTGAACAACGCATGGAGAGACGAGGAGGAGGGCTACGATGAGTACGACGCACAAGGGATGTATGCACCACCACCACGTATGTACGGTGGCCGCGGCCGTCATCAGCGCAGACATCGAGCGGACGACAACGAATACATCAATTGGTGTTTGTCCCAACGCAATCATTAGAGATTACCGAAATTAGAGTTAGGATATGATTTCTTTTCTTTCACTTTCAGTGTTTATTGGAATAAACCAACATGGAAAATTATTATTATTATTTGCGCATCGACTTCCTTATTTGCGCCTTCCTTTGCGCAATGCTTAAGGGATTATTATTATTATTATTATTATTATTATTATTATTATTATTATTATTATTATTATTGTTGTTATTATTATTATTATTATTATTATTATTATTATTATTATTATTATTATTATTACGCCGCACCTAAGTCTTATTCGACCGTCTCTTCTCTTTGTATCTCTTGTGCTCTTGTTCCCCCCAACACTTGATTCCTTGCCCTTGTGTGACTATGTAGTCTTTTGCTTTGTTCTCGCCGTATTTTTGGCTTATTATGATGTATTCCTCGTGGACAATGCCAGGGGATGGACATGCATCAACCTGCACTTACATGCATCACTATTTATGAGGGGAAAGGAAACCAAAGTAAATTTTGATATTCTGTTATATATCACTATCATATATATTTTAGGTGTTTAGCTCCTTATTCTGACTTATTCAATCTGGAGACGTTTTGATCACTAGCATCTTCCCCGATTGAATCGTCCAGCATAGGTCTTCCAAGATCCAAGTATTGGGGCTGGTCGCGTATCAGAATCTTCCATTACAAACTAACTCAATATCAGCCACGCCGGCGCGAGGGTACCGGTCCGTGAGAGGAAGAAACACCCAGGCCCATGGTATGGTATGATAATCTTTGAATCTGCAGTAATGATTAACTATGCATAGAAATTTGGGACTTGTGTTGGTCCTGTAAACATTACTAGAACATGAAGGCGTGTGTTGTTGCGCCCGCTCATATTAAAAAAAGTTACAAAATATACTATTGGAGGAAATTGAAATACCAAATAATTTTTCATTCTAAATTAAATGTACTTTAGATGAAAGATGGCAACAAGTAATGGCATCACAAATAGCCTAGAACAAGCAAACTCTTGTACTCCCTCCGTCCTATAAAGATTGTCTTAGATTTATCAAAATTTAGATGTATCTAGATGCTATTTAGTGTCTAGATACATCCAAGTTTTAACAAAACAACCTTCGTGGAACGGAGGGAGTAAAACAAATCATTGTTTAATGATCCCTGACACAACCAAAGCCCTTATTGGTCTTAAACTCAATCATAAACTCATGAGCTAAACATAAATCTTTTTGCAGCAACTTGAGACAATCAATAGTTCTAATCAAGCTACATGGCAAAATTCAATTACTACTGCAGTTTAGCTGCTGAGTAATTCAGGAAATAATTGAGTGAAAGAATCCTACTTCAGGAAATAATGGAGTAATTCAGGAAATAATTAAAAGAAGGTGTCAGTCTTCGATTAAATAATGAAAGAATCGGTGAGAATCAGCTTCTGCTGTCATGCCCTTTTTTTCCTGAACATGGAAAATTTGATTTCTGCTACATCTTTTTTCTCCAAAAAGATTGTGCTACACTGACTGGAGCTGATGGTCTGCTCGGCGGCAGCTTTTGGGTGTCCGGCCTGCCCTAGCACGCCATCCTGGCGATGAAATTGGACATGGTGGCCGGCCAGCGCACGTGTCGCCGCCTCGCCAGACATCCTCGATCGATAGTCATAATGGTATACTAGGTGGCAATGGCGCAGCGGCACGCCGCGCCCATGGCCATTTGTGTGTGGAAACTTTTATTAAGTGATAATTAGAGGTAATTGGTGAGCAGGAGGCTAATCTGGGTACACAATGCAGAAGGCGGTTGCTTTTGTTGGTGGGCGGTAATGAAGAGGCAGGGGGTATGGATGTGTTTTTTCGGATGCTCCACAGCGTCAACTGAAGTCCATAAGTAACCGGGCCAGCTTATGTTTATTTGTCTAGTGGGCTATGGTAAGGCCCTTTACGTGGGCTGCAGCAGGAGTTTCGGCTTTGGTGGAGCTAGTCGATTCAGCGGATTCTCAAAAAAAAAAAAAGCTAGTCGATTCAGCTGGCACCATGTATCATGTGGTGGGGATAGGAAAAGTTGGGGAAAAAGAGCTTACGGATCAGATAATAGTGAGCAGAAGAGCGGTGCTACCTGTCGGTACGGGAGCTGAAGAGGAGGGCGGAGGCCGTAGGGACGGCGGCGGAGATGCTGATGGGTAGACGGCCAGGCGGCGAGGGCAGTCGCCATGAGCAGGGATGTCTTGCCTGGTCGGGGCGGAAGGTAGTGCGCTGAAGGTTCATCCGGTGGGGGCCGGCGGTGTTTGCTCGCGCGGCACGCCGTACCGTGGACCGGAGCGCGCAGGGAGGAGAGAGGAGTGCGGCCGGCCGAGCTATGGAGGGTCAGCTGGAGAAACTATCGATTCAGAGATCAATAATAGCTGAACAGACGGTATGTCATTTCTCTCTCTGTACTATCTAAATAGGAGAAATTCCATTTAGAATAGCAGTAGCGTGCATGTGAGCAGGAATTTCGGCATGGAAAAAGCCATAATGAAAAGAATAAGGGCATGAGTAGCCCACGACAGTTGGAAACTTGCAGTCTGTTTTTTGAGAAGAGACAATAATAACAGAAAACAGTTTGGTTTAGTTGAGGTACATGACACGCATCGATTTAGAATTGTTCCATTTAATCAGATGCGACCATACGAAAAGGAAGCAAGGACCATAGCTTTTTACACATGTATTTATGGAAGGTACGCAGTAGACCATATAGGAGGGAACAGACAGTGGATGAGGATAACTATGGTAAACCTTCAAGGCATTGAAACTTGTAGCACCAGTAACAACCGTTAGGAGCATCCGAAGGTAAAAAAGCTCTCCGCAGCTAGGATGCACGTTGCAGATACGGCCAATAGGGGGGCCGAATTTCAAGTGAGGCCTCCTCCTTCGCCATGTTTTACTTGATGCGTCCCACCTCCACTTTGATGGAAACTGCAGAAACATCAGCTCACGAGCATCCGTGTACCGTTGGTTAGCGACAAACCACTCATTGAGCATAGTCTTATACTTATTGGGATTACGAACAACATCAGCAAGGTTATCATCTTGGCTATATATAACCTGGTTCATATTTTCAAGATGTACCACCAATCTTTCAACAGAAGGTGCTCGAACATGAATGTCGAATGCAAACATACGCCAACATGCCTCACATGCAGACAAATACCTAGTCCACGATAACGAAGGTGATGTAAACAAACAGGAAATTAGAGGGAAACCAGATTACCAAATAGCAAAAGAGAAAAAAAATGTGAATGTACCTGCATTTTACATACTCGTCTATCTCATTTCTTCTAGTACACTCAGAGCTTATAGACTGATACATAGAATGAAACCGGGCCCTTTGACATATCATGGCCCTTAGCAAGGTATTTGAACAAATATTTAAGAAGGTTGGTTTTATTACACCACTCCACATTAATTTGAGCCTGGATTTTTATTTAGCAATGTCATATTGTAAGAAACAATCCACCTATTGTCAAGTCGAACACCATTTTTTATGATATACCGATTGTTGTTGCTTTGACGGTACACCGGGAAACCAAGGTCGTCAATTGTAGTATCTTCGTTAAATTCTTTGGGATATCGTTTAGAGCAAACACCGTCTTTCATGCATAGAGAATCAGGGTTGTGTTTACCACATGGGCCATGTACCATAAACTCCTCCGCAAGTGCATACCCCAATGGATCTGTAGCATAATCTAGTATCTCTGCTGAAATAAAAGAATCGATAGTAGAAGGCATCGGGTCTTGCGTGTCAGCATCCAGCCACATAAGGGTATGTATGTGGGGAAAGCCTCTTTTCTGGAACTCCACAACGTATAAATCTGTTTCATAAAGTAAAAAGGGCATATATATAAGCAAGTACAACACGCATATAATCGGAAGGACTGTAAGGAGGCAGGGAAAAACACAGTAACCTGTACGGAAACAATAAAAAACAAAAGAGAGGATAAACATACATGCATGCACTTGACCAAACGCCTCGCCCCTCCTGACATCTCTAGTGAATTCATTGATTTTCATCTTGAAAACACGCGTAACTAAATCCGGTCTGTCAACATGCCGTTGTCCAGCTTCCATAAGAAGTGCTTCAGTTATTTCATCCCACTTAGGATTGCAAGTAAATGTAATGAAAAGATCAGGCGCTCCGAAAACACGACAAATAGCCATCCCATCCCGGTAATTCTGAATCATGTATCGGGGTCCACCAGTAAAACTCGAGTGCAACAAATACTGCACACCAACATTTTTACCACTGGAGTTTCCCTCACCGAGAGCATCAGAAATACCCTGATATGTCTCGGACCGAAGCGTGCTTTGATTCCAGAAGTGGTAACTTAATTTGCATGACTCAGCACAGGAGTAACAATCCACAAGAAGCTGCTGCGATAATCGGCCACAACACGTGAAAGGATTTGGCTCGCCCTTCCTATAATGGAACCTGTAACATTAATACTCAAACATGGACACCTGGGTGCGTCCAGTCGATGGTATGCCATCAACCTGTTGATACCTGATACCAAGATGGAACCCGATGGTAGCATGAGGAAACAGAACTGGATACTGGAGAGCCATAAGGGAGGGGTTATGTGGCGAGATGCGCTGAAGATAACCAGCCTCTTTCTGGACGATGATATCGAACCTACATGCTTCTACGGTGAGGTCGTCGACTATGAGAGCAGCCAGCTCGGGAGCAACAGGTAAAGAATACCGGTTTCCATGGTCTGCACCCTCATGCCCAAATAAACGAACGGAGTATCAGGAGAAAACATTCTATCCTTTTCCATACGAAATGTCTGCACAAGACAGTTGCACCCATTGAGCATCGTAGTTAGAGATTGCACAATAACAGGACCAGGTTCCTCCCTACGCCGCCGCTGACACCGGGCTGGCCGTGGGGCAGAAGCATCGAAGCTATCTCCAGATAGCTCTTCTCTTCGACGCCGCTGACCAACAACATCAGATGAAGACTGACCAAGTGGTGCAGAAGGGGCATCAGTGGCAGTGGCATCACCATTTTCATCGTCTTGACTAAATATGCCCATCCTGTGATCCAATTCATTTTGGGTGTCATAAATATATAGCTGGGCAAATTTAGGAACATGATCACCCTCTGGAGGCAACAAAGAGCCAATTTCATGACAGACATACCCCACAATCTTGAACACATATGGACCATTCCCAACATTTACTGTTCAATCAACATGAACACCGAGAGATGTGAAAGCAAACATAGAATTGTACTCTCGAATCAGACGCATGAAACGATCTGACTGAGACCCGCCGTCAAAACGCATAAGGTCAGACAACGGGGAAGGCCATTGCGGATAAACCGGAAGAGACACGCGGCCAGCACGACAACAACCAGTATAGAAAGGGCGGTACTTTGTACTGAGGCGCTTATTACGCTCCTGATGATACCAGTAAGAAGCGCCACAATTTTGGCAAGGGCCACCGTAGTAGGACCTGCCAGGCCAAGCAGCTAGAAGAGAAGACGGAAAATAAATAGTCACGAAGCGTGGAAGGAAGAAATCGATACGAAAAAACAAACCAACAGAATGAAAGAAGTGTTGCATCGCTTACCCTTGAGAAACCTGACCAAGCTTGCAGGGAGAGGCAACTGAATGTCGGCGGTAGCACCTGCAAAAAAATTACAGAAGAGGAGAACACAGTTAACAGGAAGCAAGAGAACGTAAATGTGAGGTAGTCGAGAGAAACACAAAAACTGGAGAAGTATTATATTTTGAGGACGACAGCCTACAACCATGCACCATTTCATGCAATCTTCAACGGTATTATAGTTGAGGCCACTGCACATGGAGTGTGGACCGCAGGGCAGAACCAAGCACCATTTCATGCAATGTGGTACTGTTTTATTGAAACCTTTTTAGTTGACTTCTACGGTATCACAGTTGAGGGGCGAGGCCAGTGCGCATGGAGTGTGGAACTGGAAATCGCTTTGTACAAAATTCTACAAAATTACTACATAGCAGACTGAACGTTTAACATATTAATTAATTGTTGGCTGTTTGTTTCAGGTTTCAAGCAGGCGGGAAACTTGGGAAGGCATTTCTATGAGAACGTTTAGCAGTCATACCTTTCTGAAGGAGAGCAGTCCGCCGACTCATAGCAGACTGGGCATGACGACAGTGCGGACGACCATTCGCAGCAGTCCTTTGGAAGGCGCCACTATGAGGGTTGGTAGAAAGCATAGAAGCCCGTAAAAACGTGGTATGCTGCCGCATAGGCATACGGTGGAGATAGCTTGCAGTTGCTCTATGAGGAGAAGTGCAAGGAGTGGAAGAAACTGAAAGGAAAACAAAAACCTGGTCAGGTAGAAAGCAGAAGCAAAGAAGCAAGAGAGATGCAGGAAACAAAGCAGGGTGCACGAACCACGCCATCATGGATCAACTTCCACAGCTGGCCCATGCGGCTGGAGCATGGTATGTAAAGGAGGAACCGCAGACGTCCGTCCAACACGAGCAGAAGAGACGTTGGCAATGGAAGGATCAGAACATAAGACATCGGACGAAGACGGACCAGGGACGTCAACAGCTGCTAAAGAAGCCAGTGGCAGAGGTGTCCATGAGCTCTGGCTTTGCAAGGATGACAGACGGGCGCCGTTGTCGACAGGGAGGAAACCTGGAGAAAAGGATGAAAAAGGTGAGATTGAAACCAATAAGACATGCAGAAGAAAAGGAAGTGAAGAACGACGTCAGGCAACAAAGAAGCCATGGCAGCATGAACGCTGGCATCGAGCACCCCAGGGAAAAGAGAGTGGATGAAAGGATCATCAACAGCAGAAAACTCATCCCAGGCAGACCCTCCATAAGTTTCAGCCGGCCCCCCTACGAAAACAGCAGAAAAAGCCTAAGAAAAAAGAGGAACAACACCTCCTCCTAGAAGGAGCAACAATGAGCAGAAGGCGGCAGTACCGGAGGACGAATCGATGACCGGCCGCTTCCCCAGCCGAAGTTGACGTCTCCTCTAAATTTCTGCCTCTGTTAAATCATGAAAAGGTGAAAAACCACTCTGAAGCATGGACGAAGAAGGAGCACCAACATCGGCTGGTGATGTTTCGATGACCGGCCGCTTCCCCAGCCAAAGTTGACTTCTCCTCTAAATTTCTGCCTCTGTTAAATCATGAAAAGGTGAAAAACCACTCTGAAGCATGGACAAAGAAGGAGCACCAACATTGGCTGGTGATGTAGCAGGAACAGCAGAGAACAGCGGCGGAGACGCCGCTTGCATGGGCAGCAGATCGGAATTTGGAGGAAGATCGACCGCGGACATCCCAGAGAACGGCCACAACCCGGAGGTCTCCCACGGCGCAGATGAACACCGTCGGAAGCAGCACCACCACGAGCCGGCCGCGGATGTACAACGCGAAGGCCACGGCGGCGAGACGGAGCCGGTGAATGAGAAGAGGACGGGGGTGCCCACGGCGACGGCTAGCCGAACCGCGCGCGTCCATGGAGTACCTGCAGAAGAAGAAACCGAGAACATTAGAAACCAAGGAGAAGAAGAGACGACAACGAAGGCAGGGAGAAGGAGCAAATCGCAGAGGAAGCAGCGGGATCACCGTAACGCGGAGAGAAGATCGATCGTGCGCAGAGGAAGAATGAGCAGCATGTGTACGCGGCACACAGATGGGCAAGGAGGAAGACGGAGGTGCCGGAGTTTCCGAGAGAATCCCAGAAGAAACGGAACATAATTTGGTTGGATGAAGGAAAATAAGGTAAAATCGAAAAGAAAAAAAAACAGAGAAGGGCGGTGCGTCAAGATGTGGAGACGGCACGTAGCAAGTAACCAGGAACAGCGTGGCAAACCAGGCAGTTAAAACCCACGATGGTAGACATGCGAATGAGAACTGTGCAGTTTCCGGTTGCCGGTCACCCTGACTCCAAAAAAAAAAAGAGGAAAAGACTAAACTGATGAGGTGCTAAACAGGAATAAACATCAAACGTGGCAGCGTTTGGATGGACGGAGAGAAAGAAAAATAGCACATGAACAGTTAGCAAACGAAGCAACGAGCCCGTAATCAGCTATCCATTATATAGTGTATGTATAATATGGAAATATGGATGATCATACATTTCAACAAGGTGGCCTCAGCGAGCACACAAGTCTCCCAGCACCTGACAGCAAGTTGGCCTAAAAACAACCTGCGACGCAATCTTTGGTGTGATGGCCAGGCCACGCAATCTTTTGAATGAACGCGCTGGGAGTCCACTAGGTATAATTTCTCTGGAATTTTTTGGGCGCGTGCTAGGCGTCGGTCGCCGGATATCCGGCCAAAAATCGGTTGCTCCCCCTCCCGTTAGATTACTATCGCACGGTCCAAAATCGATTCATTTTCCACACGTCGCTTTCAGTTTCTGTGGTGTGTCAGACGGGAGGCCACGACGACTTTCGGCCATGTGCTGCAGGTGTGCATGCATGCATTTTGCTTTCCCATCTTGTTAAACCAGCAAACAACGCACGCATTGATGCTTTTGCACGTGAGTGGAGCCCATGGCTGATGCTGTGTGAGGTCTTGTCCTTCACACGGGTGGATGCTGTGCACGCTGCATGGGCTTGCTCACATGGTGGAGCATGCACAGCTGTTGCATGGTGCGATTATGTCTAGATCGTGGTTTATTTGCTTACAAATCGGTGTGATTTCACAACAATATTCATAAGAGTTTGTTACAAACTTGTATAAATCCCATAATACATTACAACATTTCGCGTGTTATTTCACAACAATATTCATACGAGTTTGTTACAATTTTGTAAGACATATACAACATCGAAAAATCTAAGAAAAATAAAGTTGTACAAATGCCTCAAAAGACTTACTATAACATTTCGCATGTGTTTTCACAACAAAATCCATATGTGTTTTTTACAATTTTAAAGCATGTATACAACATCGATAAATCCGAGAAAAATAAATTTGTATCAAATGCCCAAAAATAATTACAACATCTCGCCAATGCTTTCACAATAAAATTCATATGAGTTTGTTATAATTTTAAAAGATGTATGCAATGTTGAAATTTCAAGAAAAACAAACTTGTATCAACCGTCCAAAACACTTTACAACATCTCGCATGTGCTTTCACAACAAAATGTAAATGAGTTTGTTATAATTTAAAGCACGTATACAATATTGCAATATTTCAGGAAAACGTACTTGTAGTTTGCCCCACTAAAGCCATACTACATCTCACATGTGCATTAACAACTAAATGTATACAAGTTTACATCATATCGAGTGAACAAATGTAACATAAAAATGAAGAAAAAAACTAGCCTTGTGTTGAAGCACCGACCTCGCAGGATCGGAATCATCAACGACAAGTCGTTGTAGCCTCATGACAGACATATCATAACATTTTTAGCATACACGGAGAGTCTTGGGCGTGTAAATAACAGATATATAACATAAAAAAGGGATAAAATTGACTGACAATTTTTAGCACCACGATAGAAAAATAAAATACAATTAACATCTAAGTGTCATAACATTGTTTCTTTAGCTACATGTATTTTGCACTCTATCACCGATCACACACAGCAGCTAGAGTAGTAATGTATAGTACTGCAGTTGTGGTCCAACCCATGTGATTATGTGAGAGAAACTTTGCATGGCAAGAAGAGAAAGTGGACCGGAACAGCTGCAGGTTGCTCGGATGAGGCAAGGAAGCTAGCTAGGTGTGCAGACATGCATGTAAGCCCGTGTGAATGCAAAATCTGACACGCCAGAGAAGGTGAAAGCGAAGTGAGCGTGCGCGAGCGAGAGCGACCGATCGAGTTGCGCGTTCGGTCGCCCGATTTCAAGCGTTTTCCAATTTTTTGACGGGAGGATGGAGGAATTATAGAGAACTCTGTTGCCTGCAAACCAGGAAAGTATTGTTGGGGCGTCTTGTAGCAAAAGTTGCGGAATGCGCGTATCTCGTGAGATATATTCGCTGGTATCCCTATCTACGGATCCTATAAATGTGATCTGCATCACCGCTAGCATCTCATTGCACTCGTCTTCCAACTTTCTAGACTAGTTTTTTCATCAGTCATCCATTTTCGTCCACCATGTCCATGTCCGTCGCCGCCGTTGGTCAACTGTCGCGGTCGGCGTCGAGGGCCATTGCGAAGGCGGCGAACGGGTTCCATCTGCTCCGCATCGAGGGCTACTCTGAGACCGAGATGGTCCTACCTGGCCAGAGGATCTCCTCGGAAGACTTCACCGTCGGCGACTACTCGTGGCGCGTGGACTGTTACCCCAACGGCCGCGACACCTCCACGAAATCCAACGCCATGTCCGTCTACCTCCAGCTCACCGACCAAGCCCAGCGTGTCCTCCGGGCGCGGTACAAGTTCAGCCTGCTGGACCGCGCCGGCAACGCCGGGTACGAGCTCCCGGCCGAGACAGCCTCGTTCACCAGCGTCTCATCGATGTACAACTACCAGTACAGGAGCCCGGTTGTCCTGGCCGCCGTGGACGAACAAGGGCCAGGGTGCGGCCACGAGGGGTTCATCGGGAGGGAAGAGCTAGAGAGGCGCCGCGAGGATCTGATCCGCGATGATCGCATCGTGCTCCGGTGCGACGTGGGCGTCACTCAGATTGAAGGTTCGTGCCTGGCGACCGACGAACTCAGCGACGAGGAAGAGGACGAGCAGTACGATGCACCGGAGTATGGCGAGTATGGCGGGTATGGCGGCCCTCCTCGCCAGCGTCGGCTCCGGCGTCGTACGGATGACGACGAGTACGTCAAGTGGTGTTTGACGGAGGAACCACGAAGATCACGGGGCTACCGTCAAGTACGACACCGACGATTCGGCCACCCCAATTGGTACTGATCAGGCAGGAAGAATAACAGCAGAAAATAAATGTTAGGCCGTGATTTCCCATTAGCTTCCCGTCCCTAGCTATCATGAGATCGTATCGAAAAGTCACTTCTCGGAGGAACGGCTCTTCGTGTAGACTGTTTTTGAATTTTTTCCAAAATTAGTACTCCGTATTTTAAAGTTTCAAAAAGTTCTGAATAAAATGACGCATTCTATGGTCTTGCAAAGTCTCAACACGAAATACGGCATAACCAAAAATGTCAACTATGGACAAACCTGAAGGTTTCCGTAAAGTTCACTACATCAGCAGTAGAAATTTATCATTTTTTACACTGTCCAACATAAATGCTTTTTTGCACACCAGGAGAAGTCGTGATTATCCACATTTAAGTATTTTCAGAATTTTTTGAAACTTCAAATTGTTAATTTAATTTTTTATAGAAAAAAGCTCCATAGAGCCCGTCACTAGTAGGGACATTAAAAAATATCGGACAAAATTCCTACAAGTTGACAATGACGCATTAGTCTTGCAAATTCTAAACACGAAATTCGCCCTAACCAAAAATGTCAAATATTAACAAATCTTAAGTTTCTGAATTTTGTACTGTTCACTGCATCAGGTGTGTAAATTTATCATTTTTTAGAGTGCCCAGAATGCATAATATTTCGCATTGGCTTTCTGCACACTGGAAAGAAGTCGTCATTATCCATGTAAGTTTTTTAAGAATTTTTTGAAACTTGAAAATATCAATTTCAAACCGTTCAGAAAATAGGCTCCATGGAGCCCGTCAGGTACTAGTAGATACATGCTTTGTTCGGGCACATAATTAGCGACGCACCTAATTTCTACAAACTGGGAACTAATCACCAAATGGCTCAGACTGGGTGTTTTTTTGGGTGTGATGTGAGTTAAAATGGTATGCCATACTTGTCAGTCATGAACCCATCTTTAGTACACTTGTGGGTCTTTCAGCTGCATACACATTTGCAAACTATTGTTTTTCGGTTTTGCACACGAAAATAGGTTTTTCTTTCTTAGTGCTCAAATGGTGTTTTTTGTGAAGCGGCAACCAACTGCAATGTGCACACCGCCACCACTCCACTTTTTATAGGTGGGGGACACACATGTTTGGATGAACAAATCCAGTATATGAGGAATTATTATATCTCGATCGACAACTATATATAGAATATGAGTTAGAAGTTAGTCTCCCTTTAATATGAATTTTGGATCACAACATAATACCGCCGGAGCTCCTTGGCCGACGGAGCTCTACCTCTAGTTGAAGGTCGCCATGTCCACGGCATAGGCGAGATCTGTCCAGCATACTCGGAGAAGATGACCTCGATGGTGGATTGGTCGTGTGCTCACCCTATCTAGGCCTGACGCCTCCAAGGCTCCAAGCTTGGTGCTGCCCCAAGTACCGCCCACCCGCTCCCGTCTCTAACGCCAAGTTTGGTTGTTGCGACCACTAGCGCCGGCTCTGGCCGCCGTGTGCCACCCAGGCCATGGACAAGGATTGGAGTTCAATTTTTGGTGAATTTTGTAGATGTCACGTAGGGCATTGCAATTTGATATATGTTTCCGTATTTTTGTTGTGTATAAATGTGTGTAAAGTGATTTCTGTGTATATGATGATAGAGAGAGATTTTGCACCAATATTACATATAAGTTCATATAATGTTGGATAAATTAGGCTAAAATGTTGGACAAACGTAAATATTGCAAAACGATGTGACATTTTCAAACATGTTATATACGCAAAAAAATGTAACATTTGAAATTATTTTGTACCATTGATGGATATTTTTACTCCATAATTTCGCGACTTAACAGGCTATAAGAAAAAATGTTGGAGACAAATATTACAATCTGAAAAATTGATATATACAAAACGTTTTTGTACCATGATCTAACGCGTCAAAAATCAAAATCGCTCACTTATGTAGATCAGATGGCTCAGGAGGCGGCTGATATTTGGCACTTTTACACCCCGATGCGGCCTAGCGCTCGCCTTCCCATAATGAGGCGGCTGATATTTGGCAGTCACAGATAATTCAGCATGACAATGGATGCATAACTAGGGGTGGAAACTGGTAGTGGATAGTCCATATTATCCGACATTCGTATTCGCAAAATAAAAAATGGAAGTGGTAATATCCGAATCCGGACGTCTGTAGAAATGGATATTGTAAATATCCGGATCCGTTTAACAAAAAGCAAATACAAATATGGTATTGAATTTTGAAGCAAATGTGGATATGGAAATGAATATATCCGTATCCGAAAAAGATTATGTCAGCCAATTTTAGTAATTCGGCCCCAATATGCCAATTATCTAACCTAGAGAAACTAACAAATGGGCCAAATGTTCTTTTATGTCATTTTATTTGAAACTACTATGCACTATATCAATATATTTATCTCTCTATCATTCTATAGTTGTCTCATTATAAGACATGAATCTATTATTTTCTTATATTCGTATCCGCTCCGAATTGAGAAAACATCCGATCCGTATTCGTATTCGAGTAACATCCGCTCCGAATTCGTATTCGACAACATCCGTATCCGCATCCGTATTCGTTTTGGAAATATGGAAACGGATATGGGAAGGGCACTATCCGATCCGCATCCGATCCGTTTCCACCCCTATGCATAACACAAAGTCGCAGCTTTGGAGGACATAACCAACGTGCACAGATTGGTCCCCTTCACCGGGAGATGGACAGATGGTCCATTGATTGAAGGAAGTAGGAGTCTTGGTCTCTTGGAGACAAAGTCGGCATTGGCTTGGACCCCGATCCCGGCCTAGATCGATACGGATCTTATTGTTCTATATACATGATGATCTGCGTTACCGCTATTGTAACAATTAGATAACAAGCAAGCCCTATCTAGGTTTCAACCAGGTAGTAGATCGAACGAAACTTAACCATGTCCGCCGCCGGCCAAGGTCGTCTGTCGCGGTCGGCGTCGAGCATCGTGGCCAGGCCGGTGAACGGTTTCCATCTGCTCCGCATCGACGGCTACTCGCACACTAAGACGGTCCTCCCCGGCCAGAAGCTATCGTCCCAACAGTTCACCGTCGGCGGCAACTCGTGGCAACTCGACTACTACCCTAACGGCCGCGACGCCGCCGCGAAACCCAACGCCATCTCCGTCTACCTCCAGCTCGTCAACCATACCCATCAGCACCTCCATGTCCAGGCCCGGTACAAGTTCAGCCTGCTGGACCACGACGGCGTCCCCGCGTACGAACTCCCCTTCGAGACAGGCTCCTTCACCAGCGTCCCACCCCAGTACCACAACGGCGTGATGGTCAACGAGGAACAAGCAGGGACAGTGTGCGGCCACGAGGAGTTCATCGGGTGGGAGGATCTGGAGACGCGCGAGCTTCTGATCCGCGACGACAGCATCGTGATCCGCTGCGACGTGGGCGTCACGCAGATTGTCGAATCGTGGCTGGCGCATGAACATCTGGACGACGCGGAAGATGACGAGTATTCGGAGGAGGACGGGTACGGGTACTCTCGTCGCCAGCGTCGGCACCATCGTCGGCCGGATGACGGCGAATTCGTTAGGCGTTGTTTGGTGGCCCAACAACCCGGTGCCATTGGGTTCCGTCGTTAGGGACAAACAACTGAGCGGCGACAGTTTTACAGTAGAAAACTAATGTTTGGCCGCGATTTCCCTTTATTTTCTTACTTACTTCCCTGTGTTGCTCGGAATAAACCTTATTACTGTTATGAATCAAATTTAGTATTAGTAGTACTCCCTCTTTTTCTGAGAGGATGTCCGAAGTATAGACTAATTCAAATATGTGATTTGCTAGTTCTCATAAAGTTTATGCTTAGTCAAGTCCTACACAGCGTCTGATTGTATTGTGATTCGTGCATATGACAGTACTCTGTTTTAAATAGCCGGCTATAGCTCCGATATAGCTTTTCCCGCATGATGCGGCTAACTGCTATAGCCCGGCTAAAAGTGACCAAGTCCTTAAATAGCTAGCCGGACAATAGCTGTTTTGGGAGGCCGCGGCTATAGCCTATAGCCGGCTATTTAAAACCATGATGACGTAAGTTGTGTTGCAACTGTGAAAAATTATCCGAACCGTTAGATTTGCTTCGTAATTTATGCTAGTCATCAGTTGCAACATAAGTTGTAACTAAAATTTGATGATATCATCTGAGAATAAAATTATTTCTCAGTTGACTGAGAAACAGTCACACCCTATATATTTATATACAAAATTTGTCCAATGTAGTACTCCCGCTGTCTACGAGGGAATAAATACATTTGTCAAGTATCTTCACAAATCTCGACTGTCGATGTGCGTTCTATTTGTTAAGCTTGTGCCTTGTTTCTCTTTCCGCAGAGCAACTCTCTATCCAGGCCGCCGCCATTGCTTTGTTTGCACGCCTCACCTCTCGCCCGACATCGGGCCTCATCCGTCGTTCGCAGCCAAGGTTTTGGCTACATGAATGAAAAATTGCCTGAGGGGGCGACTTTTTCGCTTACCGGGTTACCGGAAAATAACACACATGTTTCGGACAAATTTTTTTGAACAAATTCTGATTTTGATTTTGTTTCGATCAATTAATAACACTAAAAACCTTTCACCTGGTGATCTAACTTGGGTGCTCTGCTTGATGTTGTGGCAGCATCCTTGATAATTGGCATTTACTTTACTATTGAACTTTTTATTGCTCAGTCTAATTCATATTAGTTGCTTCTAATATAAATTTATCTACAACTGAAATATATGATATATCTAGATGCATACTATATATTGGTGTCAACTAATATAGATCGAAGGGATTAACAAAAGGTAGATTGAAAACAGTATTGAAACTCCGGGTCTGTCAGGAAAGAGAACTGCATCAGTAAGCTACGCTGCTACGTACGGTGCTTGCCTACATTTATTACGCGGTACTCACCTTTCTACACACTTCTCGGTCTGAACTAATCCGGTATGGCTAGTACAAGCATTTACCGCCAGGGGAAAATCGCGATAATTTGGCCGGTAACCAAAGGACGCTGCTATGCGGTGCTATAGAACCGCTTAGTGTACTGGAGTGTCCCTTGTCTAAATTTAAATATTTTCTGGAATAGAAAGGTGATAATGAAGTGCGAGTGTTTTTCCATGTGAACGTGACTTCTACTAGAAAACCAACTAGTCACATGCAACTGTCCCCGACCGATGACTCTTCCCGAAGCGTTGACTGCCTCTATGGCGACTGGCGATATGCCGATCTAAACATCCTCTTCTTCTCCACCGCTCCTTATCCTCTATTTCCCTCTAATCTTAAGCCTTTCCACGCTCAATCCACTCCATCTTCATTCTCACACTCCCACTGTCTCGCCTCAACATCTCCTGCAGCAGCAAATCGAAAGAAATCTCATGGACGGAAAAGAACTCGAGGAAGGAAGCAAGGAAACGACTCACCAGCATCCATCCCCACCCTCCCAGCCGTTTAACCATCAATCTATCCCACAACATCGATTCCTGAGAGGAGACATGGATGGAACGCATTCGGAGGAAGAAGGACAAGATGCGATGTAATATCCCAGGTATTGGGGTTACAAAAATAGAGGAAACAGATGTGTGCATTGCATTCATGCATAGAAAATCTGGGGAATTTTCGCGCTTTAAAGTAAAACAGTCACAGTAACTGAAGTTTCACTTGACCTTGATGGAATTGAAGTAGCTCATCAAGTCAAGCGTTATAAACCTCAATGTGACTCTGTTAAAACTTTGTTTTGGGAAGAGATGATTTGATCTAAGGGGTTAGATCAAATGGAATTAAAACTAACACAACAACACCTTACACAATGATCAAATACTTGATCTTATAACAGATCATAATATGGCAATCAATGCCATAACATAAGAACATCTGCTCACTTACAAACCAAGTAGCAATAAAATGGAGAAACCATTCTTGACTAATCTTCTCCATGTCTTAAAAAACCAATCCATAATCTTACCATGAAACCTCATGGTATTCATTCCATTTAAACATTGGAATTATAACAAGAAGATCCACTCCAGAAGTATATATTCTTCTCTATTCCATCAAACCTAGAGAGGTGAGAGTTATATTATAATTATCAGAGAAGCAATAACAAACCTTGAGCTAAACCTTGGATATACATCCAAGTATTCAAATCATCATCTTTAAGAGGAACCCTAGGATATTATTCAAGACATTCCTAGAGAGAGAAACCATTTATGTTAAACATATATATTGATGATCACATCAATTCCTATGGAGCCTAGCCTTAAGTTAGTATTAAAGTCCTTTCCAAAATGAGAGAGACCAAGCATACAAAACATAGCTTTATCTATTTAAGAATAAAGGACAACCATTGAACTAGAGTATTAGGAGCACACCATAACCTTGAAAATAATCCATTTCTATATAAGAGAGCTCAAGCTATGGTGTTACACTCAAGTTATTGAGGCAACACTTGGACTTGAGGGAGAGAACTATCCATATAACCAGATGATTATATCATCATTGATTAAGTAGAACCCTAACATAGTATCTCAGGCATTCTCCTGGGATATAAACTTTAGAGGCAACCATAGTAGTCCCATCCTAGAAAGTAAAATAGAAGTGAGAACCCCATTTAAGGAGGGATCCTTAGGAAGCCAAAACTTGATCATTATAAATTGAGTGATGATCATAAACCTAAGAACTTGAGGAAATGATATCAAGAATAAGTTGATCATGTCTAACCATGATCATGCTCTTGAGTTATGTGAGGATAAGTTAAACCCTAATCAGATAAGTAGATATCATTCATCACATGAAATTATAGGAAGATCTCTAGTAATCAAATCCAGGCTTATATCACAACCTTAACTTGTGAATCACCTGGTGATCACAAGTAGAATTCTACCACACATACATTCCACTTATTCTTCATCTAAGAAAGCTTTAGAGTAAAACTCCATACTTGATATGGTGAGAAATCATCAACCCATATGACCAAAGTTAACTATAAAAAGAATTATAACCACTGTAGTTACTTTAATGATAAATTGAGGTTTATAATAGAAGTTAATTGGTAGAAGATAAAACCACTTCCCAGATCCTTAGTAATTAAAGGAGAACAGAAACAAATAAGCAAGTAACCATAATATTTTGGTTAGGGGAGATTAAACCCTAGCAATTGCAATATGATGCCATCTCACTTCTACAAAGTAAAATTATATCTCAACCCTAACTATTGTATCACTATGGAGATTGCAATATAAACCTAGACCATAAATTGAGAATCAAACCCATGGCCACTATGGAAATATCATTAGAACCCTGGAATGGCATATTAATGAAATCTTATGCTTCACATTTTAAACCTGAGAAAACCCCTTGTGATACATCTTATAAATAAGACTATAAGTGAGATTATCAACCACTTATCTATATAATTAAGACCCAACCTTGAGGAGAGTAATATTTACTCTAGGTATTTCAAAGGATTATGTAACCATAACACTAATGATAGCTTTATTATGGGTTATCATCAAACCTACAAAACCTTAATAAAATGTTGCTCATATAAAATAACATGCAATTAATCATATCCCAAATGGAAACCAAGACCTAATTCAACCTATGAAATACTTTAAGCTGAAAGTACCAACCCCAATATTTCCAAACAGATTTGATTCACAAGATAAATGGAAATTAAAATGAGAGCATAAATTATGCTTAATTAAAAAATTGCAATAAAGGTTCACATATATTAAATGCTCATTCAAAAACAATTCAGTATTACAATGATCCTTTATTTAGTCCTAATGAAATTCAAATTATCAAATACCTGCAAAACAGATTTGAATTCAAAACTAAAAGGAAAAATAGAAATTGAAAACAGAAAATAAAAACAGAAAAAGGAAAAGAAGGGAGCCTACCTGGCTTACCTGGCGGGCCACCACAGCCCAGCACACGGCCTGGCAGCAGCCCAAAACGGCCCAAGCCGCAACCCAAATAGCGACCCACGTACCTCTTCGTTAAAAACAAACGAAGAGAGGGTCGTCCTCATCCCCTCCGTGCGCTGGAGGCCACGGCGACGCCGTGCTCGACCTCCCCTTCGCGCTGTCGACCTCCCCTTGCTCCAAATTGTGACGAGGCACGCGCCCTGCACCGTATAAAAGCCGCACAACGCACCGCAGCATCGAGTTCTTCCTCTCTGGCTCAAATTTCGTTCCCCAAGCCGACACCTGCCGCACCACCTCACCATTGCCGCCGGCGAACTAGACCTCCCCGAGCCAAGCCAAGCACACCAGCGCAACCACCGACCTCGACTTGCTACGCCCACGGGAGGAATCGAGCCGAGGTGCCCGAAATCGACACCAACGAGCTCGTCTGCTCCGACACCGGCAACCCCAAATTCTGGCGACTCAGACTACGGCGAGCTTCTCCGACCTCATCATCGTGTTCCTGGTATTCTTGCGCATCTCCCGAGCTATCTATCGCATCCTTGCGCGTTCCGTAGCTCTAGTTTGCTTGTTGGTCGGAGCCCGCCGCCGCGGAGAGTGGTCGCCGACGATGTTCTGGTAACTTTTGGGAAGCGACGATACCACCATCGGATTCAGCGTGTTGAGGAGGTACAGAAAAGCCTACTCGCACGTCCTGGGGGGCCGTATATCGGCGGCGCCGTCCCCAGGTGACCACCGGCGTTTAAACGCCGGCGAGGTCAACAAGCCCGGTCAAACTTGACCCGTCGCCGCTTGCGTGGCAGCCGACGTGGCACGGACCCCACGGGTCAGTGTCTATTGCTGCGGTCTGCCACGGTACCAAAAGTTTTATCCATTTAATTAAAATCCAGAAAATTGCTGCAACTTCATTTAATTATAGAAAATTCATAAAAACTCAGAAAAATAAATATAAGATATCAAAATTCTTAGAAAATAAAACTCTATCAAATAAAAATATAATATGAAATTTTTATTTTTAATAAAAATTCAATTATTTAATACTTGTTATTTAAGCTTTTAATTTTAATTCTAAATTCAATTAAAATTCAATAATTAGGAATGCCAAATCCAATATTAATTTTATTAATTATTTAAAAATAATATTAATTATTAATTATTTATTATTTAAAAATAATAAAATGCCAAATCCAATATTAATTTTATTTCAAGGTTATTAATAACTTCAACCTTATAGTGAAGTTATTAATTCAAGACCTTTAGGGTATTTAGAAAACCCTAATTACATAAGTAATAGAACCAGGAACCCATAATTTAATGTGGGACCCTAAAACCCTAATACTAATAGGCAACCTAGCTCCATTTATTCATATGAACTCTAATTTGTTTCTAACCTAAACCCTAGGTTAGGATAAGTGATCATGATATTTTTTCCTCTGATCCATAGAACCATAATTAGCAAATTAATACTTGCTATGTTCACATAAAATCTAGGAGTCCTATGACCAATAATTTAATATATGCATACCTACTCAACCTAGTTAATCAAGTAGGATCCACCAAATCTAAACCCTAGCTTCCATTATCAAAACCCTCATCTTTAATTATCCATGCCTAGCATCACACCATTGTGATGAACCCAAATAGCAACCATGCTTATTATCTTGCATTAACTAACCACACTCCACTAAACCCTACTAGTGTGAAATACTTAGGAACCATTCCATCTAAGAACCAACCATTCTTTACTTAGGGAATTAAATAGCAAACCTAAACAATCTCAACCTATTTGAAATACTTCTTATTATTTAAGAAGTATGTTCTTCAAAAGTTATTCTTTTGAAGTAAACCGAGAACCATCATCAACCCTGCTTATAAGGACCTATAAACCCTAGCCAGCTATCACTAGCAAGATAAACCGATCTTGATAGCACCCATGTGGAATTAATTGCTTAAGATGCCTAGGCTTAATTCAACAATACAAGCCCTAGTAGCTAATGAATCCAACTAGGTTGTGATCCATCTAAACCTTACTCTAGAAATTAGTTGAAACAATAGTAAACCATAGAACTCCACAACCATAATTACCATACTTGTTCTTTAGCAAAGAACATGTTCTTCAAAAGTTATTCTTTTGAAGCATATGATAATTAATCATTAACCATGCCAAATAGGGCTAAAACCAACCAATATTCATTAAATGTTAGGATTATACCAAATGATATTGTTATGTGCTATTTGTGTTATTATTATGATTTATTACATCACCTGTTTATGATACCAAGTAATCACACCTGAAGAAGAACCTTGTATGTGAATCACTCTAAAAGTGCAACACACCCTAAACCAATCATTACAACTCACTGATCCTAAATCATCGGGGTTAGGTCACGCTTAGAGCGATTGCATCTCATTCTTATGCATTATTGCATCCTTGCCAATCTTTTAAACATCGTCCTTACCGGACGATGATGCTATTTCAGAATTTGGAGTTATTACGCATCGAAGACCTTGTCTGCATAATCTTGCAGTCAAGAAAGGCAAGTTCATCGCTTGCTCATGTCATTTGTGTATTTCTATCAAATTACTTGCAAAGTATTATGGTTATCACTATTGCATAAAAATCAAAACCACTACTTTCATAACTATGAATATGACTATGTGGTGGGCAATGGAACCATGGATTGTGTTGATATGGTGGAGGTTCCATTGCACGGGTTTATATCCATCTAGGATTAAACAACAAATGTCGCCAGTGATTCTTGTGCCGTAATACCCGTGTTAACCATAAGATCCGGAGTGGGACGGAGTAGTCAAAAGTGTTTCCACCTCTCGTTCATCAACGGATGCTCATTACCGGGTGCTCATGATCTTGCGAGACTTGATGCAGGGGTGGGAACCCGTAGAAGTCCCAACGGTAATGAGGTCTATGATGGGTTGCATCTGCCGGCGTAGGAATGTATGGTAGAGCCCTGCATTGACGTCGTGGTCGGAGTCCACCCTGAAATCTATGGGAATAATGGGGCCGGCGTGGACCCAGGGTCGGAGTATGCAACAAAGGGTGGGTGTTCGAGGTAGCGGAGGAACATGATTGGCTAGACCTTATACCGGGCCTCACACCATAGGAAGTGTGGACGGGGAATATGCCCGGTTGGCACCAAGGTTAAGATCTCTTATGGGTAAAGCAACACACCTCTGCAGAGTGTAAAGAACCGTGACCTGTCACTCCCTGTTCCGGGATAAGGAACTGCGAACGCGGCCGGAAAGGAGCTCCATGAAGTTCTAGTAAACCGGTGAAGGCTGACGGACATAGTTCTTCTGAATAAAAGCAACCTTTTGAAGAAATGGTTATGAAAACTTGCATTGGTATTAGACTTTCTGGTCTAATGCTGTAGCTAGTGCATTAAACACCTCTTTCCTATAATGAACTTGTTGAGTACGCTCGTACTCATCCCACTCTTAAATCCCCTGCTTAGATATGAAGACATCGAAGGAGGATCTACAGCGCAACTCGAAGACCAAGGAGTCAACAACTACTTCAAGAGACAGGACCCTGGCAGAGGAGTCAGATACCCCATCCAACAAGGAGAAAACCTAGTTTAGCCATAGAGGGGAACTAGCTTCCTAAACCTAGCTCCTATTTAGCTAGAATCTATTCATAGCCTCTGTAGCTAGTTAAATACTCTACAAATAGAGTCCGTGATAAGACTAGACTACGAGTCGTTCTTCTGGAGTTTATTTGCAGTTTTACCTCATTGTAAAGTAGGAGGCTGTGTGGATCTTTTGTAAAGAGTCTCTGTTGTAATTCTATAGACATGCCTTGGACCCGTATATGTTTCTGTTGTACCACTCTGAGCGATATAATACTAGTGGAACGGTGTTTCATTGGTGTTATATCAGACTTGCATACTACACCATGCAGTGGTATGCCGGGTCACCACATGCGATTCACCAGCATCAAGCCGAAGCAGCGGGTATGCCAGATCTGGCCTTGAATCTCAAGGCGATGATTTTATCTGAGCAAGGACTGAGTTCAGTGCAAGCAGATCAGGCTTGTCAAGAGGAAGAGTTGGATTTCTCCTTCTGCCTGCTAATGAAAATAGCATGCACGGGAGGTACGCCAAGGAACATCACTCGACAGGTCTTACAGCAATCAATGGCCAGAGCATGGAGGAATAATTATTACGCCATCTCTCAGGTATCAAGCACTGTATTTTTGGCTCACTTCAGGACCTATGATGAGATGATGTCTGTTTACACTGGTCAACCTTGGGCAGTTGGATCAGATATCTTACTTTTTGATTGGTTTGATCTGGATGATGAAGTTGATTCTAGAGAAGAATATAAGTTTGATTACATCTTTGTCACGGTTTAGAGCCTATGGCATACCCAGATTGTTTAGATCTTTTAGCTTGCTTACTGATATTCTGAACCAAATTGGTACTGCATCTGAATATCATATTTTGCAAGAAAATATGCTACATGCTAGACAATACTATTTATGGGGAGTTGCAAAAATGAAGGTGAACGCTCCAGTGAAAGACAAAATCAAAGTTATTTACCCAGATAACTCTTCGGGCATTGCTTTTTTGCACTATGAGAAGATAAAGAGAATCTGTATGTTCTGTGGTATTATGTTCCACACTGTGCAACAATGTCCCATTCGAAAAAGCATGCTAAAGGAAAGATCCAAGAGAGGGCTATATGTCCATGATTTTCCAGCTCAAAGGCTTGGTCAATGGATTATAGATGAGAGTCTCATCCCAGCAGAAGCCCTTCAGCGTACTGCATTTACGACTACTGGTTCGCAGGCAACGGTTAATCCAGTGCTTGCAAGACTCCAGAAGCTTTTTGCTGAAGGTACAAAAGCAAAAGGGAAGCAGATAGAAGGAAGTTCAGCTTTGTATCATACTCCTCATCAGGGGCAATCTGCAATGGAGGCTCGTGCAACTCCATATCCCCATGATTCCTTGGTCTCCCCTCCGGACTATGACAAATATATCTCGCCTCCCGTACCTACTGTTTTCCCACAAACCAGAATGGCTCCCAAAAGACCCCTGCCGAGGTCGGAGCAGATACAACCACAACTAACCAAAAGATCCATTAATCAGCCAATGCAAGAAGTCCAGGGAGATACCAGAGAACATGGAGTCGTAAGCCAGACTAGAGAAGTACCTTTGATTGGAACGTTCTTGTCTCATCAAATGATTGGCCAGTACTATCTAGTTCCAGGAGTTCACATAGAGGAAAATGTTGGAGACTCTGTTGATGACATGGACATGGATCGAGGGGCACTGGCGCCTGCCCTTAAGGCGCCACGGGCGCCATGAGGACTCTAGGATGGAATTGCCAGGGCATGGGCAAGAGCCTTGGTAGTTCAAAGATGACATATCTTGCCCGGATGATGCACTCTACCAACCCACAAGTAATTTTTGTCTCCGAAATTAAATCTTCAAAAGTCAAATCTACTGATCTTGTTAGCAGTTTTAACATATTTGATAGCTTTGTAGTGCCTTCGAGAAGACGAGCTGGTGGTCTTTGGTTGATGTGGAATGATCAGATTCAGGTGTCCGTTCAGAGTTCCAGCTTTTATCTTATCTTAGCTACTGCTACTATTAAGGATTCTAACCTTAAGTTAGGTCTTGTATGTATCTACGGTGATCCCTATCATCGCCAAACTAGTTTAATCTGGCAGCAGATTGCCTCTTTTGTGTATGATAATGCTAATCTGCCAATGCTTTGCATGGGTGATATGAATGAGCTTTTGTATGATATGGATAAAAGTTCGCCTATTACCAACCGTTCTCGTTTAAATTCTTTTCATGCTCTGGTTAAAAACTGTGGCTTCTTTGATCTGGGTTATAGTGGGCCAGCTTACACTTGGACCAATAAGCGCTTTTCTTCCAAACCTCTATACGAAAGACTTGATCGTTGTTTGGTTAATGCAGAGTGGTGTGCTTCTTTCCCGGTGACAAATGTTTATCATATGCCTTTAATGTACACAATCAGTGACCATGCTCCTATCTTGCTGTCTACTGAAGGTCATGTTCGGATTGTAAAATGTTCCTTTAAGTTTGAAAATTGGTGGTTAAAAGAACAAGACTTACAAAATTATGCCAAAGCTGCCTGGTTAAAAACTTCCAGTAAATCCTTTTCTTGGAGAACTAACAATCTGGCTGGAGCTCCGAAAATTTGGTGCAGGAAGAAAAAACCTTTGCAGCAAGAGATTACAGATTTGGAGAAGCAGATACACCAGATACAATCTCAAGTCCAAAAACAGCCCACTAATTTGCAAGATCAAGCGATGGAAAATTCCCTTGTTACCAGGTATGAACAGTGCCTTACAAAACTAACTGACTATTACATGCAGAGGGCAAAAAAACAGTGGGTTAAAGATGGAGACAGAAATACAAGTTTCTTCCACAGGTCAATACTCAAGCGTAGGAGAAGGAACACCATTGTCTCCATCAAAGATGAGAATAATAATATCCATTGCATGCCGAAACAAATTGGCAACACCTTCGTGAATTACTTTCGGCATATTTTTGCGTCTTCCAATATCAACTACGGCAGGCCTTTTGTTAATTCACATCTTCCTCAGTCTAGTCAGGCCAATTATACTTACTCTATACCAGATAAGCAGGAATTGTGGGACACCTTGCAGGAGATGAAAAAGAATGCGTCTCCAGGACCTGATGGATTCAATATTGAATTTTACATGGCGGCGTGGAGTTGGATCGGTGACGACGTCACAAACCTGGTACATTCTTTTTATCAATCAGGTGTTATGCCAGCTCACATAAATGATACTCACATAGTCCTGATCCCTAAAAAGCTCGTCTCTCTTGTGCCCGCTGATTATAGACCGATTAGTCTTTGTAATGTTGTCTATAAGCTTATTGCTAAAACTCTTGCCAATAGACTAAAGCCTCATCTACCAGATTATATTCATCCATCCCAGCAGGCTTTCATTGAAGGGCGTCGCATTAGTAATAATATCATCATTGCCCAAGAGATCACTCATTCGTTTGCTCTTTCCTCCTGGAAACGAGAGTCTTTTATGTTGAAAATCTATTTGGCCAAAGCTTTCGATCGTTTAGAGTGGAACTTTACAGTGGCAGCTCTTTCTCGTAAAGGGTTACATGGTCATTTCATTAAATTGATACATACATGTATCTCCACACCTACCTTTTCTGTTATTATTAATGGCCAGCCGTTTGCAAAATTTCGAAGTGATAGAGGTATACGACAAGGATGTCCTCTTTCCCCATATCTTTTTGTACTAGCTATCAATGAGCTGTCTCTTATGCTTCAGGAAGCCATGTCTCACAATTTTCTAGAAGGCGTTGTGCTGGGACCAAACTGCCCTCCCATTCATTCTCTTCTTTTCGCAGATGACCTACTCCTTTGTGGCACGGCCTCGTTGCAGGAAGCTACTGTTATGAAGCAAATACTTGATTCTTTCTGCAATATCTCTGGTCAAACGCCGAATTGGTCCAAATCTGGTGTCCTTTTCAGTAAGCACACCCATCCAGTAACGTTGAGGCCATTAAGAATATATTCCCTATCCCAGAAATGGATGCCTCGTTTATCCATCTAGGACATCCTCTCATTCTCCCGGCAAAGAACAGAACCTCAGCTTATAACTTTGTTCTTGATAAATTTAAGTTGAAGCTTAGTACCTACAAGGCTGACAAGTTGTCTCATGCTGCTCGCCTAGAACTTATTAAATCAGTCTTCTCCTCCATCCCTGTTTATTACATGTCCAACATTCTCTTCTCAAAAAAATTCATTTCAAAGCTTACAGCCATCATTAGAACTTTTTGGTGGACAGGCATAAGAGAGGAAGCAACAACTCGTAGCCTTTGCCTAAAAGCCTGGAAGGACATCTGTGCGCCAAAGAAAGAGGGAGGCTTGGGTGTGAGGAACTTACAGGCTGTGAACCAAAGTCTCATTCTCATGTCAGCCTGGCGTATTGCCCAAAACCCTCAAGATCATCTCCACTTAGTCTTGAAGGCCAAGTATTTCCCGGACTCTTCTATCTGGCGCCCAAATCCAAATAAGCCAAAATCTGCTTTTTGGGCTTCTATTCTAAAAATTCTTCCGACTCTCAAAGCCCATACCTTCTACCAGCTCACTCAAGGAAATATCTCCATTTGGAGCACTCCCTGGTGCCCCTCTTGGATTTCTATCTATGATGAGCTAATTATTCAACCCCCTGGCTTTGAGTACCCGACCTTAGTTAAGGACCTTTGGCTTACTAATCAGAGGATATGGAATGAAGACCTTATCGACTTGTTGTTCACTCCTGCTATGGCGCAAAATATTAAGAAAACTCAAATCATTAATACTGATGAGCAGGATATCCTTTGTTGGAAGCTAACACCGAATGGCAAATGCAATGCCAAATCTGCATATCGTGCTTGTGTGCAGGTGTTGTAAGAAGAAAGACAGGAGGAGCGACCCATACCACCTTCTCCGGACACAGTCCAGCTGCTCAATCAGGTATGGAACTGCAATGAAATTATTCCACGAATACAAACCTTTGCTTGGCGCTTTCTTCGAAAGGCGATGCCAATAGGCGATAGAGCAGGGCGTTTCGCCAAACATATAGACAAGCTTTGTTGCAGATGCGGGCTTCAGGAGGATGATGTCCACCTATTTTTCACATGCCCCTTTGCCAAGGCAGCATGGTTCTTACAACCTTGGTACATCCGTATTGAATGCATTACTCAAAACTGCACCTCCTTAACACAAATCATCTTGAACATGCTGCATATGAATCATCCTCATGCATCGCTTCCCAATATTTTTACTTTTATGTGGTGTACATGGAAGTCCAGGAATGATCTTCTTTTTGGAAGAAGGAATGGGATGCCTTACCAGATCAGCATAAATGCTCAAGCCTTGAGGAACAATCTTGAACTATATGATGCCTCTTTTTATTGTATCCAGGAAAGCAGGACCAAACATCGACAGAAGACCGGGGCTGAGACGACAGTTCCTCATCAAGGAACAACTATCTCATCTGAGAGAATAATTGATGGGCCGGTGATTTTTGCAGATGCATCTTGGAAATGCATAAAGGTTCTGGATGCTGATGGGAGACAATTGACAGGAATCGGAGTCTTCATCCGAGATGATTCTGTTGACAGGAAATGGTGCATCATGATACAAGCGTCGGTTGCACATGAACATTCAGTGTTCCAGGCGGAGGCACGAGCTCTACTTCTCGCGGCAACAATTGCAAGAATACTCGATATAAGAGGCCCAACTTTTCTTACTGACAATCAGGTCCTGGCAAAAATAGCGGCGTCAAGGAAGCTGGATCATCACCTCTTGGAATGGAATGCGAGGAACTCTTTGGCAAATTTCTTTGATGTTACTTCCAATACAACGCCACAGGTCTTCCATATCTCGAGGAATCTCAATGGAGTTGCTCATAAATGTGCTGCTCAGGTGCTTAGGCGTAGCCTAAATACACCTATATATGCTTGTAGTAGTTCAACTCATTCCCAGGAGACTTGTCCTGTGGTTTCAATTCTGAAAAATGTAAACCTACAGGACTTTGTACTCAATACTGCTTGGTGCACTTGAGCTGAATGAATATAGCGCCCCCGGCGCCCTTGTTGTTCAAAAAAAAAGTCCCCACTTTTCCGAAAAAGAAAAATAATTCTAGCCCTCCCGTTTGTTCTTCAACGTTGCCAAAAACTTTATCCACCTTTATGTCAAAAAAAACTTTATCCAGCGCTGCAAACATTATATCCTCAAGCACAATATATAGTAGCTAGTTTGTGATCTAATTAGGATGTAAAAATTACACTGATGAATGTAGAAAAGAGATAAAAAAAATACATCCAGCATGATAGCTCATCAATTTGTAGCTCAAAATCTGCATCCCAATACTTAGATGTTTGACAAGTAAAATTACTAATGTGCAAAAATCGAGCGAATCTGGAGGTACCTGATCCGGCCGGCGCAGTTGAGTTCCGCCGCAAGGAAGATGGCGTCGTGCGCCACCTCCATCGGGCCCGAGCAGGTGAATCAGCGGTGAATGTCTACTCAATAAACTGTAGACATCAACAAACATAAAACCGCTCTTGTGTTGACACCAAATATGAAAAAACATTTAGAGCGAGAAATGCTCTTTTACCCGCATGAAAATTGGTGCCACTGGTATGGCAGCACTAGTAGAAAAAGGGGCAATAGGCCCGGTCCATTTGGGCCTTCAGTCCCGGTTCCCAAACCGGGACCAATTAGGCGGGACTAAAGGGGGTACCCTTTAGTCCCGGTTCAAAGTTTAACCGGGCCTAAAGGCCTCGACACGTGGTGCGGCCAGGGAGCTCGCGGTGGAAGGCCTTTGGTCCCGGTTCGTGGTACGAACCGGGCCTAGGTTTCTCTGCCGCGGCAGAGAATTGCTATTTCTCTGCCGCGGCACAGGTTTAGGCTGTACCAGCGTTTCTGCCGCGCGCAGAGAACAGTGGCGTTTCTGCGCGCAGAGTTTCAGCAATGCATACATATCATTCAAGAAACCACAAAAAATCGTCATGAATATATATAGACATCGTCAACAGTACACGACATCGTCAACAGTACACGTAATGCATGCATATTTACAATACAACATCTCCTCGACGAATATCCTCCCCCGTCACGATCTGCCGATAGTGCTCTCCACCTGGGGTAAGGGCCTCGGTAATAAAGAATCCCGTGATTTCCTCTTGAATTGCTTTTATTTGATCCTCCGTTATGAGAGTGTCCCGCAGGCGTATCATCTATATTTAAAAAAGGAGATCAATATATGAATGGAACTCAATACAATAGATGGTACTAATTAAGATTAATTGTGAAAATTTGTTATCGTACACGAGTTTGGAGTATACGGGCATCCCCACCCTTGGGACAGGCCATGTCACGAATGAAGGTGCAGACGTAGTATCCACATAAGTTATTCCCTTGTTCCTGCCTCATACACTTTACGAAAAAATAGTTCGATCAAACTAATAATCAAGCATCGTATTGAAAGTAAATATCATATATAAAGTTTCACGGACATAGCTACATATATAGTACTACTTACAGGGTAATCTTCAAAAGTAAGCTCCGGTTTCCATTTACCCGGAACAGTATTGATGAACCGTTTCCAAGCCCTGCCCGGCAGAAAATAATGAGTAAATGAGTAATTGATTAGTTGATGATATCTTCGAATTAGAACAGATGAAGATGCCAATAAGAAATTAATTGAAACTACCTCTGGAGGATGGCAGCCATGTCCGCCCATTCCGCATATTCTTTACGTTTCGAGTCCATGACTTTTACGACTCCAAGGCGAAGATCAATGATTAGGAGAATAAAGTGGAATCTGCACAAGCATAGCTCAATGATTACGAGAATAAAGTGGAAGGTGCACAAGCATAATGTATGTTATATATAACACTCACTTGAAGTTGTAGGGAAAGAATATATCCTCTTTGTCTGCTTGCTTCTCTAAAAACATTACGATGTTGTCCTCTGTGTCCTTGGCGAAGTTTCGAACCGTAACTTCATTGATGGTACCACACACGTACACCTGCATGCATTGTATTCCTTGTTTGACTGTCCTGAAATGTTACCAAGAGCAGGCCAGTCATTGATGGTTACGAAAAGCAGCGCTCTTAGGTCAAATTCCTCCTGCTTGTGCTCGTCCCACACACGTACACCTGCTAGAGACCACAGCTGTAGAAGTTCTTCAACTAATGGCTTCCGGTACACATCAATGTCGTTCCCGGGTTGCTTCGGGCCTTGTATGAGCACTGGCATCATAATGAACTTCCGCTTCATGCACAACCAAGGAGGAAGGTTATATATACAAAGAGTCACAGGCCAGGTGCTATGGCTGCAGCTCTGCTCTCCAAAAGGATTCATGTCATCTGTACTTAGACCAAACCGTAAGTTCCTTGCATCCTGTGCAAAGTTTGGGAACTCTCTATCGATTTTTCTCCATTGGGAGCCATCAGCAGGGTGCCTCAACATCACGTCTTTCTTACGGTCTTCTTTGTGCCATCGCAACAACCTAGCATGCTCTTTATTTCTGAACAAGCGTTTCAGCCGTGGTATTATAGGAGCATACCACATAACCTTGGCAGGAACCCTCTTCCTGGGGCGCTCGCCCTCAACATCACCAGGGTCATCTCGTCTGATTTTATACCGCAATGCAGTGCACACCGGACATGCATCCAAATTCTCGTACTCATCGCGGTAGAGGATGCAGTCATTAATGCATGCATGTATCTTTTGCACATCTAATCCTAGAGGGCAGACAATCTTCTTCGCTTCGTACGTACTGGCGGGCAATTCGTTACCCCTTGGAAGCTTCCTCTTAATTATTGTCAGCAACTTTCCAAATCTTGAGTCAGTGACACCGTTCTCTGCCTTCCATTGCAACAATTCCAGTGTGCTACCTAGCTTTTTATGGCCATCTTCGTAAGTTGGGTATAACAATTTGTTGTGATCTTCTATCATCTTGTCGAAGGCCAACCTTTCCTTTTCAGTTTCACATTCTCTCCTTGCATCAGCAATGGCCCGACCAAGATCATCATCAGCAGGCTCATCTGGTGCCTCTTGATCTTCTACTTCATTATCTTCATTGCCTTCTGCAGTATCATCGTATTCAGGGAAATTGGGATAACCGTCATCATCCTCTTCCTCTTCGTCATTGTCTTCCATCATAACCCCTCTTTCTCCGTGCTTGGTCCAACAATAGTAACTGGGCATGAAACCGGATCGCAGAAGGTGGCTGTGAATGAGACTCGAGTGAGCGTAATTTACGGTATTCTTGCAGTCCACACATGGACAATACATGAAGCCACCATGTTTGTTTGCCTCCGCCACGGCCATAAAATTATCCAGGCCCGCAGTGAACTCGTCAAACCGTCGGTCAATGTACATCCATTGCCGATTCATCTGCATGATATAATTAAGCTGATCAAAACCATTACAGAACATCACGATGTATATATACACATGCATTTTATCAATTGCAGATGAAAAGGATAAAGTTGTTAACCTCGATGAAGAAGAAAAAAGCAAGTTAAGTGTGGCTTGATTTGTGTAAACTCAAGTGGCAAATCCTCTTAAGCATTTCATCGAACACCTCTTGTGCATGTGAAGAAGAGAGGAGAGCAATACACCCCTCTTGTGAAGAAAGTGAAAAAATGGCCAAGTGTGGCTCACACTTGGGCAGGGGCAAGGTTATATAGCCAGAGGCGGGGCCTTTGGACCCGGTTTGTATTACAAACCGGGACTAAAGGGTTCCCCACGACTGACACGGCCTGCCGCGCCCTGCGGTGGACCCTTTAGTCCCGGTTTGTAATACAAACCGGGTCCAAAGGCCACTACCGGACAAGCTCCAGCGGATGGGGTCGTCCTGGGCCAAACGAACCGGGACCAATGCCCCCCATTGGTCCCGGTTTGGTTCAGCACTGGGACTAAAGCTTGGGACCAAAGGCCTCTTCTCCACTAGTGCAGTCCGTATTTTTTGTTTTTGCTGAATAGATCATATTTATACATGTATATTTATATAGGAAAATACAGTATGCACAGTTTGCAAAACAGTATAATTAGACAAAGTTCATCATCACATTGTAAAAGAGGTAGTCAAGTGTAGAAAGTTCATCATCACTTTACAAGACCAAGTGGCAAGTTCAATTCCGAGTAGCATTCAAGTTCATCATCACATGACAAAGGAAGTAGTCAGCTACACTATACGATCAAATACAGTAGAAAAACAATCACGATGAGAAAGATGAAGAGCCTGGTATTCATCAGGTTCTTCCTCCTCTCTGCTTCCTCTCGCGGGTGGTTCATCCACCTAGCTTTAGACTCCTCTCTGCTCTTTTACCCTTTGTAGCTCTTGCCCTTCGATTTGCTCACTTTCATCCAACAGGCATCCCAGTCATCGTAGACTTCAGGATCCCTGCCCTTGCACACCAGATGTGGGAGCTAACGTGGCATGCCCTCCTGGTCGTGTCGTGCACCCTCTTCTTGGCACTAGTGCCCCCAGATACCTCATGTTTGCATTATGGTCAGTTCCTCCACAAAAACGCCCCGTGAAAAAATTCAGACCATTTGGATAAACTTTTCTTTCTGAACATTTCAAACTTTGTTTCAACACTTTCTACGCAAAGGATAAATCATGGGTATTACTTTACAATTTTTATTTAAACATGATTAATGCATATATCAATAATAGACAATGACTAAAAGTAGTAAACATCAATTATACTCTATTTTTATCATGTTATCAATGAGGTTGATAAAGTCTCATTAGTACCATGATAAGAATAGGAGAATGATTTATTAATGGATAAGAAATAGCGTAGCTCATGTTACCTCAATATGTGTCTAAAAATTGCCTCCAAAGAACAGTACAAAGGTTATCATCTTCTGGCATTTCAAGAATAACAAAGTTTGTAGGTATTAGCATTAGCAATCGTAACAAGAACATTTTCACAAACACAAACACAAACACCACTAGGAATAGCAGTAGATTTGCTAGCCATTTGAAGTGAAACCTAACTTGGAACAAGTTTATCTAAATCAAGCTTATTATAAAGAGAACATGGCATGATCACATAAAGCATATCTAGCATGTTTTTTAATGGAGCATGGTATAGTAGGAATTCCTCAATCTCCTTACTTTTTTGTTGGTAATTTAGCTTCAAATGAATAATCAGCAAGCATAGTATACTAATAGATTTATTGGGTATATTTCTCTTACTAAAAACAATATTTTTCATATACTTAGAATAAGGATACATTTTAATAGCATCAGCCAAAGGAATTTTCTACCATAAATTTTTAAGTTACTCCGCAAAGCTTGCATCATCATGTGATTTGGGTATTTCCTGTTGATATGGTATATATGGGTCTTGCACACAACAATCTCTTCCTTTATGATTAGGAGGTGTAACTTTCTATTTTTTACCTTTCTTTGGTGGTGGATAAGATGTATCCTCCCGAGGTGAAGTCTCGGATCGTTCAAATTCTTGACACTCTTGATGTTCTTCATTACTTTGGGGTTGAATGTCCTCATTTGCATCTTCAGTTTCATTGTCAGAAATAGATATTTCATTTTCTAGCTATTCATTGTTTAATATGTTTTCATTGGGGGTTACCTTTAAGAGATTTATTTTTCTTAATATGTTCTACTCTCTTTGGATGCCCCACAGGATAATCAAGAATTTGAGTACCTACACCATTTCTAGTTGTAATAGCACAAGTTTTATGTGCATTAAGAGATATTTTCTCAAAGAAAGTATTTTCAACAGTAGCAAGTTGTTCAATTTGATTGTTAATCATAGTAAAATGCTTTCCTTTAGTAGCATCACAATTTACATGGGATTAGTTAAATGTTTAGCAGGGTACTCATCTTCCTTACCATCAAACTGATTCTATTCAAAAATATTTATCATCTCAGAATCCACTGAAAAATTATAAGCTTCATCCCATACATATGTGGCATGTTCACTATACTTACGGGCGATTTTAAACAATTTGCAAGAGGTGTTCTAAGAAAAGCATGAATCCATTACAAATCATTATAATCAAGGCTCATAAAAGACCTAGAATAATAAAATTAAGGTTCATACATATTTTGTGGACTACCACTAGTCGGTGTCCCTATTTCGGTTCGAATATCAATAACAATTATATCCATGGTATTTTCTAGAAACCAAGAAAGACTACCAGTGTCTTCAATATCCATTTTGTTTTCATGAGATTCACTTTAAGTAGTCCCAGTAGAGGACCTAGACAATGGTGAGCTAGAAAAATAGTATTTGTTACCTTAGTCACAGCAAAAACAACATCGTCAGAAATTTGTGGCCTAGTTGACAGATATTTCCCACCTCTAGTGGTGGAAGCCATAATACTCCTCTTCCCAAAATTATTATCCTTTTCCCATGATGAGAAACACATAATTGGAGCAGGTAAATGAAACACAAGTGGTATTTGAAATAAAGCTAGGCTCCCCGCAATGGTGACAGAAAATATCTTGATACACATAAGTGTAGGGGGTCACTGAAATCTTCACTCGGAAGTATTATCCTAAATTTATAGTTCGACACGATGGGAGCACAAGAATACCAATAATAAGTTAGCAATCGTGAAATCACTCTTAACCAGACATGTGAATCAATACTCTCAAAGCAAATGTTCTAAATTATATTTATTGGTAACAAATTAATAAACAAGTAGACACGGAAACAAGATTTCTAGTTTTCACCAAAAAGTATGTAAAGTGAACTTTTAGTAATTAAAAGGACATGCATGACGTGATGTACGGATATGGCATGGATGAGATCATTCATATAATAAAATAATAATACAACACCAAATGGCTCTAACTCAAATGCATGTAGGTATTTGTTCCTAATACAATTGCACGTGCTGACAATTGAACTTTCAAAACAACTTTTGTCCTACCCTCCTATTTTGCCGAGGCCTCCTTAGGAAGTAAGTGTAATTAAGTATGGCCTTTTCAAGACATCTAGAACAAAGCATTAACACTCTATGAACATATATAATCCTCAAGTTAAAACATGACCCCTTTGTGGTCCCCTTGTATTTCACCTTCTATGGATGCGCACGTTTCACATAATAACAAGTAAAACATAATGCAGATCAATACAAAAAGCAGAAATATGATAGAGAAATACAACTTCAGTACAATTATGATGATACTTGGGCCCTAGACACAAGCATCAAAAGCAACACACATATGCAATAACATCCATACAAAAGTACTCGCAAAACAAGCTTTGATAAATTAGCTGCTATGCAATATTAGTACATGATCAATCTCATCCAATCCCATCCACCCCATATTCCTAGAGAGGGGTACCCACACATGGTTAACGAGGATAAAGACATGGTGTTGGAGATGGATGTGGTGATGATGGCGGCCTCCAAATTCCCCCTCTCCCGCGTGGAGAAGGAGATCAATCTGACCCCAAAACTCTAGGTTTCACTCGTGAGGGCGCCCTGGATCACGAAATGCGCCATGCTTCTAGAATAAAAAATTTCTGTATAAGTAGGAATCTCTCCGAAGGGGATACCGAGGGGGACCACAGGGTCTGAGAGGGACGCCATAGTGCGACCAGGGGTACCTCCCATGCTATGGGCCCTCTTTTGCTCCCTAGTGATCTTCTGGCACAATCCATTGGCCCATCCTACTCCTTACATGTCATTACCATACAAATATTTTTTTCTCAATTTTACTTCGCTAATTTCCTGCATGAAAAATAAAAAAAGGTTTTGCTAAAAACAAGATTAGTTCCGGTTGTTTTATCCCAAGTTAGGGTGAGATTCTGGGAAAAAATACAAGCAAAGTACATGGAAAAAGAGATACATTTTGAATGAATCTCTTGCCTCCATCATCACTTATGATTCTCAAACCAAGACATCAAGATTAACAGGTCAACCTATGCAACCAATCACAATATTCCTCATCATTTCACGATAATCATAGCTAAAGATGCGATGGTGTACAAAATGGTGTAGACAAAAATTGGACCCTGATGATTGGTCCACAACTGGACTTGGCAGCAGGCGGTGAAAGCCAACCGAGGCTGATTGCCGACGTGGATATCTGGTCGGGGAGATGAGTTGCGTCGTCCCTGCGAAGTAATTTCTTCCATGTATTGTACCACCCGAGGCATGCGTTGAGGATGATCTCACACATCGCTCCATTGGCACTCACCGAGTTCTTCAATTGCTCAAACCAGACGTGTGTAGAAAATAAAGAACCCTAATATTTTGTTATGATTGATTTGACCCTTGTGGGGATATATATAGAGGTACAATGAGGGAAGATACTTGGAGTACAGGAAGGTCCTAATCCTACCTCCTAATTGTTGGAGAAATGCCCAAGAGGCAATAATAAAATAGTTATTATTATATATTTGTGTTTATGATAAATGTTTGCATCCCATGTTATAATTGTATTAACCGGAAAAATTAATACTTGTGTATTTTATAAACATAAAAGAGTCCCTAGTAAGCCTCTTGTTAAACTAGCTTGTTGATTAATAGATGATCATAGTTTCATGATCATGAACATTGGATGTTATTAATAACAAGATCATATCATTAGGTGAATGATGTGATGGACATACACCCACAGTACGCGTAGCATATGATCAAGCCATTAAGTTCGTTGTGCTCCAAGCTTTAAGATACATAGTAACCTAATCCTTCGACCATGAGATCATGTTAATCACCTACACTGGGTGGATGCTTTGATGACACCAAACACTACTACGTAAATGGGTTGTTATAAATATGGCATTAAGTGTTCAGAAAGTATAGGGTTGAAGCACGTGGATCAATAGTGGGATTCGTCCATCCAAATGACAGATAGATATACTCTGGGCCCTCTCGGTGGAATGACATCCAACTAGCTTGCAAGCATGTGACTGGCTCACAAGGGATATCATATCATAGTACGAGTAAAGAGTAGTTATCGGTAACGAGGTTGAACTAGGTATAGAGATACCGACAATCAAACTTTGGATAAGTAAAAAATCGCGAGACAAAGGGAATCGATATCGTATGTGAATAGTTCTTTCGATCACGAAGTCATCATTGAATATGTGGGAGCTATTATGGATCTTCAGGTCACGCTATTATTTATTGATCGGAGAAGAGTCTCGACCATGTCTGCATAGTTCACGAACTGTGGGGTGACACACTTAAGGTTTGATGTCGTTTTAAGTAGATATGGAATATGGAATGGAGTTCGAATATTGTTCGGAGTCTCGTATGGGATCCAGGACATCATGAAGAGTTCTGGAATGTTTCGGAGAATAAGATTCATATATAGGAACTCACTTTCCAAGTTTGCGAATGATCTGGTGCATTTATGTAAGGTACTAGAAAGTTTGAGAAACATTCGGAATAAATCACTATGGAAGGTGGAGTCCCGGTTGGACTCCACCAACCCTAGACTGCCAACCAAGAGGGAAGGTGGAGTCCATGGTGTACCCCACCACCTTGGCCGGCCAAGCAGCAAGGAAAGGGAGCAATCCCACTTGACCTAGGTTTCCCCTTTATGGTAAGTTTTGGAGTTGGACTGCAAAGTGGTTTTCGGGCAACCCTAGAGGTTCCACCTATATAAAGAGGAGGAGAGGGGAGGGGGCGGCCACACCAAGCCAGCCGCCCCACGAAGGGCACCCAAGGCAGGCGCCCCCGGTGCCCCCCTCTCCCAAACCCTAGCTGCTCCCTCCTCCCTATTTCTCCCGCGGTGCTTACGGCAAAGCCTAGCTGGAGATCTCCACCACCATCGTCACCACGCCGTCGTGTTGGCGGGATTCTGAGGAGGATCTACTAAATTTCTGCCCGCTAGAATGGGGAGAAGGATGCCATCATCAAGACCGTACGTGTGAACGAGTGTGGAGGTGTTGCCCGATTGTGGCACCGTCAAGATCTTCTACGCACTTTTGAAAGCGGCAAGTGATCGACTACATCAACCACGAGATTTATCTGACTAACGCTTAGCGATCTTCGAGGGTATGTTGATCTTCACCTCGTTGCTACCATCTACTAGATTAGATCTTGGCTTGTTATTCATTCCTGTGGTAGGAAATTTTATTTTTTTCTATGCTATGAATCCCTACAGTGGTATCAGAGCCTGTCTATGCATAGATTGGTTGCACGAGTAGAACACAATGGATTTATGGGCATTGATGCTTTTGTAGTCTCTTGTTTGTTGTGTACTTTGCATCTTACGGCATGGTGGGATGAAGCAGCCCGGGCTAACCTTACATGACCGCGTTCATGATACTTGTTCCACGCTTGACATGCAACTTGTATTGCATAAGTGGCTTTGCGGGTGTCAGTTTCTCTCACCATAGTTAAGATTCAATTTGCAATTTGCAATCGATAACAATTGTATCAGCATTGTGGTTTATGTTTGTAGGTAGATCGGATCTGACTCGAAAACCCTAAACCACGTAAAATATGCAAACAAAATTAGAGGCGTCTAACTTGTTTTTGCAAGGTTTGGTGATGTGATATGGCTATGATGTGATTATGAATATATTTGATGTATGCGATGATCCTTATTGTATTGTGGCAATTGGCAGGAGCCTTATGGTTGTCTTTATATTTCATGTAGTAGTTTTATTTCAAAGTAGTTGTAATAGTTGCTACACGTGGTGGACAACCATGGAGACAGAGCCATTGACCTTGATGCCACGCCGACGATGATGTAGCTCATGCTCGTTGATGATGCAGATCATGCCTGTGCTTTGGAGATGAAGATCAAAGGTGCAAAGATAAAAAGGGTCATATCATATCACATTATAAATTGCATGTGATGTTAATCCTTTTTTATGCATCTTGTATTGCTTAGATCGCGATGGTAGCATTATAAGATGACCCCTCTCACTAAAATCAAGATAATAAAATGTTCGTCCTTAGTTAGCGTCGTTGCTAAGACTCATTGTTTCGAAACATCTTGTGATGATCGGGTGTGATAGACTCAATGTGTCCATACAATAGGTGCAAGCCAGATTTGCACATGCGGAAACTAAGGTTTGACTTGACGAGCATAGCATGTACAGAGATGGCCTCGGAACACGGCAGACCGAAAGGTTAAGCATGAATCATATAGATGATATGATGAACATGTTGATGTTCACCACTGAAGCTACATCATCTATCGTGATGATCGGACTTGGTGTAGTGGATTTGGTTCGTGTAATCACTAAGACAATGTGAGGGATATTGTTTTGATTGGGAGTTTACCAAGAGGTAATTTTAAGAATTAATAGTAAACTAAATTTATCATGAACTTAGTCTAAACTCTTTGCAAATATGTTGTAGGATATGGTGACCCGTACCATCAACTTTAATTCGTTCCTAGAGAAAGAAAAGCTGAAAAACAATGGAATCAACTTTAGGGACTGGTTCCATAACTTGAGGATTGTCCTCACTGTTGGACAACTGCTCTATGTGCTCGATGCACCGCTCGGTGACCCTCCTGCAGAAACAGCTACCGATGAGGCTAAAAATGTTTATCTCACTCGGAAGAACCATTACTCCATAGTTCAGTGTGCCATCCTCTACGGTTTAGAATCGAAGCTTCAGAAACGCTTTGAGAACCACGACCCTCATGGTATAATCAGTGAGCTCAAAATGATATTTGAAACTCATGCGGTCGTGAAAAGCTATGATGCTTCTGAAAAGTTCTTTAACTGTAATATGGAAGAGGGCAGCTCCGTTAGCGACCACGTGCTTCAGATGTCTAGGCACGCGAAGAAACTCCAAGACTTGGGAATAACGATTTCTAATGCCTTGGGATTCATCGTGTCCTTCAATCACTACCACCTAGTTACAAGAACTTCGTGATGAACCACAACATGCAGTGCATGGATAAGACGTTACCTGAACTCTTCTCAATGCTGAAAATTGCTGAAGTGGACATAAAGAAAGAGCACCAAGTATTGATGGTCAATAAGACCACCAAATTCAAGAAGCATGGCAAGCCTAAGGAAAAGGGTAAATTCAAGAAGGGCGGCAAGAAAGCTGCCGCGCCTCCTAAGAAACCCAAGGCTGGCCCCAAGCCTGATACTGTGTGCTATTATTGCAAAGAAGAGGAACACTGGAAGCGGAACTGCTCAAAGTACCTGGCAGATCTAAAGAGCGGCAACATCAAGAAAAAATATATATCTGATATACATGTTATTGATATGTATCTTACTAGTAATCGTAGTAGTGTCTGGTTATTTGATACTGGTTCGGTTGCACATATTTGTAACTCGAAACAGGAGCTATGGAATAAACGAAGACTAGTAAGGGACGAGGTGATGATGCGCGTTGGAAATGGATGCAAGGTCGATGTGATCGATGTCAACACGCTCCCCCTACATCTACCATAGGGATTAGTTTTAAATCTGAATAATTGTTATTTGGTGTCTGCGTTAAGCATGAACACTATATCTGGATCTTGTTTATTGCAAAGCGGTTATTCATTCAAGTCTGAGAATAATGGTTGTTCGATTTATATGAATAATATCTTTTATGGTCATGCACCTGAGATGAATGGTTTATTCTTGCTAAATCTCAATAGTAGTGATACACATATTCATAACATTGATGCTAAATGACTGAAATTAAATGATAATTCTACATACACGTGGCACTGTCGTCTTGGTCATATTGGAGTGAAGCGCGTGAAGAAACTCCATTCGGATGGAATACTTGAATCACTTGATTTTGAATCACTTGATAGATGTGAAACATGTCTGATGGAAAAAATGACTAAGACTCCATTCTCTGGTATTATGGAGCGAGCTACAGACTTACTGGAAATTATAATACTGATGTATGCGGACCAATGAGTGTAGCATCGCGCGGTGGTTATTGTTTTGTTCTTCCTTTCACAGATGATTTGAGTAGATATAGGTATATCTACTTAATGAAACATAAATCCGGAACTATCGAGAAGTTTAAGGAATTCCAAAGTGAAGTAGAAAATCAACGTAACAAGAAGATTAAATTTCTACGTTTTGATCGTGGAGGTGAATATCTGAGTCATGAGTTTAGCATGCATTTAAAGAAATGCGGAATACTTTCACAGTTGACACTGCCGGGAACACCACAGCGCAATGGTATGTATGAACACCATAGCATGCATTTTATTATTATGATTTTCATTAGGCATAACTTTCGATTTCAAAAGATCAACATCAGCAGCAAGACCATCGACTTTAGAAGCAAGTATATCAATTTTCCCAAGCTTTTCTTCAACAGATTTGTTAAAAGCAGTTTGCGTACTAATAAATTCTTTAAGCATAGCTTCAAGTCCAGGGGGTGTGTTCCTATTATTGTTGTAAGAATTCCCATAAGAATTACCATAGCCATTGCCATTATTATAAGGATATGGCCTATAGTTGTTACTAGAATTGTTCCGGTAAGCATTGTTGTTGAAATTATTATTTTTAATGTAGTTTACATCAACATGTTCTTCTTGAGCAACCAATGAAGCTAACGGAACATTATTAGGATCAACATTAGTCCTATCATTCACAAGCATAGACATAATAGCATCAATCTTATCACTCAAGGAAGAGATTTCTTCGACAGAATTTACCTTCTTACCTTGTGGAGCTCTTTCCGTGTGCCATTCAGAGTAATTAATCATCATATTATCAAGAAGCTTTGTTGCTTCGCCAAGAGTGATAGACATAAATGTACCTCCAGCAGCTGAATCCAATAGGTTCCACGAAGAAAAATTCAGTCCTGCATAGAAGGTTTGGATGATCATCCAAGTAGTCAGTCCATGGGTTGGGCAATTTTTAACCAAAGATTTCATTCTTTCCCATGCTTGTGCAACATGCTCATTATCCAATTGTTTAAAATTCATTATGCTACTCCTCAAAGATATAATTTTAGCAGGGGGATAATATCTACCAATAAAAGCATCCTTGCATTTAGTCCATGAATCAATACTATTCTTAGGCAGAGATAGCAACCAATCTTTAGCTCTTCCTCTTAATGAGAAAGGAAACAATTTTAATTTTATAATATCACCATCTACATCCTTATATTTTTGCATTTCACACAATTCAACAAAATTATTGAGATGGGCAGCAGCATCATCAGAACTAACACCAGAAAATTGCTCTCGCATAAGAAGATTCAGTAAAGCAGGTTTAATTTCAAAGAATTCTGCTGTAGTAGCAGGTGGAGCAATAGGTGTGCATAAGAAATCATTATTATTTGTGGTTGTGAAGTCACACAACTTAGTATTTTCAGGAGTACCCATTTTAGCAATAGTAAATAAAGCATACTAGATAAAGTAAATGCAAGTAACTAACTTTTTTGTGTTTTTAATATGGAGATTGCAAACAAGACAGTAAATAAAGTAAAGCTAGCAACTATTTTTTTTGTATTTTGATATAATGCAGCAAACAAAGTAGTAAATAAAATAAAGCAAGACAAAAACAAAGTAAAGAGATTGGGATGTGGAGACTCCCCTTGCAGTGTGTCTTGATCTCCCCGGCAACGGCGCCAGAAAAAGAGCTTGATACGCGTACAGCACGCGTCCGTTGGGAACCCCAAGAGAAAGGTGTGATGCGTACAGCGGCAAGTTTTCCCTCAGTAAGAAACCAAGGTTTATCGAACTAGTAGGAGCCAAGAAGCACGTTGAAGGTTGATGGCGGCGAGATGTAGTGCGGCGCAACACCAGGGATTCCGGCGCCAACGTGGAACCTGCACAACACAACCCAAGTACTTTGCCCCAACGAAACAGTGAGGTTGTCAATCTCACCGGCTTGCTGTAACAAAGGATTAGATGTATAGTGTGGATGATGATTGTTTGCAGAGAACAGTAGAACAAGTATTGCAGTAGATTGTATTCGATTAAAAGAATGGACCGGGGTCCACAGTTCACTAGAGGTGTCTCTCCCATAAGATAAATAGCATGTTGGGTGAACAAATTACAGTTGGGCAATTGACAAATAGAGAGGGCATGACAATGCACATACATGATATGATGAATATTGTGAGATTTAATTGGGCATTACGACAAAGTACAGACCGCTATCCAGCATGCATCTACGCCTAAAAAGTCCACCTTCAGGTTATCATCCGAACCCCTTTCAGTATTAAGTTGCAAGCAACAGACAATTGCATTAAGTATGGTGCGTAATGTAATCAATAACTACATCCTCGGACATAGCATCAATGTTTTATCCCTAGTGGCAACAGCACATCCACAACCTTAGAACTTTCTGTCACACGTCCTGCATTTAATGGAGGCATGAACCCACTATCGAGCATAAATACTCCCTCTTGGAGTTAAGAGTAAAAACTTGGCCAGAGCCTCTACTAATAACCGAGAGCATGCAAGATCATAAACAACACATAGATAATAGATTGATAATTAACATAGCATAGTATTCTCTATCCATCGGATCCCAACAAACACAACATATAGCATTACAGATAGACGATCTTGATCATGTTAGGCAGCTCACAAGACCCGACAATGAAGCACAATGAGGAGAAGACAACCATCTAGCTACTGCTATGGACCCATAGTCCAGGGGTGAACTACTCACTCATCACTCCGGAGGCGACCATGGCGGTGAAGAGTCCTCCGGGAGATGATTCCCCTCTCCGGCGGGGTGCCGGAGGCGATCTCCTGAATCCCCCGAGATGGGATTGGCGGCGGCGGCGTCTCTGGAAGGTTTTCCGTATCGTGGCTCTCGGTACTGGGGGTTTCGCGACGAAGACTATATGTAGGCGGAAGGGCAGGTCAGGGGGCGTCACGGGGGCCCCACACGCTAGGGCCGCGCGGGCCCCCTTGGGCCGCGCCGCCCTAGTGTGGCGGTGCCCCGTGGTCCCACTTCGTCTTCCCTTCGGTCTTCTGGAAGCTTCGTGGCCAAATAGGCCCCTGGGCGTTGATTTCGTCCATTTCCGAGAATATTTCCTTACTAGGATTTCTGAAACCAAAAACAGCAGAAAACAACAACTGGCTCTTCGGCATCTCATTAATAGGTTAGTGCCAGAAAATGCATAAATATGACATAAAGTATGCATAAAACATGTAGATATCATCAATAATGTGGCATGGAACATAAGAAATTATCGATACGTCGGAGACGTATCAGCATCCCCAAGCTTAGTTTCTGCTCGTCCCGAGCAGGTAAACGATAACAAAGATAATTTCTGGAGTGACATGCCATCATAACCTTGATCATACTATTGTAAGCATATGTAATGAATGCAGCGATCAAAACAATGGTAAATGACATGAGTAAACAAATGAATCATATAGCAAAGACTTTTCATGAATAGTACTTCAAGACAAGCATCAATAAGTCTTGCATAAGAGTTAACTCATAAAGCAATAAATCAAAGTAAAAGTATTGAAGCAACACAAAGGAAGATTAAGTTTCAGCGGTTGCTTTCAACTTGTAACATGTATATCTCATGGATAGTTGTCAACATAGAGTAATATAACAAGTGCAATATGCAAGTATGTAGGAATCAATGCACAGTTCACACAGGTGTTTGCTTCTTGAGATGGAGAGAAATAGGTGAACTGACTCAACATAAAAGTAAAAGAATGGCCCTTCGCAGAGGGAAGCATTGATTGCTATATTTGTGCTAGAGCTTTGGTTTTGAAAACAAGAAACAATTTTGTCAACGGTAGTAATAAAGCATATGTGTTATGTAAATTATATCCTACAAGTTGCAAGCCTCATGCATAGTATACTAATAGTGCCCGCACCTTGTCCTAATTAGCTCGGATTACCTGGATTATCATTGCAATGCATATGTTTTAACCAAGTATCACAAAGGGGTACCTCTATGCCGCCTGTACAAAGGTCTAAGGAGAAAGCTCGCATTGGATTTCTCGCTATTGATTATTCTCAACTTAGATATCCATACCGGGCCAACATAGACAACAGATAATGGACTCCTCTTTTATGCATAAGCATTCAACAATTATTAATTTTCTCATATGAGATTGAGGATATTTGTCCAAAATTGAAACTTCCACCATGGATCATGGCTTTAGTTAGCGGCCCAATATTCTTCTCTAACATTATGCATGCTCTAACCATTAAATGAGTGGTAAATCTCCCTTACTTCAGACAAGACGGACATGCATAACAACTCACATGATATTCAACAGAGAGTAGTTGATGGCGTCTCCAGGAACATGGATATCGCACAACAAGCAACTTAATAAGAGATAAAGTGCATAAGTACATATTCAATACCACAATAGTTTTTAGGCTATTTGTCCCATGAGCTATATATTGCAAAGGTAAAGGATAGAAATTTTAAAGGTAGCACTCAAGCAATTTACTTTGGAATGGCCGAGAAATACCATGTAGTAGGTAGGTATGGTGGACACAAATGGCATAGTGGTTGGCTCAAGGATTTTGGATGCATGAGAAGTATTCCCTCTCGATACAAGGCTTAGACTAGCAAGGTTATTTGAAAAAAACACAAGGATGAACCGGTGCAGCAAAACTCACATAAAAGACATATTGTAAACATTATAAGACTCTACACCGTCTTCCTTGTTGTTCAAACTCAATACTAGAAATTATCTAGACCTTAGAGAGACCAATTATGCAAACCAAATTTTAGCAAGCTCTATGTATTTATTCATTAATAGGTGCAAAGTATATGATGCAAGAGCTTAAACATGAGCACAACAATTGCCAAGTATCACATTATCCAAGACATTTTAGCAATTACTACATGTATCATTTTCCGATTCCAACCATATAACAATTTAACGAAGAAGAAACTTTCGCCATGAATATTATGAGTAAAGCCTAAGGACATATTTGTCCATATGCAACAGCGGAGCGTTTCTCTCTCCCACACAAAGAATGCTAGGATCCATTTTATTCAAACAAAACAAAAACAAAAACAAACCGACGCTCCAAGCAAAGTGCATAAGATGTGATGGAATAAAAATATAGTTTCACTAGAGGAACCTGATAATGTTGTCGATGAAGAAGGGGATGCCTTGGGCATCCCCAAGCTTAGACGCTTGAGTCTTCTTAAAATATGCAGGGGTGAACCACCCGGGCATCCCCAAGCTTAGAGCTTTCACTCTCCTTGATCATATTGTATCATCTTCCTCTCTTGATCCTTGAAAACTTCCTCCACACCAAACTCAAAACAACTCATTAGAGGGTTAGTGCACAATCAAAATTTACATGTTCAGAGGTGACACAATCATTCTTAACACTTCTGGACATTGCACAAATCTACTGAAAGTTAATGGAATCGAAAAATCCATCAAGCATAGCAAAACAGGCAATGCGAAATAAAAGGCAGAATCTGTCAAAACAGAACAGTTCGTAAAGACGAATTTCTAAGAGGCACCAGACTTGCTCAAATGAAAATGCTCAAATTGAATGAAAGTTGCGTACATATCTGAGGATCACTCACGTAAATTGGCATAATTTTCTGAGTTACCTACAGAGTATTAGCCCAGATTCGTGAGAGCAAAGAAATCTGTTTCTGCGCAGTAATCCAAATCTAGTATGAACCTTACTATCAACGACTTTACTTGGCACAACAATGCACAAAACTAAGATAAGGAGAGGTTGCTACAGTAGTAACAACTTCCAAGACTCAAATATAAAATAAAGGTGCAGAATTAAAAACATGGGTTGTCTCCCACAAGCGCTTTTCTTTAACGCCTTTCAGCTAGGCGCAGAAAGTGTGTATCAAGTATTGTCAAGAGACGAAGCATCAACATCATAATTTGTTCTAATAATAGAATCAAAAGGTAACTTCATTCTATTTTTAGGGAAGTGTTCCATACCTTTCTTGAGAGAAATTTGATATTTAATATTACCTTCCTTCATATCAATGATAGCACCAACAATTCGAAGAAAAGGTCTTCCCAATATAATGGGACAAGATGCATTGCATTCAATATCCAAGACAACAAAATCAACGGGGACAAGGTTATTGTTAACGGTAATGCGAACATTATCAACTCTCCTCAAAGGTTTCTTTGTAGAATTATCAGCAAGATTAACATCTAAATAACAATTTTTCAATGGTGGCAAGTCAAGCATATTATAGATCTTTCTAGGCATAACGAAAATACTTGCACCAAGATCACATAAAGCATTACAATCAAAATCATTGACCTTCATCTTAATGATGGGCTCCCATCCATCCTCTAACTTTCTAGGAATAGAAGTTTCGCGATTTAATTTCTCTTCTCTAGCTTTTATGAGAGCATTTGTAATATGTTTCGTGAAAGCCAAATTTATAGCACTAGCATTAGGACTCTTAGCAAGTTTTTGTAAGAACTTTATAACTTCAGAGATGTGGCAATCATCAAAATCCAAACCATTATGATCTAAAGCAATGGGATCATTATCCCCAATGTTGGAAAAAAATTCAGCAGTTTTATCACAAAGTTTCAGCGGTTTAGCAGTTTCAGGCAGTTTTTCACGCTTTGCATTAGAAGTGGAAACATTGCCAACACCAATTCTTTTACCATTATTAGTAGGAGGTGCAGCAACATGTGGAGCATTAGCGTTACTAGTGGTAGTAATAGTCCAAACTTTAGCTATATTATCTTCTTTCTCATTTTCTTCTTTTTCCCACCTAGCACGCAATTCGGCCATCAATCTTATATTCTCATTAATTCTAACTTGGATGGCATTTGCTGTAGTAACAATTTTATTATTATGATTTTCATTAGGCATAACTTTCGATTTCAAAAGATCAACATCAGCAGCAAGACCATCGACTTTAGAAGCAAGTATATCAATTTTCCCAAGCTTTTCTTCAACAGATTTGTTAAAAGCAGTTTGTGTACTAATAAATTCTTTAAGCATAGCTTCAAGTCCAGGGGGTGTGTTCCTATTATTGTCGTAAGAATTCCCATAAGAATTACCATAGCCGTTGCCATTATTATAAGGATATGGCCTATAGTTGTTACTAGAATTGTTCCGGTAAGCATTGTTGTTGAAATTATTATTTTTAATGTAGTTTACATCAACATGTTCTTCTTGAGCAACCAATGAAGCTAATGGAACATTATTAGTATCAACATTAGTCCTATCATTCACAAGCATAGACATAATAGAATCAATCTTATCACTCAAGGAAGAGGTTTCTTCGACAGAATTTACCTTCTTACCTTGTGGAGCTCTTTCCGTGTGCCATTCAGAGTATTTAATCATCATATTATCAAGAAGATTTGTTGCTTCGCCAAGAGTGATGGACATAAAGGTACCTCCAGCAGCTGAATCCAATAGGTTCCGCGAAGAAAAATTCAGTCCTGCATAGAAGGTTTGGATGATCATCCAAGTAGTCAGTCCATGGGTTGGGCAATTTTTAACCAAAGATTTCATTCTTTCCCATGCTTGTGCAACATGCTCATTATCCAATTGTTTAAAATTCATTATGCTACTCCTCAAAGATATAATTTTAGCAGGGGGATAATATCTACCAATAAAAGCATCCTTGCATTTAGTCCATGAATCAATACTATTCTTAGGCAGAGATAGCAACCAATCTTTAGCTCTTCCTCTTAATGAGAAAGGAAACAATTTTAATTTTATAATATCACCATCTACATCCTTATATTTTTGCATTTCACAATTCAACAAAATTATTGAGATGGGCAGCAGCATCATCAGAACTATCACCAGAAAATTGCTCTCGCATAACAAGATTCAGTAAAGCAGGTTTAATTTCAAAGAATTCTGCTGTAGTAGCAGGTGGAGCAATAGGTGTGCATAAGAAATCATTATTATTTGTGGTTGTGAAGTCACACAACTTAGTATTTTCAGGAGTACCCATTTTAGCAATAGTAAATAAAGCAAACTAGATAAAGTAAATGCAAGTAACTAATTTTTTTGTGTTTTTAATATGGAGATTGCAAACAAGACAGTAAATAAAGTAAAGCTAGCAACTAATTTTTTTGTATTTTGATATAATGCAGCAAACAAAGTAGTAAATAAAATAAAGCAAGACAAAAACAAAGTAAAGAGATTGGGATGTGGAGACTCCCCTTGCAGCGTGTCTTGATCTCCCCGGACAGCAGGCGCCGAGAAAAAGAGAGCTTGATACGTGCACAAAGACGCGTCCGTTGGGAACCCCAAGAGGAAGGTGTGATGCGTACAGCGGCAAGTTTTCCCTCAGTAAGAAACCAAGGTTTATCGAACCAGTAGGAGCCAAGAAGCACATTGAAGGTTGATGGCGGCGAGATGTAGTGCGGCGCAACACCAGGGATTCCGGCGCCAACGTGGAACCTGCACAACACAACCCAAGTACTTTGCCCCAACGAAACAGTGAGGTTGTCAATCTCACCGGCTTGCTGTAACAAAGGATTAGATGTATAGTGTGGATGATGATTGTTTGCAGAGAATAGTAGAACAAGTATTGCAGTAGATTGTATTCGATTAAAAGAATGGACCGGGGTCCACAGTTCACTAGAGGTGTCTCTCCCATAAGATAAATGGCATGTTGGGTGAACAAATTACAGTTGGGCAATTGACAAATAGAGAGGGCATGACAATGCACATACATGATATGATGAATATTGTGAGATTTAATTGGGCATTACGACAAAGTACATAGACCGCTATCCAGCATGCATCTATGCCTAAAAAGTCCACCTTCAGGTTATCATCCGAACCCCTTTCAGTATTAAGTTGCAAGCAACAGACAATTGCATTAAGTATGGTGCGTAATGTAATCAATAACTACATCCTCGGGCATAGCATCAATGTTTTATCCCTAGTGGCAACAGCACATCCACAACCTTAGAACTTTCTGTCACCTTGTCCTGCATTTAATGGAGGCATGAACCCACTATCGAGCATAAATACTCCCTCTTGGAGTTAAGAGTAAAAACTTGGCCAGAGCCTCTACTAATAACGGAGAGCATGCAAGATCATAAACAACACATAGATAATAGATTGATAATCAACATAGCATAGTATTCTCTATCCATCCGATCCCAACAAACACAACATATAGCATTACAGATAGATGATCTTGATCATGTTAGGCAGCTCACAAGACCCGACAATGAAGCACAATGAGGAGAAGACAACCATCTAGCTACTGCTATGGACCCATAGTCCAGGGGTGAACTACTCACTCATCACTCCGGAGGTGACCATGGCGGTGAAGAGTCCTCCGGGAGATGATTCCGCTCTCCGGCAGGGTGCCGGAGGCGATCTCCTGAATCCCCCGAGATGGGATTGGCGGCGGCGGCGTCTCTGGAAGGTTTTCCGTATCGTGGCTCTCGGTACTGGGGATTTCGCGACGAAGACTGTATGTAGGCGGAAGGGCAGGTCAGGGGGCGTCACGGGGGCCCCACACGCTAGGGCCGCGCGGGCCCCCCTTGGGCCGCACCGCCCTAGTGTGGCGGCGCCCCGTGGCCCCACTTCGTCTTCCCTTCGGTCTTCTGGAAGCTTCGTGGCAAAATAGGCCCCTGGGCGTTGATTTCGTCCAATTCCGAGAATATTTCCTTACTAGGATTTCTGAAACCAAAAACAAGCGAAAACAAGAATCGGCTCTTCGGCATCTCGTTAATAGGTTAGTGCCGGAAAATGCATAAATATGACATAAAGTATGCATAAAACATGTAGATATCATCAATAATGTGGCATGGAACATAAGAAATTATCGATACGTCGGAGACGTATCACCATCTAAATCCGTTAAAACAACACCGTATGAATTGTGGTTTGGGTAGAAACCTAAGTTATTGTTCCTTAAAGTTTGGGGCTATGAAGCTTATGTAAAAAAAGTTACAACCTGACTAGCTCGAACCCAAAGCGGAGAAATGTGTATTCATAGGGTACGCTAAAGAAACAATTGGGTATACCTTCTATTACAGATCCGAAGGAAAAATATTTGTTGCTAAGAACGGATCCTTTCTTGACAAGGAGTTTCTCTCGAAAGAAGTGACTGGAAGAAAAGTAAAAAATCGACGAGGTTACTGAACCTTCTCTCGAAAATCAGAGTAGCGCAGCACCGGAAGATGTTCTTGTGCCTCCTGCACCGATAAGAGAGGAAGCTAATGATATTGATGATGAAACTTCGAACAAACTTACTACCGAACCTCGCAGGTCAACGAGGGTTTGTGCCACTCCTGATTGGTACGACCCTGCCTTAAATGTCATGATTGTGGACAACAATAATGACCTTGCGATGTATGAGGAAGCAATGATGAGCCCGGATTCCAACAAATTGCAACAGGCCATGAAATCTGAAATGGGATCCATGTATGATAACCAATTATGGACTTTAGTAGACTTACCTGATAGCCGCAAGGCTGTCGAGAATAAATGGATTCAAAATAAAAACATATGCTGATGGTAATATTACTGTCTATAAAGCTCGACTTGTCGTGAAAGGGTTTCGATAAATTCAAGGAGTAGACTATGATGAGACTTTCTCACCTGTAGCGAAGCTAAAGTCTGTGAGGATATTGTTAGCAATCGCTGCATTTTTCGATTATGAAATTTGGCAGATGGATATGTGAAAACGTCATTCCTTAATGGTGACATTGAGGAAGAGTTGTATATGGTACAACCCAAAGGTTTTGTCGATCCTAAAAATGCTGAAAAGCTATGCAAACTTCAGCGTTCCATTTATGAACCGAAGCAAGCATCCCGAAATTGGAACCAACGCTTTGATAAGGTGATCAAAGCTTCTGGATTTATACAAACTTTTGGAGAAGCTTGTATTTACAAGAAAGTGAGTGGGAGCTCTGTAGCATTCCTAATATTGTATATGGATGACATATTATTGATTGGTAATGATATAAAACTTCTTTTTAGTGTCAAAGGCTATTTGAATAAGTGTTTTTCAATGAAGGACCTTGGAGAAGCAGCATACATTTTAGGCATCAAGATTTATAGAGATAGATCAAGACGCTTAATAGGGCTCTCACAGAGTACATACCTGGATAAGATTCTAAAGAAGTTTAGAATGGATGAGAGCAAGAAAGGGTTCTTACCTGTGTTACCAGGTAAGACATTGAGTAAAACTCAAAGTCCAGCTACGGCAGAAAAAGAGAAAAGATGAACAAAATCCCCTATGCCTTGGCCATAGGCTCTATCATGTATGCCATGCTATGTACAAGACCGGATATCGCACATGTTGGTAGTTTGACCAGCAGATATCAAAATTATCCAGGAATGGTACACTAGACAACAGTCAAGAATATCCTGAAGTAACTGAAAGAACTAAGGATATGTTTCTTTGTTATGGAGGTGACCAAGAGCTCCTTGTAACCAATTACACCGATGCTAGTTGGAACACTAATCCGGATGACTCTAAGTCACAATATGGGTACATATTTATTTTGAATGGTGCAGAAATATGCTGGAGGAATGCTAAGCAAAGCGTTTTGGAGAAATCTTCAACTGAATCGAAATACATAGCTGCTTCGGAGGCTTCATCAGAAGCGATATGGATGAAGTGTTTCATTACTGAGCTTGGTGTGGTTCCTAGTGCGTTGGACCCGATGACCATCTATTGTGACAACATGGGTGCCATAGACAATGCACAAGAGTCAAGATCACACAAGAAGCTGAAGCATATCAAGCTACGTTTTAATTTTATTCACGAGTATGTCGAAGACAGTGACATAAAGATTTGCAAAGGACACACTGATCTGAATGTGGCAGATCCGTTGACTAAACCTCTCCCTAGAGCGAAACATGACCAACACCAGAACGCCATGGGTGTTAGGTATATTACCATGTAATCTACATTATTGACTCTAGTGCAAGTGAAAGACTGTTGGAGATATGCCCAAGAGGTAATAATAAAATAGTTATTATTATATCTTTGTGTTTATGATAAATGTTTGCATCCCATGCTATAATTGTATTAACCGGAAAAATTAATATTTGTGTGTTTTGTAAACATAAAAGAGTCCCTAGTAAGCCTCTTGTTAAACTAGCTTGCTGATTAATAGATGATCATAGTTTCAGGATCAAGAACATTGGATGTTATTAATAACAAGATCATATCATTATGTGAATGATGTGATGGACATACACCCATAGTAAAAGTAGCATATGATCAAGTCATTAAGTTCGTTGTGCTTGAAGTTTTAAGATACATAGTAACCTAATCCTTCTACCATGAAATCATGTTAATCACCTACACCGGATGAATGTTTTGATGATACCAAACACTACTTTGTAAATGGGTTGTTATAAAGGTGGCATTAACTGTTCGGAAATTATAGGCTTGAAGACGTGGCTCAATTGTGGGATTTGTCCATCCAAATGACGGATAGATATACCCTGGACCCTCTCGGTGGAATGACATCTAACTAGCTTGCAAGCATGTGACTGGCTCACAAGAGATATCATATCACAGTACGAGTAAAGAGTACTTATCGGTAATGAGGTTAAACTAGGTATAGACACTACTAGGAAAAGGCACATTGTCGGCGCACCTAAAACGCCCATTGCCGGCGCACCACGAGCCCGCCGGTGCGAACGCGCCGGTGATAAATGGACACTGCCGGCGCACCAGGTAGTGCGCCGGCGATATGTCAGCTACTGCCGGCGCACCACCCAAGCTTCGCCGGCAAAGATATATTCCACCGGCGCACAATCAGGTGCGCCGGCAGTAGTGCTTCCAGCACTGGCGCATGCCACGTGCGCCGGCAGTATGTCATTTAGGTGCGCCGGCAATTAATTCGAAAATTCTTTTTTCCAGCTTTTTTCCAGCATATTACAATACATATTTGACAGCAGTATATATTTACAACGCAGTTCATATTTATACAGTATTACATGCAATATGAGAAGCACATAGAGAGCCAAGTTTTATTTCGGTATCAGTACACAAATACGCAAGTCTCGTTTCGGAATGTGTTGATTCATACAACACATGTGCATATGCAACACCGAACGACGAAGTTTCACAAAGTTAGAAGTCTTGGTACATAGTCGTCACAAGTATCGTCATACACCTCACAATGTAGGTCCTAACCTAAACTAGAATCACATAGAACATGACCAACATGGTCATGATGACCATCATCACGAAGGCCATGGTCTTCATCCGGTTCCTCCTCATGTCCCTCATCTCTCCCGCTAGATAACGGGCGTATCTTCCTTCCGCCTCCACCCTAGTGGGGTATCCCTTGTAGCTGTTGCCGCTGAAACGGTGCACCTGTCTCCGACAGTCCTCCCAGTCGTCGTAGACTCCAGGAACCCTCCCCTTGTACACGACATATGTCGTCGGCATCTCCATTCACAAGACAAGTAAAACGTTAGTACCAATGCAATGAACAAGTGCCAACTCAAATAAGAGACAAGTAGTATGAACTAAATAGCATGTGCCTCATACTTTGTTGGTCGAAATAAATAATAACATACAGGGATGGGGTCAGTGAGGCTAGGTAGGATGCACAATAGATTGATATTTGTGGCCATCACACCAAGCCTCACTGGCCCCACCCCGGAGTGTACAAGTGACCGAACATTTTAATCATCGGCCAATGCAATTAAGAAGTGCGAACTCAAATAGAAGACAAGTAGTACGAATTAAATAGCGTGCCTCATACTTTGTCGGTCGAAACAAATATTAACATCCAGGGATGGAGTCAGTGAGGCTAGGTAGGATGCACAATAGATTGATACTTGTGGCCGTCGCACCAAGGCTCACTGGCTCCACCCCCGAGTGTATGATTGACCGAACATTCTAATCATCGGCGAACTCCAAATACGAGGCAAGTAGTGGTCGAGTAAATGCAAATAATTATTAAGCTATGTACGCCATAATCTTGAAATATATAGCAAAGTAAATGAAACTACAGACACATGTTCACATGCACATTCATACAACTAAATAAAAGCAACTAATCGATTCTATGGGAATATATAGCAATTATTACAGTACGGAAGTTCAAGGACATATCGTTCAAGCTTTAGCAAGTGTTCCCGTCGTAGGATCAGGTTGTACGCCTAGGGGGGAATGGACGGCAGCCCTCAAGCGAGTTGAACGGCCTCTCATCACGCGACATCTCCAAGCGGAGGTCTATCTCGTCATTAGGTGGTAGACCATAGCCGTAGAAAAACTCGCCAGACCTATTGTTGACATCCTGCAGGATTATCGTGCAAATGAACTGCTGGATGCGACCCCAGTTCTTTCTAATCTCTCTATCAGGGACATCCGCCATGTTTGCAAACCTGTTTCTGAGATTCTCTGGCAGCAACATATCATCTGCGTACTTTATGTACTCCTGCATCTGAAGGATGGCGTACCACGCGTCCATCCCATTGTCGGGCGTCGACTGCCTGAGGCAGGGGAAGTTGGTTGTGTGGGTTAAGACCAAGCCTCCTCGGGATTTCCTCTCTACTTTGAGGGGGCCTGCCTTGTTGGCGAAGCCGGTGAGAGCATCATTGAGAAGGGCCCTGATGTGGGAGTAGTCTTTCTTGCGGTCCCTACCCGAGTCGAGATAGACTGCATGCGAGTGTTGCGGGTGCACGACGATGAGGGTGCAGAACTTGTCTCTGCGGAAAACACACGGATTAACCTTTGGAAATGCAAATGGAGATATAGGATAGAATGGTGATGGGGGACTAGCGAGTGATTACTTACTCGGGGAAGTAAGGGATGAGAATGGCGCCCTTCTTAATGTTCGCCAGCATGAAATCCTCGACCTGCTGGGTGGCAATCGCGCGATCCCTGGGTTGCATATGATGCTCTCCCGCATATAGAAGGGGTCCATTATCGCGATGGTCGGCGTCCCCTCCTTAACAATCTGGGAAGACAAGCTAAGAGCAACTAGGCGAACCACACTAAAGTGGAGCGCTTGCATGCGATAGATGCTGAAGATGTCGTTGAACCGGATGAAGCACAAGTCCGCGGGGTACTTCTCGACGAAGTTCATGCCGCTGGCACCTTCGCCACGAAGAGAGGGTAACCAGGATCTTTTGATTTGAGAAGAAGGTTCTCCACATGCAAGACAAGTCTCATGCAAGCTCCTCATATCCGGGGTGAGTTTCTTCACGACATGCTCCGGCAGCATCGGTTGACCCAAGTGATGCAGAGGTCGCCAATTGTTTGGCAACTTGTCAAGGAGTGGGACCTTGTCCTTGGATTTGGCCGCCGCCGCCTTGTCTTGGGCGTCCTTCTTATTTTGCCTCTTCCTCTTCTTGGGTTGTACTGATGGACCCTCCATCGCCGTAGTGGCCGTAGCACGGAGTGTGTTTGGGCTCAACATATTTTTAACGGCGGCGGTGGCGACCTCCTCAGATTTTCCTCCTCGGCCGTTTCTTGAGAATCGAACAGCTTCTTGGAGCACACATATTTCAAGCCCGGCGCATCCTCATGGACAACTTGTGAAGACGTAGGAATATCCCATTGGAAGTTGTCACGTTCGTATTCCTCGGCCTCTGGCGCAGCTGGCTGTTGTGGTGGGGCGCTGACCTCTGGCGCAGCTGGCCGTTCTGGTGGGGCGATGACCACGGGCGCCGCTGGCTGTCGTGGAGGGACGCTGACATGTGGCGCCGCAAGGTGCTTGTCTTTGCTTGCCGTCGACCCCGAGTAGGTGTTGATCCGAATTAGGGTCTTCGGCCATAGCAGTACCCAACCCTTCAGTGAGGCCAGATTCAACGGGCTATCGTCATCGGCACCATGCGGTTGATTAGGAGGAAAAAAATCCTCATAGCCCGGTAACGCCCGATCCACTTCAACCCGGTAAACGTCATCCGCCATATCTCGTGTGTGCCACTTCTTATCCAGGGGCCGAAGGATGGACCCCCTCGCGACGTCTTTGAGTTCGTCGTTTACTCTCATCAAGAAGGTGCATGGCGTCGAGAGCGCCTGCGAGAACATGTGTATGGCGTTAGAGAGAGGGCAAGGATGACGAAACTAATATATTAACTTGATGTACACATTAGTTAATTACCGTGAGGGCGTTGAGCTCGGCTAATGTCGACGGGCCAGCACATGCGGCGGTGGGCGTGCAAGTGACGGAGGGGCTGCTACCCGGCATCGACGGTGAATCCCTAGCACCAGCGACATTGCCGGCGGCCGGAGGAGTCTCCATTATAACATTGTCATTGCCGGCGGACGGCGGCACCATCGAGTTGCTGCCGTTGAAGCTAACCACTTGCATTTTCGGGGGGGGGGGGGGCCTTGTTTGCCACCCTCATACCACGCTTGTAGAGCGTTGAAATCTGCTTGGACTCCAGCGGCGACTTCAGATTTGACTTCAGGTACGAGTGTAGCTTTGAGTTGCGGTACCCGTTGCGGTACCAAACCAGCTTGGACTTGGGCTAGGATTGACTCCCTCATTTCCTCCGCCTCCCGCTGCTTCCTCTCATTACGCGCATTTTTATCGGCCGCAGACGACAAGCCATAGTGACCATGCTTGTAGCCTGTACCGGCGCCAGCCACACGGCCTCTATGCGGCCTTCTCGTCGGTGAATGCTCATTAACGATGTTTAGCGCCCGTACGAGAGGCTTGTCCCAGGCTACCCTGCCTGTCGACGCCTGGGACGAGGAGCCTTCGTCACCTTGGGAGCCTTGAGAAAGTCTTTGTCTTTCTTCTTCCTGCGGAAGAAACGCGAACCATTTAGAAATGTTGCTACTATTATATGAAAAATACTTGATCTAATTAAACCGGTAAATTGCTTACCAGTTTTTTCTCCAACGCCAAGACCTTCTGGTCGTTCGTGAACCAAATTATGTCGGTTACGACCTTCGGGTCCGTGACAAGTTCCCCGGTTAGTTTCTTCTTATGGTACCGGGACCTGATGAATCTTCTTTCAAGCGGGTCCTTGTACTTGAGCCAGGGGTTCTCAATGCCGGCATTTACATACGCCTCGTCCTCCTTCGCCCAATAGGGCTCCTTTCCCTCGTACCCACGGCTCCCAAGGTTGTGGTTGCCGATGTTAAGCTCCCGCATTTCCTTCCCCCACAACTTGCGATTCTTGGTTGCTTGTAGCTCTTCATTGGCCACAAAAGCATCAAAGTCCGCCTGGGTGACATGCGGAAAGGCGGAGTGGACCTCTTCGAAACCTTTGCCCTCAGCAATCAGCTTCCGCACCATGTACTTATAGCTGCTGAGGTGTTTGGTGAACTTCAGGAGGGCTTGTGAGTTCACAATGTTGTTGGTTTGATGACTGGAGGCGTAGTCGCCTAGGAACTTGTATCGTGCGTGCAACCTCGCAATGAGCTGGGCTAGCAAAGGCGCTTTGCTCTCAGCTCGGAGGTCCGTCTCGTTGAGATTGACGACCTCTCGGAGGATACATGCCAGTTGGTTGCCGTACCCCTTGGCAACATCCTTAGGCTCCACCGGCAAACCACTGGCGGGGTCCACCTCTTTGACTGTGTCTCTGCCGGTGCCGACCGTGTTTTGGCGCCTTGCCTTCCGCGGCCTCTTGGCTCCACTTGTCCCGGTGCCACTACTCCCGGTGGCGCCGCTAGGATCGTCGCCGCTTGTCTCGCCGCCACCCCCGGCGGCGCCGGTTGCCTCATCGCCGCTAGGCTCGTAGGTACTACCCCCGGCGGCGGCGCTTGCCTCGTTGCCGCTCGGCTCGGCGGCACTACCCCCAGCGGCATCCTCCATCTCATGCTCCTCGTCGCCGCCAACACCAGCGGCCTCGGCATCCTCCTCCGTCCTAAAGAAGTGCCTATTGTAGTGCTCCTCTAACTCTTCTTGAGACGACATGGTGGCTTGCACTAATAGAAGATGAAAAAGAGTTAGAATTCACGGAAAAATTCGGCATGACCTTTGCTAAAAATTGGTCATGCCGAGTGCTAGAATTGCCGGAACGGAAATGAATCGACATTCCGGCACTCAATAGCAACTCAATCCCTGTAACAGAAATGCAAACATATACATTTTCACCGGAGCTCAACCATAACCATAACCATCTCCATAACCATGCCATCACCATAACCATCACCATATAAATTACAGTAGCATTTCAGCATATACATTACAGTGGCATTTTACATCAGCATAAAAATAACACTTGACAACATCCATTTAAAACCAGAGAATGAACATAGTGAATTTTATATATCAACCAATTCTTGGCAGTAGGCATTTAAATGAAGAACCACTTTATCAACTAAAACAGCACAAATATAACCAGAGACAATAGAACTTGACCACTTTAGTCTCTGCCAATATAGCAGTACCATAGCATTACCTAGCACTAACTAGCAGTAGCATAACTAATTCATTTTAGTGTACTGCCTAGTGAAACATAAATTGAAACCCTAAACATGAATATGAGCTAGCAGTAGCATAGCATTAATTACCTAGCAATAGCAGTAGCACTGCACTTCAAATATTTCAGAAATTAGTAGCAGTAGCACTGCACTTCAAATATTTCAGCAATGAAATTAACCAAAGACAACATTTGCAACGGCACATGCATCATATATAACCAGAGACAACATTTCCAACCAGAGACAAATATAACCAGAGAAATTTGCAACAACACATCAAATATAACCAGCAACAACTTAGCATTACTGCTAGCATTTTTCATTAGGTATATATGGCAGATCATTTTATATATATGGCAGTGGCATATATATATATATATGGCAGTGGCATATATATGGATCATTTTAAATGAACCAGATAAGGAACATAGCACCATTTTTCAATTGTGGATTATCAGAAAGCTCCAATTATAAATCAACTAAATGAACCTAGCTAGCTACTGTCCATTTGCAACAGCACATCATATATTTATTTAACATAACAGAGCAAAAATTGTTAGAATATCTGGTAGCATTTTATGAACCAGAGCTTACTTTCCATTAGCCCTTCCTTTCAAAAATGACTACTAAACCTACTGCTGGCATTTTATGAACCATTTTTTAGTAATAGCCAGAGAACTAACTCATTTCATTTGCTAACACTAACCTACTGCAAGCATTTACCAACAAGTTAAATGAACCAAGAATTTGCTACTGCATTTCATCATTTAAAGCAAATAGCAACTAGCAAACAAACCTACTGCATTTTAAATTTTCATTTGTCATTTTAAACTAGTAGCATTTTATTTTGTTGTTGCCCCTGTGGGACATACTCTCATAGTTAGTCAAAAGTTCTCCCTGAGCTCCTTGTTGATAACAAATTTTGTGAAATTTCTTGTTAACTAATTCCTCTACTTACAAATCTTGTCCAAGCAATTCCTGTCTATGTCAATGAGGACATCAAAAGACCCAAAATTTGCATAAGGGCCAGTTTGACTGTAAGTGCAAGAAATGTTCAGAGCAAATTGCAAAATATAAATCAAGCATGCCTTTCATCATCCTGGATTCCTAAATTGCAAAAGAGCAACATGAGCAAACCAGAGAGCATTCTTTTTTGGCAGTGAGCATGAGCATGAGCAGTAGCATTTCAAAACCATTTCAAAATCTTTATTTGCAACCAGTGAGCATCAACATGAGCATTCATTTCATTTCCATTTCCATTTTAAATAGTGAAGTAGCAATAGTGAACTAAACCAGAGAACTATTTTAAATGAACCAGTAGCATTTCCATTTCATTTACACTATAATAAAAAACCCCAACTCAATTTCTTTTTTCAACAGCACTTAGTATATAAAGCATTTTATTAAAGCATTTTATTTTTATTGCTAACATAATTTGACAACAGCATGAGCATGAGCATGAGGTTTTTTCACAGTAGCAACTCACCATAACCATCACCCTCCAACACATAACATTCCAATTCTCCAGCTAAATGAACCATTTTAGCAAACCATTTTAGCAAACCAGAGAGCAAAACCTAAATGAACTAAACCAATTTAGCTAGCAAAACCATTTTCATTTTCATTTAATGAAGAACTAACATACTGTCTAGTGTCTAGTTTTTATTTTCAGTAGCATTTCAGTAGCATTTGCATTAGGCATTTTCAGTAGCATCCTACATCTCAATTTTTTCTTACTGCAACCAGAGAGCATAAACCTAAATGACCCTAAATCGACCAGAGCACATCAAGAACTATAAACTACTACAAGAACTAAGGATTTTTGGAGGCAAGAACTTCAATTTTTTCTTACTGCCACCAGAGCACATCAAGCATTCTTGCAAGAACTACTGCAAGCACTAAGGATTCGAATGCACATCAAGAACTACTGCAAGAATTCGGAGGCAGAGAGAGGGAAGGAAGAGGGGGATGGAGAGGGGAAGGGGGTTCTTACCAACGGTGATGGTGGCGTGCTGCTCCTCTCCGTGATGGTGGCCGGTGCGCAACGCCCTCCTCCTCCTCTCGGCGACGGTGGCGACGGCGGCCGGCGCGTGACGCCCTAGATCCCCCTCCTCTCCGCGGCCACGCCCTGCTCCTACTTGCACGGAGGCTCCGGCGTGCAGCGAGGAATCTTGGTCCAGGGCTTCCGCGTGGTGGCGCTCGAGATCGATGGTGGCGGCGACGCTCGAGATCGACGGTGGCGGTGCGGTTCATCTCGATCGACTGGGAATGGGGAGGGAGAAGAGAGGATCGCGCAGCGGTTAAGTCCCAGGTATAGCTGGGCTCACCTTATTGCCGGCGCACCACATGTTTGGTTCGCCGGGGACAACTATACCCCCGGCGAACCAAACATGTGGTGCGCCGGCAATAAGGTGAGCCCAGCTATACCTGGGACTTGTCCCCCAACCTGGCTGGCCATTTCTTTTTATTCTTTTCTTTATTTCTTTTCACTTTCTTTTTATTCTTTTATTTTTATTCTTTTCTTTATTTCTTTTCACTTTCTTTTATGTTTCTTTTCTTTTCCCACAAATCCTATACTATTTTATTTCCTTCTCTTTTCAAGATAATAACCAAGCAATATGAGTTATGCATTACAAAAAATATGAGTTATATACATGCATGCATAAAATATTGACCAACACAATATTAATTAGTCATACATAAAATATTGGCCATGACAATATGAGTAGTTATGAATTACACAAAATATGAGTTATACATTGCAAATCAAGTTTTACATCATCGATTGAGAAGAGTGTTTCACTTTCTTCTTGCTTTTCTTGCTCGTCGTTGAATAATTTAGCCCCGTGTCGTGACTTCTTCTTTTGAAGGGTCGACCTGACCTCGGTAGCGTGGTCCTGCTTCTTCTTGTGGTGTATGTTGTGTCTTCGTCCTCGGATTCTTCCATCATTGGGTCTCCGACTTGTCCTTCGAAGTCTTCCTCGTTGGTGACTCCATCCATTCCGACGATGGTCCTCTTGCCTCTCCTCACGATAACACGGCTAGGCCTGGATGGGTCGGTTATGAAGAAGCATTGGTGCACGTGTTCGCGCATACCCATGGCTCATTCTGCGCGGTGGCGTTCGTGGACTTTGATTTGTTGGCTTCGGGTAGAAACATGGTGGTGAAATACCGGTCTTCTTTTCTGACGCTCTTAGCCCATCTGATACGGAACATCGGCACTTTCTCCCCAGCGTAGCTAAGCTCCCAGATTTCCTCGATTCTTCCGTAGTATCTAGTCTTTACGTCACCCGTCCAGGAATCCATCGTTACCCCTGAGTTCTGGTAAACACTGTTCTTGTCTTTTTCTTCCGTGTAGAATGTGTACCCGTTGATATCGTACGCTTGGTAAGTCATGATGTTGGGCGCGGGGCCATGTGACAAGGCCAATACTAGTTTATCCTTGTCAGAATCCATTGGTGGGGGTTTAGGGTTTAGGGTTTAGGGTTTAGGGTTTAGGGTTTAGGGTTTAGGGTTTTAGGGTTTAGGGTTTAGGGTTTAGGGTTTTTTAGGGTTTAGGGTTTAGGGTTTAGGGTTTAGGGTTTAGGGTTTAGGGTTTAGGGTTTAGGGTTTAGGGTTTAGGGTTTTTAGGGTTTAGGGTTTAGGGTTTAGGGTTTAGGGTTTAGGGTTTTAGGGTTTAGGGTTTAGGGTTTAGGGTTTAGGGTTTAGGGTTTAGGGTTTAGGGTTTAGGGTTTAGGGTTTAGGGTTTAGGGTTTTAGGGTTTAGGGTTTAGGGTTTAGGGTTTAGGGTTTAGGGTTTAGGGTTTAGGGTTTAGGGTTTAGGGTTTTTTAGGGTTTAGGGTTTAGGGTTTAGGGTATGAGTTCTTCCATAATAACAGTTTTTAATTTTTAGGTTTTTCAATTTTTTATGGATTTTTGGGTATATAAGAAAAATAAAACAAGACAAAAACAAACTAGACAGAAGTAAACTAAGCAAAATAATACTAGACAGAAATAAACTAAACACAAATAAACTAGACAAAAGTAAACTAAGCAAAACAAAATAAAATAAAATAAAAACAGAGAGAGAGGTAGAGTGTACTCCCCAGGTGAACTTATGAGTAGAGCTATGCCTCCCCGGCAACGGCGCCAGAAAATAGTCTTCAGATTCCGATCCAGAGTATATTCCTATTCACTTGTTAAAGAAATGGCTATAAAGAACGAATTAACCCTTTATCCCTTTTTTCTTTTTAAATACCCCCTACCCAGGGAAAGAAGAGTAGGACAAAAGATATGGAGTGCAATCCAAAAAAATTGGAATTATTCCTTCCTCTAATACATATTCATACAGAATTCCTTATAAACTAATGCCTGAAAGAGCACAAAACCATGATAGAGAACAGTGGCAAGCCGATGATGATGGATCGATCAAGTCAATGTGTTGTAGCGCTACTAAGTTGGCCCTGTCAAAGTCGGAACTCCGACCAGACATGTGCACGTGCAGTTCCTTCCTTCCATTTTTGTGGCCTACTCCCTCGAACCTGCAGAGGTGCTTGTTTTGAGGCAAACCAACAGGGTCCTCGATGTCTAGATAATTCGTGCAGAAAGAGATGCACTCTTCGGTGAGCCAGCCCTGTACGATGCTTCCATCCAGATGTGACCTGTTACGAACGTATCCTTTAATGACCCCATTCATTCTTTCAAACGGCATCATGTTGTGTAAGAATGCCGGCCCTAGACTGACGATATCATCCATGATATGGACCAACAGATGGACCATCACGTCAAAGAATGCAGGCGGGAAGTACATCTCCATCTCACATAGGATCACCACGATCTCTTCCTGGAGCCTTGCGAGTTTCTTCACGCTTATCGACTTCCGAGTTATGACGTCGAAGAAGTTACAGAGCCCAGTCAGCGTTGCACGGACATGGTCATCCATTATACCTCGGATTGCAACCGGAAGAATCTGCGTCATCATCACGTGACAGTCATGAGACTTCATGCCGCTGAAGTTTCGTTTCTTGGGGTCCATGTATCTGCTTATTAGCCCGGAGTAACCGAAGGGCAATCTGACTCCTACAAGGCAATTGAAAAATTGATCGACCTCGGCCGGACTAAAAGTGAAGCAGGAGGGGGGACAGTAATAGTCTGGCTGCTTAATCCTTTTGCGCTTCTGACCGCCGTCCGCCTCCTCCTCCGACTGTCCCTCTTGGGCCGGCGGGATCTGAAGCTCTTCCCTGATGCCCAAAACTTTCAGGTCCTGTCTTGCTTTCGGCCCATCTTTGGTCCGGTCCGGCATGTTGAGAAGAGTGCCAAGCAAGCTCTCGCACACGTTCTTTGTAATATGCATGACATCAAGGCAGTGAGGTGTATCGAGAATTTTCCAGTATGGCAAGTCCCAAAACACGGACCTCCTTTTCCATACACCAATGAGCGGCGTCGTTTCCTTTTTCTTCTTCTTCTCTCCAGGATTGTGACGAATCTTTCCTGCGCAGGGCACTCCTTCCAACCTTTCGGTAATGTATCGATCTCTTCGCCGCTCTTCTTACGTGGAGGTCCTCGGGGTTCATTTGTACCATCGAACAGATCTCCACGCTTTCTCCACGGGTCAGTTTTACGTAGCCACCTTCGATGCCCCATGTAAACTGTTTTCGAAGAGCCGGGATCCTTACCAAGCTGCAAAAACATCGTCTCTTCCATGCACCTGACACATGCCTTGTGTCCATGGCACACCTGGCACGAAATGTAACCGTATCCGAGGTAGTCCTGCACCGTCGTGATCAACGCGGCTCTCAAAGGGAAATATTCTTCCGCGACGGCGTCCCATGTATCTACCCCTTCCTCCGCCCACAACGTTTCAAGCTCGTCCTTTAATAGTTCGAGATACATGTTGATATCGTTTCCTGGCTGTGTCGGCCCTTGAATTAGCATACTCATCTGTATGTACTTCCTCTTCATGCACAGCCAGGGCAGGAGGTTGTAGATCCATACAAACACGGGCCATGTGCTATGTGTGTCGCTCTGGTTTCCGAACGGATTGAATCCGTCCGTGCTCGCACCCAACCTGATGTTTCGGGATCTGCCCCAAAACTTCCGAATTCATTGTCTAATGCTTTCCACCGGCTTGCATCCGAAGGGTGCGTCAAAGACCGGGTGCTCAATCCGCTCTTTATCATTCAACACCGCCTCCTTTCTTTCTGCGTGCCGCCGCATGAGCTTTGCTTCCTTGCGGTCCGCGTAGAACCGTTGAAGCCGGGGGGCGAGCGGGAAGTACCACACAACTTTCCGAGGAGCTTTCTTCTTCCCTTTCTTGTACCGTTCAGCTTCACACACAAGACATTTGGTCTTGTCCATGTGCTCCTTGCGATACATGATACGATCGTTGATGCATGCATGATACTTTTCGTGGGGTAAGTCGAGAGGGCACGTGATTCTCTTGGCCTCGGCTAGACTACCAGGACACGTGTTCCCGGCAGGAAGGAGATCTTTCACGTATTCCAGGATGTCGTCGACGCTTGTGTCCGTCCATCCGTGTTTCGCCTTCATCTGCAGCACATCGAGAGCTACTCTCAAGCGAGACTCCCCCAACCCGCGACCTGAGTCGTACAATGGAGTATTCGAGTCTATCTCGAGTTGCTCAAGCTTTGATTTCCGCTTGGCGCCTTTCGTCTTTTCGAGAAGCAGATCTTGAAGATGAGGGTCCCGCACGATCGAAGCTAGCGGCACCTCTTCGTCGTCGTCAAGGTTATTGTCGTCGTCAAGGTTATCGTCTGTGCGACAAACTCTTCATCGTCATCAATATCATGATGCCCTCCTTCTTGCCGGCCATTTTTACCACCTGCCGCCGTCGCCCCATTGACCTCCGCGCCATCATCACTCATCCATTGAGTGTGTCCATGCATGAAACCATTAGTGAGCAGGTGCCCCTGCAATTTGCCTGAATACGGGTCAAACCATTTCCCTCGTTTGCATCTCCGCACGGACACAATACCTCCGTGCGGTTATTTTCATACATGTCGATGATCGCGTGTTTCAGATATCTCATCACGATGCTTTCACTCATCTCGATAACCATTATCGCCTGCATGGTAAGATTACATAATTCATTAGAACCATGCATCCGTCGGTAGTTTTCACGGAAAATTTCGGCATGACCTTCCTACACGGTAGGACATAGGAGCGCCAGAAATGTGCCGAAACGGAAACTTGAAGAATCAACATTTCGGCGCAACGTTGGCAACTAATTTTCAACGCCAACACACACACAAGCACAAGCACAACATATATATATGCCACACACGAGAGCTTTTCTTCAAATGTCCAACATACATCGATTTCATTCCTTAATTTGTTCATTAATCACCTATTTGTTTGATATATTCGTCAATAAGATCGAGACGACGCGCCGCGACAATGGCGTATGGAAGCCGACTTTCTAGATCTAGATCTAGATTGAGCGGTCAATGCGGGATAGTAGATCTAGATCTACATAGGGGGATGTGGGAGATGCATGTAGGAAGGGAAGATTTGCTCAAAAAATATGATTTTGTTTGGTCAAATTGGTGAAATTGGGGATAGAAATGGGCAAAAATGAGCTGGGTTGGGAGAAGGCTCGGGTTTGTGTGGAGGAGTGGAGTGGTAGTAGTGGGGGAGTGGTTGTTGAGCAGAAATAATCGCCAGGTTACGCCGGCGCACCTGGGCTGGTGCGCCGGCAGCACATAGCCCTTTCGGCTATATCACCCCGGCCAGGCCCAAGAATCATTGCGGCGCACCGGCCCAGGGGTGCCCCGGCAATAGCAAATTTTCCACCGGCGCACCACTGGGCCGGTGCGCCGGCAATAATTCTTGGGCCTGGCCCGAATCGACTGCGGCCATGCTAGGATGTTTCCCCGGCGCGTCTTTCCCGGAGGTGCGCCGGCAGTAGTCCCTCATCGCCGGCGCGGCTGCAAAGTGGTGCGCCGGCAACCCTTTCCACCGGCGCATGTCCAAGGTGGTGCGCCGGCACCACTTGCCTCCACCTATAGGCTTTTCCCTAGTAGTGAGAGATACCGACGATCAAAATTCGGATAAGTTAAATATCGCGAGACAAAGGGAATCGATATCGTATGTAAATGGTTCTTTCGATCACGAAGTCATCGTTGAATATGTGGGAGCTATTATGGATCTCCAGGTCCCGCTATTAATTGTTGATCGGAGAAGAGTCTCGATCATGTCTGCATAGTTCACGAACCGTAGGGCGACACACTTACGGTTTGATATCGTTTTAAGTAGATATGGAATGGAGTTCAAATATTGTTCAGAGTCTCGGATGGGATCCAGGACATCACGGGAAGTTCTAGCAATGGTCTGGAGAATAAGATTCATTTATAGGAAGTCACTTTCCAAGTTTGGGAATGATCCGGTGCATTTATGGAAGGTACTAGAAAGTTCTAGAAACATCCAAAATTAATCACTATGGAAGACGGAGTCCCGGTTGGACTCCACCATCCTTAGTCGGCCAACCAAGAGGGAAGGTGGAGTCCATGGTGGACTCCACCACCTTGGCCGGCCAAGCAGCAAGGAAAGGGAGCAATCCCACTTGACCTAGGTTTCCCCATTATGGTAAGTTTTGGAGTTGGACTCCAAAGTGGTTTTGGAGCAACCCTAGAAGTTCCACCTATATAAAGAGGATGAGAGGGGAGGGGGCCGTCCACACCAAGCCAGCCGCACCACCAAGGGCACCCAAGGACGGCGCCCCAGGTACCCCCTCTCCCAAACCCAAGCTACTCCCTCTTCAATATTTCTCCCGTGGTGCTTACGGCAAAGCCCTGCCGGAGATCTCCACCACCACCGTCACCACGCCGTCGTGTTGGCGAGATTCCGAGAAGGATCTACTACATCTGTTGCCCGGTGCAACGGGGAGAAGGATGTTGTCATCAACACCGTACATGTGACCGAGTGCGGAGGTGCTGCCCGATTGTGGCACACTTCTATTCTTGTAGACAGTGTTGGGCCTCCAAGTGCAGAGGTTTGTAGGACAACAGCAAGTTTCCCTTAAGTGGATTACCCAAGATTTATCGAACGCATGGAGGCAGAGGTCAAAGATATTCCTCTCAAACAAAGCTGCAATTAAGATACAAAAAGTCTCTTGTGTCCCCAACACACCTAATACACTTGTCAGATGTATAGGCGCACTAGTTCGGCGAAGAGATATTAAAACGCAGGTGGTATAGATGGTGGTAAACGGTAATTGCGATCTGAAATAAATATTGCAGGAAATAACATGCAGTAAAACAGTAAATAAGCGGTGTTTGCAGTATTCGGAAACAAGGCCTAGGGATCATACTTTCACTAGTGGCCACTCTCAACATTGAAATCATAATTGATATAAATATAAGCACTTTATCATACTACTACGAAACACTTTCTTGTTGGATAAAGAACAGAAACTCATCGTGCATGGGCTATAAAAGCACACCTCAAGATGCAGCCCCAAGTACCATGAACACCCCACGCTGTCACTTTGAGCATTCATAGGAGGAACTAACATTACACAATTTATAAGGGAGCCACACACAGTACATATATACCGTGATCACGCTGACCCCAAAGTTCATATGATAAAACACTAGAGTAGCACAACAACATCTAGATTACAAAGCCCAAGATCACATAAAAGATCATATCACGAGAGAGAGAGAGAGAGAGAGAGAGAGAGAGAAACCACATAGCTACCGGTATGGGCCCTCAGCCCCGAGGGAGAACTACTCCCTCCTCATCATGGGAGTCAGCAAACGTGTTGGAGTTGGCGGTGGAGTCGATGGTGATGGCTCCGGGGGCACTTCCCCATTTCGACAGGGTGCCGGAATAGAGTTCTGTCCCCCGAAACTTGGTTACGGCGTTGGCGGCGGATACAGAGCTCTTCTTCCACGGAAAAAGGGGTGCCCGAGGCGCCAGTACATGGGCCAGGGGCGGCCAGGGCCCAGCCGCGCCTGGCACCTGTATAGCCACCCTGTGGCTCTCCCGGCACTCCCCTTCTAGCTCCCGGAGTCTTCTGATGAATAAGAATTTTGGTGAATTTTCCAGATTTTTCCGAGCACTTTCATTTTTGGACTATTTCTGCAATAAACAGACATAATAAACAGAAACTGGCACTGTGGCACTTGTTAATATGTTAGTCCAAATAATGACATAATATGATACAAAGTGCCTATAAAACATGTTGGAATTGGTGCAAAACAAGCATGGATCATCAAAAATTATAGATACGTTTGCAACGTATCAACATCCCCAAGATTAACTCCTTCTCGTCCCGAGTAGGTAAGTGATATCAAACAATAATTTTTTAGGTGACATGCCGTCACACAATCATGATCATTCAGTAGTAAAACCACGTAGAGCTAGGACCATAGTATGATAACATAAACATGGTAGATATAATATTGCAATAAACTCACTAACCATGCTGAAACATGAAAAGTAAATCAAACAAAAGACAATGTATAAAGTGCATGGAAAAGTAAAGTGATTGTCTAGAGCATAGTATAAACATAATAAAGTGGTACTCAGCTTGTCCTTTATAATGAAGCAAAACATAAATGTTTGGACACCTTTAAAGTTCAAGGGTGACTAGATACAAGTAATTTGAGACAAGTCATACCATAATCATGAATCAATCAATAAAATCTTGGGACCATTCACATTAAACTAAGAATGACAACTATGCTCTCATAAGAAGGTCCATATAGCAAGAAAGTGGAGACTCAACATGGAAGTAAAAGAAAGTCTCTCTTTGAGAGGCAGGTGGAATTACTCATGTGCTAGAGCTTTTCATTTTGAAATCATAGAGATATTGAAAATGTAATTTGAGAAGTGCACTCAAGTCAACGGTAGTGAAAAATATTTCATGCAATTGGAATTCTTATAAAAATGCTTGTCTCATGCACAATATACTAATAGTACTCACACCTCGGCCTATTTAGTTCGTGTTCCCAAAGATTATCACCGTATGCATATGTTTCTACCAAGTGTCACAAAAGGGTACCTCCTTGCTTCTTGTACAAAGGATCTAGGAGACAATTCCACTTATGATATCTCAGCTTGGAAATATCTCAACCAGAACATCCATACCGGGAAAACAAAGACAACAGACATGGACTACCTCTTTTTTTAATGCTTTAAGCATTCAACAACAATATTATCTCGCATGAGATTGAGGCGTTTTAGTCCAGCTGAAACTTCCACCATGTAAGCATGGCTTTCGTTAGCGGCCCAATGTTCTTCTCTAACAATTATGCATAAAGCAACTCATGGAAAATTTACCACATTTACTTCAGCCAAGATGAGTATGCATGGCAACTCACATGATAATCAACAAAAGGATATGATGAAGGCGTCCCATGTCAGCATGGTTACCGCACAAAAGTGTTATAAGAATTAAAATCAAAATTTACCATGAGCAAAAAGTTACACAAAACGGATAGTGATTTGAAATTTTAAAGGTAGCACATAAGTAAACACTTGCGGAGTGGCAGTGAAATACCACAAAATAGGTAGATATGGTGGACACGCCTGGAACAACTTGGTTTATGGTGGTTGGATGGACAAGTAGAGCTCATACTCAGTACAAATGGAGGCTAGCAAAAAGATTGGATGCGACCATCTAAGAGAGCAATAATGGCCATAATCATGCATAACAACAAAACGAATGGATCAAAGCATAAAGTGATATCACAAGTCAAAAACTAAATGATCATAGAGGCAAAATTTACTATTTGATAGTCACAACATGGTGCAAGCATGCGCCAAGTCGACCTAATTGAAACATTTGCAGGGGAATATTTTCAGGGAGCGGTGTTTTGGAACATGGGTCCATATACATTTTAAATTTTAAAAAAATTAAAACTAAATTTTCGAACGTACATCTTCACGTGCTACGTGCTCACAAAGTCGTTTCATAAAAAATCGACTTATCATGTGACGTGTGTAAAAAAGACAAAATTCAGTGCTAAAAATAATGCTTTTCACCGAGATAAATTTTCTCTTTTTTACATAGACCACAAAAAATATTGGTTTTTCGTGAAACTTGACGAACGCACGTATATTATGAAGATGTACATGTAGAATTTTTTGTCCAAATTTTTCGACATTTCGAAATATAATTTTTTAGTAGAGGGAGCATACGCACCCGGGAGCCGAAATGAATTTCCGATATTTTCACCGCTATAAAATGCTTTCTATACTAAAAACAATACATTAAGCTCTTAATGGCACAATAAACACTCTCAGCTATTTGAAACGATTCATGATACTCACATAATTGGTAAGCTCGCAAAAACATCAAGCTTCCATTTGCATCTAATAATGCACGAAGAAATTTTTTTCTCTACTCTTCCAACACCATTTAACTTATTTGAAACCACTCTCATGAATAATAAGCAATCAAACCAGAGAGTTAATCAGGTGGAGCGTGTCTCTCTCCAAGACAAATAAAAGGATGATGGTGTCCTTATTTATTGAAAACCAAACACACACAACAGAAAATAAAGACGCTCCAGGAATAACACATAATACATAAAGCAATAAAAATATAGCGCATTGAAAAATGACCTGGTGCTTTTTGTTGATGAAGAGGGGATTCCTTGGGCATCCCCAAGCTTTGACGCTTGTACCTCTTGAATATTTCTTTGGGTGACCACGGGGGCATCCCCAAGCTTGAGCTTTTCTCCATTGTTCATCTATTTGCATCATTCTTCTCTCTCTACACTTGAAAACTTCCTCCATAGAAAACTCAGCACAATTGATTAGCAACATTAGTGCAAATAAAAATTATACCAAACCAGCAAGGCTTCAGTAATGGCACATATCAAACATCCATTTTAATATATTCTACTGTAGCTACTTCTTCCCAAAGCTCTTTTTCACAAAAAAACTCAAAAAGACGAAGCATAAGACGCAAATGCAAAACATGGCAGAAATCTGTCAAAACAGACCAGCAGGCAGAGATCGAAATTAAAGAAATAGTTCTGTTGCTCAAATCGAAAAATTCTTATCTAAAGAAAGTTAGCTAACATAGTGGGGCATAAGCACAAAAATTTGCATCTCAAAATAGTGTTCTGCAAATTTTTAAGAATTTTGTTTATGACCAGCACAGAATCTGTTTCAGAATTGCAAATATTCCAAACACTGCTTCCTTTCTATTAGAGACTACTCTTGGCACAAAAACAGAATAAAAATGATAAGGAGAGGTCATTACAGTAGCAATGACTTACAAGACTCAACTAAACAGTAAAATAACAGAAATAAAAACATTGGGTTATCTCCCAAGAGTTTTTTCTTTATAGCCATTAAGATGGGCTCAGTAATTTGATGATGCTCTCATCTATATCTCTTATAAAGCAAAACCCCACTAGAGGGTCATTTAAGTTGTCTATCTCAACATGCAAGCTATCCACATCATCTATTCTATTAGCCATCCAATTATCCATGTCATCCCCCACTAACATTCATTAATACTCTACATGCAAGCCACATCATCTATTTTTAAGCCATCCAATTATCCACATCATCAACTTTTAGCCGCAACCTACATAACCATTTCAAGTCAGTTTTTTAAGTTAGCCTCTTGACTATTTACATCAATTGAATCATGCATGTTCCTACAAATAACATCCTATTCCATTCAACTTATATCCTTTTGTTTTTTACAAAATAGAGTTATCAGAGAAATTGCCGCTGCAACGCGTGGGGTATCCTTCTAGTATGTAATATGAATTAAGGTAAAAGAGAGCATCTAGAAGCATCTATAAAACAAATTTAAGTCTAACCCACTTCATATGAAGAGTAATCTTGTAGAAAAACAAGTCAATGAAGCACAAAGCGGCTAGCATAGCAAGACAAAATAAGTGGAGCTTCAAAAATTTCAACATAAAGAGGGGAAACTTAATATTATTATATTATTGAGATGCATATAGCCATGTTTCCCTTTCTTATAATAAATTTCAGTAGCATCCTTGATGAAATCCACAATATAACTATCACATAAAACATTCTTATCATGATTCACTTGCATAATATAATTATTACTCACCACATAAGCATAGTCATTATTAATAGTATTGGGAGCAAATTTAACAAAAATAGCTATCATTATTATTCTCATCACCATAATCATCAAATATAGGAGGCAAATTGAAATCATTAATTAATTTCCTCCTCAATAGTAGGTGTACTGAAAATATCATATTCATCATTGCAATCATCATATATAGGAAGCATTGTATCATCAAATAAAATTTTCTCCTTCGTGCTTGGGGGACTAAAAATAGCATGCTCATCAATACCAACATCCCCAAGCTTAGACTTTTCCATATAATTAGCAATAATGGTGTTCAAAGAATTCATACTAATATCATTGTTATCATCATGATATAAAAGTTCCATAATTATGTTTATGTTTTCCATTAAGCCGAATAAGTGAAAATAAAAACAAGAAACAAAAAGATAAAATTGCAGAATCTAAAGGAAATATCTTCAAGCGCTCACCTCCCCGGCAACGGCGCCAGAAAATAGCTTGATGTCTACGCACGCTTCTATTCTTGTAGACAGTGTTGGGTCTCCAAGTGCAGAAGTTTGTAGAACAACAGCAAGTTTCACTTAAGTGGATTACCCAAGGTTTATCGAACTCAGGGAGGCAGAGGTCAAAGATATTCCTCTCAAACAAACCTGCAATTAAGATACAAAAAGTCTCTAGTGTCCCCAACACACCTAGTACACTTGTCAGATGTATAGGCGCACTAGTTCGGCGAAGAGATATTAAAACGCATGTGGTATAGATGGTGGTAAACGGTAATTGCGATCTGAAATAAATATTGCAGGAAATAACATGCAGTAAAACAGTAAATAAGCAGTGTTTGCAGTATTCAGAAACAAGGCCTAGGGATCATACTTTCACTAGTGGCAACTCTCAACATTGCAATCATAATTAGATGTAAATATAAGCACTTCATCATGCTACTACGAAACACTTTCTTGTTGGATAAAGAACACAAACTCATCGTGCATGGGCTATAAAAGCACACCTCAAGATGCAGCCCCAAGTACCATGAACACCCCACGCTGTCACTTTGAGCATTCATAGGAGGAACTAACATTACACAATTCATAAGGGAGCCACACATGGTACATACAGCGATCACGCTGACCCCAAAGTTCATATGATAAAACACTAGAGTAGCACAGCAACATCTAGATTACAAAGCCCACGATCACATAAAAGATCATATCATGAGAGAGAGAGAAACCACATAGCTACCGGTACGGCCCCTCAACCCCGAGGGAGAACTACTCCCTCCTTATCATGGGAGTCAGCAAAGGTGTTGGAGATGGCGGTGGAGTCGATGGCGATGGCTCCTGTGGCACTTTCCCGCTCCGGTAGGGTGCCGGAACTGAGTTCTATCCCCCTAAACATGGTTTCGGCGTTGGCGGCGGCTACAGAGCTCTTCTTGCACGGAAAAGTTACGCCTCGTAAGTTTTAGGGTCAGGAGCTTCTTATAGGCGAAGAGGCGACGCGAGAGGCTGCCCGTGGCGCCAGTACATGGGCCAGGGGCGGCCAGGGCCCAGGCCGCGCCTGACACCTGTATAGTCACCCTGTGGCTCTCCCGGCACTCCCCTTCTGGCTCCCGGAGTCTTCTGGTAATAAGAATTTTGGTGAATTTTCCAGATTTTTTCGAGCACTTTCATTTTTGGACTATTTCTGCAATAAACAGACATAATAAACATAAACTGGCAGGCACTTGTTAATATGTTTGTCCAAATAATGAGATAATATGATTCAAAGTGCCTATAATGTTGGAATTGGTGCAAAACAAGCATGTAGCATCAAAAATTATAGATACGTTTGCAACGTATCAATCTTCTACGCGCTTTTGAAAGCGGCAAGTGATCGACTACATCAACCACGAGATTTATCTCGTTAACGCTTAGCGATCTTCGAGGGTATGTTGATCTTCACCTCATTGTTACCATCTACTAGATTTGATCTTGGCTTGTTATTCCTTCTTGTGGTAGGAATTTTTTTGTTTTTTATGCTATGAATCCGTACACTAATCTCAGTCGTACATCTATTGATCTAATGAAGGTGCACATCCACGAGCCACACATGTTGTCTCTGTGCACGACAAGAGCAGCGAGGCGGTCGAACCAAGTCAAGTTGTTGATCTCGGAGATAAATCGAGGATGATGAGGGAGCGAAGACCGCCAAGGCTTCAAGAAAAAAAGTGGGTAAGGCCGCCCCGCTATCGTGAGTCGTCCGGCAACCTCCTCCTGCAGCGGTAGGGGGAATGGTGGTTGACAAGGGGAGCGGCGGCTGGGTCGCTTTTTTTTACTCGCGTGGCGAAACGATGATGAGACGTTTTTTTTCCAAGACCTCTCGTTCATGAATGATAATTGCAGGGTACTCCCTACAGCATTTTCGCAGATGACAAGGCCAGATAGACATGGTAGTAAAATCATATAGTCATTTATTTCATCTATATTCTTCGAGTGCACCTTGAGATAAGGTATACATACATTGGTCGTCTCATACGCGCGAGGCCACATTTCCTCCCATATGTCCGTAGAAAGCTCGTTCGAGCGCGCTTCTAGTATTGCGCCAAATCCGTTAGCAGAAGTGAAGCAAAGCAAATTACACACACGACACACCGATAGGCCATTCCGACAGGTGTATAAAAGTTGTTTTTGTACTACTAACAGTATAAGAGCTTGATTGCACTGCACTGCAGACGTGATCAATTCACTGGGTGTGGATCGACGACGGTGCACGATCACCTTGTCACTTGCCGGCGGCGGAGGCGAAGGCATTCATCTGGTCCCTGAACTCGGGCAGGTGCGCCTCCTCGACACACATGGTCATCACCCTGGCGCCCACCTTTGGCACCGGCGGCGCGCCGATCACAGCGACGGCCATGAACGGGTGGTACGAGAACGGCACGACGTGCGTCGGCGCGCCCCACCCGTAGTCCGCCTCGAGGAAGCCGAGCCGAGTCCAGTCGGAGACGAAGAGCGAGTCGTACGTGAACCTCAGCTCGTAGGGGTCCTGCGCGAACCCTCCCACAGCCCACCTTGCCACGTCGCCGGCGAGCCGCGCCTTGGCGTCCCTCACCGTGCGCACCACGTCCACCACCTCCCCCGCCGCCACCTCCCCGCTCACGCACGTCACCGTCACCGGGTAGAAGCAGTTGCCGTAGAACCCGGCCCCGGCGCCGGCGAGCATCAGGTGGCGCGTGTTAGCGAAGAAGCAGACGTGGACGGGGCTGTCGTCGCCGAAGCCGGAGAGGACGAGGGCGCGGGTGCGGGACTGCCACGTCTTGGCGACGCAGACGTCGAAGGCGGAGCAGCGCTGCCCCGTGGAGGCGAAGAAGTCGGCCTTGATCATGGCGATGTGGTCCGGGCTGAAGTCCACGGTGTGGCCGCGGAGGTCCAGCAGCTCCAGCTTCGGCGGCGGCGCCGGCATCCGGGGAGGGTCCGGCACCAGGTCGCGGGCCCAGACCGGGGAGACGCGGGGCTTTGAGAGGCCGCGCGCATAGTCCCCCACCGCGTTGATGAACTGCCCGGCGCCCAGGCCGTCGGCGATCGTGTGCACCGAGATCAGGCCCACCACGAAGCCGCCGCAGCTGAACTCCGTCACCTGCCATTACACCTCAAGGATCAGTCCAGGCTTGAGAATTAACAAAATCTGTGTTACTATGTGTAGGCAATTAAGATACACGTGCAAATTTTTCGTTTTCATTTTTAAAAATTTCAAAATATGGGTATCATGTATTTTAAAATAGAAGAAGCATAAGCTACCATGTGGCAAAACACCACTCCGTACAAACAATATTTGAAGGGATGTAGGTGCCAGACTGCCAGCACAGTGACCCAACACATTCTACTACGTAACTGTATAAGGCTGAAATCGATCGGAGGTGGGCAGCATGGTTTTAGCAGTGAGAGCAACCTGACGGATTGACTCCTCTCACCAATATCAGATTTACTATAAACTAATCTTGCCTGTTCTTTTCACCGACGGTCCAACAACTCCCGCACTGGAAGCCACAGCTGATTCTGTGGGATAACTCCACACTTGCCTCTTTCCCCGCGTCACAACTCACAACACAAATGCATCTTCACTTCCACTATATATCAGCAACCGGAAGTCAATGCCAATTGCCAACCAACGAAGAAGTACATATGGGTAACGGCTTAACCCAACACGTACGTACGTAACGTAGTTGGTGACTTGGTGTGTCCATAAAAAGTTTGTAACTTTGTACGGCTAGCGAGGGCAGTAGCACCCTAGCACACCGGAATTTAAACTACAGGTTTGATATTTTGGTGTCTCGTTAAAAATGAAATATTTTTACTCGATGTTCTCGTTGACAGGTGATGATTTTGTCAATCTCAAGACCCATCAGATAAAGTTTCTTCGACGCAGTCTCTCAGAGATGCTCATAGGAGTAGTGTGTGCGTGCGTACGTTTATAGAGGTGAGCGCATGTGCGTATATGTGAGCCTCTATGTATGCACTGCGTTTTGCAAGAAAAAAAAACTTTATACGGCTAGCTAGAAAGCGGTCACCGCAGCCCGAATCGGCTCCTCCCTCCAGCCCAGGTTTTTTGGATGGTAGATCGGTCCCAGATTGTCGTGGTTTTAGTTTATTTTCTAATTAAAATCATAAAAAACGGAAAGAGGTAGAGATTGCAACGACGACGATCATGTACTCTCCGTCTATCTCAAAATATAATATGTTATGTGGTTCTCCAACATAATACACGCGTTAATATAAGTTGAATTAATTCTAAAACTATCTAATATTAGTGGGGAGCCCATATGTATTATGTCAGTATGCATGGCACAGAAAGTGTGTCACATAGTAGTAGCACACATACCGACGTGCAACTTTCAGTGATCTTGCACCGTACAAAGAATATTCTTCCCTAAATACATATCAGGAGCTACGAGCCCAAGAGGCATGCATGATTGATGGATGTTAAGTCCCACTCTTAGCCGGTAGAGTAGGTGTTTCTTTTAGGTCAGGCTAGCCTAAGTACGACATGACACCAGAAAAGAAGATATTGATTGGGAGGCCAGGACAAAAGCGAAAGACGATCAAACCCACATTGATTTCCCAAATACAAATTATGTTTCTCTTTTTAAGAAAAGCAATACACTTGTTTGGGCATGTTTTACGGATTACTTATCTAGTCTAATGAACTAAAGTGTAAGATTATGAGGGAAACTAAAGGTGAAGTAGGTGCTCGATCGATTGCGAAGGAAATTAAAGGGGAAGAGTACTCTTGATAGCTCCCCCAGCAGCTAGCAGCCGGTCGGCTAGCAATTTTGCAGATTTATGATGGGCCTAGATGCCTGCCACTTCAACTGTCGCAACTCCGCTGAGTGTGGTGTAGACCATTACGCGTTCTGTTTGTCTTCTACTCCTATCTGGCACTTTGGATCTTACTTTGAGTGATGCTATGCATAGGACACAAGTACACAACACTTCCGATTTTCGTATGACACTGCAGATCAAACGTCCACGTGTTAGCCTGAACTGCACCGCACCACAAGATTGGTCATCGAAGCAGTACAGATTATCGTAAGCAGCGTATAGTCACCCCGTCTAACTCTTATGCTCTTGTTTTCCAATATGAATCTCTATATATATCTAATACTCTCTGCCAGCTTAATGAAATGGACAAGTGATGGGTAAGTTAAGCATATAATATTTGCGCTAAGCATGTCCAATCTGCGAAAGGTGGCAAGCGAGCTCTGGTTTTCAAGTTGGTATACGTGTACGTAGTAGGTAAACACACAGTCAAGAATGATCCGCTCGCGGTCAATGAGAGCTACTTGGTCGATCCATATGATCCACTCTCCCGAGTCCCGACCTACTACCCGACTACTCATCCAAATTAGAATGTGACCCAACAATACAATATGGTCGCGTGCAGGTCCAACTGATCATCTCGGTTGGTTAAATCAGGCTATTTTTCACCGATGCAACGACTCTTGCTCTTGCTTCCACTAGGTTAATCGACTTCATATGCGTGTTATGATAGCGATATAGCCTTGGAGGCGTGCAAACATGTTGCCTTGCATAGGAATGATTATACAATATGAAACCATATTCCGTTTAAATACACCTTTTATTTTGCTTACGTGTCTCGTGCTCTTTTAAATTCAAACCTTATAAAATCTGACCAACTGTGTAATTTTTTTAAACATATCTAGAATACCTAAAAAATGATAATATAGAAGTACATTTTATGATGATTGAAGAAAATTATAAATATTTATAATACCATAAAATATTAGTATAAACATATATTTTATGTTTATTCTAATAATACTAATTTTGTATTATTGATACTAACATATTTTCACCTATATTTGGTCAAACATAATATTTTTGACTTTGTGTGAACAGTGAGTGCAGGGTAATAAAAACAGACATAGGGTCTAATAGTAGTATCAATTTAATGTTTTGGGTAATAGAAACTATTATTTTTACGGCTGGTCAACACTGTAGGGAGTGGTAAAAATTATATAGAAAACTTGCATTTTTATGGGAGGTGGGAGGTACTTGCTCGCCGGGCTTGACGCCTCAACCTCATATACATCGATTGCTTCCAAAATGTGTTTTTTTTTCGCGTGAAGAATCCAAATCTATATTATAGAAGCTAAGAAGAAGAAGAGAAGTACAAAGCACCCCAAATAAAGTATAAAAAATACATCAAGGGAGCTACTACTCATATCTTTTTCCCTTATCTCCGGGTAGTGGTTGCACTATTGGAGATGCTCACAACCGGAGGCCAACCAGCAAACCATGCTTCATGATTATCCAACACGTACGTAAGAAAAGGCAGCGCAGGCAACATTTCGTGCTCCAAAAGATTGGTGCATATCTTGTGCAAAAGCATGACATCTGCATGCTCCATATGCCCATGCTGTCATGCATGTGATTCATGGAACCAGGTGTGGTGGACATGCAGCATAGCATGCATATGTGCATCTCTAGTTTTGTCATTTAACAGGAAGAGCAAAGATGGATGCATTGCACATCTCTAAAAACAAGAAGGTGGTGCGCGCGTGGTGGTGGGTGGTGGATCGATCTCGAGTCTCCACTCTACATTCTCCACTTTGATGACCTCCAACTGATCTGGTGTAGTAGCTTTCTGCTTTCAGCTAGTGATCTCCACTGCCCAGCTACCCGTGACTGAGCTCCATGTCCACATCGATCTATCATCTGTCGTCGTCGTTGCACAGTGTGTCTCCCGTGTTGTTTTGCACGTCACCTACCGACGCATACGTTTTCTCCTCAGGACTGAAGATACGTGATGTCGACTGGACAATTAGATTAATAATTTCCTAATAACTCGAATAAGATGCCAACAAAAAGGTAGCCAGATATCCTTCGCTCTATTTGAAAGGCATTAGTACATGGAATATGTCCTACATGCAGGGCTGGACAAAAAGCTCGAAGTTCGACGAGTTAAATGAGTGCTCGTTTGCTCGAAGTTGGAGTACTATGACTGCATTTGCTCGTGTCATAGTACTCCAACTTTTATTTCGAAGCATAATATAAACTCACACACTTATATATACGTACATAAATGCGAAAAGTGTCTTTGACACATGGGCACAAGTGCTCTCCTCCCTTTCAGATTTTTGAAAACTTTAAAATTTCACTTTTCTATGTTTCAAAAAATTATGACGTTAAATATATAGATAGATAGATACAGGTGAGATGTATATAAAAAAGTCTCGTTAAAAATACTATTTATTTTGAAATTGTCAGAAATTTCTTTTTTTGTATTTCCTAAAATTTAAAGTATTTTTTACTAGGACTTTTTTTGCATACACTTCTCATGAACATATCTATCCACATATTTAACACCATAATTTTTGAAAACATAGAAGTGTGAGGGTTTGAAATTTTCAAAAAGCTGAAAGTGGAGGGAGCACTGGTGCCCATGTGCACCAAATCCTACATAAATGTACGTACAACTTACCTATTTAAGCCTCTCCAAAAGACAGAGTCCAAAGTTTTGATTAAATAGATTTTAAAATTGATGAAGTGACGGCCGGTACTAGTAGAGATGTCAACTCAAACAAAAAGGACTAGTGACGGCCGGTACTAGTAGGTTTTTTCAGTAGAAAGTTAAATTGCAAATGAGCTTTTTTAGTTGTAAGTAGGAATACCACTAATAAAAATACTCCGGCCCGTCAGATTATTAGTTCCTAGTCGACTATGGACTAGCCACACCCTTTTTTTCTATAGCTAATAAAATAAAGAGGTTTCTACCGAAACTTCTCACGCATATACGAACCATGTGTGTATTCCCGTTTTTTCATCTATTGGAGCTCATCTACCAATATAGAAATACTAGTAGCTTTTTTGCATATGAAAATGTGTAAAGGTAAAAAAATTGCGGGGTTAATTATGTAAAGGCAATTAACCATCACCTTTCACCGTCTGTCTCGATCGACTTTGCGGGTGCAAGCTGTGTGGAGTGCTACTTTTGAACCTAGCTTGGATAGCGTATGATGTGCAGGTCATGTAGCCTGAACTAGGTATCCTGCGCACGCATGCTCATAATAAACCTCGAGCGGAGTATGTGCGTTGGTACCTGCATCATGAGCGGCATGTCGAGCGGCGACACGCCGGGCGCCGGCTCCGGCAGCAGCTCCTCCTTGGGGATGGCCATGGGGTGGTCCAGGTGCCGCACCTCCTCCAGCCCGCACGCCGCCGTCGCCTCCACGAACCACGCGCCCTCGCCGGTGCACGCCACCCGCACCTCCCCGCCCTCCGTCTCCACGAACCGCCCGGCGAACGGGTAGTAGTCCACCAGCGCCTTCCCCAGCGCCTCACGCACCACCCTCGCCGGCGTGCCCTTCCTGTCCGCGGTGGCGCCGTCGAACACGTGGAGCGAGAGCACCAGGTGGCGCAGCCCCGGCACGCGGTCCAGCGCCGATAGCGGGAGCGTCACCCCTGCCGCCGTCGTCGGTGACGATGGCGCCACCAGCGACCTGCTCGTCCTCGTCACCGCGAACCCCATAGCTGCTACCTCAATTGAACTTCCCGTTGCTCGGTTAGGCTTGTCTGTGTGCGACCCTTTGCGTCGTACTCGTCTCTCTATATATAGTACCATGTGAGCTAGCTGTGGTCGTAGTAGGTGAGAAGGATAACCGTGGGGCCCACATGCACTTGCCGATAGACGCGGCACGACTCGATCGGTGACTCTATTACGTACGTCGGTAGAAAATGGGTAAGATCAGATGTCGCACGCAAGAGTAGATAATGACCTGACTTGATCTAGCTGCTAAACTACACCATTAGATCGTGCGGTGGATGCAAGGCCTAGGTCCGTGGAGTCGCATAGAGGGATCATCATCGATAACACTATGCATGCCCTTGTAACCTCACTAGCTAAGAGCATCACTAGTAGTATCCCTAAACCCTTAAACCTTTAAACCATTTTAAGGGTTGAGAATGGGCATTTTTTGACACGTTTAGAGGTTGAAAAACTGGAGCAAAGACTAGAACCCTCAAACCCAACCCTTATAACCCTCAAACCCAACCCTTATAACGGAAGGGTTGGGTTTGAGGGTTCTAGTCTTTGCCCCAAGCCCAACCCTTCAAACTGTCATATGACATATCACAAATTTCATCATCTCAATAACAGTTTGAAAGAAACAATAATCATTCTAATTATTATTACAACACCGAATAGTACTTTCAAGCACATAATAAAATCATTTAAGTTATTACAACAATGTTTTTCGAATCAAATAGGACATAGAAAAGTAAAACAATGGTAGATCATTGGCCTTGGCGCCGCCCATCCAACTGCCAGTGGTGCTCTACTAGATCATCCCGGAGCTGGGCATGAGTCTTTTCATTCTCAATCTGACGATGTGCTTCAAGAAAAGCTTGTACGCGAGAACTGTTTCTTTCCGGTTGCACACAGGTACCAACATTGTCATAGAAAGAAGGCAGGTTTAACCCTCTCTCATCCTCAAGGATCTTGTTGTGTGGAATCACACAACATTTCATGATGTTCTCCAAGGTTTTTTTGTCCAAAAAACGAGCTGAACCCCGAACTATGGCAAACCTTGCTTGCAAAACACTGAAAGCTCTCTCAATATCCTTGCGGGCTGCCTCTTGTGCCTTGGTGAAAAGAGCCTCTTTTTTGGTTAATGGCACCCCATTTTTCTCTTTGATGGACTTCACAAGAGTTGCCCACTCGGGATAAATGCCATCGGTGAGATAGTATCCCATTGAGTACTCATTGTTCATGACCTTGTAGTTGCAAGTAGGAGCATCCCCGGAAACTAATCTTGCAAACAAAGGAGACCTATTGAGCACATTGATATCATTGAGTGTGCCCGGCAAACCAAAAAATGCATGCCAAATCCATGTGTCCTCCCATGCCACGGCCTCAAGCACAATGGTTGCATCACGGCTTTTACCGCAATACATGCCTTGCCATGCCTTTGGACAATTTTTCCATGTCCAATGCATGCAATCAAGACTACCAAGCATCCCCGGACATCCCCTTTTTTCATTCATCTCCATCAATCTCTTTGTATCTTCTTCGTTGGGTGCTCGAAGATACACATCACCATACAACCGGATGACCAATTTTGCAAACCTACGGACGGACTTCGTGGTTGTATCTTGTCCAATACGAAGATACTCGTCAGTGTAGTCCGCGGGTATGCCATAGGCGAGCAACCGCATTGCCGCCGATATCTTTTGGTACCCACTAAACCCCATGATACCGGCGGCGGATCTACGACGCTTGAAGTAATCTGAGGCGAGCACACAATCGCCCACAATCTTCACAAACAAACTACGGCGCATTCGGTACCTTCTCCGGAAGAGGCGTGGTGGGTATGTTGGTACCTCCGCGAAGCAGTCGTGCATCAATTGCTCGTGGCCGAGAGCGCGGTTCCGGTAGATGGTGACTCGCCCCATCTTCGACCCTCTCCTCTGATCCATCAGTTTCTTGCGGTCTTCAAACTCTTGCACGTCGATGAGGAGGCTCATCATCTCGACATCGTCGTCTTGAAGCAACTCCTCAATATCCGAATCATCCGACGATGACCAACCGGAATCATCGGACAACGACGCCGTATCGTCGATGTCCATCTACATAATACAACAACAACAAAATATGAGTTTCCAACAATGAATCTAAAAGAAAAAATATCAAAAATAAAACAAAAGGGGCATACCGGGGTGAGCCGTGGCCGGTTGGGGCGGGGCCGGTCGGGCGGCGGCGGCGGGAGGGCCGGGCGGCTCGGGATGACGCGACGCGGGGCGGCGGGCGGCTCGGGATGACGCGGGCGACGGGCGGCGGGGAGGCGGGCGCGCGGCTATCGGCGGCGGTTGAGCGGGCGGCGGGGCGGCGCGGAACCACGGGCGGCGGGCGGCGGGAGGCGCGGATCCATGGGCGGGGAGCTCGCGGCGGCCGGCGCGCGTCGAGGGGAGGCGGGAGGCGGCCGGAATGGCGGCGAGCGGCGGGCGGTGGCGGACGCGGGAGGTTGGGCCGGTGAAAAATCCCTCCCGTGCGAGTTGAAAGAGGAGTGCGGGTTGGGGCAGTTTGGCCTCCCCAACCCTCACTTCTACAGGTTGGAAGGGGGAGTAGGGGTTGGACCTCTAATCTTTTTAGGGGTTTAGGGGTTCTAGTCTACATTTTTTTCTCGCCGAAAACTGTAAAAAAGCGGTTATTTTTACATATTTGAGGGTTTAGGGGTACTACTAGTGATGCTTGATACGTCTTCGATGTATCGATAATTTCTTATGTTCCATGCTTGTTTTATGACAATACCTGCATGTTTTGTACATACTTTATGATGATTTTATGCGTTTTTCGGAACTAACCTATTAACGAGATGTCGAAGTGCCAGTTCCTGTTTTCTGCTGTTTTTGGTTTCAGAAATTCTAGTAAGGAAATATTCTCGGAATTGGACGAAATCAACGCCCATCATCTTAGAATCACACGAAGCTTCCAGAACACCCGAGAGCCACCAGAGGAGGGCCCTGTGGGCCCCAGATGATAGGTCGGCGCGGCCAGGGGGTGGGCCGCGCCCCCTAGTGTGTCACAGCCTCGTCAGCCCTCCGACTCCGCCTCTTCGCCTATTTAAAGGTCCCTGACCTAAATCTTCGATACGGAAAAGCCACGGTACGAGAAACCTTCCAGAGCCGCCGCCATCGTGAAGCCAAGATCTGGGGGACAGAAGTCTCTGTTCCGGCACGCCGCCGGGACGGGGAAGTGCCCCCGGAAGGCTTCTCCATCAACACCGCTGCCATCTCCACCGCCATCTTCATCAACGCTGCTGTCTCCCATGAGGAGGTAGTAGTTCTCCATCGAGGCTAAGGGCTGTACCGATAGCTATGTGGTTAATCTCTCTCCCTATGTATTTCAATACAATAATCTCATGAGTTGCCTTACATGATTGAGATTCATATGATGATGCTTGTAATCTAGATGTCGTTATGCTAGTCAAGTGGATTTTACTTATGTGATCTCCGGAGACGCCTTGCCCCACGTGTGTAAAGGTGACAATGTGTGCACCGTGTGGGTCTCTTAGGCTATATTTCACAGAATACTTATTCACTGTTATGGATAGCATAGTGAAGTGCTTATTTATATCTCTTTATGATTGCAATGTGCTTTGTATCACTATTAATCTATGTGCTACTCTAGTGATGTTATTAAAGTACTCTATTCCTCCTGCACGGTGTAATGGTGACAGTGTGTGCATCGTGTAGTACTTGGCGTAGGTTATGATTGTAATCTCTTGTAGATTATGAAGTTAATTATTGCTATGATAGTATTGATGTGATCTATGCCTCCTTCATAGTGTGATGGTGATAGTGTGCATGCTATGTTAGTACTTGGTTTAGTTGTGTTGATCTATCATGCATTCTAAGGTTATTTAAACATGAATATCGAATATTGTGGAGCTTGTTAACTCCGGCATTGAGGGTTCGTGTAATCCTACGCAATTAGTGGTGTTCATCATCCAACAACAGAGTGTAGAGTATAGCATTTATCTATTTTGTTATGTGATCAATGTTGAGAGTGTCCACTAGTGAAAGTATAATCCCTAGGCCTTGTTCCCAAATACTGAAATCGCTGCTTGTTTACTGTTTTACTGCATCTGATCAGCTCGCAATATTACCACCATCAACCACACGCCAGTTGTAGCATCAAGCTATTTTCTGGTACCGTTACTACTGCTCATATATATTCATACCACTTGTATTTCACTATCTCTTCGCCGAACTAGTGCACCTATACATCTGACAAGTGTATTAGGTGTGTTGGGGACATAAGAGACTTCTTGCTTTGTGGTTGCAGGGTTGCATGAGAGGGATATCTTTGACCTCTTCCTCCCTGAGTTCGATAAACCTTGGGTGATCCACTTAAGGGAAACTTGCTGCTGTTCTACAAACATCTGCTCTTGGAGGCCCAACACTGTCTACAAGAATAGAAGCACCCGTAGACATCAAGCACTTTTCTGGCGCCGTTGCCGGGGAGGAAAGGTAAAAGGTACTCACACTCCGGATCTCGGCTACTAAGCTATTTTTCGGCGCCATTGTAAGTACTCGAAGCTATTTCCTTTAGATCCTGCAATTGCATCTTTTTGTTTCTTGTTTTACACTAGTTTGGCATAATGGAAAGCAACATGGAGCTTTTTATTCTTTTTCCTGAGTTAAGACATGGATGGTTTGATTCGAAAATTAAAAAAAACCCATGGAACATATTAGTATGAACACTTTGAACACCATTGTTGCTAATGATATGGAAAATTCTAAGCTTGGGGAAGCTGGCTTTGATGAGCATGATCGTTTTAGTCCCCCAAGCATTGAGGAGAAAATTTACTTTGATGATACTTTGCCTCCTATTTATGATGATTATAATGATAGTAGCCTTTTGGTGCCGCCTGTTATGGAGGATAAATTTGATTATGATTACAATATGCCTCCTATATTTGATGATGAGAATAATAATGATAGCTAATTTGTTGAATTTGCTCCCACCACAACTAATAAAATTGATTATGCCTATGTGGAGAGTAATAATTTTATGCATATAGCTCATGATAAGAATGTTTCATTTGATAGTTATATTGTTGAGTTTGCTCATGATGCTACTGGATATTATTATGAGAGAGGAAAATATGGTTGTAGAAATTTTCATGTTATTAAAACACCTCTCTATGTGCTGAAATTTTTGAAGCTACACTTGTTTTATCTTTCTATGCTTGTCACTTTGCTCTTCATGAACTTGTTTATTTACAAGATTCCTTTTCATAGGAATCATGTTAGGCTTAAATGTGTTTTGAATTTGCCTCTTGATGCTCTATTTTTCTTCAAATACTATTTCTTGCGAGTGCATCATTAAAACTGCTGAGCCCATCTTAATGGCTATAAAGAAAGCACTTCTTGGGAGATAACCCATGTGTTTATTTTACTACAGTAATTTTGTTTTATATTTGTGTCTTGGAAGTTGTTACTACTGTAGCAACCTCTCCTTATATTAGTTTTGCTGCATTGTTGTGCCAAGTAAAGTCTTTGATAGTAAGGTTCATACTAGATTTGGATTACTGCGCAGAAACAGATTTCTTGCTGTCACAAATCTGGGCCTAATTCTCTGTAGGTAACTCAGAAAATTATGCCAATTTACGTGAGTGATCCACAGATATGTACGCAACTTTCATTCAATTTGAGCATTTTCATTTGAGCAAGTCTGGTGCCTCTTTAAAATTCGTCTTTACGGACTGTTCTGTTTTGACAGATTCTGCCTTTTATTTCGCATTGCTTCTTTTGCTATGACGGATGGATTTCTTTGTTCCATTGACTTCCAGTAGCTTTGAGCAATGTCCAGAAGTGTTAAGAATGATTGTGTCACCTCTGAACATGTGAGTTTTTGATTATGCACTAACCCTCTAATGAGTTGTTTTGAGTTTGGTGTGGAGGAAATTTTCAAGGATCAAGAGAGGGAGATGATACAATATGATCAAGGAGAGTGAAAGCTCTAAGCTTGGGGATGCCCCGGTGGTTCACCCCTGCATATTTCAAGAAGACTCAAGCGTCTAAGCTTGGGGATGCCCAAGGCATCCCCTTCTTTATCGACAAATTATCAGGTTCCTTCTCTTGAAACTATATTTTTATTCCATCACATCTTATGTACTTTACTTGGAGCATCTGTATGTTTCTTGTTTTTGTTTTGTTTGAATAAATGCTTGTGTGGGAGAGATACACGCTCCGCTGGTTCATATGAACACATGTGTTCTTAGCTTTTAATTTTCATGGCGAAGGTTGAAACTGCTTCGTTCATTGTTATATGGTTGGAAACAGAAAATGCTACATGTAGTAATTGGTATGATGTCTTGAATAATTTGATACTTGGCAATTGTTGTGCTCATGTTTAAGCTCTTGCATCATATACTTTGTGAAGGAGATATGCCCTAGAGGCAATAATAAAGTGGTTATTATTTATATCTATATGTTTATGATAAATGTTTATATATCATGCTATAATTGTATTAACCGAAACATTAGTACATGTGTGATATGTAGACAAACAAGAAGTCCCTAGTATGCCTCTTAAACTAGCTTGTTGATTAATGGATGATTAGTTTCATAATCATGAACATTGGATGTTATTAATAACAAGGTTATATCATTGTAAGAATGATGTAATGGACACACCCAATTAAGCGTAGCATAAGATCTCGTCATTAAGTTATTTGCTATAAGCTTTCGATACATAGTTACCTAGTCCTTATGACCATGAGATCATGTAAATCACTTATACCGAAAAGGTACTTTGATTACACCAAACGCCACTGCGTAAATGGGTGGTTATAAAGGTGGGATTAAGTATCCGGAAAGTATGAGTTGAGGCATATGGATCAACAGTGGGATTTGTCCATCCCGATGACGGATAGATATACTCTGGGCCCTCTCGGTGGAATGTCGTCTAATGTCTTGCAAGCATATGAATAAGTTCATAAGAGACCACATACCACGGTACGAGTAAAGAGTACTTGTCAGGAGACGAGGTTGAACAAGGTATAGAGTGATACCGAAGATCAAACCTCGGACAAGTAAAATATCGCGTGACAAAGGGAATTGGTATTGTATGTGAATGGTTCATTCGATCACTAAAGTCATCGTTGAATATGTGGGAGCCATTATGGATCTCCAGATCCCGCTATTGGTTATTGGTCGGAGTGAGTACTCAACCATGTCCGCATAGTTCACGAACCGTAGGGTGACACACTTAAAGTTGGATGTTGAAATGGTAGAACTTGAATATGGAATGGAGTTCGAATATTTGTTCGGAGTCCCGGATGAGATCCCGGACATCACGAGGAGTTCCGGAATGGTCCGGAGAATAAGATTCATATATAGGATGTCATTTTATGTGAATTAAAATGACGCGGAAGGTTCTATGGAAGGTTCTAGAAGGTTCTAGAAAAGTCCAGAAGAAACCACCAAGGAAGGTGGAGTCCACATGGGACTCCACCTCCATGGCCGGCCAACCCTAGTGGGGGTGGAGTCCCAAGTGGACTCCCCCTTAGGGGGCCGGCCACCCCCCCATATGGGAGGTGGAACTCCCACCTCTAGTGGGAGTCCTAGCTTGGGTAGGTTTCCCCACCATATGGAAGGTTTTTGGTTCGGCTCTTATTCGAAGACTTGGAGACCAACACTTGGGGTTCCACCTATATAATGAGGGGCCAAGGGGAGGGGGCCGGCCACCCAAGAACCACAAGGTGGCCGCACCCCTATAGTGGCCGGCGCCCCCTCTCCCCAAACCCTAGCGGCCTCTCTCCTCCACCACGTCCCGCACGCTTAGCGAAGCTCCGCCGGACTTCTCCACCACCACCGACACCACTCCATCGTGCTGTCGGATTCAAGAGGAGCTACTACTTCCGCTGCTCGCTGGAACGAGAGGTGGACGTCGTCTTCATCAACAACCGAACGTGTGACCGAGTACGGAGGTGCTGCCCGTTCGTGGCGCCGGAAGCGATCGTGATCAAGATCTTCTACGCGCTTTTGCAAGCGGCAAGTGAACGTCTACCGCAGCAACAAGAGCCTACTCTTGTAGGCTTTGGAATCTCTTCAAGGGTGAGACTCGATAAACCCCTCGTTGCTACCGTCTTCTAGATTGCATCTTGGCTTGGATTGCGTGTTCGCGATAGGAAAATTTTTGTTTTCTATGCAACGTTATCCTACAGTGGTATCAGAGCCGTGTCTATGCATAGATGGTTGCACGAGTAGAACACAATAGTTTTGTGGGCGTTGATGCTCTTGTTATCTTTAGTTTGAGTACTTTGCATCTTTGTGGCATAGTGGGATGAAGCGGCTCGTACTAACTTTACATGACCGCGTTCATGAGACTTGTTCCTCGTTCGACATGCAACTTGTATTGCATAAGAGGCTTTGCGGGTGTCTGTCTCTCCTACTATAGTGAAGATTCAATTTACTCTTCTATTGAAAACATTAGTATCAACGTTGTGGTTCATGTTCGTAGATAGATTAGATCTCTCTCGAAAACCCTAAACCACGTAAAATATGCAAACCAAATTAGAGACGTCTAACTTGTTTTTGCAGGGTTTGGTGATGTGATATGGCCATAATGTGATGATGAATATGTATGAGATGATCATTATTGTATTGTGGCAACCGGCAGGAGCCTTATGGTTGTCTTTAAATTTCATGTTGAGTAGTATTTCAAAGTAGTTGTAATAGTTGCTACATGGAGGACAATCATGAAGACGGCGCCATTGACCTTGACGCTACGCCGACGATGATGGAGATCATGCCCGAAGATGATGGAGATCATGTCCGTGCTTTGGAGATGAAGATCAAAGGCGCAAAGACAAAAGGGCCATATCATATCACATATGAACTGCATGTGATGTTAATCCTTTTATGCATCTTATTTTGCTTAGATCGCGATGGTAGCATTATAAGATGATCCCTCACTAAAATCTCAAGATAATAAAGTGTTCATCCTTAGTAGCACCGTTACCAAGTCTTGTCGGTTCGAAGCATCTCGTGATGATCGGGTGTGATAGAATCAACAAGTACATACAACGGGTGCAAGACAGTTTTGCACATGCGGATACTAAGGTGGCCTTGACGAGCCTAGCATGTACAGACATGGTCTCGGAACACGTGATACCGAAAGGTAGAGCATGAATCATATGGTTGATATGATGAACACTTTGAGTGTTCGCCATTGAAATCACACCTTATCTCGTGATGATCGGGCTTAGGTGCGGTGGATTTGGTTCGTGTGATCACTAAGACAATGCGAGGGATATTGTTTTGAGTGGGAGTTCACCTAGATTTTTAATTATGTTGAAATAAAATTTGAACTCAATTTGTCATAAACTTAGTCTAAACTTTTGCAAATATATGTTGTAGAGATGGCGTCCCCAATCAATTTTAACCAGTTCCTAGAGAAAGAGAAACTTAAGAGTAACGGTAGCAACTTCACCGACTGGTTCCGTCATGTGAGGATCTTCCTCTCTGGCGGAAATCTGCAATATGTGCTTGATGCACCGCTAGGTGACCCTCCTGCAGATACTGAAACCGATGAAGTAAAAGCTGTTTACGAGACTCGGAAAATTCGGTACTCTCAAGTTCAGTGTGCCATCCTGTGCAGTCTGGAATTCGATCTTCAAAAACGTTTTGAGCACCACGATCCTCATGAGTTGATGAAAGAGCTGAAAGCTATTTTTGAGACTCATGCGGCCGTGTAATGCTATGAAGCATCAAAACAATTCTTCAGCTGCATGATGGAAGAAGGCAGCTCCGTTAGTGAGCACATGCTCGCCATGACCGGGCATGCGAAGAAACTCAGTGACTTGGGAATAGTGATTCCTAACAGACTGGGGATTAATCGTGTCCTTCAATCACTGCCACCAAGTTACAAGAACTTCGTAATGAACTACAATATGCAGAACATGAACAAGGAGTTACCTGAACTCTTTGGCATGCTAAAAGCTACTGAGATTGAGATCAAGAAAGAGCACCAAGTGTTGATGGTCAACAAGACCACCAGTTTCAAGAAACAGGGCAAGTCTAAGGGAAAATTCAAGAAGGGTGGCAAGAAAGCTGCTACGCCTCCTGTGAAACCTAAGAACGGCCCTAAGCCTGATGCTGAGTGCTATTACTGCAAGGAGAAGGGACACTGGAAGCGTAATTGCTCCAAGTATCTGGCTGATCTGAAGAGCGGCCTTGTCAAGAAGAAGAAAGAAGGTATATTTGATATACATGTTATAGATGTTTATCTCACTGGTTCTCGTACTAGTACCTGGGTATTTGATACTGGTTCGGTTGCTCATATTTGTAACTCGAAACAGGAACTAAAGAATAAACGACAACTGCTGAAAGATGAAGTGATGATGCGCGTTGGAAACGGATCCAAGGTCAATGTGATCGCAGTCGGCACACTTCCTCTACATCTACCTTCGGGATTAGTTTTAAGCCTAAATAATTGTTATTATGTACCTGCGTTGAGCATGAACATTATATCTGGATCTTGTTTAATGCAAGACGGTTATTCATTCAATTCTGAGAATAATGGTTGTTCTATTTTTATGAATAATATCTTTTATGGTCGAGCACCACAAAAGAATAGCTTATTTCTGTTAGATCTCGATAGTAGTGATACGCATATACATAACGTTGATGCTAAGCGAATTAAATTGAATGATAATTCTACTTATATGTGGCACTGTCGTCTTGGTCATATTGGAGTGAAACGCATGAAGAAACTCCATACTGATGGATTACTTGAATCACTTGACTTTGAGTCACTTGATAGATGCGAAGCATGTCTAATGGGTAAAATGACTAAGACTCCATTTTCTGGTATGATGGAACGAGCTACTGACTTATTGGAAATCATACATACCGATGTGTGCGGACCAATGAGCGTAGCATCGCGCGGTGGTTATCGTTATGTTCTAACCTTCACAGATGATCTGAGTAGATATGGGTATATCTATTTCATGAAACATAAATCCGAAACTTTCGAGAAGTTTAAGGAATTTCAAAGTGAAGTAGAAAATCAACGTAACAAGAAGATTAAATTTCTACGATCTGATCGTGGAGGTGAATATCTGAGTTATGAGTTTGGCATGCATTTAAAGAAATGCGGAATACTTTCACAATTGACACCGCCGGGAACACCTCAACGAAACGGTGTGTCCGAACGTCGTAATCGAACTCTCTTAGATATGGTTCGTTCTATGATGTCTCTTACTGATTTACCGTTATCATTTTGGAGTTATGCATTAGAGACAGCCGCATTCACTTTAAATAGAGCACCATCAAAATCCGTAGAAACGACACCGTATGAATTATGGTTTAATAAGAAACCTAAGTTGTCGTTCCTGAAAGTTTGGGGTTGCGAAGCCTATGTAAAGAAGTTACAATCGGACAAGCTAGAACCCAAAGCGGAGAAATGCGTCTTCATAGGATATCCTAAGGAAACTATAGGGTACACTTTCTATCACAGATCCGAAGGCAAAATCTTTGTTGCTAAGAACGGAACCTTTCTTGAGAAAGAATTTCTCACTAAAGAAGTGACTGGAAGAAAAGTAGAACTCGATGAGATTGATGAATCTATACTTGACGATCAGAGTAGCGCAGTACCGGAAGTTGTACCTGTACCGCCTACACCGGCAACAGAGGAAGTTAATGATAATGATCATGAAACTTCGAACGAGGAAACTACTGAACCTCGCAGATCGACAAGGGAACGTACCACTTCTGATTGGTATGATCCTTGTCTAAATGTCATGATTGTGGAAAACAATGATGAGGACCCTGCGACGTATGAAGAAGCGATGATGAGCCCAGATTCCAACAAATGGCAAGAAGCCATGAAATCCGAAATGGGATCCATGTATGATAACAAAGTATGGACTTTGGTAGACTTACCTGATAGCCGCAAGGCTGTCGAGAATAAATGGATCTTCAAGAGAAAAACAGATGCTGATGGTAATATTACTGTCTATAAAGCTCGACTTATCGCAAAGGGTTTCCGACAAATTCAAGGAGTTGACTACGATGAGACTTTCTCACCTGTAGCGAAGCTAAAATCTATGAGGATTTTGTTAGCAATAGCAGCATTTTTCGATTATGAGATTTGGCAGATGGACGTCAAAACGGCGTTCCTTAATGGAGACATTGAGGAAGAGTTGTATATGGTACAACCCAAAGGTTTTGTCGATCCTAAAAATGCTGACAAAGTATGCAAACTTCAGCGTTCAATCTATGGACTGAAGCAAGCATCAAGAAGTTGGAACCGACGCTTTGATAAGGTGATCAAAGACTTCGGGTTTATATAGTGTCATGGAGAGGCCTGTATTTACAAGAAAGTGAGTGGGAGCTCTGTAGCATTCCTGATATTATATGTAGATGACATATTATTGATTGGGAATGATATAGAACTATTAAGCAGTGTAAAAGGTTATTTGAATAATAGTTTTTCAATGAAAGACCTTGGTGAAGCATCGTATATATTAGGCATCAAGATTTATAGAGATAGATCAAGACGCCTAATAGGGGTATCACAGTACATACTGACAAGATTCTAAAGAAGTTTAGAATGGATGAAAGTAAGAAAGGTTTCTTACCTATGTTACCAGGCAAGGTCTTAAGTAAGACTCAAGGACCAGCTACGGCAGAAGAAAGAGAAAGGATGAGTAATATCCCCTATGCCTCGGCAGTAGGATCTATCATGTATGCCATGCTATGTACTAGACCGGATATAGCACATGCTGTTAGTTTGACTAGCAGATATCAAAGTGATCCAGGAATGGAACACTGGACAGCGGTCAAGAATATCCTGAAGTACTTGAAAATAACTAAGGATATGTTTCTTTGTTATGGAGGTGACCAAGAGCTCGTTGTAAGCGGTTACACCAATGCAAGTTGGAACACTGATCCTGATGACTCTAAGTCACAGTCTTGGTACGTGTTTATATTGAATGGTGCTGCGATGGTCGGGCAAGCTCGAAGCAGTGCACGGTGGCGAAGTCTTCAACAGAATCAGAGTACATAGAGGCTTCAGAGGCTTCATCAGAAGCGGTATGGATGAAGAGGTTCATTGTAGAGCTCGGTGTGGTTCCTAGTGCATTGGACCCATTAATCATTTATTGTGATAACATGGGTGCCATCGCCAATGCACAAGAGCCAAGGTCACACAAGAGGCTGAAGCATATCAAGCTGCGTTACCACTCGATTCGTGAGTACATCGAAGATGGAGAAGTAAAGATTTGCAAAGTACACACTGATCTGAATGTAGCAGATCCGTTGACTAAAGCTCTCCCTAGGGCAAAGCATGACCAACACCAGAATGCCATGGGTGTTAGGTATATTACAATGTAATCTACATTATTGACTCTAGTGCAAGTGGGAGACTGAAGGAGATATGCCCTAGAGGCAATAATAAAGTGGTTATTATTTATATCTTTATGTTTATGATAAATGTTTATATATCATGCTATAATTGTATTAACCGAAACATTAGTACATGTGTGATATGTAGACAAACAAGAAGTCCCTAGTATGCCTCTTAAACTAGCTTGTTGATTAATGGATGATTAGTTTCATAATCATGAACATTGGATGTTATTAATAACAAGGTTATATCATTGTAAGAATGATGTAATGGACACACCCAATTAAGCGTAGCATAAGATCTCGTCATTAAGTTATTTGCTATAAGCTTTCGATACATAGTTACCTAGTCCTTATGACCATGAGATCATGTAAATCACTTATACCGGAAAGGTACTTTGATTACACCAAACGCCACTGCGTAAATGGGTGGTTATAAAGGTGGGATTAAGTATCCGGAAAGTATGAGTTGAGGCATATGGATCAACAGTGGGATTTGTCCATCCCGATAACGGATAGATATACTCTGGGCCCTCTCGGTGGAATGTCATCTAATGTCTTGCAAGCATATGAATAAGTTCATAAGAGACCACATACCACGGTACGAGTAAAGAGTACTTGTCAGGAGACGAGGTTGAACAAGGTATAGAGTGATACCGAAGATCAAACCTCGGACAAGTAAAATATCGCGTGACAAAGGGAATTGGTATTGTATATGAATGGTTCATTCGATCACTAAAGTCATCGTTGAATATGTGGGAGCCATTATGGATCTCCAGATCCCGCTATTGGTTATTGGTCGGAGTGAGTACTCAACCATGTCCGCATAGTTCACGAACCGTAGGGTGACACACTTAAAGTTGGATGTTGAAATGGTAGAACTTGAATATGGAATGGAGTTCGAATATTTGTTCGGAGTCCCGGATGAGATCCCGGACATCACGAGAAGTTCCGGAATGGTCCGGAGAATAAGATTCATATATAGGATGTCATTTTATGTGAATTAAAATGACGCGGAAGGTTCTATGGAAGGTTCTAGAAGGTTCTAGAAAAGTCCGGAAGAAACCACCAAGGAAGGTGGAGTCCACATAGGACTCCACCTCCATGGCCGGCCAACCCTAGTGGGGGTGGAGTCCCAAGTGGACTCCCCCTTAGGGGGCCGGCCACCCCCCCATATGGGAGGTGGAACTCCCACCTCTAGTGGGAGTCCTAGCTTGGGTAGGTTTCCCCACCATATGGAAGGTTTTTGGTTCGGGTCTTATTCGAAGACTTGGAGACCAACACTTGGGGTTCCACCTATATAATGAGGGGCCAAGGGGAGGGGGCCGGCCACCCAAGAACCACAAGGTGGCCGCACCCCTATAGTGGCCGGCGCCCCCTCTCCCCAAACCCTAGCGGCCTCTCTCCTCCACCACGTCCCGCACGCTTAGCGAAGCTCCGCCGGACTTCTCCACCACCACCGACACCACGCCGTCGTGCTGTCGGATTCAAGAGGAGCTACTACTTCCGCTGCCCGCTGGAACGGGGAGGTGGACATCGTCTTCATCAACAACCGAACGTGTGACCGAGTACGGAGGTGCTGCCCGTTCGTGGCGCCGGAAGCGATCGTGATCAAGATCTTCTACGCGCTTTTGCAAGCGGCAAGTGAACGTCTACCGCAGCAACAAGAGCCTACTCTTGTAGGCTTTGGAATCTCTTCAAGGGTGAGACTCGATAAACCCCTCGTTGCTACCGTCTTCTAGATTGCATCTTGGCTTGGATTGCGTGTTCGCGATAGGAAAATTTTTGTTTTCTATGCAACGTTATCCTACACTTTGCACCTATTAATGAAGAAATACATAGAGCTTGCTAAAATTTGGTTTGCATAATTGGTCTCTCTAAGGTCTAGATAATTTCTAGTAAGGGTCGAACAACAAGGAAGACAATGTAGAGTCTTATAATGGTTACAATATGTCTTTTATGTGAGTTTTGCTGTACCGCTTCATACTTGTGTTTGTTTCAAATAACCTTGCTAGCCTAAACCTTGAATCGAGAGGGAATACTTCTCATGCATCCAAAATCCTTGAGCCAAACACTATGTCATTTGTGTCCACCATACCTACCTACTACATGGTATTTCTCCGCCATTCCAAAGTAAATTGCTTGAGTGCTACCTTTAAATTTCTATCCCCTATCTTTGCAATATATAGCTCATGGGACAAGTAGCCTAAAAACTATTGTGGTATTGAATATGTACTTATGCACTTTATCTCTTATAAGTTGCTTGTTGTGCGATAACCATGTTCCTGGGGATGCCATCAACTACTCTTTGTTGAATATCATGTGAGTTGCTATGCATGTCCGTCTTGTCTGAAGTAAGGGCGATTTACCATGAGTTGAATGGTTTGAGCATGCATATTGTTAGAGAAGAACATTGGGCCGCTAACTAAAGCCATGATCCATGGTGGAAGTTTCAGTTTTGGACAAATATCCTCAATCTCATGTGAGAAAATTAATTGTTGTTGAATGCTTATGCATTAAAGAGGAGTCCATTATATGTTGTCTATGTTGTCCCGGTATGGATGTCTAAGTTGAGAATAATCAAAAGCGAGAAATCCAATGCGAGCTTTCTCCTTAGACCTTTGTACAGGCGGCATAGAGGTACCCCTTTGTGACACTTGGTTAAAACATATGTATTGCGGTGATAATCCAGGTAATCCGAGCTAATTAGGACAAGGTGCGGGCACTATTAGTATATTATGCATGAGGCTTGCAACTTGTAGGATATAATTTACATGATACATATGCTTTATTACTACCGTTGACAAAATTGTTTCTTGTTTTCAAAATCAAAGCTCTAGCACAAATATAGCAATCGATGCTTCCCTCTGCGAAGGGCCTTTCTTTTACTTTTATGTTGAGTCAGTTCACCTATTTCTCTCCATCTCAAGAAGCAAACACTTGTGTGAACTGTGCATTGATTCCTACATACTTGCATATTGCACTTATTATATTACTTTATGTTGACAATATCCATGAGATATACATGTTATAAGTTGAAAGCAACCGCTGAAACTTAATCTTCCTTTGTGTTGCTTCAGTGCCTTTACTTTGAATTTATTGCTTTATGAGTTAACTCTTATGCAAGACTTATTGATGCTTGTCTTGAAAGTACTATTCATGAAAAGTCTTTGCTATATGATTCAATTGTTTACTCATTGTCTTTATCATTTCCTTGAATCGATGCATTCATCTCATATGCTTTACAATAGTATGATTAAGATCATGTTGGTAGCATGTCACTTCAGAAATTATCTTTCTTATCGTTTACCTACTCGGGGATGAGTAGGAACTAAGCTTGGGGATGCTGATACGTCTCCGACGTATCGATAATTTCTTATGTTCCATGCTTGTTTTATGACAATACCTACATGTTTTGTACATACTTTATGATGATTTTATGCGTTTTCCGGAACTAACCTATTAACGAGATGCCGAAGTGTCAGTCCTGTTTTCTGCTGTTTTTGGTTTCAGAAATCCTAGTAAGGAAATATTCTCGGAACTGGACGAAATCAACGCCCAACATCTTAGAATCTTACGAAGCTTCCAGAACACCCGAGAGCCACCAGAGGAGGGCCCTGTGGGCCCCAGATGATAGGCCAGCGCGGCCAGGGGGTGGGCCGCGCCCCCCTAGTGTGTCACCGCCTCGTCAGCCCTCCGACTCCGCCTCTTCGCCTATTTAAAGGTCCCTGACCTAAATCTTCGATACGGAAAAGCAACGGTACGAGAAACCTTCCAGAGCCGCCGCCATCGCGAAGCCAAGATCTGGGGGACAGAAGTCTCTGTTCCGGCACGCCGCCGGGACGGGGAAGTGCCCCCGGAAGGCTTCTCCATCGACACCGCTGCCATCTCCACCGCCATCTTCATCAACGCTGCTGTCTCCCATGATGAGGGAGTAGTTCTCCATCGAGGCTAAGGGCTGTACCGGTAGCTATGTGGTTAATCTCTCTCCCTATGTACTTCAATACAATAATCTCATGAGTTGCCTTACATGATTGAGATTCATATGATGATGCTTGTAATCTAGATGTCGTTATGCTAGTTAAGTGGATTTTACTTATGTGATCTCCGGAGACTCCTTGTCCCACGTGTGTAAAGGTGACAGTGTGTGCACCGTGTGGGTCTCTTAGGCTATATTTCACAGAATGCTTATTCACTGTTATGGATAGCATAGTGAAGTGCTTATTTATATCTCTTTATGATTGCAATGTGCTTTGTATCACTATCAATCTATGTGCTACTCTAGTGATGTTATTAAAGTACTCTATTCCTCCTGCACGGTGTAATGGTGACAGTGTGTGCATCGTGTAGTACTTGGCGTAGGTTATGATTGTAATCTCTTGTAGATTATGAAGTTAATTATTGCTATGATAGTATTGATGTGATCTATGCCTCCTTCATAGTGTGATGGTGACAGTGTGCATGCTATGTTAGTACTTGGTTTAGTTGTGTTGATCTATCATGCACTCTAAGGTTATTTAAACATGAATATCGAATATTGTGGAGCTTGTTAACTCTGGCATTGAGGGTTCGTGTAATCCTACGCAATTAGTGGTGTTCATCATCCAACAACAGAGTGTAGAGTATAGTATTTATCTATTTTGTTATGTGATCAATGTTAAGAGTGTCCACTAGTGAAAATATAATCCCTAGGCCTTGTTCCCAAATACTGAAATCGCTGCTTGTTTACTGTTTTACTGCATCTGTATTGCCTGCAATATTACCACCATCAACCACACGCCAGTTGTAGCATCAAGCTATTTTCTGGTACCGTTACTACTGCTCATATATATTCATACCACTTGTATTTCACTATCTCTTCGCCGAACTAGTGCACCTATACATCTGACAAGTGTATTAGGTGTGTTGGTGACACAAGAGACTTCTTGCTTTGTGGTTGCAGGGTTGCATGAGAGGGATATCTTTGACCTCTTCCTCCCTGAGTTTGATAAACCTTGGGTGATCCACTTAAGGGAAACTTGCTGCTGTTCTACAAACCTCTGCTCTTGGAGGCCCAACACTGTCTACAAGAATAGAAGCACCCGTAGACATCAATGCTCTAAGGGCATCCCAACTGCGTGGCTCAAGTTGTGTTCGGATTCAGTCACACAGAAAATGATAGTAGCTATCGGAGAAGCTCAAGGACTTGGGGCTGTTGCTACTTGCTACCCATCGGCACCCAACACAATACATTGGGCTCAACTTTGGGTCCTTCTTTCGCCGGAGAGACAGCGGGATGCCATAGCTTTTGGATGCACACGCTTCTAGATGGTCGCTCGAAATTATTGGAAATATAGAACCCTAGAATATTGTGTGTTGTGTTCCATGACCCTTTTAGGGTATATATAGAGGTACAAGGAGAGGTAGACTTGGAGTACAAGATGATCTAATCTTAGTCTAATCTGAACCGTACATATAGTCTAACATCCCCCTCAGTCGTAGCGGGAGTGAAGCGGACGCTTGCGACTGGATTTGAAGTCTTGCGCTTCCATCCTCTTCTCCTCTTTGTCATCATCGGCGTCCCCTTCTGGTTCCTTCTCTTCCCTCCCGCATTCACAGCGGGAGTGTCGAGACGCAAGTGACGACGCGGACGGTGTTGACTGGAGTTCTTGAGTTGCTGTAGACGTTTTCTTGATGTTGATGTCGAGGTAACCGATCATGATGTAGCCGTGGTCGATATCGTAGTCATCGTATGTGGTGTAGACGTATTCGCCGAAGGCGGAAAAAAATTTGCGCGTTTTTGGTCGTAGGGTTTTAGGTTGTGCGCGGCGGCGGGTTTTTGTCATAGCGCGGCGGCGGCAGCGGGTTTTGTCGTAGCGCGGCGGCGGCGGAGTTTTTGTGTCGTAGGCGGCGACGGCACTGTTGACGAGGATGTCAGCGGAGACCATGTTGATATAGACCTTGGCTATGTATTTGGCGATGTAGAATTCGACGTGGATCTTGGCGTAGTCGTACAGCTTGACTTAGTTGTTCGGATCGGTCTAGTTCAGCTCGATGCAGTGCAGATCATTGTCGATGTAGACAGCATGTTGGCGCGGAGATGCAGTGTAGGTGTCAGTCGATGTACTCAGCGGCGCTTCGCAGATTGTGTACGAGCCGGTCTGAAGTCGATGAAGACCTAGCCATCCCGGTGTACGGCGCTGCGAGCCGTATTGGCGAACGGCCATGTTGGTGAAATTGCTCGTGGCCTCTACGCGCATGTAGCAATCTCTTGCTGCCAGCACATGTCGTAGACGTGAGCACTTGGATCTAGTCATGTAGATCTGGCCAGGTTGATGTAGTCCACGCGCATCAGCCGACGCTGCATGCCTGCGAGCGCCGCGCGGAGCAAGCTCGATCGGCCGGCAGACGCGCCTGTGACCTGCATACCTGAGAATGCCGTCGTACTTGCGATCTTAAGAATTCTTTCGACAGAGGAAATTTTTTTCAGCGATTTGCACCGGAGGAGGGTCGTGATCTGGGATTTTATTTGGCTAATTGAATCTAATGTAGGAATTTGGAAATTCGAAATTTGATCTAAGATCTAATCTAAGAACCGATCTGATCTTTGATCGAGATCGGGTGCCGCGCCCCCGAGGAGCGATCTCCCCGGGGGCGGCGCGATGCGGAAGTGGTAGGGAACCTAGGATCGGCGCCGTGAGGCTAACCGCTCTGATACCATATTGGAAATATTGAACCCTAGAATATTGTGTGTTGTATTCCATGACACTTTTAGGGTATACATAGAGGTATAAGGAGAGGTAGACTTGGAGTACTAAGGAGAGGTAGACTTGGAGTACAAGATGATCTAATCATAATCTAATCTCAACCGTACATATAGTCTAAGAGAGATATCTTGTGCCTATCTGGCTGGTGACATATTAGGAGGCTATGTTAATGCGTAGTCATAGTATGTCTTTTTTTCGCTAGTTGATTTTTGTATCAATTCTTGACGATGCTTGAGTTGTAACCATACTGAATCTGAATCATTTTAATAAATGGCCCTGTACATCACCACAATGCAGAAACCCGGGTACATCCCATTTCGAGAAAAAAAAGCAGCTTACAACGCAGCCTCTACGACGCCCCCCGAAGATCCTCTTGGCCAATATATTATCAGAAGTGGCGAGGACATGGAACACTTGATTTTAGGACTGTGTCAGGAACGAAGCAAGCAACACGCCACCACAGCTGAACCTCAACGTCAAAGGCAATCCGGACCAACCTATCAGATCATATGTATTTTTATTTTAAAATGAAATATCGAACACAAAATCTTTTTATACTTTTTTTTTATTGAAGTAGGTGTTGTGTCCATTTGCTAGCTATAGCTATCTAGCTATCTAGCTACCTAGTTTGCTAAAATCAAAGATTGCTGGATATAGGCAGCTAGAGATTGTGTGTTCGTGCAAAGTCCACTAGTAGAAAACCTCTTATCCATCTAAGCTTTTAGTACCGGTTCCCTTACGAACCGGTACTAAAGGGGGCATTAATACCGGTTCCGTGCGTGGGACATCAATACCGGTTCGTTATGGACCTTTAATACCGGTTCGTAACAAGAACCGGTATTAAAGGGTTTGGGCCCGATTTCCAGGCGGTGGTGGGGCCAGGGTTGCACCTTTAGTACCGGTTCGTGTAAGGAACCGGTACTAAAGGGTCTGTGCCTATATGATCGTGCGGCAGCGCCCAGCTCCCTGCATATCTCATTCTCACTTCTCCTCTCACATTTCCAAATATTCTCCACCTCTCACACTCCAATAATCTTTATTTTTCTCCACCATTTTAACAAGATTAACGGCATACATCTATCCAAGGGTTAGCAATATCATCCTTCCTTCCGGCGTTCCTAATTTAGCTCAGTTCTTTGGTAGTTTTAACTCGTACTATTTTTGTAGTGCAAGCAAGGTGTTCGATTAAATGCCTAAGTTAGTGATTTTATTTTTTTATATGCAATTTGAGCTGAAATTATGGTATGTTTTGTAGGTTTTAATTAGTATCATCCCCGTCCTTACCGCTGTCGATCGCCAGCGTCGTCCCCTAGCCAGCACGGTACCACCTCGGTGAGCCCCTCTTCTTTTATAAAAAACAATTAGTTTTATGTGATGAACTTGAATATTAATTAAGTTGGTCACTCATATATCCATGATGTTGTGTACTTAATGATTTTTGATATACATATAAAATGCAGATGAGTCGACAATGGATGTACGGTGACCGGTGCCATCCCGAGTTCATTACTGGCATGCATTATTTTCTCAACGTGGCTGAGGCAAACAGGCGGTCGAATGGTTTCATATATTGTCCATGTAGTTCCTGTAAGAATATGAAGGATTACTCTACCTCGAAGACCCTTCACGTCCACCTGCTGGAGAATGGTTTCATGCCCAGCTATAATTGTTGGACCAAGCACGGAGAAAGAGGGGTTATATTGGAAGACAACAAAGAAGAAGAGGATAGTGACAACTATCCCTTATTCACTGAAGACGGTGGTAGTAGAATGGGGGAAGACGAAGCTGAAGAAGAGCTCATTTTCGATGAGCCGATTTTTGATGACCCGGATGACGATTTGGGTTGGGCCATTCTTGATGCGAAGATGAACTGCGGAAATGAAAAGGAGAGGTTGAAGTTGGAGAAAATGTTAGAGGATCACAACAAACTGTTGTACCCAAATTGCGAAAATGGTCAGAAAAAGCTGGGTACCACGCTGGAATTGCTGCAGTGGAAGGCAGAGAATGGTACTTCTGACAAGGGATTTGAAAAGTTGCTGAAAATAATAAAGAAGATGCTTCCAGGGAGAACGTGTTGCCCTCTAGCACGTACGAAGCAAAGAAGGTTGTCTGCCCTCTAGGATTAGAGGTGCAGAAGATACATGCATGCATCAATGAGCATCCTCTACCGCGGGGAGTACGAGAATTTGAATGCATGCCCGGTATGTAGTGCATTGAGGTATAAGATCGGCGAGATGACCCCGGCGATGTTGAGGGTGAGTCCACCCCCTGGAAGATGGTTACTGCGAAGGTGATGTGGTATGCTCCTATAATACCACGGTTGAAACGTTTGTTCCAGAACAAAGAGCATGCCAAGTTGTTGCGATGGCACAAAGAGGACCGTAAGAAAGATGTGATGCTGAGACACCCCGCTGACGGGTCGCAGTGGAGAAAAATCGACAGAGAGTTCAAGTCATTTTCAGATGATGCAAGGAACTTAAGATTTGGTCTAAGTACAGATGGCTTTAATCCTTTCGGGGAGCAGAGCTCCAGTCATAGCACCTGGCCAGTGACTCTATGTATCTATAACCTTCCTCCTTGGTTGTGCATGAAGCGGAAGTTCATTATGATGCCAGTGCTCATCCAGGGCCCGAAGCAACCCGGCAACGACATTGATGTGTACCTGAGGCCATTGGTTGAAGAACTTTTAGAGTTGTGGCGTGACGAAGGTGTACCTGTGTGGGATGAGCACGAACAAAAGGAATTTAACCTACGAGCGTTGTTATTTGTAACCATCAATGATTGGCCTGCTCTTGGTAACATTTCAGGGCAGTCAAACAAGGGATACAATGCATGCACACACTGTTTAGGTGAGACTGATAGTAATTATTTGGGAAACAAGAATGTGTACCTGGGGCATCGTCGATTTCTTCCAAAACAACATCACGTAAGAAAGAGAGGAAAGCATTTCGGAGGTGAGGCAGATAACCGAACGAAGCCTACCCGCCCTAATGGGGAAGTTATATATGATATGGTCAAGGATTTAAAAGTGATCTTTGGAAAGGGTCCCGGCGGACAATCTGTTCCGCATGATGTTGACGGACACGTACCCATGTGGAAGAAGAAGTCGATATTTTGGGAGCTACCCTACTGGAAATTCTTAGAGGTTCACTCTGCAATCGACGTGATGCACGTGACGAAAAATCTTTGCGTGAACCTGCTAAACTTCTTGGGCGTGTATGGGAAGACAAAAGATACACCGGATGCACGGCAGGACCAGCAAAGTATCCACGAAGGAAACAACCTGAATCCAGAGAAGTATCAAGGTCCTGCCAGCTATGCTCTTACCAAAGAGGAGAAGGAGATCTTTTTTGAAGTCCTGAGTAGCATCAAGGTCCCGTCTGGATTCTCGTCAAATATAAAGGGAATAATAAACATGTCGGAGAAAAAGTTTCAAAACCTAAAGTCTCATGACTGCCACGTGATTATGACACAATTACTTCCGGTTGCATTGAGGGGGCTTCTGCCGGAAAATGTTCGAGTACCCATTGTGAAGCTATGTGCGTTCCTCAATGCAATTTCTCAGAAGGTGATCAATCCACTTACTCTACAAAATTTACAGAAGGATATGGTCCAATGTCTAGTCAGCTTCGAGTTGGTGTTCCCACCATCCTTCTTCAATATTATGACACATCTCCTAGTTCACCTGGTCGAAGAGATTGGCGTTCTCGGTCCTGTATTTCTACACAACATGTTCCCCTTTGAGAGATTCATGGGAGTCTTAAAGAAGTACGTTCATAACCGTGCTAGGCCAGAAGGAAGCATCTCCAAGGGCTATGGAACAGAGGAGGTCATTGAGTTTTGTGTTGACTTTATTCCTGACCTTAAGCCGATCGGTGTTCCTGAATCGCGCTATGAGGGGAGACTGCGTGGAAAAGGCACGCTAGGAAAGAAATCAGCAACGTGTATGGACGGACATTCTTTCACTCAAGCACACTACACAGTTCTACATAATTCCATCTTGGTGGCTCCGTACAAAGAGGAACACAAGGAGATCTTACGCTCTAAATACCCGGAGCAACGTGAAGATTGGATTGATGGAGAACACATGAAGACTTTCGGCGGTTGGTTGCAAACACGTCTCATGAATGTCACCGATGACGAGCAGCTGTACTTGTTGGCCAAGCAACCATCTTCTACTATATCGACTTTTCAAGGGTACGAGATTAATGGGAACACATTTTACACTTTCGCCCAAGACAAAAAGAGCACCAACCAAAACAATGGTGTCCGCTTTGATGCAGAAGATGGCAATGGGAACAAGGTCACATATTATGGGTACATAGAGGAGATATGGGAACTTGACTATGGACCTAATTTCAAGGTCCCTTTGTTCCGGTGTAAATGGTTCAACCTGAAAGACGGGGTACAGGTAGACCCGCGATGCGGAATGACTACAGTGGATTTCAAGAATCTTGGGTACGACACCGAACCATTCGTCCTAGCCAGTGAAGTGGCTCAGGTTTTTTATGTGAAGGATATGTCTAGCAAACCGAAAAAAAGAAAAGAAAGGCAAGAGGACACATCATACGATGAGCCAAAGCGGCACATAGTTCTTTCAGGAAAAAGAAACATCGTGGGAGTAGAGGACAAGACAGACATGTCAGAAGATTGTAATAAGTTTGACGATATTCCACCCTTCAAGGTAAAAATTGACCCAAGCATCATCTTAAACAATGAAGATTGTCCATGGTTGCGTCGCAGTAAGAAAAAAGGGAAACGGGCGAAGAAAACTCAGAAGACTAGAGGAGATGGAGTATAACTTGTGTATCTCAATATGGAAATCACTTTTGTGTAATGATGTTACTGTATGTAAGATATTAACAATGGAGATGGTTGGCTTGTTTTACTAGTTAAGTCACGGGCTTGCAGGGAAATTTTTCCGAGGCGGAACTTCCGAATATGCCATATATAGGGCATGTGCACCAAGGGCATATTCGAGAAGTTCCGCCACGGGAGATTTCCCAACCCTTTCCGCAACATTGTTAGAGGAGATGGAGTCTTCCACGGGCTTGCAGGGAAATTTTTCCGAGGCGGAACTTCCGAAGATGCCATAGGGCGTGTGCACCAAGGGCATCTTCGACAAGTTCCGCCACGGGAGATTTCCCAACCCTTTCCCCAACATTGTTAGAGGAGATGGAGTCTTCCACGGGCTTGCAGGGAAATTTTTCCGAGGCGGAACTTCCGAAGATGCCATAGGGCGTGTGCACCAAGGGCATCTTCGACAAGTTCCGCCACGGGAGATTTCCCAACCCTTTCCTCCATCCATGGTGATGAAACTCTCCATCCATGTTGGCTTGTTGAGCTGCTTCCCATGGTCTATCGATGCTCCTTTTATAGGCAGAGCGTCCTTATCCTGCCGACAGCTTTAGTACCGGTTGCAGACACCAACCGGTACTAAAGGTTACCCACGCGTCTTATCCCACCGACAGGGCGTCGTGCGCTACATACTTTATCTCATCGAGCAGGGCGTCCTTATCCCGCCGACAGCTTTAGTACCGGTTGCACCCACCAACCGGTACTAAAGGTTACCCACGCGTCCTTATCCTGCCGACAGCTTTAGTACCGGTTACACCCACCAACCGGTACTAAAGGTTTGCCTCGATCTGTCTTCCTGCCTATTTTCTTCCCGCGCTTTCCACCGGTTCCCGCCTCTGTCTTCCCGCCATTTTTTCACTATATATATGTAGGCTTGGCCACCATTTACATATCACATCTAGACTCATATCTGCAAACCTCATCATTCTCTCCCATGGCTTCCATCGCATCTCTAACCCCCCGGGAGGCGGAGGCGCTTTGCGCCTCGAACTACCCCTGCCCGCCGGGCTACCGCGTCCCGACCGGCTGGTTGCTAAGCGTCGGAGGCGTACCGGTCCCTCCAGTCCCTCTAGGTGTGGCGCGCGAGATGGCCATCACGAACCACTACTACTTCGAGCTCACGCCAGAGCAGCGGAGGAATCCCCAGTGGCATCCCGACTACAGCCCGACTTGGGAAAGCTTCTTCATCAATCGGCGTGAGAGGGCGCTTGCCAGGCACGAGGAGGGCGGCCCGCCTCCTCCGAACTTCAACGAGGCCGGCCGTCGGCTGTGGTGGCGCGGCCGGACTCTCCAGGGCGTCATGGCCTACCGTGGCCCCCGCCTGCGCTACCCTCAGTCCCAGCCCACGCGTGCTCACCCGCCGACGTTCGAGTACCGCGACCCCGATGCCAGCGACGATGATGACGGCGACTACGACGACTACAGTGGCGACTACTACAGGGCTAGGCACGAGTATGACTGAATGACTCCAACAGTAGAATTTGGCCATGTATCTTTAATTTTCAGTTAAGCTATGTACTTTTAATTCGAGTTCAATCGTAATAAAATTTCATTCCCGCCCTTTCTTTTCCGCCTTTTTTCTCCCACGCGCGGCGTCGTGGCGGGAAAGTTTCCCGCGCGGCGTCGTGGCGGGAAAGTTTCCCGCGCGACGTCGGGGCGGGAAAGTTTCCCGCGCGGCGTCGTGGCCGGAAAGTTTCCCGCGCGACGTCGGGGCGGGAAAGTTTCCTGTGCGGACGGCGTCGTGGCGAGAGTAAAGAAAAGAAATAGAATAGAGAAAAGAAATAGAAAAGAAAAACAAAAGCAATAGAAAAAATAAATAGAAAAGAAATAGAAAAGAAAGGAAAAAGAAAAGTAATAGAAAAAATAAATAGAAAAAATAAATAGAAAATAAAGAAAAAGAAACAGGAATAGAAAAGAAACAGAAAAAAAAGAAAAGCAATAGAAAAAAGAAATAGAAAAGCAAAAGAAAAGAAACAGAAAAGAAAAGAAACAGAAAATAAAAAGAAAAGAAACAGAAAATAAAAAGAAAAGAAACAGAAACAGCAAAAGAAACAGGAAAGAAAAAGAAAAGAAAAAGAAAAACAAAAGAAACAGCAAAAGAAAAACAAAAAAAAAAACCTTTGGTACCGGTTGGTACCACCACCCGGTACGAAAGACCTGTCGTACCGGTTGGTGGTACCAACCGGTACCAAAGGTGTTTCCCCCTAGTTAGGACTTAGCGCGGGGGAAAAATTCCCCAATTTCCTTCTTCTTCCGCGCGCCAGACCTCGCAGAGCTCCCGTCGCCGACGCCGACTCCGTCATCGCCGTCGCCGTAGCGGCCGCCCTCGCCGTAGCCGCCGCCGTCGCCCTCACCGAAGCCGCCGCCGTCGCCGCCGCGTCGCCCGCGCCGCTCCACCTCTCCCCGCCGCCGTCGCCCTCACCGAGGTGAGCACCCGGCCCCTCCTCTCCCTCCCTCGCCTCCCTCGCGTCGCCTCACTGGCCGGCGCGCCTCGCCGGGAGGAGCCCACGCGCGCGTCGGCTGCCGCGCCACGGTCGCCGCCGGCCTCCCCCTCACGCACGCCCGCAGGGTGTTCGAGGAAATACCCGACCGCCCGCCGCCACCAGCTAGCGCGCCCCTGCAGCACCTGCCCGACCGCGTTCGGCTCCACCCGCCCAAGCCTGCCGCCCCCAGCCACGCTCGACGGCCGAGTCGCCCCATCCTCCACGCCGCTACCTACCGCGCTGCTCTCCACCAAGCCGCCCACCAGCTCGCCCCAACTACCACCGCCGCCTGGCCCGCCCATGCGCTGCATCGCCCCAGGCAGCATCCAACCTTGCAAAGTTGCTCGAGCTGCGCAGCCGCGCCCCTGCCGTCTCACTGCGCCCCTGCCACCAATTGCTCGAGCTGCGCAGCCGCGCCCAACCTTGCAAAGTCAACACCCGCGCCGCTGCATCCTCTTGGCTACCGCACAGCAGCAGCAACAATCTCCTCGCGCAAGCAAAGCCCCGGCAGTTCCGGTGACAACACCACGGCAGTGCCGCTCCTCACACCCCGGCAGTGCCGCCCTGTACATTAGTGATACATGTTTTGAGTTTTGACACAAATTTAGTTAGCAGTAGTTAGTAGTATGCATAGATGATGTTGTATATTGTCAGTGTATCATTCTCTGGACACTAGGCAGTATGACTTTTTTTTATTTTAAATTCATTCTCTGGTTATGTAATTTGAGATGGGAATTGTTCATTTAAAACAATTGTTGCTGCTACTATTGTCTCTGGTTATATAACTTGAGTCATGTAATTTGAGATAGGAGGTTGGAGAAAATTCCTAGATGTATCAGGAAATCAGTATGATTGATGGTTGTGGTTCCAGGTTGAATTTTTTAGGGTCGAGAAGAGCGAGAGGGCGCGCCGCCGAGTAGTGTTAGGGTCGAGAAGAGCGAGAGGGCGCGCCGCCGAGTAGTGTTAGGGTCGAGAAGAGCGAGAGGAGGAGGGGGAACGCCGAGTAGTGTTAGGGTCGAGAAGAGCGAGAGGAGGAGGGGGAACGCCGAGTCCGTGACCGTGGCGCCGCGACATCCAGTCAATTGTTATCCATCTAGCAATCTGTTATATGATCATGACATGATGAATGAAATACAATTGCTTTCTTAATTTTGCAGTGACATTGAGGTATGGAGGACGGCACCTTCGTCCGAGATGAGGAGGGGGAAGAAGCGGTGCAGCAATTGATCTATGAGAGTGCCCGTGGTCCGAAACCCGACGATGGAGATGACAACGATTTCCAAGACTTTCTGAATGATTTCGGCGAGGGACTTGAGTCTGAACAAATTAGAAGAGACAACGAAGTGTCCATCACAAACTCCGGCGAGGTGTATATCTATGTATCAACTAGTCTATATGTTCATCCCTAGATGCATTCATTTATTTGTATTGCACTTATTAACGAATAATTTTTTGTTTTAGCCTTCTGGATCATCGAGCAAGTCTGTTAGATCAAAACGAGGCCCGACGCGGGTGCTAAAGGGCGAGGGCAGGTTAGCCCTCACGGCATTCAAGGATAATGGTGAACCAGTGCAGCCCAAGGAGTTTTGCCGCAAATTTACAAGTCAATCCGGAGTTATTGTTAGGGACCATGTACCGATCAGCATTCAAGAGTGGCATAAGCCGAAGAACCCGGAGAGTGGTGCTAGTTATGTCAACGACACGATGAAATTTTTTCTTTGGGACACGCTACTGACAAAGTTCAGCCTACCGGAAGACATGACGGAAGGCCAGAAGAATAAAGTCAAGGAATGGACATGGAAGAAGATGGCCATACAATTCCAGAGCTTCAAGAAAAATTTATGGGACAAATATAAGAATGAAGATCCAGTATTCGATGATAATCTAGTGAAGATAAAAGATCACTGGGCCGCATTTAAGGAGTATAAGAAATCGTCTACTTTTGTGTCCCGATCGAAGAAAAATACCGAAAATGCTGCAAAGAAGAAACTTCCGCATCATTTGGGGTCAGGTGGCTACAAGAGTGCCATTCCGAAGTGGACAGCGTTTGAGAATAAACTGATGGATCATGGAATCACTCCACAGACATGGGACTGGCCCGAACGGTCCAAGTTCTGGTTGTTCGCTCATGGGGCAGGGTTGGACCCAAAGACAGGGTTGATCGTTGCGAAGGGAAAATGGAAGGAAAAAATTGAGGCAATTGTACCGAAGCTTGTAGATGCAATTGAAAAGGTCAGAAAGGGAGAGTACATTCCCGATCGAGAGAATGACGAGCTGACACTCGCTCTGGGGAACCTTGAACATGTTGGACGGGTACGAGCTCGCCCAGGTCTCACCATGAAGGAAGCGTGGCCGGACAGCGCTGACACTTATAGAAGCCGTTCGCGGAAGAAGAAGAAGGACGCCGACATTGTAACGGAGTTGTTATCTAGGGTGGAGGCTCTTGAGAGAAATCAGAGGGCACCTGATCAGTCGCTGTTTCTACAGGATCCACAAGCCGATGCTGCCCCATCTCAGCGAAGAAGCAGTGTCGGTTCCTCGCATCTTGACGGATGTGGAGGAAGCTACCCGTGGATTATGTCACGGAGAAGACAGATTGCGAGCTACATATGTTAATCAGGACCGCGTCTGTTAAGGTGGCGGTCGGCTATGTGTACCCAAGTGAAGATGGAGCAATGCACCATCATATGCCCATTCCACCTGGTTGTGTTCGTGTCGGGGTGGATGAAGTTGTTTCGGGTTTTGAAAAAGTGGAGCTTGATATTCCTAGAGGTGAAGATGAGAGGACACTGGCCGATGTCAAGCACGGTTTCGCCCTATGGCCGAAGAAGTACGTCGTCCTTTTGCAAAGGCCACCGACTCCTACACATGAGCAGCAAATGCCATCGACTCCTCCTGGTGGCAGTCTTGGTGAGCAGCCAAGTCCACACCTACCTGAGAGGGACCCCAGCGTGAGTCCACCATCTCGAGATCCTCCGCGTAAGACAGCGTCCGTTAAGCGGAACGGTACGCCGCCTAGGAAGAAAGCTAGAAAGGAGAAACAACTGCCGCCTACTGAGAAGTTACCTTGGGAAAAAACTCCAGAGGAAAACGCGGAGGCCGTTCAGGCCGAGGTGAAGAAATTTTTTGCACCGAAAGTGCCAGAGATACCTTTCGAGAAGACACTAGATCGGAAGAAAGTTGTGCGTACCGTTGACAATCTATATGACCACTGTACCATCGCCGCCATCTGACTATGCGCGTTCTCTTTGAAAGGTCGTATGACAAGATGATCGAGGCGACAAAACCCGTTCAATCGGGTATCAGGGAGATAAAAGGGATACACAGTGTCTACCAGCTCGGACAACAACCCGTTCAATCGGTCGCCCCTCTCAAGGTGTTTGACGGGAAGACCGTTCAAAGTTCTCGACAAGACGCAACTGATTACGCCTTAGCTGAACGAGCATATCAGTTTGTTCAAGGGAAAGATTTGGTCGAGAATCTCAGGAAGGTACCAACATGTATGCGTAACTTGCATTCGTGGTACCTTAAGGCCTCAAAGGAAGGGATCCAGACTATCATGGTGCGAGTTAGGGAAGAGCACTACTTCCAGGAGTACTGTGTGAACGTTGACTTCGCCGAACTCTTTCAGTTATACAATCTCCGGGCCCTCGACAAATCAATCATCAGTTGCTATTGTCTGTAAGTGATTTATTTATTTAATTTGAGAAGTCGTTCATTGTCTGCAGATTATAATCTTTTGTGCGCTATATTATGCAGATCGAAGATGCTCGAATGCAAAAGGGACGATATCACAGACATTGGGTTCATTGACCCGAACACAATGCATGTTAAAACCATAGAGAATCCCCTCTATAACAAGGATACACCGCAGACTTTGCTAAGGTTTTTGAAGCGACAACGTGACAAAAAGCTAATACTTTGGCCTTACAACTTCGAGTGAGTCTTACTGTCTTATAACACATTATATTTTGCTCACCGTATGTCAAAATTTTAACTAATGACTTATATATATGACACTACATATTGAAACGTGCGTAGGTTTCACTTTATTCTTCTCGTCATCAATTTGGAAATTGGAGAAGTTGAAGTCTTGGACTCACTAAGCAAAAAAAAGGATCTATACGTGTCTTGTTTTTTAATGCTCAGAAGGTAATTTTAATTCTTATTGGTTTGTTTCGTTAATTTCCTGCTTTGAACTAATTGATGACTCTTTTATGCATTTTCTTTTGTCGAGCAGCGTATGGCAAACTTTCATCAAGGAAGATACGTCCCGTGAATGGACACCGAAGCTGCGATGGCGTGCGAAAGTAAGTAGTACTACCTAGGTCCACACACCTTTTAATTATCATACTTGACTATTGTTTGATTGAATTATATTCTTGTAAAGAAATGCCCGCAACAACCTCCGGGGACCGATCTCTGTGGATTCTTCGTTTGCGAGTACATCCGCAGAATTGTCAACGAGAGAACGAATAATGAAAGAAATAAAGAGGTACAAAAACAATCTTCACAAATTTGTTTTGTTATCATAAGTTGTGCTGAGTTTCAGTAATAGTTGTTTCATGTATTCATTTGTATCTTATTCTTTTATAGTTGGCAAGAAAGCGGAACAAGCTCTCAATCGATGACCGCTTCATAGCAATAGGCGAGGAATTGGCGGGATTTTTCCTTCGGGACGTCATACCACCACTCGCAGAGCACCACTATGAATGAAGATGTACATGTTACATATATAGTTGACTCGAAGAGTACCACTATGCTACATGTAATAGACATATATAGAGTACGCCTCGGAGAGCACCACTATGCATGAAGATCGATCTTCATGCATAGTGCTACTCAATTTGCGATCTTATGCAATAACATGTGTGTTATATTATATGCACCAACTTGCTATGCATCATCTTGATCTTCATGTACTACCTAAACCCAAACGCGTTTCTGGTGCATCGACGCGATATGAAACAAACCGATATCCCTAAACCTCTCCAAAACCCTAAAAAGCCAATTCTCTGCCGCGGCAGAGATTTGGGCAAATTCCCTGCCGCGGGGGGAACCTTTGGTACCGGTTCGTATTACCAACCGGTACCAAAGATCCTTAGCCCTGAGCTCTCCTGGTGGCCCACGTGGAGGCCCCTTTTATACCGGTTCGTAAGCAACCGGTACGAAAGGGGGGGGGGGGCTTTAGTGCCGGAAGTTTTATACCGGTTGCAAAACCGGTACGAATGCCCCTCTGGAACCGGTACGAATGGACGTTTTTCTACTAGTGGTCACCTTGCAAGTTGTTCCGGATTACTTTTATTATCCATTGATGGGTTCATTTCAAGTTAAGCATTACGCGCAAGCCTTGAAGAAATTAATTGCAAGACGTTTAGTCTACTCACAAGTCACTGGCTTTCCTAGTGATCTGAGGGCGTACTAGTAAGGTTGTCTCCTGCAGCAATCGCAGAATGTCAAGAAACGAATTCAGCAACAACCGTGGGTGGACGTAACTTGAGCAAATGGAGGACGAGCTTCAGGGAGCTCTTAATTATTTCTAAAATAAAAATCAAATTTATAAGCTCCAAAAAATCTTATAACAAGAATGCGGTTGTACTTGCTGATGTATTCTAAATTTCTAAGCTACACCAAATTAAGAGACAAAATCTGACCAATTTATAACTGCGAAACGTGCATTTGCTCACTATAGATCCACACATTTCCCATTTTTGCCCAGCCTGGCAAGGTGATACTAAGAACACCCCAACAATGGCAACCAAAAAGATCGCAGTTAAAAGTTAATTAGGAGTGTTCCCAGTTAGCTTTTCTTAGGGAGGTCATATCTACAAAGGGAGAATACAATCGGGAATTTGTATATATACAATAAGGATCATAAGAGGACATATGTACTGTATTCATAACGATGTGTATATATTCATAACGATGTTCTGTAATTATTCGTTCATTGCTGTATGTAGTACCATTGAGTTGAATGGAAAACACAATACCCTAGTCGAAGGAAAACACCCTACCAAAATCCTAAACTTCTGCCGTGGCAGAGAAACAGCCCTTTTTTTCTACCGGCACAAAGAAACGGTCATGTTCTAGCGCTTGAAGCGTGTAGACCTTTAGTCCCAGTTGGTGTTACAAACCGGGATTAAAGCCCCTGTAACCCGAGCGCTCAGGCCCAGCCACTTGGAGGTCCTTTAGTCTATGGTGGATTTTCCAATGGATTTGTAGTGGAGGCCAAAACTAATGGGAGAGGAATTCCATGGTTTCCATGCCAGAGGAGTCAACTGTACTGGAAGTCAAAAATATGACCACTTAAAAAACCCACTATTGACATCTTACTAGTGCTTCGGGACCATATGAGAGATCAACGAATTCATCCATAGTTTATCAGTGGAGACAGTGTTGACAATCCTTGAAGCGTGTGGCGAATTTTCTCTTTGATAATACTCGAACACATGACACCTCTTTGACAAAGCTTTTTAATGTGGACTTAAGATCGGATGATTTCATGTCCATTAACTGATAAGGGTTAAAGAATTCGTCCTTCAGTTTTGACTATTTAAATTTAGAGAAAAAGGGGGGAAAGATGTTTTGGGAGTGCAAGCTACTCTTGGCGCATCTTACCTTAGGTTGAAGAATATACTTTATTTAAATATAAAAATCCATGATCTATTGACAATTCCCCATAGTGGTATAAAGAATCCAAAAGTAAAATAAAAAAATACCGATATGTCACTGTAACATCTAGCAACGAGACTACATGCACTGGGTGGCGCCAAATGTGTGCCACCATCATTGCCCCTCCATCAATGAAGCCGAACAAACATGTTCGTAGTATAATTTATTGTAGTAGATACACGAAAAATCATCTTGTTTAATCAAGGACCAGCACACCACAATAACAACCAATGCCAAAGATGATATTCCATGATTGAAAGAGAACAATCTCAAACCACACCAAGTAACACACAATCTGACTAGATCCCCCAGGAGATCCGCGAGACACGCAACTGCACGTATGTTCCCTCCACTAGCGTTATACGCACTACTAGACCAAGGATAAGGAAGGAATTAAGCTTATTCAAACTTCAAGATGTAGCAACCTCCTGCCCCTTTCATATTAAACACTGGAAAAAACCTAAACAAGGAACAACGACCCTCCTACCGGTGCGGGGCCATGGCCCCCTATGCCTCTAACACTGCACCCAAATTAATTAAGTTGTAGCATGTGCAAGAGACTTATACTTTGCTTTATTGTTATACCTTGAAATTGTGTGTGCTTTTTTGGAATTTTCAAACATAAGGTTTGGTCCACATAAAAAAGACACCAAAGTCTTGAATTAATAGATGATTAGGAAAGCTGCCAAAATCAATATTTGAAAATGCACTGACACTTGATGCAGTGCAACTGGAATCCCACCTGATGACCTGCTAAGGACAACAAAGAAAAATATAATCGTCCAACTATGAAGTATTCGAAGCCCATGTTCCTGGCATGTCAACCAAGAACAAGCCCAAGACTAGGGAACACGAGAGTTCTTCCCTACCATGTAACCAACCCGGTCATGATACCTGAGACCTAGCCTCCTATATAAAGTCTAGGAGAGGACACTGGGAGACTCTCGAACTCACCCATTATCTTCCCTAGGCAAGAGAGACGATCATAGAGCACCACCATAGCCATCACAACGACATTGTAATCTTCATAAAAAAAAATTCGATAAAGGATGCTTTATTACTTTTGGGAAGCAATTACATCCAGCTCTGCATAACCAGGATGCACACAACCGTTTATATATCTGGAATCAAAGTAAATAAAAACTAGGCGAAATACATATCGAAGCGATGAATTATATAACGCCTAAGATGAGGGAGGCGCAACAATCCGCAGACTATGCTGCCACCCATGTAGGGAAAAAGTATCCCTCGCCGTAGCCTCCAACCGTGTACAGACCTCCGTAAATAGGTCTCGGTTCTCCACCCGCTGAAGAGGTAACCACGAACGGAGAATACCTGTACATTTGTAGATGACCAGATGACCTGCAACAAAGAACAATTTTTATCATTAATTTTTTTGTCATTTCTTCTTAGCCAAAGCGCCCAGATAACTGCAAGCGCCCCCACCCTAAGAAGCAACTTGAACCTTGAGCCGACACCATGAAGCCAGTTGCCAAAGACATTGGCTACACTAGTCGGGGGATATAGGGTAGACGCTACTTGGATGACTGACCAAATAGAACGCGCAAACTGGCACTAGAAAAAAAAGGTGTTTAATAGTTTCATCATGATGACAGAAAACACACCTTGAACTTCCGTGCCAATTTCGCTTCACAAGATTATCTTTAGTAAGAATAACTCCTCGACGAAGGTACCATCCAAATTTTTTGATTTTTAATGGTATCTTCATCTTCCAGATTTTCTTATTATTATCAACTGGTGTATCAGAGTGAAGGATCGCATTGTATAACAATTTAACTGAGAACTTGCCATCTACATGAAGATTCCATCTAAATTCGTCCGGTTCGGTCTAATAATCAAAAATAATCAAAAACAGACTAGCAGGGTTCGGTCTTTACCTCAACAAAAGGGGGCTGAACCTGGGTTAATCTTCCCTTATCCTTACTTGTTAGATGTCGAATCTACTATCGTCTCTTTCACCAAAACCTAAGTGTGTCAACCATGCGCGTTGCAGTGAATACACCACGTCAGTAGCATGGATACTATGTCAAAGGAGATTTTTGTGATTGCTTACATTCTATCACACTTCTCTATAAAGTTACTTTATATGTGTTGTTTAAATAAAGTGTAGCACTCCATCAGTTCGTGTATATCGGCCGTATAGTTTATGCACGAAGATTAACACTTGGTCATATGTCGTAATGTGGATGTAGCACCATAGATGCAGAATTTTCCCGTAATGTGGTATTTTATTTTCTTTAAGAATACCATTTAAAATTTGAACAATACGTGCACTGGCTATCTATGAAGTGTGACGTGGTTTCTCATGATACTTCTCTATATAGCCACAAAAATCTATTGAGGGCAATCATTATGTAGAACTGGCAATTCATGATACATGATTCATGACATATACACCGTTCTTAATTAATTTGTACGGGAGTGATTTCGGAGGGAGATGTGTAGTTTGGTAAAGGATGTGATCCCCCTCTCCAACCGGCTAGCTATGTGGTACGCATCTCACTTATTTGGACATCTTCGATATATAATAAGTGTTGTGATTTTAGTTTAAAATTAAACAAAATTAAACTAGAAGCATGTCACACATGTTTCATATCAGAGGGAGTAGCATAAGTCTACGTATGGCATAAACCAAGTCCATTTTATCAGGTACAGACCAAAGTTTGCAGGTCATTTTCGTGGCTGTCATGTGTTTTTCGTAGCACTGTCGAAGGACTAATAATTAGCTGGACGAACTTGTAGTCTACTGGTTTGGTTGATTCGTTCCTGTCGATCATCATGCCGTTAGTGAGCCGTCGGCCTGTGCACGTCGAAAGGTGCGCGGAGAGGTCTCGCGCACCAGCCCCATCGGATTTAACACTCTACCAAGCAGCTACCCAGAGTGTACTATGCCAGAGTCGCGTGCTAGTCAAGTGAAGATCGACGAGTGCACACGACAGGATAGATACATATGGACAGTGTTTCTTCTCTGAAAGAGCTTGCACGATTTGAAAATGTAAAGAGAAATTTGACTCAGTGGTTATCTTCAAGAATTTGCCGCTGGGTGAGAGTTGAATGTCAGCTTAGAATCGATGGTGGCTGCCAGTGCGATGGCGGCTGAACATTGTTGGAATGCTTGGAAAGTCTTTGTTATTGATGCAGTGGATTTGTAAAGCAAGAGCGCAGGAAATTGATTGGGCTCTGTCTTTCTAAATGTGCAAGTAGGTGAAGACATATCAAGTTTGCTGATTTTAAGTGCAACGTGTCTCTGTTCCCGTTATGCAATATGTCTCTATTTTGCATCCAAGAAAGTCTATTGTTGGTCCCTAAAGTCTTCAGAAAGTGTGCGACTTAGCCTAAAACTATGATCCCATTATACGATGGAGTGGCTCTATATTTGCATTGAAGAAATTTCACCTTTTGTCCCGGAATTATTTACAATGTGATTAGCGTCGACAGAAAAACCAATTCGCCAAATCGATCAATTGCGTGCTAGGGCCAAACCAACAAGAGATGAATCACCGAACCCCTGGGCAAATTGCTCACCACCTACCTCTCTTTTAATGCTTGCATTGTGTTGTGTCTTCCGCCATTCCTAACAGCTGCGCCTCCAGCTGCCCAAACACGATCGTTTCGTGTTGCCTTCTGTGCCAAGCAGCACTTCACAATCTCACCACATTTGGCTAGCACCGGCATGCCCCGTGTGCACTTAGGGCATCTCCCGCCGTTGACCGAAAATACGCCTGGGCCCTCCTCTAGCGGGGTGACAAATTGATCGGGCGTTTGCGGCGACGGAAACGTGGCCCAAATATGCGTCTCGGATGCGTCTCTGCTAATGCTGCGCGGACGCAGAAAGTGTCCGCTTGCGTCTGGCGGACGTTTCGTCGGGCCCGCCTGGCAGCGACCCGTCGATGCGTCTTGTCAGGCGCGCCAGCGACTGGCGCCGCTGCATCGCTTCGACAGTCTGCGCCATGTTAACGGCGATGCCTCGGCTGCCGCCCGGCCGCCGCCCACCTCCGTCAACGAAGTTAATGGCGAAGGCACGCGTCCCGCGGCCGTCTCCTGCCTCCGGCCTATATAAAGAGGACGCACCTTCTTCTTCCTCATCCACTCCTCCAAGCAAACCCTAGCCGCCACAAGCTCCATCGTAGCGCCGCCTAGCTCTTCCTGCGACGCAGCCAGGCCCGCGAGGAAATCCATGGCGGGACCTGGTGGCCAGCGAGGCGGTCGAGGCCGCGGCCCTAGGTGCCCCCGGGGCCGTGGCCGGGGTAGGGGCCGCCGTGGTGGATCAGCTACGACACCATGGTCACCGTCGCCTGCGCCCTCCTCGTCTTCGCAGGAGGACCGCTGCTTCAAGTTCCTCTTCCGCATCGACGATGATCCACTCGGCATCAAGCGGCTCCCGGACATGTTCGCCGAGTTCTTCGATGGCGTCGAGCCGGCGCAGTTGCAGCTACGGGAGGCCAGCTGCAACCTCTGCCGGTGGAATGTGGAGGTCTTATTCGACGGGCAGGGCAAGATGTACCTGCACACGGGGTAGGACAAGTTCGCCCGCGACCTCGAGCTCGAGCCCGGCTGCCAGCTCACCTTCCTCTACGAGGGTGATGACGAGATGATCGTCAAGGTGTTCGACGATACAGCGTGCCGTAGGCACTACCACACCGGCGAATCCGGCTCGAACACCGATAGTTAGATCTTAGAGTGTTCTTTCTTTGCAGAGAATATGGCTACGGGCCAGACGAAGCCAGTAGTCAAGGTTTTTGGATGTTCTTCCTCGAAAGAACCAACAGGGCACCGTTACCAGCTGGATTTTCCAGTTTTGGTGACTGGGTGTGCCCTTGAATGTTCTTTCTTGGCAGCGAACATACGGAAATCAACATGACTAGTTTTTTTTAATGTTTTATTTGTGTCAAACATGGTTCAAACTATGTATTAGTTTGTGTAAACCATGTTCCAAACTATGTATCAGCTTGTGTAAAATCATGTTCCAAATTTTACGTTGATCTCAAATCGTTCATCTAGGAGTCTTGTGTAAAAAATAGTCTTGCGCTAATTTCCGTGCCAAAAAACTATAGGCACTATAGAATGGAACAGAGGGAATAGTATATTTGGAACTATGTTTAAATGGAGAAGAGGAAAAAAACAAGTAAAAAAATGTGTCGCCCGTCTGAAGCCACCCCAGATGCAAACGGAACGGACTCACGGACAATAAAATACGTCGCGCCGCTGAAGATGCTCTTAGCACAACCTAACTACGTCATCCACGCCTTCCCAGCTGGAGTAGGGAGTATGTTGTCATGAACGCAAGATTCTTCCGATGAAATATGGGATGTTACCGACTGCCGTAATAAAGAAGTCATGCTTTAGGGCATCTTCACGCGGCGATCCAAACGGACACGCTGGACCGTTCGTTTTGGGCCGGTAGGACGGCCGCGCGGACACCCGGACAGCGGCCCGCGTCCGCGTGTCCGTTTGGATCGCACACTGCGTCTAACGCGTGGACGCATCGCAAAAGTGAAGACAATAAAAAAGGAAAATATTTAAATCTAAATGTACGTAGTTCATTAAACATATGCCCTATTTTGGGCAAATTTATACATACGCCCTATTTTAGGCAAATTTAACTACAAAAGAAGTCCTCTATATGGGCTTTAAGATTAAAAACAAATATAAAAACCATATATTAGGGTTTGACGAGGACACGGTGGCCGCCGGTGCGCCGCCTAGTCCCTATGGGCGTCATCGCCATCGACGATGTCCCCGGGCGGCGAGGCACCGTTGTAGCTCGACCGCGCCGGGGACTCCGGCCACGGAGACCACAGGGCCTCCTCCCAGGTGGAGTGGGGGTCCGGAGCCGCCCGCTGCTCCGCCGCAGCAGCCCGGAGCTGCGCCTCCTCCCTAAGGCGCTGCTCCCTCTCCTGCCTGGCAAGGCGCCTGGCCTTCTGGCGCCTCTCCTCCTCCGCGCGGCGCCTGGCCTCCTGCCGCATCTGCTCCTCGCGACGGAGCTAGGCCTCCTCCTGCCGCCGCGCCGATGCCTCCTCCGCGCGGACCTGCTCGTAGAAGGCCTAGGCCTCGGCATCATCGACCTGCTGACGGGCCTCCTCCTCCATCGCGGAGGTTCGAATGGCCGCTTCGAGATGTGGCCACTTCGCCTCCTCCGCCGCCGATAGCGCCAGAGCGGCGCGGAGGTCGGGGTCTTCTTCCTCCTCCGGCTTCGGTAGTTGCAGCGGCGCGGGTTGCGCCAATGCCGCACCGCCGCGGGCGGCCCCTCCGATGTGGAGACCGTCGCGGTTTCCTCCGGCCCGCAACGCGGACAGTGGACGGTGGCTGCTGCTCGCCTCGCCGTCGTTGGCTCCGGGAGCGAAGCGTCTCTTCGGGGCCATGGCGGCGGTTCCGCGTGCGTGCAGAAGCGTTGAGGGAGTGGGGACGGAGTGGGGAGTGGACTGACAGGGATAGATCCCTCCAGTCCACATTTAATAAGACACGCGCGCTCACCGATAGATGGGCCCAAGGGAGACGAGCAGGCGAGCATCCGGACGCGACCGGATGCCGCGCGCCATCCGCGGCCGCGCAAACCTAGCCTAGATTTGGGCCGGGTTTGCGTCGTTTCGGACGCCGCGGCCATCCGCATTTGCGGTGCGTCACCACGTTTGACCGCGAATTTTTTCCGATTGAACCCATCCGAACGCGCGGGCGTGGGATGGGTCGCCACGTTCAAGATGCCCTTACTTTTTTTTCTGGAGAAAGGCGTTGATATTAGTTCAGACAAATTACAGAGAGGCCCCCACAAGAAAACAAAATTACAGACCAGCCCAACTGTAAAACGACCACGCCGGCGACACCCCAGTGCTGTCGGTGGCGCGCCGCTGCTCCTACTCCCCTAGACGCCATGGATCGGGAGCATCCCCAAGCCAGCGGGAAGTCGCCGAGCGCCGATCCCGGAGGATCTACACCGGAGGCCGCCGTCGTCGCCGCCCTGAACAACACCAACATCTTGCAGAACTTCGAACGCCAGATCCACCGTCCCGCGGTACCCGGCGATGGGGAAGACGACCTAGGCAGCACCGCAGTACCACCAGGTCGACGAGGTAGTAGATCGACGCCCGAACTCCACCGAGCTCCGCCGTCGAGGGGAGAGACCACCACCTGCAAAACCACCTACATTGGGACAAGTTAGGGGTGTCGGCGAGCGGGTATGTGGAGGGACACACGAGCTTGAGGGCAGACGCAAACAAGGGGGTGGGGCATTAGACTAGTCATACGACCGAAGAGTATACCCGTACATGCGCTCGTCCGGCGGATGTTTTGGAATTTAGCATCCAAGTAGTTTTTTTTACAAGTCGCAAAAAAAAGCAGATTTTTTACCAGCTAGGTCAAAATATTTTACTAGGTGGAACATGTCAGTCTAGATTCGGTTCCAGTTTAATTTTTCCATTTTACCTATTTCCATTGATTATCAATGAAAATGTTTTTCCCATGTTAGATGGAATGCGAACTCTTCCAAGAGTTCATTTCGGACCAAACAGAAGGTTTGACACAAAAATTAATCTTTCTCGGGAGCTTAGGATGCAAAGTGGATTTTCTTCGTTCGTATTATCCCTTCTTCTGCCTCAAGACCCTCAAAAAAAGAGTATCAGCCCTTCTTATATTTTCTTATGCTAAAAGTGCTAACTTATAATTTCTTGTGAAATTTCTCGAGGAACCGAAGTAGTTGCATATGTATATGTGCAGGTGGGACATTTTTAGGAAGTTGTATAACTTCCCTCAGGATAAGTGTGCCTAATAAATAGGCATGAGAGAAAAAAAATAAAAAAAAATTTAGCATCAAAGCACACATATATAATGTTATTTTTTTACTTACTACATTAATAACATGCGATATTTAGTTGTTTCAATACTTAAAAAATGAAATTTAAAATGAATTAGTAAATTTTTGAGGTCTTCAAACTTCTGTTTTTCAAGATACAATCTTCAACTTTTCTAAAGCCATCAGTACAAAAATAACATAGATGTCAAACCACAGGCTGCAGGTACGACACAACCAGTAAAGTATCAACCGACATCGACAAAGATACAAACACTTGTAATCCATGGAAAATACAAATGAATAGTCCGATCGATGTCGCTGAGGGGTCGAGATTCCGAACCATCATTGTCGAGAACGAAGAACGCGGGACAAATTCTTCACGGGCAATATTCTTCGCCTCACAATCATTAAAAAAAGTCCAAAATTGTTCAGATGTAGCGAGATTTTCAAGGACGATACCTAAATGAATTTAATCTTCCAACTCCACCCTCGATGCTGAGAAGAAATCTCATCTTTAATTAAAATGTTGAAAATTACTTATTATAGATGATGTCATCTTCATCAATGTGGAGGCGAAAAAGCACATATTTACGGGATTGGAATATCTGAAGTTCCGTATTTCACTATTCCTCTAGGGTTGAAATCTGCCTGTTCCAAGATGAGTACATCTAAGGAACTGGCACCGAATCTTCAGCAATTAATGTTGCATATTTTTAAAATGACTCACAGACACTTATTTCATTACTAAGTGAAGTTTGACAAAATCTCAAGAGAAAATGTTTTGATATCTACCATACCAAATCTTTATATTATGAAATTTTATTTTATGATGAATTAAAGAAAAGAAATTATTAGAGAATAAAAACTGAATAAGTTTGTACAGGGTAGTTGGTTTGTGTAGAGAGTTTCTATATATTTTACCAGTCCATTAGACGGGTCTGAACCGTAACGGAAATTTTCCAGATATGGGTGCTTCTGAACTTGATATTGTTTAGTCCAACAATAAGTTACATAGTGTATCGATCTCTAAGTTACAAATAAGTCGGAAGTGGGGAGTTTCTTCAGACTGGTCATTCAAAACATGTCCTATTTTTTCTAAGATACATATTTTAAAATTTAGGAATGAATTTCATATAAAAAAATTCTTTCTAACTTTCAGTGGCCTAAAAATACGGATTTTCGGCCCAGCCCAATATCAGTTTGAGCCAATCAGCCCTTAGACGAATCAAAGAAGAGTGAGGGACCTCTCACTGGTTTTACCGTAAATCACGGGGTATCACTGCGTGGAGGCCAACCTTCCCGAAGGCCTCCTCACGCGAGTGAACGACGCTCGTCTCGACACGTGTCAGCTGGGGAAGAGCCCCGCGCGAGTAGAGCGAGCCAACCATCCAAGGCAGCCACGCGTGGAACTCCACCGAGTTGAGCGCTGTACTACGCGCGAGTAGGTGCGAGTACGCGCGTACAAACCTATGTGAAATACAACCCCCGCGTGAGTACAACTCGCGTAGGTACAGTCGCACACACAGGTAGGTACAGTCGTGCACACGTGCAGGTACAGTCGTGCACACGTGTAATTACAGTGGTGCACACTACCGAGTACAAGTACAGTCGCGCACACGGGTAGGTACAGTCGTGCACACGGGCAGGTACAGTCGCGCACACGAGTAAGTACAGTGGCGCACACGAACGAGTACAAGTACAGTCGCGCACACGGGTAGGTACAGTCGCGCACACGGGCAGGTACAGTCGCGCACACGAGTAAGTACAGTACCGCACACGAGACAGGCAGTCGCAGACACGAACGAGTACAGGTACAGTCGTCCACATAAGACAGGTACAGTCGCGCACACGAACGAGTACACATACAGTTGCTCACACGAGTAAAAAGAAAAATGCACCAAAAACATTCAAAACAGAAGTACTTATCAGTTCATGCACGGGTACAGTTAGATACATGATACGTCTCCAACGTATCGATAATTTCTTATCTTCCATGCTTGTTTTATGACAATACCTACATGTTTTATACATACTTTATGTCATATTTATGCATTTTCCGGCACTAACCTATTAACAAGATGCCGAAGAGCCAGCTGTTGTTTTCTGCTGTTTTTGGTTTCAGAAATCCTAGTAAGGAAATATTCTCGGAATTGGACGAAATCAACGCTCAGGGGCCTATTTTCCACGAAGCTTCCAAAAAACCGAAAGGAAACCGAAGTGGGGCGACGAGGCGCCACCACACTAGGGCGGCGCGGCCCAGGGGGGCCCGCGCGGCCCTAGCGTGTGGGGCCCCCGTCAGGCCTCCGACTCCGGCCTTCCGCCTACTTAAAGTCTTCGTCGCGAATACCCCAGTACCGAGAGCCACGATACGGAAAACCTTCCAGAGACGCCGCCGCCGCCAATCCCATCTCGGGGGATTCAGGAGATCGTCTCCGGCACCCTGCCGGAGAGGGGAATCATCTCCCGGAGGACTCTTCACCGCCATGGTCGCCTCCGGAGTGATGTGTGAGTAGTTCACCCCTGTACTATGGGTCCATAGCAGTAGCTAGATGGTCGTCTTCTCCTAATTGTGCTATCATTGTTGGATCTTGTGAGCTACCTAACATGATCAAGATCATCTATCTGTAATGCTACATGTTGCGTTTGTTGGGATCCGATGAATAGTGAATGCTATGTTATGTTGATTATCAATCTATCATCTATGTGTTGTTTATGATCTTGCATGCTCTCCGTTGCTAGTAGAGGCTCTGGCCAAGTTTTTGCTTGTAACTCCAAGAGGGAGTATTTATGCTCGATAGTGGGTTCATGCCTCCATTAAATCTGGGACTATGACAGAAAGTTCTAAGGTTGTGGATGTGCTGTTGCCACTAGGGATAAAACATCAATGCTATGTCTAAGGATATATTTATTGATTACATTACGCACCATACTTAATGCAATTATCTGTTGTTTGCAACTTAATACTGGAGGGGGTTCGGATGATAACCTGAAGGTGGACTTTTTAGGCATAGATGCATGCTGGATAGCGGTCTATGTATTTTGTCGTAATGCCCAATTAAATCTCACACTACTCGTCATAACATGTATGTGCATGGTCATGCCCTCTTTATTTGTCAATTGCCCAACTGTAATTTGTTCACCCAACATGCTTATTCTTATCGGAGAGACACCACTAGTGAACTGTGGACCCCGGTCCATTCTTTTACATCGAATACAATCTACTACAATACTCGTTCTACTGTTCTCTGCAAACATCATCATCCACACTATACATCTAATCCTTTGTTACCGCAAGCCGGTGAGATTGACAACCTCACTGTTAAGTTGGGGCAAAGTATTTTGGTTGTGTTGTGCAGGTTCCACGTTGGCGCCGGAATCCCTGGTGTTGCGGCGCACTACACTCTGCCGCCATCAACCTTCAACGTGCTTCTTGGCTCCTACTGGTTCGATAAACCTTGGTTTCTTACTGAGGGAAAACTTGCCGCTGTACGCATCACACCTTCCTCTTGGGGTTCCCAACGGACGCGTGCTGTACGCGTATCAAAGCAATCAAGATTTGCTGGCGCCGTTGCCGGGAAGATCAAGACACGCTGCAAGGGGAGTCTCCACTTCCAATCTCTTTACTTTGTTTTTGTCTTGCTTTATTTTATTTACTACTTTGTTTGCTGCATTATATCAAAATACAAAAAAATTAGTTGCTAGCTTTACTTTATTTACTGTCTTGTTTGCAATCTCCATATTAAAAACACAAAAAAATTAGTTACTTGCATTTACTTTACTTATTTCATCATGTTTCCTCCTAAGTTCACTCTAAAAGATATATATGTAGGAGAAGGGTCTATAATTGGAAGAGATAATATAGAAGCATTTTTCACCCATGTTAGCATGGATGAAGATTTTGAAGATGTACCATTATTAAAAGCTGCTCCTACTTATGAAAGTGCTTCTGCCTGTTTGGTACACATGTTGGAAACTAGATTTATTAGTCTCAACCCCATGATACAACACATGTTTCTTACACTTTCTGATATGGAGATGGGAGAAAAGAGAGATTTTGTTTTAAAAGTCCTTGTTAGAGAATTTAAAGAGGTAGCTAAAGAAGCTAGGAAAGTTTTCATTAAGCATAAGAGGCTTGGTTTGTTCACTGATTTTAAGAAAACACTTGAAAAGATGGACATGGATAGAATAAGGTACACTAATAATGTTAATAATGGTGGGGAGATTAAAGTACCGATACCTAGTAAGCTCCTAGGAATATATGAAGCTCTAGAAAATAATTATGCTTGGCTTGTCCCTGAAAATTTGTTTGATGAGAATAGCAAGCCTAAGACTAATGAAAAGGGAGCCTCTGAAACTTACATATACAAAATACAATGCATGGTTGAGAAAACTCCAACCCCGCTGTTGATGCATCATCTCTTGATAATATTTGATTCACACTTTCTGCGTCTAGCTGAAAGGCGTTAAAGAAAAGCGCTTATGGGAGACAACCCATGATTTTACTACAGCACTTTTGTTTTATATTTGAGTCCTGGAAGTTGTTACTACTGTAGCAACCTCTCCTTATCTTAATTTAGTTGCATTGTTGTGCCAAGTAAAGTCTTTGATAGTAAGGTTCATACTAGATTTGGATTACTGCGCAGAAACAGATTTCTTACTGTCACGAATTTGGGTTGAATTCTCTGTAGGTAACTCAGAAAATTCTTCCAATTTACGTGAGTGGTACGCAACTTTCATTCAATTTGAGCATTTTCATTTGAGCAAGTCTGGTGCCTCTTAAAAATTTGTCTTTACGGACTGTTCTGTTTTGACAGATTCTGCCTTTTATATCACATTGCCTGTTTTGCTATGCTTGATGGATTTCTTTGTTCCATTAACTTTCAGTAGCTTTGTGCAATGTCCAGAAGTGTTAAGAATGATTATGTCACCTCTGAACATGTGAATTTTGATTAATGCACTAACCCTCTAATGAGTTGTTTTGAGTTTGGTGTGGAGGAAGTTTTCAAGGATCAAGAGAGGAGGATGATACAATATGATCAAGGAGAGTGAAAGCTCTAAGCTTGGGGATGCCCCCGGTGGTTCATCCCTGCATATTTCAAGAAGACTCAAGCATCTAAGCTTGGGGATGCCCAAGGCATCCCCTTCTTCATCGACAACATTATCAGGTTCCTCTAGTGAAACTATATTTTTATTCCGTCACATCTTATGCGCTTTACTTGGAGCGTCTGTATGTTTTTGTTTTTGTTTTGCTTGAATAAAGTTGGATCCTAGCATTCATTGTGTGGGAGAGAGACACGCTCCGCTGTTGCATATGGACAAATATGTCCTTGGCTTTACTCATAATGTTCATGGCGAAGGTTGAACTGCTTCGTTAATTGTTATATGGTTGGAAACGGGAAATGCTACATGTAGTAATTGGTAGAATGTCTTGAATAATTTGATACTTGGCTATTGTTGTGCTCATAAGGATCATGTTTAAGCTCTTGCATCATATACTTTGCACCTATTAGTGAAGAAATACATAGAGCTTGTTGAAATTTGGTTTGCATGATTGGTCTCTCTAGAGTATAGATATTTTGTAGTAAGGGTTTGAGCAACAAGGATGACAGTGTAGAGTCTTATAATACTTGCAATATGTTTTTATGTGAGTTTTGCTGTACCGGTTCATACTTGTGTTTGTTTCAAATAACCTTGCTAGCCTAAGCCTTGTATTGAGAGGAATTACTTCTCGTGCATCCAAATCCTTGAGCCAAATAACTATGCCATTTATGTCCACCATACCTACCTACTACATGGTATTTCTCCGCCATTCCAAAGTAAATTGCTTGAGTGCTACCTTTAAATTTCTATCCTTTATCTTTGCAATATATAGCTCATGGGACAAATAGCCTAAAAACTATTGTGGTATTGAATATGTACTTATGAATCTTATTTCTTATTAAGTTGCTTGTTGTGCGATAACCATGTTCCTGGGGACGCCATCAACTACCCTTTGCTGAATATCATGTGAGTTGCTATGCATGTTCGTCTTGTCTGAAGTAAGGGCGATTTACCATGAGTTGAATGGTTTGAGCATGCATATTGTTAGAGAAGAACATTGGGCCGCTAACTAAAGCCATGATCCATGGTGGAAGTTTCAGTTTTGGACAACAATCCTCAATCTCTTATGAGAATATTAATTGTTGTTGAATGCTTAAGCATTAAAGAGGAGTCCATTATCTGTTGTCTATGTTGTCCAGGTATGGATGACTAAGTTGAGAATAATCAAAAGCGAGAAATCCAATGCGAGCTTTCTCCTTAGACCTTTGTACAGGCGGCATAGAGGTACCCCTTTGTGATACTTGGTTAAAACATATGTATTGCGGTGATAATCCAGGTAATCCGAGCTAATTAGGACAAGGTGCGGGCACTATTGGTAATCTATGCATGAGGCTTGCAACTTGTAGGATATAATTTACATAACACATATGCTTTATTACTACCGTTGACAAAATTGTTTCTTGTTTTCAAAATAAAAGCTCTAGCATAAATATAGCAATCGATGCTTCCCTCTTCGAAGGGCTATTCTTCTACTTTTATGTTGAGTCAGTTTACCTATTTCCTCCCATCTCAAGAAGCAAACACTTGTGTTAACTGTGCATTGATTCTTACATACTTGCATGTTTGCATTCATCATATTACTTTATGTTGATAACTATCCATGAGATATACATGTTACAAGTTGAAAGCAACCGCTGAAACTTAATCTTCCTTTGTGTTGCTTCAATGCATTTACTATGAATTTATTGCTTTATGAGTTAACTCTTATGCAAGACTTATTGATGCTTGTCTTGAAAGTACTATTCATGAAAAGTCTTTGTTATATGATTCAATTGTTTAACCATTGTCTTTACCATTGCTTTGGATCGCTGCATTCATTACATGTGCTTACAATAGTATTGATCAAGATTATGATGGCATGTCACTTCAGAAATTATCTTTGTTATCGTTTACCTACTCGGGAAGAGTAGGAACTAAGCTTGGGGATGCTGATACGTCTCCAACGTATCGATAATTTCTTATGTTCCATGCTTGTTTTATGACAATACCTACATGTTTTATACATACTTTATGTCATATTTATGCATTTTCCGGCACTAACCTATTAACAAGATGCCGAAGAGCCAGTTGCTGTTTTCTGCTGTTTTTGGTTTCAGAAATCCTAGTAAGGAAATATTCTCGGAATTGGACGAAATCAACGCCCAGGGGCCTATTTCTCCACGAAGCTTCCAGAACACCGAAAGGGAACCGAAGTGGGGCGACGAGGCGCCGCCACACTAGGGCGGCGCGGCCCAGGGGGGCCCGTGCGGCCCTAGCGTGTGGGCCCCCGTCAGCCCTTCGACTCCACCCTTCCGCCTACTTAAAGTCTTCGTCGCGAATACCCCAGTACCGAGAGCCACGATACGGAAAACCTTCCAGAGACGCCGCCGCCGCCAATCCCATCTCGGGGGATTTAGGAGATCGCCTCCGGCACCCTGCCGGAGAGGGGAATCATCTCCCGGAGGACTCTTCACCGCCATGGTCGCCTCCGGAGTGATGTGTGAGTAGTTCACCCCTGGACTATGGGTCCATAGCAGTAGCTAGATGGTCGTCTTCTCCTAATTGTGCTATCATTGTTGGATCTTGTGAGCTGCCTAACATGATCAATATCATCTATCTGTATTGCTACATGTTGCGTTTGTTGGGATCCGATGAATAGTGAATGCTATGTTATGTTGATTATCAATCTATCATCTATGTGTTGTTTATGATGTTGCATGCTCTCCGTTGCTAGTAGAGGCTCTGGCCAAGTTTTTGTTTGGAACACCAAGAGGGAGTATTTATGCTCGATAATGGGTTCATGCCTCCATTAAATCTGGGACAGTGACAGAAAGTTCTAAGGTTGTGGATGTGCTGTTGCCACTAGGGATAAAACATCAATGCTATGTCTAAGGATATATTTATTGATTACATTACGCACCATACTTAATGCAATTGTCTATTGTTTGCAACTTAATACTGGAGGGGGTTCGGATGATAACCTGAAGGTGGACTTTTTAGGCATATATAGATGCATGCTGGATAGCGGTCTATGTATTTTGTCATAATGCCTAATTAAATCTCACACTACTCGTCATAACATGTATGTGCATGGTCATGCCCTCTTTATTTGTCAATTGCCCAACTGTAATTTGTTCACCCAACATGCTTATTCTTATCGGAGAGACACCACTAGTGAACTGTGGACCCCGGTCCATTCTTTTACATCGAATACAATCTACTGCAATACTCGTTCTACTGTTCTCTGCAAACATCATCATCCACACTATATATCTAATCCTTTGTTACCGCAAGCCGGTGAGATTGACAACCTCACTGTTAAGTTGGGGCAAAGTATTTTGGTTGTGTTGTGCAGGTTCCACGTTGGCGCCGGAATACCTGGTGTTGCGCCGCACTACACTCCGCCGCCATCAACTTTCTACGTGCTTCTTGGCACCTACTGGTTCGATAAACCTTGGTTTCTTACTGAGGGAAAACTTGCCGCTGTACGCATCACACCTTCCTCTTGGGGTTCCCAACGGACGCGTGCTGTACGCGTATCAAAGCAATCAATACACAACACAGATACAAACATAGTAGTATAGAAAGTACGAAAAAAGTATCTCAAAACCTATAAACATGGGATCTAGTTTTAAAGATCTCGATGAGAGGATCTCAAAAGTGGAAACGGTTCGTCATTTGAACTTACGGTTATCAAGATTTTTCATTTTGAAAAAACGAATCTATATAAAAAAAGAAAAAACTGACACAACCCAACTCTTCTCTCTCCTCCTCCATCCCCAGCTTGCTTCCCCTTGCGACACATGGCGAGCGGAGACTACTTTCCGGAGATTTCTGGCACCACAACGCGCCACTTGTCGCATGCGGAGCAAGTTCTCTTCCATTCGCGAAGGTCAGCCTTTGTTAACGATTTCGCAAATCACGCGCTAAAGTACCGTTTTGTTCGTTTCTCTTGATGTGTGGATTCTGAGCCCAACCCAATAAGAGTTCGAGTACCTGACATGAGGCTCGTATATTTCTGGAATCCCGGCCAATCCAGCTTCAAGATTGATCCATCTGTGCGCATCAAAAGCCCATGGACGCTTATTTACTGGGGTGACTGGACAGTCGAGCTCTTGCTAGTAACGACTATCACTAGTAGAAAAATGGGCATCCATCTAAGCCTTTAGTACCGGTTCCAGGAGTGGGACTTCTATACCGGTTCGTTAAGGCCCTTTTATACCGGTTCGTGTTACGAACCGGTATAAAAGGATTTGAGCCCATTTTCCAGGCGGTGGTGGGGCCAGGGCTGCACCTTTAGTACCGGTTCATCTAAGGAACCGTTACTAAAGGGTCCATGCCCATATCAGCGCGCGCCGCCTGAGCTCCCTGCATCTCATTTCCTTCTCATCCTCTCTCACATTTCCAAATATTTTGCACCTCTCACACTCCAATAATCTTCATTTTTCTCCACCATTTTAACAAGATTAACGGCATACATCTATCCAAGGGTTAGCAATATCATCCTTCCTTCCGGCGTTTCTAATTTAGCTCATTTCTTTGGTAGTTTTAACTCGTACTATTTTTCTAGTGCAAGCAAGGTGTTCGATGAAATACCTAAGTTAGTGATTTTATTTTTTTCTATGCAATTTGAGCTGAAATTATGGTATGTTTTGTAGGTTTTAATTAGTATCATCCCCGTCCTTACCGCCGTCGATCGCCATCATCGTCCCCTAGCCGGCACGGTACCACCTCGGTGAGCCCCTCTTCTTTTTTATAAAAACAATTAGTTTTATGTGATGAACTTGAATATTAATTAAGTTGGTCACTCATATATCCACGATGTTGTGTACTTAATGATTTTTGATATACATATAAAATGCAGATGAGTCGACAATGGATGTACGGTGACCGGTGCCATCCCGAGTTCATTAATGGCATGCATTATTTTCTCAACGTGGCTGATGCAAATAGGCGGTCGAATGGTTTCATGTATTGTCCATGTAGTTCCTGTAAGAATATGAAGGATTACTCTACCTCGAAGACCCTTCACGTCCACCTGCTGGAGAATGGTTTCATGCCCAGCTATAATTGTTGGACCAAGCACGGAGAAAGAAGGGTTATATTGGAAGACAACGAAGAAGTAGAGGCTAGTGACAACTATCCCTTATTCACTGAAGACGGTGATAGTAGAATGGGGGAAGACGAAGCTGAAGAAGAGCCCATTTTTGATGAGCCGATTTTTGATGACCCGGATGACGATTTGGTTCGGGCCATTCTTGATGCGAAGATGAACTGCGGAAATGAAAAGGAGAGGTTGAGGTTGGAGAAAATGTTAGAGGATCACAACAAACTGTTATACCCAAATTGCAAAAATGGTCAGAAAAAGCTGGGTACCACGCTGGAATTGCTGCAGTGGAAGGCAGAGAATGGTACTTCTGACAAGGGATTTGAAAAGTTGCTGAAAATAATAAAGAAGATGCTTCCAGGGGATAACGTATTGCCCTCTAGCACGTACGAAGCAAAGAAGGTTGTCTGCCCTCTAGGATTAGAGGTGCAGAAGATACATGCATGCATCAATGACTGCATCCTCTACCGCGGGGAGTACGAGAATTTGAATGCATGCCCGGTATGTAGTGCATTGAGGTATAAGATCAGGCGAGATGACCCTGGCGATGTTGAGGGCGAGTCCACCCCCAGGAAGAGGGTTCCTGCGAAGGTGATGTGGTATGCTCCTATAATACCACGGTTGAAACGTTTGTTCCAGAACAAAGAGCATGCCAAGTTGTTGCGATGGCACAAAGAGGACCGTAAGAAAGATGTGATGCTGAGACACCCCGCTGACGGGTCGCAGTGGAGAAAAATCGACAGAGAGTTCAAGTCATTTTCAGATGACGCAAGGAACTTAAGATTTGGTCTAAGTACAGATGGCTTTAATCCTTTCGGGGAGCAGAGCTCCAGTCATAGCACCTGGCCAGTGACTCTATGTATCTATAACCTTCCTCCTTGGTTATGCATGAAGCGGAAGTTCATTATGATGCCAGTGCTCATCCAGGGCCCGAAGCAACCCGGCAACGACATTGATGTGTACCTGAGGCCATTGGTTGAAGAACTTTTAGAGTTGTGGCGTGACGAAGGTGTACCTGTGTGGGATGAGCACGAACAAAAGGAATTTAACCTACGAGCGTTGTTATTTGTAACCATCAATGATTGGCCTGCTCTTGGTAACATTTCAGGGCAGTCAAACAAGGGATACAATGCATGCACACACTGTTTAGGTGAGACTGACAGTAATTATTTGGGAAACAAGAATGTGTACCTGGGGCATCGTCGATATCTTCCAAAACAACATCACGTAAGAAAGAGAGGAAAGCATTTCGGAGGTGAGGCAGATAACCGAACGAAGCCTACCTGCCCTACTGGGGAAGTTATATATGATATGGTCAAGGATTTAAAAGTGATCTTTGGAAAGGGTCCCGGCGGACAATCTGTTCTGCATGATGTTGATGGACACGTACCCATGTGGAAGAAGAAGTCGATATTTTGGGAGCTACCCTACTGGAAATTCTTAGAGGTTCACTCTGCAATCGACGTGATGCACGTGACGAAAAATCTTTGCGTGAACCTGCTAAACTTCTTGGGCGTGTATGGGAAGACAAAAGATACACCGGATGCACGGTAGGACCAGCAAAGTATCCACGAAGGAAACAACCTAAATCCAGAGAAGTATCAAGGTCCTGCCAGCTACGCTCTTAACAAAGAGGAGAAGGAGATCTTTTTTGAAGTCCTGAGTAGCATCAAGGTCTCGTCTGGCTTCTCGTCGAATATAAAGGGAATAATAAACATGTCGGAGAAAAAGTTTCAAAACCTAAAGTCTCATGACTACCACGTGATTATGACACAATTACTTCCGGTTGCATTGAGGGGGCTTCTGCCGGAAAATGTTCGAGTACCCATTGTGAAGCTATGTGCGTTCCTCAATGCAATTTCTCAGAAGGTGATCAATCCACTTACTCTACAAAATTTACAGAAGGATGTGATCCAATGTCTAGTCAGCTTCGAGTTGGTGTTCCCACCATCCTTCTTCAATATTATGACACATCTCCTAGTTCACCTGGTCGAAGAGATTGGCGTTTTCGGTCCTGTATTTCTACACAACATGTTCCCCTTTGAGAGATTCATGGGAGTCTTAAAGAAGTACGTTCATAACCGTGCTAGGCCAGAAGGAAGCATCTCCAAGGGCTATGGAACAGAGGAGGTCATTGAGTTTTGTGTTGACTTTATTCCTGACCTTAAGCCGATCGGTGTTCCTGAATCGCGCTATGAGGGGAGACTGCGTGGAAAAGGCACGCTAGGAAAGAAATCAGCAACGTGTATGGACGGACATTCTTTCACTCAAGCACACTACATAGTTCTACATAATTCCATCTTGGTGGCTCCGTACAAAGAGGAACACAAGGATATCTTACGCTCTAAATACCCGGAGCAACGTGAAGATTGGATTGATGGAGAACACATGAAGACTTTCGGCGGTTGGTTGCAAACACGTCTCATGAATGTGACCGATGACGAGCAGCTGTACTTGTTGGCCAAGCAACCATCTTCTACTATATCGACTTTTCAAGGGTACGAGATTAATGGGAACACATTTTACACTTTTGCCCAAGACAAAAAGAGCACCAACCAAAACAGTGGTGTCCGCTTTGATGCAGAAGATGGCAATGGGAACAAGGTCACATATTATGGGTACATAGAGGAGATATGGGAACTTGACTATGGACCTAATTTCAAGGTCCCTTTGTTCCGGTGCAAATGGTTCAACCTGAAAGACGGGGTACAGGTAGACCCGCAGTACGGAATGACTACAGTGGATTTCAAGAATCTAGGGTACGACACCGAACCATTCGTCCTAGCCAGTGAAGTGGCTCAGGTTTTTTATGTGAAGGATATGTCTAGCAAACCGAAAAAAAGAAAAGAAAGGCAAGAGGACACATCATACGATGAGCCAAAGCGGCACATAGTTCTTTCAGGAAAAAGAACGTCGTGGGAGTAGAGGACAAGACAGACATGTCAGAAGATTATAATAAGTTTGACGATATTCCACCCTTCACGGTAAAAATTGACCCAAGCATCATCTTAAAAAATGAAGATTGTCCATGGTTGCGTCGCAGCAAGAAGAAAGGGAAACAGACGAAGAAAACTCAGAAGACTAGCTAGCTACATATAGGGATCATAACTTGTGTATCTCAATATGGAAATCACTTTTGTGTAATGATGTTACTGTATGTAAGATATTAACAATGGAGATGGTTGGCTTGTTTTACTAGTTAAGTAGCTTTCACAGGCTTGCAGGGAAATTTTTCCGAGGCGGAACTTCCGAATATGACATATATAGGGCATGTGCACCAAGGGCATATTCGACAAGTTCCGCCACGGGAGATTTCCCAACCCTTTCCCCAACATTGTTAGAGGAGATGGAGTCTTTCACGGGCTTGCAGGGAAATTTTTCCGAGGTGGAACTTCCGAAGATGCCATAGGGCGTGTGCACCAAGGGCATCTTCGACAAGTTCCGCCACGGGATATTTCCCAACCCTTTCCCCAACATTGTTAGAGGAGATGGAGTCTTTCACGGGGTTGCAGGGAAATTTTTCCGAGGCGGAACTTCCGAAGATGCCATAAGGCGTGTGCACCAAGGGCATCTTCGACAAGTTCCGCCACGGGAGATTTCCCAACCCTTTCATCCATCCATGTTGGCTTGTTGAGCTGCTTCCCATGGCGTATCGATGCTCCTTTTATAGGCACGGCGCCGCTTCTACTTTGTCTTCTTCTTCCTCCGACAGCTTTAGTACCGGTTGCACCCACCAACCGGTACTAAAGGTTACCCACGCGTCCTTATCCCACCGACTGGGCGTCGTGCGCTACATACTTTATCTCATCGAGCAGGGCGTCCTTATCCTGCCGACAGCTTTAGTACCGGTTGCACCCAACAACCGGTACTAAAGGTTACCCACGCGTCCTTATCCCACCGACAGGGCGTCGTGCGCTACATACTTTATCTCATCGAGCAGGGCGTCCTTATCCTGCCGACAGCTTTAGTACCGGTTGCACCCACCAACCGGTACTAAAGGTTACCCACGCGTCCTTATCCCACCGACAGTTTTGTTACATGACAGAAAAACACCTTTAGTACCGGTTGCACCCACCAACCGGTACTAAAGGTTTGCCTCTGTCTTCCCGCCTATTTTCTTCCCGCGCTTTCCACCGGTTCCCGCGTCTGTCTTCCCGCCATTTTTTCACTATATATATGTAGGCTTGGCCACCATTTACATATCACATCTAGACTCATATCTGCAAACCTCATCATTCTCTCCCATGGCTTCCATCGTATCTCTAACCCCCGGGAGGCGGAGGCGCTTTGCGCCTCGAACTACCCCTGCCCGCCGGGCTACCGCATCCTGATGCGTGCAGTTGACACGTCCGTTGGGAACCCCAAGAGGAAGGTGTGATGCGCACAGCGGCAAGTTTCCCTCAGTAAGAAACCAAGGTTTAATCGAACCAGTAGGAGTCAAGAAGCACGTTGAAGGTTGATGGCGGCGGGATGTAGTGCGGCGCAACACCAGAGATTCCGGCGCCAACGTGAAACCTGCACAACACAACCAAAGTACTTTGCCCCAACGAAACAGTGAGGTTGTCAATCTCATCGGCTTGCTGTAACAAAGGATTAGATGTATAGTGTGGATGATGATTGTTTGCAGAAAACAGTAGAACAAAGATTGCAGAGATTGTATTTCAGTATAGAGAATTGGACCGGGGTCCACAGTTCACTAGAGGTGTCTCTCCCATAAGATAAACAGCATGTTGGGTGAACAAATTACAGTTGGGCAATTGACAAATAAAGAGGGCATGACCATGCACATACATATTATGATGAGTACTGTGAGATTTAATTGGGCATTACGACAAAGTACATAGACCGCTATCCAGCATGCATCTATGCCTAAAAAGTCCACCTTCAGGTTATCATCCGAACCCCCTCCAGTATTAAGTTGCTAACAACAGACAATTGCATTAAGTATTGCGCGTAATGTAATCAGTAACTACATCCTCGAACATAGCACCAATGTTTTATCCCTAGTGGCAACAGCACATCCATAATCTTAGAGGTTTCTGTCACTCCCCCAGATTCACGGAGACATGAACCCACTATCGAGCATAAATACTCCCTCTTGGAGTTACAAGCATCTACTTGGCCAGAGCATCTACTAGTAACGGAGAGCATGCAAGATCATAAACAACACATAGACATGAATTGATAATCAACATAACATAGTATTCTCTATTCATCGGATCCCAACAAACGCAACATATAGAATTACAGATAGATGATCTTGATCATGTTAGGCAGCTCACAAGACCCGACAATTAAGCACAATGAGGAGAAGACAACCATCTAGCTACTGCTATGGACCCATAGTCCAGGGGTGAACTACTCACACATCACTCCGGAGGCGACCATGGCGGTGAAGAGTCCTCCGGGAGATGGATCCCCTCTCCGGCAGGGTGCCGGAGGCGATCTCCTGAATCCCCCGAGATGGGATTGGCGGCGGCGGCGTCTCTGGAAGGTTTTCCGTATCGTGGCTCTCGGTACTGGGGGTTTCGCGATGGAGGCTTTAAGTAGGCGGAAGGGCAGGTCAGGGGGCCACACGAGGGCCCCACACTATAGGTCAGCGCGGCCAAGGCCTGGGCCGCGCCGCCCTATGGTTTGGCCACCTCGTGGCCCCACTTCGTCTCCTCTTCGGTCTTCTGGAAGCTTCGTGGCAAAATAGGACCCTGGGCGTTGATTTCGTCCAATTCCGAGAATATTTCGTTACTAGGATTTCTGAAACCAAAAACAGCAGAAACAAAGAATCGGCACTTCGGCATCTTGTTAATATGTTAGTTCCAGAAAATGCACGAATATGACATAAAGTGTGCATAAAACATGTAGATATCATCAATAATGTGGCATGGAACACAAGAAATTATCGATACGTCGGAGACGTATCAGCATCCCCAAGCTTAGTTCTGCTCGTCCCGAGCAGGTAAAACGATAACAAAGATAATTTCTGGAGTGACATGCCATCATAACCTTGATCATACTATTTGTAAACATATGTAATGAATGCAGCGATCAAAACAATGGTAATGACATGAGTAAACAAGTGAATCATAAAGCAAAGACTTTTCATGAATAGTACTTCAAGACAAGCATCAATAAGTCTTGCATAAGAGTTAACTCATAAAGCAATAAATCAAAGTAAAGGTATTGAAGCAACACAAAGGAAGATTAAGTTTCAGCGGTTGCTTTCAACTTATAACATGTATATCTCATGGATAATTGTCAACATAGAGTAATATAATAAGTGCAATATGCAAGTATGTAGGAATCAATGCACAGTTCACACAAGTGTTTGCTTCTTGGGGTGGAGAGAAATAGGTGAACTGACTCAACATAAAAGTAAAAAGAATGGTCCTTCAAAGAGGAAAGCATCGATTGCTATATTTGTGCTAGAGCTTTTATTTTGAAAACATGAAACAATTTTGTCAACGGTAGTAATAAAGCATATGAATTATGTAAATTATATCTTACAAGTTGCAAGCCTCATGCATAGTATACTAATAGTGCCCGCACCTTGTCCTAATTAGCTTGGACTACCGGATCATCGCAATACACATGTTTTAACCAAGTGTCACAATGGGGTACCTCCATGCCGCCTGTACAAAGGTCTAAGGAGAAAGCTCGCATTTTGGATTTCTCGCTTTTGATTATTCTCAACTTAGACATCCATACCGGGACAACATGGACAACAGATAATGGACTCCTCTTTAATGCATAAGCATGCGGCAACAATTATTATTCTCATATGAGATTGAGGATATATGTCCAAAACTGAAACTTCCACCATGAATCATGGCTTTAGTTAGCGGCCCAATGTTCTTCTCTAACAATATGCATGCTTAACCATAGGGTGGTAGATCTCTCTTACTTCAGACAAGACGGACATGCATAGCAACTCACATGATATTCAACAAAGAATAGTTGATAGCGTCCCCAGAAACATGGTTATCGCACAACAAGCAACTTAATAAGAGATAAAGTGCATAAGTACATATTCAATACTACAATAGTTTTTAAGCTATTTGTCCCATGAGCTATATATTGCAAAGGCGAATGATGGAATTTAAAGGTAGCACTCAAGCAATTTACTTTGGAATGGCGGAGAAATACCATGTAGTAGGTAGGTATGGTAGACACAAATGGCATAGTGGTTGGCTCAAGGATTTTGGATGCATGAGAAGTATTCCCTCTCGATACAAGGTTTAGGCTAGCAAGGTTATTTGAAACAAACACAAGGATGAACCGGTGCAGCAAGACTCACATAAAAGACACATTGTAAACATTATAAGACTCTACACCGTCTTCCTTGTTGGTCAAACTCAATACTAGAAATTATCTAGACCTTAGAGAGACCAAATATGCAAACCAAATTTTAGCATGCTCTATGTATTTCTTCATTAATGGGTGCAAAGTATATGATGCAAGAGCTTAAACATGAGCACAACAATTGCCAAGTATCACATTATCCAAGACATTATAGCAATTACTACATGTATCATTTTCCAATTCCAACCATATAACAATTTAACGAAGAAGAAACTTCGCCATGAATACTATGAGTAAAGCCTAAGGACATACTTGTCCATATGCAACAGCGGAGCGTGTCTCTCTCCCATACAGTGAATGCTAGGATCCATTTTATTCAAACAAAACAAAAACAAAAACAAACCGACGCTCCAAGCAAAGCACATAAGATGTGATGGAATAAAAATATAGTTTCAGGGGAGGAACCTGATAATGTTGTCGATGAAGAAGGGGATGCCTTGGGCATCCCCAAGCTTAGACGCTTGAGTCTTCTTAGAATATGCAGGGGTGAACCACCGGGGCATCCCCAAGCTTAGAGCTTTCACTCTCCTCGATCATGTTGTATCATCTCCCTCTCTTGATCCTTGAAAACTTCCTCCACACCAAACTTAGAACAACTCATTAGAGGGTTAGTGCACAATCAAAATATACATGTTCAGAGGTGACATAATCATTATTAACACTTCTGGACATTGCACAAAGCTACTGAAAGTCAATGAAATCGAAATATCCATCGAACATAACAAAACTGGCAATGCGAAATAAAAGGCAGAATCTGTCAAAACAGAACAGTTCGTATTGACGAATTTTATCGAGGCACCAGACTTGCTCAAATGAAAATTCTCAAATTGAATGAAAGTTGCGTACATATCTGAGGATCACTCACGTAAATTGGCATAATTTTTTGAGTTACCTACAGAGAAAACAGCCCAGATTCGTGACAGCAAAGAAATCTGTTTCTGTGCAGTAATCCAAATCTAGTATGAACTTTACTATCAACGACTTTACTTGGCACAATAAAACACTAAACTAAGATAAGGAGAGGTTGCTACAGTAGTAAACAACTTCCAAGACACAAAATAAAAACAAAGTACTGTAGTAAAAACATGGGTTGTCTCCCATAAGCGCTTTTCTTTAACGCCTTTCAGCTAGGCGCAGAAAGTGTGTATCAAGTATTATCAAGAGACGAAGTGTCAACATCATAATTTATTCTAATAATAGAATCAAAAGGTAACTTCATTCTCTTTCTGGGGAAGTGTTCCATACCTTTCTTGAGAGGAAATTGATATTTAATATTACCTTCCTTCATATCATTGATAGCACCAACAGTTCGAAGAAAAGGTCTTCCCAATATAATGGGGCAAGATGCATTGCATTCAATATCCAAGACAACAAAATCAACGGGGACAAGGTTATTGTTAACCATAATATGAACATTATCAACTCTCCCCAAAGGTTTCTTTTTAGCATTATCAGCGAGATTAACATCCAAATAACAATTTTTCAATGGTGGCAAGTCAAGCATATCATAGACTTTCTTAGGCATAACAGAAATACTTGCACCAAGATCACATAAAGCATTACAATCAAAATCATTGACCCTCATTTTAATGATGGGTTCCCAACCATCCTCTAGCTTTCTAGGAATAGAAGTTTCAAGTTTTAGTTTCTCTTCTCGAGCTTTTATGAGAGCATTTGTAATATGTTTTGTGAAAGCCAAGTTTACAGCGCTAGCGTTGGGACTCTTAGCAAGTTTTTGTAAGAACTTTATAACTTCATAGATGTGGCAATCATCAAAATCTAAATCATTATGAGCTACAGCAATGGGATCATCATCCCCAAGGTTGGAAAAAATTTCAGCAGTTTTATCACAGGCAGTTTCAGCAGTTTTAGCAATTTCAGGCAGTTTTGTACGCTTTGCACTAGGAGTAGAAACATTGCCAACACCAATTATTTTACCATTAATAGTAGGAGGTGCAGCAACATGTGAAGAATCAACATTACTTGTGGGGGTAATAGTCCAAACTTTAGCTACATTTTTCTCTTTAGCTAGTTTTTCATTTTCTTCTCTATCCCACCTAGCACGCAATTCAGCCATCAATCTTATATTCTCATTAATTTTAACTTGGATGGCATTTGCTGTAGTAACAATTTTATTTTCAATATCCCTATTAGGCATAACTTTCGATTTCAAAAGATCAACATCAGAGGCAAGACTATCAACCTTAGAAGCGAGAATATCAGTTTTATTGAGTTTTTCCTCAACAGATTTGTTAAAGGCAGTTTGTGTACTAATAAATTCTTTAAGCATAGCTTCAAGTCCAGGGGGTGTATTCCTATTATTATTGTAAGAATTCCCATAAGAATTAGCATAACCGTTACCATTATTATAAGGATATGGCCTATAGTTATTACTAGAATTGTTCCGATAAGCATTGTTGTTGAAATTATTATTTTTAATGAAGTTTACATCAACATGTTCTTCTTGGGCAACCAATGAAGCTAACGGAACATTATTAGGATCAACATTAATCCTATCATTCACAAGCATAGACATAATAGCATCAATCTTATCATTCAAGGAAGAGGATTCTTCAACAGAATTTACCTTCTTACCTTGTGGAGCTCTTTCCATGTGCCATTCAGAGTAATTAATCATCATATTATCAAGGACCTTTGTAGCCGCCCCCAAAGTGATGGACATAAAGGTACCTCCAGCAGCTGAATCCAATAGGTTCCGCGAAGAAAAATTTAGTCCTGCATAGAAGGTTTGGATGATCATCCAAGTAGTCAGTCCATGGGTTGGGCAATTTTTAACCAAAGATTTCATTCTTTCCCATGCTTGTGCAACATGCTCAGTATCTAATTGTTTAAAATTCATTATGCTACTTCTCAAAGATATAATTTTAGCAGGTGGATAATATCTACCAAATAAAGCATCCTTGCATTTAGTCCAGGAATCAATACTATTCTTAGGCAGAGATAGCAACCAATCTTTAGCTCTTCCTCTTAATGAGAAAGGAAACAATTTCAATTTAATAATATCACCATCTACATCCTTATACTTTTGCATTTCACATAGTTCAACAAAATTATTGAGATGGGCAGCAGCATCATCAGAACTAACACCAGAAAATTGCTCTCGCATAACAAGATTCAGTAAAGCAGGTTTAATTTCAAAGAATTCTGCTGTAGTAGCAGGTGGAGCAATAGGTGTGCATAAGAAATCATTATTATTTGTGGTTGTGAAATCACACAACTTAGTATTTTCAGGAGTACCCATTTTAGCAACAGTAAATAAAGCAAACTAGATAAAGTAAATGCAAGTAACTAATTTTTTTGGGTTTTTGATATAGCAAACAAGATAGCAAATAAAGTAAAGCTAGCAACTAATTTTTTTGTGTTTTGATATAATGCAGCAAACAAAGTAGTAAATAAAATAAAGCAAGACAAAAACAAAGTAAAGAGATTGGGATGTGGAGACTCCCCTTGCAGCGTGTCTTGATCTCCCTGGCAACGGCGCCATAAATTTGCTTGATGCGTGCAGTTGACACGTCCGTTGGGAACCCCAAGAGGAAGGTGTGATACGCACAGCGGCAAGTTTCCCTCAGTAAGAAACCAAGGTTTAATCGAACCAGTAGGAGTCAAGAAGCACGTTGAAGGTTGATGGCGGCGGGATGTAGTGCGGCGCAACACCAGAGATTCCGGCGCCAACGTGGAACCTGCACAACACAACCAAAGTACTTTGCCCCAACGAAACAGTGAGGTTGTCAATCTCACCGGCTTGCTGTAACAAAGGATTAGATGTATAGCGTGGATGATGATTGTTTGCAGAAAACAGTAGAACAGTATTGCAGTAGATTGTATTTCAGTATAGAGAATTGGACCGGGGTCCACAGTTCACTAGAGGTGTCTCTCCCATAAGATAAACAGCATGTTGGGTGAACAAATTATAGGTTGGCAATTGACAAATAAAGAGGGCATGACCATGCACATACATATTATGATGAGTACTGTGAGATTTAATTGGGCATTACGACAAAGTACATAGACCGCTATCCAGCATGCATCTATGCCTAAAAATTCCACCTTCAGGTTATCATCCGAACCCCCTCCAGTATTAAGTTGCCAACAACAGACAATTGCATTAAGTATTGCGCGTAATGTAATCAGTAACTACATCCTCAAACATAGCACCAATGTTTTATCCCTAGTGGCAACAGCACATCCATAATCTTAGAGGTTTCTGTCACTCCCCCAGATTCACGGAGACATGAACCCACTATCGAGCATAAATACTCCCTCTTGGAGTTACAAGCATCTACTTGGCCAGAGCATCTACTAGTAACGGAGAGCATGCAAGATCATAAACAACACATAGACATGAATTGATAATCAACATAACATAGTATTCTCTATTCATCGGATCCCAACAAACGCAACATATAGAATTACAGATAGATGATCTTGATCATGCTAGGCAGCTCACAAGACCCGACAATTAAGCACAATGAGGAGAAGACAACCATCTAGCTACTGCTATGGACCCATAGTCCAGGGGTGAACTACTCACACATCACTCCGGAGGCGACCATGGCGGTGAAGAGTCCTCCGGGAGATGAATCCCCTCTCCGGCAGGGTGCCGGAGGCGATCTCCTGAATCCCCCGAGATGGGATTGGCGGCGGCGGCGTCTCTGGAAGGTTTTCCGTATCGTGGCTCTCGGTACTGGGGGTTTCGCGATGGAGGCTTTAAGTAGGCGGAAGGGCAGGTCAGGGGGCCACACGAGGGCCCCACACTATAGGTCAGCGCGGCCAAGGCCTGGGCCGCGCCGCCCTATGGTTTGGCCACCTCGTGGCCCCACTTCGTCTCCTCTTCGGTCTTCTGGAAGCTTCGTGGTAAAATAGGACCCTGGGCGTTGATTTCGTCCAATTCCGAGAATATTTCGTTACTAGGATTTCTGAAACCAAAAACAGCAGAAACAAAGAATCGGCACTTTGGCATCTTGTTAATAGGTTAGTTCCAGAAAATGCACGAATATGACATAAAGTGTGCATAAAACATGTAGATATCATCAATAATGTGGCATGGAACACAAGAAATTATCGATACGTCGGAGACGTATCACATCCCGACCGGCTGGTTGCTAAGCGTCGGAGGCGTACCGGTCCCTCCAGTCCCTCTAGGTGTGGCGCGCGAGATGGCCATCACGAACCACTACTACTTCGAGCTCACGCCAGAGCAGTGGAGGAATCCCGAGTGGCATCCCGACTACAGCCCGACTTGGGAAAGCTTCTTCATCAATCGGCGTGAGAGGGCGCTTGCCAGGCAGGAGGAGGGCGGCCCGCCTCCTTCGAACTTCAACGAGGCCAGCCGTCGGCTGTGGTGGCGCGGTCGGACTCTCCAGGGTGTCATGGCCTATCGTGGCCCCCGCTTGCGCTACCCTCAATCCTAGCCCACGCGTGCTCTCTCGCCGAGGTTCGACTACCGCGACCCCGATACCAGCGACGATGATGACGGCGACTACGACGACTACAGTGGCGAATACTACAGGGCTAGGCACGAGTATGACTGAATGACTCCAACAGTAGAATCTGGCACTGTATCTTAATTTTCAGTTAAGCTATGTACTTTTAATTCGAGTTCAATGGTAATAAAATTTTATTCCGGCCCTTTCTTTCCCGCCTTTTTTCTCCCACGCGCGGCGTCGTGGCGGGAAACAGAATAGAAAAAAGAAATAGAAAAGAAACAACAAAAGAAAAGGAACATAAAAAGGAAAAAGAAAAGAAACATACAAGAAATAGAAAATAAACAGCAAAGAAAACATTAAAGAAATAGATAATAAATAGAAATAGAAAAGAGAACATAAAAGAAATAGAAAAGAAATAGAAAAAAAGAAATAGAAAAGAAATAGAAAAAAGAAATAGAAAAGAAAACAAACAGAAAAGATAAAGAAATAGAAATAGAAAAGAAACATAGAAGAAAAGAAACATAGAAGAAAAGAAAAAGAAACAGAAACAGAAAAGAAAAGAGAAATAGAAAAGAGAACATAAAAGAAATAGAAAAGAAATAGAAAAAAAAGAAATAGAAAAAAAGAAATAGAAAAGAAAACAAACAGAAAATATAAAGAAATAGAAATAGAAAAGAAACATAGAAGAAAAGAAAAAAAGAAAAGAAAAAGAAACAGAAAAGAAAACAGCAAAAGAAAAGAAAACAGGAAAAGAAAAAAAAAAGAAAAAAAACCCTTTGGTACCGGTTGGTACCACCAACCGGTACGAAAGGTCTTTCGTACCGGTTGGTGATACCAACCGGTACCAAAGACTCCTCCCCTGTATTACACTTAGCCGCGCGGGACGAAAATCCCCAAATCGACATCAAACGCGCCCGACACGCACAGAGAGAAGCCGCGTGCCGCCGTCCGCAGCCACGCCGTCGCCGTCGCCGTCCGCAGCCACGCCGTCGCCGTCGCCGTCCGCCGCGCTCCGCGCAGGTTAGTCCGCCGCTCCTCCCCTTCTTTACTTCCCTCCCCCGCCGTACGCCCTGCCGCAGTCCGTGTCCGGCGCCGGCACCGCCGATGCCGCGTCGCCACGCGGCCACGCTCACGCCCCCGCCGATGTTGTAGATGCCCACGCCCCCACCGCAGACGCCCCGCCGCAGACGCCCTACCGCAGAAGCCCACGCCGGCGACGCCAAGCCACGGTCCGCGGCGGCGTCGACACCACCCTTAGGGTGTTCGAGGAAATGCCGCTGAGGATGTCGCGGTGCCGCTGCTCGTTCCGCGAGAGTGCCAGGAGCCCTGCCACATCCTCGGCTACGACGTGCCGCCATCCGACGCCGCCATCCGACGTCACCCCTACTTGTGCGCCGCCGGAAGCAACTTGGCGACGCTCCTCGCCGCGACCGGCATGCCTGGAGCACGCATCGGTGCTCTGGATGCAACCCTGCCCCCTCACGCGCGCAGCCTTGGGTTCTAATCCCCTTGGGCTTAAACCAAAACCCTTTTTATTTCTTTTTGTTGTTTCTAAAAATTTGAAATCTGGATACTTTTCAAAGTATTTAAAACTACACTTTTACAGCTCCAAATTTTACAAACTTGATATCCTTGACTATCAGAAAAACATGATCTATCCATATATAAAGTTTGTTTAAACTTTTGAACAACTAAAAATCGGACAACATTTTAATTTGGGCTTAAAATGATAAAACTTGCTATATTCATAACTCTCTTTCTACAACTCCAATTTGCACAAACTTTATATCTTATTGCATCAGAAAAACATGAGGATTTTCAAATATCATCATGCCATGCATCATTGACATCATCTCTGGTTCGGCCAAATTAAAATTGCAACAAGAACTAAATGCTATGTGAGGGTGTTCCACTATTTCTTGCTATCACTACAAGAAAAGTTGCCATGGCCGACGAAGTTGAAGTCACGCCGTGGTTGCTGGTGTACCATGGCCGACGATTTTTGGTCCCTCCGTGGTGCATGTCAAAACTTTTTTTTTCTCATTTTTGAGGCCACCTAGCCCGACGAAAGCGGCCAAAACGTCACGTATGGTGGCCCGGGACGTGGTGCATCTCGAAATCTCGGGTTCGCCGGCCGAGTCAACGCAAATCCGCACCGCCGAGGGATGTAGGGCCCAGATGGCAGCCTCTCTGGCATTGTTTTTTTTCTAGATCGCGCCATCTCGTTCAACGTTCTCCGATCGAGCCGTTTACGATGCAGGATCATGGGTCCCGCATGTCATCCTCTATGAACCAAAATTCTTTCTATTCTTGGATCTTTTTTGACCCCCTGATTTCTGGCTACTTCCTTTTTCTTTTGATCCCTTGCCGCCTTGGAAACGTTGAGACCGCTGCTGCTAAATGGGACCCGCATGTCATCCTCTATGTGCAATCAACTTTCTTTTCGTGGAGTTTTTTTTGGCACCTCAAATTTGGTCACTTGCCTTTTTCTTTCGATCCCCTGCCGCCTCTCAAACGGTGATACCGCTGCTGCTAACTGGGACCCGCATGTCATCCTCTATGTACTATAAAACTTTCTTTTCTTGAATTATTTTTGGCACCTCATATTTGGTCACTTACCTTTTTCTTTCGATCCCCTGCCGCCTCTCAAACGGTGATACCGCTGCTGCTAAATGGGACCCGCATGTCATCCTCTATGTACTATAAAACTTTCTTTTCTTGAATTATTTTTGGCTCCTCATATTTTTTCACTTGCCTTTTTCTTTCGATCCCCTGCCGCCTCTCAAACGGTGATACCGCTGCTGCTAAATGGGACCCGCATGTCATCCTCTATGTACTATAAAACTTTCTTTTCTTGAATTATTTTTGGCTCCTGATATTTTTTCACTTGCCTTTTTCTTTCGATCTCATGCCACTTTTGAAACGTTGAGGAACCTGCAGGCTCATGGGACCCGCATGTCATCCTCTATGTACTATAAAAGTTCATTTTCTTGGTTTTTTTTCACCCTCTGATTTTTGGCAATTTCTTTTTTCTTTTGATCCCCTGCCGCCTCTCAAACGGTGATACCGCTGCTGCTAAATGGGACCCCCATGTCATCCTCTATGTACTATAAAACTTTCTTTTCTTGAATTATTTTTGGCTCCTCATATTTGGTCACTTGCCTTTTTCTTTCGATCTCATGCCACGTTTGAAACGTTGAGGAACCTACTGGCTCATGGGACCCGCATGTCATCCTCTATGTGCTATAAAAGTTTATTTTCTTTATTTTTTTTTCACCCTCTGATTTTTGGCTATTTCCTTTTTCTTTTGATCCCCTGCCGCCTTGGAAACGTTGGGTAAGCTGCTGACTCATGGGACCCGCATGTCATCCTCTATGTACAATCAACTTTCTTTTTCTTTTGATTTCAAGCCGCATTTGAAACGTTGAGACCGCTGCTGCTAAATGGGACCCGCATGTCATCCTCTACGTACAATAAAGTTTCTTTTCTTGGATTATCTTTGGCTCCTGATATTTTGTCACTTGCCTTTTTCTTTCGATCTCATGCCGCCTTTGAAACGTTGAGTAAGCTGCTGGCTCATGGGTCCCGCATGTCATCCTCTACGAACAATAAAAGTTTCCTTTCTTGGAGTTATTTTTTACCCCTAATTTCTGGCTATTTGCCTTTTTCTTTTGATCTCCTGCCCCTCTGAAACGATGAGGACGCTGTTGGCAGGTCGGTCCCACATGTCATCCTCTATGAACAATAAAAGTTTCCTTTGATGGATTTATTTTGAACCCCTAATTAATTTCTGGATATTTCCCCTGCCGCCTTGGAATCGTTGAGGATGCTGCTGCCTCATGGGTCCCGCATGTCATCCTCTCAGAACGGTAAATGTTTATTTTCTTGGATTTTGTTGACCAAACGATTTTTGGCTTATTTTTTCTTTCGATCACGTGCAGCCTTTAAAACGTTGAGGACGCTGCTGGCTCACGGGTCCCACATGTCAACCTCTATGAACAATAAACGCTGAGGATGCTGCTGCCTCATGGGTCCCGCATGTCATCCTCTCAGAACGAAAATGTTTCTTTTCTTGGATTTTTTACCAACAGATTTATGGTTTATTTTTTCTTTCCATCCCCTGCCGCCTTTAAAACGTTGACGACGTTGTTGGCTCATGGGTCCCCGATGTCAGCCTCCCCGTACAAGAAACATATGATATCTTGATTATTTTGCAGACAATAAACAATGTATTGCGCTCTGAGCTATTTCAAACGGATAATTAAATCTTTATTTTTACATAAACAAACTTATATGTTGAATCTCCTTGTTTTTTTGTCTTTGCGAAGCATAGGACTTTCCTGTTTTTTTAGAAAATTCAGAACTTTCCTGTTTTGGAGTGGCCTGAAATTGTACGAGTCAAAAGGCCAAGCAGGATAGTTCGAAGGCCCAGATGTCCAGATGCAGCCCAATTGAAATCTTTCTTCTTGGATTTTTTTCACCCCCTGATTTCTGGCTACTTCATTTTTCTTTTGGTTCTGTGCCGCCTTGGAAACGTTGAGACCGTCGTGCAAAATGGGACCCGCATGTCATCCTCTACGTACAATAAAATTTCTTTTCTTGGATTATTTTTGGCTCCTGATATTTGGTCACTTGCCTTTTTCTTTCGATCCCGTGCAGCCTCTCAAACGGTGATACCGCTGCTGCTAATTGGGACCCGCATGTCATCCTCTATGTACAATCAAGTTTCTTTTTTTGAATTATTTTTGGCTCCTGATATTTGGTCACTTGCCTTTTTCTTTCGATCTCATGCCACGTTTGAAACGTTGAGGAACCTGCTGACTCATGGGACCCGCATGTCATCCTCTATGTACGATAAAAGTTCATTTTCTTTGTTTTTTTTCACCCTCTGATTTTTGGCTATTTCCTTTTTCTTTTGATCCCCTGCCGCCTTGGAAACATTGAGTAAGCTGCTAGCTCATGGGACCCGCATGTCATCCTCTATGTCCATCAACTTTATTTTCTTGGATTTTTTTTGACCCCCTAATTTCTGGCTACTTTCTTTTTCTTTTGATCTCAAGCCGCATTTGAAACGTTGGCACCGCTGCTGCAAAATAGGACCCGCATGTCATCCTCTATGTAAATAAAGTTTCTTTTCTTGGATTATCTTGGGCTCCTGATATTTTGTCACTTGCCTTTTTCTTTCGATCTCACGCCGCCTTTGAAACGTTAAGTAAGCTGCGGGCTCATGGGTCCCGCATGTCATCCTCTACGAACAATAAAAGTTTCCTTTCTTGGAGTTATTTTTTACCCCTAATTTCTGGCTATTTGCCTTTTCTTTTGATCTCCTGCCCCCTTTGAAACGATGAGGACGCTGTTGGCAGGTCGGTCCCACATGTCATCCTCTATGAACAATAAAACTTTCCTTTGATGGATTTATTTTGAACCCCTAATTAATTTCTGGCTATTTCCTTTTTTTTCTTTGATCCCCTGCCGCCTTGGAAATGTTGAGGATGCTGCTGCCTCATCGGTCCCGCATGTCATCCTCTCAGAACGATAAATGTTTTCTTTTCTTGGATTTTTTTACCAACTGATATTTGGTTTATTTTTATTTTCGATCCCCTGCCGCCTTTGAAACGTTGACGACGCTGCTGGCTCATGGGTCCCTGATGTCAGCCTCCCCGTACAAGAAACATGTGATATCTTGATTATTTTGCAGACAATAAACAGTGTATTTCGCTCTGAGCTATTGCAAACGGATAAATTAAATCTTTATTTTTACAACTTATATCTTGAATGTCCTTTTTTTTTGTTTTGGCGAAGCATAGGACTTTCCTTTTTTTTTTTGAGAAAAATCCGAACTTTCATGTTCTGGAGTGGGCTGAAATTGTACGAGTCAAAAGGCCCAGAAGGATAGTTCGAATGACAATATGTCCAGATGCAGCCCAATTGAAATCTTTCTTTTCTTGGATTTTTTTCACCCCCTGATTTCTGGCTACTTCATTTTTCTTTTGGTCCTATGCCGCCTTGGAAACGTTGAGACCGCTGCTGCAAAATGGGACCCGCATGTCATCCTCTATGTACAATAAAGTTTCTTTTCTTGGATTATTTTTGGCTCCTGATATTTGGTCACTTGCCTTTTTCTTTCGATCTCATGCCACGTTTGAAACGTTGAGGAATCTGCTGACTCATGGGACCCGCATGTCATCCTCTATGTACAATAAAAGTTTGATTTCTTGGATTTTTTCACCCTCTGATTTTTGGCTATTTCCTTTTTCTTTTGATCCCCTGCCGCCTTTGAAACGTTTAGTAAGCTGCTGGCTCATAGGTCCCACATGTCAGCCTGTATGAACGATAAAGCTTTCCTTTCTTGGAGTTTTTTTTTTGACCCCCTAATTTCTGGCTACTTTCATTTTCTTTTGATCTCAAGCCGCATTTGAAACGTTGGGACCACTGCCGCACAATGGGACCCACATGTCATCCTCTATGTACAATCAAGTTTCTTTTCTTGGATTATTTTTGGCTCCTGATATTTGGTCACTTGCCTTTTTCTTTCGATCTCATGCCACGTTTGAAACGTTGAGGAACCTGCTGGCTCATGGGACCCGCATGTCATCCTCTATGTACTACAAAAGTTTATTTTCTAGGGGTTTTTTTTCACTCTCTGATTTTTGGCTATTTACTTTTTATTTTGATCCCCTGCCGCCTTGGAAACGTTGAGTAAGCTGCTAACTCGTGGGACCCGCATGTCATCCTCTATGTACAATCAATTTTCTTTTCTTGGAGTTTTTTTTTACCCCCTAATTTCTGGCTACTTTCTTTTTCTTTTGATCTCAAGCCGCATTTGAAACGTTGGGACAGCATGTCATCCTCTATGTACAATAAAAGTTTCTTTTCTTGGATTATTTTTCACCCTCTGATTTTTGGTCACTTGCCTTTTTCTTTCGATCTCATGCCGCCCTTGAAAACATTGAGGAACCTGCTGGCCCATGGGACCCGCATGTCATCCTCTATGTACTACAAAAGTTTCTTTTCTTGGATTTTTTTCACCCTCTGATCTTTGGCTATTTCCATTTTCTTTTGATCCCCTGCCGCCTTGGAAACGTTGAGTAAGTCTTGGCCCGATGGGACCCGCATGTCATCCTCTATGTACAATCAAGTCTCTTTTTTTGGATTTTTTTACCCTCTTATTTTTGGTCACTTGCCTTTTTCTTTCGATCTCATGCAGCCTCTGAAACGTTGAGGAAGCTGCTGGCTCATGGGACCCACATGTCATCCTCTATACTATAAAAGTTTCTTTTCTTGGATTTTTTTTCACCCTCTTATTTTTGGCTATTTCCTTTTTCTTTTGATCCCCTGCCGCCTTGGAAACGTTGATTAAGCTGCTGACACAAGGGCCCCGCATGTCATCCTCTATGTACAATCAACTTGCAAGATCTTGGAGCGAAAGAGCTTGTATAAGTGGGACCCATATGTCATCCTCTATGTACAATAAAAGTTTCTTTTCTTGGATTATTTTTTGCTCCTGATATTTGGTCAGTTTCCTTTTTCTTTTGATCTCATGCCGCCTCTGAAACGTTGAGTAAGGTGCTGGCTCATGGGACCCGCATGTCATCCTCTATGTACAATAAAGTTTCTTTTCTTAGATTTTTTTTTAACCCCAGATTTTTGCTTACTTGGCTTTTTCTTTTTCGATCATATGCCGCCATAGAAATTGAGGTCGCCGCCGGCTCATGGGTCCCACATGTCAGCCTCTATGAACAACAAACCTTTCCTTTGTTGGATTTATTTTTTACCCCTAATTTCTGGCTATTTGCCTTTTTTCTTTTGATCCCCTGCGGCCTTTGAAACGATGAGGACGCTGCTGGCAGGTCGGTCCCACATGTCATCCTCTATGAAGAATAAAAGTTTCCTTTTTGGATTTATTTTTGACCCCTAATTTCTGGCTATTTGCCTTTTTCTTCTGATCCCTGCCGACTTCGAAATGATGAGGATGCAGCTGGCAGATCGGTCCCACATGTCAGCCTCTATGAACTATAAATGTTTCCTTTGTAGGATTTATTTTTTACCCCTATTTTCGGGCTACTTGCCTTTTTCTTTGAAACGTTGAGGACGCTACTGTCTCATGGGTCCCACATGGCATCCTCTCTGAACGATAAACCTTCATTTCTTGTTAACGACAGGTTTATCAGTATTATTTTCATGAGACTAATACAAGCTCTTTCGCTCCAAGATCTTGCAAGTTAATAGAATAAATCATGGAATTATTAGGATATGTTTTAAATTTCAAATCCACTTTATGAATTTTTGAAAATACCGTGATCTATGTGGGTATGGAGCGATCAAGGATTTTCATATTGGCCATGAGCAGTTTCAAAAATTGCAACCCAATAATTCAAAATAAATACAAACAACTTTTATGTAGAATCTCCGTGTTTTTGTTTTTTGCCAATCATAGGATCTGTGGTTCTTTAGAAAAGGGCCAACATTGCATGAGCAGAAAGGCCCATTTGTAGTTATTGGGCTTCGACAGCCGGAGCAAGTAGGCCTATAGAAAATACCTTGTAGATGGCCGTTGGAACCCAAAAATATTTGTTGCCTAGACTTAGATGCCAAACTCAGCCTTATTGACATGAACCTTGCTATGCACACGACAATTTCAGTCCGATCCGTGTACGAAACACAAGATCCAACCCTTCGTGTGAGGAAGCAGGTGGCAGCACACCTCCAGATGCTCAATCGTACATACGCATATCATATAGGAGTTGTCGTATGTACATCAGTTCCGTATTGACATGTTTTTTTCTTTGGTTCACATGTGGGGTCCGCACAGTCACCTAGGTCGCACATCTACTTCCTTGCTCGTAGTTGATGCATGTTCGGTTTGGGGATGGGGTGGAACCGAACACACCCCCGTGCCAGTGGATGTACTTTACCCTTTAGCGGTGAAAAAATAGGAATGGTCCTCACATGAGTATGATCAACAAGAGGTGGCTATATTATAAAGGACGTACACACATTGTAATTATAGTGCTGAAATAAAGTCAATCCTAAAACAGCCATGCATGGGTTATAATATGAAGGCAACACGAAATACAAAAGCAGGGCAGTGTTCAAATAAACTGATTCAAACTAGTACATACTAAAAATAGTGTACTACTTCTCAACACTTCAAGCATAATAAAAAAGTGTCACTGTTTTTTTAAAGGTAACACCGAACGGGCAATGTTTAAAGCAGGCTTAAACCACATAGCCGCTTGTCGGACACTATCCCAACCATCCTTGGGAAGGCTGATAACTCCCACAGTCTCACCTTCATCTGGCTGGAGGTTGCAGCGCAAAATTTTAGGGTATTGATTATAACGAATATTCCGGTATGCTGTGTAGACGCAGTTTTTCCTCATGAATGGAACCAATGTGCCATCAGGAGCTTTGGATTCACGCTTCTTCAGGTTGGCAATGATTGGGTAATTGAGTCCGAGGAACAGAGAGTGGTCGCTGAGGCTGTTAACCTGCCTCCAAAGAAAGTCCCCTGCACGTGCAGTAGATAAGGGATCCAGCTCAAAGACGTAGGTGGCAACAGGAGGATACTGCCGTAGCTGAAGCCCATTAGCAGCATAGGGAATGTCAGGAGGTACTTCAGCATTGGCAATCCCAATCTTGTTTACTTGTAAGGATGATCATCAATCGCTTGCCATCAGCAGATGGAGCGAGGAACCACGCGCATCGCCTGATCATCCACCACCGGTGGCGGGATTACAAACGGGAGCATCAGGTTTTCTGCAATATTAGAAATGGAGACGAATAGGGTGTTACTGGCAACCATATTCAAACAGCAGCATTGTTCATCATTCATGCTCATAGTATAAATACGACTATGTAAGCTAAGGACATTGGTCATTCATGTGTTCAAATCGAGTGTCCAATATATCAGTTATACTGCATCCATCCCACGAAACTAGTCTAAACTTCGCCAAAACTAGACACTAGTTAGTGTATACACAGTTATATACTACCTCTGTCCCACCGAAAGTGTCTGAGATTTGTCCAAATTCAGATGTATCTAGACAGTGAAAGCATATAGATACATTCAAATTTTGACAAATATATATCATCTTAAGTTTAAGTCCTGTGCTGTAGTTAATTCCCTTTGTCTTAAGTGATCTATTAGAGAGCTTCCCTGTGACCACCCGAAGGGTAAGAAATGTTTAACTGTATAAGTGGATTGCCTAGACCTTTCCATCAGTTCGGACTTTTGGTTGCGTTGGCTAGTCCATGAAGCTTGACATGGTGTCAGAGCCAGGGTCTCGAGTTCGAGTCCTGGCTTTCGCAATTTATCCTAAAATTGTTGTTGCCCCCTCGGAGTCCACGTATATGCCTCTTGAGCTATACCTCTGAGTCTTTCCACATGTTGACTTGTCTCCCATCACACGTGAGGGGGGTGTTGAATTGTATAAGTGGATTGCCGCCCTTGCGATCAGTTCGGACTTTTGGTTGTGTTGGTAGTGCATGAAGCTTGACAAGAAAGAAATGCTCTTTGTAGCTAACCCCAAGTCTGGTAACATTTGCAAAATAGGTATCAGATGCAGCTATCCATTCAGTAGAAGAATTTGCATTTTAGAGTTGAAGGTTCATAATCTCTTCTCTACTATTGATAGTAAAGGGTACACATGGTATTTGTTTACCTCATTTTCGCGTTCTAAAAAAGGTACGCTATATGGTTGTGCTAAGTTAAACTGATTTAAGTCTATTCAAGTTTATCGAAAATTATACTACCAACATCTAAAACATCAATATAGGTTCATATATTACAAAAGATATTTAGATTTTCTTTTCTCGAACACATGCCTAGTCGTGCATCATTATATATTAGAGCATACAGGGTTGTAGCAAGGCTACGAAAAACTGAGAAAGCAAAAAGAAAGAACTATACAGGGGACTAGAGGCAGCTAACTTTGTTAGGCCTGCAGTTGCTAAATCTTATATATATATGAGGTTGTAGATATTAATCGTAAACTTACTCAAACTTAAATATCATTGAATTAGGAAAAAGATAACCTGAGTTATTTTGAATGAGGGGACGTCACAATCACTAATGAAAGATAATTGTGGAAAACTGAAATCTATTCAAGAAAATGGGAGAAAAAATGTATCAAAAACAAAATTAATTATACCATTCTGCAGATTGTTCACCGATATAAACAAAGAACTGTTTGATCTGCATGTAGGTACATCCAATCAAGGCTTTTTCCCCGATCTCTAGAAAATATAAGCTACGCATGTAATTACAAACGATTTTCTTCTATTTTTCTGTTTCTACGTTAACATTTGAGATACTTGTTAATTACATCCATATTCTGCAGTTGCATAGAGTTACTAATTCAGGAATGCATTCACATACGGAGTATACTATGTTTGCTGATGACTGACTAGTACTAATTCATTGCAAGCAACGGTTCATTCATATTCAGATAAAGGATGTGATCGTTAAGTCATATACTTATGAAAGTCCTTATGCATCTCTCTCGATGCGAGATGGCGAGGTCTCTCGTCCTCCTTTTGGAGGCAAATTCAATTAGTTATATATGAAACTCTGGGTGTAAAAGGTTATCAAAAAGGGTGCCTTCATAGTGCCACGTTATCTTTTGAGATCTTGGTTAATTACACCCATATTCTGCAGATGGCGTAGAGTTACTAATTCAGGAATGCAATCACATACTGAGCATACTATGTTTGTTGGTGACTAATTAGTACTACTAATTCATTGCAAGCAACGGTTCATTCATATTCAGCAAAAGGGGGTGTGATCATTAAGTCATATAAGAAAGGTAAAATATAAACAAGGTAGTTCATGAATAACTTCATTGGTTAAGGCAGTGTATCATGCAATGCAACATAACGACTGAAAAAATACCATTTGCGGTGTCCCAGAAGTACGTGGAGCCGTCAGTTTCGTCCACCGCAAAAACGTGGCCATGGAGTTTAATGGCATCACAGTAATTTGGATGATCAGGTGCAGGTGTAAGGGCCTCCAGCATTCTCCAGTCGCCACCCCCTTCAAGGTAGAAAATCGTTTTGTCGAACAAGGCGATGAGCTTGTAATCTGCGTACCTCCCACCTTTTGTGGGCACTTGGCAGATTACAATCTTCAACAAATAAATTGCTGGACCCCAGTTAAAAGAGTATGCAGGTCGATATGAAACAATACTATGATGAATCTTCGAATCAGGTAGGGATGGAAGGGGGATATGTCGCTCGGTGTAGACGTTCACGAGGCACCACTCATGATGATCGGCGGCGGCGATCCAGTCGCCGTTCGCGCCAAGCCATTTTCTGTCGTGCATGAACGGCAGGGCGACAGAACGGCGAGGATGGTCGAGGGGCACCAGGTCGTACACGGTATCATGCAGACGAGATGCTGTCGCCAGGTCCCAGTGTTCACCGAACCAATAAGCAGGCGGAGGCATCAGCAGGCAGGGTTCATCCCAATGGTGCATCTTACCTTCATCCTTGCTGATCATGTCGTAGAGCTCCCTGGAACATGCAGCAAGTCGGACGGTGTAGGTAACGTCCAGATGCGCAGCGATGAGGTCGATGTTGTCGCCGGTGAGAGCCTCCAAGTGGCCGTCCCCGCCGCCCCGGCAAAGCCTAGAATAATCCATCACGTGAAGATGGATTTAGGTGGATGGCGGATGCAACTGCGCTTGGGGTTTTCGGAGGAGAGGGCGAGCGCTATGGAAGGAACGATGCGGCGCGCGGCCGGCCGGGGTAAGGAGAGAAAGGTATACGGAGTAGTACTAGTGATGCGGCGTGGTGGGGATCGAGATCTTGCGCGTGCGCGTGATTCTGGGAGGGTGAAGAAGAAGATTTTTTATTTTTTTGTAACGGGGTGAAGAAGAAGATGATAGACATGCAAGGGGCAAAAACTAGGTAGTACTCTAGGCTGCTGCTGCGACTGGGCGCCGATTTGACTGTTGGTAGACTAGCACGCCACCCATCTATAAATTTGCGACGACGTTTGGTGCAGTGATGTCTCGTCACATCAGGTTGACCAGAGAGGGCTTTTTTTTACAGTTTCCATTTCGATATATTTTTCGCCAATAATCGTAGTACTCTACATGCCAGAGACACGTACCTTAACACGTGGGCAGCATGCAACCGCGCGAGCACCAAAATGGAATGAGAAATGTTTTAGAGCACAACTTCATTTTCAATGCCTTTCCTAGCTTGGTTTGGAAACCGGACAGAGCTTCAGTGACTTGATGCTTCCAAGATACATTGTGACTGTGTCCCACCATCTACCATCCATTTGAGATCCAACGTTCCAAACTATCTCTTATTTCGAAGCTAAAAAAGAAAAACTATTCAGAAAATTTTGAAAAAAAATCCAGTAATATGTAGATTCCTTGTTTTAAAATCTATGAATATTTCATCCCATTCGGATGACTAGCTTGAGATTAAATAGATTCTTACATATTCGAGCACTAGTTTAAACTAAATATATATTTTCTCACAAACCTATGATTCAAATCGAATGAAACTCCACCAAAATATAAATCGAAATATGCATGATTTACTGCAATGTGAGCGGATAATTCAATCCCACGAAAAGACAATATGCTCCAAGACCAGTAATCTCTTCCCTAGCTTATCTGAACATAACTGACAGTGTCCTTAGAGAACATCTTGCAGCCTCAGTAAAGCCTCAGGTATGAACAAGAAGCATATTGCCATCTACAGATCACGCTAAGAACCACAACCCAGGATCATCCTCATAGCCTATATCATCAAGGTTTCCCTCCAAAATGCTTATGTTTTTGGAAAGTTTTCTTGACGATAGGGAAGATTCTGAAGGGCTTAGATTCGCTACAATAGCAACAAATGGAAAATTTTCGCCGCTAAAAAGAGTATCCCGCCATTTTAATATACACTTATTAGTAGTTGATCAATTGTGCATTGCAAAACACAAAGTTCAGATCAAATGTGCAACATACCAACAGAAAGTTAACTAGCAGTTTTACGAGCACATGGCGATATTAAGGTGATGAAGCAGTTAACTAGCAGAACAAGATCTCCTACTCAGGGACGCTCTTGGTGGACGCCGAGATATAGGTCGCTAGCTGTGCACGGAGATCCTCCTTCTCCTTGATAATCGCCTTAAGGACAGCGGTTTGTCCGCTCATTAGCACCCTCGAGATCTGCCTCTTGAGCTTTAATTTCAACTTCTGTTCCATGAGATACTTGATGAGGTTGCTTCCAGTATCCATCCATGTGACGCTCTTGTTGTTCAGTTCCACCCAGTAGGCGTTCTGCTGCTTAAGCATGTCGACGCATTGCGCAAGATGAAAGGAGATCTCCTTCTCAGACGCCAAAACTCTGTGAAGACGATCACACTCCAGGGTGAGGGAGTGTTCATTCTCCAGCTGGCTGCCTATGTGGGCCTTGTTCTCCTCCTTTTGCTACAACAATCATTGTATGAAAAAAAAGAAATCAACCCATTCATATATGAGTATTAATTACCCGCAAACAATAGGACTACTAATTTCTAGCATGGATATTGATAAAGGAATGGACAACACTCGGACGCTCCACAAATACCACAGGGTTCATCAACACATAATAATCGGAAAGCAGTGATTACATAAACTATAAAAAAACAAGTGGACAGAGGCATACAGCCTACCAGGCTTGGCCGGGAAACGGGGCCGAACTTAGCTTCGGACGGCCAGACTTGGGGCGCCACCGTCGTTGTGGTTACCGGGGAGACATTTGAACCGCCGGCCCTGTGAGATGTAAATAAATGTAAAAACGGTTAGAAAATAAGAATCAACTGAAGGACACCCCGCTAGAAACTTACCCCGACGAACCCTCGCCCTTGATGGTGGTGTTTGCATCATCATCATTCATCAATGTGACGCTCTGGTTATGCAGTTCCACACAAACGCGGTTCTGCTCATTAAGCCTGTCGAGCTCGGCAGTAAAGGTATTGATGCCTTGCTGAAGATTATGGCAGATCTTGTTCTCGGACGCCAAATCTACGTGAACAGGCTCAAACTCTGGGGTGAGGGAGAGTTCATTCCCCAGCTGGCTGCCTATGTGGGCCATGTTCACCGCCATTTGCTGGCACGATCATTGTATGGAACAAAAAAGAATCCAACCAATTCATATATGAGTAATTACACGCAAAAAAATAGGAGTACTACTAATTTCTAGCACAGATCTTGATACAGGAATGGACATCACTTGGACGCTCCACAAATATCACAGTATTCATCAACACATAATTAAAAGGAAAGCCGTGATTACATAAACTACTCCATCCTATCCCTTTTAGTAGTAGTAGTAAACACGGATTTAGTAAAGTTGTATTCTCCCTATGATCCCTTTTAGTTGACTCGGATTTAGTACAAAGTTGTACTAAATTTGAGTCAAATAAAATGGATCGGAGGGAGTACTAAATCTGAGTCTATTAAAATGGATTGGATGGAGTATAAAAAAAAAGTGGATAGAGGCATACAGCCTACCTGGCTTGGCCGTGAAACGGGGCCGAACTCAGCTTCCGACGACCGGACTTGGGGCGCCACCGTCGTGGGGGTTACCGGGTAGACGTTTGAACCGCCGGCACTGTGAGATGTAAATAAATGGAAAAAACAGTTATTAGAAAATAAGAATGAACTGGAGGACACGCCACTAGAAACCTACCCGGACGAACCCTCGCCCACTGGCTCGCTCTCCATCGAATAGAGGATAGACTGCTCTGCGAGAATGCTCAGGCGATCATAAGTGGCCATACAACAACGCGCTAGCTGGTTAGATGAGTTTTTCTCGGCGGTCCTAGTCCTCATCGTCTTCCCTAGGATATCCTGCCGCCGGGCCGCCCGGCTCAATGGAGCCATGGCTTGCGAGGTACGTAGTACTTTACTACTCAGTAGTTAGGGTGGAGGGCTGGTGAAGGCTAGTTACTAGCTACCAGCAGAACAGAAAGAGAAGAAGGGCGGAGGGCTGGTCAAGGCTAAATCTTACATACACCCAGAAAAGACCATCGTGCCCTCGCGGGGCTTCTGAGCAATTATAGGGACGTGTGTTCTCAAATGGGCAAGATAGGGTACCTTCCCGAGGAAGCATCTAGCACCCAAGCCGATGGACTGCGCGTTGAACAATGGTTACAGTATGTGTAAAAAGAAAAGATAACAAGGGAAATGCCTGGCAGGGTCCAGAGGTGCATTTAATCGGACATGGGATTCCATAGTATTTTACACCATAGAGTATGTGAACATAAACACAGAATACAATCAAGCGCTTAGTGTTTACATAAAGGGCCCTAACTGAAGATAGGAAATGCAAGCAAGTCCCTCTCCGCCAAATAAGATCATATATCGTCGTTAGGGCCGCCCTGGTGAATCCTCTGAATGAAAAAAGCCCATAGTTGGCAACCTAAACCCGCCGCTCCGAATAGGAACTTCCGTCCGACGAGAACTTTCTGACAACAAAAATTAATTAATTCAGTACTGCATAAACCGCAATTTCAATTAGATAAACACGAAGATTAAGATAGGCGCATGTATCACCTGTCGATGCGAACCAAGATAGTCAGCTCCGTGCACGGTTGATACCATTGCAACGACCGCTCTAGTTCCGACCATTTGGCGGCGCCCGGCGTGGTCGTGCTGTTCGCCAGAATAGTGGCCGTATAGTTGGGGAGCATTAAACCAATCTCAGAGCGATTAAGTAATGGCTTGCCGTGCGACGACATACTCACCTTGTACTCCGGCGACACGCACGCCGCCGACCTAACGCACTCAACGGATAGGCTGGCCAGCACGCATCTATTTTTCGGCTGGACTTGCGTATATGTGTGCCAGACGAACACGGTACCATCGTTCCCGTAGAAGATGACCAGACGTCTTGGCTCTGGCGGTGCCAGCACCGGGATGATGAACGCCATCGTGGTGCCGTACGGGATCATGTCCACACAAATCGAATGGATTTCTCTGAGGTGGGCGATGAGCGCTGCTGGCGAGGCGAAGAAGTCACAGCCGGCCTCTGTGCAGTCGCACGGGCCGTGCGGGCACGCGAGCTCGTGGTCGTGGAGCTCGTTGTAGGCGACCACGCTCCCGCACCCGTCGTGGGGGCACTCCATCCTCTTTAATCTGCTTTGAAGAGGATATTGATGGGGAGGGGAGGGGAGGGGCGAGTGGAGAAGAAGGATGGTGGTGGCTTTATTAATTCGGGCCTCACCGTCCCACCAGCTTGGCTAAGGGCCCTTTTGTTGTGGCTTTTTTTTGGCTTTTTGGCTTTGGCAAAAGCCAAAAAAACACCTAAATAGGTGCTTTTTTGGCTTTTGGATTTTGGAAGCCAAAAAAATAGGATCTTTGTTTTTGGCTTCCAAAATCCAAAATCCAAAAAAGCACCTATTTAGGTGCTTTTTTTGGCTTTTGCCAAAGCCAAAAAGCCAAAAAAAAACCACAACAAAAGGGCCCTAAAAAAGGTGACACTGAAAGTTTCACTGTCTATGTTTTCACACGCAGTACACCTTATATGATGGCCAAAAATGGGATATGAAGATTTTCTCGAAATATCAAAAAAAAAAATAGATTGATGTTTGACATATGTGTGATGTTACTCAAAATTGAACTACATGTTACGAATGGACGGTCGGCAATTTTGAGGGAAGAAAATGAATTTTAAAATATTGAAATACTTTGAGTGTCTCTGTGTGAAGCCTTGCACTAAGATCATAGAAATTTCCATTACCCTTGTACGGATGGTGGGTCCTAAAAGTTGAAGTAATTTGAGTGCAACAAAAAGAACTTCAATGAAATTAAAAATGTGGACTAGCTTGTGTCGTCATATGAGATATAGATGGTATAAAAATAACAAACTACAATCCTAAGAGTGATTTATATAAATCAAGTTTGATTTCTTGCTTTCATGTATGAGTTAATTTATTAACATGGCTTTCAACCCCACCCCCTCCCCCCCCCCCCACACACACACACTCTCTCTCTCTCAAATGGGGGTGAGAGGAGAAGAAGGATGTTCGTAACTCATGCCTCACCATCCTACCAGACTTTGGTCGATGCCCAAGACATTCATGACCTAAAAAGGTGGCGTTGACTATTTCATAGTCTACATTTTCACAAGCATTATACAATGTATATTGGCCAAAATGTGATGTGTAGATTTTCTCGAATTGTACCTTATTTGGATTCATGTTTGATGTATGAGCGGTTTTACTCAAAATTCAACTACATGTTCAAATTGCCAGGTCGGAAAATTTGAATGAAGAAAATATTGTTTAAATATTGAAATAAGTGAGCATATGTGTGCGTGCGTGTGTGTGTGTGTGTGTGTGTGTGTGTGTGTGTGTGTCTTTTGTGCACTACGATACGTAAAATTGGCACTACCATTTTACGAATGTGGTGGGTCCTAGAATATTGAAGCAAATTCAAAAAAAAATGTGCTAGCTTGAGTCATCGTATGAGATAAAATTGCTATACAAATAACAAACTTACAACCTTAAGGTAATTTAAGAAAGATTTATTTTCTTGCTTACACATGTGTGGTCATGTTGATTGCATTGTATATTAGTATGAACTTACTAATAATTATCCCAAATATTGGCAGCAATGTTCATCTTACCGTTCACATATATTTTATTCAACTTCATTTCACACAAAAATACATTCTACTTTATTAGTGTAAAATAAGAGCGTTATGTGAGCTTTATTGTGAAGTGGCTGCCTGAGAGAAGGGCCAAATTTTCAAGGTAACAATTTCGAAACATGGCATGCTTCATAAGATGACCATTTAGGTGATATATATGTTGATTATTTCTCGAGTTTGTAATATATGTGGACTTATGTTGAGTTTTAACCAATTTTAGTCAATTTAAAATTGCATGTTCTTTAAAGTTCGGCACGAGTTTTGGTAGAAAATATGCAGATTTTACCATGGTAAGGTGTTATGCTTCATGCATGAAAAAATACAAAGAAAAGATGAACAATTTGTACGAATGGTGAAGCCGGTGAATTTGAAGCAAATTGAATGCAACCAAAGGAAATTCATTAAAACCAAAAAAAAGATGAAGAGTTCACGAGGAAATGGTATGGCGATTTGAAAAGAAAATGAATCACTACATATGTGAATCTGGTCATAGTAAACGAAAATGCCAAGTAGAGTTTCCAATTTTGTTCATAAAAATAGATCAAATTTGAACTAGATTTGTGATGTAGATTGGTCATAGAAATCGCTATAAGCCATCGCAATGTACGGAAGTGAATAATTCTAGGCATCCATATTTTAATTACTTCTTGTAATGTAATTGAACAAGCTAGATTGGGTATTGCCCCATGAAATTGTACCACACATGCCAACAATAGTAAACCTGATTGCTTACAAGTACGCCAACATTATGTGGCTTGATTAAATGTGCATTAAACTTAAAATGCCTATTTATTTATTTTGTTTTAGTAGTCGTATGACAGTGAAGGATCCAGAGTTGCATTAATCGGCGAATTGGGTTACATATTACATAGACTAATTCATGGTAAACATAAAATACATCCAATCCCTCAACATTTTTAGATAAAGGTCTAAGTAGTCCTTCCCCACCGAAGTAGATGACCACCTCCAACACTACGGCCGTCCTGACAAGAACCATCAGCAAAACGTCTCTTTTAGTCCTTGTACGGAGTACTTTGAAGCAGGAAGCCCCGGACACACCCTTCCTATTACGCTCATGAAGCAATCAAAACATCAAAAGAAGAGGCGTAACAAGATCTCCTACTCGGGGACACTTGGTGGACGCCGAGATATAGGTCGCTAGCTGTGCACGGAGATCCTCTTCTCCTTGCTAATCGCCCTGTCACAAGAAAAACAAATTAATTCAGCATTACTTAAATCCGCATTAGCATCGTCCCAATAAGATTGAGGGTAGTGTTATGTTCACTCACTCCTTATCGATGCGCAAATAGATAGTCAGCTGCTTTGATGATTCATTGCCGCACAGGTACCGCGGCGGCACCGAGAGGAAGGAAGTGACATCTCCCAAAGAAACTGTGCCCGGAGTCGGGCTGCTCGTCGGCTCTAATACCGCCTTCACCACGTCAAACAAGTGTTCCCCGGTAAGCTTACGCGGCCCCGGCATCGGCGGGCCGTTCGCCCACATTGTCACCCTATACCGGGGCAAGTTGCACGCCGCCGGCCTGACGCACACGAAGGATACCGCGGTGTCCATGCCGCAAGGGTGGATGTGCAAGGCGAACACTGCGCCATCCGTCCCGTAGCCGATGAGCTGTCGTTTTGGCGAGCCCGGTGCCGGCACCTTCAGATGAACAAATCCGAAGTCCTCGTCGTACGGGAACCTATCCACAGCGGTCAAGTGGGCTTCTCTGAGGTGTAGGATGAACGGTACCTTCGAATCGGCGAATTCGCAGCCGGGGTGCGTGCAGAAGCAATAGCCGTGCGGGCACGCCATCATGTGCTTGTCTTCCTCGTTGTAAGGGATCTCCCTCCCGCACCAGTCGTTGATACACTGGATCGTCGGCGTCAGAGGCTGCTTCTTCGGCACAGGCAACTCCATAGTCTAAGGTCTGATGAGGGATCGGAAAGGGGCGCGGGGGGTTGTGGTGGCGGCGGCGCGAGCGAGGGGGGAGCAGTGAGAAGCTGAGAACTGAGAAGGGAGATTGATGTTTATGGAGATTGATGTTTCTTTATACGAGTAATAATATAGAGGGCTCTTCTTTTAACGGGAGCCTCTAGACTGGTGGACACATGACCTGTGCTCACTGAAGTGTGGGACCTCACGCATGGGAACCACACGTAAGTGACAGACCAGTTGGTGTACTCGGGTGATTATTATAATGTATTAGTACTCCATAGTTTCCTATAGATCCAAGGGTAGGAAAGCCAAGTTATCTCATTTACAAGACATTATTTTTTCCATGAAGCCAAGTTAACTCATCAATCAATTGGTATATTTTGGTTATATTCAAACTTTTACTTGAAACTAGTTGGTCATGCCATTCTACTACTCGCCTAAAACTTTTACTGGGGGGGGGGGGGGGGTTGGGGGTGATGCTACCCTGAATTTGTGGGACCCAAAAAAAACTCGGAAATACGAGCTAGCGATGCATCAAAAAGAAACACATTCATCCCCCTCCCCCAGTGATTTGACCTAGATTTGAAATCAAGTCACACGTGATTCAAAAAAGGCAATCTAAAAACATGGAGTATTCATCATTTTGTAGTACATATATCTAGGGAAAATACCAAACATGCCATACCAGTGTTTTAGAGAAGAACCCTCAAGTAGATTGGCACCATGTTGGAGTCCGTCCAGCTAAATTTCCTCCCACATGCATGTGAGTTTGGTACCACTACACAAGAACCATGCCAAACTTTTGAATCATGGCCCAATTTTATGTATATATTTGCAACTTTTCATCATGCACGCATGAATACTTTGCAAAATATGTGCATTTTGGGTTGTCACCCATAAATGTGTTTTTGCTTGTCTGCCACCAATCAAGTTTTCATTCGCGGGGAAACATGCATGACAGGATGACCATTTCCAAGGTTTCATGAATTATCTCAATGTGCATCCATATATATACAATTTCTTGGGCTAAATCCGATAAAATGCAAATTTGACACAGTGTGTAGACGAAGTACAGATCAAACAAATAATTTAAAAAATACATGGGTGTGTGGCCTGAATGTGTGGATCGAGCCAAGTACATTTTATATAATAATGGCCAAACACATGCACCGCACCCTCCTACTAGAACAAATTAAAACAAGCAGGGTGAGAGCATCGTGAGATTGCTCGACCTAGCTAAATTTTAAAACAAGCCGAATTAATAAGTTATTGTGGGGATTGATAGAAAAGATCGAAACAAAGCATGCATAGTCATATCATTTGTGGTTTACATAATACCTCTATGAACAGTTTCAAATAAACATGGCATATATACACTTCTATGTTTAGACAAGAACCCTGCATATTTTTTTGCACCATGTGTTTGAGGCCTCGCTTCCCCAGAAGTGTGTGTGAGAGCATTTTGCATGCTACGAGAAAACAATGCCAAACATTTGAATCGCATGACTCATTTTTTGGTAGTGATATATAGGTTTATGGTTTATATATATACAAGGTTTAGTGTTAGGGTCTAGGGGTTTAATATAATTAGGGTTTAGGGTTTATAGAGATTCACATCATCTGTTTCATTTCACATTTGTGATGTACAATACTACATACCTAAGTAAAATCGATCCTTCTTAGTCACTCCAAAATGGAGCTCGTGGCCGGGAGGTTTTTGGAATTTCCATGTTTGAAACCCAATACCACTTCTCTTCATGCTTGACTTCATAATTAAGACAGAGTTTAGGGTTAGGGGTAGATACATGATTTTTCTGGTTTGAATATGTCTAGATCGAGCTTTGTACGTTTATTATCAACTTTTGAATGCTTACTGTATAACATAAGAAGACAATGTGCTTTAGTTTTTCATTTTTCATTTTTTTGAATTTTTATGCCCATATGAATTTTGGTCAAATCCTAGGTTAATTTGACCAAGAGTTAACCAAGTTTAAAAACATGAATATGAAAAAGTAAGCTTGTATCCTTCTTAATCACTCCAAAATGAAGCTCTTGTGAGGTTTTTAAAATTTCTATGTTTGAAACCAAAAACCACTTCTCTTCATGCATGCTTGACTTCATAAGATAGAGTTTAGGGTTAATTAGGGGTAGATGCATGATTTTTCTGGTTCGAATATGTCTAGATCTTGTTTATCAACTTGAATGCTTACTATAGGACATAAGATCGAAGACTATGTGCTTTGATTTTTTATGCCCATTTGAATCTTGGTCAAATCCTAGGTTTGACCAAGAGTTAAACAAGTTTAAAACATGAATATGAAATGGGTAAGCCCGTATCCTTCTTAATCACTTCAAAATGAAGCTCTTGGTATTTTTAAAATTTCTATGTTTGAACCCAAAAACCACTTCTCTTCATGCTTGACTTCATAAGAGAGAGTTTAGGGTTAGGGGTAGATACATGATTTTCCTTGTTTGAATATGTCTAGATCGTGTTTATCAACTTGAATGCTTACTCTGTGACATAAGAAGACTATGTGATTTGGTTTTTTATTTTTTTATTCGTTTTTTTTGTTTCAAACATGTAAATTTCAAAAACCCTCCCAAGAGCTACATTTTGGAGTGACTAAGAAGGATAGATGGGGAGTGATGTTTTGGCACATGGGAGCATATGCTCCCTTTATTTTGAAATACATGTTAGACACATTTTAAAATGTCAAAAAAATTGAAACAAAAATTTCGCACGTACATCTTCATGTGCTACGCGCTCACAAAGTCGTTTCATGAAAAATCGACATGTCATGTGGCGTGTGTAAAAAAGACAAAATTCAGTGCTGAAACAAAGACTTGTCACAAGATAAATTTTCTCTTTTTCGCTTAGACTACAAAAAATATCATTTTTTCGTGAAACTTGACGAATACACATATATTATGGAGATGTACATGTAAATTTTTTTGTCAAATTTTTTTAACACTTGGAAATATATTTTTATGGTAGAGGGATCATACGCACCCGGGAGCCGAATTGAGTTTCTGGGATAGATGCTTATTTTTTCATATTCATGATTTAAACTTGTTTAAACCATGGTCAAACCTAGGATTTGACCAAGATTCAAATGGGCATCAAAATTGAAAAAAATCAGCAAAAAGAAAAACCAAAGCAAATAGTTTTCTTATGTTATATAGTAAGCATTAAAGTTGATAAACAAGGTCTAGACATATTCAAACCAGACAAATCATGTATCTATACCCCCTAACCCCTAAACTCCGTCTTATGAAGTCAAGCATGAAGAGAAGTGGTTTTGGGTTTCAAACATGGAAATTTCAAAAACCTCCCAAAAGCCCCTTTTCAAATATTTCAAACTTATTCAAATTTGGTTCAAATTTGAAAGACATACAAGTTATAGCACACATATTGCATACATTTTCACACAAACTGCACTAGATGCTAACCCTATAATTTGAGGCCATTTGGATGAGGTCGAAAAAATTCTTGGAGTAGAATCGTGTTGTTCGAACCCCGTAGTTGGATTTTTTTTGAACCCTTGATCTGTAGAACTGGCCAAAACCCGAGTTTAACCTATTTAATTATAGATTCGTATATCGATTTTTCTACTACCTTTTTATTATTACTATGCAGCACATGGGTGTTTGCCCGTCGAGTGAAACTCGGAGGAAGAGGGATCACTCGGAAGGAGAGAAGAAGGGAGAGCATTATGGTGTCTCCCCTTTTTCGGGTGATGATGTTGACTTTTGTGCAGGGTTTGTCAGTGAGCAGGAGGTGCGAGCGAGCGAGCGAGCGAGTCGAGCGAGGCCGAGAATGAGGGAGATTTGTTTTTTTTGTGAGAGGGACAACCGAAGGATCGAGAAGGACCCACAGACTTCCAATACGCATCCTGATGTGTCTTCTCTTGACAAAGAAGATGGCTGGGAGTTTGCGTACCTATTGCACGTGACTTGTGCTCACTGAAGTGTGGGACCTCAAGCGTGGGCACCACACGTAAGTGACAGACCTGTTGGTGTAAAAACTCGATTGATTATTATAGTGCATTAGAACAAAGTTTCCTATGGATTCAAGGGTAGGAAATCCAAGTTAACTCATTTACGTGTTAAACTTGTCTAAATCTTGGTGAAACCTAGGATTTGACCAAGATTCAAATGGGCAGAAAAATAAAAGCACATAAAAATGAAAAACCAAATCACATAGTCTTCTTATGTCGTATAGTATGCATTAAAGTTGATAAACAAGGTCTAGACATATCAAACCATACAAATCATGTATCTACCCCCTAACCCCTAAACTCCGTCTGATGAAGTAAAGCATGAAGATAAGTGGCTTTGGGTTTCAAACATGGAAATTTCAAAATCCTCCCAAAAGCCCCTTTTCAAATATTTCAAACTAATTCAAATTTGGTTCAAATTTGAAAGACATACAAGTTATAGCACACATAGTGCATACATTTTCACACAAACTGCACTACATGCTAACCCTATAGCTTGAGGCCATTTGGATGAGGTCGAAAAAATTCTTGGATTAGAATCGTGTTGTTCGAACCCCGTAGTTGGATTTTTTAGAACCCTTGATCTGTAGAACTGGGCAAAACCCGAGTTTAGAGTGACTAAGAAGGATACAGGCTTCCCTTTTCATTTTCATGTTTTAAACTTGTTTAAATTATCTTGATCAAACCTAGGATTAGACAAGATTCAAATGGGCATCAAAATTGAAAAAAAATCAGCAAAAAGAAAAACCAAAGCAAATAGTTTTCTTATGTCATATAGTAAGCATTAAAGTTGATAAACAGGTCTAGACATATTCAAACTAGAAAATCATGTATATATCTACACCCCTAACCCTAAACTCTGTCTTATGAAGTCAAGCATGCATGAAGAGAAGTGGCTTTTTTGTTTCAAACATGGAAATTTCAAAAACCCTCCCAAGAGCTACATTTTGGGGTGACTAAGAAGGATAGATGCTTATTTTTTCATATTCATGATTTAAACTTGTTTAAACCATGGTCAAACCTAGGATTTGACCAAGATTCAAATGGGCATCAAAATTGAAAAAAAAATCAGCAAAAAGAAAAACCAAAGCAAATAGTTTACTTATGTCATATCGTAAGCATTCGAGTTGATAAACGAGGTCTAGGTATATCCAAACCAGACAAATCATGTATCTACCCCCTGTCGATCTTATGAAGTCTAGCATGAAGAGATCGAAGTCGTTTTGGGTTTCAAACATGGAAATTTCAAGAACATCCCAAAAGCTTCATTTTAGAGTGACTAAGAAGGATACAGGCTTACATTTTAATTTTCATGTTTTAAACTTGTTTAAATCTTGGTTAAACCTAGGATTTGACCAAGATTCAAATATATGGGCATAAAATTAAAAAAAAAACAGAAAAATGAAAACCAAAGCACATGGTCTTCTTATGTCTATAGTTAGCATTAAAGTTGATAAACAGGGTCTAGACATATTCAAACTAGAAAATCATGTATATATCTACACCCCTAACCCTAAACTCTGTCTTATGAAGTCAAGCATGCATGAAGACAAGTGATTTTTTTTTGTTTCAAACATGGAAATTTCAAAAACCCTCCCAAGAGCTACATTTCGGGGTGACTAAGAAGGATAGATGCTTATTTTTTCATATCCATGATTTAAACTTGTTTAAACCATGGTCAAACCTAGGATTTTACCAAGATTCAAATGGGCATAATTTTTTAAAAAAAATCAGAAAATGAAAAACCAAGGCACATAGTCTTCTTATGTCATATAGTAAGCATTCAATTAAGTTGATAAACAAGGTCTAGACATATATTCAAACCAGGAAAATCATGTATCTACCCCCGAACCCTAGCTAAACTCTATCTTATGAAGTCAAGCATGCATGAAGAGAAGTGGTTTTGGTTTCAAACATTTAAGCCAAAAGCCCCTTTTCAAATATTTCAAACTTATTCAAATTTGGTTCAAATTTGAAAGACATACAATTTATAGCACGCATAGTGCATACATTTTCACACATACTGCACTAGATACTAACCCTATAGTTTGAGGCCATTTGGATGAGGTCAAAAAAATTCTTGGATTAGAATCGTGTTGTTCGAACCCCGTAGTTGGATTTTTTTTGAACCCTTGATCTGTAGAACTGGGCAAAACCCGAGTTTAACCTATTTAATTATAGATTCGTATATCGATTTTTCTACTACCTTTTTATTATTACTATGCAGCACATGGGTGTTTGCCCGTCGAGTGAAACTCGGAGGAAGAGGGATCACTCGGAAGGAGAGAAGAAGGGAGAGCATTATGGTGTCTCCCCTTTTTCGGGTGATGATGTTGACTTTTGTGCGGGGTCTGTCAGTGAGCAGGAGGTGCGAGCGAGCGAGCGAGCGAGTCGAGCGAGGCCGAGAATGAGGGAGATTTGTTTTTTTTGTGAGAGGGACAACCGAAGGATCCAGAAGGACCCACAGACTTCCAATACGCATCCTGATGCGTCTTCTCTTGACAAAGAAGATGGCTGGGAGTTTGCGTAACTATTGCACGTGACTTGTGCTCACTGAAGTGTGGGACCTCAAGCGTGGGCACCACACGTAAGTGACAGACCTGTTGGTGTAAAAACTCGATTGATTATTATAGTGCATTAGAACAAAGTTTCCTATTGATTCAAGGGTAGGAAATCCAAGTTAACTCATTTACGTGTTAAACTTGTCTAAATCTTGGTCAATCCTAGGATTTGACCGAAGGATCCAGAAGGACCCACAGACTTCCAATACGCATCCTGATGCGTCTTCTCTTGACAAAGAAGATGGCTGGGAGTTTGCGTACCTATTGCACGTGACTTGTGCTCACTGAAGTGTGGGACCTCAAGCGTGGGCACCACACGTAAGTGACAGACCTGTTGGTGTAAAAACTCGATTGATTATTATAGTGCATTAGAACAAAGTTTCCTATGGATTCAAGGGTAGGAAATCCAAGTTAACTCATTTACGTGTTAAACTTGTCTAAATCTTGGTGAAACCTAGGATTTGACCAAGATTCAACTGGGCAGAAAAATAAAAACAAAGAAAAATGAAAAACCAAATCACATAGTCTTCTTATGTCAAATAGTAAGCATTAAAGTTGATAAACAAGGTCTAGACATATCAAACCATACAAAGCATGTATCTACCCCCTAACCCCTAAACTCCGTCTTACGAAGTCAAGCATGAAGAGAAGTGGTTTTGGGTTTCAAACATGGAAATTTCAAAATCCTCCCAAAAGCCCCTTTTCAAATATTTCAAACTTATTCAAATTTGGTTCAAATTTGAAAGACATACAAGTTATAGCACACACATAGTGCATACATTTTCACACAAACTGCACTACATGCTAACCCTATAGCTTGAGGCCATTTGGATGAGGTCGAAAAAATTCTTGGATTAGAATCGTGTTGTTCGAACCCCGTAGTTGGATTTTTTTGAACCCTTGATCTGTAGAACTGGGCAAAACCCGAGTTTAGAGTGACTAAGAAGGATACATGCTTCCCTTTTCATTTTCATGTTTTAAACTTGTTTAAATTATCTTGGTCAAACCTAGGATTAGACAAGATTCAAATGGGCATCAAAATTGAAAAAAAAATCAGCAAAAAGAAAAACCAAAGCAAATAGTTTTCTTATGTCATATAGTAAGCATTAAAGTTGATAAACAAGGTCTAGACATATTCAAACCAGACAAATCATGTAGCTATACCCCCTAACCCCTAAACTCTGTCTTATGAAGTCAAGCATGTGAAGAGAAGTGGTTTTGGGTTTCAAACATGGAAATTTGAAAAACCTCCCAAAAGCTTCATTTTAGAGTGACTAAGAAGGATCCATGCTTCCCTTTTCATTTTCATGTTTTAAACTTGTTTAAATTATCTTGGTCAAACCTAGGATTTGACAAGATTCAAATGGGCATCAAAATTGAAAAAAAATCTGAAAAAAGAAAAACCAAAGCAAATAGTTTTCTTATGTCATATAGTAAGCATTAAAGTTGATAAACAAGGTCCATACATATTCAAACCACAAAAATCATGTATCTATACCCCCTAACCCCTAAAATAATTAGTCTCTCTTATGAAGTCAAGCATGTGAAGAGAAGTGGTTTTGGGTTTCAAACATGGAAATTTCAAAAACCTCCCGGCCAAAAGCTTCATTTTAGAGTGACTAAGAAGGATCCATGCTTACATTTGCATTTTCATATTTTAAACATGTTTAAATCATTATCAAACCTAGGATTTCACCAAGATACAAATGGGTGGGCACAAAATTCAAAAAAATCAGAAAAATGAAAAACAAAAGCACATAGTCTTCTTATATATGTCATATCGTAAGCATTCAAGTTGATAAACGAGGTCTAGGTATATCCAAACCAGACAAATCATGTATCTACCCCCTGTCGATCTTATGAAGTCTACATGAAGAGAAGTCGTTTTGGGTTTCAAACATGGAAATTTCAAGAACATCCCAAAAGCTTCATTTTAGAGTGACTAAGAAGGATACAGGCTTACCTTTTAATTTTCATGTTTTAAACTTGTTTAAATCTTGGTTAAACCTAGGATTTGACCAAGATTCAAATATATGGGCATAAAATTCAAAAAAAAAAACAGAAAAATGAAAACCAAAGCACATGGTCTTCTTATGTCTATAGTTAGCATTAAAGTTGATAAACAGGGTCTAGACATATTCAAACTAGAAAATCATGTATATATCTACACCCCTAACCCTAAACTCTGTCTTATGAAGTCAAGCATGCATGAAGAGAAGTGATTTTTTTTGTTTCAAACATGGAAATTTCAAAAACCCTCCCAAGAGCTACATTTCGGGGTGACTAAGAAGGATAGATGCTTATTTTTTCATATCCATGATTTAAACCTGTTTAAACCATGGTCAAACCTAGGATTTTACCAAGATTCAAATGGGCATAATTTTTTAAAAAAATCAGAAAATGAAAAACCAAGGCACATAGTCTTCTTATGTCATATAGTAAGCATTCAATTAAGTTGATAAACAAGGTCTAGACATATATTCAAACCAGGAAAATCATGTATCTACCCCCGAACCCTAGCTAAACTCTGTCTTACGAAGTCAAGCATGCATGAAGAGAAGTGGTTTTGGTTTCAAACGTTTAAGCCAAAAGCCCCTTTTCAAATATTTCAAACTTATTCAAATTTCGTTCAAATTTGAAAGACATACAATTTATAGCACACATAGTGCATACATTTTCACACATACTGCACTAGATACTAACCCTATAGTTTGAGGCCATTTGGATGAGGTCGAAAAAATTCTTGGATTAGAATCGTGTTGTTCGAACCCCGTAGTTGGATTTTTTTGAACCCTTGATTTGTAGAACTGGGCAAAACCCTAGTTTAACATATTTAATTATGGATTCGTATATCAATTTTTCTACTACCTGTTTATTATTACTATGCAGCACATGGGTGTTTGCCCGTCGAGTGAAACTCGGAGGAAGAGGGATCACTCAGAAGGAGAGAAGAAGGGAGAGCATTATGGTGTCTGCACTTTTTCGGGTAATGATGATGACTTTTGTGCAGGGTTTGTCAGTGAGCAGGAGGTGCGAGCGAGCGAGTCGAGCGAGGCCGAGAATGAGAGAGATTTGTTTGTTTTGTGAGAGGGACAACCGAAGGATCCAGAAGGACCCACATACTTCCAATACGCATCCTGATGCGTCTACTATTGACAAAGAAGATGGCTGGGAGTTTGCTTACCTATTGCACGTGACTTGTAATCACTGAAGTGTGGGACCTCAAGCGTGGGCACCACACGTAAGTGACAGACCTGTTGGTGTAAAAACTCGATTGATTATTATAGTGCATACAGAAAAATGAAAAACAAAATCACATAGTCTTCTTATGTCATATAGTAAGCATTAAAATTGATAAACAAGGTCTAAACATATCAAACCTAGGATTTGGCCAAGATTCAAATGGGCAAAATTTAAAAAAAAATAAAGGCACATAGTCTTCTTATGTCATATAGTAAGCATCATTCAATTAAGTTGATAAATAAGGTCTAGACATATTCAAACGAGAGAAATCATGTATCTAGCCCCTAACCCTAAACTCTGTCTCATGAAGTCAAGCGCATGCATGAAGATATGTGGTTTTTGGTTTCAAACATGGAAATTTCAAAAACCCTCCCAAGAGCTTCATTTCGAAGTGATTAATTAAGAAGCATACATGCATGGTTACTTTTTCATAGTCATGTTTTAAACTTATTCAAATCTTGGTGAAACCTAGGATTTGATCAAGATTCAAATGGGTATAAAAATTCAAAAAAAAAAACAAAAAAGGTCTTCTTATGTTATATAGTAGGCATTCAATTAAGTTGATAAACAAGGTCTAGACATATTCAAACAAGAAAAATCATGCATGTATCTACCCCTAACCCTAAACTCTGTTTCATGAAGTCAAGCATGAAGATATGTGGTTTTTGGTTTCGAACATGGAAATTCAAAAACCCTCCCAAGAGCTTCATTTTGAAGTGACTAAGAAGCATACATGCTTACTTTTTCATATTCATGTTTTTAACTTATTCAAATCTTGGTGGAACCAAGGATTTGACCAAGATTCAAATGGGTATAAAAATTCAAAAAAAAACAAGGTCTTCTTATGTTATATAGTAAGCATTCAATTATTTTGATAAACAAGGTCTACACATATTCAAACCAAGAAATTATGTATCTACCCCCTAACCCTAAACTCTGTCTTATGAAGTCAAGCATGCATGAAGAGAAGCGGTTTTTGGTTTCAAGCATGGAAATTTCAAAAACCCTCCCAAGAGCTTCATTTTGGAGTGACTAAGAAGCATACGTACGTGCTTACTTTTTCATATTCATGTTTTAAACTTGTTCAAATCTTGGTCAAACCTATGATTTGACCAATATTCAAATGGGTATAAAAAATGAAAACCAAGGTCTTCTTATGTCATATAGTAAGCATTCAATTAAGTTGATAAATAAGGTCTAGACATATTCAAACCAGAAAAATCATGTATCAAGCTACCCCTAACCCCTAATTAACTCTGTCTTATGAAGTCAAGCATGAAGATAAGTATGTGGTTTTTTGGTTTCACACATGGAAATTTCAAAAACCCTCTCAAGATCGAGCTTCATTTTGGAGTGACTACGAAGGATACATGCTTACTTTTTCATATTCATGTTTTAAACTTGTTTAAATCATGGTCAAACCTAGGATTTGACAAAGATTCAAATGGGCATAATTTAAAAAAAAAACAAAAAATTAAAAACCAAGGCACATAGTCTTCTTATGTTATATTGTAAGCATTCAATTAAGTTGATAAACAAGGTCTAGACATATTCAAACCAGAGAAATCATGTATCTACCCCCTAACCTAAACTCTGTCTCATGAAGTCAAGCATGATGATATGTGGTTTTTTGGTTTCAAACATGGAAATTTCAAAAACCCTCCCAAGAGCTTCATTTTGAAGTGATTAATTATGAAGCATACATGCATGCTTACTTTTTCATATTCATGTTTTAAACTTATTCAAATCTTGGTGAAACCTAGGATTTGACCAAGATTCAAATCCGTATAAAAATTAAAACACAAAATAAAAAAAACAAGGTCTTCTTATGTTATATAGTAAGCATTCAATTAAGTTGATAAATAAGGTCTAGACATATTCAAACCAGAAAAATCATGTATCTACCCCTAACCCTAAACTTTGTCTTATGAAGTCAAGCATGAAGAGAAGTGGTTTTTGGTTTCAAGCATGGAAATTTCAAAAACCTCCCCAAACTTCATTTTAGAGTGACTAAGAAGGATACAAGCTTCCCTTTTCATTTTCATGTTTTAAACTTGTTTAAATTATCTTGGTCCGCCCATGCTATAGTCTGGATCCGCCCATGCTATAGTTTGAGGCCATTTGGATGACGTCGAAAAAATTCTTTGATTAGAAATGGGGTTGTTCGAACCCCGTAGTTGGATTTTTTTGAACCTTGATCTGTAGTACTAGGCAAAACCCTAGTTTAACCTATTTAATTATAGATTCGTAGGTCGATTTTTCTACGTACCTTTTTATTATTACTCTACTATGCAGCACATATGTGTTTGTCCGTCGAGTGAAACTCGGAGGAAGAGGGATCACTCGGAAGGAGAGAAGAAGGAGGGAGAGCATTATGGTGTCTCCCCTTTTTCGGGTGATGATGTTGACTGTTGTGCAGGGTTTGTCAGTGAGCAGGAGGTGCGAGCGAGCGAGTCGAGCGAGGCCGAGAATGAGAGAGATTTGTTTTTTTTTTGTGAGAGGGACAACCGAAGGATCCTGAAGGACCCAGAGACTTCCAATACGCATCCTGATGCGTCTTCTCTTGACAAAGAAAATGGCTGGGAGTTTGCGTACCTATTGCATGTGACTTGTGCTCACTGAAGTGTGGGACCTCACGCATGGGCACCACACGTAAGTGACAGACCTGTTGGTGTAAAAACTCGGTTGATTATTATAGTGCATTAGAGCAAAGTTTCCTATGGATTCAAGGGTAGGAAATCCAAGTTAACTCATTTACATGACATTATTTTTTCCATGAAGCAAAGTTAACACATCTATCAATTGGTACATTTTGGAGTGACTAAGAAGGATCCATGCTTACCTTTTCCTTTTCACGTGTTAAACTTGTTTAAATCTTGGTCAAACCTAGGATTTGACAGAGATTCAAATGGGCGGAAAATTCAAAAAAAAACAGAAAAATGAAAAACCAAAGCACATACGTAGTTTTCTTATGTCATATAGTAAGCATTCAAGTTGATAAACAAGGTCTAGACATATTCAAAACATATAAATCATGTATGTACCCCTAACCCTAAACTATGTCTTATGAAGTCAAGCATGAAGAGAAGTGGTTTTGGGTTTCAAACATGGAAATTTCAAAAACCTCCCAAAAACTTCATTTAGAGTGACTAAGAAGGATAAATGCTTCCCTTTTCATTTTCATGTTTTAAACTTGTTTAAATCTTGGTAAAACCTAGGATCTGACCAAGATTCAAATGGGCATCAAAAATAAAAAAAATCAGAAAAATGAAAAACCAAAGCACATAGTCTTCTTATGTCATATAGTAAGCATTAAAGTTGATAAACAAGGTCTAGACGTATTCAAACCAGACAAATCATGTATCTACCCCTAACCCTAAACTCTGTCTTATGAAGTCAAGCATGAAGAGAAGTTGTTTTGGGTTTCAAACATGGAAATTTCAAAAACCCTCTCAAAGAGCTTCATTTAGGAGTGACTAAGAAGGATCCATAGGAAACTATGTACTAATACAGTATAATGATCACCCGAGTTATTAGAGCAACAAGTCTGTCACTTACGTGTGGTTCCCATGCGTGAGGTCCCACACTTCAGTGAGCACAAGTCACGTAGTCTTCTTATGTCATATAGTAAGCATTCAATTAAGTTGATAAACAAGGTCTAGACATATCAAACCAGAAAAATCATGTATCTACCCCCTATATATCCCTAAACCCTGACTTATGAAGTCAAGCATGAAGAGAAGAAGTGGTTTTTGGTTTCAAACATGGAAATTTCAAAAACCCTCCCAAGAGCTTCATTTTGGAGTGACTAGTTAAGACGCATACATGCTTACTTTTTCATATTCATGTTTTAAACTTGTTCAAATCTTGGTCAACAAACCTAGCTACGATTTGACGAAGATTCAAATGGGTATAAAAAAATTAAAACCAAGGTCTGCTCATGTCATATAGTAAGCATTCAATTAAATTGATAAACAAGGTCTAGACATATTCAAACTAGTAGGAAAATCATGTGTCTACCCCCTAACCCTAAACTACGTCTTATGAAGTCAAGCATGCATGATGAAAAGTGGTTTTGGTTTTCAAGCATGGAAATTTCAAAAACCCTCCCAAGAGCTACATATTGGAGTGACTAAGAAGGATAGATGCTTAATTTTTCATATTCATGTTTTAAACTTGATTAAATCATGGTCAAACCTAGGATTTGACCAAGATTCAAATGGGCATAAAAATTCAAAAAAATGAAAAACCAATGCGCATAGTCATCTTATGTCATCTAGTAAGCATTCAATTAAGTTGATAAACAAGGTCTAGACATATTCAAACAAGAAAATTCATGTATCAAGCTACCCCTATCCCCAAACTCTGTCTTATATATGAAGTCAAGCATGAAGAGAAGTACGCGGTTTTTTGGTTTCAAACATGGAAATTTCAAAACCCCTCTCAAGAGCTTCATTTTGGAGTGACTACGAAGGATACATACTTAATTTTTCATATTCATGTTTTAAACTTGTTTAAATCATGGTCAAACCTAGGATTTGGCCAAGATTCAAATGGGCAAAATTTTAAAAAAAATGAAAAATCAAGGCACATAGTCTTCTTATGTCATATAGTAAGCATTCAATTAAGTTGATAAACAAGGTCTAGACATATTCAAACGAGAGAAATCATGTATCTACCCCTAACACTAAACTCTGTCTCATGAAGTCAAGCGCATGCATGAAGATATGTGGTTTTTGGTTTCAAACATGGAAATTTCAAAAACCCTCCCAAGAGCTTCATTTCGAAGTGATTAATTAAGAAGCATACATGCATGCTTACTTTTTCATATTCATGTTTTAAACTTATTCAAATCTTGGTGAAACCTAGGATTTGACCAAGATTCAAATCCGTATAAAAATTTAAAAATAAAATAAAAAAACAAGGTCTTCTTATGTTATATAGTAGGCATTCAATTAAGTTGATAAACAAGGTCTAGACATATTCAAAGAAGAAAAATCATGCATGTATCTACCCCTAACCCTAAACTATGTTTCATGAACTCAAGCATGAAGATATGTGGTTTTTGGTTTCGAACATGGAAATTCAAAAACCCTCCCAAGAGCTTCATTTTGAAGTGACTAAGAAGCATATATACATGCTTACTTTTTCATATTCATGTTTTTAACTTATTCAAATCTTGGTGGAACCAAGGATTTGACCAAGATTCAAATGGGTATAAAAATTCAAAAAAAACAAGGTCTTCTTATGTTATATAGTAAGCATTCAATTAATTTGATAAACAAGGTCTACACATATTCAAACCAGGAAAATCATGTATCTACCCCTAACCCTAAACTCTGTCTTATGAAGTCAAGCATGCATGAAGAGAAGTGGTTTTTGGTTTCAATCATGGAAATTTCAAAAACGCTCTCAAGAGCTTCCATTTTGGAGTGACTACGAAGGATACATGCTTAATTTTTCATATTCATGTTTTAAACTTGTTTAAATCATGGTCAAACCTAGGATTTGGCCAAGATTCAAATGGGCTAAATTTCATAACAAATCAAGGCCCATTGTCTTCTTATGTCATATAGTAAGCATCATTCAATTAAGTTGATAAACAAGGTCTAGACATATTCAAACGAGAGAAATCATGTATCTACCCCCTAACCCTAAACTCTGTCTCATGAAGTCAAGCACATGCATGAAGATATGTGGTTTTTGGTTTCAAACATGGAAATTTCAAAAACCCTCCCAAGAGCTTCATTTCGAAGTGATTAATTAAGAAGCATACATGCATGGTTACTTTTTCATAGTCATGTTTTAAACTTATTCAAATCTTGGTGAAACCTAGGATTTGACCAAGATTCAAATGGGTATAAAAATTCAAAAAAAAACAAAAAAGGTCTTCTTATGTTATATAGTAGGCATTCAATTAAGTTGATAAACAAGGTCTAGACATATTCAAACAAGAAAAATCATGCATGTATCTACCCCTAACCCTAAACTCTGTTTCATGAAGTCAAGCATGAAGATATGTGGTTTTTGGTTTCGAACATGGAAATTCAAAAACCCTCCCAAGAGCTTCATTTTGAAGTGACTAAGAAGCATACATGCTTACTTTTTCATATTCATGTTTTTAACTTATTCAAATCTTGGTGGAACCAAGGATTTGACCAAGATTCAAATGGGTATAAAAATTAAAAAAAAACAAGGTCTTCTTATGTTATATAGTAAGCATTCAATTATTTTGATAAACAAGGTATACACATATTCAAACCAGGAAATTATGTATCTACCCCCTAACCCTAAACTCTGTCTTATGAAGTCAAGCATGCATGAAGAGAAGTGGTTTTTGGTTTCAAGCATGGAAATTTCAAAAACCCTCCCATGAGCTTCATTTTGGAGTGACTAAGAAGCATACGTACGTGCTTACTTTTTCATATTCATGTTTTAAACTTGTTCAAATCTTGGTCAAACCTATGATTTGACCAAGATTCAAATGGGTATAAAAAATGAAAACCAAGGTCTTCTTATGTCATATAGTAAGCATTCAATTAAGTTGATAAATAAGGTCTAGACATATTCAAACCAGAAAAATCATGTATCAAGCTACCCCTAACCCCTAATTAACTCTGTCTTATGAAGTCAAGCATGAAGATAAGTATGTGGTTTTTTGGTTTCAAACATGGAAATTTCAAAAACCCCTCTCAAGATCGAGCTTCATTTTGGAGTGACTACGAAGGATACATGCTTACTTTTTCATATTCATGTTTTAAACTTGTTTAAATCATGGTCAAACCTAGGATTTGACAAAGATTCAAATGGGCATAATTTAAAAAAAACAAAAAATGAAAACCAAGGCACATAGTCTTCTTATGTTATATTGTAAGCATTCAATTAAGTTGATAAACAAGGTCTAGACATATTCAAACCAGAGAAATACTGTATCTACCCCCTAACCTAAACTCTGTCTCATGAAGTCAAGCATGATGATATGTGGTTTTTTGGTTTCAAACATGGAAATTTCAAAAACCCTCCCAAGAGCTTCATTTCGAAGTGATTAATTAAGAAGCATACATGCATGGTTACTTTTTCATAGTCATGTTTTAAACTTATTCAAATCTTGGTGAAACCTAGGATTTGACCAAGATTCAAATGGGTATAAAAATTCAAAAAAAAAACAAAAAAGGTCTTCTTATGTTATATAGTAGGCATTCAATTAAGTTGATAAACAAGGTCTAGACATATTCAAACAAGAAAAATCATGCATGTATCTACCCCTAACCCTAAACTCTGTTTCATGAAGTCAAGCATGAAGATATGTGGTTTTTGGTTTCGAACATGGAAATTCAAAAACCCTCCCAAGAGCTTCATTTTGAAGTGACTCAGAAGCATACATGCTTACTTTTTCATATTCATGTTTTTAACTTATTCAAATCTTGGTGGAACCAAGGATTTGACCAAGATTCAAATGGGTATAAAAATTAAAAAAAAACAAGGTCTTCTTATGTTATATAGTAAGCATTCAATTATTTTGATAGACAAGGTCTACACATATTCAAACCAGGAAATTATGTATCTACCCCCTAACCCTAAACTCTGTCTTATGAAGTCAAGCATGCATGAAGAGAAGTGGTTTTTGGTTTCAAGCATGGAAATTTCAAAAACCCTCCCAAGAGCTTCATTTTGGAGTGACTAAGAAGCATACGTACGTGCTTACTTTTTCATATTCATGTTTTAAACTTGTTCAAATCTTGGTCAAACCTATGATTTGACCAAGATTCAAATGGGTATAAAAAATGAAAACCAAGGTCTTCTTATGTCATATAGTAAGCATTCAATTAAGTTGATAAATAAGGTCTAGACATATTCAAACCAGAAAAATCATGTATCAAGCTACCCCTAACCCCTAATTAACTCTGTCTTATGAAGTCAAGCATGAAGATAAGTATGTGGTTTTTTGGTTTCAAACATGGAAATTTCAAAAACCCCTCTCAAGATCGAGCTTCATTTTGGAGTGACTACGAAGGATACATGCTTACTTTTTCATATTCATGTTTTAAACTTGTTTAAATCATGGTCAAACCTAGGATTTGACAAAGATTCAAATGGGCATAATTTAAAAAAAACAAAAAATGAAAACCAAGGCACATAGTCTTCTTATGTTATATTGTAAGCATTCAATTAAGTTGATAAACAAGGTCTAGACATATTCAAACCAGAGAAATCATGTATCTACCCCCTAACCTAAACTCTGTCTCATGAAGTCAAGCATGATGATATGTGGTTTTTTGGTTTCAAACATGGAAATTTCAAAAACCCTCCCAAGAGCTTCATTTTGAAGTGATTAATTATGAAGCATACATGCATGCTTACTTTTTCATATTCATGTTTTAAACTTATTCAAATCTTGGTGAAACCTAGGATTTTACCAAGATTCAAATCCGTATAAAAATTAAAAAACAAAATAAAAAAAACAAGGTCTTCTTATGTTATATAGTAAGCATTCAATTAAGTTGATAAATAAGGTCTAGACATATTCAAACCAGAAAAATCATGTATCTACCCCTAACCCTAAACTTTGTCTTATAAAGTCAAGCATGAAGAGAAGTGGTTTTTGGTTTCAAGCATGGAAATTTCAAAAACCTCCCCAAACTTCATTTTAGAGTGACTAAGAAGGATACAAGCTTCCCTTTTCCTTTTCATGTTTTAAACTTGTTTAAATTATCTTGGTCCGCCCATGCTATAGTCTGGATCCGCCCATGCTATAGTTTGAGGCCATTTGGATGACGTCGAAAAAATTCTTTGATTAGAAATGGGGTTGTTCGAACCCCGTAGTTGGATTTTTTTGAACCTTGATCTGTAGTACTGGGCAAAACCCTAGTTTAACCTATTTAATTATAGATTCGTAGGTCGATTTTTCTACGTACCTTTTTATTATTACTCTACTATGCAACACATATGTGTTTGCCCGTCGAGTGAAACTCGGAGGAAGAGGGATCACTCGGAAGGAGAGAAGAAGGAGGGAGAGCATTATGGTGTCTCCCCTTTTTAGGGTGATGATGTTGACTGTTGTGCAGGGTTTGTCAGTGAGCAGGAGGTGCGAGCGAGCGAGCGAGTCGAGCGAGGCCGAGAATGAGAGAGATTTATTTTTTTTTTGTGAGAGGGACAACCGAAGGATCCTGAAGGACCCGGAGACTTCCAATACGCATCCTGATGCGTCTTCTCTTGACAAAGAAAATGGCTGGGAGTTTGCGTACCTATTGCACGTGACTTGTGCTCACTGAAGTGTGGGACCTCACGCATGGGCACCACACGTAAGTGACAGACCTGTTGGTGTAAAAACTCGGTTGATTATTATAGTGCATTAGAACAAAGTTTCCTATGGATTCAAGGGTAGGAAATCCAAGTTAACTCATTTACATGACATTATTTTTCCCATGAAGCAAAGTTAACACATCTATCAATTGGTACATTTTGGAGTGACTAAGAAGGATCCATGCTTACCTTTTCGTTTTCACGTGTTTAACTTGTTTAAATCTTGGTCAAACGTAGGATTTGACAGAGATTCAAATGGGCGGAAAATTCAAAAAAAAAAAACAGAAAAATGAAAAACCAAAGCACATACGTAGTTTTCTTATGTCATATAGTAAGCATTCAAGTTGATAAACAAGGTCTAGACATATTCAAAACATACAAATCATGTATGTACCCCTAACCCTAAACTATGTCTTATGAAGTCAAGCATGAAGAGAAGTGGTTTTGGGTTTCAAACATGGAAATTTCAAAAACCTCCCAAAAACTTCATTTAGAGTGACTAAGAAGGATAAATGCTTCCCTTTTCATTTTCATGTTTTAAACTTGTTTAAATCTTGGTAAAACCTAGGATCTGACCAAGATTCAAATGGGCATCAAAAATAAAAAAAATCAGAAAAATGAAAAACCAAAGCACATAGTCTTCTTATGTCATATAGTAAGCATTAAAGTTGATAAACAAGGTCTAGACGTATTCAAACCAGACAAATCATGTATCTACCCCTAACCCTAAACTCTGTCTTATGAAGTCAAGCATGAAGATAAGTTGTTTTGGGTTTCAAACATGGAAATTTCAAAAACCCTCTCAAAGAGCTTCATTTTGGAGTGACTAAGAAGGATCCATAGGAAACTATGTACTAATACAGTATAATGATCACCCGAGTTATTAGAGCAACAAGTCTGTCACTTACGTGTGGTTCCCATGCGTGAGGTCCCACACTTCAGTGAGCACAAGTCACGTAGTCTTCTTATGTCATATAGTAAGCATTCAATTAAGTTGATAAACAAGGTCTAGACATATCAAACCAGAAAAATCATGTATCTACCCCCTAACCCTAAACTCTGTCTTATGAAGAAGTCAAGCATGCATGAAGAGAAGTGGTTTTTGGTTTCAAGCATGGAAATTTCAAAAACCCTCCCAAGAGCTACATATTGGAGTGACTAAGAAGGATAGATGCTTAATTTTTCATATTCATGTTTTAAACTTGTTTAAATCATGGTCAAACCTAAGATTTGACCAAGATTCAAATGGGCAAAATTTTAAAAAATGAAAAATCAAGGCACATAGTCTTCTTATTTTTGGTTTCAAACATGGAAATTTCAAAAACCCTCCCAAAGAGCTTCATTTTGGAGTGACTAAGAAGGATCCATAGGAAACTATGTACTAATACAGTATAATGATCACCCGAGTTATTAGAGCAACAAGTCTGTCACTTACGTGTGGTTCCCATGCGTGAGGTCCCACACTTCAGTGAGCACAAGTCACGTACGCTAGGTAGGCAAACTCCCAGCCATCTTCTTTGTCAAGAGAGAGGCATCAACACACACACACTCTCTCTCTCTCTCCAATTATCCACCTCCGTTGGCTGCCGGTTTTGGCAGGTCGTTTCTAGCTCAGCTCGTAGGCCATGGTGTGCAGGCTCTGTAGCCATGGCGATTTGGTCGCGCCAAGTGGTTCGTCCCCGGCTCCGACGAGGATCAATCCGGAGGGTGCCTATTAAGGACCCGATCGCATTTCTTGCTTTCAGCATGGGGTCTACCATGTAAATCTTAGGGATTTAGACGTAATTTCCTGTTTATTTTGTGTCCTGCTGTAAACTGCGCTCTGATGCGTATTGGAAATCTGGGTCCTTCAGGATCGTTCGGTTGTCCCTCTAAAAAAAACATCTCTCTCATTCTCGGCCTTTCTCGCTCGCTCGCACCCCCCTGCGCACTGACAACCCTGCACAACAGTCAACATCACCAGAAAAAGGATAGACACCACAAATAAGTGGGGCCCCGTGACTGCTCTCCCTTCGTCTCCTCCCGTGTGATCCCTCTTCCTCCGACTCCCGACCTTGCGGAAAAGAAAAATGAAATGAAAGAGTTTCCTTTGGACGGGCAAACACATGTGCTGCCTAGTAATAATAATAATAACGTAAAAAAATCGACCTACGAATCTATTATTAAATAAGCTAAACTAGGGTTTTGCCCAGTACTACGGATCAATTTCTGAAATCCAACTACGGGGTTCGATTTTGGCCTGCTAATATAAAATTATATAATCCGAACTAGTATTCCTCTAAAAAATCATTTTGGTATGCATCGTTTGGTACTTTTCATAGCTAGAGTGCTTACTCCTTCCGTTAGCAAATAGTCTTCGTATGTCATATAGTAAGCATTCAAGTTGAAAAACAAGTTCTAGACATATTCAAACCAGAAAAATCGTGTATCTACCCCCTATATATCCCTAAACCCTGACTTATGAATTCAAGCATGAAGAGAAGTGGTTTTTGGTTTCAATCATGGAAATTTCAAAAACCCTCCCAAGAGCTTCATTTTGGAGTGACTAATTAAGAAGCATACATGCTTACCTTTTCATATTAATGTTTTAAACTTGTTCAAATCTTGGTCAACAAACCTAGGATTTGACGAAGAATCAAATGGGTATAAAAAATTAAAACCAAGGTCTGCTCATGTCATATAGTGAGCATTCAATTAAATTGATAAACAAGGTCTAGACATATTCAAACTAGCAGGAAAATCATGTATCTACCCCCTAACCCTAAACTCTACCTTATGAAGTCAAGCATGCATGAAGAGAAGTGGTTTTTGGTTTTCAAGCATGGAAATTTCAAAAACTCTTATGTCATCTAGTAAGCATTCAATTAAGTTGATAAACAATGTCTAGACATATTCAAACCAGAAAATTTATGTATCAAGCTACCCCTAACCCCAAACTCTGTCTTATGAAGTCAAGCATGAAGAGAAGTACGTGGTTTTTTGGTTTCAAACATGGAAATTTCAAAAACCCTCTCAAGATCGAGCTTCATTTTGGAGTGACTACGAAGGATACATGCTTAATTTTTCATATTCATGTTTTAAACTTGTTTAAATCATGGTCAAACATAGGATTTGACCAAGATTCAAATGGGCATAAAAATTCAAAAAAAAACAATAAAATGAAAAACCAATGCACATAGTCATCTTATGTCATCTAGTAAGCATTCAATTAAGTTGATAAACAAGGTCTAGACATATTCAAACCAAAAAATTCATGTATCAAGCTACCCCTAACCCCAAACTCTGTCTTATGAAGTCAAGCATGAAGAGAAGTACGCGGTTTTTTGGTTTCAAACATGGAAATTTCAAAAACCCTCTCAAGAGCTTCCATTTTGGAGTGACTACGAAGGATACATGCTTAATTTTTCATATTCATGTTTTAAACTTGTTTAAATCATGGTCAAACCTAGGATTTGGCCAAGATTCAAATGGGCAAAATTTAAAAAAAATCAAGGCACATAGTCTTCTTATGTCATATAGTAAGCATTCAATTAAGTTGATAAACAAGGTCTAGACATATTCAAACGAGAGAAATCATGTATCTACCCCCTAACCCTAAACTCTGTCTTATGAAGTCAAGCATGCATGAAGAGAAGTGGTTTTTGGTTTCAAGCATGGAAATTTCAAAAACCCTCCCAAGAGCTTCATTTTGGAGTCACTAAGAAGCATACGTACGTGCTTACTTTTTCATATTCATGTTTTAAACTTGTTCAAATCTTGGTCAAACCTATGATTTGACCAAGATTCAAATGGGTATAAAAAATGAAAACCAAGGTCTTCTTATGTCATATAGTAAGCATTCAATTAAGTTGATAAATAAGGTCTAGACATATTCAAATCAGAAAAATCATGTATCAAGCTACCCCTAATTAACTCTGTCTTATGAAGTCAAGCATGAAGATAAGTATGTGGTTTTTTGGTTTCAAACATGGAAATTTCAAAAACCCTCTCAAGATCGAGCTTCATTTTGGAGTGACTACGAAGGATACATGCTTACTTTTTCATATTCATGTTTTAAACTTGTTTAAATCATGGTCAAAACTAGGATTTGACCAAGATTCAAATGGGCATAATTTAAAAAAAACAAAAAATGAAAAACCAAGGCACATAGTCTTCTTATGTTATATTGTAAGCATTCAATTAAGTTGATAAACAAGGTCTAGACATATTCAAACCAGAGAAATCATGTATCTACCCCCTAACCTAAACTCTGTCTCATGAAGTCAAGCATGATGATATGTGGTTTTTGGTTTCAAACATGAAAATTTCAAAAACCCTCCCAAGAGCTTCATTTTGAAGTGATTAATTATGAAGCATACATGCATGCTTACTTTTTCATATCCATGTTTTAAACTTATTCAAATCTTGGTAAAACCTAGGATTTGACCAAGATTCAAATCCGTATAAAAATTAAAAAACAAAATAAAAAAACAAGGTCTTCTTATGTTATATAGTAAGCATTCAATTAAGTTGATAAATAAGGTCTAGACATATTCAAACCAGAAAAATCATGTATCTACCCCTAACCCTAAACATGTATCTCGTTGTTTGCGCTATAATACAATATCTACCTATGTTACACTAATCTCCTCTCTCCTACTTAATTAGCTGCCACATCAGCAGTTTTGTGGGACCAATGTGTATGATACTCGCTATGATACTAGCACTATCATGTGGGTACCTAAATCTCGAGTCAAAGTTTGACACGAGACCGATGTGGACTTTATTAATGGTGGAAGGGAGTAACAATCATAAGCACATTATTATTATTGATTGAACAACATTTTATTTGATGTGCCATAAGAAGTTTAGAAACTCCTAGCCCCTGGAGGTGGCGTTTTGGCACACACGTGAATATGCACCGATTATTGGAAATAATAAAAAAACAATTATATAAATGTTAAAAAAATCTGACATAAATTTTTTGGTATACATTGTGACATCCTATGTTCGTTCATAAGTTTTCGTGGAAAAACAACATTTTGTGTGGTGTGTACAAAAAAGGCAAAAAATGTACGTAGTCGTGTTACAGCATCAAAATTTGTCTTTTTTACAGGAGCCACATATTTTTTTAAAAAAACTTATGTACCAACATAAAATGTCTAGATATACATGTAAAATTTCAGTTTAGAATTTTTGGACACTTTGAAATGTGGATTCACATAATGGATTCCTCTACCTCGACCCCCTTGGATTACTGAACAGACTTATAATACTACTAGTAGGGCCTACTATTTATTATTATTATTACCTACTGCAGGCAAAATTTAATCTCATCGAGCGGTAAAATTCCCCGCCAATGCCCAAATATCTCGCGCCGCAAAGTTTCAGATCTGCGAATATTTTTTTCCCTCAAAAGAAGGACTGCGAAATTCCCTTTTTCTCCTCTATCGCCCAGCTTCGCCCTAGTTTCGCCCGCAAGCCCTCAGAGAAACCGCTCCTCTTACCTACCTCCCACCTTCACGGCCGCCGCACCGGAAAATCACCGCCGCACTTCGCCGTTCAAGCTGCCACGGCTTCAAACCTCGAGGCTGCCCTATCCGCTTGATCTGCACCTACTCCGGCGTCCACCGCACCGTATCTCGTTCGCCGACTCTATCGACCACCGCACCTGACCAGCTTCACCGACACCGACGTCCCCGTGCACTGCACATCATCTGCTTCACCGACCTTCTACTTCGGCCGGCGCGCTGAACACTTCATCGACCGCCCAGCATGTCCTTCTCCGACCCCCCAAGATCTGCTTCCCCGACACCCACCGCAACAGCAGTCCCCTCGCCGACCTCCACGTCACCCGTAAGAACGCGGAACACGTCTAAACGCCGCCCAGAAATAGGTAACCAGACATCCCTGCGCGTTTTGTTCTGTTAGGAGTATTGCAGCTGACTGTATTTCTGAATTCGTGCTAGTATATTTTTAACTTACAAGTGCTTTCGTTTGTAACCACCTCATCCTTTAGATTTAAACACGACGCATAAGTATTTTTTTCCGTGACCTAACCCACCCATTTGCTGAAACTCTACATGGTATCAGAGCCTAGGTTTCCTTCCTGCTAGTGCTAGCCGCCCCAAACAGTACCATACAAGTTCTTCCTTTGACCACAAAAACCACCGTTGAGATGTACAAATCCAGGCGGAGGGAGGCCGCATCAGGTGCTCTGCGTGGGTTGCGGCTATCACACACAGCGATGCGAGTTGTATGAGATCGGCGGCTGCTCGCGCGGGGACAAAGAAGAGGGTCAAGATCGTTTTGGTTTAGAAAGGAGAGAAGCGGAAGTGAATCCGTGGCAGAGAGATCTGGATCCGTGCGAGGGGGAGATGTTGGAGGCGTGCGGAGTGGGCCGAGCCTTTGAGCGCAGGGCGGAGCCGGAGGTTGGTGCTGGACGTTGACCAGCGCGAGCCGGTCGATGTGGCCAGGTGCGGTCTGCCAGGTTGGCCAGGGCGCGCAGACGAGGCGCCATCCGAGTGGAAGTGAGGAGAAAATGGAGATGTGATGCTGTGAGGATATGTTGTGATAGAGTTGATGAGGCTGCGATTGAGTCGTGATGGAGTTGATGAGGTTGCGGTTTAGTGGTGATGGTGATGGTTGTGGATATGTCCAGGGGAAAGGCATGCGTGCCTGAGGTGAGACTGGTTGAGGCCTTACCGGGGGATAGGCATGGGTGCTTGAGGAGTGGATGGTTGAGGCAGGAGTTGGCTGGGGGTTTGTGGGAGAGACGGAAGAGGTCAGTGGCCGGGCAGAGTGGAGAAGAGAGGCTGAGGACATTGAGGCGAGTGTGGATGGTTCTGCGGAACTTGTGTGGTGAGGCAGCCGGGGTTGTTGAGGATGTGTATGGTTAGGAGTTGTGCGTATCCCAGATGGTTGAAGCTGGATGTCTTCGCTGCTGATGAAGAGATGAATCGAGATGACAAGATGATGGAAAGTGCAATGCTGTCATGTATCCTAGGAGTTATGCTGAAAGTTCATTACTCGTAGTTGTCATATGTGTCATGTTGTTGCAAGATGGCCATGGTTGTTTACCCATGATCATCTTGAGGGGGTGTGTTGGACCATGAGTGAGTTTAGTAGTAGCGCTGTAGTAATATTGTATCCAGTGTGAGGCCCATAGAGGCCCATGTCCAGTGGTATTGTAACCCTAACTCAGATGATATAAATACAGAGTGTCGTGGTCTGAGTGACCTAACCCACCCATTCGCTGAAAATCTACAAAATATGAGCCACCAATCATGAGCCGTTGAATGCTCTACATGTCCACGATTGACAACAACAACAACACCACCAACAACAAAGCTTTATTCCCAAACAAGTTGGGGTAGGCTATACAAGTCCACCATTGACACGATTACAATTTCTCACTATTTGGCCGTAGGCTACTGCTCTAGTTACATCATGTTTGATATCTTTCTGCGATCCTGTATTACATGTTTATGCACGTCATAATGTTTCTACTACTGTTTGGTGTCAATTTAATTATAGCAAATCCTTGACTCAGAATCGTTTGTTGTTATTACACGTGCAGCAGCACATCTTACACTCGAAACGTAGAGTAAAGCTCGCCTATAATCATGTAAGTACCTGCTGTTTTTTGTATATTGCTTAATGCAAACTTCTATATCTTGGATCCTGTTTCTGTTTACAATTGGCCTCTCCTTCATGCAGAGGAGAAACAGTGTGGCACCAGGTTCTTCTGCCCAAGTACCTGATGAGGTCCGTGTGACTCAAAAAAAAGCTCACGTAAGTTCCCTATTTTTTTTTGGAATGTTAATTTACCTCCTGTGCGTAGTTAAATTGCATCATTTTCTGTATGTTGCACTACCTAAGTTGCCTAATGGAATCTAAAAAAATATAAACAATGACCATATGGAACATTGCACACTGCCTTTGACCCATCTGGCATTCGGCATGCCTGGGTATAAGTTACATGATTTGGCTATGTTAAACAAGTCCTAAAATTCTATTATGTTAATTTTTTGCCTGTTGCTTCATTGAGTTTGCCTGTTGTTCCATGGCTAGTGCATGAAGTTTGATAGAAATGATCCTAGCTGAAATGATGCACTTCGTGTTTTTTTATTGCTTTATTCCTAACCTAGCTTCCTATTCTACTTGAAACATGATTGCTTTATTCCTAACCTAGCTTCATATTCTACTTGAAACATGATTGCTTTATTCCTAACCTAGCTTCCTATTCTACTTGAAACATTGTGAAAAAATGGTTATATTACTTGTTTAAATGTCTAGCTTTGTTTTTCTGAGTCCCATTGACATGATGTGGTATATCCATATTCAAATGATCTGGCTGTTTATATAATACGCTCCATGTTCAATTGCTTCATTCATTTTCTAGTAATCTACTAGTAAGTAGCACGTGCTTTGCACGTCACGACATATATAATTTTAAAATATATTTCCATATTTTATTTGATGTTGATAATTATTATTTTTTGCTAAAATTAGTCACAAAGCCTAAAGTTTGGCTTTTGAAAAACTAATACACCCTAAAAGAAGTAATGGAAGGAGTAATATGTGAGTTCATTACAATTAAGTTTTTTAGTCAGTATGAAATAGAAGTATACCCTAATACGAAAGTGACAAAACTTTTTCATGGACACCCCATTAGGATTATGTATATTCTTGTGATTAGAGTCGAGAATTTTTAAGGATCTATCTTACCTTTTGCGGCATGCATATTGCACGGCAAGACTATCTAATTTATATATTTCTACCATATTTTTTGAAATTTAAAATACATTATCCAATATCTATGTATAAATTTACTACCTCAATACTTTTTATGTGACCCACACATGGCCACCGTTAGATTTTATATCAAAACTGGGTTGTCATGGGGAAAAAAGTTAGACCTTAATATGAGTAAATACGAAATATTAGTACTAAATTAATATATAATATTTTATCAGCCTTGGTTGGTGGACCAATGAACTTCGTATCTTCGAGCTTGAAGATGGTTCTTGTAACATAGTAATTGCTATTTGTTTTCCTAGCACAGAATTATATATCAATATCTTCACATAACCATGTACGATGAAGATGATATTTTTCATAACACAAAGGCCAATGTAGACGATGGCTTGTGCTTCTATAAACTCCCAAAATAAAAATGTTTTCTTGAGTAAAACAAAAGAACGGCTGAGATTAAATGATACATGTTTGGTATTAGGGGTGAGATAGCTGAGATTAAATGATACCATGATACCCTTTCGGGGGATTACACTATTTTAAATTTTGAGGGTATATGAAAGCTAAGGCCCTGTTTGTTTGGGCTTCTGCTTCTGCTTTTAGAGCTTTTGAGGTCCAAAAGTAGCAGCCCAAACAAACACCAACAATTAGAAAAGCGCTTTGAAGAAGCGCTGTGCCTAAATGAACTAGCAATCCGGAAGTTGGGCGAGACCTGCTTCCCGAGCTTCTTCTGCTCCCGAGCGGCGGTGGACCAAAATGCCCCTAACACTTGCTGCTAACAATGAAAAAACTGCCCTCACGTACAACTCTGGCCCGCCCCTTCCAATCGTTCCCCGCCCGAGAGCCCAGTGCCCATTTTCCCCTTCTTCCTGTCCCGTTCAATGAAAGGATAGGGTTAGGGTTTCCTGCCCGGCCGCCGTCGTCGTTCCGGCCTACATCGTCGCCAGTATCCGCCGCCGCCGTCCCAGTAGTCCATCCCCACTTGCAAGCTCGTCGGGAACGCCAGAGAGCATGGTGTAGGAGCTCCTGCAGCAGGGGCGCGCCTCCGCCGCGATAGCATGCGTGGCCCCATGGTCAGCCTCGAGGCCGAGGGCCAGGTCGACCGCCTCCTCTGCGCGTAGGCGGACAAGCAGGGAAGCGCGGCCTAGGAGGAGGACGCTGAGCAGGGAGGCGCGACCTAGGAGGAGGAATCTGAGCACGGCCGCCGGCGACAGGAGGTGCTCGAGGCGTCGCGGGGTCGCAATTTCTCATTCAGCAGACCGCCTGGAGCTGCTCTTCCATCGGTTGGTCCATCTTCACTCCGGCGCGAGGCTCTTCACTACCCGCTCGGCTGCTGCAGGAAATTCTTCCTCCACAGTTCCGTCCAATCCACAGTATTGAAGTATTGATGTACAGAGTAATTGGTAGTTTGGTACAGAGCACGGTGTTCATGCGATGCAATTTTATTTTCCTCTCCTGTACTGTATATGGTAGCTACCAATTTCACATGACGGTGAAGATGAGAAGGATTTGACAATCCTATTCATATATATTTTATTTTGGATGTCATCGTTTACTTCAAGCAATCAAGGCAATACTTCTGCAAAAATCCTTTTGTGCGCTATTTTGCAAATCTTACTTTTCAATATACAGTAGCATATTTTAGAGCTTAGAGCCTGCCCATTTAAAGCAACCTCGCTGATTAACAATCGACTGATTAATTCCTAAAATTAAGGTGATCGATCAATTAACGGTTAGTGAGATGTCTTGTGATATTGTTTACACTTTTTTTAAAGCCGTAAAAACTTTAACTTAGAAGCCAAAAGCTATATTTAATTCTAAACAACACTCCAAAATATTCCGATACAAAAAGTGTTCAAAATTATTTTAGCAAAAAAGAAAGATAAATTGAAGTATTTTGGGGTTATTAAACATGATAATTATGTAATGAAACTATTATAAATAGCAAATTCGTTTCAAATCTGCATATATTCAACATCTTCAGCACTCAGGGCATTTTAGACATTTCACTCCTAAACCAACAGCAGCAGCCATAAAAAGCACTTCAACCAGACATCAAATCTCTGCTTTCAACAGCTGCTTCTCACAGCTGTTTTTTCACAGCCCACCAGCTACAGCTGCTTCTCAAAAGCTGCAGCCCAAACAAACAGACCCTAAATCCTTAGATTTTGTTGGCAAGTGAATGTTGTCATTGGCCCTGCTATGGATTTTGCATTTCTATTTCCACTACTTGTACTGACATCTCGCTTCATTCTTGTTTAATTCGGTCCCGTTGGTACTCAAACCCGGGTGGGCTGGCTGTGCACTCGCAAGCCTTGCCACTGAGCTAGCACTCAGTTCTCAGATTAAGCAATGCCTCGTTATGCTTAATTTAAATGTTATGGCACTTCATACAAGCCATACAATTAATTGTTGCATTGACCTTCTACGTTGTCGAAGGCACTATCTGAGCATGCTTAAATCAATCATACATTATTTTCCTAATTTTATCCAATCCAACATGCACATGTTTTGACTATATTTGGCTATTTGCTAGATTTCTTCTGTGCAGTGACCTGGCTTCGTTATTGGGCACATGATGTCTAGTTGCTTGGTTCATTGTATACATCATCGCCATGATCTAGTTTGGTTTGTTCTAAGAGGCATGTGGCTTAACTGGTTTCTTTGTTATATCTGCCCATGGTTCTTTCAAAATTATGTCAACAGTGTTGTTTGTTTGCCGTGTATTGTATTGCATTTTAACTTGTTTTGTCTTAGTTTCAGCCTGCAAACAAAGCTGTAATGTCAGTAGGGACAACCCATTTATCAAGTGTTGCGGTCATTTCACGAGCAACAAAGGATAAAGTGGCACGTGCTCTCATTGGTCCACTGAGTCCAGTACACCAACCGTTCCAGAAGAAATAGATGTACGAGGCTCTATTTTGGATTGCTTGCTATGTTATATCAGCTCAATGATGCTCTTGAAATTGGAGGTCTTTTATTGCATCATATGATGTTGTAACTTGTTTTATCTAAATTTCAGGCTTCAAATAAAGCTACAAAGCCAGAAGCAAGGCCCAATGCCTCAAGTATTGATGTTTCACAAAGCAGCAGTGAGAGTGCATATTGCTCGCATAGGCCCATGGTATCTATTGCTCAACTTAATCCGGCACAAAGAGATTTGGGGGATGCACTCCAAGAGGCAGTTGATATATTTGGGAGGGAAAACAAAGATGCTGATGAAATAATTGCCAACACACGCCAAGAGATACATGAATTGAAAAATAGGCAAACTTTGACAGAAAATGGTCTAAAGAATCTCCTATGCACTTGTCATGGTAAGCCAGTTGTGATGTGTCTGGGAATTGAAGGTGTCTAAATAAACTTTGATTCTGTTGTTCAGTCAAGTGGAATTTCTTGATGCCAATCTTTGTAATTAATTACTGCTCAAAATTTCGTTCAAAATTTCCTGGTCTGTAATAATTGCAAATTTTGTTGTTGTACTAAAATTAGATATGTTCCATGTGGCTGCTGTATTTTGTGTGAAATAATATAATGATGTGTACTTCAATTAAACCATAAATCGGCTGCATGCTGAAAATTTGAATCTGAGCGCACGTGTGAACTGTTTTCTGCTCATAATGCAATAAAGGTTGTTTCTTCGAAGACTATGAACATGGTAGCCCATTAATAATACCTTAATAATTATGCCTGCTAGCAAGATAGACGGTCCTTATTATAGTCAGGCATGCCAACTTGTATGATTAAAAGTAGTTCGTACACATTAAATCTACCATCTGCATTTTTCTTTGTAATAACTTTTCTTTTTACACAACTCAAAACTTGTCATGCTAATATGAAATTCGAGATGGAAAAACATGGGAAAGATAAAGATATCTCTTTCCTGCGAAATGCTGGGTTTTGAAGCCCAAGTCCAAGTCTTTCTCTGTTCAAGTTTAGGAGGAACAACTCCAAGTAGAACGAGTTGCAACAGCTATGCTAAGAACAAAAGTTAACATGTTGAGATCGAGATTAGAAGCATGTGATGCCCTATTGCACGAGGCCAATCAAGTTCGTTATAATCTCCCAAAGACTTAGAAAATGCCATAGATAATTGGAGATGAACACTACATAGTGAGTACATTGGTCTTGTGAAATGTTTCCTTAGAATAAGGCACTGTTCCTACTTTTGTTGGTGGATGCATTTATCTGCGGTTGGGATCAACTTGGTAGTTGTTCCTGTGGATGTTATATAAATTAATTGCATAGCCTTTTTCAATCAGTTCGAACTTAAATGGTATCATAGCCTTGGTCTCAAGTTTGAATTGTCGAACGCGTGGTTTAATTTAATCTCAGTCGGGCGGCAAAATCTCCCACCAATCCTGAAATATTTCAAACGCATTTTTGATTGGGATTAAGAAGATAGGGACATAGATCCAAAGGCTCCCCACGTTCACAGGGCACATCAAACTTGAGATTAAATTATGCGTTCTATTTCTATACAAAACCCAGTAGGAGGTTGAGCGGCAGCGGCTAGGGTTTAGTGTGGGAGGAGATGATATGCGTACGCTCCTATTTATATAGGTCGGAGGCACGCGACAGCCGCTGCACGCGTGGCATCGCCATTCGCAGAGGTAGGTGACGACGCGTGCCACCCGAGGCATCGCCATTTTACGCGACCGCAGACTGCCGAAGCGGCGCCGCTGAGAAGACGCATCGACGCTGGGTCACTGCAAAGCGGGCCCGACGAAACGTTCGCCAGACGCGAGCGGGCACTTTACGCGTCCACGCAGCATCCGCGCGACGGATCCGAGACACATATTTGGGCATGTTTGCGTCGCTGCGAACGGCCCAGTCACTATGCGTCGTCACACTGGAGTTTGTACCAGATACATTTTTGGCCCAGACAGATGCGCTCGGAACCGAAATCATCTTCTGTTCCCTTCTCTATTTCTTCAGGTTCGAGAGAACACAGCAGCTCTTCAGCTCAGCAGAAATTAATCGGGTCACGCTGTTGCTTTCCTTGCCGTTGGATTGAAACGAATGGTGGATGGGAAGCCTCAGGTCACGTTGTGCCCTGTGAACGTGGGGGCACTGGATCTCTGTCCAGAAGATAGATCATGATCATGGTAGTGACCTATATTCAAGGTGATGATGATTTGATTTTGCACTCGGCCTTGAACAGAGGTACTAGTACGGTGTCACAATTTTTTATCATTATACTTGGACGGTGGCCAAATTCAAAATCTCATAGCGGCAAAACTTGCCGCCCACAAAATACAAAAATTTCACACGCTTCCAAATTCCTATTCTACCCCTGTGGAGATGGCAGCAAAGTCGGTTGGTGGGGGGGTCTGCCCGTCATTTTTTGGATCACCACCTCCCTAGCCCAGGAAACCCTCCCAAAAAAAATACATTTCCTTCAGACCACCCACCGGAACTTCCCAAGTCACTCTCTCCCACCTCCACGACCACCGCACCGGAACATCCCCGCCGGACTTCCCTGGCCTACCCGAGCCCTCGCGGTCCTCGTCATCCGGCTGCCTGCCGGAGCCGCTTCATCGACGCCGTCATCAACCGGACCGGATCATCCCCGCCGAACCTCGAAACCATATGCTCATCCAGCAGTCTACCGCAGTCGCTTCAGCTGCGGTATCGTCCACCCCACCGGAGCCGCTTCGCCGGATCCGTCGTCCACCGCATCGTATCTTGCTCACCGACACCGCTGTGCATGAACCGGATCTGCTTCACCGGCGCCGTGCATGATCTAAACTCTTCTACTGTCGCTTTTCTATTGCTTGCCTACAAGTTCTTGTTTAATCTTGGGGGAACCTGTTTGTGCTAACAACGCGCCGTTACGTTTTTGCAGATGAGATGAGTAACCATGAAGTGTAATGGCCGTCTCTCCAACCCCAAGTAGCACATGTAGCGTACTTCATCACCGGATCTATCAACCCCAGGAAGATCTGCTGTGACTCCCACAGAGTGCTTCTCCTAATGTAAGTCCCTTGTTTTAGCGCCATGTTCGGGGTTCGATGCTTGTTTGTCCGAAGCTCTTTTAGTTCATTCCTAGCTATGACCGTAACACGTTGCTATTTTCTACTTCATTGCTAACTTTAAGCGATTGAACATTTTGGTTTGCATTCCCTGCTCTGTAGATGTAGCCATCATAACTTCTATCTTGCGCAGACGTTGTTACAAAAATAATAGGTATTATAGTAACATCCTGCTATTATTTAGTTCATGGCCAATTTTAAGTAATTGCACATGTTGGTTCGCATTCCCTACTCTATAGCTTTTGGCATCGTAACTTCTATATTTGGTTTACATTCCCTGCTCTGTAGATCTAGCTATCATAACTTTATCTTGCTCAGTCGTTGTTACAAAAATTATGGCCTGCTACTATGTTGTTTGTGCCAATTTTTTACTCCATGAACATGTTGGCTTGCATTCCCTGTACTACAGGTGATGCCATTTTTTGTATCTAGTTCATTGTAAGCTAACAAAGTAAGGACTTAGTTTGGCATGCTATCACTCTGCTATCTAGCCTGTAGTACAAATAAACTTGTCATACTACTAGATAATAATTTTGCGTGCCATCTTGTTCTTCAAAAGCTGCATTATTGACTTGTTTCTCTGACTTGGCATGACGCTCACATATGGAAAGCTGAACATATTGGTTTGCATTCCCTCTTATACAAGTTCACGGTGATCCCACTATATTCGTATCTGGTCCATCCTAAGCTCCAAAGCATTAACTATCCTCTATGTGTTGCTCATTACAAGTTTATATCCCGAAACATCTTGATTTGCATCCCCTTCACTATAAGTTCAGGAGTATTATTTAGTTCACGGCCAAAATGAAGTAATTGCACTTGGCACATGTTGGTTCACATTCCCTCCTCTTTAGCTTTTGCCATCGTAACTTCTATTTTTTGGTTTACATTCCCTGCTCTGTAGATGTAGCCATCATAACTTCATCTTGCTCAGTCGTTGTTACAAAATTTATAGCCTGCTACTATGTTGTTCATGCCAATTTTGTACTCCCTGAACATGTTGGTTTGCATGGGACTCGACAGTAGTAAGTCTGTTGTTTCATTCTAACATGCTCTGTTATATTGGCTGTTGGTATGCGGCATGCACTCTTTGTTTGCTTATTGTGCGCATTACAATGATCTTGTTATAACGACGAAATGATGAGTTCCAAATTCTTTGGCAAACAATATTGTAGTGTCTTTGCCTTTCCATTGTTGTTGTCTTAACTTGTAATGTCTTTGTTTCGGATATAGGTGCTGCATGGACAACTTAAAAGATTGCCGGATCCCTTCATTGTATTGCTAGGTTTAATTACCATTCAATTTCTCTGGGTTCTGTAATATTTTTTCAATGCCTTGCAACTGATGTAATACTTAGTTAGTTTTTATAGTTCTTTCGCGCATTTTTTCTTTGGTGCTTGTGGTAAGTGAGGCTATCCGACAGAAATCAATGCTGCGTAAATATTCTCAGTATCTAAATCACGAATTCCCATCCCTTAAACGGCTCAATAAAGCGAAATCACATATGTGCCGGCCCGCAAAATCCTAAAGCGCCTATTACGCCGACATATAAACAGCAACTAAACGGGCTGGCCCACTTACTTATTGGGCCAGCCCACTTGATTTACTGTGGACCCCACACTTTTATTGGGCCAGCCCACTTGCTTTAAGGTGGACCCCACCCACTACTGGGCCAGCCCACTAACTAGTTGGGCCAGCCCAATTGCTTTTGTGGTGGCCCCCACATACTAAATGGGCCGGCCCTTTAAGACGAAAGTGGGACCCACCTGTGTTTTTGGCCCGGCCCACTATCTTGTTGGGCCGGCCCACTTGCTATATGGTGGACCCCACATACTAAATGGGCCGGCCCTTTAACTGGAAAGTGGGACCCACCTGTGTTTTTGGCCCGGCCCACTAGCGTGTTGGGCCGGCCCACTTGCTATATGGTGGACCCCACATACTAAATGGGCCGGCCCTTTAACAGGAAAGTGGGACCCACCAGTGTTTTGGCCCGGCCCACTATCTTGTTGGGCCGGCCCACTTGCTATATGGTGGACCCCACATACTAAATGGGCCAGCCCTTTAACTGGAAAGTGGGACCCACCTGTGTTTTTGGCCCGGCCCACTATCTTGTTGGGCCGGCCCACTTGCTATATGGTGGACCCCACATACTAAATGGGCTGGCCCTTTAACAGGAAAGTGGGACCCACCGGTGCTTTTGGCCCGGCCCACTGGCTTGTTGGGCCAGCCCATTTGATCAAATGTGGACCCCACGTACTAAATGGGCCTACCGATAGCAGGAAAGTGGGACCCACATGCTAATTGGGCCGGCCCAATAACTTCTTGGGCCGGCCCAGTTGCTTTAATGTGGACCCCACTTTGTAAATGGGTCGGCCCGATACCAGGAAAGTGGGTCCCACATGTCTTGTGGGCCGTCCCTTTTGCCTGTTGACCGGTCAAACGAGTGCATTCGGCCCGGCCCACATACTTAGTGGGCCGGCCCATTAAAGTTTTGACCAGTCAACCTTAGAGGTTAGGCCCGGCCCACGTAACTAATGGACCAGCCCAGCTATATAGTTGACCGGTCAAACTAAGTCAGCTGGCCCGGCCCGCAAACTTAATGGGCCGGCCCGCTTAAGACGTGGCAGGCCTCGTGTGGGCCTACCATCTACCACGGGGTTTCAGCCGGTTAACGGCGTCTGCCACGTGTCAGTTTGCATGACGTCAGCAGTCAACGGGCTCCCGGAAACACTTGGGCAACGGTCCGATTTTCCGTGGCGGAAGGGCGCCCAAGCGCGACGGACCGAAAAAATCGTCGTAGGACTTTGCCTGACGCAGTTTCCACAACAGAACCCATATCGTCGGGTTAGGCCCATAGGCGACGAAAAATACCCCTTAGCGGACGATTTTGAGACGTTGTCTATCAGAACTTTTCTTGTAGTGTATATTCGAACACCCCACTTAATTTTGCTATGTATGAAACCCTTGCACACTCTTCTAATCTGTTATATGATCATGACATGATGAATGAAATACAATTGCTTTCTTAATTTTGTAGTGACATTGAGGTATGGAGGACGGCACCTTCGTCCGAGATGAGAAGGGGGAAGAAGCGGTGCAGAAATTGATCTATGAGAGTGCCCGTGGTCCGGAACCCGATGGAGATGACAACGAGTTCCAAGACTTTCTGAATGATTCCGGCGAGGGACTTGAGTCTGAACAAATTAGAAGAGACAATGAAGTGTCCATCACAAACTCCGGGGAGGTGTATATCTATGTATCAATTAGTCTATGTTCATCCCTAGATGCATTCATTTATTTGTATTGCACTTATTAACGAATAATTTTTCTTTTAGCCTTCTGGATCATCGAGCAAGTCTGTTAGAACAAAACGAGGCCCGACGCGGGTGCTAAAGGGCGAGGGCAGGTTAGCCCTCACAGCATTCAAGGATAATGGTGAACCAGAGCATCCCAAGGAGTTTTGCCGCAAATTTACAAGTCAAGCCGGAGTTATTGTTAGGGACCATGTACCGATCAGCATTCAAGAGTGGCATAAGCCGAAGAACGTGGAGAGTGGTGCTCGTTATGTCAACGACACAATGAAAAAATTTCTTTGGGACACGATACTGACAAAGTTCAGCATACCGGAAGACATGACGGAAGGCCAGAAGAATAAAGTCAAGGAATGGACATGGAAGAAGATGGCCATACAATTCCAGACCTGGAAGAAAAATTTATGGGACAAATATAAGAATGAAGATCCGGTATTCGATGATAATCTAGTGAAGATAAAAGATCACTGGCCCGCATTTAAGGAGTATAAGCAATCGTCTACTTTTGTGTCCCGATCGAAGAAAAATACCGAAAATGCTTCAAAGAAGAAACTTCCGCATCATTTGGGGTCAGGTGGCTACAAGAGAGCCATTCCGAAGTGGAAAGCGTTTGAGAATAAACTGATGAATGCAGGAATCAGTCCACAGACATGGGACTAGCCCGAACGGTCCAAGTTCTGGTTGTTCGCTTATGAGGCAGGGTTGGACCCAAAGACAGGGCTGATCGTTGCGAAGGGAAAATGGAAGGAAAAAATTGAGGCAATTGTACCGAAGCTTGTAGATGCAATTGAAAAGGTCAGAAAGGGAGAGTACATTCCCGATTGTCGTGGTATCGTCACGGCATATGCCATAGGGTGGCTAATCGAAGGTGGTCCCTGAGAGATCTCACGGCGGTATCTGGATGCGGGTATGGGGACGAGCGATACGGCGACGTACCCAGGTTCGAGGCCCTCCGATGGAGGTAACACCTCTACTCCTGCTAGAGTGTATATGATGATCACACAATACAAGGTTGCTCCTTGAGCTGTATCCGGCTGCTCCTGGGAGGCTAAGGAAGACTAGTGTCTCTCCCACAGGGCAGCGCTAGGGGTGGAAGTGAAGTGAGAATGATCGATCGATCCCCTGCACGAGAGGGGGTAGTGCGGCTTATATAGGCACCGGCACTTTACAAATAAGACCCTATAGTTTACTGGCCGGCTTGGCCGGCTCCGGCTTCCGCTCCTTCCCGAGGCAGTGACGTCAGGAGCCGTTGAGGCCTCATGGCCTGTCCCATCCGGCTGCCAAGGTCAGCGGTATGGAGAGGAGGTGTCCCTGTCGCCATCAGCCACTGTAGCCAGTACGGATCGGCATAGACCATGATGGCCTGTCCGGCGCGCGGCACTATTGCTCCACAGTGCCCCGCGCTTTACGGAAGATGAAGTCAGCGTGGACTTTGGGAACCCGGATCACCAACCCGGTTCCTTCTAGTGCAAGACTCGCCAGCCTCGAGTCGGTCTGAGGTACAAACCCCCAGTCGGATATGGCTTGTAGAAGCCGGCCCAGCTACAGCATTGGCGGCCGTAGCCAGACCGACTAGGACCTAGAGCCAGCCGGCTTCCGGACCAGCCGGCCACGGCGCCAGCCGGCTGCTCCTCAGCCGGCCTTTGCCGCGAGCCGGCCAGTGGCCAGCCGGCTGCTCCGCGTCCATTGCCCTACCCGGGGTCTTCCCCCCGACATTAGCCCCCGAAGCTGGCAAGGTCCTGCGTTTAGAAGGACCTAGGCAGGTTTTCCTGGCTTCTTGAATATACTTGACGGCACTTGGAGGGGCCGACTGAGAATTTCCATTCAGCCGGCTGCGCCCTCGTCCGGCTCGTTTCGGCCGGCTGCTTCTAGCCGGCCACTATTTACACTTATGCAGCTTTTGCTTCCTCGCAAGTTTTGGTGATATCTCCGCCTTGCTGGATGAATTTTGGGCCGAGGTAAACTTAGTGTCCGGCTCCGACTTGCGGCGCGCCGGAGTCTCCGCCGCCTCGGGCCCTACACCCGACTTGACCGGTCTGACGCCTGGGCTCTGCCGCCGGTTCGTCTGGTCACATCAATGTTCCCTCCGGATTCGGTGCGGTCGTGGGCAACGTGGTGTGGCAGTTTCTGGTAACGGCAGCGGTCGTGGGGGGAGTTAATGCGCAGAAGATCCGGGCGACGTGGCCACGATCGCCACTTGGAGGCTAACCGTCCGCCGCGGGCGGCTATAAATGCCGCGGGGGAGGGTACCGAGGCGGCCACTGCCTCACTTCGTCTTCCTCGCGCTTCCGCTCCTCTCGCTCTCTTCTTCGCGCTCGAGTCACTTGCTGCTCCGGCGAGCGCTTCCCACTGGCGAGCTCCGGCGAGCACATCTCCGCCGATCCACCGCCGCTACTCCGACGAGCCGGAGCCACGGGGCCCCGCGTTTCAACGGAGCGTCCTCCGCCGCCGCCGTCGTCGCCGTCGCGAGGTTCTTCTTCACCCTTCCGTCTTTCGTGGTCCTCTTCTTCTTCTTCCTCGACGATGGCCTCCGCCAGCGGATCGTGGAGGGGATCGTACATGAAGGATGACGACATCGAGCGGTTGGTGCGCCTTCGCCGGATCCCGTCGTCGGTGGACACGAGGGCGCCCAGCGCGGAGACGGAGCCCGAGCCGAGGGCCGGCGAGCGCGTCGTCTTTGGCGCGCATCTCGATCGCGGGTTGGGCCTGCCGGCGTCCAACTTCTTCCGCCAGTTCCTCGACAACTTCGGCTTGCAGCCGCACCACCTGCCGGCCAACGCCTGCATCCTCCTCAGCTGCTATGTTGCCTTCATGGAGGCCTACGCCGGCTTGTGGCCGGATATTGATTTCTGGAGCCGGCTCTTCTACCTCAAGGCGCAAACCACTGAGGGCCGCATGCGGGCCTGCGGCGCCGCCTCGATCTACACCAGGCCGGGTACGCCCTTCCCCAAAATTCCAACCGTTGACTCGGTGAAGAATTGGCAGATGTCGACCCGAACCGGACGTCCAAGGCGCTGCTCTCCAAGGCCCAGGTGGCCCGCCGGGTGAACAACATCACCAAGGCGAACATGCCGGAGGAGTGGAACTACGGGCTGGCGCCCCACGACAGGGACCACCAACCCGAGCTGGTAAGCTTTTATGTTTTCGCCGACTTTCGGCTTGCGGCTGCGAGGCCGGCTTCCCTTTCCTTCTGCCGACTTCCGGCTTGCTGTTTGCTCATGTCTTCTGTTCTTTTTTTCTAGCTCTTCGACCGCCAGAACGTCGAGGACGGCGACCTGGCGACGAGGAGGTGGACGCCGGATCACGCCGATCCGGCTGACCAAGCCGGTGACCAGGCTGGCGACGACGACCTGCTGCAGGCGCCTGACCTAGGCGGCCAGGGGGAGCACAATCCGCCCCCTTCACCGGAGCAGCAGGAGGACGAAGAGCCGGCGACGTCCGCCACGGGGCCAATCCCCGCCGTGCCCCTGCGCACGAGGCCGCCAAGCACCACGGCGACTTCGGCGCCCAAGGGGAAGAAGCGGGTCGGCGACCCCCGCTCCACTGCCGCCTTGGAGGCGAAGGCGAAGAAGCTCCGCCGGCAGCAGCCGAAGAAGGTTCCGGAGCAGGCCGGGTGAGCTCTCTTTTTCTCTCGTTTGATTCCTTTTCTTTCCTTACTCTTTATGCTTATCTTCTCCTTATTTGTTCGGCTAGGGCCCCCATCAAGTTCGCTCAGGGCGGCGGCTCCCGGCAAGCCCCGCGCGTCGTGTCGCCGCTTCCGCGACAAAGGAGGGAGCCGACGCCGCAGCCTCCATCGCGCGCTTCTACGCCGCCGCCGCCTGCGGGTACTCCGCCTCCCGCAGGGGTGCCATCCTTCGCCATGCCGCTGGCCTCAGCGCCTGGCCGCGGCACGCGGGCCGAGCCGACGCGCCAGCCGACGCTGGACGACATGTTCCCGCGCCGGACTCGTCTTCTGGACCCAGCCGCTGGGGCCGGCCGGGGCATGCCGCCTTCGACCGGAGCCGGAGCCGGCAGGGCTGCGCCGCCTGCGACCGGAGCCGGAGCCGGGCCAAGCGTGGTGGTGTTGGTGGAGAGCCCGGAGGGGGCACCTCGGGCGCCGGAGACGGCTGCGCCGGCCCAGGCCGACCGCCGCCGGAGCGCCGCCACCGCCGGAGCCGATGACGGAGGAGCCGGCCAGGCAGGAGCCGGCAAGGGATGAGCCGGCGCGTATGGAGGGCGCCGACTCGCGTGCGCTGGTGAGGACGGGAGCCCCATCGGCGCCGCAGCAGGGCCTGCACGTGGCCAAGGGCGCTCGGCTTCTGCATGTGCCGTCCGCCTCCGACTCCAGCCTTGGTTC